>NC_132904.1:113830172-116230172 GCF_047675955.1 Chlorocebus sabaeus | reverse complement strand
CAGTCCTCATTTCTGTCTAAGACCTCATCAGAATGGACTTTGAAGTCCATATTTCTACCAACATTCTGTTCGTGGCCACTTAGATAATCTCTAAGAGGACTGAAACTTTCTCTACCAGTTTCCTTTTTTGAGCTCTCACCAGCATCCTCCTTTACAATCTATTCATGACAATATAGGATTTTTCCAGCATGCACCTCAGAACTCTTCCAGATCTACCCATTATCCAGTTCCAAAGTCACCTTCCCACTGAGGTATTGGTTATATATAGCAGCACCCCACTTCTAGCTACCAATTTTTACCTTAGTTCATTTGGGTCACTATACCAAAGTGTCACAGACTAGGTGACTTATAAACAACATAAATTTATTTCTCACAGTTCAGGAGACTGGAAGTCCAAGGTCAATGTGCTGGCAGATTCCATGTCTGGTGAAGACCTATTTCCTGGTTCATAGATGGCACCTTCTCACTGTGACCTCACACGGTAGGAAAGGGGAAGGCAGCTCCTGGGGCCTCTTTTCTAAGGGCTCTAATCCTGTTTAGGAGGGCTTTGCCCTCATGGCCTAATCACCTCCCCGAAGGTCACACCTCCTAACGCCATTGTCTTGGGGGTTAGAATTTTAACATATTAATTTGGAGGAGACAAAAAAATTTGATGAAATCATCCACTGAGCTAAAATTTCTTGTCTAAAGCCTGCCTTTACCTCAAAACTCCATGAAAGCAGGGACCACATCTGTCTTGCCATCTATTTATCCCTGGCGCAATGTAGGTACTCCGTTGGTACTTGTTGAAGGGTTAATTTTTTTACTTAAATGCAGGCCAGGCCACACGTGATGGTTCACGCCTATAATCCCACCATTTTGGGAGGCCGAGGCGGGTGAATTACTGGAGGTCAGGAGTTCAAGACCAGCCTGCCCAACATGGTGAAACCCCGTCTCTACTAAGAATATTAGCTAAGAAAATTAGCTGGGTGTGGTGGTGTGCGCCTGTAATTCCAGTTACTCAGGAGGCTGAGGCAGGAGAATCACTTGAACCCAGGAGGTGGAGGTTGCAGTGAGCTGAGATCGCACCATTGCACTCCAGTCTGGGTAAAAAGAGTGAAACTCCATCTCAAAAAAAAAAAAAGAACCAGGCCAGTTAGGCCAGGGGCCATGAGGGATGCCCCATCTGGAGCTGGATGGGCCAGCCAGGAACTCCGAATCTTCTGCTCAGACATTTGGCCTCCTGGAATGTTCCTATGAAACCCAAAAGACCCTAACCCACCCTTTCTATTATAGCCCAAGGGATTATCTTAGGGAAAGAGCAAGTTCCCGGATATGGTTTTGGTCTGTGTCCCCGCCCAAATCTCATGTCAAATTGTAACCCCCAATATTGGAGGTGGGGCCTCGTGGGAGGTGATTGTATCATGGGGGCAAAATTTCTCCTTTGGTGCTGTTCTCATGACAGTGAGTGCGTGGTCGTGAGATCTGGTTGTTTAAAAGTTTGTAGCATCTTCCCCTCGCTCTCTTCCTCCAGCTTTGGCCAGACATGCCTGCCTCCTCTTTGCCTTCCCCAGTGACTGTACGTTCCTGAGGCCTCCCCAGCCATGCTTCCTATACAGCCTGTGAAACCATGAGCCAATCCAACCTCTTTTCTTTATGAATTACCCAGTCTCAGGTATTTCTTTATAGCAGTGTGAGAACAAACTAATACGGTCCCTAAACACCATCTTACCTATTTTGGGGACATACTTTCCACACTAGGCCCAGGTCAGCAGAGCTTCCAGCAGCTGAGGGCTGTGATCCTGCCAGTAAGAAGTATCATCTTGATTCTAGGAAAGGAGGAGTGAAGGGAGGGATGGAAAGTAACTTTGGGTGAACACTTAATATGGCTCCAGTACTTGACACACTTCATTTTATATAATCATTGCCTAATACCCTTGGGTAAAGTTAATAGTTTCCCTGTCTTATGAATGAATAGAATGGAAGCTCACAGAGAGGCTGATGGTCTTCAAGGCCACAGAGCTTCTTAATGGCAAAGCCGAGATTCCAGACCAGCCCTATTCAACATGGTGCTATGATGACTTCTCCCCTTCTCTCTGTTTTGGGAACACATTCATGGAGGGGTTACTTCAAGTCAAAAGGTTCACTGTCCTGGGTCTTCATCATTCAGTAGATAAGCCAGAAGTCCCACAGAGGTGGAAGTCCCCAGATAGGCACTACTGCTTAAAGGACAGAGCCCAGGACTCAGACACTTGCTCAGTGACCCTAGTTAGGTCACACCCTCACTTTCCTTTGTGTCCTCACATGTAAAATGGGAGCTATGGTTGGTCTATATGCTTCCAACATCCCTCCCAGATCTGACCCCAGGCTCCAGTGGGCTGCTTTTATATCCTGCAAATGCTGAGGCAGACCACGCCAGGGTCAGGTTCACTATGACTAGCAGGAAGGAAAGGATGCCATTCTTAACTTGACCTTCATTGCTGGTCATCCCTCCAGGCCCTGACACTTCAGGTCCAAATTAAAGAGTAGGAATAAGAGACTTAAGAAGAAAGAGAACCCTTGGCCCCCAGCCTCTATATGTTCTTTAATAGGTTTAGCCAACCAGAACAGTGGTTCTGCCTTGGTTTGCACAGTGGAATCACTTGAAAAATGATAGAATCAATTTGAAAAATGCTGATGCCTAAGCCTCACCCCTGAGATTCTGTTTTAATTGGTCTGGGGTGTGGCCCAGACATTGGAATTTTAAAAAGGTTCCTGGGTAACACTAATACGTAGGTTGAGAACAACTGAGTTAGAATAGATTACATTACCCTTTGTACTCCATGGCAATATTTTGAGAAAGTGATGGCCTAGCCTTCTGATCGGACCAGCTGGACTTTTATTATCCCAAAGAGGGGCTACAGGATTGTCATGTGTCCCTGGACACTCCAGATAGCCCTGCTTGCTGCGTGTTGGGTGAAAATGCTCCTATAATTTTCATTTTAGCCTCTCCATCTTCCCAAATACCAAGTTTTCTGGCTGCAGGGCACTGGCCAAGAAAGAGAAGTATGAAGGCAACGTCCAGGCAGCAACAAGGTCCTGTTGGTTAACATGCCACCCCACCAACTGAGTCGAGGGAAACCAGGGCCTTGGATTGCAGAAGCAGCAGGGAGGGCTTGACCTGTTCACCCTAAGGAAATGCCACTAACCTGGGCCTGGGTAACCTTGGAGTTGCTGTTGGGTTGGGCAGGGCTGGGATTTATTCCTTCAGTCTTTGAAGTGCTGAATCCTGCACTTGGCCATCAGGGCAGGGTTGCAGGATGGTGGTGGGGGAGAGGGAAGGGGAGCAGGGCCCTTTCGGGACTGTCTTAGCTCTAGGCCCTCCCCACTAGTGCTGGCTCATCAGCCACTCAGATCCATGCATCAGGGACATAAAATATCTAAAATCTCAGGCCACAGCTGCCCAAAGTGTGTTGGTGGGAGAGGACAAACTAAATCCCTGTTTTCATTTCTTCCCTCAAATGGAGCTCACGTAAAGCCTTTAAACCATCGGCTTTTATCTGTTTTTAGTGTCCAATTTAGGGCTTTGCTGGGGCTCCCTCCAGGGCTTTCTCAATGGATTTATATCACAGCCAGATAGCGTCTTCGAAAGCTCATCTGAGCTGGAAAATAGAGAAACATCCTTCTCTATTGTCAAGTGACAAGTGATGGCACCAGGCAACTGGCTTGAGTGCACAGAGAACCCACTCTCGATGTCATGGCTGGGGTGGGCCCTGTCTTGGGAGGGGGCCAACCAGAGAAGGGGAGAGGGAAGAGGGCACAGCAGGGTTCTGAACGGTCTTCCTACTTCTGAGAGCAGACTCCAACTCTGAAAGCTTTTCAACAAAGCACTAACTGTCCTCATGGCCCGTCACCTGTGGGCATGAAGATGTCAGCTCCCTGGCCAACCACCAGGTGCCATTCGCAGAGACGTGTGCATGGGGGATGGAGTGGAGGGGGCAGAAGAAGCCTGCTCTGGCTTGCCTGGTAGCAAACAACAGCCCTCTTCTTTTAGCTGGACTGACTTCTTCCAGCTTCCACCAGGAGCTGCGTTAACCCCCTACTCTCTGCCTAGTTTTCCTCTCCTAAGTGGGGCATTTTTCTGTTTTTTTTTCTCCCCATACACCTTTTTTTTTTCTTTTTTGAGACAGCCTTGCTCTGTCACTCAGGCTGGAGTGCAGTGGCATGATCTCGGCTCACATGCACATTTTTGAGCATCTACTATATGCCAGGCAGTGTTAAGTATGGGGACTCCCATCCTCAGGTTGCTCGTGGTGAATGTGAGAGACAGAGAAGCAAATAGGTGATGTGGAGGCAGCAGTCCCTTGTAAAGAGGGAAGGAAGCCTTAGGCGTTGGGTTGATCCAAGTTGGAGTAGGGAGCCTGGCCTGGTGGCTCAGGAGTCTTCCCAGAGCAGAGGCCCAAGGACTGTAAACATCCCAGGTAGGAGTGTAGAGACAGAAGCCTTCTTTACCCTAAGAGATCGAGGTCCTAATGAGTATTCATAAGATTCCTAGGACATTCCTAGCTTATACTTGTTGTCCTGGCAACATTTTCATTCTAAAAATGTCACAGTTTGGATGTCAAATAGGCATAGATCAGAACTGTTTCTGAAAACCTATGAATACTATATTCAAAGGGCACGTATCACCCAGGGCTGGAATTCCATTTTGTGATGCAGAGTCAGCATGCCTGGTGCATCTTTGAGAGTATACATGGTGAAGGATTGTTGTGCAGAGTGTGTGTGTTGCTCCATTGTGTCACTAGACATATTGAAAGTGACTTGGTGATTGGACATAGTGGTCATAGACCCAACAGAGAGCATTTCGGTTCACCTCTTCTTGTAACAGTCTGGGAAACTGAAATCCAGAAAGGGAAAGGAGAGGAGTAAAGAGGAAAAGAGAACAGTGGTCAGTGCCTATCAAGAGCCACACACCTTGTGCATGCTCTATATGTGGGTATTATTAGTAGATATAGCATGCCCATTTTTCAGATGAGCAAACTGAGGGTTGGAGCGACTCTATAACTTGTGCAAGGTTATAGGCTCTAAGTAGCAGATTAGTTCTGAATCGACGCCAGCATTTCCTCTGGCCTCTGTGACGTTACAACTCATGGGAGTATGACTTGGGCAGCTCCAGCTGGCCTCTCTGCTAGTCTTGCTCAGTCACCAGTTTTGGGGGAATGGGAGAGGAGCTTTCCACTCCTCTGAGAGTCATGTCTAGAGTCTGTCTTAGCCCTCAACCCCTCAGTCTTTGTAGATCTCATCCCAGGATCCCAGGACCCCGAGGGAGAGGTAGGAAGAGGGGCCTCCACTGGGGAGAAGGCCAGAGACATGCTGGGCTCTCTTTTGGGTCTGGCCCTGTCCCTGCCAGCCGTGGGCTCTTGTGCACATGATGGGTGTGCATGAATGAGCCAAAAAATCCTGCCAGGGTTGGTGTGGCTATGACTCCCAGGTTGCTGTCCCCACTTTTGCCATGGGCCCATTCTGATTCTGGGGGTTAAATATGGGAAAATAGCATCTTCAAAAACCCTACTGCCTTCTCCTTGCAATATTGGAAAAGCAGATTCCTTGGCCGTAGCTGGGGCTAAGGGTCCAGAGAGGTTAAATGGAAGCCATGGTGGCTGCCTTTGCCACCATGGGGACATCTGCTGTGAGGGTGCGGTATGAAGCTCTGCTCCCTGGCCATTGCTTTGCCCTGGGCTCCAGGTCCCTAGACGAGACCAGGGTTGGGGATTGGCTAGAAATCCCAAGGGAGCCCTTTCCTGGGTTTGAGCTGGGGAGGAGGCTGGGGCTGCTTGTTCCAGGCTCTTGAGCAAATAGCCCTGCCAAGACTTGCCTCTGCAAAGTTCCATTGGCATGAACCCCCTTGGCTGGCGTCTCTTCTCAACGTCAGAGCCCTGCCCTGCCCCTGGCTCCCAGGCTCAGAACACCTGCCTTGTCCCTGCCCCCACAGGGGGGCAGTGGTTCCTGCTGATTAGCCAGGGCTGAGTTGTGGATTAGAACAGGACAAAACCATGAAGGAAGGAGATGATTTGCATACCCAGACTTGTTCAGGTGGTGGTGTCAGGGGTGTGCCAGAACACTGAGCTCTCACCTCACCTCTCCCAGGTGTGAGAGCTGGCCTCGCCTACAAAGCACCAGGTGGGGCTCCACGTGGGTGTTCCTGGTTGGAACTATGGCCCTGGCTTGAGGATACCTATAGACTATAAGGGTGCCAGCCCCAGTCATCTAAGGGCATGAGGAGAGACAGAGGAGCCTGTTCTCTGACTTTATGCCCAACAGGGCCAAAGACACTGCGCACATTATCAGCCCCCGCTGGCTGTCTTTACATCTTACCTGCCTGACGGTGACACCAACCTCCAACCAGGGGCCCAGTGCCTGCAATCCCGGGGACTCACTGCAGAACCGGAGCATCTGTTTTTCCAAACTAGCGCCATCAAACTCTACCCTCAGAGCAATTTCACACATTTCTTTGTGATACAGTACGACTTTGCTCTGCCCCACCCTGCCCCGTAAATGCCCCCAGGTCAGAGGGTGCCTGTCACAAAGCATCCAGGGTCATTCTGGGCCTGGAAGGAACTCCTGTGTGGTGCCATTTGAATAAGAAGCCAGGTAAAGTGTGTCCATATGAAACAAATAATTGGGTATATCTGGTACCTGAGGGAGTATCTCACATCTGCGTTCTCATTTACGTTTTCTACTGTGTCCTGTGAGGTGAGCAGGACAAGGATTATCATCCTGTACTTTCTAGATAAGGAAACCCAGGACCTGGGAGGCCAAGGCCAGGGCAAGAGTCAGGCAGAGAGAAGACCAGAGCACAGGCTGTGTGGGCCCCTTCCACCATGCAGCAATCAAGGCTCCTTCCCCCGTGTGGGCTCTTCGGGTCTAACCTGGGTCTCACCAGGAGTGCTGAGCAGCTGTGCCCCAGTCAGAGCCACAGGGAGGCCTCACGTTGAGACGCCCATACTGTGCTGGCCTCCAAGGAGCCTGGAACCGACGGTGCCCCATAGAGAGGGCCCTGTTGGGAGGAGGCTGGGCACGCAGACAGCCTGCTGCTAGGTGTGCGGTGGAACCGCGGAGCTATTTGCAGATCTGGTCACCACTGTGCTGAGTGCCAGGGAGGAGGGAATGGGGAGACACTAAGCCCCAGAGACAGGAACACAGTGCCTGGTGAAACACAGCCAGCCTGTGCCGATGCAAGTATTGACTGAGTTCATAACCTGATCTGCCCGTGGGAGGGGGACATTTGACAGAAGGCATCAGCCGAGGGTGGTGAGCCAGGCGCTGGGAGAGTGAGTGAGACAGGACCACGTGGGGATGCCCTCAGCCATGACTGCCTTCTCTCAGGGTCTTCCCACCCTGATGACCCCGACGAATCCAATGTGCCCCCTACTGCAATTCTATCCATTTCCAGCTCCTCATTGGCTTCTCCTGGGCTTCCCAGGCTCATTGCTCAACTGCGTGGAATCTGCTGAAGCCACAGCACTGAGCTGAAGCTCACTGGTTCTTGAATGTCACTTGCTGCTCCTGTCCCTGGGCCATTCAATGTCACTGTCCACCCTGTGGCTCTTCCTTGCTTTCTAGCTGCCAATCAACCCCTTCCCGTCTTCCTCTCTTCAGTCCTCTCTCCCTTCTCCAGTGTACCTTAAACCCTTCTGGCTGCACTGATGGGTTCTCCTTTCTAGCATTTCTGTCTGATAGCTGACCCTAACCCTGTCCTGGCCTGGGAGTGCCCTGAGGTCCTGACTGCCCCTCTTGGCCCCCAGGCAGGACTCAGTCCCGGGAGATGGGCCTTAGGAGGTGCAGACTCCTGCTAGGCCCACTCAGCATTTTCCACAGCAGGTGGGCAGGCAGTCACACGGTCACATGGCCCATCCCGAATCTCTACATCACAACCCAGATTTTCTCCATTAAGGGTATCGATTTCCTCGGCTGAACTGCTGGGATCAAAGGCAGCCTTGGCAACTCAGCAGTTCATTAAGTCCCGACTGTCCCAGGGGACTGGCCTGGTGGATAAACATGTGAGCAGGAGGCCAGGTCGGGGCCTTGAGGGCAGCCTGCTGCCAGGAGTGCTCAGGCTGGACCTGGGCAGGGCGGCAGGAAGGGCAGACCTCAGGCTGCCTTTTTGTCCCCTCCCTGCAGGAGCTGGGCTTTGGGTCCCTCCCCAGGGCCAGCAGGAACCATATGGGGATACAGCACCTGCTCCCACCCTGCTCCTGCCATTTTCCTGCCTGCCCTCCTATCAGATACCTGCCAGGCCTTGTGCTGGGCAATGAACATGCAGAGCTTCCTAAGCCTCTATCCCCACCCGCAAGGAGCTCCCACTCCAGTGAGGAAGGCAGACCCCATACCATAGCGTTACCAGGCTGCGTACTAACATCTGATCGTCAGAACCATTCCCAACTCAGAGATTAAGTGTGACAGGCAGGTTGTTTCAATCAGAGCATTTCCTTTAGGTTTTTGTTCTTGCTTTTCAAAGCGACTCATTGGAAAAATTTTGGACGATACAGACCGCAAAGCACAAAGTAGAACATGAAATTTACACTAATCAAGGCTGTTGGTTTTTCCAACTTCCCTTCCCTCTGCCTGATCTGGAGATTGAGGGAAAGCAGAGCACACCTGGATGGGGTTGGCCCTGTGTCTCAGGCCAACAGTGTCTGTCCTCCAGAGGTGAGGGTGACCTGAGACGGTGCCAGGAGGGACGATGCAGCTGTCCTCTTGTCCCCAGCCCTCGACCCTGAACTTTCTCCTCCTGAGCGCCGATCTGCCTTCACTTCCCATTTGTTCTCTCTCATTGCCCCCGACTCACATGAATGTGAGCACTTAGATGCAAAGACTTTCTATGGAAATTAAAGGTGTAGAGTACCCCCACTCCTTCCTTCTTTCATGCCCTTATCCTGAGGACTGAGAGGAGGAGCTGAAGGTACAACACTCTAGGGGACTATTAGAACCCAGGGGACAAGCGGGCCTGGCAACAAGCCACGGTTACAGGTGCTGACTGCATCCCCCAATCCCTACCCACTGTGTGCCCAGGGTGTGTGAGGTGGAAGTGACCCTAGAGGTGGAAGAGCTGCCCCCGAACATGTAGGGCCTGTGGTTTCACTGAAGACAGCAGGTTAGCATGGAGGAAACAGGATGAGACAGGGCAGGCTGGCTTGTGGTCTTTTCTGAGTGACCCCTAAACCAGGGACTCAGACGGGTCTGGGGCTGGGGAAGCTGCGGATGGGAGCATTTCCCCCGCTTCCTATAATGCAAAGTAACAGTCACTTCCCTTGCTCCAAAGCTTCGTTGCTGGCTGCAGTCAGAGTCTGGGCTCTTGCCCATACTTCGTTCTCCTCCAGTCACAGGGAGGGGTTTTGGTGGAGTCACTCGCTTGCCCAGTCATTCCATCAGCAGATGTTTGCTGAGTGCTGATTGGGTGCCAGGCACGGTGCCTGACCCTGGGGACACAATGCTGCAGAAAACAGCCGTGGCCTCTTTCCCCTAGCGGACCTACATCTGAAGGCAAGCATCCCAGTTTTCAGCCTGAAAGCAGCCTGCAGCTCCAGGGATGGGGCAGGCAGGTGGAGAGAGGAGTTTGTGTCGAGACTGTGTAAAGACTCAGACTGAACCCTTACTCTTAAATCCGGCAGAGTTCTACTACTGCCGCCCAACACCCTTCCCCAGAGAAGGGCCACTGGGAAGGGGTGTGGGGTTAGGGAACCAACATTTGTTCAGTTCTGAAAGTGATAGGAATAGGGTAGGCTGAGTGCCTCACATTTCTTGCCTTAATCCTCACCAAAACCCTAGGAGGTGAATATCATAATCCCAATCTGCAGACCAGGAAGCTGAGGCTCAGTGGAACAAATTATCTCATCATGATCCTGGGTAATGCATAACCAGGTCTGGCTGCAGGGCCTATGCCTTTTCCACGACATCATTTGTCTCTGGGAAACATACAAGACCTTCATTCTCCCCTGTGAGCACTGCAGACGTGTGAAGACCTTGACCTCCTGGGAAATTGTTCCCACTTTCTGCTTTGAAGAAAATGACAGGGGAAGTGCCAGAGTGAACTCTCTTCCCTTTTTTAACGTCGGCCTCTCTTTTCCCTCCTGCATCTTCCTAGTCCTGGAAATCCCTGTTGTCCCTGCCTTTGTCCCAGAAAATCCCAAAAACGCTTCACGTGAGTCTATTTAAATCCCCACTCTCAGCACTCAGGACCGGTTCTGGTTTCCTGGGGTGGCCTGGGCCTCCATCTGGTTTGGAGGCTATTTTGATCCACCGGATGCAGATTAGCTGCTGAGATCTGGGGCTGAGCTGCTGGAGAGATGCCTTTATCTACAGAAGGACAATTTGAAAACTAACTCAAAGCATCGAGAACAAATAAATAAATTCCTCTTTCTGTTCCCAGCACTCTCCATCCCATTTCTACAGGTAATTGCTGAAGGATTTTTGCTTCAAACAGGCTCTTGTTTGCATCAAGTGTGGGGTGCAGCAAAGTGGATTCAGGACTGGCCGATGTCTGGCCAGAAATATCAAGCAAGGGAAACAGTGACTCTAGTGGGGTCAGAAGAGGGGTATCTGCTGGCCCAGGAGCCCGAGGCAGGGGGGTGAGTCTTTCTGAGGTCAGTATCAAGTCCATTCATTTGCTCTAATGTAAGCCTTCTTGGGGCAGGAATCATCTTCCCCTTCTCTAATCATCGAGGAAAAGGGCCTTCAGACCTGCCCTGGCCCAGGTCCAGAGGAGGGATATTAATTACGTGGTCAGTGTCTTGATGTTTCAGGAGCTCACGACACTTGAAAATATGGGCTTTGCATCATGCAGGTAGGTAACGATGAGGGCTATCCTTGCTTGCTTGGGAGGCAGAGGGGGCTCAGAGGTGGGAGATAAAAAAGCTTACAGCTTCTGAGAAGCTGTGGGTACAAGGGAAGAGGATGAGAAGGAGAGAAGCCTGAACATCTGTAAACTTCTCATTTATTCTTCACAAAGGCTCCATTGTCCCCCTTACAGGTGAGGTGAGTCTGAGGTAGGAGGTCCAAGTTTTCTGGACAATGGCAGAAACCAGAATTCAAACACCTGTCTTCTAGGAGAAGTTCTGGTCTCTCCTTGGTGCTGCAGCTGCCCCAGGAAGTTTCCAGGAGTGACAAGCATTCAGATGAGTCAAGATGGGATCAGATAGAGAAAAGGAGAAGGGAGAGCATATTTGTTCTCTTTCCACCTCCCTCCCACAGTCTTTCATGCTGATCTCAGCTGATGAGGCTGCATCCTCCTCCCTGGACTGTGCAAACCCCTGTCATGGTCAGTGGCAACATTTTCCACAGTGGGTGGCCAGCCTTGATCTAGCAGTAAAGGATGGGTTCTGTTATTTCAGTGACATGGGGCTCAGGGAATGAGAGTGATCATCAAAAAGCAAAAGTAAAGCTGTCCTTACAGGGTTAACAAGAATTACGGGCAGAAATATGGCTATAATTAGGCATTAATCAGGCTGCACTTTGACCCACTTCCTTGTAACTGACAGACACGGTAGGAGTAGATACTGGCTGTTTGCATCCCTAATGTTCCTATAGATGGGATTTCTGATGTTAGAGCTATAAGGCTTTTGTTTAAGATAGACAAGATCTCTGACATTAGAATCATGAGGCTCCTGTTTCAAAATTGCTTAAGATGTTTCTCAGATCCTGAATTCCAGCAAAACAGATGATGCTAACAAGTCTGAAGACCCCCATAAAGGAATGGAATCAGTATGAGAACACAGTTTCTTCATCTCCCTGTCCCAGGACTTCACCCTGGACTCTTCTATCAATCAACAATCTCCACACTTCAGCCCACTCCAAAACTCCTAAAATCCCAAGCCCCAAACTCCTCTGGGAGATGGATTTGAGGCTTCCTTCTGTTTCCTTGTGTGGCAGCCCTATCATTAAACAGCTTTCTCTGCTGCAATCTGATGTACTTGGTGTATTGACTTGCCATGCACATTGGGCAAGGGATCTATTACGCTTCCAAGAGCACCTCAAAAGGGCTTCTCTGGCCTAGGTGTGGGGCAGAGTAAATGGGAATGGGAACACTCTGGACATTGGAGCATGCTGGTGAACCCTGAACCTTCAGTCTAGGCTCACCTTGTGCTGATGGGGCATGTGGCCTTCTCCTGCAAACCAAGACAGTGGATCGAGGTGATAGCATCAGGGACCTTGCATTTGTATGCTTGTCTGAGAGGCCACTACGATCACTCCTCATCATATATGAGAACAGAAGGCTCAAAGAAGTCAAGCCCAAGGTTGAATACATAGCAAGGTGTAGATCCAGTATTTGTATCCATGAGTGTCCCATTTCAATCCTAAAATTTCTACTAAAGAGAGAAACAAACAAAAACATCAACAACATAGTAATGTTTCTGGAGGGCTAACTTTATAGTGTATTTTGCTGGGCACTTTGAAGACAGTATCTCAGATAGTTCTCTTAAGGTCCCTAGTTTGCACATAAGGAAACTGAAGCCATGATGGGTTCACACTTTGCCATGAGTAACACAAATCTTAAGCCAGGGTCAGCCCCAAAGCCTATGCTCTTAACCTGAAGACCACCTGCCACTCAAAATGTATACCTAAACAGACAAGATTGATGCTAACATTTTATGCCAGGCAAATATGGGTACTATTTGGATTGAAGGACAAGAGAAGGGAGTTCAGGGAGGGAGCATTTGTTGAATCCCTTCTTTCCTGCCTGCCTGTCCTGGTTGCAGCCCCTGTTGGAGTGAGCACTGAGCAAAGTATAGCATATACCTCTGGGATTTTTGTGTTTTTGAAATAGGGTCTGGCTCTGTTGCCCAGATGGGACTACAGTGGCATGATCATGGCTCACTGTAGCCTCGATCTCCTGTGACCAAAGGATCCTTCCATCTCAGCTGGACGTATAGACACATGCTGCCATGCCCCACTAATTTGTTTTGTTTTCATTTTTTGTAGAGATGGGGTCTTGCTATGTTGCCCAGGCTGCTCTCAAACTCCTGGGCTCAAGTAATCCTCCTGCCTCGGCTTCCCAAAGTACTGGGACTCTAGGCATGAGCCACCATGACCGGCCCAGTATATACCTTTGTTTATGTATCTACCACGTGGCTGGAATTGAACTCTATGAGGACAGGTCTGGGACACGTTTCTTTAGTACCCAGCTGAGGTGTAACAAGAGTTCGCAGCAACAAGTGCTTGCAGATGAGGAAGGAAGGCCCAAATAGGCTAAGCGGTCCTGAAACCCAGAACTCTAAATTGTCAGTGGTGGCAGATCAGACATCTCCCGTGAGTTTGTAAAGGATGCTGTTTTTGAGTACAGTTGACCCTTGAACAACACAGATTTGAATTGTGCGGATCCACTTATATGTGAATTTTCTTTAGCCTCTGCCACCCCTGAGACAGCAGCCAACCCCTCCTCTTACTCACCAGCCTACTCAACACAAAGAAGACAAGGATGAAGAACTTTATGAGGATCACTTCCATGTAATGAATAGTAAATTTATTTTCTCCTCCTTATGATTTTCAAATAACATTCTCTTTTCCCTAGCTTGCTTTATTATAAGAATACAGTACATAATACGTATAACATACAAAATATGTGTTAATTGACTGTTTATGTTTTCAGTAAGGATTCAGGTCAACCGTAGGCTATTAGTAGTTAAGTTTTGGGGAAGTCAAAATTATACGCAGATTTTTGATCATGGGGGGGAGTCAGCATAGCCCCTTAACCCCTGCATTGTTCAAGGGTCAACTGTACAAACACCTTTCTTAAGTCCCTCCAATGACCCCGCAAAATCACCTGATTTTTCTTCTTCCCTTAGGTCAGTTCTGCTACTGCCCCCTGCAATGTTAAGAGCTAAGAATGTAGAAGTCAAACTCGTAGCACAGGGAAGTCCGGGTTGTGCCTAAGTTTCACGATGCTCATTTTGTAGGTACCAAAACTGAGGTTCTGCAGAGGGCAATGCTACAAACGTAGACCTTTAGTCCTGCTAGAAGGCCAAGATCCCACAGCAATAAGGCGGAAATGACAGCTCCACCCTCAAGGCTTAGACCTTCCCTGGGTCCTCTCCTGCCGAGTGAGTGGTGTGGGCCTACGCGCCACCAGACATGATTCGTCAGGCTCGTGCTTGAGGAATGCAGGAGCTGACTGGGTGAGATGTTTGGAGCCAGCGCGCTCTGCACGTCCCTGGTGGCGGAGGAGATGGATTTAGATGGTCCAATTTTTGTGGCTACTTTCCATTTGTGACAGGGGATAGGCTTTCTATATATGGTAATGATGTAAAATTCCATTTTAAAAAGCATTTAAGTAAAGAAAATGAGTTAATTTAGAGGCAAGAATGAAATAATGTGATTTAACTTTAGAGAAACAGAGATTGAAGGGGATCTGAAAAGGTACTCCTGCCCCAAAATTATCTCCCCCAGCAGTTCATGGAACTGGGACAAGGTGCTGCCCATTCTGGGAAGCTGCTGTTCAAGCTGCAGGCTTCCAGAGCCAAAGGCTGCCCAGTCCGATCCTCACTGCAGGAATGAAGAGATGGAAGCCAGATCACAGGTCACTGAGGGGAGTCACCAATGACAGCTTCTGAAAGAGCCTGGCTTTAATTCAGTTTCCCACCCACAGCCAGGAGCTCAGGGCTTGGCTGATCACCTCTATCCCTGTTCCCTCAGTAAAGTAGAGAAACTCTGGGCAAGGCTTTATGCACAGTGTGCTTTAAAACAACCTAAGGAGCTTTGAAACAATACATTTGCCTGGGCCCCGTCCCCAGAGATTCTGATTAGGTGGTCTGATTTGGGGGCAAGATTCAGGGATGCTGTTCTTTAAAAATTTCTCCACCAGCCCACCCTAGGCTGGAGACCAAGGTCCTGACATGAGATGCCTGGGCTGTACAAGACTTGGTTTACCCCATCCCCCTTCAGCATTCTCAAAGCTCACCCAGTCCCTAATCAGAAAGAGAGAAAAGAAACAGACAAGGGTGGGGGGTGAGGGGAGACGGTGAGAGAGAGAGAGAGAGAGAGGAGGCAGACAGGAGAGAAGACAGAGAAGAGGGAGAGGGAAAGGAAAGCAGCAGTCATGGGCTTCACACTTGGGCAGGTCTGGCTTAGTTCTGGCTGCACCACTGATATTTGCAGGAGGTGTTACCCAGAACATGTTTCTGAACTTCTTTGAGACTTGGTGACCTTGCTGGTTCAATGATGATAATATTAATCACTGTCTCATTAAGTGGTAGTGAGGTTTAATTGAGATAACCCACGTAAAGAGCCCAGCACAGTGAACGGCACACACTGAGCCCTTGGTACAGGCTAATGCTCAGCATCATCATCTCTAACACAGGGCCAGAAGCCAGGATGATCCTGTTGTTAAGTGAAGCCAGAGACTCAGTTGAAACATTCTTCAGGGCAGAGAAGGAGTTCATTAAATGGCTCAGAATTAAGATGGGCAGGAGCTAAAGAAGAGCGAGACTTAATTCCCTTGCATACCCAGGGGAAGGGGTCTCTTTTGGAAGAGATTTGCATTGGCTTTAGTTGATTGCAATTACGCTATCCATTGCCGTGCTGAAAATAAAATGAAACCCTAACAAAGTTCCAGGTTTAATTGAAATTTCCTGGGATCTGTTATTACATCGCTGTGATTGTTCTGTGCCACTAATGAGGCTGTGCTAGCTGATTATCCAAGTGTCTCTCCAGTCACTATTCCATTATTGCATTATTAATGATCAGATATGATTGTCACAGCTGATGGCTTGAACATCAAACAGGCAAGAGACAAGTCAGACAGTCAGCCAGACAGACAGATGGCAAGGGTGGGTGGGGCAGGGCAAGTGGGTAGGCTGGGCTAGCCAACAACCTGGTACCCGGGGTATGCAGGGGAAGGGGCATGGACATGTTAGTGTGATGAGGGGCTGAACTGAGGGGGAGGCGGGGATGGAGGAGGCGGTGGATGGGGCATGACAATGGCAGGAACAAGTCCTTGCAAGCTGGTAAGTTCTCAGGGTCTATAGCTCTCAAGTCTCCACTTATCTGGAGAAATAGCCAATGACTCTTGGTCAACAGACAAAACAAGAACTAGCATTTCTAGATCAATGAGGTCTCACAGCCTGGGAAATGGGAAAAGGTCAATGTAAGGGGCAGGTCACTCTTCCTTGGCCAGCCTCAGGGAGCATTGTGAAGAGCTGCTGAGCCCCTGTCCCCTTCTCTGATGAGCCTGGATGTCCAGAGTGGGGACTTAAGGTGCAGTGAGAAGGGCTGTTGGGCCCTGGAAAAGACTTTGGAACAGGAACACGGGGGAGGCCTGTCCTTCCTAAGGCAGCCATAAGTCCCAGCCACTGTGGGGAAGACCTGCCCCGACCAGGGAGGTGGGCTCAACAGCGCCCTCTCAGCTTGCTTTTAACCAGTGACCTCCCGGCATCCCAGAGTGACTGGAAAGGAGCCCACGTGTTGGTACTGAAAGAACTTTGAAGAGTTTTCTGGAAACTACCAGCGTTGGCCTGTGCTAGTGGTCTTCCCTAGAGATGGTAGTGAGCTGGGCTTGGGGGCAGACTGAGGAGAGGAACCCCCACCCCTGCACATAAGCAGGAGGCCTCTTTTAACTCTGGAGCACCCACAGGCACCACAGCTGGGTTTCCCGGCCGCTTGCTTTGTGGACCTTACCCCACCCACTTTGGGGAGGCACCCTTTCCTGAAAACACCAGACAGGATGAGGTCATATTAGGCACTCGATGGCTGCCAAATTTCATTCTTCAAAGACCAGCGTTGCGCTAACATGAAATGCAAGCCAGGAACAGGAGGGAGGAGGGGGCTGGACTGATGAAATGGAGGGGGAGAAACCCACAGGCAGGAGAGAAGGAATTGACATTTGAACATGGTTTTGTAATCGGAAAATTGATCCCAAGGCTGCTCCCGCCCCCAGTGATGGGCCGCCGCGGATGCTGTGGTTTCCCTGAAGCCGGTGATGGGGGGCTGCCTGTTCCACCAGACTTGCTGCCTCCAACTCACTGTCTCCATGGCGAAGAGGCAAAGGGCTGGGGGCTCCTGCAGCCATGGTTTCCCTGACAACACTCACCAGCAGCCTACCCCAGGCTGCACGTACCGGTTTGTCCCCACCACCACTGAGAGCTATTTCGGAGCAATGGAAGCCTCTGCCTGCACAGCCACCCACGGTCCCATGAACACGTACACAGGAGCCCCCTCTGTGGGCTCCTGGCACCCATCCACCCACGGCTCCCACCCAGAGCCTGTCCAGCCTGCAGGGAGCTGTGCTGAGCAGCCAATCACAGAGAGGCACTTGGGGAGTGTGGGATGCAGAGACCCCGGGTAGGCACAGCCTGGACACCTCCTCCTCCAGCCCTCCAGCCGGAGACTGAAGAAATCCAAGGCAAGAGCTTGAATGAGGAAAACGCACTCTCTGCCACCTTGCAGTCCCCCTGCCGTGACCCAAGGCCTGTCAGTAGTAAGGATTGTGATGGACATCATCATATTGCCACCATGCCAATCTTCTGTCCTCCTGAAGTAAGCAGAACAGTTATTATTATCATCCCAAGTTACAGAAGATGAAACTGAGCCCCAAGGAGGTTAAGTGACCTGCTCAAGGCCACACAGCGAGAAATGGCAGGCTCAAACCCAGTATGCAGTGAAGGGTCCAGCCCTGGGGTATCTGGGAAGATGTTTACCCGCGGTGTGTTGGTCATGCTGTGTGCATGGAAGGGCAGGGAATATAGAGAAATGGCGGCCCTGACCTTGGGAAGCTCCCGGAGGATAGGGAACTTGCAAAGGTGTGTGTATAATTGTGCCCTCATACAGGACCACACACTGCTCTGTGGGCTCACAGGCAGCAGCTGTCAGTGGGGAGGCTTCCCTTGCAAGGGCTTAGTGGTCTATGGGAGAGGCCTGAAGATGTGAAAGCAGCTATTCCCTGGCAATGGGTTTCACCTGCTTCCAAGAACCCTCAAGAAGGGCTGAGGCTGCTTATAGGATCTACAGTTCCCACCACAGGGCAGCAGCCCCGGAGCTCCTTCCACGAGAAGCTCCATGGGGCCAGGAGGGAGTGAGGAGTTTGCTGGTTGAGGTCTCGGAGTGCACTGAGCTAAGACTGGGGAGAAAGCTCAAGTCTCAGAAGCCAGAGGTGGCAGCCTGGGCTGTACTGAAAGCTACCACCAAAGGGGGCCTGGTGGGGCACAGACAGTGGAATGGGTAAGAGGAAGAGTTTGAGGCTCCCGTCTCAATGGGCTTGTACCTGAGGACCAGGACAAGGAAGCTGGCAGCATTTCCACTTTCCCAGGTGGGTTTCATGGGGGCCTCCCAGGAATGTGGAGGAGAGGGCCTGTGACTTTCCCGGTGCGTGCTGGAGGTTACGGGAGAGGTGATGAAAGAGGGTAAAAAGGCCCAAGATGCTGGTCCCATGACACACCCAGAGCCCAGCACTGGCTCCATGCAGTTTGCGCCTAGCACAGGGGGTTCTCTGTGGCAAAATCAAGCCTCCCTCCTTTCTTTCGAAGAAGGATGCCCCAAGTCCCCCACACCTTTCCTGGGAGATCAGGGTCCATTTGTTCTTAACGTTCCCCCCAGGAGGGGGGTTCCGCCATTCTCTACTGGAAGCTGCTTTCCATGTCTCACAATCTTTGGCAGAAAATTTAAATCAGTGGGTTTTCCACTGCCTCCTCTGCGCCAGGTAAAGGAATTCACACACACACCTTGTCTTGGGTGAGCCTCACCACGACCCTGCAGGACTGGGAGGGCAGAACCATGCTCCTTTCAGCCACCTGGAAACCCAGGCTTGGGCACTTTGAGTGAATCAATTCCTCAAAGGATGCAGTTTGCAAGGATTAGAGCTGAGATTTGAACCCAGGTCCTTTGACTTCAAGTCTCACGTCCTGTCTTCCCAGCAACTGGCCACAGCTGTTCTGGCAATCATGCAGTCTCTTTCCACTGTGGATGAAACAGGCAACTCCAAAGCCCCTGGCAAACCCTGCAGCCACCTCTGGGGTGGGGACCAGCCAGAAATCTGACAGGGGAGCCTGCTGCCACTGGCCTGTGTCCCTCTGACCCACCCCTCGGCCAGTTCAGTTCAGAATAGAAGATGGTCTGGAAGATTCCTCAATCCTTGTCACGGCCAATCCCTGCCCCTCTGCTCCGGCCTGGAAATGTTGAGTTGATTATAGTGTGTGCTCAATCACCAGAAATAATCAATCTGTAATTAAGAGCATTCCCCGGCCTTCCTAGCCTTCCCCAGGCCTCCTGCTCCTCCAGCCTCACCCCACGCCTACCACCACCGCCCCCTCCCACCCGCCTTTCCGGCATGGAATCATTTTAATGAGATTTCTCTGTTACAAATGACCGGTTTGTAATAATTATATTTTGTGCAGCAATTGTGGTTTAAAAATGATTTAAAGCAGGAAAGGCTCCAATTTATTAGGCATCAAATTTTCTGTGGTGAACTTTTAACTGGAAGCCGCCACTCAGACATGGAGGGGGCCATCTCTGCCAGCCTGGGCTGAGCAATAGTCCTGAAATATTGATGGTTTGTGGATGGAAATGTAGCCGAGGAGATTTAACTTTTACTAAAATAAATGAATCTTGCAACAATAGCTTGGCGGTCCTGGGTGCACCACTCCCTGTAGGAGAGGGAATGGGTGGTGGGGGAGGAGAGGGAGGGGACCCGCACCTGGAACAAGGCAAGGGAAGGAGAATGAGGGCTTTCTGGGACTCAAGGCCTGAGGCGTTTTCCATACAGGGCTTTGCATTTGAAGGAGAATTATCATCGCATACCCCTTTTAAATTCTGTGAAGTGCTTTGGTTTGGGACTTGTGACTCTGGAATTAGCCTGGGTTCATACCTGGACCTTGCTGTTTTCTACCTGTGTAACCTTGGGCAATGAATCCGCCTTTCCAATCCCGGTGGAGAATTCCCCGAGATAACACTTGTAAAGCCCTTTGTCCAGGGTTGGGCGTGCAATAAGCACTCAATAACTGACAGGTATCACTATCATTTCAATGACTTTGCATCTGTTAACCCATGAGGGCATCACTACCCTGTGCGGCACATACAGTGAGTGTCCTCGTCCTCATGGAGAGACAAAGGCCCGGGTGGGTGAAGTGCCGTCCCATGCTCACAATCGAAGTGCTGGAGCTGGGTCAGAGCCCCAGGCCTCTTCCAGCTCCCAGTTCCATTCCTACTAACCCGAGGGGAAATTTCTGGAGAAAGCAGGACTGCCATTGTAATTGAAAATAACAGCATGGTTTTTTAAAATGCAGCTTGGGAGGTCCAGGTCTGAGATCAGGAAGATCATCTTGGTATAGAAGGTGTCAGAGGAGAAGAGGTGAGTGAGAGAGGCTGAGTGAGCCCCTCCCTTTTAGAACATAGAGGCTCCCATGCACCAGGGGAACAGCCTTTTGAGTCTACTGGCACCCAGGCCACACCCTTGCCAGGGCCAGCCTGGAACGGGGCTGCTTGTTTGCCACGTCTCCCAGTGGTGTGTGAGCTCCTGGGGGCAGCAGTTTTAGCTCATTTATCCTGGAACTTCCTCTACTGCCTGACTCCAAGAAGGGCACACAGTAGGTGTGCAACAACTTGAACTGCAGGCTTCCTGAGGGCAGGAACTGGGCCTGCTTTGCTTATTCCTATAGGCTAACCCAATGCCTGGCACACAGTAGGTGCTAAATAATAATATTGATAATGATGATGAGTGAGTTAGCAAGTGAATGAACAAGTGTTTGTTGCATCAGGTGGAATGGTCTCTCTTGTTCTGACCTCACCATCTGGAGTGGGCAGTGGTGCCCACCCTTTCTGACAGGGGCAGTGACCCATGGGATGTGGACAAGGCAAAAAGCTCATTGCTCTGGTATCCCGGCCCGCGGGATCGTCGAAGCAGGCCCTGGAGGAGGGAGTGGGAATTTGGGGAACAAGAGACACGAGAAACGGAGACAAGACAGTGCTCTAATCAAGTCTCGTTTAATGGCGGTAATGCAGTGCCTTATATACACTTGGAGAGGAAGGGGTTGGGCCAAGGCGGAAATGATCTCATTTCGGAGGGCGTAGCCAGGCAGGTTTCGGTTTCAACGGTCGGACGTCATGTTGCGCCTGCGCTATAAAGTAACAATTTTCGCGCGCGCGGGAAAGATGGGTGAAGAAGAAGCAGGAAGAGCGCCATCTTGTGTAAGGTATTTAATACAGGGAAAAAGGACAAATCTAGGAAGGAGGTGAGAGGTGGAAATGAATAGAGCTCAGGTGTTTAAGGAGGTGAGAGGTGGAAATGAATAGAGCTCAGGTGTTTAATCGTCAATAATTACTCGCTATGGCCGGGGCGCGCAGCTCCGGACACTCTGGCCTGCTGTGGCTGCATCTTGGGACTCTGGGACCCTGGCTCTTAGACCAGAAATGGAAAGAGTTACAGAGCTCCTCAGCCCTGGAGCTCTGTTGTCTCAGGAGTCACTGGTGCAGGAGAGGGACCAGTGGCCTCAGAGACTGGGAGGAGGAGGGAGGAGAAGAAGGCGAGGGAGGGTGCCCCCGCTCTGTCTGCCAGCTCAGCCCTCCAGGCTCTGGTCGTGTGGCGTCTTATCTTCCTGCTCATTCTTCTCATTTTCTGACCAGCTGCTGAGGCAAGAGGGACCTGGGCCTTCCCTCTGCTTGTGGGTACTATCTGGGCCTGGCAAGGGTAGAGAGGGCACGTGCCAGTCCCTGGTTGTGTGAAAAGGACACTCCCACAGGCAGAAGCACGGAAACCCATCTTGCGAGATTCCCTCATTGTGGCAAACACAGAGGGGGCTGATGGTGGCCGGGGTGTCCGTCACTCCCTGTGTCTCCTGGAAATGGGTTTCAAACTGTTCTGGGAATCATTATGGAGAAAATCAAGGACCTCCTGAAGGGCAGGGGGACTCCAGGGAGCTGTTGGGAGGCAGAAGTCCTCTACCGGAAGACTTGAAGATGAAATGAACATGGTGCATCAGATGCGTTTTGAATGTGAATTCAGCCCAGCAGCTTCTCCCTGCCGGGAGCTGCGTGCATCGGCAGCGGAGCCGGACCCTCCTTTGCCACCTTCTCCATCCTCTCCTTGGCACCCTTTGCTGGTGCCTAACCGACTCATGACCTCGAGGAGGGTTTTGCCAGCACAAAGATGCTTTCCAGGGTCTCTTCTCCCAGGACTTGGAATAATGTAGTGTAAACCTTGCCACCTTTAACATCAAACACTGCCTTTCTTACTGCAGCTTTGTCCCTAACTGTCTGCATGACTCCGGACTAGTCACAGGCTCTGAGGCTCAGTCCTGCCTTCTGCAAGGTGGGGACGATAATGATGGCACTCCCTTCCTGTACATTCCTGCCCTGGGAGGCCTTGTGAGCAGGGGCCAAGGAGTTTCCTCTTTGCTCCCTCAGCCCAGCACAGAGCCTGGCCCAGGGGAAGTGCTGAAGGATGAAGGGTAATCGGGAGGGGCAGATCAGAGGCCCCATGGGAGAGTGTGTAAGCCACACAGGCAGCCCCAAGGGGCCCCTCCTGTCCCAGTCTGCGTCTCCCTCCATGGCCTTTCTTCTCTAGGCATTTCTGAGTCAGGCAAATCTGCCCTGTCCCTTTACCTGCTTCCCTGCCCCCACATAGCCCTCTCCTCTTCCCCGTCCAACAGACTTGCTGCGGCCCCTCCCTTTCCTGTCCAGTTATTCTTCCATCTCCACAACCAGGTGCCAGCCTGTCTGTCTGGTCCCCTCAGGCCCCCACTCCATTCCTCTGTGCTGACTCCTCCCACCTCACCAACCTATCTCCTGGGAGTGGGGACAGCCTGCTGGCCACACCTCTGGACCCAGCCTGTCCACTATCTCCTGGACTCTGCATTGGCCTCCAGTGCAGGCCCCTCTCGGACATCCTCACCCTGTAAGCCAGAGTGAGCCTTCTGAACTGAAAGCCTGACTGTGCAAATCCCTTGCTTACAGTCCTTCAGAGACTTAGCGGTTATCTTTTTGTTTGGTGAGTTAGTCACCAGGTGCTCTGGATAAAGTCCTAACCCCTGGACGGATACAAAAGGTCCTCTGTGACCTGCCCTGGCCTGGAGCTGCTGCGCCTCCCCAGGCTCCAGGCACACCGGCTGCTTGCAGGTCCCAGATTGCACTGAGCGCACTCAACGGCTTCCTGCTACACTCTAGCGTCTCCTTCTTGCTCCACCTGCCCCTTGTGGCTTCATTAACTCATCGTTTAAGACTCAGTTGTGATATCACCTCCCCCAAGAAACCTTCCCTGAGTCATAAGACTTCTTCATATTCAGCCATGGGCTTCTAGGGCATCTCTTGCATGCCCCAGCATACTTGCCATCCTGTAAGCTCTGAGCATGACCCACCAGGTTCCTTCTCCCCTGTGAGCACCACGAGGGCAGGTCCACAGCTTATTACTCATCATACCACTAGCACCGTGTGCTGGGTCTGGGTGTTTGTGTACCCCTGACAGTCATACGTTGGCATCCTAGCCCCTAGGGTGATGGAATTAGGAGGTGGGGCCTTTGGGAGGGTGGGGACTTCATACACGAGAATAATGCTTTTATAAAAGAGATTCCACAGAGATCCTTTGCCTCTTCCACCAGGTGAGAACACAGAGAGAATGCCCTCACCAGACACCAAATTTGCTGGTGTCTTGCTCTTGGACTTTCCAGCCTCTAGAACTGTGAGTAACAAGTGTCTATCATTTATAAGCTACCTAGTTTGTGGCATTTATTTTATAGCAGCCCAAATGGACTAAGACACCCTGCATACAGTAGGTTCTCAGAACGGGGATTTTGAATGAACAATCACATCCATTGATCCTTGTTTATAAGCTTTTTCTTTATTCTTAAGTTTATTTTTAAGTTGTATGCCCTGCAGCAGGGGCAGGCCTACTGAATAATGACAGGTATGATTAATTAAGTACTTAGTATTTGTCGAGCATCTGCTAAACTCTTAACATTCGTTAACATTCTCATTAAATCCTCATTACCTGAGGTAGGTACTGTGCGTAATTATCTCCATTTTCCAGATAAGGAAACTGAGGCTGAGAGGGGTTAGACCACCCCGTGAATGACTATTGAAGCCTGCACTTGAACCCAAATGTGTCCAACTCCAAGGCTTGGGCACTTAACCACTGGGCACACTGTCACCACCGCTCCCCCCACCCCGGAGGAGCTTCCTGGCCTAACCCCTGAGAAGCCAGTGTTAGGTGGGAGGCAGCCCAGGTGTCCTGGCCCCTTACCATGTTTGGCATCTGCAGTGCTCCGTGGTTGCTGTCCCTTTGTGCCAGGCATCCCCTGTACACACATCAGAGGGAAGGCTTGTCACTCCAAGTCCCAGCTGGCTTCTTCTTGGGACCAGCCTGGTTGTGGCACCGGGCGGGGGGGCGGGGGGGCGGGGGGGTGGTGGGTGCTGTTTCTCTTGCGGGCGGTGGGTAGAGAGGGTGAGTCTGGACCCTGCTCCCCACTGGCTATCTGTTGAATGACAGTGAGCCAGAGTGTTTGGGTGGGTGGTGAGCTCTGAGGGCCCACCGGAGACTGTTAATTTTGGCTCTGAGTCCACAGTGGAGCTAAATGACTGGAAAACTCCCGTGAGGGGGATGTGTGCAGCCAAGGCAGCTGCAGCTCTGATAGCTCCCCCACCTGCCAGCGCCGAGATCAAGTCACTTACTGGGGCGTCCTGGTGGGAGCGGCTTCTGTATCCAAGCAGGGAGGGGCTCCGAAGCCAATCACTTCCCCGTGGGGGGCCAGCAGTGTTAGATGCAGAGGGAAAATGCTTCAAAGCCTTCCGGGGCCCCAGGAACTCGCACAATCTTTCCAACTAGAGAACTCATCTGGGAAGCAAGTTCCTGGAGTAAAGAGGTGGATTTCTTCTGCCTCATTTCCAGGGAGGAACTGGGCCCAGGTGCGGGGTAGGGTCTTGTGGGACGGATGAGTGTCTTTCCAGACTCCCCGTGTGTCCGGCAGGGCAGCCCAGCAGGGCCTGCCGCTTCTAACTTTCTGAGAGTAGGATTGGATCCCAAGAAACAGGAACCAGAGTTTCTCAGAAACGCCTCCTGGAGGGAGTTTGCCCCCAGAGTGGTTATGCTATTAATGTACTATTGTCGCATCTTATACTTGGGCTTACATTTGAATACTTAGAAATCAACATTATGCAGAGCAGAGCAAACTGCTGGGGACTCTGCTTCCCAGGTCTGCGGCGGGGCCTGAGGACTTGCTTTTCTCACAGCTCCCAAGTGACGCCGATGTTGCCCGTCCTGGATGGTGTGGCTTCACCCTTTACTGGTTAGAGCACATTATTGAATCTCTCCAAGGCTCATTCCCTCACCTGTGAAATGGTCATGACAATAGCCACCTGGAGGCTGCGGAGAGGATTAATGAACTACCATATGTAAAGTCTCAGTGAGTTGGAGAAGACCCTAAAGCACCTGGACCGTAGCAGGTGTTCAATACAGGTGTGTTCTCTCCCCTCGGTCAAGAGAACTTTGCACTCTTAATTTCCTCTAAGCTGGTGAGGCGAGCAGAACAGGTATTGCTCACCCCTGTTCTACAGATGAGGAACCACGAGTGCACTGACTTAGTGACTGAGGTAGACCCTAGGATTCTTGCTGAAAGTTCAGTGTTCTTCCCACTACAACACTTTTTTTCCTGGTCATATGAGAGATTTATGTGTCTACCAGATGAGGAGCAAGTCAATACTAATGGTGAAAACCCTAACAATACTGCAGAAATCTGTGCAGGACTCTCACTGGGCACACAGCCACAGTCGGCCTTCTGGAGTCCTGGGAGACAGCTCGGAACTTGGAAGACAATGTTCCATTACATGGCTCCCCTCTGGGCCTGCCTGTATGTTGATCTCAACAAACATTTCAGGGAAGAACAAATGCTGGGGCCATTTTCCCCCCTGGGGAAGGAGGCAAGCAGATCAGAGATGAAAGGTAGGGCTGCTGCTGTCCCATTTGTGGCCCACAGGCCTGTCTTCCTGCCTGACCCCAGCCATCAGAGGCATCTAAATAGACAGGGCTCAGAGGAGAGAGCAGGAGGGACCTCTGGCCAGACCCCACATCTGTCTGCCACAGCTCTGAGGGGCTTGAAACGATTCAGCACATTCTTCCCTTCTTCCCCAGCCTGCCCAGCCACATGTTGGCCATGGCCTCTCCAGCTGCCCTCACCCCTCCTCTGGACGAAACCCAGGAAAAACTGTCTGGGGCCCCTGGAGTTTCTGATGCACTATGTCGTTTACCTCCTCAGGCATTCTCACTCACAGATGTCAGTCCCATTAGAAGAAAAGCAAACAGAGCCCCGGAAGACAGCAGAGGGCACACTGGATCCCAGGCTGGGGATGCGATCTTGCAGCCTGTGTGATGTCTTGGGGTTGAACCTTGTTCAAGCCAATGCCTCCAGTTCCCATTTGGACGCTGTCATAAGGGAATTCCACATGGCATTCCTGGATTTCAAATTTCCATTTCAGCTATTTGTGAATGTCCTCAAAGTCCTCCACCTGCAGCCATTTGTCATTTTGCTGAGACAGGAAACTGAGTCCCATGTGCCGTGAGGCTGGTGAATAGCAGCAAGCTTCAGTCAACAGGGAGCCAGGCCCAGGCCCCCTCTGCCTCTCAGACCAGCCGGGTTTTTTTTTTGTTTTTGTTTTTTTGTTCGTTTGTTTTGTTTTGTTTTGTTTTGTTTTGTTTTGTTGAGACAGGGTCTCATTCCTGTTGCCCAGGCTGGAGTCTGGAATGCAGTAGCACAATCACAGCTCACTGCAGCCTCAACATCCCAGGCTCAGGTGATTCTCTCACCTCAGGCTCCTGAGAAGCTGGGACTACAGGTATGCACCACCATGCCTGACTAATTTTTTTCTTTTTTTAGTAGGGATGGGGTTTCACCATGTGGCCCAGGCTGTTGTTGAACTCCTGGGCTCAAGTGATCCACTCAAGCCTTGGCTTCCCAAAGTGCTGAGATTACAGGCAGGAGCCATTGTGCCCAGTCCTGTCCTTGTTTTATAGAAGAGGCAATGAAACCACTGTATGGCATTGTGCAATTGAAAATATGGAGATTCATTTACAATAGCAAAGTCAGAGAACCAACCTCGGTTTCCATCCACTGATAACTGGATAAAGGAAGTGTTGTGTGTGTGTGTGTGTGTGTGTGTGTGTGTGTGTAAAATGGAATACTATGCAGCCATGAAAAAGAATTTAAAAGAATGAAATGTCTTCTGCTGTAACATGGATGGAACTAGAGACCATTATCCTAAGTCAAATAATTCAGAAACAGAGAGGTACATACTGCACGTTCTTACTTACAAGTGGGAGCTAAACAATGGGTACACATGGACATAAAAACAATAGACACTTGGGACTCCAAAAGGGGAATGGGGTGGAAGGAGGTGAGGGTTAAAAAATTACCTGGGTGCATGGGTGCACCAGAAGCCTCACCATTATGCAATAGATCCATGTAACAAATCTATACATCTGTCCCCTGAATCTAAAACTAAAAAAAAGAAAGAAAATGTGAAGATAGAAGACAGCCTTAGGTTTGCTGTTTCTCAAAAAGGCTCAGGATCTCCTGTACCTTATTTCTGGAGAATCCCCAAGACTTGTGGAAAAGGAAGAAATGAAGCCTAGACTCTTATTATAACGTTCACAACACTGGCGGCGTTTCTAGAAGAAACATCCAGACTGTCTCCTTTCCAGTTATGAGGTCCAGGAAAGAGACATCACAGCCCCAGGGAGCCCCTTCCAGCAGGTCAGGGCCTAGTTTGCCACTAGATTTCTCAAATATTCCACTAGAAGGGCATGGCTTTGGCTGGGCACCAGGCCCCCTAAGATCTTAGACTACCTGCACCCCAACTGTCAGATTGTCCCCTAGTTAGCTCCAGCACCACCCCAGGCAGGGGTGCGTGCTCCAGGTCCCGCCATCAGCATAATGACCCAGTCTGACATGCACTTTACAGTCACGAAGCACTTTTACCTGTGTTGTCTCACTGGACCCGCACAACAAAGTAGAGTAGGATGGGTGTCTGTCTTAGTCCTTTCAGGCTGCTATAATGAAGCATCACAAGTTGGGTGGCCTCCCAGCAACAGACATTTATTTCTCACCACTCTGGAGGCCTGGACATTCAAGTTCAAGGTCCCAGCAAGTTTGGTGTCTGGTGAGGAACTGCTTTCTGGCTCATAAATGGTGGTTTCTCTCAGTGCTCTCACATGCCGGAAGGGCAGAAGAATAAACAGGCTCCCTTGAGCCCTTTTACAAGGGCACTAATCTCATTCATGAGGGCTGCACCCTCATGACCTAATCACCCCCAAAGGCCTTACCTTCTAACACCATCACCTTGTCGGGGCAGGATTTCAACATAGGAATTTTTGAGTGACACAAACATTAAGACCATAGCAGTGTTATTGCCAATGTGCAGATCAGAAAACCGAGGAGCAGGCACTGGGCATCCTGCCTAGATCATAGGAAGAAAGTGGGGACTCCAACTGAGGTCTTCCAAATTGTGTGACAAACAACACCTTCTCTTAATGATCTACCAGTGATCCCTATGATACCTGACAAAATGCAGAACGCCTTCACGGACATAATCTCATTTTAATCTCATAACAACGCTGTGAGGCAAGCAGCAGTAGGTGCTATTATCCCCATCTTACAGGCAGATAATCTCATGTGCTCAAACTGTGTACAGGTGGTTCTTTTCAGGGTAGGAGGGGGTGCAGGTTAGATGTCAGAAAATTAAAGAGAGGGCAGAAGCTGTGTGTCCAGCCAGACCTAGGTACCCTACTTAGAAACATTCTTGCTATAGCAATCTTACCACTTTCACAGAAGGCTGTTAATTAAATGAATTATCCTTGCTGAATAGGCCTTGGGGGTTCCCTAGGGAAGCACAAAGATCCACATATTTGTGCCACATCTAAACTTCTGGAAAATTGCAATATCCCCATCTTCCCAACAGTTCAGGCACCTACTCCCAGCTTGGGCATCTTCTCTTGGCTACCTGGAGACAGCACTCTGGCCAATGAATGTGTCTTGGCATTTTACAGGACCAGGCGGGGGCAGGGCCTCACATGAAGTGAGTGGGAGCGCGGGGTTGGGCCTGCCTGTGTGCCATGTGTGTGCCTATACACACAACGACGAGCACAACGATCTCAGTCCCTGTGTGCACAGATGTTTCTGCGTGTGTGCAGCGCTGCATGCATCCACCTGTGAACCTGTGACCAATGGACACAGACCCCCACCCAGGGTGCCTAGTCTAGGAGCACCCAGCCATCTCCTTTAGCCCCGGCTTGTCTCATCCCCACAGCCTGCTGTGGTGGTGAGTTGTCAAATGCAAACATCAGCTGCACAGCATCTTCTTTATGAGGAGGCCAGGACAGGCAGGTAATTTATCAAACATTACTTAAAATAGTCCCCCAGCTCCCTCTCTCTTGTTGCTGTCTGATTCTTGATTGTTTCTTCTTTCTGGCTCCTGTTTTTCTGCCTGGAGATTGACAGCCCCCCGCTAATACAGCCTTGGAGATGCCACTGGTGGAACCGACACCTCACTGTGCCTCAGCCTCCATCCCAGAACTAACTGCTCCGCACTGACTCTGGAGGCACTGCAGTTGCTCCTGTCTGCATGCCCGCGGGGCTGGCTGATGGATGAGGCCACATCCCCCGCACTGCAGAGAGCTCAGGAATAGGGGCACATGCACTGTGATCTGCTGAGTTATGGACTAACTAATAAGACTCCTCCTGACATCAGCGAGCCCTTGACTGTCCTATTTTTGCCCTGTTCCCAATTCTCTGGCCTTTTAAGCAGGCCCATGTCTTGTGACTGGATGAGCCAGTCTGCTGTCCTCTGAAGAGATGTGAAGAGAATGAGATGAATTAGCATTCTCTGTCATTTCTACTTCCAAGACGAAGCAACTAAGGCCAGCCAAGAGAAACAGAGTTTATTACTGAGAGATGTTTAGGGACCTACTCTTTGCCAATTACTGTGCTAGGTGCTTGAAACTATTGTCTCATTTAATTCTATGCAATCGATGTGATCTCTGTTTTACAGAAGAAAAAGCACGCCTCCGAAGAGGTCAGTGGCCTGCCTTAGGTCAGTGTGTCAGGCAGCATTCAAAAACGAACTCTAGGCTGGGTGCAGTGGCTCATGCCTGTAATCCCAGCACTTTGGGAGGCCGAGGAGGGTGGATCACCTGAGGTCAGGAGTCTGAGACCTTCCTGGCCAACATGGTGAAAACCCGTCTCTACTAAAAATACAAAAATTAGCTGGGTGTGGTGGTGGTTGCCTGTAATCCCAGCTGCTTGGGAGGCTGAGGCAGGAGAATTGCTTGAACCCAGAAGGCAGAGGTTGCAATGAGCCAAGATCGCGCCACTGCACTCTAGCCTGGGCAACAAGAGCGAAACTCCACCTCAAACAAACAAACAAAAACAATAAAACAACAAAAATGGGCTCTAGCTAACTTAAACAGAAAAGAAATTTGGGAGCAAGATATTGATAGCTGATGGAATATACAGGGAGCTTAGAAAACATGCATGAACCAAAATGGTTAGAGTAAGGGCCAAGACACACAAGAAGAGCCCGTTAGGAGACCACTGCACCAGACACTGGATGGCCACCACCAAGGTGAATTTCAAACTCTCCTTGCACCTTTATGTCCCTATCTTAAAATCTAAATTCTCAAGTGGTGTCATCTGAGGGTGAGTACGCTGTGCGTTCACTCCTCAATGCCAGGGGCCAGGGCACCCTTTGTGGACACTGGCTCCAATCAAGAATCACCTGATGGGCTCCCAAAGAAAGAAAGGGAGCTCCCAAGCTGAGCAGCCAACACTCAGTGAACTAGCAAACCAGACCTATGTTCCCAGCTGCACGTAGCTGGTGAGGGGCTGAGCCAGGACAAAGCTACTACTCCCTGACTCCAAAACATGTTCACCATCATCAAGGGTGAAGTTCAATATATTAAACAATTGATAGAACACTGGCTCTGGCCAATCAGAATAGATGCCACCAGAAACAGCTCATTCAGCCATGGCAGTACCACCAACAGATGATCAGTTCTACAAACAAGGCAGAATTGGAGCTCAGGGCTCTTGACTGCCCAGGCCAGAGGCCCTTGCTACTAGGACCATGCTTTCCACACTTTTTCATAGAGGAAGGTAATACTTGATGACACACTGGGGTAAACTTGAGGGCATTAAGATGGATAAATAGATGGAAAGATAGATGGATGGGTGGATAGATAGATAGATGATAGGCAGATGATAGATGACAGATAGATTGAGGAAAGATAGATGATAGGTAGGTAGGTAGGTAGGTAGATAGATAGATAGATAGATAGAAAAATATATATGGCTGGCGGTAAAGCCCCCTAGATTTTTATGTTATATTATTATGATAAAAATAAAATAAAATCCCCCTATACTGCAGGCTTTTATATCCAACTGCCTAGTTGACATTTCCTCTTAGATGCATCATAGGTATCTCAAAAACAGCATATTGGTATCTGAAAACCTGACCTGCTACCACCTTCACCAGCTCACTCCACCTACAGTCTCCCCCAGCTCAGTTAGGGTCTTGTTAATCCTTCCAGTTGCTTACGCCAAAACCTTTGAAGCCATCTTCAACTCTTTCTTTCATATTCTCTATCCTCTAGAGCCTGTATATATTTTATGTGATATGTATGCCCATGTTCTACATCAGAAATCCTCTAGCCTCTACCACTGGAATGCATTCATAAACTGGCCACCTTCACTGCTGCTGTTTTGTTCCAATCATCACCTCTCCCTTGGATTCTCATGACAGCCACCTAATAGTCTCCCTACTTCTGACCTCCATCCCTTCAGGCAAAACAGTGATGGCATCTGGGCCATCTGGTTTACCAGCTGTGAATGGTCCACTTGGGGCTTGAAGGTCCCATCCCAACCCCATGGATCCCAAGAGTTCCATATCTTGATTTTCTTCCATGGGTCAGGTATCATTTTAGTGTCCATCTCCTAACAGAAGCTCAAAACGATGGCCAGAGGGCTCCTTACTAAGCATAAATAAGACACCATTCTCCTACTTTAAATCCCACAGGGCTCTCCAGTTCACTCAAAGTCAAGAGCAACGTTCTTCAAATGTCAACAAGCCCCCTTGCAATCCGGTATCTGTTACCTCCCTGACTTCATCTTCTACTACAGTCTTCTATGCTCTCTTCTTTCCAGCCAGAGAGGCCTCCTTCCTGTTCTCTGAACAGGCCAAGCTTGCTGTGCCTCAGGGCCTTTGCACATGCTCTCTATCCCCTGTCTAAGTTCTCTTCCCCAGATGTCTGCATGGTTTACTTCCTCACCATTTCCAAATCCTCGCTCAGTGTTGCCATCTCAGCAAGGCCTGCCCTGACCACCTTATTTTATCAATGTATGTATTAGTTCTTCTCATGCTACTATAAATAAATACCTGAGACTGGGTAATTTATAAAGAAAGGAAGTTTAATTGGCTCATGGTTCCATAGGCTGTACAGGTAGCATGGTTGGGGAGGCCTCAGGAAACTTTTAATCAAGGCAGAAGGTGAAGGGGAAGCTGTAATGTCTTCACAGGGCCAGATCAGGAGGAAGAGAGAGAGGGGGGAGGTGCTATACACTTTTAAACAACCACATCTTGGGAGTACTCACTCATTATCATGAGAACAGCAAGAGGAAAATCTGCCCCAGTGATCCAATCACCTCCCACCAGGTCCCTCTTCTAACACTGTGGATTACAATTTGACGTAAGATTTGGGGGGGCGGGGAACACAAATCCAAACTATATCAATCTATCTTACTCTTCTCAATTTTTTTCCATAGTACTCATCTCCTGACTTGCTACATTTATTATATTATTTATTCTTGGCTTTTCTCTACTAGAATGTCAGCTTTTTAGTAGTTTTTGTCTGTTTGTTCAGTGATATACCTCCTGGAGCTAGAATATTGCCTGACCTACTCTCAACTCATATTTGTGGAAGGAAGGAATCAAAACACAAAGTATTAGGGATAATATTAAAATTTAAATTTGCATAGAATTTAGATATTAGACATTAGAAAATAGTTTTCAGTTTTCAATGCTAACAATATTGTTTCCATGAACATAGCTTGTTATATCTGGTTTTATGTTTGAAATGCTTCCATGTATTAAGTTGGTGCAAAGCTATCTCAGTTTTTACTGTTACTTTCCATGGAAAAAAACTGCAATCACTTTAGCACCAACCTAATAATTCTTGTTCCAGGTTTTTAGTACTGATCTCTTTAAATTCTTAAAAATCTCATTGACAAGTAACTTTATGAGCAAAAGTCAGCAGCACATTCAAAAATTACAGCAGTTGAAATTATATTTAAAGATTCCCAGAGGTCTTCCTTTTTTTTTCATTGACAAATGTAATTTTAAGATATCTTGTGATAATGCTAATGGATTTGAATGCTACCAAACTTTTTCATATTAAATATTTCAAAATAATGTGGAATCTCTAATTTGTAGCAGGTATGTGCATTGTTACAGCAGTCAACCTACAGCTAGCTTAGATGCTGCTAAAAGAGCACAGGAGCTGTAAATGTCTACAAGCATTTGATATTTGCAAAGATATAGTTGGACCCTATCTGGAGCTGCATCTACCAGAAACTCCACTGAGCCTCCCTATCCCACCCCTGTCTGGCAATACCTTGGGGTCTGTGTCATACCACCTGGGCACTTAGAACCAAAAGTCCTCGAGCAGCACAATGGGCCCCTTGCCCTAAAGGACAGTGGCCTGTTCTGAGCTGAGAATTCAAGCAAACATCCAGTTGGCGGAGCATCTCCTAAGCCATGTTTGGTACCTCACAGTGCAGCGGAGTGTGATGGAGTTGTGCAGGGTCATTCCCAGTGAGGACCATAGGACACACCATCATATCGCACTCCACTCCATCTATCCTCCGAGGAACATTGGCAAGGGAATTCCCAAGAGTCCCAGTCCCCACCTGTGTGTCTGTAGAGCTTTGAGACCAATGGCAGCACATCAGTGTGGCATGGCACAACTTTTGGGAAGCTCTACTTTGGATCCCTTGGTCTGGAGTCCCACTTCTTCCATTAACCAGTTGTGTGTCTTGGGTGGGACACCTCACTTCCTTGAACTTAGGCTTTCTCATTTATAAGTGGAGAATTCGAATAAAAGCAATGCTTGTCAAGTACCTGTCAGGGATCCTTAAGATTACTGAGGAAGTGCTGCAGTGGATAGTTTGGGATGAAGTAGGAATAAAAAGCATCCAACTGGAAAAGACTTTTCCTCATCTTCCTCTTCAAACAGAGCTCCTCCACTTTTATCAGTTTTATATATTGATACTCCATAGAAGATAACATAGAATTTTAAAAACCAGTATATTTCGAGGACCTCTCACTCCTGGGCTCTCTACTGCCCACCCTTCCTTTGTTCAAGGAGCAAATCATTCTAAATGAACTTTTTATAACATTTTATTACTGTAAAGGAATGCCACCTTTCTTTAATAAAAATAAGACGAGAACCCCCACAGTAGCTATTTAAAAGGATTTTCTTGATATGAGGGAGTGGATGGCCCGCGTGTCTTGTCTCTGTGTCTAACGGTCCTCTTTCCTTTGAGATTTTTCTATATGATTGTTTTTCCCCATGGCACAGAGAAGGCGAAGTTGGAACTTGGTTCAAATAATAGTTTACGAGAAACTGGGAGATGACAAAGAGGGAAAAATGCAGAATGTGATGCAGCTGGGCCATCTGGTTTACCCACTGTGAATGGCCCACCAGGGCTGGAAGGACCCATCCCAACCCCATTGGTCCCAAGAGTTCCATGTCTCTGGATTTTCTTCCATGGGTCAGATATCATTTTAGCATCCATCTAGCAGAAGCCAGATAAAGACACATACAATTCTCAATGTCCACGGCCATCTCATGCACCCAGGTCTTGCTCAGGATTGCAGGTTTCTTGTGGGAAGACCCTCCTTTTCTCTGCTAGTAGCACTACTCATCCCCTCCTGGTGAGATTCCACCCTCTTAAAGGCATCCCTCACAGGTTAACTCTATGACAAGAGCCCAGGTAGTCCCCCAAAAGATGGATCTAGTCATTACAAAGAGATAGTTTTCTTTACAGAAGCAGAAGCACAGAGGGTTACAGCAATTTTTCTAATACTCCACAGCTTAACAGGAGCAAAGAGAGGATCTGAATGTAGGGCCTTGAACAGGACACTAGAGCATTTGGTGTATGTAGGTGCCCTTCCCAAGGCAGCTGTAGGGAGGGGAGAGAATCCATGGACCCAGAGCTCTCAGCTAATCCTGGAGACAATTGGAGTGCAGGGGGTGCAGGCAGGAGTGAGCAGGAGCACCTCACTAACACCCTAATACCAATGTCCAAAATTCAGACCCCACAAGAATAGCTCTGCTCTGGACAAGACAATCTAGTCTTTCTGGCATCTGCAGCCCACGTCTCCTCAATGGGCAATTCTAAGCTTCCAAAAGCTTAGAAACAAAAATGCTGAGAATGTCAGAGCCTAAGGCTTCCCTTCCCTAAGACTCTGAGAGATTTGCATGAGCACTTTTGTTTGCTTATTTATCCTGTTGCCTCAAATTAGAAGTGAAAAACAGAACAAAGAAACAAAAGACATTCCTCAGGATGGAATTACCTTCCTAGCCTTGGGGTTTGGTCTTGCCAAGACAATTTGGAGTCTGTTACAGTGTTGCAACACATCAGATATCCTAAGGTTTCCCTTTCATCAGCTAGAGACCAGGGCTGTTGAAGGCCAATCCAGGAGGAAGGGGAAACTGCGGTTTCTAGTGTTGGGGCAAGTCTTCTCAGGCGTCCACAGGCAGTTTTACACTGGAAAATCTTCTCTGAGTCCTCATGCAGTAGGGAAGGTGGCCGAGAAACTGGAAGAGGATCCTGGGGGAAAGGTGCTGCCCTGGGGCTGCGGTTCAGCTCTTGAGATCCTTTTATCCCAAGTTGAGGCCGCCTGTTTTTAAGTCCTGCCTGCCCAGAAAAAAGCCCGGGGCATCCGGTCAGAGACTGGCTTCTCCTTCTTAACTGCTCTTGAGCAGGGTATTTTAATGCTCCCAGCCTCTGTTTTCTTGTCTGTGAAATGGGAATACTAATAATATCCCATTTATTCTTCTCTCACAGTGGTGGTGGGGATCAAATGAGATAATGCCTGTAAAAAGCCCTGTGGGGTAACAAGTGCTTTTCAAACAAGTTTCCAAGGTGAGTGAGTGTGTTGTGTGTGTGTGTGCGCGCGTGTGTGTGGTGCATGAGTATATGTGTTACATAGGATTGATTCATTGGGGCAGAGAGACAACTGGCTCTCACATAAGGAGGTCCTCCATCTTCTTGCCTTGCTTTTCCAAAACTTCTCATTGTTCTGGAGCTTCCCAGGAGAGACAGGCACTCCCCACTTCACCCTGTCCTCACTACTGCCTCTCCCCGACTCCCAGCTAGGTTGCTGAGAAAGAGAACAACAGAGGGGTCGGGCGCGGTGGTTCATGCCTGTAATCCCAGCACTTTGAGAGGCCAAGGCGGGTGGATCATGAGGTCAGGAGATCGAGACCATCCTGGCTAACACCGTGAAACCCCATCTCTACTGAAAATACAAAAAATTAGCCGGGTGTGGTGGTGGGCACCTGTAGTCCCAGCTACTTGGGAGGCTGAGGCAGGAGAATGGTGTGAACCCAGGAGGCAGAGCTTGCAGTGAGCCAAGATCGCGCCATTGCACTCCAGCCTGGGCAACAGAGCGAGATTCTATCTCAAGAAAAAAAAAAAAAAAAAAAAAAAAAAAAAAAAAAAAAAAAAAGGACGACAGAGGAATTGAATTTGGTTTAATTCCACGAGGATGTATCTGGCCTCTGCTCCCGTGGTTCACATTTTTCATGGTGCTCTCCAGCTGACAAAACTCAGATTGACTATCTCCCTTTGATTCTCATGGCAACCCTGAAAGGCAGGTAGCAGATATCAATTAGCATCTCTCATTTCCAGAAAAAGCAAATGAGATCCAGGGATTAAGTGATTTGCCTAAGGTCACCTGCCCTGTAAGAGCAGAGCTAGAACTCACAAACAGGGTTTCTGACCACTGCTTAAAGTTCTTCAGCAGCTCCTCATCATGGCATCCCAAGCTTTTAATGATCTGTGCCCACCTCCCTCCACTCTGAAGGCCTCCCTGCCTTGCCCACAGGGTTGTCCGCTTCACCTGCTCTGTCCTTATTTGTTTATTCCCTGGGGACTCTGCTTATCTCTGCATCTCAACTCCTAGCACAGTGCCTGGTACTTGATCCACGTGTATTAAATAATGAATATATTCAAGTATAGGCATTTTAAGGAGGGAAATGATGGAAATGTCCTAAGTGGCCAAGAGTAGCAGAATGGTTAAGTAAACTATGACACATCCCCTAGATGGGATATTATGCTATTAAAAATTAGGTTGATGAAATTTAATACTGACCTGAAAAAGTCATGGAATATAATCTTATGTGAAAACCCAGAATGCAAAATCGCACATACGTTATGGTCACAGCTATATAAAACAACACAGATGCAAACTCTCAAAAATAGTGCAAAGGAAAAGAAGTCGAGATGGTAGGCGATTTTCCTTCCTTTCATCTTTCCATAGTCTCCAGGTTTTCTGTAATAAGCATGCATTATTTTTACAATGACTACAACAGCAACAACAACAAAAAAAGGTAATCAATAGGTAAGGATATATTAAGAGATACTAATTTCTCTCCCAGCTTTCATCTCCAGGTCAAAATGACTGACTTCTCAGGTGCTGAAAACTTACTGGTAGGACAACTCCTAGAGGCTAGGAAAACATGCAGGAGACAGATAATCTAAAGATGTTGTACCCAATTTTAGAAAATAAAGTAGTAGTCATTAGGAACTCTGCCTTAGGTTCTCCAAGAGTGAAGCATTCCAAACTCACCTTATTTTCCTCTTTGATGGGGTTACTAGACTGGTAGATAAGGAGAATGTTACGGACATAATGTGTATTGATTCTGCAGTATAATTGACAAAGCCTGTCTCGTCCCTATGAACAAGGTGAAGAAATGTGGACTGGAAAACAGCACTTTGGTGGATTGAAAGATTGAGAAACAAATGCAAATAATGTAGTTGAGTGGCTTTGGGGCTATTCTGAAGCAGAGATGGCAATTTGTGACATCCTCACCCCTATCCCTAGACAGACATTCATTGCTAATCCATCACATCTCTCTTTTCCTTTGAATTCAGATAGAGCTCAGAATCCTTCTCAGCACAGGGCTCCACGCAGCCATTAGGTAGCCACCAGCCATTAGGTTTCTGTAGTTGAAACATATTAGATGTCCTTGACTTTTAGGGAAGTCTCAGGCCTATGCCACAAGACTACTTTTTACCCAATCCTGTTCAGCAAGTCTATCAGTGATTTGGAATGAAAATCTAGAAAACGAGTATATTCAATTTATAGATGATCTAAAATTGGGACAGAAATATGGTGGGGTCAACATCTGCAAAATATCTGACTAGATTAAAATATAGGACTGAAATGAGGAGTGGTTTCCTGGTAATGCTTATAATCCCATACTTGAGTTTAAAAATAAATTTTAAAAGAACAGGATAGTGATAATAATGATTTCATAGCAGGTCAAGAAGTGAGTGGGGACAAATCTGAGGTTTCAGCAGACCACAATCTCAACTTGAGCCATATGTGTAGCTGTTGGTAAGGTTGATACAGTCTTGGGCTTTGTTATGAGAACTCTGGGGTCCAGAATACGAGAGGTAAAGATGGCTCAAATTCATCTAGAACCACAGTTGAACTATGAACTTTAAAGAACATAAGCAATAATAATAATAATAATAATAATAATAATAATAATAATAGTGTACCCACCCCCAGCTCTTCTATGTAGCTCAAAACAAATTAATAGTAAACCATAAAATATAGGTAAGTAAAGTCTACATTTTCCCATGAAAACGGTTTTGTGTTTGTCGTGTAGAAGACAAGATTTTAAAAAAATTAGTGCCTTTGCTTTGTTGCAGCCCTGAGCATTTGGTTAGTTTATACATTGCATACACCAACAACGTGTGCAGCATATTCAGCCCTGGAAGTCCCATTTGGAGAGGGGATTTGCTGTACCAGGATCTATATCTGATTATGTCCCTCCTAGCTTCCAAAACCTCCCATGGCTTCCCTGTGCATGCAGAATAGAGTGCAATCTCTTTGGAAGCATTCAAAGCTTGCCAGGACCTGACAGAGGCTGCTTTTAAAAATCAAAATAAGCCAAATGATTTAAAAGCCAAATGTCCCAAAAGGCTTATTATGACATACAGGAGTCCTTGACTCTACCTTTCCCAACAATTTCAGTCCTGCTCCTCAAGGGCGACCATTTTAATCTTTTGGATTTATTTATTCTGCCAATTACTCTCATATCTCTAAGCAATATGTTTTACTGATATGTTTTTATTTATGTACTTTATGCATTATCTATTGATTCCCTGTTATGAAGGTTGAGTGTTTAATTTTCTTACGCCACCCCCAACTCCCTTTCCCTCATTCTTTCAATATTACCATTTATGGTAAAAATCAATAAATGATGTCTATTGCTTTGCTTATGAAAATATTGTTTACTGACTCATCAAATTACTTACACATCCTTTTTGTATAATTTTTTATTTTCCCCAGAGTTTCTCATTCCTTTCTCTATGCCTTGCATTATTTGCCTTTATAGATTTCCTCATTGTTTTTCTTTTAATTTTTGATTGCATCAGGTATTCTATAAGCCTCTTTTTTGTTTTTCTTGGAAAACTGTTCCCAGAGACCTGAGTCCACTTGTTCCAAGGTGGACACTTCGCTCTATAAATGAACCAGACAGCGAAAAGTCTAGGGATTGCCCCTTACTGCTTTCCTGGGTGGGATCCAATGTTTCCCTCAGCCCATTTCTTCTCTCCTAAGTTATTCCATTTTTCAGGAGCACTCCTCAAATAAATTCTTAAGAAATCGTACATGAAAGATAAATTATCTGAGTACTTGTGTACCTAAAAGTACATTTGTTCTGCTTGGTACACATTTAGGAACAGGATTCTAGGTTTCTGGGTTGAAAATTATTTTCACCATTTAAATCTTTGAAGGTTTGCTCCAGTGTCTTCTTGCATCCAGCATTACAGATGACAAGTGTGATGCCAATCAGACACTACTTCTTTACAGATGACCTGTCACTTTCTCCTGCTGCCTGTATACCATTTGCCACACTCTTTCTTCAGCCTTGATGTTCTGACTTTTCATTCTTTTTTTTTTTTTTTTTTAAAGCACTCCATAGAACCATGCCACCCAAATATTCTATTCAATTTTGGGAAATTCTTTTTCTCATACTTTTTGAAAATTTCCTTCTCCCTATTTTCTTTGTTTTATTTTTGGGATTCTCTGAATCCGATGACAGACACCTGAATTAACCCTCTATATCTTTTATTTTTTCTTTCATATTTTCTCTTTCAGGAAGATTTCTTGGACCTTATCTTCTTAGCTTTCTATTAAGTTTTTAAAATTTATAAATATCTTTAATATCTATGTATATTTTCAAGAGATCTTTTTTGTTTTTGATTTTTTTTATAGCACCCTGTTCTTGTTATAGGTATACAAAATCCTCTTAATTTATCTGAGGACCTAATTAGAGTATTTTAAATGTTTACTTTTATTTATTTATTTATTTATTTTTTTTGAGACGGAGTCTGGCTCTGTTGTCCAGGCTGGAGTGCAGTGGCCGGATCTCAACTCACTGCAAGCCCCGCCCCCCGAGTTCACGCCATTCTCCTGCCTCAGCCTCCCGAGTAGCTGGGAGTACAGGCGCCCGCCACCTCGCCCAGCTGATTTTTTTGTGTGTTTTTAGTAGAGATGGGGTTTCACCGTGTTAGCCAGGATGGTCTCGATCTCCTGACCTCGTGATCCGCCCGTCTCGGCCTCCCAAAGTGCTGGGATTACAGGCTTGAGCCACCGTGCCCGGCCATGTTTACTTTTAAATTATCTTCTGTTACTGGTATAATGTTTCAGGATTACTTTTCCTGTGTGTTTTTTTTTTCTTGTAATCTTAAATATTTGGAATTATTCGATATCCTTTTAAATATAAGAATAAGGGAATTAAAAGCCACTTGGGAGCTTTGTGTTCATGTGAAGGACTGGTTGACTAATGGACTTCATCTTAGGGTGACTGGGCTGTGAGCCAGCCATTTTACTGGCGGACCCTTGAGTGTCAGAATAAAGCAGCATTCTTTCTTTAGACTTACTCAATTTCTTTTCAGAAAAAACTTTTAAAAATTGTTTTTGTCTAAATGGTAGAAATTTGGCTACTTGGAATTCTATTAATACACAGTGTGGGAATGGACAGCTACTGTTTGGTCCTGAAAATGGATTTTTCAATCAGTTCCTCAGATTCTAGCTCCAAATATCCCACTCTCTGACGTTCCTAACATCCGAGATCAAAATTTGCTTCCCCGGGCAGGTTGGCTGCATTCTCTGTAGCATCCCCACTTTTCCTAGCTTCATCAGTGACTATTTAGCCATCTCAAGACAGTCCAAGATATCTCTCATTTGCTGATATATCCTTTCTCATTCTCTTAGTCGCAAGCCTTTTGTATTATTATGATTATTAAATTATTATAAATATACAGGAAAGTATGGGAGATAGTGTCACAATATTGATATACCTATCTCCCCAGTTCTGTTAAATCATTCATTCTTAATATTTTGCTACATTTACTTCCTAACTTTTTTTTTCAGGTTTTTAATGCCTTAATTTTTATTATTGTTTTTTAACTTTTAGTTCAAGGGTACCTGTGCAGATTTGTTACTCAGGTAAAGTTGTGTCATGGGGGTTTGTGGTACAGATTATTTCATCACCCGGGGATTAAGCCCAGTACTCATTAGTTATTTTTCCTGATCTTCTCCCTCCTCCAACCCTCCACCCTTCAATAGGCCCCATTGCGTGTGGTTCCCTCTTTGTGTTCCTATCACACAAATGTGAGAAACATGCAGTATTTGGTCCCATCTTTTTTTTTTTTTTAAAGAAATAAACTAATAGACTCAGTTGACTTACACCCCTATTCTATCTTATTTTCCACCCTCCCCAGTTGTAGCCGCTGTTCTGAATTTGTCAGTTTTCACTTCCATGAATATTTTTATACTTTTGTTATGTATATACATGATAACAATATGTGATTGCCTTACATGTTTTGTGTTTTCATATAAAGGTATCAAAGTATAGCTATTGATTGTCAAGTTGCTTTTTAAAAGACATCTGTTGGGGATCTATCCATGTTATGTATATGTAACAGTTTTGCTGCTGTATAGTATTTCAATCATTCTTCTGCTGATGGAGATTTAGATTATTTCCAGTTTCTCACTGTAACATACAGAGCAGCCTGCACATCCTTACACTTTTCTCCCTGAGCACATGTGCAACAATTTCTTTAGGCAAGTACACCGTATCTATGTCATGGCTGTCTACTCTTCAACTTCACTAGAGGTTGGGAAATTGATCTCTAGAATAGATGTATCAATTTATCATTCCACCTACCCTTAGAAGGTTTTCTTGTTTCACATGCTTGCCAGTAGTCCATCTTGTCAGCAAAACGGATTTGCTAATTTGGTTAGGGGAAAGCAGTACCTCACTCTTAGTTTGGATTTGTTAATAGCAAGCAAGTAGGGCTTCTTTCTATTGGCATTTAAGTTTCTTCTGCAGACTGAATATATATAACTTTTTCCCAGTTTTCTGTTGGGTTGTTTAGCTTTAGCTTATTGACTTACAGAAGTCTTTGTATCTGGCATAACCTGGGAGCTTGTTAGAAATACAGAATCTCAAGCTCCACCCTAGATCCACTGAATCACCATTTGAATAAGATTTAGGTGATTTGATTGCATATTTAAGTTTGAGAAACATTGGTTTAGAACATTTTGTATAAGACTGGGATTCTCTGAAGCTTGGATAGTTGGCACAACTTCCCTGTAAAACCACCTGGGACTGATGTTTTGTTAGTTATAGTTATTTTTGCTGATGTAGGCAAATTTTTAATTACTTATTCACTTTGTTTAATAATTATAGGCCCATTCTGATTTTTAAATTTCTTCTAAGTTTTACTGGGCTTTTTTTCTCCTAGAAAACTGTGCATTTTATCGATGGTTCTTAGTGTATTTATAAAAAGATATTCGTATTAATCTCATGATTTTAAAAATTATATCCTGTAGCTGGAATTATATCTCCTTTTTGCATCTTAATACTGTTTATTTGTATTCTCTCTCTCACCAATCCTGCCAGAGGTTTGTCTATTTTATTAGTCTGTCAAAAGGACCAGCTTCTGGTTTTACTGAACTTCTCTCTTAGAACATTTTCTATTTCACTAAATTAAAAAAAAAAAAAATTCTGCCTTTATTTATTTATTTTGTAAATTAGAATCTTGCTCTGTCACCCAGGCTGGAGTGCAGTGGCATGATCATAGCTCACTGCAGACTCAGATTCCTGAAAGCAACCCTCCTAGCTCAGCCTCCTGAGTAGCTGAGACTACAGGTGTGTGCCATCACACCTGGCTAATTTTAAGACTTTTGTAGACACAGAGTCTTACTATGTTTCCCCGACTGGTCTCAAGCTCCCAGTCCAGAGAGCTTTGGCTTCTGGAAGTGCTGGTCTCCCCCTTTGGCTTCTTGAAGTGGTGGGATTGCAAGCATGAGCCACTGCACCCAAGTCTTTATTATCTTCTCCTTTCCACCTTCTTTGGGTTTATCCTATCTTACTTTTCCAACTTTGGAGTTGAACTCTTACCTCATTACCTGTTCAATCTTTCTTTTTTATGGTTTAAGCATTTGAAATGCTTTGTATTTGTATTTCACATGTTTTGATATGCCATGTTTTTATTATCTTTTAGGTCTAAATGTTTTCTAATTTCCATTTTATTTCTTCTTTGATCTGTGAATTATTTAGAAGTGTGTTTTTAAGTTTATGACTATGTAGGATATTCTAAAAAAGATTTTAAAATGTTATTTCTAACTTAATTACACTGTGGATCAAGTACATGGCCTGTGTGGTATTAGTTCCTTGTTAGGGCTTGTTTTAGGATCCTGCACATAGTCTATTTTGTAGATGTGCCATTTGTATTTGAAAAGAATGTGCATCCTTCAATTGTTAGGTGCAGCTCAAGCTTGCTGGTTGCATTTCTCAAACCGTTTGTCCTTACTCATTTTTATCTACTTAATCTATCAATTGCTGAGAGCTGTGTTATAGCTGCCATTATGATTTTAGATATGTAAATTTCTCATAGAAATTCTGTCAATTTGATTTTATATATCTTAAAGCTATATTATCAGCTTCATGCAAATTTAGGATGGCATTAAATAACACAGGTTTGAACCACGTGGGCTCATGTAGACTTGTATTTTCTTCCACTTTTGCCATCCTTGAGACAGCAAGACCCACCCCTCCTTGTCCTCTTCCTCTGTAGACTATTTAATGTGAAGATGATGAGAATGAAGACCTTTATGATGATCCACTTCCACTTAAGGAATAGAAAATATATTTTGTCTTCTTTGTGATTTTCTTAGTAATATTTTCTTTTCCCTAGCTTACCTTAATGTAAGAATATTTTATTTAATACATATAACATACAAAATATGTGTTAATCAACTATTTGTGTTATCAGCAAGGCTTCTGGTCAACAGTAGGCTATTAGTAGTTGAGTTTTGGGAATCAAAAGTTATACACAAATTTTTGGCTGTGTGTGGTTGTTGGTGTCCCTAACCCCCACATTGTTCAAGGGTCAGTTGTATCATATATTCATGGCAAATGATAATTTTTAATGTTATGGAGTGTTCATCTCTGTACTTAATAATAACAACTATATTGATATACAACAAAATACTTCAGCCCCAGTGTTCTTTGGATTAATATACCCAAAGATTATGTATCTTTTTCCATTGTTTTTTGTTCAACATTTCTGTGTCCTTGTTTTTTTTTTTTGTTTTTTTTTTGAGACTGAGTCTTGCTCTGTGGCCTAGGCTGGAGTACAGTGGCTCAATCTTGGCTCACTGCAATCTCTGCCTCCCGGGTTCAGGTGATTCTCCTGCCTCAACCTCCTGAGTGGTTTCAAGAGATGTCTCTTATAAGTCTTATAAGCTTCTTAAAACTCTCTGACAGTCTTTGTTTTAGCAAGTGAGTTTAGTCAGTTGACATTTTTGTGATCATTTATATATTGGATTTAATGCCACCATTTTATTTTGTACTTTTTATTTACTCTGTATTCCAGTTTGTCTACATAACAAACTTCCCCAAAACTTTGTGGTATAAAATAGCGCTTTATTATGTCCACAGATTCTGTGGGTCAGGAATGGGACAGGGCCCAGCTCCACGATGTCTGGCACCTCGTCCGGAAGCCGTGAAGGCTGGAATCACCTCAGGGCTTGCTCACTGACATGTCTGGTGATAGGTGCTGGCTGGCTGCTGAGATCTTAGCGGGACCTGTTGGTCCAAACAACATGTAGGCTTTCCACATGGCTGTGGGCTCCTCACAGCATGGTGCCCAAGTTCCAAGGGCAAGAATCTTGAGAGAGAGAGAGCGTGCACACACACTAAATGGAAGCCGTATTGCCTTTTACGATCTAACCTCAGAAATCACACAACATGACTTCCACCACGTTCCATTTGCCAGGGTAGTAACACAGTCCTTCCAGGTTCAATGGGAGGCATAATAGACTCCATCAAGTCTTGATGGGGAGTGTCCGAGTTCTGGAAGTACAAGAGGAATTAGAAATACTGCTGTGGCCATTTTCAGAAAATACAATCTACCACACTCTGCTTTGTGTTTCTTCTCTACTTTCTGTTGAAATGATTGAGGCTTGTAAAAACCTATTTTCTCTTATTCTGCCTACTGTTTCGGAAGCTCAACATTCTATTTTGACTTTTTAAGTATGTTCTCTTAATTTTTTTGCATCTATATTTAACATAAAGTCTGATGTTAATAGTCTCTGTTTTCCTCCTGAATGAAACAAGGCCTTGAGAATTGTTTTTAGCTCCTATCACCTCTTCTCCAACTTATATATTCTGTTGTTCATATTTTAATTCCATTTTGTCATTATTATTATTATTATTATTATATGTTTAGGGTTTTCTTAAAAACAACGTAGGCTTTTTTCAATTAACTGACATGTACTAGCATTTTTGTTTGTTTGTTTGTTTTGAGATAGGGTCTTGCTCTGTTGCCCAGGCTAGAGTGCAGTAGCACGGTCTTGGCTCACTACAACCTCCACCTTCTGGGTTCAAGCAGTTCTCCTGCCTCAACCTCCCGAGTAGCTGACACTACAGGCACCTGCCACCATGCCAGCCAAGTTTTTGTATTTTTGGTAGAGACGGGGTTTCACCATGTTGGCCATGCTGACCTTGAACTCCTGACCGCAGGTGATCCGCCCACCTCGGCCTCCCAAAGTGCTGGGATTACAGACGTGAGCCACTGAGCCCAACCCCATGTTTTTTTAAAACTGTGTTTTTACTATGCTTTCTTGTATTTACTCCATAGTAAGTTTACTTTCAGCAAACCTCTGTAGTTAAAAACTTTCAATCTCTTTACATCTGAAGATGTCTTTATTTCACCCTCACTCTTGAAAAATTGGTTTAGGGCCAGGCATGGTGGCTTACACATGTAACCCCAGCACTTTGGAAGGCTGAGGCTGGTGGATCACTTGAGGTGACAGGAGGTCAAGACCAGCCTGGCCAACATATTGAAAACCCATCTCTACTAAAAATACAAAAAAAAAAAAAAAAAAAGTTAGCTGGGCATGGTGCTGCCCACCTATAACCCCAGTTACTCAGAAGGCTGAGGGATGAGAATCATTTGAACCTGGGAGTTGGAGGTTGCAGTGAACCAAAATCAAGCCACTGTACTCCAGCCTGGGTGACAGAGCAAGACCCCATCTCAAACAAGCGAAACTGGTTTAGCTATGCATAAAATTTAAGCTGACAGTTATTTTCTCTCAGAATTTTGGATATATTCTTCCACTATTTTCTGGGGTCTATAGTTGCTTTTGAGAAGTCTGAAGTCAGTACAAATGTTCTTTTGTAGGTCTTCTGTATGTTTTATCTCTGCTTGTTTAGATCTTTGCTGTTGTGTCTCTGAAACTTCATAACAATATTGCTAGATGTGCATTTAGTTTTACGTATCCTACTTGAGATTCTTCATGGTCCCAAACAGGAGGATTTCCAATTCTGAAAAATTCCCAGTCATTATCTCTCGAAATATTGCTACTTCCCTAGTCTCTCTATTCTCTCCTTCTTTAACTACCATGAGATATGTTGAACATTTTCATTCCAGTCTCTATGTCTCTTAATTTCTAATATTTTTCATCTCTTTATATTCTGTGTTGCACTATAAGTCATTAAGATTTATGTTTTAGTTCACTAATTCTTTGGCTATATCTAATATAGAATTGTCTCTTGGTATCTACAGGGGTTTGGTTCCAGGACCCCCCTGCGAATACCAAAATCTGTACATTCTCAAGTCTTGCAGTCAGTCCTGTGGAACTGACTTAAGTGAAAAGTTGGCCCTCTGTATAAACATGTTTTTGAAATCTGTGAATACTTATTTTCCATCTGCCTTTGGTTGGAAAAAAAACTCACTATAAGTGACCCCATGAAATTCAAACCATGTTGTTCAAGGGTCAATGGTACTGTTTAAGCTCTCCATAAATTTTTAACTTTGATATCTACATATTCCATTTCTAGAATTTGGGGTGCTCAAATCTACCCTCATGTTTTCTTAGTGACCTTTTATGCTTTCAATTTCTTCTCTATACCTTCAATCATGTCAAGAAATAGAATATTTCCAGCAGCCAGCATCCTCTTCATTTGCCAGGCACAACCCCTGCTCTTCCGAAGAAAATCATTCTCCTGACTTTTGAGGTGATCTTTCCCTTTCTTCCTCCTTTTACCACCTAAGTTGTTCTTCGTGGTTTTGAATTTTGGATTGCAAGCTTATCTTCAACAGAGTTTTATCTCTAGAATACTAAGCACGCTTAGATGAGAATGTGTTTTTCTAAGACATTTTGCATTTGCTTATGAGTCCCAAATGTATCGCTAATCCAGAACTATTTTAAAATAAAACATTATCAAGTTGTTTCTTCCTGTATCAAGAAGCTGGCATAAAGTCAAAGGCCAAATCTGCATGAAGAGTTGGTCCATTGTTATAAATTGCCAGATGAGAACTCCTTGTCTAAGTGGAGTCAGACTGACTTCTTTGTCATCTTCCTGGACCAGGAGTGTACATTTTCTGTTCCACTCTTTCATCGAAGTGTAATCATTTGAAAGTCAAGCTTCTATGCAAAGATCTCAGTTCCAACATCCTTCTTCAGAAGGTCAAATGCCCAGCCACTGGGTCCCACATGAGCATTAACCCTATGGGCTTGGGTTCCCAATGCCGGCAAAATCATGTGGCTGCTGTAGTGTCAATTCAAGTGCTTCCTGCTCCAGATCCTTTGTGCCTGGCTCACAGTGAATTGGCTTAAAGCTCAGTTTTGCATTTAAAGGATGCTTGCCTTTCTAGGTCTTTGTCATGGGCACGCATGCTGGTTATCTGGACCACTACACTGCTGGAACCAAGCATCTGGCACCCTCTTCCTCAGCCTTGAATCCCACCATGACCCACTCCGTATATCCTTCTCTCCAGCACGTAAAGCCTGATCTGCTTCTGGGGCTTTTCTGTCCATTCCTGCGCCTGAGTACTCTCTAGTTCCCGTGACTTTGGGTATTGCGGGTGAGTCTACAAACTTTCTGACAGTCCTCTTTCTGCAGCCCCTTAGTCCTTGGCATCCCTGGCCAGTTACCACTCCCCCATCTGCCTTCTGTCTTATAGAAATGGTTGATGTCTTTTATATGTGGCAGTCTCCTTTCCTCTTCTTGGGGTTCTTATGAGTTTATGCCTTTCTTATATTCTTTGTTTTCATTTTAGTGAAGATTTGGAAGGGAGAGGAAATAAACACATGTGTTCAACCTTTCATGTTTAGCTGGAAGTCCAAACAGTGTATTATATTATCTTTGTGTTTCTTTCATTGTAAGTGAGGTTGTCCTTTTCAACATATGTTTATTTTCAAATCTTTTTGTTGCATAAATCCTTTGCCTGTTTGTTGTTTGTTCTCCTCACCTCACCCCATCTTGACTCTTAGAATGTTCCTATCAGTTTATATATTAATTATTTATATGAAAACATTAACACTCTGAAATGTTGGAGGCAGATATTTTTCTTAAGAATAAAAACAGTTTCTTAGTTTGTTATACCCATGCACCGTTAATTTTATGTAGTTGAACTGCCAGGTTCTATCTTTTGTGATTTCTTCTATGGCTTCTGCATTGATTGGGAGAGTGGAGATGCTTCCCAAAGCCTCTCTTGCTGCTACTCTACTTTGGTTCTATGGAGAGGGAGTTCCTGTAGGGAAGCAGAAAGAGGGCAAAAGGAGAATTTTCATTTGACCCTGGTCATCTGTTAGTATATGGATAATTGAGAATCGACTACAAGTGAAACTGACAAAACAGACCTTCTTAATTATGTGCTAATAAACCCTATCATTCACCGTGGGCAGGAAAGAAATTTCCAGGCTTGTCCTTAAAGATGTGCTTACCCACCCTCTTCCTTGAGATTTTGCACTTTGTGACCTGCTCTTCCAGTGAGTTCTCTTTAAGACCCATTCACCTCCTGATGCCAAAACAGTGCTGAGAGATAACAGCATTGCGACTTTATTGCTGCCTGAGTTCCCGAGCCCCCAGCTAGTGCGTAAAGAGGAAGCAGCATATATCTCAAGCGCCTCTGATCGTAGCTGGCACGATGCTTGATAACAGAATTTCTCAGACAACAGGCCCAGGCTGGGGAATTTTAATATTGTCTCTCCCTACAAGTAATTTCCAATGTTTATGCTCTGTGGAGCCCCTTTCGAGTGTCAGAGCAGAACAAATGCCAGTTTTAATGGACTTGCTAAATCATAAAAACTGCTTGCAAAATTGCATCTGATTAAAACAGGAAAATGTTCCATTATTCAGAAAAATCTCCCTGCAGAGACTCACGGGGGCGGCAGGAGGTGGAGAAATGTAGGGAGTGCCCAGATCCGATGGAGTTTTCTCTCCGTGGAAAAGATGTGGCCATGTTCACAGTCCTCCAGTTTCCTCCTCTCTCCTCCCCAGACCTTCAGTCCTTCTGCCATCTCTGATGAAAGTGAAATTGACATTAGTCATTTTGTAATTAATTTATACAACAACACACTATTAGCCAGGGCATGGTATGTGTGACAGGTACAGCCAGATAGGGTTCGGTGGGGTGGGAGTGGGAGAATATTCTGAATACTCTGTAATCTCTGCATTGCCTCTCATGGGCTCCCACAGAGCAAAGACCAATATGGCAAACATCAAAAGGCCTGCCCTCCCCAGCGGGACCACACTCTCCTGGCTAGCAGCAACATGTAAAATGAAATTGAGTTATCCCACTGAAAAAAGTCACACCCACTCATGAGCCACATTCTGTGTATTATCAGTGGAGTCTGATTTGGGCATTTAACCTAATATCAAGCTAGACAGGCAGGCAGATTGACTGGTTAGCATCATGACCAAGCATCACGACCAAGTACTCTGTGTTTAGGGAACAGTTCCTAAGTCTGGAGAGAAAGCAAAGCAAAGAATTGTCCTGTCCTCATGGAATTCACAGTCTAAGGTGAGCAAGAGGACACAGTGGAAGAAGGAGAAGTCCTGGCTGGTTTAGGTCAGTTATCAAAGCCAGGATGACATGCTGGGCAGGTCCTTCCAGTGTCAGGACCCCAGGAGGAGTGTCTGCACTAATCAGGTGTCTTGGTTATCCAGAACAGTGACTTATTTTTTTCCATGATTCTGTGGGGTGGCTGGGCTCCACTGGGCAGCTCCTCTGTGCCACATGGTGTCAGGTTGGGCCATTTATAAGGCTGCATTTAGCCAGGACATCCACAATGGCTTGCCTGACATGCATGGCACCTGGGGTGACTGGAGGACTGGTCAGGTTTCTCCCTCACTGCACCGATCCATGTGATCTTCAGCAGATGTCAGTCTAGACTGTGCTTCTCCACATGGTGGCTGGATCCCAAGAAGGTAAAAGTAGGATCTGCCAGGCCTGTTAAGACTGAGGCCTGGATCTTGCATGGTGTCACTTACATATTCTATTGGCATATTGAATATGGTTTGAAATAAGTGAGCCATTGACTAGGACATGGAAATTGCTTTTGTCATACAGAAAGTTTCATTGCAATAGTACTTGTGTTAGCAGGATTTGACTTGTGATACTGAGCACTTATAGGACCTTTGTGATTCCCAAGCACTTACCATACACTTGTGAAATCATAGTGTAAAAAAAGTCAGTGTCAAGTCACAAGACTGGCCTAGATTCAAGGGGAGGGGAAATTTATTTCCCCTCCTGAAGGAAAAGAGCGGATGTGTACAGGGCTGGAGGATTACTGGTAATGATCTCTGCAGATAATCCATCACACTGAGGCTACCTAAGAAAAAGGGTTGGATTTGAAGTCAGCTGACCTGACTTCGAGTCCCATTTCCCCACCTCCCTTGCTAAGAGGTCTTGGGCAAGTAGTGAGGCCTATGAGCTGTGGCTCCCTGCTCTATGGAAGTCTCTCCACTGAATTTTTATCAGTGCCAATTTTGAGGGATCATGCATGGCAAAGCACTTTGCCAATTGTGGCCTAACTACCTAGATGGGGAAGGGATTGCAGTGACTTCTACTCTCTCTCCATACCACCGCTCGTTGCCTTAACTGATCAGAAGTCTTCTCTCCTTCTGGATCTTAAAATAGACTTTGTTTTTTTTTTTCATTTAAAATGTCTTCATTTCTCTTGGATTCCCATGATTTCCAGTTTTGCTTTCTGGCTCTGTTTTCCAGAGCTTCACAAGGACGCATCCCAGTCTCTCCCGTGGACTGCCATGAACAGTTGTACAATATTTTTCTGCATCGAGGCACCTGGACTTGGGGGCACTTGGGGGCTGAACTTGGGCTGTGTGCTGCCCTCCAAGCCATGCACCCTGGGGCAGAGCTGCATCTACCCAAAGGGGTCACTTGTCTTTGTGCCTACAAAAGCTCTCTGTGGACTAGAAGTGACCATATCTGGTGCCAGCCCTAATGGAGCTTGAGAGGCCACCAGTGGGGCCCGTCAGCCGTCAGCCCACAGACCCTCCCTGCTGCATGCTTCTTGGCTATCCAGAGCTGCATGGCCTTCTCTGTTTGACTCTGGGGTTGAGGGGTCCCCTCTGTTTACCCAGTGGCCTGCTTGACGTCCCTTCCCAGCCCTCTCAACCCCTCACCCGGCTGCTGCCTGTCACCCTCCATCCTCTATGCTGCAGAAATTATTTTTATAAACTCCTCCTTGACTGAAGTGCCACTTTAAAGAATTTAAAACACCACTGCTCTCTCCTAACGAGAAGGAGAAGAGACACAGAGGCACTAAATTCTCTAGAGCTTTCCTGTAGCATTCTGATGTCGCCATCTCTGGAAATATTTCTCTTGCCACAGTACACAACATATTGGCTGGGGAGCATCACTACTTATTTTAAAACCATCCCCTTGAGCACTTTGTAACCTTCCAGGATTTCTAAACTACACACTGTCGACACCTCAGACTTCAAAAATTGAGGGTGGGTATGCACATTGGAACAGGATGCTGGGCTCTGATTTTAACCAGTGTTTGCCAGGTGCCCCCACGCACCCACCTCTGGGCTGGGCCCCAGGGAGGGAAGTAAAACCACACATTACAAGGACATTGCTTCTCTCTCAGCCCATCCTAGATGGGGTCCCTGATGTCCTGGTCCTCGGAAGGATGTCAGCTGCTCAGGTACACAAAGAGGAGAGTTCGGCATTGACTTCCGGAACCAGCCGGACCCAGGCACCCTTAGCACCCTGCAGTTGCAACTCTACCATTTCCTATGCCAACCTGCCCTCAGTTATCTAAGTTATTCTTTTGTTTTCTGGACATAATCCCCTGGCTCCCTACTATTTGGAAACCAGCCTCCCTGGCTGCACCCAACATCCCTCATCCTCATCCTCCTCTGGGGCTGCTTCCGCAGAGCCACAAGGCCATTGCCTGCTTAGCTGCAAGTATCATTTGCCACCTCAAACATCCACCACATGGCAGCCTGGCCACCTACAGAGCTCCTCCTCCCTCTCCAGACACCTTGGGCATGGCAGTGGGGCCTCCAGATGCCCTGTCCCACCTTTGGAGCCAGCCTCTGTAACTGGTTCCTTCCCTGCACCATCCTGCCTGTCCCAGCTTCCTTCTCTGCACCGGCCTGTGTGGCTGATGCCCCATCAAGTTCACCTCCTAAAATGCTCTCATCTTTCACTTCCTCTGCATCCACACCAAGCCTAGCTTCACCCCGCCAACATCTATTGCTCAGATGAGAAAATAGCCCCTAATGCATCTCCCTGCTTCCAGCCCTGCCCTCTTGAATCCATTCTTCATAATGAAACCAGAGGAGCTTTTCTAAAGTCACAGGCTGGCATGCCCTTCACCCCCTGGAACATTTCATGGATGCCTTTCCATAGCCTTCATTCCACTCAGGACCAGCCCTGCCCACCTGACGCCTTATGACCCCTCCCTGCGCCACACCAGGAGACTGAGCAGGTGCCGTTCCCCCGCCTGGTGACCTCTTTCACCTCTGGAATCTGAGTACTGGGTTCAAATGTGAATGCAGCTCATTGCTAACAGTGTGAGCTTGTTGTTAGGGGAGGTTAATCAGTAACTATTTCACCAGAAGAGATTAATTTAGATGTGAAGTCTAAAGACAATAATAGTGACAATTATGATAATGATAGCTAATATTTAGATTGTGTTAATTAAATAGACAAAATATTTATCCTCTGGAAGCCTCAGTTTTTCATCTGTAGAATAGGGATAGTGGGGTTGATGTGAGGCTTAAATGAAATAATGCATATAAAACCTTTACTATGTGCCTGGCATTGGCAAGTGTTCTATAAAAGTGAGCTATTGTTATCATTGTGCTGATCCAAATACCTGGAATTCTAGTCTGGTTCTCACCACTGTCCCACTGCCTTGACTCTTGACCCTTCCCTTCCCTCACCTGCCTGGATGACTCTCATTCACCTTTCAAGACTTATTTTAGATGTCACTTCCACCAGGAAGTCCTCCTGGACTCCTTCTGTCTATATGCGGCACCACTTCCCTGGATCCCTGTTCTAAGTGCTGTTGTAGAATGCACCTCTCACACTGAATCTTGATGGCAGTTTGCTGGTCTACTTCCCCTGCAGCCTGTGAGCCCTTGAGAGCAGGGTCTGCATCTTCCTGGCATGGTCGTCTCATATCTGGGGTACTCAGCAGGTGAGCAGGAAACATTCAGTGCAGGAACCAGTGAAGGCCGGGTGGCCTCCACACACTTGCTTCTTAGGGCAGGATCTTCTCTGTCCTTGAGGACTTCAAAGGCAAGAATAATGAGCACCAAACGATGGTGAACGGTACAAGATGGTGCATGCATGCTTTACAGAGTGAGCAGGACAGACAATCAGCCTGCCTGCTCAGAGAAGGGAACTATCATTGTTGGCATATTGAATATTGTTTGAAATAAGTGGGCCATCGACTAGGATGTGGAAATTGCTTTTGTCATACAGAAAATTTCATTGCAATGGTACTTGTGTTAGCAGGATTCGACTTGTAACACTGAGCACTTATAGGACCTTTGTGATTCCCAAGCATTTACCAAACGTTCGTGAAATGTGTAGTATAAAAAAAAATTCCAATTGTTAGGAGATTGGCAGCTCCAATTTCCTGCAGCAGGTCTTCAATTGTTCCTTGGTCATAATCCTTCGCTGTGACCTGGGGTTTCTCCTTCATGGCTCCTCTGAAGTGGGCATGGGTCTCTGGCCAGGAAGAACAGTGCCTCCTGGGACACAGGCCTGCCCACCTGCCCTGGAGCAATGACTTTGTTGTTTCTCAGGACTGGAAAGGCTGGTGCATCTCAACATAGACTCTGGAGAAAGGTACCATTTCTGTCTGACAGCTCCTCCTCTGCTTGCTAGGAGATAGCACCATGTTTCAAAGCCAAGCCACTTCTATCTCTTTCTCCTGTAGAAGGGAACATGACAGACACATTTCAGCACTCTTGCTGGGGACTTTCGGGACACCCAAAGGAAACCAAGTCATACTCCAGATGATCTGTCCCTGTGCATCCAACCCCAAAATGTACCATCTCTGTTTGGTGTGATCTGCCACATGCTGCAGCCCAGTAGCCAGGGCTTCTCATGGCTGTAGCCACCTGCCTAGCTCAGTTCCCATCCCCTGCCACAGACAGCAGCCCCTCCTTCCCCACAGTCTGTATTCCACCCATCGTAGGACAGTGCCTAGTGCATAGCAAGCACCATCTAAGCATTAGCTGTCATCTTCGTCATCATCATCTTCTTCTTCAAAATACAGATCTAGACTGGGTGTGGTGGCTCACGCCTGTAATCCCAGCACTTTTGGAGGCTGAGGCAGGCAGATCATGAGGTCAGGAGTTCGAGACCAGCCTGACCAACATGGTGAAACCCTGTCTCTACTAAAAATACAAAAATTAGCCAGAGGTGGTGGTGCACTCCTGAATCCCAGCTATTCAGGAGGCTGAGGCAGGAGAATTGCTTGAACCCGGGAGGCGGAGGTTGCAGTGAGCTGAGATCGCAGCACTGCACTCCAGCCTGGGCGACAGAGTGAGACTCCATCTCAAAAAACAAACAAACAAACCCCCTAAAATCTAGATCTAAGTTTACCTCTTAGGTTTCTGGTTAATGGTACCTAGTGATAATGGATTTTTCTCATTGGAATTTTCAGTTTACAAAGCACTTTCACATCCATTCTCTTATTGCAGGCTCGCAGCACATCTGGGAAGTTGATCAGCTGGGGCAGGGTGTGCCACCTCTATTTTTCTGATGGTGAAGAATTTCTGAAAGGTCTAGAGCTTTGGCTCATGGTGTGTGGGTCAGAGTCAGGAACTGTGCTGATCCCAGACTCAAAGCCTGGACTCCTCTGATGCACACGTACTTCTTAGATCATGTAAGAAAGAAATTTTATCTCAGGACCCAGTACACACACACACACACCCCAAAAAAAACTGAAACAAAGTTTATAACAGAATACTTTCCTTACTGCATACAATGTGCACTGCCTTCTCCCTTCTCCCATCCCCTCCCCTCCCCTCCCCTCCCTTCCCCTCCCCTCCCCTCCCCTCCCCTCCCCTCCCCTCCCCTTCTTCTCTTCTCTCCCCACTAACAGTGCATGACTTTTCACTGCATATCTAGGACTCTTCCTACCCTTCTCCCAATCCCCAGGCCTGCTTCTCACCTGATATTTCTTCTCCTCACCCACTTCCTCAACCTGGATTCACTACTTTGCACTTGCCTGTATGTTGCTTGGCAAGCATCTTAAAGCCCAGCGTGTGTCACTCCCAATATAGGTCACAAACCGGGCGAGGGTTGGAACTGTGTTTGTGCTGCTTCTGTAGCCCCTCATGATGCCTGGGACAGGTGGGAGCCCACGCCCGGACTCCGTGGACCAGTCTGGCAGCCCAGCACATCCTGGTCTGGTGGCCCCAGCACATCCCAGCCTCTCCTTACTCCTCAGTGTGCTCCACCCTCAGATCAGCCATGCCTCTCCCGCTCTCCTCCGGGGCTCTCTGAAGGACCTTAGCTGGACTCTTGACAGGCGTGTATCTCTGTGATTAATATAGACCCCTTTCAAACCTGGGAACCTGACACCTGCCAACTGTTTATCGGGCTGGAAGTATTGGAAATGCAGCATCTAGAGATGGCAGGACTCCGGCCTGTACAGAGAAGGAGAGGAAGGGCATGGTAAGGAGGTGGGGCAATGGGAGGCTGGGGCTGGCAGCTCAGCTTCAGGGGAAGTATCCCAGTGCAACAGATGTGAGCTCTGCAAGGGACATTCACCACAGTGATGCTCACCCTGGCAGAGCAAACACTGGCAAGTCTCAGTGTTTCCCCTAGGGAAACCCTCACACTCACCACCTTCTCCAGTGAATCTGCGCAGAGGCCACAGGGCCAGTGCCTCTCATCTGGGCAGGGTTCCTGGGGCTCTTTCAGAATCTCATTTTACCGTCGTCATGGCCTGGAGAGGGAGGTATTAATACCCTCCTTGCCCAGACAGAGAAATGGAGGTTATTCAGTGATATCAAGAAGATAGTAAAGATGAGAGGTCCATGCCTTTCCCCCTGACCACCACATCTGCTTAGAGCACTGGTTCTCGAGCTGGGAAGATGCCAGTAATTCTGACGTTTGGGTCCCACCCCAGACGCTGTGCTTTAATGGATTTGGGTGTGGCCTGGGCCCAGCCCTGTCATGGGTAAGCACCACTAATGCACAGCCAAGGTTGAGAGTGACTGATTTAGATGCTATTAGGAGTGTGTGTGTGTGTGTGTGTGTGTGTGTGTGTGTATATAAAAGCACCTTCCAGATTGACATGGGCAGAGGGGTAGGAAGGAGATCCCAGGGTAGAAGATGGTGCAGGGGTCACGCCACCATGGGGGTGGGGGTTTTGCTGAGAAGCTAGCAACACACTCCCACACTGTCTTTAGAATGCCATTGGCATTTCTGTGACCTCCCTCATGTCCCAGTGAGTCATAGGTCACAGTCTGTGCAGGAGAATATTGCCTCAGATGGTTAGCATCCATATTAGCATCTTAGCACCCTTCTCCCTGGAAACTCATAAAGACAGTAAGCTCCGTGAGGTCAGAGAATCTGTCTGTCTTGGTCGTTGTTAGCCTTGGGAGTCTGAAGTGTGGAGGCAGCTCTAGAAGTGCCAGTGGAATGTTGAGTGGATGAAACCCAACAGTTGAAGAAGTTGCTTAGCCCTGTGTTACAGACAGGGACATGGATCTGGAGAGGGAAGAGTAATAAAGTAATGATAGTAACAATCGTTACCATTTATGGAGTAATTCACATAGGCCAGGTACAATATGAGGCGCCAAACCTCTGTTAACTCCTTTATCTTCCAACAGCCCTGTGCACAGGCATCACGAGCTCCCATTTTACAGATGAGAAAACTGAGGCTCAGGGAAGTCAAAATTTTGCCAGGTTACATAGCAAGTCAGTGATCAGTCTACACTGTCCCATGCTGCCCTAGAGCTATAGCAAGCTGGAAACCCAGAGGGTTCTGGCTCTCCTCCCACTTCCCACTCAGGCACGCTGGCTACCGGATGAGTTTACATTCTCTTTTTTCCCCTCTTCACTGGCTTTTGGATGATTAATAAATTTCAAAGCAAATCATGCAGGGATCAGCGCAGACTTCTCATTTCTGTAAACAGTGTCTTCTCTGAGAAAGAGTGGAGAGTGGTCTTCGGGGAGGCAGCCGCCTGGACTGGAGGAATAAGGGGAAAGTCTATTACCGAGAAGAACCTACATGTGGCCCCTGGGGATGGGCTGCCTGTGACCTCAGCGTCCTTTTTCATGTCTAATTTCTGTGATTCTGGGATTCAACATAAACCTCATTCCTCATGCAGCCCCCTGAGTGGCAGTGGAGTTGAACTTTCGTTAAAGAATGTCAAGGTGTTCCGTCACGCCTGCGGTGATTAGGAAGAAGGGTGGAACAGCTGATCTCTGAGATGCTGCTCTCCCAGGTGCAGGGGCTGAAGACAGCTGTGTAGCAGGGTCTTACTCACTACCCCAGCCACTCGCAGCCAGAGGCCAGGTCTGGCCCTCTGTTGGCCCCACAGAGCATCGTCTGACCTGGCCCAGGTGTCAGGGGAGGAGCTGACCATCAAGCAGATGGCCCCTGCTCTTGGAAACTCTGTTTTTTGCTTGCTCCCTGCTTTTCTCTGGGTGTCTGCTTTTTCTTAGGCTCTGACTCATTCCTCATAGGTCAAAGGATAATGGATCCAGATTCAGAGTGGGATTCCAATGTATTTCGGCAGATAGGGGGAAGTGGATGGAGCTGGATTTAGGTTGGATTCAGGGCTGTGTGGCTGGAGTGTGGCATTTCTGTAATCTGGAACCCCAACGGGGCTGACTAGTCAGGCTTCTAAGCTGGGCCAGGAGGCGGTGCTGGGCCTGCTGACCCAGCAGGAGGGCTCCTGACTTGAGTTCAAGGCTGGTCATGACTTTGGTAACCCTGGGGAAATGACTCAGCATCTCTGATCCTCAGTTTAATTACTTTTAAAGTGGATGCCATAATAATAACCACCTCGTCTAATTAACGTGGGAAGCACCCAGCACTAGGTGTATGATAGCACTTTGCCAAGTGAAAAATACTATACAAATATTAGTTAGGCCTTGTGCTTTTAAAATGCCTCCCTGATTAAGAAAAAAAAAAAATCCTTCTCCTAGAGCCTGGGGCAAACACATTCCCCCACACAGGGTTCCTTCTCCTACTTTTGTCATGATCTTTGTCCACTGTGTGTTCATGCAGTGTGGGGCACCAGAAAGGCTGTGGCTGAGGTTCTCAGATTGTCAGCACATCCTGCAACCTGGAGTCATGCCCTTTCTCCTGGTAGAGGACACAGGAGCCATCTGAGAAGCTCTGAAAAAAAGGAAGATCCAGAGAAGGGAGATCTGGGGTCCCAACACCTGCTTAACCCATGACCTAGTCCAGCAGAGGTCCTGGCTCGAAGGTTAGCACCCTGCCAGCTGCCGGTCCAGGACAGCAGGCTGTCTCCAGCAAGGCAATGCCTGGACCTTGTGCATCTCCTCGAGTACATCTCACTCATGAGGTTGTACCGGGGCTGTTGCCTTTTAAGGAGCTCCAACAGGTCTGAATGGATCCTGACGGGCAAGTGGCCAAGGGCATCTGAGTGGAGGGGCGGGGATTCGGCTGGCTTGAGAAACTTGCTCTCTTTGCTGTATTCCTAGGTGCCAGCTACATACTAGGTACCAGGCTGGGTTCTTGGGTGAAAGTATGCCTCAGACCTTAGGTCCAATCCCGGGCATTCCTGGCTGGGTTTCCACCCACAAGTGGCCTCCTTCATGGCAGCTCCTGAGAAACACTGGAAGAGGTGCAAGTGTGGTGTGAAACGCTGAGCTATGAATGACTCCAGAGGCTGCAATTAGCTGGTTCTCGGCTGCTGTATTTTTAGATACAAATATTGTCACCAGACGCTTTGCAGCCACTGAGAAGCCTACTTCTCTCAGGAGGCCCCTCTTCCTTGGCAGGCAGGAAATTCCCCTTCTCAGGTAGAGCTGAGATTCCAGAACTACCTGGGCCTTGGAGCAGGTGCTCCCTCTTCAGCACTGAAAAACTCAAGGGAGGCTGAGGAGGAGCATGGGGCTGGGAATCTGGGTACTGTCTGGCATGTCTGGCCCTCCCACAGGCTCACTTGGTGATTGGAGATTCCTGAAGCCCAGAAATGGTGCAGATGAGCTCCTTTCTCCTTGTGCCTTTATGCCCATCATGTGAGTGAACCAAGAAAGGCAGGCCTAGCGGGAGAATTCTAGGCGGTGCATTCATCTCTCAGGCACAGAGTGACATTTCATGAGGCAGAGAAGTGGAAGAGTCTTTGATAATCCACTGACTCTGTTGCCTAACTTTGTAGATGGGAAAAATCAGGCTGAGAGAGACCACTGGCTTGTCTACGGTTGTCAGCTGGTCATGGAGGAACCAGGAAACAAACTCAGGGCCTTATGTGAAGGGCCTGTTCTCCTGGCACTCTGGATCATTCCAGCTGGGGAACAGAGTGGCCCTGTAGTCATGCCAGGCTCAGGGCATTCCAGAGCTTCTTCGGGTCTAGACAGATGTCCAGCTTCATAGAGATTTATGCAAGTGTTCTGGTTTTCTACTGCCGCATAATCTGTCTGCCCCTGATCCCCTCCAAACACACAAACACTTAGTGGCTTCAAGGAACAATTTACTATTATCTTCCACAGCTCTGTGTGTTGACTAGGCTCAGCCTCATGGTTTTCACTGGGGTCCTCATACAGTTACAGTCACTGAAGCTGGGTGGGACAGGACATCCATGATGGTTTCTTTGCTCACGGGTCTGGTGCCTCAGTTAGGGTGGTGGGAATAACTGGGGACTAGCTGGGCTTCTCCTTCAGTCTATGCAGCTTCTCCACATAGCCGGCTGGGCATCCTCACAGCATGGCGGTCTCAGGGCAGTTATGCTCCTTCCATGCCGGTTGGCTTCCCCCAGAGTGAGCCCTCCACGAGATCCAGAAAGACTCTCCAAGGCTCTGGTAACTTAGCTTCAAAAGTGACACAGCATCGCTTCCACCACCATCCACTGGCCAAAAACAAATCACGAGGCTAGCTCAGATTCATCGAGAGGGCAGCACACAGGGGCATGGATACTGGATGGTAGTTTTGGAGACGGGTACTGCAATTAAAAACACACAACTTAAAATAAATAAAAAGAGGTGAGTGAGCCATTTGTATCGCCATGTCAATAGTTTTCTACATAACTTGACTCTCCAAATTAATGCTTTGCCCAGTACCTGCCTCCTCCTACTCCTAACCCCTCACTGTCCACTCCCAAAGCCATATATCTCCTTCTGCTATTCCCCTCTGCCACCTCATCTGGCTTTTTAGAAAGAGAATGGACTTTGAGGTGAGATAGCCATGCATTTGAATCTTGTTGCTATCATTAACTGTATGAACTTGAACAGTTCAAGCCTCACTTTATCCATCTTAAAAATGGAAAGAATTATAGTGGTAACCATCTTATCTCCTTACAAAGCCATTGAGGTGATGAGAGGTGCTCACACATGGGTACCTTCCTGGCACAGAGAAGTCTCTCTGAGCGTACCCAGCCTTTGTTGGTGCCTCTTGGATAATCCAGCACTTGGAGGCAGCAAATTCACAGAGAGGTCACTCCCAGATATGCCCCCAGATCTTTCCTGATTCACATCAGACTGAACCTGTGCCTCCACCTGCTATTCTCTGCTCCTGCCACAAACAGCAGCCTGAAGAAAGGGACAAAAATTCAGGCTCTCATCTGGTTGTTTGCTTCACTTGATGTTGACCACCTGGCTTGACTGAGTTCTCCCCCTCTGAAGGTCAGGATATCTGAGAACTGCATTAGGCTCAGCTTGAGTAAATGTCATTCATTTTGGAACTATTGCCTGATTTCCTTTAACTCAAAGGGATCTGGACTTGGTGTCAGAAAGCCCAGTTTGTGTCCTAGTTCTGCGTGCTATATGACCCTGGCCAAGTCTTTGAGCTCAGCTTCCTCATCTGAGAGATGGGGATGCTAATACTTTATTTCTGATAAAATGAGATCAGGCTTTTAAAAAATTGAAATATACCTTTTTAATGGACAAATAATTGTTTCTATTTATGAAATAATGTATTTGAGAGCACCTTGTGGACTCCAGAGTGCTATATGAATACAAGGGATGTTTTATGATTGAAATGACTGGGCCCAATATGGAGAGGGAGGGAGGGAGGAGAGGGATGGGGGAGGGACGAGAGAGAGAGGGGTTGGGGAGAGATGAGAGAGAGACAGAGAGAGGCAGGGGAGACACGAGAGAGAGAGGGATTAGGGAGAGATGAGAGAGAGAGAGAGAGAGAGGTGGGGCAGAGACAAGAGAAAGAAAGGGGTGGGGGAGAGACAAGAGAGAGAAATCTTCACAATAACCCTATAAAATAGGTTACTAAGATTCTTCCCATTTTAATTAAGAAAACTGAGCTTCAAAGGCATGAAATCACTTCCCCAAGTTCACACAGCTAGTGGTAGAGCTAGGATTTGAACCCAGTCAGATGAACCAGAATCCAGTCTCAGTCACTGAGTGTCCACCTGTCTTGCCAGGCACTGTTGGCCCCTGCAACAAAAGATGAGGAAGACCCAGTCTTTGTTCCTAGGCAACTTACCACCCAGGAAGAGGATTACAGCTGGAATACATATCTTGGACTTGTTATTAGAGACAATTTGGCCTCCAGGTGAGTTTTCTTGTCAGTGACCCACTGAAATGAGAAGTCATCAATAAAGAAAAATAGATATTACTGACTTGACCAAAGCATACCATTTTAAAATGTATCCATCCACAAAATTACATTTTTTGGAAGATAGTCGGTGTTTGCTAAACATCTGAGAACTGAAAAAAAAAAAAAAAAAAAAAAAAAAACCCACAAAACTACCCATGGCACAGAAGAAAAATAATACAAATGTGTTTGCAGTGCTTTATGACTTAAAAAATGACTTCATCAATTCTCACCAAGTTTCATATTAAACAGGCGAGGGAAGCAGAACCGTCTCTGTGTGATCTGCATGCCGGCTGGTGGAGGCTTCCTCTCTGCCATTTCTAGACCTTCTTGGGTCCCCTCTCTGCACCCGGAGCCCACCACTTTCTTCTTTTTCCACCCTGGCTGCCCATCACACCTGCTGTCTTTAGCCAACAGAGCACAAATCACATTTTGAACACTTCAACCTTGTTGCTTAGACCATCCACGGAAACAGTGGGGACAAAGGACAGCTCTCATGGGAACTGTGGTGGCTGTGTGATTAGCCCCTGCCATTTACCAAGCATTGTGCTTTGTGCTAGATAACTGTGATTTCATTTGATCCACAATCAGTGCTATTATTATTCCCACTTTCAGAAGTGGAAATAGAGGTTGCAAAGCTCAAATAAGTTGCCAAACCTACATGGCCAATAAATGGCAACACCAGAATTCAAACCCAAGTCTGATTCCATAGCCCGTGCCCGTAACAATTTTGTTACACTGTCTCTGCTCAGAAGAAGGCACAATGAAACTATTCTAGAAGGTATCAGTACCTTCGTCTTGGGGACCTGTGATGTGGAGTAACTTCATTAATTCAGTCACTCATTTTTTCATGTATTGGTGCACGAAGGCATGTATTGATGCATACAACACACATTACCTCCACATCTGGGGGTATATTTCTGCATGGTGGTTGAAAGCGTAGGCTCTTGAGTCAGATCCCAAGCTTTCAAATCCCAGCTCTCCCACTTACTAACTGTAGGACTTTAAACAAGTTCCTCAATCATTTTGTGCCTTAGTTTATTTGTTTGTAAAATGTAGTAATAGTAGTTACCTTGCAGGGTTGCTGAATGGATTAAATAGTACAAATCAAACACTTGAAACAGTTTGGGGCAGGTGGTCATTATGCCAAAAATGTTAGCTACTATTATTATCACCTGTAGTAGGCACTGTGTTAGGTGCTGTGGTAAAAACTGTGGCATGAGAGTGAGAAGTGGCTCTATTCTATGGGTAATAGGAGGGTCACTGAAAGTGTTGATGGGATTTTGTTTTAGGAATTTTAATCTGGCAGCAGAATAAGTTGGATCAAAGATGGGAGACTGGCCAAAGAACCTGCAGTAACGGCGTCATCATTCCAGGTTCAACTTTAATGGTAGCAGAGACAGCTGCAAAAAGCATTCTGAAACAGGATGTGGCAACCACCTGTACTGGGGTTGCCACACAGGGGACAGCAATGACCTAGAAAAGTGAGGTTTCTAGCCTGGAGGAATTGGAGAACTTAGAGCCACCAAGAGATACAGGGAACAGAGAAGGAGAGGCCACCAGGAAGGAAGATGTCGACCAAGTCTCCACTTCCGTTGCACTGGGAAGGGGAAGCTGCCCTTGTCTGCCTGAGCCTTTGGACTGTTGTCTGGAGCCTTGGCCTCTTGGGAACTGGCCAAAGATAACTGTGCTCACAGGGTCTGGACCATGAGGCCTGAGGCCCCCAAGAGTTCTGAGGACAGGACCAGTCTGGAACTTGGTTTTCCCATGGCTAACCGTGGGCTTCATCTACATACCCCATCGTCATTCTTAGCTCCATACTGCCCTGTCTGCCTGTCATGTTTATGAGACCAGAAGCCAAAAAAAAGGAAAACCATTATTGAGACCCCTACCTGCCCACTGGGGTGAAAGACCCATTTCATCCCCGAGGAAGTACAGGGGCCAGGGCCAGGAAGCTCCCGTGGGTGTGGCCCACATCTCCACCTACACTGTGCCCCAAACAGGGAGGGCTCTTGCCCTTCTGGGAGAGCCACTGACAGTGAGTGGTGCTGAAGATGGAGCCCTTGAAGAGCCAAGGATGGAAACTTCAGGTCCAGCATGGGGGACGGTAAAGCGAGGACAATGGGAAGAACACAGCTCTGGCTTATTGGACCCCAGCGTGATGAGTGGCACCCTGACTAGTCTCAGAATGGCCCCTCTGCTTTCCTTGTAGATCCAATCCACAGCACAGCACCTGGCACTTAGTATGTGCTCAGTAAGCCTACTGAATGGATGAGTGAGCAAACGCCAGGTTACCAAGCTCTTTCCACTTGGGGTAGGACAAGGGGAGGTGAGGGTGGGTGGGAGGCCTGACTGCACACCCTGCCCTGGTGGGGGAGGGGGTATGAGAAGTAGCTGAGCTGCCATTGACTGGCTGTCTATTCACGAGCAGAAAGCAGAGCTGCCATCCTGGGGGGCCTGAGAGGGTTGGGGATGCAGCCGCAGCATCCACCGTGGCAAGGGCAGCTGGGGTGGGAGGATTTCCAGGCTGCCTGCCAAGGAAAACTGGCCTGCTGGCCAGCCTGGCTCCCGGGCAGAGGTTGCAGACCCCGGGATAGATGGCAGTGTAGGAGATGCAAATATATGCAAATGATGGCAAACCATTTTCTGGGTTCCCAGAGACAGGATATTAACATCCATCACTAGACAGCTGGCCTCTGGCAGCAAGGATCCCAGTCATTACCCCACCATCCTGTGGCAAATGCCCCCAAACCTCCCTAAAATCATGCTGGCTTTGGGTCTCCCTTTGGGCCGGCTGGAGACAGAAAGATAGAGCAGCCACTGAATTACAAATGCTCTGTGTTGTTTTATTCATGCCATTGTGGTCTGGGATGAGACTGTGACCCTAGATTGGGGTCTGGAGTGTGAACTCAGGGCCCCTCCCTGACGACAGATGGAAGCTGGGGAGGAGGCGGTGCAGCTGGGGAGCTCCAGTCAGGCCCCTCCTGCAGGAGAAGGCGGCATCAGGGAGACCCATTTCATCCTGAAGCCAAAGAGGAGGTGATTTTGAGGTCAGAACAAGGACCCTGCCTGCCACGGAGCAGAAAAGGTGATGAGAGATGGCCTTAGCTGAGGACTCTGAGCAGAGGGCACAGATCTCTGATGGTGGAGGAGGAGACACAGGCTGGAGACAGTGAAGAGAGTCTGCAGCGAGACCAGCTATGTAGAGAACAGTTGGGCTGGGATGCCCTCACATGCAGTCCCTCCCTCATTCATTCTTTCCGCAAAGGGCCCTTCTGTGGCAGGCTCTGTATTTGCCCCTGGGCAAGTAGCAGCAGACAGGGCACAGCCCCTCATCTCATGGACATGAAGTCTAGTGGGGAGAATGGATGTTAGGCAAATCATTATGAGTTCACTGGGTAACAAGCGTAAGGGCAGGAGAACAAGGCATGTCTGATATAGTCTAGGGCAGCGAGGAAGGCCTCCTGGAGAACCTAATGCCTAAGTCAAGACCTGACAGATAAATAAGAGTTTTGGCGTTACTAAATGGGAGGCTGGGGTGGCGGTAGAGTGGAGAGGCCATTCCGGGTAGAAGGACTAATACGTGCAAAGGTCCTGTGGTAGGAAGAAGCAGAAGGCTCCCTAGAGGCGGAAAGAAGGCCTGCGTGGCAGGAGCAATTGGGTGGGGGGCATGTAGGATGAGGGTCAAGAGTGGTCAGAGGCCAGGGCACACTACAAGGCATGTTCAGGGCTTTGAACTTGGTCTTGAAGGCAATGGGATATCACTCAAGGTTTTTAATCAAGGGGGTGGCATGATCCAACTTATGATTTTGTGATGTCCTATAGATGCTGGAGAATGGATAGCGGAGGGGAGAGCTATAAAATTCATGCCCTTGAATGACCTGTGTGATACTGCCATTGTCATTACAGGATGAGATATTGCTGGATATGAGAAATAGGGAAAGAACTCGGATGTTGGGAGTGAAGTCTAGAGAAAAATAACTTCTTCCTAGTCTTCTGGTGGTGGCATAAAAAATTAGCTACAGTCCCTAACCAGGGGACAAACCACACTGAAATTTCTGTCCTTTTCTTGTTTTCTTTGCTTCTGCTCAGAAGGAGAGGGATGGGGGACTTCTCTGCCTGTCTGGCCACTTGCCCTGGTTCTCAGCATTCAAAAGGCCTTGCTCCCTCCCTTGGTTCTTGACAGCTCTCACCCTGGCAGGGCCGAATCCTGGAATTGTACCTTTGACAGAAACCGCCATCACCTCCAAGGGCTCATCCTGATGCCACACACACCCCCTGCCAAGAAAGACTCCAGGGGTAACAGAATGGGCTATGATCCTTGTTTTGTGATTCTGACATTTGTCCTTCCCGGGGTCATCCCTGCTGTTCCAGGCCCTCCGTGTTCCTGCCTTGGGGGCCAGTTTTATATTCCAACAAATGCAGATTGCAGAGGAACAAGATTGGTTTTCAGAGAAGTGGTCCCTGGCCAGTGATATCTTATTCTGTAGTTATAGACAACACAGACAGGGATGTATATGGGCCATAAAAGAAAGAGACAACATGTGACATTTAATTCAAGATTAAAAGAAATCATCAATTGGAGCTGATTGTGCTCATCCAGATGTCACCAGAAACAGCTGTATGCCATCTGCCAGAGAGGGTGCCACCAGCTGGAGCAGCTCTCCTTAAGACCCTGGCTTTGCTTTGCTCCACAGCAGGAAGGCAGAACTGAGGTTGGAGGCCTGCCGGAGTGACAGAGGTATGATGAAGGCAGCAGCAGTGGCAGAAGCTGGGAGGAGGAGCAGGAAGGATCGTCCCCCACCCCAACTTCTCTGTCTTGTTTATGTTAACAAAGACCAGTAATGAATTACTGATAAGTGGCCTCTTTTAAAGGGAAATTATTCAAGAGAGCAGGTGAGATTCTGCAGGCATTCATCTTTCCAGCTCCAGGAAGCTGGCTGGGAGATGGAAAAAGGTGAGCAAGATGATTCACGGCCGAGGCCCTTCATCCGTCACGGGGGTGTCCTAGGCAATGGGGGAGCAGGATTGATGGGTCCCCAGTCTCAGGTTGGCAGTGTGGTGGGAATCCACCAGCTTCACCTCATCAGCCAGGCCAACAAGGCTGAGAATCAGTGGGACCTGAGTACCCAGCCCCCATGGGAGGTCAAGAGCCCGTCAGGGTGAGGGGTGGGGCAGGGGATGGGTTGACTGTGCCCTCACCTGGGTGCAGTTACATCATGGAGAGGGGAAATTCCTGACTCATGGCAGGCTAGAGATCTTGCTAAGGCCATGAATGCTAAGGCCAGCCTTCTAAAAATGGGGGAAAGAGCACTGGTCTTGGAGTTAGGACATCCAGTGCTAGGCTCGACCCTGCCCCCTTCCCCTCCTGACCCAGTTCCTTAAGATGAGAAGGTCAGAAATTGCAAACCTATGGGCCCCTGTGGGCAATATTCAGAAACATTTTATTTGACCTGCAGTGTTGGCCCACATTACATTTTAAATCTGAATTGCTTATCAACTTTAAAGGAAAACTCAGTAAACTAGCTTTCTTGAAAACAAATCAGAAGATCGAGCAATTGGCTGGGGCTGAGTGCAGCTGCTCTCCTTGGATGGAGCCATCCAAGCACATCCTCTGTGCCATCGAGCCCATGATCCCTTGATCACTCTATCAAACCCTTATTTTGGACCCCTTAGATCCTCTTAGCCTCATCTGTCTCTAGCTTCAAGGGCATCTGCTGCTACCAGCTCTTGATGGGCTCCAACTAACTTCATGCACGTCAACCAGATAGTGCCTTGCTCCATGCCTGCACCTTCTGCCACAGGCCCCTTGCCTCACATCCCTGGGCTTCCCTTTTGAGGTGCAGACAGGATTGAAGACTCCTGCTCAGCACCCACATGTGCACAACCTGAAAGTGCTAGGGGTTAATGACCAGTTTGACAAAACTTTGATCAATGGAAAATAGGAGTTAATGGAAAATTCTTCCCTCCTTCTCCCTCCTGGCAGATGCTTCCGAGGCAGACAGTTTCTTGAAATGATCTTGCATGATTGAACAATCAGTAGCACTTGGCCACAGACAGCTCAGTAATGTGCCCTCCTTGTGGTGGCTCTGCCCCTCCCTGTCTTGCTCTCCTTCCTGGGATTGTGTTCCCTAATAAAGGAGTAGCACAGAGGACTTTGCCTCAGCCTTTGTGGAAAACCCAAGAGAAGACAGTTGGTATTAGGAGTGGCCCCAGCAAGCAGCCCTCAAGATGGGATTCTGGAGCTGGATTACTCACGGGAGTTTTGGCAAGAAGAACCCCATCCCTGGCAATAAGTTGGGTGATGATAGTCCTGGCATGCAATGGCATCAGGATTATCTGAGCTATCACCTGTAGAATACTGGGAAGAGCTGCAGGTAGAAAGTGAGGCCTTGGGGTAAGCCATGGCCTTGGTGCTTGAACATTGCCCGGGGTTGGATAAAGGAGAGAGGTGGGGGAGAGAAGGCTGCCAGGGGGAGAATTTGTGACACTAACTCTTGATGCCCTTGACTGGGATTGAGTGTTAGGATCTAGAACTGGTCCGAAGAGTGTGATAGGATAGCATCTTAGAGTTTGGCCATGACAATGGTTTAGAGCAAATGAGTAGAAATGCCAGAACCTCCTCAGCATAGGATTGAAGAAGGGGTCAGAAGACACAGGGAGGTAGGAATTTTAAAATGAATTATCTATATAGGACCCGGGAACTTACCAGTTGGCTACTGTTATGGATTGAATTGCATTCCCCCAAAAGATACATTGAAGTCCTAACTCCTGGTGCCTGTGAATGTGACCTCAGTCAAGTCTTTGTAGATGTAATCAAGTTAAGATGAGGTCATTAAGGGTGAGCCCTAATCCAATATGACTAAAGTCCTTCTAAGATGAGGAGAGGACATCCAGAGAGACACAAAGAGAGAACAACCATGTGAAGACGGAGGCAGAGATTGGAGTTGTCCTGCCACAAGCCAGAAGCTGGAAGAGCAAAGAGGCATCCTCCCCTAGAGTCTTTGGAAGGAGCATGGCTCTGCCAACACCTTGATTTTGGACTTCCGGTCTTCAGAAATGAGAGAAAATACATTTCTTTTGTTTTAAGACACCCAGTTTGTAGTACTTTGTTAGAGTAGCCATGGGAAATGAATACAATTTTCTCTGGGAGTACCCAGAGAATCCCCCTCCCCAAGGTAAGAAGGGATGCCCTGGTTCGGGGTGGGGAGCACAAGCATCTCTGAGAAATTCTGCAGTGGCCACCCTCAGTAGGCTGAGGCCAATGATAGAATTGTGCTCCCTGTGATCAATGGGCAGGACAGGATTCTGGAAGAACAGAGGCCAGGTGCTGCCCCTTTAACACCAGAGGCAACGTGAGTAGCAAGCTAGAGAAGCAACCAAGGAACACAGACCTGCAGAGATAGTTGATGATGGCTAATCAGCCATGGTGTGAGACAGATGGACAGCTGCAAGGGAGTTGCTTAATTTGTGTAATTGTGAAAAAATATCAAGAAATGGCAAGCAGAAGGATGACATCAGACCCTCACCTGGTCTCCAGATCTAAGTCAGTTCACAGACCCAGCATCCACTGAGAGAAGAAGAAGAAGGTCCCCTTGAGGAAGGACCACAGGATGCCACCACAAGCATATGAGATTTGTATTCCTCCAATCCTTTCCCAAAGGGATCTACAGCTAGGGTGACTGCATGGAAGCAAGGGAAATGCCCACATTTCTAAGGACTGGTAAATACCAGGAATGACTTAACACTCACACTGACAATAAGGGGACAGGTGATAAAGGGACTTGGGGTCCAAGTCTGTCCTGCAGTGGGTCCCGTGGATCCATAGACCACCCTTGTGGTCATTCCTCCAGTCCCTGCAAGTGTATTTGGATAGATCCTGGCAGAACGCTCCCATTTGAATCCACAACCCATGAATAAGGGGCCATTCTGGTAGGATAGGCCAAGTGGGATACCCTGAAACTACCACCAAGCTCAGACAAGATAGTAAAATGGAAGAATTATTGCCACATTCTGGGAGAATTTCAGAGATGAGTGCCCTCATTAAAAACTTAGAGGATGTAGGGTGGGTGTTTCCCATCACATCCTCATTCGGCTCATCATTCTGGACCTGCTAAAACCAAATTGTTCATAGGGAATGACTGAGGACTTGAGTAAACTAAACCAGGCAGCAACCCTGATTGCAGCTTCTGTGCCAGATGTGGTAATTTTACTACAGCAGGTCAAATAGCCTCTGGCATTTGTAAGAGGCTATTGATCAAGCAAATGCCTTCTTCCCCATCAGTAGGGAGGATCAAAGGCAGTTCATCTTCATAGGTGGGGACACATTTGTTGTCTTATCCCAGGGCTGTGCTAACACTCTTGTTCTTTGTCATAGTGTAGTCCAAAGGGACTGTAGTCATCTTGAATTCTGCAGAATATCACACTGGCTCACTGTATTGATGACAACAAGCAAATTGTACCTGGTGAGCACGAAATGGAAAACTTGAAGATTTTATTAAGCACTTGAGAACCAGGGGTAGAAGATAACTGCACGAAAATCTAGGACTATGCCACATTGGTGATGTTTTTAGGGGTCTAGTGGTTTGGACCGTTCTAAGACCAAAGCTTTAAGGTAAAAGACAAACTGTTGGATTGAATATTTCCTTCCACTAAGAAGCAGGCACTGTGCTTAGTGGGCCTCTGGATTTTTGAGGCAGTGTGTAGCACATTTGGCAACACTGATCTGACCCAATTTTGGGGTGACTGGAAAAGCTTCCAGTTTTGAGTGGAGCCCAAAGCAAAATAAAGGTCTGCAGGGGTTTTAGCTACTGGTGCAATCCAACATTAAGGTTGTATGTCCCAGCAGATCAGACACTCTAGAGGTATGTGTGGTGGATGAAGATGCATGGGGAGTCTTTGGCACAGCCTCAATAGGAGAGATGTAGTGAAAACCCCCTAAAGTGTGGAACAAGACCATGCCTTCTGAAGCACCTTTTGGTGTGGGCCCTGGAAGAGAGAGGGACCATGCAGCACCAAGGGACTACAAAACCTGAGCTACTCATCAGGGGCTTCTTCTCGAATCTGCTGAGTCATGGAGTCAAGGCAATAGAGTCCCCTGTGTGGTGGAAATGGTATCTTCAGGAAGAGGCTCAAGCAGGACCAAAAAGCACAAATGAACTAAATGAACAGACCCCATGTCATTGACCTCTATTGCACCAGCCCCTCTCCCCCAGTTCATACCTATGGACTCATGTGGGGTTCTGACCAACAGAGGGGGAAAATAACTTGTATCTGGATAACAAATAGGCCAGCACATTATGTTGGTGAGAACACGAAATGGCCCTAAGATCAGTCGTGTTGAAAAATCCTATCAGTGGGCAGTGCCATGAGCAGTACACTTGGTTGTCCACGTCTCAGAGACGGAAATACTGCCTGAAACATGGATTTACATGGACCCCTGTATAGTCGCCAGTCGCCTGGCTTCTAAGTCAGAAGCTTAGAAAAAATTAGATTGAAAGATCAGGGAGAGGTATGTAGATGGCCCTATGGTAGTGGGCATAAAGCAACAAAACATGCGGATCATGTATCTCCCACTAATGCCAGATGCATTGATGGCAGAGGAAATTTTCACCGATCAGATGGAAAGATGATTCATCCTGGGGATGTCAGCCAGCTTCTCTTATCAGCCACCCCATGCAGGTGCAGAGTGACTATGACAGAAAGGATGGAGGCTATGCATGGGCCAACATCATGGGCTCCTTCTCACCAAGACTGATCATGCAACTGCCACTGCTGAATATGCAAACAGGCAGCAACAGAGATTCATACTGAGACCTTAAGGTAGCAACGTTCCTTAAGGAGACTAGCCATCCACTTTGTGGTAGGTTGACTGAATTAGATTCCTTCACCGCTGGGAGGGGCAGCAATTTATTCTTTCCAGCACTGGTACTACTCTGGGTACAGGTCTGCCTTCCTGGCCACAGAGCCCCCACCAGTACCACCATCTGAGAGTATACAAAATACCTGGTTTCTTGCCATGATATCCCGTATGACATTGTCTCAAACCAAGAAGCCCAAGTCACCTAAGTAGGTGTACCAATAGGCACATGGTCATGGGATCCACTGGTCTTATATCTGAATCCCATCATGCTGAAGCAGCCAGCCTAAGACAGTGGTGAAATGTCCTATTAAGCTAAGGCACCAACTCAGGGACAATACATGACCCATAAGTCTCTCATAGGTAGAGCACACACAAGTGGGAATCAAGGGGTAGAAGTGGGATTTACCCTCCCACCATTATTCCTAGAGACCTGCTTGAGAAGTCTGTGCCTCCTCTCCCAGTAAACTTAGGCTCTGCCAGGTTAGAGGTCCTGATTCCCAGGTGATGAATGCCAGAGGACAAAGGGTAGGGGGTGCTACTGAACTTGAAGTCGCAACAATTATCTAGAACTCAGGGTTTTCATGCTGGTGGACCATCAGGTAAATAAAATAGTTACTACGTTGGCAGGATTGATTACCCTGACTGCCACGAGAAATTAGGGGTGTTGCTGCTACACAATGGGGGCAGCGAGGAGTGTGTCTGAAAGCTAGAAGATTCACTGGAGCATCTTTTGCTGCTTCCATGATAATGATAACTGTGACTCAACAAGGGCAAAGCCTCTAGGAGTCTGGACTCTGCAGGGATAAAAAACCAGGTCCCTTTGGAAGGCTGAGGTGGGCAGATCATGAGGTCAGGAGATTGAGACTAACATCCTGGCTAACATGGTGAAACCCCATGTCTACTAAAAATACAAAAAATTAGCCAGGTGTGGTGGCACAGGTCTGTAGTACCAGTTACTTAGGAGGCTGAGGCAGGAGAATTGTTTGAAGCCGGGAGGCAGAGGTTGCAGTGGGCCGAGATCAAGCCACTGCACTCCAGCCTGGGCGACAGAGCAAGACTCCATCTCAAATAAACAAAACAAAATGAACAACAACAACAACAACAAACCCAGGTCCCACAAGGCCAGCAACCCACACCAGCCAAAGTGCTGGCCAAGGGTGAGGAAAATCCAGGATGGAGGATGGAGAAAGATGCAGCCTCAAGACCACGTGGCGAAGTGAGACTGTGGCTTGTTTCACCAATCCTCTTACCTGAACTCTTTACAATTATTTCTGTATCCACGATCCTAGCACTTTAGCAGGCCAAGATGGGAGGATCACTTGAGCCCAGGAGTTCAAGTGTACAGTGAGCTATGATTGTGCCACTGCATCTCAGCCTGGGTGACAGAGTGAGACCTTGTCTCTAAAAAAAAAAAAAAAAAAAAAAAAAAGTCTGGCTAACTACCATCTTGGAGGAGACTCTGTGACTGGCTGTATCTGTACCTTCCCCTTCAGAAAGGAGGTGAAGCTCTCTGTTCACAAAAATGGAGGCCTCACCTTGTATTCTGAGTGCCAGATGTGATGGAAAGTCAAGGTGAATGGAGTAGTGATGGGGTGGATCATATGAGCCATCTCTTAGGCACCATTTCAGGTCCCCTTGGCCTGACCCACCTCTCGTTCTGCTACAGCAGTGAGCAGTCCTGCATGGACTCCAACAGGCGTCATGCAGTGAGTCACTACCTGGGGGACCACGCCTGGTGTCTGGGCTGCCCACTGCGTACCTCTCACCTCCAGCACTGTTGACACCAGGACGTGGGATGCCAATGAACCTATTCGGGCTGTCATGGATTAAAATCCAGAAGTGAAGAAAAGTTAGTGCTTAGTGGGGCCAACCTTTGGCAAATGGGATATTGGAACTGGTAGACAAATCTTCTTTCTTTCTCTCCTGCCTCCACCTCCTGGACAGTTTTTGCAGTTTCTTGGGTGTATTTCTACAAGATTGAGCATGAAGTTGCCCTTGGTGGTGGCCAGTTTGATAATGCATCCTCATATTGTCTCTACCTTTCTCTGCCTCACTCCCCTGACTTCATACTGTTGCATCCCTGAGAAAATTGTGGCACACCAATGAGCCTCTATCTCAGGCTCTGCTTTCTGGGGAACCCAGGTGACAATCTCCAACATTTAAGATGGATGTCAGTTGTCACGCATCATGCAAACCCCAAATAACTAATTTACACTGCCTTCCTGGCCCTTGTGGCATTTGAGTTGAGATGATCTCTTAGCTCCTCTGCTCAATCAGAGGAGTTTCCAAGAATCAAGGGTACAGATTCTGCCACAAACTCATTAGTCAAATGCTTCTGCTCCCTGGGGACTGTCTCCTGGCTTTCAGCTCTAAAGGGTGAAGTCCTGGGATTTGTTTGTCTTGGATTGCATTTTTAGGGAAATCCCTCTAGGGATTCCTAGAATTAATCTGTCCCCAAATGGGATGCTCCTTCTCACCTAGAAATCATCTGAGAAAAGGAGGGGCCAAAAGGAACCAGATTACAGAGGAGAGATTTGGAGAGTAGTTGAGAGAAGTGGGATGGGTTAAAAGAGCCTGTACCACCAAGAACTTGGATGAGCTCTAGGAAATCTGTTTTAGGAAATAAAAGCCAGGCCTCTAGAGTGTTTCTGAAATCTCTGCATGGGGTCGGGAATCAAGACTCCGAAAAGCAGCTGACATGTTTGGAAGGCCTTCAGAGAGAAAGGGAGGCAGGCCACCAACCTCCTTCAAAGGGGGGTTAGACCACCAATGCCAGCAGCAAGTATCTGCTTTAGCCAAGTCAAGCATTTGATCAGCACATGCGTTCCCTCCACTATCTGTAAGGTACTGATACTATCTTGGGAATGAGGAGGAGAGAGCAGAAACACAGATTTGGATGTGATTTCTGCCAAAACTTGAGCTTTCAATGTATTTATAGGCAACAAACCCAAGACAAGGAAATCGGTGCCGTCACCAAAAGCATGGTGCAGAAAGTAGGGTGATGTGGTCAGAAAGGATTTGCCAGAGGAGGTGGGTGGGGCTACTGGACAGCCACAGCTCTCATCCAAAAAGTATTTATTGATAATCTGTGATGCATGAGGCAGTGTTCTAGGCTCTGGGAGGGTTATGTAGGGGGATATGCAGTGGGGAGGGCAAATAAATGTATCAACCTACTCTCTAAGGCCTCCTAAGCAGGAGGTCAGAATCAACTATGAACAGCTATAACACCAATCATGGTGGTTTAAATAGCAGAGGGATGATGCACATTAATAAATCCAGGTGCACATAGGATAGAAGGGATTAGAGCCCACTTCAAGAGGAGGTATTCACTCTGAGATTTGAGAGAGAAATTTCCTTTCACTAGACATAAATTGGGTGGAAGAAGGGGCAGAGGCAGAGTTCAGGCAAACGCTGGAAAGCACAATGTGGGTTGAAACTGGTAAGCAGTCCATGCAATCATTTATCACACAGCCGTGTCCTCTAGTGGCTCTGCCAGGGTTGGGGTGTTTCCTGCAGAAGTGTGTTCAGCGGTGGGTCACAGAAAAACAACTAGAGAGGGCTAACCAAACGGGAGGGCCGTTGCTGCTTGTTTTTACGTCCCCCAAATCCACAGTCTAGAGCCTGCAGCTCCATGGTGTCATGATGTTCCTGCTCTCTCTGTCCTGCCACTGTCTTTAGCATGTGGCTTATTATTCATGGTCACAAATGGCCACTTCCTGTGTGGCCTCAGACAATGGGAAGGAAAACAGAAGTGGCAGTGGTTACCTTAGGAGGACACAGCTTTCCCAGGAACCCGCCCCCCACTGGCTGGGACTAGTCATATGGCCACCCCTGCCCGGAAAGGAGCTAGGAGGCAGTTGGGCATGTTGCCACCTCTAGCAAAATTGGGGCTATAGTATAGGAACAAATAGGACTAAACGGTAGACAGGAAATGGGCAGACTCTTCCAGGAGATCCCACAGCAATGGGATGGTGTCTGCCTTCAAGGAGCCCCCAGTCCAGTGTATGGCCACATGCAAGCTGGTTATTTCTATGACAGGGTTGAGCACCGGAGGCCACCTGAACCTTAGGAAGGACATCAGAGGTCCCTGAAACCTGAAGAAGTAATTAGCCAAGCCTGGGAGGAGAGGGAGGGTTGCTGGGAGTCCTTGGGAGGGGACAACACTGTCAAAGGCCTGAGGAGAGTGGCCTGTTTACAGAATCAGAGGATCACAGAGGCCAAGGCATTGCCAGACTGAGTTAAGAATGGAAAATAATAGGAGAGGGGCAGAGCATCAAGGAGCTCTTATGTCCCACTCAGGATTTCTGACTTTATCCTTCAGCCAGAGGAGAGTCACTGAAAGGCTTAGGCACAGAAGTGACATGTCAAATATGTACTTGAGAGTTCAGATGAGATATAAATTTGGAGTTGCCACCATATAGCTGCATTTAAACCATTTCAGGCCATGTATCTGGCTGAGATTACGGAGGCGCTATGTGTAGAGAGAAAAGTAGGAAAGGCTCAGAGGCTGAGCCCTGGACGCCTCCAAAGTCAAGGAGCTGGTGAGATGAAGGGAAACCAGCACCAGAGATAGGAGAAGACAGTGAAGATGGAGGAAAACCAGGACCGCGTGGGTCTTGGATGCTGGTGAAGAAAGTATTTCGCTAAGAAAGGAGTGCAGTGCTGCCAAATGCTGCCAATAGGTCAGGAGGGTACCTGAGAAGCCACCACTGAATTTAGCACCTGGAAAGGCAACAATGGCCTTGACAAGAACAGCTGGGTAGAGCGGCAGGGATGAGACCCTGAATGGTCTAGAAAAGAGTGGGAGGAGAGGAGTTTGGGAGAGTGAGGGTGGACAGATCTTTCAAGAAGGTTGCTGAAGTTGGTGGAGGAGGAAGTGGGTACATTTTTTTTTAGGACAGGAGAAATAACAGCAGGTTTGCGTGCTGATGGGGGTGGACTGGGAGAGAGTGAACAATGGATGATGCAGGCTCAAGCAGGGCGAGTGCCCAGGGGATGTCCTTGAGCAGGCGAGAGGGTTCAGATCTGGCACAGGCCAGGAGCACGGACAGTCCATGCACAGAATCGGAGTGAGGTAGAGGAGTTGAAACACACGTGGGCAGGAGGGCAGTTGCAGGGGTGGGAGTTTGTGAACATTCTCTTTGATTGTTCCATTCTTTCAGCGACTAGAAAGCAAGGTTATTTGTGGAGGTGAAGATGGAGGGGGAGGTGGTGGAGGCTTAAGGAGAAAGGGGAAGGTATGACCACTCATCTGGGAGAGCGTTGAGAATGAACGGACCAGAGAAATGATGTATGATGCCAGCTGGCAACCAACGCCCACTTGAGTTTAAAGCTCATCAATTGAAAGTGGGCCCATCAGCACACTTGAGGTGTTGTTCTCCAGCCACACTCTGCTTGTAAAGGTGTAAGCACCATGGAGGGGGAAAGTTGGATTTAACCCGGTCAGAGGTTTTGCTGAGCAACTGGGAAATAAGAGAGGGGCAAGGGATGAGAGCGTTTGCAATGGGATTATTACGATTGATCAGGAAACTGCAGTAAGTTAGCAGGTATGCTGGGATATGAGAAGGGAAGGTGGACAGGTGATAGGACCGACAAGTTATAGGTGGGGCTGGAAGGTGATCCCTGAAGGAGTGAACTGAAGTCACTGGATGTAGGGGCTGGAGAGTGGAAGTCTTGAGCTGGAGACTATGAAACCATAGAAAGGGGTGATAATGACAAAGCCAACGTGGAAGCTGGAGGGAAGCTGAAGACAAGCTCATCAGAGGAGAAGAAATCAAAATAGGAAAAGACCAAGCTGGGGGAAGAATCCCCATGAATTATGCTGGGGAGGACTGGGGAGAATCACAGTGATCAAGAAACCAAAATATTCAAGGAAGGAGGGGAGGCCATGGGGGTCTGGAGATGGATGCAACCAGGAGGGGAAGAGGGTGGTGTGGTGGAGTCTTCTGACTCGAGATTCAAATCTGGGTGTTTTTTTGGGGATGAGAGGATGGATATTGGCCGGAAGCTGAGCAGTGCAGAGCCAGGGGACTCCTACTCCACCTCCAGGCCCTCTGGCCTCCTGGCTTCCGCCAACCCCTGTGTGAATCTCCTCCAAGCAACTCCCCTTTGTGAATCTCCTCCAAGTGACTCCCCTGTGCCAATGTCCTCCAAGCAACTCTGCAGCCAAGTGCTGCCCACAGCCTGGGGTGTGAGGAGCCTCACAGATAATCATCTCTGAGGCACTGAGGCATTCAAACTGCGGGAGGATCAGAGTTTGCTAATGTCACAGTAACACAGCCCTGGGGATGACCGTTCATTCTGGGAACCACTGAGGCAGCTTATCTTGCAATACATTGCGCCTCTACAAGAGACGTTTGGACGCCAAGTGCCTACAGGATGGAAATTAAAAAGGAAAAGGGCTGGGAGTGGGGGGCAGAGATATTAAAAGAAAAAAAAAAATCAGTATCAGGGCCTATTTTTAGGTCTACTGAAGTAGAAAACATGTGCTTGTACTGTGAAAACCCAATCACTATGCAAGCCCCCACCTTCAGGGAAAGGCCGGGGGTCCCTGGTTGCAGGAAGCCTGCCATTCGTTACTTTTGATTTACTGAAGCACAGACAAGAGGTGCTCACATGATACATAGCTTGTATATTCTTCTATCGATTTCCAAGACTTCATTTTCTAAACTTCCCATCCATCAGCCGCATCTGTGCCTGCTCTCCCCCAGAGATAAAATAGGGGATGGGCCACCCCACCTTGAAAAGGGTGGCAAGTTTTATGAGCCTGGAAGATTGGAAATGGGGGCTTGATTCATGTTTGCTTCTGCCAACAGGTGGGGCCGGATGCCCCGCTGTAAAGCTGAAAGGTGGGGCACAGGGGAGAGTGTGGCTGTGCGGCAGGGGAATAAGCACCCCTGAAGCCCAAGTAGGGCCGAGGAGGAGCAAGGCAGGGTTGTCAGGGAGGAGGCATGTGCTCCGTGGTTGTTGTCCCCCGCGGAGGCCGTCCTAGATGCTGCTACTATGAACACGTTGGGAGCTGAATAAGCAGCATGAACACTGCCCACATTCACCATCAGCTTCTGTCCCACGGCAGAAGGGCCGGATGGCGCCACTGCTGCTGGCCCAGGAGCCCCCAAGCAAAGAGAACCCACTCCCCACTGGCTGCCGTAAGAGGTTATGGTGCCCCCACCGGAAGACACGTTGTTCTGCGCATATAAGGAAACTCGGGTACCCACGTACCACCCTAATTCCTCTTCTCCTGCCAATATTCTCAGAATGGAAAAGGCAAGCATCTGTGATGTTACATCCACCCCCAGCCCCCACCCCCCCATTTACAAAACGATCCTTTCGGTTTTTGCACAGCAGATCTCATCCCTAGGGGCTGGGATGGAGGAGAATGGAAAAGCTATTCATTGCATCCCCTTTGAGGCTGAAGCACAAAGGCAGGCAGGCTGGGCTGAGGGCTGCCGTGGCCTTTGGGGGAATAAAAGGCCCACACTCCCTCGTTAAGGGTTTAAGGGTGCCTTGCCTCTGTGGGTTGCTGGAGAAGCTTTGGTTGAGACTCTCACATGAGCTCAGAACAGCCCATGGCAGGAGGGGGAGCCGGTACCCCCGGAGCTGATCAAGAAACAAAGCGTCAGGAGCCCGGGTCCGGCTCAGCTCTGTAGTCCCTGGCTGACCTCCCCATCTCCCTGGGTCTCAGTTTCCCTCAGAGGAGAATTTTCCCACCTCTCTTGGGTATTGGGAGGCATCCAGAGAGTCTCCAAAGTAACAATATTACAAATAAAGGAATTATCAATGTGATTGATGGTTTAAATTGAGCCTTGGGATCTCTGCTATTTAGAGGCTGGATCAATAGTAATAACAACAATAAGTAGAGAATAACTCAGGAGAGAGTTTATAAAGGACCCCATGGCAGCAGGACCAGATCATTCCGAAGCAGAAAGAGTCTTCTTGTCTTGCCCACACTGGCTCGGCCACCAGGCTTGCTCTGGGGAGTGGCCGCCCTGCTACTTGGCCAGCCTGTCCCTGGACAGGGAGTGGGAGTGGCCGTTGCTGCTCCAGATGGCATTCCAAAGGGAACCTGGCTATGCAGGGGACAGGTAGGGAAATGAGGAAATATGGTAAGTGAAAGAAGTTCCCCAGAGGCCACGCATAGTGCCACAGGCACAAGATGTAGCCAAATGAAATGCTGTACAGAAGCCCACAGGTCTTTCCCCAGATGTGAGAGAGTCCTGGAGGATTAGGGAAAACTTGGCCCAGCACGGGAGGGACCAGCCGCAGCCTGAGGCTGGCCCCAGCAGCTTCCAAGAGAGAGCAGAGGCACTGGAAAGGGCACAAGAGCAGGAACTCGAGGACCTGGTTTGCAGTCTCAGCTCTGGCATGCCCTTGCTGGTGACTCATCACATAGCTTTCCTGAGCCTTGGTCTTCTTGTCTGCAAAATGGAGACAACGATAGCAATCTAAACCGTTGCTACAAGATCTCAGCTGAGAGAAGATTGGGGAAACTTTCCACAAAATAGAGTTTTTATTAGATAGTTACTCACAAGGGATGATGGGCAGTATCCCAGGAATACCTCCCTTCCCTAGATATTTTTGCCACACTCTAGTTGCCATAGGACCAGCATTTCTACATTCATCCTTACCAAGGTAGGAACCAGTCTAGAGATGCAGCTCTGGTACCACTTACTTCATATCCTCTATCCCCACCTCTGCATGGTGACTGTAGCAGGTTTTTATACTTTGGGGGTTGTTTGTCTCTAAATTTCCTGCAGAGTTACAAGCTCTTGTTGACATGTAATGGGCCCAGTTCCTGGCACATGACCAGTGCTCCTGGGTACCAACCACTCAGTACTTACTTGTTTGTCAGACGCTTTTCCTCCAAGAGAAGGCAGCTGATATAACAGATTGGCACAGAGTGCCTCAGGTGTGATGAGAAAAAGTCTTTTAAAGGGTGCAAAAAGCCTACAAAAGGAATCCAACGGGGATGAAGACAAATGCCAGAGGCTTAGAGGATTCTTTTTGGAAGGGGCAGCCCTGGGCAGGGTCTCAACCTCAAGTTATCAAATCCCAGCCCACAATCCTGCCCCTCGGCTGTTGAAGAGAATCGACAGTCTGAGGACCTTATTGATAAGCTTTCTGTCCAAGTACAAACATCAGCAGAGGGAAATGTCTCTTGTGTGTACACTTGGCAGAGGAGCTGAGCAGAACATGGACCTGGGTCACGTCGGAATCTATCCCTTTATGATGCCATTAAATAGAACGTTTTCACACATGATAACTGGCTGTCTTACAGAGTGGGGCACGGTTCTAGGCAAACACATGTTCACACACACACACTCCCACGTGTACACGTACGGAACACATGGATGACCACGGGCATAGGCACGGCATGCTTGAACAGGAATTCAGACAGTGAAACTTCTGGGCCCTTGAGCCAGCAGGGAATTTCAATCCCAGTAATAGATTACTGTCCCTGACCCAACTAGAAGTCCGGGCTCTTATAATGGTTTTCAATCATAGAATTATAGTTTTTAGGGGCTGTGGAAATCAGCTATTTCAACCTCCAACCCAGAGCATAAAAATCCTCTCCGACATTCCTGACGTGTTGACACATAGCCTCTGCTTAACACTCCAATCATGGGGAACCTATTACCTTACCTCAAACCCTACTTGATTGTTGTTATTAATAATACTACTATAGATTATTGAGCACTGATGTTGTGCCTGGCCCTGTACTAAACCCTCTAGGCAGACTACTGCAATTAATCCAGTGAGGTAGCTTAAACTGAGTCTCAGAGAAATCGAGCTGTCCGTGGTGATGCATTTAGCATGTGGCAGAGCTGGGATTTGAACCTGGGACTGTCTGACCCATAGCATTGCACTGCACTTGTCATATTAATGTGTCTTAAGTTACGTTGTGTAGGAAATCATTCTTCAGAATAAGCTGAACCCTCTACTTCTCTGTAACTTTCACTGACTAATCCCAGGTCCCAGCTCTAGAGCTTTGCAGAGGCTTTCCTCTGTTCCTTTGCCCCCTCTCTTGTGATGGCCATTTTCAAATATGGGCCCTCAAAAGGATTCCCAGTGGGATACCACCTGCCTTGTTTGGACATTACACTTTGAGTGTGAACCTAAGATGCCATTGACCTTTTGGGCAGCAACATGACATCATGGACCATTTTAAAGAAACTGCGGGGTTTTTCATCTGTCTCCCAGGCGGGAGTGCAGTGGTGCAATCATAGCTCACTGTAGCCTCAGACTCTTGGGCTCAAGAGATCCTCCTGCCCCAGCATCCCGAATTGCTGGGACTACAGGTGCATGCTACCACACACAACTAATTAATTAATTTTTTTTTTTTTTAGAGATGGGGCCTTGCTATGTTGCCCAGGCTCAGTCCATTTTTAACATAAACTGCTATAAGCTACTTTAATAGTTAAGTAAAAAATACACTCTCAACCTATTATTCCACTACTTTTAGGATCTTTTTGGAGTTGTAGTTTGTCAGCCTGTACGTTAGTCAGCCTGGCAGCTTTGGGACATTTGCGAATTGGGTAAGATGCCTTCCAGGCTGAGATTCAAGGGCTAAATTTCTCATACCACCCACTAGAGACCACCTAACTGGTGACACTGATCTCTTGTGTGTACACTTGGCAGAGAACCTGAGAGAAACAGGGATCTGGGTCACGTCAGAATCTACTTCTTGATTATGCCATTAAATGGAATGTTTTCACATAAGATAACTGCATATCTTATGGAGTGGAGCACGGTTCCATGACAGAAGCATTACATTGGTTCCAGCATCAAATGCCAGCCACAGCTGCATATTTGGACTGAAACTAAAGATATGTCAGGTGTTGCTTCTGAAGAATTAGAGGGCAGGGGTCAATTCCAATCCAGGAGAAAAGGGTAAAGTCAAGGGAGAAATGCCAAAGTTGGGAGACCTCACACCTGTCCAGGGGGCAAGAGTGCACACACCTGTCCAGGGGGCAAGAGTGCAGCTGAAGACAAATCCAGGTCTTGACATCAGGTCTGCAAAAGACAGTAGCTCAGGGGAGTAGATACCAATACTGGAGCCTGAGACATGTACCACACATGGGAATGCCCAGGCACAAATGAGGCATGTCAAGCAATGTCCACACAAATTCCAGAAGATGGAATGCTGCTGACCTGGGGCGCCTGCTACAGGCAGGGACACCCAACTTTTCTGAGCATGCACCTGGCTGTTCTAAAGGTACCCCTTGGCTTGTTCCACCCAGTATCTGGTCAACTTTGGGTTTACTGGTGTGAATCTACCTAATTGTATTATTTAGCTCTCATTTCTTCATTTCGCTTACAGGGATATCTTAAACTGGAGTAAAATATTTTTCTGAAGCTGAAATGCATTATATTTAGGGTATTCCCCTTGTATTAGTTACAATATGTTTTTCTGCAGGTTACAGAAGCACTAAATCAAAGTGGTTTAAACAATAAAGAAACTGATGGTCTCACATAACAAGAAGCCTAGAGATAGATGCAGCATCAAGGTTGGTTGATTCGGTCGCTCAACGATATCAGCAAAAACTCAGATCTCTTGTCTACCATTTATAGCATAATGTGGTTCTCCTTAGGCTCTTAAGGTTGCTGCCAGAGTAATTGGGGCAACACACTTCTTTGTTCCCATCCAAGCAGAGAGACAGACTGGATTCTCTTTCTCCCCAAAGCCTCAAGCAAGTCTGTCTTCGTGACTCATTGGTTCGATCAGCTTAGCGGCCCAAAATGAACCAATCACAGGGGGTGGAAATGATGTTGGGAAATGTTTGCTACATTGCAGATTCTCTGGTCCAACCATGCTCTCAGTAAAATAAATGAGCTCATTTGACTTGGCTCATGCTTAGTGAACCTATGCTGGTTCCTGATACTCACCATTTCTCTAAGTGATCACAAACCATCTATTTAATGACTGTGCTATGACTTTACCAAAGATGATAGACTCTGGGGTCTTATATTTGGAGACAGGATTTCTCTCTCTCTCTCTCTCTCTCCCATTCTCAGGATTTGTTTGTTTGTTTGTTTGAGACAGTGTCTTGCTGTGTCACCCAGACTGGAGTGCAGTGATGCGATCTTGGCTCACTGCAACCTTCACCGCCTGGGTTCAAACAACTCAATTCTCATGCCTCTGCCTCCTGAGTAGCCGGGATTATAGGTGTCAGAATTTTTTTTTAAGATACAGGCTATCACTCTGTCATCCAGGCTGGACTGCAATGGTGCAATTGTATCTCACTGCAGCCTCACCTCCAACTCCTGGGCTCAAGTGATCCTTTTACTTCAGCCTCAGCCTCTCGAGTAGCTGGGACTACAGGTGTGTGCCACCATTCCTAGTTTTTTAGTTTTCTGAGATAGCATTTAGTATGGTTTGGTTGTGTCCCCACCTAAATCTCATCTGGAATTGTAACTCCCATAATTCCCACATGTTGTGGGAGGGACCTGGTGGGAGGTAATTTAATCATGGAGGCAGGTCTTTCCTGTGCTGTTCTCATGATAGTGAATAAGTCTTACAAGATCTGATGGTTTTACAAAGGTGAGTTTCCCTGCACATGCTCTCTCTCACCCGCCACCATGTAAGATGTGCCTTTTCTTCTCCTTTGCCTTCCACCATGATTGTGAGGCCTCCCCAGCCAAGTGGAACTGTGAGTCCATCAAACCTATTTCCTTTATAAATTACCCAGTCTTGAGTATATCTTTATTGGCAGCATGAGAATGAACTAATACAGCATCTCACTATGTTGCCCAACTTTGTCTCGAACTCCTGGCTTTAAGCAATCCTCCTGTCTTGGCCTCCCAAAGTGCTGGGATTACAGGCGGTTTGGGGATTCTTTAAAGCAGTGGTTTGCAAATGTAACTGTGCAGGAGGATTCCTGTGGTGCTTGTCTGGAATCCATGGGCCAATAGGCCATAATCCACTAGGCCACATATCCTAGTGGTTAGGAGCATGGCTTCTGGAGTTAGACAATGGCTTATGCTCAAGTTCCAACTCTGCCACCTTCCATGCCCCTGGCCATTCAACCTCTCTGGGCCTCAGTTTTCTTATCTCTAAAATAGAGGTCACATAGAATCTCCCACATAGGATTGTTATGAAGATTAAAGGAGAGATATGTCTACATTGTCTAGAACAGTGTCAGGGAGTCGTACGCATGTATTCACTGAATAAATGCTGATCCCCACCCTAGAGTCTGACATTGTAAGTGGGATAGGGAGTTGGGAAGGCTGTGCTCTTGCCAAGCAACTGTGGTGGGGATGTGGCAGTGGGATTCTGATACAGGTGACCACCCTGGAGAAACCCTGCCATAGCAATGACTATTAGTGTGGCCACCATCCTGCACGAGCTCTCCTTGAACTCTAGAATAAAACACATTTTGACTGGGGAATAAAAATCTGGAACAACAAGAAGCACGTTCTTGCTACTGCCTCGTCTTATTTGGGCTTCAGTTCTCTCAGCTGTACTTTTTCTCCTTTCTCCAGATCAGGGAATATCGTTCTTGATAGGAAACAAGCAAAGTGGGAAGGTTGCTTTGCTCAAACTCTCTCAACATGATAATGTCCACCCTAAAGAGAGGGGCTCACCCCTTGTTCTTCTTGCCTCAAAAGTTTTCAATGTGCCCACTTTTATTGTTGCTGGTACTGCCAGCTCACTGTGGACCATGGTGTCCCTGGTACCCCTCACACAGGTCTGTGTCATGTTTATGTCTTCCTGGGACATAGACACTGGCCCCGCCACTCCCTACCCTGAAAGCCCCTTTGTAATCTGAGCTCAAGACAGGGCTCCTTGGGTATCACAGTGTTTTTCTATGACAATACCTTTGTTTTCCCTCTTCAGCTTCATTTGTGATTATAGCACCAGAACTCACTGTTTGAGATGCTTTCAGCCCTCCTGAGTCACCTTATCTTTTAGAGTTCCTACCTGTGGGATTGCAATGTTCTTTTCCTGAATCTGGGCAATGCTACCTCCTGAAATTTGACTATCCAATCCAACTAGGCCCACCTTGCCCTCCTTGTCACTTATGAATGCTAAGATGACTTCTTCCAAAGCTTCCTGTCTCATGTATCTATGGCTGCATGAAAAACCACCGCAAGATTTGGTGGCTGAAAATGGCAGCCATCCATTTGCTCATGATTCTGCAATTTCATCTAGGCTTCAGCTTGCCCTATCAGGGGTAACTTTGCAGCTGCCGTCAGTGGGTGACTGGGGGCCAGGCTTCAGCCAGGTACGTCACTGGTATGCCTGGAGCCTCAGGGGCATGCCTGGGATGGCTGGGTGGCTCTGTGTGCCTCCACATGTCTCTTACCCTATAGGAGGTTAGTGTGGGACTCCTTCCATGGTGGCCACAGAGCAGCCAGAGGCCAAGAGCAGAAGCTGCAAAGTCCCTTAAGGCCTGGGTTTAGAGGTCATGCAGTATCATTTCTACAGCATTCTGTTGGTGAAAGCAATTCATGTGGCCAGCCTAGATCAAAGGGAGGGCAAACGTAGACTCCACCACCTGATGGAAGGAGTTGCAAAGAAGGAGCGGCTAGTTTTAATTGATCACACCTCTTTTCATTCAGCCTATTTTGAGGGCCTGCATTGAGGAGAAGAACATGGATAAGATCTCTGGAAAGAACACACAGCCTAGTGGAAGAAATAGAAAGCTAAAGAGAGCATCACAACATAGGGGAAGAAGTAATACTAATGGCCGCCACCTTGTGTGTATTTGCTGCATGCCAGGCACTGGGCTTCATCTCACTGAGCTTTCACCATAACCCTCTAGCGGAAGTATGCTATCATGCCCATTTTTCAGATGGGAAAATCAAGGCACAGAGTTAGGTATCAAAAGTGAGAGGCAGGATTTGAACTCAGCCAATGTCCAGCTCTAGAGCCCTTGCTCTTATGAGATACCACGGCTTTTCTCCAAGGACTGTAGAAGGCACTCCATCAACGTGCAAGGAGATGCGGCAGGAGAAAGAGAAGGGATCTCAGAGGTGTCTTTTCATAACACACAAACAAGAAAACCCTCTGCCTTTCACTGCTAGTCTCCTGGGTCTTTCGCAGGCTGCCTGTATCATCTTTATTATTATTATTTTTGGTTTTCCATTTTCTGTTGCTGTAACATGCCTGTATCGTTTACCTGACTTTTTGTTGTTGTTTTATAGAGATGGGGTCTCGCTATGTGACCCAGGCTCGTCTTGAACCCCTGGGCTCAGTGATCCTCCAACCTTACCCTCCCCAGATGCCAGGATTACAGGTGTAAGGCACACTGTGGCCCCGCTTCCCTGACTTCTGACTGAGAGCAGGCACTAAGACCACAGCCCAGTGAGGCCTGGGACTGCATGACAGGTTTGAGAACAAAGGACCCACCTGCTACTCTGCTGCTCAACTGTCCCAGAGACACGTGATCAGGGGGAGAAATTGTTCCCAAAGCTACATAGGAAACCATGTCTCTGTAAACTCAGCCATGACATCAGCACTGCGTCTACAAAGGCCCTTGCGTCTTCCTCCCACTCATCCTCCGCATTAACCAATTACCAAAAACAGCTCAAAATAGCACCCGTCCCTTGGCTGGGGCTGCTGCAGGAATATTGTTTGTGATCATTTTGAGAGGGAACAAATCTGTTGGAAATTGGTGCAGTGAGAGGATTATTATCAGGCTCTCACTCCAACACGGGGCTCTGATTTTAACCTGCCTGGATCAGGCCAGAACATAGATTTTGTGCCTTTTCCTGCAAGACATTCACGGGTGGAATGTGGCCACTTGCACAAGCCGTAGGCCTAAAGGTCAGCAAGGGATGACCCCCAAGAGACACAGGGCACCAGAGGCTCCAGGGTGGGAGGCACCCCAGACTCCACTGGAAGCAGCTGCTCTGAGAAGCTGGCCAAGACGTGGGAGGCATTTGGAGACTGTTGAGTGGCCTGGCTTTAATCCAGCTCAGTTTCTCCAAACCCCAGCGCCCCAAAAGATCCCAAGGGACTCCTGCCCCTACCAGTCACTCATAGGCCTGTTTTAAAATAGGCCATGTAAAGGGGTGTTTATTGTGAAACAATAAGAAAACAACAACAAAATAAACATCCATCATTAGGGTTACAGTTAAACCATGTTACCCCTGACCAATGAAACACCATGCAACAATTAAATGAGTGAAGTGGATCTCTCCATAAGGATGGAAATGATACCAAGGAATATTGTCAGATGAAAACGCAAGCCACATAAATCATCTATCTATCTATCTATCTATCTATCTATCTATCTATCTATCTAGCAATCATCTGTCTATCTCTATCATCTATCTACCTAACTACCTATCTAAACGCTAACCTGACTATGGTCATTCCCTTTAGGGAGGGCAGTGGGACTGGGGAGGGAAGATGGTGGAATTCAATAATGAGAACTTTTGCTTCACTTTTCTTATTTGAATTTTTACAAGAATATATTCACATATTACTTATACAATTAAAAGTGAAATCTATTTCCAAGCAAAACAAAGTAGAAGAAGACGATCCACTAACCCATTTCATTCCTGAACCCAATCTTGGTCTATTTGGGTATTCCTTCTGCCTGGGCACCAGTCCTGCTCTGGAATAGTCTGCTTGGCACTGCGCCCCTCCCCAGCGCCCTCTCCTCCCTCTGCTGCTGAAGGATTGTGGTTCCACCTGCAGGTCCAGCCTTGCCCCAGGCTCTGGAAGCCAGCTGGGAAAGTGCCGCTATCTTGGGTCTTAAAGTTCTGTCCTGGACCTTCAGTTCCATGGCCAGTGTCCTTGGGGACCACTCCCTATGTAGACTCTGAGTCTCTCTGCCTGGATGTCCTCAAGTGCCTCTCCTGATGTCTCCCTTGGCTCTGGCCTCTTGCTGGGACCACATAGTCTGTATACTCTTTCCTGCCTGATTTGCAGGCTCCCCATCCCTCCTTGGCAAAGCCAGGAAGATGAGGGCGAGGCATGTGAGGTGCCTAGTCCTGGCCTGCTCCTGGAGCTGGCTCCCCTATAGGCCCTGCTTGTATAAAAGCACCATTGGGTGGCCCCATGGCAGCAACAGGTGGAAGGGAGTGTGGGCTCTGCTGCCCAGAGGCTTCAGCTGGGCCTCCTCAACCTGGGGCAAGTAGCCTGAATGAATCTTTCAAGGACATGGATGGGCTCAGGGGCCCTAAGCCAACAGGTGGCCAGGGTATTGGTTTCAGTCTCCTATGAGGGACGTCCTGGGAGCACAGCCAGTGAGCAACCCACATGGGGGTGGAGGAGCCAGCATGAGGCCCTCGCTGGGTGTCTTCAGCCCCCACCTGTCTGCTCAGACTACCCTGACCATCTGGTTCTGCTGACTACCTCTGCAGCATGAGACACGCTGGGAGGGTTTCAGGAGTGGGGCTGCCAGCATTGTTGTGCATTACTATAGGGAGCTGTGTCAGGTTCTTCCTCAGAAAACTCTAGAAGAAAGGGAGCTCCTTCCCCTCAACTAGCTTTTCAGACTGTTCTATCTGCAGCTGGGCTCAGCGGCAGAACAATGAATGAAATGACTCCAGTGATAAACCCATGCCAGGACCCAAGCAGACACTGGGAACACAGGGTTGTGGTGGTAATAAGCCTGCTGTTCCCTGGAACCAGACCTTCTCCACCTAGCCAGGTGCCCCTGGCTTATCACAGCAGACACCTGAGGGCAGCCAGCCGCACCTGGGACATCATGACCTGGAGGAGACACCTGCCCTGCAGTGGGTTGGGCGGGTCCACCACACTGACTGCTTGCTCTAATATCAACGGAGCTGGTCTTTCTCCAATAAGCATGATAGATTTCCTTCTGCAGCATCATCGAGGAGGGTGTGCCTGAAATTCAAGCAGACCGCCCTCACACCCGGCAATACCCATCTGTCCCTTGGCCTCTTTCAAGTCCTCTGGTGATCATGATGAACTTGTCCAGGGCTCCGAGTATCTATTAATCAATAACGGTCCCTGAGATGACACACTCCAATTAACAGAAACATGGCATTCAACGACATGGTGGAGGGCGTGGGGGATGGCCCACTTTCACATGGCCTTACTCACTTGGGAGGTGAGGGTGAAGGGCTGCAGCAGCCTAGGGCCCTTCCAAGGGCACCAGGGCCCTCATTAAACAGGGGAAAAGCTCCAGAGACACAAAGAACAGACAGAGGGATGGTAACAAAGCCACTCTGAGCGCCAATTCGCATCTTGGGTTAGTAACAGCTGCCAATATCTTTTGCATAAGTACTGCTAGGTGGGTGTCTGGTCGAAGCCGACGCGTAGGTGGTGAAAGAAACAGTCAAAATTGACGCGAGTTAAGAGCTGAGGGTTATTTTGAACTCTTACATTTTTAATTTGAGCTTCCTTCTTTTTCTTGGGGGGAAAAAAGTTGTTTTTCCATGGGTAAGCCAAGGAAAGTGGAAAGAGAGAGCTGGTGGAAGTGGCCTTAATTCATTCTTGGTGTGCTCATTTTTCAGGATTGCTGCCTGGATGCAGGGGCATGGCCACAGAGACCTCTGGTGCCCTTTCCTAGGGCTGGAGGAATCCTGGATGGAGAATTCTAAGATGTAAGAAGGATGCCCAGAAGGTTTGAGGGGAAACTTGTAGTCATGGTAACCATGCAATTCAGAGTTTCCCCATGAGAGTGGGTGATCCCAGTTTGTGAGAGGCAAAATCTGAGGTTCAGAGAGATAAAGCCAGGCACCAAAATGTCTAGAGGAAAACCAGCACAGCAACTCATGCTCCTGGGGTGAGGGTGGCTCCTTTTGCTGAGTGCCCCATGACCCTTCTATGAGGAAGGAAGGACCAGCAGGTAGCAGAGCTACTTAGAGCCTGGAGCATGCCAAGAATGGGAGAGCCGTGAGGGTGGAGGCGAGAGAGAGAAAACACGTCCAGAGCAAACCTAACTAGTGTTTCCACCGAGGTCAAGGATGGAGAACACCCTCGTGACAGAGAAAACAACTCTAGTTAACAACCGGACAAATGGAAGCAGGGTTGGGGTGTCTTGGAGGGCAGAACAACTTTATATTTTCAGAATTCCTTTTATATTCAGATCACACACACTTTGGCTGGTTCTCGTTCCCTACGATTCCATCGCAGACTCCAAGAACTCTATCCCATCCTCTCTCAGCAAACAGAGTAAACACACACAGTCAGTGCCCTAGACATAGGGTGCCTCCTTGTGCACTAGGACCTCGCCCTGTCCTCTGCAGCCCTGTCCCCAGCTGCTGTGCAGAGCTCAGGGAGCTCCTTCTCGCCCAAACCTAGGTATTCAGCAGAAATGCCACCGTCTCACTTGGCACCGAGCAAAGTGCTCTAATCCCGTGGAAGGCAGGGAAGCCAGATTTTAACTCAGACAATATTTAAGACGCCCAGGAGCAGAGACAAGCGAATGTTTGCATAAATGCCCTCCCACTGAACTTCCTCCCTGCCCATCTGTCCCCTGGCATTCACACTGCTGGGGCCGCCTTGTGGGTAAACAAGGGAGTCCCTGGAGAGGCAGCCAGCCCTCCTGGCTGCCAGGCCCCCCGCCCCACCACCCAGCCCTGCTCCACCTCCCCAGCCCCTGTGCTCCTGCTCCCCCACCCCTTTCTCATCCCCTTTATCTCCTTCCTCTCCATTCCCATTTCTGGACCTGGCTTAGCCCTCTATAATGACTTAATCTTGCCGACAGGGTGACAAGCGGATGAATCGAACTCCGAGGCTTTTTTTCTGCACTCCAGATTCATTTGAAGATTTCTCCCAGATGCGGCACTAAAACCGTAGATTCAATTTCCCTTTGACATAATAACCGAATTAGTCTCATATTGTCATACATAAATTACTAGCCAGTCAGGGTGCCACCAGAGGGAGAGAGAGCTGGAGAGAAAGCGAGGTGTGAGCTTCCAAAGGGGTGTGACTGTGACAAGTGGGGACCTGAATAACAATGGGAGACCAGAAGGGTAACAGCTAATCATATCTGACAAACCAGGAGAATTCCCAGGCTGCGGCAAAGGTAAAGAGTGTTTACCTTCCTCCCCGTGCCCCTGGCCATTAAAATGTCACCATGGGGAGACTTACACCTTACAAGAGATATGCAGATCTAAATATCTTCTCAATTAAGTAATGCTCTGTTTGCAAAGGCTGCTTTCAAAGTGGAAAATGTAATTTTCTGGAACTCCGCTGAAGCCTCTTGGCCTGGAGACAGTGCTGAGCTGAGCAGGAGACTTGCATAATGCCTGGTTTGGAGTACAGATGCCTATCCTGGGCCCAGGGGACTCAGCCTGGCTGATTCTGAGCACAGAGGCGGCATCCCAGCCTTGCCTACCCAGGCCCTGGGGGTGACTGTGGGCCAGGAGTCGATTGCGGCCAGATCAGAGCCAGCTGGAATGAGGTTCTCCCACCTGTCCACCAGCCACCCAGCCCAGGCCAGAGCTCTGGGGGAGCTCCTTATGCCTTCCCCTCCATTTCCTCCAGCCCATCTGTCAGTTCTGGTCAAGTCTTCCTCCTAAAAGCTCTGGTCTCTGGCCTGACCTCTGCAAGTGGACACCCACATCCCATCTTGCTGGGGCCAGTGCCACAGCATCCTGACCGGTTTTCTCACTTTCGATCCTATCTGACAACCCCAGCTCCAGTTACCACCAGAGTTTATCTTGCCAAAATGCGCATTTGATGGCAGTACTTCCCCCAGTTACAACCTTCTGGTAGCTCCCTAAATAGTAAAGTCCAAACTTCTCAGCGTTTCCTGTAAGCTAAACAGGACCTGGCCAGGTTGCCTGTTGTGACAGGCATATCCCTTGCCCAGTCCCTCGCACCCCATTTCCCAGGCAAGCCTCTGGGATCTTTCTGAGCTGCTCCTCAGGCCTAGAACATCATTCTCTTCCTTCACTTAAGCACAGTCTCCATATAAAGCCTTTTCCAGCCCCCAGCCCCGGTCAAACCTATCACTGTTCTCACCGACCTCCACTGTGCCCGGCTTTCTCCTAGCGTGGCCCCTAAAATGTTTTATTGCTGTTTGTGGTCTACTTAATCCATCTCTGTTGCTAGATATCAGGTTCTTTGAAGGCAAGGATGGGATTTTATTCACTGCTACAGTCCTCTATGCCTAGCATTGAGTAGGAATTTGATAGATGCTCAGAAAATAAACATTCAAGAAGGTGCGTGAAGCCCCAGCCCAGAGCAAACCAAGGGCTCTCATACACCCTGCGCAGCTCTACATGAGGGGCCTGTGCGGGCCCACCACACCCACTCAGTGAAATTTCAGTTTTTGTCACATGCCTGCCATGAGCCCAGCTTGGGCTAGGAGCCATGTTACTTAGGACTTTCAGGTTCTTCGCCTGCGGCAGATGGTTAGTGAATGTGTAAGAGATTATCTGCTATGGGTTCTGTTCTCAGGAGCCTACCGCTTGTGGGGATAATAAAGAACAGGATACAATCAAATATTCCACAAGACTGCAAGCTCCTAGAAGCAAGGAATGTATCCTACTCATCTCTACATCTCTGTCCAAGTTACCTGCATCTCCTAACATGGTCTAGCAGAGCCCCTGTTCAGTACAAGTTGTAAAACTATGGAAATAAATGTGGATTTCATCTATAGTTTATCCTAAATGTAGTTTGGGGGACAGGAAAAGACCTGTAAATTTGTCTTTAACTTTTTATTTGTATTAATATCACCACCTTCTTGATTTGTTTTCAAGCATGTATTAGAGAAATACTGTCCTTTTACATTTCTATTTAATTTGTAGTCTTGCAGAATCTCAAAGACTTAAGTGACTTTACAGCCAATGTATTAAATAGTTGGACTTGGTGGGAGTAGAATCAGGAAATAGCCTTTTGCCCTGTCACTACAGTCATTCAAACCAGCTCTCTGAGTGCCCCCTCCTCACCCCTGCTTAACCCCGCCCCCATGGGATGCAGATCAAATCCCTTAACCGTTCAAAGGTTCTTGGCTATTAACTGTCTCCCTTCAATCCCATTATAAAAAAGTCCAGATTGACCTAAATCAAAACTTCACTCTCTCATTCAGTTGAAGGCTTCTCTCCATCCCACTGTGTCCCAGCCTGGAGCCCCTGCAATGGGGAGGAAACCAGCTTGCTGCTCATACTCCCTTCTGGCCCTCTCCTTTCTCCTTCCTCATGGTCTGTGCATCCCCTGACTCCTCCAGGGTCAGGGCAGGGAGAAAGGTTACCCTCTTTTTGGTTCAAGCTGTTGGTGGTTCTCTTTGGCTATTGAATGACCTGGAAGATGTCCAAATGCAGGCTTTCTCCCTTGTAGGTTCCTTAAAACAACCCTGGGGAAACTCCACCAGGCAGTTCCCCAACAGAGCAATGGGCTCCCCACTGATCTCTCAATGACTCCCCTCATCTCCAATGCAAGGGTGACCCACACAGCCTCCTTGGTCTCCTCTACTAGCCAGTTCTCAGGGGAGCATCTTTCAAGACAGCTCAAGCCTCATTAATCTCTACTGGCCCATTAGGCCTTCAGGAGATATCCTATGCCTTCAGACTCTGTCCACGCAGTCAGCCGCCAGGAGCCTCTCTCAGCTCCACTCCAGCAGAACTAGGGACAGGCCTCTGACTTTCTACAGCTTAGGTATCCAGCAGTGGGTGGGGTCAGGTTTCCCATTTGTAGTCAACACCCTCTTTCAATATGTGATTTTCCTGAGTTTCCTTTACCTGGCTTGGAATGAGCAGGGGATGGGAAACTCATTGTACTCCCCAAAAGACTCAGTCTCAGGCCTTCTCTTACCTGGATGGGGTTGGCTGATGGGAGAGGGCTGTGAGCCAGTTTTGCTCTCTTGATAAGTCTGTGGCTATGTCTGACAATACGTCTATTGGGCAGGGTTCTGGTAGGAAATAGACAGCACACTTAAAGGGGTAACTGGACAGAGTTGAAGAGACTTTACAAAGGTGTGGGGAACGTTCAGGGAGCCACAGGCCATGGGGAAGCATCTTGAATCTAAAAGGGCAAGGGCAATGGGAAGTTTCTGGAGCTTTGGGAGATATGGAGCTGTTGGACTGGTGCTGCAGCCTTTAGTAGAGGGATTCAGCCACCCTCGGACCATGACCAAGCAGAGAGGGAAACGGGAATAAATACCTTGGCCCCTCTCCTTCCGCCCTTGGATCTTCTGCAGGTGCCTCCCATTGGCTGAAGCCAACACAAAGCCTGTGGCTGAGGAAGGCCAGTTGATAATATTGGTAGCAGTCAGCCTGGCAGGACCAGGATAGAGAAGAACGGTGCTAGAAGGGTATGTTGGGAAATATCTAGTACATGCCCCTCTCTTTACAATGTGCAAGAACTTGTCACATTGTCCTCAACTCGGAGCTGCAATGACATGAGTGAAAGTCTATTTGACAACTAATAACCCGTTGCACACTTGTCTTTCTCTCCTCCTCCCTCCTCCTAAAGGCATGGCATCTGCATCCACAGTATAGACTGCAGAGAAGTGGGGAAGGCCTGGAGCCGTGATGGCAGCCTCTCACCTTCTTCAAAGAGTGGCTTCCTTCTGAACCTGATCAACACTAAGGCCACCCATGTGCAGACATCAGCTGAAAACTGCATAACCACAGTGCAAAGAAGATTGGAGTGAATGTTTGATTATCTGCCATTTGAGATTCTCCAGGCCTCAGCACCCCCATTATTAGCACACATAATTAAGAGCTGGCTCAGGCCTGCTGGCTGAGAAGCCCTTCAAGAGGCTGTGGCTATAGAAGAAAAGGAAACAATTGGGCCGGTGATGCCCAAGGTGGAGGCAGCATTCCAATTTGACTTTGGGGGCACAGGGATGAGAAGCATGGTGTCCCCTCCCTCATTTGCTACTCTAAGGATTGCTTCAGGTGGTGTCCAGCCCAGGTGGCACAGCCTTGTGGGTAGGGCTGCTGATTGCTGCTGGCAACCAGACTCCTCAGGAGAGCTGGCTTCTCCTGAAAGTGAGGACTGACTTTGAAAGACTCATTCATCAATGTCAGAGCTCCTGCAGACAGGATGAGGCCCAGCGTGGATGGGAGTATACTCACCAACACATCAGATTCTTGTCACACAAACAAACAATCATGGATCATACACCTTAATGTTCACCTTTTCCTCTCCCACAATCAGGTGGAGTCAGGGGAGGCAAGGGGAGGGATTGTGGGAACACAAGATAGGAATGAGGAAGGGAGCACTGGGCAACTCGGTCACAGAGAAGCAGGTCCCCAGGGAAGAGCCTGCTGGGCCACAGCCTTGCCTGGGAGGACTGGAGACGGTGGTGAGGTCAGCCCATACTGCAGACTATGGTATGGGCCACCAGGTCCACCAGGCACCTATCTAAGCTCAAGCTCTAACTGCTGTGAGCTGCTTGTTGTAATGGTTAACTTTAGGTGTCAGCTTGAGAGGATTAAGGGATACCCCGATAGCTGGTAAAGCGTTATTAGGTGTTTCTAGGAGAGGTTAGCATTTGAATCAGTGGACTAAGGAAAATCTGCCCTCATGCAATGTGGGCGGGCACCATCAAATCAGCTGGGAGCCCAGATAGAACAAAAAGGCAGATTCTCTGTCTCTACCTTCTTGAGCTGCTCCACTCATCTTCTCCTGCCCTTGAACATCAGAGCTCTAGATGTCTGGCTTTTGGACGCTGGGACTTGCACCAGCAGCCTTGACAGCTTCTCAGGACTTCAGCCTCAGGCTGAGAGTTACACCGTCAGCTTCCTTATTTCTCAGGTCTTTGGATTTGAACTGAGCCATGCTACTGGCTTCCCAGAGTCTCCAGCTTGCAGATGGCCTATTGTGGGAGCCAATTCCCCTAATAAATCCCTTCTTGTAGATACAGGCACATACACACTGATATGGTTTGGCTGTGCCCCACCCAAATCTCAACTTGAATTGTATTTCCCAGAATTCCCATGCACTGTGGGAGGCACCCAGGAGGAGGTAATTGAATCATGGGGGCTGGTCTTTCTCGTGCTATTCTCGTGATAGTGACTAAGTCTCACAAGATCTGATGGGTTTATCAGGGGTTTCTGTTTTTGCATATTCCTCCTTTTTTTTCTCTTGCTGCCACCATGTAAGAAGTGCCCTTTGCCTCCTGCTATGATTCTGAGACCTTCCCAGCCATGTGGAACTGTAAGTCCAATGAAATCTCTTTTTCTTCCCAGTCTCAGGTATGTTTCTATTAGCAGCATGAAAACGGACTAATACATACACAGACACACACATTACCCGATTGGTTCTGTTTCTCTGGAGAACCCTAACATGCTGGCTAAGAGCATAAATGTTTCCATCAGACAGACTTCCATTCAAATCCTGGCTAGGCCACCCCCTTGTCTTGTGACCCTGGGAAAACTGAGGCGCAGTTTTCTGACCTTTAAAATGGAAATGACCAATCTCAAAGGGTGTGCTGAGGATTAAATGAAGTAATATATGCAAACTGCCTGTCATTATACTTGGCACACAGTCTGCAATCAATAAATGACAGTGTTAGCCATTATTGTTACTGTTGGCAGGCCCCCATTCTTCTTGTTTAGCCAAATCCCACAGGGTGGCAATCTTGGTCATTTATTTATCCAAAAACTGTTTACTCAGCATCTCCCATATGGCACTGGAGAAAAAAGAGGCCTCAAGGAGTTCTAAGTCCAGCAATAGAGCAGAGGAGTAGAGCTAACAGTTGTGATGTGGGATGACCACAGGTGTCTGTGGGAGCACAGATGCAACCTGCCTAGCCCAGGTGGGGATGGGCAGGGAGGCCTGCCTACAGGAGGTGGCACTGGAGCTGACTCTTGCAGGATGAGTGGGTGCAGCCAGGCACTCACACTGGGGAAGCCATTCCAGGCAGAAGCAACAGCCAGAACTGATGAGGAAGACAAATGAGAGTGGTAGCTTTGGGGTGGCTGTGGGTCAATGACAGGTGGAAGAATAGGAGATGAGCTGAAGAGGAAGTCATCATGCTGGACAGAGGCATCTGGATTGTATCAGCAGGAGCAGGGAATTCCAACAAAGGACAGCCAGGAGCAGAGTTCATCAAATAGCCCTCGTGGACATCATCATGACTTTGCCCAGGTGGCTGAGACTTGCTTCCCTGGAGACTGTCCAGGGAGAACCCCCGGCCTGGCCCTGCATCGCCCACTACTCCCTGAAGTGAGGGCAGCCTGACCACCTGGGCATTGCTGCCTGGGAGTCAGCCCTAAGGGCCCAGATTACCACTACTACCACTACCACCACCTATCTCCTCCTGGAAGCTGCACCTGCCCAAGCCAATGCCTGGAACTTTGAAGGAAAAACAGCTCCAGTCCATCCATTTGCATCCACCCCTTGGAGAAGAAGGCCAGGCCAGAGCTGTGCTTTACTCAGGCTGCCAGGAACTGGTGGGTCCTCCATAGAGGTGGCCCCCCAGGCTTTCAGATGGCATATCTCTGCTAAGGGCATATTAACCTTCCTTAACTCTGACAATTGTCTTTCTTGGAGACAGCAGCTGAATCCACAATCCAGTTCTACATGTGGGAGGAATGGAGACTCCATTCCCTCTGAAGTTCTAGCTGATGCTCTTTGGTGACAGGCCAGCTACACGCTGTCACTGCTGCTGCAGGGACATAGGGAGCAGGAATGGCGCGGGGAGGTCACCCTCCACGCTTCTGAAAAATGGATGTCTTGAACAGCTTCGAAGTTCCAGACTGTCTCTGCAAGTGACAAGGGCTGCAGGCCAGAGAGGAAGGCAAAGTACTTAATAGAATGGGTAGAGGAGGGATAAGGATTTGGGTCTAAATTTTTAATCCAAGCCCTAGGTGATCTCAGAAAACTCACTTAACCTTTCTGAGCCTCAGTTTCCTCTCCTGCATTACAGGGATGACTGCATTACTGGCGAAAATGATTGTCTATGTTTCTCAAATAGGGAGCTCTGCCCCTGAGCTACATGGTGATATGGTTAGAAGTACATATTTTCCTAAGGCACATATTTTATCCAAATATTTTAGAGACAAGCATATTTTAAAACAGATAAATATTCTGGAGAAGCATTTAACATTTTAATTAATTATAAAGATAAAATTTGAATTATCAAAGCAATTCTACTTTGGTTATAGGCTCTTCAGGCTATAGCCAGACCTTGGGACCCTGCTTCCTGCTTCCTTGTCATTGGGGATGTGTAAGCCGGGCCACTGAGAGGCACAGCACAGGGAATCCTTTTCGTGACACAGGGCGAGTGTTAATATCCACTGCCTGAGAGTGGAACATTCAAGGCTGTGTGTCTTTGTGGCCCATTTTGCCCATGAACTTTTTTATTGTAACAACAACTATCTAGTCCATCTATCCATCTTTAATACAATCATAGAAAAACTTTGGGCATCAAGGATACTTCTCCCTGGAGAGTGAATATTGTGGGAATAATTCAGAGAAGAGGACGGGAGGGAACCAGCACAGGCTGGAGGAGACAAGCAGGAGGAGATGGGGCAATTGCTGGCATGGGAGACAGACACCTGGAGAATGATATGGGGGGAGGAGAAATCTAAGATCTGAGGGCCTCAGGGACAAGTGGAGGCAGAGCCACAGCATGCTGCAGATCACACAGAGAGGGCTCGAGACCACCTGCAGCCACAGGCCAGGTGGGGAGCAGAAGCCGCAGGGAGGGAAATGATGGCCCACTGCTAAGTATGAAAATGACCTCTCTAGGTCTCTGACACGGATTCATTACTGATTTATCCCTGCCCTTTTATTGCAGACCCAGTTTAACAGTCAGTCCTCTGTGTCCCGTTGATCACGTTCTGCCAGGTTTATGGAAAAGTCATCTCAGCCTAGCCTCTGACTGTTCTCCTTCTCAAGCTTAATACTGCTCCGTTTAGGGAACACAGCCATCTGCTTGCTGGAAGCACATTAGCCCAGAGATGCCCCAGTTCTTTGAGTTGTGGCCTATGTGATCAAAATGGGGAGGTAGAGACTGCATGCAGTTTTAATGAATAACAATGGTGAAGTATATTTAAATGTACAGATTTTTAGCAGCAATACAAATGTTGAAAGGAAGAGGGGAAGCCCATACCCCATACCCCCACGTAATTCATTTTATTCCTACTGAAGGGCACAGTTTCAGGCCTGGTGCTTGCCATCGATCAGTTTTGATCAAGTGGCTGAGAATATTTCTTAATGCCTGAAACTCTTTTTTTTTTTTCTTTTTCTTTTTTAAGTTCTGCGATACATGTGCAGAACGTGCAGATTTCTTACACAGGTATACATGTGCCATGGTGGTTTGCTGCACCCATCAACCTGTCATCTAGGTCTCAAGCCCCATATGCATTAGGTATTTGTCCTAATGCTCCCCCTTCCCTTGCCCCCCACCCCGTGACAGCCCCAGTGTGTAATGTTCCCCTCCCTGTGTCCATGTGTTCTCATTGTTTGACTCCCACTTACGAGTGAGAACATAATGCCTGAAATTATTAAAAAGACCTGTGGAATTTAACTGGGGCACACATGATTTTTGCCTCCAGGTGGAAGAAGATACTTTCCCAGAACTCGCCATTACCCAAAAGTGGGCCTCAGAGTCATGCACTTGGGGCTACAAATTCAGGGGATACTGTGGGAGCCACAGTGATTAACTTTGGCATATCAGAATGTTCCTGTCATTGGACACCAGATGATGACCTGAAAACCTAAACCTTCATGTTCATCCAAATCTGTGAATCACTTCTGAAGCTGTCACTTTATTTCCAGCAAATAGCTCTGCAATTCTCTAAAACAGGGGATTCTACTGAGCCAAAGGCATTTCGTCGATGGGAGATGAGCACAGTCTCCAGTTGTCATCTGCTCAATCCTCCTGTCCCGATGGAGTCTGAATGTCTACATGTCCTAGAACAAATCGGCAACGTTTCCCCCTGCAGCTTCAAGTTCTCTGTGTTCAGATTTCTTCAGGAAGAAAATAAAATAATGAATCACAGGGAATCCAACACCTTGGGCCTTTCAGTGGTGAGAAAGCATTTGAATGAATTTCTTCAACAAGTGTTCACCGCGCAGCAATGGGTTGGGCACGAGGATGAAGGACATAAACCATCAGAGAGCGTCCCCTTGTATCATGCGATCAACCTGTCTTGCAAAGTTTGCAACCCAGACTCTTCAGATGACTCGTACTTTTTAAATTCGAATAAACTGTTAAAACTTCCTTTGTCTCTCCTTTCCTGCAGGTACACCATCAGAGAAAGAAAGCAGATTTTCGCCTATCCACAAAGCTTGGCGAGTTCTTTACTGGTAGGGGATAAGGCCTTACTAGACTAAGTACATGAAATCATTAAGTAAAACAAAATGTTTCATTAAAAATGTCAAGTGGGCAGCTTAAGGTCAAGTGAGACAGATTTGGCCTAAAGGCTTTATGTTGTTGTGTACACTTACAGAAAAGAATCCATAAAAAGAGCTCAACTGGGAAGTTGAAAACACATGTAACATAGATTACAAATTTCAAGCGGCCACAGTGTAAATTTCTTTAAGTTTATTCTGTTTCTTTCAGGCCCTACACACAGGCATTGGGACCAACACTTCTTTTGATGCCTGACCCAATCTCAGCAAACATTAAGAGACCCCTGGGCACCAGTCACTATGCTTGGAACTTCCCTTTAATCTGCATACAGCCCTCTGAGATAGAGGTTATTAACCTCCATTTTATTGATGAATAAATAGTCTTATAAAGGTTAAGAGGCATTCAAGCCTCACTACCAGCATCTTTGCCTTTAAACCCCAGCTGCCTCTTAGTGTTTAGAAGGTGGGTAAAATAGAAAAAATAAACCTCAGCTGCCTCCTATCACTGCCAGCTGGAGCTGGGACTGGTTAGATACAGCCTTGGGAAGACAATTTCCTCATAGCATAGTTCTCAAACTTCACGATGCCTACTTGAGGAATATTACAAAAAAGAAAACGAAACAGATTTGGGGTTTCTGCACTGATTCAGCAGGACTGAAGATGAGGGCCGGTCATCTGCATTTTTAGAAGCACCCTCCATGGTAAGTTGCAGGTGGCCCACCAAAGACTGCACTTCGACCTCCTCTGGCAGAGTATCTCCCGCAATCACTCCTCTGCCTCCAGGCGGACACACCAGACATACCAGCCCATCTTTGAAGAGAATGCTGGATTTTACAAGCTCTTCCCAGGATCTTCTGGTCTGGTGCAGGAACCTGGAGGCAGTCCTCCCCACTTCCCAGGCCGAGCAAGGGAGAGGCAGGAAAGAAAGAGTAAGCGGGGCTCCTCTGCTCCTTCCAGGGCCAGCCCCCGACAGGAGTGACCTTTGCAAGCCTCGCTTGTCAAATAGCTGATTCCCACCCGCTCTGCTGCTCATGGGGGCTGGTGCAGCGCGGCTCAGCGCTCCTCAGCAAGAAGGGTTCTGGCAACAATCCTCTAAGAAGGAGAGTTTAATGTTCTGTCTCTGGCATTATAAAATTAATATACTTATGAAGAGAGCAGGAGAGGACTTGCGGGGTAAATGTCTTTCTTTTTTCCCCCAGGGTAAAGGCCACTTAGCTCAAATTCAATCAGCTGGCTCCCTGGGACCTCGAAGTGTTTGGGGCTTAACTGTGCAGGAAGAGAATGTTGTATACACAGCCCTGCTGCATCTTCTCACAGTGGGTTCTAGCTCCTCCCTTGAGGCCTTGGGAAGGAACTGCTGGAGTCCTTTATGGCCAGGAATCCACCATCTCCCAGCCAAGCTCTCCCTGCCTCCACAGCACATAGGAACTCATTTACTCATCCATCTCTCCAGGCAACCATTCCCCCAGCATCCTTCCATTCTGCATGTAGCCAACCAACCTGCCAGCCAACATGGTTCTCACGCCTTCATTCATCAAATGTTTATCGAGCCCCCTCAGTGTACCAGGCTCACTGTTACAAAGCCAGAATCCAGAGCCGTTGCTGTCTCTATGTGTGTGTGGACTCCAGCGGTTCTCAAACTTGGCTGAAGATTAATGTGGCCCGGAGCCTTTAAAAATCTCAGTCCAATTCATCTGTGTCGGGGACACACAGATCAATAGGACTCCTCACCATTAAGGAGATTACATCTCAGAAATTTTGCTTCAAAGGTAGAGGGAGACCCGATACTAAAGTTATGATTGAGATTTTATTATCTTGCCCAACTATCAAACTCCTACTTACCCGTCAAAACCCAACTCTAATATGCTCAACTTCCAGAACTCCTCCCCATTCACCCCAGAAGAGTAGATATTTCCCGAGTGTCTTATTGTGTTTGTTCATAGCTTGATTCCAGCCTTGTTGTTGCTATTTGTATCTGTCTCTGGTGAGGGCAGCAACCAGTCTTTAAGTGTATTTCTTGTGCTGAGCCCATGCCTGCTGGGCAGTGGTTTAGTGGCTTTCTAACTTTTGTGAACCTAAGAATCACCTGGGAAATTTGTACAAAACGCTGACTCCCCAGCTCCACCCCCATGTGGTCTGACTTGGTAGGTCTGAGATTGAGGCTTAGGAATTTGCATTTTTAGTAAGTTTCTCAGGTGAATCTGATATAGGGTCTCTGCAGCCCACACTTCGATAACTATTATGCCGGTGACTCCATAAAAGTTTTCTGAATGAATGAATTTTAAAAACCAAGGAATTAAAGGTCAACAAAAAGTCTGGGAATTTAGTAAGGTCTGTGGATTGCATCCATGTTAACTTCCTAGTTTTGATATTGAATATAGTTATATGAAATGTTACCACTGGGAGAGACTGGGTGAAGGGCATGTGGGGCCTCTCCTTACTATTTTTGTAACTTCCTATGAATCTATAATTGTTTCAAAGTAAAAAGTTTTTAAGAAGTCTGTGGTTTTCCCCAGGCCTCAAGGATGTAGAGTGGTAAGTTGCTTCAGATCAACAGACCTTTAACGCCACCCTCTAGAGACATCAACCCACAGCTGAGTACAATTAATTATAGACTTAATTATCATGAAGGACTTCTCTACTATACCTTTCATTCTTTGCCTAATTTCTCCATATCTTCCCAAATAATCTTATAATATTTTCTTTTGATGTAAGGTGTGTTAAAACTATTTGGGGAAGTTGAGGACAGCGTTTGAGATGATGGAGACACTGTTAGCCAGAATCTGGAGCCATTGCTGTCTCTATGTGCACGTGGACTCCAGGGTCCTCAGACCTGGCTGAAGATTAAAAATCTTTAAAACTATTGAAATCGGAGCCTTTAAAAATCTCAGTGCCCAGGCCACACCTCGTTGCAATCAAAATGAGAATTTCTGGGTAGGACTCCAGGCATTAGGGTTCGTGAAAGCTCCCAGGTGATTCCAATCAGTGGTGCACGTTGTTGGCCTGTGGGCCTGCTGCAGGAGGAGGGAAACTGTACTTCCTTCTCAACTGCTGCCTCTAAACTCAGCTCAGAAAGACCCACAACCATATTCAAGGCAGGACCAGCCCTGCGATCTCTTCTCTGCCATTCTCCTTCTTCCAAGCCAATACCTGGAGGCAGGAAGGACTCCCACTTGCCTTCCAGCGGAAGCCTTTGTTGGGTCCACAGCGCTTTCCACGTGTGCAGGGGACCTTCTTGTCTGTGGGGCTGAAAGACCCCTTTCATGGTGAATGGATACTTCACATGGTCTGGAGGGCCCTCCGTGTCCCTTCGAAGTTCACCAGGCCTGACTGGCTCATCGACAGGTAGGCTCCCAGTGTCTGTCCTGGTCAGGAAATCCTTTTGGGAGAGAGTCTATCAGATTCATGCTGGAGTTTTGCCAGGGTGAAGGGGCTACATTGAGGACCCTTATGGCAGAAAAGGGGCTGGTGCCCAGCTCTGGGGACAGAGCACCAGGTAAGGGGCTAGTGGGGCCCTGTCTGGTCACAGAAGGGGTACAGGATCCCTTTGGGAGCATTTGTCACCCACTGATGACATGGTCCTGTGTGTCCCATGGAGAGGGCAGGTTTTTGGGTCCTGGGGATTCTGAAGTGTGGTCCATAGTGCCTGGAGGTTACAGACAGTCCAGTTCGTTCTGTAGTGCCTGAGGGCTCTCCACCCTCACCCTAACCCACAAGGATGGGGGTGGGGGTGGGTAGGACCAGTGCTGACATTCCGCAGATTGCCACATAGGACGAGAGGAAGTACCCGTGACCAGAGGATACCCTCCACTCAGGGTGGTGCAGCCCCTGGAAGCCCCGTTCGAGAGGGCCTAGTTGTCTAACCAGGCTGCGCCACTGCTACCTGAGAAAGGGCTTCTAATGAGCTCAGGATTCCCCAGGCTCACCTGAAGACAAATAACCAGCTTGGCTTCATGGACCTCTTAGCCATCCGTACCCACACCTGCCTGCTCACCTCAGCACCTCTCTCCCTTCCGCTCACCTCTGGTTTGTCAAAAACTTGGAGACAAAGCCCTCACATTGATTCACTGAACCTTACGACTGCTTTGAGTAGAAATGTGAGGCCGGGTGCAGTGGCTCATGCCTGTAATCCCAGCACTTTGGGAGGCCGAGGTGGGTGGATCACTTGAGGTCAGCAGTTTGAGACCAGCCTGGCCAACATGGTGAAACCCTCATCTCTCTTCAAAATACAAAACTTAGCCAGGTGTGGTGGCGGGAGCCTGTAATCACAGCTATATAGGAGGCTGAGGCAGGAGAATCATGTGAACGTGGGAAGTGGAGGTTGTAGTGAGCTGAGATTGTGCCACTGCACTCCAGCCTGGGTGACAAAGTGAGACTCTGTCTCATTTAAAAAAAATTGAATTTTCCAGTGGGTGTATTGAATGATCCAAACAGGAAAGGCAAATTTTAATTTTGGGTCTAGCCACTGTAGTAGCCAAAGTTTATTTAACCTATTTTAGATACTGCATTGTACACATTAAATCCCCCCAAGTCCCCATTTTACAGATGAGGAAATTGAGGTTCCAGCACATACATTAATTTGACTCAAGAGCCCACACGTGTTATCACTGTGTTCTGCGTGACCTCCAGGATCCTTCACACTAAGACCTAGAGGTCATTCTCATTGCCCCTGGAAGGGACTAGAACCCCTGTCCCTGGGAAATGGAGGACAGTCTTCTGTAGTTGGCTGGATCAACACTGTCCACTGAGAAACAGGACGCCTAGAAGCAGGAGATCTGGGGAAGAAAAGCCTTGGCAATGCCCTTCTTGACCCGTTGGATGAAAATGGCCTAGTGGGCTGAGCCCCGGTTTGGGCAGGAAGGCGAGGTTTGTAGGCCAGGCCAGCTCCCATCTCTGAGGCTCTCCCCATCCTGCTGGGACATTTGGGGAGGAGGCTAATGTCAAAGATGGATTTGCCCCATTTCTGTTCAAATCTGATATGAGGAGCTGGGATGAGGGGGACGAAGGTGTGAGGAGAGGGTGGGCCCACTTCTCCATGTGCCACTTCCCTAGATGAAGCAGAGCAGAGAATCCCCAACTCTGGTCCCAGAAAAAGGGAAATGCACGCTAGGTGACTGAACTTGAGATAAGCATCTCACAGTGTCTGTCTGTTAACATCTTCTACATCTTACTTGTATCCCATCTCCACGTACTAGCTGTGTGATTTGGGGCAATTTCTGTTTGTCAGTTTCTCCATCTGTGAACAGGTATAACAACAGTATCCAGCACCCAGGGTCGTCGTGAGGCTTAAACAGTTCAATGTGTGTGAAATACTCAGCACAGTGCCTGGCACACAGGCAGTACTCGGTTGGTGTTAGCTAGTAGTAACAGGTCTCTTTTGAGACAGAATAATTTCTTTTTCCATAAGAGACACTTGGGATAGATCAAAGAACTTTCTTGACTGTTAAACAGGCTAAGACACATAAGATTATTCTACAAAGAAAACAGAAGCATCTCCTTCCTGGGACCGTTGTAGAAATTACTGTGGTTCAGGCAAACATGATAATAAACATGTGTTGAGGGCCTACTATCTGGTGGGCACTTCTGTCTGCATCACCTCACTGAGCCTTGAAAGCCCTCTGCAGGTGTTTCCCTTTTATAGAAAAGGAAGCCCAGGCTCAGAGGAGGTTAAGTGCCTTGCCCCAGTAACAACTATGGTCCAGGCCTCCTTGCCCCTGCCTGCACCCGGTGACGGAAGATGGACAGGCAGTATGACCTTCAGAAAACCTCTGCAACCCGAGGAGTCTCACTTGGGCTTGCTCAAACCATCAGCAAAACGGAGATCTGAAAATAATCATGCTCCATTCAGAGTGTTTCTCTTCTCTCCCCATCATACAGTCTTCCAACATCCAGCAGAGCGGGGAGGGGGTGGCCAGCCCAGGGCACTGACTGACATCTCTGAGCAGAGCTTTTCAGTGGACGGAGCGCAGACGGCATTGCGTCTGCACAGGCCCGCGGGCAGGGTGATTGCTGGGCTCCCACAAGAACAGGCAGTCCTTGGAGGCTTTTGACTCACACTTTGTAAATTGGTTTCATGCATGGGCTATCAGTGGGGGCCTGGCTAGATAATAGGATTTTCCAACACAGCTCTTTCCCCCTCGTCTGCAGCCACCCAAATCTCCGTGCAGAGTGCCTGGAGGGGACGTGATGTGCTTGGCAGGGAGCGCCACGTCAGGCTCCACGGTCCTGGCTGGGGTGATGCGCGTCTAAGAGGCCATGGTTCAGAGCAGTGTTGGAGAACGGCTTATGTTCTCCACAAGTAAGGAGCGGGGGTAGGGGTGGGGGTGGCCCAGGCAGGCACCCACAGCCAAACCTTTCCATGGTGGGTGGGGGTTGGGGGGTTCTCAGGAAGTGCCAGGTCCTCAGAAAGTAGCCTGTGGGGTCAGGCTACTGCTCACGGCAGGGTACCACCAGCCTTGACTGTCCACAGCAAGTCCCTCCATGCCCAGTCAGACCCAGAGGGAGGCACATCAGAGCCCAGAAGCCCAAGCAGCCCAAGTGCAACCATGACCGAGAAGCGGACACTCGTGAAGGTGTCCCTGCGGAAGCGTTCTCAGGAGAAATGGGGAGAAGGGAAGAAATAAGGATGGGGTCTGGGCCCGAGATCAGCTTCGATTTCATCCCACTGGGAGCTCAGGAGCACAAATGATACCACAAGGTCAGGCTCACCTTGAGTCAAGGGGCCTGGGCTTTTTCCCCTGCTGTCTGTTAGTCGGTCATCAGCTGTTGGCTTAGGGCAAGGGAACTGAGAAGGCGTGTAGCTAGCCTCTGATGGTAGGCAGCTCCTACTCAGCTAAGGTGAATTATCCAGAGAAGGGGCAGCTGGGAGTTTTAGTGGCCAACACACACAGGGGCTGGGGGATGTGCTGCACCCGTCCAGCAAAGGGGACTCAGCAGGGTACCAACATCCCTGCACCATGCCCATGGGAGTACAGCCAGGGCACAGCTCAGCTGGAACCCTGTCAAGAGCAGCCTGGTGATTCTGACTTGTAGAAAGCCAGAGGGCCGACGTGCCAGACAGCTGTACAATCGGCAGTGTCTGCGACAGCCTCAGCCATCCCTGACACCCTTATGCTGACACTACAAAGCCAGTGATTCTCAAATCTGCCCTCTTATCTTTTCCCAGCAGGGCCACAGGGCTGCAAGTTTCATCAAGGGCAGCATCTGGGAGCCTCTGCCCAGGGCCCCTGAAGCCAGGGCCAGCCCCATCTGCACGCAGGTACACAGACACCTATCAGAGTTATTCTGTAACGATCCAAAGCCTCCTACCCAAGAGCCTTTAATACAAGTTTGCTGCTGAAACACAAATATCCGCCTTCGATGCGGAAGAGAGATTAAATTAGGAACAATCTTAATTCTTTCTGGCAGAGGGAAGCGAGCAAGAGCTGTCAGTTCCCCAATGATAGATTGTTAAGGAAATCCAGGTTTAAAGGCATTTCATAAGTTTGCTTTTGCCTGCTAATAAAGAGAGTCAGCTAACGGAATCCGATCACCAGGCGAGATCGTAATGAGATAATGCAATGTGCTCCACAGAGACCCAGCCAACTCCTTGAAATTCCTCCGAGAGAGTTTCTGAAGTACCACATTGTGACAAGGAAGGAAAACTAAGAGGGGAAGAGAGAAGGGGAAATGGGCATAATTAACCAAGTAGATTAGGTGATTCAACAAAGATCATACGGTCTCAGCAGGCTGAGGGGCTGTGGTATTTATCACCTACCTCCCACTTGCTTCTTGGTCTCCAGGCCTGCGTGTTTTCTCAGTGAGACGAGCAAGCTCAGAGTCATGTTCCTGGAATATGTAGAGATTGGAGGCCTGATCACAAGCAAGTTGCCTGGAGTCCTCACCGGGTAGCTGGGGTTGGGCCTCAGCGGGGTCTCTTCCAATACCCCAAGGGTTTGAGGGAAGGGACTGTATTCTGAGGGACCCTCAGCCTAGGCTTGAGATCACTCAGTCCTGTGTCCAGCTGGCTGTCAACTATGCACTGAGTGTTCAGGTTGGGTGGCTGCGATAGCACTTGGGCTCTGCTTTAAAGATGTTTGGCCCCTGCCCTGGGGGTTGTTCTGGGGCTGAATTATACCCGGGGCTTATGCCGTGGTCTGGGCTGGGCTAACTCTTTGTGTTCACCTGGACACCAATGGTCAACTTATTTGGCAAACCAGAAAAGCAGACTCATCCACATGCAAAGAAAATGTAATTCCAGGCTTAAGGCAATAAAATAAACTTCCAAACTCCTGTTTACTATTTCAGCAAGCTCAGCCCCCATAGTACTCTGCTCTTGTCTCTACCCTTGTAGGCGTGGGCAACCTTTTTTTGTTCTAAAGGACTTTGAGAATGTGAAGGCTATGAAAACCTCTTTCCAGAATAAGTGCAGACACACATAGACACCAAGTTGTCATGTAATTTCAGGGGTTTACAGATCCTGACCCTGAATCCTAGCTTTCAAAACTCTAGAGAGGAGGGGATGATCCTCTCTTTGGTGTACCCTGTGCAGACAGATGCAGCCCAGGCAGGAGGCCATCTGGAGCTGGTCCGGCCCTAGAGACAGGGAGCGCTGTTGTGTTTCCTGTGCTGCCCAGATTGTGTTTCCAGGCCTCTGCATATCTGGGGTGAAAGAGAAGCCAGTGGTCAGCAGGGCAGACAGTGGTGACCACGGAAGCAAGAAGTGAAGGCCAGGGATGGTGGCTCTCAGGTGCAGGTGGCAGCCCACATGATTGTCTCTTATCTTGGATCTCTGTCACCCCCCACTCTCTGTTCCCTAAATGGCCCAATAGATGGTCCCTTGGAAGGAAAAGGGCTTTTGTACATGCTTTGGAAGACAGCACAGAGTAGGTGCTGGGAGACCATGTCCTCTGCTGTAGCCAGAGGGAGAGAACCCCAAGGGACAGAATGGTGGGGGCTACACAGGAGAGGTAGAGGGAGCTGAGGCTCTGGAGCCTGGAAGGACTCCCAGAGGGAGGATGGGTCTGGGAAGCTGGAGATTGCTCACTTCCTATCCGGGGACTGGAGGGGCTCTGAGCTGACTGTAGCCATAAGGTTAGACACAGCCATTGGTGTTGCTGCCTAAAAGGGGCTTCTTTCTCTCAGTGATCACTGATGTATCATGTCCCTGTAATTGTGTATTGTATTTTGGCGGTGGTGCATCCAGAGGAGATTGGAAATCCAGATCGAACCCTCTGTCCCTGGCAGGACATCCATCACACACACAGGGGACTGGGTAAGGTGAGGGAAAGGGGCAGAAAGTCAGGGGGTGCTCAGATGCAACCAGAAAAAAGTGGGGAGCCATGCAGAGGAGGATTTTCTCTGGATCTCAGAATCCTTTGTGGCCCAGTGTCCCGCTGGCAATGCTCACACTGCTCCTGTGTCAGGACTTGCAGAGAGGATCAGGGTGTGGGAAATGGGGGCTCTAGCATCCTGGGGGCCTAGACTTGTCTCTCAGTCATTCAATGACGAGCATTACTTGGGTGCCACGTTATGTCAGACGCTGTTCTAGGCACTGGAGATACCACAGGAAACAAAATAGACCATGTTCTTGGAGTAGGTATGCTAGTGGAGGTGCTCAGGCATGGATCCTGGTCTGCCCATGTGGGGACCAGATGCCTCACCATCACCAGATAGGCTCCCCAGCCTCCTGCTCTTGCAGGTGGATAGAATAGACCCTTCCTCAAAATGGATCAGGGGAAGAACTACAGGGCCTCTGGCCCCCTTCCTCCCACTTCCATCTCCTTGAGCTAAGAAGACAGTCATCAGGGTCCATCTCCTTCCACCACCCACTTCACCAGGGTCTAGGCCTGGCTCTGGCAGGACTCTCTGAATGAGCTGTGGCATGTCACTTCCCTCTCTGCTCCTTGGCATTCTTAACTATAAGATGAGGCTAATGACGCCAGCTCCAGGTGTCATCACATCACCAGAATTCTGTTAGGACCATGGAACCCACAGAAAGTCTGGTCAGAGAAGAGACTTCAGGAATCCTTGAGCCCAGTGGCCTCATTTATATAAGAAGAAACCAAGGTCCACAGTGGTCCCTACTGAGATCTTGTCTTAGAACGCTCCTGATGGCTCTTTGTAAACATGAGGGGTTGTTTTGTTACTTTTGCTATTTTTCCTTTGAGGTCCACTGACTGGCCTCCCATGGCCCAAGCAGAGAAAGGAGGCACGAACCAAGAGTCCTCGCTGCGGGTCCCCAAGTCCTTCATTTGTCCTCAAAGACCTTGTTGGCCTCAGGCCCTGTGGAGCTCCCCCTGCTGTGACTGCCCAGTCCCTCTAAGAGGACGGAAGCTGTTTATTGCTTTCTTGCATGGTGGGGGAGGCTGGAGTTATAGGCTAATTAAACCACAGACAGATTCCTCAGCAGTTGGCTGGGACCATAAGTGCTGTTACAACAGTAAAAGGCCAGAGATGACAGATGGAGCTTTTCCAGGATTATGTCACCATCGACCCTGAACACGGCCTCCACTGCACCCCTCAGCTTCAGGGCCATGCTCCATAGGGTGATTGCTCTGCACCAGGGAAGTCTATAGATGATTAGGGGAAAAAGCAAAAACAGAAGACAGGAGTGGAATGGGCTCAACCCAAACGCAGTGGCAAGCAGTAGCAACCTGACCACACTGTGGTCTCCCTGAAAGAACAGGAACCTGTCCAAGATTCTTCTCAAAGGGAGAGCAGGGATGTTCTTCCCAAAATCGAACTGAAATCCCTTCTGCTGCCAAGACAGCAAAGGGATGGGGACAAGGAAGATGACTTGCCAAGAGACAGAGGCCACGAGCTGGGGAAGGGTCCTTCATGATGATCAAAGGCTATCCTGGGGCATGTCCTGACTGCTCCCTGACAGTTGCCCCAGTCAGGGTTCCTGCCTGCTTGTACTGCCTTCATCCCACCTTTTTCAGGAAGTTGACCTCGATGAGATTACGCCAAAATCTTGACTTTGTTTTCTAGGCTACCCACAATCAATGAGCTGGAAGGAGGGAGGAAGAGAAAGGCAAAGAAATGATCTCACCATTAGAAATAACCTTCAGGGAAAATCTTCATGTGGTTCTGGAGTCAACCATGTTGGCTCTGGGTCCCCTCTCTGCTGGTGCCCGGTGGCATTGGCTTGGACAGTTCATGTAACCATCCCTGGGCTTCTGGTTCCTCCACTGTAGTAAAAACAGCTAGATATTCCTGCCTTGTGGGTGTACTGTGAAGCTCCAGAGAGATCATGCATTTACAACTGCAAAATGCTTGGTAGAAATGAACTGTGGTTTTTCAGCCACTCATCAGAGAACACAGGCTCCAAGAGGAGCTAGAACCTTCTTTACCCTGGAGAAGAAATCCCCTCTTTCCTTGTTAATGAATTCCTTGGAGCTCGCAGAATCAGAAAAGCCACCCTAAAGTTTAACCTCATGCCCAGCTGCGGCCAGGCTGCTGAAGGGACAGACCCAAACAGGAACTGTGAGATGGAGGAGCTGGAGCTCAGGAAAGGCCCAGCTCCCACCTCCCTCCAGCTGGGAAGATGGTATAAATTCGGCCAGTCTGTTCCTCTGTTTCCCAGCTGCCCATGTTCCTCAAAACCTACAAGGTCACTCGGCCCGGCTGGAGTTCTAGCTGGAGCACTGACATGATGTGATCTGACAGCCCTTTCTCCCGCTGCCAGCCCAGGGCATGGATGGAGGCTGCAGGCTGCTAGTAGAGGGGGGAGGGGTAGCTGTGTCTTGGCCTGGTCATGGCCCGGGGAGGCCAGGAGGACCAGAGGTGCTAAAAGACAGAAAAGCTGAGGAGCAGGTTTGTAGGAAGTCCCTGGGCACTCCCCTGCCCACCTCCCATCTGGCACCCTCACCACACACCTCATGCTCTAAGACCAGCCCCAGTGTTCAGGAGCCACCTGCACTGGGGTTATCTGATTGGGTCACCCCATGGATGGCAGCCCTGCAGGAAATGGGTGAGGACGAAGAGGGGCATCTGTGATCTGCAGATGCTTACGTTTGCCACAGGGCTGGGGACCCCACTGAGAGCTCATCTCCCAGGTCACGTCTTTTGACTGCCCCTTTCTGTTCTCCTAGTTGGGAAGAAGAGGAATGAACACTTGAAAAGCCCTTGCTTTGTGCCAGACTGTGCCAGCCACGTTAGCTCCCTTATTCATCCATGGTGGCAGACAGGGACCCTAGGGGACAATGACACACTCACACCCCACACTATGAAGAGAGTTTAGAAATGTTTACAAAGGTGTGGGTGGAGTCTAAGGAAACCAGCCAAAGGTAGTGCCATGTCCTTTCCTGGCAATAGCAGGGCACTTACCCTGCCCCCCGACCCCCAGTGGGCCTGGAGGGGCAAGAGAAGGAGCAGGTACTGCCCCTGCAGAGAGCAGCAGGGGAGGTCTCTGGGGAGGGCTGTCTGATCCAGGGATGCAGCCAGCTTGTGAGGACCCTGCAGGGAAAGAATTAGGGAAATTAATCCCCAATTTTCCTGTTTTTCTCTCCCCCAGTGTTCTGCCAGTGCTGCCCACTGGCCTGACCCAAACAGAAGCCAGAGAGCAAGGGAGCTCACTGATGCCATCCAGTTGGGGAAGCCTTGGGTGTGGGAGCCAGGGGCAGAGCCGGTAAAGAGTAGACCTAGAGAGGTAAGCAGCAGGTGGCCAGCACACAGGAGATAGGAATGACTCCTTTTACAAGTGCCCAAAGTCAATAGCTGATGACAAAGCCAATTTTTATGGCCATGCTCTTACTAACGTCTTCTGTCTAATCGCTTATCTCCAAGAAAGTAAGACAGGAGGTAAAAGAGGATGGGTTGTAGGGTCTGTTTAGCCCACCCAATCCAAGCTTCCAGCTCCAGCAGCTCCCTAGCCTCTGGTACTCTGAAAGTCCCTCAGGTCTACACTGGGGACACATTCTAGCCCAGGTTGGCCATCAACTGGCTCCTGACCTTAAGAAATGCCTTAGGCTCTCTGGACTTCAGTTTTTGCATCTGTGAGGAAAAAAAGTAATAAAATAGTCAAAAATAATTATCTCTCTGTTTTCATTACAAATGGTTTTAAACTATAAGTATTCACATGCACACACAAATGACATTGTTTGGCAGTAAAGTCAACCCATAAATGCAAGAGAAAAATCATTCTTTAATTCAACAAATTCTTATTGAACAACCTACAAAGTACAAGTATTGTTCCTGGTGCTGGGGACACAGCAGCACACAAAATAGGCAGGTCTCTGCATTCATAGAAGTTCTGGTCTAGTTGGAGGAGACAGACAATGACAAACAAATGAATACACAGGAATGTCAAGCAGAGATAAGTGCTTTGGGGAAAAGAACAGGATGACAGCAGGGCCCCTCCCTCTCTGTGGACCTGGAAGGGCAAGAGAAGGAGCAGGTACTGGCCCTGCAAGAGCCCACCCGTCTGCGGAGAGCTGTCTGACAGGAGCTGTGACACGTAGGGAGTGTTGGAAGTGAGGATTACAGTTGTATGTAGGGTGCTCGGGGAAGACCTTCAGATAAGATTTTTTTTCTTTTTTCTTTTTTTTAAAGACAGGGTCTCGCTCTGTCCCAGGTTGGAGTGCAGTGGTGCAATCATGGCTCACTGCAGCCTTGAATTCCTGGGCTCAAGCCATCCTCCTGCCTCAGCTTCCCAAGTAGCTAGGACCACAGGTGTGCACCACTATGCCTGTCTAATTATTACTATTTTTGTAGAGATGAGGATCTCCCTATGTTGCCCAGGCTGGTCTCAAACTCATGGTCTCAAGCAGTCCTCGGCCTCCCAAAGTGCTGGGATCACAGGTGTATAAGAAATCTTTTGCGCAAAGGCCTGAAGGAGTAGAGACATGCAGAGATCCAGGGAGAGGAAACAGCAAGTGCAAAGGCCCGAGGCTGAGGCACACTGGGCATGTCTGAGAAGACGCATGGAGGGATGCATGGACGGAAAACAGTGGCCCAGATGCAGGGAGCAGGAACCACACCTCCATGCTAATAAGCAGAAGGAAAGTGAGCGCGGAAGTGGGAAGCACTGTTAGAAGCTACCGCAGTAGCTGAGGGAAGAGGTGATAGCTTGGACCAGCTGGAGGTCCTGAGGAGTCAGACATTGGCCATCTGTTGAAAGGGAAACCAAAGTATTTGTTGATGGGGTGGATGTGAGATATGAAAGACAAAGAGAAGAGGAGTTAAGACTGATTCCAAGGCTGCAGGGCCTGAGCAACTAAGGATAGTGTTGTCGCTTACGGAACTGAGAAAGATGGTGGGTAGAGTAGCTTTGAGAGGGAAAAGTGGGAATCCTGTCTTGGATGTGCTGAGTAGATATGCATGGTCTGGAATTTGGGAGCAAGGACTGGGCTGAATGAGGCATCTGGAAGCTGTTGGCATTTAGATGGTATGAAAGCCACAGGTCTGGGGGAGACCAACTGGGACTGGGGAGAGAGAGGAGAGGAGGCAGAGGCCTGAGCCCCAGTGGGGCTGGGTCAGGGGCCAGCACAAGGGACTGAGAAGCAGTGGCCAGTGAGGCAGAAGAACTAGACAAGGAGGGCCCACAAACAAAACCACAGACTTATCCCCCATCTGAATGCAGCTGCCCAGATCCACATGAGAATAGTAGCATATCAAAATAAGCAATGCATTACAAGAAAAGAATCTCAAAAGCAGTTTATAAATGTAGATCTAGGAGCTGCCATGGCTTTTTTGCCACCATGAGGGAAGCCCACCTGAGGGGGAGGCTGATGTAAAGAGAGGGCCTGGCTGGGCAGGCAACTCGGAGGGTTCGCCAGGGATTACCTTATCCCAGTAACACAGGCTGATTCAACATTATAATATATATTAAAATAGGTCACTGGATGATACAGGAAAATTCTATACGGTTATGTCACTAAACATCAAGAAACATTTGATAAAATTCTATGTATTTTTCCCATTTTAAAAGATGCCTCAACAAAGCAGGAAGGAAAATTAAGCTGTCTTAATTATATAACGTTCAGAAAAACCTTAGAAACATTTGCCATTCTGTCTGGAAACAATATAGCGATGCCCCTCCTATCCAGCACGATTTAAGAGAAGAAAAAGAAGGATGGAAGAGAAAACTATTATTTTCAGATTATATAATCATCTTCTATGAAATCCAGTGGAATGAAATGACAGACTGTTAGATAATAAGATTGCAGCGCAGTGGTAGAGTTATCAGAGCAACAACCAAAACTCAAAGCTTCCCTCCATGCCACCAATTAAAAATAGATACATTTAAAAGTAAAAAAAAAAAAAAGAACAAATAATAACAAATGCCTTTAAGGTCCCAAGGAATAAACCCAATAAAATATGAATGAAACTTTTATAGAAAAACTATAAAACTCTACTGAGTATCAAATAAGAGGATCTAAATAAATGGTGAGACATCTAATATTCCTAGATGGGAAATCTCAACATTGTAAAGATGTCAATTCTCCGCAAATTCAAAGCAACCTCTGTTAAAATCTCAGCCCAATTTTATGGAACTTAATGCAGGTAATTTAAATACACCTGGAAGAGAAAGGGAACAAGAATAGCCAGGCAGTTGTTGAAAAAGAAGTATGATGAAGAAGGATTTACTCAACCAGCATAAAATATATTACAATTACATAAGCCATAGTCATTAAAACACCAAGATGTTAGCCTAAGAATAGACAAACAGATAAGAAGCAGATCATGTGTGTACAGGAGTATATAATAGCATTTCTAATTAATGACCAAGGGTTGGACCATCTATAGATAGCACAGGAGCAGTTACTTGTTGTATCAGTTTAGTCACTGCTGCCTGCTGCCCATAACAGAGAACTTGACTCAGCCAGGCTTTAATAACAAGAAAATATATTGCTCATGTAAGGAAGGCCAAGACAGACAAGGAGGTAACGAGGCTTCCAGGCTGCCCTAATCCATGGCCCTGGCTCCATCCCTTGAAGTGTCATGCATAGCCAGGACCCTCTCTTTACATCAGCCTCCCCCTCAGGCGGGCTTCCTTCATGGTGGCAAAATAGCCATGGCAGCTCCTGGATCCACATCTACAAAGCATCATGTCCAAAGGAAGGAAGGAGTCTCTGCTCTTCTCCAGGGATCATCTTTTAGCAGTAAGCAAAATATTTTTCCCAGATGCACTCAGTAAACTTGCCCTCACCCTAACTGGGTCATGCACTGATCCTGAACTAATCACCATAACCAACTTCATGCCATGCTCTGATGTTTAGCAAGGTATATGGATTACCCTTAAACCAATAAAGCCCAGCACTAACGCCTGAGGGATACATGGGCACAAGGTGAAAACCTAAATGAAAGTATAGGGAAGGCAGGAATAAACAAGAAGTGGGCCACCAATAATGGCGCCAAAGCTAGCTACTTGGAAAAAAATACATTTGGGCCCTATTTCCCACCATACACTAAATAAATTTCAAATTGACTGAAGAGTTACATAAGAGAGGTATAAAAATGTTAGAAGAAAATACACTTATAACTTTAGGATAGAGAAGACCTTCTTAAGGAGGACACACACATACACAAAAAGCCCATAAATAAAAAAAATGGATACATTGACTGCCAAAATTGTTTCTGTCTAATCAAAACAAACAAAAACCCTATAAGAACAATTGAAAAATAATTTAAAGACTGGGAGAAACAGATGAAACATGCACAACACATATACATCAATATCCAGGATATAGAAAGAGTTTCTACAAAATGATAGGAATAGGCAAAAAATATGAGCATGTCATTCATAGAAGAGGATGCATAAATAAGCAGTGAGCATATGTAATTTTTAGTAAGTATGAAAATGCTTACTAAAATTAGGGAAATTCAAATCCAATCAAATATTTTATTTTGGTAAAAACTATAATATTGCTAATAATCAGGGCTCCAGGGAGTGTGGAGAAATGGGAAGTTTGATGCACTGTGGGACTGTAAATTGGCAAAGAGTATTTGTTCAAATTAAATATACCATTACTCAACAAATTCTGCCAGGAATTTCATTTCACGTCTATCCTAGAGAAATACTCCTTTACGTTTACAGAAAAGCATTGACAAAGATGTTCGTTATATTGTTTCTAGTCGTGACTCAAATGTCCAAGAGGGGAAAATAATTAAAGATATATACAAACATATGTATATACAAATGCATACATATACATACATAACAGAATACTATTTAGCAGATAAAAATGAGGCAGATCTATAGGGAGTGGAATTGAAATATCTCCAAGTCGTATTTTTAAGTGAAAAGAGCAAATTGCAAACCATATGTACCACATTTTAACATTTACATAAAAAACAAACAAAAGATCTACATGTTTCTATTTGTATGTGTATGTAAAATGCATAGGCAGCTGTCTGTGAGGCCTCACTCATTCCCTAGTCACCACTAGGAAGGGGGCTGGGAAGGAGCGAGAAAGGGAATGCTTAGGCTTTATCAGTACTATGTGTATTTTTAAAGCATGACTATATATACCTCCTATAGTTAAAAATACATGTAAACATTTAGTTTTCCTTTGTGCACTTGCTGAGGGCATGCCGCTCGTATGTTCTGGCTCACCCACCTTGTGCTCTACCACCTTGGATGAAGGAAGCACACGTTTCTGGTTCCTCCCCACCAGGGCTTCCTGGGGAACCTGAGGAAGGCTCCAGATTCCCAGAATCCCCTAAGGGCTGGGCATGGTATGGTTGCAAAGCACGTGGGCTTTGGAGCCAGAAGACTTCAAAGCCTGAGTTCTGCCCCCACTTCTTGCTAGCTATGCAACTTTGGTCAAATAATTCCTCTGTGCCATGGTGTTTCCATCTGTAAAGGGGGCTAACTGGTAAGAATACCTTCCTGCAGGGCTCCTGGGAGAAATGAATGAACATCAGATCCACTGGGCATTAAAATATACTTTTTAAGTTTGAAAATGCTACTCTAACACCAGGTTCAGGGGTCGCCTGTCTTTTCCAAACACTTGTAGTGACCCCTCCCTCACAGGAGGAATAGCACTGAGTACGAGTTCCCTCCCCTTCCTCTCCTCTCTGCCTTCCCATGTCTATGTGTGCTAGCAAGAGCTGTGCACTCAGGTGAACAATGACCGCTATTAACCTCTTTGATTAAGTCTTTGTCCTCCTAGTCCCCATCCACACACCTGTTAGCAAGTAGCAAAGGCTGCCCCTGCCTCTGGGCAGCCAGCAGCTCCCCTGTGGCCCTGAACCTGCTAAGGGCTGAGCTGGTCCTTCCTCGAGCTGTCTTTGTTAGCGTGGGATTGGCAGCTTCCTAGAAGCCACCTGGGAAATGACTTCTGAACCACACCAAAAGGAGCAAAATGTTAGCAACACTTTGCCTCTACTCCTCCTTGGGCCCAGGCCTGCCTTTACACATGCTTCTCAGGGAGGAGTAAACTACTCAGATCCTCCCTCCTCCAGGCCAGGCCCTGCCTCTGGAGGGCGGACAGAGATAGTAGGAGATGAAAATCACTTCTGACCACTGCCAGTCTATTGGCCAGCCAGGTCACTGGCCCCTGTCTCCCGAGACGCAGCCGTGGATGGGAGATGAGGGAGCGATATCTGCCCAAATCGCTCCTGCTGCTCTCCATGCCATTCGCCTGTCGTTCTCCTCCAAAAAACGTGTCCATCATCGGTGAGCCCCAGGCTTTTCTCTCTCTGTCTGCTTGGACCCAGGGACACAGGAAGACTGAGAAGATTGAGCAAAGTCTCCTGTTCTCCAGTCCTCCTCCCCTTCCTGCTCCCGGAGGGGTACCAGAATCCACACCCAGTCATGTGTGCAAACAAGCATGTGCACACACCCTCCAGGGTTCACCCTGCAGACGTAGAGGATCGATCTCTGAGTCCTCTTCTCCAGCCCCTGCCTTTGGCCCGGAGGGCACCTGAATCTTTCCCTACATTTATTCTTATTCTTATGTATTTATTTTTAAATTCATGCAAACCAACAACTTGCACCCAAGAACAAAGATTTCATCTTGTTTAATTATCCTTTAAGATCTGGCCCAAGCATCATAGCCTCTATGGAGCCCTCCAGAGCCCCCCTCTCCTTCCCCATGGAGTCTTTTCCCTTGTGTCTCCAGCTGTATGGTGAAAGTGCATCAGTCATAGAGGTTACTCCATGGGTTGCATTTTGTCACATCTCCATCTCCCCCACCACACTGTGTCATCTGTATCTAAAACAGTGATGTCACATGTTAGACATACATCAATGAATGATGGATGGGAAGCCTCCTGCCAAGGACTGAATGTTTGTGTACCCTTAAAATTACTATCTTAGAATCCTAACCCCCACGGTGATAGTATTAGGAGGTGAGGCCTTTGGGAGGTGATTAGGTCATGATGGAAGAATCCTCATGAATGGGATTTGAAAGTGACTCCAGAGAGTTCCCTTAACCCTTCTGCCATGTGAGGGCACAGTGAGCATACAGCTGTCTGTAAACCAGGAAGTGAGCCCTCACCAGACACGGAATCTGCCAGTGCCTTGATTGTGAATTTCCCAACCTCGAGACTGTGAGAAATCAATTCTGTTGTTTATAAGCCACCCTGTCTATGGTGTTATCATAGCAGCTCGAATGGACTAAGATACCTCCCTTGCTCATCCTCCCCAGCTTCTAAGATGTAATGCAACATAAGTTGTTCTGCTTCCTACTCTTTCAACAGTCATAACTTTGTTGGCCTATATATGTATTTATAACAGAGAATTGGCTGGGCATGGTGGCTCATGCCTGTAATCCCAGCACTTTGGGAAGCCACGGTGGGTGGATCACCTGAGGTCAGGAGTTCAAGACCAGCCTGACCAACATGGTGAAACCCCATCTCTACTAAATACAAAAAATTTGCCAGGCATGGTGGTGCATGCCTGTAATTGCAGCTACTTGGGAGGCTGAGGCAGGAGAATCGCTTGAACCCAGGAGGCGGAGGTTGCAGTGAGCTGAGATTGTGTCATTGCATTCTAGCCTGGAAAACAGCAGCGAAACTGTCTCAAAAATAAATAAATAAATAAAAATATAACAGAGAATCTTCATAGACATCATTGCACCTAATAGGCCGGTGGTTCTTCTCTTTTTTGGAGGAACCCAAGCTTCTTTGGGAGTAGAAGAAAATTGTGAACCTCAGAAAAGTGTGCAAGTGTACAATTTTCTTAATAAGCTGCTTGCAGATACTACTGAAGGGCACCGAGGGGCATCCATAGACCTAGGTTCAGAATCCCACCATGATGGTCTACACAGAGACCAGTGTTGTTTCCTCTGCATACACAGCCCTGCATTAAGGTGGCATGAAATGAGTGGGCATCTGTCCTTCGTTGAGCTGAAGATCATTTCTGAGAATCTCTCACTCCTTTTTCTTCAAAGTATGTACTTGTTGTTTGCAAAGCACGTGATTTGCCCTACATTCTACAGTGATAATAAACAGGTTTCTTCTTGAGATTATTCTGTCTTGAAAATGGGGTGTCCAATGCAAGTACTTAGGATTCCCTGGATGGTGCCCCCATTGGAGGCCCTGGGCTGGTTGGGCAGCCACAGAACACGCGGAGTGCCCGTCTTGTATGCAACCCGCAAGAGGAGCAGGAGGGCTGGGTCCACTCCTCCCTGCCTCCACGAGCGTTCTCTCGGACAGAGTGAGTTTCGTGCTTAGAGTCTGAGGGCCTCATCGCTGAATCCTCCAGCAGAGTCTGCAGCCCGAGGCCCGTGGCGGGGGAGGCAGGCGGGGCTCAGTCCTTCTCAGAGGCAAAAAGCAATGAGGTTGAACTTTATATTTATTGATCATGGCTTCTCTAGACCTTTACTATCATTTAACTCTCGCTTCTAACCAAATCCCCTTTATCTCTTTTTGCCAACTTCACTGCCCAAGATCGTTTTTTTCTCACACCGTAAACACATTTCCATTTTAGCGAATAGCCAGCCCTGCCACAGGAGCCCTCTCTGGGTTTATTTTTCTCCCTTATCCTACAGCCTCCTCATCATGGAAGAGAATTAAAGGAAGGAGCAGCCCCGAAGGAGTTAAACTAACCCAGTAAATAAAGATTGCAAGATCTCAATGTCTGGAACAACTTTAAGGGGTGAAGCTGTGGTTGATTTAAAGAGAAGGGCTTTGAGTGTTTGAATGAGTTGGGGGCCTTTCCACATGCAAAGAGAAAGGCAATCATGTCTCTGGATTATCCAGCAATTATGAACATTGAAAATAAAATTTAAAATGAACATTTAAAAGACAATAAATAATAAGAAATAATAAAGTTGCAACTCAAAGCCTAATCTTCCAGCAGTCCTTCCCTCCCTCTTAGTAAAAGCCACTTCATGCTGGGAGGTGACTCCAGGTAGGAATAACGAAAAGAGCAGGCTAAATGGATGTGCCCCTCTCCCTCTAAACTCTCTTGGTGTCTGACTTATCTTCTAATGAAGTTCAAATGTGCTACACCTCGATTAGGATGAAATCGGAAGGCCCTCTTTCCTCTCTCCGAACTCTGAGTTAGGCCAGATGAGGAACAGCAGCTTGAGGACTGAAAGCCTTAGCACACGTCTTCAGGAGTTGCTGAGGCTCCCAGGGGCACACAGCTCCAATCCAAATAGAATCCGTCCACTGGCAGCGCTGGATTCGATTGGGCACAAACAGGATGTAAGTGCATTCTTTTGCCATAGCCCCTTCCAGCACATTCCTTCCTGATCATTGGAGGACCTCTTTGGAATATCTCATAGCTTTGGGGGCTACTGTCAGATTTAAAACAGGAAAAAAAAAAAAAAAAAAAAAAAAAGACCCAAGCCAGTCTTCTAGCAAAAGGCTCCATGCTATCCTATTTGAAACCGCCACCCCCTAGCCTGGGCTGGCTCAAGTTGGAACCTTGAGGAAGGGGAGGACTCGTTGCCCCCTCCCTCAGGTCAGACAGGGTGGGGCCGGGAGAGAAATACAGGCCAGGGAAGGTGTTCCTTGACTTGTAGGATGGTGGTAAGGCACCTGTGCCCTCTGGGCCTGGCAGATTCCACATGCCAAGTCTATCTCTTGCCCTGGGCTTGTGTGGGTTCTCTCACCTGTACCTCCCTTGATGTGAGCAAGGCTGCTGAGGAATATCCACCTTCTCCAGCCTTGAAGAAGAGGGCATGCCCCTGCCTCTGGCCTTGGCATGAGGCCTTCAGAGTTCTTGGCATCCCTCTGGGAGATCCACCCCAGCCAGCAGGACACAGACTCCCTCCCTGCCCTGCCAAACTCCAGGAGAGAAGCCTGTGGGGCCCCCACCCTCTCTGCCCTGCCTTCTCGGGCAGTCTAGTTCTCCTTTAAATTTTCTCAGGCCTCAGCCAAGCTCTCTTGAGGTTCCCTCATGGTTAGGGGGTGGGAGGCAGCCCCCTCTATCCACAGACAGCTCACTGCAGAGGGAGCCCCCAGGCCTCTTGAGCCTCTCATGTGGTAATTTTATACTGCTGAGGTGGATGAGGAGCCAAGGGTTACAAAACCAGTTTCACAAACTTATTTTTATCTACAAAATATCGGTATGGGCCCTATTTCCAGGTTTGTTGGGAACACACGGGCACAGGCCCGGCCCAGTCCAGCCACACGGAAGGTGGGGAGCCTGGGTGAGGGGTGGGCCCAGCACTGCTCTGGGCTGCGGAGCCTCCTGCTTCCTGGGAGCCTGCTTTCCTGCTCAGCCCAGGCGTGTGAGGATCGAGCTTCTCTGAGCCACTCACTCACCCACAAATGTGCTCTGAACACCTACTGTGTGCCAGGCACCGCACAGGGCACTGGGGATAAGAACATCCACAGGGGATGAGACTTGCCCTCTGTGATTTTCCTCTCCTAGTTTTTGAGGAAGGAGAAATATGTGGATAAATAACCGCACAGCAGCATGAGAGAGGCGCAGCGACAGCCTGGAGGCGGGGCTGATGGAGGGAGGCACCCCAACTTCCATGTCCCTGGGAAAGGCTGCAGGGCATGGCAGGGGCCCCAGTGGCCAGACACATAGGCATGTGTCCAGCAGGCTGTGGAGATCGACCCCAGGCTTCTCCTCACTGGGAAGGGGGCCCTTGAGTGGCTGCTTCTTGGTGGGTACATTTGGCCAAGTGGTATGAACAGCCGGGTAACAGCCAGGATGCGCTTCGGCGAAGTTTATTGAATGCCTTCCATGCGGCCAAGGTGGGCCAGGGCTTTTCTCAACAAACCTGGAAATAGGGTCCCTTATCCCCATTTTGTAGATAAATAAACTGAGATTGAAATACAGTAGTAGGTCTCCGCATACAGGAAGCAAATATGCTTCTAGCCTGAACAAGACCCCCGCCTTCAGTTCCCAAGCACCAAGAGCTTTTCACGACTCCCAGCTCTGTCCTCGAAATGCCGTAAATGAAAGTTTGTCTAACTCCAGGTTCTTTGTGTTTTGTTTAGAGACAGAGATAAAAATGCGTTCATTATCCCATCTGCGGCGGCTTGAATGAGAGAAAAGTGCTTCTGTATCAGGCAACGCAAGCCACCCAAACCTTTTTACTTCTATTAAAAAACATGAAGGTAATTTGCTGGGATGTGCCTGTCACAGTTTGAAAAACAGAAAGGCCCCTTTTATCTTCTGCTTTATTTACAGGTGCAGCCTGGTGACAGAGGCAAGTGTTTTCCAGAACAGTGACTTGGAGGGGCCACGGGGAGACAAAGCAGCTGCCAGACACTCCCTTGTTTGCTAAAAAAACGAGCAGCACGGTCACCAGCAGAAGCAGGCGGGAAACCGGCCCCACCCACGGAGGGGGTGGCAGACAGGCTCCCCCCATGCTGAAGGAGCACTCTAGGCTTCTGTTGGGTCCCCTGACTCCAGGTGGAGAGGAGAGAGCAACTTGGCGACTCCGATGGGCTGAGTAGGGGAGAAGCCATCTCGAAGGGCTTTCTGTCTCCAAAAATCTGATAGGTACAAAACAGGGCCTAAGGGCAGCGCTGACATCATCTCCTTTTCTGGAAATTTTAGTGAGAGGACATTCATTTCTCTGTGGCTGCCTCCACGTTGTGTCTTCCCCAGAGATATCTTTGGATGCTTTGATGGAAACTCTCTCTCAAGGAGCCCTCTGGGTACTGTTTCAACCTTTATCCCTGTTCACACTGAGAGGACACAAAGGGGCCAGCGGGGCACTCAATTCAGACAAATGAACACCAGGGCAGGATCGAACTGGGCATGAGAATCGGCCATCAAAGACACTTTCTCCCTGGGTCAGTAACGTTTCTGGGGCCCCCGCCGCAGGAGTCAGGTTTGGCATCGGGGCGGGAGAGCGATTGTAGATGAGAGGTGATCTCACACACAGCCTGGTGGAGACAGGCAAGAAAGGAAATCACCAAAATGTGAAGCCCAACAAAATAAGTAGGAAGTAGAGGTGTCAGCAACACCTGCAATGGGAGTGCAGAGAGGTGATGAATTAATTCCAAGCTGGGACACCGGGAGGGCAGAGATTCCCCATAAAGGGAGCATTTTCCCTTGATCTCGAGGAGTGGAGGCTTTTCAGGAGAAGCTTGGGAGGCGGTGGGGGTGGTGGCAGAGGTGGCAGCCCTCAAGTATAATATGACCTTGGCCCTGTTCTGGGGTTCAGCCGGAACGCAGTCACGTGCCCACCAAGGGCTCCCATTGCCCACAGAGGCTTCTGTCTGGCTCAGCGTCCATCTGGTCCTCATTACCGTGGTGCCAAGGTCTGGACCCAGTGCCCTGGCCAGTTGCTGGGAGCATCGCCCAGCAGGAACGCATACTCTCAAGCAGCCAGGACTCAAGGGCGCTCCACCTGCGGGAAGCCACAGCTGGGCTGGAACCTTCAGAGACACAGGCTAAAAGTGACACTGAAGGAGGAGGGCTAGGCATGGAGTCCGTGTTCAAACCCATGGAGGCAGGGGCATTAGGATCCATACCTTCTAGTCCCTTCCTCCATTTTAGTTGAGGGCCAATAGCAACTTTGAATTTCTTGATACCAAAAGGACCATGTAGTTCAATTTCCTAGCATGAACTTTACAGCCCCTTCACATCTGGTGACCATCTGACTGCCCTGACTGCCCCAACTCCCACCCAACTTCTCTCCTCTCCATATACCCCGCTCCAACTTAGCAAATAGCTTATCTCTCCAGACACGTCATCTCCCTCCACCGCTGCCTGTGTACCCCTTGAGGACCTCCCAGGCTAGGCGTAAACCTGTCCCTTGCTTGGTGCTGCACCATTTTGGAGATGTTTTGACCTAATTTGATCCTCGAGGTAGATGTGATTATTCCCACTTTCCCGAGAAGCTGGCTGGCTCGCTCAACTGATGCCATGCCCGGCTCTCATGTCTTCTACTTCTGAGCCCGGAGCTCCATCCCCCATCATCATGGCTCTAACCTTTTAACTTCCCAGGACCCCATTTATTGTTTTTTCTTCCAACGGCCCCAGGGACTCCTATGATGTCATTCCCAGCCAATCTGCACTCCCGCATCGCGCAAGATAACCATTGTTAGCATGCCACCGAGTCGACACAATCCCAGCTAAAAGCAGAGAAACCTGATGTTTTAGTTAGGCTGTGCAGCCTGAGTGCAGATAACAGTATGATTTCTGTGAGCTATTTCAGACATCGACAGAAGCTCTCTGAGACTTATTACTGCTTTCCCTGGGGGTCCAAGGACTTTAGGTTGGGAACTAGTACACTATTCTGCAGTGACCACAATTTTCAGGAGAAAAACTAGGACTCATGGTGTGACAACTATGAATAGATGTAGGGGGTGATGGGACAGGCCAGATGACATCTATACTGTTTCAGGGAATCTGGGGTAGATGGCTCTTCATTCATCACTCATTTGCTCATTTGTTAAGCGCTTACTCAGTATTGGGCACTATGCTGGGTGCTGGGGGCGTAGTCATGACAGGAATACGGCCCCTGCCTTTGGAGAGCAGCCTGTTACTTTACATATAATGACCCTGTCATGTGTAGAGCAGAAGAAAGAGGGAAAGTCTGGGGGGATTAAGAAAGGCCACCTGGAGGAGCTGACATCTGAGTGTAGTTTTGAAAGATAAGCAATAATTCACTGTGGATGAGAACAGAAGGTTGAGAGGGAAGAGTGTGAGTAATGGCTGGGGGTGTGAAATAGCAAATATATGTGAGCTACAAGCAGTCCATTGGGCGTTATAAAGATGAATGCAGAGATGGAGAAAAAGAAGGGGTGAGATGAAGCTGGCAGGCAGGAAGGAGCCAGGCCATGGAGGGTCGTGAGTGCCATGCCTGGGGCCCTCTGTCCACTCACCCCATCCCCACCCATGCCCTCTGCCTTGGCTGACCCATAAAAACCAGTCTTGCACTGCGACATGAATTCCAGACAATTGCCTCTGACCTTAACCACTCTGATTTTCTCCCTCTGCCTCTGGGATTCCAGGTTCTGGGCACTCAAGAATCCATTCATTCTCTCATCACAGCAAAAAACAAGACAGAAATAGTCCCTGCCCTTATGTAGCTTTAGTCTAATAGAGGAGCCAAACATGAATCCAATAATTAAATATGCAATGGTAACTTACAAATATCAAACGTAATATCAATGTAATTTTTTAAAAATTATAAACATCTAGTGTAAATTATGGCAAGTGCTACCTACCTGGTGCTATAAAAGCTTATAACAGAGAGACTTAACCTACGTTGAGAGGTGGGAAAAGCCTTCCAGAAGTCACAAAAACCGAGCTGAGACTGTTAGACAAATAGAAATGAATATATTGCTTGCGTTTGCCCCCTGTGGTGTTGATAACCTATGGCAACTCCCTTTGTTGGTGCTGGATTTTGCTTCCTAGTGGCTTTACTTGATCCTTTGACTCTTCCAACTCCCTCCCTCTTGCTGGGATAGCCCTTTCTTCTACCCCACTCTCTCAGGGTAAATGCTGACCTTAAGGCAAAGGGGGGCCATTCAGGGACTTTCAGCAGCCGGGCACATCTCCAGCCTCGATTCCTCCCCTGAGTATCCAAGTTCATCCCCATTTGAGTTTAAGGTCTCCAAAGCCTAACCTGTCCAAACCATACTCTCCCTGCCCACTGGCCAAACCTTCCTCTGTCTTCTTCATATAAGAAAGTGGCAACTCCACAGTTCCAGCTGTCCAGCCACAAGTCCTTGGAATCAGTCTTGACTCCTCTCTCTTTGTACTCCATATCCAATCTGTCACAAATTCCTCATCAACTCTCCTTCAAAACACATCCCTCAAATCTGACCCTTCTCACCACTCCACTGCTGTGGCCCAGGTCCAGCTGCCATCCCGTGTGACCTGAATTCTTGCACCTGCCTTCTAACTGATCTTCCTGCAGGCTATTCTGCAGCAGCAGCCTGAGTGACCTATCTAAGGTGAAGGTTGGATCCTGCCGGCCTCTGTTCCCCCTTCAGATGGCTTCCACCTCACTCACTGTCGAAGCCAAAGTCCTCAAAATGGTCTACAAGATCCTTTGTCCTCTGCCCTCCCCACCACTTCTCTACCCTCATTCTGTCCATCCTCCTCTCCAGCTATGTTGGCCTCTTTGCTCCTCAAACACAGAAAGCACACAGTTCCCTCCATCTGGAATGCTCTCCCCCCAGCCCCCGGATACCCACAAGGCTCACTCTCTCACTTCCTTTATCTTTGTTCAAATGTCACCTTTGGAGAGGCATCTTTTCCAAGCCCCTCCACAACAGCACTGCTTCATGGTCACTTCTTATCCTCTTATCCTTCTTTATTCTCCTTCTTAGAACTTACCATCACCTGACATAGAATTACTTGTTCACTTGCTTGCTGTCTGTTCTCCCCCACCCCTACCTCCCCAGCTAGAAGATAAATTCCATCAGGAAGAAAGAGTCTATTTGTATCATTCATTTCTATATTGCTAACACTTAGGACATAAGTGTTATGCTTAGAGCCTAAGAGACACCCAAGAAACATTCACTGAATGTGTGAAGGTTTGAATTTGAATTTGTAAAAGGGTCACTTTGGGTGGAAAAAGAAATGGAGAGGGACAACCACGGGGACAGTGGGTGACCTGGGAACTTCATGTCGTCACTCGGGAAGTTGGGGGTGATGGAGAAAAAAATCAGATGCAGATGCAGAGTTGGTAGGACTTGGAGGCTGACTGAGTGGGGGGAAGGGGAACAGGAGGGAACCAGATGGCTCCTGACTCAATGGCCAAGTGGTTGTTAGTGCCTCTGACTGAGAAGGAAATGCAACAGGCCGAGCAGGTTTGGGTGAAGGTGAGGAGCTGGTTTTAGAAACGCCAAGGTTGAGATGACATGCACATCCAGAAGGAAGTGGCCGACAGGCAGCTGGATACACAGGTGTGGGTCCCAGCAGCACACCAGAAATGGAGATCTGCTGCACGATGGTGTCATTTAAAGGAATAGGTGTATAGTAAATCACCTAGGAAGATGGTGTAGCATGAGAACAGAAGAGGAAAAATGGTCAGAGCCCTGGGGAGTGTGGACATGTAAGAAAATAGAATAAGAAATAATGACTAAGAAAAACTGGTGAGGGATGTTTAAAGAAAACCAAGAGATAAGGGTGTCATGGTAATAAAGGCAGGATCAAGTTGTTCAGAAGAAGGGACCAGTTAACAGTGTCAAATGCCACGGGCAGTAACAGAAAGATAAGGGCTGAGGAGGGCCCATTTGGTGTGTCATATGGCGACCACCCATGCCATGGCCTTGGCTGGATGCGAGGCAGTCATGCAAGAGCAGAAGCCAGGCTACGTTGGTTGAGAAGGTATGGGAAACAGCAGAAAAGCAACAGCAAGTATGGACCACTCGTTCAAAAACCTTGACTGAGCAAGGGGAGGAAAAGGAGAGGGTATTAACCAGAAAGGAATCCTGGTGGTCAAGAGCTTTGTTTCACCACATGGGATGACCTGAGCATCTTTAAGGGCTCAGGGAAAGGGTCAGGGGGAGGCCAGGGTGGGCTCTAGGTCTAGGCAGAGAGAGGATGGTTAGAGGACTGTGGTCCTTGGGGTGGAGCAGGAGGGAGATGCACACAGAGGAGCAGGGATGTGTGTGGGGCAGAGAGAGGAGAGAGCAGAGCTCACACCGTAATTGCAGCCCAGTGACACCCACCAGGGTGGGAAGACAGGAGAGGGACACATGAAAATACATAGGACACCTACAACTGAAGCATGTGAACTAGGGCCCAACAGCTGCTGCTGGGCAGAGTGACAGACACAGTGTGGAAGGGGACGACAGAGGGGTTCACACTGGCCAGACCAAGTGGGTTAGTAAAGGGAGGCTTTGTGGGGGAAGCAAATTGTAACAAGAATGTTGAAACATACAGGACTTGGGAAAGGACCTTCTGGTCTAGAAAAAGGGCTGGTTTGGAGCCGTCGAGGCAGGCAGAGGGGGAGGTACAAAGAGCCACATGTGATAAGTAAGACACACAGGCAGGTGCACACAGGGAGTCCAGGGTGCTGGTCAGAATGGGAACTATGAAGGCAAGACACTAAGTTCACACCTGGCTCAGTTGCAGCTTGGCTGTGTGACTTTGGACAAGGTGTTTAATTTTTCGGTGCTTCAGTGTCCTCATCTGTAAAATGGAGATAACATGTAAAGTACTTGGTGCTATGATTTTTCAGGCATCTTTTCCATAACTCATTAGGGCTCAGGTAGCCTTATGAGTTCACAGTCTATCCATCATAAAAGGCAGAGAGACAGACAGACAGCTAGAGATAGGTGTCCAAACAATGCTTATTACCTTTACTTATTTCCTACTTTATCAAGAAACATAATTTGGCCACTTTTTCCTTGGAGGCAGGAAAACAGTGAAATTGCTCATTTCTAAACTCTCAGTCCTGAAATTGGGGCATCCAGGTGGCTGCTTGGCCTGTGGGCAGGGAGAGAATGGCAGGAAGTTGTTGACACCAAGTGTCTAAACTGTCACCTTCTGGTCAGGTCTTTGGCTCAAAGAAACACAATCACGAAGGGCTTTAGGATCCAATCGAAAAACAGGGGAGTTTTGTCCAGCTTCTCCTCCCCTCCCAACTGCCCTACATCCCACAGCAGACATGCTAGTTTCTTTTCAATATTCATTTGTCTCTTCTTCTAAAGCAATAGAACTTCCCTGGGCACGTGGCCACCAGAGGAAGGCTGCACAGCCTCCTTTGCAGCTAAGCACGGCTATGTGACCAAGTGCCAATGGTGTGTAAGCATAAGTATTGCATCAGAACTTCCAAGAGGCTTCCTTAAAACACAGCTGGTGCATGTGCCCTTTGCCCTTTCTTACTTGTCTCTTCCCCATGAAGCCACCCAGGACATGGATATGATGGCAGCTGTCTTGAACCGTGAAGACAGAGCTACACCATAGAGATGCGGAACAGCCAGTGGGCAGGATCATGGAGTCCTGACGTTCCCTGCTGCCTCCAGGTGTTCACTTGAGAGAAATCTCGACTCTCATCTATAGAAGCCTCCATTGTGTTGGTCACTGGTAGCTGAAGCCAATCCTAACGGAAGCACAACACCCTAGGTGGCTCAAGTTCCAGGACCACTTTCTATAGCAACCTTAATGGTTCCTCATTCAAATGAGTAAACAGAAAGAGCTACTACAGCTTCTGACCCCCCAGCCTCCATCTGGCCAGAAACTTTGCTGGAATAATAATAGCAATCTGCATCGTGTTTTATTATTCACAATGTGTTTCCTCAAACATGAGCTCATTAGATTTTCCCAGAAACTCTGCGAGGTAGCCAGGACTGGTATTTCTATGTGCTCCATTTTCAAAGATAAGGAAACGTGGGGAAAGGAATTTAAGTATTTTGCACACATCACACAGTCAATAAGGAGTACAGTCAAGAAATCTGGATCTCCCTCCCCCAAGCTTAGAGCTTTTTACAGAACACTCAGCTGCCAGTCTTCAGGTGGTTCTGGGCAGAAAGAACTAGGGGAAGAAGAATCCTGGGGCCAGAGGGGTACAGTGTGGGAGAGTTTTAATGTATATAGTTTTAATTCCTTTAGAAACTATTTTATTATGAAAAACACACATAACGTGAGATCTGCCCTCTTCACCAAAATTTTATGTGCACAATACGTTATCATTAACAATAAGCACAATTATCTATATCTCTAGAACTCTCTCATCTTACATGACTGACTCTATGAACATCAGTTCTCCTTGAACAGTAACTCCATTTCCCCCTCCTCCCAGGTCCTGGTAACCACCACTGCACATTCTGCTCCTGTGGGTTTAACTGCTTTAGATGCCTCATATAGGTGAGATCATACAGTATTTGTCTTTCTGTTACTGGTTTGTTTCACTCAGCATGATGACCTCAAGGTTCATTCATTTTGTTGAATGTGAAAAGATTGCCTTCTTTTTTTGAGGCTGAGTAATATTCTACTGCAATGTTACTCACAATAGCCAAGATGAGGAAGCAGTCTAAATGTCCACTTGCATGTGTGGATAAAGAAAATGGGGTATATACACACACGGAGGGGCTGTTTACCGAGCCCAGGTAGCACAACATACCTCAAGTTCCACCTGTAGGTTACCATAGGCCAGAAAGCACTTCCCAGGGTGGCCGGAGAAGACTTCCTCCAGGCTTTCATCCAAGTGTTTGGCATTTGCAGCAAGGTACCTTCCTAGTTGTTGCTGGGGAAACAAGATGTTGCGTAGGTTATAGGATGAGAGTGAGAATATCATTTATAACATAAGGCAGAAAGCAACACATGCCATTGAACAGGTGAAGATGAAGTCCAAAGCAATCCAATCCAGCCAGTAACTTTCATCTGCTCTCTGAACAAAAGGCTGGGTGTGAGGCACTGAGAACACAGGAGTGAAGAGGACAGCATGGTTCCTGCCTCTTGGGCTGTTCATCTCGTTCCATTACCCTCCCAAGAGCATGGATTCCAAAAGAGGCAGCTTTGAAGCCTGAGAAATACCTGGACATGCGAAGATAGGTCTGGGGTGGGAGATACAAAGAAAAGGACAACTTTGCAGGATTCAAAGACATGTAAGTCAGGGCTTCTAAGTCAAGCATGAACCTAGCAATACAAAGTTGCCAATGCCCAGTGCCTAGGGCTATATTAGTGACAATGCATGCCATTAGTTCCAGAAGTAGGGACTGGAGTGGTCAAGGAGGACTTCATGGAGGAGGTGAGACTTCAACTGGGACTTATAGAATGGGTAGGATTTTAGGCCGGGCTCAGTGGCTCATGCCTGCAATCCCAGCACTTTGGGAGGCTGAGGCGGGCGGATCATGAGGTCAAGAGATCGAGACCATCCTGGTCCACATGGTGAAACTCCGTCTCTACTAAAAATACAAAAAATTAGCTGGGCGTGGTGGCGCACACCTATAGTCCCAGCTACTCAGCAGGCTGAGGCAGGAGAATCGCTTAAACCCGGGAGGCGGAGGTTGCAGTGAGCCGAGATTGCGCCACTGCACTCCAGCCTAGTGACAGAGAGAGACTCTGTCTTGAAAAAATATAAAAAATAAAAAATAAAAAAACCAGAATGGGTAGGATTTTAATAGGTGGAGAGGACAGAGAGGAGGTTTCATGCATGTAATGAGTAAAGGCTGAAATGCACAAGGTGGGGTGGGTGAAGGAGGAATGATTCATTGGGCCTGAGCCAAGAGTTTGGGCTGAAGAGTAAATAACAGGTACAGTGTCCCTGGCAGGGTTGGTTTGGAATTGAACACCAGGCCCGGAAGCTTGGATCTAGGTACAGGAGTGATGTGATCAGGCTTCAGGGAGGCCTCTGGCAGGGTGTGCAGGGAGGACTGAAGGGAGAAGCAGGAGGTGACAGACTAGGAGGCTGGGTGTGTGGGCCGGGTACTTAAGTGGCAGGCAGCAGGGCTGGGTATGACAGCCAGCAGAAGGAGGAACTCATAGGCCTCAGGGTGTCGCCCTCAGAGAGGATGTAGTTCCTGGTCAGCCAGCTTCCAGGGGAGGGCCCAGCCTCTGTGGAACAAAGTTGTCCAAGGCGTGGCTGTCGGCCTGTGGCAGCTCCCACCCAACGGGAAGCAGGTATTGCTCAAGCACGCTGTGTTCTCCATATGACTCCTGTGACGGCTCCCCAGGGAGCAGACTCTTAGAGGGGCTCCCACAGGAGAGGCTGAGGCCATCTGGGGTTGTGGCCAGCCCACCTGAGGCCACAGAGGCCACCAGGCCACGAGAGACCAGGAAGAAGGGGAGGGGTTCCCTTGAGCAGGGCAGGCAGAGACAGCCTCCTGTCTCCAAGTGACAGTCACTCAGTTGCTCCTGCCCAGCGGCCTGACTCCTATCTCCACTCTGGGGTCAGCTCCAAAAAGTCCAAGTTCTAGTGCAAGAAGGTGAGATGCAAGCAGCCGGAGAGGCAGAGCCACTGCCAAGCACAGTGGTCCATTCATTCATCTCTGCCAGGAGTTGGTATGGAGAGCCCTAAGGAGAGGCTCTCCCAGTGATTGATGGTGTTTCCAGAGGTTATTAACTGAACTGGACTTGGTCTCTTTGGGCTGATCTATGATCCAGGGAGTTTTAAAGTATGTGGCTTTTGGGTGCTGGATTATCGAAAATAGTTAAAATTGAAGTCGTCATTCAAAGCACTGCCATCTGTCACAAGCTGCCGGCCGGGGCTCCTTCGGGCAGGATGGGAAGGTGGGCACTGTGCCCTCGTCCCATTTCCAACGCGTCCTCCCTGGTGCCCCTGGGCCATGTGCAGTTGATGGTCCGCCCAAAGCAGAAAGGGGCCATGAGAACCAGGCAAGGGGAGAAGGAGCAGGTGTCTCCCGCCCAGTTTTTCAGGGGGCAGGTCCTCTTCTTAGGCTCACAAACATTTTCCTCCTGGCAGGTAAAATAATATCAATAACTGTGCTACTGTTTAACCTTTACTGAGAACCTATTGTGTGTCGAGTACCAGTCCAGGAGCTTTACCTGCATGAGCTCAATTACTCCTAACTGGTAACCCAGTGAAGTAGACACAATTATGATCACTTGAGAGAGGGGGAAGCTGAGGCATGAAGGTATGGAAAAGGAGCTTGGCCAAGGTCATGGGGGATGATGCAGCCAGGATTTGAAGACAGAAATCTGGTTCCAGAGCCTGGACCCTAAGCTACGTGCCTCATCTCAGGCCTGTGCACAGGCTTGCCCCTCCCCGGGGAGCTCGAACCCGCCCCTTCTCACCTGGCTCCTCTGTGACATGCTCTACTTCCTCAGAGCAAGGTCCCTGCCAGGTTTGTATTTATTGCTCTGTGCATTTGCTTAACACCTGCCTTTCCGTCTGGACTGTAAACTCTGAAGGTCAGTAAGAGCTGGTGCGTGGGGCTCCTGGGGGAGGTGGTGGTGTTAGGCGCTGGGCAGGGCTGAAAGCGGCTCCCTCGCTTATCCTGCTCCCTTATGCCCACAGGTGCTGAGCAGGAGAAGCTGCTGCCTTATGGCCTCTGAAGATTCCCTGGGCCTGGGGTGGTCTATGGGAGAGGCTGCAGTTCCCCATTCTCATCAACACCCCTCCTTCATCCTCAGGCATGAAGCGACTCCCAGACCCCTCCAGCTCTCCCTCCACACTCAGCCCTCAGTGAGCCTTCCCTCCCAGGCCCTCCATCAGAAGCATGAAATATTAATCGGGGATTAGCCGCAGGCTGCTCATCCTCCCACCAGGAGTGCGGCCCAGAAACTGTGATGAGGGCAGGAGGAAGACAGGGGGCCTGGCGGGGGTGCAGCCCAGGCTGGGCACTGGCCACCGTCAAATCGTGCAGATTAAAGGATGTGCAGGCTGGAAAGGGGCCTCCAGAGGCCGTTTTCGTCCCTGCTGCTGGCTTGCAGCAGGAAACGAATGCACAGATTCCTGACCCAGGCTGCGTCCAGGCGTAGGGATGGGGGCTGCTTTCGCCCCTGCGTAATCTCCACTAGTCACCACGTTGAAGTAATAATATATATTTTCCGGAGTAGGCAATTGACATTTTTCAGTCTTATGAAAAGCATGCTCTATAAGAGCATTTCTTTAAAAAAAAAAATCTATTTTTGTCAGGGGTTTATAACAAACAGTCTCTGCAAAAACAGTGTGCGTTGCCCGCGCATGACACATATGACACATATGCATCTTCCAGACAGACAAGGGGCCCAGCCCTCCCCACCCCCACCCAGGGAGCTCGTGCCCTTTGGGCAGCCCCAAAGCCTCTCCAGTGGAAACACAGGAGCCAAGGCCCCAGCTTCTCTCCTCTGGGAGAAAGGGCAGATCAGAGAGTGGCTCCTGCAGCGGCACTGTGACCCGCCACACCCTGGAGCTGTGCTGGAGAGCTGGCCCAGAGCTCTGCGGGCTCCCTGCATTACAACACGAAAACCTCTTTGGAAATGGTTTATTACCCCTCTTCCCCCCGCTGGCTGTGATCTCTGCAATCTCTGCGAGGTCAAGCGTCCTGACCCCATTCACCTGGCGTTTGGTCCATGGGAAGGGCTGAATGAGTGTTTGGTGATTGTCCCTCCTCCTCATCCTGTTTCTCATTTGCTCCAAGTTCTCTTTGAGTTCTTGGTCTCTCTGAGTTCTCCTCCTCACTCGCTCTCTTCCTCCCACTCCCTCTCACCTCTCTGGTCTCTGCCTCTGCCTGTCTTGCTCCCTGTCTTTTTCCTACCTTATCTTTTCTTATTCTCTCTCTTACCTCCCACTCCAAGTCCCTCCTCCCATCTCTCTGCTTGATTTGGTCCAGAAATGACTATTGGGCCAAGATAATTAACTGGTCATTAAAAAAAAAAAAAAAAAAAAGGCACGAGCTCTTGGTTGGAAAAGTTCATTTACAACTAATTTTCAAAATAGAAAAAGTATAAAAACACTGCCAAGAAAGCTGAGCCGAGCAGGTTGAAAACAAATTAGAAATGTTTAAAAAGAAGAGAGGAGGACCCCAATTTGAAAAATTCCGGATTTTTTTAATAGTTTTGTCTTTGGGTTGTGCTTCTTTTGAGACGGAGTCTTGCTCTGTCACCCAGGCTGGAGTGCAGTGGCGCGATCTAGGCTCACTGCAAGCTCCGCCTCCCGGGTTCATGCCATTCTCCTGCCTCAGCCTTCCGAGTAGCTGGGACTACAGGCGTCCGCCACTACGCCCGGCTAGTTTTTTTTTTTTTGTATTTTTAGTAGAGATGGGGTTTCACCATGTTAGCCAGGATGGTCTTGATCTCCTGACCTCATGATCTGCCCGCCTCAGCCTCCCAAAGTGCTGGGATTACAGGCGTGAGCCACTGCGCCCAGCTGTGCTTCTTTTAACTTATAAAATGCACATTATAGAAAATACAGACAAGCACAAAGAACATGAAGAAGCATAAGCCCCCATTCAGACGCAGCCACTGAGAACACCTGGGCACCTGCACCTCTGCTTTCTTCCCAGCATGTGCATGTTACCACTTCCCAAAGAAGGTTCTAGGACTTCAGTCCATTGAGCTGTAAAACAAGAACACAAACAGCAGCAACACACCTGGTCAAATTTCAAAAAATGCTGTACATTCTACTCTCTTCTTGGAGCTTTGTAGTATTTGTTGTAATGAATATTTACTGTAGTATTCATTGTAAATGAATGTAAAACTCTAGAGAGAGCCTCAGTTAGGAAGCCCATTTAAACTTTGCCATTCCCTAAACTCTATGAATCCAGAAGCTGTTTTTTTCACCAGGTAGCTATTAATGTCCATACTTATATCTCAAAAAACAAAAAAAGTCTTGCCAAATAATGAGAAATAAATATGTATATATCTACAGATTTAGTTTACAAAAATAGAATCTTATTATACATTCTGTTTTGTAAGACTCTGTATGTTTCCAATTAATCCCTGTTACTGGATATTTAGGTTATTTCCCACGTTTTATTATCATTTATATTATCCTAAACAGTACAGAGTGGGAATAAGAGGTTGAGTGTGAATTAGAAATCAAAAACACAAAAGGAGATACTTTCTGAAAAGTAAACATGTCTAAAAACAGATAAAGATTGCAAAACCCTCCTTGTGGTACACCAAAATTCCCAACCCAGGTGCAAATGAGTGTTTAACAAGTCTGTATTGAGCACCTACTATGTACCAAATACCGTTGGAGGTTTGGGAGTACAGTAAGACGGACAGAAATCCTTGTCTCCATGACCATTACATGCAGGTGTCAGGACACAGCAACGACTGATTAAACACGGGAGGGAGATGCACGGCAGAGGGGGAGTGGAGGGATGGCCAGGTCGGGGTCAATTTTAAATGGTCTTTCCAGAGACCACCAGGCTGCAAGAGCAACATGCCAGCAAAGGACTTGTGGGAGTTGAGGCAGTGAGCCATGTAGACATCTCAGGAGGAGCAGTCCAGACAGGGACCAGACAAGAGCAGGAGACCTGAGTGCCAGCAAGTCTGGTCCTGCCCCTCCAAACACTCGTTAGGCCCAGGGCCTCCTGGGGCCCAGGATGGGGAGGGCGTGTCTGGATTTGCCATCTCAGGGCAGTCATGGGTTGGAAGCTGGGCTTCAGCATCGCTATTGCGTGGACATAAAGGGACACAGGCATTGCACCCTAAACTGTTAAGGGGGCAGGCATGGTTTTGCTTGACAAATTCAGTATTTTAACGAGATTTGTGTTAGTACCAACATGCTGTCAACTAAACTACCCCCCATTCTTTCCCGGTCCATCACTCCAAAGGCCAAGGATGCTGGCTCCATGCTGATGGGCTGTTTTAAAAGCCCTTAACCCCGCTGAAAGCTCCTCCGGCGAGTCCCTGGCTTTGCTGCCTCCACCTGCTCTGGCTGGGCTGCCCCTGCCAGTTTCACCAGCTCTGGGCCCAGATTAGGAAACAAGAAGGGTGCTGGCCATGGGAGCAGGGCATCTTGCAGGATATGCCAGGGTCTAGAAGCTCTGCCAGGTAAATCACCCCCAGAAAGCCATGGCTTTTCTGCAAGGTGAGTGCAAACCACAGATGGGAGGAGGTAGGTCAGATCTAGACATGCAGAAACCACAGAAGGAAAACAGGGAGATAGGGGCAAAACGTGGAGGAAAGACACAGCGGACAATGGCAGGGAAACGGAGAAAGATTGACCAAAAGGAAGGATGAACCAGAACACTAGGAGAGAGACCAAGACAAGGATGGATGAAGAGAATTGCACGGCCTTGTGGGAGGGACACACAGGTGGGACACAGGTGGAAAGACAGAGACAGAGATGGGTTAGGGACTCGGGAATCACTAAATTTGCTTCCAGCTGGCCCTTACTCTCACAGGGACATAGAGTCCTGCAGCCTCCTTTCAGGGAGTGGGAACTACCCAGGAGAGGGGAGACCTGGAGCACCCAGGGGAAGCTGGCTTGCCACCCCTGGCCTATGCAGAGAAGCCATACACTGGGCGTTGGAGACCTGGAGAATTTGGAATATGACCAGGCTAGCTCAGTAGAGCCTTCCACAGACATTTTTGAGAATGAGACATCTGAAGACTTTAGGGGGTCACCCTTAGGCAAGGACAACATGATGAGGTGAAGTGTCCAGCTTTGGAGCCAAAGGGTTCACATCCTAGCTCTACCATTTCAAAGCTGTGTGACCTTGGTCCAGTTCCACCACCTCTCTGAAACTGTTTCCTCCTCTTTAAAATGGCCATAACATTATTTGTGTGGTTCAAATAAGATAAAGCATATAAAGGATTGCACCCAGTGACAGGCACACAGTAAGTGTACTGTGGTCACCATTGGCCGATGGTATTATTGCTCCCTGCCTGGGAGAGCCGTGACTGAACAGAGAAGTCCTTGCCTGAGGACCTCGTCCTCTCCCAGTGTGTTACCAGGAAGGGCCTGGATGCTCTCCCAGCTCACATCTTGCTCACACTCCAGATTGGCCCTGACAGGTACATGCTTTTAACACTGGCACCAAGTACAGCTTCCAGGATCCTCCCAGCAAGCCATATCAGGTGCCACCTCCTGGGGACAGGAAGCATGGGGGAACAGGGTTCCAGCCAGAGTTGCCTCCTGGATCCTTTGGTCTTTAGTGTGCACAAACCCCTAGCCACAGCTGCCCTGCTCCCAGTTCTGCAGGCACTCAGTCAGCCAGCCTCAGCACCCTGGGGTGGTGCCTCAAGTCCCTGTACCTGCTTGGGTCATGGCCTCTGCAGCCTTCTTCTTCCCAAGGCTGGGACCTCTCACTCTCCCCTCCTCTTCCACCTGAAGGTCTGTCCTATGCCCAGGTCTAGTTTTAGGGATGGGAGAACTTAGCTGTTCTACCCTGGTGTTCTGGATTACCCCATCATGGTCCCCAGTGCTGGTCTGGGGGGTGCTGGGACTCACAACATAGTGTCTACATTACTGCCTATCTTGCTGACCTTCCCAAAACCCTGGTCTTCCAATGCCTGGGCCTCTGCCCTGCTAGTCTCAGATCCACTCTCCAGGGGGATCTGAGAATCTTGCCATTAGTACCAGACCCCCCCGTGCCCGCCACCTCTGAGGTTGCCTGCTGTCCCCTCTATCATTCTACCCACCTGTCAGGATACTTGCTACTGCATCTTGGATGCTACCCCAAAAGCTTTGCCCCCGACCCCTCATCCTAACCCTGCTCTACTATCTGGTCCAGCTGCAGAGGATACTGTACTGGAATCCAGCCCTTTTGGAACCTGGCAGCATCTTCCCCTTCGCAGTTCAGGTGGTCTGAAGACTTTGCTTAGTGCGAGTTTCCCGCCCAAGTGGGAGGGTGGATGGGGGAGAAGGACCATGAGGCCCTGACCTGGGACGGGGCTCCCCTCCTTTGCACACTTTCACATGAGTTCACACTTGGTGTCCTTCACTGTGAGTCAGATTCTTCACTCCCCTTCTAGGATACGTGGCGCTGAAGCCAACCTGCTCAGCTCTCGGCCCCTCAACCAAGAAGACATGAGTTATCTTTGGATAGACTGCTCTGTTTTTCTCTGTGCCTTTGTCTTCCTCCTTGACTTCCATGCCTTCAACAGTTTTAGGTCTGTCCTAGCTCCCTGTGGAATAAGAGGTCCCTGTCTCCCTGTACCTCTGGCTTCATAATCCAGGACAAAATAAGTCCAGCTCAAGCCCGTGCTTGCCAGTTTCCACACCTCCATCTGACTCTGATCCCAGCTTCCTCTGTGCGCTTAGCTGTCTCTCTCAGACTCCCCGTATGTCTCTTTCTCTGCTCCTCCTCATCTCTGTCTCCCTCCCTCCCTGCCTCTCCCCTAAGTTGCTGTGTTGTCAAGTATTTCCACCGTCAGCACTTGCCAAGTTGAAAGTTCTTCCACTTGTGCAGCGAGCCGCGTGGGCAGGCTGGGTAATGTCTGTTTTACCCTCTCTGTAATGAATCCCATCTTCTTCTCTTCTCGGTGATGGTTATTGATTCTGTCTTGACACCTTGGTTTGTTTTCTGCCAGTGCCTGCCTTCCCTTCATCTTGCTGTGGCCATTTCTCCACTCTTATCTATAATTTCCTCTCTTGTTACAGCTGCCTCCCTCCTGGGCTGGTGTAGCACCGAGGCCGGGATTTTGTATTAACTCGGCAGTGCGGCTCCATCAGCCCTTCTGTGATGGGGTAAGTTTGGGTGGTGGCCGAGAACAGGCACATAATGACAGCAGGAGGAGGGGAGAAGAGAGCTGGAGCCAGGCCCTCCTCATACTGGGTGTGCTAAAGCAGAGCTGGGACTGTGCTGCGTTCCCCTTCTTAGACACTTCCTGTGGTTCCCCTTGACTCCCCGACACAGGATATGAAGCTCATCTGGGGAAGAGTCCTTCACAGCCTCGCTCCAATCTGCCTCATCCCCAGCCTACTCTCTTAGAACCACAAACTTCCCACTGCAGATGCACAGGACTGGCTATTAATGGTTTCCTTCCACACCCCTAGGCCCTTGCTCTGCCTATGCTGTTCTCCCTGACTAGTCCCCACCTCTCACTCTATTTTCCACCTGGAAAACTCCTATTCATCCTTCAAGGACCAACTCCAATATCATCCCTTCTGGGATGACGTCCCCTGGTAGGCCCCATGCCTGCACTAGCTTGGAGCAGAGCTAACTCTTGTCTTCACTGAGCTTCCACAATTCTTTGTACCAAATGGTAATTACTTGCATCCCTGGCTTCTGCAGAACGGGCTAGGTCTCATTCACCAGGGAGGAGCTCAGGAAAAGTATGTCAAGTAGACTTGAATGGAACCTTCTGGGTTACTACAAATACTCTCCCAAAGACGTAGGTCAGAATTGCAGCGGTTCTGGCACGCACTAACTTTGCTGAGGCATGGAGGTGGACCACTGGAACTTGGATGAGTCTGGAGCAAGGGTCCAGGTCTACACCAAGCTGCCCTGATGTAGAGGTCCCCCAGAAACCAGCAGCTCTCTGCAAAGGCTGGCATCATTTGTGGCTGGGCCCTGGAGCTAGGATCAGTGAATGATCAGTGCCCAGAACTCTGCACCTTCCGCAGAGCCCAGGGCACAGGGCACTGAATGGATGGGCTAAAGGAAGGACTAGAGCCCGGGGTCCCTGAAATCAAAGCCCATGGACTTCCTTCCACCTCTGCTGCCTGGCACAAGTTTAGGCCCTGGGGCCTGGAGTCTGCCCTCTCCACTCTTTCCCACCTCCTTCCCTTGCCCTTTCCTCTCCCTGCAACCCCTGCAGCCTGCAATGTCCTCACTTGGGGCTGACTGCCTGGCAGCTTCTTCCAGGAATACGTAAGCAGCTGTTTCTGCAGACATTAGCATTCATTCCATGGATTAACCAGGGCTGCATGGTGGAGAAGGGGCCTGAGATCACCTGGGGTCGGGGGCTCACCTAACAGGCAAAGGAGAAAGAAATTGGGGTTCATCTTAAGGCATTTTGACCATGCCAGGAGAGGAAGAAGACATATCTCCTCTGCCCCCAACCCCTGGGACTCCACGGAGCTTTCCTGGGGAGGTGCCAGGAACCTTTTATGAATCCCCTGGCCCCGGTCAGTCGTCCCAGAAGGTGGATGACAGGTGATCAAAAAGCTCGTGGGGTTCATCTTGGCATGGGGAGGATAGGACCCTGGAAAGAAGGGATGATTACTTGAGGTTGACCATGCATTGAACACCCTCAGTCAAGCCTTGGGCAGGTATATAATTCAGGAGTCACATCCTTTTAGCAGATATGGAAGTGGAGGCTAAGAGGGATCAGGTTATTTGCCCGAAGTCACACAGCTGGTAAGTGACTCAGTTTCAATCCCAGGTCTCTCAGACTCTAAGGTCGGTGCTCTTTCCATTACCACTGTTCCCTGGAGTTCTCAATCCTATGGCAAACCTCAATCTTGATGCCACCCCTACCTTAAGCATTTTGCCATGGTACCCACTTTCCAAGATGGCCCTCATTAATCCTTTTGGAATTCAGACCTGCATAGTCCCCTCCCACATTGGATCAGGGATGGACTGTGTGACCCATAAGATACAGTGCAAGTAATGGGGTGTGACTTCCAAGGCTAGGTCATAGAAAGCATTGCACCTTCTGCCTTGGCCTCTTGGATTGCTCACTCTGGGGAAAGCATCTACCATGTTAGGAGGGAACTCAAGCAGCCCTGCAGAGAGCCCACATGAGAGGAACTGACTTGCCAGCCGTATGAATGCACCACCTTAGAACTGGACCCACCAGCCCCTGTCAGGCCTTCAGATAGCTTCAGCCCCAGCAAGATCTTGACTGCAACTTCCTGAGAAACCCTAAGTTAAATGCCTCAGCCACGCTGCTCCAGAGCACCAGACACTGTGAGAGATAACCAATGACTGTCGGAGTTTTAAGCACTACGTTTTGGAGTGATTTGTTACACAGCAATAGATAGTTAATAGATCTGCCCTCCCTGGGACACTGGGCACTCATGTTTTCATAGCCTCCTAGGCAGAGCCACCAGGCCAAGGGCTGGACAGTTCTTGGCTTCTTCTAAGGTTTCTTCATCTCCATGTAGGAAAAGTCCTGGAGAAACTGAAACCAGAGAGCTTTTTTGTCCAGAGACTCTTCACTCCTATTAGGGAGGGACAAGGACCCATCTCCCACTGGGATCTCTGCAAAATACCCCACCCACTGTCCCAGCTTTGGAGTGAGACAGGATGAAGGTGAAGGAATCCCACAGATCTCATCAGAAAAAGTGTCTCATTCCCTCCCTAATGAAGATAAATCCCAGTATCTGAGGGGACACTAAATGGATACAAATGAACTGGCAGTGCAATCAGATGGAGGCGTTTTCTTGAGATCTACAGCTGATGGATTCCTGCCTCAGCTGACACCCAGCCTGCTGTCCCTGGAGAGGTCCCTGGAGACCCCTGAGTGACACCTCCCTGTTGGGGAACTCTGGTGTCACCTTAAAAAGGCTCTAGTCTCTCTTCCCTGGTCTTTCTCGTGTCTAGCTGGGGTCCTAAGGAATGTTTTGGAAACGCTATGTTGGCCATCACAATGTCAAACTCAAAAGTTGCAGAATGGGCTGGCACTCACACCCACACCCTGACATGCTATTAAGTTCCCATAAACTCCACCAGGCAAAGAAGGCCCATGTCACTGTTTGACTCCCTCTTGCTCTACAGTGGAGGGCAGAGGAAGACTTATTTTTTAGGCTGGTACGTTTTGTACTTATTTGCAAGGCTGCCTTAGAAAGAAACATCTGATTGGTTGATTGGCTTCTGATTGGTTGAGTGCCTTCTTTATCCCCTGCCTTTAGATATTGAAGTTTGTGTTTGTCATGTGGTGGCTAGAGACCCTGTCTCTGCTTCCAAGAGGGGCACAGGCTATTTCTGGTTCTCGGGCTTTTCAGAACAAGGATCTGGGAGCTGTAGGGGTTTGGGGAATGGTTCTAACCAGCCTCAGAGACCCCATCTTCCTTTGTCTCCAAGCAATGAGAAAGCATTAGAAAGTTGTCCCACCCCCTTTCATACCTGTCCTAGTTGATCACATGCCACCTTTTTCCACAGGCAAGTTTCCTTGCCCCAGCGCCCTCCTGCTGCAGCTCGGTCCCCTGGTACCTGCGCACAGCATCTGTCTGCTTATTTACTTTCACTTTCTCGGTTTGCCCGGCTGCACCAACCAACATGTTGTTTATCCTTGCTCAGGCCTGTCCCTACGGCATCTCTGAATCATGCTTGTCTCGCTAGCCCTTTGACCTTCTCAAAGAACACATCACAGCTGCCAGCGAGTTTGCTCTTCGACAACATTTTCCATCGCAGCACCTGTGTCTCTGCAACACTAGGGTCTTGGACCCACTGTCCTGGAGGGGGCAAAGGGAGCTGCCAGTCCTTTCTTCAAAGGTGTCTAGGGAAAGGCAGCCCCTTAGTCTTATCTGTTTACCCGCTGTGGATCATTTATGCGAAGTCCTGCCATGTGGCAGGGTCTCTGAGACTAGCAGGGCAGAGACCCTGGGGACGAGTGGTCCTATCTGGCATTATATGGAATGAGCAGGGACCTGGCATCAGGGCTAACCCTGGCTTGGTTATTCCCGACTTTATTTATGTCTCTGCATCTCAATATCATCCTCCGGAAAGTGGATTTTATCTACTGCACAGAGGAGTGAAGGAAGGCACGGAAACAGCTAGTGAATAGTGGCTTTGTAGCGAAGAGTAACAGTGGTAGCAGTGACAGTGAGGCTGCTGCCAAGTCAGAGTGGCCCTGCCCACACTGAGAACCAGGGAAATGAAGAAGCCACAACGTCCTCACCTTGCAAGCGCTGCTCAAAAAGCAGCTCACCTGAGTCAGACAAGGAGCAATCGATAGAACCGTCTCTCTAGGTGGGGTTTGGTCTCTTAGGCCACACATAATCCCAAGACCTCATGTTCTAACCCCTCATTTACCAGCAGACGGAATTGAGGGCAGCGACTGGCCCACATAGGGCAACGACTGGCCCACAGTCACCCTGTTCCCCGGTGGAACCTCAAGTGTCTGACACTCCATTGCCACCTAGCCACAGGCTGCGTTGGCTCCCACTCACAGGCCACAGAGGCAGAGCTGCTCCTCAGGGAGTGATGAGGGGGCTCTGTGGACCCACTCCCTGAGCCAGCCTGTCTCTCCAGATCACATTCTGGGGAATCCTCCGAGGCCCAAAGACTATTGCTCAAAGAGGGGTCGTTTAAGAAGAAATCATTACGCCAGACATGGTGGTGCACACCTGCAGTCCTAGCTACTCAGGAGGCTGAGGTGGGGGGTGAGTCCCAGCTACCAGGAAGTCGATGCTGCAGTGAGCCCTGATTGTGCCCTGCACTCCAGCCTGGGCAACAGAGTGAGACGCTTTCTCTAAAACAAACAGAATCAAAAAAGAAGAAACCATTAGTATGTGGGAAGCCCCCAGAAGAAAGCCATTCTTGCCTGATACAGAACCATCTACCATTCCTAATGGGAGCCTCTCTGTGACATAAAATCTACCTCCTCCCATCAAAGGAGAGAGGAGGAATGGGTAGGAGGTGGTGGGCAATGGGGCCAATAGAGGTGACCCTGGGAAGAGGGGGGATGTGCCCCCACCGAGCTGTTCTGCAGGGCAGAGCCCAGAAGTTCTCAGGTTGTGAGCCTAAGGGTCCGAAACTCTATTCCTCAGGTTCCAGGAAGGTGGTGACTCTTCTCCTAAATATACAGAACCCAGCCCTCCTCCCCCACCACAGTGCTGGATGTGCCGGCACCAGGCAGCTTTGATCTGAGCTCTCAGAGATGCCCAGGAATGGTCTCTTACACATGAAGGAGACAGAAACTCTCAGCTGAAGCTGGGAATTGGACAGGGAGAGTGGAGAGGGAGATTGGCTGAGGCGTCAGAAATGCTACTCCAGCCCCTGGTTCTGCCCGAGGGTAGGGAAGGAGGACAGAAGCAGCTCAGGGGTCCAAAGCTAGAGCACTTGGAACCAGACCAAAGGTACTGAGGAACATAAAGAGATCCCGGCCCCCACCCCCAGGCAGATTCCTAAGATTTGCCTAATGGTGATCCAGGCCTAGGTACAGTGGTTCCTATGCCCTGGCACCAGCCCTCTGTCCTGTCGTGTGTGTGGGACAAGCACCATGTCTTATTTTGCAAATAAGGAGACCAAAGCCCAAGCTGATTAAACAGCTAGCCCAAGGTCACCTAGACATATATGTGTGCGCACACACACACACACACACAAAAGAGAAAGAGAGAAAGAGAGGGAGACAGGATATTTCTCTGTCATCCAGGCTAGAGTGCAGTGGCGCCATCTTGGCTCACTGCAGCCCTTTCCTCCTGGGCTCAAGTGATCCTCCGGCCTCAGCCTCCCAAGTAGCTGGGACCACAGGTGCTCACCACCATGTCCGGTTGATTTTTTCTATTTTTTGTAGAGACAGGTTCTCAGTATGTTGCCCATGCTGGTCTCAAACACCTGGACTCAAGTAATCCTCCCACCTCAGCCTCCCAAAGTGTCAGGATGACAGGAGTAAGTGACTGTACTCAGCCTAATTTGATTTAATTTAATTTAATTTTTTAGAGATAGGGCCTCGCTTTGTTGCCCAGGCTGGTCTCGAATCCCTGGCTTCAAGCAATTCTCATATTTCAGCTTCTAAAAGTGTTGGGATTACAGGCATGAGCCACTGAGCCTGGCCTTCTATTTATTAGTTATATTTTCCTCTGATTCACAAGCAATTTGGGGAAGCTTGTCTCAAAATGCTTTGAATTTATTCCTTCCATAGACATTTGGTGCTCTCTGTGTGCCTGGCATTGTCCTAGACTCCAGGGAGAATGAGGACAGACAGAATCCCTGCTTCTGGAGAGCTTGTGGCCTGGCATATTGTACTCTTGTGATAAGTTCTGTGCAGGAAAGTGAGTAAGTAACAGTACTAGCGAGCAGGGGAACCTGGCCTCAGGAGGTGGCATCTAAGCAGGCATGAAGGCCTGAGGCAAACCTGGGTTTGGTGTGTTCAAACTGCGAAGAGAAGTGCCCAGTGGCCCAGGTGCTGTGCGAGGGGAGAACAGTGCAAGCTGAGAGAGCAGGGCAGGGCCCACTCTGGAGAGCTCGGTGGTGAGCAGTCAGAGTGTATACTTAGTAGGATGGAAGGTCTGAGGGGGCAACTGGCAGGATCTCAGGACATTTTAGAAGGATACTTCCTGCTGCCTGGAGGAGAATGGGCCATAGGGAAGCAAGAATGGAGGCAGTTTGGGCAACATGGCATACCTCGTCTCTTCAAAAATACAAAAATTAGGAGCAGTGGCGTGTGCCTGTGGTCCCAGCAACTTGGGAGGCTGAGGCAGGAGGATCGTTTGAGCCCAGGAGGCAGAGTTACAGTAAGCTGAGATTGCACCACTGCACTCCAGTCTGGGTGATAGAGAGAGACCCTGTCTCAAAAAGAAAGAAAGATAAAGAGAGAGAGAGCAAGGGAGGGAGGGGGAGAGAGAGAGAAAGAAAGAGCAGGGGAGGGACGGAGGGAGGGAGGGAAGGAAGAATGAAAGTGGCTTCTGGCAGATGAGAGAGGATGGTGATTGAACTAGGGGAATGGCAGGGGAGCTGGAGAGAGAAACAAGAGGGCAGCCTCAGGGGCCTGCAGAGAAAGGGCTGGAGAAGAACATGAGGAGAACCTTCACACCAGCAGTCCCTGGACAGTTCCTCAAGGGTGAGGACCGAGGGTGGAGGAAACCCTGTTGGAGTTAAGCCATCCAATAGGGCCAGTTAACTTAGAGCACCCTTGTGAGTGCTCCTAGAGAGACCCAGGCTTTCAATCACCTGTTGCTAAGGAATAATAACTCACTTTTCCATTACAGGAAGGACAAGGAAGCATGGTATAAGGCAAGGATGACATGCACACAGCACTTCCACACCCATACCCATGGCAGACATCACTAATCAATCATGCCATTCCTTCTGGTGAGCCCAGACTAAGCTTTGCTGCCTTTCCCAAAGTAGTTCTTCAGGCAGCCCTTCCCAATCACCTGGTGATGGCACAGGGTTAACCTATTCGTCATTCCCAGTGCACAGAAATGAGCACTGACGCTGGAGCCCAAAAGACTTAGGTTTAGCTCTGCTTCTGCCATTTAGTTGCTGTGTGTCTGTGGACAATTTATTTAGCCTCTTTGAGTTTCATTTTCCCGTCTGTTAAAGTAAATCATTATTCCTTTGTCACATGTTTGATGTGAGGACTAAATGAGATAATACACAAAAGCACTTAGCTTAGTTCTGGTACAGGTAGGTACCAATAAATGTTTAAAAAAAAAGCCCTCCTTTGCCCCACCCACATTTATACCCTGAGATGTTCACAGACTAAACACTCCTACATGCTCTCTGACAGTGCACATTCAGGCACACACTTACACACAAGTGCACACACTCACACAGTGCATAAGAGGATAACAAAAATTATCCTAACAGCTGGCAGTGGAATTGATCTTAGGGAAGGAAGTGTCTTTTGTTCAGGAAATTACCTTGATAAGCCTCTAAGGATATGGATTAGCAAAAGTCAAGGAAACAAAAAGATGGCTGAACTGCTCTGCATTAAAATTGAGACAAAACGTGGAGGAAGGGGAAGGAAAGAAAGAAAGCCCAGCAGGATGGGTGCTGCAAAGAACCAAGGGGGAAGAGAGAGGCAGAGGGCTTTCTAAGGATGAGTGTGTCAAATATTCAACGTGGAACTGCTTGCAGGTTTTGAGATATGAAACCTCTCTCTCTCAAAAACAGACCACGATTCCATTTGTATAGAAACATCTAGAAAACGCAAACCAATTCATAGTGATCAGTGGTTGCTCAGGGTGAGGGGAGGGGGAAACTTCTGGGGATGGTGCCCTTGTTGACACACACGCCTATCACCAAGCACCTGCAGCCTCTCCTCTTTGCATTTCACCCTAAAGTAAGGCCCTCCCACCTCTTGGGGCTGGGAGCCACGTGTCAGGGAAGAGGAACCTCTTGACTCAGGTTCACAGGAATGTGTGTATATCTATATGTGTATATCTAAATAGAGATCTAGATCTAGATGTCAAAACTTGGCAAATGGAACACTTGAAATATGGACAGGTTTTTAAAATTATACCTTAATACGCTGTTAAGATGTTTTTAAAAGTGGTTTATATCGATTCAATCCAAATATTTTTGTCTCTCATGCTTTTATACGTGCTATTTTTCCCCACCTTTCAACAGATACTGACCCCCCAAAACAGTTTCTTCTGTCCCACACCACACCTTCAGTCCAGTCTGACGCTGATGTTAATGCCTTATGGGAATGGTTTTGTGGTAGAATGTGAAGGAGAGATTGAATCCTACATCTAAGTCAAAACTGCAGCCGTGGACCAGTATGTGGGGCAGAGGAAATGTATCCACAAGCTGAACAAATTCAGCACGAGCATGAGCTTGGAACCAAGACCCTCATGAGAACTCAAGCTCACTCCCCTCTCTGGAAATTCTTAGAAATCTCAGGACAAAACATTGAACTTCCTTAGGATGTGAAAAGGGAGTTCCAGCCAGCATCATAGGTCCTGGTTGACACCTGTGTTACTTACACAGACAGAAACACACCCAGGCACTCAAAACACACATGCCCAGCAGCAAGCACCTGCAGCCACTCCTCACTGCACCTTAAAGCAAGGCCTCACACCTCTTGGGGGTGTGAACCACATGGGTGGGGAGAGGACGTGGCTCTTGACTGAACTGTGTTTATTCTATAAAGAAACTTTTCAGAAATGCAAAGATCAGGGCAAAGATGGGAGGTCAGCCTCTTTGACAAACACATGTACGCTGGATACTTCCTTTTTCCTTTCTTTGTTTTGTTTTGTTTTTGAGACGAAGCCTTGCCCTGTCACCCAGGCTGGAGTGCCGTGGCATGATCTCGGCTCATCGCAACCTCCACCTCCCAGGTTCAAGCGATTCTCCTGCCTCAGCCTCCCAAGTAGCTGGGATTACAGGTGCCCGCCGCATACCTGGCTAGTTTTTTTTGTATTTTTAGTAGAGACAGGGCTTCACCATCTTGGCCAGGCTGGTCTTGAACTCCTGACCTCGTGATCCACCCGTCTGGGTCTCCCAAAGTGCTGGGATTACAGGCGTGAGCCACCACACCCAGGCTTTCTCTTAGGATCATCAAGTCAGTCCATTCTAATCAACCTCATAACACACTTTGCAGCAATATTCCTTCAAGCTGGCACAATAATCATTGAAAAACACAAGGTCAGTTTGCTCCTGGCAACGCCTGGCATTGCTGAAGAAGTTCCTCAGCTCTGCAAGGTGGTGTGCTCCAGAAGGCAAACATCGCCCCAGCCCCTCAGGCCTCTGCCTCTTCCCTCCCCCTCCCCTGCCTCCCAACACCACTCTCCAGAGCACCACGCGGAAACCAAATCAGCTGCTCCTTCCGAGGGGATAATCAAAGTGCAGGTCTCTGGAGAGGACCAGCTCTGTGGAGCAAGTCTTTAATTTCAAGCTGACAAGGTTGGGAGCATGAGCCATGGGCTCCTCCATAGGCAAGACGGCCGGATGGCCAGGAAGCGCAGCTGGTGAGCAGGAGAAGGGGAGGGCAGATGGGGAGGGCTGGATAGGAGCCACAGGCAGCTTCCCAGGTGGGCAAAGTGCCTCTCTGTGCTATGGAGGTCTGTTTGCTCTCTGCAAATCTGAGCTGTAGGCATCTCCCAACATCACCCAGAGGGATGTCCACAGCTGCAGCTGTGGCCCTTGTCTGCCCAGAAGGCTCAGGAGCTGGAGGAAACACTGAAGGGCAAGCCTCCGGCCCAGGGTCACACATGCCTCTGAGAGGAGAGGTGGGGCCCTGAATACAGACCTGGGTGGAGCTTCAGGGCTCCTCAGGCTCCTGAGCCCAAATGGCAGGGCTGCTTGGGAGCAAGCCTCACTGAGATGAAGAAACCAAGACTGCAGAAAAATTTCAAGTGCTCAGAAGCAGGTGTTGCTGGCGCTGTTGTCATCATCCTGTCATCAAGAGACAACGGGCCCAGAGAGGGTAGGAATTCTGCTCCAGGTCACAAAGCAAGGCCATGAAGAAACCAAGGGTAAAATATATTCTCTTTGACATTCACGAGTAATACATCCCAAGACCTTGGTGAGGCCTCAATTTCCCAAATAAAAAATTGAACTGGTTGGGCAACACCATTGCCCCACTGGGCTGCAGTAGCTGGGCAGCCCCTGGACAGCTCAGACTCCCTGCACACACTGCTCGGTGGTTCAAACCTAGCCTCAGCAGAGGGGCAGATTTATTACTGCATGGGCCTTCAGTGCACTACCAAAAAACTGAACTCACAAATAGCACCCCAGAAAACCAGCCATCTTTCCTACAGCCCTCTCCTCTCCTGGATCGGTGACCCAACCATTGGCTCTTGCCATGCTGCATTGGGCTGGGGATCAGGAGGGCCCCTGTGGGCAGGTGAGTAAAATCAGGAGGGAGAGGCAACCACCTGGGAGCACAGCCCCAACTCTGAGCCCAGAAATGTGCTGCCTCCCTTCCCCTCGCCTCATTCGCCAGTGCTGGGCCTGAACTTCATGCAACAGAACCAACAACTTGGATGCCATCCCTTTGGGAAGCCTTCCTCCTTTTCCAGGTTCACAGATGTACTGTGTTCCCATTCCATATCATTTGGGCTCCTTGTACTTCTAGGATCTAAGCACCTGGCACGGTGTCTGGCCTTGGCGAGTGCTCAGGATTTGCTGACTAAATAAAGCTAAACATGTATGTGAATCAGGCTCCCTGCATCCTGACCCCTTTCTGAGCCTCACTTTCCTGCTGCGGAGGGTGGTTGGGGGCAGGGGTGTTACTTGCTATCACAAGGAATCAGTGATGGCCTGCAGGTTGGGATCTAGTAGACAGCTAAGGACTGAATGGTTTCCCTCTCAAAATCCATCTGTTGAAGCCCTAACCTCCAATGTGATGGTATTTGCCTTTGGGAGGTGATTAGGTTTAGATGAGGTCATGAGGGTGGGGACCTCGTGATGGGATTAGTGCCCTTGTAAGAAGAGACCAGAGAGCTTGCTCGTGCTCTGTTTCTGCCATGAGAAGACGGCTATCTGTGTGCCAGGAGGTGGCCCCTCACCAGGAACTGAATCAGCCAGTACTTTGATCTTGGACTGCCGGACCTCCAGAACTGTGAGAAATAAATGTTTGTTGTTTAAGCCACCTGGTATGGGATATTTTGTGATAGCAGCCTGGGCTTACCCCTGTAAGATACAGTGGTAACTTCCCCCTGACATATCCTAAAGCCATATTACCAGAGTCTTCGCCTTGTCTGTGAGCAGAACTGTGTCTACTGAGTCGAAAATGCACCGGGTGCGTGCCCAGAATCTGGGTTCAAGAGCCAGTCCTAGTGTTCATCAGCTCCATGACCTCAGGCAAGGGATGAAACCAGAGTGCACCAGAGATGACATCCACAAGACCTCAGTTTCCCCATCTTTTGCTCAAGGATACTGTGAGTGAGGCTCCCATGGGACCATGTGCAGGCATGTGCCTGGAAGGCAGAACGCACTGTAGGAACGTGCGGGAAGCTGAGGTCCAGCCGGCATTGACAGACCTGTTGGAGGAGGCTTCTCAGGCTGGCAGTGTACAGTTCTGAGCCCTGGAGCAGTTTTCTCTCTACCATTCCCCACCCACCTACATTCCGGACCTAGGAATCCACCCACTGTCTATAGCATGTTTGGGCCTGTCCACTTGCTTTGTTAGACACCTCTGGGAAGCGTGTCTTGTTTCTGGGCTGCACCAGACACCTCTAGAAGGCATGTTTGAATCCATCTTTGTGTCCTCTGGAATCAATTTGACTTGATCACCCTCTGCTCTCTGAAGTGACCCAGCCATGCCCCATTTGGAAAAGGGAGGTTCCTTTTGCTGCAGGAACCCCCTCCCCACAACAAAGCCTGTCCTTGGCATTTGGTATTGCTAACGGCAAACAGCCCTGTCTTCCCAGGATGGTGGGATCAATAGGGGATGGCTTGGAGTGGGTCCTCAGTGGCCTTTCCAGACCTGGCACACTCTGCTGCCACCTGTGCCCACAGGCCAGCACCACCCTGCCTTTACCATCCATGCCCCACTGTGGGATGCTCCTCCCTAAGTCCTGACTGATAGAAGATGTGACCCCCAATGCTAAATGACACAGGGCTGCTGGAGGCTGCATGGGCCCCCCAACCCAGGAACCCAGCTGCCCCCATCCTGTGCCCAAGCGTCCCAGTCCCCAGGGAATCAAGGCAGGGGTGTGAGCTGGCCGCTCCTGTCTCTTGCCTTCTTCCCTGGTCTTCAATATTCATGAGCACTCCTAGCAGGGGAGCTAAAAATGTTCTGCTCCTAAATCTAACTGCTTTATGGAAGCCTAATTAAATTCTTTGGTGGAAGGGGAAAAAAGTGACCTTCAAAACTGCCAAAGCTATTCGGAGCGGTGTGTCCCAGAAACCATTCCCCTTCTCTCCCCTCCTGCTGTGGGTGGCCTTTGCTCTGGTGATAAAATTCTCCACCTCCCCTCAGGCTAAGGGCCCAGGGAGTTCCCTGGGGGTGGAAAGTGTGCGCGATGACAAGATTACCTCCTATGGAAGAAACACAGCCAGGCAACGATCCCAACTGCTCAGGGGACCAGGCAAGCTCAGCCCTTGCTGGAAACTTGGGTCTCAGCTAGTGGATAGGGTTGGAGGGAAGAGAAAGGGCAGTGGGGGATGGGGTTGGCTCTGGTGGAGAGAGAATAACAGTGCCCCTTTCCTCCTAGACAGGTGCTTCTGCAGTAGGGTGCCCTGAGAATTTCAGGCTTCCTCCTTCCCCGGGCCACCCTGTCCATGAATCCTGGAAAGACCCAAACAGGGGCCCGGGATAGAGAACAGCCCTTTGCAAACCCCTACCTGGGAGCCTGGAACTGGAGCTCACGCCCAGTTGCTTCTCCTATTCACTGAGGATAAGCAGTCATTTTCCCAGAGGTCGACGAAGAAACCTGCCCCTTTTTGAGGGCTGCCGACTAGCGGGAGTGAAGGGGTCTGAATCTCCCACCCTCTTCCCTGTGACTTGGCCTCCCGAGAAGGTGGAAGGGATGAGAAGGGTATGAGGATATGAGCCGCACAGCCCACCTGCGCAGTTAGAATTCACCTAGACACAGGCGCATTCCAGCAGGTTCAGTCAGGGACCCCACAGACCCTCCTCCATGAGAAGTAGGTGGCTGGTTAGAATCCCCCAGGCAGGGGGTGGAAAGACAGCGAGAGGTTTAGATCTCCACAGCACAGCAGCATGGGCGCCTGGCACTGCTAGGACCTCAGTGGCTATGTGGATGTAAAGGCTCATCCCTGCCTGATAGGTGAGGACAGGGTGGGGCAGGGGCAGGAGGTGGAGCCAGGGGGTGGGTCTGAGTGACCAGAAGCTTTCTCTTCCATTTTGGGAGGAGGTCATTTTTATCCACTCCAAAGTTGCCTTCTGATTGGTCGCCCATGAGTCATTCTCAGGCAGTGTCACAGCCCAGTGTGATGACTGGTTGCCAGTGACACCTGGCTCTCCATGGGCCTGCTCATTCTGGGATGCATATTCTTCAGAATCACTTTCTAGGTCATTTTGAGGCCCTCAGAACAGACCTGCTTGGTGCGTGCCGCTTCTGGGTGAGCACATCCAATCCTAGTCCACGCCCAGACAGACTCGAGAAAGCAGTTCGCCAGGCAGTCTGCAGAGATCAAGGCTCTCGTCTGCTACGCCAGCCAGGGAAAATGCTTCATCCTCCCCTCCTGGCCTCACCTGATCTATGGCCTCTTCCCACTTATTCCTGACTCCTACCTGGGCTGCCCTTTCCCCCTCCTCCTCCCCAAATCCTGCCTGCTGCTGTGTCCAGCTTCATGAAGGAGAATTTCCCAGGCCAGGCCAGCTGGCAGTGATCGCCCTCACCCCTGCCTCGACTCTCAGGCTGAGCGGCCCACTCACTTCACACCTCTGAGCCCCTCATGCCCAAGCCCATCCTAAACTCCCCAACCAGGTTTTAACCCCAAGGGGCAAATATTTATCCTCTAAATGCCTTTGGGAGCTGCCAGTGTGCCTTTAGAAGACTCAAGTGCTTCGTGAAAGAGTGAATGAATAGTTGAATGAATGAAAGTGGATGAATAAATGAGGAAATCCACTCATTTAAGAAATACTTCCTAAATATTGTATGCCAGGCATGGGCTGAGTGATGAGGACTCAGGGGATTCCAACAGACCTGCCCCTGCTCTCATAGCCCCTTGTCATGCTGGGTCAAGTGAGTGAATAAAGAAGGGTGAGGGAACAGGGAAGATGAGAGTGAGCAGGGACCAGGCAGTGTTCGAATGCACAGGCCTTTGGTGACCCCAACAGTGTCCTGCTGGTTGAGGGGGGACAGGCCTTGTCTAGACCACACCCAGCCCTGCTCTTCCTCTCCTGGCTCCCCTGGAGCTGGCTTTCACCAAGGTGTGCTCACACCCCTGCCCCTGCCTTCTCCACCAACCCACACATCTATTTTGGTGTCTGCACTAGGCCAGCTGCTTCCTCTTCCATTCTGCCTTCAGAGGCCTTGAATCAAATGGGAATGCCCAGTGCAGCCCTGTCACCGCCATCTTGGGCTGAGACCCAGCCTGCTCAGGCCTGCACACAAGGGACCAGCAAGCCCCTGTCAACGGCCGAGCAAGGGGACCTGAGCTGGCTGTCAACCATCCTAAACTCCCCAATCGCCCCTCAGGCCAGGGCATGGAGAGGGGGACCTGTAGTAGAAGGAATCAGGCCATGTGCCCCCATTAGTGGGACCAAAGGCCCTGGCAGCCTTCCGAGGGCACTGTCAAATGCCCTTGGAGATGGCCCAGCAAATACACAAATGTTAAAGCATGTTATTCTGAAGAATAACAGTCAATCCTGCTGTGGTGCGCGAGCTAAGGCAAAGTAGTAAATACTTTTTATTAAGATACATTTAATATTGGAACAAAACTGAGTTTGACAGACCTAGGCTTGTCCTACCATTGCTGCCACATCTTCATTTAATCTCTTTAGTCCCTTATTCCTGCGACTTTAGGCTTGGCCCTTCTAGCTTCCCTTTAATGTGGCGTGTGTGTGTGTGTGTGTGTTTGGGTGAAGGATGGAGGGATAGGGAACTAGTGTTTCAATTTGTATGCAAATGTTTCCGATATAATTGTGTGGCTTTGAACCAGGAGAAAAGAATATAGGATTTGGAGCTGACCTAGGCTGAGATCTCAATTCTGCCCCATATGAATGCTGTGAGCTTAGACAAGTTCATCTCCGTACCTTCACTTCCATCCATAGGTGTCATAACATAGCAGATGCTGTGGTCAGCCATGCAGATGCCTTCTCAGGTGCGTCCTGCAGCTGCCTGGCACTGCCTGCTGCTGGCTCGCAGCAGAGTCCTCTGCAGGAAGGCTTTGGCAGAAAGGAGCTGCCCTCCCCAGCAGTAGGCATCCTCCCTCAGGGTAGGTACCCAAAAGCAGCCTGTCCCAGAAGACTGGTCCACATGAGAGACAGAGGCTTGGCTCTGCTGCCTCTGTTTGACGGAAAGACTATCTCAGCCTCAGCGCTGGGCTGGGCTAAGGCCTTTAACTACGCTTAATTACAACACAGCTCTAAACACAGTTCACCTGCCCTCTCTGTCCAATCTTGCGTCCCTCACTCGCGTACAGATGTTGTTCTCTGGGGGGGGCTCCCCAGAAATCTTCTGCCCGCAACACGGTGTCTCAGAGTCTGTTTCCTGGGGGGACCCGACCTCAGAAAGTAGGCAGGTTGTAGTCAGTGAAATATGATAAGGCATGTATAAGGGCTTAGCGCAGCGCCCGAAGCACAGGAGGACCCAATTGATGACAGCTGCTGGGATTCTCCTTGGAGGTCACTGTTTCCTAGCCCTGATGAACATTGAAATCAGCTGTGAAGCTTTTTTTAAAAGGCCATTTTTTTCGAGAGATTCTGATTCAGTAGGGCTGAAATCAGACCCAGTCTTCTGTATTTTAGAAAGTCCACAGGTGTTTCTGATGGACAGCCAGGGCTGACAGCCAATGACCTGGGTCATTTTTCTATACCACCATCACCCCTATAATTTACAGGCAAGAACCACAAATGCATGCAGGGCAAAGTGACCTGTTCAAGGGCAGACAGGTACTTAGATGCCCAGAGAGGGTTCAACTCATTAATCCTCACTCTGTCAGGGTCAATGCTTGGGTTGTGTGTGTGGTGGGGGGTGCTATAAAAGCCCCTGATCCCAACTCTCTCCAACATAAGCACAGGCAGCTGCATTTATTAAGCAGATCCCAGAACATTTGGCCTGACCAGCAATACAAGCAGTATGTGATCCACCGATGCTTTCACTAGTGCAGGCTGTGAGCTCCCAGAGGAGGAGTCCTCATTGTGGCTGTGGTGGTCAGGGAGGTCTTCAAGGAGGAGGTGAGCCCTGAACCAGATTTTAGAGAATAGTGAGGCTTCAAATAGGGAGCAAACAGTAAGGGTGCCTGACCCCAGGACTGGTCACCTCATTCTGTGTTCAGTCCGTTTCTAAGGACACCAATCCTGATCTGTATTCTCATCATCCTTCTGGCAAGACCAGGGATTTCAGGAGCACTCAGACTCATGGACCAGTGGGCAATGATTTCCCAGTTTTTACAAGAACGTATTTTGTTCTAAAGATTAAAACTTAGGTAAGGGTTTGCTTGAAGTTGGATTAATCTGCACTTCATTAGCTCCATTTCTCTTAAGCACTGGAGTCGCACAGTCATGTGATCACATGGTATGGTGGAGGTGGAGCTCAGGCTCTACCATTTATAAGCTGTGTGACCTTGGTCAAGTTACTTAACTTCTCTGAGCCTCTGTTTGTTCAACTTTAAAATGGGAACAGTGATACTTACCTTTTTCCCTCTCTGGATTGTTAAGAGGATCAAATGGGGTCATGATCTCAAAAACAAACAAACAAACCAAAAAGCTCTTCTGTAAATGTCAAAGCACACTACAATTGTGAGCTGCTAGTATTTTCCACATTTCTCTTTTTAAGCTCAGGATGCAGAAGCCCAGGGAGGTTTCTGCCATTGCTCAGTACCCTACAGTAAGCTATTTGGGGAGCAGAGGCAAGACCAAAGTCCCCCAAATCCTACTCTAATGCTTTTTCCAATACAGCAGCATATCTATTCCTCAAATCTTTCTTCTCTCTCTAATTTCTTAGGCACTACAGGGAATTGTGCATTCTCACCTTGCCCTAAATTTGTAGTCTTTGATGCCTCGTAATCTTTTGATCCCTTCTGCAGCAGCCTGCTAGCCTGTGCCCTTCCCGCCTCCGTATCATCTCAAGGGGCTTTCTGTCTATACTCTCTTTACTTTGGACATCCTAAAATCAGCCTGGAACCAGCCCTCACCCAGATGATGATAACCCCCTCCTCCGCGGGACTCTTTCCTCTCATTTATAACACTGGTGCAATGTTACCTTCTGATTCATTCACAGCAAGGCACTTAGGATCTTGGGAAACAGAGTCAAAAAGTAGTCTGTAAAAGGACCCTTGAGGGCTCAGCACCAGCCATTGCTGGGCAGCATGATGAGGCCACAATGGAGCCGGGCAAGGCGTCTCCTGGAAGCTGGGGCTGGAGGGCTGTACTCTGATCCCCAACCTCTGCTATTTCTCTGTCCCGATATCTCCGCGTGATCAACTAAATCCTCAGCTGCAGAAACCTCCTGCTGCTCTGTGCCAGCCTCTGGGTCTCTGGTGCCAAACCCTTGGCAGCCCCTTGGCTCCCCACTCCATTCTTCCACCAGCCCTGCACCCCCCCTCCCCACGGAGAGCCCTCCAAATCCAAGGCCCAGCTCAGGCTTTCGATTCCAGGAGACAGGTCACGTCCACCACCCCGGGGTGCAGTGCGAGCCAAACTAATCAATGGCAGAGCGGTAGATTAAGGGGCCCGGCTAGAAGCCATCCATCACTGTCGTTTACCCGGGCCTGTCAGCCTGCAAATGGAAAAGGAGATGATGTGAAACAACCCATCTGCAGGTTTTTAACGCTCTTTACAAATTGCCGTGGTGAATAACTTGTTGCCTGTATTTATCCCTTTTCAAATTGTCTCTTAGCTACAGTCATCCGTCTTCATTCTACACCCTGATGGTTCGTGCACCGCCAGTTGGGCAACCTCATTATTTCCCTGCTGCTGCTGCCTGGAGGAGGCAGGGGAGGAAGAAAGAGAAGGAGAAGGAATGGAGGAGAGAGAAAGAAGAGAAAGAGTAGAGGGAGAGAGAAAGAAAGACAGGGAGTGAGGTGGGGGTGGGAGGGCGGTGGGAGAGGAGAGACTCCGGCCAGTGGAACCATCTTGGGCAAGAACCTACTCAGCTAGGGTTCTTCCTCGGAGGTCCCCACTTCCCTGAGCTCATGGTGAGAGAAAACCTGTCCCCTCTGCCAGGAAGTTTGGGAGCAGGGACTATCCTCCCCAGAAGGTACCAGATCAGTGGTCAGAATTTCCAGTCCCAGGTTGTGGTCCCAGGCTGTGGTCCTTCATCATTCCCACCTCCAAGGAAGAAAGCCTATCTGTCAGACCAGTTGTAAAGCTTCATCATGCAGAGCCATCTTTCACGTGTCCCCTTCCTCTTCCCACGTGCCATGACGTGCTACTTCTAGCTCTCCAATGAGACCCTTCCCTGTGCTTTGGTTTCCACTGCCCTGGGTCTGGCTGACATTCCTTCCTCCTCAGCTTGGGGCTGTAGCCTCCTGCAATGGACTGAATGTTTATTTCCCCCACAAAACTCATATGATGGCATCCTTACCCCCAAGGTGATGGTATTAGGAGGTGCGGGTGATTAGGTTATGAAGGTGGAGGCCACATTGATGGGATTAGTGCTCTTATAAAAGAGACCTCAGAGAGCTCCCTTGCCCCTTCCCGCATGTGAGGGCACAGAAGTCACTGTCCATGAACCAGGAAGTAGGCAAGTGTCAGACCCTGAATCTGCTGGCACCTTAATCTTGGACTTCCTGGCCTCCAGGACCATGAGAAATAAATTGTTGTTTATAAGTTGCCCAGCCCAAACAGACTAGGACACCTCCTAACTGATCAGTCTCTCTGCCAGCCCACCTCCTCACTCTCAAGAACAAATGGAAAACTTCTCATAAAGGCCATGTTATTTCTTTACTCTGTCAGTGTCTTCCAGTGATCCGTGAGCCTCCTGTGTTAGAATCACCGGGCCACCTTGCCCCAGGACTGCTGATGTAGTGAGGCAGGGGTTGCGTGTTACATGTTTCCTAGCTGGTTGGTGTGCACTGCAAAGGTCGAGGGTCACGCCCCAGAAATTTGTTTGACACACAAGAAACTGGACACACAGAAAGATGCAATAATTTGCCCAAGGTCACACAGCTAATTAGCAGCTGAACAGGAACCAGTAAACAGGCCTCTTTTCCTACAATCAAGTGCCCTTCCTCCTATAAACAGTTAGATCCTTGTAGGAATAACAGTTGTTTATTTATCCAACTCTGACTCAAACAGAAGCTCCTTGAGGTCAGGGTCCCCTGCACCACTGTACCCCTCCATCCTCCTCCAGGCTCAGCACAGGGTTTTTGGTACTTTTGATAAGACAGAAAACTGTAGAACAGGATGCATCAGGCCAAGACCACATGGAATTTTTCCTCCAGGGCTCTTACAGGGCTCAGAGTCTCCCACTTTTTGTTGGGGTACTATGGACCAAGCCAAAATCCGCCTGGCTGTCAAGTGCTGAGTTTCTAACACTGCATCCAATATTTCCACTCAGTCCTCCACGGCAGACCTTTAAATATTTGAAAACAGCTGTCAGGATCCACTTCCGTGTTCTCTCTTCCAGTTTAAAGTCCCAAGCTCCCTCAACCACTCCTTGTCTGGCATGGCAGCAAGACTCTGGGGCATGCCAGGACCCCTACTCCGAATGCCATACCATTTGTCAATGTCCTTGCTCAATTGTGGCTCCCAGAATGAAATGCAAGTCTCTAGATGTGGTCTGACCACTGCCAAGACAGAGGGCCATGCCATTATCTCCCCTCTTCTGCGCTCTGTGCTTCGATTAATATAGTCCAAGATTGCATTGCTTTCCTGGCAGCCTCACCCTACTGTTGGCTCACATTGCTCTTGGTCTGCTAATCCATCTACCTCTATTACTATCTAATCCACAATTCTCCATCTCGTCCCTGAGGATTACATCAAAGTCCTTACAAAATGCCTTGCTGAAATCCATATATGCCATGTTCATTGTGCCCTACATGTCTACCAGTCTAGAAAACCCAGCGGCCAGAGAAAGGAGTTTGTTGTGGTGGGACTTGCACTTGGTGAACCCAAGATGCTTCCTAGTGATCGCTGCTTTTCTTCCTGCAGTTTCATGAACCATCCACTCAATAATTTTTCTTTTTTCTTTTTTTTAATATACTTGAAGTTCGAGGGGACACGTGTACAACATGTAGGCTCATTACACAAGTATACATGTGCCATGCTGGCCCACTGCACCCATAAACCCGTCATTACATTAGGTACTTCTCCCAGTGCTATCTCTTCCCCCACCCCCCACCTCACAACAGGCCCTGGTGTGTGATGTTACCCACCTTGTGACCAAGTGTTCTCATTGTTCAATTCCCACCTATGAGTGAGAACATGCAGTGTTTGGTTTTCTGTCCTTGTGATGGTTTGCTCAGAATGATGGTTTCCAGCTTCTTTAAAGTTCATATGGAACCAAAAAAGAGCCTACATTGCCAAGTCAATCCTAAGCAAAAAGAACAAAGCTGGTGGCATCACACTACCTGACTTCAAACTATACTACAAGGCTAGAGTAACCAAAACAGCATGGTGCTGGTACCAAAACAGAGATGTAGGCCAATGGAACAGAACAGAGGCCTTAGAAATAACACCACACATCTACAACTATCTGATCTTTGACAAACCTGACAAAAACAAGAAATGGGGAAAGGATTCCCTATTTAATAAATGGTGCTAGGAAAACTGGCTAGTCACGTGTAGAAAGCTGAAACTGGATCCCTTCCTTACACCTTACACAAAAATTAATTCAAGATGGATTAAAGACTTAAATGTCAGAAATAATCTTTCTTTAGTGCCCTCTCCGGAGCTCTTCTCACCCAAGGTGCTTGCTCAGTGTCTGGACTGAGCAACGATGACAGGCCGCCTGATTGATCATGCCACTCGTGAGGTTTATGCTGGTCAACAGGGGCTGCCCGGGGAAAAGCAGAGAGGGGAGTAAGTCCAAAAACCACAAACTCAAATGCTCATGGAAGTTGTAAATAGCTTGATAGAGGGACGATGAGTCTCTAGGTTAGAAAATTTATTAACAATGCCGAATGTATTTCACTTTTCCTGCATGATGTTTGATTCAAAGAAAATATGAAAACATTACTGGAATCCCAATTCTACCAAACCATTTCCTTTCTCCTATAATTAGGTACTCTGAATTTTAGTATCATTTTGTGTGTGTGTTTGTTTCTTCTGATTTCCACAGACTATTTTTAGACCAATCATGACTCATTTTTTGAAAGGCGTTAGGAAAAAATGAAGTATTTTTCCCCAGCAATCAAATGTTCCTGTCCTCTGGGTTTAACACATTTAGGTATGTCATAGCTAGGTGACAGACGCTGGGGCAGGGGGAGGAGAGCCCACAGGAGAAAGTCTCCTGATCTTGGGGGAGGACACAATGAGGGGAGGCTCCACACAGGAACCTTCAGCCCCCGGCCAGACCCACTGATTCATCCCACCCTGTCCTCCAAAGAGGGAGATAGATCCAGGATCCAGGAGGGCCCAGCCACAGGAAGTGCAGGTCGCACCAGGACGATGCCAGAGAGGCATCACAGCCTTGAAGAGTTGCCCCTGAGAGAGCCATCAGGCTCATTATTCTTCAGTCAGAAGCAGGAGGGACATGAATAAGTACATGAATAAGGACATGAAATTCTTTTTCTGGCTCAGAAAAAGAAAGAGCTAACAATGAAAAATATTCAACTGTGGGATGAGCTACTGGACAAAGTAGTGAGCTCCCCAACTCTGGGAGTGTTCAAACTAAGCTGGTTCTTTCCAGACCTCGATGTCTAAGGCCCCTTCCAATGCTGACTATGTGGTATCTGCCAAGGAGGCTGCTGGAAGAATTCCTGCTATAAAAGAGAAACTGAGTCACAATGTCCAAAGTATCGTCCAACATCAGGACTCTGGGAAGAATGAGACCCCTGCATCTACGTCTGCACTTGTTCCCCAAAGCAGAGACAACACGGGGAGGACTGGGGGAGTTTCACCTCCTCCATTCGGCCTTCCTGCTGTGATGCATCTGGAGGGGGAAGTCTCTGAATGCTCTCCCCCAGCCTCTGCCACAGTAACACACACACTTCCCACCTCCCACACGAAAAGGGCTTTACACACAATTTACTAGCTAGTCATGGATTCATTTTCCAACTCCATTTAAGTGCTCAGACCTTTTATAGAGACTCTTGTGGACCCACTTCCTTCTTTCTGGGAGTTTATACTCTAAGATAGACATGCTGAATTAACGTGTAAAACACACTGCCAACAACAGCAACACAAACCTGTATCAATTCAATGTCCCTGGATGTGAGAGACAGAGAAAAGAAGAGAGAGAACATGTATGCAGGGGAGGGGAAAGTATCACATTTACTCTGGGCTGTCTCTAAACTACACATGCCCTGTCCTTGCCCAATGAGAGTCTGCCATGCTCCCCTGCCCCACCACACAACATTTTAGAACCCACCCACATGGAGGGCCAATGTTACATGAGAGGGGCCTCAGAAAGGTGGAGAACACTGGAACTTTACAGTTTGCAAATCCCTTTCTCATCCATTACTCTTGGATTGTCCATTCAGTCACCAAAGATTTATGCAGTACCTACTGTCTTCGGGCACTGAGAGTACAAGAGTGACTCAAAACAAACAAGTTTCCTAGAAGCTCACATGAAGCTCACAGCCTGGTAGAGAAGGCAGACACTTGTCAACAATCACCTAGGTGTAAGTGTAAGGTGTAGGTGTAAGTGTGCACCTACAATACTCTCGGGTGAGTCCAGCAATGGAAAGTCATTTAGTGCTGTGGAGTGTGTAACCCAGGGAGCTGACTTAACCCTGGGCTCATGGAGGACTTCCTGGAGGAGGTGACATTTGAGTTGGGATCCGAAGGATGAAGGATGGGTAATCAGGTGACAAGACCAAGCCTGCACTTTGGAGGTCTGAAAGATACAATCACCCTGTGAAGGGCATGCATGGTTCGCCCAAGAAACGTGGAGCTCCTACACATGTCAGGTGCTCTGGGGCACTGGAGACACGTGGTATCCCAGAGAGAGAGCCCAGCCCTCCTGATCCTTCAGTCTTCAGTCTAGAAAGGGAGGCAGACAGCTAGAAATGTCACGAGACTTCGGGATGGTCAGTAAAGTGCTCGTGAGGAAAATTGCAGGGTGCAGACAAAATAGATGGCCCCACCTGGGCCATCCTTAGGAATGAGAATGACGAGACTTGATGGCTAGTTGAATGTGGTGGGGACCAAGGGTAACTGGGGAGGGTGAATGAGAAGTATGGGGTTTCTACTTTGGATGCCAGGTACATGGGGAAGCCGTTCACCGAGGTGGGGAATGTAGGAACCGGTGCACTTTGGAGCACAATCCATGAGTATGATTTGGGCATATCCAGCCTGTCCCAGGTCTGAGTTCTCCCAAGGACAGGATGAAGAGGAGCTAAGGAAGGATTCTAAGAAGAGATACTCATTTGGCTTGTTCTTGAGTGGCAAATAGCATGGAAGGGTGAGGAAGAAGTAGAGTCAAGAATTCCACGGAAGGGCCACAGCTTAGGCAGAGGCCTGTAGCATGAAGGAGCAAGGTTTGTTTACAGAACAGCAAGTGGCCGAGCTTGGCTAGGGTAGAGTGGCACACAAGTGTGAGGAAGATAAGGATGGAGAGTCAGGCAGGGGGCGGGAATGCTAAGAAATTTTGACTGACCTAAAGGTAACGAGAGTCACCAAAGGGTTTTGTGAAAAAAAATGACATGGTCAGATTTGCGCTCTGAAAATTCATCCCTGAGTCTGGTCGGCTAACCAAGGGGAGCACAGCGGAGCGAGGAGCCGCAGGAACCCAGAGACACTGCACGCCCCACTGGCAAGGATGGGCCTCCCATGGGCCTGGGCCCTCCACTCTTCCCTACAGGATCCCCTGTCCCCAGACCTCCTCTGTCTGTCTGTCTTGCCCACCAGAGATGGGGAGAATCGTGGGCTATTCCCCAATAGCCAGGCCCCATCCTTTTCTAGGATTCCCAACCCCGGGGCTCTGCAAGGTCTATTTAAGGCATCCCTGTGCTCCCTGGAAACCCCAGGCTGTGGCCTCAGCTCCCACCCACTCCACATGAAGCACCACCACTGTGCTGCCGGAGCTCCCCACGCCCACTGTCCTTGGCCAGCTCACTGGCAGCACTGCTCCTGGAGGGTTGCAGCCAATCCAGGCTTCAGCCCTGTCTCCATCCCCATCCCTGCCCCTCTAGTCTGAGAACCCTCTTCCTGGTACGCTCTCCTCTGCCCTCTTCAACTGGAGTCCATTTGCTTTCACTCAGCCTGGGTCCACATGCTTTCAATGAAAGAGAACTTCTGGTCCTGCGGTTTTGATTCCAATCTGGAACATTTTCTTTCAAAGCAGGAGGAAGGAAACAGCTGATACCTGCCTTTCTCTTTGTCTACCCTCACAGATCCCTCCAAATGCTATCTGTTCCCCCACTCAGGTCTCTCCTGGGTCCCCAACCTTTCCAGGGATCCCCAGCCCCATGCTGCCTGGGTGCAGGTTTTATTACCCGTGCTGCCCTTTGCTCCCGCTTAGGCTAATTGAGGCTGGCACACGAGTAGGGGCCGCTAATGGGCTTCCTCTGCACAGGCTCTCAGCCGGCAGATGGAAGGGACATGATTGCCTCCTTTCCCGACCATTAAGCGGAGCAGCCAACACCACGCACAGCTCCTGGCTGAGCAGCAGGGCATATGGACCAGCAGGGGACATGGGGGCTGGGAGTTCTCCTACCCCAATCCTGCTCAGCTAGCAAAGGCATCAGGGGCTGTGGCTGGCTGAGAGGCCAGGGACAACCAACTGTCAGACTTCCTGCCAGAGGTTCAGCCCAGGCTGTCTTCACATCTACCCCTTCCAGCAGACCTCCACGGCCTCTGGGAAGAGTCCCCTTGCTCCTGGCCCTGGACAGGAGATGGGGAGATTGGCTAGGGCAGCCCAGCCCAGGCACTCTGGAGGGGTTCTCATATAGGATAAAGCAGCAAGGGTCACCCACTCCTGGAACACTGCCCTCCCTCTGCACTCCCATGAGCCCCTATACATATACATCTTCCAGAATTTGTCTTAAACTTCTCCTCTGGGCAGCCCTGATGTATCAAATGAGGTCAGATGTCCCAATACATATTCTCACAACTCCTGGAGTGTCTCTTTCTTATCACTCATCAAAATTACAATTACTGCAATAAGGGACGGAATTTACACACAATAACTCGATGGGTAAGACAAAGTTACTTTATTTGCCATTGCTGATGACTTAATGATCCAGGTTTTCCATCCCTGCTGACAGTTTGGTGGGTGTGGGGGTCTTAAGGGATGGAGGGGATGGTGATCAACTCACCACTGAACAGTAATTCCATTTAAAAGTCTCTTTTAGCACCATTTCTTCCATCCTCCTTCCTTGAATGGCCTCAGGGTGGGGGAAGTTTGTGTCTCCTTGTGGTGCCTGGAACAGGGCCCCTAGCCCACCTGCTGTCCTCTGGGTTATTGTCGGCCTCCATGAGATATTCCCCTGGGCCACCTGTCTCTGGGTGTCCAACCTGTTGCCTTCTGGCTGCACCTGATCTTTTCTGACATCAGATAGCATTCCCGGAGGAAATCCCAGCTGCTCCCACCACCTGCCCTCACATGACCTCCTCATCCTGACTCCAGGCCTCTATGTCCACAGTTCTTTCACACTTCTGCTATCTCCCCTCTGGGCCATGTGGAACTCCCAGATCCTCTCCTGTGTTGGATACAGGGCATTGGCAACCAGGAACACTGATTAAGAACCGCCCTGCACAGCTCCCTCAACCAGGGCTGCACCACGTCTGACCAAGGGCTACGCCAAACCCGGACCTTCTCTGGGAGGTTTGTCTTCATCTCAGGCCACACATAGAAGGCAGTCCACATACCCCAAAATTCTCAGGTTCCCCACACCTACCTGGGAACATTTATTTCTCATCTGTCCCTGCTCTGACCCAGTGAGGGTGACATTGAGGAATAAGGAGGCTCACAGCCTCCCCTACCTCCCAAGAAGCCAGGAAGAGCTTCCCCCTTCCTGTTGTTGGGGTTCCCTTTGGGTTCCCCAAAATGCTTCCTGTACAGCCTGCAGAACCCTGAGCCCAAATAAACCTCCTTTTTAAATAAATTACCCAGCCTCAGGTATCACTTTATAACAATGCAAACGGACAAACACAAAGCCCTAGCTTAAAGCTATGCCCAGGCCTCCAAGCTTCGCTCTGCTGATGCAAAGAGTTGTTTCATAAATGTAACAAAAAGCATTTTATCTCTACAAATTAAGCTGTCAAAACCATGGTTTCACGAAGGCCTTTTAAAAGCCACGCAATGACCTCTTTGTTCCAGAATCATTCAGTTTCTTTTATGCTTTCTTGAATATAAAAGAAAGGTGAGGGGTGACAGCTTTCAAACTCAGTTTCTAAAATAACCTTAGGAGCTCACTGCAAAGGTGAACCATTGCTGACGTGCAACTCATGAAGAACAGGTGGTGAATCCCTGAATCTGGTGATCTCCCAAGGCCCTCCCAGCCCTGCCAGTCAGTGGTGGTTATGACCCAGCAAAGGAGCAAGATCAATATACAAATAACTGCAGCGTCAGGCAGGGCCCAGAGAGTGCTACAGAAAGGGGCAAGGGCCTTAGAAGGTCGAACAGAGAAGGGGATTCATCAATTAGAGCGTGAGTTCTCAACATTTGTTTTAGCCTATGACCCCAGTAATGCTTTCCTCACTGTATGAAGTATAATTCCATTAATCCAGAACAGTTGTTAACCTAACTTTTGGCAGTTTATGGACAAAAACAATAGACATGTTGATTATGACCTTTCAAACTACACATTTTCTCTTGCTACCTACCCTCCCACACTTCACACAGATTCAGATGAAGCCCCCGCAGGAGGAAGAGGGTGTTAGGTGGGTTATTAAAGTCAGGGGAGGCTTCAGGGGTGGCGTTGAGGCAGGGCTTGAGACATGAGTGACATCCAGACAGATAGTAGTAAGAGTTTCCAGGCAAAGGGACCCCCAGTAGCAGATGTGCAGGGGAGGAGACGGGTGGTGTGCTTTGAGTCTGGCTGGCAGTGGAGTACACAGGGGAAGGGGAAGATGAGGCCAGGAGGGTTGGTCTTGGATCCCAGGCTGGGGAAACTGTACCTGGAGCTGAAAAGTGCTCTGAAGACTGACTGAGGGCTGAGCAGGGAGAGTTTGCCCAGCTGAGTGAAAAGGGCCTGGCCTTCCAGGGTGTGGAATCTCTGGCCTTTTACTCCTCCCTCCTTCCCTTCCCCTACCAGCCTGACCCTGGGGACTAAGTTAAGCTTCTGGGAGAGCAATTCATCTGAAGCACAGTCTTCCCCTGGAACCCTGCCCAAGGCAAGCCTGCAGATACAATCTGCAGAAGCTTTCACAAGGCCTGTAGCTCAAAGAACAGAAGGAATCAAATGTAAAGATATTATACTGTCCACTGTACATAACAGAAAATCAAACTCAAAATTACTTAAACAATAGGAAATCTACTGACTCATGAAATTGGAATCCCCAGGGGAAAGGTCAGCTTCAGGAGGGGTTTCACCCAGAGGTTGGTAATGTCTCATAAACCTTGGCTACATTTCTTTGTGATTCTCTCCACTCTCCTTTTCTAATGTATCAGGCCCATTCTCAGATTGAATTCCCTCACAATAGCAAAATGTGTGCTAGCACCTCCGGGGTCACATGCTTCCTTTTTCATAACCAGGGAGGTTTAAAAGGCTTTTCTTACTCCCAGCTTTTACCACAAATCCCAGTTTTCTCTCTGATTGGACCAACTAACATCACAAGGTAGCTCTCAAGCCAATCACCATGGCCAAGAGAATCCTATGCATTGATTGGCTTGGTGCTGGGTTATATGCCTTTTCCTTACCCAATCACTAGGGCCAGGAAAGGTAAGAATACTGTCATTGGCTTAGCCCATTAGGGACCAACCCAGAAGTTGAGTCCTGCTCAGGTGACAGGGCTGCTACATAGTGAGAGTGGAGTGAATGGACGCTGGCAAAGCAGACAACACTGCAGTCCAACACAGATGTCTATTTTGCTTTTCTCATGAAAGGCTGGGTGAGTGAGAGAAGAAATTATAATTAGACTTAGAACTTCCAGAGTAATGTGAAGATCACCCATAGACTTAACTCGCCCATATCCCCAAGGTCACGCAAAATTGGGGGCTGGCTATAATATATTCTTTCATCTTTCCTTCTCTTTCCTTTTCCTCTTCAATCTCTCTTTTCCTTCCCTTTTCCCCCTCTAGTGTTGCCTTATACCCTGGCTTGCCTGACTTCTTTTCTTTTTTCCATTCTTTCCCATCTCTCTGTCATCACAGTGCTATATTGCCCCCCAACCCTGAATCTCTCCACCACCTGGGTCTTTTATCTCAAAATCATCCTTCCTTCCCTGTGCACATCTCCAGCCACCCTCTCCCGATGTCTCTGAGTTCAATTTCATCTTCAAATTGCTTTATTGGTTCTGCAGAAAAACAAGGCTAGCTAGAGCCATTATGGGTGCATACGATGTGCATTAGACTAAAAAAATATTTAAGGAAAATACTGTGGCAAATGGAATCAATAAACTCCACATCAGACTTCACCGGGAAGAGGGAGAAGGCTACCTCCAGCTAAGTGTACCGGGAAACTGCTCAACATTCAGCAGCAAGAGCTGGAGGCTGCTTGACTGCCTCTCCCACAGTACACATTGGTCTGAGCAAGCCGTGGACTCCATGTACTCCAGCCTCCCACTTTCCCAGCTGCACCTGGCTCTGACCACACCTCGCCTCTCCCCTCCCCGTCCTCACTTCTCCTGTCTGCTGCTGAAGATCCCAATGGCTTCCACACAAACCCCCTTCCCCCAGACTGTAGTCGATTAGTGGTGCTGATGAAGAAAGGGAACACGATGATGGAGAGAGAGGGAAGAGGACTAGGGGAACAGAGGCATTTGCATTGTGTTATTTTTAGACCCAAAGGTGAAATCTTTCATAATTATAATTTTTTTCTTGAAAAAAAATGAGAGTCTGGTGGGTGGTGCTTGTGCCCCTACCTCCTCTTTGTCCTCTCCCTGCAACAGACAGGGAAGAGAAGAGGAAAGAGCAACACAGAAAAGAGAGGAGAGCAAATCAGAGGGGAATCTGTCCTACAAAACTGGGGTCTCCAAGAGCCTTCCACCTGCCCCTAAAGCTTTAGTATGGTGAATTTCAGGAAGGATGAACCAAGGCTAAGGTCACACTGGGAATCTGAGCTGTCTCCCAAGCACTGGGTCGCCCTGGAGACCTGTTTGCTATGAGAGAGGGAAGAACATGACTATAGGAATCAGCTTCCTTTAACAACGCTTTTATCACATCCCTAGTCTATCCAAGTGCTTTCGCATACTCTCCAGGGCCTTTTGGATTAAAAAGCAGCTAGTACTCCCAGGTCCCGCAGGAGAAGGATCCCTTCCTCCAGAAGGGTATCCCCTCCTGGACCCTCCACCCATTATTATTCCCCCAAAACCTCACAGGAACCTTATTCTACCCCATGCAACTTGATGAGCTGACCTTCCCCCACACCATGTCCTATGAGAGTGCTGCCTCACACAAAACACAGCAGCACCACTCCTCTGGGGAGAGCTCCAGGGGGAGAGTAGAGGAGCGAGTAGGAGAAGCAGCAAACCAGAGGGCAAGACACCTGAAACAGAGCCCTAGCTCTACCACCAACTGCGTGAATTTAAACAACCACTACCAATGAAGACCTCAGTTTTCCCAAATTACAATAAAGGGGTGAATAGATTGAAGGATTTTAGGCTAGGATTCAGGGATCCCCTGAATTTGCACTGCTGTTTGTAAGTGTGCTTTTCTGGCAACAGGCTTCATCACAACCTCAAAGGGGTCTAAGAGCCCAAAAAGTTGAGAGAGAGCCATAGAGGGTGCCAGTGGCCAAGTTTACATGTGGCTCAAGTGTTCTAAGCCTTCCCAAGCCGCCAGGTGGGATAGCTGCTCAGAGTCCTGGCTTTGTCCCCTGAAGATGTACCTTGGAGTGCCCTCCCTAATGCCCACATGTTGCCTTTACAGGACTGCTGTGTCACCTTTCTCTGTAACTGATACCAGCATACTCTTCCTTTTAGTATAGTTTAGGCAGGCTCCTTTTATTACAATAAATCTTATTGAAAATGAATAAAATGAAAATAACATTAAGTTGGTCAGGTTCTCAAAAATCCTACCAATTCCACTCAAAGTAGCAAAGCTGCTTATTTGGAGTCCAAATTACCTGTTCCTAGAGTTACTGCTATCTTCACAGATGGGCCAACATCTTCATAGACACTAATTTTGATCATTTCCCATCAAACTACCTTTGTCCCCAAACCATCCTCTAATTCCCATCATCATAGGCTCCAGGTGCCATGTTGCCTCTGGGCACCTAGACACTAAACTTCCTAAACATTTTGCCTCATTCAAGGACAAACATCTTCTTTAAAACTAAGACTTTCACCTGGGTACAGTGGTGCATGCCTGTAATCCCAGCTACTTGAGACTATGGGGTGGAAGGATAGCTTGAGCCCAAGAGGTCAAGACCAACCTGAGCAATATAGCAAGACCCGTCTCTAAAAATTTAAAAAAAAAAAAAAATGAAGACTCTTCATTTTCTGATCAAATGCCAATTATAGTGACTCAAGCCTCTTAGGTGCTCAAATAATAGACATTGAATTGATAAGTAAGTGAACAAATGAATCAATTAGTAAATTAGTGAAGTAAATGAATGAAAGCTTCACTTCTATTACTCCCTCAACTCCCATTTCTCCTAAGCTAGAGACTTCTGGCTCAATTCCCATATAGGCTCAGTGATTTGCAAGCCATTTCTGACCCCTCTGAGCCAGTGAATGGCTGAGCCCTCCTGTGTCTGGTACAGATCAATCCACCACTGAACCCTTCTTGAACAATAGACTGATGTCTTTCCTCTGTAATAGAAAATTTAAATATTTCTTCCACCTGGTTTTCTCTCGCTCTTCTTTCTCCTGAGACTTCAATTAAATATATGCTAGGCTTTCTCATTTTGTCCTCCTTGTCTTTTACTCTCTTTTCTGTATTTTCCATCTATTTTTCTCTCAGTGCTACACTCTGAACAGTTTCTTCTGACCTTAATTCCAATTCAGTAATTTTCCCTTTAGCTGTATCTAATCTGTTTTAAAACTCACCCATCAAGTTCTTAATTTTAGCTATTGCATTTTAGTTCTAGAATTCCTTTTTAAAAAATTTGTTATGTATTTAATAGTATTCAGTTCTGTGCTGAAGTTTTCAAGCTGGTGTTTTTTATTTCTTTGAACATAGTAAGCATAGTTATTTTATAGTCTATGTCTAATAATTCCAATATCTGAAGCCTGCATGACTATTTCTATTGTCTATTGTTTCTACTGGTACTTGGTCATAGTGTCTTGTTCCCTTATGTGTTGGTCATCTTAGAATGTGTGTATGACATTCACCTCACCCCAGGTACTATGTCTCTAATCTCCTCAGAGAACTTTGAGGATGGAGGACATAAATTCAAGGGGCTGCTATTCCTGTCAGGATGCCATTTCACATTGTTGTTCAAAGTTCATTTGGAAAACTACTCAAAGAGGTCTGAAATTGGGACCCACTCTTGTCAATACCTGCCCCACTCTTGGAAAGTACTGAAGTGTGCTTGAGGGTTGTGGGGGCAGTGGGGATGGGGGAGTGATAAGGGAAGAGACTTCTGGGAGACTTCTTCCCACTTCATCACAAACACCAAACCATGGTCCTACCCAAAGGCATCAGCATCACCTCCTGAGCAACCACAGAAGAGGAGACTTTCAACCAAGCTTGCCTGGACAAGGCAGAGATGAAATCAGGCTTCAGAGGTTGCAAAACTGTCACCTGGCAGAGCAGCATTCAGTCTGTTAATGTATTTTATTCATGTATTCATTTGTTGTTTTAAAGTACTGCTCAGAACCAGCAGATTTAGACCAACTTTTAAAAATCAGGAAATTTAGCTTCTCTTGAAAGATCAGAGGTTCTGATAACACTGAGCCCTGATACCAGGAGGTAACAATTGGCTGGAGTTGAGAAGCAGCCATCCCTGAGAAGCAAGAGCTCTTCAGGAGCTGCATTTACCACCACTCAGGCAACAAACAAATTTGCACTTATTCTGCCCACTTCACTTAATTACTGCCTGACCCTGTAAGAATTTAATTTTTCAGTCCTTCACCTAGAGAAAAGACAGTGTGTAATTCCGATCCCTAGGAGTTTCCAAGACTGAGACAGACAGCACACAGTCAGTAGAGCAAGAGATCAGAGAGGCAAGGGACCTCTCGGAGGCTCCTGCTGACCCTGGAGGAATGTGCCACAGGGTCTGCCCGGCCCCTCCCCAGGTTTCTGGCAAGGCCTCCCTGCCTAGGCCAGGTGACTGTGTCTAATGCAACCTGGCCATTTCCTGTCAGACCAACCTCAGGCAAATCATTTAACATCTCTAAGCCTCTATTTGCTCATCCGTAAAATGAGAATGGTCATAGTTCCAGATCCATAGGATTGTTGTGAAGTTAAATGAAGTAATGGATGAAAAAGCCCTAGCATAACATCCCGTAGATAACAGGGGTGCCTGCTGCTTCTCCCTGCCCTGCCTACTCTCACCCTCCCTGGGTGCCCTTAGTACCAGAGACTGCAAGGGCCAGAGTCACCATCATACTCCTTGAAGAACAGATGATGAAACCAAGGCCCAGAGAGAGGGAGTTTCCCCTAGTTGCTGCAGTGTGAGCATCCACCCTTGGTCCAATGACACAAATCTGTCCAGGCCAACTTAGGCTCAAAGAAGGGACCAATCATAGCCAGGACTGAGGAGAGGTAGGAGGGAAGGCTTCCTGGAGGTGGCAAACTCTAAGCAGGATTTGAAAGGAAATGTGGAATTCAGATTGGCAAGGAAAGGGGTTTTCTTGTATGCTGCTCCCCATAACCCACACTTTGAGACCCCAAAACTGAAAGCATTTTACTGTCTTTGAGCTCCAAACAATAGTCCCTAACCCCATCCTTACCCAACTGCCCTCTCCCAACAAATGGACTCAAAATACCCTTACCTGCCCTGCTAGTTCTAATTAGAACTAGGAGACAGACACACACACACACACACACACACACACACACAGAGAGAGAGAGAGAGAGATGTTTGTCTTCTCCTCTTGTGGGGTCCTTACACCACCAGCTCATTTTTACCGTGGAGAATCCCCAAACTGATACAAACTCAAGACATTCCATATCAGAATTAAGTTTTCTCTAAGGCAGTGATCAAAGCGATCTTATTTACCAAGGAAATTAAGAAGGCTCCAGGAGGAATTGCCATCTAGAACCAAACTCATCAAACTCAGGTGCTTTCCTTTGTTTTTTTCTAATGAGTTTTAAGCTGGGCTCCCCTTGGGACACGAGTAAAGCCTGCCGCTTCCTGAAGTTCCTTCCTTCCCACTTCCTACCACTCCTCGGCCAGGCTCTCAGGACCCTGTCAGCCAACCCACCCTTTCCCTGCACCTCCCAGAGAGCACTCCTCACCTTCCCGACTTCTCCTTGGGCTGCTGTCTCCTTACCATCTCCTCGACTGCTGCAGCTGCTACCACCAACATGCACACACACACGTGCACACACATACACGTGCACACACACATGCACACACACGTGCACACACATGCACGCACACATGCACGTGCACACACATGCACACGTGTGCACACATGCACACACATGTGCACGCACACATACACGCACACACATGCATACATACGTGCACACACACATGCACACACACGTGCATGCACACACACTGCTGTCGCCACTCGTGGGGTTCTCTCTCTGCCTTTGTGGCAATATGGCTTCCCTCTTCCCTTCCACTGGAACCACTGTGGCCCAAGCCATGGTCACTTCTCTGTCCTCATCTTCTCTGACTTCTTAGTGGCCTTTGACCCAAGAGAACCCCCTTCCTTCTGGAAACACTCTCTCCTCTGGGCTTCCCTAACCTCTACTGACCTGGTTCTCCCCTCTCCAACTCCTTCTCAGTCCCGTTGTCAGACATCTTTCCCTGACCTCAAAATGCTGGAACAGGAGGTTCTTGGGCTAAAAGTGCAGTTTCACCACATCGTCACCAACACTGCATCTTATTTTTATTTTAAAAAATCTTTGCTAATCTGAAGGCAAAAAACTGTTTCATTGTTTAAATTTCTATTTCTTTCCTGTAAGACGACTCGCTAGGGCCTTGTCGTAGGCCATGGTAAAAAGTTTGGGCTTTCTTCAAAACTCCAACAGAGGAGTAGCGTAATTCAATTTTCACCTTCACAACTCCCTCTGGCTGGCGAGAGGAGGCTGAACTGAAAGGAGACAAGGACAGCAGTGCCAGCAAGAGAGGACAGTCACGTTGGCTGGGGAGGCAGTGCAGGGCTGAGAAACAGAGGGACCTGCATGGGTTGGTGGCAAGGGTGCTGGAATGAGGGGAGGGGGAATCAGGGATGACCCTTGGGTTTTCAACCTGAGTAACTGGAAGAGTAGTAACAGCTACCGCTTACAGGGGATGGCCATGCATCAGATGCTGCTGCACAGGTTATGCATGTTTTCATCTGCTTCTCCTCCACTCTGGGGAATAGGCGCTGTTGGCTTCCCATTCCATGGTCGGTTCTCTAAATACATGCCCAATGTCAAGGTTGTTGTGTTTTTTGGTGGTCTGTCTATCAAGAAGGATGAAGAGGTGCTGAAGAAGAACTGCCTACATATCATCGTGGGGACTCCAGGCCGTATCCTAGCCCTGGCTCGAAATAAGAGCCTCAACCTCAAACACATTAAACACTTTATTTCGAATCAATGTGATAAGATGTTTGAACAGCTCAACATGTGTTGGGATGTCCAGGAAATTTTTTGCATGACTGCACAATGAGAAGCCGGTCATGATGTTCAGGGCTACCTTGAACAAAGAGATCCGTCCAGTCTGCCACAAGTTCATGCAAGATCCAATGGAGATCTTTGTGGATAATGAGATGAAGTTGATGCTGCATGGGTTGTAGCAGTACTACATGAAACTGAAGTACAACCAGAAGAACTGGAAGCTCTTTGACCTTCTGAATGTCCTTGAGTTCAACCAGCTGAGGATCTTTGTGAAGTCTGTGCAGCAGCACATTGCCTTGGCCCAGCTACTGGTAGAGCAGAACTTCCCAGCCATTGCCATCCACCGTGGGATGCCCCAGGGGCAGAGGCTTTATCAGTATCAGCAGTTTAAATATTTTCAGTGGTGAATTCTTGTGGCTACCAACCTACTTGGCCAAGGAATGGACATTGAGCGGGTGAACATTGCTTTTAATTATGACATGCCTGAGGATTCTGACAGCTACCTGCATTGGGTGGCCAGAGCCGGCTGGTTTGGCACCAAGGGCTTGGCTATCACATTTGTGTCCGATGAGAATGATGCCAAGATCCTCAATGACATGCAGACTCACTTTGAGGTCAATCGCAGTGAGTTGACTGATGAGAGAGACATCTCCTCCTACTTTGAACGACATGGTAGAGGACTCCCCCACTGCAAAATGTGACCATCTGTCCTTCAGGAGAGGACACATCAGGGTAGGGGTAAAGGAGACACCAGTGGCCCCACGCCTGACAGCTCCCACCCCATGGCTTCCTTCTTTTGCCTCACCACCACCCCTGAACCCCCATTTCTGATTTGTCAGAATTTTTTTTTATCAAAACTAAAGATAAAATATATATGTATATATAATATTATATATTATACTTATTTATTATATACTGTATAATATACATATATATTTACTCTACTCATATTACATACTGTAAATATACCATAGTTGAGGGCACTGAGCCCAGCAAGGCCATGCCAGAGCCAGAATTCCAACCCCGGCAGTCTGGCTCCAGAATCCACAATCCAGTAGCCACGCTCACGGCCTCTATTGAGAGAGTTGAGCACTTAGTGAGATGGAGAAGACTAGGGGTGGAGGGGGGTGGTCCCAGGGTGGGAACCCCCAGGGTTGGGGCCCATGCATCTGCATTCTTCAGCCTCCCAGTGGCCTGACTATAGGCAGGCTGTGCATAATACTCCTACTATTAAAGCCTTCCAGAAACATGCAAAGAGGCAGGGGAACAGAGGAGGAAGACCTGAGCTGTTTTTAGGAAGCTTCTTCAAGGGCAGGAGGGTCTTAAACTGAGACAGGGAGCTCTGTCTACAAGGAGATGCAGATTTAACACTCACTTTGTCTAACCCTTTCCTCCTCCACACGCCTTCCTTTCCCACTCATGCACCTGACCCTTGCCTCTTTGAGACAGATTTACTTTATTAATTAAAAAATAACTATGCTTTTTTAAATTTTTTTGACGGAGCCTCACTCTGTCGCCCAGGCTGGAGTGCAGTAGTGTGATCTCAGCTCACTGTAACCTCTGCCTCCCAGGTTCAAGTGATTCTCCTACCTCAACCTCCCGAGTAGCTGAGATGACAGGCGTAAAAAATAACTGTTTTCTTAATTATAAAAGTAGATATTTGTAGACATTTGAGAAACACTGAAATGTAGGAAAAAATTCCCATAGGTCACCCAGAGAGTTGCCACTGACATTTCCGTGTTTATTTTAGATAGAAAAACGTCATTTTTTTCAACCAGAATCATAATATACATTGAGTTTGTGTCCTGATTTTTTTCACTTAAGATACAATGTAAACATCTTCTTGTGTTGTTCAATATTCTTCTAAACCAACAATTCCCAGAACTACATGGCAGCCCTTGTCTGTGGGTGCCATCATTTAACCAACTCTCTCGCGGTGAACATTTCTGTTGTTTCCAGGGTTTTGTCTCTATAACTAAGCCCGTAATGAATTCCGTGTGTATGTAAACTGCTGCATGCATCTGATTATCTCCTGGAGTGGCCTTGCTCATCCTGAGTTTTGTAAGGTGTTTGATGCACGTCCCTTGCCAAAGCCCTCATCCCAGCCCCTGTCACCTCTCACCTTTCCTGCTGCCATAGGCGCCTACCTGTCCTTCCTGCTTACTCTATTAACTGCCCCTGGCAAGCCATGGCAAGAGGATTGCTTGAGCTCAGGAAGTTCAAGACTAGCCTGAGCAACATGGCAAAACCCTGTCTCTATAAAAAATACAAAAACTAGCCAAGCATGGTGGCACACATCTATTGTCCCAGCTACTTGGGAAGCTGAGGTAGGAGGATGGCTTGAGCACAGAAGGCAGAGGTTGCAGTGAGCTGAGATTGCACTACTACATACCTGGGCAACAGAGTGAGACTCTTTCTCAAAAAAAAAAAATTGTGGGGGTCAGGGGAGAGCATTAGGGAAAAGAGCTAATGCATGCTGGGCTTAATACCTAAGTGATGGGTTGATAGGTGCAGCAAACCACCATGGCACACGTTTACCTATGTAACGAACCTGCACATCCTGCACCTGTACTCTGGAACTTAAAAAAATAATAATTTTTTAAAAAGATGAAAAGATTCTAGAGATCTACTGTACAACACTGTACATGTTAACAATACTATACTGTATACTTAATGTTTTTGAAGAGGGTAGATCTCATGTTATATGTTTTTAAAATAACAATAAATAATAATTTTACAAAACGGTGGCAGTTTAAAAAAAAATTTAAAAAAGCAGTAAGGGCAGACTGTGTGTGCTGCCTCTGCTGAAAACCTAGGAGGGCCCCCAGCACCCCAGGCGGGTCAGCATTTGCAATGCATCGCCCACCCGCCAATTTCTCCTGCTGCTTCCCGCCATGCTCCCCTCACCCACTCTGCCTCTCTGGCCTCTTCTCAGCTCACCAAAAATCTCTGCCACTGCAGGACCCTTGCACATGCTGTTACATCTGCCAGTGCCATCTTGTTCTCTTCCTGTGGCTTGTTTCCTCTCTAGCATTTGTGACTCAGCTCAAAGCCACCTTCTTGGAAAAGCCTTCACTGACTTCCCTTCACTCACCCTCTCCCCTCAGCTGTGTGTGTGTGTGTGTGTTTAAGGCATTTTTTTTTTTTTTTTTGAGATGGAGTCTTGCTCTGTTGCCCAGCCTGGAGTGCAGTGGCACAACCTCTACCTCCCGGGTTCAAGCAATTTTCCTGCCTCAATCTCCTGCAGGGGCTGGGACTACAGGTGTGCACCACCAGGCCCAGCTAATTTTTGTGTTTGTAATAGAGACAGAGTTTTGCCACATTGGCCAGGCTGGTCTCGAACTCCTGACATCAGACGATCTGCCTGCCTTGACCTCCCAAAGTGCTGGGATTACAGGCGTGAGCCCCCACACCCGGATCCTTTCTAAGGCTCTTTACATTTTGTAAATATTTAGTTGCATTTTGATGTGTTCATTTCAAGTTTCCCCTGATAAATGGCGCTCTCTGCGGGGGCAAGGACTTAGTTTCAGTCAATGCTATCCTCCCAGGTTCTAACCTAGTGCTTGTCAAAAAGTAGGTTCTCGGAAAATATCATCCAATTGTCTTCCAAAAAGGTTGCACTCACCCTACCCTTCTGCCAGCAATGCATGAGAATGAAGTTTCACTAAATCCTCACCGGCACCAGGCATGATGCTTTAAAAACAATTTTTACTAATCTGATGGCAAAAATAATAGTTGATTATTTAGATTTGCATTATTTTGACTGTTAGTGAGGTTGAACATTTTGAATGTTTACCGGTCTTCTTTTGTGATCAATAATAAAAAGGCCTGTTCATGACCTCATTCATATAGCTGGTCCAGAAAAGGGCCTCAGCTTCTGAACTCTTCTAGAAGTAAGCATTTATTCCTGAAGTCTAACCTCAATCCTTCCTGCTGTTGTTTCCTTTTTTCGCTTCCTCTTAATGAGCTCCTTGTGGGGCTGGCGAGAAAGCACATAAGTGCCCTGTCACTGGGCGTCCCTCTCCTGCCTGCCTCTTCTGCCCAGTGTTGGGGAGCAAAGCGTGCATGTGTCCCCCTCCCTATGCCCCCAAGCTCTGAGCGGCAAATTAAATGATTCGATTCGAGAAGACAGGCTGCTCTGGTGAGATGCAATCATCTCTGACTAAAATCTCTTTCTCAGATATATAATGGTCTAATCAATATTAATAGAGAGGCTTATCTGTTTTCCTCATCTCCCATGTCCTTAAGAGTAGATAAAATGCTTGTAAAATAGGGTCCTATTCAGCATATACTGATTGCTTCCAAAACGCATTTTCTCAAGATCTGTCATCAAGTGAGAGTCATTACTGAGCAGCTAGGCCCAGCACCACCGTTGACAAATTTGGGGAAGATTCTTTGATTATTTGGCCCAACATGTGATTTAAGGGCTGCAACTTCTTTGGCTTCCAAATTTGTTCTTGTCTGTCCTACAGGGGGATCTTGGAAGCTGGTGGAGTTTTTAGATAAATGCGGGTTGAGAGGAGGGGAGGCTGAGGGGTAGGCTTTGGAACTGACGTGCCATCTTGCCTTCTTGAGAGGAGACCACAGGGCCTTGGGAGGTGAGTAAGTGCCCTGTCCCTGGCGGTAAGGAAGGAGCAGTGAGCAGACACCCCTGGCATCCCATATTCGAGGCTCATCTCCACGGGGAGGAGAAGCCAGAAGAGGACAGGGAAGCTTCAGAATGTGGGCGGCTGGGAAGGTCAGCTGGGCCCTAGGCGGGGATATGTTGAGAGCAGAGGCCTGGACTTGGCATCCCAAGGCACGTGTCATGATCGGCTTTGCCACTAACTAACTGTGTGAGCCTGGGTAAGTCACCCAGACTCTTTGAGTCATTTTGTTTTCCTTAATCTAGGAAGAGCCCAGTGCCTTCCAGTCTCAAGTTCTTATCCCCCATCCACCCCAATTTTCATAATGGTGCCACCCAGCAAGTGGTTCACACAGTGTGCATAAAAATCATCAGGGTAACAAAACAGAAAATTAGAACCAACTTTAAAATCCACAAATGACTAAGCAAGCTGCAAACATGTGGCAGACCACTGGGTCAGACCCAGCGTATCACATACGACATGCATAACATGTAAACCAGTGCAACCATTTACATGGAGGTCTATATGTACCGACACAAAAAGTCTACCAAGTCATATTGCTGGGTGAAAAAGCAAGTTGCAGAATGACTCATACACTGTGAGGCGTGGGGAGAAACAGAACACGGTGCATGCATGTCTGCAAATGCTTAAAGAAAGTCCGAAAGGATGTAAAAAGCTGATAACAGTGGTTACTTCTGAGTTCCCCCCTGCAGGGAGGGGTATATGATCAAGATGGGCAGAGAGAGTCAAAGGGATTTTTAGCTTTCTCTGTAATCATTTGAATTTTTGAAAGGGGAAAGCCATTCATCCATTTCTTGTATAAATAATGATTGTTAATAAAGACACTTAGGTCAATTGAATTTCCACATGGAAAGAAGTTTATCTTCATCCCCTATTCCACATTATCACAACCACAAAAAATCCCAGATGGATCACAGACCTAAGTGTCAAAGGCCTAATAATGAAGCTTTTACAAGGAAACATAGAATATTTTCAAGAGATGGTGGTAGGAAAAAAAAATTTGAACAGTACATAAAAGGCATTCACTAGAAAGAAAAAAAGCCAATGAGTTAGATTATGTTAAAATTAAGAAATCTTCAAAGAGAAGGTTCCTGCTCCCAGTGTAAAGCTGATGGCCAACTGGCAACCATGGGAGGAGAGCCAGAGTTGGAAAAAATCATCGTTCTGGAACGATCGCAGTAAAGATCGGTTCAGGCAAGAATCATCAGTGGATGCTAAATCCAGAGGACGTTTTGATGAGAAGCAGAGTATTTGCATGGTCTCAACCTGCACATCCCCACTGGTTGCTTATTAGTTTCCAGGGAAAAAATTGTAACTATACAATGGATAAATGGGACACCACCTTGACAGGATGATTAAAATTAACATCAGTCATGAGGGACATTGTGTGGATCCAGGTGTCCGACCCTAAGAAGGACATATCATTTATATATTATTCCATTCAGCAATGCAGTATTACCTCTAATCATAATAAAATATCAGACAAACAAAATGAGGAATGTTCTATTTAAAAGGGAAGTGGGGGAGAGACTGCATTCTTCAAAATGTCGATGTCATAAAAGACAAAGAAAGGCTATGGCGTGTTCCCAATTAAAGGAGACTAAGGAGGCATGACAACTAAGTCCAATACCTGATCCTAGATGGGATTCTGTATTGGAAGGGAAAATGATAAAGTACATTATTAAATCAACTGAAAAAAATTGGAACGCAGGAGATCAGATCAAAGTATTGTATCAATGTGAAATTGACTGAAGCTGATAACTGTAGTATGGTCACATAAGAGAATATTCCTAAGAAATGTATATTTATACACTGACCTATTTGGGAGTGAAGAGTTGCCATGTATGCAACTTACTCTGCAATGGTTCAGAAAAACGTGTGTGTGTGTGTGTGTGTGTTTGTATGTGTAGAGAGAGAGAGAAAGGTGTGGAAAGAGGGTGCAAATAATAAAGAAAATGGTGTAAAATGGTAACAAAAGGTGAATCTGAGTAAAGGCTATAATAGAACTCTTGTACTACTTTTATTCTCATAACTTTTTAGTGAATTTGAAAATATTCCAAAATAACTTTAAAAATAGAGAGTGAAACAGCATGCTACAAAACGGAATAAAATATTTGCAATACAGATGTCCAACAAGGAATTCATAATCAGAATATAAAAAGAATTCCTGCAAGCAAGAAAAAGATAAATTACCCACTAAAAAAAATGGGCAAAAGACTTGAAGGAACACTTCACCAAAGAGGATATTTGAATGGCTAATTAACACAAGGTGCTCAACTTCATTAGCCATCAAAGAAAGGCAAATGAAAACCAAGACACAATATTGCCATACACCCATTATAATGGTTAAAATTAAAAAGGCAGGTAATTCCATGTGTGGCCAAGTAAATAGAGAAATTGGAACTTGTCATTTCTGGTGGGGCTATGAATTAGAACAAGCCATTCGGAAGAGTCTATGGGCTGGACACAGTGGTTCACACTTGTAATCCCAGCACTTTGGGAGGCCAAGGCAAGAGGATTGCTTGAGCCCAGAGTTTGAGATCAGCCTAGGCAACATAGTGAAACCCTGTCTCTACTAAACATAAAACAACAAAAATAGCCAGGCAAGGTGGTGCACACACCTGTGGTCTCAGCTACTCAGGAGGCTGAGGTGGGAGGATCACTTGAGCCCAGGAGGTCAAGGCTGCAGCGGGCTGTGATTGCACCACTACACTCCAGCCTGGGCAACAGTGAGACCCCATCTCAAAAAAAAAAAAAAAAAATAGTTTGGCTGCATATTAGTTATCTATTGCCATGTACCAAATGACCACAAAACTGAGTGGCTCAAAACAACAAACACCTATTATCTCACAGTTGCTGTGGGTGAGGAATGCAGCAGGCCAAGCATGGTACCTCTGGTTTGAAGTTTCTCATGAGGTTGCTGTCAAAACTGTGAGCCAGAACTGTGGTCTCATCTGAAGGCACGACTGGGAAAAGGTCAGCTGCTAAGTTCACTCACATAGTTGGTGGCAGTATTCAGTTCCTCTTAAGCTGTTAGCTGGAGGTCTCCCTCAGTTCCTTACTATGTGGGCCTCTCTCTTCATGGGGCAGCTCCCAATATAGGAGCTGGCTTTCTTCAGAGTGGGCAAGCAAGAGACAGCACACGAGACAGAAGCCACAGCGTTTTCCTAATCTAATTTCAGAGGTGACGTCCCATTACTTCTGCCATGTTCTATTGTCAGAGGGGAGTCAGTAAGTCCAGCCTACACTTGAGGGGAGGAGATTACACAAAGATGTGAAGACAAAAAGGAGGGGAGCACTGGGGGCCATCATAGAGGCTGCTACCACAGACAACATCTTTGAAGCTGAACACAAGCACATACTCTGACCTAGCAATCCCACTCTGGCAGAACTGCATGCATATGAGCACCAAAATATTATACAAGAATGTTCATGGCAGCACTATTCATAATAGCCCAACTGGAAACAGTCCAAATACCCATCAACAGAAGAATGGAAAAATAAATTGTGTATAGTCATACAAAGGAATACTACACATCAATGAGAACAAACTACAAGTACATGCAATATAAATAAATCTCAAAAACAGTGCTGAGGGAAATTTTGCCAGACACAAATGACTACATAGTGTATAGTTTCATTTATATAAAGTTTTTAAAAAGGGGGACAAAATGAAATTAGAAGTCATAATGGCGGCTGCCCTTGGTGGAGGAGGGGGAAAGCCTGGAAGAAGGCAAAGGGAACTTCTGGGATCTCGAGGTGTTTCTGTTTCTGGATCAGATGCTGATTTTCCAGGTGTGCTCACCTTGCAAAAATCCATTCAGTTGCACATTTATAAATACGCACCTTCATGTACATAGCCTTCAATTAAAAGCTTCCATTAACAAGAATAATCTGGAGACTTGTTGTTAAGTTCAGATTCTAGAATCACTTATGGCCCCTCTCAAAATCCCAAATCAGTGAGTGAAGGTGGGGTGAGTAGAGGTGAGTTGTCCCAAAATCTACCTTTGGAACAAGCTACCAGGTGAGTCTCCTTGTTCTGGGTCACACTTGGAGAAACACTGGCAACCAATTTCCGTTTTAATAACAAGGCAATTCTGAACCCAGGAGGCAGAGCTTGCAGTGAGCCAAGATTGCACTACTGCCCTCCAGGCTGGGTGACAGAGGGAGACTCCATCTCAAAAAACGAAAACAAAAACAAAACAAACAAACAAAAATAACAATGCAATTCATGTGTATGTAGTGACAGCATGGGAGAGAGGGAATATTGTAGTACAACCATCGTTTCAAAATCTCCCTTTGCCTCTGCCTGAGGGTATATAATGTGGGGCCCAAAATCTGTCCACCAAAAGCACCTTTCTTTGGCTCTTTAAAGAAAGTTTTTAAGAGTCAGGTTCCTACTAGAATAGTAGGAATACCATGGGTAAGGAACTTGCCTGTCTTGTTCACTACTGTACCCTACCCAGCAGAGTGTCTCACTTACAACAGGTGAATGAATTAGCTGACTCATTGAATGAAACATGAATGGCTGAAAGATTGAAATATGGTTTATCACACGTACGCATACACACACGTCACATGCACGTACACACACACACACACACACACACACATACACACAAAGCATGATGCAGAGGATTGTCAAATCCCATGCGGGGAGGACCCGAAGAAAGGATCTTCAGTCAGAAGGTTTCATCCCCACTAGGAGTCTTTCTCCATTTCTTCCCAGGGATGTCCCTAGTCTCCTGGTTGTATGATGATGCCCAAGTATCTCAACCTCTCCACCTCTCCTGAATACTTGTGCTACTCATCACCTCCACCAGATAATATGGTTTTGGTTTCAACTCCCGAGGGTTCAAACTGCCTTCCCATCACCATCAGACTCTGGGGCAGTGGTTATTGTGATGGAGGAGCTATCTCTCAACATCTTCAGATTGGATGTTCATACCTGCACAAAACTCATGACAAGGATGTCTTTTCAGAACCTCCAGGCTGTGAGTACACAGCCCAGCAGTGCCCCAGCTCTTCTGTGCCTATTCCTACCATAGCAATTACAGCATTGATTGACAGTGTCCGTATCTATATTGTCTCCTATAGGAGACTGCATTCCCCAAGGCTTAGCCCAGTCCCTGGAACCTCATAGGTACTTTATATATGTTTGTTAAATTGCCTGAATGGAAGGAAGTAAAGCTGAGAGCCCCACCCTTGCCAGGAAAATTTTACTTCCTAGTCTACTGGGCCTGTTCTTACCTAGACCCTGTCACCACCTCCCTCTCCTCACTGTGCCTCCTCCCCTTCCTGGGCCCTTTTCGTCTGCTCCCATTGAAGCTCAGCACCACTCCCTGCCTTTCCTTACCTTCACCTGGGGACAGGGGCCCCTTTCTCAACATAATTCTCACCTTCATTATCCTCCACAGCCTGATCACTGGACCAAGCCCCCAGCCTTGCCAATCAAGCATCTTCTCCAGGCCTCCTTCCCCAAACCCATCACCACCCTCTCCCTACGGAGATACTTCCAAGCTGTGCACACCTCCCACGGGGCCTGAGAAGGGAAGCCTCCCCATTCATACCCTCACTCCTACTTTCAGAATGGAAATCATCAGCCCAGTTTAGAACCACATGTGGTTAAAAACTTTAGAGAGGGGAGGAGCAGACAGGCAAGATAGCCAAGGGTCACGAAGAAACTTTTGGGGAGTGATGGATGTGTTCAGTATCTTAATTGTGCTGACACTTCACAACAGTATCCATAAGTCAAAACCTATCCAATTGAACACATTAAGTATGTGCCGTATGCACTATGTCAGTTATGCCTCAATAGAACTGTTTTACAAAAACAACCAAAAAAACCAGGAGTAACTTTGGAGAGCATGCAGCCTGGGGTTCCCAAAGGGGGTTTCACATCAGAATTACCCAGGGAGTTCGTTAAGAAGATGCAGATTTACCCTCAGAAGAACGGAGTCCTAGTTGTTAGGGGTGGGGCCCAGGAATCAAGGTTTTCTCAGCAAACTTCCCAGGTACTCCTGACGCAACCAGCCTAGCACTTAAAAACCAGTGATGCTCGGTGTGGTTCTGGACCAGCAGCGTCAGCATCATTGGGAGCCTTAATAGAAATGCACATTCTTGACCTATTGAGTCAGACACTCTGGGTGGGCCCCAGTAGTCTTTGGGTTAACAATCCCTCCAGGTGATTCTGAAGCTAGCTACAATTTGAGAACCACTGATTCAGACCAAAGTGTCATTTAATTGATGATGAAAATAAAGTCCAGAAAGAGGAAGTGACTCACACAAGGTCTGTCAGAAGATTCTAAGAGTACAGTCTTGACCTTAAATATTCCATCTCCCTGGCCAATACTCATGCTGTGCTTTTCAAGACAAATGGAAAGTTCCAAGAAAAAGTATATGACTGGCCTTAGAGTAGGCTGAACTCTGTCCCCAGGGAGTTACAGAGACTTGGCCATGACGGACCTACCAGGGCAGCAGGTGTGGTGAAGGCATAGACAGCCCCTCACTCCCTCGTGGGGTCAGTGCTCCTGTTAGTGGTTACTGAGCACCCCGCTGTGCCTGGCCCGTGCCGGGTGCTGAGACACAGGAGGAATAGGACAGCGCCCTTGTTCTCTGGGGACTCCCCATCCAACAGGGTGTGCAGAGGCCTGCCCAGACCACCATGATAGGCTGATACAAGTAGCGGAGGCTCGTCCAGACAGGGCACAACTGTCTGGAAGAGGGGACACCCTGCCCAGCTCACCACACTTGTGCTTCTGCTCTCCCACTCCCCTGGACCCTTCCCTTGTCACCCGTCTCTCTGGCCCCCCATGTTCCCAAACCCAGTCCCCTCACTTTTCTTCCCATCAGCACAATGAACACAGGCTGCCCTTTTATATGAAACTTTAGAGAATAAACAAAGAAGATACCAGAAGTCTGGCTGCCACAGACCAAATTTCCAATCCTGCCAAGACCAGCAACTCAGTCCCTAGTGCTTCCTTATTCCACAGAACTCAGTTATTCTGCAGCAATTCCTTCCTCTCCATTCTGATGCCCATCCTTTCCTAAAATGTAGCACCAGGTGGACAGGATCTGGGCAAGCGGTGGGTGAGAAATGGGCTTGGACCCCTCAGCCCTCTCCACAACCAGGCCTGGAAGCCCTGACCTCTTGACCCCATTGCCAAGAGCAGATCAAGCTGCTTCTACAAAGGCATTTCCAGAAAACGTTGGCCACAGGACAGCAGGGAGAAGAGCTTCAGGAGAGAGGAGGGCATGGCTGGGTGCAGAATCAGTACAGGATGCCCTATGGAGGGATTGGGAAGCTGGAAGGCTCTCTCCTTCCATAGACCCATTTGCAAATCCCCTTACACCCATTATACACAGTAATCCTCACAATAGTCTTTAAAGAGGTAGAAATAGTCTCAAAGGGGTGCAATAGCATGCCTGAGGAGAGGAAATAAATAAACATTGACCTGGGCTTACTGCATTCTGTGGTAGGCAGAAGAAAGTCCCTCCCAAGGCATCCACCTCCTGGTCCCCAGAGCCTGGGACTATGTGACCTTCCACAGCAAAAGTGACTTTGCTGATATGATTGAGTTAAGGATCTGGAGATGAGGAGATTATCCTGGATTAGCCAGGTGGACCTAGGGTAGTCACAAGGGCCCTAATAAGTAAAGCAAAGGGTGGGGGGTCAGAATCAAAGTGCTGCAGCCCGGGCGGACTTCACAGGCTCTGAAGAGGGAGGAAGGGGCCACAGGGCCAAGGAACCACAGACTCTGGAAGCGGCGAAGGCAAAAACCAGGCTCCCCTTCAGAGCCTCCAGCAGGAATGCAGCCCTGCCCACACCTTTGTTTGAGCCCAGCGAGTCCCATTTGGACTTCTGACTCCCAGAACTAGAAGATCATAAATGTGCATTGTTTAAGCCACTAAGTTTGTGGTAATTTGTTGCAGCAGCGAGGGGACACTAATCCAAGTCCCCAACAGAGGGCAAAGAAGTTTACCGACAACGTCTCCTGGGATGGTCTCAGCAATCCCGTGGTCTGGTGTTATCTCCCGTTTCACAGATGGAGGCACTGAGGCTCGGAGGGTGGAGTGGCCTGCCCCAGGCCACCCAGCTGCTCTCAGGGCTGGGCTCCTTAGAAGCAGAGTTTGAGGCAGAGATTTGGGGGCGTGTGGCTTATTGAAGGAGCTCTCTTCAGCAAAACCTGTAAAGGAGTGAGGGAAGTAGCGATGGGGGCTCAGGGCAGTCAACCCTCGACCTGATGCATGTGTCACTCTGGGGCATTAATCAGCTGAGAAAGTTCTCCCCACGCCGGCAAGGGGTTCAGCCCTTTGTACGCTCGAGTCGGCCAGTCGTTGGGTGATGGCTGCAGTGAGGAGGGTTTGGAGGTAACCTCCCGGGCTCGCACAGGTCCCTGCACAAAGGGAAGCTGTGGATGAGCACACCAGCCCGGTAAAGAGGACACGGGCAGGTCACATGGTGCTACACAAGTGTGGTCATGCCTGTGGCCAGGAGTATCTGTGGGATGACCAGGAAGCAACGTGCCATCAGTGTGTCATGGAGCAGTGGCTGGCGCCAATGTGTCCCGGCACTGTGAGATGCCAGGGAGGGGTTAGGTGCCCCTATGGTGCCCAGACCTCCCTGTCCCAGCAGCATCCTCACCCCATTCACCCCATGAGTAGGAGCTGCCTCCTGGAAAGGGAAGCTGCAGCGTCAGCACCTTCTGACAGCAGCACCTCGCCCCTCCCACCGGCTCCTGAGACCAGAGCCTCAAAGGGTTCCAATCCTCTGAGGAAACTGAATGTTAATGGTGTTCACAGTTCCCTTTCTTCCCTCTCCTCCCCACCCTCCTTCTTTTTGAGCCTGTCCCTGAAGCTATTAATATCCAACTTGAACGAAATGGCAACTGTATTTCAATATTTCAACTTTCCCATTTTATTTGCCACAAGCGGGGTTGTTTATCCACAGGCCGTGAGAGGAGCGGGCTCTTTCTCCATCCCAGCCCGTGCTCTGATGGCTGATAATACAGAACATAACGGCCATTACCTGGGCTAGGCAGAAACTGAGTGTTTCATTTTCTGCGTGTTTTCTGTGGTGGGGGCTCCTGCTCCCACCAGGAACCCTCACACACGTGTCACAGGCTGGTCTAATGGAGCAGAAATGGGTTATCCGGGGAGGGCTGGCTGCGGCCACAGGGAGTGCCGAGAGGGTCTCCGCCTATTGCCACTCCCTGCCACAGGCTGGTGGCCCAGGGCCCTCAACAGGACAGGACAAGGGTGGGAGGGTGGAAGGCACCACAGAAGACGTGGATGTCAAGGCAAGAGACTGGAACACTGCCCAGAGGATGACCAGGGCCGCTGCACCTGCCATTTGGAGAGGAGTCTGCTGTGCCTGATGTCTTCTCAGCCCTTGAGGATCCTAACAAGAATGCTGGGGCTCACCCCCTTCCACAGGTGGCGAAACTGATGCCCGGTTAACCTCATCCTTGCCTGTGGACACCGGTGTGTGTCAGTGACAGAGCTCAGGTCTTCTGACTCACAGACTCCCCCACCTTGGGCTCCAGCTCCCCGCTCTAGGGTGGGAATAAGACGAGGCTTCCCGAGGCCAAGCTGCTCTTCCCTTCCAGACCAGCACCTCCAGCCAGCAGCCAACAGCAGCACGTGCTTCCCACCAAGCCCCTTGGCCCCCAAAACCCAGTCTCCTCCATCACACCAGGTGGCAGGCGAAGGCCAAAGGCTGACTTTAACCCCCTAAAGCCAAATGCTGCACCGTTCTTCCCCTAGCCCAGGCACCCAGCCCCACCAGTGCCCCAGACAGTAGTGGGGACCAGTTTGTCCCAAAGACAGGCTGACCTCACTCCTGATGGGAAGTTAATCGGGGGCCAATTTGCCTGGGACAAAGGGACCCTGGAAGACAGAACACCCCAGATTGCTCCTGGGCGCGGCTAATGGGCCACGGAGCTGTCTGCCAAGTTCACCCGCATGGTGGGTGGTGCCCCCTCCCCAGGAGGAGAGCTGGCCATGTAATTACTAGAAGCTGCTGCTTGTGTGGTGCTCCTGCTGCATGCCATGCGCTGTGCAAGGAGCTGACATGTGTCATCTCATGGAAGCAGCACATCAGGTCTATGACAGATCACATGAACGAACAGTCCCCACTTATTAAGGCCTTTTTCTTTATATTGCATCCTCTTAAAAACCTCGAGAGACCATCATGACAGACAGAATGAGCCTCTGTTTGCTGGAGAGGAGGGTAAGGTTCAGAGAAGTTAGGCAACTTCAGGGTCCCCCAGCTGGTCAGTGCAGGGCTTGTCTCTAGGCCCGTAAGAGCCCAAGGCCTGAGCCGTTTCCACCGTGGCTCCCACAGAGGGTACCAGAGGCAGGCAGAGGAGCGCTTCCATGTCCAGGACAAGTCCACACACTGGGCACTGGCCAGGAAAGCTTCAGGTGCCCACCCCCCACAGTCACAGACAGCAGCCCACGCAGACAGCCAGGCTGTCAAGGACACTTTGCCCTGGGAGGAGAAAAGAGCCCCGCCCTGGCCTGCCCAGGACACTGCACTCATGAGCCCACACTGGGAGCACATTCGACTCTGCAGGAGGCACTTACTGAGCACCTAGTCCTGCCAGATTCTGTGCTAGTTTAAAGGCACATGGCTAGTAATCAGCAAAGCCTGGCAAAGGTGCCCCAGCTCTGCCTCCAGGTCTGGTTGGTACTGTTTACAGCCCACTATCTGTTCCCTGTTATACACAGCCCCAGAAAGTCATCCATGTACACACGCACTTACACACACACACATATCTACACACACTCCTGCTCCGGTCTGTGCACTGCCACTCTCACATAAGCATGAGTGTGCGCACACACACACACAGCCTTCCCTAACCAGCCACCCCTAAACTAGGTCAGGCCCTCTAGCCAAAATGAGGAGGAACGGAACAGATGGAGGGATGCAGCGTCTCAGCAACAAAGTTCCAGAAGAGGGCTTAGCGGAGAGATGGGAGAGGGACTGGGGGGGGGTGTCCTGTGCCCAGGAAGAGTGGGCAGACCTGGGGAGACAGCAGATGCTTTCTGCAGGGAACCCTGGGTGTGCGTCTGACATTGGAACAGGCTGGACTCAGGCAGCCCTGTGGCACCTTTAGGGATGGCTCAGAGAGGTGGGACCCGGTGGTGATTGGAGGGTTGGCTCCAGGGAAGGTTTACAGACCTCCTCTGAGCCTCCGTTCCTCCATCTGTGAAATGGGGGGATGCTGAGAGTCAATCACCTGCCTCTGCTCCCACCCCACCAATCACAGCCCACACAGCTGGGCACGAATTCTACTGAGCATTGTTCTCTGGGCTTCACATGAATGACATCATTGATCCTCAAGCCCACCCTAGGAGGTGGGTGCGGTGCTACAATCAGCCCCATTTCCAAGCAGAGAATTAAGGCACAGCATTTGCTGAAGGTCAGAGTGAGCCAGGTTGAGAAGCCAGGCAGTGGGCCCTGAGGCCTGGGCCCCTCTCACTATCCCTACCCACCACCCTACCCCTCTCCTCACAGCACCGAGGCTCAGTGAGGGCAGCAGGCATTGGGGTTCACAGTATAGGGAGAAGAAACCCCAAAAGGCCTCTTGTCCAGAAGCATCTACCCAACCAGCTTCCCCCAGGCCTTTAAAATGAATGTAGGCGCTATCTCCAGAGGGTCACTCTTAAAAGACAATCGATACCTAAGAAGGCTTTCGCCTGCGATCTCTTCAACAGAGATTAGTCATTAGGGTGGTTAGTTAGAAGGTTGACTTTGATTTTAGACAGAGGCATAGACAGAAATGTGGCCTGGAAAAAGAGCTCAGAACCATTCAGGAAGCAGAGAAGGGCAAGCTGCCAGGGACAGTTGATGGGGGAGGGCCGAGTGGGGTAAGGTTGGGAGCGCTGGGTGTCAGTTGCGGGGATGTGGTAGGGTGCAACACAGCCATTTTCCCACTGTTTTTCTGCAACACAATTCTGTTTTTCATACATTTTCCCTGAAAGTGAAATACTAATTGGAGAGGAGAGAGCGGCTGTGGCTAAGATGGAGACGGGGTGGAGGTAACAAAACCCTAATCACTCCAGCCCTCATTACCCTCCCGCCTATGGCATCCCTAGGGCCTTGGGGCCCCCAGAAACCTAGTTTGCAAACCACAAGTCTACTATAAAGAGTAGTGGCCCTGGAGTCAGAGTCTGGGACCCACTTACTGTGTGACGTTGAGCTGGTCCCTTCCCCTCTCTGGGCTTAAGCAATCTTACCTGTAAGTTCTCTAAGGGGTCTCTCCTGACTATGACACTCTAGTTAAGTGGGGAGAGAAGAAAAGGAGGTTGGCCAGGAGTGGCCTTTACTGCCGAGTGAGGAGCTGCGTTGAGCCAGGCAGCCCATGACAGCCACGGACACACCACCCTGTCTGGCCTGACTCTGTGGCCACACCTCCCTTACCCCTGAGTCCTGACCTCAGCATCACACAGGCCTGCATGGTGCAGGCCTGCACCAGATGACAGACGGCAAAAGAGGATGAAGTCTGGTTCCTGGAGTCCTGATCCAAGGGTGCTCCTGATCTTGACCTCTCCCAAAGTCTCCCCGCATCCTTCTGGTCTCTTACTCCTGCACTTCCACACGGAGAGACCATGGGGCTTGGTGGGCTGCTATCAAGAGGTTGGAGTCAGCAGCCAGAGCTAGAGCCCAGTCCCCATCGCCTAGTTGTGGCTTTGCAGGCTATTAGGAAACATCACATTTGCTGCCCTTAGTAACCCTGTGGGGCCAGGAGGGCAGAGAGGGTTCCTTCCCAGGTATAGCTGGGATGTGAGTCTCAGTGGGATAAAGCGACTTAGCCAAGGCCACACAGCTTAACCCTGGTAGAGCCATAACTAGAACCAGGCCTTCCCCATGGTGTGACTCCTGCAAGGCGGGATTCCCAGCCTGCGAACCTGTCAGCACCAGGGACAGCCTGGGAAGGGAGATGCCCAGACTTCCTTTTGGGGACGTGGTAGAGTGTGTACAGAGCCCAGTTAACAATAGAGGCTCCCTCCAAAGAGCTCATGGGTCAGGGCAGGAGGGCAGCCAAGGCCACTTCTACCTCTCCTTGCACCTGCTAAGGAAAAGTGGAAGGGGCCTTGGCTCTTCCTTGGGCATGCAGCACTGTGGTGTCCACTTGGAAGAGTGATGTTTGGCACCTGGCAAGCAAGCCAACAGAAAGACGGAGCCATGGCTGCAAGAGTGCCAGCAGGACCTAGACACCAACTTGGCAAGGCCGGGAACAGAGCAGTCAGCTCCAAGACAGAAGGCTCTCGACCTTGGGTAGAGGAATAACTGGAACCCCATATAGAAGCAAACTCAGACAGAAGCCCCCAGCCGTGGCCCAGGGCCAGCCCACCTACCCCTCATGCTGCAGGGCTACAGGGAAGGAAAGGTGTTTCTGAAGTCTGCATGGGAGCCCCGGATATAGGATCTGGGGCAAGGCCTTGAAGGAGGAAGGTGACAGGGTAAGGACGCTGAGCTGTCAGAGCCAAGGGGCAGGGCATGCAGCGGAGACTGGGTGTTGGCAGAAGGTCTGGGAAGCAGGCATTGTCCCCCATCCGAGCCTGCCCTCTTATCTGATGCGTCTTCCGCAGGCCTGGGCAGACTTCGGGGTTGGGGGGGCACCGCAAGCCCCTATCTGCCACTGGAGAGGTCCTCAGCAACCCCGCCTGTGTCCTCCCCAGCCCATTCCTCCTGCTCACCCACTGATTCCATTATTCACTGAGTGAAGAACTGGGCATTGGAGTGCATCTCTCCGCTCAGCAGCTCCCTGCACCTGTCCCCACCCCCTAGTTTGGGGTGGAGGGAAAACGCTGGCGGGGTCCGTGCGGTGTTAATTAGAGTATTGATCCTGGCTGCAGCCCTTGCAGTCGCCCGCCTGGGCATCCATCAATGCCAGGTGGGGAGGCCAGAAACTGGCCTCAGGGCTGGGCCCGGGGCCTTGGTCCAGACTGGCGTGTACCCCGGGCTGCTCTCTAGGGTGGGAGTAGGGGCAGGCCAGGGTCAGCCCCTGGTGGTCAGAGGTGTACCCACTTCTAATCCCACATCTCTTGCTCCTTTGCTCTATGGCCCATTGATCCATCGCTGCCTGTATCTGGCCATATGGGCTGATAGCTGTGCCTGTCATTTATTAAAAACCTCCAGCAGGCTAGGATGGCTCAGCGTTTTAAATTCTCACAGCAATCCATTGAGGTTCTCGTTAGCACTCCAATTTTCCACACACAGAAACTGAGGCTCACAGAAGTCAAGTGAGGTCAGGCTGCTGGTTAGGGTTGTGTCCAGGTTCACACGCCACTTTTCCGCCAGTCACACCACTCCCCTAGCAAAGGAGCAGTGATGTGAGTTGAGCTGCTAAGTGCCAGGGACACTTTCTCTCACTGAACACACATATTTATCTTGTGATGCAGAGGCTCATTATCCTCGTGTTACAGATGACAACATTTCAGTAACTCGTCTGCAGGTTGTACAGCTAGGAAGAGGCAGGACTGGGATTCAAACCCTTATCTGTGGGACTCCGGACCCAGACCCCTTGTGTTTACATGGCAATTGCCAGTTCAAGAGCAGTTTTCATTTTCTCTTCACACTCACCCTGACAGAGAACTGGTTTTTTTGTTTGTTTGTTTTTGTTTTTGACTTTTGAGACGGAGTCTCACTCTGTCGCCAGACTGGAGTGCAATGGCACCATCTTGGCTCACTTGAACTCCCGGGTTCAAGCAATTCTTTCGCCTCAGCTTCCTGAGTAACTGAGACTACAGACGCCACCCACCACACCTGGCTAATTTGTGTATTTTTAGTAGACATGGGGTTTCACCATGTTGGCCAGGCTGGTCTCGAACTCCTGACCTCAGACATTTTGCCTGCCTCGGGCTCCCAAAGTACTGGGATTATAGGCATGAGCCACTGTGCCTGGCAGAGAACTGGTATTTTTATGCCCATTTGTAAAATGGGGAAACTGAGGCATGTATAATTAAGTAGCTGACGATGGCAGAACTGGAACTCCTGGGAATATCTGCTGACTCCTGATGTTCTTATGCCAAACACAACCCCCAGTGGCCTCTCCTTAGACTAAACTGCTGCCTCCCCTCTGCCTGCTGCTCTGAACCTTGTCTGCCCTTCATCGAGCCCCTGAAATCTACCTTCCTCCTCCTCCTCCAGGAAGCCCTTCTGGACTTGGCATAGCAGAGGGGCAGCTTCCCTCAGCCTCTCTGCTCGTCTCTGGAGCACAAACCAAGGGTGGTACTGGGGCATCTTTCTTTCTATGGATTCAGTTCCTCTCCAGAAGAGAATTAAATGTGCTCAGTTCCATTCCAGAGCCTTCACTCTGGACCTTCTCCCTGCAGGAATACCTTGCCCTCTCCCTCTGCAAGCCTCCCCTCTCCTACCTGAATTCCCTGCTCAAACAATCTTCCTCCAGGAATCCACCTAACCCCATCACTCATGTAATGGCCCACCACTGAGCTCAGGGGCTTTGGCAGTTTGCTTCTCTCAGAACCTCAGTTTCCCCACCTGTCACACCCACGCACCTCATTAGAATCACCCAGAAGCTTTGTGAGCCATTCAAACACCCAGGTGCCCCTACTGAGATTCTTACCCAGAGGATCTGGAACACCCCTAGATACCTCAACTGCTCCCAGCTCCACCTTCTCCCACTTTTAGCTCTCACCGTGGAAGCTAGGTGGGAAAACAGGCGCCACCATCCCCACACCAGCCCTTGAGTGAGTGCTGGTGATGGTGTTAAGGCTGGAAAACAGCTATGATTGCAGATTGATCAGTTATACACTGAGCTGGTTGCCGAGAAGAGAGAAGCAAGTTGTCAATACTGTATTACCCATGGGATGCAAAGCCTCTCCCTTGGGCTACCGAGGAGAGAGGGAGATGCCTCTGTACTGCCCAAGGTGCTTTTGCAGCATCTTAGGGGAGAGTGTGGATGGGAACACAAGGCGTAGCCCCAGCCTCTGCCTCCCCAGCCCTGGACTTCTTTGTTCCTCCTTCCTCCTCCAGAACCAACTTGGAGCTCAATGTGGAACAGAAGAACTAAAATAGCACATAATTTAGAAATTTACTTTCATTTGATTTATAATTGTATAGTTTGACATGGATCTGGGAGCAAAGAACAGGCCATTTGCCATCATTGTACTTCATGCGGGCGTGTGTTGGCATTTCTCTAGTGCTACCAGGGCTGGTGAGCTCCAAGGTGTGGTTTTTCCGTCATTAGAACATTTAGGGTAGAGTCTACAACTCTACACTGAGCCCACGTGCTCTGAGGGTCTTCCCTTTCCAGCCCACCCCTGCATGAGGCTGTGCAGTGAGAGGAGAGGACGGCCACATGGGCGCCGGGGCCACTAGCACTGTGCTGCCTGGCCCTGGGGGGAGCAGAGACCCCAGCTCTGTGCCCCAGTCTCACGTTCCGTTCGGGGTCTCTAGCTGACCCACACTCAGGCTTCAGGCTGGGCCTGCTGCACTGTAACTCTAGCCCACACCCAGCCACATGAACCTCCCATTGGGTCCCTACAGCTCAGCCACACAGGGGCCCACAGGCAGACTCACAACTGAACCACGGGTAGCCAGGTAACTGGATTTACAAGCCACAGTAGCTCATCGTCGGGGTTGGTGGTGCCTACAGGGTCTCCCCCTCTGGTCTCCTCTGCTTCCACTTCAGCTGTGGTCATAAGCATTAGAGCCAGGTTGGAATTTGGACCCTGGCTCTCAGTAAGCTACTTCATCACCTTAAAATGCAGTTCCTCCTCTGGAAAGTGGAGACAAAAATACTTACTCGTAACAGTGCCATGAGAGCTAAACCCCAAGCCCAGGGCTCACACATGACACGCTCAATTAGTGGTGGCTCTTAGGTCATTCACAAGGCAGGCGCCAGCTCCACCTATGCCATCAAGGAACACCTTTCAGATACGCAAGCACCTGCAGAGCCAGGCCAAACTGTCAGTCTTACTCATCAAGAGGGACTTCCTTGTTCCAATTATCTGTCCCAGACCTTCCTCTTTGGATACAAAAGCAGTGTCTCCTGCTCTTAGGGGAAATGCTGGCTGCTCTCCAAGGTCACATTATCACGGCAGACCACTTCCCAGTGAGCCCAGCATTCAAGCAGGAGCTACCACAGATGGATACATTAAGGATTGCCACATACCCTGACAAGGAGATTTTTTTTTTTTTTTTTTTTTTTTTTTTTTTTTTTTTTTGAGACGGAGTCTCACTCTGTCACCGAGGCTGGAGTGCAGTGGCTTGATCTCAGCTCACTGCAAGCTCCGCCTCCCAGGTTCACGCCATTCTCCTGCCTCAGCCTCCTGAGTAGCTGGGACTACAGGCGCCCGCCACCACGCCCAGCTAATTTTTTAATATTTTTAGTAGAGACGGGGTTTCACTGTGTTAACCGGGATGGTCTCGATCTCCTGACCTCGTGATCCGCCCGTCTCGGCCTCCCAAAGTGCTGGGATTACAGGCATGATCCACCGCGCCCAGCCTACAAGGAGATCTTTTTAAGTAAAAGAAATGGCCACAGCTGTTCATTGTGTGACCATCCACTGATCACCCTCATGCACCAGGCACAGTGTCCGGCAATACCTGCAAACAGAGGCTCAGAAAGGTCAGGCGAGGTGAGGCTTCCGGTCAGAGTTGTGGCCAGATCCACATGCCACTTTTCCATGAGCCACACCGCTCCCCTAGCAAAGGAGCGGTTACATGAATTGAGCAGGGCTAACTCACATCAGTGCTGTTGTGTGAAGCACTGATGTGAGTTAGCCTGCTCTCGGGGTGCCTGGACACACGGGAGAGAGCCAGGCAAGAGTGACTAGAGAACCATCCAATGCACCACGGGTGCCAGACCTCTGAGTGAGGAAAGACTTCCCAGAGGAGGGATTGCTTGAGCTGAGTTTTGAAGGATGAGGAGGGGTTCCCTGGGCAGCCACAGGAAGGAAGTGTTCTGGGCCGAGACCACTGCTAATGCAGAGGCTCCTGTGGCCCCATTACAGAGAGTCACGCTAGGTTCTATCATTGAATTCACCGAACTCATATACTATGAATAGATACTCACGGTAGATTGAGCATCTATTATGTGCCAGCTCCCAGACTGGGCACTGAGAGGCTGAGGGCAATGGTGCTGGGCACTGGAGAGACAGGTGGAATTATCATGGCCCCTACACCTGGGGAAGATTAGACAGGCATCTGGCAGGCACCCACACCCATAGATAGAGATATGAACAGAGTACAGAGGGAAAGAGGGACAGGAGAGGATGGTTTGGACAAGGACGAGGCAGGAGGATGGGGACTTGGGAAAGCTTCAGGGAGAGAATGTGGCTCACCTGAGCCTTAAAGGAAGATGTGACTGTGGGAGGTCCCAGGAGCAATGGGTAATGCCAGGGAGTTCAGAAAACACAGGATGCAAGACCCACATACTTGATTCAGATAGCTGATGACATCGGGCGACCCAATGTCAGTCAGTCTCCGGGGGATATCAATGACTCACATGAATCATATAAATCAGAAAGAGTTTAATAAGGGACGTTTTATAAATGTGTTGGCAGGGTGTATGTGGAAGCAGAGCTGTTAACACCTCAAGGTCTGAAGGAAGGGAGTGGTTACCAGAACCCAGAAAGAGAGGCCACCACATGAGTAGCACTGACCTCCAGTCAATGGACCTGGCCAGCCTGAGGTGACCACAGGAGAGGGAGATGGGGGAAGAAATGCCTTGACTTCTCCTCCAATCTTTGGATCCCGTGCTGGGGCTTCCCATTGACAGAACCCAGTGGGAATCCAGAGACACAGGGTCTGGTGGACTCAGTCCGAGCAGATCAGCTCCCTAGGGCAGAGACCAGGGACAGAGGATGGCAGTGATCTGAGGGCTAACAGAAGCTCCCTGGCTCCTGTAACATTCCTGACTCCGAGGTTCTTCCTCTGAAAGTGGGACAGCATGATTGCAGTCCTAAGACCTTCCCAGTGTTCATGAAAGGATCATGTGAGATACAAATGGCCGAAGGCTTTGCACGAAAATAATCTGTGCTCCTTACAGCAGGCCTGCGAGGCATCCTTCAGTGCCTTCAGTCGGTCCTTTTAGAATTCATAAGGGAGATAATTTTACAGATGAGAAAACTCAAGTTCAAAGAAATGTAGTCGCCTCTCTATATTACTTAACTCCTTACTTTGCAAGAGACAGAAACCCAAGTCAAACTGGCTTCAGCAAGAAGAAAAAAGTAATTGACTCCTGTAAGTGAACAGTCAAGGAAAAAAATATGGTTTTATTGTTTCAGGCATGGTTGTATCTAGGCATTCATTCGATCAAGGTTACTGAGTATCTGTTTTCTCCATTGCTTCGCCCTGCTGTCCTGTGCTGACTTTATTCTCAGGAAGAGTCTTCCTGAGTGGTGAAAAAGCAGCTTCAGGTATATTTCCACCAGCTTAGCAATGCCAGGGGAAAGAGAGCCCCTCCCCAGATTCCCAACAAATGTCCTAAAGCTGACTTCCCTGACTCTGGACCAATCCGCATGGCCAGGCAATGAAAGCTCTCATTGGCCAGGCTGTGTCAAGCGCCTCCCCTGCTCCCTGGAGCAGGAAGGTAGAGCCAACAAGACTGAGAAAAGGCTAGGACAGGATGGGAAAAAGGACAGCCAGAGAGCTGACTTCCCGAAGGGAAGATGGCTGTGTGGCCAGAAACAGAGAGGGGAACGGAGCTGTCCACTGGGCTCCCCAGGTATGCTTGCGGGCAGCCCGTGCCAGGTCCAGCCTGACTGTCCGACTCCCAAGTTGTGTGTGTTCGGTGGGGGGAGGTTTATTTGTGTATTTTGGACTTCTAGAAACTGCATCCTATGTCAGTGGGGTGCGATAAAAAGGCAGGCGCATAGACGGGGCATGCATACAGGGTGGGGATGGCAGGAGTAATTAGGAAGGCAGGGCCCGCTCTGAAGTGTTCTGAGTTCTCAGACAAGGAGTCTGGGGGCTGGGGCGAGCAGTGCTCAGGTCGACCTGGCTGGTCCCAGCCCCTCCATCTCAGGCTGACAGCCTCAGGATCAGGAGCTTGGAGGCTGATCTCTCCAGGTGCCTACCGTGCTGAGTCCTCCTGCCACGTGTGTGACCCATAGCCCCCAGCTCCTCCCTCCTCTGCTTCCCCTCCACCTACTTAGAGCCTGATGTATACAAAGCACCGGGAGCACTTTGATTTCTTTTTGTTCCCACTTGAAGGCCTCCTCCCCCTCCTCCCCCTCCTCCCCCTCCTCACAAAAGCATGGTGTGTGTGCATGTGTGTGCGTGTGCACATGATGGCATGAGGCCCAGGAGTCCCTTTTTCTCTGGGGCTTTGACGTCCCCATCAGGAGACAAGGGCTGCAGGCAGTGCAGAGAGGAGCCTTTAAGGCTCTTGGCTCCCCAGTCTCTCTCTCGCTTTATTTACCACCCTTCCGAGGCGCAGGGAGGATCTAAGGAGAGGATGGGGAATGGGATTTAATGCCAAAGCACTTCAGGTTCAGAGAGAGACAAGATTAGAAAAGGAGGGAGAAACGAAAGGGGAGGGGAAGAGGGAGGAGAGGGGAGGATGAGGGCAGGGACAGAGAGGCAGGGATGATGGCTAAGAAACAGAGGGAAAGGCAGCGACAGAGGTGGGGGAAGACAGGCGGGTTCAGAGACAGGCGGGAGAGACAAACACAGCACTGCCCAGGCCAAGCCCAACAGGAAGCTTGGGGGTGGCCTCTATGGCCAGCAGCCAGGCAGAGGGAGAGGACACAGGGAACCACTGGATCTGGAGACCCAGGAGGAACAGGGCCATGGGGCTTCAAGCAATGAGTGTGTCTTGGCCTGAACTGGGGAGACAGATGTGCCCCAGCCTCTCTGGCATTGCATTCCTCTTCCCCAGAGGGCTGAGTTCCAGCACATGGAGTGTAAATGGACATGACAGGGCCCCTGCCCCTGTGGGCTCTTGTCTCCTTCCCAGCTGGTGTGCTGCATGCCCCTGCCAGCCTCCGCAGTGCCTTCCTCCAAGGGGGTCAGCACTCATGGCTCATCTTGGAGCCCTTCCGGCCCCACCCCACAACCCAGCCAGATCCACAGCCAGAGACTGGATGCCAGCATTAGAGCAATGATGGGGTGTGGAGCTGGAAGTCCTTCCTGACCTGCCAGGCCCAGGAGCCCCGCCCTGTCATGGGAAAGTGGCCAATGGCAGGTATGGATGAACCTTCCACTGAGTCTCAGAGCCTACAGAGGTTTGTCTGAGGTCCCTGGAAGCTGTCCAACTCAAGGTGCTGCTTCCCAGTTACCCCTGTGATCCCCAGACCATGGGGGACTCACTGTTCCAGAGATGCCTTGGTGCCTCACTGCCCTGGTACCCTCACCTGCTCATCTGATGGGGCCCAGAGGCCTGTTTGAATTGGGACCACTGGAGTTCCCCAGTGCTTCCCTCTCTCCCCTGCCTCCACTCCCCAGCCTCTGCTCTGGCTAAGGGCAGCTAGACTTCCACCATTGATGTGTTGCAGAATATGGATTGTTATGACATCCCAAGGAAGGCCCTGGACCAGAAGCTGGGAAGAAATAGATGGGCAGGCAGCCTCTCTGAGCCTCAGAGCTCATCAGGGGAGGTAGGTATTTTATATTCAGCCCCGCGCTGTCCTGTGACTCACTGTTCCAGAGGGGCCTCCCTCCCCCTCCATCTCTGCATTTCTAGAGTCCGATGCTCCATGAATTTTGCATCAGGTTCAGAGGTAGGAGGTATACTGCTGACACTGCCAAGCCTGCTTTCATTGTGCTGAGGTATGTGTGTGTGCATGTGTGCGCTTGTGTGCATGCCGTACATGTGCACACTAACACATGCCTGACCCTGCAGACGCTCTTGCACACTGACCCCAACACCCTGACTCACTTGCATCCACGGGCCTGTGCCTTCCTAATGCCCAATCACAATCTCACCATGCCCATTGCAAAGTCAGGCACCCATCCTCACACCCTCACTGGCACACACGTGCACACCAGCCTGTGGTCACACTCAGATACCAGTCGCACACTCCCAGATCCACCCGCAGCAGCCAAGGACCCTTCTGATGACGTTCCTCATCTCACTCAGAGCAAATCCACATCTGGGCAGACAGTCCCACACCCACGTTCCAACACACACCCCACCTGACCTGCCAAGCACACTCAGACATTCCCAGCCTCACAGCCGGTGACTCACCATCCTGCACTGAATGTGCGCGGCAATGCTCACACTGCCTTTTCTCAGTACTCATTTACATGCCCTTTAAAAAGCTATATGTTTTACTGCTTACAAAGCGCTCTTATGCAGATTATCTTATTTATTCCTCTCCATAGCCCTGAGAAGTGGCATTTTGATTATTATCATTTACTGCGAGGAAAGGAAAGCTCAAAGCAGCCGGGGGCCCTTTCCGGGGTCCCATGGGTTGTATGAACCAAGATGGGCCAGGATGCCTGTCTGTGTGGCTTCGAATATTCTGCTTATCCTCATGGCTGGTCGCTGGCCTACACAGCACCTTTGTGGCAACTGGAAAGAGGCGCTCTCTTCAGGTCAACACAGCCCTGTGCCGTGTGCCCTACTTGGCAACCAGAGCACAGGCTCAATCTCAGACCTCACTCAGCCCTTGGCTGTGCCCATGGGCACATGCACCTATAGAGCACACACAGCCGCTCTACTCTACCCAGACACCTGCTGACGGGTCCCTGCCCTCCTCAGCACCTCCCTCTCTTTCCCTGTACACTAGGCGTGGCAGGGTCCTGTCCTAAACCACCTCTGAGACACAGCCCCTCACTTGACTTTGACCGAGAAGCCCTGACCCTGGACCCAAGATGCTTGGGAAGCCCCTCTTCCTGGGGCCTGGAAGGAAAGCCCCACGGGCAGCTCTAAGCCAGACAGAGAAACTTGGGGTGAGCTCTCTTGGGGGCCTCAGTCTCCCACACCCACCCGGCTCCCTGTTCCTCTTCCCTACACAGTGCCAATGTTGGAGCACGGAGGCCACCTGACCTCCCTTGAAGAGCCCCCTCCACTTCCACTCCCTCCTTCTTTCCGGGAGCTTTCTGGGGCTCCGCATGCTGTTTGGTAAATAAATCGAGGGCAGCGGGAATAATATACCTGTCAAACAGCAGCCAGCTTCCAATTTCTGCTGTCAGGCCCGCCCAGCCGTGCCACTCCAAACCCACTGACACGCTGCCACAAGCAATACATTTTCCGAGGCCCCCAAGGGCGGGGAGGGCTGGGCTCACCAGGAGATTCCCAACTAGTTGGTGTTGCTGCAAGGCAGACCCGAAGAAGAACTGCCCAATGGAAGAGCTAGTAGGAGAAGAGCTGTGGCAAGGCTTGGGTGAGGGGTTGGAAAAGGGGGTGAGTTTCTGGGCTGCCTTGGAGGGCAGTAGAGGCAGAGGCAGAGGAGTAGGTGAAATGACCCTCTGACCCTCTCTGCACAGGAGGGAGTCAGAGGTCATTGAACCCCGTCACCATGGAAGTAGCTTCCCAATACTGGTCCTTCCTAATAAGTGGGCAATCGTATTTTGAGGTAAAATCCTGAAACCTGAGGTCAGAAAGGAGCAGGGGTCACTAATTCCAGCCCTCCTCCCCTAGCCAAGCTGCGCTTTCATAGCCACAGGTGTTCAGGGCTTAGCCAGTGTTAAAAATCTTCCAGGAACAGCTCCATCCAGCTCAGCACGAGGAGCTCTCTAGCCAGGGAGCCCTTGCTCCAGTCTGACCCTGACACTGGAGCTCAGACCGTCTGCTCTGTACTGACCTTGGGGCCACCGGAACAGGGCAGCACTGAGTCTTCCCTTTGCCGGCCGCCTGCCACCCCACACACTCTCCCCACTCAGCGTCCCGGCCTTCTCATCCCTCAGGTGGAAAAGCCACACCTCTCTCCTCATGGCTCCCCACAGCCTCCAAGTCATGTCTATGAGCTCCCCAAGCCCTTGTGCCCCTAATCAACTGCTCAGCTGTGGACCTGGTGGATGCAAGTGAGTCAGGGTGCGGGCCTCCCCGCACGTCCCTAATGCCTCTGAGGGCTGGAAGAACCCTGGGAGCAGAACACACCCATTCCCATGGGGGTTCCAAGCAAGGCCTTTCACTGCCAGTTGCCCCACACCAGGTCAATTCAGGAAGGAGAGGCCCTTGAATTTGCAGCTGGAGGCTGGGGATAAGAAGCAGAGATGGCCCAGGCAGACATTCTTCCTGTAGCTTCTCTCCCTAACTATAAGAACCAGGGGCCCGGGCCCTCCTAGCTAAGGGGTGATGTGGTGCACAGAATAGAATGCAGGAGGCCAAAACAAAGCTAGAGCCTCTTCTCTGGGAGAATTTTGTTGTTGATTCAAGGATGAGAGGACTTTCTCAGAGCGGTAGGGCCTGGCCCCCAAAAGCACAAGCCACTACGCCGTGTCCCAGGCTCAACGCCCACTCCAAACCAGTGCCAAGCCATTTCCTCCATTTTCTTCAAGCACTGGCACACATTTTTACCCCCAGAAAATGTTCCCTCCAAATTTCAGCCCCTCCGCATAGACAATTAGAGGTGGAAGGGAGCCTGGAGCTCCTCTCATCTGATTCCTCATTTTTACAGGGGGAGGAAATGGAGGTTAAAGAGGGTTCAAGACCCAGAGAGAACCATGGTGAGTGATTTCCAGCAAACCATGTATCTTTCTGAGCCTCGGTTTCCTTAGCTGGAAAATGAGGGGAGAATCCCTATCTGTGTCATAGGGTCAATAGAAGATATACTTCATGAGGGCAAGGATTTTTTCCTTTTTTACTACTGCTGTACTCCCAGGACCAAGCTTGAAAGTAGGTATTTGTAATAGTAAGTCTGTCTCAGTGAATGAATGTGAAGCACTTAGTAGGTGCTTATTATATGGTAGCCCCTGTTATTCAAAATCCTAGGGAGCTAGCAAGAAACCCCGGCCTTCTGACTCCGGGTGCCAGCACACTTTCTTCACCCCTTCTCTGCCCCACCCGCATGACTTCTCACATCCCACACTGCAGCCCCAACCTTCTTTTTTATTTTGTTGTTGTTGTTATTATTATTATTATTATTATTATTATTATTATTTGAGATGGAATCTCATTCTGTCACCCAGGCTGGAGTGCAGTGGCACAATCTTGGCTCACTGCAACTTCCGTCTCCCGGGTTCAAGTGATTCTCCCACCTCAGCCTCCCGAGTAGCTGGGATTACAGGTACACACCACCACACCGGCTAATTTTTGTATTTTTGTAGAGATGGGGTTTCACCGTGTTGGCCAGGCTGATCTTGAACTCCTGACCTCAATATCTGCCCACCTCAGCCTCCCAAAGTGCTGGGATTACAGGCATGAGCCACCACGCCTGGCCAGCCCCAACCTTTCCTTAGGGAACTGGAAACAGGGCAGAAGAGAGGGAATCTCTCCATGAAGAAGGGGCCAGGCCTGAGCGCTCCTTGTCACCACCCACTGAGGAGCCGACAGAGCAAGGGGGACCTAGCACATTTGTTTCCATGTCATGCAGAGGAACCAAAATAAACACAAACAAATTTGGCAACACAAGCTCAGGGTGGGCCAGCCCCCCTCTGCCCTCCCTGCTGAGCCACTGCTGTTTGCTCATAGAGATGAAGCTGAGTAACTCTCAGCCACCCACTGAGCTGGGAAGCTGGCCCAGCCCAGCCTCCAGCGCAGCCACAGGAGATGGGGGAGAAGGAGACTCACACTCTTGCTCCTAGTCCTGGGGTCTCAGTGCCTTCTGAGGGAAAAGCCTTCCTGGGCCGTGGTGTGTGGGATTCAGTTCAGCTCCACAGGAGGCCTCCTGTCCCCTCAGTTGGCTGTATGCAGAGGTTATGGAGTATTAGTAGGAGGGGAGGGGAGCAGGGACACGGGAGGCTGGGTAAAGGGCCCTCCTGATTGGTGACTGGGGTTGCATGAGATACCTTCTCGGGTCCATCCTGGCTCTGGAGGTACAATCAAGCAAGGGGGACCCCACACAACCCTCACTCAGTCCAGACCAGAGAAAGGGATGGAAAGGGCAGGGGCCCCCGTCCAGCCTCCATGTCAGCCACTTCTCGCATCCAGGGTCTCCACACCAAGATGCCCTCAAGCTGTTTCCGTTTCTCTCTTTCTCTCTCTCATTCACTCACACTCACCCTCACACACAGTGAGCAGCAGGGTCCTCACAGCAGGAAGCTGGTCAAGGGTGCCCAGACAGTGAGTGGGGCAGGCGTCAGGGCAGCAGCCTGCACTGCTGGAGCTCCGTGTGTCCCTCCCGCCCCACCCATCCTGCCTAGTGAGGGATGTGCAGACTCTCTGGCTGTCAGAGGACAGAAGGGTCTGGACAGGACCAGACAGGGAGCCTCAACCACTGCAGCACCCCAAGGGATGCTTCCATCCAACTTGGAAGCATGCCTGTCCTCGCCCCAGCCCCTGCCCGCATGTGCACACACACAAGGCCCAGGAAGAGGAGGATCTGGATTAGCCAAACAAAAAGCTCGAGCTTGAAATGAAAGCCAGAAGGGCCCTGAGCCGGGCTTTGCTGGATGCACTTTCTGTCGTGCACAAAAAGACTCTTAACTGCAGCCCTGATCCTCACCAATTCCTGGCACCCTGCCTAAGCACCGCCTCCTCCCAGAAGCCTCCCCAGAGTTCGTCCAGGCACCATCCTCTTTAGGGGGCATATCTGCCGCACCATATATGGTTGTAGAATTGGGTATTAACATTTTCTTTAGTCTTCAAGTGAGATTTGAACACACACAATACACACATACACAAACACAAGAATAGATGCAGATAGGCACTTGTGTGTGTGTTTGTGTGCATGTGTGCACGCCCCCCACTGCATGCACACACAGTGCTGGGCATCTGCCTTCATGTTCCAGCTTCAGTCTGATGCCATCATTCTGCTGTCCCGTCGGCATCTGTGTGATGGTACTAGCTTATGGGGTGACCGAGTGTGGCCTCCCTCAGTCATTTCCTGGTGTCCCCACAGAAACTCCTGGGACAGTGCACGGCTAAGGACACTGGTGTTGTGATCAGATGGACCTGGTTTGACTCTTGCCCCAAATGGTGTCAGGCAAGCCCCTCCCTGCCTCTGTGCCTGGGCTCCGGGTCAGCTTCCCTTGCAGTGTCACTGTGAGAATTAAACAAAAACATGGTACCCAGCAGGCGTTCTCTAACAGCATTTCCATTACTGTCCCTTCATAAAAGATTAGACAGATGATGTAGATGAGGACAGATTTCAGCTCAGAAAGCCAGGAGCCTTTTCAAAGTGTCCAGGCTCTCCGGCAATGTCATCTTCTAATGCAGGGCAGGGCAGGGGGAGCCCAGGCAAACTCTGTCTTGCAGGGGCTGGGGACACACCCAGGATGGTAACAGCCCCCACACTAGCTTATCTAGTTCCCACAGAGAGCCCCTCCTCCTGCACAGTTCCAACAAGCCCCCAGCTGCCTCAACCTCCCAAATGCACACCTGTGGCCTGTGGGACATTTAGTGTGGCCACCAGGAATGAGTAGAGGGGGCTGGAAGGGTTTGTGGCTAGAAAGAGGGGACAGCCCTGATGGCAAGTGTCAGTGCCCCTCAGAGTCATGGCAACCCCGGCCTGTGCACACACAGCTGCCATCAGCAAAAGCAAATCTGGGCCAGGCCAACCTGAGACTCCCAGCCAGCCCCAGCCTCCCGGGTTCCTGAGCAGTCTTGCTGCACACACACAGCACCCACATGTGTGACAAGACCGGAAGCCGTGGAATCTAGGACTACTGAGCTGGAGACCGTGGCAGGCCTTTGGGGGTCTGTGCATACCCACAGATAGGAGGCCAAAGTGCCAGTGTGCACACACACCCATATCCACACATGCACTGTAAGCCTCTGGATAGGGAGGGGTCTGTCGCCTTTATCAGATTGCAAAAGGATCCATGATCCCCAAAAGCTCAAAGCTGCTGTCCTACATTTTAAGTTCATGTTTCGGTTGAGGCAAGTAGAGGCCCAGAAAGGTCACCTCTCAGTCCAATTCCCCGGAGAGAGCCCTGAACCCTCAGCTAGGGATCCAGAGAGGACCAGAGGGGCCTGCCTCATGGACCCGTGCACGCTGAGCTGCTATCTGCTTCTGTCTCCCTTCCTGGGGTGGCAGCTCACCCCCTCCTCTTCCTACCTGCCCCCTCCACTCCTCCAGTACAGACGAGAAGCTCCCTGATCAGCCATCGTCCCACGACCTTCGTGAAGGACAGAGGAGAGGAGAGAAGTGCTCTTGGTGAGACTTCCACCCTGCCAGCCGCCAGGCACCCAGAGCAGGGCCAAGAGGCGGGCAGGTGCGTGGGCGGTGGTGCCCCCTACACGCCAGCCTCTACAGCCCTCCCGGGCTTCCCTGCCTGCCTTCGAGTGTGATGAGTTTATCTCCATGGGACAGAGAGGTGCATTTGACGGCAGAGATGGCTCGGGCTGAACTCCTCTGTACGCAGGCTCCCGGGGGAAGGGATGAGAGAGATGGTATCGCCTCTGTCTGTCAGTCAGTCAGGAAGTGAGTCTTCCTGCGTGCCCTCCCAATGCCGCCATGAGCTCAGCCCGCCCGCCTCGGCAACTGAAGGAGCTGTCAACATCCCACAGACCCCAGGTGCAGGAGCCCTGGGGACATGAGGAGATGAGAAATAACTCACCCAACCAGCCCCCAAGTGAAAGGAAAAAAAAGAAACCAAGCAGAGCTCGCCACTCTGCTTCCTCATCCTGATGCTGGGGCAGATCTCTGAAGTTTGGGAAGAAGCAGCAGTTTGAGGGTGGAGAATACACCTGGCAGAGCAGGGACACAGGGGGACCATTTCTGTGGGCACCCCAGGGGACCTCACCTCCAGGGCCCATGTCATCACCCCTGCCCATGTTGGCTCTCGCCCTGCAGGGTCTGCCTGCTCCTTCCCTGGGAACTGCCTGCCCCTGGCTCCACCCTGCCCAGGCAGCCAACATCTGGGGGTCACAGTCTCTCTGCAGTCTGGGGTCCAGGGTCCCTCTTCTGGATAAAGGAGACATGGCCAAGGAGTGGGGAGAGTCGGGGACGAAGGCCAGCACATGGGGCAGCCCCCCTCATCTCCCTGGCTGTGTACCTAGAACTCCAAGACTCAGCTGTATGTTAGTGATTCAGGGGAGGAGGCTGAGAGGCCATCTGGGCCTCTTTGGATGGGGAAACCAGAATCAGAGACAGGAGTGGCCAGACTTGTGATCTTTGCCCCACTCAGAGGGGAGAGAAGGCCTTGCTAAGGGGTCACCACTGCAGCCAGTCATGAGTCATCAGATGCGAAAGCCATGGAGTGTCCCGGCTGCCACGTTCAGCAAAGGTGCCCGGAGGAGAAAGTATCTTCTCTGCCCTTTGTTCCCCGTCTCCCATCTCACCCCAGGCAGAGGCCCTGGCTCCTCCTCTCTGTGTCTATCTTCAGCCCACCCAGTGAGGATGGTGGGGAGTGCTCTATGCAGGGTGCTGACCAGAGGCCCAGGCAGCTTCCCCTGGGGCACTCCAGGCCCCAGTAGGCCCCCGCATCCTCCCAGCATCCCCCTATTTGATGTGTGCTGTGATGTGAGATGTCAAATGTCTGTGAGTCTGTTTCCTCATCTGTGAAATGGAGATGCCATGATCTCCTGGGAGCATCATTATAAGAATTCGAGATTGTGAAGAACCCGGCACATCCAGACATGCGTTTCATGGTTATTACTATTGTTGTTAATGTTGTAACTCTCTGTGTGGGGAGAGTCACATATGTGGGGATCCAGGGCTGCAGGGATAAAACCCCCTAAGAGCACATGGGATGCAGTCTTCACTCCAAGTCAGCTCCCATTAGTACTGGGTCTGTGCTTCTGCCCAACTTCCCCAAGCCAGGCCCGGCGTGAAGCACAGAAAATCTACCTGGCTCTGGACTGTGGGGATGGGGAGAGTGTGAGAACTGGGCTGGCCCCTAGGAGTACTTTCCATTCTTCCTGGTCTAAGCCATGGAACACAAGGCCAAGAGGGACCTCAGAAACCAGAAGCCACCCGGTCCCATGCCACCCTCCCCATTCGACAGAGGAGGAAACTGAGGTCCAGAGAGGAACAATGTTTTGTCCCGGGTCACCCAGCAGGCTGAGAACAGAACTCCTGGCTCCTGGTCCAGTGCTCTGTCCACTACCCAGAGCTGGCGGCCCTCCTGACCCCAGCCCAGGGCACACAGTCACCACCTCACTCACTGCTTGGGGAACCCGGGATTTTCCCAATCCGGAAGACCGCCTGTTCAGGAAAGGTGCCTCTGGGAGAAGACAGAGTGAATGGGGATATACAGCAAGACGACACAGGCATCTCCACCCACAAGGCACAGTAGGGGTGGGCTCCTCCTCCTCCATCCCCCAGAACCACCCCCAGTACAGCATAACTGCAATCCCAGCTCACCCCTCGCAGGAGCCATTACCAGGGGGTGAAGGTGGCAGGGGAGCCCAGGGGCAGCAGATGCCCTGTGAGTGTCAGGGGCTCCAGGATGGGTAAGGTACTTATGCTGGGAGGGGGCAGGGGATGCGGAGAACACAAACCCTGAGGCAGGCGCCCTGAGAAGGTACCTACAAATGGAAAAACTCTGTCCAAGTCTATTTAGGCTACTAGAACAAAAACACCACCAACTAGGTGGCTTATAACCCACAGAAACGCATCTCTCACAGTCCTACAGGCTGGGAAGTCCGAAACCCAGGCAGCAGCAGATGCAGTGTCTGGCAAGGGCGCATTTCTTGGTTCATAGACAGCTGTCTTTTCACTGCATTCTCACACGGCAGAGAAAAGGAAGGATCCCTTCGGGGTCCCTTTACAAAGGCACTAATCCCGTCCATGGGTTCCACCCTCATGACGTGATCACCCCACAAAGGAGCTGCCTCCTGATGTCTCACATGGAAGTTTAGGGTTTCACCACGATAATCTGGGGGGCTGCAAACTTTGAGAGCACAACAGGGCCTCAGAGGCCAGGCATGTGTTACCATCTTCAGAAAGGCTCTGCATCTTCCTCTTGTAGCCCTGGCCCATTCCCCAACTGCCCCAGAAAGGAGGGGGGCCCCAGAGGAGCATCTGAGGCGCCCATGTCATAGGGCAGGGCCCTGCTACAGCCAAAGTCGGGTCAGGAACCCCAAACAGGCCACCCAAACTCTTCAGGGCAGCCCTAGAAAATAGCTCCATGCTCCCTCCCAGAGGGAAATGGTCCAAGCCCCCAGCCCACCCCTTAAGGGGCTGCTGAGGGCATCAGAACTCAGGCGTGGCTGTGACCCACCCCACACACCTCCAGGGAGCCTGGTGTGAGGTGGGTTCTGGTTCTGCTTCTACCACTGCCTCCCAGTGTGGCCCAGTCACCCCTCTGGCTCTTAGTTTGGATCAAATAAGTGACTTTCAAACTTTTTTATAGAAGTGAAACTCTTATTTTGTTAAACCAAGATGATTGTATCTATTTCTTAGCCATAACAAATTACCACGAACAAGGTGGCTTGCAACAACAGAAATGTATTCTTTCAGAGTTCTTGGGGCCAGAAGTCCAAAATTAGGGTGTCAGCAGGCCTGCACCCCCTCCCAAGGCTCTAGGGGAGACTCTTTCCTCTTCTGTTCCGGTTCCCGGGGCTGCAGGCGTTGCTGGGCTTGCAGGCTGCAGACCTATCTTCACACAGCCTTCCCCACCTCTCCCCCATGTGTCTCTCACAAGACAGTTGTCATTGGATTTAGGGTCCTCCCGGATAATCCAGGCTGATTCCATATCCAGATCCTTGATTTCATCACATCCTCAAAGATCCTTTCTACAAATAAGGCCACATCACTCACAGGTTCTTTGATTAGGATATGGATACACCTTTTGGGGGGCCACCTGTTCAAACCACTACAACGATCTTAGTCAAAGCCCTGTTCTGTTGTTCAATGTGCTAAGCAATGGAGTTTGAAATGAGTGAAAGCCAGAGCATTATTCCTGCCTCTTCCCCTCTCCCGTGCCCTGCCCTCCCTCCTCCTTTCCCACCTTGGGGCCTCTCCAAGGAAACATCAGACACCCAGGTCCCCTCTTCCACTGGCCCGTGCTTGGCATCATGGAGAACCCCGCTTCTAGGGGCCTCATGGGAGGTGGCCCTACTCTCCACACAGGCTCCCAGATGCCCCAGAGAGCCAGAATCAAGCTCCCCACTGCAGTCTCAGGGCCTCCAGCCAACCCTGGCCACCTCACAGTCGCTCTGCACCCACTCCCTGCACGCTGCCCGCTCTCCGCCAGAGCTGAGGGAGCTTCCTGTCCGATGCTGGAATTCCAGACACTGTGGCTTCTGTTTCTAGGGTAGCAGGGGGTGTGGGGAGTTGTGAAGGGGTAACGTCCAGGCACAGGAGGGTTGGGCCTGTGACAGAAACATGGCTGGCAAAGGTGGGTGTGAGATGTGGGGGGCAGGGGATATTGGGGGTCCCTGGTAGTATCTGTGTGAGGGGTAGGGAATTCCCTCACCCCTAGAGACAGAGGGCACAGGGCTGAGCTCACTGCTTCTCCTGTCAAGGCTCGAGTGGTTGTGTGACCTCAGAAGGGTCATTCCACCTTCCAGAACCTCACTTAATGATGATATCAACAACACCTTCCTCAAAGGATTGTGGGCGGACCCAATAAGATAAAGGCTGGAAAAAAAAAAAAAAAAAGGGTCTGGGGCCAGGCACGGTGGCTCACGCCTATAATCCCAGCACTTTGAAAGGCTGAGGCAGGTGGATCACCTAAAGTTAGGAGTTCAAGACCAGCCTGGCCAACATGGTGAAACCCCATCTCTACTGAAAAAACAAACATTAGCTGGACATGGTGGCATGCGCCTGTAATCCCAGATACTTGGGAGGCTGAGACAGCAGAATTGCTTGAACCAGGGAGGTGGAGCTTGCAGTGAGCTGAGATCTCGCCATTGGACTCCAGCCCGGGCAACAAGAGCGAAACTCCGTCTCAAAAAAAAAAAAAAAAAAAAAAATCTGTAAATCCATCTGGTACGGGGCAGGGAACAGGAATCAGGGATGAGCGGTTTACCTTTCCCACCACAGCTGACCTCTGAATGCACAATAAGGGTCCCAGAGCAGAGACCAGCAGAGATTGGGGACTCAGCATGGGAGGCTGCTGGACCCAAGCAGGACAAAGGAGCTGGCAGGGACTGGCAGGGGAGCGGTGGGGACGAGGACAGGCAGTGGTAGGGAGCCCTCTGCAAGGACAGAGAGCTGAGGTGCTCTCTTGTTGGTAGCTTGACCTCTACCCCAGTGGCTGGTGGGGGCTAGGGAGGGGCAGGGAGCCCTCTGCCCCTACTGTCATGCCCAGCACTGGTTCTGGCACACGGCAGCTGACGGCAGGCTGGGCACCCTTGACTGAGGCTGGGCAGGCTTTGAGCTGCTCGCTCACCCAGAAGGTGCTAATTGAGCTGATTAATTGAGCCAATTACCTCGGCCTCCCAGGAGGGCTGGGAGCGGGCCTGGCTCCTGGGGACCAGGTGCAATCCTGCAGAATGGGCTGACGAGGGAGCCAGGCCCTCCATGGGTGGGCTGTGCTCTGCGCCTCCAGCCCTGCCCGCCCGCAGGAGCGCAGGATGAAGGCTGGGCTGATGCCCACTCGAGCAAGGTGAGAGAGGCTCCTGGGCAAACCAGGAGGGTCCGGCCAGAAGGGAGGTGGGGCTAGAGCAGGTGTGGGGACCCCAGGACAGGAAGAGGGTGCTCCGGGTGAGTGATTGATTCTATAGAGAAATGAATTACCCTTTCCTGCTGCACCTTCTGCTAATTTTGGAGTGTAAGTGAAAGTGAGAGTGAATGTGAAATGCAAATCATCAGGCCTAGCATTTGTGACATGTGGGAACGTTATGAATTACTTTTGCCCTTTGGCTCAGCCAATCTACACAGCCACCCTGCAGGCACTGTGGCTGTTCTTGCCATTTTACAGATGAGGAAAATGAGGCTGGAGGGACTGCCACTGACTGAGGCCACACAGCTGACAAGGGAGGGGGCCAGATTCAAACCCGAGTCCTCTAGGCTGCAAAAGCCTGAGGTGTGACTGGGTTAGGGAGCCAGCAAGTGTGGCAGCAGGAGGGAAGGCAAGGCCCACGTGCCTGTTGGCTGCCTGGGCTCGAGGAGTGCAAGGACAGGGGCCTGGGAGCATGTCTACCCACAGATGTGCGCCTGGCAGGATGTGAGTCCTTCCCTTGCAGCCCCTGCTCTCACTTGGGACCAGTCTCCAACCTCGAGCCCAGAGGAAGGCCAAGGATAGTCCCTAGACCAGAGGGAAGGAAGCTCCATGTCCCAGCAGTTCCTCCTGTCTCCCTTTCTCCATCCACACCATCACCGGAGTCCACACCAACATCCTGGCTTGCCTGGACTTGTGTGATAATTTCCCACTTTCGCACCTGTTGCCATTCAATTTTGTCTCCAGACAGAAGCAAGGGGTGTTTTCCTTAAAAAAAAAAAAAAAGAAAAGAAAAAAAGAAAAAGAAAAGAAAGAAAGAAAGGAAAGAAAAGAAAACACACACACATATCTAATCACAACCCATTTTTGTCTTATTGTGTGTGTGTGTGTTCAAATGATGTGTCTCTTTATTTGAGTAATAGAAACTAATCTTCTTTGCAGAAGAGAAAAAGTGCATTTTTCGAAAATCACTTTTATTGACATATACTTTACATAAAATAAAGTGTACCCATTTTCAGTGTGTAGAAAGTGAATTGTGACAAATGTGTACATCTGTGTAGCCACCATCCCATCGTAATTCCGTCACCTCAGAGAGATCCCTTATATCCTTCCCCATCCCCACCCCAGGAAACCACTGATTTCTATCCCTATAAGTTAGGTTTGCCCTTTTTAGAATTTCACACAAATGGAATCGTGCAGCAGGTACCCTCTCGTGTCTGCCTTCCTTCACTCGGCATAACATTTTGGACTTCCTGCATGTTGCTGCATCTGTCACGCATGCATGGAAAGGGAGTCCCTCCCTCTTGCTCTATAGTATTCCTCAGTGTGGATGCACCATAGTTTCTTTGTCCATCGCCGGTTGATAAGTGTTTGAATTGTTTCCAGTTTGAAGCCTCTGATGAATAAAGCTGCTATGAACTTCGTGCAGAAGTCTTTTTGCACATAGATTTTTATTTCTTTTGGGTAAATACTTTGGAGTAGAATAGCTGGATATGGTGAGTACATGTCTAATGTTATAAGAAATGAAACTGCCAGGCTGGCCCTTAGGATCGATCCTGAGCTCCACCGGCCTGACCTTCGAGGCCCCGCATGCTCTGGCCCCTCCTCTCCTTTCAGCCTCATCTTCCCTCCCTTTCCCCCGTCAGCCACACACTTTCTTGCTATTCCTTTTAAGTGTCAAGTTTTTGACCTCTGCACATGCTGGTTCCTCTCCCTGGAATGATTTCCCCACTCTTCCGTTCTTCAGGTGTCATCTTAATATTCATTCTTTGGGGGACTTCCTAAGCATCCCCCACCCAGTCTACATGTGGTATTCCTCACACCTTCTCAAAGTTCCCTGAGCTTTTTCCCTTATAACACACACCACGGTGTTAATTACAGAGTGGTTTGTAAGATTTACTGTTTGCTAGTACTCCCTTCTTCTCAACTGTAGGCCCTGTGAGTGCAGGAATCATGCCCCTCATCTCCTGAATCTAGCACAGTACGGGATGCAGAGACGCTGCCATGTAGACATTTTAGGAGATTAAACAAGGGAGGCTGAGCCCCAAGGCTCAGGATGGGGCTTCCATGTCCTGCTGAGGAAGCTGGGAGCCTACAACTTGCAGAGAGAGGCCCGGACAGCCAGGCAGGACAGGGATCCCACCCCAGACCCAGTGTCTGGGGAGAGGGAGGGAAGCAGAGAAGAAGGAGAGGAAAGAGAATGACTCACCGTCAGAGACACATGGCAAGAGGAGGGGAAAAGGCAATTCAGTAGCTTCTTGACCTTTATTTCGTGAGGGGGACAAATGTTCCAGCCCCCAGTGAGTAGGGGGAGGCAATTAGGTACTCCCAGAGCCAAGGAAAAACACTTGCCTGGGATCGGGCATGTGGCCCATGCCTGTAATCCCAGCACTTTGGGAGGCCAAGGCAGGCAGGTCACCTGAGGTCAGGAGTTCAAGATCAGCCTGACCAACATGGCGAAACCCTGTCTCTACTAAAAAATACAAAGATTAGCCAGGCATGATGGTGGGTGCCTGTAATCCCAGCTACTCAGGATGCTGAGGCAGGGAGAATTGCTATAAGCAAAAACCAGAAACATTTCTCAGGCTCAGAGAGAAGGAATGTCGCCAACCCCCTCCCTGCCCCATCGCTGCCTTTATCATTGTTAAAAAGACCCCTTCATTCCCAAGCCCCGCAACAGTGGCTGTCTCCACCCCTACCCCAGCTGTGTGCAGCTCCAAGGCCGAGAAAGAACTGCCCAGAGAAAGGGTGGCCCCAGCCCAGAAGACAAGGAAAAGCAAAACACAAAGGGGCAGGATGATCCTGGGGACACGGGCTCTTCCACCCCATCCCAAAGCACTAGGATGAGGCCAGAAGCAGGGCACCTTGGACCTGGGAAAAGCACGTCAGGGGGAAATTCTCAGAAATCTTTTTTGATACACGCAGAAGTTAAGCTCACTAAGGTGGGGGTGGGGGCACACAGGAGTGGACTGTACACAGGACAGGGCCCATTTAGGGTAGGACTCGCTCATCTCTAAGAGGCCAACTGAGGCTTGGGATTGCTTCCTGTGTGTCCTGACTTGTAAAGCAACTCCCCTATCCCTAAACAAAAAGCCTGGCAGGGAGAGGCAAGCTCTCAGCCTAAAAGGGAAATGGTCTTAAGGCCTTGCAAAGCCACAAGTGCTAATGGATACACACCTCTCTCTGGGACCATCTCCCAGAACTTATCTGCCACACATTGAGCTTTTAACTTCTCACTGACCAGATCTCCTTCTGTAGTTTTGTTTGATTGTTTGTTTGTTTTTGAGACAGAATCTGGCTCTGTCGCCCAGGCTGGAGTGCAGTGGTGTAATCTCGGCTGCCTCAGCTTCCCGAGTAACTGGGATTACAGGTGTGCACTACCACGCCTGCCTAATTTTTTTGCATTTTTAGTAGAGACAGGGTTTCACCATGTTGGCCAGGCTGGTCTCGAACTCCTGATCATAGGTGATCCACCTGCCTTGGCCTCCCAAAGTGCTGGGATTATAGGTGTGAGCCACCACACCTGGCCTCCTCCTGTAGCTCTAAACCACATCTAAACCAGGGCTTGGTTTACGGTTCCTGAGAGAATCAGAGCCAGTTTGCTGCTTGCCATGCAGACATCTTGCTCCTGCTCCCCCAAGACACACCCAAAATAAAGCATGTTTGGCTGGGTCTTGCCTCCAAGGAAACACTTAGGATGGTGAGGAGCTGCCAGGCAGATGGAGGAGGCAGGGAGAGGAACTCAGGGGCCAGAGCCCAGGGCTATTCATGGGCCTCACCATTTCTCTGAATTCTTCAAGGGGTAGTCATTCATGTCAGGGCCCAGGTTAGGAATGGTGGCAATGGGTGCATGGGCTTCAAGCAAGTCAGTTCATCTCACTGAGCCCTGTTTCCTAATCTGAAACTGGGAGATGGAAATAATAGCACCTTGTCAGCAATAGCTTGTCAGGATTAAATAAGGCAATGCATGTGAAGCCCTGGTGCATAGCAAGTATTCACAAAATGCTAGATCAAATGATGAATAAACCTTCCATTCTGTAATCATTTGTTTTTGATCCTCACATTTGTCAAGTGTTTCATAGTTTATGAAACACTTTTACATTTATTTTCTCATTTGATCCTACAGCAATCTTGTAAGTATACAGGACAAATACCATTGGCCCCATTTTACAGATGAGATAATAGAGGCTCAAAAGGGTAAAAGAAATTGTGCAATTTCTATGGGACCTCGTGAGCAGCGTAACTAAAGCCCTCTGACTTCTATCTGTATTTTTCCCCCACTGGACTTCCGCTCTGCCATGTACTGCTGGGATCCATAGGGTTCAGCTTGCAACCCAGCAGTCCTAGGAACCTCTGAGGCTCTGTGGAGGCTTTAAGAGCTGAGGCCCTTTTCTTTCAACTAAAGAAAAGGGTTTGGGGTGAACACAGCTGAAGGCCTTCAGATAACACACGTGACTAGGAGATAGGGCTGAGGCTACGGCTGGCATTAGGGTTAGGACAGAGAATTTCCCCTGCTTTGCAGGGCCAGAAAGGTGGAGGATGACACCCGCTGGAGGGGGAAGTGGTAACACGGCCCCCCTCCCAGCCTCCCAGGTCCTTATGAAACAGGGGAATGGTGCGTGGGCCCCAGCCACCATGGGCATTGGTTTCCCCCTAGCAGAAAATGGAAAGTGAGTTAAAATCCTTCCTGCAAATGGCCAAACACCTGAGGAAAACAAACAGGTTTGGGATACATTCATTATCTATTGCTGTGTAACAAATTACCCCCAAACTTATTGGCTTAAACAAAGAAATGTTTGTCATCTCAGTTTGTGTGAGTCACAGGCTGTGAGAGAATGTTGGCTGGGTGGTTCTGGCTCATGTCCTCTCATGTGGCCACAGTCAAGAAATTGGCCAGAGCTGCAGGCATCTGAAGGCGGAACGGGGGTTGGAAGATCCACCTCCAAGGTGGCTCACTCGCATGGCGGGGGGCAGGACACCTCAGTTCCCCACCACGGGGAGGTTTCATAAGGAGGTTGTGTGGGTGTCTTCATAACAGGGCAGCTGCTTCCCACAGAGCCAGGAGAAAACCACAATACTTTTTATGACCTAGTCTCAGAAGTAACATGCCATAACTTCTGCCTTATTCTATTTGTGAAAACTGAGCCTCGAAGTCCAGCCCACACTCAAGGAAGGAGAATTGGCTCCATCTTTTAAAGGGAACATCAAGTGATTTGCATACATATTTTAAATCACCACAAAAGGATTAAACGCCCTCAGATAGGTGAGCTCAGAGCAGACCCAGGGGACAGCCTGCAGGTCAAGACCAGCATGTTAGAGGCCCTTCCAACAGCACCCGGGAGGGCTCTTCACCCCAGCTAGAGTCCCCAACTCCTGCCTTCATCATCACGCCACTTGGTGCTACCCTGGATCAGGGGCCAAGCATCCCAGGAGGCTGCCTTCACTTGAGCCTGAGCATGGGGTGGGGGAGAAATTGGGGTACTGCACACTTCTGGCCCCGGGGCCACTCTGCCTGCAGCTCAGGGGGAGGAGGGCTCCATGTCCACCCGGGTATGAGTTGTAGGAACATGTTGAGGTATACCCTTGCCAATACTGTTGGGTCTGAAAAGGAAACTGCCTTCTGTGGTTTACATGCTTGTCCCCTCCAAAACTCATGTTGGGATTTAATTTCCAGGTAACAGTGTTATTAGCTGGGGCCTTTAAGAGGTCATCAGGCTATGAGGGCCCCACCCTCACGGGAGGGCTTACTAAAAGGGCCTTTGGCCACGGGTTCCTTCTCTTGCCCTTCTGCCACGGCATGATACAGAAAGAAGGCCCTCACCAGATGCCGGCTCCTCAATCCTGGACTTCTCAGCCTCCAGAGCTGTGAGAAACACATTTCTGTTCATTATAAACTACCCAGTCTCAGGTATTCTTTTATAGCAGCACAAAAGAGATGAAGATGCTGTCTTTCACTGGATCTTAGTGGGCCTGGGCAACACTAGGGCTGCAGAGGGGAGGCCTCCCTGCCCAGCCTCTCCTTCCAACAAACTCCATCCCAAGGAGACAGCCCCAGGGCCACCTGCCCCTGTCTGCTGGCTTCAGACAACTGGACCAATGGACACTTGCCCCAGCAGGAGACAGCCTCTTGGTGACCAACAGCCAATCAGATACTCTGTCTTAAGATCTTAGAACTAAGGGGCTCAGGGCTGGGGAGTCAGTCTGTGGCTAGGCCTGAAGCTGAGGTCAGGCAGCCAGGGCAGACTGGGGGAGGCCCAGGCAGCTATTTTAGGACTGTGTGTTGATGAGTAAGCAAAGAAAGCAGATCCGCAGAGCACGGCAGGAAAATGGAGCAGAGGGAGCAGCAGGGACGAGACCCAGTGAGGCCTCGGCAGGGGAAAAATATGGAAGGAAGGCAGCTCACTGGGTTCGGGAGCCTCCCAGCTCCCCTGAGACCTGGAGGTTTTTCTGGCCATGGGTCCCACAAGGCACTCCTGCATCCTTCTGATAAATCCCCCAGGCCTTCAGCAAGCTTAAGAGGGCTTCTGCTGCTCTCTCCAGGCTGCGAGACCCTCCCTGCCTAAGACCTGAAGGAGGCGGAAGAGACGGTGGGAACCATGGCCTCTTCTCAACACCACCAGGGAGGACCTTCTGCTAAAAGTGCTACATTCATACACATACTCTTTACACCCAGGGAATCCAAAGAAACAAAATGTGGCACTTAACTGTTGTGCTGATGTTTTCTTCTGGTATCTCTGTTCTGTCTTACGCTCCCTGTGGCTGAAGCCCAGCAGCAGCAAGAAATAAAAGTTTTGACACCATGGCAGATAATTACCCTCCCCGTCCCTCCGGGGCAGAGGTGAGCAGGAAAGACAACACGTTCACAGAAAGGGCAGCCCTCTATGGGCTGGTGTTTGCAGTGTCTGGGCAGTGATGCTAACAGCCAGTGGAAGGGGACAGGAGGCATCCACAGCTCTTACTGCCTGCAATTGCATCATCTGGTCTTAAAGCAGGTTGAATTCCTACAGGAGGAACCACACCCGCCGTCAAATGCAAGTTCAGTGGAACAGACTTTTGGATTATTCATTGATTCCTTCCAGAAACATGCACGCAGCCCTGGAAACATGCATGGAGACACTGAACTGGGTACACACTTGAAACCAATGCAGTCACTGTCTTCGGGAACTTACAGTCCAGCACGGGAGATGGGAAGTGGAGAGCCCTTACCAAAGGATACACAGAAAGGGGCTTTAGTAGCTCACAGGACAGACAAACCCTTGAGGAATGGGCAGGATTTCAGTGAGAGAGGAGATTCTGGATGAGGGAATGAAGGAGGCAGGAGGCCATGGTGCGGGGTGGGGCTGAGAGATCCATTTGACAAGCACCTGGGAGGCCTGTGCTGTAGCTCTAGTTCTTTGACTCAGAAAATCCCCTTTCTAGCCAGCTCACACCTGTAATCCCAGCACTTTGGGAGGCCAAGGCGGGGGGCGGATCACCTGAGGTCAGGAGTTCGAGACCAGCCTGGCCAACATGACAAAACCCCATCTCTACTAAAAATACAAAAGTCAGCCAGGTGTGATAGCGTACGCCTGTAATCCCAGCTACTTGGGAGACTGAGGTAGGAGAATCGCGTGAACCCGGGAGGCAGAGGTCGCGGTGAGCCGAGATTGTGCCACTGCACTCTAGCCTGGGTGACAGAGTGAGAGGAAGGAAGGAAGGAAGGAAGGAAGGAAGGAAGGAAGGAAGGAAGGAAGGAAGGAAGGAAGGAAGGAAGGAAGGAAGGAAAGAAAGAAGAAAGAAAGAAAGAAAGAAAGAAAGAAAGAAAGAAAGAAAGAAAGAAAGAAAGAAAGAGAGAGAGAGAGAAGGAAGGAAGGAGAGAAAGAAAAGAAAGAGAGAAAGAAAAGAAAGAAAGAAAGAAAGAAAGAAAAGAAAGAAAAGAAAAGAAAGATTCCCTTTCCCCTCTGGGCCTCATTTTCTCATATGTCAACAAGAGGGAGCTGCCTTGGCAGCTCTGGCATTCTAGGGTCCGTGCTCACACTTCCGGAGGGGAGGGCTGGGGAGTGGAGTGCTTACATAGTTGAATATTGTCCAGCAGCTCCCCAAACACCCTGCCTGGGTCAGACAAGTAACTACCCCCAGACCAGGGAACCCCATCTGGTAAGATTCACTCATCCCCCTTTCTGTGAACATGTTGTTAATCTAACAAGGGGTGGATCCTGGGTGCCATTCCCTTGAAGCACCCCCATGCCCAGTGATGGGAAACCTGAGATACCTTGGCAAGGGCCTGGACACCCTCAGGGAGAATACCTTGTTTCCAACCGGCCCAGGGAGGTCACTCAATCGGTTTTAAGGCACTCCAGCTGGGGCGACAGAGCGAGACCCTGTCAGAAAGGAAGAGAGACAGAGAGAGAGAGAAAAACCCTGTAAAAGAAGGAAGGAAGGAAGGAAGGCAGGAAGGAAGGCAGGAAGGCAGGAAGGCAGGAAGGCAGGAAGGCAGGAAGGAAGGAAGGAAGGAAGGAAGGAAGGAAGGAGAAGAGAAGAGAAGAGAAGAGAAGAGAAGAGAAGAGAAGAGAAGAGAAGAGAAAAGAGAAGAAAAGAAAAGAAAAAAAAAATCAGACTAGAGCAACCTGTCAAGGTCAGATCATAGAGGGTCTTATACGCTGGGCCAAGGAGTTAGGTTTTGGACTGGAGCAGTGGCTGATGGGAGCTGGGCTTTAGAAAATCATCCTAACAGCAGCAGGTGACATGCACAGGTATGGGCGATGGGAGGGGCTCCTAGCAGCTAGGGGAAAGCTCAGGCAGAGGTCAGAGCCAGGCGGAGGCAGCAGGACTGGAAAGGAGACAGTATGTGGGAGGGATTATGCGGGAGATAGAACCCTCAGGTTTTGGCCACTGACCAGAAATGAGAAGTGAGGAAGAGGAAAAAGCTTGGAGGCCTGGAAAAGTTTCCAGCTTTCTCTCCCCAGCACAGACTCAGGAAACCACACACATGGAGTCTCAAAACACCATGAGACTGTGTCTACCCAGCACAAAACACCTGGGAATCCCAACATTCAGAAAGGCCCCAGATGCCATGTCTCCAAATATTGGGATAGTCATTCTGCCTTTTATCTAGATGCTTGCAAAGGTCATAGGAGTAATCGAGCTTCCTTGCCCCCTAGCCCCTTCCTCCAGGGTCCCCCCATGCCACTGTGCAGGGAGGCAGCAAAGAGCTGATGTGCAGGCAAAGGGGAGACCAAGCCCCTGCTCTCATCAGAGGCCTCGCTGGTATTTTTAGTGCCGCAATCAAGAGCAGGGCCCGCCTCTGGATCGGCTCAGGCAGCCGGGGCTGGGCAGGACTGTTAAAAATGGAACAGCACATACTGCAATCAGTGGTGGCAGGCGAGGGGCACCCGGCAGGGCAGCAGCTGTGGCATCTGAAGCTCTTGGCCCTGGAGTCTGGAGGGGATTTGGGGGAGCAGCCTCTGCAGAGCACGCTGGGCTTCCATGCCCCGATGCCCTGGCACTGCTTCTACCCCTGCCCTTCACGGTGCCAGAGTTCCCATCCCTCGCAATGCACGCCCATTCTTTCCCTGAAGACCTCTCTGAGATGCTCAACTCCAGAGCTCGGGTGCCGTGGGTGAGACAAGGAGGGAGCACAGGCCAGTGATGTCAGCATGGAGCATGGAGGGGGTTGGACAGAGTGAGATGCCTGCTTCCCTGTTCTCGTGGGAAGCAGAGCTGCCCTGAGAGCCCCTGCCAGAACTATGTCCCTCCCGGGGCAGCAAGGCACAGTCAGCATCCCAAGACAGCAGCAAGCTTATCATGCTACAACCCAGGAGGCCTGGGTTTTGAGCCATTTCTGCCACTCTGTGACGGCTCTGGGGCCTCAGGCAAGTCACTTTCCCTCTCTGGACTCCATCACGTTATCTGTAAAATGACAAGACTGAAGTGCAGCACAGATGTGACAGATTCTCTGCGCCAACAGCAAGCTGAGTGCAGAGTGACAGATACTTCCGAGGCCTGCTCACACCGCACCCCTCCAGCCCACAACAGAGAACGTCCAGCGATGGGCAGAGCTTGGGGCCTGCAAGGGGGTCTGCCCTCGCTGCACCCCTCCAGAGCAGGAGCCCTTGGACAATCTCTAGAAGAGGGACAGGATGGGATGGTTCTGTCATCACTATCCGGCCCATCCAGGAGCTGAGAGAGCTCTGTGGGGTGAAAAGAGGACACGAAAATGGGTAGGGATCACTCCAGGACACTGAGTGACCACAGAGGAAGGGACTGTAAATGCCGAGCCTCATTTTGCAAACACTGGAGCTACAGTCGAGCAGACAGGGCAAAACGTGACCCAGCCAGACCTGGGCCGGCTCGGAAGCACGCACAGACATCTGAAGGCAGGAGCCACATCGGCTTTTTTGATGCTACCCTTGGAACCTGGATCCTTCAAGTGCCCTTTCCACAGAGGCCTCAGGGTCCCAGTTCACGCCAGTGGAGCCCTCAGCCTCCCAGGCAGGCTGCCTGCTGGAAGGAGGAGTCTGGTGGTGTTTATTGAATTTGTGTACCAGCATAAATCTGTGTCGACCTGCCTCAGAACGGTGTTCAGATGGCAGATGTGCTATCTTGGGAAGCATGTGTCCCTGCCTGTCCAGGACCTTTCTACTCCCCCAGCAAGACAGATTCAGGCCTGAATCTGCCCAGGCACCAGCTGGGCACCTCATGTGAGGAGGTGCCTTGAGAGGTCATTCCTTTCATCCCTCAGCCTCACACCCCTGGCCACAACTACACCAAGTCCGGGTCTTCTTAAGGACATGCCGTGCACAAATGTGCTCTGTATCTGGTGGGCCCTGCAGATGTTCAGCAGCTGGAAGACTCCCTGCTGAGCATGAGAAGCCCGCTATTGCCTTCCCTGCTGAGGTCAAGTTGAGCCTGTGATCCTGGAGCTGGCGGCAGAAGAAAAACTCCAGTTCACCCTGCTTGTCTTCTGGCTACCCTGCAGGCACCAGATCCTTCCACTTGGAAGGTAGGGAAGTCACTATATCGGTACCCACACCCAGGGTGTCCAGACTAGAGCATCCCAAGGCTGGCATGTGGAAGAGCCACATATGTCACCATGGTGTGGGTGGGTGGTGCATCTCATGTTTCCTCAACACCTCTGAAGGCGGGATGAGAATCTGCCGTCTGACAGCCTCGGGCCCCACAGCCTGCGGAAGGCTGAGTTGCACACCTAGCACTGCAGATGGCTGGGCTAAGTGAGGGCTGGAGGAGCAGATAGGGGTGCAATGGGCATGCTCAATGCTGCTCGGCCTGGGAGATCCAGCAATGTCCACCTCCTGGAAGCAGCAAGAGAAGAGTTGAGCTTTTTACCCCCACCATGCCTGGCCTGCCCTGTTGGGCAGTGATGAGATTGGTCATGATCCTCTGAATTTGGGGAGGCTCTCTGCCAAGGGCTCAAAGCCCCCCAAAAGCTGCTGGAGGATCAAGAGAGGAGCTGATTGGGACTGAAGAGGGTAGATTTGTATCAGCCCAGAGTCAAGGCCCAGCAGCTGGGAACAGGGAAGGTGGCAAGCAGCCAGGCCATGTCATCATCTGCCAGAAAGACCTCAAGGGCACAAGAACATTCTGAGGGCTGTCCCCCACTGGAACAAGATCTGTGAGTGATGTAAAGCTTTCTGGCAAAGGCAAAGGAAGTTTCCAGACCACCAGGACCAAAGAGAAGACCTGCAAAAACCGAGTCTGTTCTCTCAGCACCACCCCAGTCCAGAGCCCTCTCCCTGTCTAAGACCATGGTGAGCACAGCAGGATAGCACAGTGGCCCATTGTCTGTAGACTCTCAGATGCTCCTGGGCACAAAGACCCCATCCATATGGCCAACAGGAGGACCTGGATCCCAAAAAGACCTTGACAGGCTGGGGTAGCAGTTCACATGTCCCACAGTAGCAGAGAGTGGGAAAGGGACAATTATATTCTTACGAAGTTCAGCTGCACCATGAAATAGAATGAGGTCATGTCTTTTGCGGGGACATGGATGGAGCTGGAGGCCATTATCCTTAGTAAACTAACATGGGAACAGAAAAGCAAATACTGCATGTTCTTAAATGATGAAAACTCATGGACACATAGAGGGGAACAAAACACACTAGGGTCTCCTTAAGGGTGGAGGATGCGAGGAGGGAGAGGAGCAGAAAAAAAGAACTATTGGGTACCAGGCTTATCACCTGGGTGATGAAATAATCCATACAACAAACCCCATGACACAAGTTTACCTCTACAACAAACCTGCACATTTGTTATAACCCCTGAACCTAAAATAAAGGTTAACAAATAAAAATAAAGCAGGTTAAAAAAAAGTTTGGCTGCACAAGTTACAAGAAGGGCTAGAGCCCATTTCTCTGCATGTGGAAAATAGACTCAGGGTTTGGTTGAAAGCCAGCTTGAGACGCGGTAAGAACATGGTGAGGCCACTATCATCTAAACATGGGAATCTTGGGTGGGGCTGCACTGCTAGAATATTGGCCAGAAGGAGCAAGGTCAAGGCCTCGTGCCTCTGAAGTTCCATGCTCAGTCCCGGCTCTCCCACCATAAAGGAGTCACTGACACCCCCAGCACCTCCGCAGAACAATGAAAGCATGTGGGGGAAGAAGCTAAGGTCATGTCCTGTATTTAATTTTACAAACATGTGACTCTGTATCCTGAGCATTCTTTCAAGTCCCCAGCACAACTATTAACTCACTCTACCCTTGTGAGGCAGGCACCATTATCAGCCCACTTGGGGGGATGAGAGGCTAAAGCACAGCAAGCTGAAATAACTTGCTCAAGGTCATCCTGCTAGGAAGTTGTGCAGTCAAGATTCAAATCTGGGAAATCTGGCTCCAGAACACATGCTCCAAAACCCACACTCTGCTGCCAGCCTCATAAGAAGAGCTTAGCAAACAATGGGGAGTCTTCACCCTACAGTGGGAAGAGGCAGTGGCAAGCAGTGGGGCAGCCCATTGCAGATGTAATGTGTAGATTCTGTTCTGGGTGACCCAAGGCAGCAGCCTGGGCACTGGGAAGTGTCTGGGGAGGCCAGATTCAACTCTATGAGGAAGGAGGGGTACGACTCATTTTTGCCTCCACTCTGTGCTATTTCCAGGGTTCCCATGCCCTCCCACTGTCCGGGTTTTTCCTTGGGTCCTAGGGCAATTGTGCCAGCCCCAGATTTTTCTAGGGATCTCTTACACGTTTGTTTTATCTCCCCAACTGAACTGCATGTACTCTGAGGCCAGAGACTGTGCTTTAATTCTCTCCAAAGTCTCTCCCACGGTCTACTTCCACACTAGGTACTTGAAGGACTCATGGAATCTCAAGGTGGGAAGTGACTTCCTCAAGTTCTCATGCTCCATTTCTCATCCATGCAGGATTCCCCTTTGTGTCAGGTCAGCTACAAGAGTGTATTAACTTTGGTCACCTCCAGTAATGGAGAGCTCAGTACCTGAGCTCAGTACCTCACTCAGGGTACCTGTTCCATCAGTGGGTGCACAGTTCCAATTAGAATGAGAGTGTCTCGATATTCTAGGACAGCTTGTGGAGGGGGGTGGTATGGGAGGAGGAAAGGATGATGCAAGTAGAAAGGGGGGCCATATAGGCTAAAATCTTTTATGCAAAAGAAAATATAGCACCTTCTATTTGTGGGAACCCTGAGATAGCAGGTTAGAGCCTTCTGGTGCTACAGAGAGGAAGCAGAAATGATCCCCCATCCCCTTCTCAGGAGCAGGTGACAGAAGCAATGAGGACCAGTCCCAGCGGATGGCTACAGACTGAGGAACAGCAAAGATGAAGCAGGAACCCAAGATTCTGCCTCTTGGGGCTTTCTAACCTGTTGATACCCAGAAAAGAGGCCAGGGGTGACTCTTTGTGTGCCACGCACTCAGATGGCAAGTTCTCAGAGCCAAAAGCTATTTAAACGTGCCCTCCACCCTACCTGGGGCTCCTGGAGCACTGTGAAATGAGATAGGCTGCAAGCAGCCAATACACCATGGATTCTGAGAATAATAATATAAACTGGCTCACTAATACATTTTTCATATTGAACACACATTGAAATGACACTATTTTGGATACATTGGGTTAAATCAAATATATTATTAAATTTTTAGAAGACCATTTTAACTATGGCATCCCCATTGTGGAACAAAGACAAAATCCCTGTTAGTTCTAAGGGGTCAGAGAGTCAGCACCCGGACGTTTAGGAGAGAGATGGCTCACGGCAGTGTGAGGAAGGGGTGGGGCGATGGCCTTGGAGAAAGCATTGAAGGCAAGGGCAGAGATGGGCAAATGTCAAAAGGGGGCCATTCATGGCATGGGGGAGTGAAGTGCACTGAGAAAACTGGGCTGGGTGGGGAAGGAGTTTGCTGGTGAGGACAGGAGAAAAGGAATGGGGTGATATCTCTCAATGGGGGCCCGTCAAAGGGCCTGGCTTTGTCCCCATCCAGCTCCATCCAAACTTCATTCTCTGTGGCCTGTTTCCTCAACATTCAGTCAGCAATTAGTCATTGAAGAGCACCTGCCCCCGGCCAGGCCATCTGCTAGTTGTGAGGGGAACAGCAGTGAGATCTACTGGGTTCCTGTCCTCAAGGAGTTCTCAGGGGGATAGTCAAACAGGCAGAAGACTTCTGTGCTTGTGCACTGACTTTCCCAGACCCAGGACCAGCCATTTCAGCCCTGGCATCAAGTCCATGAGTCTTCCTCAAAGGAACAGACCAACCCCTAATACCCCCTCCTGCCTGCAGACCAATCCTAGCCAGCCAAGTCTTCTGAGAGTCTAGTCTTGAAAGCCCAATACTCTCTGTAGTCTGGGGGCCCACACCTGGGAACTCTGGGCCTTGGCATCCATGACCACCAGGCCTGCAGCCTGGTGGGGGCACCAAAGGGCATGAAGAGCCTCCCTGCCTTCTTAGGCTCTGTCCAGGGTGCTGAATTCACTGAGCTGACTGGTTTCTCCAAAGGAGAGCAATACTGCTTGACTCTGCTACCCAACCCAATATGCCTCAAGAAAACAGAGCCCACGGACCGTAGCCTACATTCTCACATCTGCCAGATCTGGGTTCCCAGACCTATCTCCTCTGACCTAATTTCTCCTTCAACCAAACTCACTGAAGGACCAAGCAACAGAGGGCAGGATGACAGAAGCTGGGCTCTGCCCTCTCCCCAGCGTTCCAGCTTGATCCAGAGGAAGCGACAGAGGCAGGAAAAAGCACCCGTGGGTCCTCCTGAGTTAGAGTCTGTCACTCATTTACATGATTTCTTGGATTTCTCAAAAATACAAGGGGAAAGGAAGACCCCACTGTCATATCTTACAAATCAGAAATTGGGCTTGGAGTTCTGCCTGTATACTAGTAATTCAGCCATACACACTCTGCAGCCCACCCCACCACACACGCATGGGCACACATGGACACAATGAAAGGGACAGAGGAAACAGCCCATCATATAGAGGTCGCCTCGGTGTCAGAGGCTTTGCCACATCCCTGACCCAGTCAGTAGGGCAGCAGTCCATTCCAGTCATGATGACAACAAGACCCATCACTTAGAGAGGAAACTGGGCAAAGCTGCTCGGAGATGGTATTGGAGAGGCTGTCCTTGTGGCTTAAATCTCCTTCACTAAAGATTTGTGCCCTTATCACCCCCACATCTCTGAGATGCTCAGTGACCATGGCCTGCTTCCAGAGTAGAGTAAAAGTGCAGCAGGAGAAATGGAAGCTGGATATGAGACTGGCCTCTAGAATGGGAATCAGAAGAGGCCAGGTTTGCACGACCTTGAGCAAGTCAAGTTTCCTCTGGGCCTCCATCTCATCCTGCTAGTAAAGTGAATGATTGCTAGGGTTCCTGACAGTCTCATCCTTTGGCACATGCTGTTCATGTTGGTTCTGATTTGCACGTTGTCAGCATGCCCAGCTTCAGAGGGCAAGTCCATGTATAACTCTGAAGCCTGGCACTCTGACAACATACACATCAGAACCAACATGAACAACATGTGTGCCAAAGGATGGCAAACCTGTCTGCTGGAAATCAGCCTGCCACTGCCCTCTATGGAGACACGGGAAGAACACTGCCTTCCTCCCATCCCATGACATCCCACAGCATCTCTCTATGTCCATTGTTAAAGGAGAACAAACAAAAGAGCCTGGCACAGTGCCTGGCTCATAGCAGCTGCTCCAGGAAGACCCAACTCCCCTCATGTCTTGAATGTTTATCTCTTTTCTTGTAGGATGATGGAGACAGGGGAAGTGGAAAGAGGAGGGAAGAACAAGGTCAGGGAGGCTGGGAGAGTAAGAGGGACTATAGCTGCCATCATTAATCACCTTCCATCACAACCTGCATCTTGTGAATCAGCATCTGTGATGCTGATAAAGGCTGCTGGAGGGATGGAGGTGACACAGTCACAGGCAGGATGTGATTGCATGGGGGAGGAGGCAAGGTTGAGTCCTGCTTTCAGGGCTTAATCTCAGTTGGATACACACACACACATGCACACACGCACGCACGCACAAACATTGCCATTCCACAGGCTGCAGAGCCCCCTCCTCCTGCTGCCACCCCATCTGTGCTCAGGCTGCAGCCCCCTCTGTCTACTCCCCATGGCCAAGAGGACAAGGAAGGCAAATGCTGATTAATATTTTGCACATTAAGAATTCTATGAAGCCAGTCCCATTAGAGAAGCAGAGACTGTGTAATGAGGCAAACTGTTGTAGTGGAAAGTACATGAGCTGGCCTAGGACACATGTGCCCCCTCCTAATCCTCACCCAAGACCTGCTTGCTGAATGAGTAGGCATTGATTTGTTCCCAGTAAAACTTGCTGCCCGCTAGCTGTGTGACCTTGCACAACTCACATCTCCTCTCTGGGCCTCAGTTCCATCATCTGTGCAATGACTGGGTTGGATTACAAGATCCCCAGAGCCCTTTCTTGTTCTAAGAGTCTGTGATTCTCTGGTTCTATAAGCTATTTGCATGTCCCAGCAGATGGCCAGCAGCAATAGTCATTGGTAGAGTTGGTTCCCATCAATTCCCTGTAAGAAATGAGCACATACAGCAAATGCTCTTTTTGGCTCCTATCCATGCAACAGTTTATAATAAAAATTCTGAATTATCAACTGTTTTCATTATAAGCAAGGAAGGGGAGAGCAGAGAGGCACAGAATTGCAGGTGGACTCTTCACAGCTCTTCTGTTCTGCTAACAAGGAGCAAGTACCTACCACTCCTTCTCATCTTTAAACATCCAAACACATTCTCTCTCTCTCTCTCTCTCTCTTTCTCTCTCTCTTCCTTTCTATCTCTCTCTCTCATACTCTCCAGAGTAGTCTATTTTCTCTCTCTCCCCTTTTCTCTTTCAAAATAAATGAATGAATGAGTGAATGAATGAAGTTGAATATTGTGATAGGCAGAATTCTAAGATGGCTTCAGGATTCCTGCCTCCTTGTGTAGATGCTCTACCACAATCCTCTTTTTTTGCTGTGTGGGTGGGCCTTGTGAGTATGATGGGGTGAGGTAATTAAGGTCTCAGCTCAGTTTATTTTGAGTCACTTAAAAGGAAGATTATCCTGGGTGGGCCTGGCTTAAACAGATGAAAGCTCTTAAAAGAGGAACTGACCCTTCCTGAATGGAGAGAGACAGAGTCTCCTGGCGGCCTTGAAGAAGTGAGCTGTCAGGCGAGAGAGCCTGCGAGAGCTACATGGTGGGAAACTCTGAGAAGCTTCTAGAAGCCAAGAGAGATGGGATGACAGCCAGCAAGAGAATGGGACCTCATTCCTATAACCACAAGAAACTGAATATTGCCAACAAGCACATGAGCTTGAAAGAGGATCCCAAGCTCCAGAGAGGAGTACAGACCAGCCAACACCTGAACAGCAGCTTTAGGAGATCCTGAGCAAGAACCCTGCTGACCTGAGCTTGGACTCCTGACCCACAGAAGCTGTGAGGCAATAAAATGGATGTCATTTTAAGCTGCTGTGTTTGTGGTCATTCCTTACTCAGGCATAGAAAATAAACACAAATATCTAATCAAAACACCACCCAAATAGCATCTTCTAATGGGACTTTGTCTGGATCCTCTCTGACGCCAAGTACAAGTGCTCTGCCGTCCCTGCTGTTTGGGAGCTAACCAGGACCCCTCCCTCCAACCCTAATTGCTGAGACTAGGCCACAAAGACAGCAGCTCCTCTACCCAGGGCGGGCTGCCTTTTCCCACATGAAGGCGATGACATCTGTCCAGCCCAGTGCCAACACAGGATGGCAGAGACTACCCCAGGGGACAAGTGCCCTTCCACTTCTCCCGGCCAATGTGGTGATGGCAGGCAAATTACTCTATTAGCTTCCAGGCCAACTGACAGCCAAGCCAGGCGGTATGTCAACAGCCTCCAGGAGGGTGTCCCACTCCCACCTTCCACAGTGGAGCACCTTAGCACCCAGTTCAGAGGCCTGCCCTCTGCCCTTCCTCCTCTGTGTCCTCCCTCCTGCCCTCCCTCTCTGCTTGACCTTTGGGACACAAGCCCTCTCTGCCTCTGCCTGCCACTTCTGCCCTAGCGCAGCAGGAGTCCTCAGCCAATGTGACACTGAAGGGCAGGGAGCAGAAAGCCAGCGGAGGCTTTGGAATGTCCTGTACGGAGGCCCTGGGGAGCTCTCTTTGGTTAGGCTTCCAGAAAAGAAACCTCCTGTGGGTGGAGCACATGACCTATCCCCTTATCCAAGCATCTCCCCCAGCCCTCGCCCTTCCTCCTATGTGGAGCCCAACTCCTTCACTGATTCACACAGGATGAGGGTGAGCAGGACGAACTTCTGGAGGTGAGGAAACCTATGCACAGTTCCCAGGGCCCGGAGTCTTCATCTACCCACTCCCCCGTCAACTGAATATGGCAAGAGGGCTGCTGTCCCCCAGCCCCTGAGAAAGACAGCTACTAATTACGCCTTCCCCTAGTAAGTAGCCCAGAACTTTTCTGTTTCCCTGCCTTCCTTCTTTCAATCTTGGTCCCACCTCCCCATGGAGTCAGATAAGAAGTGAGGAATGGGACTAGATGGGGCAGTGAGGTTTCTGAAAGCTTAACCAAAGACAGATTGAAAGACCCCTACAGTTTATTCTTTTATTAAAAGCAGAGAAACTGCACTGGCGTTACCTCCAGCCACTTGAGAAACAGGGGTACAGGGGAAAGGGATTGGTTCATAAGCCACTGACCCTGAAAAAGAACTTCCTGGGGCTGATTTAGTGCCCTTGGGGCTTGTTTGCACATGTCTTCTAATGCCCCACCTCAGGCTGAGGTCCTGAATTCATAGCCACCCCCTACAGTGACCCTAGGCCCATCCATACCATGTCCATTCCCTCTCTGAACAGAGGGGCATTTTCCCTTCCCCTGCATTTTGCACAGGCTGGGTCAGAGCTTCCTAAAGTATGGTCTCTTGATGATGTAGATCAAACTCTTCTAGGGGCCATGTCAAAGATACAGATTCCTGGCCCGTTTAATAAATGCTCCAAGTAAGCCTCATGCACACTAAAGCTTGAGAGCCCTGTCTAGTTTCTCTGCAGCCATCACTCTCATACTTTGCTACCAAGTAAATATTTAACAAGAGGGAAAACCATGTACGAGCAAGATCATGGGTTTGACCCACTTCATAGGTTATCTGGTACCGGGCAATTTACTTAACCTCTCTCTCGAAGCCTCAGCTTTCACAGGCATAACCTGAGAACATCCACGTTTCTGTATTCTCAGAAAGATTAAAATAGCATCTATTCACTCCACAATTATACATTGAGCTCATACTCTGTGCTAGATGCAAAGATGAGCCTGACAGTCTCTGTTCTTCTGGAATTCAATCTTGTAGGAGAGCAACACATAAAAAGTAATTAATTAAGAAAACAAGAATTTGTCAGCTAATACAAAGGGCTGTGCAAATAATTTATAATAGTGTGATGGTAAACTACCAAAGTTCACTCAAGAAGAAAAAAATAAGCTGAATTGTCCTGTATCTATTAAACAAATTGAAATTGTAGCTTAAAATCTTCCCATGAAGAAAACCTCAGACTCAGATGGTTTCACTAGTGAATTCTAACAAACATTTGAGGAAGAAATAATACCAAATCTACACAAACACTTCTAGAAAATTAAAGAGGAGGAACTACTTAAAAACTCATTTTATGAGACCAACATTACTCTGATACAAAACCAGACAAAGGATGCAAGAAGATGATGGACTGATATCCCTTATAAACATAGATGTGAAAGTTCTAAACCAAATTTTATCAAATACAACTCAACAACATATAAAAAGATAATACATCATAACCAAATAGGGTATATCTCAGGACTGCAAAATTGATTTAACATTCAAAAATCAATCATTTAACTGGGTGTGGTGTTGCGTGCCTGTAATACCAGCTACTCAGCAGGCTGAGACAGGAGGATCACTCAAGCCCAGGAGTTTAGGGCTGTAATGCACTATGACTGTGCCTGTGAATAGCCACTGCACTCCAGCCCAGGCACCACAGTAAGACTCATCTCTTTAAAAAAGTCCGTAACATAACTTGCTATTTTAATAGATTACAAAAGAAAAACCATATTATCACCTCAGTAGATGCAGAAACAGCATTTGACAAAATCCAACATCTATTTCTGATTTAAAAAAAAAAAAAAAAAAAAAACTCTGAGCAAACTAGGAATAGAAAGAAATTTCCTTAAACCAATAAAAAGCATCTATGTCCTTCTAAAGTACAGTTAACATCATATCTAATGGTGAAAGACTGACTGCTTTCCCCCTAAGATTAGGAACAAGGCAAGGATATCTGCTCTCACCACTTCTATTTAACAATATGCTAGAGATTTTAGCCAGTGCAGTAAGGCAATAAAAAGAAATCAAAGGTATCCAGATTAGAAAGAAAGAAGTAAAATTATCTTCATTCACAGTTGTCAGGAGAATCTGTGTAGAAAATCCAATAGTGGGTAGGAGTGGGGCTACAAAAAAAAAAGGAAACTAAAGAAAATCAAATAGAATCCACAAAAACTAATAAGCAAGTTTAGCAAGGTTGCAGGATATATGCCCAGTAATACACATAGCAATTGTATTTCATCACCAACCACTTGAAAATTGAAACTTTAAAAAATATCTTTTACAATAGCATCATGAAGTATGAAATACTTAAGGATAAATCTGACCAAAGATGTGCAAAACAGGTACACTGAAAATTACAAAATATTGCAGAAATTAAAGAAAACCTAAATAAAAACAGAGATATACTGTGTTAATGGATCAAAAGATTCAATATTGTGAGAACATCAATTTCATCCAAATTGATCTACAAATTCGATGCAATCCCAAAGCAAAATCCCAGCAGGATTTTTAATTGAAATTGACAGTCTGATTCTAAAATTCATATGGAAATCCAAAAAACCTAGAGGTACCAAAACAACTGTGAAAAAGAACAAAGTTAGAGGACTCATACTACTTGACTTCAAGGCTTATTAGAAAGCTACAGTAACTACAGTATTGTGGTATTGGCATCAAGACAGACAGACAGGTTCATGGAACAGAATAGAAAGACCAGAAATAGGCTCATACCTGTCTGGTCAATTGCTGTTTACAACGGTACAAAGGCAATGTACTAAAGAAAGGACAACCTTTCAACAAATGGTGCTGGAATAATTGGCCATCATATGAAAAAAAGAACTATCCGTACAGCATACCATATATTCATAATGCAAAATTGTTTTGTACGATAAATGTAAAATACAAAAGTTAACTCAAAATGGATCATATACGTAAATGTAAATCCTAAAACTAAAACTATATAAATTCTAGAAGAAAATCTTCATGACCATGAGTTAGGCAAAGATTTTTCAGATACAACACCAAAGCACAATCTATAAAGGAAGAAATTGATAAATTAGACTTCAAGAAAATTAAGAACTTCGTTTCCTTGAAAGACACTATTAAGAGAATGAAAAGACACACCAGAGACTGAAGAAAATATTTGCAAATCACATATCTGATCAAAGACTCGTATCTAGAATATTAAAAGTATGTCCTACAACTCAATAGTAAGAAATCAAACAATTTCAAACTGGCAGGCAAGATATTTAAAGAGACATTTCACTAAAGAAGATATACAAATGACAAGCAAATGAAAAGATCCTTAACATTATTAGTCATTAGGGAAATGCAAATTAAAACCACAACGAGCAATCACTACATAGCCATTAGAATAGCTAAAGATAAAAAGACTGACCATACCAATTCTTGTCAAGCATGTGGAGGAATGGGAATTCTCATACATATAGGGATGCTGGAGGGAAAGTAAAATAGTACAACCACTTTGGAAAACAGTACGGGCAAGTTTCTTAAAAAGTTAAGTATGGCCAGGTGTGGTGACTCACACCTGTAATCCCAGCACTTTGGGAGGCCAAGGCAAGCAGATCACTTGAGGTCAGGAGTTCGAGACCAGCCTGGCCAACATGGCGAAATCTTGTCTCTACCAAAAATACAAAAATTAGCTGGATATGGTAGGGCATGCCTTTAGTCCCAGCTACTCAGGAGGCTGAGGCAGGAGAATCGTTTGAGCCAGGGAGGCGGAGGCTGTAGTGAGCTGAGATGGCGCCACTGCACTCTAGCCTGGGAGACTGAGTGAGACCCTGTCTCAAAAAACACAATTTTAAAAAAAGTTAAGTATAATACAGCCCTTCCACTCCTAGGTATTTACCAAAGAGAACCAACTTATACACAAATGTTCATGCAGCCTTATATATAATAGCCAAACCTGGAAACAACCCCAACGTTTATTAGCTAGTGAATGTGGATAAACAAAATGGTGGCATGTCCATATAATGGAGTGCTACTCAGAGACGTAAAGGAATAAACCATCAACACATACAGCATGGATAAATCTCTACTGTGCCGAGTGAAAAAAGCCAGACCTTCCAAAATAAAGAGGACATCTTGTACAATTCCATTTATATGAAATTCTATTAAATGCAAACTAATCTATAGTGACAGAAGGCAGATCAGTGGTTGTGGGGGCTGGTGGGTGGAGAGAAAGGGAGGGATTACAAAGATGGATGAAGAAACATTTGGGGGTGATGGCTATGCTTGCTATCTTGATCATGGTGATAGTCACAGGTATATGCATATTTCAAAATGTCTCCAATGCAGTGTTATACGTCTGTTTACTGTGTGTCAGTTATACCTCAATAAAGCTATTTTTACAAATGCAGTGATAGGATAGAGTGTCTGGTGACCACCTTAGATTATTCATCAGGGAAGGCCTCCCTGAAGCGATGACATTAAGCTGAGCTCTGATTGACAAGAAGTAACAGCCAAGCGGGGGTCTGGGGAAAAGCATTCCAGGCAGCAGGAACAGCACATGCAAGGCCATAGAAGATGAGAAGGAGACTGGCCTGTTTGAGGAAGAGACAGGTTCATATCCAGGCAGGGGCAAGTGGTGCAAGGCAAGGTCAGAAAGGCAGACGAACCCAGGACAGTGGGGCTTTGCAGACCAGGCAGGAGATTTGGTTTATGTTCTAAGCAGGTGAGAAACCACTGGGTGGATCCTAAATAGAAGAGTGACATGATCTGTTTCTGATTATTTGGAGTTTTAAAAAATCATTTTATTTCGTATAAAAGGCATGTATTACCTACTAAAAATAAAATACATATTTAAAACCAGATCATTCTCACTGTCATACAGAGAATACACTGCAAATGCATAAGAGTAGAAGCAGGAAGCTCTGTGGAAAGGCTACTGCAGTCACCAGACAGAAGAAGGAGGCTGGGGCCAGAGTGGTAGCAGTGGAGGTGGGAGGAGGTCTCTGAAATCTGGTTTTGAGATAGGGTCTAGAGCACATACTGGTGAGTGGGGCATGGTGGAAAAAGTGGGCTTCGAGGCTGGTCCTGCATATGTGTGTGCACCTGGTCTTCAGGACGTGGCTGCCTTCTGACCTCCATAGATCCTCTCCATTGTTTCCTCCCCTCGGCAGCCCAGAGAACGTGGGACATACCGAGAATCCTCTGGCTCATCCACTTGTGATTCATCATGTCTTTCTCCCTCTCTGGACAAAGATCTCTTCTTCCTACTGCAGCACCTAGTACAGTGCCTAACGCAAGGCACGCATCCAACACCTGTTTGTGGAATAAGCAAGTGAAAGGACGAATGACTGATGAGCTATTAATAATTAACTCATGGGAGTGAGGGAGGTAAGGAAGACATTTCCACCTGCTCTGGCCTCAGTGTTAGACTTTCTCCTGCCCTGCCCCACCCCCAGTTACCTCCCCGTCAACTTCAGCAGCCCCGCTGCTCTGTCTACCCAGAAGCTGCAACCGCATGGCAGGCTGCTGGGCAATCAGTGCTGGCCGGCTCCTGCCAGCAGGCCCTGACCTAGTTTGAGAGCCAGTCGAGGAGGATGATGTCACAGAGAATGCAGCTCCTCAGACTGGGGCTTAGTGAGCTGGCTCTGAGGCTGGATTCAGCTTAAATGTCAGAAATTTGGATAGCATGCTATCCACAGGGATATCAGAGAAAGATGCAGACAGGACTAAGGGCAGAACTAGTAGCACTTTGGAGATACTGTTCTCTTCTGGGCACCTGAATCTGGTTTCCAAACCCTTTTAAGGGCAGCCTGGATTGTGCGCTGTGAGACCTGTCTCCCACGTCCCATGGGGAGGTGTCAGAAACACTGGGGAAGGACCAGGGGGATGGGAAGAGCTCCTCAAGTACCTCTCCAATGACTTCAGTCATTATTGAGTTTGTGAATTCAAGCATTTTCTGGCCAGGTGTGGTGGCTCACACAGTGGTTGAGGAAGGAGGATCACTTGAGGCCAGGAGTTCAAGACTTGCCTGGGCAAAATCGAAAGACCCTGTCTTTACAAAAGAAAAAAAGAGAGAGGGAGAGAGAAAGAAGGAAGGAAGGAAGGGAGGGAGGGAGGGAGGGAGGAAGGAAGGAAGAAAAGAAAGAAAGAATAATTTTTAAAAATGTATTTTCCAAACATTTAAATATCCACAGGGCAGGCCAAGCACAGTGCTACTGCTGTACTGCTGAGTGGCGGGGTGGTTAGGACATCGCCTCCACTCTCAGTGGCTCACTATCGAGGGTCAGAGAGAAACATCAACAAAAAAAGCCAAACCACAAGCAGTTAATTGTTAAAACAAAGAGATGAGCCTAACTGTGTGGCCAGCTCAGTGGAGCAGAAGCCTGGGAGACTTCTCAGTGGAGGTGGATCTCAGAGGAGAGACAAAGAATGCGTGGAATCTCTCTCAGTGGCCAAGGGGTACAGCCAATCCCAGCAGAGGGGTCAGCACAGGCCAAGGTCTCAAGAACCAAGGGAGCATGGTACATGAGCGGCAGCACAAGTTCATGGCCAGAGAACCGCCCTCGTGTGGGGAGGAGGGAGAGGTGGGCTGCACAGGAACACAGGGAACATGACGCCAGACAGGCAGCGAGTGCTGTGTTCAAACGTTCAGATGTCGTTCTGTCAGCAACGGGGAGCTAGTGAAGGGTCTGGAGCAAGGAGGAGACCTGGACAGCGTTCTAGGGTGTCGGCAGCCTGGTGGATGCTGTGGGGGCCAGGGTGTAAGATGGGAGGTGGGGGCGCTGGGGAGACCTGTGTCCTGGTGGGCAACCGTGAGGTCCAGAGCAATAGAGCTAGAAGGGAGGGCGCTGGGCAGACCCTGTGGGGCAGCTCTGGCCCCTGCACTCTGGGGCTCAGCTTGTGCCCAGCTCATGCTCTCTGCTCCCACCCATCACTCTGCACGCTGGGCACCCCACAGAGCCCAAAAAACCCTTCCCTCAGGGGTATGAACATGGGTCCTTTTTGCCCTCCCTTTGCCACCCCAACCTCCAGCCTCAACTTGATGCTGTGTACGGAGGAAATGGGAAGAGTTGCAGAGACAAAACAGGAGATGAGCAAGGTGGAGTGGGGCCCACTGTGGTAGGAATGGGCTGCCAGGTCTCCCTGCAGGCCTAGGAGGGTCTTCTTTCAGAAGCAAGGTCTGAGGTTCTCCCCATTGCAGCCCACCCTTGCATCCGGGCTTCTGCTGAGCACCACCTTTGAGCTGAGCCCACGTACAGGGGTCCTCAAGGCTTGGACTTTTCCCCACTAAACAATGAAATAGGAGCCTGGTCCCCCGGGGAGGCCAGATGAAACAGTCGAGGGAAAAGGCATCCCACCCCCGCCCCCAACATTGAACACTCATCCCTTTGGAGTGGCAGCTCCCAAAGGCTGGGCATCCAGGAGGCCCTGACTGCATCCCCAGGGATAGAGAATGCTTCTGAGTGGTCTCAAGCAGGGGGAAGGGAAAGTGGGGCTGAATCTCTTAGCTAGAGGGAGTAAGCCCTGAGTGCCCACTTAATGCAGTGTGACACCCAAGCCCCCGAGGCAGCGTGAAGAGTCCGCAACATAGTAACTGACTCTGACATCTCCCTAGTGCCCTTGGCATGCACCTTCCCAGCCTCCTCTACCCCAGGATCCCGGAAGGTCAGGGCCAGCCAAAGGATAGCCTTGAAGCCCCGCCGTGGTCCAGGAGGTTTACATTCCAGGGGCCGGCGTGCACCTACACCTGCACAGGTGGGTCGGAGAAGGGGATTCTCCCAGGTCTGTGAGTCAGCTGGGGCAAAGGGAAGGAGTGCAGGTGGGGCAAGAAGGCAGATTTCAGGGTGAGGACAACCGAGGCAGGTGAAGAAAGGCAGTTTGGTGCCATAGAAAAAGCCCTGAGAGAGAGGAGCCCAGGTCTCATCCCAGCTGGGACACTCCCTTGGGGTAAATCACCTAACCTCCCTGAACCTCAGTATCTCCATCCATACCATAGAGAAAATAATGTTCCCACCACATAGGGCTCTTGTGGAAAACAAAGGGGATGATACACAGGAGAGGCTCATTGAAAAGGAAATGCTGGGCAGGCACGGTGGCTCACACCTGTAATCTCAGCACTTTGGGAGGCCGAAGCGGGAGGATCACTTGAGGTCAGAGGTTTGAGACCAGCCTGGCCAACGTGGCGAAACCCCATCTCCACTAAAAACACAAAACAATTAGCCAGGTGTGGTGGTGCGTGCCTGTAATCCCAGCTACTCGGGAGGCTGAGGGGGGAGGCAGAGGTTGCAGTGAGCCGAGATAGTGCCACTGCACAAAAAAAAAACTCCAGAAAGAAAGGAAGAAGAAAGAGAGAGAGAGAGAGAGAGAGAGAGAGAGAGAGAGAGAGAGAGAGAGAGAGAGAAAGAAAGAAAGAAAGAAAGAAAGAAAGAAAGAAAGAAAGAAAGAAAGAAAGGGAAAGAAAGAAAGAAAGAAAGAAAGAAAGAAAGAAAGAAAGAAAGAAAGAAAGAAAGAAAGAAAGAAAGGAAGAAAGAAAGAAAGAAAGAAAGAAGAAAGAAAGAAAGAAAGAAAAGAAAAGGAAATGCTAAACAGAGGTCAGTCCAGGTTGTGAAGGGATGAAGCTGGAGCCTGTGACAGTATGAGCCACCAGGGAGTGGTGGCTGGAGGCAGCCGGGCTAGGCAGCAGGACCAAACTCTCCCTCCAGCAGACAGAGGTGGTGGGGGGTGCTTGCTGAGACTGTCGTGTGGGTCTGGCCCCATTCCCTACCTTGAGGCCTGCAGGGGCTCAAGACTTTGGGCGAGTCTCTTCCCATAGTGTTTCTTAGCCTTCACAACTGAAGGAGCAGGCAGAGATTAGGCAGGGGGTACCTCAGGGCCACAAACACCCCACCCCTGACCCCACTCACCCTGAGCCTTTCTGGTGAGCAGCTTTAGAATCCACTTTGACCTTCAAGAATAAAACCATCCTTCTTAACAGAACCACTTGATGTGTTCCATTGTATCAAGTGGAACCAAGTAACAAAGCTGAGTCCCCATAATGTCCTATGATAACAGTAACAATCATTACTAGCATTTGGACGCCCTGTAGAATTACAAGGCACCTGCCTGTTTAATTGCCTCCCTTAATTCTCACTGCAACCCTAGAAGATAGGTGGTGAATTATGATCCCCATTTTTCAGTTGAGGAAATGGGGGGTTCAGAGAGCTAAGTAACTGGCCTGAGCTTACACAGCTGTGCAGCAACAGAGGCAGGCTCTGAGCCCCTCTGGAGCCACCATAACCCCGTATGCATCGCTAACGCCCCTGAGGTTCCTCACAGAGCCCTGCAGATGCTTCATCTCCTAAATAGAGAGGATCTGGACTGGGAAGTGGTGAAGCTTCCAGAGACCAGCATGGGCTCCATTCTGTCTGTCTGAGCTGTGCAATTCTGCTCCTCCTGGGAGATGTAGGGAGGGAGGTGACCACACCCCCATGTTGCCAGCCGGCATCTCCTAGGCACCTGCTGTGCGTGGGGTGTTAGGGAAGATGCCTGCAATATGGGGATGAGTGCAACACAGACAATCAAGGACAAAGACGGGAACTGTGGGATGCAGACTCACAGCGCTTCGCCCCTTTGCAGCATCTAACTCAGGCCTCGCGTTTCATAGATGAGGAAACCGAGCGAGGTGCAGACAGGCTTCTAGAGCAGGGTAGGCAAACTTTTTCTGTAAAAGGCCAGAAACTAAATATTTTAGGCTTTGCGGGCTGCATATACGTCTCTACAGCATATTATTCTTTGATTTTTTTAAATAATCCAACCTTTTAAAAATGTAGAAACTATTCTTAGCTTAAGGGCTACACAAAATAGGCTGGTTACAGGCGGAGTTCTGCCCCCAGGCTACAGTTTGCCAAACTGGGTTCTAGGAAATCATGTAGCCAGTTGCTTCATGAGCTGGGGTTCATTCAATCAGCCAGCCAATATTTGGAGCACTTGCTCCAAGTGCTGTGCCAAGACCTGGAAGGAAACATCACATGCTCCATGCCCTCAAGCTGCCTGCAGTTTGGTGGGGGAGACAGGTAAGCAAATCATATCACCTCAACGCATAGTGGAAGGCTATGCAGGACAGGACACCCAGAGGAAAGAAAAGCGAGCTCTTTGGGGGTTTTCTGTGTGCTCCCTCCAATGAATGGTGGCACGGGTCAAAGGCTATCACAATCTCTGTGTACTTATCTGTGCCGTCCCCGAGTCTGTATGTTACATAAGGGCAATGACCTGTGTCCATTTGTCCACTACACTGTTCCCAGCACCTCAGAGAATGTCTAGCAATAGCAAGCAAGCAATATGTGCCGAAGGAAAGAACGAATGAGTCGTACAACGAAATAGCTAGAGCCCTCAGTGCGAAGGTGGGGTGTCTGGTGAGAGCTATTAGAGGAACTCAAGAGACTGAGGGATTGCTCACTCTATCCCCCTTGATTGTTGAACAAAGTATGTTTGTGGGGCCTGGAAATACAGCCCCGGACACCAGAAGCCTTCTTACCGCTCTGTTTTCTCTCCAGCCCCCTCAACCCTCCTCCCACCCTGGCCCTCTTTGCTGACTCATACAGCAGCCGCTAATCACACCCCAGCCAAGCGTGCTTAATTAAGCCCCAGTTACCCACAGCTTCTGAGCAAGAGGAAAAGACGGGACTCCGGTGGCGTGCCCATCCAGAGGGAGCTGGGTCGGGTGTGGGATTCGGGGAGATGCATGTGCATGACAGCGGGGCACTCACTGGGAATCCGGTAGTAAAATAACAATAGCTCATATTTATAGAGCAGGTACTCTGTGTCAGGCATTGTGCTAATCCTTTCTGTATATTGACTTAAACCTCCTCATAGCAAATTTATGACATAGTATTACTTTTAATTGCAAAAACCGCAATCACATGTGCACCAACCTAATACTACTATTACGTCCATTTTACAAATGAGGAAACTGAGGCTCAGAGAAGTTACATGACTCACCCAAGGTCACACAACTAGTAAGTAACAGAGTTGAAAGGACTCCCGTTTTCCTGTTTTCCATAGTAAGGGGAAGGGAGTGTTTAGAGCGAGGAAGGCAGCTTTGTCCAAAGCCCTGACCCCACTATCTGGTGACCTGGGCTCCTTCTGATAGCAAGACCCATCCTGACTCACACACAAGGGGGCAATTCCATCTTTATCTCAACCTACATTTATCATACACCTACTATGTGTCACACTCTGGGGACACGAGTCAAAGAGACGAAGTCTCTCCCATAGGAAACTCACAGGCCAGTGGGGAAGCAGCACTATAACTATGCTGGGCCTTTAGGGTCCACTGGTGCCCACGGATGGGGCAGAGGCCAAAAAGTAGCATGCATTGCATTCCTACCTGTGCCAGACGCCAGGGATGGCACATCTTTTACCTTTCCTTCATAACCTAGAGTATATGTATTTTTGGTGTGATTACTCCACACTACACCATATATTCCATGACATGAGCCAAGTATCTCAGGGTATGGCACAGTATTTGGCATGAAATTAGTGCTCAGTAAATATTTTTAAATGAATGACTGAATAAAACATAGCTCCTGCCCTCGTGGAACTTGCTGTCCAGGCAAGGAAATCAAGATATAAACAGATGATTGCAACGTGGTGTGATGAATGCAACAGGAATGAGAAGACAGCCTCCATCCAGGGAGCTGTGCAAGGCATCCTGGGAGAAAGATGCTGAGGCCAGGTCTTGAAGAAAAAACAGTAGCTTCCCAGGGATATGGGGATGAAGGGCCCTTGGGGCTAAGAAGACAGCCCTCACAAAGGCAAGATGTGACTTAGTGGAATGAATAAGTGGATATACTGCTTGTTCCTTTCAGAAAAAAGACTGAGCTGGGCACAGTGGCTCACACCTGTAATCTCAGCACTTTGGGATGCTGAGGCGGGAGGATAGCTTGAGGCCAGGAGTTTGAGACCAACCTGGGAAACATAGCAAGACCCCCATCTCTACAAAAGCTAAAAAAAAAAAATCCAGGCATGGTGGCATGTGCCTATAGTCCCAGCTACTTGGGAGGCTGACATGGGAGGATCACTTGAGCCCAGGAGGTCAAGGTTGCAGTGAACCATGATTGCACCACTGCACTCCCACCTGGGTGACAGAGTGAGACCTCATCTCAAGAGAAAACAAAAGAGAAAGAAAGAAGACTGTATGAGCGTCCAGGTCTGAGTGGGTTTGATCTGCCTGGGCCTGGGAATCTTACAGATGTGGCAGCCTTGCCCAGGACAGGACACCTCATCCCAATGCTAGGACACATACCTCTAGCATGTGGGTGCATGGAGAAACTCCACGTGGCTTCGTGGGGCTGAATTATGGGTGGGGGAGGTGAGGTGGAGGGAGGTAAAGAGACACAGCTGGAGATAGGCGCTGGGCCCAGATCCCAGGGGCCCTGACTGCCATGCCAGGGAGATTGGACCTTGTTCCTTAAGCAACAGGGGTTACTGAAGGATGCTGAGCAATCGAGCATGTATTCAATTTGTGTTTTAGAAAATGGCTCTGGCACGAGTGTGGAGGTTGGGTTGGGAGAAGATGAGCTTGGGGACAGGTACACCAGTCCGGAGGCTGGCGAGGGACTCAGGTGCTTTCAGTGGGCAGAGCAGTGAGGATAGCAGGCAGGTGAGGAGAGACACAAGCGTGACATGGAATGGGCAGAACTGAGTGACCATTTGGCTGTGAGAGAGGAAAGAGGTCATTTAAGCTCTCAGAGTCTCAGTCTCTGCCTCTATGAAATGCAGATAAGATGATCTGCCCAACGGAGTCATTGTGGTCATTCACAGAGATAAAGGCTAAAAGGCCTGACCAGGGTCTGACAGGTGGCAGATGGTCTTTTCCTCCTTGTATCTTGCTGTGCCTTTATGCCATGTCTTATGCTTTTTTTTCACTTTTAAAAAATTGTGGTATATACAGTATAACACAAAAATACACATAACATAAAATTTACCATCTTAGCCATTATTAAGTGTACTAAATACATAATGTGCAACCATCATTACTCTCCAGCTCCATAACTCTTTTCGTCTTTTAGAACTGAAATTCTGTACCCATTCAATGATCATTCCCCATTCTCTCTCCTCCCAGCTCCAGGCAACCACTACGCTACTTTCTGTCTCTATGATTTTCACTACTCTAGCTGCCTCATATAAGTGGAATCATACCGTGTTTGTTCTTTTGTGACTGGCGCTTTTGCTTGGTATACTGTCCTAAGGTTCATTTATGTTGTGAGTCAGAATTTTCTTCCTTTTTAAGGCTGACTATTCTATTGTAGTAGGGACCACATGTTGCTTACCCATTCGTCTGTTGATGGACATCTGGGTTGCTTCTGTGTTTTAACTATTGTGAATAATGCCGCTACGAACATGGGTATACAAATATCTCTTCAAGACCCTGCTTTCAGTTCTTCTGGGCATATGCCCAGAAGTGAAATTGCTGGGTCACATGGTGATTCTATGTTTAATTTTTTGAGGAACTGCCATACTGTTCTCCAGAGCAGCTGCACCATTTCACATTCCTACCAACAGCGCACAGGGGTTCCAAGTTCTCTACATCCTCACCAACACTTGTCATTTTGGGTTTTTTTGCTAGTAGTCATCCTAATGGGTGTGAGGCGGGCCACGTCTTATATTTTTGCATCACGCAGTAGAGTCAAGCTCAGAAGAAATGAACAATACTGGCATAGGTGGGCAATGTCCCCAAGGCTAGAGCAGCATTCACAAGCAGAGGCATGTGCCCTGGCAGCAAGATGGGGTGTCCTGTCCAGGGCAAGGCTGCACACATCTATAAGATTCACAGGCCCAGGCAGATCAAACCCACTCAGGCCGGGCTGCTCATACGCCATCTTCTTTCTGAAGGGAGCAAGCAGTGCGTTCACTCTTCATTCCACCGAGTCCACTGGGAAAACAGAAACCACCCTAGGCCTTTCAAGCAGAGGGATTTAAACAAGGGATTTGGTTGTACAGGTAACAGAAGAGGTAGAGCAACCCAGATTAGCAACAGCAGGGAGTTGTCCCCTTCCTGGGGGTGGAAGGAGGCAATGTCTCTAGGAGCCTCGATGCTGAGGTCATCAGACAGAAACTGGAGCCACTGCAGGCCCCCTACAGGGAGGTGAGCGGTGCAGGACAGGGCTGATCAGCAGAAGCCAGAGGAGACACAGATAACTGCAGGGACATGGCCTGAAACAGACAGAGGGAAGAAATATCCTGGCTTTTCCCCTCCTCCCACGATCCACCTTCTTCCAGTGCCTCCTCTGATTGGCTGAACCAATCTAAAAGCCAGAAGGTAAGGAAGCCTGGGAAATGCAGCTCCCAGCAACACCAGACAGGGCAGGGAACAGGAGACAGATCTGGAGCCACCGGCAAGTGATCAGCCCACTCATTCATCCTTTCACTTCCTCATTTGTTCGGTCAACATTTGTTGAGCACCCAGGTGCTGGGGACATGATGACAAACAAGAATTCTGGGTCCTGTCCTCACCAAGTTTAAGGCCAGCAGTGCCTGGACCGTACCCCTCACTGCCCACCCCTGTTGGCCAGGGGCACCCTGTCACCTAGCCTGGGGGCAAGGGCTGCTGCAAAGCTTCTGGGGACCCCTGGGAAGCTCCCAGGGTACAGAGAAGATGGAGCTGGGCTCTGCTTAGGCTGTCGATGTGGTGGAGCAAGGAGCCCAGCTGGCTCTGCCTCCTCCTCAGCTGAAAGCTCAGCTCAGAACACAATGTCTCCAAAAAGAGAAGAAAACCCTTAAATCCCACTGTTTGTCTTTGGAGCCTGGGAAGCGAGGATCTAGTGAACATAAAACGTGCGGGCTGCTCAGAAGTTGTCTTTGAAACCTCCCCAGGCCGGCTTTGTCAAGGAGCAGCATTGCCTTTCAAAGCTGCCGGGCTCCAATCTCCCCTCTCCCCTCTCCCCACTCAACCATAGCAGGCAATGGCTAATCAGCGGGAGATGTTAAACGCTCCCTAATTCGCAGAAGTCCCCAGGCTTCTGGGGAACTGGTAGCAGGGCCAGCGAGCTGGGTGCCTCCATTCCTGCTCGCCCTGCCTCACACCAGTCTCACCTCAGCCCGGGGCCCTCTGAAGGCTGCTCCTCTACATGAAGCTCCCTCCTCCCTCACGCTGGCCTGTGCTCAAACACACCTCTGCTTCCCAAGTTGTGTCTTCTCCTGGAATCTGCCTCTTCCAAGAAGACCTCCCAGACATAACACACAAGTGATGACCAACCACACCCTGGGTCTCCACCCTCAACCTGGCTTTTCTCCACATCCCTCCCGCTGTGTCCAGGCCCAGGGGCCCCTCTCTGGTCACCACTCAGCATAGCCTCCCTGAGGGAAAGGGTCTCCCCCTTACCCCCAGATGAAGTGAGCAGGTGCCCCTGGCCAAAGGGATGGGCAGTGCTGGGCTTTAAGCTTGGCGAGGATGGGACCCAGAATTCTTGTCATTTTCTCCCCAGCACCTGGGTGCTCCAGAAATGTAATGAATGAGTGAGGGAGTGAAAGGCTGATCATCTGCTGTGGCTCCCAGATCCACTGCCTGCTGTTCCCTGCCCTATTTTGTGCATTTCCCAGGCTCTCTTACCTTCTGGCTTCTGGATCCCTGATCCCTGAGTATTTACGCCAGCCAAGGGGAAGGACAAGTGAAAAAATCCATGGCTTCACCACACAGACATCCACAGATAGGCAGTCTGGCCCAGAGTCATGACCTGACAGTGACGTACTTTCTGTGACCTTGGATAAGGCACACCTCTCTCTGGGCTTCAACTCCTCATCTGTAAGGCAAGGGGGTTGTACTAGACCAGCAGTTCTCAAACTGGGATGTGCGTCAGAGTCACCCAGAGAGCCTGTTGAACATGAGTCACTGGGCCTACCCCCAGATTACTGACTCCACAGAACCTAAGAATCCGCACTTTGAAGATGTCTTCAGGTGATGCGGATGCTTCTGGTCTCGGGGACTACACCAGGAACCAGTGGGCTGGCTGGCTGGATTTTAAGCCGTATTTGTCAGAGTTAGAAAGGGCTGCAGGATGCTTGCTTACTCACGGGTATGTAGAAGTGGTCATGGGGGTGAGCGTGCTGTGCCAAGCTCCTACCCACCTTAACACACGCATTTTGGCTTTAATCAGTTGTGTTTGTTTGCATGTGCAGGTAAGCGTGGTCAGAGCTGAGATTCCACACATGAAGTGAAATGTTTGGAAACCTGCTGACTAGGCTAGAAGTCAGGTGGTCCCTTCGAGCACTGACATTCCAGGGTCCTGTGATCACTCCACACCCCTCCTGGGCTGTTCCTACTTCCCTTTTCTTTCTCACAGCCAAGGAGGGGGTACAGCAAGAGCAAGACTCAGGATTTGGGTCTTTAATCTTAGGGGAGGGGGTGTGGGGAAAGATGGAGAGGTGGGTCATTGTCCTAGGTCACTGTCATCAGTAGGTACATTTCAACCCAGCGACGTGCCATGGAGTGAAGTGGGGTGAGCACACACTGCAGCACACACAAGGAGGCTACGTCCCACCTGAGATGGGGAAGTTCCTAGAAAACCCAGAGTAGCTAAAGCCGCATTTGCATGTGCATGTGTGTGTCTGCATGCCTGCACATATGTTGTCCGCATAAACAAATAAGTCACAGAGAGGGAGATTTTAATTGGAATGATCAGGGTGCAGCTAGACTCTAAAGTAGAAGTCTCCTAGATGCTCAAAATTTTGGAATTAAACTAAAGACCTTTAATTCCAAACTGACATATCTGATGAAGAAACTGAGGTTCTTCTGGAGCAAGAACCAAGGTTTCTGACTCCTGAGTCCAGGCTCTGGCCCCTGATCTAGATGGATGTCAAAGTCTCTCCCACGTACCAGAATGACATCAGCTGAAATCAATGGATCATGGCAAATGGACAAAAATTTTCACAGAAAAGAATCCAAGGCAAACAAACTCCTTTCCAGCCCTACTTGTCCCCACCCACATAGCCATTCCCTGGCCAGCTGCTCCCGCGGCTGCCACTTCCAAGAGGGGGCCTGCCCAGCTCCGTACCCAGCTGGGAGAGCCTGCATGGAGGCTGGGAAGGGGACCCAAAAGGTTACACAGACTGAGAGGTCAGTAGCAGGCCTGCTAGAGCCCCCTCAACAGTCAGAGCTCACAGGCAGGCAGAGGGCACTAGGCAGTGGGGAGAGAAACAAGAGAAGAAATAGCACAGACCCTTTAAAGATAAGTGGGGTTCTCCAGGCCCCAGAGCTGTACATGGATTGGAGTGAAAGACCAGAAGACAAGCAGCTAAGAAGCAAAGGGAGGGACAGACTGAGGGTTGTGTGTGCATATGTATGCCTGGGTGCCTGTGTGTGACACACAACAGAGTGATTATCAGATCGGGTACCTGTGTTTATGCAAACCTAAGAGAGACCAACAGACAGCAGAAAATTATGGAGGCTTAGGAAGAAGACACATGCACACACACACACACAGAATGAGAGAGAGAGAGAGAGAGAGAGAGAGAGAGAGAGAGAGACAGGCTGGATGTGGACAGGGCTGGGAACAGAAGAGCCAAGGGGAGCACCAGGAAGTGAAGGGCTGTCAGAGTGAGCCCAGTGCAGGCCTGTTTTTGTCTGTGATGGCAGGCTATGACAGAGGATGATGGAGCATGTCTGTGCATGTGTGCAGTGTGGGTGCATGCCCCAGTAATCTGGAGAGTGAGAAGACCATGGGCACCCTGCAGTCAACAGCCCACAGGACTGGACACCCCCAGAAGCATGTTCCTATACTTCTGGGGCAAAGCTTCCCCACTGTCCCTTTCTTCGGATCTTTTCTAACAGTCCCCCTACTCCCAGCCACTACCCAGGTCCTCTCCTGCCTTTGCCTCCCACACTTGCCACCCTACCCCTCTGCTAGGGAGTTTCCTTCTTCCTCCCCAGGGGTTAATGTCACCGGAATATGACAGTCCCAGCCCTGGGACAATGATCTCTGCTTTGGGGAGAATGGATGGCATCCCAGTTGGTACAGCTCCAACCCTAGCCCCCCACCCCCACCTCACCTGTTTCTGTCTCCAAGCAGTGGATCCAGTACAGACCTTGGGTCCTACAATCCTGACATCAGAGTTCATCTCTGCCTCTTATACCACACGACCTTGAGCAAAAGGGCCTTCTCAAGCCCCCATTTTTTCTGTTAATGAAGAAGAAGAATAGGGTTCTTGTGAGGATCAAATGAGCTAATGAGTTAACAAATGTGAAGCCCCTGGCATTGTGCCAACCACAAAGTAGGTACTTCCCTTTCTGGTCTCTTTAAGTCATGCTCCAAGAGGGTAAGTTTCTGTTAAAAATTCCCAGGGGCTTCCCAGGTAGCAGCATCTTCTTGAAATCCTGAAGGTCCAGGAACCAAGCAGCTAGGAAGAGAAATGTGGAGGGGGATGCAGAGAGGGAAACAGGCACTGCTGGGGACCGATATGACAGGAACCAGGGACCAGATGAGTAGACTCACCTCCTCAGTCTTCTCCTGCAGTGACAAAGAAGCCCCTGCCCTATCAGCAGCACCTCCAGGGACACAGGAGGCAGAGGTCAGGAAGGGAATTCAGGGGATGGTGTGCCCATGCCCCGTCTCCTTGCACTTCCTTAATTCCAAAAAGAGAGAGCCAACAACCAGCCCCAGATTAGACAGATCTGAGTGCACAGTCACCCCATACTGCTCAGCACCTGACTGGGAGGAGACGGGAATGGGAAGGAGACTTTCTCCAAAGGGCTCTTCATGGGCCTCCTTTCCCTGTTTAGACGATCGGGAGCCAGGGGTGTCCTGCTCATCAGCACCATGTGGTCTAATGCAGAGGAGCCACACCATTCGCTCCCTCCCCAGAACTCATTTGTCGAGAGCAGCATACATGATAAATATACAATGTGGGCCAGGTGCGGTGGCTCACGCCTGTAATCCCAGCACTTCGGGAGGCTGAGGAGGGTGGATCACTCGAGGTCAGGAGTTCAAGACCAGCCTGGCAAACATGGTGAAACCCTGGCTTTACTAAAAATACAAAAATTAGCCAGGTGTGGTGGTACGCACCTGTAATCCCAGCTACTCAGGAGGCTGAGGCAGAAAGATCACTTAAACTCGGGAGGTGAAAATTGCAGTAAGCCGAGATCGTGCCACTGCACTCCAGCCTGGGTGACAGAGCGAGACTCCATCTCAAAATAAATAAATAAATAAATAAATAATAAATAAATAAAGTGTTTTATTCGTTCCTTCATTCCTCTAAGGAGGCAGTAGAGCACAACAGCTAAAAGCATGGACTCTGAAGCCAAACTGCCTGGCTTGAATCTCAGCTCCACCAACTGATGGCTGTATTACCTTGGGCAATTTACTTAACCTCTGTGTAGCTCAGTTTCCTCATCTGTAAAATAGCGACAATATCAATAGCTACCTCATAGGGGTATTGTGAGGTTTATATGTGTATGTCAAGTGCTCAGAACAATGGCTGACATGTAATAAAAACTAAGCAAGTGCCAGCTGCTATTGTCATATACTCGGTCATCAAGAAAGTATTGAGCACGTATGTCAGGGTCAATTCCAGGCTCCAGATCCCATAATGAATCCTCTAGATGCAGCCTCTGCTCTCATGGTGCTTACATTTTTGTGGGAGAGACAAACTTTCACTACTCGTGTAAAAATAACAAACCGTGACGAGAGCTACAAAGACCAAGGATGCAGAGCCCTGAGGACCTGTAGGGCACTAACTGAGATTTGCAGGTCAGGGAGGAGCTCTTGGGGGTGATACATGTCCCTGCCAGGTCTGACTATCCTGAGGGTGCCATCAGCATCAGCAGACACCCAGTGGGGACAAAGCCCAGCCTGTGCCCTTCACAGGCCTGGCCACAGCATGTGTCTGCTCACACCCTCAGTGTGAGAAGCCCAGGCAACACCAACACTCCTACATGCTATCTGCCACCTGCCACTGCCCCACTTCTGGGTCCCAAGGTGGCCTGGGAACAGAACCAGGATTCCTGCTCCGAGTCCTCACATTATCCAATCAAGAGCAGGCACTCTCCCTGTGGGATTTCCTGGCACAATCTGGCCACCCTGAAGATCCCAGCTCCCCCTCAGGAGTCCCACTACCTCCTGTAGAGACTGTGCTCAATCTGACCCCCAACCAGGAAGATGAAGCAATGGATTGTCCAAGGTGCCTTACAGTTCGTTCAGCAAATGTTTCCAGGTGTCTCATTCTATCACCACAACTTCATGCAGTGTTTTGATTATTACTCTACCTATTTTACAGGTGAAAAAACAGACTCAGAAAGGATAAGTTACTTTCCCAAGGTCACAGAGCTTTTAAGTGGAACAGCTAGGACTCCAACCCAGGTCTGCTTGATTGCGGTCTTTGAAATAACATGAGTGACTATAATAATAGCTAATCCTTCTACAGCACTTTCTACGTGACAGGTATCAGCCTATAAACTTTATATGTTTAAATCATTTCATCCTTATAATAACCCTATTAGGTAGGTGCTATTGTTATTCTCATTTTACAGTTGAGGAAACTGAGGCACGGAAAGGCTAAGCCACCTACCCAAGGCCAGTTAGATGAGGCGTGAGGCAGAGTCACCATGAGGAGAGTCAGAGAATGGTGGCACTGGGAACGGCCTTAGCAGCCCTCAGTCAGAGGCCCGAGGGGAGGACAGGACAGACTTGAGGCTGTGGTGGAGCAACCCTGCACCCCCGGTGGCACCTGCTGCTCCACGCACTGCCTCTCTGACCATCCGTCTCCAAGGATACAGGGGCCTAGGTTGCCCTTGGAGTCTGCCATCCCCTCCCCCTTCAGTTTGCCCACACTAGTGAGGGCACGGGCACAGCCTTGTCCCACTCCGTCTCCCTTCACCCAGCCCTGTTGCCCCCATCAGGAGACAGCCCTCTGCAGCAGAGTCAGGTATAGCCAAGAGTCCAAGGCTGTCCCACCCACAGTGGCAGAAGAGGCGAAGGAGAAGGGTTGGCTCATGGCCAGCTCAGAGGCCTCAGGAAGGGTGGTGGAGAGCAGCAGAGAAGCCCCTCCACTCCACTCAGGTCTCTCTCTCCAGGTGACCTTGATCCGGCACAGTGGGCCTATCCTAAAAAACCAGGCCCCAGAGCGGGGCAAAGGGCACCCTTGCAATATCATAGCTTCCACCCAGAGAAGGGTGCAGACCACGACTCTCCCTTGTCCCAGATACCACTCCCCTCCCCCACCCCAACTCCAGAGACACCGCTGCCCTTCTCAGAGCCAGTCCCTCTCCCAGGCCCTTTTCTGTCCTTCTCACCACAGCTCAGGAAAGGGCGTGGGGTGAAGGACACGGGCAAGGGGCAAGGATTCAAGGCAGCAAAGTACTTAGGAAACTAGAGAATTCCTCTGGCTTTTGTCTTTTAACCAATGGCACCATCCTGGCGCCGCCACCTGAAACTCATGGGGGTCTCCGCCGCTTTGGCCTGCATGCTTTCTATGAGCTTAGCCACCTCTTCCCTAGCAGGGAGGGGAATAAGAGGAAGGTTTGTTCAAGAGCTGCCCCTGGCCGGGAAGTGGAAAGACCCCTCCAGCTGGGCCAGGCAAGGTAGAGCGGAGGGAGAGAACACAGGAGTGGAGGCAGCACGTGCCACAACCCATCAAGGTGACCCTGGCTGTTTCTCTCCCTCCTGCAGGTCCCCAGACACAGCTCTCCAGAGGTCTAGTGTAGAGGACAGAGCGAGTGCACAGACAGAAAGGAACCCTCAGGGCGAGGCTGGGAAAAGGCCCCAGGATGGGAAGGCAGGGCAGACGGTTGGTTGTGGAGGGGCTGTAGGTCCCACCTTCAAGTTGCACTGAAGCACCTTGAGGAGGCCTTGTGCTGAGCTGGCTTGTTTCTGCCTCCCAGCTGGACCACAAAATGGGAGGAAACATCCCACAAAGTTGCCAAGCTGCCTCTGTGGCCGGAAGTGCTGCCAGGGGCTGCTGCTTCCCTCTCTAATTGCTCTTAATTTCTATGATTTGCAGGTCTCAGGCTCACGGAGGGCTCATTCCCCATTGCGATGGATGGGCAGGCACAGTCAGCCTGGTGAGTCAGCCCCTGCAGGCTCCGATGTGGCCCAGCCAGGTCCTGCAAGGTATAGGGCACCCACCTTTCTCCTCCTCTACCTGGGCCCAATCCAGAACCCTGGGCCACAAGCCCCCACTGGAGCTCCATCCTTTCTCCTGTTTCACCTTTACAGGAGGGTCCCGCAGCCTTTCACACAATAATAGGATGAGGAGAGATGATGCACTTGGGACCTGGGCTCAGGTTGGAGCTCTGTCATGTACCTCTGGGAGCCCCTCCTAGGGCCTGGCATATAGTAGGTGCTCAATAAATACAATGATCCTCCACTGCACCACTGACCTACAGGGGACTCGGCCTTCTACCATGTGAAACTTGGATATCTCCTTGTGACAGTGACTGAAGTACAACTGTGGAGTCAGGCTGCCCCTATTTGAATCCTGAATATGCGACTGTCAAAGTAAACTTGGGCAAGTTACTTAGCTTCTCTGTGCCTCGGTGTATTTATCTTTAAAATGGGGGTAATAACACTACCCACCTTACATCCATCTTTGTGTGAAAAAGTTCAAGTATGTTGTGATAGGCAAAATAATGGACCTCAAAGCTGTCAGCACCCTCATCCCCAGGACCTGTGAATATGTTGCCCTGAGTGGCTAAGGGACTTTGTGGATGTGTTGAGAGAATGGCCCTTGATATGCAGAGAGGATCCTGGATGCTCTAGGTATCCCCGACCTAATCACATGAGTCCTTAAAGCAAAGACCCCATCCTGGCTGGGTTAGAGAGACAGGTGATAACAGAAGAAGCATCTGAGAAAGAGATGCATCATTTGCTGGCTTTGAAAATGGAGTGGGGAGGGGAACCACAAACCCAGGAAGATGGTGGCCTCCAGAAACCAGAAAAGGCAAGAAAGTGAAATCATCCCCGGAGCCTCCTGAAAGGAACACAGCCCTTCCAACATCTGGATTTTTGTTTGCTGGTTTGTTTTTGTTTTTGAGATGGAGTTTCACTCTTGTAGCCCAGGCTGGAGTGCAATGGCACGATCTTGGCTCACTGCAACCTCAGCCTCCTGCGTTCAAGTGATTCTCCTGCCTCAGTCTTCCAAGTAGCTGGAATTACAGGCGCCCGCCACCATGCCCGGCTAATTTTTTGTATTTTTAGTAGAGACAGGGTTTCACGATGTTGGCCAGGCTGGTCTCGAACTCCTGACCTTGTGATCCACTTGCTTTGGCCTCCCAAAGTGCTGGGATTACAGGCGTGAGCCACCGCGCCTGGCCTCACGTTCTGGATTATTAGCCCAGTGAGACTTGTGTCAGACTCCTAACCTACCACAGAGCTACACGATAATACATTTGTGTTGCTTTCTGCCATAAGTTCAATGTATGAAGTTTGTGAGAATTTGTTACAGCAGCCACAGAAAACGAATACCTATGTGTAAGCACTTAGAGCGGGGTCTCTGGCACACAGTAAGAGCTCAAGAAATGCCAGCTCTCTGTTGTTATTATTATAGCACTGCGGTCACACAGGGGAGAGGACATTCAGTTGCTCCACTCCAGGGCAGTTTCTCTCTGGTGTGAACTCCTCAGAGCCCACAGCTTGCTTCACTGGGTACTGGAGACCGAAGGCAAGACCAGGGGGCAGGGACATCCTCAAAACAACACGTCACTCAGCACAGCCACTACGTGGGTATCAGACAGATGATCAGACTCCTGCCGTCCCTTTCTTCTAAAGAACAGGAGTGTGGGCACCCTGGAAGAAAGGGGTGGGAGTGCCTGGCACAGGCATGATGACATTCCTATAGCTGTCAGTGCAGAGAGGACAGCCCCGGGGCTTAATTGCACCCTATCCTATCCTCACACAACTGGGGCTGCCAAGGAGACAGAGTGGCTGGGGCAGGCGTGGTCATTTAAATGGTTTGCCATCCTAATATCGTACCTGCTGGGCTGTGGGGGGATGGGCAAGGCCTACAGTAGGAAGGACTTCGAGTCAGACAGAAGGAACGTGGGATTCCTCAGAGGATCCAAGAGAATGGGAAGGGCTGCTTCTGAACAGCCGTGGGCTGGCAGTGGGGCCAGGCAGACAAAACGGTCTCCGGAGGCTCAGTCCTTGATGGGTTGTGGGACCCCCTCACAGAGCAAGCCCCTCCCAATGCCCACTCCCACAGTCCCCTCACTCTGTCACCCCCCAACCAAGTGAAAGGGAGGCTTTGCCCCCACAGAACCCCCAGCCTGCCCACCTCCCCTTCATCCTTGCAGAAGCCTTTCGTCTCGAGTTTTCCTCCTCAGTGACCCCCACATCCTCCCTGGCTACTGGGGGGCCTCAGAACTCTGTCCCCAACAGATCTTCTACCTCTGAAGGCCCAGTGAGGTCCAATTTGGTGACTCCTCATAGTCCTTAGTCCTAGGGTAAGAGCCTTCACCTCAGACCAGACTGAGTCCAACACAGACACCAGACTGTCTGCAATACCCACAGGCCCTGCCCCAGGAGACAAGGGCCACTGGCATTAGACCTGTGCGCAAGAGCTGCCTTCGACAGCAAGTTCCCTGAGGGCAGCATCCATGCCTCTCTAGTAGGCCCACGGTAGTAAGGGAACAACCACTACAGAGCCTGCAGCCTCTCACAGAGGGCCCCGGAGAAAACCCAACCCCTTGCCATTTCCCCCAAGAGGGGAACTTGGCAGAGAGAGCCACTCCAAAGAGACCACAGGAGTGAGCAAGGCTGGGGAGCAGGAGAACCACCACTCCCAGGGGTACCTTGAATGCAGCCAAAGGGCCCACTGTCGGCATGGACCCGCCCTTCTCCCCACCAACCTCCCTTGATGCATTCCCACTGCTCTCTGCCCTACCTCCACATTCATGGACCACAGCACTTCTCCCTGATCCTGCTTCCATAGCCTTTATCCTCCACCCCCGAACTCACAATCTCACTTTCTGCTAAAGAAACTCCCCTTTCCATCTCCCCTCAACTCCAACTCTAATCACAGGGCCACTGCTAGTCCCTGTGATAACTTTGTGCAAGTTAGAAAAAGTGCCTCTTTCTCCAGGTGGATGCAGGCCTGATGAGAAGAGCATAGACTGGATTTCAGCCCCCAACTCCTTCTTGGCCAGGTGTCCTTGCACAGTGCACAACCTAGCCACCTGCACACAGTAACCCAGTTTGACAGACGCAGGGAGTACACCGATTGAAGGGCCTCGATAGACAGCCCAGCCATGGAGACTCAGGAGAGTGGACTAATTTATCCATGGTAACAAGGCAAGCTGGTGGCACAGTCAAGGTCAAAGATCCAGGTATCATGACTCCCAATCCAGTGCTCATTCTGTCTCCCCACTCCACCTACATCTCACTCTTGGGAACAAATAGCAAACCCAAGAGAGCAGAACCTGTGAAAGCAGCGCCTGGGGAAGCCTTCTTGCACTAATTAGAAGAGAAGTGATAACCTCATCTCAAGCACTGTCTAAACATAAAATTGAACATAAAACTTTCTGAACCGTGTACCACCTAACCCTTGGCTGGTGTGGAACGTAAATACAGATCGTCCCTATTTATTTCCCATCTACCAACCACATTAATCTCATGCTACTTCATTGTGAGTATGGCCCCTATGTCTGTCTAGGCCAATATATCTGTCTTGGCCTGGAAGCACCCAGACGGAGTTTCCAGCTTGCAAGGAACCCCTGAGCACACTAGTGCTGAGAAGATGGCTTTTCATTCAGGCGAAGGTGAGGGCAACGGTGATGAAGAAGAAAGGGGATGGGAGGGGAAGGAAAAGGTGGGGCGGAGGAAGAAGAAAGGCAATTCCTGATGTCTTAATTTCATATCCAATCTTCCCCGTTGCCTCTAACACCACCAAGCTCTGCTTCCCAGAAACGGTGGTGAAGATACACACACATGCCTGTGCATTCTTACTTCTCTCTGTGTTTTTCTCTCTGTCTCCATCTCTCTCTCTCTGGGCAGTGCCTGCAATATAATGTGGTGATTAAACTCAGGCAGAGCCAGGCTTCCTGACTGTATATCAGGCGTTGCCACCTCCTCGCTGTGGGACTTCAGGCAAGTGCCTTAACTTCTCTGTGCCTCAGTTTTCTTTTCAACACAATGGGGATAACAACAAACATGACCTCATAGAGTTTCATGAAGATTATGAGAGTGAATATACGTGCAGTACTTAGTACAGTGCCTGGTTAAGAAGGTATTCTGTAAGCACAAGCTGTAACTATCTCAGGGTGCTGTGTTTTTGGCATCTCGTCCTGGCCCCTTTTTCATGCATTTGGGATGGGGGTGGGGAATTGTCCAGGTTGCTGGCACAGTTTCCAGCTCAGTATTCTAACAGTCAGCAGAGATGGGCTGCCTGGAGAAGAAGTGAGCTTCCAGTCACTGGAAGTGATCAAGCAGAATCCAGATGAGCATTTGACATGGATATGGCAGAACAGGTGAGGAAGGAGGGGGAAGGCCTCTTGCAAAATTCCTTCCTCAGAGCCTGGGAATGTGTGAGTAAACCCACATCTCCAGGCACCTGCATGGGCACAGCCTTGCCCGCAAATGAGGACACATGTACAGGGGCACACTTTCTGCCCTGGCATTGAGGAGCAAGAAGTGTTATAAACCAAGCAAGCCAGCACCCCCACCTATGCTCTCCCTAGCCCCCAGCCAATTCCTGTGTGCACACAGGCATCCAGGTGGCGAGCGGAAGCTTTGAGGGTGGTACCAAGTATTTATCACTCCTAGCTCTCTTTTAACGGGTACCAACTGCCAGCCACACCCCAACCACCACAGCCCAGTTATGAGGCAGGGCTGGGGGCAGGAGGCAGGAACGGGTTAGATAGTAGGGTGTTCGTTCTACTTCTGATGTGGGTGGACTGATAGGGAACCTGGGAAAGTCCTGGCCTCCAAAGATCAGGGTGCCCAGAATTCAGGTGTTGTGGGAGGGAAGGCCTTTGCCCATCACGGAGGGAATTAAGCAGGCATTTGTAGAAGGGCCAGGCACCCCACCTCCAGCAAAGGCTCAAATTCAGCTCCACCTTCAGGTCCAAGCAGCTTCCTTTAGGGGTAGGATAAGAAGAGGGATTGCGGAAATCCTTCCTGCCTAAACTCTCCTGCCCTGGCCTTCTCCTCTCCTCGCCGCACCGCGCACGGTCTCCAGCCCTCCTTCCGCTGGGAGCCGCGCCCCCATTAGCCATTCCGCGCTGATAAGCTCGCGCGGCCGCACACTCAGACCCTCCCTCAGCCCGCGATGCATTACTGCATCTGATTTGTCTTTGCAGCAGCTGCCACAGCAGTTCTTCCTTCCTAACAATATTGGCTTCGCCTGATATTAAAAAGGGGCCGTAAGTGCCACCGAACATCTTTGCTGGGGAGAGGAGACCGCACACTAGGGGGATGGGGAGGCGGGCCCGCCCCGAATGAGCCTTTTGCTGCGGATTCATCCAAAGGCCGATGGGCCACTGGCAAAAATTAGGCAGGGGGTGGGGCGAGGGGTTAGGGAGGAGACGAGAGCCAGGAGGGGGCGAAGAGACGACATCCGGGAGGCGGGGCTTTCCCCCAGGCTGGCTCGCCCAGCCCTACGCCCCCTCGCACCCCTGCTCACCCACCCCCGGGCCCTGCGGAGTGACAGGCGCTGCAGGAGGCGGGGTGTGCCTGTGTGTGCCTCTGTGTGTGTGTGCGCGTGTCTCTGTATATGTGTGCTTGTGCCTCTGTGTGTACCTGTGTGTGCCTCTGTGTGTGTGCCTCTGTGTGTGTGTGTGCGCCTCTGTGTGTGTGTGTGCCTGTGTGTGTGTGCGTGCCTCTGTATATGTGTGTTTGTGCCTCTGGGTGTGTGTGCCTGTGTGTGTGTGCCTCTGTGTGTGCGTGTGTGTGTGCGCGCGCGTGTCCCCCCAGCCTTCCTACCACAACTCGGCCGCTCTTCCCAATCAATGGCCTCTTTGTGGAGGAGGGACTGGAACGACGTGTGCGGGGGAGGGGTGGGAGGCCGCCTCCTGGGCACCCGGCGCGCCCGACCCGAGCTGACAGTCGTGGGGCAGGGCTCCCAGTACCCCAGTAAGAGTACACTCCCCCGAGGATCTCCACCCTCTGTGGACCTAGAGAATGGGGCCGACAGAGGCGGTGGCTAGAGCCTCCCGGACTCTGCGCTATGGGGCGGTCGCAGGTCCCACACCGGAAAGCACCGGGACGCGCTCTCCCCGGCCCACGACCGCTAGGTGGCGCCGTGCCCGTCCCGCCTCCAGGAGGCCCCGCAGGGTCCCGGACGCCCAGGGCACCTGGGCGTCGTGGGGAGGCGGAGAGGAGGTGGAAGCAGCATTCCCGCAGTCTCATTCATTCGTCCATTTGTCCATGACCATTAAATTGGACAGTCGGACAGAGGGACAGGTGCACATCCTTCTCTTGAAGGTCTAAATGCCCAAACCTCAGAGAGACTAGAGAGATACCCCACAGGAAAAGTGAATCATGCCAAAGGCCAAGCAAGAGGTATATCCAGTGCACTAAGTTCAGAAACAACCGTGGAATTCGACAGCACAGAACCCTGAGATGGGTTATCTTGACCATTCTGTGCCAGACCAATCAGATGGGGAGAGCCATTCATTCCCGCCAGTGCCAGGCCCTGGGCTGGACTTCGGACACTCAATTGTGACCTGTCCTCGGGGAGTTTATGGACTAGTGGGGGAGAAAGAAATCAGGCAGATAACTACACAAATAATTCCCTAGCTACAGCTGTCTTGCACATGCAGGTATAGAAAAAGGGAGGAAGAGTCAACCCTCGCCCTGGGTTGCCTGCTCCAGCCCTAACTAGGGTTGGAAGTAGGGGTCTTTGCCTTATGAAGAACACAAATCACTTCCTCTTAGTTCAAAATAGAAATAAGAGCAGCGGTCCAACATCTGAGGCACAGTCAAGGCAAGAGTGACCATTTTTCGGGGGTAAACTGGGGACCACAGGAAAAGAGCCTTGAGACCAAGCACTTAATTCTATGTGCAGGGCATGGTGCATGATTACTTCTTTAACCTTTGGTCCACTCTGTGGAGTGGATGTTAAGCCTACTTTACAGAGGAGGAGACTGAGGCCCAGGGAGGTAAGAGACTGGCCCAGAGTGCCAAGAGCTAGTTTATGACAGAGCTGGAACTGGACCCTATAACTGCCTCAGGCCCAAGTCCCATACCTCTTCTGTTATAACAGCCTGCCTCTGGGACCATGTCTGGATGTCCTGCTAGGGCCAGAGCAGTAGGGTGGAGGGAGATGAGAAAGAGAAAGGGGCTGGGCAAATGAAGAAGCCTCCAGATTGGGGTCCTCGTCACCACTCCCAGCTCATCACAGCCAGCCCTTTCTCAGCATCTCCTGACCCAAGCACCACCCGCTTAACATTCTGCTCAGTTTCCTCTGTACTCCGACTCCAAATGTTTATCAACACATGCTGTAATGTAATCAGCTCCTGGGAAAATACACACCAGGTAATGGATGCTGATAAGAGTGTCAAACAGATGTCCCTTCCCTGCCCCTCCCTCCCAGCCAGAGCTGGCACACCCAGGAGGCTGGGGAGGCATCTCTTGCCACACCACCCCTCCAGCCCTGGCAGTGGAGGCATTCCTCCAGAAGCTGCCCAGGCAGGCGACAGGGCCTGACCCTGTGGGGCCCAGCATTGTGCCAGGCACTGTGCCATGGACTTTGCACACCTCACAATAGCACTGTAAGTTTGGTGTTACTATTCCCATTTTGCAGATAGAGAAACTAAGGCACACAACAATGATGAAACCAGAGTGAAGAAGTAGCAGCATCAGAAGCAGATTAAGGGGCCATCACTCCACCTCTCCATTCATCATCAGGCCACCTCCCCACTGAACATGGCCCTTTGAAGGAAGCTGCCCTCATTACCGTTCTAAGTTGTTGGATCTAGGCCTGTATGGACTTGGCAGGTCAGGTGGTGGAGGGCTTGCAACCTGTTCCTCATGTCTGGCCCAGACAGGTAGGAGACAGGGTCCTGAACCTGTCCTAAAGGCTCAAGCAGAAGAGGGAGGCTCCCACTAGGCATGTGGGAGCAGAAGGGAATCCAAGTGAAGGGGAGAGCCTTCTTTGTCCTTTTCTCCTCCCTTTTTCTCAAATTAGAGCTTAAGGACCCACACATGGACCTAGACAGAGGGGAAAGTGCACAGAGTTGAGGACAGCCCTGATGGAACAGGATCCCCCCACCCTCAGGACCTTCTAGGACCAGCTGTCTGAGGCTGGGCAGTCCGAAAGGAAATCGGTATTTGCTTTTCCCTCCAACGCAGTCAATTGCTCCTTTCATCTGACAGGGAGTTGTAAATGAGACTTTATGGGATTTCTAATGATGGCGGTTTCCCTTTATCAGCCTCCAATTCCCACTTCTCAGCTGGGGTTGACTCGGGGAAATGTTTTGACCAGGAATCAAGAATCTAGCAGGCCCCTGCCCTGGCTGCTGCTTTCTGTAGTGAGGACTGGAAGTTGTCAAATAGGCATGGGAAGCTCACTACCGAGAAGTCAGATCTGAGTTTCAGGCCACCTCCCAGATGGCGAACTTCACCCCTCTGGCTTCTGTTGCTTCAACCGTAAACCTGGAGTAATAATGCCTGCTCCACCCACCCGTCTCACAGGGCTGCTGCGAGGATCAAATGAGATTACAGGCCTGAAAACCCTTTGAAAAATATGAAGCAATCATCCACCTTGGTTTTGCTATTATTATTATTGTGGTGGTGATTGTGTGTAGGTGCAAATGGGAAAGCACATTATGGCAACCTGCATGTCTTTGTGAGTGAGCTTGTTTGTGTACATGGAAGTGTATGTGTCAGTTTGTGGAAAGGTGGAGCTCTTGTGTGTGCACCTGGGTTTAAAAGAATGTATGGGGCAATGTGTGTGTGTCTTGTGAGTGTATCAGTAGTGTATCAGTATATGTGCACATATTAAAGTGTCTTAATATAATAATAGCATGTTAAAATAGAATATAATAGTCCCATGTGCCAGGCATTGTGCTAGACACTTGATATGGATGCTCCTTTTTAACTCTTGTAATGTGTTTGTAAAGACATGAGGAGGGGTCTGGGCCAGTATAGGTGTGCAGGCATCTATGTGAGGCTGTGTATAGAGCACTTGTGACATCCATGTGTCAGTGGTGGAGGGGCCTGTCTCTGATGAAGGTAATGGCATGTAAAGTAATGCAATGCCTATTCATCTAATCTAGGTAGCAGGGAATCTCTCCATGTGCTCACCTGAGTTTCAATGAAAGGATGGGCATAAATGTCAGTGAATCTGAATGTGTGTGCGCATACATGTGTGTACATTCACATGCATAGGGGTGCACACCGGCCTCCCTGTTTCTAGGCCGATTAGTATAATTGTTTGTTCATCGTTAGCTGCCTGGGTTGCGTGAGCCCCTGGCATGCCCTGAGCGCCATTGCCACTCAGCCATCAAACCCACACAGACACACTGTGGTGACAGCAGCATGCTTGGGAGGGAGTGCCACTCTGCTCTCTGGAGTCACAGTCTGTACCAGGCAGCAGACCCCTGCCAGGGGAATGTCCAGATTGACTACACCAGGTTTGGAGCTGCAGAAGCATTCCACAGATGGGCTAGGCTCAGAGCCTTACAGCAAGACAGACAGAGCCCAGAGGACCTGGGCCTAACAGGCAAACCAGTGCCTGGACCAGGAATGCCATCTGAGCACAACACAGGTTGGGGCTGCTGAGTGGCCAGGTATAAAACACGCTCACTCTGCTACAGCCCTACCGTGCACGGCTCCCTGCCACCCTCAGGATAAAGTCCAAACTCCATAATGCAGCACAAAAGCCCACATGACATGGGCAGGTGACTCCCCAGGCCCTCTCTCACACTCTTCTTTTGCACCACACCAGCCAGACTGAACGAACTACTCTCAGTCCTTCGGAGCACCCAGCCTCTGGGCCTTCTTGCTGCCTTCTCCTGTGCCCGATTTCTCTATAACATAACATCCCTGGCCAGCCAGTCCTCACCCCTCAAGGGGGCTCTACTCATCTCTGCAGGAACACGTCCTGACCCTTCCTGACCCCTAGACTAGGGAAGGGTCCCTGCCCACCTGACATTCCCGAAGTCCCTAGCTTTCCCTGCTGTCCACTTCCTTATGGATCCTTGCCTCCCCCATTAGACTTGGGTCCCAGGAAGGAAGGCAGTGTGTTGCAGCCGTTCACGGAATATCCAAATGCGTAGCACAGATCTGATTGTAGGTGGCCCATACATATTTCTTGAATGAATTATTGTTAAAAGCCAGTTGTGAGAGACCAGTTGTCTTAAGCTCTCCATATACAAATCATAGTATCCATCCAGACAGGCTCTTGGTCTCTCAGATCTCAAGGCTGGGGAGAAACACCCCTTTCCCCACTCCCCTCCTCCATCCCACCCCACCAGTGATAACCATCATCCCCAACAGGTGTGAAGATGGCATACACAATGCTTTTACAAAGATCCTGGGAGTCGCCAGTGTCATCTTACAAGTGAGGAGACTGAGGCTCAGAGAGGTATTAATAGCTCATTAATAGGGTGACCAACTTGTCCCACTTTGCCCAGGACCTTCCCAGTTTTAGCACTGAAAGTCCCGTGTCCTGGGAAACACCCCCTCTTCGGCCCCAGGTAAACTCCAGGTTTCATGGTTAGTAAATGGCAGGTCCAGGACTCAAACCTAACTCCAGAACACAGCATCCTCTCCCTTGGTTGCCTCCTGGGCAGCATGTGGTCTCATGTTCCTCAGAATTCAGTTACCTGCATGGGCATTTTCTACCCTCTGGATGTCACCTGCGGGCCACTTGGCAGCCTCCTGGATCAACTCTTTCTAGAAACATGTACTCAGGACATACAGGGCATTAATATTAACCTAAATCAAATATAATTCAAAAGCTCATTTCTTCAGGAAAAGCACTTTATATAATATAGAAAAAATTAAATCTATTATTAAAGTAGCCTCATAATGATATTTAAGTAAATTTTAAATAAGATAAAAACTCTTTACCCACAAATTATTTTCATTTCTCCATGTCGCCTTCACGTTTTCTTTTTATAAGTGTGTATTTTTACAGAATTATAATGCAGTCTATGGATAATACTTGTTCTTTTCACTTCACATTATAGAAGTCTGGGTTGGATTTTCCTCATTTGGGATTCTCCATGTCATTAGCATCAGTCATTAGCCCAGATCACGGGGAGTCTGGGCTCAGGACTGCCTCCTTCCCAAAGCACTTCTTCTTCAGCAGGGATTCCTAACTCAAGGCCCCAGCTGGGCTTCAGCAGGTTGCCATGCAAACACTGTCCATGTGCGTATGTGCAGTTTTCAGGGAGAGACACAGCACTCATCGGATCCCGAAAAGGTCTGAGACCCAAAGGGTCAAGACCCACAGCTCCACAGCCCCAGCCTCACGTCCCCACTCCCAGGCAGGCGTCCACCATGAGCTTTTTTTGCTGGGCTTGGGCTGATCCAGGAACTCTGCTCTTCCCTAACAATACCTTCTATTTCTTGGTTTCCACATAACTTGCAAGAAAAATCTGGTTCCTCTAGACAAGTAGTCCACCCTGATAATTATCCTGACTATAACACCCATCCCTGGATATAAGAGCATCATCAAAGGGAGGACAGTGTGGGTGGGAGGTTGAGTATCTTCCTTTCTCAAAGCCCTTTTCCCTTTTGTCTTTCTACATAAGGTATGCTCCACACAGAAGCTCCACTCCGTCCCTTCCCATCTTCATGACCTAAGCTCTCTGGTCTATGTGGACCCTGGATGAAACCCTCTTTTCAGTATCACTGTTGAGCTTTTAGTGCTCCCATCCCTTATCAGGAATGCTGCCTCTACTCACATCCAGAATTCTTTAGGATTTGGGATGTCGTGATTCACAGGAGTATATTGAGGGCCTTCTGACCAGATACAGGGCATAGACCAATTTCCCTTCTTTCTGGAGAGTTGGATGGTTCCAGATGGAACTGGGGCCTTCCTATCACCGCTCAGAGCTCAGCCCCAAATGCCATGCAGATCACTGGGACACCATAGCCCACAAGGGAGAGGCTGGTGTCTGCTAACCGTCTTGGCAGCACTTCAACACAGTGGATCATTGGACTGGGGAGTGGGTGCAGCTGTGTGTAGTTGCTCCATCCCCAAGAGCAATGGCAGCCAAGGCTCTGCAGTGATCTCCGTAGGAATAACAGTAATTAAATGTTGCTAAGCGCTGTGGGATACAGAGGCACCATCATAATCACCACAGCCACCAGCGTGATGATCATAGTAATTAGGTGCTGTGGCTTCCCATCCACCCTGGGAGCACTGCCTGAGGTGAGGTTGCCCTCAGGTTAGGGCAAGAGGGTAGCCATGCCAGGTGGGTCCTCTTTGGGGTTGGCTAAGGCTTTAGCCATACTTTCTTCATGGGATTCCTCTTCCTTTCCTCTCCCCTTGCCCTCAGCCTCAACTGACACCAGGGTGAGCACTGGGGACACAAAAGGGGATGACCCCCATCCAGCATACCACTCCAACATATCTTCTCCTATTGACAGATTTCAGGGGATCGGGGAATCTTGGGGAATTCTTAATGGGGTTCCTCTCACATCAAAGTGAACTTTATTAGCCAATTTCTGAATGACACAGAGGGGCCTGGGACATGGCCGGGAGGGGAAGTCATTATTGTATTGACTTTGGGCCTTTTCCAAGCCCAACAGCTGCCTCTCTGAAAGAACCTGTGGAAGTCAAGGGAGGGCTCAGAGGAGAGTTTCCTAGGAATGGCACCTTCCCCAGGGCTGATCTTTTGTCTAGTTGCCCCCTCATTTCTCCAGCCCTGAGGTCAGTGAGAAAGGTGAGCCCAACGGCCTGCTCTTCAAGTGGGCTGTCATTCCTGCAGTTATCAAATCTCAGGGCCAGGAGGGAGCGTGGAACTCACTGCATCCATGCTCCATGCCAGGGCAAGAAGCCCATGCACAGCATGCCTGATGAATGGGCCTGCAGCCTGAGTCTGAAAAGTGACTGAGAGGTCAATCCATTGTCATTCAACTAAGATCCCTCAACAGTCTTGCCTAGACTAAACTGAAATCTACCTCCTCCAAAAATATGACTATTGGTCCTGACTTTTCCCTATGAAGACACATAGATGATGCTTGCTCCTTTCTCCCTGTAGATTTTGGAAGCTTCGTAGTCATAATCCCCTTAACATGCCCTTTGGCTTTCTCAATTGTGAAATCTGAAGCCAGCTTCCAACGTCTCTCTGCAGATAACTTCAGCTCCCACTGTACCGCAATGACCTTATTATAAACTTCCACCTTCACTACTCCACCCCAAAACTTCTACCTTCACTATTCTCTTCACCTTCCCTCCAGGCTCGGAGAAAGATGGGTCTTCTCCTTTCCAAGGCTGACCCCTTCCCACCCTCAGTGCCCCCCGACCCAGGGCTTGCTCCATAAATGACAACCTATTTTACTTCTTACACTTGCTTCTCCACTCCCTCACTGTCCACTAGCTCTTCTCCTTCTGACTACAAAATGCTCAGTAGCTTTTGATGAAAAAGGAGAAAATAAGCCTCTTGGTCTGTCTTGCTAACCCTCTCCAAGCTTCTCATCCACCTTGCTCATTCCGTCCACCACCAAACTTCTCAAAAGCAGAGAGGACACCTGCTGCCTCTGATTTTTCACCTTCCAGTTGCTCCTCCTCCCACTTTGATCTGGGTTCAGCCCCTGCCTGGTCACCAACATCACTCTCTCAAAGGTCACTGGTGGTTTTGCCACTGCTTCCAAAGACCCCTTCTGATCCCCACCTGCTTTCTGCGGCATCAGACACTGTTAGCAACCTCCTCCTCCTCCTCTATTAAATCCTCTTCTCACTTGGCTTCCATGACAACCCTCTCTCCTCACTCCCCTCCTCCTTCACTGACCAATCATCATCTGTCCATCCTACCCACGTTGTTGCCAGATTAATCTCTCGAAGCACAGCTCTGACAGCTCCCAATAAGTGCTCTGTTCAGAAACCTTCCATGGCTCACCACTGCCTGCAAAAATAAATAAATAAATAATAATGGAGTTGTAAAATCATGCAACTATATGTAATTCATAATATACAATAATCTGTCAGGTTTTCACATCTTTTTAAGCAGCAGAATCTTCAGAATCCATTAAGAGATATCTTTCTCAGAAGCCCAATTTTCAAGCACATGAAAACACATGCTCTTTAAATGTGGCTCCTATTGAGCCCAGGAAATTCTAGGGTTTCCAAAACACAATTGGAAAACCAGTGAACAAATTAAACTCCGCAGTCTGCAGATGAGATAACTGAGGTCCAGAGAGGGGAAGTGATTGGCAGACAGTGGCCACAGGATGTGAGTTAATCAACACATTTTCATTACAGCCTATCAGGTACCAGGCATGTCCTAGGTGCTAGAGATATAGCAGAGAACAAGAGCAACATGATCCCTGCCCTGGAGGAGCTGACAGTCTAATGGGGAGTGAATCAGGCACTATAAACCATCACTAAAGTGGTCCCAAGTATTCAAAGCCTATAGCAGGGGACGATTGGAAATCCCAGTGGCTCCTCATCGAAGCCTCGGAGCAGGGTGAGATGAGGCTGCAGAAGCAGGCATGGGCCCTTAGGCCTTGTTGAGGACTTGACACTGGTCTCAGAGTCTGGCAGGCCAAGAAGTCATTCCTGGCATTGCGACTTGACCATCGGCATTTGAAAATAACCCACTGCTAAATGTAATGTATCCTGGATTAAATTATGGAACAAAAAATAGACATTAGTGGGAAAAAAACCTGGGGAAATCTGAATAAATTCTGTAGTTCAGTTAATAGTATTATACTAACACTAATTTCTTGGTTTTCATAGATGTACCATGGTTCTATAAGATGTTAACATTCGGGGAAGATGATTGAAGGGCATATGGAACTCTGTACCATTTTTGCAACTCTATTGCAAATCCAAAATTATTTCAAAACAAAGCTTATAAAATATATATAAACCATTTTCAGAGAGGGGAAAACTGGATGTGGGGAGACAGATGACAATAATAATGATGACTAACACTTAAACAGTTTTTCCTGTACACCAGGCAGTGTTCCATGCACTTCACATGTTTGGCTCATTTAATCCTCACAACTTCAAGAGGTAGGTGCTGTTATTTCTCCCTGTTTTACAGAGAAAGAACCTGAGCACAGAGAAGTTAAGTCACTTGCCCAAGGACACACAGCTATTGGGTGTCAGAGCTGAAGTTTAAGAATTCCAGGCAGATTAGCTCTCCAGAGTTCCATGTGCTGGACCATTACATTTTACTCCCCACCTCAGTGCAGACTGGCTATACTGTCAGTATTGTAAAGACCATGAGTGCAGAAGAGGAAGAATCAACAGAACTGGAATATGGTGGTTTAGGAAGAGGTAAGAAGCAAGAGTGACTCCGGGGCTCATAGCTTAAGAGCAGGAACCAAAGCCTGCTTTCCTGCTGCTTGGTCCTGTGTTTCTTCTTGTCACTAAAGGAAACCTTCTGGTCCTTTTGCATTCTGTTTGTGCCTACCTGTCCCTTTCTCTTAGACATCCCTAAAACACAAAACAAACTGGACTGCCTGCTGTCCTAACACAGGTGACACCTCTTCCACCTCCGCGTACCTCCATGTTTTTGTACAAGCTGTTCCTTCCACCTAAGATTCTCTCTCCTGCCTCCTTTGGTCCAAATTTGATCTGCCTTTCAGGGTCTCAGTTAAATGTCCCCTCCCCCAGCAACATTCCCTGCTTGTTTAAAGATGATGAGTGAACAACCATACTATATCACTTACTTGCTTCCATCTTCTCCACCCAACCAATCCCCGGGCAGCCACATCTTCCCCGCTGGCCGCACCCTCTTTGGAAGCTCATTTAAGATCAGAGGATCAAAGAAGCCTGACCTAAAGATGGAGAGGGTGCAGCTGGGCACAGTGGCTCACGCCTATAATCCCAGCACTTTGGGAGGCCAAGGAGGGCAGATCACCTGAGGTCAGGAGTTCAAGACCAGCCTGGCCAACATGGCAAAACCCTGTCTCTACTAAAAATACAAAAATTAGGTGGGCATGGTGGTACACACCTGTAATTCCAGCTACTTGGGAGGCTAAGACAGGAGAAACTCTTGAACCTGGGAGACAGAGGTTGCAGTGAGCTGAGATCACGCCACTACACTTCAGCCTGGGCAACAGAGCAAGACTGTCTCAAATAAAATAAAATAAAGATGGAGAGGATGGGAGAGTAAGAGCAGGGAACAAGAAGACATTGGTACATCTGGGATTGCCCCTTCAAACCCATGCCTTCAGCTCCTCAATGTGCCTGGCACAGAGCTGAAGGCCACCACAGTGAATTCAATTCCACCCTGGCCCTTAAAGCACTCAGCAGCCAGATGGGAGATTCTTGGCTGCCACAAACTAAATTTCATAGCGTGTTCCCCAGTGTAAAACCCTCCGGGCATGATTCACCAATCTGCAGGCCTCTCCTTTCCTCAAGTCTTAGGCTCAGCCTACCATCAGTCAACCCTTTGTGGGCCCCCGTTGTGGGCCCCCTACTCCCCTGACTATTGCTTACCTTCATTCCTTTCCTCGTGCTGACCCTCTACCTTAAATCCAGTGTCTTTTATGTCTCTGCCCTCCAGCACTTACCTTGGTCTGACAGATGACTCACAGAGACCCTGTGTTCCCTTCCCTGAAGCCTTTACACCAACTGCACCCCAGGCTAAACTGGGTACTTTTTCTGTGACCCACCAAACCCACACAATCCCATATCAAATATTTGTTTACAACATCCGTTTCTAGGTCTGTCTTCCCCCTCCCCCTCAACTAGATTGAGTTCCTTTAGGGCAATGATAATGTCTCTGTATCCCCAAGCCAGGCACTGTGTTTTGATACAAAGAAAGCCCAGGTTACATTTGTTAAATGTAAAAGACCATACAGTGAGTGGGTGAGTGTTCATGAGAATGCCAGATCTGACTACTTCAGCGAGAAACCGAGACACTCCAGGGCCGGAACCCAGACAGTGGGAATATGGTGCTGTCTTTGCCCCTTCTACAGTGAAGAACCAGAATTTACATGTTATCAGAAACAGCCACTTCCCCTCTGCTCCTGCCCGCCTAGAGGGCTGGGCAAAGGGTAGAGGGAGCAGGGTCCCGCCAGCGTCTGGGGAGAATTCAGCTCTCCTTAGTGGGAAACTCTGTCTGTCTTCCTCCCCCAGGGGGAGGGGATGGGGATAGAAGGACCAGAGCAAGGGGAACAGGGCAGGCCTGGAGGGCGCAGTCGCCTTGGCAGAAATCCTACCACACCCGGATGTGGTGGGTGGTGAACGGGATGGGGCGGAGAGTCCCTGCCCTGCCAGGGACACTGACTGGACGATCCACTTTAGCGGGAACCCCACAAATCTCTCAAAACTAAGGTCCTGGAAACTGGAGGAGAGCTCGGTTTCAGGCTCTGTTTGGGCAAGTGCGGGGCGCGGGGTGCTTCAATTTTTGGGAAAGGAACCCCCGAAGGGAGCAGGGATTAGAAAAGAAACTCTACCAGAAACCTCAGTGGGCCCGTCTCACCCACTCATGCCCACCACCGACTTCTCTGGTAGCTCCCCGTCGCCCTGCGCACCGCTGCCTCTCCGTGGAGCCTCCAAGTGGTGCAGAGGAAAGGGATCTCCGGAGACGGTTCTGTTGTGAGCCCTGCCACGTTCCGCCCCGGGCGGAACTCTTCTTTGGGCCTTTGTTTCCTCGCCTGTGAAATGGGAGCAGGGTGGGAACAGAGGACTTGCAGAAGCCCTGCCAGCTCCGACGCTGCTAGCCGGGATTCTCCATCCCGCCCTCTCCTCCACAGCCGTCCCCAGACCGGTCCTAACTCCACCCCCACCCCCTGCGCCTCGGCTTCGCCGGCCGCTAGGGGTCACTGCCTGCCTTTGTCAGCGGAGGAGGAGGGCAGCCCGCGCTCCAGCCGGCTCCCCAGCTGGAAGGCGGCCGAGGGGCAGCTCCCGAGCGAGGGTCCTGAGCCGGACCCCGCGGCCCGCGCTCGCGATCTGCCTCTGCTTCGGTCGGGAAGGCGCGTGCGCTCGGGCTCCGACCGGGCCCCGGTGGGCGCGCATCGAGGCCAGGAGGGGGTTAACGCTAACCCCTCCCCTCTGGCTGACATCACGGGCGAGCGGGTGAGAGGCTGGAGCTCGACGAGTGAGAGAAAGAGAGCGAGAGCAGCGAGCGCGGCTCCACATTGTTGCGGATCGCCGGCACCCGGCAGAGCGGCGGCGGCTGGGACGCACGGCGCCTCGAACCCGTTCTCCTCGCGCCCAGCCGCGCAGCCAGAGCCACCCGGGCCGCCGGCCGCCGAACCCGGCGCCCGCCGCCTGGGCCCCGAGCCTTCCACGCCGCCCGGGCGCGTCCAGCCACCCTCGGAGGACGGACGGCCATGGACGCTTGCAAGTTGGAGCCGAGCGGGAGGGTGTGAGCGCGCCGGGGCCAGGAGCCCGCGCCGCGCAGCCGGGCAGCCGGGCGCGCCGGGGGTGGGTCCCTCTCCCCAGCCCCGCTCTGCGTGGAAGAAGAGGGCGGGGACCGGCGCCGGGAGGAGAGCGGAGGAGGAGAAGGGGCATGACTCGTGCAACTTGCGGCGGGCATCTGCCGAGCCTCTGAGCCGGCGACGGCCCGGGGCCCGGACTGCGGCCGAGCGGATCCCACCCAGCCCACCCCGCCCCGGCCGACGGCTGCGGCTGACCTGGATCCTCCGAGCGCCCGCCGGCCGCCAACGATCTTCCTTCGTCTTCCGGGCTGGTTTCTGCAGCGCGAGGAGCGCTGCCCTCGCCGCCCCTCTCGCCGGACCCCCGGCCCCCAATGGCTCGGATGGGGCTTGCGGGCGCCGCTGGACGCTGGTGGGGACTAGCTCTCGGCTTGACCGCATTCTTCCTCCCAGGTAAGCGCGCTCACCTCTGCGTCCCCACCCCCATCCAGTGCCTCCCCGGGGCTGGGAGCCGGATGGCGGGCACGACTGGATTGTGGGGAGTGAAAGGAGCCAAAAAAGTTGGGTCACGGCTTGGGTAAAGGGGGTGGGAGGTGGCACGGCGGAGAAAGAGGTTGAGAAGCCGAACAGCCTGCCCTGCAGGGAAGCAGTCGGATGCACGTCTCTGTGTAGCATGAAAGCACTTTCTCCGCTCAGTTCTTCACAAAAATAATAATATGTAATAGCGTTCTATTTATTTAATAACCAGCTCTCTGCTCGGAAAGCAGTTTGGAAACACTGCGTGTTACATAAATGCAAAATAATCACCGTAATCACCGTCTCGGGGTGGGAGACAACAGCCCCAGGGGGAGGGCGTCAGTCTCGGAGCTGATGGGTTGCGGGTTTGGAGTATGGCGGGGGCGGGGGGGCTTCGTTTCTTTCGGCGGCCCCTTTGCCAGACGGCTCAGGACGCTCGGGCCCCCTCCCGCCCCACACCGCCCCACAGCGGGCGCGGAGAGCCGGCTGCTGCAGCAGAGGCAGCTCCTCGCTCACCTGCGGTTCCTTTCCTGGAGGGTGAGGCCGGGGCAGCCTGGGATTGCAACCTCCGGGCCTGGCGCGGGACCGGGCTCCCCCTTGGAACTCTGCTCCCAGCTCTGGGGGCTCTCCCTGGAGGAGATGCCGCGGGCTTCGTGCCAACCAGGTAGCTGCATGACCCACTTTCCCGAGGGTGCCCCGCGTGTCCTTCCTCGAGGTGCGGGCTGCCGGCAGCCGAGGGGTTAACCTCGTGCCCGACCCCGGGGTGGCCCTGGTGGCCCATTCTGACGGGTGGGGTGGGCTCGGAGGCTGGGACCGGCCCAGGCATATTGTGCTGGGGAATGAACTGGAAAATGCGTTTAGGAGGCAAATCCGACCGAGTCCCCTCGCCTGGATTTAACCCTTTGTGTCCCTGGAGAAGCTGCTGAGCTCGTCGGCTGGCTGGACACCAAGCGCGGTCAAGGGGTGTGGGGAGTTCCTCCAGCTCCCTGGGTAGAAACCAGAGACGACCTGCAGCTCTAGCAAGATGGGATTTTGAGGAGCGGGGAGGATCTTGACTGCAGCACGTGGTCCCCGCCTTGGGGTGGCAGATTAGGGGGTCAGTGTACAGAGACTCTCTCCTCATGGGGCAGGAATATTAGATCCCGAGTTCCTACAATGTGCGATGCTGCAGAATGGCCAGGCAGTTTGTTATCGAGAAACCAGTCTGGCTGCCTAGTTCCGGGGCTAGGGTGCACTCCTGGAAGGCAGAAGCCTGGCCTCATTCCCTTCTATGCCTCTTCTGCTGCCAGCCAGCTCACTAGGAGGCCCCCGCCAATCTCCCTGAGTGGTGGATGTCTGGGAAGCAGTTTGTGAAAGCGGGTACTGGGGTGCCTCCACCCCTGAAGCCTGGGGTGCTGCCCTGCTGGATTTTGGGGGGGTAGGGAAAATCCAGGGCTCACAGGTGTCACTGCTCACCCTGCCCCCAGAGGGTGGTCTTGGTGAGAGCCAGAGGTCTTCTCACACTGGATGGCCTAGGAAGCCAGCCTGAGATACAGAAGTTCCAGCTCTAGGACTTGCCTGGCCACTGGGATTTGAGCTTCCAGGAACCCTTCAATTACATATGTCCTCATCCAGAACCCAGAGAAAGGAGAGCTTCCCAGAGCTCTAGTTGGTCCAGCACACTAGGGGTTAATGTAATCCTGGGATGGACAAAGGGTGGTGGGAAGGGTTGGGAGAAGGGGAAGGAACCCACCCCATTCTCCCCTCCTTTTGTTATTCTCTTTCCCCAGCTTTGTGATCCCTTCATGGTTAATTCCTTCATTGGGGACTAGAGGCCTGCTGTGTTCCACCCACTCAGGAAGTGGGAGCAGGGAGGTGAACTCACCTGGCTCAAGGTGGATACAACCCCTGCCAAAAATCCACATGAAAGGGTGGGATGCAGAGAAAGGAACCAGGGTTGAGAGAGGTACTTAATAAATGCTCTTCCATCGACTATAATTGACTGATGGATAGCATCCATGCACCCAAGTTCCCAAACCGCCCAGCTCCTCTGCCCAGTGCCTGGGCTCCTGGGGCCTTCTCTGCTTGCTTGCTCTAGGGTCCATGAGTGCAGAGAGGCAGGTGGATATGCTTGTGCCCAGTCTGACACTTGGATGGAGGCTGGTTGGCCCAGAAGTTGCAAGTCCACATCCTACTTTGCATCACCTGCCAGCTTCCTCCCCATTGCCCACTATAGCATCTCTCTAGGGACTTGCCAGTCTGATGCTCTTTGCAGGGTTTTCCTGGGCTGTGACAGGGAACCTGGGTCTAGGGGTTTGAGGAGAGGAAGAGGGAGGGGCCTGGAGTGTGTGCGATTGCCCCCAACTTCAAAACACTCCCAATCTGGCTATTGAAGTGTAAACACAGAAGTATGTTTTCAACAACACAGACTTCACTAAGCAGTGTGGTGAAGCCCCACAGGCCTCTGTTTCCTGAGATGACAATCTACGGTTTCTTCCTGTTAACTTAGAGGAGTGGGTCAGTGGGGCAGGTGGGTTACATCCCAAAAAGAGATGGGGGAGCCCAAGGAGGAGGCGGAGAACCTGCCTGAGAAGCAGGTGCGTTAAGCTGCTGTCCCACCTACACCACACCCTCCCTAATTGGCTTCCCTACACCTTTTGTCTGGAAAGAGAACACACACCCCAGGTGTCATGCACACCCTCGGAAGACCTGGCGGGTCACAGCATACCCCTCTCTGCAGCCTCTCTCTGCAGCTTGTGCAGAGCTTGCTGCCATGTGGTCTTTGAAATTCCAAGTGTCGGGGCTATTGGGTTATTTTCCTTCCTCTCTCTATTTCTCACATACAGTGGTGTGCTTCAGCTTGCTGGGCAAGGCATTATGGCAAGACCAGTTCTGCTGGCCTGAGGTTTGCAGCATGTATAAGTGGGAATCTCCTTACCCATTTATAAGGCAGCACTGTGGAGTGCCTTGGAATTGGATTCTAGGACTCCGTAGTCAAGACTGGAGGGGAAGAGGAGATACTGCAGAACTTGGGCCCAGTTGCCCCAGCTGAGTGACCCGGAAGGCATCTCTTTAACCTGAACTTGTGAGCATATGGGACAGGTAGCCCTCGTTGCCTGAGGCTGGCTGAGGTTAAGAGTGTTATCAGTTCCCTTCTCAGCCACTCACATTTGTACAATGAATCCACCTTAGCTACTGCTTGACCACCAGACTCTGTTGTATGTTGCCAGGATGGTTGAGCTGGCCAGAACCCTAGTGCTGATGTCTGAGCAAGTGAGCCCGGCTTGGGCGGGGGGCAGAGGGTCAGTTCCAGTTGCTGTGTCTATGATACTGCCATTGTTTAGCAGCTGACTAATGTTCATTGTTCAGCACAAACAGAAAACACCCAAGGGAGGTGTGAATGTATCTTCGATTTTTCCGATTGTATCTTTTCCTGGCTAACCTGGTGAATTGAATGCCTCCTACCTCAGAGAGGGACAGATAGAGAGGTGTCAGCATATTCACCTGTTTTGCTGATTTAAAAAAAAAAAACAACTTTAAACATTAGCCAGTGTGCCAGGCTAGAATGGTCATGAGCCAGTTGTGGAACTTAAGCTGTGACATTTCTGACAGTCTGCATAGGGTCTCACCTTTAGTATAGAGTGTGCGTGCACACACGTATCCAGGGCTTTGTGTGTTTGTGTTGGTGATCTGCCATTCACTGTGCATGTGCGCATCTGTGGGGACTAGGAGTAGGAGGTGTATGTACTTGTGTCTGTGGGTCACTATGGGACTAGGGCCATAAATATGTAACATCAAATGTATATTCACATGTAACTGACTGCTTAGAACTTTCTGACTAGGACTTTGTGAGTGGTCCGGACTTGAGAATGCGTCTCTTATGTGTCAGACTGTCAGTGAGGGTGACTTTGGGAGGGCACCCAGGATTTGCCCTTGGTTCGCTCTTCTAGGACACACTACCGGCCCCTTTGGCAGGTGGGAAGCCTCTATGCCACTTCCTTTTTCTGTTCTGCCCTTGGCTTTAGACTGAGCCTCTGCCTCCTCACAGGGAGATGCTGAAGAGCTTGACCACACCGGGAGAGAGATTCCTCTCTTGTCAGCCTTCTGTTGTTTCCCTGGCAGGCAGAGCAGCACTGGAACCTGGCATTACCTGGGGCCTGGCCTGCCCGACGAGTTCTCATGATCCATGAACGGCTGGGAGGGGCAAAGGGAGGCAGTTTTTCAGATCCTAATTTGGCATCTTTGCTTCCTACATGGGTACTTAAGAATCATGGTGTGTGTGGGGAGGGGAGGTAGCATACTCTGGGCATTTGAAAAGGGTGTGAGCATGAGCTTTGGTCCTCCATGAGGGCCCTGCAGAGCTGTGTGTGCCCAAGTGGGCAACATACATGTGCCTGGAAGCATCTTGGGTTCGTCACGCAGAAAGCAGGAGTCCCCTTATTGGAAAAAGAAGTGGGAATAAGGGACAAGGAGTGGGGAAGAGGGCGGTCCTGGGAACCCAGCACCCTGTGCCCAAGCCCAACTGGAAAATGTTTCCCCATGATGCCCACCCCTGTCCATAAAGACCAGGTCTGCAGAGCCAGCAGCAGATGTGCTGGCTGGGGCAGGAGGTAACTTAAGATCTGAGCAGGGATCACCTTGCAGAGGGAATGCCCTGAGCTAGAGATAACACCCTTTAGTCCAGTTAACCCTTTAAGCTCTGGATTCTCTCATGCTGTTGGAGGCTAGGAGATGCGGAAAGGGAAGAGATATGAGAAAACACACACGGAACATAATATCTGTACCCCAGCCCGTTCCACAAGGAGAGATGAACTCGGTGTAACAGGAGAGACCCGAGACGGACACAAAGAAAGACTTTCTGACAGCAGATTGTAGAATCTTCAGGGCAATAGATTATCCCAGGTTTGCCCTGGGTGGGGGACGGGGAGGCAATAGGTATGTATTCTCAGGGAGTGGGGGGCTTGTGGGAGGTCTGCCTTTCACAGCCTCCCAGGAGAGAGCAGAGCAGCAGTGGTCCCTGGTGCAGGGAGAGCAGCAGGCAGCTCAGTTCCTCTCCCTACAACCTGGTGATCACCCCATCTTGGCAGCCCAGCATAATGAGATAGCAAAGTGGCGCCCACTGGCCTGGGTTGGAATCCCAGCTCTACCAATTACTAGCTGAGTGACCTTGGTCAAGTCACTTTATTGGCCTGTTTTCCCATCTTCTTTTTTTTTTTTTTTTTTTTTTTTTTTTTTTTGAGACACAGTCTCCCTTTGTCCCCCAGGCTGGAGTGCAGTGGTGAGATCTCAGCTCACTGCAACCTCCACCTCCTGGATTCAAGAGATTCTTCTGCCTCATCCTCCCGAGTAGCTGGGACTACAGGCATGTGCCACCACACCCGGCTAATTTTTTTGTATTTTTAGTAGAGACAGGGTTTCACCGTGTTAGCCAGGATGGTCTCAATCTCCTGATCTCATGATCCGCCCACCTCAGCCTCCCAAAGTTTTCCTATCTTTAAAATAGGTTTTTGTTAATACAGATTCCCAAAGAGGTTTGTGAAGATGAGTTTGAGAATGTTGTATGAAAAGTGCTTAGCACATTGCCAGGCATGTGGGCACATGCAGTGAAGTGAACTTCTATCCCCTATGCCTTCCCTCTCAATGGTCCTGGCTCCTCTGAATCTGCTACTCATGTTCCCTTGAGAGAGAGCCACTCAGCTGCCTGCACACTGCTGACCTCACTTCCCGTGTCCCCAGCCAGGTGCTACTTGGGAAGCGAGTCCCTGCCCCCACTTGGGAGCCTGGCTGTCTGTGGGTACCTGCATAGGTCCAGCTGAGGTGATTGAGGGCTACCTAGGCAGCAGGTGCTGTGCGGCCTTTGTTCTGCCACATGTCACTGAGGGCTCTCCCAGCACCTGCCTCGCTCCCTGGCTGTGGCCCAGCTGGGGCACCATTGCCTATCTGGAGGCTAGCCACGGCCGTAAAGAGGAACTGGGACTCAGCCCCTGCCTTCCTTCACTTCCACATTTGAGGGGAAGTTGGGCAACAGCACCCTCTCTCCAGGACTCCATTTGCCCCGTGAGATGGTATCAGCCAGATGGGTAGAGAATCCCTGCTGGGGTCACCTCCTTCTCACTGACAGAAAGTCCTTTCGGCCTGCTGTTACAGACTGATTCCTTTTGCAAACTGTCATAATACTGTCTGTGGCACTCCATAGCCACAGTTTCAGCTGAGCCTCTCAGGAGCCCCATGTGAATGGCATTAGTGTTGTATTAGTTCCATTTTAGAGACAAGGAAAGTGAGACCTAGGTTTAGTAACTTGCTGACCATCTTATGCTGTTGTGGCCAGATTAGACACTGGGTCTTCTGACTGCAAATCCTATAAACCAGAAGGATGAAAAGATCGGGGATGGACAGACGGAAGAGGATGAACCGGGCCAGTAGGATGTTAGAAAATGTCCATGGGATGGTCCTCTACTTTACCAGCCATGACCAGCTCACACTCCCCCAACAGCAGGGCAGAGCCTGGCAGCTCCCTGGGGAAGTGAGGAATAAGTTGAGGATATAGGTTGGAGGGTGGCCCAGCCGGAGCTGACCACAGAGCCCAGGTTGGTGTAGAATAGAGGATGCCTAACAGTGGAACATTCCTGGGGGCGGGGGAAGCAATGTCCTGGAGCATCTCTCTCTGGGTATCTGGGCTGAGACATGGGCAGGGCCCCTGAGGTGTGAGCATAGAGCCCCAGGGCACAGGCAGGCACAGTGCCAGGGTGTGGGCCTGGCCCGGAGCAGAGAGCAGGTGTGGACTAGACAGCGTTGTGGACTAGACAGAGCAGCAGAGAGGCACGGGGGCTGGCGCTCTCCTGGACAATCCCCCACCCACTCTGGTCAGCACAAACCCCAATTTCATTCTCAGTTTATGAGGAGTCTCATTACCAAGCCACAGACAATAAAACCCGCTAGGCCACTCTGGCCCGGATCTCATTAGAGGACATTAGTTCCACTGGCTGGTGGCTCCACTGGGACACAGCTGCGGGAGTTGGGACACAGCTGCGGGCGTGGCCCAGGCAGCAAAACAGGCCAGTGGCCATGGGCACCAGAATGTCCCATTGGGAGTCTGAGTTCAAGCTATGGGCTTAAATGGAGTCCCTCCCCACAAAGACCTGGAATGCTTGCTTCTCAAAGCTAGAAACGCGTGTCCTGCCTGCCCACTTGGATGCTCAGTTCTGCCCCCTGCCTGAAGAGGAGAAGGACACGGCTCCCTTCAGGGCTAAGGAGCTGGCCTTTTCTGGGAGGAGCTGGGTGGAAGCTCAGCAAATCATCATTCCATGGAGGAGGGCCCTTGGGGACAGGGGACAGCACAGCCTCCCACACTGAGTACATCTGGATGTGCTCTGAGATATACGCCCTGGCACCAGAGATGGACTCTGGAGTCCTCGCAACAGTCTTGGCCTGAATCTTGGCCTTTCTGTCTGAAAAGTGAATGTAAGGAGTTGGGGACCCTAGAGAGGAAACATTTCCCCTCATCTATAGATGGAGTTTCATCCATGGCTAAAAGAGCCAGCCACTGTGGAGAGCCAGCAGGTAGCCTTGGCAGGGGCTTCCTAGTCCCACCCCTCCCTGGCTTGAGTATCTCATCCTCACTCATTGTGCTAGGGCCTTGGATTCCATCTTGTGGTTCTTCCCACCAAAGACAGGAGGATTTGTTTCTTAGCAGATTCTGATGCCTGCTGGCCGGCAGCCTCCTCTCTGCCTGTACCTTCCCCTGTGCTTTGCATTCCTCCCCTGCAAGCCCACATACCTGCTGGTCATCAGAACACCACCATGGCTTGAAGGATGTGGCCATGAAAAACAAGACAGGAGCCAAGGCAAGCGTGTCCCTTCTCGATGCCTCAGGCTTGTGAAGGAAAATGAGCACCACGCCCAAATAACTGGCTTTTAGCACACACAGGCTTACTCGGGGTGCTCCCATGGTGGGGGGTCACACGGGTCAGCCCACGCTTCTGCAGGTGCCCGCCAAATGAGTCAGTGGAGATGGGAGCGCCAATCTGCTAGGGCAGATGTGAGTCTGCCCTGCTGTGGAAGAAGGGGCTGCGTGGGCTCGTGGAGCGCCCCTGTGAGGCAGCCCCTGCCAGCAGCTGGTCTGGGGTACATGCCCCGGGTGGGACTGGGGAGGCAGCTGCTGTGACTGTTCTCTGTGCCCCAGGCACCCTCTCCCTCTGTCCCAGTGTCTTGTGGACAAATGCTGTCAGCTGCTAGGACAAGGGCAGTGGAGGAGGTGCCTCTGGTCCTAGCCAGCTCTGCCACCACATCACGTGGGTCCCACTGCGGAGGAGGACGGTGGCACATCCTCAGTCTGCTGCTCCAGTCTGCCCACACTGCTCCTTGGGTGAATCCACCTAAAGCACACCTGAGGGGCATACCGCCTCCCTAACTGGTCCCCCACTGCCCTCCCTGCACACCATGCTTTTCATGCCCAGCATTTTCCCGCCTCAGTGCCTTTGCACATGCTGTTCCCCACATTCCCCCTTATTTCTCATAAATATGAAATCTAAATACTGAGGTCAAGAGCCACTTCTATCATGAAGCTTTCATGACCCTGCCCCCCAAGCTAAGGATAACTTCTCTCATCTCAAATCCCCCAGTACCTCATCCATGCCACCCCTGCCACCAATTACTCTCCATCCTGCTATCCAGTCACTTGGGCCTGGGATTTATCTTCATCACAAGACTGAGAGCTCCATTGCTGATGAGGCTTGGTTTCTCCAGGCCTGGCACAGGGGACCAGTAGTCCATTCTGGGTGGATAGACAGTTGCTTGTTTGAACCACTGATGAGGATAATAATAACACACTTATATTGAGAATTCCTGGATGCCAGGTACTGTTGTAAACATCTTACATGTAATTACTTATTTAATCTTCATAACAGCTCATATGGAAGGTACTTCTGCTTTCCCCAGTTTTATATGTGGAAAAATGAGGCCCAGATAGAGCTTAGGTAACTTGTCCAGGGTCACGCAGCTAGTAAGTGGCAGAGTCAGGATTCTGATTCCAGAAATCAGGCCCCATGTCCATGATTATACCATGTGGCTAAGCTGCCTCTCTTCCTGGGGGGTGGCAGACAGGTGATGGAGGAAGACAGTTTCCTAAGCCTTGAGTCCCCACAAGACCTTGCTTCCAGAATCTCTTCCCATCCCCACATAGCACCTTCTTATGCATGTTCCTGTCCTTCCATGGTGCAGCGAGAACCTGGTGGTGTCGTTGTACATGCCCAATGCGTTTGGGGAGTTATTAGTGCTGAATCTTCAGAGAGTCTTGGCACGGGTTGAACATCCCTAATCCAAAATCCAAAACTGTTGGCGCGCCAACATGACGCCACAAGTGGAAAATTCCACACTTATCCTCCTGAAGGGGCGCAATCCAAAGGCAGTCAAAACATTATTTCATGCATAAAAGTATTAAAGCCACTGTATAAAATTACCTTCAGGCTATGTGTATAAGGTGTATATGAAATAGAAATGAAATTTTATGTTTAGACTTGGGTCCCATCCCCAAGATAACATTTTACATATACAAATATTATAAAATCTGAACAAATTTGACGTCTGAAACACTTTGGGTCTCAAGCATTAGGGATAAGGGATATTCAACCTGTATTACTGGTATATCCTGCCACAGATACTGTTGTGTCTTCGGAGTATTCCGAAGTGGCTGTGCCAGAGTGGAATGTCTGATGTTATCACTGTTGCATCTCCTGAGTCTTTGGGCATCACTGATACCATTTGGGCACCCCCACACACACCATGTCTTATGGTGAGACCAGAGGCAGGTATAGTAGCTCCTCTGAGATAATCTGCCTGGTCCCCCAGTGGGTGTTCCCAGGCCAGCCCTAGATCCTGGGTAGATCCAGGGCTCAGCAAGCTGATCCTATGCCAGAGCCTGTCCTAAACTTCTGGAAGGTTTCAGGCCCTCTTGCCCTCACCCAGAGATCGCAAAAGATGGCAAGGGAGGGGCCCCTACCAGGGAGTGTGGATGGGGAAAAGGATTTAGGGTGTTCACCTGTGCCGCCTGCTTTGATCTCCTGGGATAAAAGGGTTGGTGCTTCCTCTGCCTCAGGCAGGATCAGGACAGCAAGCTGGAGAGAGAGGCATTGATCCTGGGTCCAGGCGTCCTCAGCTTCACAGGCAAGGGCAGAGAACTATCCCAGAGAAGAAGATCACGGGGGCAGAAAAATCAAAGCCCTTCCCCAGGGTTGTGGCTGAGGACTAGGAGTTGACTCCAGATAGTCCCTGTGCAGATTGTCCTCTCGAGGGTCACCCAGGGTGATGCTCCTCCCAGCACATGCTGACCCTACAGGTCACCATGCAGGCTCAGGCCTCACAGACTCCCTTGCTTAATTAGGAAGGTAATTCGGCTGCAAAATAGTCATCTGATCTGTGCCGACGCCAAAGCGAAATTCCTCCTAGACCCTCCGCTGTTCTAGATTATCCATGCTCCGTTAGCTTGAATTACCACGCGGCCTCTGTGGCCCAGACACAAGCCAGAGCTATGCAATCAGCTCCTGGGGCTGAATCTGCCCTGCACCTAGGAAGTGCTTGGAAGCAACAGGAGTTAGGAGGGCGTAGGACCTGCCTGACTCCCATCCAAGCCCGAGCATTGCCCAGCCAGCACGAGAGGACCAGCATTGCCCAGAGGCCCCTGCCCCGGGGCCTGCAGGTGCCTGCCAGGCCCCCGAGCTTAGCCACTTTTGTGTCCCTCTCCTCTGCCTGCTGGGACCGGGCCCCTTTGAGGGTTTTGGATCAGTGGGAGAGGCTTTCTGCAGCAACTCCTAGGCATAAATTGGAGCAGAGGCAGGGACAGGCATCTCCCTGAGTGTAAATAACAGCCACACTGCACTGGATTATTTTATCATGATTGCCCACCTCCCCGGCCCCCGAACTGTCTTGATCTCATTGGCCTAGATTGCTGCATCTCTCACAATGATGGAGGGGTGCCTCTCCCTTCCCAGGCAGGGTGGCCAGCCTTGCTATTGAGGCACCCTCCTACCCAGCAACTCCCCAGATTTATTCCATGTCTTTATGGTGCCTGGAGAGTCATCAGTGTCCTGGGCCGGCAGAGCACTCTGATGATCTCCACTGGCATGATGGATGGGCCTTTGGGGGAACGTATGTGACAGCCCCCTGCTCCCGGCCTGCCTCTGCCCTGACCACAGCTCCGTTCCCCACCTTCCCAGAGGTCAGATGATGGGCCTCGTGGCCAATCCTGAAGGGGTGGTCATAATGGAAGAGGGAGACAGCGTCAGTCCTCGGCGCCCACCTCTCAGTACTGCTGCAGCGTCTTTCTGGCCTCCTCCCCAGGCTCTGCTCACAAACACCCTTCCCAGGAAATATCCCCATTACCCTCTCTCATCTCCCATCACTCTGTTACTGCTAGCCCCTCGGCACTTGTGTACACAGTGTGCGCTGTAATGATAATCTGTGCTGGTTTATGTGTTTCTTTACAAGTGTTTTTATGTCCTCTGTGTGTGTATGAGGAAGGTTTATGGTGCGTGTGCGTGTATGAGGTCACGTGCTGTGTGTGTGTGTGTGTGTGCATGCGTGCGCGTGTGCACGCGCCTGCTTCTGATTAGACTGTGATCGCCATCTTCTCCCACACACAGGTGGGGGGCTCTCACCCCACTCCTGTGGTTGGGGGCACACCCTAGCTACTAAGGGTGGGCAGAGAAGGAGGGGGAGCCAATCAAAGATGATGACTGTCCGGGCAGGGTCTGCGCTGCCCCCCAGCTGCCAGTTAGAGAACCGGCGAAGGTCAGTCTTAGATCATTGTTTTGTCTACAGGGTCACAAACAACTGGTTTGACTATTTTCCCCAAGAAATTGACTGAACCCAGTGGTTATTTTGGAGTCAAATGATCTCAGCCTGTTATGACTTACCTGTGTCAGTGGGTATATCTGTGTCTTCTCTAAACAAGTTCCCTTAGCTGTACAATGGGATGAGATGATAAGGGGCTGGAAGGAGTGAATAACACATGTGGTGTGCTTAGCACAAGCAATAATTTGCTTGATCCGGAGAAAGTCTTCACACCACTTGGCTGTTGTGAGCTACCACTCAGAGGGACTCCCAGTCTGGAGAAGGAGGGTCCGTTCCCTGGGGCTGGGGAAGCCAGGCCTAGGAGCCGTCCTGGCTGTGTGTGCCCCAGAACGCTGTGGGGAGCCTCTCTGCTGGGCTCCTGTGACTTCTCCAGGGTGGTCAATGTGATCCACCCCCATCCCCAGATGATCACCTAGGCAGGTGCCTCCTGTGCTCCCTTCTGAAAGGGAAGCAAAGGTTTCACTCAAGGTGCAGAATTCTGGTTGCCCCAAGTGCCCAGTGCCAGTCCCTGTATGAATCCCACCGCCCTGGAAGTGTTGTGGGAGAGGCAGACAGGTTCATCCCGGCATTCACTCAATATGTGCCAGGCACAGAGGTGGGAGCCGTAGACAGCAACAAACATAATATCCAGTCCAGCACTGCATGGCATCCACGCTCTGACCTCTGACCTCACACACAGCAGGTGCCCCCTGAGGGTGTCATCTCTTTCAGGCAGGAATGCAAGTTGGATTGAGGCCTGGGTGGATGGTGAAGAGATGGAGCTGGGGTCTTGTGGGTCACGCCAGCATAAGCCCCTCACTCTCTTTAAGCCAACCTGCTTGGACATGAAGGGACAGTGACACTAGGCAGGGGCCTGCATTCTCCTTCATTCTGCAAAGATGTGTTAAACACCTGAGCCCACCAGGCACAGTGACTCACACCTATAGTCCTAGCATTTTGGGAGGCCGAGGCGGGTAGATAACCTGAGGTCAGCAGTTCGAGACCAGCCTGGCCAATATGGTGAAACCCTGTCTCTACTGAAAATACAAAAATTAGCTAGGTATGGTTGTGTGTGCCTGTAATCCCAGCTCCTCAGGAGGCTGAGGCAGGAGAATCACTTGAACCCAGGAGGCGGAGGTTGCACTGAGTCGAGATCACGCCCTTGCACCCCAGCCTGGGCAACAAGAGTGAAACTCCATCTCAATAAAAATAAAAATAAAAAAATAACCTGAGCCCGCCTGTTCTTCTCCCAGACCCAGGTCTGGAAAGAGCCTCCCAACTGGGCCTGCAGCTGAAGGTACCTCCCTGCCCTGCAGGGGAAGGTGGAGAGGATGTCAGAGAATCCTGGAGCCTCAGCATTGGAAGGGAAATCAAATGCTGTAGCACCCCATTCACTTCCTAAAACCCCTAACCACATTCCAGCCTGTTGGTCATCCTCCAGCTGCAGCTGAATCCCTCCACTGAAAGGGTACTTACCACCCGCCATGGAAGCCAGGACAGTTCTGACTGCCCCCAGCTCCCCCTTCCCCCTGCAGCTCCCTCCCATTAGTGTTGGAATCTCATGGAGCACATGTGATCCTGCAGGCATTTACAGACAGCCCCGGCCCCCATCTCTCCTCTCCTGAGTCTCACACACCTCACCATCTCAGGTGGTCCCCTCGGATCCCCAGTAACAGCTCCAGATGTGGGCTGCCCCGCCCGGGGATGTCAGCCTAGGATTCCCAGTCGCCACAGCTGTCCCAGATCTAGGAGGAGGCAGTGTGGGTGGGCCCTCCAAGCTTCCCTACCTCCCTCTATCCCTTTCCCAACCCCCACCCCTTCCCACCCCTGTTTTCCTTTGGATTGATGATAAATTTCAGTGAAAGATCCGCTTATCTCCAGTAGGAATTAAGGAATTAAGTTGGCGATGGGGAGAGAGAGGACAGGGAGAGGGAGCATATGCAGAGGGTCAGGGTACAGAGGGACCGTGGGCAGGGCAGGGCAGGACAGGGCAGAGACGGCGGGGCTGTGGAGCAGTCCCCTCTGCCTGCATCAGTTCACCCTGGGGTGGGCTGGGCTGCACTCCCCACCTGCCTGCACCGTCGTGGGGGATGGATGTGGTGACTCATGGAAGGAGGTGCATCACAGGGATCCTGCAGGTGGGGTGATCTGGCAGCCTCCTGTGTCACCTGTTGGTGCTTCATGCTATGGTGCAGTGGCTCTGTGACATGATGGCCCTGGGAGGGCGAGCCACAGCTTGTGGCAGGGTGGGGCGCCCCGCTTTTGGCATTAGGATACAGAGGCACATTCTGCAGTTGGAAGTCCAGGGGCCACCAACCCACAGGTGGCTCATGAGTGCCATCTAGGCACTAATGCAACCCCCAGGCAGGTCCTGGCTGCCCCTCAAAAGGGGCCCACCCCAGAGGCTGCTGCTCCTGCCTTTTTGCTTCTTTGGTGGGACTGACTGAGTTTGGGTTCCTAGAGCAATGGCTGAAGGAATCTCTCACCCCTGGAGAGTCTGAGCTTCGACGTATCCTCAGAGCAACTCAGAAGCCTCTATCCTGAATACCAACGGAGGCCACTCAGGGTCTGCAGCATCCCTTGCCCCTGAAGCCCAGAAGACTCTGGTTAGAGTTTCTCCCCAGGTCCCCAGGCTTGCTGCTCCTTGGCACCCCCCGGCATCCGATGTCTCACTGGCAAGCAACACCAGGCCCAGGACTGCAGCCCCGAAAGGTGCCTCCCCTCGCCAAACTCTGAGGCTAACCCGGGAGAGATGGGAGCTGCCCTCCGGAGGGTGGGGGGTGAGGAGGTTAGAAATGAAGACAGGGTGGGCCAGAGGACATGACTGCCCCTCAGGTCATCCAGGCCAAGCTTCTATCCAGGCCTGCCCCAAATAAGTTTCAATCACTGCAGTCCCATTCTTTTCTGACACCCCCAAGGCTGGGAGTAGGGGTCAGTGTTCAGCAGCAGCAGCCACCAGGGCACCTGGAGATAAGAGGAGATAGGGGCAAGGCTGGGCAGAGACAGTCACAGTCAGGGTTAAGGGTAGGGAGTGGGGAGGGAAGGGGGAGGCGTGGCACGCTGGGGAGCTTAACACTCAGGAAGCTCGGGGGAGGCCAGGAATTGGGGCCTCAAGTCCAGGAGTCGAACTGGTTAATAATTAATAACTCTGGTTAATAAATCATGGACTTTTTTTTTCCTAATTTCAGCTTCTGCTTCCACCCCACAACCCTAGAGATCTTTCTGGGCTCTGCCCAGACCTCAGAAAAGAAGCCCCCACCCCCATCCCTGCCCTGGGCTGTCACCTCCCAGGCAAGATTCGCCCTCTGTCCCTCCACAGCCCTCCCTAGGCCTCTGCCCCCTCCCCCAGCTGGTTTCTGGCCTCCAAAGCCAGTGTGGTGTTTAATCTCCAAGAGAGATTAGTGACCTGCTTTCGCTGCCCTCCCCCACAGGCTGCTTGGATGCCCCTAAATATTCCCTGCTGGAAGGGCAGGCCCCCATGGCCACCCAGAGAGCGTCTCCAGGTGCCCCCCTTGACAGTGCCACCCACCCCACCCATTGACCCACTTGGCTACAGGCCCTTTCTGCTGGCCAGAAGGTGTCATGGGACACCCTGTGGGTAACACTGCCCAAATGCCTCAGGTGAGGTCAGTCAGCACATGTTCCTTGGGCATCTACTATGTGCAAGGCACTATGTGTCAAGAAAAAGATACTTTAAGCAACTGGAATTGAGGTTAAAGGCTGATGCACGTGAGCGGGGACCTGAAGACCAGGTGACTCCAGGACTGGCAGTTAGGGTGAGGAGAAAAGCGGACACTGGGCATTTTGCATCTCTAACTCTGGGATGCTTCCGTCAACAGTCAGGCAGGTTTCTGGGTTTCTGTCCCTTTTGCAAGATTGCACCAAGGGCAGAGATCTGCTTTTGTAAGGCTTGTGGTGGTCAGGGAGAGGGAGGGAGGAAGGAAAGGGGAAAGGGGTAAAGAAGTTGCCTGCTTCCCCTTCGTTTGAAGGTTTTGACGTTTCCCTCTTTTTGAAGGGTTGAGGCAAAAGAGTGAGAGGTCCCTCTCCCGTCCTAAACCTTGCACGTGCTGGGGCTGAGAGTATAGTAGTGATGGATTAACTGGCCTCAAAACAGGTGAGGCCCTGTCTCCCAAGTAATCTTCGCACAAAGCCCCCAGAGATTTACTTAGGTGATGAAACTATGCCCGGGGCTATGGTAGAGTCATGGGGGCCTGAACTGGGAGAGGGAAGGGGAGGGGAGGCTTCTCTGGGACCGTGACCTTGATTCTGAAACCTGGAGGCTGAGAAGGAGTGGGCTGGGACGTGACCAGGACAGCCAAGGGAGACCCAGCCATGAGCATGCCTGGAAGAAAACTAGCGCCTCCGCGGCCTGTGGACTGGGACTTGAAAAGAATAACCCCCCAATCTGTCCTCTCTGATTTCAGCCTGACCTGTGCGCAGTCCAAGCCCAACTTGTCCAGAGCCACCCTTTCCCTCTTTTTCCCAAGACACAGCCCTCCCTGGGCTCTTCCCATTTCTGTGATGAAAGCCCAGATCTGCTGTGCACCGGAGCCGTGGCTCCCGCCTTCACCCCTGCCTCTGATTTGCTGTGAGTTCTTATCCCATTTCTGCAGGACCCCTCCCCAATCCTAGCACCACCACCCCCATCCCGCCATTCCTATGCAGTGTGACAATAAAAAGTGTCCTCAGACTTTATTGAATGTTCCCCGGAGGACAAGAGCACCCCAGTTGAGAAAACACTGGTCTAGGCCTTCACTGCAACCAGCCTCCTCTCCTAAAACTGCTTTTTCACTGACTGCTCTGCACTCCCACAACTTTACACGGACCTATTTTAAGTTCCAGTCAAAATAAACTGCTCCCAGCTTCTCCAGTGCACTCCTCGGCCTTGGCTCCTGATGATGGCTGAGCCCTAACACACCCACCTGTGAAATGCAAGGCTCGAAGACACCAGCCCCTCTACCCCTTCTGTATTGTTTAGTATTTACTTTCTGTCCTCCCCTCACTCTGTGCCTGAGCTCTTTGAAGGATAGGACCCAGCCTTAAAATCTCTGCAGACCCTAGCTCAGTGCCTTGCACACAGTAGGTGTCCCATAAATGTACAGTAAACCGATGGGAGCTGGCTAGCTTCACAACCCCGATAAGCTATGAGGTTTCCTTCTCCCATGCCCCTTTCTTTCTTTTTTTTTTTTTTTTTTGAGACAGAGTCTCACTCTGTTGCCCAGGCTGGAGTGCAGTGGTGCAATCTCAGCTCACTGCAACCTCTGCCTCCTGGGTTCAAGCGATTCTCCTGCCTCAGCCTCCCAAGTAGCTGGGATTATAGGCACTTGCCACCACGCCTGGCTAATTTTTGTAGTTTTAGTAGAGATGGGGTGTCACCGTGTTAGTCAGGCTGGTCTTGAACTCCTGACCTCAGGTGATCCACCTGCCTCGGCCTCCCAAAGTCCTGGGATTACAGGCGTGATCCACTGTGCCTGGCCTCCCGTGCCCCTTTCTTTCTGTTTTTTGTTTGTTTGTTTGTTTTTGGCAACCCTATTTAACCCCCATGCCGAGAAAGGAAAACTGATGCTTCCCTTTTACTTGACACCTCCCCTCCCATCTTATTTTGTTTGCAGTAAACAAAATCATCTTTTTTCCATTTGCTCAACATTTATGAGCACCAGGAAACTGCGGTTATGTGTGTATGAAGTTGTGCGTGGATGTGTGGTTTGACAGGCGGGTGCTGTGAGATGGCACGGTTCTTTGTGCGGGGTGTTCGTGTTTGAGTCAGAAATTATACTCTTCACACCAGGGCTTGTATGGGGTCTTCTCTTCCACGAACTCCTCTACACTTCAAACTCCTCTCACACTGGGCTTATGCCCTCTGTAAGCTCTGACCTTTCAGTCCACCATGCCTTTGCTGTTCCTGTCTCCTCTGCCTGGAGGACGCCTACTTCACCAGCTGGCAAACTCCTACTCATCCTTCAAAGCCTAGTGAAATCTTACTTCCTGGGGGACACCTCGTGTTTCTCTAATTCTCCTCCCCACATTCATCATTTCTTCCCTGTATCATCAAGGCACTTTGTGACCAGTCCTACCGCAGCAGTGATCATGTGAGTGAATTTATTCTGTGTCCTTGATATCCTTCACATGCATATACACACGTATGCAGTGTGTGTGTGTGTGTGTGTGTGTGTTTATAGCCCTACTGGCAGGCACTTGGTAGATTCTTAATACATGTTTATTAAATAAATGAGAGTAAATTGCTTACTTGGTTTTCCAAAGCATTTTCTTTGTACTATGTTAGAGGAGTGTCTCTGTGCAATGGCTCTGCCTGACCTTCCCGCGCTGCTCCCACGTGTTCCTGAGCATGTCGACCTGTGTGCATACTGCAGCATGCAGCTGCACATGTGTGCTTGGGTGTGCGTGTGTGCGTGCATGTGGCTCTGGTTCAGCACTTCTGTAAATGGAAAGCTGTGGCTGCCCCTCCCCAAGCTGACATTCCCTCAGCACCACACCCCCACCTTTGAGGATTGAAGGGGTGACTGGGTGGTGACCTCCCCCAGGCAGATTTCTCTACCCACCTGATGTCCCCCTCCCAGAACGGTGACCCAGGGCTTCCCATCCATCCTAGGGGCTGAGCTCTCTGCAGCCTCATCACATCACACTCCCTTCCCTATCCATCTCTGCCCTGTTTAATTGGAATTTGGCTAGTGGAGACCATCTGTTCTATTCCGGCCTGTTTCCATGACAACCAAGTGGCTTGAGACTGAGGTTTGTGGTGAAAGAAGTGGCCTGGGGGATGCTGGGAAAAACCAGCTAGGTCCTCCCCCTCCAACCCGCTCCGCCTCGCCCTGCCCTCTCTCCATAAACCCAGAGTGAAAATAAAGCTGTTCCCTGCCTGAGAGTTGGGGAGTCCCCGAGCATCACTCTCCACCCCCAGCCCCCAGCCCCCAGCCCCAGTCTTTCCCAGGCTCCTTTCAGGCTTCCCACACAGGGCTCCCCTCCCTTCCCGCTTCCATTCAAGAGCGCCTTCTGCCCTTGCAGACTAGGGAACTAGCCCTTCCCTTCTCCCCCCACCCCGACCCTCCACCCCTGGAAGTGAGTGCTTCCTCACAGCCTGGTTACAGACGCTCAGGGCCCAACAGAAAAGACTCTTCAGAGGGTAGTTTCGGCTTCCTCTGCGCCCCTGCCCCTGCAGGCTCTCCCCCGGCCCCAGGTAGCAGAGTGGCCCAGGCAAGTGCATGGCAGACAGAGGCGCCCTGGACCCGGCATGGAGCTGGTGATCCCAGATTCTCAGGGGCTGAGACAGGCTCTGGTACACCGGGGGTATGAGTGAGGGGGTCTCTTATTTCTGAACAGACAGTTCTGTTTTCATGGTGTTATTTTCTGCCCTAATTTCCCCATCTATGGCAAAGCCTCTTCGTGCCTGTTCTATTACCAGGGGACCCGCCTGTCTTCAAAAATAGGTGGTGTGGCTTGTCAGGTGACCGTCTGTCACTCTGGTCCCAGGCATCTCGTGCAGGATATGTGTGATACGTTGACTATGCAGGCGGGCCTGCGGAGTGGGGTGTCTTGGGATCTCTCTTTGCCCCCTCTGACAGCAAAATCAGTCCTGGGCAGACTCAGTCCTGGGCAGTCCTGAGTATGGAAGCTGAGTCTTGAACTTCAGAAGGCCGGTGCTCTTAGCGCTGCGCTGAGCCGCAGGAGCCCAGGGCCCCCACGCTTGGGGGTGCTGCAGGCGTGCAGAGGTCTTCTGGTAGCCTGCCTGTTTCCAGCCTAGCCCCGCCATCATCCATCCTTCTTCATGTGCCTCTTTTCTTCTTTTGTCTTTGTTGAGATATAATTCACAAACCACAAAATTCGCCCTCCTAAAGTCTACGATTCAGTGGCTTTAGTATATTCACAGGGTTGTGCAGCCATCACCACCTCCTAATCCACAGCATTTTCATCACCTCGAAAAGAACCTCGGTATTCATTAGCAGTCACTCCCCATGTTCCCTCCCCCAGCCCCTGGCAACCACTCATCTACTTTCTGTGTCTCTGGATCTGCCTATCCTGGACATTTCATATAAATGGAATCATACAGTATGTGGCCTTTTGTGACTGACATCTTCTACTTAGCATTCCACGTGCCTCTTTCCAAAGCACAGATGTGACCATGTCACCACTTTGCTTAAAAGGCGTCAGTGGCTCCCAGTTGCCTACAAGGTGAAGTTCAGACCCTCATCTAATACAAAGCCCTTTTACAATTGGCTCCTATCTTGCTTTCCATTCACCCTATATTCCCCTCTCCTCTGCCCCAAATATCCAGTGCTTTAGCCACATCCAAGCTTTTAAAAACACTCTTTCCTCTTTTCCTCTTCCCCTCCTGTTCCTCTCTCTCTCTCTCTCTCTCTCTCTCTCTCTCTCTCTCTCTCTCTCTCTCCCCCTCCCTCCCTCTCTCTGTCTCTCTGTCTCTGTCTCTGTCTATCTCAAGGACTCCTGCTTATCCTGCAGGACTCAGCTAAAATATCTCACATCTTCTGTGGTGCCTCCATCACCTTCAGACAGAATCACTCCTCCTTTTGAGCTCCCATTGCTTTGGGTTTGTATTTTTAACAAACAAATAAAAACTGCGTTTATCACTCAGTCATTGTTTGTTTTCATGTCTGGGGCCCCTGCTAGACAGAGCTTTTAAAGCAAAACAAAATGTCTTTGTCTTTTTTATTCCTCCATGCTCCTACCTCTTGCCACTACCACTGTCACTTTCACCCAAAAGATGCCAGCACCATGCTTGGCACATTGTATGGGTGTGGTAATGCTTCGTGGATTAAAGCAGGGGGAGAAGAGTGTTGAGGTGATGGATATCCCAGCCGTGATTTGATATTTTGATACCTGCCTACAATGTGTAATTATCAAATCAGGGCTGGGATCTCGTGTGCCCCCAAAATATGTACAACTATGATATATTAATTAAAAATCCAAAAAAATAAAAGCAAGGGAAAGAACCAGAGATAGTAGATTTAATCTGAGAGAGGCAACCCTATAGAGGAACCTGGAGGAAGGAGAAGATTCTGCAGCTTGGCATAGCAGGGACAAAGTGGGGTCTGACTGGACCTGGGAACTGCCTATGTGGGCAGTTGGAGTGGGGAGATGGTGGGGAGGGGTCATTTCCCCTGTTCGACAGCCTTGTGGAGTGTCATGGTGGTCACTAGCATGAGAGATGGGGTGGAAGGTTTGGCAGGGGTGGGAGGAGAATGAGAAACAGCCATAAAAGAGAAGATGGGGGTGACCTTTAGCAAGAAGAGGGGAGTGGTGGGTACAGGGGAGGGTGATCCCAGCAGGCAGAACCACTTGTGCAAAGGCCCCAAGGCAAGCGAGAGCCAGTGCCTAAAAGACCCAGGAGTGGAGTCCAGCGTGCGATGGGGAGAGAGGGCAGCGGTGAGGTTGGGCTGGTGGAGTGAGCAGCAGCCTGGTCCCGCAGAGAGCTTTAGGACAAGGTGAGGGTGGTGGCCCTTACACATGTGTCTGATGAAAACTTCCCTGTCCTTCAAGGGTCACTTAAGGGTGAACGACCTTTCCCTGTCCACCCCAGCCAGCAGGGACGGTAGTGGGCCTACTTCCCTTGCCAGATGGAAACTACCAGAAGGCAAGTGATAGATTCTAACCCCTCTCCTTCCTCACCCAGCTCCATGGGGAGAATTGAGGGACAGGGGCAGATTTGGGTTCCCTGCCACATACTAGCTTTGTGCCCTTGGACGCCCTACACCAACACTCTGGTCTTCAGTTTCTTCCATGAATACTGACCCACTGAGGACAAAAGCGGGATAATGATATAAACCTAGAGGGAGTTCATGAGGATTAAATAAGATAGTGCATACAAATGCTCTGAAAGGGCTGTGCCAGCATTTATTCTCCTGTGTGCTGTTAGGACAAGGTGACAGGGAAGGAAGCAGAGGCCCAGGGTCTCTGGTTTGAAGGAATCACCAAGGCCTCTGCCCTCTTTTGTGTCGTTGTCTTTGATGACATTTCCAAGGGATTAGAAGCCCTTGTGGGGGCAATATCATGCTGTTTATTTGAAATCGACTTGAAAGCAATCAATACTATATTTTCTGGGGGGAAACACAAATTTAGCTTCCACCCTTACTCCAAGGGTGCAATGTGTGCAGAGAGAAGATACAGTGGCGCCTGGCTAGCAGGTCCCTCCCTCTTCCTAGGCAACCAGCAGTTCTCAGAGCAAAGGAAAATGGGTCCTTCTTGGTGCTCGGGGGTGAGTTGGGGTGGGCCCAAAGCTTTCTCCACTGGGAGTTACAGGAGCAACAGGCCCTCCCCACGGTGGGATCCAGTTCCCAAGGAGGGTGCCAAACAGACCTTCTGCCCCTACAAAAACAAACCTGTCTAATTGCCTTTAATCTTGGGCTGTCGGTCCGCTGGTGTTGGTGCTGAATAGTAAGAGGAGATCGTATCTTTCCCTTTGAGTGAAAAGTTATTTGATCTCTGTGTGTCAGAGGAAAGCCTGTGCCCAGGGAAGAGGTGGGGACGGAAGGGGAAGGTGGAAGAAGAGAGGAGCGAGAGCCTGGCTGGCGGCCGAGGGGAGGCTGCAGCTGAGGGCTTTATTTCTCCCAATAACAATCATAAATAAAGGGGAACAAGCATCTCTCTTGTCTTGGCTCAAGGCCATTGTTTTGTGCAGGGCTTCCTCTTCACCCCTGCCCCTCCCCACCTCCCTCTTGGGCCCAGGATGGGAAGACAGCTTGTCTGCAGGGAGAGGGAGTGGGCTGCCAGCTGTCTCACCTGGAGGGGTGGGAGAGGAGGGCTCTGTAGACCTTGATACAGCCCCTGCCCCGCCTCTGGCCTTGGTGCTCCCTCCCCAGCTCTGCAGAGGCCGCCAAGATGCCCCAGATGATTGCAGTTGCCTCCACCAGTCTCCTGGCGTGCGATCCCTCCTGTTCCTGCTCAGCAATTGTGAGTGGTCTTGTTCAAACAAAGCCGGGTCACAGATCTCATCCCTCCACTCATGGCCTCCAACAGCACAGTCCAGCTCAGGGGAGAGGCCTGGCCCTTGCATCAGTCTCCTCCATCTAGCTACACCGGCCACACTTACCAGATGCACTCCCGCCACAGGGCCTTTGCACCTGCTGTCTGCTGCCTCTGCCGGGAATGTTCTCCTCCCAGGTGGCCACGTGGTTGGCTTGCTCACCTTGTTTTGTTCTTTGCTCAAATGTCTCCTTTCTCAGTGAGATCTTCTGGGCATCTTTGATCTAAAATTAATTAATCCTACACACATTTTGTCTTCTTTATTGTCTGGTTGCCATTGCTAGAACATAAGTTCCATGAAGACGGAGAATGTTTTCCGCTTTGTCCAATGCTGTATGTCTGGGACCTAATAGGTACTGAGTGACAGCAGGAATATTTTAATAAACGAATACCCTAATGGAGAGCTGCTGCCTCCTGCGCCTGCACACCCTGTTTCTGCATGCACTCACGTGAAGTCTCCCTGAAATTTCTGCTCATGAAGGCCTAATCTCGAGCCCTGCCTGGCCAGCACACACTGCGGCTCCCTCATGGTTCCACCCTGGCCTGTGATGTGGGCTGGCCTCCCACAGAGCCTTATCATCCTGCAGAGCTTTATGGCATCTACACACTTCTCTCACCTTATCTTCCTAGCACTCTCTGGGGTCAGGACTATCACCCTGGTTTACACTTGAGAAAAGAAAGTTCAGAGGTTAATGACTAATTTGCTTGAAAATAACACCACATGTAAATGACAGGGCCAGGACTCAAACCGGATCTTAGCCAGAGCTGTCCCCTTGCTGTCCAAGGTCCCAGCACACCTGGCTCCCCTCCCTGGCGTGCGCAGTCATGGCTGAGCTCTCAGCCCTTTTTCTGCATCTGCTCACCTGCCTGGAAGAGCCTCCTGGGGTGGAGTGGGGCATTCTCACCGCCACCAAGGCCTGCCTCATACCCCACGGAGGAGAGGGAGACTCATTCTGAGCCCTCCCAACACTTAGTAAACCAAGTTACAGATGCGGCGGCAGAAGCTGGGAGCACCCAATGGACCTCTTCCTACCCTCAGGTGAGGGGCTGAAATCCACGCCCTCTTACCTGGAAGCCCTTTCCTCTACCTCCGGGCTCTCCATCTCAAGAAACACGGGGATGGGCCGGGCGCAGTGGTCACACCTGTAATCCCAGCACTTTGAGAGGCCGAGGTGGGTGGATCACTTGACATCAGGAGTTCTAGACCAGCCTGGCCAACATGAACCTATTTCTACTAAAAATACAAAAATTAGCTAGGTGTGGTGGTAGGTGCCTGTAATCCCAGCTACTTGGGAGGCTGAGGCAGAATTGCCCGCCTGGGAGGTGGAGGTTGCAGTGAGCCGAGATTGCATCACTGCTCTCTAGTCTGGGCGACAGAGTGAGACTCCATCTCAAAAACAAAAAAAAAGAAACACTGGGGTGGTCCTGGATATAGACCCAGAAGGAGGAAGGAGACAGCCCCTGCCTGCGGGTTCATGTGCAGGAAAATGATGGTGGGGTGTGAGGGGTGCGCCCAGCTGTGCGACCTTGGGTGAGCCTTCTGAGGCAGCTCCTTGCCCGGGGAACCGTGTTCCTGGGTGCTAAGCTGGGGAGATTTGCCAGGAGGAACCATTGTCTTGGAGAAGAGGTGGTAAGAAGGAACACTAAGGCGTACTCCGAGTGTGACAGGACGGGCATGATAAAGGCCACCTCCTCCCTGAGAGCACTGTTCCTGAGCACCTGTGTACCAGCTCTGAGCCCAGCACCCTGGATGCAGTGGAGTTGACAGGCTGAACGGGCTAAGCCACGCATCTCATTACCCCAGCTATAAGCTACCTTGCATTTTCCATGGTCAATCCTTTTGGGATCTCCTGTAGAGTGTGGGTGATGGGGGACTTTACCAATAATCCAGGGCGATGGAAATCCAGGGCACAAGGCAGACAGGAGGCTCTTTGCCATCGTGGGCCAGGTGTGCTTTCACGAAAGAGCGTCAGCCTCGGCATCGGGAGTCCTGCCTCAGCCACTTGCAGGTCAGGTCACCTCAGGCACTCCCTGGCCTCAATTTCCTTATCTGTACAGCGAGTAGTTTGGGCTAGTTGCTCCTGGGGAGCTCTTGGAGTCTCCTGGCCCATCCTGGGTGCGCAGGGGACCTGTGTGACCAGCTGCTGTACTCCTACCACTTGGACAAGTCCAAGGCAAACACCGAGAAGGGTACAAGAGAATGTGGTGTTATGGCTTCTGAGGGCCAGCCAGCCTGTGAGCTCTGGAGATGTCTGACTGCCCCTTGCTGAAAGACATTTTTCTGTCCCTTTGGTGCCAGCATGAAGGCCCTTCCTGACTACCGGGCCTCCAGCACGTGGGACACAGAGTGGGTCTAGGCAGAAGAACTCATGGTCAGATCCTCTGCCAGGAGCATTTCTCAAACCCACGTGGTTCCCAACCCTTCCCACTGGAGCTGGGGAAGCTTTGAGGCACCTTGGCCTCCTGGTCATGCCGTGTGTCAGTCACCTCTCAATTATTGATCACCTCCCACGTGCAGACCCTGGGAGGTACTGGGCATCAGGTTTGAGCAAAACAGGTGCCATGCATGTTCTCATGGAGCTCACAGGCTGGTGGGGGCCAGACGCTGAATATGCTTTTTGAGTGTGGCAAAGGCCTGAGCCTGGTGGAAACATAGAGCAAGTGGGGCTTAACCCATTCTGGGGGACAGGGATGCCTCCCAGAGTAAGGGATTTTACTAAAGGCATGAAGAATGAATGGGCCATGGAGAAAGAGGGAAAAAAAAAAAAAAGGAAGAGACTGTGGAAAGCTCCTGCATCTGCCAAAGGTGTGGGGGCCACAGCGCCAAAAGCCACCATCTACTGAGCAGTCCTGTGCCAGGGTCAGCTTTCAGGGCTTTGCTTACAGAGCTTTATTTAACTTTCCCTACAGCCTTTGAGGGAGTGATTATTCTCTCTCTATTTTTATAGATGAGGAAAAAATGTCACAGAGCTTGCAAGTGGCAGAGCTGGGACTTGAACCCAGGAGCCTGGAGTCAGAGGCCTCTCTGCTGTATAACTAGAGACAGTGGGGATCTTCAGCAAATGCCCCTGGAGAGGTAGGACTCGAGCGGGGCAAGTGGCAGGGCCAGACTAGGCCCAACCAGAAGCAGAATGAACAATGCACTTCTTCCCAGCAGCAGAGTTAGCCTGGCGGTACACAGATGGCTTCGGCCACAGCCCTGGACTGGCCTTGATGGCATCTGGTGGTGGCTGACCCACTCCCAGGCTCTGTATCAAAAGACTTGGGGAAATGGACTTGCTCTTCAGCAGAAGGGATGGAGATGAAACCGCAGGACGAATTTCCCAGCTGTCACGACCATACGCTATTAAAACAGGCAGCCGAGGGAGGTGGAGGCCCTGGTGGGAAAGGTTAATGCCTTGGTTGCTCAGAGCTGCTGGAGAGGTGAGTGAGGCAGGGGGAGGTCCAGGATGACCCCTCCAGGGTCTAGAGATGAGATCGCGTCACACAGATCAAAAACACTGTCCCACAGGAAGAGAGCACTGTCAGCTGTCCCCAGGCTGGTGCCACCCTCTTCCTGGGACCCTGTCTGCCCCAGCCCTGCCATCGGACTTCATTAAATTGCATTTTCCCAGAGTAGGGCAGGCCGGTGACAGAATGAGTCAACGCCAGCTTGCTACAACTGTCACCCCTGGAGCCGGCGGGCATAGAGGGAGATAATTGGGAGTGGTTTGACAGCTTAATGTCTGGGGCTGGCTTCCTGGAGCAGTGGAGGGTAGGGATGGGGCGGGAGCCAGTGAGGAGGAGGCAGGTGGATTTGGGCTGCCCCTGTCTTCAGATTGACCACCCCCCCACCACCTTTCCCCTCCATTTCCCTAACGGCAGCTTGTTGCGCAGGAAAATAAAGCACCGGGAAGGAAATGAGTTCTGGAGAATAAATTAGTCTTTCTTTATTAATTTGTCAGAACTAATTAACATCTCCCCTAGGTTTGTCTCCTCTCCAGATGCCCCCCAGAGCCAAGAGGAAGGGAAGAGTCTGGGAGAGGCCAGGTTTGGGCTTCGGAATCCCAGCCCTGGCCTCTCCCTGCAATACCAACCCCAGAGCAGAGAAGGACAGAAGAGGTGTCACTCAAAGGGGGGCCTGTGGTCCCGTTCTAGGGACTGCAAGCTGAGAGGGCCCCCACAGTGCACCTTGTCCGCTTGCCTAGGATTCTGAGCCCCAGACACCCCTTGGCATTTTGCCTCTCTGTGCTTGTGTCACTTCAATGCAACAGAGTCAGTGCCCACCTCATTCAGAGTTGGTGGGAGGGTGGCCTGCGACAAGCACTGCTCAGAGAAAAGGCAGCTCTCGTTATTTTGAGAGACAGAACTCCAGTAAAGCTCTGGAAGGTTCTCAGAGTTCTTTCATACTCATGAGGTCACTTTGGTTTGACCCTAGCAATAATCCCAAGAGCTATAAGAAGCAATAATTTGTGTTCCCATTTCACAGATGACACAGCTGAGGCACAGAGCAGTTGCATACATTACAAGGCCACACAGCAAATGGCTGGCAGTGGCAGGATCAGTGCTTAGCTGAGCAAGTGCCCTGCTCCCCCACCTCCCCTCCTGAGCACACACCCGTACCCCCACATCTGCCCCACTGTAGAGACCTGACTCACGGCTGGGAGTCTCACTTACTAACAGACACCTCACTTCCTGGGTGTAAGTTCAAGGTCTCAGCCCGGGAGCCACCCTAAGCCACAGAAGCTCCAGTGCTACTGTGGGCTGCTCTTTGACTTGGGCAAGAGCCTGGATTTGTTTCGCAGAGTTGGTGCCTTTTCTCATATACCCCCCATCCCAGAAAGGGGCCCAGCCCTGGTTTCAGAGAGTCACCAGTAATAAGAAGCGCCTCTCAACAGGCGCAAGAAGCCCTTGACAGAGCCACACCTTGCATACAACACCTCGAAGGGTTGCAAAATCCATTCTGTTTCATATCCCGCCGTGCTGTGATTACATCCCAGAGGGTTCATTTCCGCTGAGCTACAGGACCCTGGGAACGTGGAAGTGAACACTCCTCACCCACCATCCCACCCCCAGGCCTGAGAGCTTGTCGCCTTCCACACCGGCAGCCTGTTGGAGGGTAGCTGCAGAGCAGAGACCCCCAGGCTGGCCAAGCCAGACGGAATCTGAAGGAAGGATCAACCGAGCGGCCTTCCTGTGTTTTAAATGAGGAAACTGAGGCCTGGAAAGAGAAAGCCACGCAGTTCACTGGCTCTTGGCGGCATCAGTATTAGTACCTGGGTCTCCTGACTCCCAAGCCAGGCCCCTTTCATGAACTAGGTGTCTGTACTTGACAAATGACATTGTAACTAAATGAATTTATCCCATTAGGGACTCTTAGAGCCAAGAACAGGCAACCTTCCAGGGAAGGTGGGGTGTATACCAATGATGTCAGACCAAAGGTCAGTGTCCAAGGCTAGGTCACACCACACCCCCTCCCTGCCTCAGTGACCACAAGGGCAGATTCTCCCCCAGGCCTCCTGGCAAAACCCTCAGGCGGGCCCTCATTCCAGCAGGAGGCGCAGGGTCCTGTTCCAGGGTCTCGAATCATGAACACAGTGTAGCTACAGTGCCTCTTCTCCGGTAACACAGTTCCCTCTCCAGAGTTTGTTTCATTTGATGGTCTCCCCAGACCTCAGGGGCTGGGGTGGTGGTGGTTCCCACTTTAAGAGGGGGAACAGAGACCAGAGAGGTTGTGATTTTTCGGCAGAGCTAGGCCTGGAAAGCAACCCCGTCCTCTGAGGCAGGCCCGGGAGAGAAAGGGTGAGCCGGTGGGGTACACACTACACTTGGAGTCAGGAGACCTGGGTTTGAATCCTGGCTCTGCCACTAACCGTGACCTTGGCAACCCCAAATGCCACTTAGTCTCGATGTCTTCAGCTGCCTCCTAACACCTGCCTTGGAAGGCTAAGGACTTCATGAGCGCTCCAGGGAATGCATCCGAACGTCTTTCAAAAGGCCCTACCCCAGGCTTCTGCCACTCTCCCTTGCATGTTTGTGGGTGATGAGGGAGCAGGCAGGGATGGAACCTCCAGTCATCCTGTGACTCCAGCCAGGCCTCAAGGCCCAGCCGCGCCTGCCCGCCAGAGGGCCCAGAGTGCAGGGCCCGCCAGAGGGCCCAGAGTGGGGTGGGCCGCTGGAACGGGGGCCTCTGCTCTCCAGGACTTGGGGCTGGGCATTGACAGAGCTGGGTGTGGCCGGCCTGGAGAGAAGGAACTCAGGGAGAGGGAGGAACTGGGCTAGTTGGCGTCTGCTGGCCGGCCGTGGGAAAGAGTCCCAGAGTTCCCTTGAGGACAGTCAGAACTCTTAGACTCCAGGAACTCAGGAAAGAGACTGGGAAAAGTCCCCTCAGCTCAGGTCAAAGCTCCAGCACTGGTCCTTGTTTTCCTGCATCCTTAGGGCTCATCACATGCCACAGGATAATCACAGGCCTGCGCTGGTACCTACCAGGGGGCCGGCTGGCAGAGACACATGGCACTTCCCCTTATCTTCTGCAGAGAGGATGATCCTAGCTCTTTGCAGAGCTCTCCTGGGCCCCTACCCGAAAACCGTAGGACTCCAGGACCAGGGCAGGCACCACAGGCCAGCGTGAGGATGCTGACTTGCGAGGAAACAGTCGAGCTGTCTGACACCCATTGTGGAACTTTGAGGCTGCCCATTTTTCTGCAGCCTGGCACAGGGCAGCTTAGAGAATCCACACAAATGGGAGTAGCCGTGGCCTTTGGGGAGGGCCTGGAGCCCACTTTGGGATGCTAGAAAGGGTCTTGCTCTGACCCTGAGGCATAGTCTCAGCTTGCAGCCCTGTCCATGATCCTAGGGTACCCACATATCAGTTCGCCACCTCCAGATAATTATTATGTGTCAGGCACTTGGCTAACCATGTACATACATTGTTTTACTGAATCCTTATAGCCATTTTGTGATAAAATATTAAAAACTGGGGTTTCCTGTTACAGATGAGGAAACTGAGGCTCACAGGGTAAGGCAGCTTGCCAGTGAGTGGAAGAGCCCAGCCCCAGGTTTCTCCACCGTGTGAACTCCCCCTCTACTCCCCATTGCTCTCTCCTTACGGGGAGGAGCTACCTGATCCCCAGCCCTGGTTCCTGGTCCCACAGGCCCAAGCACACCACGGGACAGAGTGTGCTTCCCTTATAATAAGAGGAATTGAGGGTAGATATTAGGAAGAACTTCTCCACTTCTCAAGGGTACAGAACATTTTAGCAGTTTCCCAGGGGGAAATGGTAGAATCTCATATGCTGAAGACTGTGAAAGAAGGGGACGAGATGATTTGATCACCTGGGTGGGGGTTTTTGGAGTAAATCCTTGCCAGCATCGGGGGTGGTATATGACAGTACCCTTCAGATGGGAAAGTCTAGCAGCTCAGGCCCCCAACTCTGGCGGGGTATGACCTCTATCTGCTGCCACCTTGCCAAAAGGGTCAGGCATGGGAATTGCTTTTCCAAGAACTTTCTGTCCAAGTCCACTTGGAAGCCTTTGCCAACTAGTGCCTGGGGCGGCATGTCAGGCAGGGCAGGGCCTGGGCCTGGGCAGGTGTGGTCCCCAGCTACCTGTCTGGGCACCAGTTGGATCCACACCGAGAGCTCTGCCATGCCAAAATCCCAGTTTTTGCTCTTTCTTTTCCTCTTCCCTGTCCCTGGTATGGAGCTGGGAGAAGACCCAGGTTGGGCAGGACACTGAGGGCTTCAGCCTCTGCAGCCCACCCTGCCTGTCCTCTGGGGAAATCAGTCTTCAGCAAATTTGTTGAGAACTTATAATGTACACACCAGTGATTAGGCGCTGCCTGCCTAGAAAACTGGAATCTGGTCTTAAGAGAGGGTTCTAATTGACGAGGCAGAAAACCAAAGGGCAGTGTCAGTCTGAAAGGAAGCACAGTGGACCACAACCAGAAGACTCAGGTTCTGGATTCACCACCCTTTAGCTATACAACTTGGCAAATGTCTCAACCACTGGGCCTCAGTTTCTCCCTCTGTAAAATGGGACTATCAGTCCTTGCTCCTGAAGGTGGAAGTGAAAATAGGAGATCCTAAAAGGGAAGCACTTCCGAGTGCCTGTAGATAGAAGGTATTCAGCCAATAGTGGTGGAAATAAAATAACTCGCTGTCAGAATTCTGGGAAGCAGGAAGCACAGATACTGACCACCAGTATTTATTTTTAGGGTTGAGGGAGCCTGTGAAGGAGAGGGGCTGAGACTTATAAAAACTTGGGCACATAATCTCTCTAATCACTTTGAAGATGAAAAGTTGCTGTGAAATGCCAACCGTGCTGACGGGACCAGGGCTGAAGGAAAGATGAAGAGACACAGCAGGGCCAATTGTGTAAACATAAAATGCATATTTTTTAATTGCTTGAGTTTACATCTCATAAAAGAAAAAATAATAAAGTGCAAGCCCTTGCCATTCCCTACCCCCCTTTCTCGGCTGTGAGTCAAGAACCAGTTCCCACCAGTCTTTCTGGGGTTCAAAGCGTCTCCCCGCCCTAATCCTCACCGCGACCTCCCCGCCCCCCACATCTATTGTGGGTGAGAGGGCCTTTCCCTGAACTGCTCGAGCGCTGCCCCTCCCAGGCCTGGCTTCTGCCCGCTGCAGTGCGCAGCACACAGAGTGGGCAGGCCTGATAGGTGGGGAGGGGGCTGGAGAGACAGGATGCCCTCCTTCCTCCCCTGCCAGGCCTCCTGTTGATCTTAGTGTGCATTGTGCGGGTGACATGGCATGGCTATCTCACTATTCTCAGGCCTCAGCACCGGTTCTTCCCTAGACAATGTGGCAAGATGCCTTCCAGCCTCGCCCCTATCCGCCCCTATGCCGCCAGCAGTCCTGCTTTCCGGGGCCTGCCTGAGCCTGTAATCCAGGAGAGGCGGATGCCTTGGACCAAAGACCCACTGAGCCAACCCTGTGCAACTCCCATCCTGGGGAACCCACCCTTGCTGGGTTCCTGCCAGCCCTGGTCCCTGTGTCCTCAGAAATGGGACAGACCTCATGCCCCTCTCTCTCGCCCCCAACACCCAGCCCTGACTCATCTCCCTCACTTCCCACTCAAGCTGTGTCTCTGGGACATGTCAGGACAGGGCACCTGGTTCTGGTCCTACAGGCTCAGGCTCTGCCCGCTCTCAGTGGGGGTGGGGCAGATGTGGAGGATTTGCTTTGACCTGCTTCTTCAGCTTCCCTCCCTCCTCCAACCCCACCCCGGGGCGGGGAGGGGCGGGTTGAACTCCAGAACACCTTCTGATTGCACTGACAAGAGGCTCGCTCCTCTCTGTTATGCTGAAGTCTAGCTGGGGGGTGGGGTGCTGCCCATCTTCACCTTACTCTAGGCAGCCTGGGTCGCTGAGCACTGCACAGCGGGCACCAACCTGCCCTCCAAAGACCGACTCTTACCTTTGGGCTGGGTGCAGTGGCTCATGCCTGTAATCCTAACAACTTTGGGAAACTGAGGCCGGTGGTTATCACTTGAGGCCAGGAGTTCAAAACCAGCCTAGGCAAGACCCCAACTCTACCAAAAATTTTAAAAATAAAATCTATATCTAGACTTACTCAGATGCCTTCACCCACCAGGGCTGTGAGGCTGCCTCTGCTTTGTTGCCTCTTCCTCACCCCTTTGGCACCAAGAATGTAGAAGAAGGGTCAAGAGACTTGGATTCCTTTTGGCTTTTCAATTAGTTTATTATATAACCTCATGTAAGACACCCACTTTTCTGAGTCTTAATTTCAACATCTACAAAATGGGTAGCACCTTCCCTCTTGATTATTCCAGGATCCAGGAGCCTCCTGGTAAAGGGGGCTGGAGGAGAGTGATGGGATCAGCACTTACAAACCGACCTGGGAAGTAAAGGAGGGTTCTCCCACTTCCCACTGGAGGCATGAATTGAATGCAGCCCCCACATATGCAGCCCATCAGCCTTTCTCTTACAGAGAATCTCATTTTGGTAAATAAGCATGGCCCTCACCAGGGATTCTGGTCCTTCTTTGATCACTCAGCTTCCTAAGAAGTCTTGATTAAAAGATTGCAGTGACCTGAGAAGCCACCAGGCACCCCCATCCGTGAGTATGTTCTCTGGGATTTGACTCTGACTCGCAGTTCATTGAGCAGACCTGGATCCAGGGCGTCAGGCTGTGTGCTGGGACGTCGGGGGTGAGCACATCTGTCTTCATGGCACAGCCAACACTGTGTGCCAGGGAGAGCTGTTTGAGCAAGGAGCCAGGTGCTGTGGGAACCTGAGGTCAGAGCTGGTGGCAGTGTGGGACCTGAGTGTTGAAGGGTGGGTAGGAGTTTTCCACTGGCAGCGGGGACTGGTAGGGAGGGTGGGGAACTGGGAGGGGTGGGAGAGGGAGATGGGAATATGGGCAGGGACAGATTGTGAAGGCCTGATAAGTAGTTTAGATTTACCCCAAGGCAGTGGAGAGCGACTGGGGACTTGTGTAACAAGATCTGATTTGTATTTAAATCCACTTATTAGCAGTGTGGCTTGGACAGATCCCTTCAGGAGCCTGAGCCTCAGTTTCTCAGCATACTAGGGAGACGGATTACCTAACGTAATACCCATTAGACAGTGAGTGCTCAGTAAAGGTGTGATATTTTCAGTACTGTGATTCCAGATAAGAAACAGTAGGAGCCTCACCTCCCTGTGGAGTTGCAGGAAGCCGAGGGAGCTGAAGGGCTGTATTCTGGACCTTCAGAAGGAGAGTCAAGGGGCTATATTGATGCGACTATGGTTGGGCCCTGGGAGGGGGAGGGCTGAAGGAGCAGCTGGAGAGAGGAGTTCAGTGCACATGGAGGGCAAGATGCCTGGGGGGCAGCAGGACACCGGGGTTCAGGCCCTCAGCACAGAGGTATCATTGTGGGCCTGCCCTGGAGTGGACCGTGGACCAAACCAGCATCCCTATCCCCTTGTCCCCGCTATTTCTTCCTCCCGGGTTCCCCTCCCCAGAGTGATACAAAACCGGTGTGTCACCATCAAATTCAAAGAGCAAATGTGTTTGCCCACCCTGCCCTCCCCAGCCCACATCACTTCAGGCCAAGGCAGGCAGCTGTGAGCCAAGCAGGAAATAGACAGAACCTTCTGCAGTGAGAGGTAGTGACCTTCCAGGGGACCCAGGCCTCCCAACTGCTCTTTCTCACCAAACCTGGCTGCCTCCTGGCTTGAGCTATTTGCTTATCTGGTGACCCAGAGACTGGGTCTTTGTAACCACAACAAGAGAGGCCACCACAGTACATTTCTATGGGCTAGTGTTCGGTTGATAACTCTTGCCCAGGTGCTCCTGGGCCGTGATCACACTACTGAGCCAGCCGAGCCATGGCGCCAAGCCATCCAGGCTCAAGTCACCCCTTCCCACCCCTCTTCTCCCTGGGTCTGGCCCTGCCAGCTCCTGCTTCCCCTGATTCCCACCAACTTCTTGGCAGCCTTGGAAGAGTTCCCCTTCTCTGCCCCTCCATTTCCCCCTCTGTGAATGGGGAGCCGAGAGCAGACGGTCCCTGTCTCAGAGCTGCCAGCTGACCGATGCTCAGCCTGGTCTTTCCTCCCGCCCCAGACTGGTCTCACCCTGAGTTCCCTGTCCCTTTGACTTTCTTATTTATACACAAAATTCACCCACAATGTTTTAGTTTTCCAATCAGATCATTAATTACTCCAGTAATTAAATCTAATTAGCAGTGGTAGGGGCCTTTCTGAGTGAGGAGTCATTAGCCAGGGTGAAAATGCACGGGGCAGAGAGAAAAAGAAAACCCACCCTTTCCCAGCATTAAAAATGAAAGCAGGAGTCGGCGCTGCAACACGGAGGGCCCCTATTAAAGCTGGGCCTCACTCATTAAGCTAATTTGGTGTGCTATCCCAGCAGCCTCGGCTGGGGAAACCCGGCTTCACCATCCAACATTAGAGGTGTGTCAGAGCCCCCCACTTGTCTTGGAGGCTGAGCTGGGCCTCCCAGGACCCCAGTGCCCCAACTCAGGGAGGGGTGTGAGGAGCCTCTGCTGACTCTTCACAAGCACCTGCTGCCACTTCCTGGGCTTCATGGTGGTCATGGCCCAGAGTGGGAGGGGCTGAGTGAAAAACGAGGAAAAGAATAACAGCACCTTCCATTCCTGGGCCTTGGGAAAGGACAGAGCTTGGCAGTCACTCTCCTCTCTTGGCCCGAGGCTGAGGGGACTCCCCACCTGGGGTAGTTGTGAAGATTAAATGAGATTTTACATGTAAATGGATGACATCACAGGTACTTGGTACCTGCAGACTGTCATTCACCCTTTAGTTTTCAGAGGCGCTCAGCATTCCTTTTTCACTTGGCCCCCACCACCCCACAGCCCCGGGAGGCAATGGGTGCAGGTGCCACCTCCAGGTTTCACAGGTGGAGGAGCTGAGGGCCAGACAGAGAGACACACACCCCGAGAGTGGCAGGGTTTGTACTGGAAGTCAAGTGTCTGAGCTCTGGGACGAGGAGGGAAGGGGAACAGGGGAAGAATGGGGGATTTTCATGTCTGGAGTCTTCAGTCATATCCTTGTGCTGGGCTGCCGGGATTGCTAGCCCCTGTAGTCCTGGGGGAGGTGGAGGTGTCAGCTCAGCCTCCCCTAGAGTGAAGGAGGAGAGGCAGGGGCGGGGGCATGGTGCCTGCCCTCTCTACAAGGAGCTCCCAGCAGCCCCAGCGTCAGCCTCAGGCCAGCACTGCCAGCAGACAGGGGCTGCTCACCCAGGTCTGGTTCAGAGGGTGCTGGCCACTCTTTTCCCCAGGAAGGGGAGAAAGGGAGGCCGTGGAGCCACGAGTGTGGTGAAGAACATCACCTGTGGAGACAGACTGCCCCGATCAGAATCAGCCTTGCAGACTGTGTGACCGTGGGCAGATGACTTGACCTCCCTGAGTTTCCTCATCTCTAAGACGGGGACAATCTCGCTCCTGGGGTGTTGTAAGGAGTAAGTGAATTAATGTGTGTAAATACCCAGCCCCCGGCCTGGCACAGATCAGCAGTGCACGTGTGTTAACTGTTTTTGCCATCCTTTGGGAGGGTCCTGGCAGGGAACCTGACCCTTTTGTACTTTTTCCCCCAGGGAGGGAAGGAGGGGAGCACTTGAGCCCCAGCTTCTGCGGCTGCTAAGGGGGATGGGCCCAACCTTGGGGTGGCCGAAGGAGGCAGGCAGCACTCTTCCCAGATGTGGCAAACATGGGGTCCACTTCCCACCCCTGCCACCCACACACACACACACACACACATCACACACACACACACACATCACTGCCACAAGCCACTCCTGGGCTTTCAGGGGCCTCTCTGCGCAGAGCCAAGAGGGCATGGGAATGGAAGGAGGGAAGGGAAGGGAAGCAGGTGGCCACCGAGGCTGAGCTGCATCCGCAGCTGGGCGCGAGCCCCAAGCCTACGTGCTGGCTCCTCCGTGAGGCAGGATGCGGAGCAGGCCCTGGCACGCCAGCCCCTACCCAGTGACTCCTGAAACCCCGACAAGTCTGAGCTGGAAGCGGGGCTGGGCGAGGCTCCTGATAGATTTGTGTTGGGCAGAGGGATGGTCGGGCGGGGGAAGGATGGGAAAGACCCCACTCTCAAAACTCTGACACCACGGGGGATGCTGGGAGGGAGCAGGTGGAGCTGGGGACAGGTGGCCAAGCTCAGAGCTTCTACCTTCTGCCTCTCAGGCCCCTCACCCCACATGCCCCTGCCTGGCAGGGCAGGAAGAAGACAGGCCGCGGCGGCAGAGGGATGTGCTCCCCTCAGCATTTTGCCAAGTGATGATTTCAGTGCTGCCGAGAAAGAGGGAGGAAGGGAGGATGACAGCCGGGAGCTGGGAGCGGGGCAGGCCAGGCAGGAGGGCTCCCAGAAGACTCCTGGGACTGGGGAGGTCATTTTATACAGGAGTTCTCCCTCCAACCGAATGGGGTGGATGTGCTTCGGCCCATTTACAGGTGAAAAGTCTGGGTTTCGGGCAAGTTAGGAGGCTTGTTCATAGCTTCTACTGCTAGTTAAGTGCCAAGGCTGACATTAGCACCAAGAAAAACGAGGAAGCCTCTGCCTTCCCACCGCCCATTCAGCCTTCTGGGCACTGGGGAAAGGGACAGCCCAGGGACCTGGACGTGCCCACAGGCCCTGCTGTGGCGGGGTGAGAGCAAGGCAGAGAGCAGACAGCACCGTGCCCCCTGCAGGCCGACCACCCACAGGGCAGCCTTCAGCTCGGCTGGCCTCTCCCAAAAACCCCATGTCATGACTTTCTGAAGACTCCACTTTCTCTGCACAACCAAGATGGGGGACTCTCAGGTGGAAAGAAAACTGTGGGCCGTGGCTGCCTGCCCTCCGGGGTGACCCCAAGCTGGGGCTGGGTTTAGACCTGGAGCTCCAGAGGAGCTGCGCTCAGGCCGGCTGCTGCACTGCGGGCCACGCTTGGAGTTTGCTTCGTTCTGTGGTTAAATCAGGAAGAAGTTAACACGCGGGTTGGGGTCATGACCCGGGTTTGTGTTGTGGTCTAGGCTGGCACTGATGTTGAGACCTGGGCGGGGGCTACTCTTGGGATTTCTGTCGGTGGTTGGGGGGAATGCTTTCAGTGGTTAACACTGGGGCAAGTACATTGAGTTGGGGTATTCCAGCTCAGGCTGGTGTCCTCAGAGAGGGTGGATGAGTTTAGGAGGCCCAGTGCTAGTTGAACAAAACGTCATTGCTTGTGTTTGGAGGATAACTGCTCATTTTCACAGGACCCTTGGCCAGGGGAGAGAATCGGGGTTGGGGTGGTAGCTGAACCGGAACGTAGGTTGAGGTGGGGAGTGGCGTGAAAAGTGAGTGGCTTCTGCAATGATGGAAGGGCCGCTCAGAGTCCCTGCCCTGGTCCCCGAGTTCCCCCACCTCTGTTGCATCCTGTGATGTGGACCCTCCCCACCCCAGGCCCCACCCAGATGCTACTCAGACATAAGCCTGAACATCTGGGCATGGGCTGGTCTCCCCTCTGTGGGGTTTGGGTCCTCTCATCCGCCAAGGGAACACAGGGCCAGCGGTTTAGCCTCCTCTTACCCCAGCAGTCCTGAGGCCCTGATCTGCTGGTGCCTGGGGGACCCGCCCTCCTGGCCCACCTCCAGCAGTCCTGCTGGAGACCCTTTGGTGGGGGTTCCTGGGGCCACACTAGCTGAAGAAGTCAAGAGAAAACTCGACTTTAAGCCTTTCAGTTCCGTTTCCCATCCCCCCTTTTTTTCTGGCCCCAGACCCTGGTCATTGAAGTGCATCAGATAAAGACTGCTTCCCCCCGGCTCTGAGGTCCCTGATCCAGGAGCAGAGCTCATGGGGCGGCAAGGAAGCAAGGAAGGGTTTGTTGGGGTTTTTTTGGGTTTTTTTTGGATGGAGACAGCCCTGAGCTGGGAGACATGGAAAGAGAGGCTGGCCTGCTGGGGTCTCAGTCCATGGTTGTGCCACCTGAGACACTGCAGGGTAAGGTTTCACCAAGGAGGGGCTGTGAGGAGAGGAGCTCCCGCTGTCTGCTCCAGCATCACAGCTCCCTTTCCTGGCACCGCCTAAGTCCAGGTACAGAAGAGGCCCTGAGCACCTTGTGCCAAGGCCTGGTGCAGTTCTTGTATCATCCGTACAGGGAAGGTTCAGCAGAAGGCCCAGCCCCACCCGGGAATGTTACGTCTAACCCAGACCTCGTGTGCAATCTAAGCACAGTATCGCTCATTGGGTCCAGACCGGTGAGTTCTGCCCAGAAATGAAACAGCAGGTTTGGTGCCTATGCAGATCCTTCCTTCTTCTCAAGCTGCTTTGGAAGCAGGTGGAGGGAAGAGATTGCTCTGGGGCTCTGGTCACTGATTCCCCACTTACTGTCCAAGAGTTCAAGGTGACCACTGTGCTGTGGCTACAAAGTATTATCTCAGGGGTCACTGCAGTGGGGATTGGTGAGACCAAGGCCTTCTTGAGGGGATGGGGTCGAGAGCCCTCCGTCCCAATGTCACTCCAGTGGCCCCCCACCTGCTGCTCTGGCAGTGTGCACAGACCTCCTAGTCCTGCTGCCTGGTTGGAATGTGCCGGGCCAACCTTTTGAACAGTCAGGTTGCCTTCTCCTCATTGCCCCTTCAGCAGCAGGGCCCCACCCACACCCTGAAGCCTGAACCAATAGTCCCTCACTTCGCAGCTCCCTCGCACAGCAGAGTGCCTCTGGGCAGGCAGAATTCTGACTCCAAAGCCTGGCCTGGGAGCAGGAGGTGCCTGGGGCATGGATGGAAGTGCTGGGAGTGCCAGATGCCAGCCCTGGGTGGGACGGGCTCAAGGGCTGGTGCTGTAGGGTCCGAATGCCACAGGGAAGGTGTGCGTGCACATGTGTGTGCTGCTCCTGAGGCTGCGAGGCTGGAACCACATGCAAGTCTGCAATCAGGCCCTCCTGTGTTCAAAGAAAAGCCAGGAGAACCAGGCCCAGGGTGAGGAGCGCAAACGGCAAAACTTAATGACTTTAATATGAAAGAATTTGCCACTAATTAAGCACAAACACTCCACTAATGCACAGAACACATGTTGTGGATTTCACTTAAGCAGGAACCAAATGAGGTGAAAATCCTTCCAAAATGATAGCATTTTACCAGCCGAAGGAAGATGCTGCATGACTTTGTTTCAGCTCTTAGAAACCCAGCCCAGCCCCTACCTTGGTAGCCTCCCTCCCCTCCCTGTCTAAAGGTGCTCACAGCACCCTCTGCATGTCCCCTGTGTCCCTCCCCTCGCTGCCCCTATCTACCCTCTTGCATCCTCTGAGGACATGCATTCCACTCTATAACCCATATTCTGACAGCCAGCTCCCCAGAGGGCCCTGTTCTCTCTACCTGTCTCCCCGAAACACAACTCCCTGCCCCTCCTACACAGCCCAGGCTCTCCAGACAGGAAGACCTACACCCCTGTTCCCAGCCACCTCTGGACCCTCTGTCCCTGGACAAACAAGGACAATTCCCCACCAGAGTGCCCCCCAACTATGTTTCCCACTCCTCTCTGCACCAGCTTGCCACAGCCAGCCCTGCACGTCCATCGTGAGCTCCACCATCCCTGCCTGAGCTTTACTCCCTTCCTCTAGGCCAGTGGTCTCACCTGGGGATGATTTTGCCTGCCATGGGAGATGCAGCAACGTCTGTGGTTATTTTGTCCTCACAAGTGGAGGGGGTGCACTTGGGTAGAGGCCAGGGATCTTGCTAAGCTTCTGCAACACACAGGACAGCCTCCACAACAGGACAGTCTCCCCTGCAAAATGTCATTAGTGCAGAGGTCATTCGTGCCCTAGGGGCGTAGCCTCATCACTGCAGGGGCCTGCTCAGGATCACAGGGTGGGCTTAGAGCCGGGATGGGAATCAGGGAACCAGCGCATGTGATTTCTAGGTAGGTTCTTTCTCCTAGCGAATAATACAACTGCTTGTGTAGCATGGGCCAAGCACTATGCCAAGAGCATAACTGAATTATTTCACTGGATCCTCAAATCAGCCCTAGGAGATAGTGCTATTATTGGCCCCATTTTATACATGAGGAAACTGAGGCATGGAGAGATTAATGCACCTTTCTCGAAGTCAACCAGCTAAAATGCAGCAGACACAAACCCAGGTCTATCTGAATTCAAAGTCAGAGCTCACAGATTACTTTCTACACCCCCACCCGTGTTCCTCTTAATCTCTCCTCTGTTGGGCCTTCTACACAATCGCTAGAGCTCCCACCCCATCCCTATTAGAATGAACGTTCCCTGCAGGCAGGCATTGTATACCTTCCCCCACTGCCTTCCACTCACCCCCACAGCCGTCCGAGCAGGCAGCTGCCCATAGCTGGACAGGGCATCGGGAGAGTTGGGCACTGGGGTGGCTCCACAGGCCCCTCCTGGGATGAGGCAGATCGAGAACCCTCTGCTTCCAAACAGGTGTTGAACATCAGCATGAAGCCTGCGGGGCTGAGACAATGCAGATGTCAATACTGAGCTTTTAAAAGATTCTCCGGGGAAGCCTGGGGAATTCTCCCTCTGCTTTCTCGGCAGCCCCCCGCCTCTCCCACCCCCACACTAGCCTTCCAAAGAGGCTGCTGCCTACACTCCCCAAAATGTGTCATTAAAAATGCACACTTGCCGAGGGAAATCCAGGCTGCCGTGTCTGCTACGAGACAGTGTTGTTTGCTGCAGCTGGGGTGGAGAGGGTTGGCATCAGCGACAGACAATGGAACCTGCCTGAATCTTGGCCTCAGAGCCAGGGGGTTCCAGGTTGGCCAGACCATGAAAGGCTGGGACAGCAGAAGCCCCAGCAGTGGTGGGAGGGGCGATGAACCGGGGAGTGCAGACACAAACAAGGCTAAGATCTCCAGAGCAGGGCTTCAGGGATGCAGTTTGCTTGGGTGAGAAAAATGTTTGTCACCTTGTGGTCTGGCATGAGGAAGGAAGAGGGCCTAGGTGCTGGGAACTGGGGCAGAGGAGAGAGGAAAGGAATTGAGAAATGTCTCAGGGAAGCAAGCAGAAGACATGGGGTTGGAGGTGGGCAAGGGATCGGGCCAACTTTCCCCCTGTTGGGACATGGCTTCCTGCTTTCAGTCAAGGAAGGAGAAGATTCAGACCCTGACCTGCTTCCCTTCCATGCAGGTGTGAGGCTTCACTCTCCATTCCTGCCTTTTGCATAATGTACAGTTTCCAGGAAGCTGCAGTCAGACCTGAGAAATGGCTAACCCTGGCTCAGGCCCCCAGCTGCTCACAGCCTTTTCCACCTGCCACGTGAGCCCTCTGTGTTTCCCATGTGCCAGGCACTGGGTTGATTGAAGTCCTGGCCTTTTCCAAACTCAGTAGGAGAAACGCTGTGACAGGTGCACGCTGAGATACTGGGACCCTGGGGGTGCAGGAACACCCAATCCATGATGGTAGGAAGAGGAGAGCTCTGGGAAGTCTCCCCCTTGAAAGTCATCTCTAAGGTGATTCAGGGAGGAATGAAAAGGACTTGCGCAGGTAACGGGGGAGTGATGCAGTTTTAGCCGAGGCAGCAACCTGAACCAACAGGATTGTTCAGTGTGGCAAGGAAGAGAGAGAAAGTTGGGAGAGGAAGTGGCTGGAGGATGGGGATGCCCATGATAGGGTCTAGAGCCCGGAAAACCTTCATCCTGAGGGCTGCAGTATACCATGGGAGGGTCTGAAGTAGTAACTGATTTGCATTTTACAGAGATCCCTCTGGCAGCTGAGTGAAGGACTTACAGGGCACAGCTGGAGGCAGGAGACTGTAGACTTAGCATGATGCAGAGTGGACTAGGGAAGGGATGATGTTGGCCTGGACAAGGGGCAAGCCTTGGGGAAATGGAGGGAGGCATGAGATGGCAGGTGCTAAGGTTCAAAGGGAAGGGCTAGTGCAAAGTCTTAGCCCAGGAATATTGAGAAAATAAGAAAGGGAGACTGCCGGAGGTGAGGTGGAGGGAGGTATGCACTAGCAGGAGGGGGCTTAGGAAGTCTGAATCGAGACCAGTGGGGCTGGAAAATCAAGAAGAATTCAAAAACTGTTGAGGAGCTGGCATCAGTAAGATTTGGTGATTACCTGACTGTCGGAGAGCTCCTGTGTGCTCCAGCTTTGCCATGCTGTGGCCTGGATTTTCCTGGCATTCCACTTAACCTGAAAGAGCTGGGCAGTGTACAGAGGCAGAGCAGCCACTTGGTAGATAGGTCTCCAGAAGTTGATCCAAGGCAAAGGCACAGCTGGGTCAGAGAGAGCTGGACAGGTCATGTCCAAAGTGCAGTCCCCCGAGGTAATCAGAGCCAATACTCCCATTTTACAGCAAAGGAAACTACTCTATGCAAGGCCATATAGAAAAACAGTGACCAAGTAGTGAGGACCAGAGCCCGCCTCTCCCAACGTCCAGGTGAGCAGAGCAAAGGTGGCAGGTACAGAAGAATGGTCCAAGAGGACGCCTTGAAGACTAGAGGCGGGCAGAGCCGAGAAAGGCTCTGTGTTCCTGGGTTGCCACAGTGGAGTCAGAGGCTGGCTCAGGACCAGCCCCACGATGGGCGGTGGGGATGGGGCAGCCAGCATGAAAGAGGCCTGCAGGACAGAGTTCAAGTGTCCTCAGCCACCTGGTGGGAGAAGGCAAAAGTCAGCTCCCTGACTCATCTCTGTCCCCCAGCCTGTCCTGCTGGAGGGAGGCGGGACTTGCCAGAGCACCGCCATCACTGCTGCCATCCCGGGCTTCTGTACTGCCAGGGAAGCAGAGCCTGGCCAGCCTGGCCTGTCTGGAAGATCCTGGGCTCCTGCGCTGGCTCCTTCTCTCGGGGCTTTTCCCAGGCTGCCGCGCCCCCTCCTCTCCCACACACTGTGCTCACCCGCCCAAGGTGCTGGGCTCCAGTCCCACAGCCCATCATTAAACAGCTCAATGTGGGGAGTTGGGGGATCATCAGGCAAGAGGAAAACATTGGCAGTTTTTGTGACCCCAAAGGAGAGGCGGAGGCACTGACTTGGATGGTAGCAGTTAGCCCCTGACTGTGGGCTCATGGGATGTTATCAGCACCTCCCACCAGCCAAAGTCTCTGCACTGCAGGCGGCAGGGGACACAGAGACGCTAGACTAACAGCAGTGCAAGGCCAGGCCGGACTCAAGTCCAGACTGTGCCCAGCCCCAGAGAAAGGTGGCTAGAGCACCAGGACAAGAACTGGGTCTGCTGGGTCTGCTGGGTCTGCTTCTGCTTCCTTGCTGAGCCCTCCTCCCCATCCTGAGTGTAGAGGAGAGTCTGGAGGCAGGACTGGGCACCCATGAATCTCCTGGACTAATGGGGAAATGAGACAGGACAAGCTCAGTGAGAGCCCTGCCTTCTGGGTTTTGCTGACAGAATGATCGGGGTCTAGGTAACACTGATTGGCAAAACCTGTGAAAGGAGGGGACCCCAGAAAGGGGGTGGGTGTCCCGATTGCACGCTCCTCCACGTCGGCCTCTCTCCCAGGTGGAGCTGGCCTTGGCTTCAGAAGGTATGGAGCTGGCCAGCCCTGGGAGTTGACATTCGGGGAAGCGGCTGCATGGGGAGGAGGGGGCCTATACCCTTTAGGTCACTGTGCTGCCTCAGCAGGGTTTCAGATGGAGGCCCTGCCCCTCCCAGTGGGTGAGTCACTCCCACTTACCACTTAGCCGGTTTCTCACCGGACATCCTGTCCCCTTCTGCCAGTTCCTGGGGTGGGGATGGGAGCATCCCTGGAAAGCCCTAGAAATGCATCCCGAAGAATATCGATTTCATAGAGGCCCTTATGGGGGAGCGCAGCACCCACCTTAGACACACACGTGCACACAGACCCACTCCCTCTCTGCAATGTGCCACCACTTTACTCCAGGCCAGGTCGGCCGCCTCTGCCCAGCCACTTCAAGGCCCCCAGGCAGAGTCTCAGGAAAGGAGGGGCTGGGGTGGGCTGACACAGCCAGTACAAAAGAAGCGGTTCATGCCAGGAAGCCCCGAATCCCCCTCGCCTCACCTAGGTACCCACTTTCACCTACCCCTGAGCCCACTTCCAGCCTGCTTTGCTAGGAAGAGAGGGGTCTGGGATTTAAAAGGGCAGGAAGAGAAACTGCTGGAAGCAGGTATGTGGGGAGCGGAGTGCGCCACACCCCGCTGCGTGGGAACCTGTGGCCCTGGCCTGCGGATGAGCTCCACGGCAGGCAGGGCCTTGGGGAGCAGGTTTGTCCACCACAACTGAGGAGCCTTTGTGTTTTGTTGCTGAGCTCAGGCGTTTGCAGGTCTGTGACGTCTCAGGGGGCCGGCCTGAGGCCCGTCATGCTGGCTCAGCACTTCTGGGAAGCGAGGCAGCCTGAACTGCCCAACCTGAGCTCTAGTGGGGAAACTGAGGCACTTGAGAACAAGCCCCAGGGGCATGGGTCCCAGATCCTGGAGCTCATAGGGTGGTCAGGGAGAATATAGGTAGTGCTTGAAGTCAGAAAAAAAAAAAAAAAAAGACTGATTCTTTTGATATCTGTGGGATACAAGAGCCCCTCGGCTGAGGGCACAGGTTCTATGGATGCCTCTGCCCTTCACTCCCCACCTCTCTGGCTCTTATTGCTCAGCACATTGTAGCCTCCTGCAGGTGCCCCCCACCACACACACACACACACACACACACACACACCCCTGGGATCCCCAAAGCCCCTGTTTCTGACCTGTCACCTGACACCCAGTCAGGTGACCTGCAGATGCAGTGGCCATACCAGTATTGTAGCTGGTGTTTGTGCCATTTCTCACAAGGGGCAAAGGAGTCACTGAGGTTATATTCTAGGAGGGACACCACCCAGAAGGAGGCCCCAGGGAGTTAGATTGAGCCAGAGTCTGTTTTTGTGGCAGGGTGGGAAAGCACTGGGCTGGGTGCTGCTGTTCTGTGTCCCTGGGCAGGTGACCTAATCCCTCCAATCGTTGTAAATGATGGATTGCATGGTCCATTAAGCTCCAATATGCTACCATTTTAGTGGTCCCAGTTCCCGCATCTGGGCCAGCCTCTGCTTCTCATGTAAGAGGGAACCTGCAAGGAAGAAAAGAGGATATGTTCTGTGGACCAGCCTTGACTGCTTAGGGAATCAGAGAAAGTCAGCAGGGAACTCCCCAAGCCCTTGACCCTGCCGGTGTCAGGTGCGACATGGTCAACTCAACCCAAGGCCAGGCCTGCTCCTTTCATCTCCTGCAGGGGCTTACAATTGGTTGGGAGACAGTAGACAGGCTAGACACATATGCCAGGAAGTAGAAGATAAAGGGGTACAGGTCAGTGTTATATGTTATTGGGGTATTAATAGAGCTGTCAGCTGAGTAGGAAGAGATGACAGTCACAAGGGAGTCCTGGAAGAGGGGTGCCCAGTAGCACTCCCTACAGTGTCCAGTATGGAGTAGGTGCTCAGCAAATATTTGTTGAATGAAGTTCCAGGGAGGGAGGCCTATTGCTTCATAGATGAAAGATGATGGTGATGATGATGATGGAAGCTAGCATCTAATGAGCCTTTCATTTGTCCTAAGTGCTGCTTTCTGAGTTTCCCATGGACTCCCTCTTTTAATCCTTACAGCCGTTTTATAGGGCAGGTATTAACTATTATAATCCCCATTTTGCAGATGTGCAACCTTGGTACAAACTGAGCTACAGAGAGGTTAAGTCATTTGGCCAAGGTTGCACAGTTCATCAATGGCAGAGGTGGATGCAAACCCCTACTGCCTGGCTCTTAACAGCCCTGCCATGCTGCCTGAAAGGGTGGTGACGGAACAGCCTTCAGAAGGTGGGAGACGTCAGCTCAGCTTTCAGATTGTCAGGGCTGCAGTGTCTGGAGAAGCTTGGACAGGCAAGAAGAGGGGCTGTGCAGTCTTTAAGCCCCTGTTTCTTCTGCCTGTCCCTGAAGCAGGCTGCCTTTAATAATCCTGCCTTCTCATGGCCCACCTGTTCTGGGATGCTTGCTCCCATCCAGCTCTTTCTCTTTCTTTCTGGTGGTGATCCCTACTCCTCTGTTGACTCTGGCATTCTAACCCCGCCTGTTAGAGACACCTGGACTCTGCTCCCCTCTGAAAACCTCCCAATCTAAAGAACGAGAGTCCTCCCCAACCCTGAGTCCTTGGACCAAGGCAGGCAGCCCCTAATAAGAGGCTTAGGTTCCCGGACCCTAAGTCTGGAGTGGGGAAGTGGAGTTTTTAGGCCTTTCAAATCTTCCAGCACCTCCCAATTTCAGAACTCTGGGATCCAGTCCCCACCCTTAATGACCCCAAGCCCCTTACTCCAAGAGCTGCCTTATGCTCACCACACCCCCACCCCCCCAGCCCTGCTAACAGTCAGATGTAGCAAAGAGGCAAATGCCAAAGTGAGTCTGTACCTGCTCCTTAAAGATCCTCCCCTCTCCACCCCACCCTGCCCATCACCAGGGCATAAAGGGTCAGGGCTAGGGGCACCTACTTGGTGCCCAGTAAGAGAGAGGCTAGGGACATCCTTTACTTCCCCACCATGTGGTTGCTTCTGGGAGTGCCACAGTGGAGGGAAAAAAGCAACCTCCACCCCAACATAGACATGGGCTTGGGGAGGGCCGCCCCTGCCTGGTGAGAGATTGGTAGATGTAAGGGGGCCTCTGGGGTGCCCGGCCACCTCGCAGCGCCCTCCCCACCCCATGCCTGGCCACTATCAGCCATCTCCCCTCCTGGCATTGACAGAGCTCTGAGGGTGAGGTCACCACTGAAGATGTAGCCAATGAATGTTAGCCTGTGCCCCAAGGACTGTGCCCTGCCTGCCTCCACACCTTCAGGGGACGAGAGGAGACAGGATTGCAGGGGCTCAGAGGGCCGTTGACCCTTGCGGGTCCACCATGCATGGCACCAACCCCGAAATGGCTCCTGGAACCCACACCCCTTCCCTGTGCTCTCACCTGGGGCCCAAGCCCTCCCAACTGGCTTTTCCTGTTCCTGGCTTTGTGTGGCGCAAGTTCCCCAATTATGCCCACATTATCTCAGCCGCTGGGCAGCCTCCAGCAGGCTGGGGGAGGGGTGGGGAGCACCCAATTATCCTGCTGGAGAGGGCCTAGGGCTTAGCTGCTTGCCAGTTAGCCCGTCAGCAAGAGTGCTGGGCCGTCTGGCCCACTGACCTCACCATGGGACTGTTTCTGGAGTGGGGCCACAGCTGCACTGGGCTGCCATCAGACAGTTAGGGCCAGGACGACCACTGGGACTTGGGAGGCCAGCCTACTGCCTTACAGAGGAGGAAGATAGGGCTCAGAAAGGGGAAGTGACTGGCCACGGTCCCACTGCCTGCTAAAGGCAGAGGCAGGCTACAGCTTAGCCCTCCCAACTCGTGGCTGGATGCTTCTCCCGTTGTATTCCCAGCCCATGGGGCCTCTGCCCAGGGAGCATCAGCTCTGAAGCACCCCACAGGCTGGCAGAGGGGACAGCTGGAGGGGCGAGGCTGGGGATAGGCCTGATGGGCCTTGAAGGGCTGCGTGGATGTGAATCAGCACAGAGAAGGGGGAACCTCAGGGAAACTTTCAGAACATGGCAGGGCCTGACTTGGTGAAGCCAAAGATAGACTTATTCAGCAAGTATTTCTTGAGTAGCTACTGTATGCTGAGCACCAGGGATACTGCAGTGACCTAGAGACCTGGCCTGTGGCATCTCGAGCAGAAGAGAGGGGAGCAACTTACTGCACTGACCATGGGTTTCGGGGCCCTCAGAGGAGCCTGTGCTGCAACAATGTCCCCGTCATGCCGAGGAGGCGAGTGAGCATAAGCCCCAAATTTCCACTCTTGGATCCCAGACTCCTTTGGTCATTTAGGCCCTCCCCCTGCCTTGGGTTAGTACAGGGCCTGGTGTTATTGATGCTATTGATGACGCTCAATAAAGTGAGTGAAGTAAGGATACAAAAACATGAGGGATACAAATGACAGCAAGGACACGGCTTGTGGGGAGTTGGCAGGACTCAGGAGAGAGCTGGAGGGTACAGCCTAGTGCTGGGGACAGCTGCCCCACGATAATGGAGCTGAGCCAAGTTCAGGGGTAAGGAAGCCCAAACAAAGGACATTCTAAAGGGGATAACACAACCCATGCGGAGAGTGGAGGGAATTTCACTCCCTCCTTCTTGCAAATGTCTGCTCTTTTGACTTCCATTGCGATTTGTGTAGTAACAAATATTTACTAGCATCTACTATGTGTCAGATGCTGCGCTGGGCACTGGGGATACAGAGATGGAAAGGACAGACGCTGCCCTTGGAGGAGTTCACAGTCTGGTGGAGAAGTCAGATGTGTAACCACCACCTTCCAAGGCAGGAAAGAGCCGAGCTAGAGGTGGCCAGGTTAGCTCTGGCGGGGAAGATCAGGGAAGCTCCTGAGGTGGCCTCAGGGGGCCGTCCACAGGTGGAGAAGGGGAAGGGCCGTCTAGGTGGAGGGAGCTGCCTGGGTAAAAGTCTAGGAGTATTGGGTGGATAGGCTCTGTGCTCCATGGAGGCCGGGACTGAATTGCTCCTTGATATGACCCAAATGTTCATGCTAGATCCTGGAATATGTCACTCGGCAAATCGCAGCTGAATAAATGGGAGGAAGAGGGAAGGAAACCAGGAATGTGGCATGTTCTGAGGATCGGCCCAGTCTGATACAGTGAGAAAGTGTGGCTGATGGAGAGAGGTGGACAAGAGGCATGTGCAAGGAGGTCTGGCCAGGAGAAGGCATTTAGACTTCACTGTGAAGGCCATGGGGAGCTAGTGGAGGCCCGGCCTTATGCAGTGCTCACTTCCCTCTGCCGAACTGGGTAAGGGGGCCCAGCCAGTGCACCAGGGCATGAGGATTCAGCTGTGTGGGAGAAGACAGCAGGGTGGCCATGATGACAGTCACCGTGGGCCTTCAAGCTCACCCAGAGCCTCCTGCCTCTGACGCACCTTCTCATCCATCACGCCATTTGGTTCCCCCAGTAACCTTGTGAGGTAGAGAGGACTGGATTCTCTGCCCCACTTAACAGAGGAGGAGACCAAGGCCCAGGAAGGCAAAGCAGTCGGTGCATGGCTCCCAGGCTGGGGCTCTGCTCGAAAAGCAACCAAAAATGAAGGTGCAGACGTATGTTTACTAACACAGAGTGATGTTTATAATCTATCACTAAGGGAAAAAGCAGCTTATGGGGTAATATGTACAGCATGATTCTGACTTTTTAAAATAGATAGATGGTTATGTGGATATACACAGATAGAAAGTAAAAGAAGATAGATCCTTCAAGATTATCCTGAGCAGAAGGATCATGGGATGTTGTCACTTTCTTCTCATGATTTTTCAGTGTTGCCTAGAGTGTTTTTATAACAAGTAATTAATATTTTTACAGTCAGAATAAAAACAATAATGACTGCTATAAAAGACAAGACCAGAGCACAGGGAACTGTGTGGGTGGGGGGAGGCTACGCCTGACACTGACCACTTTCTGCCGTCCTCCTGGCCAGGCGCCCACTCCCAGGTGGTCCAGGTGAACGACTCCATGTATGGCTTCATCGGCACAGACGTGGTTCTGCACTGCAGCTTTGCCAACCCTCTGCCCAGCGTGAAGATCACCCAGGTCACGTGGCAGAAGATCACCCAAGCCACCAATGGCTCCAAGCAGAACGTGGCCATCTACAACCCATCCATGGGCGTGTCTGTGCTGGCTCCCTACCGCGAGCGCGTGGAATTCCTCCGGCCCTCCTTCACCGATGGCACCATCCGCCTCTCCCGCCTGGAGCTGGAGGATGAGGGTGTCTACATCTGCGAGTTTGCTACCTTCCCTACGGGCAATCGGGAAAGCCAGCTCAATCTCACGGTGATGGGTAAGCTGCCCTGGGCCCCCTCGCTGTTCATCCAGAGGCCTGTTACCTTGGGGCGTGGCCATCCTCAGGATGCCTCAGTGACCCCAGACATCCCCCTTGGGTGGGCATGCTCCCATCATTCCAGGCATGAGGCTTCCAGTCCCTTCTAGCCAGGCCACCCCATGATTCACTAGGGATTAGGGGCAGGGGCTTAGCTCTAGACAGTGGGGAACGTCGTTCTTCAGGTTGAAGCCCACGAGGCACTGTGCAGGCGGCAGCATCACACACCGCAGTAAGGAAAGGAGCCACCTGCACTGCTTGCCTTAGACATGCCGGGACTCTGGGAGACCTAAGCTCGATGACGAGGATATGACTAGTAGGACAGAGAGGACATAACATTAGACATGATGAACTTCCTGCAAGAGGTTCTGGGACAGGCTTTGATGCAGCACAGCTGAGAGGCAGGGATGGCCAAGGGGACCTGAAGACAAGGCCTGATGGACACCATACACTTTTGGCCAGTGCATCTTGGACGAGTCAACAGAGCTAGTCCCATCACTCTCTCTGCTTCCTCACAGCCAAACCCACCAACTGGATAGAGGGTACCCAGGCAGTGCTTCGAGCCAAGAAGGGGCAGGATGACAAGGTCCTGGTGGCCACCTGCACCTCAGCCAATGGGAAGCCTCCCAGTGTGGTATCTTGGGAAACTCGGCTAAAAGGCGAGGCAGAGTATCAAGAGATCCGGAACCCCAACGGCACGGTGACGGTCATTAGCCGCTACCCGCCTGGTGCCCAGCAGGGAAGCCCACCAGCAGTCCTTGGCCTGCATCGTCAACTACCACATGGACCGCTTCAAGGAAAGCCTCACTCTCAATGTGCAGTGTGAGCAGGGCTGGCTGCCAGGGGCCTCCTGGGGTGGGCGCCACTGTCCCTCCTCCCTCCTCCTCTCCTTTCTCCTCCCTTTCTCTTTCTGGGGGTACTTTCTTCTCCCCTCGTGTCTCCCCCATCTCCTCCCTTTGTTCATTTTCTCTCCTCCTTCCGTGTCCCCCTCCTGTTTCCATTCCGGGGCTCTGTGATCGCCACCCTCCCTCCCACACTTCCCTCTCTCCTGGCTGTTTCCATGCCACTGCTCCTTCCATCCCTTCCTGGCTGAAGCTCCCTTGTTGTAAGTCCCCCTCTCCTGACCTCACCCTCTTCAAACATCCCTTGCCCCACAGATGAGCCCGAGGTAACCATTGAGGGGTTTGATGGCAACTGGTACCTGCAGCGGATGGATGTGAAGCTCACCTGCAAAGCTGACGCTAACCCCCCAGCCACTGAGTACCACTGGACCACGTAAGTGCTGCAGGGCTGGCCAGTCACCTTGGAAGACGGCTGGCTGGACCACGGGTGATGGGGGGCAACCACCCTACCTCCAGGAGCCTTAGACAGGGAAGAAATTAGGGTCTGGGCTCAGTGAGAAGCGGGGCCATGAGAGAAACCCCCACCGCCAACACACACATATACATTACGTCCGTGTGTGACAGTGTCAGGGTCAGTGGAACAAGCCATTCTGCCAGAGGGTTTCCCTTGTGATCTGCTTCCCTCCCTCTTCCTAATAAAGAGTTCTGTCATTTTCCTTTGGTGATTCAGCCTGAGTCACTCCAACCCCAACCCCCCAGTATTTATTTTTATCGAGGTGTCCCCCGGGAGGCCGGTGTTCTGGAGCATCTCAGCTCTGTCTTTGTTCCTATGCCTTCTCTCTGGCACCCCCAGATTCTTGGGGAGGAGGCAGCAGCCAGCCCAGAACGCCTGTGCTCATGGAGCACGTGCCCTGCGGCCCGCCATCGCCTTCTTGGCCTCACGGTCTTCACCTTGACCTTGAAGGGTCCTGTCTCCCCTCCAGCCGGCTCAGACAGCTGGGGCCAAGGCTCTTCCCAGAGAAGAGCTGGATGGAACACACACAAAGACAGGAACGTGGGGAACCAAGGAGAAGGTTGATATGGGTGGCCAGGAGACAGCTGCCCAGAAGGAGTCTGTCCCCTTTTTCTGGGGGGCAGAGGGCACTGGTGTGCCCCACCTGTGATCCTCCACTTCCTGGAGTAAATAGTGCTTCTGAAGGTGTGAGTGGGCAGAGCCTGCTGGCCGGGTTCAGCTCTGAGGACCCAGGAACTGGTAGGTTCAACAGAATAGCTTTGTGGCCGCGGGGGTCAGGAGGAAGGAAGAAGAGCCCTTGTCTTTGGCAAATTTGCAAGTCACTTCCCCCATGAAAAAGTCCTGTGACATTCCCAACAAAAACACAAAGTAGTGGAATGGAACATACTTCCTATCTCATTACCCGAGTGGCTTGCCCAGGGCTTTTGCCCCAGTGGTTCTACTTTAGGTTCTCCTAAAGTAGAACCAAGGCATCTGTATTATTATTATTATTATTATTATTATTATTATTATTATTATTTTGAGACGGAGTTTCACTCTGTCACCCAGGCTGGAATATGGTGGCACAATCTTGGCTCACTGCAACCTCCACCTCCCAGGTTCAAGCAATTCTTCTGCCTCACCCTCCCAAGTAGCTGGGACTACAGGTGTGCACCACCACGCCCAGCTAATTTTTGTACTTTTAGTAGAGACGGGGTTTCACCATATTGGCCAGGCTGGTCTCAAACTCCTGACCGCATGATCCACCCACCACCTCGGTCTCCCAAAGTGCTGGGATTACAGACGTGAGCCACCACGCCGGGCTGGCATCTGCATTATTAACCAGCTGCCAAGGAAACCAAGGACCAACAACCATGAGACGTGAATAGAAAGCTAGAAAGAGCGCTTTACCAGGAGTCCCGAGATTTGGCTGCAGCTCCCATGCTGCTGCCTGTCAGCTGTGGTTCCCTGGCCTTGAACCTCAGGTTTCATCTGTTAAGTGGGACCAGCACCTACTTAGCCTGCCTATATTCCCATATTATGATCAAATATGAAAAGCTGAATAATATAAAACTACTAAGTGAAAGAGATTGTTAGTATTATTTTTCTTCCTTCCAAGACAGATCCTACCACACAAGCTCAGCAAAAGGTCTAGAGGGCCTGGAGCCAAGTGGGTGACCCAGGAACAGCTTCTTCTTGAGGCTGGAGAGTCATAACCCTACGCGTGTCTCCCAATTCCCACAGGCTGAATGGCTCTCTCCCCAAGGGTGTGGAGGCCCAGAACAGAACCCTCTTCTTCAAGGGACCCATCAGCTATAGCCTGGCAGGGACCTACATCTGTGAGGCCACCAACCCCATCGGCACACGCTCAGGCCAGGTGGAGGTCAATATCACAGGTAGGAAGCTCCCCAGCCTCTCTGCACCCACGGTTCCTTCGCCACCTGCATCCCTCAACTTTGGGCGGTGCCACTGTAGGAAGATTATCTCCTTTTCCAGCTTCTCTACTTCTCCCTTGAGCTCTGGCCATTGGTTTTGCTTTGCTTTTCTCTTTCTTTCATTTAAGGGCATAAATGAGACAGTCACGGTGACCCCCAATCAGAAAGGGGCAGGAGGAAGGCTCCGGGAGGGAAGAAGGAAGTGCTGTTTACAGCAGTGCTGTTTTGGGGGCCAACAGAGCCTGCCCATGGATCTGCTAGCAGCACACACCATGGGATGCTGGCGTAGTGGGGATAGGTTTGCAGGTGGAGCTCATCTCCTCCAAGGTCTGCACCTGTGGTTGAAGACCTCTTCGTGAGCCAGAAAGTGAGGCTTACCTCAAGCAGGGAGACTGGAGAGAAAGCGAAGATGTAGCCCAAAGCCATAGTGCTTTGTGTGCCCTGCAACTGAGCTCTCCCTGCAGCTTTCTGTCGACTTACCTATCTGGGCAAAGGGAAGACAAGGGTTAGGATGTTCTGAGGAGAGACTTCACCTGGGACATGAAAGGAGCATGGGCTTGATGTCAGACAGCTGTGACCCTGGACAGACCCTCATCTGTAAAACGGGGACAGTATGATGTGCCTTGAAGGGCTGTTGTCAGAATTCTACATGATGTAGGTCAAGTACCTAGCACAGATCAGTCTGTCAATAAATTGCCAATGCTCCATGATTATTACCCTGACCTCCATCATTATCATTATTATTAATGGAAGCATCAAAACAGGTCCACACAGGGGTAAACTGCCAGCACAACTTCACATGGGGAGTGTCTTTTACAGTGGACCTAGGCTAGCTGCAGGGTGGCAAAGGGACAGAGGGCCTTAAAAGAGTAAGTGGTGTCCCACTGTGACTGAGATATAGGAAGTAACGTGCTCAGGGACACACAAGACTGGTCGGCAGTTCCTGGGCTCCAGCCACAAAGCTTGGGCAAGCCATGACAATTCATGAGCTCTGAGCCAGTGTCTCTGGAGTGGGAGACCTCATTTGTGGGTACATTTAGGGCACAGTTGCAGAAAGAGCCATGTGAAGTTGTCCAGGGTCCACGCCTACCTGTCCCCAGAGCCGTTCTGTCCCCTCTCACCCAGGGGCGGCAGTGTGGAGCCACTTGCTGTTGTCTGCAATCCCTGGCCTTGGCCCTGAGACTGGTCGTATGAGGAGGAGCATCAGGGTTGGAGCCTGGGGAAAGCTGGGGGGTTCCCACGGGTTGGCAGGCGGAAGGGGCTGGTGTCACACACTTCTCCCCAGCGGGGAAAGTCCGAGTAGAGCTCAAAAGGAGCCTCAGGGTTACCCAAGCTCCAGCCCTGAAATACTGGGGGAGTCCAGGGGGAGGTGGGAAGGGCAGGGCCTGTGTTCCATGTGGAGTGGCCCTAGAGAACATGACCACCCCTCAGGGAGGCACTGTCACACGGGGGACAGCACAGACCTGGCCTGAGTGTTCACACACTGGCTCTTCCTAGCTGTGTGGCCTTGAGCAAGTTCTTCACCTCTCTGAGCCTCAGCTTCCTAACCTCTAATGCGGAGATACTCACACTTGTCTCAGGCCTCTTACGATCATGCAGTACTCACTGCGCAGCGATACCTTCCCCTGATGGTGGGCTATTAACACGTGAGGGGTGTGGGCTGGGGGCAGGGGGGCCAGGCCACCTAGGGTCCCAGCTGGAAGAGGGACACAACATGGCTCTTGCTGACAGCCCCGTTAGGCAGGAGCCAGGAACGCATGGCACTCACTGAATCATTGATAGGCCCAGGAGCTGAGTGGCTGGTCTCCCTCGGACCGGACTCTCAGCCCCCTCCGGAGGACTCAGGGAGGTGGCCTGAGCCTTCTCAGGGCTGTGTGTTCTTGTGCTCTCAGGCAATTTCCAAGCAGCAGCTGACCTCACCACCCTCCATCCCACATCGGCCAGTGCCTGCCACATTCTCTGGGGAGCCCACCCTGCAGGGCACAGCCATGCCCTTGCTCTAAGCCCCACTGGTCCAGAGGGGATGCATGAGTGAGAGGGATAAGTGGAAATTTAATTTTTCATTCTGGCCATTCGTTCAGGTAATAACTTTGCCCTGGGCGCATCTGGAAAGGGAAATGAGGAGTGACTGGGGCAGGGCAGAAGGTGGGCAGCAGGGGGTGTGCTGAAGGGACACACGTGTGCAGAACACGTGTGTGCTGGGCCACTGCACACCTGCGCAGACTCGCTTTGGCACGGCTTCTTGGGGCCCTGGGCCCCCAAGGAGGGAGCACTGAGTGGTTGCTGGGAGATGAGTGAGTAGGCTGGGCTGGAGGGCGGGGCGCCCAGGCCAGGGAAGCATGGGAAGGAAAATGGCTGGAGCAGAGTGGGCAGGGAGGAAGAAGCAAGGCCTTCTCTCTGTTGGCCACAGGGAGTCTCTGAAGGGCTCTCAGCCAGGAAGCACCATGGTGAGGTGTGTGGGTTAGACTGAGCATTCAGGGGGTTGCATGGATGACACCAGGACACCGGTTAGGAGCTGCCACCATGAGTGCGTCCCTAGTGGGAAACAACAGGCCCAGGCTGTGGCTGTGGTGATGGGGACACTGAGGAGATGGACCCGACAGAATCTGTGTGTGCTTCTGTGGGCTCAGGCCCCAGAGAAGCCCCTTTTAGAGGCTCTTATACAGAGGAGCAGTTTCATGGGGTGGGCCCAGTGGTGACAAAATGAAGCTCCCTCCCTTCTCCCTCTGGGGTAATGACAAGGCGGGGAGAGGCCCAGGGTGCAGCCTCAACCAGACTGAAAAAAGCAAATGAGGCAGGCTCTATCCCTGTGGGTGTCAGGAGGAGGCGGGCCGGGCCTCTCCAGCTGGGACCCAGCCTCTCGCCACTGCCAAGAGCAGGGCAGGGAGGCTGCCAGGGTGTAGGATGTCCGTCCCCACTCCCATCCCAGGGTGCAGGGCGTCTGTCCCAACTCACATTTCCAGTGAAGCCCGGGCTCAGCCCTTGCGGGTGAGGATCACAGTCTGCCCGTCAGGCCTGGAGTTCTTCAGACCCAGAGCTGTGGGCCTTGAAGGCCAGTGTCCTGGAAGGGAGGCGGGTGTGAGCCTGCGAGTGTGCTTGTCCAGCCATGGCATGGACATGTGTCTCTGGGCGTGTAAATGTGAACCAGTGTGAGCAGGCTCCGGCTGCATGCTGAGTGTGCACGTGGGAGCCTGTGGCTGTGCCGTGGCAACGTGCCATTCTCTGAGCCGGCGAATGGCAGTGTGTTGGGAGGTCTGAGAAGGCAGCTGCATCCGTGCCTCTGGGAGGATTCGGTTCTCCCCCAGCTTGCTGAGGCCCTGCCTGACGGTCTGACACGAGGCACAGCTGCCGCAGCTGCAGATGGACAAAAGGGCTTCCCAGAGGTGGACCCCAGGCCTCCCCACTCTCCCTGTGGCTGGCTGCACTGCATGCCGGGAGTGTAGCTCTTGCAGCTTCCGGGCCTAATCTGATGCCAGAGCATTTCCTGCCTGAGGAAGCACCAGGCATTGGTTTTGGAGGCAAACCCAAACATTCTCTTTGACCCCAGACCTCCAGATCCTAGATCCAGACTGTAAGCCCTAACACGTCACTGTACCTCAGATCTATCCAAAGCCCCCAGCACCAGCCTACCCACCTCAGGGAACCAGGACCCCAAAGCCATGCAGAACCCCCACTTCCCCACTGTCCTGACCAGCCAGGGACCCCAGAAGAGAAGCTACAACCCTTCGGGAATGGGGACAAGCTGCTCCCTTTGTAAGAGGATGTGAGGGAGGCTGGCTGGGCCCCCGCCAGCAAACATAAATGACCCCGCGGCCTGGCTCTTCTCTCTTCTCCCAGCTGCGGCCCTTGCAGCTCTGCTCCTGGCACAGAGACAGGAGCTACTGGCTGAGTGTCACAGCTGGAGAGGTGGAGGGGGAGGGGAGGACGCTCCACTCCACCCCAGACAGCCCCTTCTGCTTGCAAATGAGTTAGGTCCCCACGCTTCTCCTTTCTTCTCTCCCTCGCTCAGTATCCTCACTCGAAAGTCTTTGATGCTGGAAGGTCATCCCAGCCATTCTGCTGCTGCTACACAGGCCCAGCCCTAAAGTAGCCAAAATAACCAGGGTTCTATTTGATCCCAAAAGATCCCCAGGAAAGAGTAAACCTCCTTAGAACTTGGGGAAAAAAGTTGGCCAGGTGCAGTGGCTCACACCTGTAATCCCAGCACTTCGGGAGGCCGAGGTGGGCAGATCACTTGAGATCAGGAGTTCGAGACCAGCTTGGCCAACATTGTGAAGCCCCGTCTCTACAAAATATTAGCCGGGTGTGGCAGTGCATGCCTGTAGTCCCAGCTACTCAGGAGGCTGAGGCACAAGAATTGCTTGAGCCTGGGAGGCAGAGGTTGAAGTGAGCCGAGATCGCTCTACTGCACTCCAGCCCAGGCGATGGAACCAGACTCTGTCTCAAAAAAAAAAAAAAAGAAGAAAAGGACTTAGGAAAAAAAATTAAGCAGAAGTCCTGAAGGAGAAAAAAACCTAGCATAATCTGGTCCCAAGCCACCACACCACTCCTCCTGTCACCCACTCCAGAGAAACAAGGTCCTAGTGGGCCCTGTGCAGGTTTATCTGAGTCTCCCCTGAATACTTGCTCCACCTAGAACAAGGCTCATCTCTAAGACATAATCTTGCCATTGTAGAATTCATTCTGTCATTCAACAAATATTTCTTGAACACTGGCCACGTGATAGGCAATCTAGGTGCTTGGTATAAATCCATGAGCAAAACAGACAAGAAGTCCCTATCCTGGTGGAGCTTATGTTTTTGCATAGGAGGAAAGACAATAGATAAAATACATTTTTAAAAAATACGTAGCCTGGGCGCGGTGGCTCACGCCTGTAATCCCAACACTTTGGGAGGCTGAGGCGGGTAGATCATCTGAGGTCAGGAGTTTGAGACTAGCCTGGCCAACATGGTGAAACTCCGTCTCTACTAAAAATACAAACATTAGCCAGGCGTGTGGCACATGCCTGTCATCCCAGCTACTCAGGAGGCTGAGGCAGGAGAATCGCTTGAACCCGGGAGGCGGAGGTTGCAGTGAGCCAAGATGGCGCCACTGCACTCCAGCCTGGGCGACAGAGTGAGATTCCATCTCAAAAAAAAAAAAAAAGTAGTAATTTTGAAGGTGAAATTGAGGAGGAAAAAAAAAAGAGCAGGGTAAGGGGATCCCAAGTGCTGTGGACCACACAGGTGGAATGGGCTTATGAGCTGCAGTTTTAAATAGGGTAGTTGGGGAAGGTCTTGATGAGAAGGGGCTGTTTGAGCTGGGTCCCAAAGGAGGTAAAGGAGAGAACCTGGGGCCCCTGGGGAAGTGGCTTCCCGGGGGCAGAGCAGCCTGTGCAGTGTGTGCCAGGAGTGGGGCAAGCCTGCAGGAAACAGGAACAGATGACTTCAGAGGTGGGGCGGGGCATAGGGCACACAGAGCATGTTAAGGCTCTAGGGAGACTCATTGGAGGGCTCTGAGCAGATGTGACTTACACTTTAACAGGATTTGTCTGGCTGCTGTGTGGAAAACAGTCCACAGAGGGAAAGGGTGGAATCAGGAAAGCAGTTAGGCAGCCATTGCAGTCAATAATCCAGATGAGAGATGAGGGTATCTTGGATCAGGGTGGTAGTGATGGAGATGGTGAGAAGAGGTCAGGTTCAAGGTGCATTTTTTTTTTTTTTTTGAGATGGAGTCTTGCACTGTTGCCCAGGCGGGAGTGCAATGGCACAAACTGGGCTTACCGCAACCTCCACCTCCCAGGCTCAAGCAATTCTCCTGCCTCAGCCTCCCAAGTAGCTGGGATTACAGGCACCCATCACTGCACCCGGCGAATTTTTGTATTTTTAGTAGAGATGAGGTTTCACCATGTTGATCAGGCTAGTCTTGAACTCCTGACCTTAGGTGATCCATCCACCTAGGCCTCCCAAAGTGCTGGAATTACAGGCATGAGCCACTGTGCCCAGCCTGCATTTTCAATTATAACTTACAAACTACTTGGGATACCAGTCATTCTTGTGAAACAGATAAGACCGTACACTCTACCATACTGCAATGATGTGACTTGAGAGGTCCAGAAAATTCAAACTAGTTGAGGAAAATGTAGGAGAGCTTTATTTTTTATTGGGTCTCTGCTGTTGAAGAAAGCACAAAAGTAACAATAGTGAACTTATAAACTACTGCAACACACTGAAATGAGTCAATCCCAAATGATCATGAGGCTGCCACTTCCTCAAACCCTGTCCTCATTCCTGCAGAAGAGAAGAACTTTAACCATTTGAAAACTGGCAGAAGGACCACAGGCAGGCATGGTAAATTCTAATTTGCATTTATTTGCAATTTATACAGGCTTTACTATGCTATGTCAGTATGTGATTAATGGAATGACCTTAGCAATTGTTGCAACCAGAATGAGAGGTGCAGACCATTAGTACATACAAATTCGAAAGAGAAAAAGATCATGGTAAACTGGAGAAGAGAAGGCTCCTGAAGAAGGGGCTGGAGAAGTGCAATAGGCAGGGAGGGACGATGAGGAAAGGCATTCCTGGCGGGGCAGACTGCATGTATAAAGGCTTGTAGTAAGGAATCAACTTGGATAACAAGGACAGCAAGGAAGGTGAGTTGACCAAACCCAAGGTAAGGTTGCATGATGGAAGCTTTGAAGGCCAGACTGCACAGCCCAACAGGCAGCTGGGGAGCCATTGCTGATCTTTGAGAAAGGGAGTGGTTGTGTCTACACAGTGAAGATTAACCTGGTGACTGTGGGTGGGGTGACTCAAGGCAGGCAGAGGCAAAACAAAAGTGGGAGATTTAGGAATTGACCACGGCAGTAAAACCTGGCATAAGTTGCATGGTGGTGGCAGTGGAGACGGGGAGTTGTGTCGAATGGAGAGGGTTTGGAAGGAAGACGGCAAACCGGGTTGGTACAGACGGGTTTTGAAGTGGTGCTGAGAATTACAAATGAGGATGTGCTAGAGGTCAGGTTTCTAATGTGTCTGCCTAGAAGACAGTGATATGAGACTGTCTTGGAGGCAGGAGGTATGGGGTTCATGCTCCAGTATGTTGGGAAACATGGCATTTGACGTGTCCCTCTAATAGTTCACAGTGTGCATGAGAAGGTAACAGGCTCTGATGCTTTGTCTAAGCCAACATTTCGACCCCCGTATTTTTGCTGGCCCTTTGAGCCAATGGTTTGAGGTTCCATGGGCCACAGTTCGGGAGATGCTATGGAGATACAGTCCCAGAGTTGGGCGAGAACTATGTACCCTAAATAATTTGGAGAGCCAGCAGGATAAGGGTGACTCCAGAAGCTGATACTAGTCTGTCACTAGGAAAGAAAGCAGAGTCAGGGCTGAGGGTCCCAGGACAAAGCATCCAGCGAGACAGCTGGAGCAGAGAGAAGGAGCAACACAGCCGGAGATAGCACTCAGAGAGGAAAGCCGAGGACCACAGAATCTTGTATTGGAAGGAAAGGGACATGTTTCAGAAAAATGGCAGCTCCCTCCATCTGGATGCTGCGTTATCCTCCTGGCCTCTCCAAGTCCAGCCTCCTCCAAGAAGCCTTCTCTAATGCCAAGACACACCACCTCGTTCCCCTGCACCCTGCACTTCCCTGCCAGTTCCCTTAACATCTGCACGTGCTGTCTCTGAGTGTCCTTTGCTTCCCCGGCAAGGCTGTGAGTTTCTCGTCTCCCATGACTAGCAGGATAGATGCTCAGTATGTTTGCTGATTGGAGGGATGGTTGAAGAGAGGAAGGCAGGTGTAGACAGGAGAGATCATTCAGATCGGAGTCAGAACTGAGGCGGGGCAGGCAGGCTGAGTACGGAGGAGGCTAGGTTCTTCCCAGCTGCCTCTGGGGTACCCCTGGTGGAGGCTGCTCCCACCTCGTGGGGAGCAGTTGTGGGGCCCTTTTGAGAGCGGTAAACCGATGGGACCTGGTGAGCAGGGAGACGCTTGAGGTTCCAGGGAGGCTGCTGCGGAGACAGGCGGTCAGGACGAAGATCCCATTAATATGTACTGGGCAGCTGCTGGCTTACCTGCACCGAGGATGGTGGTGGCAGGTGGGGAGTGGGGTCCTCCATGGCGGTGTTCCTTTGCCAGCGCTCACATGTACAGGAGCCCCTGGGCGGTCCCAGCTCAGCCACGTGACCTTGGATGAGTAAGTGGCCTCCCTTCCTTGAGCCCTGTGTTTTCGTCAGCCCTTCCAGCCCAAATTCCTGGAAGGCCTTTCCTCTTTCCTAGAATCTCCACCCTGCTGCGGCCTGCCGAGTGGGACAGCACCCCACACATGCCCCGGGAGGAGCATGATTCCCATGGAGTGAGAGATACTGAATCAGAGAGTGAGCAGGCAGCAGTATACCGGCAAACTGGCCCTTTACGTGGGCCTGGAGCGAGGAGGCCCTGGAGTGAGGAGGGCCTGAGCGGCTGAGGTCAGCCTTCTGGGCTTGCCCTAGACCCGCAGCCTAGTGCCTCTGACTGAGGCCAGCTATGGTCTCCGGTGCCACCCTGTGGTGGTGCCAGGAACCGTTTCCCTTAGCCTCACCTCAGGGCCTCTTTGGCCTGTGGAATGGCCCTGGTTTCAGCCACCTTCCCAGGCCCTGTAAGGCAAGGGAAGGGGGAGTGTTGGCCAAATAACGGTACTGTGGCCCGGCCCCACTGGCACAGAAAGCCACCCGTCCAGCCTTCTCTCCCATCCCACCTGCTTCCTTTCTCTTCTTTTCACCTTTCCTGCCTCCTTGTTTCGGCTGTGTCCACTGAGCATACAGATTTGCCCATTCACGTTCATCATGTCAGCACAGGTGTGCGGGCCCTCCCGGCATGTGCTCTCTGAGTGACAGGCTTGCTATGATGGCAAGGGTGCGTGCCTGTGCCTGTGCCCACTTGCGTGTACTCGACATTGCCACACACGCACACACGCACGTGCTTTCACCCCCATTTCTGCCGTCCTTGCGCTGTGCTCGTGCCCTGCCATGCTGGTGTCTTACACTTATAACCCAGGCTGGCAGCACTGCCAGGCCCCCACCTTGCCCTGCAGGCCCAGACCACAGCCAAGAACCACAGCCCTGGTTTCTGGCACCTTGGCAGCTGATTGGCACTCACGGGGCATCTCCTGAGCCAGTGCCTGGGAACCTGTTTTCCCTGTGCCCTGCAGGCAGACAAAATCAGGTGCAGAACACCTAGGTGGCTCCTGGTTCTGGGTCTTGGAAGCCAAGGCGATGGGGTTGGGACACAGTGACTGCCAGGTGTCTGGCAGAGGGGTATCGGTGACATTTGTGCACGTTCTATGTGCAGGAAAAGCAACGTTGCATTATTGCTGGGTGACCTCAGGCAAGTTATTTAACCTCTGCAAGCCTCTGCTCCTCGGATATCCAATGAGAATGAATGGCATACCTCCTCAGGGTTGTGGCAGTGAATGGCCACATCGAGTGGACAGTGTGCTGAAGCTGGCAGTAGCACATGTGTCTCACTGGACCATGAGTGGGGATTCAGCTGGGCCAGCACTACACCAAGGACAGTGGGGATGGAAGGCCCTCGTGCTGTGGGTACTGCCTTCTGCCTCTCCTCTTGCCTGTCTCACTCCAGCTACCAACGCTGCGGCATGTTAGGGCTCCAGGAAGGGTGGGGTGCTGCGGGGCCTCGAACTGGAGCTGCTCAAACCTGGGGTGCAGACAGCCTGTCCTTCCTGGCCTCTCCTTTCCCTGCCCCCCGCCTCCCTCCCACCCCTTCGACACCCCAGGAGCACACGCTGATGCTGTCCCCTCCATCTCTTTTCCTCACCCAGAATTCCCCTACACCCCGTCTCCTCCCGAACATGGGCGGCGCGCCGGGCCGGTGCCCACGGCCATCATTGGGGGCGTGGCGGGGAGCGTCCTGCTGGTGCTGATTGTGGTCGGCGGGATCGTGGTCGCCCTGCGGCGGCGCCGGCACACCTTCAAGGGTGACTACAGCACCAAGAAGCACGTGTATGGCAACGGCTACAGCAAGGCAGGCATCCCTCAGCACCACCCGCCGATGGCGCAGAACCTGCAGTACCCCGACGACTCGGACGACGAGAAGAAGGCCGGCCCGCTGGGTGGAAGCAGCTATGAGGAGGAGGAAGAGGAGGAGGGCGGTGGAGGGGGCGAGCGCAAGGTGGGCGGCCCCCACCCCAAATATGACGAGGACGCCAAGCGGCCCTACTTCACCGTGGATGAGGCCGAGGCCCGTCAGGACGGCTACGGGGACCGGACTCTGGGCTACCAGTACGACCCTGAGCAGCTGGACTTGGCTGAGAACATGGTTTCTCAGAATGACGGGTCTTTCATTTCCAAGAAGGAGTGGTACGTGTAGCCCCCCTTCCAGAGCCTCTGTCTGTGCCCGCTCCTCCCCAGGCCCTCCCCGCACGCCCCCCACCTCCCACTCCAGGAGCTAAACAGAGACTTGCCCAGCTGCCCAAAACCAGCCCCGAACTCCTGGGGGGTCAGGGGAGCCCAGGGCAGCCACGACTTGGCTTTGTGTTTTATTTCCTCCCTCTCCTCCGCCCTTCCCCATGGTGTTGTGTTCGACTGTGGCTTTAGTGTTACTGTATCTTCCCTTTACGGGCCCCACCCACGGGCCCCACCCGCCTGCCCTCTGTGTAGGGAGCCCTGTTCTCGTCTTGTGTACCTGGGCGTCCCTCCAGGGTTTGGGGAGCCAGCCTCCCCCGCCCCCCAACACTGGAATTTGTTTGTGTTTCTTCACTGGGGGTGGAGGGCTCAGGGGGCTCTAAGAGGGAAAAGCCCCCCACACCCCCAGATGCTGCTCCTCCTCCCGGGGAGAGGGATCCCAACACCCACCAGTGAAAGCTGATGCATCCAGGAGTTTGGACCTTGGGTCTGGACAGCCTGTGTACCCAAAAGGTAGGGGGAGGGGTGCGGCTTCTCCCCAGTTCCCAGGGAGTCTTGTTTGTGAAGCGGGGCCTTGGGCAGTGTTTTCCTGCTGAGGGTGGTTTTGCATTTTTTTTCCTCATTGGCCCACAGAGAGTGGAGTTGGCCTAGCTCTGATGTGTTCCCTCTTTATCCCCAATGTGCGCCCTCCATTAGGGGCTCCAGATGGGCTCCGGCCCACACTTGCTCCTGCCTCTGCTGACACATGCACACACACACACACACACACACACATGCACACACACACACACACACATGCACACACACACACACACATGCACACACATGCACACACACACACACACACATGCACACACACACACACACATGCACACACACACACACACACACATGCACACACTGCTCCTCTCTGCCTGCTCTCCCCTGGGGTCCCATGCCCTGCCCCATCCTGACACTGCCCAAGGCCCACCCATCTATTTCCACCTGGTTCCCCCTTTAAGCTGAGAATGGGGGCAGCCTATAGAAGCTTCCAGAGATGGCTGAGACTGGGCCCTCGGTGCCTCCACCCTAGGATCTCAGGCCCACCCCAAACTGCTTCTTACAGCATGGAGGTTTCTCTGATTTCTCCCTTATCTAGCAACACTTGGTTCTGTTGGCTAGTCAGGGCTGGGATCCCAGGGGGAACCACCTGCAGGAGTCAGAAGTGAAGAAACATCCACACAGAGGGCAGTGGAGAAGGAAGCCCACATGGCAGAAGCTCTGCAAACACAGTCTGAGGGACTGAGGAGTCCATAGGATGCCTCACACACAAAGGCCATTGTCAAAGCCTGGGGCCTGGCAGAAAGTGAGGGGGGTGGGGCCGCTAGGCCACCTCCTGCACAGCCATACCCTGGTCCCCATTCTGGGATGAGGGGAGGGCCTGGGAAAAGCCCTCCCTTTGAGTGCAGATTCCCTTTTTGAATGGGACATTGAGTTCCTATCAGCCACCCCAGACTGGGTCTTCCCATGTATGTAATGGAGGAAGACCCCTCCCAGCCCTCTCTCAGTCCCCCAGCTCAAAGTGCCTCAGTTCCTCCATCTGCTCCCAGATTCCCCGGCACTCTAGACTTTAGACAGGCATGCCCATGGGAAGGACCCTGGGATGGAGAGGCAGGCTTCGCAGCCCTTCATGCCTGCCCACTGGGATCCCAGTTAACTCACCCCAGGGTGTCAGGGGCTCTGCAGGATGGCAAGTGTTGGGGAAGAGGGAGGCAGACCACTCTGTGCCCCACGGGCACTGACCCACCCTGCCATAGGCTTCCTAAGGGAGCCCCCCAGTCCCTCCCCTCCCCTCCCTGGTGCTGCTATTGAACCCCCAGCCAGCTCCATTTCTGCCCTGGCAACCCTGGGCCCAGCAGGTGGGCCATCGTTGTCTGGCCCTCACTGCCCTGGCCCCTGCCCAGGCTGCCCAGTAGCCACGTAGCAGAAGTCTGAAGCCATGCCAGCCCTGGTGCGGCTCTCCCCTCTTCACATTTGGGGTACTGGATGGGGTGAAGTTAGGGGAGAAAATTATGGGGTCTTTCCAGCCACAGGGCAGAGGGAGGTGGAGGAGCTGGGCTGCTTCTCCCTGCAGTATTAGTGTCCTCCATGGCAGGGGACCTTTTCCACATTACATCACTGCGCCATCCCACCTTACACCCCCCTGGCCCCTCTGCTTGGTCCCCTTTTCCCCCAGGCAAGAGGCAATCCCAGGGGCCTGCCTGATAGAGGCATTTCCTGTCCCTGTCTCCTCCTGCATCTCCTTTATCCTGCACTGCCACACCCTATTCCCCATTCTGTGATGGACTTTGAAGGCCCCAAGCCCAGCCAAAGCACTGAGTTCCCCCTTAAGACACCTCCACACCCTCCCTACAAGCAAAGCACAAATTTTGGGGTCCATGTAGCATGGGCCACGTAGGAGGCTCCTGACTTGCCAGGGGCCCAGCCTCAGCATACCCACCGAGCAGCTGCCAGCCTGGGCTGAGCGTGGGCATGAGGCAGGGGTCAGCACTTGGGCCTAGGGATGTGAGGTTTTCTGTGCACCAAGTTTGTGGGAAGGTGGGCACTGCTGCTGGACTCACAGACACAGTCAGCTGGCAAAAGGGAGGTCTACCCCAGCAGAGAGATGAGGACGTTTGGCTTCTCCTTCATGCCCACAGCATGAGCTGAGCTTCTGCTTTGCTGGAAATGAAATAAACTTGGTATTAATTGTGCCAAGGCCTCCCCAGTTGTCATCCTGCCTCTTGTTGCCCTCCCTGTCCTTGCCCCCGCCCCACACCCATGCCCCTGTTTCCTTACAGATTTTGATATTGTTCTAATGTGTAACAACCATCCAAGTCCCCTTTTATCAGAAGGGTCTGAAAAGCAGCAGCATAGAGTAGGTGAACACAGGCCTGCAAGTGCGACCACCTCGGACCTAGCACATGTGCCCACAGAGGACACACTCACACCTCCAACATACCCACGCACAGGTGTGTGTACACACGCACGCGTGCACAGCCAGATGGCCACTCAGCACAGATGTGGCAGAGGGAATGGTCTGATCCTGCTGAAAGCCCTTAAGGAGAAAAAAAGATTTCCCAGTGCCCGGGCTATAAGAGAGCCTCATAGGGGCCCTGTTTCCTGGGCATGTGCCCCCTCTGCCAGCCAACCCCCACGTGCCCAAGTCACTGGTGCAATAACTTTACTGCCTTCGTCAGAGCAGAGAAATTGGGAATTGTGTTAGGTGGGTGTGGGCAGCTCTGCTGAGCCAAGCAGACACGGGTGTCCCCTCCTCTGGGAGGAGGGGAGTGCTCCCAGGCCTCGGGTCCAGACAGAGACCACCAAAGCCTGACTGCCAACAGAAACCCTCTCCTAGTGAGGGGCAGGTGGGGGCACCCCAGGTCCCCACACCCACAGGGAGGCTTCACACACCGCCTACTGCCGGGGATGCCAGGAGGCAGGCCCCTCTGCTGCGGCCCAGGTGGTGAGGGTGCCCAGGCCTCTGCTGCTGCCACCGCTGCCAACACTGCCCAGCTTGCAAGGCCAGGAGGAGCCCCTGTCCCACTTGGTGCTGCTGCTCTTCTGACCCCTGCTGTGAGGAATGGGATCCTTGGTCGAAAAAAATTGGTTTTCCTTTTTTGTATAAATGAAAAGAATCCAGGAGAAGCTGCCACCCTACCCTCCAAGCGTGATGCGCTACCTTGCTTCGGCGTCTTGTCGCCCTTTCCGCCTTTGGTCCGGGGACAGCCCAGCAGATCCTCCTGGTTCTGACCTGGGGGTGTTTACATCACCCCCTTTTACTTGTATTAAAAAAAAAATGATGGGTTGAAAATGTATTGAGGAAAAAAAATGTACTTTTTTATAAATAAAGTGTTTAAAACAAACTGGTTTGCATCCCATCACTGCCCTGTTCCATGGCAGTGGGGACGGGGAAGGGGTGGAGCTGGACGGGGTGGTGCAGAGGGATGGTGAGGGGAAGGGACCCCCACCCTGTGCCCAGGTTCCAGGGTTCCAGAGGAGCAGGGGCCCTGAGGGAGACTGCTCACAGGCTGCTCCAGAACCATCTTCCATGCAAGTGAGAAGACTGTGGACTTTGACGGCAGCATCGTAGATGGAGGGGTGGGCGTCCACAGACAGAGGAAGGCCTTTAAGAAAGTAAGGCCTAAGAGGGCTGGGGGTGCACACAGCAGAGAGGGAGAGCCCTGCACCGGCTGGCGCCTTCCTGGGGGTATGGGTGCCTCCTGCCCCAGACTCCAGTTCCCCTGTCACCCACTCCTGCTGTCCTGTTCCTGCCATGTCCCCTCCTGTGGCTGTTTGGAGACGAAAACCAGCAGTGTCACACCTGCTGTGTTAGGTCCCTGGGGATGGAGAAGAGCTGAGAGCTTTATCCTTTCATCTTCTATTTCGAAGATACTGCCCAGCCCCAGCCCCTGCAAGCTCTCCCTGTGACCCACCCCTCCTGTGTCCCCCATTTCTCTCCAGGGGGCTGGTTGTTTGGAGAGAAGGTCTTCTTGTTCCTTGGTTACCTCCCCACTCTCCCCACCAGCGCCATCTGCTTCCCATCTCCTGGCCTGGAATGCAGGACAAATTGATCCTGGGGGTGGAAGTGGCAGGGGCTTCAGAGACTGCCCCCCTCCCAGCCATCCCTCCGTCACCCCCCGCACCCAGTAGCATCTCCTTTCACTGAAATCCACACCAACGACCCCTGGGAAAGGGAGGGGATAGGAATGATAGAGCCAAGATGGCTGCTTAGCAGAAAACCCTCCTGCCCGTGTGGGCAAGGTCACATCCTCCACACCCAGGACTGGGGCTGGACAGGCAGAAGTAGGCGTGCAGAAGGAGAAGTCAGCAGCTGTTGGCAGCTGGCTGAGCCTCCTCTGGAAGGCCAAACCCAGCATCCTAGGAGGGGCTGTGTTTAGATGTTGATACTCGAATGAGATGCAAATTGGTTGTTTAAGCGGTCACTTCCTCAGTTTTCCAGGCTGTCCGTTTAAGTTAATTTTTAATTTGTGCAGGCAATAAATGCTTAATTACATTATTAATATATTGGAAGAGAGCAGTGGACAGAATGTCCTAATTGGCATTTAACTAGAGTGTTCTGGCAAATTAGCCAAGACTCTCCAGCAGCGGAAGGAGGGCAAGTCGATTAGTCTCAGGCACAACCCCTCTGGACAGAGCTTTGGGCTGGAGAAGCCAGACTCAGTCCCTTCCCCAGGCCTCGGTGCCAGGATGTCCCCTTACAGACATCCCGGCCCAAAGGATACTGGGAGTCCAGGGCCATACTCTTAGTCTTCTAGTCCAGTTGGGCCTTAGAAGAACTTTCTGCTAGGCTGTGGCTCCTTCTGCCCAAACCACAACCCTCGCCTCCATCCCTCCAACACCACCCTCAGCAGAGCAGAGGACCAAAGGCCTGGAAGCAGCACCTGTCTGAGGGTCTAAGGTCCCCCTGGGATGTGTCCACCATATCCCTATCTTGGCTGGTGGGCCCAGGACTAAGCTCCTCTCTGGAGACCGTAGAGGCCTTTCTCTCCATTCCCCTATCCTACCCACTCCTGGTTGCATACGGTTAAGGAGATAAACCTGATGAACTGAAGAATTCATTTATTCATTTACAACACATTTTTGGCCACTCTGGGACTGCAAATCCTGTGACAGCCACACCCAGCATCCCGGCTCTAACAGAATTCAGAACCCTGGGTATCCCCGATTCCAAAATGGCCAGTGCCATCCTTGCCACAGGCTGTCGCAGACTTGTGTGTAAAGTGCTGGGGTAGCACAGGACAGGAGTGGGTCATTGTGTTTGGGAGGGTCTGGAGTGACATTTCACCTGGACCTTGAAGGATGTGTAGGAGTTCTCCAGACAGAGATCTGTTAAGAGTATTTCCGGCAGCCTTGAGAATTTACCATCTTACATTAGTTGTTCTAAAAGAGATCATCTACTCCAACACACTCATTCTGCACATGGAGAACTAAAATCTAGAGAAGAAACTATGACTTGGCCCAAGTGTGCGCCAAACATGCTCAAGGGCACAGCCACATCCTGAGAGCAGCAGGAGGGGAGGAACCCAGGGGAAGGGATGGCACCAGCCTGAATCCTGGGAGGATGCGAGATCTAGTACAAGCTTCTGTTCCCTCTCAAAGCAGCAAGAACCCCCAGTGGGATATAAACTGAGTTTGCAGGATCCCTATTGGTGTTAAGTGGAGCTGTCAGAGTCAGATGGGGCTCATCAGGGAAGACTTCCTGGAAAAGGTTCTATCTGACATGGTTTGAAGAATGAGAAGGACATGGATTGGGTGAGAAAGTTGGAGGAGGAAAGCCCTCTGAACACTGGAGGGGAGCTCCAGCTAGACCTGCTCCTGAAACCGGCACTCTGTACCAGTGCCCACAGCTGGAGGCTCTGCCCCCACATCCTTCAGACACTACGCAGAGCAGCACTATGCAGAGCAGTCCTTGGGTTCTACCCAGATGTTGGCTTCTTGGACCCCAGATCCTATTTTCTCCCCTGGTTTACAGGCTTGATGGCAGAGCCAGACCAAGTCTCTCTCTATGGGGGACTGCGTTTCCACTTCGTATCCCCAGAGCAATTCCCAGATGAGGCGCTGCCGGCAATGTCCTCACCCCAGCCTCCCCTCTGCCAACCACGCCTCCCACAGCACACACACAGCACACACAGACACTCCAGGAGCTGGGGCCTCATCTAATCTGGCCCTTCTGGCAACTTGGCATCCAAGCTCATCTTGAGCTCCATGGAGAAAAGCACAGGGCTGGCTGCCTGGCTTGAGAACCAGCTGTAGGGCATCAATCATCAACATACATCACAGGCCCCACTGAGCGCAGAGAACTTGACTCCGGCTACACTCCAGAATCATCTGGGGATTTTTAAAAATCAGGCCTCGCCCCACACCAATAGGGTCAGAGCCTCTGGGATTGGGATTGGGGCCTAGACAGACTTTTTTTTTTTTTTTTTTGAAATGGGGTCTTGGTTTGTCACCCAGGCTGGAGCGCAGTAGCACAATCACGGCTCACTGCAGCCTCGACCTCCTGGGCTCAAGCAATCCTCTTGCCTCAGCCTCCCAAGTAGGCTACAGGCACTTGCCACCATGCCCAGCTAGTCTTATTTTTATTATTATAATTATTATTATTGGGTAGAGACAGGGGTCTCCCTGTGTTACCCAGGCTAGTCTCAAACTCCTGGCCTCAAGCAATCCTCCCAAGGGGTCTCCCTATGTTACCCAGGCTAGTCTCAAACTCCTGGCCTCAAGCAGTCCTCCCAAAGTGCTGGGATTATAGGTGTGAGCCACTGTGCCTGGTAACAGGCTTTTTTTTTTTTTTAGACAGAGTCTCACTCTATCACCAGGCGGGAGTGCAGTGGTGGGATCTCATCTCACTGTAACCTCCGACTCCCTGGTTCAAGTGATTCTCCTGCCTCAGACTCCCCAGTAGCTGGGACTACAAGCATGCGCCACCACACCCAGCTAATTTTTGTATTTTTGGTACAGACAGGGTTTCACCATGTTGGCCAGGATGGTCTCCATCTCCTGACCTTGTGATCCACCCGCTTCGGCCTCCCAAAGTGCTGGGATTACAGGCGTGATCCACTGCGTCCAGCCCTAACAGGCATATTTTTAATAAGCTACCCAGGAGATTCAAATGGATAGCCAGCGTGGAGGCAGAGGCCACCCCAGGTGTCAGTCCTGAGGAAGAGGTGGGTCTTGAGATAGGAAAATGGGACTGAAGAGGTGGGGAGTTGGGTGATTCTGTGAATTAGCACACATAGGGTTTGAGTGCTGAATAATGCTATTTACTGTTGTCATCATTAATTGTCATCCGTCACTTTCATGTTCATCATCATCGTCACCTGTGAGACTTGGGATCCCAGATGACAGTGACTGCAATGGAGGTCACCACCTGAGGCAAGTAGGGGGCAGGATGGAGCCACACCCATAATCCTCATTAAGCAGGTTTTTGGGGTTTAGACCACCTATGGGCGCTTGGTCCCTGGACATCTTCCAGAAGGGGAAGAGGGATTATGAAAGAGCCCAGGCAGGAGGTCCCATAGGCCCTCTCTGAATGGAGCTCTTTGCTCCATGATGCTGTCAACCTAGGAGAAGTGAATGTGCTTCATGAAGGAAGGTGACGGTTCCCCTATGTCCCTGTTAGGCAGATGAGGGAGGACCCTCTGAGAGAGGCGGAAGGGGAGGGTGGCAGGGCCTGTGCTCTTAAGAGTCCTCCACTCTCTGCCTGAGGACGGGCCCAAAGGTCCCTAACAAAGGCCTCTTCCATTCCACAGTGAGTAAAGACCTCCTTGGGGATGACTGAACCAGGGACCAGCTGGCCAGGGTTCCCCAGCCTGATCTCCTGCTCATGCCCACCATCCCCTCAGTAGCCAGCTCCTTTTCATTTTGCAACACTCCTGGGACCCTCATCCCTGAGAGCCCCTATGGCGTCCAGGGCAAAAAGGGACAGCAAGTAACAGAACGGCACAAGCTGCCTTCCAACCTAGGCTGGCAGCCCCTTGAGGGCCGGGATCTTGTCTTTTTCTTTTTTAATGTGATGCTTCACAAATTTGCATGTCATCTTTGCACAAGGCCATGCTACTTGTCTCTGTATCGTTCCAATTTTAGTACGTGTGCTGCCGAATCAAGCATTGGGATCATGGCTTACTCATCCCCAGTACCCAGCCCAGAGCTAGCACAGAGTGGGTGCTCAACAGAGGCTGAACCAAATTGAACTGATCAAAATGAGAGTCAAAAGAGGCCTTTTAGCTGGGCATGGTGGCTCCTACCTGTAATCCCAACACTTTGGGGACCTGAGGTGGGAGGATCGCTTAAGGCCAGGAGTTTGAAACTAGCCTGAGTGACACAGCAAGACTTGCATCTCTACAAAGAATTAAAAAGTTAGCCAGGTGTGGCGCACACCTGTGGTCCCAGCTACTTAGGAGGCTGAGGTGGGAGGATCGCTTGAGCCCAGAAGTTGGAGGCTGCAGTGAGCTCTAATTGTACCATTGCACCCCAGGATAAGCGACAGAGTGAGATCTTGTGTCTTAAAATAAATAAATCAAAACAAAAGAGACCTTTCAGGTGGTGAAGCCCAATCTTACCCAAGACAGGGGTTTCCCTCCAAATGTGCCCAGCCTCTGGTGCTGGGCAAGTCATTGCCTCTCAAAATAAGCCCTGATGCCACAGGGCTACCCTTCTATGCGGACAAAATTTCCCTCCCCTAAGCTTCACCTGTTGGTCGTCTAGATATTTCCCTGGGAAGCTACACAGAACAACTCCATCTAGCCTTCTTGGGATAGTCCTTCAAATACTGGAAGACGGCTACTCCTCACCAAACCGCTTTTTCAGATATTTAAACCTATGCTATCGTCATCAGGCCACTTAGCAACACAGCTGTTAGGAGCCTGGGCTTCAGAGTCAGGCAAACCTGGGTTCAAGTCTTGACTCCATTAATCAGTAGCTGTGGGAAAGCATTGTCACAATGGCCAGCTCAGAGCAAGCCCTCACACCAACATCAAACAACCCCAGTTGCCTACGGACCAGTCGCAGTGTGGCCGTGTGTGTTCACCAACCACCACAAATGGACCCCTCTGGTGTAGAATGTTTTTTCTTTTATTTTTAGTGTGGGATTTTTGATAGTGGGAGAGGCCATACCTATGTGGAGTTAGGCATTCTATTTCCCATAGACTGTCTGTACCTTCTACTCAATCTTACTGTGAGCCAAAAATTGCTCTTTAAAAAAAAAAAAAGTCTGTTACCCAGGCATGGTGGCTCACGCCTGTAATCCCAGCACTTTGGGAGGCCGAGGTGGGTGGATCACCTGCGGTCAGGAGTTCGAGATCAGCCTGGCCAACATGGTGAAACCCCATCTCTACTAAAAATACAAAAAATTAGCTGGGCGTGGCGGTGGGCACCTGTAATCCCAGTTACTCAGGAAGCTGAGGCAGGAAAATCGCTTAATCCTGGGAAGCAGAGGTTGCAGTGGATCGAGGTCGCACTATTGCACTCCAGCCTTGGCAACAAGAGTGAAACTTAATCTCAAAAATAAAATAAAAAATAAATTTAAGCCTTTTTTTAAAAAGCCCCTGGGCCGGGCGCAGTGACTCACACCTGTAATCCCAGCACTTTGGTAGGCCAAGGTGGGCAGATCACAAGGTCAAGAGTTTGAGACCAGCCTGGCCAATATGATGAAACCCGGTCTCTACTAAAAATACAAAAAATTAGCCGGGTGTGGTGGCGGGCGCCTGTAGTCCCAGCTACTCAGGAGGCTGAGGCAGGAGAATTGCTTGAACTGGGGAGGCGGAGGTTGCAGTGAGCCGAGATTATGCCACTGCACTCCAGGCTGGGTGACTGAGCGAGATTCCGTCTCAAAAAAAATAAAAAAGGTGTTCCTGAAGAAACATACACACACAAACACACACACACACATACACACACAAACACACACACACATTGCCATCTCCTTCCCATTCTGAGGGCCAGGTATTAAATACTGGTCCCTGGAACTGGTCTGACCAGCAGGGGATGGGGGTGGAGGGAAGAGGAATTGTCTGTGTGTCCTCCCTGAACCTGGCCTACCCCCTCTTACACACTAGGCACAGCCAACCCATCTAACCTTAAGAGGTTGGCATGGGACACAGAGGGGCTCAATCCTGGTGGTTAAACTTCTGGGGGCAGGAGGGGTTGGGTGGATGGATGGATGGATGGATGGATGGATGGATGGATGGATATTTGGATGGGCAAGTAAACCTTTGAGTTGTTTTCATGTGTGCCACCTCTAAGCAGATCTTCTTAACTCTGTACTTGGTCTGCCTATTTACTCCCCAAATGTAATTTTCATGCATCTCTGCAATGTTTTATCTTGGTGATGAGGGACAGCATTTCAGCCTGTGGCATTCCTTTTGGATGCTGATTCCATCAGTTCGGTCCACAGCAGACATTTATAGAAAACCTGGTGAAAGGAAAGAGACAGGGCCTTAGAGTTAAACTGACCTTGATTAATCCCTGGTTCCACCACCTATCAGCTCTGCAGAACTTCAGCAAGGTGCCTGCCTTCCCTGAATTTTATTTCTCAATCTATGTGAGTAGACTACTGGGTTGTATAAAGATAGTTCATATATGGAGTAAGGTATTTGTAAAGCAGGTAATAGGGATACTTGCCACCGATGGCTGTAAGGATGAAAGGAGAATTGACTCCTTGTAAAAGCACTCAGCAGAACCCCTAGAACAGACTGAGTGCTCAGCTGCACTGAACTAGCATAGTATTCTTGCTTACTGTTATTTTCACCACTGCATATCTGCCCTAAGCGGGGAAACAGAACTTGTCATGGAAACATCAAGTAGTAAGACACTTGCCAAGTTCCAGGTGGGATCCCAGCTCTGTGCCTTCCTGGCTACGTCGTGAGCACCACTCCCTTATTTTCTCTCTGATTTACATCATCTCGCACCATGACCCACCAGCCTGTGGAGGGGCAGCACGGGTCTGGAGGAACCGGGATGTGCCCCTCAGGGCAGGGTTGGGTTGGGATCCCCGCACTGGGCCACCCTCCTGCAGGGGGCATGAGGCCAGCTGCAGGAACGTGAGGCCACATTCACCCCAGAGCAAAGGCTTCCAGTGCCTTTTACAGTTTCATCCACAGAAATGCCCCAGGAGCCACCTGACATGGGAAGCGAGAGGATGGGTCTCAACAGTGATCATTTTTACTTACCAGGATCCTGTGTAAGGTTTTGGTGCTTTGTTATTTTTCATTTTCAAGCTTTTTTATTGAGGAATACAGTAACAACAGTAAAGCACGTGGTAACAACAGTAAAGCACGCAGATCTTAGGGGTTCAGCTCCATTTGTACACACCCATGTCACCACCCCCGGATCAAGACTGTGAGTCATTCATGCTCCCTCCCAGGCATGACCCCCATTCTGGAACTTCACAGAAATGGAGTCATATCTAGTCTATTCTATACATAGAATAGAATCGAGTATACTATTTTTGCAGCTTTCACTCAACATGATGTCTGTAAACCTCACCCATGAGGTCTGTTGTCCATTGCTGTGTATTATTATCCCAAAGTGTGAAAAGGCCACAGTGTGCATCTCTCTTCTACCATCAGTGGGGATGTGAGCGGTCTCCAGTTTGGGACAATTAGGAATAAAGTTGTTACAAACATTCTTGTACGTAACTTTGGGGCCCATCATCCTCATTTCTGCTGGGAGTGGAACTAGGGTTAGTAGACACAGTCAGTGTTCCAGAGTGACTGTGCCAATGTCGCTCCCACCAACAGCGTATAAGAGTTCCCATGGCTCTGCTTCTCGCCCACTCTTGGTGCCATCCATCCTTTTAGTTTTTAGTCTTTCTGGCAAGGGCATAGTGGTATGTCATTATGATTTAATTTGCATTTCCCCATGACTAAGGATGTTGAGCACTTTTTCATATGACTATCAGAGATGTAGGATTTTGAAAGGTTCCAAGGCTTTTAAAACAGAGTGTTTGAAGGCCCCTGGAGCTCAACAGGAAGGGTTGGTGTGTATCTAGTCAGCCAGGCTGGGGCCCTCTAGGAGAGATCCCTGTTCTGGTGGCTTAGGAGGCACTGGAGAGGCTGGGACAGGATGGGTAGAGCCAGAGAAGGAGGGGGAGGAGATGTGCTCTGGGGGAATCCCAGAGGAACAGGAAGGACAAGCCAGCCATCAGGAAACAGGAGTCCTGAGGCACAACAGAGTGACTGGCATGAGGCCTCGAGGTGTCATGGTGACCACACCGGGTGGGGTTCACTGGAAAACCTTCCTCTGGTCCCCACAATTGATCCTAAGCAATGGAAACTTCCTGAGGGGTTCATGACAAAAAGGACAGGGGACAGTAAGCCACAGCAAATGAGATTTTCCTTGTTGACTATAATGGGTTGGAAGAAAAGGGCAGGTGGTCAGGGCTGGGTGGCAGCTGACGGGAGGGAGGTAATATGCTGGCTAGAGGCCTGGACTAGGAGACAGGGGACTGGGCTCTGCAACCAGCTCTGCCACTTCTCACCAGGTGACCTTGAGCAAGGCCTTGCCTCTCTGATTCCATGACCCCTCTCTGCATATGGAACAAAGAGCCAAGATGGGAGCCTGGCGGCCTCTCCCAAGTTGCTCCTGAAGACAAAGCAGCAGGGCTGGGTAGGAGGTCCACCCCGAAGCTCTTAGACAGCCCTGACAGTGATGAATCACCGCACCCCACTCCATCTCCCTGATCTACTGCAACTGATCCTGAGCCCAGGTGCCTGGGGTGATAGTGGCCAAGGGCAGCTTCCAGAGAAGTCTGGTGAGCAGCAGCTGCAGTGGGAGTGGGGGGATTGGGGTGGGCATGGTCTCATCCCTCACTGTGAGAGTGACCCACTCTGCCTTCCCTGCAGAGAAGAGAAGGAGCTGCCCTTCTAACAAAATAAACAATCCAAGCTCCCATGAGAGGGGAGCAAAGAAGGGGCTCCAGGGAAAACCATGGTAGGAGCAGGCTCCCCTGTCTCCTCCGACAGCCCACTTAAGGAGTGTGGGGTGGTGAGGACAGACCCCCCCCCCCCCTCCCCCCGCCAAGAAAGATTGCGGCTGTCTGTCTCCAGGATTTCCTCCACAGAAGTATCTGTTCACCCTAGGAAGATCTGCGGGCTTGATCAATGAAAACTGTAGGTCTCTCACATGATACTTTTTCTGAAGACACACCTAAGCCCCAGGGGGAATTAGAGCCCCCAGCTGGCTGGTGCTGGCCTTCCTGCAGGCTCTGGGATAAGGATAGTACCCAAAGTCCCCTGACTGGGAAGCTTCTCCCTCTGAAACCCTCTGCCTCCTCTCGTTTTCTGCTGTCACCTCCCAGAGGTCAAATTCTCCTTTCCAAAGCCTGGGCTTATGGGTGTCCTACTCCATGCCCTGTTCTTTTGTCCCTGTAATTCAACTCATGCAAACCCCAAGCAAGAGGTCTAACTACCTATCCAAGAATTACAGACCATTGGAATCAGATGGAACCTCAAAGATCATTCTCCCAACTCTCAAATGGGGAAATTGAGTCCCAGGAGCCTAACAACAGTAAGAATTCTTTACATTTACATGATGTTTGGAAATTACAAAGTGACTCAAGACATTTTAAAAACAAATAAGACTTACAATATCACTCCTTAAGTGCCAGGCACTGTTCAACATACTTTGTAACACTGAATCCTCACCTCCATCCCCAGAGGTAGGTATTATCACTATTACTATCACCCCCAACACAGGGACATGAAGACGTGGACAGTTTCCCAAAGTCCCCAAAGCCATTGAGGAGCTGGGCTTTACACCTAGGCAGTGTGGCCCCAGAAGCCGTGTCTCTAACCACTCAGTGACTCTACCCTCTGCCTGCTGCCATAGAAACTGGGACAGGCAGAGCCATACATGCCCTGGCATCAGGGCAGGAGGACACCCAGGAGAGGGAGACTGCACCAGCCTAACTCCACAGGGGATCCCGGGCCCCGTACAAGTTTTTGTACACCCATGAATCAGCAAATGCCCCAGGTGGGGTGAAACCTGAGCTCGTGGGAACCGTGTTTGGTATCAAATGGCATCATCAGAGGCAGGCCGGGCTCATGGGGAAAGACTTCCTGGAAAAGATGCTATGGAAGAGGATTTTGTAGAACAGAAGTGATCTGGAGAAGTTGTCGAATACACAGCACTGGGAAGGAGTACAGACCTCCATGTAGGTGCCGCCAGTAGTAACTAGAATAGACCAGGCCCCTTGACCTGCAGGAAGGGGACCTCGGCGCCATGATCCTCATCACCCAGGGGAGGTGACCAACGGGCAGGTCTGCCCAAGCCTATTTAGCTGATGATTCACCCGAGGCCCAGGGAGGTTCAATGCCTTGCCCAAGGTGACACGGCGGGGTGAGCAGTAGACTGAGAACTTGGACCCAGGCCTTCTGACTCCAAGCCAAATGCTCTTTACACTGTCCCGAACTGCCCCTTAGAAAGAAGCAAAGTGCCACCATGGCTCACAGTTTTCCTTTGGCTTGTATCTTACTAAATGCATTGAGCATCTACAGTCCTGCTTGAGTTAGTGCTCTGGGATCTCAAAGCACAGCCTAGACACACACAAATGCTGGTCGGTGGACCCAGTCTTGGAGTCATGCAGGCCTGGGTTCAATCATCAAGTCTGTCTCTTAGTGATTTGGGGAAAATAGTATAAGATGGAGACCACAATGCCTGAGACTCCCAGGGCTGCAGTGAGGGGCAAGCGAGATGCGATGCCCACTGCCTGTGCACAGAATTACGGTGTCCACACTACCCTACCCAGCCCACAGCCACCCCCAATCCCAGTCAGATCCAGCTTTTCCCCAAGAAGGACCGGGAGGGCAGCTGTCCCCATTTCTTTTATTGAGGTTGTTTGCCCTGACGTGAAGCTTCCCATCATGCTGCTCATGGAACTTGCCAGAACTAAACTGCCCCACTCCCCACCACATCCATAAATAGGTTCCGGTCTTGAAGTTCCCCAGATTCCTTGAGTCTTCAGTCACCCCAGCATATTGGAGCTCATCCTCTCCCTGAACCCATCAAAATACACACGCACTCTTCGAACCAGAACTCCGCCTGAGGAGGGTGGATTTGTGCCTTCCACCTTGGCCAGGCCAGGAGAAACTCCACGGGGTTCAACTTTATTTTAACAGAAGCATTTACATATCTAAATCCCCTCTCATTTTAATTACTTCAGACCATGCTGAGGTTATCTCAATATAGACTCGATTTGGGGGATTTTCCACAAGGACCTGAGGCCACAGCATGGGGTCCTGGGAGGACAGAGGGCCACCTGCTTAGATGGTCAGAGAGCTCAACCGTCAACCTCCATCACTCCAGGAAGACAGGAGGCCCTTCAGCTTCTGGCCTTTTGCTTTGGGAATTCTAAGCTTTTCAGGTCCCCTCCTCCATCCATTCCCTCCTGGGTGTGGGGGTCTGTCTTGCTAATGTGATCATGGGAGGGTGATGCTTCCACTCCCCCTGCTGATGGCTCATTAACTCCAGAATCACCTCTCCCTACCTTCTAAGTGCCCTGCAAAGGTGGACCTACCTGGAAGAAGAGGGTAAATAGACAAGCAAGAGGCAAGTTGGTGGGGGTGAGCTCTCTGTGCCAGACTAAGTAAGAAAAGAAACGTGGGTTTCCCTGAAGTTGGAGCACCACTGCCCCAGCAAGGCTCAGAATCCAAGTGAAAAGCCTAGAAAGCTTACACTCCCCTTATGTGACTTTGGAAAAGCCACTTTGCTCTTGTGCCTCAGTTTTCTCGTCTGTAAAATGGTTCTATCAACCCATGTTCGGCATGTTTTCTAGGATAAGCAAATACATGAGAACGCAGGTGAAAACCTTTTATAAACCACGAACTTCTATGCCAGCGTAAAGGATTATCACTATGCAATGACCTTTCAAGGTCATTTCCCACCAAAGGGACCCCAAGGCCCAGCTAGAATACCCTCAGTGGCCAGAACTTCACTTCCTCCTGAGTAGCCCAAACTCTGCCGGCGGGGCTGACCTTGACAGATTTCTAGCGAGTCTGCGGCTGGATGATCAATTACATCAAGAGAAGAAATAGGTGCTCCAGAAACTCTGCCATTCCTGTTTTCCTTACTTTCCTGGTAACATTCCTCTTTTTTTAATTTTTTTTTTTTATTTTTGGAGATGGAGTCTCACCCTGTCACCCAGGCTGGACTGCAGTGGCACAGTCCTGGCTCACTGCAACCTCCGCCTCCCAAGTTCAAGCAATTATCCTGTCTCAGCCTCCCAAGTAGCTGGGACTACAGGCCCACCTTGCCACACCTGACTATTTTTTTTTGTATTTTTAGTGGAGACGGGGTTTCACTGTGTTGCCTAGGTGTGTTTTGAACTCTTAAGCTCAGGCAATCCACCCGCCTCAGCCTCCCAAATTGCTGGAATTACAGGCATGAGCCACCGTGCCTGGCCTTTTTTTCTTTTTTCTCTTTTTCTTTTTTTTTTTTTTTGAGATGGAGTCTTACTCTGTCGCCAGGCTAGAGTGCAGTGGCACAATCTTGGCTCACTGCAACCTCCGCCTCCTGGGTTCAACCGATTCTCCTGCCTCAGCGTCCCGAGTAGCTGGGACTACAGGCGCACACCACCATGCCTAGCTAATTTTTGCGTATTTTTAGTCGAGATGGGGTTTCACCATGTTGGCCAGGATGGTCTCGATCTCTTGACCTCGTGATCCAGCCGCCTCTGCCTCCCAAAGTGCTGGGATTGCAGGCATGAGCCACCATGCCTGGCAACATTCCTCTTAAACAAATATTCATCTTGTCCCAGGTGAAATAAGGTGGAAGAACACCTTGTCCCCATTGGCAGTGACTGTCGTAGCAAGAAGCTTAAGCTGGCAGGATAGGGTGGCCGGTTGGGGGGGTTTGGGGGTTGTTGAGGACCCCCAAGAGCCAAATCCTGTTGAGATGGAGAGCAAGGGAAGAGCCTGAAAGAGCTGGATGTGTGGCCCCTCCCCAGGCCACCCCTCAATCCATCCAGGGAGGTCCTGTCTTGGTGGGGCAAGTGGGTGGGTGAGAGTCTCCTTGAGCACCCAAGACTGGGAGAGAGTGATGAGTCCCCAAAACAGGGAGCAGGGGGGTTGGGGGACAGGCTGTTTCTGAGACCTGGGGTAGTATGTATGTTGGGGTGGGGAGAGGGGCAGTTAGGCTGCTATTCCCTCCTCTCACCAGCCCAAATACAGGTTCCCTCTTCCTCTCCACCTAGCTCCAGACCATGCCTTATGGGTGGAGCCTGCTTTTGTTTTTTTGTTTTTTTGAGGCAGAGTTTCGTTCTTGTCACCCAGGCGGGAGTGCAGTGGCACGATCTCGGCTCACCACAACCTCTGCCTCCCAGGTTCAAGGATTCTCCTGTCTCAGCCTCCCAAGCGGCTGGGATTACAGGCACGCCCCACCGTGTCCAGCTAATTTTTGTATTTTTAGTAGAGATGGGGCTTCACCGTGTTGGCCAGGCTGGTCTCAAACTCCTGACCTCAAGTGATCCACCTGTTGTGGTCTCCCAAAGTGCTAGGATTACAGGCATGAGCCACCATGCCCAGCCTGGAGCCTGCTTTTGAATCCAGCACTGCGGCCCGGCTTCCAGATGCCCAGGGATTGTCTCCATGGGTGTTGAACTCACATCTTTCTGACTCTGCACACAGTGCCAGTGAGGCAGGGGTCCAACTCAACTCTTCTAGTGCTGTTGCCACCCGCGCCCTCCTGCCCCAGTCTCAGACCCAAGCCCCAGGAAGGGAGGACAGGAGTGTCAGAGTCCTGCCAGCCTAGATGAGAGGAGGCTCCCTCAGTGCCACCTAGACCCACTGGAATTCCCACCCTCGGGGAAAATGGAAGCTTCCTGGGTGTGGGGAGTCCCTGTGCAGTGGCCAGCAGCTGAGGGAGGGAAGGTGGCTGGAGAGACCTGACAAAGACCCCAGATACTCTCACGGCCCTCCCTACACAGGCAGCTTCCTGGGCTCCACCCCAGGGGTTTCATTGGCTGGGACCCTGGAACATGGCTATTTTTAGAGCTCTTCGGGGGACAATGACCCCAAAGCAATGATGTTTGGTTTCTGCAGAAATAGTCTCAGGCCCTGTGCTCTGCCCAGCTGTCCCGCTGGGTGCTGGACAGTGGCTCCAGGAAGTCTCAGCCATGGTGGGTGATGAAGGAGGATCCCGCTGGTGCTGGAAGAGTCTGGTGCTCATCTTCATGCAGCTGGCCCAGCACCGCCACCGCCACCACCACCACCACCATCACATCACCATCATCATCACCACCACACCACTACCATCAAACACACCACCACCATCATCACCATCACCACCATTATCATCACACCATCATCACCACCACCACCACCACTACCACCATCACCACCACTACTATCATCACCACCACCATCACCACCATCATCACCACCACCACCATCACCACCACCACCATCACCATCATCATCACCACCACCATCACCACCATCATCACCACCACCACCACCACCACCATCACATCACCATCATCACCACCACACCACTACCATCAATCACACCACCACCATCACACCACCACCATCATCATCACACCACCATCACCACCACATCACATCACCACCATCATCATCACCACCACCACCATCACCACCACCACCATCACCATCATCATCACCACCACCACCATCACCACCATCATCACCACCACCACCACCACCACCATCACCACCACCATCATCACCACCATCACCACCATCACTACCACCATCACACCATCACAACTATCACCACCACCACCATCCCCACTACCACCACCATCACCACCACTACCACCATCATCACCACCATCACCACCATCACCACCACCACCACCACCATCACTACCACCATCACACTATCACCATCACCACTATCACCACCACCACCATCCCCACTACCACCACCATCACCACCACCACCATCATCACCATCATCATTACCACCATCACCACCACCACCACCATCATCACTATCATCACCACCACCATCACATCACCACCACCACCATCATCACCACCATCACCACCACCATCACCACCATCATCATCACCACCACCATCACTACCACCACCACCACCACCATCATCACCACTACCACCATCATCACCACCACCACCATTATCATCACACCACCATCACCACTACCACCATCACTACCACCATCACACCATCACCACCACCACCATCACCACCACCACCATCACCACCACCATCATCACCACCATCACTACCATCATCACACCATCACCATCACCACTATCACCACCGCCACCACCACCATCATCACCATCATCACCACCATCACCACCACCACCACCATCACCATCACCATCATCACCACCACCATCATCACCATCATCACCATCATCACCATCACCATCATCACCACCATCACCACCATCATCATCACCACCACCATCACTACCACCATCACCACCATCACCACCATCACCACCACCACCACCACCATCACCACCACCATCACTACTACCACCATCATCACCACCACCACCACCATCACCATCATCACCACCACCACCATCACCACCATCATCACCACCATCACCACCATCATCACCACCACCACCACCATCACCACCACCACCATCACTACTACCACCATCATCACCACCACCACCACCATCACCATCATCACCACCACCACCATCACCACCATCATCACCACCATCACCACCATCATCACCACCACCACCACCACCATCACTACTACCACCATCATCACCACCACCACCACCATCACTATCATCACCACCACCACCATCACCACCATCATCACCACCATCACCACCATCATCACCACCACCACCACCACCATCACCACCACCACCATCACTACTACCACCATCATCACCACCACCACCACCACCATCACCACCACCACCACCACTACTACCACCATCATCACCACCACCACCACCATCACCATCATCACCACCACCACCATCACTACCAATATCACACCATCACTATCATCACCATCACCACCAACACCACCACCACCATCCCCACTACCACCATCACCACCACCACCATCATCATCACTACCATCACCACCACTATCACCACCACCACCACCATCACCACCAACACCACCATAACCACCATCACCACCACTGCACCAGTACCATCACACCACCACCATCACCCCACCCTGACCCTATTCATATTATTTCTGGGTGCTGCTCAGTGCCAGGCTCTCATGTGCTTACCTCACTTATTTCTACCCTTCCTCCCCTTTTTTTTTTTTTTGAGACAATGTCTCACTCTGTCACCCAGGCTGGACTGCAGTGGCACGATCTCAGCTCACTGCAGCCTCCGCCTCCCGGGTTCAAGTGATTCTCCCATCTCAGCTTCTGAGTAGCTGGGATTACAGGCACCCACCACCACGCCTGGTTAATTTTTTGTACTTTTAGCAGAGATGGGGTTTCTCCATGTTGGCCAGACAGGTCTCAGACTACCAGCCTCAGGTGATCCACCTACTTCATCCTCCCAAAGTGCTGGGATTACAGGCGTGAGCCACCGTGCCCAGCCCTCTTTCTCCCTTTTATAGAAGACTAAGGTTCAGCACAGTTAAGGTCACACTGCTAGAGAGGGGAGAATCCAGTCATGACTTTCCCACTGCACTTTGTGCTTTTGCAGATTTGGTGGGGTTTTTTCCCCATTAAGGAAGGTCTTTGTGAGAAGCAGATAGGGAGGAAAGAGTTAGAAACTGGCAGAGAGGGAAGAGGGAACCCAGAGGGGGTGGGAGGGCTAGATGTGTGACATATCAGTCACCCCCTCCAAGAGGACTGGGAGTCAGGTCCCTACATGGCAGGGTCCCTAACAGGGAGATAGTCCCTCTCCCCTCAGGAATGTGCGTGAAATCCCAGTAACTCTCTCCAGCTGGGCCTGAGCTTAGAGGGGGTTCAGAGTCGGCCTTGCTCAGGTTCCTTCTTCCTCCTAATGACAACTCAAGGTGTGGAGGGCAGGGAGTGGTGGGGCGGGGTGCTGGTGACATTGGAGATAGCATTCCAGATAGAGGGAACATCATAGGTGAAGTGGGAAGTGACAGTCCTCAACCCTTCCCAAAGGGGGTCACGGACACACACACACACACACACACACACACACGCAAGCTCTGGCCCCTAATCCTGAGGCCTGCACAGGCCTAGACCTGTTAGGGGTGTGTGGCCAGTTGGGGGTGTGATGGTGAAGGGACTAAGGAAAGCTGAGAGCAGGGACGAGAGAGGCCAAGAGGCAGGATGAGAGCAGCAGTGCGAGTCCCGGCTGCTTGGCAGGTCTGCCTCAGGAGCAGGCGTGTCCCTGCTCTCAGGAACCAACGCTCACTAGGCACCAACTGTCCACAGGCACCACACTTTAACATGCAGTATTACCTCACTCATGGCCAACAACAGTCCTGTTGTTATTTCATTTCACAGATGAAAACGTTGAGGCTCAAAGGGTTTGAGTGACTTGCTCAATATTAGACAGCTAAGAAGGTGGCCAGCTCAACCTTGAGCTATCTTCCTCTGCAGATAAACTGAGAGATGGAGGCAGTGTGGGGCATAAAAATGGCCCCAGGCACTGCACTGAGAACCAGGATGCCTGGGTACAGCCCTTACCTCCCTCATCAGTGAGCTGTGTGACCCTGAGCATTTCACCAACCTTCTCTGAGCTCCAGTTACCATCTGTGAACAGAGGCAAAGAGGTGGGGGCATCAAATAAAATAATGTAAGTAAAAGCACATGAAACCTATAATTGATATTATGATAATGTGACCACAGGTTTAACTCGGCCCAGAGAGCCAGCACAGGTGAAGCAGCGACGATTCCACAGAGTGGGGGGGTATACCGACATCATCACCGTCACCATCAGCAGCAACTTCATCCATTTCCATTTATTGAATAGCTAATAGCAAAAATAGCAACCATGTATTACATATTGACTATGTGCCAGGCACTGAACTAAGCACTTTATGTCTGCTCCAGGGAGATGGGCTGGAAGTCGAGCAAGGGAGGAAAGAGGGCAGGACTGCAGAGCCCAGGGCCTCCAGGCTCCATCCAGGAGGTCTGAAGAAGGGGACTTCAAGATGACCTCCACCTGAGTTCAGAACCAGAGCAAATTCTCTGTGGCCAAGGAGAAAAGGCTTTTTGCACGGAGGGGCCCAACAGAACAGACACAAGGCTGAAATACAACCCAGTCCAGGCTAGAGGGAGTGACCAAGAGCCCAACCCAAGGAAAAGGCCTGCACGCAGGGGACTCCCAGCAGCTCCAGTACAGAGCCAGCCCAGAGCCACCTCAGGCTGTAGACAAGAGGGTTAAGCCTCCTAGCCCTATAGCCTAAGAGGAGGAGAGGACAGAGGCCTGGCTGAGTCTGAGCCAAAGAAAGAACTCTGTGACTTCTTCGGTTTTGAGTCTCTAGGTGGGTTCCCGCACCACCCTGGATCAGAGGAAAGCACTTGAAAGATCCCCTTCCTGTATGAGCTTAACTGAGGAGGAGACGGGTATGTCCCCTCCTGAGCAAGGGGAGGGGAGATTCCCACAACATCCACGCGTGATGGTGCAGCAGCCAGCCCAGCTTGCAGTTCTGGGAAGATGCAATGGAAATGAGATGTTGAGACGGAGACAGAGAAAGCTGGAAACACCCAGCAAGGCACATGTGGGACAAAACGTGGGCCTGGCTGGCCTTGGGGGACAGGCTGAGGAGGTTAGCCTGGATGCTAAGGTTACAGGAGTACGGGGATCGCCACTGTTGTTCCCTGAGCAGGAAGGGTGTGCCAGAAGTCCTGATGGTCTGCAAGGTGCCCTGGCTCCAGCCCATGAAGTCAGAAGCTTCCTGTCCCTGTGGATGGGGTCCTGGGTTCTCACAGTTGGGTTTCAACGTAACAATTACCTTCCGATAAGACTTGGAGCCCTCCCAGCAGGGAGACTGCTGGAGTCTGCCCCAGACCTTCTGAAAACAGGAAGGTTGTCCATAATGCCTTGCCTCCAGCCCTTGCCTCTCTGGTCACTGGGGGAAAGTCAGTCCGGCACACGTGGGCTGGAGACATGGCCAGGCAGACTCAGCCACTGGATGGGCCCTGGGTGGTAAAATCAGCCCTTCCTCCAGTCAACATGACCTCCAGGCACCAAGTCCAAACACCCAGCCTGCTCTGAGCTCCTGGCTCCCCACAAACACCTGCGTGGCTTGCATCAGAGGAGACAAGCAGAGGGCAGACCAACCCAGGACGGCTTCAGGGGCAGAAGAGCCAAGTGGCTGCCCTGGGGAGCTCTGGGGGAGGTGGGTCCAGGAGAGCCCTGGTCAGTCCAGTTCATGAGAAAGGTAGTGTCTCTGTCTGCAGGAAGAGGCGGCATTACCTAATATTACCTAATGTCACCTATTAGAAATCTAAACCTCTGAGCATGCTCTGCCCGCTCCTCTCAGCCTCCCAATTCCTTGTCTTTCTCCCTTTGCAACCCATTTCCCAGCCATATCCAATACTTGGAATGTCCCTCATATACCCCACATTTCACACACGTGCCCCAGTAGCACTCCTCACTCTGCCTGCAATGTTCTTCTTGCGGTGAACTCCTACTATGCTATCAAAACCCTGCTCAGAAGGCCCTCTTCTCTGTGGGAAGAGACCTCTCTTACAGCATGAATCACAAAATAGCTTACTTATTTGTGTACGTGTATGCCTGCTCCATTAGTCAGGGGGCAAGCCCCTCACACCCGGCACAATGACTGGCACATAGAGGTGTGAGGCACACGTTTGTCTAACTGAAGGAGGAACAACAGGTAGGACAAGGGAGCATGCTGTGAAGCTAGATGTCTGGGCTCGCTTCCCGCCCTGAGGGAAGCCTGGGGTGCAGGAACACTGACATCTGCCTGAGAGGTAGGTGGTCGGGAGAAGCAGGTGAAGATTGCTGGCTACTTGGGTGTGACCCGAAGCTCCTCGGGCTTCCCTGGAAGAGCTGTTCCTGGAAGGGCAAAGAAGCCCCGATGGCACGCGGCCTGCAGCCCCCAGAATGAACCCGTCTGTGTTTACCTCCTAACCGTGGATTTCACTGTCTCAGTCTGAGGGACAGGTAAACCACATGTGCTGTCACCATGTGACAAGTGAGAGAACTGAGGCCCAGAGAGTGTCACTGGTGTGACCCCCAGAGGCCATCCTTGCAGCCTGAGCCAGGACTGAGCGCAGGCTCTCCCAGGGAAGCCATTGAGAGGAGCCCTGGCCCTGATGACTAACAGGACAAAGAGAGACTTCACTGGTCAACTGGACCCAAGTCCAGCTGTGGCCCTAGCTGTGGGACCTGGACAGCTGACTTGACCATTCTGCCTTTTTGCCGTACAGCAAGAGGCACATAGTCAACCTCCCAGGATCATTGCAAGGACAGGATCCAGACCGGAGCCTGGCGCGCAGTAAGTGCTCCCTGGAGGCGCTCCCCTCCCAAACTGATTCCAGCTCTCCCGGGCCTCACACTCCAGCCCTGGCCCAGGCCCTTCTCACAGCCAGACCCGGCTGCCTGTAGGTGATTGGGCCTGCCCTCAAGCCTGCAGAGCTGGGAGCCAGGGAACCAATTTGTCACGGTGTAACCAGAGAATGTCTGGGGGCTCAATGCCAGGGTTCCAGCTGGGGCCAGCACCCGGCCCCTTCCTCACAGCTGTCAAGGGGAGGCTCAGAGACAAAGCAACCAGGGCCCCCCTATTCAGGGAGGGGGCAGGCAGGGCTGTGTCTGATAAGGGATGAAAGCGGGGCATGGCAGGCCCATGCCAAGTGAGGGATGAGGAATACTAAGACCCTACAACCTGAGGCAGGGAGAGCAGCACACAGGTGCGGATCCCAGTACCCTCAGCCACTGACTACCTGGATGATCCTGAACAAATTACTTAACCTCTCTGAGCTTTATCTTGCTCATCAGGGACAACATTATCTCATTTTGCAGCTCAATATGTAGGATCAAATATGCCCCAAATCAGCAAAGGCACCTGGCACAGTGCCTTGCATGCCAGAGACTTTAGGCCAATTTCTCCCCCTTGGATTTCCCTTTTCTTATATCTCCATGTCTCATTTTCTCTTCACTAGTATTTCTTCCACCAGGGCAGGACGCTCCAGGTGGATGAGGCAAGGCCCACGGTGACAATGGAAGTCGCACTCATATGTTGAGAGGGTGGGACAGGGAGAGAGGGCAATTTGGAGGGAAAGAAATCAGAGTTATCCACTGTGGCCCTGGCATGTGTGAGGCCTTGCCCACTGCATCCCGCCCTGTTTAGCCTTTGGTTTTCCTAATGCCCACACGAGCGCATTCACAGACTCACTCGTTACATAGTCAGTCCTCTGTATCCACGGGTTCTGCATCCATGGAGTCAACCAACTGCAGATCAAAAATACTCAGAAAAAAAGAAAATGGATAGTAGTGTCTGTACTGAATATGTATACTTTTTTCTTGTTGTTATTCCTAAATAATACAGTATTACAACCATTTACACAGCATTTACATTGTACCAGGTATTACGAGTAATCTAGAGTTGATTTAAAGTATATGGGAGGATGTGTATAAGTTATAGGCAAATACTACACCGTTTTATATAAGGGACTTGAGCATGCTTGGATTTTGGTGTTCGCCAGGGGTCCTGGATCCAGTCCCCCAGAGATACCAAGGGATGGTTGTGTTTTTGTATTCACTGTAAGGATGATGAAGGGCCCTCATAGAGACAGCTGCCTCCTTCTCTTGGCAAAGTGGCTGCAGAGTCCATGAGGGGGTGATGGGTGAAAGCCTCTGAGAGAAGTTCCCTGGAGGCAGGACGTAGGGGCTGAAATCCCAGCCTTTTGTCCTGAACCTGTCTCTCCCTCCTGCTTGGATCCTATGTCAAGGTGTCAACCATGGGGCCAACCATGGTAGAAGAGAAATCTGAACTCTGTGCGCCAGACAGGGTATGTGTTCATTTCCCTACTGCTCCCCATCCCACCCTAGCCCTCTGGAAATGCCAGCCTGCCTCAGCTGTGCTGAGAAGAAAAGGGGATCTAGGTCTGGGTTGTGTCCAGGGAAACCGAATTCATAGCATCCAGCATGGAGGTGACCGGACTCAAGGTGAGAGCTCCCCCTAGTGGAAGGTGAGATTCCAGAGGCCCAGTGGACCCTCTCCCAGAACTGCCCACTACACATTCATTCAGTCAGGCCTTCATTCATTCACCACACTTACTGAGCACTTCTGCATACCAGGCACTGTGCAGGGCTGGGGAGACAAGTCAGACGTGCAGTCACAGTCTGTAGAAAAGAGACTGAAAGAGGCCGGGCTCACGCCTATAATCCCAGCACTTTGGGAGGCTGAGGCAGGCAGATCACAAGGTCAGGAGATCGAGACCATCCTGGCTAACATGGTGAAACCCTGTCTCTATTAAAAATACAAAAACAAAATTAGCTGGGTGCGGTGGGGGGGTGCCTGTAGTCCCAGTTACTGGGGAGGCTGAGGCAGGAGAATGGCATGATCCCGGGAGGCAGAGCTTGCAGTGAGCTGAGATGGCGCCACTGTACTCCAGCCTGGGCGACTGAGCGAGACTCTGTCTCAAAAAAAAAAAAAAAAAAAAAAAAAAAAAGAAAGAAAGAAAGAAAAGAAAAGAGACTGAAAGAGAGTTCAGGGGAAGTCCAGAGGAGGACCCCCATTCCGGTGGAGGAAGCAGGGAGGGCTCTCTAGAGGAAGCACATCCAGCTTAAACCTGCAGGATGGATTGGCCTGGCAAAGAAGGGGGAGGAAAGAGAGACCCTGGTAGACAGAGTGGCTCCTACTAGCACCTGAGCATGAGAGGAAGCAGGGGCACCCTGTCCAGGAGCTGCAAGAGGTCCAGGCTGGGGGCAGCATGGCGTTTCCTCCAGGAACCAGGTCGTGAAAGGCCTCAGCCCCAAGACGCTTTGATAAAGGCCACGAACCCTTGGAGGATTTTAAGTAGGGAGGTGGCCTGATCTGATTTGTAGTTTAGAACCATCACTCTGGAGCCAAGCACGGTGGCTCCTGCTTGTAATCCTAGCACTTTGGGAGGCTGAGGTGGAAGGATCACTTGAGCTCAGGAGCTTGAGACCAGCCTGGGCAACACAGGAAACTGCCTTCCCAAGGTGGCCACAGCCACCAGCTGTGGAAGGATGGATGCTGGGGCCAGAGCCTTTGCAGAGAGGCCAGAGAGGGGTTGCACATTTACTGGGAGCAAGATATCCCCTCCTTCAGGGCACTGGAATGGAGCAGAGAGGAGAGAGACAGAGAGAGAGAGGGGAAAATAAAAGGGACTTGTCAATTCCACTTTAGGAAAATTGGCTGCATGATGTTTATTGCAAACTGCAATTTGGCATTTCTATTCAGGTGCTCCCCGTGTTTAATTATATGTAATATGGTTGTGGGGAGGAAGGAGAGAAAGAAGTATATAAGTATGTGATTTTCTCCTTAGTCCCTACCCCCTACTCCATGCTGGGGTTGTAAAGGTCAGAGGTGAGAAATCGAGCCCAGCAGAAGGAGGAACTGGAAGGGCCAGCTGTGGCTTCACAGCCAAGCCTGGACCGCTGAGAAGCCGCATGTGCCCCTGGCCACAGGGTCAGTCTCTGCAGCCTTCTGGGCTTCAGGGACAGACCAGTGACTCCAGCTCAGACTGCGAAATACCTCAACAAGCCCAGCAATCCTCTGGGTCCATGGCCAGGTGGGTCCGGAAGGTGGGCTCAGCCCCTCACCTTAGACCACAGCCCTCTGGGCTTTTCACCTATCTGTATTGAAGAGGTTTGGTTTCCTGGGAGGCACCCCCAAGTGCCCCTTCTTCATCAACCCTCCCAGCTCCTGCCTTTTCCTCCTGATCTTCACTCTCTCTCCTGAGCTGGGAGGGCGAAGCACCAATTAGTTCATTTGCTTGTTTAATTGCATAGGGAGGGGAAAGAAATTAAACTCCTCAACAGGAATCTTCCCTGCAGGGCCAGAAATGGAATGATGGGGTGGGGACCCCATCTCAGCACCCCTGCCTGCCCAGGAGGTACCCCCACCCTCAATCTACCTCCAGGATCTCAGGATCAGATCTCAGGATCAGAACAGGGTCTGGGGTCGCAGGGTCTGGGTTCACAGGGTCATAGGGAACTAGAGGAGGAGGCTCCGCCCCACACTGACTGGGAGCCCCTCCTGGAACTGGAGCACCATGGGTCGGGGGAGCTGGGGGTGGAGTGTCAAGGGCAGAGTACTGCCTCAGGGTCTGACTCTCTCACATCTCTGACTCTTCTCGGCTCACTTGAGTTTCTCTCTCTAATTCTCTTCCCTGTCTTTTGTTTCCAGAAAAGCCCCGCCCCCAGAGGGGTCTGGGAAGTACAGCCAGGCTCCTGGGGGGCACCGTGGCTGTGTTCCTCATCCTAGGTGCGGTGCTCACTGTCTTCTTCCTGTACAACCGGCAGCAGAAGAGCCCACCAGAGACGGACGGGGCCAGGTGAGCCAGGCAGGACTCTGCCCACTAAACTCTCGCTGGTCTGCTCCCCACCAGCCTGGGAGCCCCCGACTTAAAGCACCTAAACTTGTGAAAGCTCAGGCCCTTTCTAGGGCCTCCCCACCCTGGGGGACGAGGAACTAACCCTTTGGCAGGAAGAGGTGACCCTTCTGAGTGACGATTGCTGCGTGCCAGGCACCGCCCCAGCTCAGCGGGGCTTCATAAAGATGCATTTTATCCTCACAGCAGCTCGGAGGAGCAGGTGCACGATTACAATCCACGATGTATAGTGAGGAAATTAAGGCACCGAGAGGTTAAATAATTTGCAACAGTTGACATGCTCCCAGCCGTTGACAAGGAGTGAGGGCACACCCAGGCCAGAGAGGAGAGAGAGGCACAAAGTGTATGGGGGAAGCCAAAACCCTCAACCATCATGATAAATCATATTTTAATGCGATATTTTAAAAAATCAAAATGAAAGCAAAAATCCATGATGAACAAAATGTCCACGTTGTAAATAAAGACAGGATTAGAACAACTGACTTTTCCTTTCGCCTCAGGCTCCCAGCACACCACTGTGACCGATCCTGTCTTTACTTACAGTGTGGACGTTTTGTTCATCATGGATTTTTATGTTGATTTTCATCTTTAAAATCTTGCATCACGTGTTTTCTCGTGCTGGCTAAGTAAGGCTGTCAGTGCCGCATACCGTGCACCTGAGGCCTCCTGCCCGCCCTGGGTGAGGGCCCGCGGCGCTGCTGCTGGTTCCCCCCGTCCTTTGAGCTAGGAAACCTGAGACATGGTTCCTGTCCCAAGCTGGGCTGGGGTCAGGGGAAGAGACACCTGGGAAAGGTGGCCAGGCACTCTCAGCCTCTAACCCATGACCCTGAGGAGCCCCGGCCCAAGTTCTGGCCTCTCAGGAGGCTGCCTGGGAAGTAGACCGCCCGGGCCTGCTGTTATGAGTGGGGCTGAGGGACCGGTAGCTGTCTGGTGGCCTGATGGGGAGAGCCCCCGTGTGTGCTCCTGTGCTGAGCTTACCCTCATTCTGTCTCCAGGACCGACCTGCCCCTCTCCCAGAAGCCGGAGCCTTCTCTCAGCAGGCAGAGCTCCCTTGCACCTGAGGATATCCAGGTGGGCCTGAGGCAGTGGAGGACAAGGTCCCTAGACTTCGGGGAGGGAGAAAAATGGGAGATGGCCCCAGGGAGAGAGTCCAAGCTGAAGACAGAGCTGCCACACCTCCATGGTCCAGTTCCCACAAGGCCAGGTCCATGCTAGAGGGTCCGTCTGCCACACCCTGAGAGACCGACCACCTAGCACCCTCCCTACCCTGGGCCCCCACGGGACCTCTTCCTCTACCACACAGTCCTTTCATTTGTTTAAAAAATGCATTGAGGCCGGGCGCGGTGGCTCAAGCCTGTAATCCCAGCACTTTGGGAGGCCGAGACGGGCGGATCACGAGGTCAGGAGATCGAGACCATCCTGGCTAACACGATGAAACCCTGTCTCTACTAGAAAATACAAAAAACTAGCCGGGCAAGGTGGCAGATGCCTGTAGTCCCAGCTACTCGGGAGGCTGAGGCAGGAGAATGGCGAAAACCCGGGAGGCGGAGCTTGCAGTGAGCTGAGATCCAGCCACTGCACTCCAGCCTGGGCGACAGAGCGAGACTCCGTCTCAAAAAAAAAAAAAGACAAATGCATTGAGCGCCTCTCAGGTGCCTGGCCCCAAGCTGGGTTCCTGCTAGAGCCAGCAAAGCTAAAGGCTCAGGGTGCGCCTGTGCCCTCCAAGACAGCCACCAGTGTGGGGGATGCCAGGATGGGGGCGCATGGGAACTGAGAAGAGGAGTCCCAGTCAAACTGGGGGTCCATGAGGGCCACGTGGAGCAGGGGCATGGAAAGGTCTGTGCAGCACTCACCACCTTCTCTTCCAGGTTGTCCACCTGGACCCAGGGAGGCAGCAGCAGCAAGAAGAGGAGGAGCTGCAGAAGCTGTCCTTGCAGCCCCCCTACTATGATCTGGGGGTGTCCCCCTCCTACCACCCCTCGGTAAGGACAACTGAACCTTGAGGGGAGTGCCCCCAGCCTAGCCCCACCCAGCCTGGCCACGAGCCCAGCTGCCTTAGAGGGAAACCAGACAGAGGAAGTGGAGGAGGTGAGGGCAGGGCAGCACAGGGAGGACCACCCAAGCACTGCAGGCACCCTGGGCAAAGGGGGACTGGATGCTGGGCAGACCATTCTGGGAGACTGGCATTTCCAATGAGTCTGGCCCCAGCCTGGTGCCCAGCTCTCCCTCCCCCAAGCCCCACCTCCAGTTCTGTACCCTGCACCTTAGTTCCTGGTGCTGCCAATGGCCCCTCCTCCTGGCCCCACTCCCAGCCACTCAGAGGGCCAGCATCCACTTGAATGCCTGCCACCTTTGCCCATATCTGGCTCCTTTCAGCAGACTTGGGGGCTCTGGGTGTTACCCATACAGTGCAGCCCAGAGACCCAGGCCAGACCGCCTGGACTCAAAGATAACACACGCCCTCCTGGCACTGGCAGGAGAGCCAGGCCGTTGTCTCCCTGGTACAGCCATCCTCACTCTTGGCAGGAAGTACCAACATGAACCCACCTGGAGGTGCCAAATCCTGCCCCCGGGGAGGTAGCGTTCCCTTCCCAGGGTACTGAGCCCAGAGAGCCAGCCCAGCCTCCACCTTCTGATACTACCCAGGGTGCAAAGGACTGCCAGCTATTTGCTATTCCTTAACCAACCTAGAGACATGGAACTGAGCTAGAACTCATTGTGGACACAACATCCTTCCTCAAACAGCAGCTGGGCAGCTCTTGTGCCACCCTCCTTCCCATCTGAGGTGCACCCCCACATCCCAGTCTGCACTGCATTGACCCGCTGGTTCCAACAGAAGGGATCATAATGACATGTGGAGCACTTGCTACATGCCAGGCACCTGGCTAGTCACTTTTCAAATATTGTTCTTTTCATATAGATTGTTCAACAAGCAATATGATAAGTCCTTCCATTGCCCCATTTTATAGATAAGGAAACGGAGGCTCAGTGAACTTGAAGTGTCTTAGTCTGTTTTGTGATGCTATAACAAAATACCTGAGACTGGGCAATATATAAAAAAGATTTATTTCTTACAGTTCTGGAGGCTGGAAAGTCCAAGGTCGAGTGGCCTGCCTGTGGCAAGAGCCTTCTTGCTGCGTCATCCCATGGTGGAAGGCCGGCCGGCAAGAGAGCATGCCCTGAGAGCAAGAGAGCAGGAAGGGGCCAGCCTCACTTTCATAACATGCCCACTCTCTCCATAACTAACCTGCTCCCTTGATAGAGACAATCCATCCATGAGGGTGGTGCCCCTGTGACCTAATCACCTTTCATTAGGCCCCACCTCCCACACCCTTACACTGAAGATAAACTTTCTAATACATGAATTTGGGGGGACACATTCAAACCGTAACAAAAGCCTTGCTCAAGATCACCCAGGGACACTGGGGAGGGTTTCCCACCCGGGACCCTGGCTCTCGAGTCCAGGCCCTAAGCAGGCAGCAGTCAGAATGATGAGCAGATGCTGGGCAGTTCACCTGAACACAGGAGAGCCTGGGCAGGACTTAAGAGCCCCAGGGCCGCCTGGCACCGCTAATGCCAAGGCTGCTGCAGCCCCGGGCTTACTGTCAGCAGAAGGGCCCAGCTCTGCTGCCTGGCGGCCCCTCAGCTCCAAGGGCCCAGAGAGTGGACACACAGCCCAGAGAGCCTGGGTTCGGCATCCTGCGTGGGGGCCAGGGCATTGCAAACACCAAGCAGGGTAAGAATCTCCCACCTGCAGACACCAGCTCATGCCTGCCTCAGGACAGAGAGAGCACATCATCCCAGGCCTGAAAGCAAGGGAGGGAGGGGAGCGGGGAGACCACTATCTCCAGAAAAGAGAAAGCCATGCCCCATTCGGGGTTCTCCAAATGGGCCTTTTCCCTCAGCCTCCAGTCAAGAGTCACTAACCTCACTTGTCAGAGATACGGTGAAAGAAGAGGAGGAGAAAGAGGGAGCAGTGGGGGCCTGGGGCTGGAGGGAGAAGGAAGATGATGGAAGGGAGCAATTTGAAAAATCTTGGAAGACTCCAGTGGGATCCCCCATACAGCGGGCCCAGGCTCGGCATAAAAATCTCTGTGACGGAATGGAACAGCTGCAGCTGGCCCTAATCCCCACTGACGACTTCTCGGTCTCGTTCTCTGACTGCTGCCCCCATGCCTGGCATGCACAGCCCTCCCTGGGGCCACAAGGAGCAGATTCAGGACAGTGCCCACTGCCTTCACTCATCCCTCTGCACAGTCCTCCTTTTGCTCCCCTCCTCTCTCATCCAAGCCCAGACCCTAGCTCATGGCCCTGACTCTTCCTCCTCCCTCACTGCCTTCCCTCCCTGGGCTCTGCTTATGTTGGGTTAGTAGAATCCCCTGATGAGTGTGTCCATTCAAGAGCCACTTGGGACAAAGAACACAGTGAACCCATCTCCACCCACCAGCCACGGGCAGGAGGGGTGGGTTGAGGGGCCCAGGAGAGCACCTACACCCTATGTCCTGAGTCCAGGGGCCGTGGTTAGGGCATCTGGGTGGACAGAGGCCTGTGAACAGCCTGTGGGGTGGTGCGGAAGTCACCAGCAGAAGGGGCGCTCTGGCGTCCTGGGGAGGCCCTGTTGTGGTTGCCAAGAAAAGTGTAATTCCTTTTGGCTTACAGAGCAATTACCGGGCAAGAAAAGGATGTATCCCCAGAACTCGGGTTTGTTGGCAGTGCAGCTTGTATACAAGTCACATTATTGATGTTGTCATCAATTCTCCTTCCCAGTAAGTCGTGAGAAGGAGCCAGGTAGAGAGCATGCGCTGTTCACCACGGGGGCTCCAAGGGAGGTGAGAAGACTGCAGGGAGCCTGGGGGTCAAGCTCGGTGGCCCCAGCCCGGGTGGGCCCAGGCCCCCTTTGTGGGCCAGGTCCATTCTACACACACACCCAAGGGTGCTAAGGCCGTGGCACTCCACTCAACGTCCGCCACGGTGTCTGGGCTAGGGACCACTGAGGTGGCAGGAACCATTTAGAGAGCGGGGAGTCTCTAAACTAGGTCTGAGGAAGGACTTCCAGAGGACTCAAAGCTAATGTCTCGACAAGGAGGAAGGAGGAGACATCCTCTGTCCTTTCAGGAGAGGGGCTTCCACCTCCTCGGTCTTGTGAGCACGGACAGCCCAGGCTAGAAGCAGAAAACTGGACCCAGTGAACTTTGGAGGGATGGAGTCTGAAGCTCTTATGTTAGTTCAGGTCCCCCAACAAGCAGATGCCAAGCTGAGATTAGACATGCAGGAGTCACTGGGGGACACCTGCAAAGTACACAGGAGGGAGCAGGAGGTGGCAGGGGAGCCCTCAGAGCATGCTGCTGGTCCGCCTCCCATGAAAGGAGATGGGAAAGGAGGCTGAGCAGAAAGTCTCAGGATGGCAGCATAGTGTCGCCAAGCATTGTGCCATCCTTGGGCCATCGTTGCTATCAGAGGACTCCTGCGTCCCCCAGCCTGTCTAGTTGTTGGTTGAGAGCAGTCTAGGGGAATTGTGGTCTCAGCACAAATGCTGGGTGGATCCAGAGGGGTGGCAACTGGGGCTGCAGCCAGCCATGCTCCGCAGCTGTCCAGGTCCACACTGCCACCGTCTGCCGGGTGCTGAGATCTGATCTTCCATCCAGGGGCAGGGAGCAGCTCCTCCACGATTCAGTGTGTCTTCCTGGGGATGTGGGCCCTGTTGCTACAGCAGATCTCAGGGCCACACTGGTACCCATCCTCTCCTGTCCATATCCCTTCTCAATTCCCTTCGCTCAGCTGTCTCCACAGCAGGTCCTGGTGGCTAACCTGGAAAAATTTTATTCCTGAGGACGCTGAGGCCTTAATAAGCACACCTTCCTCAGGCCAGGGTTGTTGCAAGTGTCCATTTCGTTAAAACAGAAGAGGCCCCCAAGTAGGCCAAATGTGGGTTCCACACGTGTTCCTCCCTAGCCCCATTGCACAGAAGCAGCCTGGCCTCCGCTTGCTGATGTGTCAGTTACCCCTGCCACCACACAACTCCTTTTCTTCCGTGCTGGCCCCAAGCACATGCAGTCCAAGGACCCGGGCAGCGGTCGTAGCATACAGTCTGTGGGCCGCTCCCTCCGCAGAGCTCAGAGTTGTGGGAATAAAAGCACAAAATTCCCCCACTGGGTCATTGGGTGTGACGGTAACTGTGAGCCACTCCTGTTTTCTTTTTTGTTTTTTGTTTTTATCTTTTTCATTTTGTTGGTTTTGTTTTTATTTTTGTTTCTGTTTTTTTTTTGTTTGGAGATGGAGTCTCACTCTGTTGCCCAGGCTGGAGTGCAGTGGTGCAATCATGGCTCACCACAGCCTCTGCCTCCCAGGTCCAAATGACTCTCGTGCTTCAGCCTCCTGAGTAGCTGGGACTCCAGGCGTGTGCCACCAGACGTGGCTAATTTTTTTTGTATTTTTAGTAGAGAGGGGGTTTCACCGTGTTGACCAGGCTGGTCTCAGAAACTCCTGACCTCAAGTGACCTACCCACCTCGGCCTCCCAAAGTGCTGGGATTACAGGTATGAGCCACCATGCCTGGCCTATCCTTTTCTTTTTACTTATTTTTTTAAATCCACTCCTGCTTTCATCCCTTGGTTCCCAGGCCCATGTACTCTTCCTACTGGGGACATAGCATCCCATAGAGGCCTTTTGGAGTACTGCCATCAAGTTGGCACTGTAGCTGTCATTTAGAAGACCATTCCAGCAGCTGCCATCGGGGTGACCACTTGATTGAGGATATGCTAGCTGTCTTTGCCCATGCAGGCTGCTATAACAAAATATCATAAACCAGGTGACTTACAAACAACAGAAATGTATTTCTCACAGTTCTGGAGGCTGGGAAGTCCAAGGCATAGAGCTGTTCAGTGTCTGGTGAGCACAGTGCTTTCTGGTTCATAGATGGTGACTTCACTTTGCATTCTTAAATGGTGGAAGAGCATAGAAGCTCTCTGGGCCTCTTTTATAAGGGCACTAATCCCATTCACCTCCCAAAGGCCTCACCTCCTAATGTCATCCCCTCGGAGGTCAGGATTTCAGAATATGAATTTGGGGGAACACCAACATTAAGACCATAGCACTGGCCGTAATTCTCTAGGATCTGTCTGGTTTCCGTAGGGGCTGGACTGATGAGTTAAATGAAGATTAGAGAGGGCCCTGCACCCTTGCATCCTTTAGGTCTTTAGTGATGACAATGATTTCTGCCATCTTCCCCACCCTGAGTACAATATCCTTTTTGATTTACTCTCTTGGCTGGTAGGTAGTTTCAGAGTTTCCTCTGGGCCTTCACCCCCACAGACCTCACGTGGGTTTAGTATGTCAATCCCAATCCTGCACTTGCACACTGTGCAAACACCATGTCCCAGCAGTAAATGTGCCCAATCCTCTGGGGGCCTTGTAGGGTGTTGAATTCCATGTCCTGAGAAAGTGCTCCCAAATCAATGAATTCTTGCTTATTCAGTCTATGTTCTGGCTCACTTGGTTAAGAACCCTCAAAATCCAACCCAGGAGTGCTCCCCAGGCTTCTGCTGGTCCATGCTAGCTTGCTGTTGCTCTCCTGGCTCTGCAGGCCTGTCATCTTTCTTCTTGATCAGGCCCAGCATGTCCCCAGCTGGGTTGTGCTGGGCTTTAACCCTAGCATCAGCCTGCAGCCAGGAACAGAGGAGGGGGCATCTGTTGCCTCGCAGGGGAAAGGCCTTCACAGCATCTTCCAGCATGCAGTGCTGTTAGTTCTTTAATTAGAGAAGAGTGGGCCACCCACTCAAGGGTCCCCACTCACTCATCCTCCTGTCAGTTTCGGGGACCCAGGTTTTCCCCAGCAGGACCCTTACCAAGCACAACAGGCCTGCCTTGGCTGAGCTGCCCTGGAGCCCTCTGATTCCTACTGTCACATCCTGGGTCTGTTCCTCGGCTGTGTCCACTCCTCTACTGCCGGATATGGGTCTCTTTGGAAGCGACCAAATAGGATCTCCGACTCTGAGGTTGAGCCTCTAACTGCTGATGGCCCTCAGTTTCTCCTTCTCCAACATGACTTAAAAATAACCAGCCAGCTCTGCTGCCCTTGCAGCCCTGCTCCCTGCACATCTTTCAAATGCCTGAAGCACTGGACCTGAAACTCCCCTCCACCAGGATGTTCTCCCAGGTCACCGCTGGTGAAAGATTTGGCAACTAGGCTACCACTTTGTGCCGGGAACTCTCCAGGGCCTGCGTTCCACTTTGGGTGAGGTCCTTCTTGCCAGCAGGTGCTGAGAAAGCCAGGCCCAATTCTCTATTTTACCTTTTGCCACCTGTTTTCTTGGGCCCCTCTTGGTATCATCCAAGCAGGAGTCACAGGTCATTGCTTTCTGTCATCTTTGAGACAGATTCTATGAAGGCTAAAGGCCAAGTGCCCAGCGCTCCCTGGGCAGCCCCACATCTTGGATAAGATGGCCCCAAAGCATGTAGTTGAGCTCCTCTCCACTTACCTGGGTGAGATAGTCCCAAACCACCTTTGGCCATCACCCTCTAAACTCCCAGGCTTCCCTGGGGCTCAGAGTCAGGTTGCTCCTGTCCAGTGGCACGCAGCTGGGAAAGGTCACATAAAGAAGCTGTCTGGAAGACCTCCCCAGTGGAAATCTGTAGAGTCTGCACAACCCCAGGACACACCTGGCCTCGCATTCACCTGAAGCGCCAGTTCCCAGGCATCCTCAGGATGACGGGAGAGACAAGAGGTGGGATCCATTTAGTCATGGGGACACCATCAGCGTATCCCCCTGCCTCCACAGGATGGCCTTCACACCATCCCAGAGCAGCAGCCACTCTTCCCATCTTTATGGGACTCCCTCCAGTGGAACCAAAGTCTCAGCAGCCCCTGGGGATAAGAACTTTTGCGGCCAGGCGCGGTGGCTCACGCCTGTAATCCCAGCACTTTGGGAGGCCGAGGCAGGCAGATCACCTGAGGTCAGAAGTTCGAGACCAGCCTGACCAACACAGAGAAACCCTGTCTGTACTAAAAATACAAAATTAGCACGATATGGTGGCACACACCTGTAATCCCAGCTACTCGGGAGGCTGAGGCACGACAATCGCTTGAACCCAGGAGGCAGAGGTTGTGGTGAGCCTAGATCACACTATGGCACTCCAGCCTGGGCAACAAGAGCAAAATTCCGTCAAAAAAAAAAAAAAAAAAAAACTTTTGCTTCCAGTATCTCCTACTCGCACTGTGCTGCTTGCCCAGACCCCACCTTCCTGCCCCTCAGCCCCCTCTGTAGGCCCCCCAACTTGTGGGTTGGGACCCAGACTTCCTGTCTGTCTAGCCTCCTTCCCCTTCCTTCTGCCCCTGGTCTCCTGTACCCCCAACCTCCAACCCAGGCTTCTTCCTTCTGGAAAAGAGGTGTCTCCTCCCAACCCCCGACTCCCCACCTCCAACTCCAGGCAGGCTGTGGAAGTACAGAGGGCCAAAGGGAGGAGCAGGTGCCAGAGTGTGACTTTCCCTTGTGAGGAATCAGAAGCTCATTGCATTCATCTTAGCTCTGCCATGTGTCCCTGCCCATGCCATGGGTCATTGATGGACACGAGATGGGTGTTGCTGGAGGGCAACTGAAATCAGCACACCTGGCTTTCCCTGCTGCCCAGGCGGCCCAGCCAAGGAAAAGAGAGTGAGCAGCAGCCCAGGTCACAGAGATCCCTGCAATGGCACACAACCTTCTACCTGTACCAGCCTCCTGGGGTGCGAGAGCCCTCCTCTCCCTCCGCCCCTGCTCTGTGGACAGATGATCTGTCTATCTGCCTGCACCCTAGCATTGAGCATTGAGCTGAGGAGGAGGAGCTTTTGAGGATAGATCTAGACAGAAGAGCTGGAAGGACCTCAGGGATCATCAAGTCACCCTTGTATTTTCCTGAAGGGGAAACAGAGGCCCTGGGAGGGAGAGGAGATTGGCATAACCACAGGGTGAGTTGTCAGTAGCCACCCACCCTTGCTTCTGGACCACAGCATTTTCTCTACCCCAGTTCCTCCCACCAGCCACTCCCACTCCCTCTCCGAGCTCCCTGTGTCCTGGGTCCCCATTCACACATCTGCAACTCCCAGCGGAGGGAGAGCCTCTGCTTCTCAACTTCTTGGCAGCCCCTGTCCTTGGAGCACTCTTATTCCAATAATTTGCAAATCACACTAAGAGTCAAAGAACTGCAGTGCCGCTGAATAGCTAGGGGTGCGAGTTGGAGCCCTGGGTTCTAACCATAGTGATATTGCTTATAAGTTCTATTTTCCCATTTCACAAAAGAAAAACTCAGCACAGATGGGTTGAGCCATCTGCCTGTCAAGCCACAGCAGGGGGTCCAGCGAAAATTTAAAGCCAGGGCCTTTGACTCCAAGTTCCGTTTTATGCCCCAGGAACCTCCCCGTGACCCCCTGCACAGCATGTCGCCTCTCCAGGCATCTCTCTTCCCTCTGCAAAATTAAAGAGTTAGCACAAATAATGTCTCGGAGGCAAATACAGTGGGGTCAGGAGTGGGACCCACCCTGCCTCTGTCCACCCATGCCCAGGACCTAAAGGGACACAGCTTAGCACAGCAGGTAAATATTTTGTGACCAATCTTTGTAAACACCTTTTCTAAACCTTTGTTTCCTCTGTTGTCACTGAGTAATTGGTGTTCTGCGTCTCTCTCTCTCTCCCCATCACCCTGACCCTCCATGGTTCCGTTCTCTTTCATATGCTTCCCTACACACCCACACCTCCCATCTCCCCCGACGCCTGGCGCTGGGGTACCTCGTCCGGTCCTGACCACGCCCTCACCAACTCCTCCTGCCACCTGTCCCTTCTGCCTCATTCCTAGGGCTCTGGCCTAAAGGACACTGACATCCACTATGCAGAGCTGGACACCTCTGCCCTGGAACTCGTGCCAGGGCCACGGAACTCCGTGCCAGGGCCGGCAGAGGCTGTGGAGTATGCCACCATCCAGTTGAGCCCACCCTAACACATAACCCCTAGCCACCCACCCCTGCTTCTGGACCACAGGTAAACTCAGCCACCTCCCTCCTGCTCTGAGAGCCCCTTCTTGCCCTTCCTGGAAGGGCCTGCACCCCACCTGCTGGGCTTAGCAATGAAAGGGTGGGGGAGGTGGGCAGGGGCCTGGTGAGCACAGGAGAAGGAATGTGGACCAGGAGCCCAGAGGGCAGGAATGTTGTTCCATTTCTGCCATACACTGTTTCCCCTCTCTGAGCCTCAGTTTCCCCACCTGTGAAACCCAAATCAAGTCTAGGGCCCCTTCCTGTTCCAACAGTCCTCCTTATCCCTCTGTGGCCCCCAGAAGTGGCTTCACTCCCTGCATCCCAGCTGGCCCTTTAGCACTTACCAGCAAAGTGCTCCACTTCATTTTCTTTCCTTTTCTTTTTTTTTTTTTTTTTTTTTTGGTTTGTTTGTTTTGCTTTCTCGAGACGGAGTTTCGCTCTTGTTGTCCAGCTGGAGTGCAATGGCACAATCTTGGCTCGCCACAACCTCTGCCTCTGGGTTCAAGTGATTCTCCCTCTTCAGCCTCCTGAGTAGCTAGGACTACAGGCATGAGCCACCATGCCCGGCTAATTTTGTGTTTTTAGTAGAGACGGGGTTTCTCCATGTTGGTCAAGCTGGTGTCGAACACCTGACCTCAGGTGATCCGCCCACCTTGGCCTCCCAATGTGCTGGGATTATAGGCGTGAACTACCGCGCCTGGCCTCCACTTCATTTTCTTACCAAGGAGCCCCCAGGGTCAAGGCTGCACACCCACATTTCCTCTTGACCCCCCAGCCCAGCTGGACAGTTGAATTCAACCAACCTTTACTGAGTGCCTGCTCATTCCAGGCCCTGCACAGAGGGCCCGGGGTCCAGGGCAGTTCCTAGCCTTGAGGCACTCTCAGTAGTGGCCAGCTTGGGACTTCTAAGCCCTGGCCTGAAGGGGAGCCCACAGGCTCTGCAGGGATGGGTGGTGAGCAGGGCTCTCTCCACCCTGGGCCCTGGAAGATACTGCGAGGTACACAGAGGCCACAGTGCAAAGAACCCAGACACTGCCTGGGGGACATGGCAAGATCAGAGGAGTTTCAGCAAACATGCGACCTCCCTGAAAGCCAAAGGAAGGTGAAGGTGTCTCAGACTGAGAAACTGGAATCTGAGAGCTGGGGACTCAGGCCAAGGGGCCACATACCATGAGGAAGCCTGGCCTCAGCCCTTGTGCTGAGTGGTTTGGGATAAGCAGGGTGGGAGGGGACAGAAACAAGGACAGGTGGAGGAGACAGGACTGCTGAGAGGGACATGATGGCGCTGAGTGTGAGAGGGGTCCCATGGGTCCAGGAGCCAGCAGGTCCCAAGAGAGCTGGCCCAAGTGGATGGACCCAGGAGGGGCTTCTCTGGTGGCCCCACAGAACCTTTCCCACACACCAGGAGAGCCTGCTGGGTCCCAGGACCCACAGACAGCAGAACTCTGCTCCCCACTTCCCAGTGTTCCCCACCCCTACTACCTCTCAACAACCTCCTATCCTCCTGTGACATGCCATCCTCTGCAACCTCAACAGAAAAGTGCTTAGCCTCAGTCCCCCACTTAGGTATGGAGGAGTGAAGAGCCAGGGGCCCGAGGCCATCTGCACAGCATCCTTGGAGAACCTGGCATGGGAACCAGGATGTGTCCCTGCTCCAGCCTGTCCTCTGCCTTGCCAAGGAAGGGGGTGCTGTGGGCATGAGGAAGGGGCTGGGTGCCAGGTACGGTTCCTCCCCTCCCCAGCCCCTGTGAGCCAAGGGAGGCATGCTTGGCTACTGCAGCTCCTTGTGAGGTCTGGGTCCCGGGAGAGGCCGATGGGAGGAAGGCGTGAGGCTTGGAGTCGGGGAGACAGTCTGGGGGCCAGAAGAAAAGTCATTAATCCCATAAATCCTAATGTGGACCTTCTCCCGGCCTCTCTGAAGTACGTGGAGTTGGGGTGGGTGTAATCCCAGACGCCCCTGAAGGAAACCCAGAAAAGGGGGGTCTGCTGCTGCCCCCTCATTGGCTGCTTGAGCCCCAGAGAGGCCCTCTGTTTGGGTGCAGGGCCTGAAGGGCGCTGGACCAGGGTGCCAGGACAGGCGCTGTGGGGAGCTGAATGGGACCTGAGAGTGTGGGGGATGGGAAGGCAGTGAAAGGCACTGGGTGGGGTAGGCTTGGGGGATTAGCTGGGAATTAGCCCCTCCTGCCGAGCAGCCCGCCCCACCACACACTCTCACTTGCCTGCTTGGCAGCCCCACAGGAGGAACCAGGATGTCAGACAGGAACAGGTGCACCGCCATGAGGCAGACGCCCTCCCCCATCCCTCATCCTGGCCCCCTTACCTGGGGCGCAAGACTGGGCGGTAGATCCAGAAAAGTCCTGGATGTGAGCCCCTCACCTCCCCCTCGCCTCATCCCCAGGTCATTGGATAAGGCCTCAGCTAGGACCTCGCTGGGACCTCTGGACTGTTAGACACTGACAGTCAGCCCGTGGCAGAGCCAGAAGGGCCTCCCTGGGAAGAGAAGGGGGATTTGAGGCTGGGGATGGCGGGTGAGGAGCTGCTGGGCCCAGCCTCTCTCTCATGTCTCCCCTGCCCCCCAGTGGCACACTCAGCCCTTCCCCCTCCCGGCCCTCCCTGTCTGCCCACATTTCCTCTCCCCCAGTTCAACCCACCAGCGGCTCCCACTCCCTCTCCAGCTCCCTGTCTCCCGGGTCCTCATTCACACATCTGTTTCTCTCCTTGTGGCTGCCCCCCTCTTTCTCCCACTCTGGCTTCCCCTGCCCTTTCATCTCTCCCTTCCCCTGCGCTCTCCCCACTGAAGCTGCTGGTTCCAGAGGCCGGGACTTCAAAAGGAGATCAAAGCTGGGCTCCCCCATCAAAGACCGGGCTCTGCCAGGAGCAGACCCCTCCCATCAGGCTGTAACTCTCCCTGACAGGCCAGAGTCGTGCATTCCAGCCCCCTGGGAAGCACATCCTCAGCCAGCACCCGGTGCTGGACCGACCACTGTGCATGGGGGAAAGCTCCTGGCATGAGTGATGCAGGGAACCAGCTGGGAAACTGACACAGCCAGCCCCTTTTTGGCTGTGTGACCTTGGGCAAGTCATTGACCCTCTCTGACTGGGAGTTACATTAGGTTTTAAATAGGGCTATTATGGAGTTGATTGGGTTGTTGAGTGAATTAAAGGAGAGCAAGCAGGTAAAAGATCTAGTGCTGAGCCTGTTTTACAGCAGGTGCCCAATGAATTGCTGCTGTTAACACTGCTGCCATTACAAAGCCCTCTGCATGAGCGCCTGTGGAGATGAGAGCAGAGGTGCTGGGAGGAAGGCTTGCTGCTGCCCTGAGGGCAGGGGGACCCTGACATCCCCAGTCTGGGCCCCTGTTCACACAGAGGCTCCACATAAACCCCATTCTCTAGGCCTGGGCTTTGCAGGATGTAGTGGCCACTTCAAAGTCCCCATTATCCCCATTACCCTCCCCCGCCAAGCACTGGGCTCTCTCCCCAGTCTGGATTCCTCTGCTCAGGCCGCCGCCTCATCCTCAGTCTCTGGCCCCAGTCCTCCTCCTCGCCCTCAGCCCAGCCCCACATCCCTTAAGGGGATGAAGGCGTCTGGATGGGGTGGGAGGTGGGGCTGAGAGGCCGAGGCTGCATTTATGAAACTTTTCTTGGCTCTGAACATCAGGGAACTTCAGAGACGACGTGACTTGAGTAAGTCCCTAAACCTCCCAAAGCTTGTTTTCTCATTTGTAAAATAAGGGGTTAGCTGCCTCAAATCCTCCTTAGGAAGCAGACTCTGTCTACATGGTAATTTTAAAGAACCGAGGAGATAGAACTCAAAGATCTCTGAGCTCCCTCAGGACAGGGGGAGACGAGGAGGTGCCGATCTCCAGTCTGCACTGCTTCCCAAAGGCGGCTGGTGCAGACACACCCTGCATCTCCCTGAGCCCCTCGCAGCCCTGAGACACAGACCTTGTGGGTCCCGTGTCACCGAGCAAGGGACTGAGGCTTGGGAGGGGAAGGAGCCTGCCCCAAGTCACAGCAGCAGCACAACGAAGCGAACGTAAGCCTCTCTCGGGCTCTCCCCGCCCTGCCACCTGACCAGGACAGTCCTCCCAGGTTGCAAATGGGCACATGGAAGCTCAGAGCCAAGATACACAGACAAGGCTCCAACCTGCACCCCCCTCGTGTCCCCAGGCCCTTCCTGGGCTCCACGGATGTCTGCCCTCTTCCTCTGACACCCCTCCCTCCTCCCGCGTCCCAGGGCACCCCATGGTAGCACTCCACACATACACTGGTTCCCACCCAGCTTCCAGCTCCTCGACCCCAATCCCCCACACCAGGGCCTCCCTCTCCCCCAGCTTAGGGACTGGACCAGGAGAACAGCCTGATGGAATGTTCCACCTCTATGCTCCCCCATACATAGCCACTAGCTGCAGGAGGCTATGGAGCACTGGAAATGTAGCCAGCACCACCAAGTAACCGGTATTGTCGTTATGTTAATGCTAATGTTCTTTAATTTTCATTTCATTTAAACATGGCTACAGGCTGCCATACTGCACAGTGCAGATAGAGGCACCACCTGAATGTCTGGTCTCTGCCCTTCTTCTCTGCAGACACCTGCAGCAGTGGAATATATCGGGTGGGCAAGAAAAATTCCTGGCTCCTGAATTCCCCAGCACGGGACAGTGTCCTTGGCTGAACGAGTGGAGGGGAGCACACCCTGAGAAGAGAGGTGCCGCAGCGCCCACTAGGCTCCTGAGTCCGGGTGTGCAGCCCAGGAGCCCTGGAAGCCTGAGCACCCTCCCAAGGCCTTTGATGAGGAGGCGGGAGGGCCCAGGCTCACCCATGGAGGGGGCTTGGGAGCCTGGTGGCCAGAGTCTTCTGTCATCCTCATGGAAGGCCAGGCAGGCCAGGGTCAGACCGGGCCAGAGGCCCTCCCCAGAGCCAGCTACTCCTGTCCAGTCCTTAGGCCTTAGAGCCCTGACCCCAGCTGTGTTTAGAGGGCAGAGCAGAGGTGGGCTGCCTGGTTCCTCCCGTCCTGTGGGACCCGGGATAACCGAGGCAGGGGGTGGGGCTCCCCCTGCTGGACAGCCTGGGAAACGTGCCCCCGTGCTATAGGCAGAGCTGGGAGCCCCTCCCCAAGCTAAGTTCCCCCAGGGAAGCTGCCTGGGACTTCAGGTCTGGGATGGGAGATAGGATGGAGTGACCAAGACCCAAGACATCCCCTCCAGGGCCTAAGGTGGTGGGAAGCCAAGTGGAGGTCAGTATAGGACCCTAGGTGAACACACCACCCCATGCCACCCACGCCCTGCCCAGACAGAGTACCCTTCTTTTCCCTCCCCGCCTTCCTCTCTCCCTGGCTCCTGGGGGAGGGGAGGGATCGGTCATGGGCTTAAGAGTCAGGCAGACCAGAGTTCAAACCCTGCTCCGCCACTTACTTGTGTGTGACCTTGGGCAAAGGGGTGGAGCTTCCTGGACCCGCTGGGAGGGTGGGATGGACAGGATGAGAGGGTTTCAGGGATGCACTGCTTGCATGCCTGGCGGGTGGTGGGCAACCATAATCCCAGCTCTCTTCCCTGCTCTCCCCTCTTCCTCTCTCTTTCCCTAGAACCCCAGGATGAGATTGGCCATGCCCCAGGACCTCCAGAGCTACCCTGACATCTGGGAAGACAACGACCTGGGCCAGCTGCCCACCTGCTACCCCAGGACCATTTCCTCCAGCCTGTTTTCACTAGCCTCCCTGGGCTCTGCCCCTTCCTCTAAGGGCATTTGTGGACAAGACTCTGTCTCTTTCACACACACACCCTGCCCTTACCTCTGCGTCCAGGACAGCCCAGGACAGAAGCCCCATCCTATGTCCCAGTTCCCTCCTCCCAGACCTCCAGAGCCCTCAGGCTCCACTTCCCTCCACCCCAATCACGAGGATAAACCTGTGGGTGAACACCTGAGCGTGACTCCCACGGGTGAACATGAATTCTGAATGGGAAAGGGCAGGTGTGCCTGGGGGTGCACAGGTGGGCACCCCGCCACTGCCATACATTCTCATCCTCTCACAGAAGCTTCCAGACTCCCTGTTGGTCTCCCAGGCTCAGCACCAGCCCAGGCTGCCAGGCCTGAGTCTCCTGCTTTTCCTCTCCTGCTGGGAAGCTGAGCCATTAGCAAGAAGCAGTAGATCCCAAGGGGCAGCTCCCTCAGCCTTCCAGCCACCCCCAAATCACCTCCAAACTCTAAACCAACATCCGTCTTCCTATGCCCTATTATCTCAGGATCGTGCCTTTAGAGGCTGATCATCTAAAGGGGCCAAGGAACTCAGACCAGAACGCTGCCTCTTCTGGGCACTCAGAGCTTGGGATGTCTCTGCTGGGTTGAGTCCCTTCACCCACCATCAGGGCCGAGGAAGTCCAGGAGGCTTGGAGGCTCCTGGATTGTGAGGGGGCTCCTCCTGCTGGGGGTTATGAAGTTTTCAGGCCATTGCTGTTCTAGCCTAACTCTCCTCCAGCTGGGGGAGAGCCAACCCAGGAAGCCATAGAGAGAGACTCCCATCTTCCAACCCTCAGGCCTGGCACAGGTGAATTTCCAGAGTGAGCCCAGTGCATTCTATGGTCCTATAAGGCTGCCATTGCCCTCACTACCTCACCCTGGCTCACAGGCTAGCAGCCCCTGTGCAAGCCGGGAGGGAGTGGCCAGAGCACTGGACTAGGAGTCCAGGCATCCCCTTTCTCCTGTGCCAACAAGGGGCCAAAGGATGCAGGGAAGAGACCAGATCTGCAATGGTGGGGACAGGAGCCGGCACCCTCAGGGCAGCTCAGGAAAACTCCAGTCCCAGGTAAAATAAATCTCCTGTCAGGCCAGGTGCAGTGGCTCATGCCTATAGTCCCAGCACTTTGGGAGACTGAGGCAGGTGAATCACCTGAGGTCAGGAGATCGAGACCAACCTGGGCAATGTGGTGAAACCCAATCTCCACTAAAAATACAAAAATTAGCTGGGTGTGGTGGCAGGCGCCTGGAGTCCCAGCTGCTTGGGAGGCTGAGCCATGAGAATTGCTTGAACCCGGGAGGTGGAGGTTGCAGTGAGCCGAGATTGCGCCGTTGCACTCCAGCCTGGGCAACAGAGCGAGACTCCATCTCAAAAAAGAAAAAAAAAATGTCCTGTCCCACATTCTGAGTTTCATCTGGGCCCCCAGAGGCTGAGGAGGATTTGGGGGCCTCCACTCCTCTCATACAAACTTCTCTTCTCAAGAGTCCCCTCAAGATCTATTTTCAGGATCAATGGGAGATGGAGCCCTACCCTAGCAGAGAGCCAGAAAACTCAGCTGGAGGAAGGCCCAAGGCAAAACCCGGGCAACAGAAGTAAGTGTGGAGGGGAGGGGAGGGGACTCAGAAGGCTCTTAGTCTGGGCTGACATAACCTGTCTGGCCTTGGACAAAAAAGGCTCATCTGTCATCAGTATTTCCAGCCATCTTCCCAGTGTCTAGCCCTGGCCAGTGCCAACCAGAGCTCAGTCCTAACCCCCAAAACTGAACTATGGGTCCAGATATGAAACGTGTAGAAAAGGCCACAAACTCACCATCCCTCCCCACATGCAAACAGACTTGTACAGAGAAGGTCACAGCCCTGGCACAGGCAGACCCGGCATAGTTCTGCTAACGGTGGTTCCATTTTTTATAAGGAAGAATGGGTCCGTGTATCACAGTCGCTAAATCCTGATTTCAGCAAGGCATTTGTTCAAATGCAGACAAGACAGAGAAATGTGGGCTGTGTGATACATCCAGGTGACCTCGAAGTGTCTGGCCCCCAGTGCCATGTGTGGTGTTGCCAGGCTGTCTCTTTGGCCGGGCTCTTTTCAATTTATCATTTCCTTGGATAAAGAAATTATGCTCAGGGAAGCTCTAAAAGTGAGAGACAGAGAGAGTTGAAGCTGGGCGCGGTGGCTCATGCCTGTAATCTCAGCACTTTGGGAGTCCAAAGCGGGAGGATCACCGGAGGTCAGGAGTTTGAGACCAACCTGACCAACATGGTGAAACCCCCGTCTCTACTAAAAATACAAAAATTAGCCGGGCATGGTGGTAGGCGCCTGTAATCCCAGCTACTAGGGAGGCTGAAGCAGGAGAATCCCTTGAACCCGGGAGGCGGAGGTTGCAGTGAGCTGAGAGCCAAGATCACGCCACTGCACTCCAGCCTGGGCAACAGAGTGAGACCCTGTCTCCAAAAAAAAAAAAAAAGGAATTGTGAGGGACTAGGAATGTTCTGTAGAGTTAAAACAGAAATCAAAAAAAGTCTGTAAAAGGTGGAAGGTTAGCTCAAAACCAAAACATAAAGTGTAACAGAGATGGATGTAAAGTCCATTATTTAGGCTCAAAACTCAGCCACTGACATTTAGAATTAGAGATTCCCTGTTTGGTTCCAGTTCATATAAACTATTTCATTGACCTCATGCTAAAAATGAGTGAACAGCTTTTCCGGTTTGCTTTAAATATTAGGTGCACCCCCAGCACTGGTTAACTTAGCTGTTCAGTGATTACATCAATGACCCCAGTTTGTTTGCCTGCTTGCTTGCATGTTTATTTTGTTTTGTTTTGTTTTTAACACATTTCTGTTCTGTTAGCCTTAATTTGTCCTCTTGGCTTTCAGGTTAGTTCCCCTCATGGTCATAAGATAGCTGCCGCAGTTCCAGCCATCACATCTCTGCACACATTTCTAATAGAAGAACAGGCCAGCCCTTTTTGTATCTCTTTAAAAGAGAGGAAACCTTTCCCAGAAGCCCCTACTGGGCTTCCTCTCTACCTTGTTAGCTAGAATTGTGTCACACGCTCATACACTTGCCTAAATTATCCACTGGGAAGAGAAATGGGCTCACTACAACTCGTTGGACCAGTTATGAAGGAGGGTGAGCACTTAATTAAAATCAGGTTCTCTAGCCTGGGTAACATACTGAGACCTTGTCTCTACAAAAAAAAAAAAAAAAAAAAATTAGCCAGGTGTGGTGGCAGCTGTCTGTAATCCCAATTACACAGAAGGCTGAGGCAGGAAGATCGCTTGAGCCTGGGAATTCGAGGCTGCAGTGAGCTATGACCATACCACTGCACTCATGCCTGGGTGAGAGTGAGACCCTGTTTCTAAAAAGGAAAAATAAATAAAAATACAAATGATTAGGTAACCAAAAGTTCCTGCTCTAAAGGTAATGGACTCTCCATCATTACAAGCATTCAAGTAAGGACTGAACAAAACCTGTCAGAGGTATAAAAGGAGATTCTTGCAATGGGTCAGAGTTGGATGTGACGACCCTGAGGTCCTTTTCCATGTAGTTCACATGTATACACATTTCCTCAACAAGGGACCAGCTCAGGCTGTCCCAAGAGACTTGAGTGAAGACACAGGCAAAGACAGCGCAGGGGCTTCCAGGCTGAGCCCAGCCTCCTGCCCACGTGTGGGCTCTCTGGACCCATCCAGGGATGAAATTAACACCCACAGCAACAGACATCGGTGGAGCTGTTGCTGTGTGTGAGGCACAAGGGACCCAGGGAGAACTGGCCATTTGATTTCCAACTCAGAGCTTGCAGTGAAATTGGAGGGAGGAAGACAGGATACATGATGGAACCAAAAAATCATTCTATTTCCATAAACCACATGTGAAAATCAGCCAGATTTCTCACATATAAGTAGAAAAAGTAGTAATCCAAGATCCACACTCAACAACAGATGAGTGGGGACAGGCAGAGGCACTCTGGGGACACTGAGGAAGGACAGTGTTGTTAAAAATAATAGAACTGGGTGCTGCAGTTCAGACTGCAATCCTAGCACTTTGGGAGACCGAGGTGGGAGGATTGCTTAAGTCCAGGAGTTCAAGACCAGCCTAGGCAACACAGTGAGACCCTATCCTATTAAAAATAATAATAGGAGCTGACAATAACACAAAAGTGGACATTTCCAGATGTGATCATATTGTCCTTGTTTGGCCAGTGTCACCAGCATCTGGGCCCCCATTATGGGGCCTGGGTGCCCAGGGAAGTTAAGAGGAGATAAGCTCCATCTGTTCCTGTACATCTCTGCCCACCTCACCTCCGATGAGATTGTTATATCCTTGCTATCTACAAAATAGGACATTACAATGTTTGTTAAAAAAAAAAAAAAAGTAACTCCCAAATTTCTGAGTTTCCTATGTGTTGGGGCTGGGGCTAAGAACTCTATGTACATCATCTAATTTAATTCTCAGTAACACAGATGATCTCTTGATGTCCCTTTAAAGCTTCAGGGGTCACTTTTAGTATTCAGATAAAAATGGTTTCATTCCGTACAGTCTCCAAGATTCCTAAGCATGGCCAGGACCTGGCATTTTCATGATTCCCTCTCATTCTGATTTCCTCTTCTCTCTCAATCCTGTTCTGACTCAGTTTCTGAGTTCATGCAATTTTTTGGGTTTTTTCTTTTTGTTTTTGTTTGATTGTTTGTTGTCTTCTTGTTGACCTACAGAAGAAGAGATACCAAAACCAGACTTGGGAGACAGGGAGAGTCTAGGAAGGCTTCCTGGAGGAAGTGGCAGATGGGATCTGTCTCATCCTGAATTTTCCCCCAAAATGTTACTAACCTATGGCAGAACTTGTAAGATAATTTTCCTAGAAGTTGGGAGTAACTGGGGAGTAGGAGGGACCTTCTTATAGCCAAACGAGCAACTCGAAATTTAAAAATCAGACCTCTTGCTCTTGCCAGTTCCTGCTGAACCAGACACATCTTCTGGGTTCTGTCTTCAGCCTCTGCCCTCCAATCCCGTGGTTGACTCCCCTCACCCCTACCGCACTCCCCCATTTCCTGGTTCTCATCGCTTCCTGCTGAAATGGCTTTTGTCTTTGGAGCAGTTCAGCCCCACTCTTTGGCCTTCTCTTCCCAGTTTCACTCTGGTGGGTAGAGAGCTTTATCTGACACAATCAGTGGGTCATTTTCCGGAACAAAGATCCCTGTCTCCCTGGCAGCAATGCATGCCTTTCTCTAGAATACAAAAGCAGCTAGAGACACACACTTGACTCACAGCAATGATGAGAAGCAGGGATTGCCATTTACATAAGAGGAGACTGAGGCATAGAGCAGGTAAGAAGTTTGCTGAGGCTGAGGTCTCAAAGCTGCTAAATGGTGACATCTGGATTTGAAATAGGTCTGTGGGCTCCAGACTATCCCTCTTAACTGTGACATGAACTTTCAAAGAGGTGAGGCTTGAAGAAAGCTTGGAGCGAGGGAACAGATGGACAGAGAAGCCCAAGGCGTGAGGCAGAGTCCAAGACCTGCTGAGCCCATGGGAGTGAACCGGGGCAACTGAGGCAGGGAGCCTGGGAGGAAGCCATCACCGAGGCGGGCAGGAGATAAGCAGGTGGACTGGAAAGCAAATTAGGAGGAAAACCTAAGGGACAGTTGGGTCAAATCAAACAGAAGGACTGAGTATGGGGGCTGACAGAGAAGGAGGAATCAGGAATCCTGTCGAGGTTTCTGACCGGCAGCTAGGGAGATGCTCACTGAGATGGTGGCCATGCAGGAAGGCGGGGAAGGGTGTTCAGAACGTGCTCAAGTTCACACATGTGGGGATGGAGATGCTCTTAAGCTGCTGGGCTGTTGCTCCTGAGACAAGCCCACACTGGAGCGGCCAGCAGCCTACAGATTGTAATTAAAGCCACAGGGAGGATGAGCTCACGCAGGGAGAACGCGTGGAGGGAGGAGGTGAGGACTGGGATCCACTCAAGGAGCACTCACAGCAAAGGGGGAGGGTGACCATCGAAGGAAAGCAAGAAGCCAGCCAAGGTCAAAGCCAACGCCAAGGCCGCAGGCACCAGTGGGGCTCCGCCTGGGACCTGAGGCTGGACTTGCCCACATGGCCGAATGCCATGGGAGGCAGAAACGTCCTGAGAACAGCAGTTGGATTTAGAAGTGGTAAGGGGGTGACTGGAGAGGGGACTTGGTGACTTTGTAGACCACTGGTGATGCCACTCAGAGGAAAAACACCTGGAAGACTATTTGTTAAAAAAAAAAAAGTGAATGAGAGAGAACATCAGACAGCAAGGAACACTAATCCTCTCAAGATAGGAGTTGGGGGAGAAAAGATAAGCCGTGATCTGAAGAGACAGCTGGGGCCAAGGGAGAGAGGGTTTTGTTTGTTTTGTTTTAAGTGGGAGAGTTGAGCCAGCAGCTGTGAGCGAAGAGGGGAGGTAGAAAGCAGAGGTGAAGATTCAGATGGAGGCAGAGTTCGCGGCTTAGGAGCAGAACTCTCCCAAAAACACGCTCTGTCAAAAACATCCAAATCAGTAGAAATCCACTAGGAGATCAGGGCCTGACCAGGAGCCATGGTCTCAGGAGGGTCAGAGTAGGAATGAAAATGGCTCCTAGTGGAAGGAATGGCCAGGGGCTGGGAAAGCAGTTCTCAGGAAATACAGTGGCAGCCTGCGTCCTTCTGGGCCACCCATGCCCCCCAGCACAGGGGCCACAGCGAAGCTCTCTGCCCACCTCCTGGAGGCTGCTTGTCTGGTCCTTGCACCACCCACATGGGCTGCCCCTGCTGGTTTAGCATGGACCTGGGTTTCTCTCTCCTTATGCTCTCTGGGGCTTACCTGCATGCCTACAACTTCTACCCGAAGTCACCCTGTCCCCTGGCCTGGGTGTGCAGTATCCCAGCTCCTCGCTCCTTGATTTGGAGCAGAAGGTGTCCCAAAGTCCTCACACCCAAAGAAACTGAATTCTTCCTTGAGCCTGCCCTCCCCACAGCCACTGAAAGGTGTCTGCAGACCCAGCTCCTCCAGCCTCTCTTCCACATCCCCAAGCTCAGTGAGTTCCACCAGCAATCCTGTTCCTACACCATGACTACAACGGTGGCCGTGCACTGAGCCCGTGCCACTCACTGATCATTCCTTTATTGAATACTACTGGAGCAGCTACCACGTGCCTGGTGCTTTACTGATTGCTGGGATGCAATGGGGAGCAAGTCAGGTTTGTTCCTGCTGTTGTGTGGCTTGAAGCCTTCCATCTAGCATTGTGCTAGACACTGCGTGTGTCATCCTCTTTATTCCTACAGCAGCCCTGTGAGACAAGCATCACTACCTCCATTTTAGAAAAGAAGAAATCAAGGCCCAACGTGATAAGAATTCCACAGTTTATAGAGAGCAGATCCTTAACCTACCATCCCGGGAGGCTCTGCTTCCTGCACCCAGGGTTGACTCAGCTTCTCTAAGCTCAAGTTCCCCAAGTTCTCTTCTAGAGTGATTCCTCTCCCCTCTTCTCTCCACTGGAGGAGAGGGTGCATTGTTTGAGTCTGGAGACCGAGCTCTGAGGCCCGGCTCCTGGATCATGGCTGGGTAACCTGGAATGAACTATTTATTTCATGGCTCAAAGCCCAAGTCCCCTCCTTGGTAAAATGAGTGAGGATGATCCTCCAGGGCCTGCCCTCCCCAGATAGGTGCTGGGGGGATTACATGAGGTCAGAGATGTGAAAGTGCTTTCAGAGGCACCCACAGGCAAGGGGTTATGCTTATGAAAACTTTCTCTAAGCGGAAGCCCTGGCATCAGCAAATTACATATTAACGTGTGTTGAGTCACTACACTTCCTGTCCCAAGCTGTTTATACTGCGAGTGCTTCGCTAGCTGTGTAATGAAAGGGTTTTCCTCTCCTAAAGGAATTTCAGGTGTCTCCTAGCAGGGAGAGGAAGGAATCAGGGGCCTTCCTTGCACCTCTGAAATCATAGCCCAGAGGGCTGAGACTAGCATTTGTTGAGCATTTAGTATATGCCAGGCACTGGGCTAAGCTCTTTGCACACAATACCTCATTTATTTCTCATAAACCCTTAAGATGAAAATGCTATCCTTACTTCACAGATAAGAAAATGAATGTATCTGAAGCCACAAAGCTTTGAAGTGGTGAATTTAGGACTTAGAGCTAGGCCTGTCTGACTCCAAAACTCATGTTTTTCCCAGGAAAAAAAACCCAGCCCTGCCCCAAATCCCTGCCAAAAGCGACCTCCTCCAACTGCAGCCTCAGCACCGCCACTCTGATGCTCACTGGTGTGCCTCCTGCCCACCTTTGCACCACACAAGGAGCTCTTGGAGGACAAAGACTCTGTTGAACTCATCTTTGTATTTCCAGCCATCAGCACAGTGCCAGGGCCAGAGATAGCATCAACGAACATTCTGCCGAATGATTGGATGGTCAAAGAATAACTTTTGCTTAAGGGCAAAATTGTGACTCTCATGCACATAATCAAACTATGTCAAAAATTGTATTTAGTTCATTAATTCATGGGGGAACCAGTAAGATATTACAACTGGTTAAAAGAAAATCTCAAAGAACCTGAAATATAGCTCTCATAGTCTGCTCCGATCATTGTCTGCTCCACCTGCCGTAAGAAAACACCATAGGCTGGTGGCTTACACAAGGGAAATCTATTTCTCACAGTTCTGGAGGCTGGAAGTCCAAGATCAAGGTTCTGTTGTCTGATGGGGGCTCACTTCCTGGCTTGTGTGTCCTCTTGCTGTGGCCTCACACACCCTTTCCTCATTGTGTTATTACCAGTTTTCTGTAACTTCCAGGGCTATAAAATAGCTCAAAGACCATGAAAGCCTGAAAAAAAAAACCAGAAGAGTATGCTAGACAAGACACCCAATCATCTTTTTGGTCCATTTCAAAGTCTTTCACAATTCTTCCCTATAGAACGCATCAATGAAAACAGTTGTCTGGGATGCCGCTGGGAGTGTCCACTCCCCCATCCACCCCCAGTCCCATCTCTCTCCGGTTGCGCTTTGTCAAGCTTCTTTCATCACCCACTTCCATCAGACAGTGGGTGGTCCCACAGCTTGGCCCTGAAGCCTTTCAACTGCCAACCAACCCCACCCAGAGTGATATTGACACCCCAGACTCGCACTTACAACTGCCTGTGCAGTATCTCCTTTGTCTGGAGTGGAGAAAGAAGGCTGCATTACAATGTCCTAAATGGAGGGGGCCTCTGACTCAGAACAGCCACGCAAGGGCACAGGTGACCTAGGAAGGAGGGCCCTACAGTGCATGTACTCCCTTGTCACTCACATTGGCATTGGCCCATGGAAGATCTTAGCCCCGGAAAGAGGGTGCCTGACACAGTCTTACAGGAAAGGGGCATCCCCAGGCTGCCCAGACCTAAGGGCTCCTTCACCAGCTAGCAGGGCACCATCGAAAAATTTAAGACCGTGTCAGAAACTGCAGCTGACAAGGGGCCGAGGGTGTAAGAGGAAGATCACGCATGAGAAGGAGGCTCCCACTGGAAAATCAATGGAAAGCAAACCCTGGGATGTCTAAATGCCAAGAACAGTCCAGCTGGCTCATTGGAAAATTCAACCTTGATTTCAGATCCCTTGAAAATCCAACATTTGCTCTTAAAAAACAATTTCTGATGTCTTTATCTGTCTTCCTTTTATGAAAGTCAAGTTCTACCTGCAGAACGGTGTTTGTGATGCAGGTCCACAGTGTTTATCTCTGGAATATCAGTGGGCACAAACTGGCTAAGACCCCAATCAGCCGCTGACAGCCTCACATCTCTAGCCTGCACTAGCAACAGCATCTAACTAGTTTGCTGGCCTCCAGTCTCGCCCTTTAACCCAACCCACAAGGATGCCAGAGTCAGTTTTCCAGATACATTTGGCCTTATCATTTTCCTGCGTAAAGTATTTCGTTGGCTTCTGATTGGCTGCCTGTAAGATAGAGGCCTGTGGTGTCCAAGGTGTTCCACAACTGCCCCCTGCTCACCTCCCAGCCTTGTCTCATCACTCCCTGCTCTCTTCTTTGGGCTCCACCCTCACCAGTTTCTGGGAGTTCTCTGCATGCCCCAGACCATTTCTCCCACCTTTACTCACACCCTTCTTCTGACCAGCTCCTATCCCCTCAGAGATTGGTTCAGGTGTCCTCCCAGTGCTCTCTCTCTGCTCCAGCATACCTCTGTCAATCACCACATCGCTCCTCTATGTTGACAGGTCTGCTTCCCTTCCACCAGAGGACGGGCTCCTTGAGAGCAAGCATCATTTCCCGTACCATTGACTGCTGTCCTCGCAAAATGCATGTCCATCTAGAACCTGGGAATGTGACTTTAATTTGGAAATAGGGTCTTTGCAGATACGATCAGGGTTAACATGAGTTCACACTGGATTAGAGTGGACCCTCACTCCAATACAATTGGCATCCCTTTAAGAAGAGGGAAATGTGGACCCAGCGGCACACGAGGGAGAATGCCTTGTAAAGACAGAGCAGATTGGAGTGAGGCTCTACAAGCCAAGGCATGCCAGGGACTGCCAGAAGCCATCAGAAGCTAGGAGAGAGGTGTGGGACAGATTATTTTCTCGAACCTCAGAGGGAGCATGACTCTGCCATCACCTTGATTCTGGGCTTCCAGCCTTCAGAGCTGTGAGAGAAGAAATGTCTGTTGCTTTAAGCCACTCTGTTTGTGGTAATTAATTACTGCAGCCCTAGGAAATTCATAGAGTTCTTATCAGAGCCCCTAGCCTGGTGCTTGGTAAATGTTGAAAGGGTGAATTAATGGAAGGTCTTACAATACACTGCCTGCCTCACTCCCTGGCCTCAAGTTGTAGCTGAGGAAGGGAGAGAAGACTCGGGACCAGAGGACTCCCTCTGACCAAGGGAGACAGGCTCAGTCAACACATGTTTATTGCATACTTAGCAAGTGCAAACAGCTATACCCCATGTAGTGAATCAGAAACGACTCTCATCCTAACAAAAATGACCTAACGCCATGGATAATAGTATTAGTCCGTTTTCATACGCTATAAAGAACTACCTGAGACTGGGTAATTTATAAAGAAAAGAGGCTTAATTGACTCACAGTTCAGAGTCACTGGAGAGGCCTCAGGAAACTTGCAATCATGGCGGAAGGAGAAAGGGAAGCAAGGCACCTTCTTTACAAGGCAGCAGGAAGGAGAATGAACACAGGAGGAACTACCAAACACTTATAAAATCATCAGATCTTATGAGAACTCACCATTGTGAAAACAGCATGGGGGGAACCACTCTCATGATCCGATTACCTCCACCTTGTCTCTCCCTTGACGTGTAAGAGATTACAGGGATTATAGGGATTGTAATTCAAGATGATACCGGGTGGGGATACAAAGCCTAACCATATCAGTGATGCAGCCATTGTCTGTGGAATGCATTGCCTGTCACGGAGGTCTGGGTGAGGCTCATCTCAGCATGGGTGACGGGGCAGAGCTGCTGAGGGAGGGGAAGATGTTGAGTTTGCAGAAGAGAGGCTTTTAAGGGGACAAACTCCAAACATGGAACAGACAGTGGAATGAAAGAGACGTGTCCCCTGTGGTTCCAAGGCCAATGTTTAGAATTCACAGGAAAACAGATTTAGGCTCAATCTGAGGATGAGTTTTCTAATAGGAGGGAAAGAAAACCAACACTGTTGAGTGCCTGCCCAACGCCAAATAACAGCCCCGCGAGGCAGGTGTTACTCCCTAGGCCCAATCCACAGATTGGAAAACTAAAGAGACCTGCCCTAGATTCCATGGCTGAGGGTGGAGCCAGGATCCAAGCCTAGGACTGCCTGCCTGCAGGTAAACACACCACCCCTGTTCCCCAAAGGCCATGTTGAGTATCCCCAGCTGTCCGTGGTGGAATCCAGAGTCAGGACAGGCTAGATGAAGGTGATCCAGAAATGCTCCAACTTCTGGGAAGGAGGGTGGGCTAAATAACCTTTAAAATCTCCTCTAAGTCCGAGGGATTCACTGGCCACCTTGGATCACAGGGACGATGCTGCAATCACTTTCCAACACCTCCCTGTCAGCATCACAGGGCCAGAATCCACACGTGCCCTCAGCAGCTGGCCTTGAACGTAGACCAGCTCTCAGACATGGAGCTTGCCTGCTGCATCATCTTTTTATTTTTTAATTTAATATTTATTTATTTATTTATTTTACTTTTTTGGGAGAGTATCTCACTATGTTGCCCAGGCTGGTCTCAAACTCATGGGATCAAGCCATCCTCCCGCCTCAGCCTCCCAAAGTGCTGAGATTCTAGGCATGAGCCACCATGCCCGGCCTGCACCATCTTTTTAGCCCACAGAGAAGAACCTTAAGTGGAGAGTGAGTAGATTTTAGCCAGGCAAGAAGGGACAATAATGTTTTTGGAATGGCATCTACAAAAGGCGAGTTGTGAGAGAAAGCATTTTCTGGACAGGGAATGAAAAAGCGTTATCAGTAAAAGGAAGGGAGTAGCAGGAGATAGAGGCAGCCGTAAAGGAAATCAGGTTAGATCTGGAAGAACCTTGCAGGCCAGCTGAAGGGACTGAAACTCATCCTCTACACAAAAGGAAGCCATTGATAACATTCTCATATACAAAATATATAAAGAACTCTAATAACTCAGCAAATAAAAGACCAATCACCGGCCAGGCACAGTGGCTCACACCTGTAATCCCAGCACTTTAGGAGGCCTACACGGCTGGATTGCTTGAGGCCAGGAGTTCGAAACCAGCCTGGCCAAACATGATGTAACCCTGTCTCTACTAAAAGTACAAAAATCAGCCAGGCATGGTGCACGCCTGTAATCCCAGCTACTTGGGAGGCTGAGGCAGGAGAATCACTTGAACCTGGAAGGTGGAGGTTGCAGTGAGCTAAGATCGCGCCATACCCAGCCAAGGGCCTTCCGCTGCCTCCCCAGAAGGGAGGCTGAAGGGTAGCTTGTCCTCAATGGTCCTGGACGTTGGTTTCTGTTCGTGGTGCATCTGCCTCTGCAGTAGACTACCTGTGGGTGGACTAATCTGTAGTCTGTTCTCCAGACACCGCCACCCCGTACGGTTGTGCAGATTGTACTGTGTACAGATGGGGCTGCTGAGATGGTGAAAGGAACTGAAATCCAGCCTGTGCTCTCATCAAAAAGCAAAGGCATCTTGTAGAGGCAGCAGCCCTTACCACTCCCCCAGCCCCTCTGACACAGGTCCCACTTCCTAGGCCAAGACTGGGGCAAGGAAACCAAGGCACCCACCGCAGGCACAGAATGTGAGGTCTAGCCCCAGAACTCAGCAATTGGGCTGGGTGTGGTGGCTTACACCTGTAATCCCAGCACTTTGGGAGGTTGAGGCAGTGAGACTGCTTGAGCCCAGAAGTTCAAGACCAGCTTGGGCAACATAGCAAGACTCCATCTCTACAAAAATTTTTAAAAATTAGCCACACATGGTGGCACGTGCCTATAGTTCCGGCTACTTGGGAGGCTGAGGCAAGAAGATCCCTTGAGCCCAGGAGTTCAAGGCTGCAGTGAGCCACAATCACACCACTGCACTCCAGCCCCAGCAACAGAGCAAAACTCTGTCTCTAAATCAATTAATTAATTTTAAAAAGTTTTTTAAATCAGAAGAATATAGCAAATTTTAGAGGCAGTTTCCAACCCTGCACATGGATGATCCTGTCTCACTCACCTCACTCTAATCTTGGCCCTAGTTCCAATAAAATTTCATTCATAAAACCAGGCAGGCCGGGCATAGTGGCTTACGCCTGTAATCCCAGCACTTTGGGAGGCCGAGCTGGGTGGATCACAACACACGGTCAGGAGTTCAAGACCAGCCTGGCCAATATGGTGAAACCCTGTCTCTACTGAAAATACAAAAATTAGCCGGGTGTGGTGGCAGGTGCCTGTAGTCCCAGCTACCAGAGAAGCTGAGGCAGGAGAATCATTTGAATCTGGGAGGCAGAGGTTGTATGCAGTGAGCTGAGATCGCACCAATGCACTCCAGCTTGGGCGATCAAGCGAGACTCCATCTCAAAAACAAAAACAAAAACAAAAACAAAAACAGGCAACAGCTGGGCTGTGGCACACGCCTGTAGTCTCAGCTACTCAGAGGCTGAGGCAGGAGGATTGCCAAAGTCCTAGAATTCGAGACCAGCCTAGGCAACAGTGAGACCTTGTCTCAAAAAATAGATAGATAGATAGATAGATAGATAGATAGACAGACAAAAGAGTTAAAAATAAAACTAGGCAGAAATCCCATGAACCATACTTTGCCAATTTTTTTTTAAGTATTGCATTAAAATATTATTTATCTTGATTGCTGGGCTGCCCTGCTCCTGCTAGCCCTGACTTGTGCCCCTAGTCCTCATCTCTCAGATTGGAGGCCACTCTGGATTTCCTTGGTACCAGCCACAGGCCAAGAGCCTGAAGGGGGTTACAGGGAAGGATCAGCTGCAAGGATCTCAGGCCCTCGCACTGCCTGAAGGCACCTTCTGCTCGGCTTGTCTGTTCCCTGCTGGTGCAGGATATTCTGAGAGTTCCAGAGGGAAGCAGGGCATAAACTGCCTGGGGCTCAGCAGAACCACCTGTGGTCTCTGTCATCCCCTGGGGTTCTGACCTCTAAGTAAAAAGTAGAGGAGGCAGAGGTGGAGACCAGACCCAACAGCTCCTTCCAAACGGTGGTTCTGCCTCTCTCCTTGGGCTTCCCAATTTCCCAGGAAGCCTTTCCTGAGTGGAAGGGCAACTACCCTCAGGTCTCTGCTCTGTGCTTAACTTTTTTCCCCCATTCATCCATCACTTAGTCACTTATTTAACAATCATTGGTCCGTACTATGTGCCAAGCATTTGTTAGATTCTAAAGATACAGAAAAAGCCCCACTACTCTCAGAGCACACAGAAAGAGAGACCAACACACACAAATAATTACAGTAATGTTCTGTATACAAAGTGCAAAAAGAAAACCTGTGCATGCACAGGTTTAGCTGGAGCATGGAAAAGGGTATGATTACTTGTCTCTGGGAGCCTCAGAACAAGGGGGCCCGATTTCTCCAAAGAGACAAGGTGTCAGTGGATCTTCCCAACAGAGAGAAGAGCACACACAAGAATCTGGATGGAGAAGGAGCAATGGAAACAGAAGTGAGAGAACTGATTGAAAGACAGAGGCATTGTCATAGCTGGGTAGTAGGCAATTGACATGAGCTTATCTGATCATAGGGGTAATTGCGCTACCATTTCTATGAGGTTGTTGAGAATGTTAAATCAGTTATCTAACCCTTAGCACAGTACCTAGCACAAGGTAATCACAATGTTGACTACTACTACTCATTAAAGCATTGCATGAGAATAAAAGTTTAGTCACATAGATGGATTTTTGCACATGGGGAAAGGTTGATTCAATCAACAAACATCTACGACATCCCCAGACCTTCTATAGTTAACTTTCAGAAATTCAATGATCAGTCCTGAGTTTAAACTAAGCCTTCTTGGAATTTAAAGCTAAACTCTTTCTCTCTTAAGCTCTAGCTCTTGCAAATCAAAATCGCTTTGCCCATAGACTATTGTATCTGCATCTGCCTCAAGTTAAAAAAAAAAAAAAAGAAAAATCCATTCAGCAACTCAATTGACTTCTTCGTTCTAGGCTGTAGCCGCCCTCCCCAGAGGCATCGATGTCATTGACTCATTGGGTGCGGGGCCTACCAGGTGATAGGAACACGTAGGTTTACTATTTCAAAAACATTATCCAGCCTCTTATGAAACTAGCAAGATTTAGGGATGAAGCTTGGGTAATGGGGATGAGGGAAGGCTTAGATCCAAGAGGTTTAATTTACAGAAGAGTTTGTCTTTGGGGGGTCTTTCTTGTTCCTCCCAGGAGGGAATAAAATATCCTGCTAAACTGTTCCACTTGATGGAAGTAGGATGCCGTATATTTACTGAGCACCTACTATGTGCCAGGCTCTCTTCTCAAAGGGGTTCCTCGAAAACACTGGGATGATTCTACTTCTCTAGATTCCACCTGAGGCATCTATCTCATGGGGTCAGGGGTAGGATTATCCCAGCTCCTGGAAGGTTAGAGAAAGGTTATTGCGTAGCTCGGAATTTTAGAAAACTGAGTTTCTACTTCTTCCAGGATTCCTAGCACTCAGAATCTGCCCTTTGGAAAACTGATTCTGCTATTTGTATTTTCTATTTCTATTTTCTAGCTTTTAACAGATACAGTTATATTTGAAAATACCAGCCTGTCTTTGGCAGTGCTAAAAGAACTAAAGAAAGGATTTAATTTCAGCATGAGCTGAAGTTAAAAGGGAAAAACCGTCGCTTACCTCTGGAGATGCTGGTCCCCAAAGGGATGTGAGACCCCTGAGAGAGAGAAGTCTTGGCTACTGGGGAGGCCTTGAGAGATGGAGAAAGTAGGTTGGGTTTCTGGCTTTCCTGGTTTCTAAAAAAAAAAAAAAGTTCAGGAAATGTCACCCCAAAATATTCAGCTCTGGTATGCTGATTACCCCAAACTGAGAGCACTTGGGGTACAGTAAATGCAGTCAGGGGTTCTCTCTCTGAACTCCCTGCATCTGCCTAAAGACAGGTCCTCCAAAAATAAGCCAATTGTCATGAATCCCTCCCCAGGAATCCATCAACCAGTGAAGACTGGCTCCTATCACAGGAGAGAGAGGAAACTGGGGTCTAGGGGGCACCCACCCAGGCAGACTTTGTCAGACTGTCGCTTATTCTCCCAAAGGCCCATTCATCTTTCCAAACCTCATATACTCTCCCCTCACTTGCCTGCATCCCCCCTTCTCTCTCCTCCATGAAGAATGCATCTCAGCTTCTAGATCTCACTGGGTTTGGGGTATGCACTTTTCCTTCACGTGACGCCCCTATGCACACAAAAAACGTGTCTACCTTTTCTCCTGTTAATCCGCCTGCTGTCAGTTTATTTCATAGACTCAATTATGGAAGTCTCAGAGGCAGAGGGAGGGGCTTCCCTCCCCGACACTGGCTCCTGCGTGGATCAGCTGTTGTTCCCTTCCTTCCTTGGGGTATCCACAAGAGCCCCCCCTTGCCCTTGCAATGTCTCCCTTGTCACTTGAGTCAGTCTGGGAGGCTTTCTTTCTATTCCTTGCAAGTCACCATCCCAATGTGTTTCTTTTTATTTTTTAAATTAATTTATTTTGGAGTGGAGGACAGGGTCTTTCTCTCTTGCCCAGGCTGGAGTGCAGTGGCATCATCACAGCTCACTCCAGCCTGGATCTCCTGAGCTCAAGCGATCGTCCCTCTCCAGCCTCCTGAGTGGCTGAGACTACAAGTGTGCACCACCACCCCTGGCTAAATTTTGTACTTATTTTTTAGAGACGGGGATCTCACTATGTTGCACAGGCTGGTCTTGAACTTCTGGCCTTAGGCAATCCTCCTGACTGGTCAGAAGCTCCAGATGCTTTGGGTCTTCCTCACCACAGGCCCCTTCTGCTTACTGTGTGCCAGGCACTGGAGACAAAAATAAATATATAAATATCCTGCCCCCCGCCCTGCCTGAGGAGCCCCTGGCTGATGAGGTAAATGGGCTGGGGGAGCCTTTCAGGGGATGCCAGTAAGAGTCCCAATTCTGGAATTCCCTCCTCCAAGGCACTGAACTAGGCCCCGTTAAAATTAACTCCACCAATTAAAGTCATCGTTAGGAGACAATGCTGCCTGTCTTCTTCTTTATTTTTAATTACAAAGCCTGGCCTAAATTTGTCAAACTATTTATAATTAGAGCAGAGTTCCTAAGCAAAAGGCCAAGGAAGAGGGGAGGGGAAGAAGAGATAGAGAAGACAGGGGTTCTTGGTCTCCCTCCCCAGGCCTCTCTGGCCTGGTCCGGGCTCATCTACCTCTGGACAGCTGTGACAGGCCACTGCCCCGCTAATGGATGGGCTGTCTAGGGAAGCACTCGCCGTCCCCTCCCTCACCTCTCCGTGCACACTCTAATTATAGTCATTAGGGAGTCACCCTGAGCGACGGGAAGACAAGCGAGTGGTACATCGGCAGCCCGGGAGGCCGGAGGTGACTGGGAGTGCCGCAGGACTGGCTCAGGCTGGAGAGCAGAGCCTGGAGAAAGCACAGCAGCGGAGCTCCTCTCCTGCCCTCTCCCTGTGGGGAGGCATCCATCGCTCCAAACAGCCCATGGCTGGCACAGCAAGAACAGTGGGAGGGTGAGAGTGAGAGGCTCTCGACAAAGTGGATGCCTCTGGGTCCCGCCTCCAGGCCCCCGCCAGCTTCAGGGCGCTCTGTAGCCACGGCCAGCTCCTGCACTTCTAACCACAGGATGGTTGGAAAGAAGGCTTGGGAGGGAAGAGGCTAAAGAAAATCCTTGTGTCTGCTGGGCAGAGGTCAGACATGGGGCAACCTCTAAACTTGGTGGGAGAGAGCAGGGCCCAGTCTCCTGGGCTCCCACCTCCAGCCTCTGCTCCCACCCAGAGGGATGGGACTCTGCCTCTCCTGGTCCAGGGTGTAGACCAGGTGGTGGCCCAGCCCCCACTGTCTCCCGGGGCCACAGGTGGGGAGTGCCTCCTCTTACCACATGCCACCTCTTGCTAGCCAGGACCAGCTTCGAAAGCACCCCCCATCCCTGCCCTCCCATGTCCAAGGTGGGACTAAATGGCTGTTCCATTCCACCCCAGCCTGCAGTGGCCAGTGACAATGCTAAGTGCATCCTGAGCCCTGTGCCCGATGGTCAAGAAACTCCCCACCCTTTTGTGTTCTAGGAAAAGGCTCACTGCCAAGAAGTCCCCTTCCCCAAGATTCCTTGCTTAGGTGTGAGAAGGCCAGGCACAGACACTCCTAAGTCCCATCCTTTGTCTCCTAACCGATTAGCCAAACCAGCAGCCAATCTAGACGAAATGCCACCAGCTTGACCCGACTACACTTGAGTCAGGCGTCTCTGCCCTGAACTTTACCCCACCCTCAGCCCGAGCCAGCAAGGGAACTCAGGACGCCCTTCTCAACGCCCCCTCCCAGGATGCAGGGGCAAACATTCCTGCATCAGCAGGGGAGCCAGGCCACCTGCTGGCCCCACTCCCCACACCTGGCTCCTTTTAGCCTTATTTATTAAAAATAATAGACCAAGAAGCAGCTTCTCTGCTCCTTCTGGAATCTCCACATGGTTCAGCCCACCTGCCTCCACTCCTGCCTCCACCACGTCCATCAGGGTGACTCAGAAGTCCTACAGGGTACCCACCTCTGGCCCCCAGGCCTTCAGCAGCTGCTCCTACACGAGTGGGCCCAGTGCCTGCATCAGCTCCTCAAGCTTCTCCCGCGTGGGCAGCAGCAGCTTCCGGGGTGGCCTGGGCGGAGGCTGTGGTGGGGCCAGTGGCATGGAAGACATCACCACTGTCACGGTCAACCAGAGACTGCTGAGCCCCCTTAACCTGGAGGTGGACCCCAACATCCAGGCCGTGTGCACCCAGGAGAAGAGCAGATCAAGACCCTAAACAACAAGTTTGCCTCCTTCATAGACAAGGTACAGTTCCTGGAGCAGCAGAACAAGATGCTGGAGACCAAGTGAAGCCTCCGGCAGCAGCAGAAGATGGCTCGGAGCAACACTAACAACATGTTGGAGAGCTACATCAACAACCTTAGACCACTGCTGGAGACTTTGGGCGAGGAGAAGCTGAAGCTGGAGGCGGAGCTTGGAGAAGCTGAAGCTGGAGGCGGAGCTTGGCAACATGCAGGGGCTGGTGGAGGACTTCAAGAACAAGTCCCTTAGGTGACGTATCAGCTCTGCAGGTAACCAGGTTCACTGCTGCGTTAATGAACTCCCCTCTATGCCCCTAACCAGCTTCCCGACTCTCCCCTGTCTCAGGGCTTACTGGTTAGTAACAAAAACAAGCTTGTCTTTCTTGAACTTTCATGCCGTGCCATGCACTATGCTGGGCACTTCCCAGGCATTTTCTCAACCTTGGGAGTTGAGCACTGTTATTGTTCCCATTTCTCTGATATGGAAATTCATTCTTCTCAGCTGTAGAAAGGCAGCTCCATGGGTCTACCCCACCAGCCCTACAGTATATGATCACGCCCTTGCCTCATAGATTCCTTGTGAGGGTTAATGGCACAGCATGAAGGTTCAAGAAAGATAGCGCTCCCCATGCCATCATCATCAATCACTTATATGGCAGGTCCTTAGAACAGTGTCTGGCACACAGTTGATGCCATATAAGCGATTGTTCTTACTATTAACACTATGATAATCACATGGATTGTTAGGTTGCGTTGTCACTGCGATGATGATGGCATGGGTCACTATGTGAAAAAGGTTCAGCAGTGCTGGGTTAAGTAACTTGTCTAAAGTCATACAACTACAATGTATCCACTTGTAATGTGCCGTATAATTCACTTCTGTATTACCCAGTTTATTCACTATCTTCATTGCTTGTTGGCCCCGTTGCTAGAATGTGAGCTCTGCAGGGCGGGGATCTCTGTTTTGTTCACCGCTCTATCCCTAATGCCTGGATAGGTCCTGGAACATAGAGGGTGCACAATAAACATTGTCCAGTGAGTGCATGGATGAATAAAAGAATTCTAAGGCTTGTGCTCCTTACCATTGCACTCGAAAGCAGCCTTCTGGTCCTAGACCTGCAGTTTCCTTTGGAAGTCAAAGTCAACCTAAACCATTCCTGATGGGGAAGGTGAAAAAAGCACTGTCTCCCCAGCCCATGAATAATCCCTTTACTTGGATAGGGAACTTGTGGGTTTCTGGAAAACTTGCACATGCATCACCTGGTTGGAGTCACTGGGTGTTCCTATTATCTCCATTTTACAGAAGGAGAAACTGAGGTGCAGAGACCTGCTTGGGTCCTTCCCTGGGAGCCATCCTGCCACCCAGCCCTAGCCTAGCCTGGGACCAGCCTCCAGCACAGTCCTCGGCCCCATGGGCCACAGAGCAGACGAAAGTCCTGCTTCCCTTTCTGCTTCACTAATTATCCTTTTAGCTCGCACTGGTGTATTTTTGCCACACGATCTGCAGTTTTATTTTTATCCACCTCTCGGTAATGGTATTGGGGCCGTTACTCAGGGAGGCTCCTGGAGCCGAGCAGCTCCCCAATTTACAATTGCAATTATGAACTCCGACAGAAACACATGCAGCTGGCGTCAATTTTAAGCAATATTTTGATCATAATAATTAAAAAAGTAACTTATGGCGTGCACGCATTAGATAAATTAATGTTATTCCAAGGCTCTGCTAAAAGCCGTGCAAGGGAGAGAGGAGCGAAAAAGGAAATGGTGCCCCAGATCTCTCAGGGCCCTGGTAGTCTTGTCTCCAGCACGACTCACTCTCTGGGCTTACAAATTAACTTTCACATTGAGTTTAATATCTGCATGTCCTGCAAGTCGAATGCTGCCTGTTCCCGTCCCTCCCCACAACACGCATGTAAATTTGATGGTTTATTAAGATACTTGGGTATAAACAAGCACATTTCTTTGTCACTCTTCCCCAGGCCGGCTACAGGCAGCTGAAAGGATGTTCACGTCTCTCTGGAACATGCTGCTCTAGACCCAAATGGGAGCAGGCTCTGAGAGCTTGGGGGCTGGGATGAGGGAATGGCAAGGACTTCTGATGTCTTTTCCCAGCACACTCAGGCGCATAAATGGCAATGGCTATAAACAGACCTGCACCTATGCACTCTCACTCATGCCCAGGCACCACTACACACACACACACACACACACACCCCAAATCAAGCTGCCCCAGGAACATGATTCATAACCGTATACACCTCACACTCCATCCACAGACAACATCACATAATTGACACACATATTTATATTACATGATCCGTAATCACAGAACACGCATCCCACACTTCTGTTGACATGCACATATGCACACACATTAATACACAGGCGTTCCCATGCACAAACGGACCCATCCCCAGATGCACAATTTATCACCATTGACATCCTTACACTTTTCACTTACAGACTCACATACCTCCACACACATACACACACACAGACATGGGTTTATAGGCACATACACAACTCTTTGCTCACAGACACAATTCATCATTACAAGCAAGACCCACACATATAGTCACACAATGAAACTCACAAATATGTGCACACACACACATTGATACACATACTCTCTCACACACACTCCCCTCTCTCTGCAGAGGCAGGACGCCCACCACAGAGCAGGCCAGGCCACAAGGCAGCATCAGTAGCTTTTTAACTTTTGAGGGTCCCCCATGCTGATGGCTGCCCCCCCCACAGCCATGCTGTTTGTGTCTGCAGATACACAAACGTTCACACACCATCCCAAGGGTTTTGTCCTTTATGAAATCCACCCAGGTCCAAAGCTTGTCCCTTGATCTGGGGTCCCAGGCAGTCCCATCCCTACCCTTAGTGGGGTGAGTGCACCAATGTCTGGGGGTAGAGGGGGTGAAGGAGGAAGTCCTACTGGCTTTCGGTAGTGGTTTACTTTTATTTATTATGGTAGGCATCACTATTTTTGGTAAATGGTTTAAAAATCTATCTTTTTAATACAAAACAGATGTTTGGCCGGGTGTGGTGACTCATGCCTGTAATCCCAGCACTTTGGGAGGCTGAGGCAGGCGGATCACAGGGTCAAGAGATCGAGACCACCCTGGCCAACATGGTGAAACCCCATCTCTACTAAAAATACAAAAAAGCTGGGCGTGGTGGCACGTGCCTGTAGTCCCAGCTACTCGGGAGGCTGAGGCAGGAGGATTGCTCAAACCCAGGAGGCAGAGGTTGCAGTGAGCTGAGATGGTGCCACTACACTCCAGCCTGGTGATAAAGCAAGAGTTCGTCTCAAAAAAAAAAAAAAAAAAAAAAAAAAGATATTTAAATTTTTAAAAAAGCACTGCTCCTACCTCCTACCCCCTAGGCTGGCAGGCCTATGGCCTGCAACATGGCAGAGTTGAGATTCCAGGTCTCTGAGTCAGATGCTGGGATTCAAATCCTGGCTCCAGCACTCACTGATGAGTGGGCTTGGAAAGGGCTTAGTTCCTGCTTCCTCATTAATTCCTCACCTATTTCATACAGTTGTCATCAGGACCAAATACGATAAGGAGCTGAGCACTGTGCTCGGCCTGGGGCATGAGCCTAGTACATCTCATTTGCAGCTGTTTTGGTCCTGACATCCCCTTCAACCCTGTGCTTTCTCCCCATCTGTACCAGCCTCTCCCTTCTCCTGTCTCCCTGTCTGACTCTTCCTCTGCCTCTCCTGCCCTCCACCTGGGGGTGCTCAGCCCTTGTACCCTCTGCTCTCCTCCCTCCACACACCTCCCTCAGGGGCAATGTCCACTCCTATCATCTACCACAGTGGTTTGGGCAAAAAATGAGAGTTTTGATATGTGCCCATTGGGTAAGTTCTTGGGAGCCTCAGTTTCCCCTTTGGTAAAATGGAGATAAGTCTGCCTCTCCTTCTCACAGAGCTGAATGAGGCTGGGCCTGAGAAAGGACTCGGAGGCTGCAAAGCCTGAGAAACACGTCGGTTGTCACAGTGGACTGTAGCCCGTCACCTCGAACCTCTCCTCTAGGTCAGCAGTTGCTTATGAAAGATGACAGACATACAAATACATATAATATCATAGCAAAAAACATGTGCCCAACCTTTTTTCAGTTCTATTTTTTAATTTTATGAATGTTATGCATCCACAAGGTTTAAAGAGTTACATAATTCTACTGGGTTTGAAATTAAAAACAAAACACGACAGTAATCCCTTGCTTTCCGACCCTTCACCCACCCCAGGCAGAGGCAACCACTCCTTAGAGCCAACTATTTCAATGCTTTTAGCTGATTCTTTTGATATTTACCTCCAAATCTCTTTAAAATGTGCATATGTTGCTACGTCTTTGTTATTCCATTTTTAGCATTATCTATTGACTTTCCATTATATAGCATGAAGATTTGGCCATCTTCCCCCTCCTGCCATCACACACACACACACACACACACACACACAATCCTCCTCTCCATTCTGACGATTTATGTATATTGCAACTTTTGTTAGATCAGTATTTACATGATTGTGACGCTAAAGATGCCATTCTGATACCAGTTCCTTTGTAAGTGATTGCTTTTTCCTTGTCTTTCTTAGGAAACTTGTAGAATCTTCTGTTCATGACGTTGCACCTTACTGTGAGCTATTTTTTCACCATGTTGGACACTTGGTAGGCGTTTTCAGTCTGGAAACTCATGTTCTTCTGGCCTGGGACTTTTCTTGAGTTAGTTTACAACTTCCCCTCCTCTGTTTGGGTTTTCTTTCTTTCATATGGAGGACTTCCCGGACCACTCCACTAATTTTCTTATCTTTTCTATTTTCTACGTCTTTGTCTTCTTTGTTCTATGTATTAGTCCATTCTCATACCACTATTAAGAACTGTCCGAGGGCTGGGTGCAGGGGCTCACGCCTGTAATCACAGCACTTTGGGATGCCAAAGCAGGCATATCACTTGAGGCCAGGAGTTCAAGACCAGCCTGGCCAATATGGCAAAACCCCATCTCTACTAAAAATACAAAAATTAGCTGGGCATGGTGGCATGCACCTGTAATCACAGCTGTTCAGGAGGCTGAGGCAGGAGAATCCTGAACTCAGGAGGCAGAGGTTGCAGTGAGCTGAGATCACACCATTGCACTCCAGCCTGGGTGACAAGAGTGAGACTCTGCCTCAAAAAAAATAAATAAATAAAATAAAATAAAATAAAATAAAATAAAATAAAATAAAATGAAAATGAACTGCCTGAGACTGGGTAATTTAGAAAGGAAAGAGGTGTAATTGACTCACAGTTCTGCATGGCTGGGGAGGCCTCAGGAAACTCACAATCATGGTGGAGGGTGAAGGGGAAGCAAGGCACCTTCTTCACAAGGCGGCAAGAGAGAGAAGAGCCAGGAGGGGGAGATGCCAGACACTTATAAAACCATCAGATCTCGTGTGAGAACTCACTTACTATCATGAGAACAGCATGGAGAAACCGCCCCTGTGATCCAGTCACTTCCTACCAGTTCCCCCTCATGACATATGGGGATTACGGGAACTACAATTCAAGATGAGATTTGGGTAGAGACACAGTCAAACCATATCATTCCACTTTCTGAGAGATTTCTTTGGGCTCAGGAAACAATACCCCAAAATGAAGTCCTCAGCAGCAGCCTCAGAAGCAAAAGCTCTTCTCTGATCTTTTCCTGCTCTCTGTCTCTCTGTCCAGTTCTCCCTCAAGGCCAGCCACAGAAACAAGAATCCGTTTTCCCCAAAGCCAGCCATGAAACCTAAAAAGATTACTCTCATTTTCCCTTTGCCTTTCTGTGTAAAAAAACTGGCCATAAAGAAAGTATCTGACCTACCTGGTTAGATTGTAGGTTGTGAGGCCCCCTGATCCAGAGAGGGTCCTGATGCACACCCAACAGAAAGAATGCGTTCCCAGAGAGGCCGAGAAGAATCCGGACAGACAGCCCTGCTGGGTTTCCCCACTCAGTCTATCAGCATTAGGTCAGACCCTCTTTCTTTTGATTATATTTCTACACAGCTGTCCATACTCGCCTTTTGCACATTAAATTTTCCACAAAAGTCCAGAGGTCTGAGGGCTTTGGCCCCCACATTTCCTAAACGTTATCCTCTAATGCTTCTACTGAAATTTTCAATTTCTCCTGTTATATTTTTAATTTCTAAGAGCTCTTTTTTGTTCTTTTATATAGCATCCATTTCTTATTTCATGCAATTGTCTTCTCTTATCTAAGGATATTAATAATAGTTCTTCAGAAGTTGTCTTCTTCCTACATTGCACTTAGCACTGCTCAGTTGCTTATTATCTTGTTTGTCCTGACTTTCCCGCATTGTTAGTGCCTATGTGAGAGTTGGAGACCAAGTGTTAATTGGAAGCTCTTAGTGGGTGGTGGGACCTGTCTGACCGTGAGATCCCTGTAGGGTGAATGGCTGTGTATTTGGGGAACCTCTGATGTCTGTATCTTTAAGTCTTTCCTCTTGAACTAACCAGATTCCCCAGAAAAAAAACTCTTCCAGTCTTTGGCTTAGAAGGTAAAGGCCTGACTGCCAGCATTCTCAGGAGATGGATATGGAGGCCTCAAGCTCCTATCTGCATACGTTCATTTTGAAGAGACCAAAAACCCAAAAGGAGAAACAGAAAGATATATGATCCGTATGTTCCTTATCTGACTAAAACACAGCTTTATGTGAGTCAGCAGCCACAACCCTGCCCCCCTCCCACCCTCCAGGGAGGTCAACTGACCTTGGACACTACGACATTCCAAAAAAATTGTGTAAAGACACTTCATCAGAACCTCCCATCCTTGAAGCCCTAACCCCTTCTTTTGTTAACCATGTATGAACCTTTTACTCTGGCTGTCCAGCAAGGCACTCACTACTGACTGCTTCTGCACATTTGTCTTTTCTCCTGTTAATCTGTCTAATGTCCATTCATTTGCAGGGCCCCAACTACACAGACCCAAGCTGGTAGAGAGGAAGTTTTTTCTGCCAACAGTTTCATCTCTTTCCCCCCCTTTTTTAACATAGTATCTCCATCCTCAACCTGGCATCCCCCAGTCCGCAGATCCTGTTTTACCATTTCCAAGAGCAAACCTCAGTCTTCTGCCAGCATGGAGAAATAGCAATTATCCACTGCTATAGTTTCCTTTTTTTTTTCTTTTTTGAAACAGAGTCTCACTCTGTGCCCAGGCTGGTGTGCAGTGGTGTGATTACAGCTCACTGTAGCCTTCATCTCCTGGGCTCAAAGGATTCTCCCACCTCAGCCTCCCAGGTAGCTAGGACTACAAGTGTACATCATGATGCCCAGCTAATTTTTTAATTTTTTTGTAGAGAAGGGTCACACTGTCAGGTGCAGTGGCTCATGCCTGTAATCCCAGCACTTTGGGAGGCCAAGGCAGGTGGACCACGAGGTCAGGAGCTCAAGGCCAGCCTGGCCAACATGGTGAAACCCCATCTCTACTAAAAATACAAAAATTAGCCAAGCGTGGTGGTGGGTGCCTGTAATCCCAGCTACTCAGGAGGCTGAGGCAGGAGAATTGCTTGAACCTGGGGGGCAGAGGTTGCAGTGAGCCAAGATCACACCACTGCACTCCAGCCTGGGCGACAGAATAAGATTCTGTCTTAAAAAAAAAAGAGAGAAAGAGAGAAGGGTCACACTACGTTGCCCAGGTTAGTCTCAAACTCTTGGCCTCAGGTGATTTTCCTGCCTCGTGTAAAACCTGACACTTATAAAACCATCAGATCTCATAAGAACTAACTCACTATCATGAGAACACCACGGGAGAAACCACCCCTATGCTGAGATTTAGCCTCCCAAAGTGCTGAGATTACAGGCATAAGCCATTGTGCCCATTGTGCTATGGTTTGAATGTGTTCCCCAAGTTTCATATATTGGAAACAATCTTCAAATTTATATGTCAGTTGGAGGTGGGGCCTTTGGGAGGTTACTAGGATTAAGTAACATCATTAGGGTGAAACTCCTTCTTATAAAGCCACCAGTCCCATCAGGGAAGAGAGACCTGAGCTGACACGCATGCTCCTGCCTTCTTGCCATGTGATGCCCTCCACCATGTTATGACACAGCAAGAAGGTCCTTGCAGAAACTGAGCAGATGATGGCACCATGTTCTTGGACTTCCCAACCTCCAGAATTATTTAAAAAAAAAAAAATTATTTTCTTTATAAATTACCCCATCTCTGTTTTTGTTTGTTTGTTTGTGACAGCACCTCATTCTGTCACCCAGGCTGGAGTGCAGTAGCACAATCTTGGCTCACTGCCACCTCTGCCTCCCGGGTTCAAGCGATTCTCCTGCCTAAGCCTTACAAGTAGCTGGGATTACAGGGTGCCTGCCACTACTCCCAGCTAATTTTTGTATTTTTAGTAGAGACAGCATTTCACCATGTTGGCCAGGCTGATCTCGAACTCCTGACCTCAAGTGATCTGCCTGTCTCGGCCTCCTAAAGTGCTGGGATTACAGGCATGAGTCACTGCACCCGGCCCAAGATCTCCTTATTTTAGCTCCCTTCCTCACTCTACTTTCCAGCAATAGTAGTGTCACCAATGCCTGAGACTCTGGAGGGGTTTTGGGGAAAGGGGGTGGGAATTGGCTTTTTAGCTTTCCCCTCTTTCAGTTTAGGCTTCAGCTTTTCCCAGTCTACTCAGTTTACTCATTCACTGCTTTACAGTTTCCAAACTTGTGCTGCTGTTGTCTTCTCTCCCATTATTTCTGGCACAGGGCAAACCCCAAAATTGGGGCTCAGCCCGGGAGGCCACGTGGGCTCTTGGCTTTGTGCAGGAAGAAATTCAAGCACAGGAAGGAATTCAAGAGGAAGCAGAATAAAGTGAAAGCAAGTTTATTAAGAAAGTAAAGGAATAGGCTGGGCACGGCGGCTCACTCCTATAATCCCAGCATTTTGGGAGGCTAAGGCAGGTGGACTGCCTGAGGTCCAGTGTTCCAGACCAGCCTAACCAACAGGGAGAAACCACGTCTCTACTAAAAATACACTAGCAGGATGTGGTGGCGTGCACCTGCAATCCCAGCTAACCGGGAGGCTGAGGCAGGAGAATCGCTTGAACCCAGGAGGTGGAGGTTGCAGTGAGCCAAGATGGTGCCACTGCACTCCAGCCTGGGCGACAGAGCGAAACTCCGTCTCAAAAAAAAAAAAAAAAAAAAAGAAGGAAAGTAAAGAAATAAAAAGTGGTTATTCCATAGGCAGAGCAGCTTTTGTGGGCTGTAGGCTGGCTATATTTATGGTTATTTCTTGATTATATGCTAAATATGGGATTGATTATTCATGAGTTTTTCAGGAAAGGGGCAGAGATTTCCCAGAACTGAGGGTTCCTCCTTCTTTTATACCATGTAAGGTAACTTCTGGACTTTTCAATGGCATTTGTAAACTGTCATGGTGCTAGTGAGAGTGTCTTTAGCATGCTACTGCATTGTAATTAACATATAATGAGCAGTGAGGACTATCAGAGGTCGCTTTTGTTGCCATCTTGGTTTTGGCAGGTTTTGACCGGTTTCTTTGCCACATCCTGTTTTATCAGCAGTATCCTTGTGACCTGTATCTTGTAAAACAAGTCCTGCCGAATTTCTGTCTCATCTCCATCTTTGTGGGTTTCTGATTTTTTAAAAATCCCTTTACAGTCACTTTAGGGTTTTCAAGAAGAGCAAGAAGAGTTGTGTGCATTCAATTCACCATCTTTACCTGGAAGTCTCCATCTGCATTCCACCTTTGAACTGATGGGCTTATGCCTTTTAATAAAATCATTTTACTGTTATTTCCATGGGCTCTGGGGAGTGTAAACTAATGGATGGGTTCAACTTGCCATCTTTAACTGGAACTGATTTGTTTGTTATTAAACTTTGCTCTAGACATAAATGTCTATCTCCCCACTTACAGCACTTACTTTGGTGAGCTTCTTAAGAATTTTTTTGTTTTGGTTTTTGTTTTTTGCCTCAAAAGCCAGCACGATGGCTGGATACTAAAGACTTATGACTGGGCCTAGGTTTTCATGTTATTTAAACTAACTTCCCTTCTTCTCGACAAATGTGCATTCAACAAATATTTACCAAATATTTAGTAAGGATCTACTCTTTATCAGGTAATATCCAGGCCCCAGGCACACAGCAGAAGTCAAGTCCGACTGAGTTGATGCTCACATGGAACTTGCATTCGGCTCTGTTAAAATATCCTCGAGGAGCTTATTACTTCTCAAGGCAGCCTACCCCATCACCCCATCAGCTCCTGATAAAAACTGGTTTCCCATTACTTTCACTCATTGGTCCAAAGTCCTCCTGGCAGAGGCTCCCTCTTCTGTAGGATAGACCTCCAGTTAAGTAAAGACAATCTGTGAGTCTGTTTTCTTCATACTTTCCTTCAACCTCTCATACAATTCTGGCACCTCCTCCCACAATGAAGTCACAAAACACCCAGCACGCTCCCCCATTCTCTTCCTTCTTCTCTATGAGTAGGAAAGTGAGATAAAGTCAAAAATAATATATTTAGTCTTTGTCCCAGGTTCCTGGCACAGAGCTTCAAAAACCTTCAGAAATTTGAATGATAGGAATGTCTTTTGTTATTCATAATGAGCCCTTTTCAGCCACACCTGAGTTTATGCTAATGAGATGACTCACAGCAGATCCCCTAGACAGTTTCAAAACAGCGGCTGGTTCTCAGGAAAACCAACCAAGGGATTAAAGAGTTGGAACTTTCAGCCCCTCCCCTCTCCCTTCCACCTCCAGGAAAAGATGGAGATGGAGTCCAGTCACATGGCCAATGATTAAATCAGTCATGCCTACATAATGAAACCGCAATAGAAACTCTGAACAACAAGGCTTGGAGAACTTCCTGGTTGGCAAACATACTAATATTGGCATACCAGAAGGGTGGCACACCCTGACTCCAACAGAAGCTTTTGTGTTCAGGACTCTTACAGACCTTGCTGTGTGTGCATCTTCATCAGGCTGTTTATTTGTATCTTTTACAATAAAATGGTAATTGCAAATATAATGCTTCCAGTGAGTTCTCTGAGTCATTCTATTAAGTTATCAACCCAAAATGGGGGTGCAGAGGAATTCCTGAATTTATAGCTGGGCAGGCAGAAGTGTGGGTGACTTGAGGACTTGTAGTTGGTATCTAAGTGGGCAGTCTTGCAGGACTAAGCCCCTTAACCTGTGGGATCTGTGCTAACTTCAAGTAGCTGATGTCAAAATTGAATTGAATTGAATTGAACTGAACTGAATTGAATTGAATTGAATTGAATTGAATTGAATTGAATTGAATTGAATTGAGTGACATCCAGTTGGTGTCAGGGGACTGGTGTGGGAAAGCAGAAAGGGAGCCTGCTGTGATGCCCGGCACCCCAGTATGTTTCCCTCTTGGCCTCATGCTCTCTGCCCAGCCAAAGAGAACTCCATTTACCCTGGGAGCACCATTGTTTGATGGGATGGGCCTGGGGCTCTGAGGAGAACAACTTCCTTCCTTCTACAATTGTGGGTACTGCAATCTATGTTTCCCATTATTTCTCTGTTTGAAGGAAGGTTTAGTTATCATCTCCACTGACTCTAAAACCCTTCAGAGTTATCTTGGCTCCTGTGAAATGTCCAGCTTAGGTATGGTCATTCAGGGGATGCTCAGTAATGTTGGTTGGCATGTGTTAGCTTGGCATGTATTAATTTGCCCTTTGAAGAGATCCTGTCCCTCTTCCACCCGCCTTCCCTCCTGCAGACTCCCACGAAAGCTTCATGAGTGCTCAGAGCATCCTCACTGGAATGAGTCCTAGAGGCCCAAGTCTAAGTTTTTATGGATTAGGAGGGACCCACGTGGATAAACATCACACCTTCAGTTTTTGTTGGCTGTTTTTGAGGCTGTTTTGGCTTACTGTGGAACATGCACCTGTATGTGCAGGGGTGGGGGTGGCTTGATAAGTGACATGCATGCTGAGGTGTCCGGCCAGGCATCCCGCTTCCTGCAAGACAGGAGTAGGAATAACAACTCACATCTGCACATCCTTCTACAGACTATCAAGTTCCTTCCCACACCAAAGAGCGTCCTCCCAACCTGTGTTTGTCTGTAAACCTAACTAATATTGCAATTTTACAGATGGGAAAAATAAGGCTAAATAAAGTTAGGTAACAGCTAGCACATGAAGAGGTCTCAGGTCTTCTGACTGCAGATCTCTTGAGCTTTCCGTTCCACCATTCTGTGACCCGCCTGAGGGCAGAGGGGACCACAGTGAGTGGGCAGAGAGAAAGGTGTAGGATCCTTCTTTCCCTGCTGTCCCCCTTCTTTCCCTCCCGCTGTAGTTCTTCCCTCACTGGCTCCAATGCACAGAGCCAATTATGTGCCTCTGCCAAGCACAGTCCAGCTGTGGGGTGGGAATGGCAGAGAAGAGCCAGAGGCTAAAAAGCATCTGCACCCATTAGCCAGCAGTCCACAGCATTGGATTGGGAGGGGAAACAGCTGGCATTGGCTGCAACAACACCCTCCTTTCTTCCTTCCAGTCCTTTCCAAGCTTCTGCCCCTTGCAATTCGCTCTCCAAAATTGCCCCAACCAAGAGAAGTCACTTTTAGGCTGATTCAGAAAAGTACCAAGAGTGGGCTTACTCAGTCCTTTCTGGACTAGGGGGAACTGACAAAGCTCCTCTCAGGAATCTCTGAGCCTCACTCTCTAATCTTTCTTTCTTTCTTTCTTTTTTTTTTTTTTTTTTTTTTTTTGAGACAGAGTCTTGCTCTGTGGCCCATGCTGGAGTGCAGTGGCGTGATCTCTGCTCATTGCAACCTCCACTTCTTGGGTTCAAGAAATTCTCCTGCCTCAGCCTCCTGAGTACCTGGGATTACAGGTGTGTGCCACCACACCCAGCTAATTTGTTTGTTTCTTTGTTTGTTTTGTTTTGTTTTGTTTTGAGACAGAGTCTCATTCTGTCACCCAAGCTGGAGTGTAGTGGCACAATCTTGGCTCACTGCAACCTCTGCCTCCTGAGTTCAAGCGATTCTTGTGCCTCAGCCTCCTGAGTAGCTGGGATTACAGACGTGCATCACCACACCCAGCTAATTTTTGTAATTTTAGTAGAGATGAGGTTTTACTGCGTTGCCCAGGCAGGTCTCAAACTCCTGGCCTCAAGTGATCTTCCCACCTCGGCCTCCCAAAGTGCTGGGATTACAGGTGTGAGCCACTGCACCTGGCCAGATCCCTTAATCTTAACCATTATGTCCAGCCCATCAACCTGGAGCAGGAAGTGGAAGTAGGGAAAGGCACTGGGACTACTTGCTTTGTTTTGGGCTCGTCCTACTGCCAGAGCCTCAGCAGGGACACCATATCTGATGGCAGAGTAAGTGCTTATAACTTAGTGCTAACGTCAGGGGCTCTGAGACCAAGTGCTATCAACATTGATCTTATTTTTACCAGAGAAGAAAGCCCAGAGTTAGATATAAAAAGTCTTAGATTATTTAAATATGAATATCATCTTTGTCTGTTTTGTGCTGCTCCCACAGAATACCTCAGACTGGGTAATTTACAGTGAATAGAAATTTACTGGCTTATGGTCCTGGAGGCTGGGAAGTCCAAGACTGAGGGGGCAGTAAGAGCTTGCTGCATCATAGCATGACAGAAGGCATCACATGGGTGAGCGAGAGAGAGAGAAAGAGAGAGAGAGGAGGTGGGGGAGATAGAGAGAGGAGGTGGGGGAGAGAGAGAGATTCGAGGAGAAGGGTGAAGACAGAGAGAAGGGCTGACCTCCTCTTTTTATAAGGAACCCATTCCTAAGATAATGGTCAATGGCATTAATCCATTCATGAGGGCAGATCCCTCATGGCCTAACCACCTCTTAAAGATCCTGCCTCTTTCTTTTTCTTTCTTTCTTCTTTTTTCTTTTTTCTTTTTTTTTTTGAGACAGAGTCTTGCTCTTTCGCCCAGGGTGGAGTGCAGTGGCATAATCTCAGCTCACTACAACCTCCACCTCCCAGACTCAAGCGATTCGCCTGCCTTAGCCTTCCGAGTAGCTGGGATTACAGGCACACACCACCACATCCAGCTAATTTTTGTATTTTTAGTAGAGATGAGGTTTCACCATGCTGGCCAGGCTGGTTGGTTTTGAACTCCTGACCTCATGATCCACCCATCTCACCCTCCCAAAGTGCTGAGATTACAGGTGTGAGCCACCACGCCTGGCCTCTTTTTTTGTTTGTTTGTTTTTTTAGAGATGAGGTCTCACTCTGTTGCCCAGGCTGGGGTACAATGGTATAATTATAACTCACTGCAGCCTCAAACTCCTAGGCTCAAGCCATCCACCCACCTCAGTCTCAGCCTCCTGAGTAGCTGGCACCAACTACCAGCTAATAGCCATACCACAAACACCCAGCTAATTTTTTATGTTTTTACTTTTTGGAGATAGGGTCTCATTATGTTGCCCAGGCTGGTCTCAAACTCCTGGCCTCAAGCATTTCTCCCACCTCAGCCTCCTAAATAGCTGGAATTACAGGCATGAGCCACCATATTAAGAGGCTCACTTCTTAATACGGTTACAATAGCAATTATGTCTCCAACACATGCTTTTGGGGGGGACACATTCAAACCATAGCAAATACCTTCTGAAAAGTTGACCTGAACATTTACATAAGCTGCCACCCAGGAACTTATCTTCTAATGCAGGTGTAAATGACTATTAGAGATACTTCGCTGAAAACTTGGTGAGCAAGCAGAGAGCATGAGGATGTTAAGCCCCTTTATAGAGCAGAGAAGGTGTGGCACGGGAAGGGGGAGCTAGCTAGGATACTGAGGAAAGGCTGAGTCTTCACACAGCTTGGTGAAGGTTTCCTCGGCACCCAGATCCCAGCCTCTTTCTTGCAATGGATCAAGGTGACTTGGTGACATTCTCTGCCACCCTAACTTCCATCTGATCGTGATATTTTCCCCACCTACAGCATGTTTTAAGCTTATGGAATATTTTTAAGTGGATTCCTGCCCGCTCCCTCCAGCTTTCTCATCCTAGGGCCACTTTTTTTTTTTTTTTTTTTTTTTTTTTTGCCAAGGTGGGAGCGGGCATTGAGACCTGCTTGATTTATTCCAGTGACACAACCATGATCCCAAAGTGTGCAAAATTAAAGGCTTCAACTGTAGCTGAGGAGAGGGCAGGAATGGTACACCTGGGGACAGTGGTGAGTCAGGAATGACAGGCAGGCGGCCATGACCAGGGCAGCCTCCTCCCCACAGGGCCAGAGACAGGGGAGTGGCCTGAGGAGCAGGACCCAAGGGTAGCCCAGGGCTGGGGAAGGCGGCAGAGACCTCCCCTTGGCCTAGGGCCACTTTGATGGCCCTGTTCCATGTGGCAAGGGGGCGCGATTCATCCACTACTGTATGTGAGGAAGCTGGGAAGGTGGGCTTGGTGAAGGAGTAGTATCACTTGGGCTGGGAGCTAAAGAGTAGATATTTTCTGATTTGAGAATACATCTGAATGAGACCAGATGGAAAAATATCCATCTCTTGATTTGTACAGGTAAATTACCTACACCGCGGCTTCACTGGGGGCAAATTATCCACATTCACGTTGAGAGCATCCTCCCTTCTGTTTGTCCTCATACTTTCAAGAACTCAGAGGAACCCATGCAATCTCAAACAGTTCATGGAGTAAAAGGCAGTCAGTTCTAAGGGAAGCTGGCGCACCCATCAGGCTGTCCTTGGCATGGGCAGTAACACCCCACAGGCTGATGGGAAGGAAGGTAGGGACCCCTTAAATTCTCCTATATTAACCCTCCAAAGGAAGTTCTTCATTCCAACCTTTTGGGAGCCCTGAGTCCCAGATCACTCAGGCTTAACCAGGGTCAGACCTCCAACACCTCTTCATCTCAAGTAGCTTGGATTAGCCACCTCAACACCCCACTGAGTTGGCTTCAAGCAATCATTTGGACAATGATGAGAGGATCAGGGCCACTCCACAGCCTAGAAAGCGTGGTTTCTGGGCCCTCCCCAGCTTCAGGGCCTAAAAGCCACCCTTAGCTCTTCCCAAGAGATCTCCAAAATCAGAATGAGAGAGCTGCATGGAAGCGACCCCAGGCCCTGTGCGGTGCGGTCAGAGTCCAAGGCCAGGGCACTTGCCCCAGTCACACAAATGGTTAGCAAAAGCCAGGGTGAGGCTCTAGTCCCACCCTCCCCGAGCCCCGAGGGGTCCTTCCAGAACTGCCACCTGAACAGGTGGCTGCTCTGGTGCTGAACCCCTGCCGAGCCGAGGGTGACCTTGGACATCCACCACACTCCCTGCGGGAGGAGGGGGGTCCGCCCGAGCTCTAGCTGGGTATGGGGGGCTGCCACAGCCTGATCACGTCTCCGCCTCCCGGACTGGGCTGGCTCATCGCCTGCTGCTCCTTAGCAGCTGTCTGCCGCTGCCAGGAAGGTGATTGCCATGTTTGCAGCTCCTTTCCTTGTTTGGAAAGATCTGGAGGCAGGTGAGGCTGCCGGGAAAGCGCGACTGACAGGTTGTGATCTGCAGGTTTTGGCGCCGGGCTCCAAGCTCCAAGCAGTCTGGGGAAGGCTGTCCGTCTGCTGGGGGCTGCGTTCCGCCTCCGCGCCCCGCAAGTCCCCCCTCTCGCCGACCGGGTGCCGGCCCCTGCCTCCAGGCCCCGCAGGCCCCCCACAGCCGCCAGACCCCAGCCAGAGTCGCCTGGCCCTCCCTCTGGCCCCGAGAGACCCCTAAACAAACCCCTAGCCCCACGAGCGGCCCTCCTCCACGGGCAGTCCTTCCCGGTGTCTGACTCAAATCTCCGGCTCTGGCACGACGCCGCGTCTCTGTAGGAAGGAGTACTGTGCGGTCGTGCCGGTTCCTTCCCGCGCACTTGGAGGGACCCAGCTAGCAATCAGTCACGCTGGCATTTTTCTCTGAGCCGACAAGGCAATTTGTGAGGAGCAGGGCTTTCTCGCCGGCTGGATGCTAAGTGGGAGCAGAGGAGGTGGGCGTTGGGGGCGTTGTAAAGAGATACCCAAATTAAACATCCAATCTGCCATGTCCTGTGTCACTCAACGCGATTCATCTTCTCCCTGGCTCCCGCTGGGGCGGCTCCCAGAAGCTCGAGGACGTGGAGCTGCGGTCGTTGGCGGCGCGTCGCCTCCTCCGCGGAGAACAAACGGACGCCCCGCGGCCCCCGCCCCACCGCAGCTCAAAGAGCCTGCGCCCCTGAGCTCCACAGCGCTGAGCAGCGGGAGAGGGATTCGGAGGGAACAATGGGCAGGAGGAGGGGCTTGGGGGTTTCTAGGCGCGCCCCCCCCCCCACCCGCCTCTTCCATTATCTGCCTCGATAACTCAGCAGGAGGCTGGGCCGGAAGCTGAAGGTCTGTGCGTGGCTGAGTTTGCACATTCCAGAACCTAGAAGTGGTTCCCATACTGCCTTCTAGGCCCCGCGTGCTGCTCTGCTGAGTTGGAGTTCTCCTCCAACCATCCAACTAGTGCCCAAACCTGCCATTCCTGCATTCAGGCCAAGGAGGAGGGGCTGGGGGCTCAGAGGATGCAATTCTCACCCATGCAAATGGCTTTTTTTTTTTTTTTTTTTTCTGAGACAGAGTCTCACACTGTCACCCAGGCTGGAGTGCAGTGGTGCAATCTTGGCTCACTACAACCTCTGCTTCTTGGGTTCAAGCCATTCTCCTGCCTCAGCCTCCCGAGTAGCTGGGATTGCAGGTGCATGCCGCCACACTCAGCTAATTTTTGTATTTTCGGTACAGATGGGGTTTCATCATGTTGGCCAGGCTGGTCTTGAACTCCTGACCTCAGAAGATCCACTCGCCTCAGCCTCCCAAAGTGCTGGGATTACAGGTGTGAGCCACCGCACCTGGCCTGCAAATGGCTTTTTTATAAACCCCATGTGTGCAGCCGTTGCTCCCCAATGTCCCAAGGCTCGCTGGAGAACGTTCCCACTCAGCCAGGAGGAGGTGCTCTGTCCAGGTCTGGAGAGGTGAACACACTTTCCAGTGGAAAACCAAAGGTGAGTTGGCCTCAGAAGACCAGGGAGGAGAGAGAAGGGGGGCAGATCCCAGGAGTCCCGGTTCCCAGTTCCCAAGGGCTCACAGCTGGCTAATGGCTACTGCAGCTGGGTTACCCGCAGTTCACCTCCCAGGTCCCACCTCTCCCCAAGTCTAAGGATCAAAAGCCCTGGCTCTCTAGAGCTCATCCTGTCCAACCTTGCTGCATCCGGAGCAACCCTCCACTAGACAGGCCGCCAGCACCTGAGCAAGAGAAGAGGGGTGGGGAAACATGAGAAAAGACGAAGCATGAGGCTGGGTTTCCTTTAAGATTGCAGTTTGGGCACAGTGGCTCATGCCTCTAATCCCAGCACTTTGGGAGACCAAGGTGGGTGGATCACGAAGTCAGGAGATCGAGGCTAGCCTGGCCAACATAGTGAAACACCATCTCTACTAAAAATACAAAAACTAACTGGGCGTGGTGGCATGCACCTGTAGTTCCAGCTACTCAGGAGGCTGAGGGAGGAGAATCGCTTGAACCCAGGAGGTGGAGGTTGCAGTGAGCTGAGATCGTACCACTGCACTCCAGTCTGGCGATAGAGTAAGACTCTATCTCAAACAAAAACAAACAAAAAAAAAAAATTCTCAGTTTGTGCCCAGGTAAGAGAAGGAGCAGATACCATATTAGATTCTGGGCTCCATTACCCAGGATGGCAGCAGCATGACTTTGGCTATATACATCTTGTGCTGGCTTCTAGTCTCGACTCTGACACTAATTTTCTCTGTGAATTGTAGGAGACCAAAATATGACTGTAGGGGACCAGAATATGCCACCTTAAAATATGCCTTTCTAGCATAAGGATTATTTTGAGAAACTGCAGACACAGGAGAAACTGAAAACAGAGTAGAAGTTACCCTTTTGTATGGGAAATTTACATTTACAAAGGAAATCTCCCTTTGTAAGGATGTCTCCCTCTGTGTACCAGGAAAAGAAAGATGTCTCCAAATCACTAGAGACTTATCAATGGAGAACGTACTGACTTTAATATGCATAGCAAACCTTACCCTTGTTTACTGTGCTTTTCCTGGTCACCTCCCGTAACTGGCCTCCCTCATACCCTCCTTTCTTTGTTTCAGCTGAAGACAGTATTTCAAACTGAATTCTAAGCCACCTCTTTGAGATTTACTCCTTTTTCCCTGGGCATCTCCTATGTGTACATGAGGTATAGAGGTTAATAAACTTCTGTTTGTTTTTCTCTTGTTAATCTGTCTTTTGTTACAGGTGTTCCAGCCAATGAACCTAAGGAAGGTGGAAGGAAAAGGTACTTTTCTTCCCCTACAGAATCTGAATGACCCAGGAGCTCCTGTCTTCCTCAGTTTCCTATTTCTAAACAAGGACTTTGAATATTGATGCCTGAGGGTTTTTTCAACTTCTTTTCTCTCTGAACCCCTCTGGGCCCTTGCCTCTTGGTGAAGGGCAGTAGAGAATATGGCAAGAAAAGAAAAATAGCTCAGAGCAGTCTAAGCCCTGCAAAACTGATCAGGCCCTGAGAGACAGGAGTTTGGGAATTCAGTCATACACATCTCTCCTCATACTCCACCCAGGTCCAGGAACAGTTGGTCAAAGGGATTCTGTTCCTGACCAGCTGCCTCACCCATTATCTTCAGGTTCCTAAATTTGTGATACAAAGAATAGCAAATGACGAATGAATGGCTTATGTTGCTGTCATTATTATTATTACTTGTTTTTTAGAGACAGGGTCTCACTCTGTTGTCCAGGCTGGAGAGTAGTAGCATGATCACTGCTTACTGAAGCCTCAACCTCCTCTACTGAAGCAATCCTTCTGCCTCAGCCTCTGGAGTAGCTGGGACTACAACCAGGTACTACCATACCCAGGTAACTTTTTTTTTTTTAAAGACTGAATCTCACTCTGTCACCCAGGCTATAGCACAGTGGCACAATCTTGGCTTGCCAAAACCTCTGCCTCCCAGGTTCAAGCAATTCTCATGCCTCAACCTCCCCAGTAGCTGAGATTACAGGCGTGTGCCACCACGCCTGGCTAATTTTTTGTATTTTTAGTGGAGACAGGGTTTTGACATGTTGCCCAGGCTGGCCTTGCACTCCTGGGCTCAAGCAATCCACCAGCCTCAGCCTACCAAAGTGCTGGGATTACAGGTGTGAGACACTGTGCCAGGCCTTTTTTTTTTTTTTTGTAGAGACAAGGGTCTCACTCTGTTGCCCAGCTTATCTTAGTGTACATTCTTGGTAAACAACCTGTGAACTGCCGCTTCTTTTCTTTTGAAAACCCACTTGTAATTGCTGCTAATTAAGAGCTTATGTTCAGGGCAACTTAAATCTATGCTCCCTGATTGCAGTCTTCAAACTTGATGCAAACAAACTCTCTTCTTATATTAATTTTGCCTCCGTTTTTTCCTTTACGGCCACAATGGGGAAGGGAATCCTTGAGGTCAAGGACACCAGGACAGTTCAGTTGCAAATTCCTTGTCCTTTCATCCTTAGAAATGCACCAGTAACCTCTCTGTGCCTACTCGGGCTTGGGAGCCTTTCTGATTTAAAAAAGAAGAAGAAGGAAGAAGAAGAAAGAAGAGAAAGAAAGAAGAGGAAGAAGAGAAAGAAGAGGACGAAGAAGAAGAAAAAGGAAAAGGAGATGAAGAAGAAAAAGGAAGAGGAAGAAAGAAAGAAGAGAAAGAGGAGGAGGAAGAAGGAGAAGGAGAAGGAGAAGGAGAAGCAGAAGGAGAAGGAGAAGGAGAATGAGAAGGGAAGAAGGAAGAAGGAAGAAGAAGAAACAACTTGTCAGACTGAGAGACCTGACTTTTGCTTCGGAAAATTGGTCCTGGAAGTTCAGAGCATTTACTGTAAACCTCTCCTGGGTGATCAGTGAGGAGTTGGGAGCCTCTTGCTCCCAGCATATATGTTGACTCCAAGAGAGGTGGTGAGTTGCTTAAGGCTGGTGGTGGCAAATCAGGCCCAGAGAAAAGGCACCCTATCTACCAGGCCAGATGCTTCTTCTGCAGTGTTGTAACTGTAGTAAGTCCATTGCCTGATGTATTCAGCAAGTCAGCAACTAGTTGCCCAGTGGGTTCTTTCTGCCTGCTGTACAGACAAAACCCATTCACTGATACTGTAGTATTAAAGAATTTAATTAACGATACATTCACTGATACCGTGGTATTACAGTAAACAATTTAATTAATGATAGGCCAGCCACGTGGGAGAACTGGGGATCACTCAACTCAATCTCCTTGAAGGCTTGGAGGTTAGAATTTTTCAAGGATAGTTTGGTGGGCAGGGAACTAAGGAATGGGTGCTGCTGATTGGTCAGGGATGCGATCCTGGTGGAAAACTGTCCTCATGCACTGTGTCTGCCTCTGGTTGGGGTGAGGGCACAGGACTGGTTGAGTCATGAGTCATTAAGTCCAGGTGGGCTCAGTCAGTTGCCAGAATGCAGAAGTCTGAGAAACATCTCAGAAGACCAATCTTAGATTCTGGGATTGGTAGTGGTGTTATCTGTAGGAGCAATGGGGAGGTCACAAAAGTTGTGATCTCTAGCCACAACAACTCCTTAGAAATAAGAGATTATGGAAACTATGCCCTACTTCTTTTTTTTTTTTTTTTTTTTTTTTTTTGAGACAGAGTCTCACTCTATCACCCAGGCTGGAGTGCAGTGGCGTGATCTCAGCTCACTGAAACCTCCACCTGCTGGGTTCAAGTGATTCTCCTGCCTCAGCTTCCCAAGTAACTGTGACTACAGGCATGCACCACCATGCCTGGCTAATTTTTTTTTTTTTTTTTTTTTGGTAGATACGGGGCTTCACCGTGCTGGCCACGCTGGTCTCGATCTCCTTACCTTGTAATCTGCCTGCCTCAGCCTCCCAACGTGCTGGGATTATAGGCATGAGCCACCATGCCCAGCCCTGCCCTACATTTAAGCAGAATTCAGGCCCCTCTGGTATTCCTAATCTTGTGGCCTTCCATTGGTCTTACAAGGGCAGCTTCAGCCCCCTAACAAGGAGGGGATCAGTTTTAGAGAGGGACTATTATCATCCTTGCTTCAAAGTTAAACTGTAAACTAAATTCCTCCCATGGTTAGCTTGGCCTATGCCCAGGAATGAGGGAGGACAGCCAGCCTGGGGGGTTAGAAGCAAGATGGAGTCAGCCTTGCTAGACTTCTCTCACTGTCATAATCTTTGCAAAGGCAATTTTAAATATGCCCAAGACACCAGGTTGCAGCAGGAAAGAGGTTTAATTGTAGGGACACCAAACAAGGAGGCAGGAGGAAACCTCAAATCCGACTCCCTGAGGAGTCTGGAGATCGTGTTCTTAAGGGTTTTGGAGTGAAAGTGTGGAGACTGTTGATTGGTCAAAGAGTGCAGGTGGAAGCCATAAGACAGGGAGATGAAGAAACTGTATTCTCATATTGATTCTGTTCCTCCGTGGGAGTCTTCAAACTGGTTGGCACAAGCTGTTTTACTGGAATTGGGGATCTGAAAAACATGGTAAGCAATTTTTAAATGAGAGCCTTGTGATTCTAATGTCAGAGATCCTGTCTAGCTTAAACGATAGTCTTGTGGTTCTAACATCAGAAATCCTATCTATAGGAACCATGTGGATGCAAACGGCCAGTATCTAGACCTACTGTGACTGTTGGTTACAACGAAGCTGGTCAAAGTGCAGCCTGATTAATGCTTAATCATCCCCATATTTCTGTTCAGAATTCTTGTTAACCCCGTGAAGACAGCTTCAATGTCACAGAACTGCCTGTAGGAATGAATGCCTTACACCTCAGACCTGGCCCTCTCCATCTGCCCTTTCCATGCTGCCAACAGGGCCAGTGGCAGCGGTGACCAGTCACTGGGAAGGCCCAGCTGAGTCAATGTTTGCTGGCTAACTGCAGGAGGAATGATGAACTGGTCCACATGAATGGAGAGGTCCAACACAAAGCTATGCTAATTCTTCATAAGCTCTGCCTGCCGCCTTTTATATATCAACCTGAAATGTAATTATCTTTATGGCTGGCGGAGTAAATCACCAGTATGTGTCAAAGAGATTTGCTTCTGTGTTTTATTACGTAATATATTAGCTCTACAGTTTTAAGATGTCATTACTTGGCTAATCGCATGAAACGTTTTCATGAGCAAACAGTGATGCTGGTGGGAGCTGGGGCCAGAGACCCGTGGCTAAATCCTTCAGAGAAATGCTGAGAGAGGCCTCGGGGGATCACCTTGTCCAACCCCCTGCCTCCAGGCTTAGAGAGCTCTAGACAGGCATGAGTTCTGCACTATCTGAGGGGCTTTGAGAGGTAGAAGACAAAGAACAGCCAACGATGAATGGGGGACATCTGGATGACCCAAAAATTTTATTCCTGAGTGTATCCAACAGAAATGCATGCTATGACCACAAAAGGACATGCACAAGAATGTTCATAGTGGCTTATTCCTAATAGCAAAAAACTAGAAACAACCTAAATATCATCAACAACAGAATGGAGAACATAATTATGGCATGTTTCCTGTAGTCCCAGTTACTTGGGAGGCTGAGGCAGGAGGATCACTTGAGCCCAGGAGTTCAGGCCACTGCATTCCAGCCTGAGCAACACAATGAGACTCCATCTAAAAAAACAGAATTATGGCATATTTACACAATGGAATACTACATAGCAATCAAAAAGAAAAAATGTCAATAATTGATGAACTATTGACGCATGGGTGACCCTCACAGGCTTCATGTCCCCCTCCCTCTTGGAGACACTGAAGCTGTTTTGGTGGATTAGGTCACCTGATTCACCCACTTACTGGGCTCTTTCAGAGCTCCTGGAATGTCCTCCTTATCCAGCCCCAGATGCAGATCTGAATTTCTCAGGGTGAAATCCCTACAACATTCTCTTTAGGTTTACCGTCTCCTTCCTCCTCCACTACCTGCTGTACATCAGCACCTTCATCAACAAACTCATTGTGTTTTTGCACCCAACAGTGGTGTGTGTTCAAACTTTCTTCCCTGGCTATGAGTCTGGTGGACAAAGGCAGCATGGTGTAATAGAAATATCACAGGCACTGCAATGAAACCCACCTGCTTTGAATCCTAGCTCTACTGCTTTTTATTCTGTCATCTTAGATCACTTAAACTCAGTCAGCCTCAATTTCCACACCTGCAAAGTGGAATATCTTCTTTGCAGTGGGAAGTAATGAGAAAATGAGAAAACATGAGCTTTTGGGGTTTTTTTTGTTTGTTTGTTTGTTTGTTTGTTTGTTTGTTTGTTTTTGAGACAGAGTCTCATTCTGTCACCCAGACTGGAGTGCAGTGGCATGATCTCGGCTCACTGTAGCCTCCGCCTCCCAGGTTCAAGCGATTCTCCCACCTCAGCCTCCTGAGTAGCTGGGACTACAGGCGCACACCACTATGCCTGGCTAATTTTTGGATTTTTAGTAGAGATGGGGTTTCGCCATGTTGGCTAGGCTGGTCTTGAACTCCCGGCCTCAAGTGATTCGCCTGCCTCAGCCTCCCAAAGTGCTGGGATTACAGAGGTGAGTCACCACGCCCCGCCAACATGAGCATCTTACTTGGTGCCTAACATGTTTTTTTGCATTATTCATACGATTATTCAACAAACATTTACTGAACTTCTATACTGTGCCAAAGACCATGCTAGGAGCTGGCACACAACATTGTCACAGTCTATAGTTGACTATTTGTGTTTTTGCAGATTTGGTATCTGAGGGTTCACATTTTGATTTCTCTTTTGGGAGCCACCCTTCCCTCATTTGCAGCTCAGGTGGTTCACCCTCCACCCCATCCCCTAGTTCAGGATATTGCATCCCCCTGGCCACAGGGACTGGCTCTGGGATAGGCTCATGTTCCAGTTGGTTCCATGAGATTCAGCCCTGGAACTTTGGCTGAAACTATTGAGAAAGAGGTGATCCTTTTCCATCAAGCATGGTCAAATGGAGCTCCAGATTTGCTGAGAGATTTTCTTGGCACCTCTCTAGGAGAGTGTGCCTAAGGATAAAGACAATGAAGAAAGCTGGGCGATGAAGAGGGAAAGGCACTCCATAGCCTCATTAAACCACACAAGGACTGAACTGGGTTTCTGACATTCACAAATAAAAACAATGCTAATTTACTGCCCTAAAAATGACTAACATTCAACGAATTGTACTATGTGCCAGGCATTGTGCCAAGTGCTTCACAGGCATCATCTCATTTAATCCTCACAATGACCTGATAAAACAGGTGCTGTGGGTTGAACAAGTGTCTTCCAAAAATTCTTGTCAACCCAGAATCTCACAGTGTGACCTTATTTGAAAATAGCCTTTTGCAGATGTAATTAGTTCAGAAGAAGTCACACTGGATTAGGGCGAGCCCTAAATCCAGTGACTGGGGCCGGCTGTGGTGGCTCACGCCTGTAATCCCAGCACTTTGGGAGGCCAAGGTGGGCGGATCATCTGAGGTCAGGAGTTCGAGACCAGCCTGGCCAACATGGTGAAACCCTTTCTCTACTAAAAATACAAATAAACTAGCCGGGCATAGTGGCAGGCGCCTATAATCCCAGCTACTCGGGAGGCTGAAGCAGGAGAATCACTTGAACCTGAGAGGCAGAGGTTGTAGTGAGCCAAGATAGCGCTATTACACTCCAGCCTGGGCAACAAGAGTAAAACTCTGTCTCAAAAAAAAAAAAAAAAAAAAAAAAAAAAAAAAATTCCAGTAACTAGTGTCTTTCTTAGAAGAGGAGAGGACACAGAGAGATACAGACAGCCTAAGAGGGGATGCCTTGTAAAGATGGAATCAGAGCTTAGAAAGATGCAGCTACAAGCCACGGAACACCTAGGGCTGCCAGGAGCCACCAGAGCTAGGAAGAGGCAAGGAAGGAGTTCTTCCCCAGAGCCTTCCCAGGGAGCATGGCCTTGCTGACACTTCGATTTTGGACTCTGGCTTCCAGAGCTTTGAGAGAATAAATTTCTGTTGTTTTAAGCCACCCAGTTTGTGATTTGTTACGGCAGCCCTAGGGAGCTAATACAGTAGGTAATGATCATTACTATTTTTGAAGATGAGAAAACTCAGGCTAAAGAAGTTAAGTAACTTGCCCAAGGTCTTGTAGTTAATTTAACACCAGAGACAGGATTCAACCCCAGGCAGACTCCAGAGCTGTCTTTCTTTCTTAGTCATTAGATGATACACAGCAGGTGCATATAAATCCTATTCCTTTCCCAGGTCATATTTTACTGTTCTTTGCATCCCTAGTGCTTAGCATGCTGTTTGCTATTTAATAGGTGCCCAGTGACCATTTGGGAATTAAAGTCATTAGGAGCCCTACAGAGTAGGGCACTGAGAGGGCAAAGAAGGGAAAGATATAACCCTTGACCTCCAAAGGTTATAGTTTAATAGGGGAGACCAGAACATGCCACCCCAAAAGATGGATTGTTGAGCTGAAGGCAATTTAGAAGCAGATGCAGGAAAGCTCTCTACTCTCCTCTATGTGCCCAAAAGCAGGACATTGATTTACAAAGACAAAAGATATCCCACTCCCTCTTCTACCTAGGAGAATGCAAGCTAACCATGGAGGATAACTTTAGCCTGAAGATGGTACCACAGGAATCTGTATTAACAAGCTTTACTAATAACCTTTATCTGCCAGTTATTTGCCAACCCACAAGTTGCTGCCCCTGGAGAGTCAAAGTCTGTTTTGTTTTTTTTCTTTTTTTCTTTTTTTTGAGACAGAGTCTCACTGTCACCCAGCCTGGAGTGCAGTGGTGCAATCTCTGCTCACTGCAACCTCCATCTCCCGGGTTGAAGCGATTCTCCTGCCTCAGCCTCCCCAGTAGCCGGGACTACAGGCGTGCACCACCAGGCTCAGCTAGTTTTTGTATTTTCAGTAGAGACAGGGTTTCATCATGTTGGCAAGGCTGGTCTCGAACTCCTGACCTCAGGTGATCCACCTGCCTTGGCCTCCCAAAGTGCTGAGATTATAGGCATGAGCCACTGCACCTGACCATAAAAACTGACTGTTCTGGTCGAGCGCGGTGGCTCACACCTGTAAACCCAGCACTTTGGGAGGCTGAGGTGGGCAGATCATGAGGTCAGGAGTTGGAGACCTAACACGGTGAAACCCCATCTCTACTAAAAATACAAAAGCTAGCCAGGCATGGTGGTGGGCGCCTGTAGTCCCAGCTGCTCGGGAGGCTGAGGCAGGAGAATCGCTTCAACCTGGGAGGCGGAGATTGCAGTGAGCTGAGATTGCGCCACTGCACTCCAGCCTGGGCAACAGAGCGAGACTCCATCTCAAAAACAAACAAAACTGACTGTTCTTTGTTGAAGATGCTTATGAGTCAGAATTCAAAGCTGCCTCTTTGAGAACCACTCATTCTCTGGGTGTCCCCCATGTATATATGAAATATATAGGTGAATAAACTTTATTTTCTCTTGTTAATCTGTCCTCTGTTACAGGGGTTCATGCTAACGAAGAACCTATGAAGGTTGAAGACAAAATTGTTTTTCTTCCCCTACACTAGACAGGACATATAGAAGGAGTGTATGCTCAGGGCTGAGTGAGAAGCTTAAAAATCGCCCTGGAGGAGCTCAAAGAAGGGACAGCACTTAGGGATAAGCCAAAAGGCTTTGAGGAAGAGATTGAGCTTGATTTGGGCCCTGAAGAACTTAGTAAAGAGGAAAGAAGTGGTGACAGTTGATAAAGCAGAAGAAGACCATGAATAGGGCTGAGAGGAAGGACTTTGCGAGATGCATTTGAAGAGAGATGGGGGTGATGGGCTGGGAGGCATCGGCCAGGCCAGATCATAGTTATCGAGGACTGGGCAGGAACTTGGACATGAACTGGTAGCATGGTCCTATAGGCTTTTAGCAGACACAGCTACTGCATTTGTTACTGCTACTGACAGAGGCTTGACTGCAGATACTCGATCTGGGTGCTCCCTACTTTTCCCAGGGCCTGCAGGTCACAGAGCTGTGCACTTTGCTCTGGCCAGCAGTCTATGGGTCTAAGTGTTACCTCCAGACTGAAGCATAAAAGAGTTGATATGAGGCCCTCATTCTCTCTTCATTCTTTGTGGCAAGTGTTGAGGTGGAGGCTTTAGCAGATCTAAGCTGTCTGGATTGCCAGGGACAGCTGTCCCAAAGAGTCATGGGAATTTTATAAGAACAAGAAACAAATGTGGCTGGGCATGCTGGCTCATGCCTGTAATCTCAGCACTTTGGGAGGCTGAGGTGGAAGGATTGCTTGAGGCCAGGAGTTTGAGACCAGCCTAGCCAACATAGCCAGACCCCATCTGTACAAAAAATAAATAGATTAGCCAGGTGTGGTGTCATGCATCTGTGGTCCTAGCTACTGGGGTGGCTGAGATGGGAGGAACGCCTGAGCCAGGGAAGTTGGGGTGAGGATGCTGGGAAGTGCTGGTGATTTTGGGTGTGTGGACAGGTGAAAAATCCTGAAGGAGAATCAGGAAGCAGTGGGAAAGGTGGGAGCAATGGAGCACCACACCCTTCTCCTCCTCCGGGTCTCTCTGACAGCACCCAGGCCACCCCTGCTGATGGCAGCAGGAACTTTCAGGCAGTCTTCTCTTGTTCTCCCAAAATCAACAGCTGCAAGGTCCTAAGGCTTTCCTAGATGTAATTTCTCTCTGTTAGCACAGCAGCCCTAGGAAGCCACTCCTGTTTCCCAAGTTTACAGAAGGAAAACTAGGCTCAGAGATTCAAGCCAGAGTTAGTCAGCGCTAGCCAAAGGTGAATTGACCAAAGACCGAGAAGGCTTCTGACTCCCAGAGTAGGGGCCAGGCTCCCTCCCAGCTTTCAGCTACCACTCAGAGGTGCGGACCCTTCTGGGAAGTCCCCAAAAGCTGGGGATGGCCTGAGATGGCCAGAAGGCAAGGAGGGGATGAGGAGGGCTGTGGTGCCTTCTGCTGGGATTTGCTACCAGGGAGCTCTGTTTTTTAGGAGCAGACCCTGCCCCCAAAGTTCTGAGGCTGTCAGAGAACTTATCTATCACCCTATCTCATCAAACATCCAGCATTCCATCACACCAGCACTATAAACTCTGCATGTCTTGCCCCTTTGATACAAGGTGTGGCTGTATGACTAACTTCTGGGCAAGAACGTATAAACAGAAGACTGTAGGTGAGACATCCAAAAAAGTTCCTTAAAAGGGAGATGAACAACTGGCATAGTCCCTTTGGCCTCACCTGCCTTCTCCTACTTCCTGCCTGAAACTCAGGCTTGATGGCTGGAGCTCCAGCAGACATCTTGGACCATGACGTCTGGGAAAGCCGCGTGCTAAGGAGGGTAAAACAGAACCACATAAGAACAGCCCTGGAGCTGCCCTGCTGGCCCTGAAATGCCCAATGCTAGGCTTCTGTGTGACAGGAGAAGCTCCTGATTGGAATACACATCTGCAGTCAAGTTGCTTTCAGCAGCAGCCAGAGTCTCAAACACTGGGATTGTGGTGGTTGGCCCAGGCAAGAGCAGCTGCTGCCCTAAGCTCCACTTCTTGAACTACGAAACAATGACAGTCAGAGGAATGGCACCTGACGGTATTTCAAATTACAAGATAAATAATACATTTTCAACAAACCATGGGAGGATTTTTAAAATAATAATCCAGATGTGGGAAACAATATTTGGTTTTGGGGGTGTTCATTTGTTTATTGTTTGTTTGTTTGTTTTGAGACGGAGTTTCATTTCGCTCTTGTTGCCCAGGCTGGAGTGCAGTGGTGTGATCTCGACTCACCACAACCTCCGCCTCCCAGGTTCAAGCAATTCTCCTGCCTTAGCCTACTGAGTAGCTGGGATTACAGGCGTCCACCATCACACCTGAGTAATTTTTTTGTATTTTTAGTACAGACGTGGTTTCACTATGTTGGCCAGGCTTGTCCCGAACTCCTGATCTCAGGTGATCCACCTGCCTCGGCCCTCCACCCAAAGTGCTGGGATTACAGGCGTGAGCCACCATGCCTGGCAGGGAAATCATATTTAAGATTATTCATTGCATGATTGAGGAAGATCTTCTGGCACAAACCTAGAAGTCATGAAATAAAGGATTAATCATTTTAACCTCATCAAAATAAAATTTTTTTCAAAAGTCTTTGTGGCAAAAATGAGTCTGGATAGGCTGGTTACACTGCAGCAAGAAAAAAAGCCAAAATCTGAGGGGTATAAAGCAACAAGGGATTATTTCTGGCCCACAGTACATATCCTGTTGTGGAATGGCTGGGGCCTCCACTCCCATGTTGTCAGTATTGTCATTTTCACTTTAGGCTCCCAAGTTAAAGGCACAGCCATCATCTGCTGATGCCAATTCCCATGTCAGAGAGAAAGAGGGTAAGCAAAGCACCAGCACTTCAAACTTCAGCCCAAAGTGTCACGTGGGCTTCCACTTACATTTAACTGACCAGAACAAGTCACACAGCTACACCTTGGTTCACAAGGGTGGGAATGTAATGCCTTTTCAGGGAGGGATACTGGGTATTCATGAACAATAGTACACAAAAGCAAAAGACTCGACCCTTTGGGAGAAGTTTTAGATACTCATCTTGTAAACAAAGGTTTAATTTCTCCGATAAATAAGAATACTCCCAAATCATCAAGAAAATGGTCATATCGATTGAAAAAACAGGCAAAAGATATGAATGGGCATTTTACCAAAAGGAAATAAAAGACACTGTAATTCACTCATAATTTCACATTAAAATGACATGGAGATATCATTTTACACCCATCAAAGTTGTGCGGGTATGTGCAAAGAGGTCACACGTTGCTGATGGGCTGTAAATTGGTATAACCTCTATGGAAGGCAATTGGCATATGTGTCAAGATTTAATGTTCACATAGCTTTCTTTCTTTCTCTTTTTTTAATAGATATGGGGTCTTACTATGTTACCCAGGCTGGTCTTGAACTCCTGAGCTCAAACGATCCTCCCACCTTGACCTCCCAAAGTGCTGGGATTACAGGCATGAGCCACCAGGCCCAGCCAAGTTCACATACATTGTGATACGGTTTTTCTAATTCTAGAAATATATCCTATGATGAACTCACACATGTGGGAAATGGTATTTGTTTAAGGTTTTTCATTGCACTATTGTTTGTAATAACAAAAGATTGGAAACAACCTAATGCCTTTTAATTAGGGACTGGTTAAATAAATTATTTAAATTAAATAAGCTATTTCTCTCCATTCAAGGGAATGCTACATAGATACAAAAATGAAAAGCTTCTTTTGTAATGATATGGAGCAATCTCTAAGATTTAATGTTTAACAAATAAAGTAAGGTACTGAACAGTGTATATTGTATCACTATTTGTGATAGAAAAAGAAAGAACAAATATTCGTAATTGTTTATATATGCTAGAGATATCTCCAAAAATACATTTAAAGTGGGAAATATTGCTTGTGATTAAGGAGACAATAGAAATTCTCCTTTTGTACCTTTTAAATTGTGAGATAGCATGGGAATGTATTGTCTAACCTAACAGTAAAATTAAAAATTAAAAGAGGAGCAAAGTGAACGAGCAATTCCACTCCTAGGTATATAACAAAGAGAAACCAAAACATACACCTGCACAGAAAGAAATTTGTACACAAATATTTATAGTAGCATTACTCTTAATAGCCAAAAGGTGGACGAAACTGGGATGTCCATCAACTGATTGATGGATAAATAAAATGTGGCGTATCTATACAAGGGATTATTATTCAGCCATAAAATGAATGAAATCACGCCTATAATCCCTGCACTTTGGGAGGCCAAGGCAGGAGAATTGCTTGAGCCCAGGAGTTTTGAGACCAGCCTGGACAACATAGCAAATCTTCACTTCTACAAATAGCCAGCATGGTGGAACAGTACTTGTGGTCCCAACTACTCAGAAGGCCAAGGCAGGAGGATTGCTTTAGCCTAGGAGTTCGAGGCTATAGTGAGCCATGATCATGCCACTGCACTCCAGCCTGGGCAACAGAGCAAGACCCTGTCTCACAAAAAAAAAAAAAAAAAAAAACAGAATGAAGTACTGATACATGCCACATGCCACAATAAGATGAACCTTCTGCTGAGGTTCCTTCATTCCTTCATAACGAAAACATTAGGCTGAGTAAACAAACTAGACACAAAAAGCCACATATTATACAATTCCATTTAAGTGAAGTGTCCACAATAGGCAAACAAAAAGTATATCAGTGGTTGCCTAGAGGGATGAGGTTGTGGGAGAAATGGAGAGTGATTTTTAATGAGTACTGTGTTTCTTTTAGGGGTGATAAATATGTTCTAAAATCGATGTGGTGATGGGTGCACAACTCTGTAAATATACTAAAAACCACTGAATTGCACACTTTATTATATATATATTTTTTTGTATAGAGATGGAGTCTCACTGTATTCCCCAGTCTGGTCTTGAACTTCTGGACTCAAGCAATCCTCCCACTTCTGCTTCCCAAAGTGCTGGGATTACAGGCATGAGTCATATGCCTGGCCAAATTGCACACTTTAAATGGGACTTATATGGCAGGTGAGTTATATCTAAAAAATAAATTGTTTTTTTAAAAAGGGGCAGAGAGAGAGCAAAAGAGATGGCCCATATATATGATGCCTCGGGACACTATGAGCTCCTATGACCAGTATCTCAATAGACTCCCCGTAACTCCATCCTCAAGCTCTGTTGAAAGTCCTACCAAAAATTCAGCAGGGCAGTTGTCCTCGCCTGGGTTCCCCCACATAAAGAGCCTTTGGTTCAAGTAGCTTATTTTGGAAAGAGATTCCAGGGAAAAGCAATGGTTCCCTACAATCCCAAGTGGGATTGGGAAACATAAAACAGGGAAGCAGAAAGGCCAAGCTAAGGTGTCTTAACTGAGCTGGCCATCACCGTGGGTCACTGAGGCTCCATCCTGCTAGGGAACCTCTGAAGAACCATGCAAAATGCATCTGAGATGAGGAAGAGCTGGGCATGGCCCTGGTGGTAGAGAAACCCTGGGCAGATGGCAAGAGAGTGAGGTGTCTGACCACATCTGCCATGGCAACTGGGGGAGCTATAGAAGGGAAGCAGTAGCTGAGCACGGAGACTGAGGAGGGCGGTCTGACGCAGTGGTCTAAGCAAAGAGCTCTCCCTGCTGCATAATCTTCAGACTTGACCCAGAGAGTCTCAACATCATTGCCAAAAATCAAACCCATCCTCGAATAACGAATACTTTCTGCCTTGATGAATTCTCAAAGGCATGTGCTGTAGGCCACTAAATGCAGCAGATGTGGATTTTTTTTTTTTTTTAGTAAGAGTCATTCTGCGAGAAGTCTAGCACATGGGCAGTGATCGAGCTGCGGGATACTGTTTTGGGTCAACAATGAGGAGTGATTGTAAAGCCAGGTGTCTAGTTATTGTAAACTGACCCTCATGGTCGTGCCCAAAGGGAATTAAAGAGACACGCTGAGTCATACTTGCGCTGGCTCACAAGTGGAGATTTTTCACAGGACAGTAGTCATGCAAATGTAGAGGATGGCACTGAGGCAGAGTGGCCTCCAACCGGTGTGGGAGAAAAGAGCGAATCCTCAAGCCTCCCGGATCCAGTCCCTGCTTGGGTGCATCCAGGGTTCCCCCAGTGTTTCCTGGTGTCTTAGAGGAAACCTAGTGGTTGGCTCAACCCCCTTCACTGAGATGCCTAGCACAGACGGTTTCTGGAAAATGGGGCCCCGTCTCCTCTTCATGCAACAGCCACAGGGGCCAGCAATGGTGTGCACTGAGTGACGCCATCCAGGGTGGCTGCCCACCCTCCACCCCCAATGCCATGACTGGTGGGAGGGAAAAATTCCCCTTGTGAGTCAAGATGTCCCTGAAACTCAGGCTGGAGTCCATAGACAGAAGGTGCCTGGCCTCGGCCCCAGCTGATGCCCCCACCTTAGTGTGGAGCTCTTTCAGAAAAGGGAATTCCCCAGCAAAATGCTCAGATCAGCAGAACCCTGGGGACCCACTAGGCCTAAGACCAAAGAGCCAAAGTTGTCATCAGCGGCTCATTCTGCTCAGCTACCAGCCACTTCCTGGGTGCAAGCTGGCCCCAGCAGTATCAGGTCCCCCTTTACTTGCAAAACCTAGAATCAGCTTCTTCCCACCTAATTTTCAAATCCCCAAGGGGTGGGGGACAGGTGCTTAATCTCCTAAATTCTCAAAAATGCCAGGTACAGGGGATCATGCCTGTAATCCCTGCACTTTAAGAGCCTGAGGCGAGTGGATCACCTGAGGTCAGGAGTTCAAGACCAGCCTGGCCAACATGGTGAAACCTCTTCTCTATACTAAAAATACAAAAATTAGCCAGGTGTGGTGGCACATGCCTGTAGTCCCAGCTATTCAGGAGGCTGAGGCAGGAGGATCGTTTGAACCCAGGAGGTGGAGGTTTCAGTGAGCCAAGATTGTGCCATTGAACTCTAGCCTGGGCGAGAGAGGGAGACTCTGTCTCAAAAAAACACACACAAAATCTCAAAAATCAAGGGTCTGATTCACTTCTCTTCTGGACATTTAGGCCAGCCCATCCCTCTGGACGGGCCTCACCACAATGCTCATGGCTTTTACTTTAAGAGCACTTTCTATGTGTTAAGTGCCTCGCATGCAGTTTCACTGAGTCCTTCCGGCGGCCCAGTGAGGTGAGTACTTTCCATTTTACTGATGAGGAAACAGCTTCCGAGAGGTGAGGAAACTTGCCTGAGCTCACACAATGAGTAAGTTGAGATGCTTGCTAATTACCCTGTACATAGATAGCACGTCATAATTTTCCAAGATCTTTCATTTCATTAGGTCATTGTCTTAGTCCATTTTGTGCTGCTGTACCAGAATACCTGAGACCGGGTACTTTATAATGAGCAGAAATTGATCGGCTCATGGTTCTAGAGGCTGAAAAGTCCAAGATGAAGGGACTGGCATCTACCAAGAGCCTTCTTGCTGCATCTTCCCATGGTGTAAGAGCAAAGAGAGAGCAAGAGACCAAACTTGCAGCCTCAAGCCCTTTTATAAAAATCATTAACCCATTCATGAGGGCTCCACCCTTATGACCCAAACGCCTCTCATTAGGCCCCACCTCCCAACACTGCTACATTGAAGATTAAATTCTAACACATGCATCTTGGAGAACACATTCAAACCATTCAGCCATTTAACCTTCACCACAATTCCATGAGATAACGTATCATGGTTATTATTATACCCACGTTAAATATTGTAACAATGAGAGCATTAATGACCTGCACAGTCACCCAGTCAGGTTTGGTAAGGGTTGGTGACACAGCAAGAGCTCAAGCCCTAGCCTGTCTGACTCCAGCGTGTGGGCCTTGCTTCACTTTGTGTCCTTACACCACCCAGCGTGGCTAAAATTGGCTCCTGTATTGGATTGAACAGTGCCCCTAAAAAGCTATGTCCAAGTCCTAACCCCTGGTACTTGTGAATGTGATTCTGTTTGGAAATAGGTTTGAGATGAGGTTAAGGGAAACCAAAATATTTCACCCCAAAATATACTTCTTTTTTTAACTTTTATTTTAAGTTCACAGGTACATGTGCAGGTTTGTTACATAGGTCAACTTGTGTCCAAAGGGTTTGTCGTACAAATTATTTCATCACCCTGGTATTAAGCTTAGGACCCATTAGTTATTTTTCCTGATCCTCTCCTTTCTCCCACCCTCCATCCTCCAACGAGCCCTGGTGTCTCTTGTTACCCTCTTTCTGTCTCTGTGTTCTCATCACTTAGCTCTCACTTGTAAGTGACAGGATATGGTGTTTGGTTTTCTTTTCCTGCATTAGTTTGCTAAGGATAATGGCCTCCAGCTCCATCCACATTCCTGCAAAGGACATGATCTCATTCTTTTTTATGGCTGCATAGTATTCCATTGTGTATATGTACCACATTTTCTTTATCTAGTCTACCACTGTTGGGTATTTAGGTTGATTCCATCTCTTTGCTGTTGTGAATAGTACTGTAATGAACATAAATGTTCATGTGTTTTTATTAAAGAACAATATATATTCCTTTGCATATATACCCAGTATTGAAATTGCTGGGTTGAATGGTATTTCTCTGAGGAATCTCCACACTGCTTTCTACAGTGGTTGAACTAATTTACACTCCCACTAATAGTGTATAAGTGTCCCTTTTTCTTTGCAAACTTGTCAGTAACTGTTTTGTTTGTTTTTGTTTCTTTTTCACCTTGTAATAGCAGGCATTCTGACTGGTGTTAGATGGTACCTCAGTGTGGTTTGTTTGCATTTCTCTGATGATCAGTGAGGTTGAGCTTTTTTTCATATGCTTGTTGGCCCCATGTATGTCTTTTTTTGAACAGTGTCTGTTCATGTCATTTGCCACTTTTTAATGGGATTGTTTGTTTTTTCTTGTAAATTTAAGTTCCTTATAGATGCTGGATATTAGACCTTTATCAAATGCATAGTTTGCAAATATTTTCTCCCATTCTGTAGGTTGTCTGTTTACTCTGTTGATAATTTATTTTGCTGTGCAGAAGCTCTTTAGTTTAGTTAGATCCCATTTGTCAATTTTTGCTTTTGATGCAATTGCTTTTGGCAACTTCGTCATGAAATCTTTTCCCATTCCTATATATAGAATGATATTGCCTAGATTTACATTTAAATGTAAAACCCAAAACTATAACATTTGAATATTTAATCCATCTTGACTTGATTTCCGTATATGATGTAAGGAAGGGGTCCAGTTTCAATCTTCTGCATATGGCTAGCCAGTTATCCCAGCACCATTTATTAAATAGGGAATCCTTTCCCCATTTCTTGTTGCTGTTGACTTGGCTGAAGATTAGATGGTTGCAGGTGCACAGCCTTATTTCTGGGCTCTCTATTCTGTTCCATTGGTTTACGTGTCTGTTTTTGTCCCAATACCATGCTGTTTTTGTTACTGTAGCCCTGTAGTATAGTTTGAAGTCAGGTAGCGTGATGCCAGCTTTGTTCTTTTTGCTTAGGATTCTCTTTGCTATTCAGCCTCTTTCTTGGTTCCATATGAATTTTAATATAGTTTTTTTATAGTTCTGTGAAGAACGTTATTGGTAGTTTGATAGGAATAGCATTTAACCTATAAATTGCTTTGGGCAGTATGTCCATTTTAATGATATTGATTCTTCCTCTCCATGAGCATGGAATGTTTTTCCATTTGTTTGTGTCATCTCTGATTTCTTTGAGCGTGGTTTGTAGTTCTCCTTGTGGAGAGCTTTCACCTCCCTGGTTAGCTGTATTCCTATGTATTTTATTCTTTTTGTGGCAGTTGTGAATGGGATCATGTACCTGATTGGCTCTCAGCTTGATTGTTGCTGGTGTATAGGAATGTTAGTGATTTTTGTACATTGATGTTGTATCCTGAGACTTTGCTGAAATTGTTTATCAATGTAAGGAGCTTTTGGGCCAAGACTATGGGATTTTCTAGATATAGGATGATGTCATCTGCAAAGAGGGATAATTTGACTTTCTCTCTTCCTATTTGGGTGCCCTTATTTCTTTCTCTTTCCTGATTGTTCTGACCAGGACTTCCAATACTATTTTTAGTAGGAGTGGTAAGAGAGGGCATCATTGTTTTGTGCCATTTTTCAAGGGGAGTGGTTCCAGCTTTTGCCCATTCAGTATGATGTTAGCTGTGGGTTTGTCATAGATGGCTATTATTTTCAGGTATTTTTCCTCCAATACCTAGTTTATTGAGAGTTTTTAACATGAAGTGGTGTTGAATTTTATATGAAGTCTTTTCTGCATCAATTAAGATAATCACATGGTTTTTTCTTTAGTTCTATTTATGTGATGAATCACATTTATTGATTTGTGTATGTTGAACCAACCTTGCATCCCAGGAACAAAGCCTACTTGATCACGGTGGATAAACTTTTTGATGTGCTGCTGGATTTGTTTTGCCAGTATTTTGTTGAGGTTTGTTGAGGATTTTTGCATCAACGCTCATCAAGTATATTGGCCTATTGGCTTGAAGTTTCCTTTAATTGGTGTGTCTCTGCCAGGTTTTGGTATCAGGATGATGCTAGCTTCATAGAATGAGTCAAGTAGGAATTCCTCCTCCTCAATTTTTTGGAATACTTTCAGTAGGAGTGGTGCCAGCTCTTCTTTATACATCTGGTAGAATTCAGCTATGAATTCATCTGGTCCTGGGCTTTTTTATTTTTGGTTGGTAGGCTATTTATTACTGCTTCAGTTTCAAAGCTCATTAATTGTCTGTTCAGGGGTTCAATTTCTTCCTGGTTCAGTCTTGGGAGGGTGTGTGTGTCCAGGAATGTATCCATTTCTTCTAGATTTTCTAGTTTGTGTGCATAGAGGTGTTCATGTTATTCTCTGACAATTATTTCATTTTCTGTGGGGTCAGTGGTAACATCCCATTTGTCATTTCTAATTGTGTTTATTTGGACCTTCTCTCTTTTCTTCTTTATTAGTCCAGTTAATGGTCTATCTAGTTTTATTACTTTTTTCAATTAACCAACTCCTAGGTTCATTAATCTTTTGGCTAGTTTTTCGTGTCTCCACCTCCTTCAGTTCAGCTCTGATCTGGGTTATTTCTCGTCTTCTGCTAGCTTTGATGTTGGTTTTCCCTTGGTTCTCTAGCTCTTTTAGTTGTGATGTTAGATTGCTAAATTGAGATCTTTCTAACTTTTTCGTGTGGGCATTTAATGCTATAAATTTCCCTCTTAACATTGCCTTAGCTGTGTCCCAGAGATTCTAGTTCATTTTATCTTTCTTCTCATTAGTTTCAAATAATTTCTTGATTTCTGCCTTAATTTCATTATTTACCCAAAAGTCATTCAGGAGCAGGTTATTCAATTTTCATATTATTGTATGGTTTTCAATAATTTTCTTAGTCTTGATCTCTAATTTTATTGCACTGTGGTCTGTGAGAGTGGTTGTTATGACTTCAGTTCTTTTGCATTTACTGAGGAGTGTATTGTGTGTGATTGTGTGGTTAATTTTAGAATATATGCCGTGTGGTGATGAGAAGAATGTATATTCTGTTGTTTTGGAGTGGAGAGTTTTATAGATGTCTTTCAGGTGCATTTAATCCAGTGCTGAGTTCAGGTTCTGAATATCTTTGTTGATTTTCTGCCTCGATGATTTGTCTAATACTGTCAGCGGGGTGTTGAAGTCTCCCACTATTATTGTGTGAAAGTCTAAGTCTCTTTGAAGGTGTCTAAGAACATGCTTTATGAATCTGGGTGCTCCTGTGTTAGGTGCATATATATTTAGGATAGTTAGGTCTTCTTATTAAATTGAACCCTTTACAATTATGTAATGCCCTTCTTTGTCTTTTTTGATCTTTGTTGGTTTAAAGTCTGTTCTGTCTAAAATTAGGATTGCAACCCCTGTTTTTTCCTGTTTTCCATTTGCTTGGTAAACTTTTCTCCATCCCTTTATTTTGAGCCTATGGCTGTCATCAAATGTGAGATGGGACTCTAAGACATCATACTAATGGGTCTTGGTCCTTTATCCAGCTTGCCACTCTGTGCCTTTTAATTGGGGCATTTAGTCTGTTTACATTCGAGGTTAGTATTGATATGTGTGGATTTGATTCTGTCTTCATGATGTTAGCTGGTTATTATGTAGACTTGTTTGTGTGGTTGCATTATAGTGTCACTGGTCTGTGTACTTAAATGTGTTTTTTTCTAGAAGTTAGTAACAGTCTTTCCATATTTAGTGCTTCCTTGAGGAGCTCTTGTAAAGCAAGTCTGGTAGTAATGAATTTTCTCAGCATTTGCTTGCCTGAAAAGAATCTTATTTCTCCTTCCTTATTAGGTTAATTTGGCCAGACATGAAGTTTTGAGTTGGACTTTCTGTTCTTTAAGAGTGTTGAGGCTGGGCATGGTGGCTCACACCTGTAATCCCAGCACCTTGGGAGGTTGAGGTGGGTAGATCACTTGAGCTCAGGAGTTCAAGACCAGCCTGGGCAACATGGCAAAACCCTGTCTCTACAAAAAGTACAAAAAATTAACTGGGCATGATGGTGTGTGCCTGTAATTCCAGCTACTCAGAAGCCTGAGGTGGGAAGATGGCTTGAGCCCAGAAGTTTGAGGCTACAGTGATCCACTGAGACTCTGTTGAAATGAGGAGAAAGGAAGGAAGGAAGGAAGGAAGGAAGGAAGGAAGGAAGGAAGGAAGGAAGGAAGGAAGGAAGGAAAAAAGAAAGAAAGAAAGAAAGAAAGAAAGAAAGAAAGAAAGAAAGAAAGAAAGAAAGGAAAGAAGAAAGAAAGAAGAAGAAAGGAAGGAAGGAAGGAAGGAAGGAAGGAAGGAAGGAAGGAAGGAAGGAAGGAAGGAAGGAAAGAGAGAGAGAGAGAGAGGGAGGGAGGGAGGGAGGGGAAAGAAAAAGAAAGAAAGAAAGAAAAAAGAAGAAAGAAGGAAAGAAAGAAAGAAAGAGAGAAGAAAGAGAGAGAGAGAAAGAGAAAGAAAGAAAGGAAGGAAGGAAGGAAGAGAGAAGAAATAGAGAGAGAAGAAAGAAAAAGAAAGAAAAAGAAAGAAAGAGAAGAAGAAGGAAAAGAAGAAGAGGAAGAAGAACAAGAAGAAGAAGAAGAAGAAAGGAAGGAAGGAAGGAAGGAAGGAAGGAAGGAAGGAAGGAAGGAAGGAAGGAAAAGAGGGAAAGAGAGGAAAAGAAAGAGAGAGAAAGAAGGAGCTTCAGAGAAAAGCTGTGGCTGTTTTGGACTGTGTCCTCAGATTCCCCCACTGCAGTGACCACCTTTGGGGTATTCATATTCACCCCCGTGTGGGGGAAGGGTTCCTAAGAAGGAAAATCTGAAGGTGATTTCCCAGATTCAAGAGCTCAGCTGTTGGAAACTGCTGGGCCTCCTGGACATCTCAGCTGCAAAGGCTCTTGAGTGCCCTGAGGTAGGTGGGGCTGGCTGGGGACTGCACAGAGGAAGAGCTCATCTACCCTCCTGGCCCTGAGCCCCAGGCCTGCAGACCCACTAGCCTTCTGCATCTGGTCTTCTGATTTGCATCAAAGGGGCCATAGGTCCCAGTCATATTTGGCCTGGGGAGGGCCCGAGTGCAAGCAGGACACTCTCCTTCAAATGTCACCAGGACTCCTTCCCAGGTGTAGTGGGAGAGAAAAGCTTTCCCTTCATTTTTGGAAGGTTCACTAAAAGATCAGCTCACAAAAGGCAGATTAACTGGAGAAAAGACATACAACTTTATTTGATCATAGTTTTATGTGACACAAGAGCCTTCAGAATGAAGACCCCACCCCCACGATGGGGTGCAGAAGCTTATCTACTGCCTTGAGGATGAGGGAAGGCTGGGCTGTATCAAGGCAGATTCTCTGCAGATGCAAATCTCCCACCAAAAGACAGCTTTGCAGGGCCACTTCTGTTTCCTGGCCCTCTGACACCCAACTCAAAATATGTCTAAGAAAAAATATCTTGATTTCTTTTCCAGGAGAGGGAGTGGGAAATTAGGGGAGGGCACGGGCCAAGCTAGAAGGGGAGCTGTTCTTTCCTAGCATGAGGGATAGGGAGAGGAACTTCCCCAAGGTCCTCTGAATTAGGGGAAGCAAGGGAAGTCTCGTCCCCAACACAGATGTCCCCAAGTTTCTGCCAGGGGGATATTGCCTCAGCCTTTGCTAGCTCTGAGCCCCATCCTGGCCTGCCCCAGGGCTCAGGGCAAGACCCATGGCAGGTCCAGCGGTGACAGCCACAGGTCTCCCTCCTTGAGGGCCCACTCCAGCTGCTCCTCCCACCAGGCCTGTGTTGCAGGGAGGCCGGTCTGAAATGGTGCTGGGTTCTGAAGTTAATAAATGTTGACATTTAGCAAGCGGGAGCGGTAGTGGTGTTTTATTGGTGTTAATGTGATGTCCGCAGGATTAGCGACTCCCCAAATTGTTATCTGGAATAGAGCAAGTGAAGGAAGAATGGATCTCCTCTCCCCCACCACTCAAATTAGGATTTGATGAAAAGCTTCTTCCCACTGATAGAGACAGGATTGAATTAGTGGGCTGTTGTCCTGTGCCTGTGGTCTAGGGAAGAGAGGCTTCAGGAAGGGGGGTGCTTGTCCTCTCTACCTTGCCTCCTTGGCATCCCTTCCTGGGAGCCAGGGGTGCCCCGGCATGATACTCCAAACTTTTCTCTGCAACCCTCCTCTCCCTCAGACCTGAGTTCCAGAAGGTTCTTCAGAGAGGAAGGGTCTCAGGAGGCCTGGCTGGCTTACATTTATCTGGCCTGACCACAGAGAAAGAACCTGTGGAGACATGCGGGGACTGCAGGAGCAGCAAGGGGCCTGTGAGGGTTGTCCAGCTCTTGGCAGCTCAAGGTTAGCAACTTGAGGGCTCTAAGCAGGCCCCCGGAAACCGAGCCACTCTCATGAGGCTTGCAGTTGTGGTGATGCTCTCCCTCATATTTAAAGACTTTCCAGCCAGGCCCTTCCTATGCCCCAGCCTATACCTTTCTGGTCAGGACAGCACCTCCTCAGTCCCTGGCTTACCCCTTGGTGCTGCCCTTGTGTCTAGCTCTGTTCTCCCATTTGGGCTCACCAGGTGCCCAGGTTCAACCTTAGGCCCCTAGCCGAGTCTCCTCTGAGCATCACCCTCCTTCGCCTCCATGCTGGGTCCTCTAGGGAGGACCATCCACAGCCTTTCCTGGATGCCAAGCTCCAGGCCTGCTCAGGTCTGCCATGAGGAGCCCACCCCCACCTTGGAGGGATGTCTGTGTGTGTGCATGTGCATGAATGCAGCCACAGGTGTGTGCACACGCATGATGCATGTATTTCAACACACGTATTAGCTCTCAGTTTTCTAGATACTGGAGACCAGTCCCAAGAGGGTCTAGAACCCAGTCCTGCTGTGCCTCAGTGCAGCCTGTGTCATGCCTCTGATGGCTACCAGGAAGGGAACAATGACCCTCACCTGGCATTGAGCTCTGGGCTTTACATGCACCATTCTATTTAATGCTTGTAACAAGCTGATATGGTTTGGCTCTATGTCCCCACCCAAATATCACCCTGAATTGTAGTAATCCCCACCTGTCAAGGGTGGGGCCAGCTGGAGATAATTGAATCATGGGGGTGGTTCCCCCATGCTGTTCTTGTGATAATGGGTAAGTTTCATGAGAGCTGATGGTTTTATAAATGGGAGTTCCTCTGCACAAGCTCTGTTGCCTGCCGCCATGTAAGATGTGCCTTTGCTTCTTCTTTGCCTTCCACCATGATTGCGAGGCCTCACCAGGCCATGTGGAGCCATGTAAACCTCTTTTCTTAATAAATCACCCAGTCTTAGGTATGTCATTATCAGCAGCATGAGAACAGACTAATATACAACCCAATGAGAAAGCTACTGCAAGTACTCCCATTTCACAGCTAAGAAACAGAGGATCCACCCAAGGTAGCAGAAAGCAACTGGCCAGCTTGGGGGGTTGCCCTGGGTCTGTCTGACCCCACCACTCACAGTCAATCTCCTCCATTGCCTCTGACTGGGTGCAGGCTGGGCTCATGCCTGGGGGCAGTGAACAGTGTCCGTAGATGGCTCCCTATCACTTCCTCCCCCATCAGTTCACAAAGTGTCCCCACACATGTCATCTTCCAGACCACAGTCCTCACTTCATCCTTAGAGAGAGTCCCACTCTCTGGAACTGGTGCCAGGGTGCTGCACATGCTGGGCACCACATACCCCACCACAGAAAACTAGAGAACTTATTTTTGTTTTTTTTTTTTACTTTTTAATGGAAAATTTCAGAAACTAGTATAGTGAACTCCCATGTACTCATCACCCAACTTCAAAAATTATCAACATTTACTAATCTTATTTCATCTATTCTCCCTCATGCACTTTTTTTCTGAAGATTTTAAGCAAATCTCAGACATTCTTTCATTTCACCTGTAAATACTTCGGTGTGCATAAGGGCTTCTTTTCCCTTAACCTAATTACACCATTAACTCACCTAACAAAATGAGCAATGGCTTTTTAATATTATGTAATACTCTACGTTCAGATTTCTCCAGTTGCCTGCCAAATAGCTTTTCACAGTTAATTTGTTCAAATTGGGATCCAGGCCAGGTGTGGTGGTTCATGCCTGTAATCCCAGCACTTTGGGAGGGTGAGGCGAGCAGATCACTTGAGGTCAGGAATTTGAGACCAGCGTGGCCAACATGACGAAACCTCATCTCTACTAAAAATACAAAAATTAGTATGGCGTTGGGGTGGGTGCCTGTAGTCCCAGTTACTCAGGAAGCTGAGGCAGGAGAATTGCTTAAACCTGGGTGGCAGAGGTTGCAGTAAGCTGAGATTGTACCACGGCACTCTGGCCTGGGAGACAGAGCGAGATTCTGTCTCAAAAACAAAACAAAACAAGTCGAGATCCAAACAAGGCCTGTCCATTGCATGGGGTTGATGTCTCCTGAATCTTTAACTGCCCCGGCCTCTGCACCCCACTCCCTCCTGCCCCCACCACCTTAAATAGGTCATTGTCCTGTGGAATGTCCCACATTCTCAGTGACTTATTGCATTCTCATGATGTTATTTAACATCCTCTTCAGTCTCCCTAAAGATCTTTACAGAAGTATAAAATGGTTACATCGTTCCCCTGCTTGAAACCCTTCTACAACTTCCTGTTGCCCTGAAAAGAAAATCCATACCCTTTTCTTGGCGTTTGCAAGGACCTGCCCTTATGATCGGTCAAACCTCACCTCCCACCCCTCCACCCTCTGTCCTGTTCCCTCAGCTTTGCTCCAGTGCCCTCTGTCTCCTTTTCCTACTTTGGAACTGTAACTGGTGGAGGGTTTTGACTATGAGTTGTCCAGGTTCTTGGCATTTTGAACAAAGAATTGTAAAAAATGCTGTAGCAAAGCAATGGAAGAATAAAGCAATGAAAGCATCGATTTATTGAAACCAAAGTACACTCCACAGAGTAGGAGTAGGCTTGAGCAGGGGGCTCAAAAGCACTGGTTACAGAATTTTCTGGGGTTTAAATATCCTCTAGAGGTTTCCCATTGGTTTCTTGGTTTACATCCTATGTAAATGAAGTAGTGGCCTGCAACCAGTCTGATTGGCTGTGGAAGGTGACCAGTCAGAGGCTGAACTGAAGTTACAAAGTTACACCCCTACGCAAACATCCAATTGGTTGTGGGAGGGGACCAATGAGAGCCTGAAGTGAAGTTACAAAATTATACCCCTACGCAAATGAAGACTAGAGCCGTGACCAGTCTGATTGGTTGCAGGAGGGGACCAGTCAGAGATACTTTCCATTTCTCACCTGGGACACAAAAAGATGGGGGGTTGCAAAGGGAGTAGCCTTTTGTTACTTTTGTTCTTTTGTTACTTGGGTGTGGAGTGTTGGGGGTTTCCTTTTGACTTAGTTTTAGGAAGTCAGTATAATTGGCCTTAGGTTCCCTGCCTCTGGACCCTATTCTGCCTCAAAACCACAGGCTGCTTGCTGCCTCCAGCCTTACAGAGTGTTTCTTCTGCCGGGAACGCCACTCTTTCCCACCTCGGCCAGCAGCCACCAGCCATCCCTTCCTAATAACCAGCTCTCCCATTAAAGTGCCTTCCCCAGGCAGTGGCCTGGCCTGGCCACCCTGCTTCAGTAGATCCCCTCCCCGAGTTGCTTCCCAGCTTAATCTCTTTTTTTGTATCCATTGTGCTTCTCAAAATTTGTAGTTGTTTTTATCTATTTGTTTCTTTTTAAAGTGTTTAACTGCCTTCTCCCCGCTCTGCCAACAAGAATGTAAGCTTCATGAGGACAGGGTTGTGTCTGTCTGGTATCTCTGAGACCTACAGCAAGGTTTGGAACATAATATTAATAGATGTCCAAGTATTTGTTGATTGATAGGATAAATGGAAGGGAGGGAGGAAGAAGAAGAGGTTTGTCTTTCCAAGAATTCACAATCTGGTTGGGGAAGCAGGAAAACAAAGAGAATAGAAGACCTTTCAATCAACCGATTAATATCTATTAAACACTAACTAATAACCACCACACTTTTCCAGGCATACACGGGATATCTTAGGTGTTAATAGCAGTATGTTAAAGTATAAACTAGTGCACTCTAAGTGCTCCAGAGCCTGGGCGAGGGGTTTGGTTAGGACAATATTGAAGAGGCCTGAAGGCTCTTTCCTTCCTGGAGGGCTTCAAGGAGGAGGCCATCCTGAACTGAGCCTCCATTCACAAAAAACCCTCCCATTTCCATAGTGCCCTAGGATTCCAAAGGATGCCTGTGACGATTTTCACCTTTATAGAGAGAAGGAAGTTGAGACTTGGCCATTTTCCCAGGTCCCACAGCTAGTAGGTGACAGAAGTGGGAGTCAAGCCCAAACTTTGTGGCCCCTCCACCCTCCATGATGGGCAGACAGGCACAGGGAGGAGGAAGGCAGATGGTAGGCAGGCACAGAACAAGCAGGGGCCCAGGAGGGTGCCTCGGGAGGTGAGAACTGTACTTCCAGCCCAAAACTGTAGATCCAACCTCCGCCTCCCGGGTTCAAGTGATTCTCCTGCCTCAGCCTCCTGAGTAGCTGGGATTACAGGTGCCCACCACCACACCTGGCTAATTTTTGTATTTTTAGTAGAGATGGGGTTTCAACATGTCGGCTAAGGTGGTCTCAAACTCCTGACCTCAGGTGATTCTCCTGTCTCAGCCTCCCAAAGTGCTGGGATTACAGGCATGAGCCACCGCGCCCAGCCAATCTCTACCGTTTTATTAAGTCATCCTTTAGCTTAAAAAATGTTTTTGGTCTTACTTACTTTTCTTCTTTTTTATCTTTTGCTTTTACATGCAAGTAGGGAGACAGCAGAATCACAGAGGAGAGGCCAAGAGGGAGGTTCCCGGGCTAATGAGGCTGGATCTTGAGGCCAGGGACCCCAGGGCATGAGCTTTGGCCCCAGAATTGTCCTCCAGGAAAGGCTGCCATTCCCACTTTAAAATGACTCATTTCAGCAACGCAGAGATTCACAGGGCAAATGACTCTCACAGAGAAGATAAGATTAGCCCCTCCACAGCCCAGAGGGCTTACCGGAACAGGGCTTTTAACTTATTTCTGGGAGAGTAAGTGACATCTTGATGAAACCATTTTGACATGAAGACACTTGATGTGGCCTCTAAAGCAGCCATTAAACTTATAGTTTGCTCTTACTGCCAAGTTACAGCAAAGCGGACTCCTCATCCCTTCCCCAAAACCCACGCTAGGGGCACAGGAAGAGGCAAGCATCTCTATAGCAAACACTCTGGATAATAAGCCACCATCGAAATGTCTCCTGTGTTAAACGTGAGGGGTCAAAACATTCTTTTATTCTAATGTTTGGGGTTTTGGTTATTTAGACATATGGATGCCCTTTAAAAGCACCGTGCTGTTTGTGTTTGTGAAATTTAAGCAAATGAATTCATGCTATCAGTTCCATTCTGTGTCTTCCATTTCTTCCTTCTGCGTTGCCTGGGAGATCTTCCCAGTTGCTCAATGAAGACCCAGTTCATTACTTCTGACGGCTGCGTGGTATTCCACCCTGCACAAACATGTTCTATGTACCCATCCCCTAGTGAAGGACACCAGGCTGACACAGATCCAGACCAGCATGACTGTCTCATCCTTGTACACGTCTCTCGTGGGCCTCTGTGCCACTCTTTAAAGATGTATGCCAAGGGTAAGTACCAGTGATGGGGAAGGTTCATGCTTAACTTTTTTTTTTTTCTTTTTTTTTTTTTTGAGACCAGTTCTTGCTCTGTCACCCAGGCTGGAGTGCAGTGGCATGATCTCTACTCACTGCAATCTCCACCTCCCAACGCAAAGCTATTAATAATACAGGTTTCTTTGCAACCTGGCTGTCCTGGTTCACATTTCCTAACAAGAGGGACTGAAAGGTTTTCCCTTTCCCACTTCCTCACTAGTACTCGATATGATTACCATTTTCTATTTTTTGCCAATCTGAGGGGTTAAAATGGTACCTTCTTATTTTAATTTGAATTAAAGAGATTAGGCAATTCTTTTTACAGTTATTAGTTATTCAAATGTCCACTTCAGTGAATGGCTGATTTAAATACTCTTCCTTTTTTCCCGCCATTGGATTCATGTGGTATTTTTATGGATTTGCTCTTATTTATAGAAGCTGGAGAGTAAACCTTTGCCAGTTTTAGACTTTTAAAAATATCTACTTTCAACAGGGTGCGGTGGCTTATGCCTGTAGTCTCAGCACTTTGGGAGGCCGAGGTGGGTGGATCACTTGAGGTCAGGAGTTCGAGACCAGCCTGGCCAATATGGTGAAATTCCCTCTCTACTAAAAAAATACAAAAAAAATCAGCCAGGTATGGTGGCGAGCACCTGTAGTCCCAGCTACTTGGGAGGCTGAGGCACAAGACTCGCTTGAACCCAGGAAGTGGAGGTTGCAGTGAGCTGAGATCACACTAGTGCACTCTAGCCTGGGTGACAGAGCAAGACTCTGTCTAAAAAAAAAAAAAAAATCTGCTTTCACTCTGTCATTCCACTGTTAACTTTGTTGTCGTTTGTCTTTTTTTTTTTTTTTTTTTTTAACAGAAATCTCTAATGTTGATGTAATCAAATCCATTTATTTTGGTGTCTAATGGTTTATGTAATTTTTTATTTTTAATCTTTTCAAATAAAGACTAACTTGAATCTTGACTGATAAAGAAAAAAAGAATAAAAAAAATTAACTCTGAGGTTCAGAGTTATTTTTATTTTTAGTTATTTATCTATTTATTTTTTGAGACAGGGTCTTGCTCTGTTGCCCAGGCTGGACTACCATAGTGCAGTCTCGGCTCACTGCAGCCTTGACCTCCTAAGTTCAAGCAATCCTCCTACCTCAGCCTCCCAAGTAGCTGGGACTACAGGTGTGCCACCACACCTGGCTAATTTTTTTTATTTTGGGTTGAGATGGCGTGTCATCATGTTGTCCAGGCTGGTCCTGAACTCTGGGCTCAAGATATCCACCCGCCTTAGCCTCCCAAAGTACTGGGATTACAAGCCTGAGCCACCGTACCTGGCCAGAGTTATTTTTAATACATTTTCTTTTATTAATATTATTGTTTATAATTTTACTTTTCACATTTAGGTCTTTCTCCAGTTGGATTTTTTTTTTAATGTTGTATCAAGTAGGAGCCCAACTTAACTTCTTTCCAAAGCAGTGAACCACTCTTCCTGATACTCTGCACTAAGCAACTCATCCTTCCCTCACTGATGTGTGATGTGTCCTCTATCATATGCTGCATTCCCTTGTAGTTTTTAAATTTAGACTTCTTTTTATTTAGTAAATGTATGTATGTATGTCTACATCTGTCCCTAGTCTCTTACTCTGTTTCTTCAGTCTGTCTGTCCCTGTGCCAATAACACACTGCTTTTACTATTGTGACCTTGTCATCATAGTTTGATTATCAGCAGAACAAATGTTGCCTGTTTTTCTTTTAAAATTGGATTTGCTATTTGTGGATCTCAATTCTTCTCTACAAATTTTATAATCGAGTTGTTTTATTCTCCAAAAATCCTCCCGGAATTTAATTAAATGTAGAAATTCATTTGGGGCTAATAGGCATCTTTCTAAGATTAAATTATCTCAAACACGGATATAGTACTTCTATTTATTTAGGTCTTTTATGTAATGGCCTTTAGTAAAGTTCACTTTTTTTTTTTTTCCTTTATGCCCTTGGGCCTTCTTTGTTATCTTAATTCTTAGGAACTTTGTGATCTTTATTGCCATTATCAGAGGCAAGTTTACTTTCCAGGATCCTGGGTGGGGGCCAGAAAAGTGCCTCTATCATTGTAAACATTTAAAAGTAGAGTATTTTAACCACAATTGGTTAAGGCTACTGTCTCTTTCCATCCCAAGTTCCCCTCCATCACATCTCCCCTAACATCGGCACTGGAGTGATCACAAGTGCTTTGGAGCTCCAGCTGAGAGGAATTTGAGACGGGGATACACTAACTTGGGGTTGATGGGATGTATTTATGTGTCTCAGGATCACATCCAGGTCTAGTTAAGTCATGGCTAGATGTCTTGGTGTCCGAGTGACTTTCAGAAATTCCTGGAATTCATTCCAGCCACTCTCCTGACTCACTGGATATCTGAACATAAAAGTGCAAAGACAGCAGTTAATTTTTTTAATGTTGCTTTTCTATTGTCATGCTCATTACATTTTTCAGTTTTTAAAAATTGTAATTAGTTGTGATTTCTATCTCTAAATAAACATTTATTTTATACCTAATTTTGAATCTGTGGTTTTATTTTATTTTTCTGAAAGCGAGCTCCCCAAATTGCACAAACTTCCACTCCTTAAAACTCGGATTTGAGCCAGGCCCGGTGGCTCACACCCATAATTCCAACATTTTGGGAGGCTGAGGCAGGCAGATCTTTTGAGGTGAAGAGTTTGAGGCCACCCTGGACAACATAGTGAGATCCTGCCTCTATTAAAAAAAAAAAACACCTGGATTTGTCCATGGGTATTATCAATGGTATTGATGTTTTGTGTATTCAAATTTCTATTTTGGTCTAGAATCCAGCAACCTTACTAAACTCTCTTACTAGTTCGAAAAGTTCATCTGTTGACTTGTTTGGGTTTTCTCATCAAATTATCATATCATCTGCAAATAGTGACTATCTCTTTCTTTTTAATATTATATATATATAAATACAGGGTCTTGCTCTGCCACCCAGGCTAGAGTACAGTGTCACCACCTCGGCTCACTGCAACCTCCACCTCCCAGGCTCAAGTGATCTTCCCACCTCAACCTCCCAAGTAGCTGGGATTACAGACTACAGGCACATACCACCATGCCCAGCTAATTTTTGTTGTTGTTTTTTTTTTTTTTTGCAGAGATGGGGTTTTGCCATATTGCCCAGACTGGTCTCCAACTCCTGGGCTCAAGCAATTTGCCCACCTCAGCCTCCCAAAATGCTGGTATTACAGGCATGAGCTACCACACCTGGCCCCAATATTATATTTTTCATTTCTTTTTCTTGATGTATTGCATGGGTCATGACCTTCATTATTCTGCTGAACAGCATAGCAGTGACAGGGGATGTTATTTTCTTGTTCCCAACCTTAATAAGAATTCATAAAAAGTGTCTTCTTTAAGCATGAGTTTGCTGCAGGGTTTTGTTAGCTAATTTTTATGAAGTTAAGAAAGCTCCTAGTTTCCTTAGAGTTTTTTTAAAAACTCAACTTTTGGTGTTGAATTTTATCAGAAGTTTTTTGCATCCACCCAGAAGACCCTATAATTTTTCTCTTCTATTCCTTTAAATCAGGGTTGACAAAATGTAGGCTGTAGACCAAGTTGGGTTGCTGCCTGTTTTTCACAATGCTTAATTGGAACAGAGCCACACCCATTATTTACATATTGTTTATGGCTGCTTTCACACTACAATGGAAGAGTTGCATAAGGAGATAGACACCAGCTAGCCCACAAAGCCTAAATGATTTATTATCTGGTCTTCAACAAGAAAAAGTTGTCTAACTTCTGCTTTAAAGTGATGGATTACATTGATATACTGTACTTTCTAATACTGAACTACTTTCTCATTACTGAAATAAATCCTTTCCATTCAGTCTATTTTTTTTCATTGTAGCATAACCTACTTCAGGAAATTACACAAATCTTAGATGTACAACTTGAAGAATTTCTACATATGTATACACATTTAAATATCACTCAGACCAAGATTCTGAGTATTTCCAGCAATATAGTAGGCTTTCTTATGCTCTCAGCCAGTTTACACTGCCAACCCCCTCACCCTCAAGGTAACAATTCTGAACTCCCTACTATAGATCCATTTTACTATCTTGAAATTCTTAGGAATGCAATCATATAGTGTGTGGTCTTATGTGTCTGACTTTTTCGCTGAACAGTAAGGATCCAATTATACTATGTATGTCGGTAGTTAGATGTTTCATATTATTTAGTATTATGTTATTTGAAAAATTATGCATTTTAAAATATAGTATTAGATTCAGTTGATACCTTACTAAAGTTTTTTGTACCTATGTTTGTAAATAAAAGTGGCCTAGGCCAGGTGCAGTGGTTCACACCTGTAATCCCAGCACTTCAGGAGCCCGAGGCAGGTGGATCACGAGGTCAGGAGTTTGAGACCAGCCTAGCCAACATGGTGAAACCCCATCTCTAGTAAAAATACAAAAATTAGCTGGGTGTGGTGGCGGGCACCTGTAATCCCAGCTACTCGGGGGGCTGAGGCAGGAGAATCGTTTGAACCCGGAGGCGGAAGTTGGGTTGCAGTGAGCCAAGATTGTGCCACTGCACTCCAGCCTGGGCAACAAGAGCAAAACTCCATCTCAAAAAAAAAAAAAAAAAAAAAAAAAAAGTGGCCTAACATTTCCTTTTTGTATTGTGTCTTTTTCTTTTTTGGAATCAAGTTTATACAAGTTATATCAAGTTCATGAAACAGCCTGAACAGCTTTCCTTCTTTTCTATTTCTGCAACAATTTTTGTTACATACCAATTAGCTGGGTTTTTTTCTTCCCACTACCTCAGCTTTATTGAGGTATAATTGGAATATGAAACACTGAACATATATAATGTGCATAATTAGCTGTCTCTTCAAATTTCGGTAGACCTTACCTATAAAATAGCCTGAGCCTTTGGACTTTCAAGATGGAAGGGAGATTTTTATAATTGCCATTTAAATCTGTCTGCTATTTTGCTATTAGTTTTCTATTTATCTTGTATCAATTTCATCATTATATATTTTCCAGAAATTTGTGCATTTCATCTAGGTTTTCAATGTATATAGTTGTATATGTGTATTATTGTTCTAGTATTATTTTTATATTTTAAAATATTAGTTTTAGCCCCTGTTTAATTCTGTAGTTTGGTTATTTGAAATGTTATCTTCTGTTCTTGATGTTTCTTTTATCAGTATTTTTAAAGAAGTTTATTTTGTGAGTGTTTTCAAAAAAATTTGTTTTTACTCATCATTCATATTGTTTCTGTTGTTCTTGGTATTGTTCTCTACTTCATTGACTTCTGCTCTTACCTTATCATTTCTCCTTTTCTTGTTTATTTGGGTTTTCTCTACTATTTTCTCTTCTAGGTTTGAGTACATAGTTCCTTTGTTTTCAGAATTTTTTGTTTTCTGAGAGATTTACTTAAAGCTATAAATTTTCCTCTTGCTATGCTTTAGCAGTATTGTTTATATGTAGAGCTTTTTTTACATTCAGTTCTAAGTAATTCATAATTTCCCTTAAGATTCCCTCTTTAATCCAAAGGCCAGAAAGTAGTATGTTTTTAATTTTCAGACATAGAAGATATTTTGGCTATTCTTTTCATCTCTTCCCACCTCCTGTCTCTCTTGACTACTATCATGTTGATATTATTTGTATATTAGCTATAGATATGATATATATTCATCATTTATTCAAGCATCAATAAAATTTAATAAATTTCTTTCTTTCTTTCTTTCCTTCTTTCTTTCTTTCTCTATCTCTCTCTTTCTTTCTTTCTTTCTTTGTTTCTAGATGGAGTTTCGCTCTTGTTGCCCAGCTGGAATGCAATGGTGTGATCTCGGTTCACCGTAACCTCTGCCTCCCAGGTTCAGGCAATTCTCCTGCCTCAGCCTCCCACGTAGGTAGGATTACAGACATGTGCCACCATGCCCGGCTAATTTTGTATTTTTAGTAGAGACAGGGTTTCTCCATGTAGGTCAGTCTGGTCTCAAACTCCCGACCTCAGGTGAGCCACATGCCTCAGCTTCCCAAAGTGCTGGGATTACAGGCTTGAGCAACAACACCTGACCAATAAGTTCTTTTCCAATCCTATTTTTCTTATACTACCTCTTAGAGTCACTTTATATTATTATTATTATTATTATTATTATTTTGAGGCAGAGTTTCGCTCTTCACCAAGGCTAGAGTACAGTGGTGCGATACTAGGTCACTGCAGCCTTGATTTCTGGGGCTCAAGCAATCATCCCACCTCAGTCCTGAGTAGCTGGGACTACAGGAGCGCACCAGCCCACTTTTTTTTAAATTGCTGAAATAACATTTTTTCATGCAATCTTTATGCCTGAAAATAACTTTACTTTGGCTTCATATTTAAATTAATATTTAGCAGTGTTATGGAATCTTTGGGGTATCATTTTTCTGGCCGGAAACCTCTGTGGCCGTGGCACCTTTGCCCAAGTTTTGTTTGAGAATGCTGGACTTGTTTCACCCTCTTGGCCTGGTAGGCTGTGCTCAGCTCATGCTAGTGGTCTGGGTCCCATGCCTGCCAAGGGCAAGTCAGGCAAGGAATGGTGAAAGGTGTGTGAGCAAGCATGTGATCCAGACACTGCTCGCAGTCAGACATGCCAGCTGCTGCAATGGGGTGGGTAGCTCCAGGTGCTGGCATGAGCATTGGCTGTCTATGAGACTGCACCCAGACAAGGCACACAGCAAGCAGCTTCCACACTGGCATCAGGGAACACAATGGCACCTAGAAATTGGAGATACCAGGAATCACAGGGCCCCAAAAAGAAAGTCACAGTCCTGACTTGGGGAGCTCCCAGGTTTGGGCTCCCTGAAGGGCTGCAGCTCTTCTCTCCTCTTCACTCACAATGTGGCAAGCAAGCGGTATGTTTCAGTCCTGTTTGTGTTACAGCTCTTTTAGCCTTGCTATTTGATGGGTCCTGAGTTCTTCTCCTGTGACCAGGAAGAATGGGGTACACAGACAAGTGGAGGGTGAGCAAGATGAAGAGGAGATTTATTGAGTGATAGAACAGCTCAGTCTCCCCCAGGGGGTGGCTCCTTTCCACAGCCAGGGTGTCCCAAGAGGTGTTCAGCTCCTAGCAGAGAGGAGACCCTGGAGTGGGAAACTCCTCTCTGCAGGCAGGTCATCCAGTTGTCTCTGCAGTTCTCAGCAGAGAGGAGGCCCTGAAGTGGGTTGCTTCCCCCTACAGCTGGTCATCAGACATCTCAGCTCTGGCTGAGCCTGGGGCTTTTATGGGCCTCAGAGGGGAGGAAGCACATGCTGATTGGTCCATGGATGACCATAGGCAGGTGGAAAGGCATGCAGTCCACAGGACTGGCCCTCCTGGCCTGAAGGTGGGGGCCTCACTGGGACCCACCCGCTTCTGCCCAAGAGTCTGTCTGCCTCCTGCTGCCTTTCACGGGGCCCAGGCTGTTTGTGCCAATGGGTGCCTGCAGACCAGTGCCAAGCTGCCCTCACCACCCCCTTGGCTTCCCTCCCATGCTTATTGGTGCCCAAAGTCCAGAAGGGGCCAAGGTGGCAGACGGCTGGTGTGTCAGCACTGCCCCAAGCATGTGCACACCCAGCTGGGCTGTGACAACAACCAGACTTGGCCCCGACTTTGCTCTGAGATGGGAGTCAGCACAGACAGCAGGGAGAAGCAAGGCAGCAGGAGCAGGCACTTCCAAGCCTGCAAGGGCAGAGGGGGTGACGAGGTCTTCTTGGGCCCCTAAGAGCATATGGAGGCCCAAGTTCACAACCCCAACTTGGGCAGCTGCAGCTGCACCTGGTAGGGCAGGGCTGCTGCCTACTTCTGGCTCCAGCCAGCTCTGTGGAGCATGCAGCCCCGGCCATGCGCCCTGGCAGCCTGGGGCAGGGGCTGCAGTCCTCACTGAGCCCAGGCCAGTGTTCAGGGCAGGGGTGGCATCACCACAAGCTCCTGGCATTGCCCTGGTGCTCAGGGGCAGCCCAAGGCAAAGTGGATCTCAGGACCTGGGCCCAGCTATCTGGAGTGTCAGGCTCGATGGTCTCCCATCACAGGGCAGACCCCAGAGACACAGACCAGGCAGCCCCTGGTGGCCCCTCGCAGAGTCTCCTCCTGAGGCACAGGAACCTCGCACCCTTGGGGCATAGGCACAGTGGCTGTGCCCCACTGGCCAGTCCCTAAAGCAGGCGCTACTCCCATTTTCCTCCCCAACCCCTGAAACACAGCCCCAGCTATGCACCCCAGGCCTGGTCCCCCACCCCCACCCCACCCCACTCTGTGTGCAAGCACAGCACTGGCCCTGGCCCAGCTCCGCCTCAGGGCCTCTCTCTTCCCAGGGTGGTGGGCTGTGAGGGAGCTATCTACCTCCTCCCAGCACTCTCCCAGCAGCAACCAGCATGATGGCAGCAGCCGCTCCAGACAGCCCACCACTGTTATCAGTGGTATACAAAATTCTAGGTTCAAATTATTTTTTCCCAACAGTTTCTCGATATCGCTTGATTATTGTTTCAGTGTCAGTTTAATTCTCCTTATTTGTAGGTGATATGCTTTTCTCTGTGGAATCTTTCTGTCTTTGTTTTCTATGTGTTTAAATTTCGCTTTAACACCAGCAACAAGCAGAATTTGAAATTAAAAATACAGTATCATTTACATTAGCACTCAAAAAAAATGAACTACTTAGATATAAATCTAACTCCTTTTCTATATATGATGAGAATTATAAAACTCTGATTAAAGAAATCAAAAAACTGCATAAATGGAGATATACTCCATGTTCATGAAAAGGAAAACTCGATATTTTCAAGTTGTCCATTCTTCCCAACTTGATTTCTAGTTCATTGCAACCCAATTAAAATCCAAGTAAGTTATTTTGTGGAGATTGACAACAAAAAGTTTATATGGAGAGGCAAAAGACCCAGAATAGCCAACACAATACTGAAGGAGAAAAACAAAATCAGAGAACAGACACTATCTTACTTCGAAACTTACTGTAAACCTATAGTAATTAAGACAGTGTGGTATTGGTAAAAGAAGAGGCAACTAAATCAACAGAATAGAATAGAAAGCAGGACATAGACCCATATAAATGTAGTCAACTGATCGTTGATAAAGGAGCAAAGGCAATACAATGGAGAAAATTTAGCCTTTTCAACAAATAGTGCTAGAACAACTGGACACTCACATGCCAAAAAAAAAAGAATCTAGACACATTCACAAAAATAGCCTTCACAAAAATAAACTCAAAATGGATCACAGAAACTATAAAACTCCTAGAAGATAACATAGGAGAAAATCTAAATGACCTTGAATTCGGTGATGACTTTTTAGATATAACACCAAAGGCACAACCCATGAAAAAAATAATTGATAATCAGGGGTACATTAACATTGAAAACTTCTAGGCTGGGCACAGTGACTGACGCCTGTAATCCCAGCACTTTGGGAGGCCTAGGCGGGCAGATCACTTGAGGTCAGGAGTTCGAGACCAGCCTGGTGAAAACTCATCTCTACTAAAAATACAAAAATTAGCCAGGCATAGTGGTGCATGCCTGTAATCCCTGCTATTCAGGAGGCTGAGGCACAAGAATCATTTGAACCCAGGAGGCGGAGGTTGCAGTGAGCCAAGATCGCACCACTGTACTCCAGCCTAGGTGACAGAGCGAGACTCCATCTCAAAAAATATATATATATATATATTTAAAAACTTCTAAGTTGGACACAGTAGGACACATCCATTATCCCAGTTACTCCAGAGAGGCAGGAGGGTCGCTTGAGCCCAGAAGTTTGAGACCAGCCTGGGAGATATAGGGAGACCCCCATCTCCAGAAATGAAAAAAAAAATTTTAACTGCTCTGCAAAAGACACTGTCAAGAGAATGAGAAGACAAGCCACAAACTGGGAGAAAATATTTGCAAAAGACATATCTGATAAAGGACCGTTATCCAAAATATACAAAGAATTAAAAAAAAATCAACACAACAAAAAGAAAACAAACAACCCGATTAAAAAATAGGCAAAAGATCTGGACACTTCAGCAAAGAAGATACACAGATGGCAAATAAGCATATTGAAAGATGCTTAGCATCAGATGTCATGAGGAAGTTGCAAATTAAAACAATAATGACATATCATTACACACCTATTAGAATGACCAAATCCAAAACACTGACACCACAAAATGCTGGTGAAAGCAGGGAGTAACGAGAGCTCTCATTCGCTGCTGGTGGAGAGGCAAAATAGAACAGCCACGGCGGAAGACAGTTAGGTTGTTTCTTCCAAATTAAACGTACTCTTATCATAAAATCCAGCAAGCCCACTCTTTGGTATTTGCCCAAAGGAGTTGAAAAGTTATGTCCACACAAAAATCGGTACACAGATGTTTATAACAGCTTTATTCATAACTGGTAAAACTTAGAAGCAACCAAAATGTCCTTCAGTAGGTGAATGGATAAACAAACTGTGGTACATCCTGACAATGGAATACTATTCACTGCTAAAAAGAAATGAGCCACGATCATGCCTGTAATCCCAGCACTTTGGGAGGCCAAGGCGGGCTGATCACCTGAGGTCAGGAGTTCGAGACTGGCCTGGCCAACATGGTGAAACCCCATCTCTACTAAAAATACAAAAATTAGCCATGCGTGGTGGTGGGCGCCTGTAATCCCATCTACTCAGGAGGCTGAGACAGGAGAATCGCTTGAATACCAGAGGCAGAGGCTGTGGTGAGCTGAGATCATGACACTGCACTCCAGCCTGGGTGACTCTGCCAAAAAAAAAAAAAAAAAAAAAAAAATGAGCCATGAAAAGACATGGAATAATCTTAAATACATATTACTAAGTGGAACAAGCAGATCTGAAAAGGCTACATACAATACGATTCCAGCTGTAAGGTGTTCTTGAAAAGGCAAAACTATGGAGACAGCAAAAAGATCAGTGGTTGTCAGGGGTTAGGGTAGAGGAAGGAATGAACAGACAGAGCACAGAATATTTGGGGGACAGTGAAATTGTTCTGTGTGATGCTTCAGTGGTGGATATATGTCATTATACAGTTGTCCAAACCCACAGAATGGACAGCACCAACACTGAACCATAATGCAAACTATGGATTTTTAATGATAGTTGTGTGTTGTAAAAAATATACCACTCTGGTGCTGGGATGCTGATAGTGGCACCAAGTGAGGAGGGCAGGGGTATATGGGAACTCTGCTCACTTTTGCCATGAACCTAAAATTGCTCCAGAAAAAAAAATCTATTAACAATTTTTAAGAAGTTCACTCTAATGTGTCTATATGTAAGGTTTTTTTCCTTTTCTATCTGATTCAGTACTCCTTTAACCCCTTCTGTCTGAGGGCTTATATGTTTCTTCAGTTCTGAAAAATGTGAAGTTAGGGGCTAAGATAGCGGAGATTTAGGGAGTAGTAAGGAAGAGGAGTTGGTCAACAGGCAGCAGGTGTGTCTCATTGGATGTGGTGGTCTGGGAAGTTTGTTTGTTCGTTTTTTTGTTTGTTTGTTTTTGTTTGTTTTTTCTGTTTTTTTTTTTTTTTTTTTTTTTTTGAGACAGGGTCTTGCTCTTTTACCCAAGCTGGAGTACAGTGGTACAATCATAGCTCACTGCAGTCTCAACCTCCCAGGCCCAGGTGATCCTCCCACATCAGCCTCCTGCATATCTGGGACTGCAGGTATATGCCACCACATCTGGCTAATTTTTTTTTTTTTTTTTAAGAGACAAGGTCTCACCATGTTGCCCAGGCTGGTCTTGAACTCCTGGGCTAAAGCAATCCTCCTGCCTCAGCCCCTGAAAGTGCTGGGATTACAGGTGTGAGCCACCACGCCAAGCCTGTTCTATTTTCTTGATAGTATCTTAGAGGACTAACAGTTTCCTGAGAAAGGAACTCAAATAAAACAAATGTAAGTTTCTCAAGCTTCAGTTTTATGGGGAAATTGGACTGGTTTCACCATCATGAGTATCCTACACTCGTGACCTCATCTAACCCTAGTCACCTCCCAAAGGCCCTGTCTCCAAATGCCATCACATTGTGGGTGAGAGCTTCAACACAGGAATTCGTGGGGAGGGGGGATTAACATTCAGTCATAACACCATGTCTATGTCTTAATCCATTTGCATTTCTATAAAGGAATACCTGAGACTGAGTAACTTATAAGGAAAAGACATTTCTTTGGTTCGTGGTTCTGCAGGCTGTACAAGAAACATGGCACCAAAGCATCTGCTTCTGGTAAAGGATTTGGGAAGTTTCCACTCATGGCAGAAGACAAATAGAGACACATGTGTAGTTCACATGGTAAGAGAGAAAGCAAGAGAGAGAGGGGAGAGGGTGCCAGGTTCTTTCCAACAATCCTGTGGGAACTAAGAGTGGAAACTCATTCACTCCCATGAGAATGGTGCTGAAGGTTCCAACCCTACAACCCAAACACCTCTCACAAGGCCCTACGTCCAATATTGGGGATTAGATTTCAACATAAGATTTAGAGGGCTCATATAATCAAACTGTGGCTGGGTGCACTGGTTCATGCCTGTAATCCCAACACTTTGAGAGGTCAAGGTGGGAGGATCACTTGAGTCCAGGAGTTTGAGAACAGCCTGAGCAATGTAGCAAGACCCTGTCTCTACAAAATAAAAATAAAACAATTATCTGGGCATGGTGGTGCATGCCCATAGTTCCAGCTACTCAGGAGGCTGAAGTAGGAGGATTCCTTGAGCCCAGGAGATAGAGGTTGCAGTGAGCCATGGTTGCACTACGGCACTCCAGCCTGGTCAACACAGTGAGACCCTACCTCAAAAATAAACAAATATACCACCATGGCAGTGTGCATGCACAGATGTTTGTACACGTATGGGCGTGCATAAGTGTGTAAATAGGCATTGGGCATGCCTTCCTGTGCACAAGAAGTGAGTGTGAGAGCCACATGCAAGAGGATCTGTTTCCCTAGCCTGGCCTCTGTGGCTCCGCTCTGTTGCCGCCCCCATCTCTCGCCCAACCTCCCACTTCAGTAGAAACTCCTCCTCGACTGAGATCTCTTACAAGCGTTGTTTGTGCTTCCAGGGAGCTCTGTGGGCACAGTCCGGCTGTGCAGGCTCACTGTGACCAGCTCACTCACCACTCCTATGTGCTGAGCCTCTGCCTTACGCTCCACCCTTTCTCACCTCCCTCAGCACAAATAGTAGAAAGTCCACCTTGGACCTGCTGTGCATCTCTACCAAGAAAGCAAGTTTCCTTCTCCATCAAAAGTCAGCTAGGACCGTCCTCTGAGCTCTTATCTCCTGCTAGCCCAGGGTGGGCTTTCCCTCCCTCCTTACGGAGAACAAGGTTCACTCCCCCTGCACCTACAGATCCTGTTTCGGGGAAGCTGCGCGTGCCTCTCACCTCCCTCTATTTGAACAGAGCCATAATCCACAGGCCACAGCAGTGGAGAGGCTGGGGCCTCCTTCATTGCTGTCAATTTTCCAGCAGAGCTTATCTGTGCCTTCACACAGTGCTCTCTTGTCAAAGAAGCCAGGGGCGGTGTTTGACAACCAGGTTAAATAAACGCTGCCTCCCTTCCCTGTCCTGTTACTGAGGACAACTGAGTGTCTCCTTGGCTTCCACAGATGTTGGTGTATTGTCACCTGTCCTTCTTTGATTAGTGTCTTACTCAGAGTGCCTGGAGCCACCTCTTCACAGAAAGAGAGCAAGAAAAAGGACACGTCTCCGCTGTTTCCTCTATGCTGCCTGGGCTGCTGGCCCCAGAACGGCAGGGGAGGTGGGACTACAGGGATCAGGGTTGGGGAATGAAGCTGCTCTCAAGGGCAAGGAGGCCAGGGGTTTTAAGGACTGCAAGCCTGGGATCGAGGTCCGTGCATTGTTGATTCAGAAACCCTTTCCGGACATCTTCATATCCATCCTCCACCAAGCTCCTGCATTACAAGATGAGAGGGGCTTCGTGTTTTCCCTCATTAAGGAGAACACCTGCATCCCAGTGAGCCCTAGTGGTAAACGCTGGTGCTACTGCAATGACGTCCTGGATTCTGACCCTCTGTGGCCCATGAACACGGATGGAACACACCAGGACCAAGAGCCACCAAATACAGGACCCGGAAGGAAGGGTGGCCCTTTCCACGTGAGCCCCTCTCCATGGCTGAAAGAACAGCTCAGAATTCACGGCCTTCTCACATGGGGTCACTGGCTCCATCCTCATGTCTTATTTAATTTTCTCAGCAGTTCTGTGAGATAGTTGGTAATATTTTCATTTTCCAGATAAGAAGCTAAGGCTCAGGAGGCCAAATGACTTCCTTAAGGTAACGTAATCAGCAAGTGGTAGAGCCAAGACTCAAAATTAGATCTTCTGACAACTCCATAATTCAGGCTAATCCTGACATTAGCCTGAAGGGCTGGCCAGCGCCAGGTGTGCGCAGCCTAATTTGCAAGGTCCATTAAGGACAAAACAGGTCAGGCACAGTGACTCTCACCTGTAATCTCAGCACTTTGGGAGGCCAAGGCAGGAGGATTGCTTGAAGCCAAGAGTTCAAGACCAGCCTGGCAACGTAGTGAGACTCAGTCTCTGGAAAAAAAAAAATTAACCAGGTGCAATGGTGTGCTCCTGTAGTCCCAGCTATGCAGGAGGCTGAGGTGAGAGGACTGCTTAGGCCTAGGAGTCCAAGGCTGTAATGAGCTATGATCACACCATTGCACTCCAGGTTGACTGACAGAGCAAGACTGTCCACCAGGATATGGTTTGAATTTGTGTCTTTGCCCGAATCTCATGTCAAATTGTAATCCCCAGTGTTCAAAGAGGAGCCTGTGGGAGGGGATTGGATCACAGAGGTGGATTTCCCCCTTGCCATTCTTGTAATAGTGAGTTTCCACGGGATCTGATTGTTTGAAAATGTGTGGCACCTCCCCCTTCTCTCCCTTCTCCTGCTCTGGCCGTGTAAGACGTGCCTGCTTCCACTTCCACCATGATTGAAAGTTTCCAGAGGCTTCCCCAGCCATGCTTCCTGTACAGCCTGCAGAACCGTGAGCCAATTAAACCTCTTTTTTAAGAAAATAAATTACTCAATATCCCGTCATTCTTCATAGCAGTGTGAGGAACAGACTAATACAGAGACTCTGTCTCTAAAATAAGAAAAAAAAAAATTAAAGAACAAAACAATTGGGAATGAGAAGATTGATGTAGCCCTCTCCAACAGGTGTTTTCTGGTTCACATGTTTTCACCATTGGGTAGTCATGAACTGGACTGGCTAATGTTAGACATAAGTCCCTAGTGAACAATAGCTATAGCAGACACATTCTCACGTACGCTCACCGAAGTGTGACACACACACCCCTATGCCCAGGCATGCAGGCGTCACCTTCTCATCCCTGCCTACCTGTATCCCCTGGGAATCCACTTACATCTACTCAACAGAGCGGGGAGGAGAAGGAGATAAACCTATATCAACACTGTATTTCTATTCCTCTCTCTCCTTGTGAAAACAAAAGAGGAACAACGCAAAGCCTCATCCAATATTCATTGGGAATCATCTCGACATGATCCCGGGAAAACAGGTCCTTTTCAAGTCCATGGTTCAGATGCAGCCTTTCCTGTGACTGGGAGTGGGGACAACAGGCTGCTCGCAGGGCTCCGTGGCTGGCACAGGAACTTCGGGGTAAGGCTTAATTATGATTCGCAGAGCTGCATTGTGGAGAGGGTTTAGAGCCACTTAATTAGTGTAGGAATATACAGTCATAATTATCCTGAAATATGGCCTAATTAACCTACGGAAAAGCCAGGACCACTGCTCGGGGATGCCAGAGACATTAGTAGTCTATTAATATACTCAGTCTGGGCCGGGTTCGGTGGCTCACGCCTGTAATCCCACACTTTGGGAGGCCGAGGTGGGCAGATCACTAGGTTAGGATTTCGAGACCAGCCTGGCCAACATAGTGAAACCCCATCTCTACTAAAAATACAAAAATCAGCCGGGTGTGGTGGCACACGCCTGTAGTCCCAGCTACTCGGGAGGCTGAGGCAGGAGAATTGTTTGAACCCAGAAAGCAGAGGTTGCAGTGACCCAAAACCACGCCGTTGTGCTCCAGCCTGGGTGACAGAACAAAACTCCGACCCCTCCCCCAAAAAAATGTGTGTGTGTATATATATATATATATATAGCTATCCAGTCTGCTATCTGGCACAGCTGGGGCAGACAGAAGAGAATAGGGTTTGCCTGGGAAGATTAAATGTTTAAGAGGAAAGTGTGACATGGGCAGGGAAAGGAGAAGGGTGTGATATTTATTGAGGACCCATAAGGTCCAAACAATGTTTTAGTCCATTTCTTACTTAATCCTCAAAACAGTCCTTTAAGATTGATATTACAGTTCAGGGAGATTCATTAATTAACCCAAGGTTACACGGCCAGGAAACATTCAAACTGGAATTCCCCTCTAGTCTGCGGCTGCAAAGGCCATGCTTTTTTCTCTCTTCCACGCTGCCTTGGGCAGGCACAACAGGCGAGGGAAAGGGACTAAACAGAGGAGAGCCCCTTTCAACTCTAAGGAGGTGGCTCTTCTGCCATTTTAGAAAAGTGGAGTCATTCAAGCAGTTCAACCCGTCAGTTGTACTGTGCAGGCTGGACACTGCACATCCCTAGGAGTCCCATTCCCACAAGCTACAGGGAGAATAGTGTCCCCTAGAGGGCACGGTGTATGACCTGCACAGCCATTCACGGCAACCCTGGGAGACTGCCCTACATGACCCTTTAATTTTCCTTCCTACCCAAGAGAACACCTCCAACTCTGGCTCTGAACCCAGATATTGGCCCAAAGCTAGAGAAGCTACATCTGGGATAATTCTTCATGAAGCAGAATTTGAACCCAGTCCTCTCCTGGGGAGACTCCAGCACCCAGGGACACTCAGATGCCAGGACACAAGTTCAAAGCCCTCCAGGGGGAGCCCGAGAGCCGGGCGTGCGCCTCAGAGCCTGTCTGGCCAGCAGGTTGAGGAATATTCCAACAACGTCCTCATTCTTCCCTGATCAAAGGAGCCGGGATTGAACCTGCTGTAATCATCCGTCGGGGAGTTTGCTTAAAATTCCCCTAATTATGGGAGAGCAGAAAATTGCTACGCCTCAGACTGAATAGAGAAATCGAAGGCGCCCTGCTCCCAGCTGCCTGGGGGGGAGACACGCCAGCATGGGAAGTGAAGGCGGGGGGTGGGGAGGCGAGGGGCGACTGAGGATGGGCGGTGGGAGGAGAACGGTGTTCCGGTGCATGCCAGGGAGCGGGAGAGGAAGGGAAGGAGCCAGCTGCACTGGAGCTGTGGTGACTGGCTCAGGTGAGGCACACCACCTCCCCTGCAGACAGAAGCGTGCAGGGGTGAGGACAGCAGGCCTGTGGGGAAGAAACAGCCAACAATGCCCCCTCCCATGGCTGGAGCTGGCTTTCTCGAGAGGCTGGGGATCCCCAACTCTGGCTTAGTTTGGAATGCGGGCTCCGGAGCATCCTCCCTGCCAGGAGAGGGGATGGGAAAGGTCAGGAGGAAAGGTCAGGGAGCAGGCCGGCAGGGCAGGGCTCGGCTCATCTAGGCACCCCGTTCTGAGCTCAGCCCTGTTCCAGGCACGCTGAATGGTCTAGAAGGAGAAGAGGACCAGAGCTCTGCCCTCAGAGGATCTCCTTCTGAAAGGGGAGACTGGGTGAGCATCTTAACTGAAAGTAAGATTCAAAGGCGCCGTACACACCTGTGCCTGGCCCTCACAGTTTTCTGAGCTGTAGGAAGCGGGTGGGAGTGCACTGAACTGCATGGATCAGAAGGGGAGGCTTGCTGGGCAGGTAAGTGCCAAGCAGAAGGAAGGGGCAAAGGAGGAAGGGACCGGAGAAGGGAGGGCAGAATTCGAAGGAACCTTGCATAATAGAAGGGGATTATAGGGGCCATGTTTTGGATGAGTAGGCCCAGGGAGGTGGGGTTACTTGCCCAAACTCACACAGTCCATCAATGGCTGAACTGGGGCTCAAACTCAGATTTCAGACTCCTACTCTGGTGCGTTACATGGCCATGGAGGCAGAGGTTGGGAGTGGGGGCCTGGCCAGAAGGGATGCTGGAAAGAGTGTGGGGACTCGGGCTTAAAGATCCTGCTGTATCAGCAGTCCATTTACTGACAAGTTGATATTGATCCTACGGGACAAGCAGTGCTCTAAAGGGTCTCTCCTTTGCTACACCTGCCCCATTCATGAGCTCCCCGGGGTCCCCACCCCAACAGCTGCCCTACAGAGGAGAGATATACCTGGTGCCCCTCCATTCTCTCACCCATTTCCAAGGGCCTTCTCAGTTCCTCCTGCAAGTCCCCAGCAAGTGCCCAGCTTTGGTCCTCTTGGGGCCCCAGTTACACTATGTTTTTATCACAGTGTGGCGAGGGGTTGAAATTCTGGGGTTGCAAGTTACAGAAACCCACTCAAACTAGCATTTAAGTTCAAAGAGCCAATTTACTGAAAGAACTTAGGAGTGTCTTGTAGAACCTAAAGGCAGGAGTGTGGTGGAGCCTCAGCAAGGAAGGGTAGCAAGGCCAGCAAAGCCACAGGCACTGGGAATTCCAGGTCACCATCTCTCCCGCCCACCTGCCTCATTTTTTTTCTGTGGGCAGACCTCACAACCCAAAGTGGCCACCCACAGCTCCCAAATGTATGTGGAATAGACAGAGAACTCTCTGAAGAGACTGTCCCTGCGCCCTGACTCCGGTACCCCAAACACTGAATTCTCATGGGTCCAACTTGGCTCAGGTGCCTTTTCTAATCCAGCCAGTGTCGATTCAGGGGGTTGGGTCATATTGAACAAATGGCTTCGATGTGCTCACTGCTGTGTGTGAGCAGGATGGATCAGAGTTCGTGGATAGCTGGAGAGTTAACTCCAACAGCTGTCCATCATGGTAGTGAAAACAGGGCTGGGTGGTGGGTGTGCAGTGGACAAGGCCTTGGGCCTGGACACGGGGGTGTTACCTGTTGCAGCAGGTGTTCTCCAGGTGGTTGAGGCCTTTGCGTGTACCTGAAAGGTGAGTTATTAAGTGTGTCAGACACTGCAGCTCCAGTGACCAGCTGTGGTGAGGCAAATCCTCACATGGAAAACTAGAACTGAAAGATGGGGGCTTCGTCCTGGCCTCCAGACCTGCAGGTGCCAAGATCCTGATGGACAGCACCAGGCTAGTCTGGGAAGGTGGGAGCATTGGCACAGGGCCTGCTGGGAAGGCAGACCAGCCCCCGGGGCTCCAGGGTGGTTGTCTGAGCCTGGAAAACCAGTACTTTAAAAACTTGACTATTTTCATGCTGTTTGTATTTTCTGTAATTACTTCCCTTTTGTTCTCCCTTAGTATTTATGGAAGTTGTTTGTAAGAATGCCAGCGGATCCCAGCAGTGCTGAAAGAAACTAGCAAAGGAGTCTCTGTCTGCTCCTGGGCTCATGGTGAGAGAGACAAATCCCCCACAAGCCTGGGAGTGGAGGTGGCCAGAACATGGCTGGACGTGGAGGGTACTGGAGGTGGGGGGACCAGGATTGCAGCCAGGAGGGCTCCTGCTCCCCTGAAAGGCCTCTCTTTGAGCTCTCTTTTGAACCTGGGGTGTCCCTGGGCTCCCTGGGAACAAAGTCTGTTGTCCTGGACTGGACTGGGCTGGCTGTTAGAACTGCCCACATACTTTTGGCCTCATCCTGGGGGTGGGGGGCAGGCAGCCTAAGCAAGCCACTCTCAGGCCAGGCCAGGGTGTGGACTCCTGAGGAAGCTGCTCCCTGTGACCCTGGGTGCCCCTGGGTGCTGAGGCTGGGAGGAGGGGTTTGTTGCCCATTGTGCATGACAAGTCAATGTGCTGAAACACCAGGTTACATCAGAGAAAGAGGTTTATCTGTGGGGCCACCAAACCAGGAGACAGAATGAAACCTCAAATCCGTCTCCCCAAGGAGTCCGGAGCCAGGGTTGTTAGTGGTTTTGGAGCGGGCCAGAGTGTGGAGATTGTTGATTGATTCGAGTGCAGAGTGAAGTTATGGGACAGGAAGATGAAGAAACTGTGTTCTCACCCTGATTCGGTTCCTCTTTGGGGGTCTTCAGACTGGTTGATGTCAGCTGTTTCACTGGAATTCAGGATCTGCTTAAGTAATTCTTGAACAAAAGTCTTAGGACTCTAACATCAGAAATCTTATCTATAGGAATAATTGGGATGCGCATGACCAGTGTCAAGTGCTACGTGACTGTCGGTTACAAAGAAGTGGGTCAAAGTGCAGCCTGATTAATGCCTATCACCACATTTCTGTCCCGAATTCTTGTTCACCCTGCGAGGGCGGCTTCAGCAGTGGCTTGACTGGATTAGCAGAGATTCTGCCCACGGTAGGGGGCTCTGCGCTGGGGCCCAGAGAATGGGAACTCAGACTCCTGGGATAAGTTCTCCCTTGATCTTGGTTTCTGGGGCTTCCAAGTCTTCCTTCGAGTTCCCCTTCCCCAGCTCTGGCTCTTTACTGGGCCCCATCTTAAACACTCAACAAGGTCATCAAAGCCAAGTCAGGTGGGGGGACGGCAGTTCTTCACTGGGTTCGGGGCCAGCTCGGCAGGAGATGAGGAAGGTCTTGGTGGGGAGAGAAGCGGTACCTCTGTGATTTCAAGGAGGAGATAGGGTGGAGGTTCATAGTGGCAGAAAGAGCCAGGGATAGAGTCATGAAGTCTTTTGCCCTCTGATATTAAATTATTTGTAAGCAAATTGTCACCAATGCATCCCTAGAAGGTCCTGGCACTGCTCCGTGCCGTGGCCATTCCTGGCCAGATGGAGTTGCCCTGCGTGGCTGAGCAGCTCCAAGGAGGAGTGAGGTGTCTGCAGACAGAGAACCAGCAATGACATGGGACATTAGGTGCTGATGGCTTTGCTGAGCAAGAGAATTACAATTAAGGACATGATGAGTCCCTCTGGGGGCTGTCAGACAAGGGTCCAGAGCAGGGGTCAGGAAGCTGGGGTTTAGAAACAGCAGCTGGAGGAGGGGGTGATGAGAGGGGAGCCAGGACAAGGTGTGGGGGTGCAGCCACCGTCCTCTCAGCAACTCTGCCAAGAACAACGAGGTGACATAATCCTAACAGCACCTGCCTTTACGCAGTGCTTAACATGCCCACACTGAGAGGTAGGCAGTATCATTATCTCCATTTTACAGATAAGGACACTGCAGACTTGAAGTTAAGTAACTCACCTCAAGTACTTAATGGAGATGCAATTCTGGCCCAGCACCACAGGGCACCAAAATCAGGCCTCACAGCCACCCCACTGTGGTGTCCTCTTTCCAGATTTTCCCCAGGCTGGCTCAGTTGATGCCCAGGGCCACAGGCCAGCACTGCCCCAGCTTGGATCTTGAGATTTCAGGTGGGAATTCCTGAGGGGTTGAGAGCTCACCCAGACTTTCTCTCTGCTACCCCATGGACTCCACCTCTCCACCTTGCTGTGGGGCAGGGAAGGGAGGGACATCTGCTTGGATGACAGGCAGAAGCCATTCCAGGGAAGATGGCAGACCCAGGGAGGTGGGAGGGGAAGAGGGGTGTGTGCGTCACCTCAGAGCTGGTGTCTGAGCTCCCCATCTTGCTCAAACCTCCCACCACAGGGAACCCCCACTCCTGATCCTCCCTCCTTGGACTTTGTCCAGTGACATCATTGTCAATAACAAGCTCATCCTTATCCAGAACAAGCATACCTGAAGGATGGGCACCCACTGCTCAGCCTCCCTCCAGCCCTGCTCATTTGCACATGCCCACCACACCCCGAGGCACCCTGAAGGTCAGCTGATATGTGGGAAGCAACCGATGAACAACTCTGCCCTTTTTAGGAATTGTTCATATTTTGCACTCAAAATGCAAAATGGGGAGAGAAGGAAAGGGATGAGGTGAAATGCGAGGGGGATGAGAAATGAGAGGCTCAGATGCTTGGGACCAGGCTTCATGGCAGTGCCAGTAGGCAGCAGACAAAGGTGCTGAAAGAAGGGGAAATAAGAGGTGAGGGAGTTCTGGATGAAGCCCAGTTTGCCCAGAATACCCGTCCCTTCATTCCCAGAAGCCCAAATCTTATTCATCCTTCAAAACCCAGCACAGATGCCACCTCTTCCATGAAGCCTTCTCTGACCTCCACATGAAGCTTTCTTTCTCCCTAAGTACCTGTCCACATTGATCTCATGAACCTTGTCACGTTCTGCCTTGCGTTGTGCAAACCTGGCTAGACTCAGAGCTCCACAGCACAGAGGCCGGGCCTTGCTCATCATCCCCTTACAAGACCCCCATGACTAAGTGTGGGATCCAGCGGGACTGAAGGAGAGGAGAGGTTCATGATGATGCTGGATAGGAGGTGGAGTGCACTCAGCTCAGAGGACAGAGGGGCGGCTCAGGAAATATCAGCTGAAAGGTGACTGAGGAGAGCTGCTGCTTGCAACCTGAAATCTAGATTATATTTGAGGACCAAATAGAAAAGAAGCCTGTTTCTGCAGAGTCCGGCAGCGCTGGGAAAGTGAATGCAGCCAGCTCGTGCCATCTCAGGGTGGGGGGAGGGGCAAGCACAGTCTGCAGGGAGAATAAGCTTTTTGGAAAGATATGCCTCTCACACCCCCTGTGGGGTTTTTTGTTGTTGTTATTGTTGTTTTTGAACAACAGTGAGTGACTCTGTCACCTAGGCTGTACTGCAACTGGCACAATCATGGCTCACTGTGACCTCAATCTCCCGGGCTCAGGTGATTCTCTCACCTCAGCCTCCCAGATACCTGGGACTACAGACATATGCCACCATGCTCAGCTAATTTTTTTTCTTTTTTTTTTTTTTTTCTGTAGAGACAGGGTTTTGCCACGTTGCCCAGGCTAGTCTCGAATTCCTGGGCTCAATCAATCTGCCCACCTCGGCCTCCCAAAATGCTGGGACTACAGGCGTGAGCCACTGCGTCGCTCTACCCCACCCCCAACCTGTATGGTTTTGATAGGAGCAACAGCAGAAATAAAGTCATTTATTTGTTCAACAGTATTTTTATTTCAGATATTCTATTTTCATCTTTATAAATTGCATTTGTTTTTCTTAAATCTTCCATCTCTCTTCTCATCATGTTCACGTTTTCCTCTGCATTTCTGAGCATATGGAACATAATCTATAATCACTGCTTTAGTATCCTTTCTGCTAATTTCATCATTTTTCTGTTTCTGTTGATTTTTGGATCTGTTTCTGTTGATTGATTTTTCTTCTGGTTATAAGCCATATTTTCCTGCTTCTTTGCGTGATTTAATTTTTTTATTAGATGATGGATATTGTGAATTTTACATTGCTGAGTTCTGGATCTTATTCTATTCTTTTAAAGAGTGTTGGACTTTGTTCTGGCTCAGTTATTTGGAATTGCTTTGATCCTTTTAATGCTTGTTTTCAAATTCTGTCAGAATGAGCTCAGGACAGACGTCAGGGCTACGGTAGCATCTTTCTGAGGCCTCTATCCAATGCACCATGTACTGCAAGGACTCTCCACTCACTGGTGGGAATCTGAGCCACAGCCCCATGTAAGCTCCAGGAATTAATTGCTCAGCCTTCTGCTTTCTGTCAGATCAGTGTTCAGCCAAAGTTTTAAGGACCTTTCTACAGGCTTCCCGAACTCTGCCTGCAGCTCCCTTCTTCCCAGGATTCTTCCTCACAGATTCTAGCCTCCTCCAGCCCAACCTCCATCTCACCACTCAACTACCTGGCTCTGCTAACTTTCTCCAGGCAGTAAGCTGCTGCACTGTGTGTTGGGGAGGGGGCACTTAATTTGTTTCCCTTCTCTTGGGGCCCACCACCCTATGCCACCTGATGCCCTCTGTCTGAAAGCAGTCATTTCCTATGTTTGTTTCTTTCTCTTTTTTTTGAGATAGAGTCTCACTCTGTCACCCAGACTGGAGTGCAGTGGCCCGATCTCGGCTCACTGCAACCTCTGCCTCCCAGGTTCAAGAAATTCTCCTGTCTCAGCTTCCTGAGTAGCTGGGACTACAGGCGCTTGCCACCATGCCCGGCTAATTTTTGTATTTTCAGCAGAGACAGGGTTTCACCGTATTGATCAGGCTGGTCTCGAACTCCTGACCTCAGGTGATCCGCCCGCCTCAGCCTCCCAAAGTGCTGGGATTACAGGCATGAGCCATCGCACCTGGCCCTGTATTTCATCCAGTGTTCAGTTGTTTGCATTAGATGAATAGTTTCTTTTTCGTTTTTCTTCTTTTTTTTTTTTTTTTTAGCCAGAATCTCACTCTTGTCTCCCAGGCTGGAGTACAATAGCTCAATCTCAGCTCACTGCAACATCCGCCTCCCAGGTTCATGCCATCCTCCTGCCTCAGCCTCCCGAGTAGCTGGGATTACAGGCTCGTGCTACCACACCTGGCTAATTTTTGTATGTTTAGTAGAGATGGGGTTTTACCATATTGGCCGGACTGATCTTGAACTCCTGACCTCAAGTGACCGCTCACGTTGGCCTCTCAAAGTGCTGGGTAGATGAGCAATTTCTATACTGGTTAACCCTTCATGGTCAGAAGGGGATGCCTCCTGTGGAATAAATATTGATTGTGGAAATCTCCCACAGGATTTCCACATGTACCAGGCCCTGCTGTAGGTACTGATGATGCAGCACTGAACTCAATGGACAGAATCTCTGCCCTCAGAGAGCTAATACTCCAGTGGGTGGAGGTGGACAGTATATAATACCAACAAACAAAATAACTGCGTAGCATGGGAGAGGGCAAAAAGCGCTATGGGGGAAAAAAATAGAGCAGGGTGAGAGAGAGCCAGGGAACGGGATGGTCATTTTAAATCCCGTGCTTAGAGAAGACCTCACTGAGAAGGCAAATCTAGGCAAGTGCTCGGGAGGGAGGAAGGGAGCACCGTGCAAAGGCCCTGCAGTGGCAGCAGGCCTGGCTTGCTCAAGGAGCCCAGTGTGGCTGCAGGGGTGTGCGTGAGAAAGAGGCGAGGCAGGAAGACAAATGGGGAGGCCAACTGCAAAGAGTCTCCTGGGCCATGGAGAATGTGGGCTGTGACTCTTAGATGGGAACAGAGACAGGACATGCTCTGCCCTGATAAAAGCCTCACTCTGACCACTGTGTGAATAGACAGGGGAGGGTCAGGAGGGAAGCAGACAGCTGCTGTCGCAACCAAACGAGAGAAGATGTGGGCTTGGGCCCAGCTGAAGCCACAGAGCTGGTGGGAGCGGTGGGGTTCTGACTATGATGTTGAAAGGCTGAAGGAGCAAGGAGGCAAGGGTGACTCCTAAGTTGTTTGCCTTGTTAAATACAATTTATAGGCGACCAATGGCTTGGTCTAAGCTCCTGCACTGGGCCTAACAGACCAAACCAAAGTGGAGTCATTCATACTCAAGTTCCATGCCACCAAGCCAAAACTAAGGTCTTTATCTGACCTTGGGAGGGATCAGGAGAGAGAGAGAGATACTAGCCAAGTCTCCAAACTGGCCAGTTTTCATCGGCAAGAAAGGAAGTCCCCTCTGCTTTAACCTTTACAAGGAAAAGGAGCTTTGAAATGACCAATTCACTTTTCATTCCCTGTTTCTGCTCAGCCTTTTCCTGTCCATAAAACCTACCTCCTCTGGTCAGTTCTTCGGAACACTCATTCTGTTTTATAAAACAAGGTGTCACCTGATTCTAGAACCACAAATAAAGCCATTTAAGATCTTTAGATTTTGACAGCCCTGAGGAGCTGGAAGGATGGAGTTGCACTGGCTTGGTATAGAGAAGGTTGCAGCCAGACAGGCTTGTGCGTGGGTCAGCGTGGCTGTGGACATGCTGGGTTTGAGATGCCTACTGGACCTCCCAGTGGACATATCCCACGAGTAGCTGACACACAAGTTAGAAATTCAGTGGGGAGATCCCAGAGAGTGTGGAGAGAAGGTAGCTGGGGAAGGAGCCCACTGGTGAAGGTCTTGCCTAGTGATGCCCAAACATCACCAGAGAGCTCCTTGTGTTTCCCACTCCATGGAACAGCCTTCAGCCTCCATGTAGTGGCAGGAGCTGGAAAACCGAGCTGGCCCCTTCGGAGTCTGGACCATTCCTCCTCTAATTCCAAGAAAGTGGGTTCAAGCTACCTAAGGCTGCTGGCCAGGCCTTTTTTTTTAAATGGACCACATCCCTACCCAAGAACCACACTCCAGGACCTCCAAGAAGCTGTGCAGGCAGCTGTTCCCCAAGGGCCCATAGTCTGCTCTTCACAGAACCCTCTGGTTCCCATTCATGACTCTGGACAACAAGATTTGTCCCCTTAGCCCATGGGATGTCTCATCTGGACATCTTGCATTTGACAGGGAGTCTCCCCCGACTCTGCCTTGCCCCTGCTGGCCGGGACGCTTGTTGGCTGTTTCCCAAGCAATCTTGGCACATTTCTGATCTCAGCTCCTCTCTACTGTGCCTCACCGCTGGTGCATGGCTTGGGTGAATATTTCTCCCATGCCCTATAGAGAGAAAGTCCAATAGCCCTGAGATCTGGAAGTCCTTCCAGATATCTAACCTCCATCCCCGCTGCTTTTCCCCTTTGTCCTTTCATTCTCAGCCCTCCAACTGGAACCCTCACCCTTTTGCTTTCTCCTCGCCTGTGGCTTCTGTCTGTCCCTGTTTCTTTCCCCTTCCCTATGTCCTTCGGTCTCTTTCATGCCTCTCCTCCCCTCCACATGCCCTCTCCTCCACTCCCTCACCTCACTCAATCATTTGTCTCGACCATGAATTGAGGGGAGTGGAGGTGGAGCTCTTGCTGACTCTGGTGAAGGTCCTCTTTCTTCTCTCTTCACCCTGGGGAGGCCCGAAATTACCCTGATGGCTCCAGAGTCTGTCCCACTCCAGGATGCTCCCTTGTCCTCAGACACCCTCATCTCCTCCCCACACTTGTCTGCAGCTGTGCACTGCTGTTCTCACGCTGTCCCAGCCTGGCAGGAGGTACAGCTGGCCCCTCAGGAGGTTAGCGCCTACACCTCCACAGCGACCACAGCTCCTGCTCCCTGGCCCTTACACACACACACACACACACACACACACACACACACACACACACACGCTCACGCACGCTGCTCCTTAAGTGATGGTAAGGGCAGTGACCAGGTGATCCATCGCTCCCTTTTCTTCTCTTGGTGTGGTAAAATATGGACAGCAGGAACCTCGGGAGAAATGAGGCATGAAAATTAATCTGCTTTACAATCCTCATGAATATTTAAAAGCTGATGAATATGTAACTACATTTCTTTTCTCCTCCATTAGTGTCTGCTTTTGAGTTACTCTGTAGCTCCCTCTGGTTCCTTTGGGGGCTGGTTGGCTAGACTGATTTTCAAATTGGGTTTACAGGTGCCTATAGCTCCTGGGTTCCCTCCACCCCCAGTCTTGGGAAGAGAATTTGTCTCTTTAAAATTCCCCAGGAAGGCCTGGCAGAGGGAGACAGAACAAACCCTGTCCTACCTCACAATGTGGGGACCCAGACGGGTTAGTGAAGGCGCTTCAGAGTGTCACTCACAGAGCACACCCTTTTAAGGATAAACCACCTTTTTCTGCCCTGGACCTTGGTTCCCGTTTATGACAATAGCAGGACCTTCCTGCTCAACCATCATGAGTACTTCAGGGCCTTAGTCCGGGGTGGCCTTGAAAAGCCAAGAAATTAGGCAGCAAAATGTCACTTTCCTCCTACTTAGAAGAATCCAGTATTGGCTGGGTGTGGTGGCTCACGCCTGTAATCCCAGCACTTTGGGAGGCCAAGGCGGGCAGATCACTCGGGGTCAGAAGTTCAAGACCAGCCTGACCAACATGATGGAACCTCATCTCTACTAAAAATACAAAAATTAGCTGGGGGTGGTAGCGCATGCCTGTAATCCCAGCTACTCAGGAGGCTGAGGCAGGAGAATCACTTGAACCCAGGAGGCAGAGGTGGCAGTGAGCTGAGATCACGCCATTGCACTCCAGTCCAGGCAACAGAGTGAGACTCCACTTCAAAAATAAATAAACAAATAAAATAAAAATAAAAAGAACTCAGTATTAAGAGAATGGTATGGTACTCTACAGCCATCCCCTGGCCCCTAGAACCAGCCACTACATCTAGAACCACGCTTGGAGCACCTCCCACCTCTGGGCACCTCCCTGGCCCATCCACTCCTCTTTGGTTACTCCGGGAGCCTGCCTCACTGACTCCAACCATCTGGAGCAGGGAAAGGAAGGCTCTTACCCACCTACCCACAGCCATCAATCACCACAGAGCAGAGCAGAAGGAGCAGCAGGGCATCTTCCTAGAGCAGCAAGATTTTTCCTGGAGCCTGAGGCAGAATCCAGCATTGAACTGACATCCTGTCGAGGGAAGGCTGAGGCCTGGCTCGGGGGAGGAAGGCGTCATGGGTCGGGGCAATGGGCTGTGGGAGTCATCCATCCCCACCTTCTAGAACCCAGCCCAATCTGGTGGCAGGATGCACTAGAGGTCCCAAAGCCTGGCAGCCAGCCAAAGAATTCCAGGTTCCATGGTGGCCTGGAATTCCAAGTGAGATGGAACGCTGCTGACCAGAGTGCTCGCCCCATGCCTGTCTTCAGTCCCTCCTTCCCATCCTCACGTCACACTGTTTTGATCATATTTCTTCCCTTGTAATAATCCTCAGGGGCTCCTTAATTTCTAGCATATCAAATTCATACCTGACCTTTTATTTCAACTGCCAGCCATCCCGGGTCCCTCATCCACCCCCGGGTTTACCCAAGCTGAAACATTCACCGTCCTAGACCATTCATCCCTTTGCCCCAGGCCCTCTGTTTCTCATCTGATGTGGCCTGTCCTTTTTTTTTCCTTCCAGACTCCGCTCAGAACTGCCTCCACAGGGAAGCTTCCCTGGCTCACCCAGGCCCACTGAATGTGCCAGTCATCTCTTCTGGGCTCTTGGTGCTTCCTGGGCAGAATCTGTGGGGTTCATTGGCACCATCTTCACGTGTGCAGAGTGTGGAAAGGGCTGTTTGTCATGCAGTGTCTTTTACACCAGACCTGGCACGCAGATGGCAATCAGTGTCAGCAGCCTCCTCCTAGGACATTGTCGTGTCTACACGGAAACACGCACTCGTCCACACCTGTGGAGCCGCCTCATTCTGCCTTTCAGGAATGGCCTGTCCTGCTGCCAGAAGCTTCCCAATGCAGGGTCCCAGGTCCCTTCTCCCTCCAGAACTCTCCTCTCAGCTCCTGCCTGGGGACCTCACACACGGGGCCTGTGGTGTGCCATGAGGGTTCGGCTGTGTCCGAGAGATTGGCCGACCTAGGGAAGGAGCCCAACCAGCTAGTCAAGAAACCCAGCTCTGTCCGGCGACCTTGGTCAAGCCGCCGAATGTTCTCAGGTCTTGGCTTCTTCATCATTCAAATGGGAGAAAAGATCTGTCCTTTCATGAAAGGGTTATGGGAAGAATCAAACATGAAAATGCTCTGAAAAGTACAGAACACTATGTAAATATTAGGTATCTCTGCTACTATAATAACTGTTAAAACAAGGTATTAATGTAAGTGTGTAACATCCCCCAGCTCCTCTACACATCCTTGTTTGGGGAGTCCTCTGACCTAGCCCCCCTTTTCCTTCCCTCTGGCCTGGGGGGGCAGGTGCACCCCCTGGATGAGAGCCCCTGGGGATCAGCAGCCCGTTTTCCATGCCGGGTCCCCAGGCAGCACCATCGCCTCCAGCCCCTGGCCTCTCTACTCAGCTCCCCGGCTGCTTCGGCAGCAGGAACAAGAGTGTGCCTTGTCAGACAAGCCCCGTGTCTCCGTAGAACACACTCTCGGCATAATTACTTATTGGAGAGGTGCACAAGCCCCGCCTTTATCACAGAGCCTTTGCCACCACTGTATTGTCGCTGCTGCAGCAGCTGAAGGCTGCATGTCCCCGAACCAAGGAAGCAGGAGCAGTTCTCTAGGTAAGTAGGGCCAGGTAGGGCCATGCTTTGGAGGGGAACTTGTGGGCCCTGGTTGTGAATAACTGGAAGGGAGGGGATTCCACAGCCCAAATAAATGCCAAGCTTGGCTTCTCTCCTTCCTGTCATCACCCACCATGAGCCCCCACCTACCCATCTCGAGGGAGGTCCCCTCTTCACCCTCCCCAGGCTCCCTGTCCCCTATCTCTGTCTCTGCCCTGGCACCTGGGTGGGCCCCTTATTAGCTTCCTTTACCCCCACTCCCCCCAGGGGCTGAGGTGTGGCCTGTATCTCAGGCATGGTACCAGCAGCAACCCAGGCAGGAGGCAGTGCTTGAAGATGCAGACAGGCAGGTAGGGTGGGTCCCATTCCCCAGAGCCAGGTGAAGGGAGCTGCCACCTCCCACACACCACCCGCTCCGTCCACATGCCTGCCCAGGGAAGCCACTTCCAAATAGCCCTTGGGGATGGTGCGTCTTCCCACCTCCCCCACATCTCAGCAGGCTGCTGAGACAATTGACCTCACACCGCAAACATCAGCTACCCCAGCTCCAGAGAGTTTCCCACAGGTCCCTGAGTCCAGCAGAGGTCCAAGCCCATGGGTCCAGCAGAGGTCTGCATCCTCTACCTACCTGTTTCTAGACAGTGATTGTTTCCAGAAAAGATGGGAAACTGGGCCCTGGGCCAGGTCTTTGACTCCCCCACCTCATTCCTGGGGTGTCTGGGGTACAGTCCTCTAGCTGGGCCATTGGTGGTAGCAGGGCAGCCTGAGACTCTGGGCTATTGGTCCTTCCAGGGGTCTCACACTTGCGGGCACCAGAGACTCTGAAGGAGGCAGATCCTGCTTTCCTTCTCACTATGGAATAACCGAGCCCCTTCCTCCACATGCAGCCCCTCCACTCCACCCTCTGCCAGGCTTCGCCCCAGACCAGGGCTGGCAGTAGTCATGCTGTCCTCCTGAGCCAGGGTGGGTTCTTCAATCAGTCCTAACCTGTTCTGGGACACCAGTCCCTGCCCTCAGGATATCCTGCCCGGTGCCATCTCAGGGATTCTAGGTGATTCTGCCCAAAATCTAACTTCAGATTGAGACACATCTGTTCTGGCCTCGAGGATATCCACATCAAGGCTGGGGTCCCCGCCCTGAGCCCTGAATCCTGAGCCATATCCCAGCCCTCCCCAGCCAGAGCTCAGCCCCTGAGGGAGTGACAGCTGGAGTGGCCAGAATGTATTGAGACAAACGGGCCTGTGATTAGCTGGCCATCAATACCCCTTAAAGGCCCATTCTCTCCAAAGCTGGCAGGTCCCTCTCAATTCTACCCCCAGTCCCACCCCACCCTCCTGAGCCAGGCAGAGGTCTGGTCCCAGCGGCTCTAGACTCCTCTTTCCCTCCCTCCCTCTCTGCCCTGGCCATATCCGCCAGATGGATTAAGTCTTATTTCTCTTGGATTTGGCTGCGGGAACCAAACAGCATTTAAGGCCATTGATTGTTCAAAAGGCCAAGTGTATAATGTACCAGAAAATTAGTTTGGAGTGCCCAGCAGGGGAACAGCTCAGCTCTGTCCTCAGATTTACTCTGTTCTAGTGGGCTGGGATGGGGATGGGGTGGAAGTCAGTGTGCCCTACAGTCTCTACAGGGGTTTCTGGGAGGCCATCCTCTCCTCGTGGCTCAGCTGGGGCCTCCTTACCGGCCAGTTTACACAGGTGAGCTCTATTACAGCAATACCCTGCCTTCATCTCAGCTGCCACCCACGCGGCCCCTTCCCACCTTCCCTCCTCCCTCTCTCTCTCTCTCCCCCGCCACACACACACACAGAGTACACTCACAGAACACACACAGAGTGAACATCATGCCCACAGAGATGCACGTACATGAGACAGCCCCATGCCAACACTCTCACCTCTGTGTGAATGAGACTCTGAGAACCTAGACAAATGCTTTCCTTTTGCCTGAAGAATTCGGTGCAGAGAAGGGTGCTGACACAACAGAGGTGATCACTGATGTTTACTGAATCAGTCAGATGGCTTCTTGGCTGAATGGATGCAGAACCATGGACAGCTCCCACCCAACTCCTCACCACTCCCCTCCCCTCCCTCTCAGATGAGTTAGCTCCAGCTCATAGCCAGCTGGAGTCACTAATACACTGGTATCATCATACATAGTGGCATTCATTTTGAACACCTGGTATGCACCAGTCACAAGCCAAGCTCTTTGTATGAATCATCTCACTTGGTCTTCACAAACTCTGAAGACAGGTATCATTATCCCACTCTTAGATGACAAAACTGAAGCTCACAGGGATGGTCACTGTCCAAGTTCCCATTGAGTTTGCCTGAAATAGCAGAGACAGGGGCATCTAATTCTAGGGGTCCCTGTTAAATTGTCTATGCTTAATATGGCAGCAACTTCACCAGATGGGTTTCCCCTGAAAGCGGAGGAGGAGAGACCAACAGCTCTCAGTCCATAGCAGCAATTCCTCAACATCATCCCATCACGCACTTCCTGTTCCCACTGCATTCAGCCCCAGTGAGGATTCCTGAGGCCTGAAAATCAACGTGAAACATGGCTTAAGTCAGAGAGCTCAAAGGGGGACACCTGAGCATCTCAAAAAAGTGTGTCCAAGTGAAGTCATGTCAAAAAACAATTGGTTGTTACACAGGCTCACCAAGTTTAAAGAAAGTGGAGCGGCTGGGCGCGATGGCTCAAGCCTGTAATCCCAGCACTTTGGGAGACCGAGACGGGCAGATCACGAGGTCAGGAGATCGAGACCATCCTGGCTAACACGGTGAAACCCCGTCTCTACTAAAAAAATACAAAAAACTAGCCAGGCGAGGTGGCGGGCACCTGTAGCCCCAGCTACTCGGGAGGCTGAGGCAGGAGAATGGCATAAACCCGGGAGGCGGAACTTGCAGTGAGCTGAGATCCAGCCATTGCACTCCAGCCTGGGCGACAGAGCGAGACTCCATCTCAAAAAAAAAAAAAAAAGAAAGAAAGAAAGAGGACCAAGGACCCAGAAGCCAGAAGCAATTGTCCGGCCCTCTTCCTCTTTCCTCTCTGGGACTAATGAAAATATTAAAGAAGGTAAAAGCCTTAGTTCATTGGAAGAGATAATTAACAGTGACCATGAGGCCAGGCATGGTGAGACTGGGCACGGTGGCTCACACCTGTAATCCCAGCACTTTGGGAGGCCAAGGCGGGTGGATCACCTGAGGCCGGGAGTTTGAGACCAGCCTGACCAACGTGGTGAAACCCCATCTCTACTAAAAATACAAAATTAGCCAGGCATGGTAATTACATGTCTGTAATCCCAGCTACTCGGGAGGCTGAGACAGGAGAATCGTTTGAACCTGGGAGGCAGAGGTTGCAGTGAGCCGAGATCAGGCCATTGCACTCCAGCCTGGGCAATAAGAGTGAAACTCCATCTCCAAAAAAAAAAAAAAAAAAAAAGTGACCATGATGGCTGAAGAGCTCAGGGAATGCAGGAACAGGGAATGGCTTTATAAAAGGCTGAGCTTCACTCTTGTGATGGACAGAGCATCTCTATTTAGCGTGTTGTCCAGGTAAACCAGACCTGGCAGTGCCTGTGGCAGGAAAATGGTGATCAATGACCTTTGATGCCCAGCTGATCCAGGATCAGGGAGCCAACATCTCTCCCACACCCAAAATAGTGGTGAAAGCATGAGGGGAGAATATGGGTCATTTGGTTTCAAGTATCAGTGTCCACCTTTACCCCACCCCATACCCACCAAATGGTCAGTCAGGCTTTATTTCACATGACAAGATTCTGAAACACTTGAGAAATCTTTCTTACAACACAGAAGCTGGGACCTGTTTACAGTAAGTATCCACACGTCACTGAGAAATGTTTTAAGACGTTTTTGACCCAAAGCAAAGTCACGTGTTTTGCTGACTTACCTATTCTCCAGACTTGAATACAAATGCCTTTGGGGTTGTTTCCAAAGATACAGTTTACCCTAAAAGAATAAACATTTGCCAATATTCAAGACCACATGCCACAGACTTCCAAAGGGGAGTTCCCAAAGTGATTTGACAGCGTGACATGACTGAAATGGGTATTGAGCTTTCCAAGTGAATTACACTGACGGGAACAATGCCACTTGGATGTAAAAGTTCTAACATGTGAGCAAAACCCTTAGTCTAACTTTTTATTGTCACATCAGCAGCTCGCCATTAGCAGTGCATCTCAGAGTCCTTTCTGATGTTTACTGGTCATTATCTGAAGGAGAGAGAAGACAAGGACAGTCTGGGGAGGTGGGCAGGCATTCTACTTGAAGCCAGGAGATCTGGGTTTGACTCTGCCTTTACTTTTTACTATCTGTGTGATCAAGGGCCTAAACTCCTTTAAAGTTGTCTGTTTTTTTCATTGATAACATGTTAGCAACCAAAATCTCACTTGTTGGGATTATGATTCTGGCTAAATGAGATGGAAAACCTGACCCCGTGCTTGCCACATCATATGAATTTAATATGTGTTAGTTGATTGCTTGGGGAGAAGCGGTCAGGTGGCCACAGGTCCTGGATAGAGGCCTGGCCATTGTCAAAGGCCTTGCCTTGAAAGCAAGGGTGAAGTAGCTTTCTTCTCTAAAAAGGGCACAAATACAGGGGGCCATGAACCTAAAAGACAAACCTACCCTAGGGAAGTACATTGTCTAGGGTGGGGTCTTACCACAGGGATACAGGAAGGAGGCAGGGCTTCATCACTCACAAAAATTGACCTAGGATCTGAATTCAGTAGGAGGAAGAAAGCAAAGTGCTCTTAGAAAGAAAGATATTCTTTAGTGTCAGAGTGAAGGATCTACATGGGGTGACGTTGCAACAAAACAGGGCAGTTCCACAAGGGGAAGAACTTCCACCTGGGGCCCACTAAGTCTTCAAACAGTCTAGTGAGAGAGGCTCTAGAAGCTGGCAGAGCTAGAAGGAAAAGCATGTGTATGGAGACAGGGAAATGGATGAGATAAACTCATCAGGAACTAGTCCCCCCATCTCTGAAGCTCAGCAAGTCGAGATCTATCTTAAGAGCAGCTTTCCAGCATCGGGAGGAGGCTCTGTGAAGCCCGGGGAAAACGCCAGTGTGGCAATTTAGTGGTGAGTAGCAATGCTAATGAGTGCCAAGAATAACAGTGGCTTCTTAATGGAGCCCTTAATGAAGACTCATTTCGGGTTTTATTAACGCAGAAAAAAAGCACACACTCTTTTTTTCCCCCCAGCTCTCAGAGAGCAGGCAGAATAAAGAGAAGCTCCAAACGTGGGGCTGAGCCCATTTCCTGGTTCCTGATTGAGGTACCATAATAGGTTCTGAGAAGTTGGGTAGGAGGGGTGGGATCAGAGCCCTGAAATGCTCCTTTGGCCTTTGTACAATCTCTTTGGACTCAGAGATCCCACGTGGTCTTAGGGGGAGATTTCCAGCTAGGCTTAGTCCTGCAATTTGCAGGCAAGCTGCAAATAAGAATACAAAGGAGACCCATCCCCAAGGCGGTGGCAGTGATTTTAACAGACAGACACTCTCCATTAAATATTTAATTAGAATGCAATCCCACCAGAGCTCTCTCACTATGAGAGACTTAAAAAAAAGCAGGCCAGACGCGGTGGCTCACGCCTGTAATCCCAGCACTTTGGGAGGCCAAGGTGGGCCAATCACCTGAGGTCAGGAGTTCAAGACCAGCCTGGCCAACATGGTGAAACCCTATCTCTACTAAAAATACAAAAAGTATCTGGATGTGGTGGCACATGCCTGTAGTCCCAGCTACTCGAGAGTCTGAGGCAGAAGAATCACTTGAATCTGGGAGGCAGAGGTTGCAGTGAGCCGAGATCGCACCACTGCACTCCAGCCTGGGTGACAGAGTGGGACTCCACCTCAAGAAAATAATAATAATAAATTTAAAAATTAAAATAATAAATAAATAAATAATGCAGCCCTCTATGCTGACAACTAGGCTTGCTCACCCCTACCCCATGTTGCTCACCTGTTACCAAGTATATAGTTCCCACTGGCTTCAAATGCAGCAAGAGGGATTCAGTTTAGACCCACCAAAGAACCTAAAGTTCTAGAAATACAGTACTTTAGGGTTGACAGGTGACCTTGAATGTCATCCAATGAAATTCCCAATTTTATGAAAAAACTGAGGCCAAGAGAAATTAGAAACTCATTCAAAAATCAAACAGCTGACTGTGGCTGAGCCATCATCCAGGACAACCTGGGCAGTGCTCCCCAACAAAACCATCCTTTGCCCATTGCTGGACTCCCTCTCCCAGGGCTAAAAAGTTGGCTAATTGACCATGCTTGGGGCTGGGCTAGCATGAGCAAGATGGCATCTGGGGACGCCTTGGAGCTAGAATCTTGTGGTATCTCTGATGCCCCAATACCAGCCCAGGATGCAGCTTAGCATTTGCTTTGCACATCCTAGATCCTCAATCACTCTTAGTCTTATGAAATAGATCTCCATTTGTAGATCGTTGATCCCCTAAACTCAAATGGGAAACCTCAAAAGAGGGATGATAATCATCCCCAAATGGCTCCACTGTTATCCCAGTCACACTTGCAAGCCCTCTGCCAATAGTTAATGCACAATTACCAAGTTAATAAGATGAATGGCCTGGGAGCCTAGGAAGTGAGCAGTAGGAGGGGCGTGGTTTTTTCCCCCATTAGCATGAACCCTCCAGAATGGGGACTGTCTTTGCTTGGTGCTTGGGGAGACCCAGGACAAAGAGGAGTCAGTCCTTTCCCAGGAGGACTCAGCCTGATAGGAAGCAGCCTACTCCCCTCAACACACACGGTGCAGTTGCTGAGTGACTGCTGTGTACTCCACACCATGCTATCTACTTAACTCCAGTTATTTCTCACTTAATTCTCACAATTTCATTGTAAGGTAGCCATTACTTTGCCTCTTTTAACAGGAGAATGAGACACAAATAGAGTGAGACACAAGTGGCTTATGTCAATTGCCTAAGGTCACACAGCAAGAAGTTAGCGGAGCCAGGAGATGAAGCAGATCTGCCTGGTCCGGCTCTACCACCAGCCACACGCGAACACCTGCAAACTGAACACCTCAGTGCCAGGGCACACCAAATGTTGTGACAGTTGTTGCAGGGAGTACACTCTGGTAGGTCTCCCAGACAAGCTTCCCTGGGACTTTTGAGAAAGGCGAGGAGCAGCTCCTTAACAGGCGGCAGGCCTGTCAGGGCAGAAGCCAGCATTTAGTGAGCAGCTGCCTGGTGTGCCACTCCATGCCATGTGACTCACTATACAATCTCATCCAACTCTCATGACCACCTTCTGAAGCAAGACTCAGGTTCAGAGAGGGACAGTGACTTTCCCAGAGTCACACAGCCAGTCAATGCTAGATACAGATCTGGATCTGTAGGAGAGAATAAGCCACTGACTTGACTGGAGGAGACAGGTGCTGGGAGAGGCTGAAAAACAGCTCCGAGGGCACTGCTGGAGACTCCTCTTTCTTAGCATAGAGGAGCTTAAAATAAGGAGCCTTGGCTCTGAACAGGCAGGAGACGCGACCAGGTGTGCCTTGTCCCACAGGCATTTTTCACTGCTGGATCCACCCCTCCTCCCCCAGGAGGGCCCTTGAAGTTGGCAGAGGAACACATTGAATAGATTCCATGAACATGCAAGCGGACCGCAGAGCTTTTAAGCACCACCATGGCCACTTTAATCTGTTTTCCCAGAGAAGTTTATGCCCCATCTGCTTGCAGGGCCCCCGGCACAGCCCTGCTCGCCAGCCACTGTTGTCAGCATCCTCGCGAGCGACATGGCTCAGCCTGCCGGCAGCAGCGGGGACTTTCAAAGGCAGACAGAACGCAGGGCAAGTCCTGCTTTCCCCAGCTTGGAGCCGCAGTTTCCTCAAGTCTTAGGCAGAGCTAATCCTGCTTGCCCTGTAGGATTGTAAAAAGCATTTAAAAGTCTGTCACTGGCCTTCCTTCCAGGCCACCCTTGGCTGTTCTCTTCTTTAAGCCAAATCACCACACGGTTCACCAGCCATTTCCCCCTCAGTCGGGGAGGAGTGGAGTCATCTGGGGCTCTGATCTGAGTCCAGAGAGGAGAGAAGCTGGCAAGAACCCCATCTCTGGGAAAGGCCAAGAGGAGATCCTGGGCGAGGGTGGGGAAGGTCAGTAGCTCTTGTGTCTGGGCGACTCAAGAGTGAGCCAGGAGATCCTGGAGGCACAGAGACACCAGGGCCTGGAAGAGCTAGCAGGCAGTTGCCAGGAGCCAGATCCCCTCTGCATCAGCAGGACCTGGGAAGAGCCTCCAGCTGCACTGGGCCCTTGGTGGGGAAACGGAGGCATTTGGGCAATAGAAGGGTTCTCCTTCTTAAGCATCGACTTCTTAAAAGAAATCGATAACAGAGAATCCAAATGCCCAGGCTCCACCCACGCAAGCTCTCTCTGTGCTGTTAAAGAAAATAGCACTATGGCAAGGCCACCAAGACCAGCAACAGCTCTGCCTCCTGCACCCTCTCCATTTCCTCCTGAAAGATAAAGCCCAGCCTCAGGCCCCTCTCCCAGACGCTCCCCTCCCCAGCCTCTCCAGTCTGCTGTGGGAATCTTGGCCTGAGACCTCCTTGCTTCTGTACCTTGCTTGGTGATGCCCTCTCCCTGCCTCAGCACCTGCCCAAGGCTACCCATCCTCCAAGGGGCACCTAAACAGCCACCTCCTCCATGAAGCCCGGATACTCCCAGGGGACGGCTCTTCTTACTCCTCTGACCTCTTGTGGGCCCCTCTGTCTCTCACGCTTCTGCTCTGAGCACACAGCTTGTATGAAAGTCACTTTCCTCCCCCATCCCCGGGGAGCCCTGGAGGGTGGAGCTGGGGCTGGTTACCCCTGTGTCCTCAGCACTCAGCTCAGAGCCTGGCAAACAATAGGTGCCTGGGAAACACTGTGACTAACTCATCGCTGAGGAAACCCTGCTCCTTCTTCCGCTTCCTCCTCCTCCCTTGGCATGGGAGGTTGAGGCTGCAAAAGTTGTAAAACTAGGAGAGATGACCCAGGATCAAAGTCTGAGTGATGCCCTTGGCTGGGAGGCAGGGGATTGGTCCCAGTGACTTTGCTCCTATGAAGAGGAAGATTTTTGGCCCTTTACCCCTGGATTTTAAAGCTCTTAAAGGCACTTCACTTTCTTATTACCTCACTCCCTTCTTCCTGCCAATTCTAAGGCAAACACCTGCCCCTCGTGGAGCTCCCTCCTCCCAGGCCTGCCCGCCCCTGCCCACCTCCCCACACACCCTCTCCCACCCAGCCTTGGAGCAGGGAATGTAATTAGGCCTTTCCCCAGGACGGAACCCCTCTGCACAGTCGTGCTGCCCGTCCAACGGGGGATAATTTATGGAAATGGGTAAAGGTGTTTTAAATTATTCAATTTAAATGTAAATAGGGGAGATGGTTTCTCTGAATAAATTGTCTTATTTATGTTCTGCCCAACTCCCCTCCCAGGGAAATAGGGAGCCCTTTGGAGACCTGAAGAACAGGCCCTCCTTTCTCTTTAAATAATGTGGAACCAGTCCATGCCCCTGTCGGGCGGTGATGTGGAGGCAGAAATGCTCCCACAACTGCTTTCCTAATTGGGGTCACAGGACATGCCACGTGCTCAACAGAGTCTGCTCAACAGAGACCTTGGGCAGAAGGGAAGTTCTGCCTCTCTTCCCTCTGCCCAAGGGAAGTTCTGCCTCTCTTCCCTCTGCCCAAGGTCTCTTTCCATCCAGGTCCCGAGGGTGGCCGGCAGCTGGCTTCACATCTCCCTGACCAGTTCCTTCATGCTCTGAGATGCTAACTGGCTGTGGATCACCTATTCTTGGAGCATTTCTATCCTAAACACGGTTCTTTACACACAGGGCCGCCTTGAAAGGAAAGCCCCTCCCTGATGCATCTCAGACTCACATGGGCCCATAGGAGGGCACTGAGAATGGGCAGGGACCATCCTTTACTAACCCCTCAGCATCAGCCAGATACCAGTTTTGCCCTGGGGTTGGGGCCATCACACACATGAGCAACCAGTGGTCCAGGTAACTGTCGGCGTGTATTCAGAGACAAAACACCAAATATCCAATAACTCAAAGTGGCCCTGATCTTATGGAGCTCTGGAAACCTGCAGGTAGAACAGAATTCAGGGCTGGTGTGGTCTGGAAGCCTGGCCCTGTTTCCCTGTGACGTGTGTGTGTGTGTGTGTGTATGTACACTATCCTATGACTAGACCAGAGATGGCTGGGGTAATTAAGGGCCTTAGACTCACCCACAACAACATTCCGGAAAAAAACTAGAATAGAGCAACCTTCTCAGACTCTTTCAAAAGCATAAAGACGTCTTCCTCCATCCCACCCCCACTCCCCAAAAACCTCTGCTTGGATCTTATTGGCCCACTCTTGACCAATTGTTGGCAAAGAGAGAGGATTACTTTAGACCAATCAGGTGGTTCAGGAGCTGGGCTGAGGCCACCTCCTCCCTGAGACACACACCCTGAGGAGGGGCGCCAGAACAAAAATACGGCCTGTTAGGAAGGAGGAAATTCGGACTGGACACTGGATTAAACAACGTCCACTATAGTAACAGTGGTGGAAATGTGTAGAGATTGCTGAAATCAATATATGTTTTAATCATTAGCCATGCATGCTTCCACCTTCCCCGCTTGAGCTGGGTCAATTTCTTTTTGCCTAATTCCAAGAGCCAGGCCTTTGCCCATTCATCAAAGAGTAGAGAATCAGATCAATGATGCAGATTGCAGACTGGGTGGCAAGACAGGTCCAAATTAAGCTCAAAGAGTTGTCCAGAGGCCTCAAATCTTTCCTGGGATATCTGTAAGTAAAAGGACTGCTTGTCCAAGCTCCATGATCATCACCCCCCTCTCTGCCATTTATTCATTCGCTCATTCTACATCTTATTCTGACTGTCTACCTTGTGCCAGGCATAGCTGAGTGCCAGAGGGTCACTGGTGAAAAAACAGACACATTTTCTGTTCTGTGGACTTTCCATCCTTATAATGGACTTTATCCTGTTCGTAGTCAGTTGGCTTGGTTGTAAACATCCTTGCTATGTTCAGGAGTTTCCAGTCTTATGAGTCACACCTTCTGAAAGCAGAAAGCAGAAACTGGGTTACCCAACCTCCATTGCAGCTGGAGCACAGCAGGTGACTCTGACTCCACCCATTGGCTTCACTCCCCAGAGACTCCTCTCTAGAAGGGAGGAGTTTGGGGAAGGAGACCATACCCAGAACCCATCATGCTGACAAGGATGGTAAGAATGCATCCAGCTCTGGGGGGTAGAAGCAGTAGCAAGATTAAGTTCCTGGCCCGGAAGTGCAATCAGTGGGGAGTGACAGTGGCAGCTGAAGCTGGTGAGGTAGCAGTAGCTGTGGTTTCCCTATCCATCTAGTTCTGTATGTCGTGGGCATCGTGCCTGGAAGCATAGCCTTAAGTCTGGTTCACCAGCCCTCCCTAACATTATTGATTACGTGAGACACCCCATATTCTTCTAATAAATTCCTTTTCTGCTTAGCCAGTCTGAATCGGCTTCTATTGCCTAAAGCTATGAACCCTGGATGTCTCAGTTCTTTTGGGCTTCTATAACAAAATACCATAGACTGGGTGGCTTATAAACAACAAAAATTTATTTCTCACAGTCCTGGACACTAGGAAGGCCAAGACTGGGGTACAGCAGATTCAGTCTCTGGTGAGAGCCCTCTTTCATGTCCATAGACAGCACCATCTAGCTGTGTCCTCACATTGTAGCAGGGGCAGAGTCTCTCTAAGGCCTCTTTCAAAAGGCACTAATGCCAATCACAAGGCCTCCACCCTCATGACCTAATCACCCTTCAAATACCATCACTTCCAAATACCAGCACTTTGGGGGCCAAGATTTCAACATAAGAATCTTGAGGGGACACAATCAGACCATAGCACTGACTGCTGCAGAAATGTGCCCCACCCTTGATGAGAATGACTCATTCTGAAGACTCAGCCTGGGTGGCACCTTGCCTGAATTCCCTCAAGCCCAGGCATTTTGCTCATTCCTCTTCCCCCCACCCTCCCCAACCCCTTTTTGAGATATGGGGTCTCGTTCTATCACCCAGGCTGGAGTGCAGGGGTGCGATCATAGCTCACTGCAGCCTCAAACTCCTGGGCTCACGCAATCCTCCTGCCTCAGCCTCCCGAGTACCTGGGGCTACGGGCACATGACACCACATCTAGCTTTTTGTGTGTGTAGAGACCGGGTCTCACTATGTTGTCCAGGCTGGTCTCAAACTCAAGCAATCCTCCAGCCTTAGCTTCCCAAAATGCCAGAATGACAGGTGTAAGCCATCATGCCCAGCCTCATGCCTTGATCATGTCAGTGTGAACAGAGGCATAAACCTCTATGTGAGTCTCCACCATCCCTCCACACTCCACACACACACACACACACACACACACACACACACACACACACCTCTGAGCTCTCTGAGACCTGGGACCATGTCTCTTTCATTGTTACATCCTCAGGTCTAGCTTAGAACCCAGAGTGTTTACTAAGACGCTCACTAAGTATTTGTTGCTAATGTGATCATTGCCACTGTCATCATTATTTGACATGAAACAGCCTGCTGTGCCTGACTCTGGGTTGAGCAATACACATAGAGAATGGCCTGTACCTCATCCTTACTCTCTCCAGAATCAGCTACGAGCCTTATGTCCACGGGCGTTAGATGCCGCAGACCCCATCAGAATGTCCCCTAAAATACCACAAGAGTGCCCTCTGGCCCCTGCCCAACTCCTTGATCACCCCTGACAGATGCCTTGCATTTATTTCTTCTGGCCAGCTGATCCCCTCTCAGCCGTTCCACCTGCCACACACTCCCATTCCACCTGCAGCCCGGGACAAGGTCTGCATCCTTGGACATGGAGATGGTGCTCCTAGGGCCCTTGGAGAGAGATTCTCAGGGGGGTTATGTTGCCAACCCAGGGGTGTCTCTCATCCTGACCAGCCCTGCCCACATACTCCCCACTCTACCCCTTCTACGGGAAGAGCCAGAGGAAATGGACAGACTTTCTGGAATCAATTTCATGCCCTTGGGCATGATAAATAACCAAGCAGAGAGCAGCCCCCATCTCAGGAGCTAATGGCCTTGGGTAGCTCAATGATGCGTCACTCCCTGAAAAACAAAGCCTGGTCCAGATGCTCTCTCCACACGAACATTTTCTCCGTACACTTCTCTGCTTGGAGCAGACTCACACAAAGCCCAGCAGCACCTCCCTGGGCATGGACAAGACTATGCATTTCCCCTTCCTCAGGCAGCACACAGCCTTGCGTCAGCAGAGGGGCCTAGGCAGGCCCAAAACAGAAAGCACCTGCCCCATGACCTTAGCTATGAGTGCTATACCCAGATGGAGCCAGATCACCTGGAGTCAAAGCCCAGCTCCTCTTCTCACTCTGTGTGACCTTGGCAAGTTGCATAAATACTACCTACCTCACAGGTCCTTCTGAGGATTAACTGGGATACTGTTTGCAAAGGGTTTAGCACAGTGCCTGGCACATAGGAAGTCCTCAGTCATGTTAACTATTCTTTTTAAATTTTTTTTTATTTTTTAGAAATAGAGATGGGAGCCTTGCTATGTTGGCCAGGTTGGTCTTGAACTCCTGGCCTCAAGCAACACTCCTGCCTTGGCCTTTCAAAGTGCTGGGATTATAGGCATGAGCCACTGCACCTGGCCCCATGTTAACTATTCTTATTATTGTGACTCACCATGGTCAGGAAGTTCCTGGTTCATCTCATCTGAGTCCTACCCACAGCCTATTAAGGCCATTCCAGCCTGTTCCATTCCCGGTGGGCATGGGGCTTAGCAGTCCCCAGTGCAATGTGGCAGGAAGAGTAATGGTGCTAGAAAACAAAGAGCTATGCTCAACTCCCATCTCAGGTCTATTAGCCATGATTCTCTTTAAATCCAGTTGGCACAAGACAGATTCCAAGTACATGATCACTAGCTGTATGGATATGCGGACATCACTCTACTTCTTCAGTCACAGGCTACGGCATGGCTGTTTATACAGTAGGAAAAAAACACCTTCCCCAAAAAGTCATGGTGAGGATTAAGTCGGTTCAATATCATCTAAGCAGATGCCTGGGATGTGGCAGGCAGGGATGTTAATTGAATATGGATCTGCTCAAACACTCTGAGAGTGAGACTTAGTCCCCTGAGCCGCCTCTACCTGAGGATAAACCATGACCCTGTTTCCACAGCCTTCTTCACCTCAACCCTAGCTCAGCAAATTCCTCAATGCTGCTTCAGCCTGGGGAGTACTTATTTAATGGTGTGAAACCAACATCAGATATGAGCAGAAGTGAATAAAACCCATGAGCCCCCAAGACTAGAGAATAGTCCTCCACCATATAAATTGGAGGGGTTTAGTGACTCTAGCAATGAATTTGCGCACCACACTTTACAACTTTACAACTTTACAGATAGCAAATGCAATGATGTAATCATGACTCACATGACTCCCAGGCTCAAGAGATCCTCCCACTTCAGCCTCCCAAGCAGTTGGGACTACAGCCATGTGCCACCACACCTGGCTAACTTTAAAATTTTTTTGTAGAGGTGGGGTCTTGCCTTGTTGCTCAAGCTGGCTGTCTCACTATCTTGCCAAATGCTTTCACAGCCCACTTGTGCCAAAGCGGAAATGAACCCAGGCTGGGGAATTGACTTGCACAAAGTGGTGGAGAAGGACGTGACCTCACGTTAGAACCAGCTGCTCCATCCTGTCCACCCCATCATGGGCTCTGCAGTCCTCTTCTGTCTCCCTGGAAGGCGCTTAGAGCTCTTCCAGTCCATTCCCTGCCATAATGCCTATCCCCAGCACAGAGTAGGTCCCCAGCAATTCATCATCTAATCTAATCATCAGGTCTAATCCAACTATTTCATTTCCCCAATGAGGAAACTGAGACAGAAAAAGAAGTAGTGAGTATCCCAAGGTCACACAGCTGGAAAATGAGGTGACAGACCTGCTGACAGAAGACCGTGAGCTCATCCCAAAATGTCAGAACTGGAAGAATCCTAGGAGGTCATGTGGTCAAACCCTGCCAATCCTTCCCTGGCCATCCAAGCCAAGTCCTCCCACTCAGACCTTGCATGAGCAGAGACAGAGGCTTCAGAGACTGGACATAGTAGACTGATTGTAAAAATGTCCTCAGATTCTCCCCTCTGTACGTCCATGTCCCCTTGTAGCATAGTTTTGCAGCTCCTCCCAATAAGAAGTGGAGTCTATTCCTATTGAATCTGAGCTGCCTTGTGACTCACTGTGACCAACAGAACTCACCAGAAGCAACTGTGAGCCAATTCCAAGGCTTGACCTCAAGAGACTCTGCAGCCTTCCATTCTCTCTTACAGCCCTGCAGTACCCCATGAACTACCCTGGGCCGGCCACCTGGAGGATGACAGACCCCGTGGAGAAAGGCTCAGTTGTGTCAGCAGAGGCCTCCTATATTAGTCCATTTTGCATTGCTATAAAGGAATACCTGAGGAAGAGTAATTTATTTTAAAAAGAGGTTTAATTGGCTCGTGGTTCTGCAGGCTGTACTAGCATGGCACCAGCATCTGCTCAGTTTCTGGTGAGGCCTCAGGAAGGTTTTACTCGTGGCAGAAAGTGAATAGGGAGTAGACATGTCACATGGTGAGAACAGGAGCAAGAGAGGAGAGAGGGAAGCCCCAGTCTCTTTTTAACAGTCGGATCTCACATAAACTTGTTACCATGGGGAGGCACAAAGCCATTCATGAGGGATCCACCCCCATGACACAAACACCTCCCACGAGGCTCCACTTCCAACACAGGGGATCACACTGCAACATGAGATTTTGAGAGGATGACACCCAAACTTTATCACCTCTCTAAACCTGCTGATGGCCAGCTGACCCCCAAACGTAGGAACCCATCCTAGGTCAACACAAGCATCTCCTCAACCCACAGCCAAACTCAGATACACAAGTGATCCCAACCAAGAATTGAAGAACCAACCAGCTCACCCCTAGACTCATGAGAAGTCATACATATCATTTTAAGTCACTGAGTTTCTCCAAGTACTAGCTAATAATAGTAGTAAAGGAAAGACCCCGAAGCCATAGCCTTTGAGGAGCTGAGGCCTGTGGCCACCCAGAGCCTTGAAGAAGCAGGAGGACCCTTTTCGGTGAAGAGCCTGATTGAGCGTCCACCTCCTCTGTCCAGCTGCGAGGCTCTGACCCACACAGGGCAGTGACGTCAGCTCCAGCTTCAGCCCCACCGTTTCCACCCGCCTGCAGGCCCCACCCCTCAGCAGTATCAGGAGAGGTGAAGACCCCTTGCTGCACACAGGGACAAGCGAGTGGAGGCTGTCCCCAGCCCAGGAAGAGCTCACCTCAGAGACAAAGTCCTGGGGTGGCATCTCCGCAGTGGCAAAGCATCCAGGGCCAGACGTCCCCCAAACGCACCCCCCTCAAGGAGAAGCAATCAGACCCAGGAGCGCAGCACGGCCGCTTGACATTTGATGGGAGTCATTATCAGACACTTATTCCCAATCAGGCCTCAAGTGTTTCTGAGGGCCCCTCTGGTGCCTTCTTATTCCAGGGAGCACTAATAGGAGGAGGGGAGGCGGGGAACCCACCGGGTCTGGGCAGAGGTCCTCACAGCCCATTCCTCTGACTCCAGCACCCTCTTTTCCTTCTGAGGCCCCGAGGGGTTGAACTCCCACAAGTCAAAGCACAGAGCGCAGGGTAGGTGGGGTGGGGTGGGGACTCCAGAGCTGGGAGGCTCAACCCCCTGGTCTTCAGTAAGATCCGGTACAGGGAAGCCCAACAGGTTGCCTGTGAGGAGCCTGGGTCTGAATTCAAATTCCTGCTGGACTCAAGAAGGGCTTTATCTCCCAGCTCATGCCTTGGCAGTCCTGAGCGCCCTGAGCAGCACCCTCTGCCCTCAGCCAGGATCCTCCCTGGCACATGCACCAGAACTCCCCATGCGCAGCAGCGGCCCTGAGGCTGTCTTGGAAAGAGCCATGGCTCCGGCGTCTGAAGGTCCGGCTCTCCCTGTTCCACCCAGGAACCTTGAGCGAGCCACCTAATCTCTCCTGCTCTGAAAGGAGACAATGATCCAACCCGCCCTCCCAGCCCTGCCTCTCTCTGCAGGAAGCTATTGAGAGAATCATGTTCTTTAATGTATGGGAAAGCACTTGATAAACTGGAAAATAAGCACTGGGTACAATTTTCCCCACTGGATAACCACAATAGAAGCAAGCTCAGGTGAGCCAGGCACAGGCGTGACGGTAGGGGTGTGTGTGTGTGTGCGTGCACGCGTGCGCGTGCACATGTGCACGCGTCTGCACCGGCGTCTCACTTCGTGCCTCAGCACTCCAATACCCATATTTCATGGTTTGGGATTGTCTGTGGGTTTTCACCCTCTATGTTTCTGTTCGGGCAGTGAATCAACCATACTGATGAGATACACTGAATGCAGAGGCTGAGTTCTGAGCTGACAAAACAAAGGGAATAAAAAAGCCTTGGCCTGGGATGTGACAATCTAGAGGATGTGAGGATGTGCACACACATACCTCTGTGCTCTCTCAGGGAACTTAAGGACTCAAAACAACTGAAAAACAACTGAATGGGAAATGTAGGAAAAGAGGGAGTGGAGGGTCACGGAACAATGGGGACTGAGAGGTAAACCCAGGTTTTCTGGCGGAGGAGGTAAGGTCTGGGTTGGATATTTTTTGCTTGTTTTTTGTTTTGAGATGGGGTCTCTCTCTGTCACCCAGGCTGGAGTGCCATTGCACAATCACAGCTCACGGCAGCCTCAACCTCCTGGGCCCAAAGGATCCTCCTGTCTCACTCAGCCTCCCAAGTAGCTGGGACCACAGGCACGCACCACCACACCCAGCTGATTTTTTAATTTTTTTTTTTTTTTTTTTTGGTAGAGACAGGGTCTCACTTTGTTGCCCAGGCTGGTCTCGAACTCCTGGGTACAAGCAATCCGCACACCTTGGCCTCCCAAAGCACTGGGATTACAGGCATGAGCCACTGCACCCGGCATGAGCTGGATTTTGATGGGAAGGCTGGGCATGCAGAGAGCAGGAAAAATGACTGTGGAGGGTTGGACAAACATGGGTCAGTTTTAAGTATATTCTGTTATCAAATAATACTAATTAAACTTCACCCTTGTAGAGCAAATTGGGATTTACAAAGCTTTTTCACATGTATTTTCTCCTTTGAATCTCATTACCATCCCTTGAACTAGACAAATTGGTTTTATTGTCCCTATTCTATAGGTGAGGAAACTGAGGCTCAGAAAGGCAGCTTTCCCAGTGTCTCCAAGCTCATAGGCCATGGAGCTGGTAGGAAGGCTCAGGGTTCCGACTCTGACCCCACCTGGTGCCCTTTCCACAGGTCTCTCTATAATTCTACTCCACCACTGCGTCTAGTTATCTCTGCTTACTCCTGGGAGGCAGGTACCCTGTTTGGGTAATGAGCTCTGGGTAGTGCTTGGGAAGTTAGTCAGTGGAGTGGTGGCTTTAGAATAAGAGAGAATGTAGGTCAAACCCCAGCTCTGCCATCTTCCTTAATTTTAACTTGCTAGGTCCTCTGCATATTAGTCTGTTTTCACAAGGCTGATAAAGACATACCTGAGACTGGGTAATTTACAAAAGCAAGGGGTTTATTGGACTTACAGTTGCACGTGGCTGGTGAAGCCTCACAATCATGGTGGAAGGCAAGGAGGAGCAAGTCACATCTTAAGTGGATGGCAGCGGGCAAAAAGAGTTTGTGCAGGGCAACTCCCGTTTTTAAAACCGTCAGATCTTGTGAGAACCATTCACTATCATGAGAACAGCATGAGAAGGACCCAATTTTTTTATTTTTAGAGACTGGGTCTCACTCTTTCACCCAGGCTGGATGATGGTGGTAGTGATGATCACAGCTCAGTGCAGCCTCAAGTGAGCCAGGCTCAAGTGACCCTCCCACCTCAGTCTCCTGAGTAGGTGGGACTACAGGTGCACACCACCATGCCTGCCTAGAACGTCTCTGAAGCACTTAACACTGCCTGACACACAGTATTTGCTCAATTAATGGTAGCTGCTATCATTAACATCATAGTTATTAGTTATTATTACTAATCAGGAAGACTGTCCTGATGGCCATTTTTCACTGGTTTCTTCATTCCAGGATAAATGGGTCATTAAGCACCCACACTGTGACCTTCTGTTACTATTACAACAGATGATTCCCAGTGAGCACAAGGTGATATACTTCCTCTTTCCGCGTGGGCCCAGGTAACCAGTCCAGACCCCACACCTGAGGGGCTTTAGGAACATTCTTCCACCAATTGGTGTTGAGCCTGACCCCCCAGAGACCTGTTGAAATCCATTTCAGTCGCCAGAGCTCTCAATTCTATTAAAACTCCATTTGCCAAGAAAGCGGAAAGGTAATTATGAATCCTAGTCTTAAATCACTCCGCCACTGAATTATTAAAGGGAAGAATTAAAAATAATCAGGCTTTTTCATTACACTTCATAGCAGGGAAATTAAAGGTGTAAGAATGTATTTTTTTCCTCGAATTTAAGTATTCATTTTGGAGATTTATAGGGGAGTTGAAATGATTCCCTGCGTGCCCAGTTCTCCCTTTTATGAAAGGGGGAGAGAGAAAAAACCTTGTAAAATTAAAAGGGAGATAGAGCGAAGAAGGGATTTAACATAAAGAAGTACAACTGAGTGTTTTGCATTTTAATACATTTTTTTCTGCACAATTACACCATTGAGTGATATGGCAGAGAGAGATTAGGCGGCTGCTAATTTCAGATACTCGGTGGTAAAATGGCAAGGGGGTCTCCCCAGTTGCTGGGTTGGAAAAGCATGCGGGGGCATCAGAGCTGCCCTAAGACCCCAAAGCCTGTGAATGGCAAGGGCCATTTCCTGTGCCAAGCCCTGCACACCCTCTTTTCTTCAGGGGAGAACAGGATAAGGGACCTGGTTCCTTTCACAGAGCAGAAAACCCAAGGCACCAAGGCTGGGGAAAGCAGCGACCTCAGACGCAGACCGGGGACAGGGACACAGAGAGGAACTTTCCAGTGAGTTGTCAGATCTGGAAGGTGGAGCAGAGAGAAAGTGGGATGCCTTTCCCTCAACACTCATTTCCTGTACCCGCCCCCCATCATGGTTGAGTGCTGGAAACAGAACTCTCCAGAATTTGGGGAGAGACAGGAAGATTCTGGAAGGCATTGGTCTTCAGAACCAAATCCCCAGACCAATGAGATGAAAGATTCAATGCAGTCTCTGCCTTCCCCAGGCCCATCCAGTCGGGAGAATGCAAACTAGACTTCCCTGATTCAAGTGAGAAACAGGTGTAAACACTTCATCGCGCTGGGATTAGGTACAGAAGGGTAGGAAGTGACAGCTTGGGCTGACCTGGATGGGATCCATCCAGTGCCACTTCTGGGAGCAAGGGAGCAGGAAAGCGAGCTTAGTTTGCCGCAAAGAGGTGGTGGGTCCTGAGCACCTCAATTCTTCCTGCATTCCAGCAGCTGGGGAGCGCTGTGTGCCTCTCTTCCTTCTGAGGACAGTGAGGACTAAACAAGAATAGAGAGTGCTGTTAACACATGAGCATCACTGGCAACAGCTGGGTAGTCCCAAATCAGACCCAGGGGAGGGTGCTGAGAGTGACTGGCCCCATCCAGATGTGCTTCAGCAGCTCGCCTGCCTCTCTATGGGGAAGCCAAGCAGGAACACCTCTGTCCTGCGTCCCTTCTACCCATACAGCAAAGGCTGAACCAGGAAAGGGGTGGGGAGAGGGACAGCCCCTCCCCCAAGGAGCTGGGCCCCAGAGCCGCTCTGCCACCTGCCCCTCCCCAGTAGTAATGAATTGCAGGGAAATGCTGCTGAGAGGTGTCAGAACAATTTCTATTAAACATAATTTCCTAATGAAAAGGTTACGAGGGAGCCCGGTGGAGCTAATCAGGATTGAATGCTCACTCCAGCCGTTCCGAGGGAGGGGGCTCAAGGCTGGTCCTTGGTTCCACCAGGTCTGGGCTGGAGGGAGGAGGCCCTGGGGCTGGGGCCCTAAGCAGCTTTGGATGCCTCCCACCCCAGGTCTGCACATGCTGTTATTGAGAGCGGACCAGTGCCAGGCACTGTGCTCAGTGCTATCCATATGTCATCTCATATCAGCCCTGCAAAATTGATACAATTGTTCCCATTTTAAGGATGAGCAAGCTGAGGCTCTGAAAGGCCACATGACTTGCCCAAGGTCGCATCCTTATAAACTAGGAGGCAAAGGTAGGGCTGGGCCCGGGTCTGTCTGAGGGAAGCCGGGCTGCATTGCCATCCTCGCTTCTTACCTCCCAGGGTCCTGCCCACCCTGTGGTTGCAAAGGCCTCTGAAGAGCAAACACAGCCCTGGTCATGGGGCAGGGCTGGGCAGCTCTGGAGCAGCAAAGTCTGTGTGGTTCCTGCCCAGGTATCCCTCTGTGCATACCCCGCTGTCTGTAAGGAAACTATGGTCACTGACTCTAATGGTTCTGTGACTCCTCCGAGGCTAGCCTGAATCCCTGCTGAGCCCAGAAGGGACATGTTTGTCAATACAGCCAACTTGGGTGCTGAGAGCCCTTTGAGGCTGTAAACAGGGGACACTCAGCCTGTGCACACCCCCTTTCCGGTCCCAGAAAGTGTCCCCCAGCCAACCCTGCCTCTGAGCAGTGTCTCCCCCACTCTCCCATCGCCATAGATCTGGAATGCTGAATTCCTATATCAGGGCTGTACCGCAGGTGGGGCCCAAAACTAAGACAAAGGAGGACACTTTTTTAGAATGTTCAGAGATTCCTCCCAAGCCCTGGATTATAAGGTCTTTAGAAATGGCCTTGGCCCCTGCTGGTGGGAGGTCGGGGATGGGGGATGGAACAGGAAGAGCGAACAGGGTGCAGATCTGAGGCGGAATAGTAATGAGCCCTATTCTCATGCAGTTCAGAGGCTCCAGATACCACCAGGGTCCAGCGGGGACAGTTTCAGAACAGTGGGGCTTTTGCCCTGCTGGAGCTTCTGCTGATGTTGAGATACCTCTTTGAGGGAAAGGATATTCCAGATGTGACCTTGGGGATGGATACAGGCCCTTAGAGACTGCATCTGAAAACCCTCCAGGAATCTCATCACCACCCATATACGCTGGGGCAACGGGGATGAGTCTAGAGGAAGGGCCCACACTACAGATTCTACCCCCCCACCACTTCCCATCTATACCTACCACCACCTCCCTTCCCCTCCCTGGCCATCCTTCCACCCCTCTGATGAGCGCCTCATCCCAAGCAGGGTGCTTCTCCCCATCCCTCATTATGATGAAGCTGTCACCGACTGCCACAGGCCTTCCCTGGACCTTCAAAGCTGGGAACAGTATGAAATATGCACCACCTTCCCAGCTCCCACTCCCCCAACCCTTGGCTCCCTCCCTTGAATTGCTCCACGCAGATTAAACTCAGATCTCACAGCTCTGACTGAGGACATTCAACGCTGCTTCTGCCTCTAGGCAAGAGGCGCTCACTTCCTGGTGTCTGGGGTGCCCCGGCCCCAGGCCCCTCCACACACACCCTCCCCATGAGGCCATCTCATCCCAGCCCACTTAGACAGAAGACTTCCTGGCAGGACCATCCAGGTTTTCGCTGAGAACAACAGTGGCTCTCAAAGTGTGGTTTCTGGACCAGCAGCATCAGCATCACCGAGAGCTTGTCAGAAATGCACATCCTCAGGCTCTACCCAGACTTCTAGAATCAGAAACTGGGGAGAGAACCAGCAATTTGGGGTTTAATGAGCTCACCAGGTAATTCTGATACATGCTTCAGCTTGAGAACCGTTGATCTAAAGCTGGGTTCAGTCAACATCGAGTCAACTAGACGGCACTCCCCTGCGAGCCCAGGACTGTGCTAAGACTGGCAGCGAAGAAAGGGACCACCTTCCCTGCACAGGGCTGGCAGGCTGTGGCTAATTGGGGGCCTGAACAGTGGCAGGCAGCGGGCTCAGCCAGAGAACGCTGGAGGACACAAAGGGTGCGAGCTGCACACCCCGCGGCAGGGAACAGAGACTCCAGGAGGAGGGGAATAAAAGTAAATGTAAATAATGGGGCCAAAATGTAGGCAGGAATGGGGGCCAGCAACTCCAGCAGGCCTCATTATGCAGTGTGGTTACTTACCAAGTGCTGCCATAGTCTGCGTCTTGCTGGGAGAGGAGTGGAGCAGGAGGGATTATCCCCATTTTACAGGGGAGGCAGTAGAGAGCAGAGGCGCCCTATCCAGGGCTTCAAGGCAGTCAGTAAAGAACTGGGCTTGGTTCCTCTGACTCCCATTTGAGCGCCCTTTCCAGGCCCGGGAAGCTGCGGGAGGGCCTGAGCCTAGCAGTTGGCAGGATCTGGAGGAGCTGAGGGAGGTGTTGGGAAGCCCTGGGGGGTCGGCTGGAGAGGAGGCAGGAGTCAGGGGACATCCTGGCATCAGGCCTGCTGCCCTCATCATCGTCCACAGAACTGCCTTCAACATCAGTGTCCCAGCTCGGACGAGTTTGCCCCAACTACAAGTGACAGAAAGCCAAGGAGGAGAGGTGAGTGGAATGTGGCGGGAAAGAGGGAGCAGCCCAGCTTCTTGGGGAAGAGGGTCCTCACGAGGGCCTCAGGCAGGTCCCTCTGGCTGTGGGCAGAGGACCCAAAGGATGGAGAAGGAGGCAATGGAGGCTGCAGCCAGTGGCCAGGCATGACCTGGACTAGGATGGTGGCTGTGGGGAAAGAAGAAGTGGGTGCAGGAGGAGTGGAGGGCCGGTAGACAGACACAAGGGCTGCACCATTGACCCTGGGGAATGTCGTATGTCTTCTCCCAGCTGCCATTCTCCCCATTCCCCTTCTTCATGTCATCCCACAAGAGCAGGCCCCTCAGGAGGAACCCGCCACGGGAAAGAAGGATGTGACTCCACGTTGCAAGTTCTCTTCTCTCCCTGAGCTTTCCCCAGTGCCTGGCCTTGGGCACAGGGAAAGTCCAGACCAGCTCCTGGGGCCATCCCCATCCCATCTGCATCTCCCAGCCTTGGTCAACATCTCTTCCTCACCTCTCACCTCAACCCCCACTCATCCCTCCTGATGCTGCACCCCACACTGCCTGTGTCCCCACTGCCTGCACCTCACCTCCTTTAGAAAGCCTCTCCCTCACCATCCCCAGCCTCTAGGACTCAGCAGCCAGAGGACTTGTATTTCATTCCCAGCTCTTCCACCTGTTATCATTGTAATGGATATAAAGGCCCTTCAGCTTCCTCAGCCCCGCTCAGTGAATGTTGTGAAGGTCAGCGAGGGGACTGTTAACGGTAGGTACTCAGGATCTGGTACTTCCTGTGCTACCTGGGCCTCCTCAGCATCTACCTACAACTACGTGGACCATATTCCACAGAGACAGGTGGGCCTTGCCCCTATGAAAGTTTCCTCCACTCTTCACTCCCCACCCACACCAGCATGCAGCGTGGACCAAAGGCGCAAGAGGCAGGAGCCAGAGGCTCTTGGCAGGTGGTGCACAGTAGACAGAATTCAGAGCGCTCCATGACCCACCTCTAGGTTTTGCCTTGTAAATGATGGTGACATCTTCTCTAAAGACTTTCCCTCTTAGGAGAATATTGTCAGTGCTGACACTGACATGAATTTGTCTGACAGTGAGGGCGGTAGGGGCACACAGCCAAGTTCCTGGAGAGCAGGGGCAGCACAGGACACGTCTCTCTACCCGTGGTGCTCACCACAGAGGCTCAGCCACATTCACAAGGAGGGAGAAAAGAGGGGAGGGGCCAATCCTTTGCCCAAGATCAAGTCTTTAGGGCTCAGGTTCATTCTGAGGTTACGGTAAGAGACGAACTTCAGACCAGTACTCGATTGGAGACTAGAAATGAGAATAGGGTTTAAGATTCATATTAAGGAACGGATGATGATTCAAGCTGTACTTCAGACTGGTATGGATTCCAGTCTGGATTCTGGTGAGAGTTCTGGTTAAGGTGGACTCTAGGGACTAGGTTATTGTTAGCCCTAAGGCTCGAGCTAAAATGCATCTTAGCATTAGGTGTGTCTGAAAATCCTGGGGTTTGCAGCAAGGTTCAGTGCTGTGGACTTGGGCAGAAGCTCTGCAGGTGACAGGCCTGGCAGACAGCCAACTGGAGAGGTAGGTGTGGCCAGGCAGCCAGGGCCAGATAGGCTTTGAGGCCAGCACCGTGGACAGCTCCAAGGGAAGCACCTTAGTAAGCCAAGAAGCCACTGAGATGTTCCCAGCTGCCAACACTGACCCCGGGAAGACCAAGATGGCACCATATCCTCCAGGGAGTTGGGGATCTCTCATCTTTAGGTCTTTGTGTTAACCGCAGAATCGTTCTCCTCTTAGACCCTATATCCCCTGGGCCTAAAATCGGATTCTAGTTGAGAAAGCTCTGGTTTGGGCCTTTACAAGATGACCATTTTCCTAAAAATCAAAGTTCTTCAAATTCGACTCTTGACTCCCAGATTCACTCCACTTTGCATGGCATAACTTATTTCTCTGATTTTTCTTTCTCATGGAGAAATCAGGGAGCTCTCCAAACATATGACTCTCCTCTCCCTCCTCTCATCTTCCCCTCATCTCTGGAGGCCTCGGGGTTAGAGCGGGACACAGGTGAGCGGCACTTGGGCAAGCAGCGCACAGGTCTGATTTCCTCCCAGCCCTGGCCAGACAATCTCCTCTTTTCCTTCAATAGCGCCAGATGCCATGTCACAAGAAGAGGCGCTACAGAGCAGCGACAGGCTGACAACACCAGATACTGCCCACACTCAGCCCCATGTCCTGCAGGTCATAGATGGACAGGACTTCTGAAGCATACCAACCCAGCCCCACAGAATAGGGGACAAGGTCACCAATATGAACAAACCACCTACTTTGTGCCAGACCTACTCAACATTATCTCATTGCATCATAAAACCAGCCGAAGTGTAGTAGGTGAGATTACCCCCCTTTTAACTGATGAACAGACTGAGGCTCAGAGAAGTTAATAACCTGTCCAGGGCACCTCATTAGCAAACAGAAGACCTGGGATTTGAGCCCGGGTCTGCCTGACCCTAAGCCTGTTGACACAAAGCCTATACTTTTTCCACCATACCATGAACTCCAGTTGCTAGAAAGGCCTTAAAATCAACTTGGCAAGAACCCTCTGCCTTCGTACCAGATGACATCATCCATCACTAATTCTGGCCTGGGTCTCCACAGGTAGAACTGTGTCTCTTGGATGCCCTGAAGGCTGGGAAGAGGGGCTTTGTCATCTGCCCAGGGTGGTCCTCCCTCTAGGGCTTGGAAACTCAAATGAGCAACCCCCTGGTGGGCAGGTGAACCTTGTGGTTCAGGGGGTTGCCAAGCAGTTCAGCAGTGTGGCTTCCTCTGAGCCATGTCCCCCAACAGGGCACCTTCGCAGGACAAATCTGCATGTGCCAGGGGCACTGTCTGAAATCACCCCCGAGGGAGGGAAAGTGGGAATGGTCCCTGAACTGACTGAAATCACCCCCCAGGGAGGGAAAGTGGGAATGGTCCCTGACTGTAGCTCTGGGGAATCTATCTAGCCCACCCCTGGGAGGTCACCTGGGTTGGGAGCAAAGGTGAGGCAGCCACAGCGAACCGGAAGGCACCAGGCTGGGGAGGCTCTGGGGCAGCAGCGAGCTGGAGCCTGGCGCTCCTCCTGTCCCTCTGTAGTAATTAACAGGCCTTTGTTCCTGTCCCTGATCTCGTCTGGCAGAGCCTTAATCATCCTCTTGCCTGCAATGAGCAGCCTTCTCATTAGGGCCTTAAGAACCTCTATTATAAACATGTAAATGGAACTCAACGAGGAGGGAAATATTTGACTGCTCCAATTTCCTTTGTGCCGCTGCCAGCTCTGGGCTGCGCACGCCTGTGATTTCATTGCTCAGCAGCCAGGCGCCAGCCGCTGCCCCCACCACCCCGTCACACAGCTCCATCTTCCCCGATTGGAATTTAATTACCTTCGCCGGCGAATGTTTGGAGAACCTCTCTCCATCAATTGATTCTGAAGTCAGATTTTTATTCTGAGATACTTAATGGCACTTGGGCTGATGGAAGCCTGGGAGCAGGTGGACCTGAGCCACAAGGAGCCCTTTAACAACAGGGTTAGGAAGGGTCATTGCAGATATTCCCCTGCCTCTGAGCAGGTGAATATTTCAGCCACCCCAGACAGTTGGAAGAATCGCATTCCTGAGCCTCCTGCTGGTCTGGACTGGAAGTTTTTTCTGATGTCTGCTTGATGCTGGGTGAACCTCTTTTTTTTTTTTTTTTTTTTTTTTTTTTTTGGAATTGCAGTTTAGCCCTTGATGAAAAGGAGAAGCCCCTTCGCTGCCTGAGAAAGAAGCTGGTGATAGGATCAGCCTCTCCTAGGGGCATGATAGCTCTTGCCTGTCACAGACGAAATGGACGTGTGCTCCCTGCACGCCCGTGCAGCTGGGGCCTGTGGCACCCCCAGCATGGTGAGCCCTTCTTGTGAGGAAGTCTCCCTGTGCCGAGTCCTCCTTCGCACCACAGATACCAGACATTACTGCCCCCGTGCCTTTCTTTTCCTTTTCCAAATCGGAATCTCTACTCTGCTCATTCTTCAATGCCCAGATCACTTCCCTCCTCCACGAGGCTGCTCCCTACCTTCAGGCCGCAGTGATCTCTCCCACCACTAGCTTCAGAGCACGCTGTCTGCCCACTGTTTGTCCATTTAATGGATGTCACCTGCGTGAAACAGGGCCTTGTCGGCCCAGAGTAAATCATAGGCATAGGTTGCATATGTCGCCCAATTTGAATAAATGAGTGTCTCTCCTTTAGGGTGCAGACTTCCCTTTCACTGCTGTATTCCTCACTGCCCTCAGCACAGTGCCTGGAACTTTCAAGAAAACTGGGTTGCTGGGGTAGCAGGTAGGCGGGTAGATGGGTATTCTGGTCAGAGGACTGCAATTGGTGGGGTGGTGAAATGGCAGAAGGGTAGGCTTGTTAGCTGATTGGTTGCTTGGTGGATGAATGGCATATTAGTTAGTGGGTTACAGGGTTGGTGGGGAAGCAAGAGAACAGGTGTGCCAGTTATTACCGAATTGCGTCTCAGCTTCAGATCTACTCTCCAGGGCCTGGTCTGTGATCGTGGAGCTAGACCCTGTCAATATTTCTCTTTAACCAGCTGGCTGTATGTTCGGCTTTCCCAGGAGACGGTGCTGGAGGAACAGCACAGAAGGAGGAAGGGCTTCTCTTGCCGGCTCCGGCAGTGAGGTGTCCCGTAGCATCCAGCCTCCTGCAGCAGCCCAGAGAGTGGCCTGCCAGAGAGTTCCACCGGCACCGGCGCTTCAGCAAACTTTCCTGCTGCCAGGACACCTCAGCTGTACCTTCTCTAACAAGGTTTAGGTCTCAGTCCTGGATGTTGGGGTTGCGGGAAGACGCTTCCAGGTTTCTTACTGCCTTCGATGCTTGGCCTCAGCCCTAGAGGTAGAAGTGTTGCTTAGGTAGATGATCTCCTGTCACAGTTAATGAGTGATCTCCATCATGGTTAGTGGGTGATCTCCTGTCACGGTTAGTGGGTGATCTCCGTCACGGTTAGTGGGTGATCTCCCGTCACGGTTACTGGGTGATCTCCCATCACGGTTACTGGGTGATCTCCTGTCACGGTTAGTGGGTGATCTCCGTCATGGTTAGTGGGTGATCTCCGTCACTGTTAGTGGGTGATCTCCTGTCACAGTTAGTGGGTGATCTCCTGTCACAGTTACTGGGTGATCTTCTGTCGCGGTTAGTGGGTGATCTGTCACGGTTAGTGGGTGATCTCCGTCACGGTTACTGGGTGATCTCCTGTCACGGTTACTGGGTGATCTCCTGTCACGGTTACTGGGTGATCTCCATCACAGTTACTGGGTGATCTCCCGTCACGGTTAGTGGGTGATCTCCCGTGACAGTTACTCGGTGATCTCTAGTCACAGTTAGTGGGTGATCTGCCATCACGGTTACTGGGTGATCTCCTGTCGTGGTTACTGGGTGATCTCCCGTCACGGTTAGTGGGTGATCTCCCGTGACAGTTACTCGGTGATCTCTAGTCACAGTTAGTGGGTGATCTGCCATCACGGTTACTGGGTGATCTCCTGTCGCGGTTAGTGGGTGATCTGTCACGGTTAGTGGGTGATCTCCATCACGGTTACTGGGTGATCTCCCGTCACAGTTACTGGGTGATCTCTCGTCACGGTTAGTGGGTGATCTCCGTCACGGTTACTGGGTGATCTCCGGTCGCGGTTAGTGGGTGATCTCCGTCACAGTTACTGGGTGATCTCTCGTCACGGTTAGTGGGTGATCTCCTGTCGTGGTTACTGGGTGATCTCCTGTCGTGGTTACTGGGTGATCTCCTGTCGCGGTTACTGGGTGATCTCCTGTCACGGTTACTGGGTGATCTCCGTCACGGTTACTGGGTGATCTCCCGTCACGGTTAGTGGGTGATCTCCTGTCGCGGTTACTGGGTGATCTCCTGTCGCGGTTACTGGGTGATCTCCTGTCGCGGTTAGTGGGTGATCTTCGTCACAGTTACTGGGTGATCTCCCGTCACAGTTAGTGGGTGATCTCCCGTCACGGTTACTGGGTGATCTCCTGTCACGGTTAGTGGGTGATTTCCCGTCACGGTTACTGGGTGATCTCCTGTCATGGTTAGTGGGTGATTTCCTGTTATAGTTAATAATTCTTTATATTAAACCTTTCTGTTCATAGCACTGTGTAGCTTCTATCACCTGATTGGACAGTGTGGTAATGAGTTGGTTGGTGAGTTAGCTGATAGGCTAGTTAGTGGGGTGGTTAGATGGTGGAAGAATAGGCTGGTTGGTAGATTATCTGGTTGGTACATTGGTATGTTTCTTAGAAACTTGCTGAGTTGGTGGCATGGCAGGGTGTAGGGTAACAGGTAGAGTGGTGGCCGGTGGATTGGTGAGTAGGGTGTGGCTTGGCTCATTGGTTGGTGGACCAATGAGCCACCATTGGTTGCTAACCTGCACACAGCCTGCACAGATTGGCCACTATTATTGTCATTTGCTAGCCACTCTTATGTAGTGGCTAACTGTGTGCAGGTACTCTGCTAAATTCTTTCTCTTGTTAACTCATTTAATTCTTACAATCCTCTAAGACAGGTACTGTTATCATCTCCAGTGTGCAGATGGAAAAGCTGAGGCACAGAGAGGTTGCTTAAGACATTCAAAGGCACGTGACTAGTTAGCCCCTTACAGCCTCAGCCATGACACCGAGGAAGCTGCTTCTCCTCCCACTGACTCCTCTTCCTGAACCAGAATGTACATTGTGGGAGTTGGGGGACAAGGAATAAAAGGGGGCTAAGTGTCAGAGTAAGAACCCCAGACCCAGGACCCACAGGGAGGCTGGGGGTGCCTCTGCCCCGACTTTCAGGTCAAAATCACCTTTTCTGTCTATCATACCCCTCTCCCCCAACACCCAGCATACACCCATAGTCCCTGCTGTTCAAGGCTGCAGTGCGGAAGGAGTGGGTGTGGACTGGATACCCTGGGACACATGGTTGCTTGGTGTTAGTCTCCCTGGTTCCTTCCACTCCACCCCGGAGCTTCTCAATCTCCCTTTTGGGTGTCCCCCATCTCTGGCTCTCTGTGCCAGTTGCCCCCGTTTCCCTTAACCCCATTCATCCCTTTTCCTGGCACCAAGCTTCAGATGGCAGGGTCACCCCAGCCACTGGACACTCACAGGGAGCCAAGGACAAAAGGACCAGTGACATCACTTGGGAATGCGACCAGGACATTCAAGCCTGGCTGATGGGTCAGGGAGAGGAGAGCTAACCAGGAGATTGGTGCCAAAAGTATATCCAGACCCAGCAATGCTAGGCTGTGGCTGAGCAAGTCACATGGACTGTTAACCAAGGAGTCTGTCAGGGGCAGCAGCAGCAAGGGAACTCCCCTGTAATGCAAGACATCTGTCACCTCAAGCTTCCTCTCCAGGGAATCTTCCATCTGTACTGGGAGGGGGAATTCTCCAGTGAGAGCCAGCACCACCCCCTCCCCAAACACACACGTGCACGTGCATTCATCTATAAGCAGTCATTTATGCATATTTTGCTGCCAAAAGATTTTGAAATCATGTAACAGAATGCATATAATACTATACGATTAAACACATAAATGGATGATTTCATCAAAGCAAGAGTGGTGGGGCCTCATCTTCAGCCAGTGAGAGGGAAAGCAGGTCCGGGAGGGAGGAAAGAAGGAGGCAGGTGGCAAAGACCCAGAGACAGAGGTGAGGGGCAGAGGTAGCGACCGAGAGGTTCCAGAGAGAAACAAGAACGCCTCAACTCGGCAGCTCCCCAGGCCTGCACTGGGCCACCAAGTGCTCCACATGCTTGTCATGAATTTCCCTTTTCTGTCAAAAACAACCAAGACACAGGGAGAAGAAGCATAGAATAATGAGGTGAGATCAGAGGGGATGTTTTTGTACTTAGAACATTTCAGAAAATTGGCTCTGGGCATGGGGGCAGTCATCACAGAGAGGAAAAACAGTGACAAGGTCCTCAGGATCCAAGAGACAAACGCTCCCTGGGAGAAAGGAGTGGTGTTTACTTGTGTGTTTGTTACCCTCTAGCCGCAGCGAGGTCAGTGCCCAGCACACAGTAGGTGCACGGTAAGTACATCGAATCATTGATGAATGAACACCAGCTTTTCAACACAGCTAAGGTTTTGTTAGCCCTTAAGCCTGAGGAAAAAAATACATCCCCCATGGGTAGTTCCAAACAGGCCACTGAGGAATGGGATGGGCAGTTCATCCATTCATTTATTCACCCACCCATTCATTCACCCTCCAACATGTGTTGAGCCCCTCCCAGTGCACATTGCTCTAGGATGAATCAGTGAACAAAACATAAAAATTCCTGCCCTCAGGGAGCTTTTGTTGTGTTGGCAGAAGACAGTGCAATAACACGGACGAGCGATGGACTGGGGTGTGAGAAGGTCATGCGTGCCATGGAGGGAAATAAAAGGTACAGGGTCAGGCGGCAGACTTGCAGGAGGTGAGGGAGGGAGCCAGGCAGCCATGTGGGGAGCCAGAAATGCAGAGGCCCCTGGGGGAGCCTGCGGGAATGCGGGTGAGTGTGCGGGTGTGCGGGTGTGCAGGCGTGTGCGGTTGGGGTGGCTGGCATGCCTGAGCGAGGTGCAGGCGGTGGGGAGGCCTGCAGGGCAGCAGTCTGGGCTCCGGGCAGTTGAGAGCCTGGCTCTCCTAGGAGCAGAGGCAGGGTAGAGCCGCTGTGCTAAGCAGGGACTGCAGGGGCCATGGAGGGACCTGAGGCAGGGCGAGTTTGGTTGGGTTCTGGGTGTAGTTGGAGGGTTGGTGGCAGCAATTCCTGGCAGATTGGGAATAGGGTGTGAGGAAAAGCGGCGAGTGCAGCGCTTCATGGTGTCCTCATGAAGCTTCCACACTAAGCTCAAAGGGGAGTTTGCTCCTGCCTCCCCACACCCCCTACCCCCGTCCCCACTCCTGCCCAGTACAGCCCGGGCCAGAGCAGTTCCCCAGGTTTCATCTCAGCCCAGCTGGCACCCCCCGACCGCAGGCCCCCTGCAGAGATGAGGGCACTGCCAGCCTGGGAAGGGAGGCCTAAACTGTCCCCAGCGCCTTGGTGTCACTGCCTCATTAGCTCTGCACTGGGCTCCTCCAGCACAGGACAGCAATGCGTGTCTGTGACCCCAGTGCCACCACACAACACACACACATGCTTACACGCGCACACACCCTCATACACACGCACTCACATACAGCCGCTCCCACGCCCTTGCACACTCGAAATGCTCACACATATGATTTTGCATGCTCACATTCACATTCATACATTTACACGTGCTTTCATACTCACATACACACAGTCACACCCACACACAGGGTGTGTATTTGTACCCCCATAACGCCCATATTGCCAAGCACACTTACTCCTTGGGGCTCCCTGGGTGTGTAATTCTCTTCCTTCCATGTTAAAAAGAGGAGGCTGGACCTGCCTAGAATCATGTGGCTTATGACCTTTTATGGCTCATAGACCCTGCTGAGAACTCAGTGAAAGCCAGGGACCCTCACCCCCATTCTCTCTCACACTCACACTCACACACACTCTTGTACACATGCACACACATCACATTTGGTTTTGTGTTTCCAGGGCTCATGACCCTCCAGAAGGCCCTCCACAGACCTGGGTTACGAGCATTGGCCAAGACACTGCGGTGGAAAGGGGAAGGACTCCACGCTAGGACCTGTGCCTGGCACTGCGCAGCCCTCAGCTCCGATCCTGACAACCCAGCAACACCAAGGCAGGACTGGGCCAGCCAGCCCCAGCCTCCCCAAGACCAGATCCCCTGCACCCCTCAGATTCCTGGGACCCCTTCCTCCATGTCCGACCACTCTGCCTTGCTTCCCCAGCTTGCTGATTCAGAAAGGCTTCTGGTGCCTGGAAGGCAGTCGAGAGGCCCAAGAAGCTCTCCTGGCATCCAGGCTGAGCCAGGCACGGCCAGTGTGCCCCAGGTCCTAGCATCTTGTGGGTCCTAGAGCCACAGGAGGTGGGAGGGAGGGAGCAGAAAGCTGGCATGCGAAGCAAGGATGAAATATTGATGCCCAAGTCCTAGTAAAGCAGAGAGCGCTGCTTGTCCATGAATAAAAGATGGGTCGGAGGAGCAGGCTGGGCAGCAGATTAATTAATCTAAGTGAGCACCTGCTCTGCTTTGTGCTATGAGGGAGGGTGCAGTGGAGCAAACAGGCTCGTGTCCCAGCCACAGACCAAGCAGTGGTCCTCTGTGCCAGGCAGGCAACTGGGCCACACCAGGACATGGGCAGAGCTGAGCACCAAGTCCAGACGGGCGGGAGGGGCAGAGGCAGCAGACCCTCCAGGACCAGCCTGAGCCTCTCTGCCCAGTGCCTTCCTGGCCACCCAAGATGACAGCTTCCCTGGCAAGGAGACCCAGAGACAGCTGCTCGGAGGGGCAAGCATTGGCAGGGCAGGATCTCTGGTGATGAGAAGCATCCCAGGCTCCTGGGTCCTTCCCAGCTGTCTCAATCACCCCCTCGGGGAAACTGACAGGACCACGGTAAAAGAGGGGGGAAGGTGGGAAGAAGGGTGGAGGCAGCAGGTCTAAGATTTGGCATGGGAAGTTGGCCACAGGCTGGGCACTGCACTGATGTTGGCAGGGATGGTGGCCACAGGTCTGTGAGGGCAAACGGTTGGAGGGTGTTGGAGCCATTCCACCCTCCCCAAGACTCACCCCACGCTAACCCAAGATCCTGACAGCTTCCTGCTTGGGCATAACCTGGAAAATGCATGGGAGGAAAGTGGGCCACAGGCTGATTGGACGTGGTGCTAGAAGTTTCACCAGGAGACTGTGCCCGCGACCTCTGCATTTTTTCTCATCCCCTAAACGTAGCGGCTTTCACAGGCTCTTGGCAGTTTTGTTTCCCAGAAGTTACACTAGGACTTTGCGGGCAGAGTGGTGATGTCCGTCATCATGCTCCCCAACTTCAGAGTCCAGCAGAAGTGTCCTAACTGACCCCTGTTCCCAGAGGAGGACCCCCCATCCTGGTTGTACGAGCTCCTCCATCCCCACCCCAACCAATGCTCAGTAGGTTCAGGTGCTGCTCAGGGCACCTTCCTGCTCTGCGATGTCCACGGACAGCACCATCCCTGGAACCTTCTCTGAGCAAGGTCCAGGTCAAACTCCAGGGGTCCTCAGCTGGTGCCAGCCCCAGTCCCAGTCCCAGTCCCCGGCAGGCAGCAGATGCTCTCCAGCCCACCCTTCCTTTCAAAAGCCTGAACCCTGGACTACAGTCAGGAGCAACCTCTGGAAACCAGCCCAAGACCAGGCCGTGGGGGGAGGACGTCAGTGGGGGAAAGAGGCACAGCGGGCCTCATTGCAGGCTGGTTCCCTCCATAGCCACGGCCATGATCTCTGCCTGTCTCCCAGCCCCAAGCCTGTAGTGACCTCCCGGGACCACACAGCCCACTGCTCCTCTGGCAGGGCTGGAAGCACTTCCTGTCTGTCCTGCTCACTGGGTATTCATCACCAGCAGCCTGCCCCTCTTGTGCTTTGTCTCATCTTTGTTACTTAACTTTGTCTCACGTAGGATTATTCCCGTCTCTCCCATTAATTCTCAGCTTCTGGAACACAGGGGCAATGTCTTTTTCATCCCTGTGGTTCCCCCAATCCCCTACACAGCACCAGGCACGTAGGAGCCACATTGCACAGGTGTCTGAGTGAGTGCATGAACATGCAGGACCTGGGACAGCCCCTTGGGTCGGACCCCAGAGCCCAGCCAGCACTGGCACTGCACACTGCCTCAATGGGAGCTGGCACTGGCCGAGGGCACCTGCTCCACCTCTGCCCAGAAGCAAATGGGGTTTTACAAGTATCTAACCTTCCCCACGACCGTCAAGGCAAGCCTGTCTCTCCCATCGAACAGATGACAACACTGAGGCTCAGCACTTGCCCAAGGTCACCCAGCCGCAAGTGGCAGCGTCAGGAACGGCAGTGTCCTCGCTGGCGCCTCCAAAAGCCAGCTATAAGGAGCCCTGAGCCTAGGGCCTCTCCCAGCTGCTGAGGAGGCTCAGAGCTGGATGCAGGCCAGGGCAGGACAGTTCCCTTGGCTGAGAGCAAGAGCAGGCAGGCAGGGAAGCCCCGCCCCTGTCCCAGGGCCCAGGAAAGACTCCCGCGTCCAACCAAATCCACTCGGCTTCCAGAGGCTGCCCCGAGCAGATGTCACCGGGCCTGGGATCAGGGTGGTGTTAGTGACCCTTATCAGCCCAGAAATAAGCACAGGTTCCCCGGAGTCCTGCCGCAGATGAGAAAGGTAGCAGGTTGACCTGGGGACACACACAGCCGTACCCCCGTGCCCCCCACCCCCAGCGCGTTGCCTCTGAAGCGGGGAGTCCCGGGTGCATTCCTGAGAAGCGGCCGGGCAGCCGGAGCCCGCCATTTCTGCAGTCACAGCGCCACCTCCCGGCCGGCTGTGGCGTGGCCGTAGGGGCCGCTCCACCGTCGGAGAACTTCCAGACCGCAGGCCTTGGATCAGGCATCCAGCAAATATTGACTCAGCACCTCCCTTGGGACAGGAGTGATGTTAGAGGTTGGGTATACAGCAGTGAAGAAACAGACTAAAAGCCCTGCCCTTGCAGAGATTACATCCTAATGGGGGAAAGAGGTAATGCATAAGTAAGGTCAACACATAAAACAGACGGTGTATTAGAGGGATAAGCACCCAGGAGAAAAATAAAGCCGGAAGCGGTGAGTAGTGTCGGGGAGGTTGTGGTTTTACACAAAGTGGCCAGACACGGTCTCACCCAGGCAGTGACATTTGCGTAAAGCCTGGGAGGAGACGAGGAGAGAGTCGAGCAGACTTCTGAGCTAGGGCATCCCAGACAGCAGGCACAGCCAGTGCGAAGGCCCGAGGCCTGCCTGGAGGGTCTGAATAACCGAAAAAGGCTCTGAGGATTATGTGGAGGGTGGAGAGGGCAGGAATAGGGGCAGACCCTGAAGGACCCTGTGGGCCATTGTGAGGCCTCCATGACATGTGGCTTCATGGCCAGGCTCTGAGCTGGGGGATGGTGTAACCTAGCTTGTGTTTTAAGAGGATCCCTCTGGGCACTGTGTTGAGAACAGACCGTGGGATCAAGGGTGGAAACAGACATCAGTTAGGAGTCCACTGCGACCTCAAAGCACCTTGGCCCTGGGGTAGCAGAGACAGTGGGGAGGTGAAAAACGGCAGGATTCTCCCAGGTGTAAGAGAGAGAGGAGTCAAGGACGATGCCAAGCCTTTGGCCTTAGGTACAGAAAGAAGCTGTCTCAGTACTGTCTTTTGCTGAGTTGTGGGATTGGCAGGCTCAATGGGAGAAGCCAGGAGTTCTGTTTGGGAACTGGTGGTCAGAGTTGCCAGGGGAAATGTCACAGGGGGCTGTCGATAAATGAGTGTGGAGCTCAGAGGAGAGGCCCTGCCTGGAGCTACCATCAGCAAGTCGTCAGCACTTGGGTGACATTCAGAGTGAGACTGGATGAGATCTCAGGCACTCTGAAAGCAGAGCGGAGAGACCAAGGACTGAGCCCCAGGGCCCTCTGACATTTCCAGATCAGGAAGATTTTGAGGAACTGGGGAGAATGAGAAGGAGGAGCCAGCAAAGGAGAGGACACCAGGAAGAGGGGCTCCCAGGAACCCGAGTCAGAAAAGAGGAGGAAGCGACCAACCATGTAAAAAGCCACTGAGTCAGGGCTGAGAAAGGTCCCCTGGGGTTGCAATGTAGAGGTCACTGGTGACCTTGACTGCAGTCAGAGTGGGACAAAAGTCTGACAAGAGTACGTTCAAAGGAGAATGAAAAAAGAGAAATCAGAGACAAGTTGAGACAACTCTTTTGTGGGGTTTTGCTGTAAAAGAGAGGAGAGAGATGGGGCGCTTGCTGGAGGGGCCATGGGTCAAGAGAGTTTTTTAAAGGTGGGAAAAAATAAGAGCTTATCTCCATGCTGACGGGTGATTGGGATACAAAGGGGAACACGTATTGAAGGAGGGGCTGGGGAGAAATGAGAGTGCTGTCCTCAAGCAGGTGAGAAGATCTGACAGTGCTTCCAGAGGAGATGCACTTCACGGTCCCCAGAGGGCTAGAATGGAACGCCAGGCAATCACAAGAATGGGGAGAAACTGGAACCCCCAGGCCCTGCTGGTGGGAATGTAAAATGATACAGTCACTTTGGATAACAGTTTGGCAGTTCTTCAAAAAGTTAAACCTGCCAGTTACCATATGACCCAGCAATTCTACTCGTAAGTGTGTACCTAAGAGAACTAAAAACATACAGCCACACAAAAACGTGTATGCAAATATTCATAACAGCATTGTCTATAAGAGCCAAAAAGTAGAAACCACCCCAATGTCTATCAATTGACGCAGGGATAAACAAAATAAAGTCTATCCATACAGTGGAATACTACTCAGCCATAAAAAAGAACGAAGTTCTGATACAGGCTACAACATGGATGAGTCGTGTACAAAATGCCAAGTGAAAGAAGCCAGTTGCAAAAGACCATACGGTGTGTGACTCCATTTATATGAAATGTCCAGAACAGGTGAGTCTAGAGAGACCAGATTTCTTCAGAGCCAGCATAGATCGGTGGTCTCCAGGGACCAGGGAGGGGGAATGGGGACTGACTGCTAATGGGAATGGGGTTTCCTGTGGGGATGAAAATGTTCTGGAATTAGGTGGCGGTGAAGGTTACACAACTCTGTGAATATGCTAAAAAGCACTAAATTATACACCTTAAAGGGATGAATTTCATGGAGTATGAGTTATGTCTCAATAATAATTTTTTTTTTTAAGATCTGGTCATACGAAGTGGAGGGGTTGCCTCGGCCCAGGAAGGAGGCAGAAGACCCAGGCAGATGCAAGCAGGTGGGTGGTGTGGGAGTGGAGACCATGGACATTCTCTCCGGGTAGCTTCTATCTTCTCAGTGAGACAGGAAGTTACATCATCAGTTGAGAGTAGAGATGGGGGCTCCTGGGAAGAGCACAGAGACAGAACGGGTATGTCGCCGCAAGAGGAAATGAATGGGCCAGGGAGATTCAGGAGGATTCCCAGACAGGCCCATGGGAAGGAAGCAAAGGTGCGATAAATATGTGCTGGGGGGCGGTGGTCCCATGTCGAGTGGGCCCAACAGCCTGAGAGTGTGGAGACCTGGGTCACCAGCATTGTGCTCCCCCCATAACACAGCCCACCCACTCCCTGGACATACAGGGGCTCCCATGGGAGTTTGAAACAAACCCTAAAAGAATGCCTACCTACTACCCATCGCCTTTTAAAATGCACATTCCCTGTCACTGCAATTCCTCTTGGGGAATTCAGTCTCAGAAACACTTGCACGCAGACACAGCTGCATAGGCAGGGATGCTCAAGGCAGAATTGTTAGCAATCACCAAAGATGGGAAACCACGTAAGTGTCCATTACTGGGTAAGTGGTTTTTAAAAATTATAATACATCCACATGATAGAATACTCTGAAGCAGTAAAAGCCATGAAGTGGTCCAGATATACTAACATGAAAGAAAGGATTTCCATGGCATATCATGGGTGGAAAATCAGGTTGCAGAATAATGTGTGTCATATTATATAATTTTCTTTCCTTTCTTTTTATACAAAATGGTATGTATGCATGTGTGTGTTTAGATTATTAAAATATACATAAGGCCTGGAAAGTATGCCCTCTAAATTATTAATGCTGTTAATCTCGAGAACTAGGTTTTGCGGGAAAGGTTGAGGGGGGTTGATGAGGCAGAAGGGATTTCAGAGGGAGGCTTTCATTGTGTGCTTTTTATGTTTTTTGAACTATGCCTTTTGTACATGTAACATGGAGTACATATGCTTTGGAAATTTAAAAAGGAAAGAAGGCCAAGCTCAGTGGCACGTGCCTGTAATCCCAGCTCTTTGGGAGGCCGAGGCAGGAGGATCGCTTGAACCCAAGAGTTTGAGACTGCTGTGAGCTGTGATCACACCACTGCATTCCAACCTGGGCAACACAAGGTGACCCTTTCTCAAAAAAATTAATAAATAAATAAAAAGGAAAGAACTCATTGTGCCCTCTTGGGCTTCTTTCCCTCTCTGGACTGGGGGACCCTGGAAGGCCAGCATCCTCCCTAGCCCAGACAATGCCATGCATTGGTCCCTGGAGATCATGGCGGGTCCTGATGCCTTGGCTTTCCCTTTGCCCACCTCTCTTCACCCCCAGACAACGGATGAGGTTCAGAAAAGCAGGAACACTTGCAGCACCCAAACCTCCATTTTGTCTCCTCCCCTCACGTCACCGCTGCTCCCCTCCAGCTACCTCCCTGGGGAAAAAGGCATCTGATCAATCCAGTAGAACCAAAGGTGAAAGAGGTAGCTCCATAATGCTAATAGCATGGATTTATATAATGCTTACTGTGTATCAGGCACCATTCTGAACACTTCTCATGAACGAACTCACAACAGCTCTATGGGTTCCACACTATTACTATCCTTCATTGTAGATTTTAAAAACACAAACAAACAAATAGGAGTCACAAAAGGCCAAGTAATTTGCCCATGATGCTACCATCTTTCTGTAAGTGGAACCTGCACAGTGAGGCTGCAGAATCGGCACACTGGTCTCTGCAAGCCATGCCCCTGCGAAGCCACAGTCCCGCCCTCCTCATTCCTTCCTCTGCTCTTCTGTGGCTCTGGGTCACGCGACGTCTGCTAGGGTCAGGTACTCTCCAGGGCAAGACTGTGGCATCCTCAACATAGACCCCAGCCCTGACACATGCCTGGCAGCCAGTGAGTGCTCAGCAGGTGTCTGTTGAATTAATTGTGGCCTGCACCACCCTCTCTCCTGCCCAGGGATGAGCAGATCCTTTTCCCTTCAGAGCAGTCCAAACAAGGCAGCAAGGCTGCTCAGGAGCCCTCGGGAGTACTGAATGGAGAGCAGCCCGCGGGGATAGAACAGAGGCTGCCACTGAGCTCCTGCTCCAGCTGGATCAGACTCCTGCTGTGGGTCAGACCACTACCGCCCTGGCTGTCCAGGTCCAGCTGCTGGTAAGGGTTTGTGTTGGGAAGGGTTCCTCCCAGGTCGACCTCAACTCCTGTCTGCCCTGGACTGAGCTGGACTCAAGCCTTGCAGCTGCCTCATCCCTCTCCGAGAAGCCTGGCCCCGCTCCTTGGGGTTCAAGCTGCAGAAGGGTGAGCACAGACCGCCCATCCCTGAGGTCTGGATCTGGCCACCCTTCCTCCAGCTCATCCACTCCCAGCCACCTTGGCTACTTCCACCCTAGACACAGGTAGGTGCTCGCCCTGAAACATGAAGTCTCCACAGCTGGCCCTTCAGTCCTTCACTTTACCTGCAGAAACCCTCAAGCTTTTGTAGCTCTAAGTCCCCTGAGAGCTACACACAAGTTCAAGTTTTCAGGCTAAGGGTCATCAAAGGCCCTCTGTTCATTTGCAGAACCTGGAGCACAGAGCAACATCTCCACAGACCAGTTCACCTGGCCAGTTCAGAGGCAACTCTGCCCGCTTCCTGGGTCCCCCTGGGACTTGCATGGCTTAGAAATTTAGGAATTCAAGCTTCCATCTATCCATCCATCCATCCATCCATACATACATCCATTCATCTACTCACCCACATGTCCAGCCACCCACCCATCCATCCATCCACCCATCCATCCATCTATCCATTCATTTATCCAACATCCACCCACCCACACCCCCATCCATCCATCCATATATCCACCCACCCATCCACCCATTCATCCACCTGTGTATCCATCCATCTATATATCCATCCATTATCCATCATTCATCCATCTATTCTTCTACCTACCCATCCTTCCACCCACCCACCCATCATCCATCTATTCAGCCATCCATCCATCCATCATCCATCTATTTGTCTACCCACCCATCTATCCACCCATATACTCATCCCTCTCTCCCTCCCTCCCTTCACCCATCCATCCATCCATCCATCCATCCATCCATCCATCCATCCATCCTTATATCCATCTAGCCGACCAGCTGACAAATGTATATAACCTGATATGCTGGACCCTAGGGATCCTGAGATGGACACATCATGATCCTATCCTCCCTCTGAGGGTAGGAAAGTATAAGAGGAAAGGGAGGTTTTCCAAAGATTATTCTAAGACAGTGCTGACTAATGGAACTTTCCGTGAAGCGGCTAATGTTCTCTTCTGTGCTACTCAATATGGTCAGTAGACACTAGCCATGTGTGAACATTCAGCATCTGAAATGTGGCTAGTGTGACTGAGAAACTGAGTCTTTCATTTCATTTCATTTTAATTAATTTAAATGCAAACCATCACATGGCACCAGTGGCTTCAGGATGGGACGCCACAGACCTAAGAGCTGCGGTAGCACAGAAGGGAGGGGAGGCTTCAGGGAGGAGACAACATTAGGTGGGGCCAGGCGACTCAGCCAGCTCGCTCATTCTTCTTCCCTGACACCTGCTGGAGCATGCCCAGCCCCGGCCAGACCCTTAAGCATATTTTGGAAAGTCTCTTGTCATAGTGCTGAGCTCAGCCAGAGGCTCCTCTGACCTTGCACACCCTCTCTGAGGTCACTGCTGGGTGAGGCCTGAGCCCTTCTCACTCCAGGAGTTCCTGACTCATCCTGGAAAAAGCAGAAAAGCCTCTGTATTTTTCAAGAACCAGCTTCAATGTTAATAAGAGGGCAGGCATGATCCCAACTCGGGCACACAGGGATGGGGTATGGGGGGCAAGGAGCAAGTCTAAAACAGGTGAGGAGCAGAATAGAGAGCCAGGGCCCAGCAGAGGGTGAGGCGGAAACTGATGGAATGAGACACGGAGGAACAGCCAGCCCAAGCCAGCAGGGCAGACAGGGTAAGAGGGATACGCCACAGAGATACGCCATAGAGCAATGGCTAACATGAGCCAGAACGGAAGGGACATGCTGAGGTAAACACAGCTGGAGGCAGGCTGACAGGTGGCTACAGACAAGACTGAGACAGGCTGACCAAAAGGCAGTCTGTGACCCCAGGAGAGGTGGGGTGGGGGTCCCAGAGGGCAGCTCTGAGATCTCTGGCACATCCATTGACTGCACTTGCAGATCAGGCCACTAGGCGGTAGCATTGCTCCAGCCACTGCCACTAGCAGGCGTCCAACTTCCAAAAGATGGTAACAGCCAGGCTCCCTGTCATGGGCAGCGGACATGGCTTCACTGACAGACGTAAGAGGCTGGGATAGGCGGACCCAGAGCATCTATGCCCTAGCCTGGAGAGTCCCTCTCTCATCACCCAGGATCTCCTCAAACCTGCCCCTTCCCTCCACATCCCCAGTGCCTGGTCTTGTCCCTTTCCTGACAGCTGCCTGGGCTCGCAGAGCACTGAAGGACGGAGCCTCAAGATGTCCATCAATTCCCTGTCTTTGCCTGAAAAGGGCAAGTGAGGATTCTAGGTCTGAGAATTGCCCTCAGCTCCTGCCACGCGGCCTGGTCCATGAGGAGGACCTCGTGGGCTCTTGGGTGCAAGGCTCGATTCACATAGATCCAGAGGGATCTTGACTGACCCCACGATCAGCAGCAGCCAAGTGCAGCTTTGGGCTGCATGAACAGAACAAAATGTCTGGATACAGGACTGCATTCCACAATAAAGCCTAGTCCTCAGGCTACCGCTCTGGAACAGCCAATGTAACGAGGAGGAAGAGCGATGTGGACCATGTCATAGTTACAATCCAGTCACCTGCACCCCTCCTGTCTCTCCCCCAGCTTCTCTTGTTCCAGCACCTCGGTCCTGGCGTCCCCCAGGCTAAGAAGCCAGCCTTGGCCTGGGAGCACTGTCTTTGACCCGTTTTGTGGCCCTGCACTCCCGCTCTTGGCCTCGTCTCCCCATCAGTAAACAGAAGTGGATGGATCATGAGATGACCTCCAAGGTTTCTTCCAGCTCGCAGCACCACTGACTGGGAGGCCTCAGCAAAAATGTCCTCACAGTTCTGGAGGCTGGAAGTAAGTCTGACATCAAGGCATTCTCGCGGCTGGTTTCTTCTGAGGCTTCTCTCCTTGCCTTGCAGACAGCGCCTTCCCCTGCGCCTTCACCCAGGCTTTCCTCTGTGCAAATCTATGCCCTCATTTCCTCTTCTCATAAGAACACTGGTCCTATTGGATTAGGGTCCACCCATATGGCCTCATGGTAACCTAATTACCTCGGTAAAGGCCCCGTCTGCAAACGCAGGAGATTATGGAACAACATGTGTTTGAACTTTGTGAGTCCACTTACATGCAGATTTTCTTCTGCCTCTGAGACAGCAGGACCCCCCGCCCTGCCCCGCAGCCTACTCAGCATGAAGACGGGAGGATGGAGACCTTGATGAGGATCCACTTCCACTCAATGACTAATACATAGATTTTCTCTTCTTTGTGTTTCTTTTAATAACATTTTCTTTAGCTTACTTTGTTGTAGGAATACAGTACGTAATGCATATAGCATACATAATATGTGTTCATCAACTGTTTGTCATTGGTAAGGCTTCCAGGCGACAGTAGGCTATTAGTAGTTAAGTTTATGGGGAGTCAAAAGTCATATGTGAGTCTTGACTACAAGGGGGTTGGTGCCCTTGACCCCTTGTTGTTCAAGGGTTAACTGTACAATCACATTCTGATGTCCCAGCTGGGGGTTGGGACTTCAATATGCGAATTTTGTGAGGACACAATTCAGCCGAAGGCAATGGGGAGACAAAGTTCACACTAGAGCACCCTAAGTACTACTGAGTATTTCTAAAGTGCTGCCGGGTATGGCCGGGTGCCCTGAGCTCTGCTGGGTATGCCTGGGCACCCTGAGACCCGCCAGGTACAGCCGAGAACCCTGAGACCTGCTGGGTACAGCCAAGAACCCTGAGTCCTGCCGGGTGCGGCTGAGAACCCTGAGACCTGCCAGGTACAGCCAGGGGCCCTGAGTCCTGCTGGGTGTGCTGGACACCCTGAGTCCTGCTGGGTATTCTGGACACCCTGAGTCCTGCCGGATACGACCAGGCCCCTGAGTCCTGCTGGGTACGGCTGGGCACTCTCAGTCCTGCTGAATAAAACTGAGTACTCTGAGTCCTGCTGGGTACGGCTGAGTACTGCTCACTTTCAGTCTCTTCCTCCCCCAACCCCCTGCTGCCTCTGGTCTTTTTTCAGAGTGCCACTGCCCCCTCACCTCCCTTAGTCCCTGGGAAATGGAAGACCACCTGGGAGTGAGGGAAGGGGGAGGAAAGCACAGGGAGAACAGCCTGACTGGTTGCTGGGGAGGACACCCTGTTGGGGCCATCTAGGGCTAGGGGTTCACCAGGCAGGAGCAGCAAAGGCAGAGGGGTAAGGGAGTCCAGGGTTCTAACAAGAGAGTGGTGGAAATGTCGCGATCAGTGCAGACTAGAAAGCAAAGATGGGAGACGGAGTGAAAGCAGAGGCATTCATGACACTAGAAGCCAGCAAGCGGGGCGGCACCACAGGGATCACAGAGAAGGGGAGAGCAGGGCTGGCTGAGCCTCTGCAGGGAGGCGGGTGTTAAAGCATCTGGAGCCTCTGAACCTTCCCAGGCCTCTCAGAGGAGGAAGAGCCAGGGAGAGACAGGGAGAGCTATTGGGGGCACCATCACCAGCCCCCCAGGTTTGGGCTCTAGGAGCCTGAGTTACCAGGTGGGGGTGGTCTGACTGTCTGCTGTCCCCAGGCCCAGCTGTGGGCACAGGAGAGAGGCAGAGCCTGGTCGGGAGATCTCCCAGGGCAGGCTGGGACACCTGACGCAGCAGGCATCAGAGAGTCTGGAGGGAGAGGGGCCGGGTGGGGTGGGAGCCAGGGTCTCTGGGCTGTACAGTGGGGCTGCCTAGCAGGCAGGCCAGTGGAGAGGACCCCAGAACACTCCATATCTAATTGGGTGGGTGCAGTATACGGATTTTCTGTAAGAAGTGCTCTCCCAAGCATTTCAAAGGCATGCATGGTCTCAGAAAGGTTATGAGTCAGTGGCCAACTGACATTTGGTACGCTGCATTTAAATGCAGGCAAAAGGCAGCCATCTTAAGGCTTGCGGGAAGGGCGTGGACCAGCTTTCCTGGAACATCTGCCAAGGCAAGAGAGAAGATGCTGCCAGGAAGGAGTGCAGTGATGTTTCCCAGGCCAGCCCTGCCTCCTGGGCCCTGAGCACCTCCCCTTAGAGCTTCCCTCAGTCCGGAAATACCCATGAGCCCTACTATGTGCTGACACCAGGCTGGGTGCTGGGGCTACCCAGGAGATGCTCATGGTCCTGGCGTCCGCACCTGGCACCCATCAGGCTAGACACAGAGGGGGCTCCAGGCCTTTGCACATGCTGTTCCCATAGCCAGCACCCAGTCCCGGTCTAGATGAGGCAAAGCCCTAGCTCATGTCTTGGGACAGGAGATGCGATGTCCAGAAAGTGGTGGCCTCAGGACCATTTGAGATGTTCTCAATTCAGTGTAAGGACTACAATGCACAGTGTCATTTGCACTATCTTTACTTTTTGTGACAGAGAAATAATTCATTTTTATGAAGCTCACAGAAACACAATCTCTCATTTTATAATTGAATTATGTGGAACTCACTTAGCACAAGATGACAGGGCTGAATCTTCGTGTGTTTTTCTGTGCGCTTGAATCTCTCTGCCTCTCCTGTGTGTTGTAAGCTCCATGGGGAAGGAGTCCAGTCTGGGCTGTGCAGGGCTGCATCCCCAGGAACCTGCACAGTGCTTCCCACCAGGTGGGAACTTAGCCTGAGAAAATAAATAAGACCCTCAAAAATCCAGGGACCAAGCGATGAATCTCCAAGCCTAACCAGGTGGCCACATCTCCTCCTCCTCAGCTCAAGGGGAGACCTAGAGGCCAGAAAACAGCCACTGTGATCATGGCCTTCTGAGAAGCCCAAAGGGACAGACTATGCCCTTGTTCTAAAACATGCATCTCTCCAGCCCTCCCTCAGCCCTGAGGGAACTGGGAGGAGGCTTTGTTCTCCGCATGCCCAGGAGGGCCGGGATAGGCTCAGCTTCAGAGGACACAACCTCCTTACCATGATTTATGGAAAGAGCAACTCCCAGGAGGAAGCCTTAACCAAGGACCTGCCAGGAAACTTTTTAAAATGTGTCATTGAAAGGCACAATGGACCCAGGCACAGTGGCTCACACCTATAATCCCAACACCAGCCTGGGCAACATGGCAAGACCCCGTCTCCAAAAAATAAAAATAAAAAATAATAATAATAATAGTCAGGCATGGTGGCACACACCTGTGATCCCAGCTTGGGGGACTGAGATGGGAGGATCACTTGAGCCCAGGAGGTGGAGGCTGCAGTGAGCTGTGATCACACCACTACACTCTTGTCTGGGTGACAGAGCAAGACCCCATCTCAGAGAAAAAGAAAAAGACAAGAAAACACAATGAGGGGGAGGCAGAGCAAGATGGCTGTATAGAAGCTTCCAGCATTCATCCCACCTGCAGGAACACCAAATTAAACATCTATCCACACAGAAAAGCACCTTCATAAGAACAGAAAAGCACCTTCATAAGAACCGAAAATCCTAAGAACCTGGTACAGCTAGGCCCAAGTAGGGTAGAGCATCAAATGGGCTCCTGGGGTCCCCAGTTCTAGACTTCGGCTCCTTGATGGCATTTCTGGACCTGCTCTGGGCCAGAGGGAAGCCTGCTGCCTGGAAGGGAGGGGCTAGGTACAGGCAGCATTCACCACAAGCTGACTGAAGAAGCCTGGGTCTCAACTGAACATAGCCAGGCAGTATTTACCACAGGTCTGGGGTGGCAGTGGTCACGGGAGAGACCCCTGTACTTGAGGAAAGGAGAAGGAAGAGTGGGAAGGATTCTCTGCTTGTGGCTTGGGTGCCTGCTGAGCCACAGTTGAATAGAGCACCAGGTAGGTTCCTGACTCTGGTCCTGGCTCTTGGATGGCATCTCTGGACCCTCCTGGGGCCAGGAGGGTCCTTCACTGCCCTGAAGGAAAGGACACAAACCTGGCTTAGTATGCCACCTGCTAACTGTAGGGATTCTTGGGCCTTGAGTGAACATAGGTGGTAGCCAAGCAGTGGTCAATGCATGCCTTGGGTGAGGCCCAGTTGCTGTCCTGGCTTTGGGTCTGACCCAGTGCAGTCCCAATGGTGGTGGCTAAATGGGTACTTATGTCACCCTTCTCCCAGCTCCAGGGAGCTCATCACAGAGATAGAGACTCTGTTTTGGGAAAAGTAAGGGAAGAGCACAAGAGTCTCTGCCTGGTAATCCAGGGAATTCTTCTGGATCTTACCCAAGACCACTAAGGCAGTACTTCTGCTAGTGCAAGAGCTACAGCATTATTGGGCTTGGGGTACCCTTTAAAGCAGATATGGCAGCAGTGACCAAAGACTTAGATCACAACATCCAATCCCTTTGAATATTTGGAAAACCTGTCCAAGAAGGATGGGTACAAACAAGTCCAAACTGTGAAGACTACAATAAATACCCAACTCTTTAATGCCCAGACACTGACAAACACCCACAAGCAGCAACACCATCCAGGAAAACATGACCTCACCAAATGAACTAAATAAGATACCAGGAACCAATCCTGGAGAAATAGAGATATGTGACCTTTCAGACAGAGAATTCAAAATTGCTATTTCAAGGAAGCTCAGTGAAATCCAAGACAACACAGAGAAGGAATTCAGAATACTATCGGATAAATTTAACAAAGAGGTTGAAATAACTTAAAAGAATCAAGAAGAAATTCTGGAGCTGAACAATGCAATTGACATACTGAAGAATGCGTCAGTCTCCCAATAGCAGAATTGATCAAGTAGAAGAAAGAATTAGTGAGTTTGAAGACAGTCTATTTGAAAACACACATTGGAAACAAAAGAAAAAAGAATGAAGCAAACACAAAAGATCAGAAAATAGCCTCAAAAGGGCAAATCTAAGAGTTATTAGCCTCAAAGAAGACATAGAGAGAGAGACTGCGGTAGAAAGTTTATTCAAAATGATAATAACAGAGAACTTTCCAAACCTAGAGGAAAATATCAATATTCAAGTACAAGAAGGTTGTAGAACACTAAGCAGATTTAATTCAAATAAAACTACCTCAAGGCATTTAATAATCAAATTCCCAAAGGTCAAGGATAAAGAAATAATCCTAAAGCAGCAAGAAAAAAGAAACAAGTAATATATAATTGAGTTCCAATATACCTGGCAGCAGATTTCTCAGTGGAAACCTTACAGGCCAGGAGAGAGTGGCATGACATATTTAAAGTGCTGAAGGAAAAAACTGTTACCCTAGAATAGTATATCTGGTGAAAATATCCTTCAAACATGAAGAAGAAATACTTTCCCAGACAAACAAAAACTGAGGGATTTTATCAAGAGCAGACCTGTCCTACAAGAAACACTGAAGGTAGTTCTTCAATATGAAAAAAGAGAATGTTAATGAACAATAAATCATCCGAAGGAAAAAAACTGGTCACAGTAAGTACACAGAAAAACACAAAATATTATAACACTGTACTTGCGGTGTGTAAACTACTTATATCTTAAGTAGAAAGACTAAAAAATAAACCTATCAAAAATAATAACTACAACTTCTTAAGACATAGGCAGTACAATAAGATACAAACAACAAAAAGTTAAAAAAAAATCAGAAGGAGGAAGTTAAAGTGTAGAATTTGTATTAGTTTTGTCTTTGCTTGCTTGTTTGTTTATGCAATTAGTATTAAGTTGTCATCAGCTTAAAATAACAGGTTATAAGATATTATTTGCAAACTTCATGGTAAACTCGAAAAACATTGCAACAGATAAATAAAAAATAAAAAGCGTGAAATTAGAACACACCATTTGAGAATATCACCTTCACTAAAAGGAAGACAGGAAAGAAGGAAGACAAGAAGATCACCAAAAATAAGAGAAAACAAATGACAAAATAGCAGGAGTAAGTCCTTACTTATCAATAATAACATTGAATATAAATGAACAAAACTCTCCAATCAAGACATAGTGTGGCTGAATGAATAAAACAACAAGACTCAATGATCTATGGCCTACAAGAAACATGCTTCACCGATAAAGACACATAGACTGAAAATAAAAAGATGAATGGTAAAAGATACTCCATGCAAATGAAAACTGAAAAAGAGCAGGATTAGCTGTACTTTTATCAGACCAAACAGATTTCAAGACAAAAACTATAAAAGAGATTTTTAAAAGGTCATCATATAATGATAAAGGAATCAATTCAGCAAAAGGATATAACAACTGTAAATACATATGCACCCAACATTGGAGCACCCAGATATATAACACAAATATTATCAGAGCTAAAGAGAGAGATAGACTTCAATACAATAATAGGCTTCAGCACCCCACTTTCGGCGTTGGACAGATCATCTAGAGAGAAAATCAACAAAGAAGCATCAGATTTAATCTGCACTATACACCAAATCAACCCAATAGATATTTATAGAACATTTCATCCAATGGCTACAGAATGCACATTCTTCTCTTCAGCACCTGGATCATTCTCAAGGATAGACCATATATATTAGGCCACAAAACAGGTCTTAAAATTTCAAAAAAAAAAATAAAAAGAAACAATATCAAGTATCTTCTCTGACCATGCTGGAATAAAACTAGAAACCAAAAAAAAGAGAAATTTAGAAAACTATACCAACACATAGAAATTAAACAGTATGTTCCTGAATGACCAGTGGGTTAATGAAGAAACCAGGAAGAAAATGTAAAAATTTCTTGAAACAAATGGAAATGGAAACACAGCATGCCAAAACCTATGGGGTACAGCAAAAGTAGTACTAGAAGAAAGTTTGTAACAATAATCGCCTACATCAAAAAAGTAGAAAGATTTCAAATAAACAACCTAACAATGCATCTGAAAGAAATAGAAAAGCAAGAGTAAACCAAACCCAAAATTAGTAGAAGAAAAGAAATAATAAAGACCAGAGCAAAAATAAATGAAATTGAAATTTTAAAAAATACAAAAGATCTAAGAAACAGAAATTGGTTTTTGAAACAATAAAAAAGTGACCAATCTTTATCCTAAGAAAAGAGAGAAAAGATTCAAATAAATAAAAATCAGAGCTGAAAAAAGAGACATTACAACTTATACCACAGAAATTCAGAGGATTTAAATTAGAGGCTACTAATAAATAGGAAAGCCTACCAGTAAATTGCCAATAAATTGGAAACCCTAGAATAAATGGCCAAATTCCTAGACACATGCAACCTACCGAGATTGAGCCATGAAGAAATCCAAAACTTGAACAGGACAATAGCAAGTAATGAGATCAAAGCCATAATAATCAGTTTCCCAGAAAAGCCCAGGACCCAATGGTTTCAATGTTGAATTTTACTAAACATTTAAAGAACTAAAGAACCATTAACAATACTATTCAAATTATTCCAAAAAATAAAAGGAAGAGGGAATACTTTCAACTCATTCTACAAGGCTGAGATTATCCCGATACCAAAACCAGACAAAGACACATCAAAAAAAAAAAAAGTATAGGCCAATATCCCTGATAAACACTGATGCAAAAAAATCTTCAACAAAATACTAGCAAGCCAAATTCAATAACATATTTTTTAAAATCATTAATCATGACCAAGTGGGATTTATCCCAGAGATGCAAAGATGGTTCAACACACACAAATCAATCAATGGGATATATCATTTCAACAGAATAGAGGACAAAAACCATAAGATTGGTTCAACTGATGGCGAAAAAGCATTTGATAAGATTCAACATCCCTTCATGATAAAAACCCTCAAAAAATAGGGTATAGAAAGAATGTACCTCAATACGATAAAAGCCATATACAACAGACCCACAGGTAGTATCATACTGAATGGGAGAAAACTGAAAGCCTTTCCTCTAAGACCTGGAAGAAGACAAGGATGCCCACTGTCATCACTGTTATTCAACATAGTACTGGAAGTCCTAGCTAGGGCAATCAGAGAAGAGAAAGAAATAAAGAGCATCCGAATTGGAAAGGAAGAAGTCAAATTATCTTTTTTGCAGACAATATGATCTTATGTTTGGAAAAACCTAGACTTTACAAAAAAAAAAAAAACTATTAGAACTGATAAACTCAGAAAAGTTGCAGGACACAAAATCAACATACAAAAAGCAGTAGAATTTCTATATGGCAACAGTGGATTATCTGAAAAGGAAATCAAGAAAGTAATCCTATTTACAACATCTACAAATAAAATAAAATATCTAGGAATAAACATAACCAAAGAAGTGAAAGATCTCTATAATGAAAACCATAAAACACTGATGTAAGAAACTGAAGAGGACCAAAAAAAAAAGTAAAGCTATTCCATGTTCATGGGTTGAAAGAGTCAAGATTTTTTAAATGTCCACACTAGCCAAGGCAATCTACAGATTCAATGCAATCCCTATCAAAATACCAATGACATTCTTCACAGAAATAGAAAAAAAAAAATCCTAAAATTTATATGGAACCCCAAAAGACCCAGAATAGCCAAAGTCATCCTGAGTAAAAAGAACACAACTGGAGGAATCACATTAAATGACTTCAAGTTATACTACAGAGCTATAGTAACCAAAAAAGCATGGTACTAGCATAAAAACAGACACATAGACTAATGGAACAGAATAGAGAACCTAGACACAAATCCATACATCTACAGTGAACTCATTTTTGACAAAGGTGCCAAGAACATACACTGGGGAAAGAAGAGTCTCTTCAACAAATGGTATGGGGAAAGTTGCATATTCATATGCAGAAGAATGAAACTAGACCCCTGTCTCTCACCACGTACAAAAATTAAATAAACATGAATTAAAGACTTAAATCTAAGACCTCAAACTATGGAACCACTATAAGAAAACATCGGGGAAACTCTCTAGGACACTGGACTGGGCAAAGATTTCTTGAGTAATACCCCACAAGCACGAACAGACAACCAAAGCAAAAAATGGACAAATGAAATCACATCAAGTTAAAAAGCTCTGCACAACAAAGGAAGCAATCAATAAAGTGAAGAGATAACCCACCGAATGGGAGACAATATTTGCTAACTATCCACCTGACAAGGGATCAATAACCAAAGTATACAAACAGCTCAAACAATTAAATAGGAAAAAGTCTAATAATCCTGTTTTTAAAATGGGTAAAAGATCTGAACACATATTTCACAAAAGAAGACATGCAAATGGAAAACAGGCATATGAAAAGGTGCTCAACATCACTGATCACCAGAGAAATGCAAATCAAAACTACAATGAGGTAGCATCTCACCCCAGTTAAAATGGCTTTTATCCAAAAGACAGGCAATAACAAATGACTGATGAGGCTGTGGAGAAAAGGGAACCCTTGCACACTGTTGGTGGGAATGTAAATTAGTACAACCACTATGGAGAACAGTTTGGAGGTTCCTCAAAACACCAAAAATAGAGCTACCATATGATCCAGCAATTCCATTGCTGGTATATGCCCAAAAGAAAAGAAATCAGTGTATTGAAGAGATATCTGTGCTCCCATGTTTATTGCAGCACTATTCATGATGGTCAAGATTTGGAAGCACCTAAGTGTCTGTATTAGTCCATTTTCATGCTGCTGATAAAGACATAACTGAGACTGGGTAATTTATAAAGAAAAAGAGGTTTAACAGACTCACAGTTCCACGTGGCTGGGGAGGCCTCACAATCATGGCAGAAGGCAAATGGCATGTCTTACATGGTGGCAGACAAGAGAGAATGAGAGAGCTAAGCAAAAGGGTTTCCTCTTATAAAACCATCAGGTCCTATGAGACTTATTCACTACCACGAGAACAGTATGGGGGAAACCATCCCTGTGATTCAATTATCTCCCACTGGGTCCCTCCCACAACACGTGGGAATTATGGGAGCTAAAATTCAAAACGAAATTTGGGTTGGGGACACAGCCAAACCATATCATTGTCTATCAATAGGTGAATGGATAAAGAAAATGTGGCACATATACACAATGGAGTACTCTTCAGCCATAAATAAGAATGAGATCCTGTCATTTGCAACACAGGAGGTTGAGGCAGGAGAGTCGCTTGAACCCAGGAGACAGAGGTTGCAATGAGCTGAAATTGTGCACCATACTCCAGCTTGGGTGACAGAGTGAGATCCTGTCTCAAAAAAAAAAAAAAAAAGGCCAGGCGTGGTGGCTCAAGCCTGTAATCCCAGCACTTTGGGAGGCCGAGGCAGGAGGATCACCTGAGGTTAGGAGTTCAAGACCAGCCTGGCCAACATGGCGAAACCCTGTCTCTACTAAAAATACAAAAATTAGCTGGGCATGGTGGTGTGTGCCTGTAACCCCAGCTACTCGGGAGGCTGAGGCAGAAGAATCTCTTGAACCCAGGAGGCTGAGATTGCAGTGAGCTGGGATCACGCCATTGCACTATAGACTGGGCAACAAGAGCAAGACTTTGTCTCAAAAAAAAAAAAAAAAAAAAAAAATTCAAGATGCAAATAATGGGGACCTTGTCCTAACAAATGACCTCATGACCCTCTGCTGCCACTGAAGCTGGGGAGTGGAAAACAGCTAAAGAAGAATTGCAGTAGCCAACCAAGCTTGTCTGTGTTTCTCGCTTCTACAGGCTTATTTTATGGTGTCTGATGAAATTGTTCTCTGGGGCCCACAAGGCAAAGCTATGTCCCAGGGACAGGAGAGGTGGAAGAAGGTGGCCTCTGTGAAGGGCCAGAGCCAGGGAGAGAGCCCTGGGCAGGAGGGGGAAGAAGCAGCAGCTGTCCTTGCCCCTGGCACCTGGGCTGGTTTCATGTTCCTTTCTGTGTTTATTTCCCCTTTGTCATTCCTGAACCTTGAACAATATTGTGTTAAGTACCCCAATCTTGACTCAGCTGTATTTAGGGAAATTGAAGCAATGATCCCAGATCAAACCTGGGCTGGGCCAGCCACCTAAAGCTAGCAGGGAGTGGCCATAGAGCCCTGTATCAGAGAGCCAAGGGGAGCAGAATCCCGGAAGATGAATGAGAATTCAGAATCCAATCTTGAGTTATAAACGCTAAGCCTGGAGAATTGAGATTTGATTTTATTACAAGTCAGTTCCTGTACAGATCATCTCCCTGCAGCTCAGATCTGCTCCCTGGCTTTTCCCTACCATGAGGTCTCCCAAAGGCCACATCACTCAGAGCTTTCTGCCATTCCCTTCTCTAAGGGTCAGGGCAAACAGGGAGTTTTCCATTGATGGGAAAATCTTCCCATCCTTTTTTACAGCCCAACTCTGCTCTGCCCAAGAGCAAGCCTGCAGTCATCCCAATGTGATTATAAATACATTCATAAACAGATTCCACTCCTCAAAGCTCTCTCACCGTGGAACGGGTTTATGCCAGCAAGGTTATAGAGTCTGCCCCCATATCCATGGATTGTGTCCATAGATTCAACCAACCAAGGATTGAACATATTTGGAAAAAACTGCATCTGTACTGACCATGTACAGACTTTTTTCCTTGTCATTATTCTGTAAATAATACAGTATAACAATTATTTCCATAGCATTCACATTGTATTAGGTATTCTAAGTAATCTAGAGATGATTTAAAGTATACAGGAGGATGTGTGATTTAAGAGATACAGGAGGTTGCATGCAAACACGACACCGTTTTATATCAGGCACTTGAACATCTGTGGATTTTGGTATCTGTGAGGGGTACCAGAGCTAATCCCCCACACATACTGAGTGACGACTATATATGGAATGTGAATGGAATTTTCCCACTGACTTCCATTAGGCAAGCAGAGCTGTGTTTCTCTCCAAGAAAGGAGGGTAGAGGAGCAGAGCCTGGGAGTGGGAAAAGAAGGGAAGGAGGCCAAACGGAGATCTCATTACTCCAGGCTGTGGTTTTAATTCCATCCTTCCCTCACAGCCTCTGCTCCACCCTCTGTTTATTAAGGGGGCCAAATTAAATACATGAGATGTAACTGCAACATGGAGACCCTGGCTCAGTCTCCAGAGACTGTGGGGTGCGGGGAGAAGTGGTGGGGGGGAAGCCAAAACAAACAAACCACGAATCCAGGAGGAGAGAGAAGGCAGAAAAGCAAACTATCAGGGACCGTTTCAACAACTCAGGACGGTTTCAACAACTCGGCCCTGCCTCCAGTCTGCAAGGAGGGGCCCTGCCCATCTCCCGTGGCAGCCACCCCACCTGAGTGCGCTGGGAGGGTTCTCCGGCCCACGGAGCCACCTCCTGGCCTGCAAGGCCCCAGCCCTTAGGGAGTGACCAGACCTGGCCAGCGATACGCCATCCTCCATCACTCGCTGCCGAGCTCTTGCTTGTCCTGTGCTGTCAGGCTATCTCTCCGCAATTCATCCCCTCCCTTTCTAGCCAATTTTCCACCTCCACACCTCGTCCCTCCTTTTCCTCCTCATCCTAATCCACAATGTCCTTTGGCCTGTCTGTTTGATGCTTTCCCTCTGTCAAGCTCCAGCTCAAGTCTTTCCTCCTTCAGAGACAACTGGGACCCTCCAGGCAGCCCCCACTAACTCCCTGCCTGACCCGCCCATGAAACCTTCAGCCTTCGCCTCTTGCCTCCTTCCTCCCCTCTCCCCACTTCAAAGCTGCTCTCAGCCCATGGCTGCTTCCCCATGGCATAGAACCTTCACACAGCACTTCATTTTCTTAAGCCCTCCTCCCATGACTTTGAATCTTCTCAACCGTCTGTCCGGTGCTCTCTGGGCCCTTGCTTTTCCAGCCGCACCACAAAGACGGCCACGACCTTTGGAGCCTGGTCCAGTGACACAAGCTTCCTGCTGACTGCTCCACAGTGCCCGGTGCCAGCCACAGCCATGCCCTCAGCTTGCATGATGTGGCCTCTCCTGCTTCTCCCTGTATTTCTTTTCTGACTTCTCTTCAGCCAGCTCCTCAAATACGATGTTCTCCAGAATTTTGTCCTAGATCCACTTCTCACGCCGTCACCTTCCAGGATGACCTCAAATCCACCCCCTGCTCCCCTCTCCTTTCAGATGCAGAGGGTGTCCCAGGCTTCCACATCCATTTATTTGCCTGATGTGCCAGTGACCCTCCCCACAGTGTCCCCAGCCCTCCATCCACCTGCATTCCCTTTGTCCAGGCCTGGAGAGACAGCCTCCTACCAGCTCCTGCCCAGAGACCCTCACCCAGCCCCTCCCCCTGCCTACTGGCTGCCAGTCATATAGCTAGAGAATGCAAGGGACATTATTTTGTTGACAGTCACTAGATGCCAGGCACTGTGCCAAAAGCTTTCTCATATGCCATGCCATTTACTCTTCCAATGACCCTGTACTTTAGATATTATTACAGTTGAGATGGAGCAAGGACCCCTTTTGTAGGGACCTACAGGCCCCCCAAGCATGGAAATAAAGGAAAATCTTGAATTCCTTCAAGAGAAATTTCAGGGACCTAGCTAGTCCTGAGACGTAAATAAACAACTTGATAAGCAAGAAGGTAATAATAACTAAAAATAACAGCCAAGAAAGTTAGGGTCAGATGTTTGGTTCCCTATAGAAACTAAAGATAACATCTTAACATATGTCCCTGAGTTGTTTTTCAAACACCTAGACCCCCATCAAACAGATCCACCAGCACACAGGCCTCAGCTACAGGGAAAGTGGGGACTGAGCCGACCACTGTTCTTGGTTCTAAATTTCTTCCTGCGTGGCCTGAAGGGAGTCACACCCACGAGCCAGAGTTAACATTCTTCTCTGGCCCCTGGTCCCAAATTTTTAAACAAAGCTTCTCTCTTCCTTAATCAACTGCAAATCAGAAAACTTTGAATCTACCTGTGACCCGTAAGCCTCGCCTCACGATATCCTACCCTTTCAGACCAAAACCAATGTGTGACCTCCATGTATTCATTTATGATTTTACCTGTAACTTCTGCTTCCCTGAAATTTACCCCTGCCTTTAAAAACCCTTACCTCCAAGCCATCGGGGAGGCCAGGATTTCAGCATGAGATGCCTGGTGCTCCTTGCGGGTGCCCTGCAATAAACACCTTCTTTTCTCCCGCTGCACAACCTCAGTGTGGATGTCTAGTCTTACTGTGCCAGATGACTAGACCTAGTTGAGTTCTATAACACACTCACTTTTACTTGTGGGGAAACGGAGCCTCAGAAAGGATAAGCAACCTTCCCAAGTCTTAGAGCCACCAGGGGCAGAGCCTCGAGCACTTGGAGCCTGGGTCAGCCTCAGTCCCATGCCTCAGCCCCATTCATTTCCTTCTTGTTCCCCAGAATGCAGACCTGGTCACGCCAGTTCATTACCTCTTCATCGCTCTCCAAGTGAAATGCAAACTCCTCAGCCTTGTGTCCAGGATTCTCCCCAGGCTGTCCCAGCCCACACCCTACCCCAGCCAGAAAGAACAGCCGTGCTTGCCTCCACCCACTGATGGCTATCTTGCCCCTGCAGCCTCCTCTACCTTAAATAGCCTTCTCTCCTCTCTGTCCAATAAGCTTCTCATTCCTTCAGACCAGACAGTAGGTGCCTTCCCTGGGAGGCCTCCCAGGCTCTTTGGAGTTCTCAGAATGTCTGCATTTGCTGGGTGCTGGCACTCACCACACTGCCTTGTAATCACTTGTTCAATCTTTCAAGTGTCATTTTAGCTTTGCAGTCCTGTGGCCCAACACAGGTCCCTGTGCATCAAGAAGAGCCTCAGTAAAAGCTGAAAGAAAGAGAGGACAAAAGACAGGACAAGCACCTTAGCCATATCTTCTCAAAGTGGGGTCCCCAGGCCAGTGGTGGCAGAAGATACCTTGACCCCACCTCCGAGTCTGACAATCAGACCCTCTGGGGCTGGGGGCTGGGGATCTGCATTTTAAATAAGCTCCTCAAGAGATTCTTATATACAGTGAAACTTGAGCATCTCTGGTCTAGACCGGTGCTCATCCCAGTCCTTACTAGGCCAGCCTCACAGGATGAGATAGTCAGCTGCTATCTGATTAGAGATAACCAGGACAGTATCCTCCAAACTCTTACATCCAACATGCATAGAAGACAACACTACTGGGGCACTCTGGCATAAACAGACAAAGCTGGTCAGAGCTATAGGTGAAAGGCTTGGGAACTTGTACCACCCTGGGCTCCACCAAGATCAATACCTCTGCATATCTGGAACCCATTCCTGACACCCCACTTGGGAAGCTCTGATTACTAAGAGCTACCAGCAAGCACTAGAAGCCAGACACAGCTGCCTAGCACTCACATGGGTTCTCATGCTAACGAGCTTGCATGGAGCCCTGGTGAGGCCTCACAGTCAGCCAGGACTGAAATAGGAATGTGGTTCTCTATAGCTTGACACCATTCCCACCACAGGACATTAGCTTAGGGTCTCCTGGCCCTGGGAACCACACATAAAGGAAAGAAAATGTGAGAGCTCTGGGTACCCCTTGCTAGACCTGAGATTGTCATATCCAAGGCAACCCCTGGGGTCCATTCCTCAAACCTCACCCTGCACCCCCTCCCTGGATGTGAGACAGGTAGCCAGAGATTATCTGTGAGCAGGATGGTGGGTTTTTCCCTGCCCAAGGAAGGCTGCTTTGGTGACATGACAAAACCTTTTTCAGTGACTTACTTAATGTAATGAATGGAGAGACGGGTTATAAGTCTACTAGGTTCTTGCAGCTGCTGTGAACTCTAAAATCACCCTCCAAAGAACTGCTATTTGCCAGTTAGTGTAAATTCTCTATGGGCCCCACACCTATCTGCTGACCTTTCCGGAGGCCTCAAAATGTAGAAAATTTGCCTTCACAAAACATTAAGGAAGAATTGCAAGTTGGAAGGGTCCCTAAGTCACTGAATGTTTGGATAAGGAGCTGGTTCTCTGAATGCTCCTGAGAGTTGTAGCTCCTACTTGAGAGAAATGCATCTGGCCAGTAACAAAACAATTATGATGATGTACCAATTTGCAAAAATGTCTTTATCCTCAGGATTTAACCAGTTAGCAGAAGAATTTGTATTCTATGAAGAGCTTGGGGGCTCTGAGTAAAGGGCCATTGCTGGTGGGGTCCCTGGTGCCTAGCAGTATAAAAAATAAATTGATATTCAACAATTTATAAATCACTGACTGGCTGGCTGGATTGATAGCTGGATGGATGGATGGATGGATGGATGGATGGATGGATGGATGGATGCATGGGTGGATGGATGGATGGATGGATGGATGGATGGATGGATGGATGGATGCATGGGTAGATGGATGGATGGATGGATGGATGGATGCACGGGTGGGTGGGTGGGTGGATGGATGGATGCACGGGTGGGTGGGTGGGTGGGTGGATGGATGGATGGATGGATGCATGCATGCATGCATGGATGCATAGATGGATGCATGGTGGATGGATGGATGCATTGGTCCGTGGATGATGGATACATGGATAGAAGGATGGATACATGCATGCATGCATACATGGATGGATGGATGGATGGATGGATGGATGGATGGATGGATGCATCGGTCCGTGGATGATGGATACATGGATAGAAGGATGGATACATGCATGCATGCATACATGGATGGATGGATGGATGGATGGATGGATGGATGGATGGCTGGATGGATGGTGGATGGATGGATGGATGGATACATGGATGCATGGATGGATTCATGGATGGATGGATGGATGGATATATGGATGCATGGATGAATGGATGAATGGATGGATGAATACATGGATGCATGGATGGACGGATGCATGAAAATGAAATAGCTTCCCTTTTGGGGAGTTCTTTCCTTCAGCACTATCCCTAGAAGGGCCGCATTTTTATCCACGATTCCTGGCTCAAAGCTCCCATTACCCTGTTATAATGTTGGGGCACTTTAGACCTCAGAAGCAGGCCTCAGAAAACAGAATCAATCTTTCTGATCTTTTCCTGCCCTCCTTTGACCTGCTCCCGTTTCTCCTCAAGGCAGTCCCCACACTCCACCCCACCTTTATGGTCAAGGAGCTGACCATAAAGAAATTCCCTGACCTACCTTATTAATTGTAGGTCCTAAGACCCCCATTTCAGAAGGGGTCCTGCCCCATATCCTGGAGGAAGGAATGCTACACAGAGAGGCCAAGGAGAATCTGAACAGACAGGCCTTACTGGGTTTACCAACTTAGCCTATTAGTAGTAGATCATACCCTTTGTCCAGTCACATTTCTGCACAGTTGCCAATCATACCTATCCAATGAAGTCCCAACAAAAGGCCCAAAAGGACAGGGTCTGGGAAGCTTCTGGATAGCTGAACACATGGAGGCTTACAGGAAGGTGAACAAGACCTCATCCACTTGCTGGGAGGGTGGCACACTCCAGCTCCACAGGGATAGAAGCTCCTGCACTCAAGACCCTCCCAGACCCTCCCTAGACCTTACCTTAATCTGGCTGTTTATTTGCATCCTTTAAAATAGCCTTTGTAATGAACCAGTAAATGTACGTAAGTTTCCCTACGTTCTGTGAGCTGCTCTAGCAAGTTAATCAAACCCAAAGAGGGGGTTGTGAGAGCCCCAACTTGAAATAGGTAGGTCAGAAGTTCTGGAGGCCCAGAATTGCAAATGGTGTCTGAAGTAGAAGCAGTCTTATGGGACTGAGCCCTCAACGTGTGGGATCTTACACTGTCTTCAGGCAGGTAGTATCAGAATTGAATTGGAGGACACCCAACTGGTCTCCACTGCAGAATTCCTTGCTTGCTTGTTGTGGGGAGGAAACTACACACATTTGGTCACAGGCATCTTCTGGTTGGTCATTGTGTTGTATGAGCTGAGAAAGCACTACTTGTTTTTTCTATTCAACAGTATACACTCTTCTGGATACACTTCCCCACCATTTTGACATAGACGAAGACTGGTTCAGCTGAATGGAGACGGGGCGATGTCAGGGGATGTAAAGGGAAGAGGGAGACATAGGCAGCCTCCAAAGAACATGAAAAGCAGGAGCCTTTGACAGACTAGCCCAGCTCTGCATGCATCTATCTTCTTGCATTTGAGGGTTTTGGTTTTTGTTTGTTTGTTGCTTGTTTTGTTTTGGTTTTTGTTGTTATTGTTGTTTTAGCTTCCACTAGAAATGCTACCACCCTTTCCCTCCCACCTACCTCCCTCTGCTAGGGAATACAAGGACTAATTAAGCCAGAAGGACTGTATAGACCATCTAGCCTGGTCAGAGGAAGCAATCTGGCCCTTAGACATGTTTTGCTTGGCCTTTGTAGCCATTTAAAATTTTGCATTAGATGTTAACTTATAAAAATTAGATCTTATATAAAAATACAGATTTTGGGGGGATTTGGGGGAAAAAAGGGAAGACATGTCAATATTTCCCTGGCATTTTCTCTTGATAACAATTAACTAGTACTGGAAATAGACTGGCCAGTCAGACAGGGTGTACACTCTCCAGTTTGCCACAGCCCCGACCTTGCCCTACTGTAGCACCCTGCTGCTTCACTCATTTGATAGTTTCTGTCTGTTTGGTTCTCACAGAGTATAAGTCCTCTGCACAAATCCAATCTTCTACTAACAAAGTGTGTGGCACAGGGTGGGCCTTTCAAATACTATTGAATAAATGAATGCATGTGTGAATTCATTCATTAAAAGTTCATTTTTTAACAGCTAACCTTGACATTTGCCCCAGCTGTGCTATTCCAGATCTACCCTCCATGCCAACTCAAAGCACCCACCCCAGGAGCCCAGTCCTGGGCTTGTCCTCCATAGATCAGAACTTTCTTTCCTGTCTCTGCACCCTGGGCCTTGTTGAGATATGGTGGCTGATCCTGCAATACCAATACTCCTATTATCTACTGTCATGTCCAAGTATGAGGGGATTTCTCATTTTTTGTTGCCCAGCATCCTTCTCCCCTGCTTTGATAACTGTTGCTCAATTTTCTCCTCCCCCATCCTCATTCTATTCTTTCTAGCAGAATGGATGGCCATTCTCTACTTCCAGAAGTAAGGGGTGAGGAGAGAAGCTTATAGGCTTAAGCCAAGCACTAGACTCCAGAAAACCCTTTCCTTCTGGCCAGTGCTGGCACCTCATCCATTCAAGTCATTGAAAAAGGAGTCATTTGATCCTCAAGGAAAAGGACCCCAGGGAGCTACTGGCCGCCATATTGGGGCTATGATGAGAATGCTGGTCTGAGGGTGGAGCCAACACAAGAAAGAGGAGCCAAGTGTGAGAAAGAGAAACCGGGTTCCTATTAAATCATTAGAGTCCTGGGTATAGCCTCACCTGAAACTGACATAATCCCTAGGTCAACAAATTACCTTTTTTTGCCTAAACCAAGTTAAAACAGGTTTTCTGTCATTTGCAACAGAAAAAGCTTTTGGGGACTGGACACTTCCCCAAATATTCTCCTTTATAGAATGGCAGGTGTACAAGTCTGGGCTCTGGGTTGAAAGTGATGTATGATCAGGACATGCAGGAATCACAGGGAGTGAATAACAGTAACAGGCATGAATCTCCTTCCAGAAAAGGTGGGTAAGATTCAGCAGGTAACAGCTCTCTCTGTAAGCCATTTAAATGAGCTTATTATAGGTAAACGGTAACTAGAGGAGGGATTTTTAAAATGTTTTTCCAACATAAAAAGAATACTCATTTTTATAAACTAGAAAGCACTGAAATTTACAAATGTTAAAAATCACCCACAATAGGCTGGGTGTGGTGGCTCATGCCTATAATTCCAGCACTTTGGGAGGCAGGAGAATCACTTGAGGCCAGGTGTTCAAGACCAGCTTGGGCAACATAAGATCTCATCTCTAAAAAGTAAAAATAAAATAAATAAATAAATACAATCATCCACAGGCCTACAAATCAAAGTACTGAAATCATTTGTTAGCAGCTTTTATGTGTTTCCTTCATCTTTTTTCTCTTTGTATAATTTTTAGTTTCGGAATTATTTAAAAATTCTGATCCTGGCCTCTTCCCTCAACCTGTGATGCCTGATGGGGAGACCTGTTTTCTGAGGCCAACTTTGCAAAGTGGTGGGAGAAGAGGCTTCAACAGTAGCCCGCATGTGCAGTGGGGGCCGGAAACAGGCCATACGGTGGATGGTATGGGAGAAAGAACTTTGCAGGTTTCCATCACTCTCGTCAAGACTGGAACTTCTAGTCTCTTTCCTTAAGCAGGTAAATGCAGCAGGAGACCCTCCCGCCTCACTCCTCTGTGCTTAATAGGTTGCATTGAGTGTGACATCACTGCATAAGGTTTTATTGGAAAGCAGGGTCACTGCAGGAGGTGTGGCTCAACCTCCTGCCCATTCCCCACTTCCTCATTCACTTCCTGAGCTCTATTTCTTATCTGTGTGCGGTTTACACACCTGAGCAGCACCCTAGCCACACCCCATGGGAACACCCACTGTTCTCTATACCTCAGTCACCCAGGCCAGCAGGTGACTCCCTGACTGACTGCAAAGAGAGGGACAGTCTGAGTCCGCATGTGCCTTCCAAGGTTTAGATTTGGGGTGGAGGGTGGGGCCACACCTTAGCCTTGGATCTAAGCTAAAATTTCAATTTTAGCTTTTATCAGAAAATCTAATATTAGGGGTTGTAGGTAGGAGATCATATGCCTCAGTTTTCCTGGGACGGTCCCAGTTTATGCCTGCTTTCCTGGCATAATTATTCATAGCATCCCATTTCACACTCAAAAGTGTCCCAACTTGGACAATAAATTATAGGATGCCTATGCAGATCAAGAAAATAAGCAGTTGCCTTCTGCATGACTGGTGGGGGAGAAGAGCGAGTGAAATAATTTGGGTCCCCCAGCTCCTTCCCGAGGGCCCAAGTGCTGGGCCTCCCAATCCCCAGTTTTAGCAAAAACTGCTGTAACCATAGGAGGTTCTAAGCAAGGAAGCAGGACAGTCTCATACGGAGTCATCTCGGGGAGGAAAAATGCTGCTCCGCGACGTTCGCACCCAGCTGCCCGCAAGCACCCACATACGTCGGGCCTCCCACACTTTCTCACCTCACCTGCCACTCCAGATTTGCCCCCAGGACCCCCATCCTCAGCCCTCAGCCCCCAGTTCATTGTTCAACCACATTGAACCCTCACACCCTCCTTGATGACAAATCAGTCTTTGGCTTGCTGCCTCCAGCCACCTGTCAGCCAGCTTTCCTGCCACCTCCAGCCAGGACCTCCCAGCCCTGGGCTGCACCCACCATGGCGATTTCCTCTGGGCTGCTCGGCCTCTTGATGGAGACCTGTACACTGGACAAGACTGTAACCCCCACAGTTCTCCTAAAATTCTACCTAGGCCCCCTCTAAAGTACTGCCCCATCCTTAGTATTTTCCATCAGCTCCTTCCCCTTCACCACCAGACCTCTGTATATTATTCATTTCCTCCTTCACTAATTCATTCCTTCCATGCTAATCAGGGGCCTGTTGGGCTACCAGCTGGAGGGTGAAGGTCTCCCTCTTCTGTGCTTATCACGCTGCTTTCCTTCCCACCTTTCCTTCCTACCACTCGGCATTCCTTCCTAACCTAACTTCTCCCATTTACCTCCCCCTACTTACTCCTCAACTCTGCAGTCTTCTGCCCTCATCAATATACTAAAACCACCTGCTGTGTTCACCCGGGACCTCCTGGCTGCTGGAACCAGGAACTGTCCCAGTTTCTTGACCCTGACACTGCTCCCCAGGCTCTTCCTTCCGTTTCTGACTTCTCCCTTATCCCACCTCCGCCCACCCAGGAGCTCTTACGTGTCTTGCAAGTGTATTGAACAATCCCTGCTATCGGTTTCATTTTCCGGTCTGGCTTCTGACCCATACCTTGCAGAAGGTGGCAGACCCCCTCTGACCCTTGTGGCTTATGCACAAAGCTCCTCATAGGTCTTCTTGACAGGTTCCTAAGACTGTAAGAGAGCAGCTTTTTTTTTTTTTTTTTTTTTTTTGAGACAGAGTCTCGCCCTGTTGCCCAGGCTGGAGTGCAGTGGCATGATCTTGGCTCACTGCAATCGGCCTCCCAGGTTCAAGCAACTCTCCTGCCTCAGCCTCCTGAGTAGCTGGGATTACAGGCACCTGCCACCATGCCCAGCTAATTTGTTTGTATTTTTAGTAGAGACGGGGTTTCTCTGTGTTGGCCAGGCTGGTCTCAAACTCCTGACCTCAAGTGGTCTGCCAGCTGCAGCCTCAGCCTCCCAAAGTGTTGGGATTACAAGCGTGAGCCACCATGCCCAGCCAAGGGCAGCTTTTTTCACACCTCCAAGAAGACACTGGTGAGTCGTTATGGCCAGGAATTGCAAACGTAACTACAGTGTAGTTCATCACATGAGCACTTCACTTATATGAATTCAAATCTTTCAGCTCAGAAAGAGGGGAAAGCGCCAGTTTCATAGGGTGGGCAGTTATGCTCACCTCTGACCCATGAGTGTTTGCCCTAGAGTGAGTCTCTGAGCCCAGAGACCTGAATTTTCTCTCCTGTGCCTCTCATAGTGTGGGCATCTTGCTGAGCTGAGCTTTGTCCTGGTGTTTACAAATCAACATTTTTCCAGCCAGGCATGGTGGCTCATACCTGTAATCCCAGCACTTTGGGAGGCCGAGGTGGGTGGATCACCTGAGGTCAGGAGTTTGAGACCAGCCTGGCCAATATGGTGAAACCCCATCTCTACTAAAAATAAAAAAAAAAATCAGCCAGGCATGGTGGCAGGCGCCTGTAATCCCAGCTACTCGGGAGGCCGAGGCAGGAAAATCACTTGAACCTGGGAGGTGGAGGTTGCAGCGAGCAGAAATCGCACCACTGCCCTCCAGTCCGGGCAGCAGAGTGAGGCTCTGTCTCAAAAAAATAAAAAATAATAATAAGAAAAATAAAAATCAACATTTTTCACACATGGCACCTAACATATGCCACTTACCTTGTCTATTACTCAGCTGAAGAATAAATGATCTGCACCACTCGGGAGCGGAGCTGGCTGTGTTGGGCCACTCACAGGGGAGGCATGTTTTCCTATCATCACTTCCTGTGGGATTTCAACCCTTTGTGTGGACTTTAGAACCAACCCTTGTAAGCTCAAAGGAAAAGGGAAACCTAAGAATGTAATGCTGATTAGGCAATCACAAGTCGTTCCCACGGGGAGGAATGAGGAGGAGAAGGGCTAGGATGATTGCACTAGCTGCACATTCTCCACATGGAGACACAAAACCTGGGACATGCAGCAGGCTCCCCTAGGCTGCCTCTGCACTGGCATTTGTACTTCTGTGACCCAGAGCCCCAAGGGCATCCCTTCCTCAGCCATCACCACATTCACTGAGTAGAACTTGCATTGGTCACTGGGACCCAGTTTGTTCCAGGATTCTGGGATATTCCCTCTGTCCCCACTGACATCTGGATTGAGCAATGCCAGGCACAAGGCATGCAGTGCTACTGGAGTACCTCTAGCTGCAAGAGATACGAAGACGGGCTCAGGCTCCAGTGCTTCCTGGCTAAGGATCTTGATATGCTTTGACTGTGCCCCACCCAAATCTCAACTTGAATTGTATTTCCCAGAATTCCCACGTGTTGTGGGAAGGACCCAGAGGGAGGCGATTGATCACGGGGCTGTCTTTTTCATGCTGTTCTCCTGGTAGTGAATAAGTCTCACAAGATCTGATGGGTTTATCGGGGGTTCCGCTTTTGCTTTTTCCTCTTTTTTCTCTTGCCGCCACCACGTAAGTGCCTTTCACCTCCTGCCATGATTCTGAGGCCTCCCCAGCCATGTGGAACTGTAAGTCCAACTAAACCTCTTATTGTTCCCAGTTTCAGGTATGTCTTTATCAGCTGCGTGAAAACAAACTAATACAGATCTAGAGGAGCATGTTTGTGGTAGAGGCCTTGGATCTGGAAGGAGAGAAGAACAAATATGCCAGTCCTAGGACTAAGTAGTCTAATGCAGCTTTCAATTTTTGGAAGAGGCCAGGCGTGGTGACTCATGCCTGTAATGCCAGCACTTTGGGAGGCTGGGGCAGGAGGACTGTTTGAGCCCAGAAGTTCAAGACCAGTCTGGGCAACATAGTACAACCCCATCTCTATAAAAAAAAAAAAAAATTAAAAATTAGCTGGGTGTAGTAGTGAACACCTGTAGTCCCAGCTACTTGGGAGGCTGAGGTGGGAGGATCACTTGAGCCCAGAAGACAGAGGTTGCAGTAAGCCATGATCATGCCACTGCAGCCTGGGCAACAGAGCAAGACCCCATCTCTAAAAAAAAATAAAAATAAAAATTTCTGGAGAAGGCTGGGTGCGGTGGCTCATGCCTGTAATCCTAGCACTTTAGGAGGCAGATCACTTCAGGTCAGGAGTTCAAGACCAGCCTGGCCAACATGGTGAAACCCTGTCTCTACTAAAATATAAAAGTTAGCTGGGCATGGTGGTGTGCACCTGTAATCCCAGCTACTTGGGAGGCTGAGGCAGGAGAATCGCTTGAACCTGGGAGGCAGAGGTAGCAGTGAGCCGAGATTGCAGCACTGCACTCCAGCCTGGGTGACAGAGCAAGACTCCATCTCAAAAAAAAAAAAAAGATTTCTGGAGGAGACAGGTAATGTAGAATTGAGTTCATCATAACCCTGTCTTATAACATGGTACTACTGATTAATGTATGACCCTATTTGTTTATTTCAATAACACAAGGGATCCCCATTTACCTATTAGCCAACCCAAGAACAAGACTATCACCCATAACTTACATCTACCTATGAACTCCTCCGTATCACATCCTCCTAAGTCCCCCCACCCCCAACAGAGGCTTCCCAAACCTCAATTGTGTGCTTGGCATTCCCTCTGTGTTTATGTACAATGATATACTTACTCTTCAGTTGTGCTTGATTCTGAATTTTACACAAAAGGTATCACATGGTATGTAATCATCTGGGATTCAGCTTTTTCATATTTGTACTGAAATTTATCCATGTTGAACACACAACTGCAGTTCACGTATTTGCCCTGTCATATAATATACCATCGTTTGGATATACTGCAATTTATCTACACATTCTCTCATCAGTGATCATTTGCACATTTGCATTGTGCCCAGGTTTTTGCTATTGTGGATAGTGATACTGTGAACATTCTTGTCCAGTGGACATTGGGTGGAACTGCTGAGCTGTGGACGTTTAACTTTATATATTGATGCCACATTGTTTTCCAGACTAATTGTGCCAATTTACAGTATGTTCCCAACAGCAAGGTATATGAGATCCTATTGCTCTACATCTTTTTAACATTTTATTTGGCCAGGCTTCTTAACCTTTGCTAATCTAATCAAATGAATGTAAGATGTTATCTTGTAGTCTTGTTTGGCATTTCCCTGACTACTGATGAAGCTGAGCATATCTCCATGTGTTTATTGGCCATGTGGGCTCCTTCTTACATAAAATTCCTGTTCATGACTTTTGCTCATTTTTGTACTGGGTTGTTTGTCTTTTCCCAATTGATTTCTAAGAGCTCTTGAAATATTTATTTTTGACAATAAAAAATATTTTTTTGTCAATTGTATTATAAATGTCTTCTTCCAGTTTGTATCATGTATTTTCACTTTTATATGACACCTTTTAAAAATTAAAGTATGACATACAGCAAGTTGCACAAGCCTCAACTGTATGATTTTAACACAGTTATACATCCATGTAGCCACTGTTAAAATAGAGAACATTTTCAACATCTTAAAACACTCCCTTGTTTCTATCAATATCCCCTCCCACCCAAGGTAACCACAAAACTGTACTGCCTGGTTTTGAACTTTATATAAATAGAATCTCAGTAGTGGTAGTTTTTTGTGTCAGGATTATTCTATTCATCCTTACATCCATCAGATTCATCCACATAGTTATACATAGCAGTCGTTTGTTCTTTTTTATGATTGTGTAGTGTTTGAGTGTATCTTCCACAATTCACTCATTCTACCATCGACGAACTGTTTTTAAATTTTGGTTATTAGGAATAAATATGAACACTTTTGTTTATGTCTTTTGGAGGGCATATGTACTCATTTCTCTTGAAAATATACCTAGTAGTGAATATATATATGTGCCACTTGGATATACAAAAGGCTTGTTAAGTCTTTGGTACTTTCTTGGGTTTGGGGGGGGGGTTGGTTTTTTTTTTTTTTGAGACAGGGTCTCACTCTGTCACCTAGGCTAGAGTGCAGTGGCACGATCATGACTCACTGCAGCCTTGACCTTCCAGGCTCAAGTGATCGATCTCCAAGGCTAAGCCTCCTGAGTGGCTGGGACTACAGGTGTGCTCCATTACACCCAGCTAATTTTATTTTCTGTAGAGATCACATGCCACTTTGTTGCCCAGACTGGGCTTGAACTTCTGGGCTCAAGCAGCCCTCCTGCCTAAGCCTCCCAAAGTGCTGGGATTAAAGGCATGAGCCATTTGGTCCATTTTAAGTTGGCTCGTTTGACTTTTTCTTATTGATGTGTGGGAGCTGTTTATATACTCTGGATATGAGTCTTTTGCTGAATCTATATATTATGGCCTTCTTCTCCTGGTCTAGGTTTGCCTTGCCTTTTTTGTATGTGATTTTTACATTTTTATTTTATTTTTTAATTAATGTTTAAATTTTTTAAATTTTATAAAATTTGTCATTTTAACCATTTTCAGTGACATTAAATGCATTCATATAACTGTGCGACCATCACCACCATCTACTTCAGAACTTTTTCATCTTCCCAAACAGCAACTCCATGACAATTACACGTTAACTCCCCATGCTCCTGGCAATACCCCTGGAAACCACCATTCTACTTTCTGTCTCTATGAATTTGACTACTCTAGGAACCACATATAATTGGAATCACACAGTATTTATCCTTTTGCAACTAGCTCATTTCACTTAACATAGTGCCCTCAAGGTTCATCCTTGTGGCATGTATCAGAATTCCCTTCCTTTATAAGGCTGTATCATACTCCATTATATGTATATACTACATCTGTTGACAGACATTTGGGTTGTTTCCACCTCAAGCTATTGTAAATAATGCTGCTATGAATATGGGTGTATTACTTTGTCTTTTTTTTTTTTTTTTAAATGAAGTTTCACTCTCGTTGACCAGGCTGGAGTGCAGTGGCATGATCTCGGCTCACTGGAACATCCCCCTCCCAGGTTCAAGAGATTTTCCTGCCTCAGCCTCCCAAGTAGCTGGGATTACAGGCATGTACCACCATGCTCGGCTAATGTTTTGTATTTTTAGTAGAGACGGGGTTGCTCCATGTTGGTCAGGCTGGTCTCAAATTCCCGACCTCAGGTGATCCGCCCACCTCGGCCTCCCAAAGTGCTGGGATTACAGGCGTGAGCCACCGCACCTGGCCTACTTTGTCATTTAGCAAACAAAATAATCTTATTTTTTTAAGACAGGTTCATTGAGGCATAATTTATATTCACCCTTTAGGTATAACATTCTACAAATTCTAGGCCTGGAGCGATGGCTCATGCTTGTAATCCCAGCACTTTGGGAGGCCGAGGTGGGTGGATCACGAGGCCAGCAGATCAAGACCATCCTGGTTAACATGGTGAAACCCTGTCTTTACTAAAAATACAAAAAATTAGCAGGGTGTGGTGGCGGACACCTGTAGTCCCAGCTACTCAGGAGGCTGAGGCAGGAGAATGGAGTGAACCTGGGAGGCGGAGCTTGCAGTGAGTCGAGATGGCACCACTGCACTCCAGCCTGGGCGACAGAGCAAAACTCTGTCTCAAAAAAAAAAAAAATTCTACAAATTCTGAAAACATATGCAGCCATGCAGCACTGCAATCAAGACTGAGCGTTTCCATCAACCCAAAACCTTCCTCTCAGGCCCCTGTGCAGTCAGCCTCCTCCACCCCAGCCCCGCCAAATGCCAGGCGATCGACATTTCTCCTCTGTTCCTATACCATGGTCTTTAACAAAATGACATTTAATGGAATCATAGCTTACAGATCGTACATATCTTTCATGACATCTATTCTTAGGTAGTTTAAGATTTTTGTTGTTGTTAATATACTTTTTTAATTGATTAACTGTTTTTCCTGTTTGTTGCTAAGATCTAGACCCACAGTTGACTTGTGTATATTACTGATCTTATATCTTAAATTCTTGCTAAATTTTCTGTTATTTCAAGTAATTTATCATGTATATTCTTTGGCATTTCCTGTATAGAAACCATACCATTTGGAAGTAACAATAATTTTGTTTCCTCCTTTCTGATCGTGTGTGTGTGTATGTACGCATACGCGTGCACATAATGTGCTAAAAACAATGTCTAACATAATGTGGGGAAGGAGTGTAGCAGTAGGTATCCTTGTCTTTATGATTTTATAGGGAATGCTCCTCCCATTTTCCCACTTGGAATAAAGCTCAGTAGGGTTTTTCTCAATCCTTCTTTCCAGGTTTAGAAATTCTAGTCTATTTCTATTTACTGAGTTTTTATCAATAGGTGTCTACTTTTATGAAATGCTTTTTTCTGTAGAGAAGATCAAAACATTTTCTCCTTTATTTGTTTAAATAACATCTTGGTTGTAGAATTTTATCTTCTTATTACTATTTTACTCAATTTGCTAACATTTGGTTTAGAATTTTGCATGTATGTTTATTATTTAGATGGGCGTATAAATTTCACACCATCTGTCCTTATGTGGTTTTTGTGTCATGTTATGCTAGCTTCATAGAATGAAGTGGGGAACGTGCCTTCTTTTTCTACTATCTGGATGAGTTACATAAAATTGCAGTTATAACCCTTTCCTTAAAAGTGTGATATGCCAGTCAGAATGGCGATTATTAAAAAGTCAAGAAGCAACAGATGCTGGCGAGGCTGTGGAGAAATAGAAACGCTTTTACACTGTTGGTGGGAATGTAAATTAGTTCAACCATTGTGGAAGACAGTGTGGCAATTCCTCAAAGACCTACAGACAGAAATACCATTTGACTCAGCAATCCCATTACTGGGTATATACCCAAAGGAATATAAATCATTCTGTTATAAAGATACATGCACGCATATGTTCACTGCAGCACTATTCACAAGCAAAGACATGGAATCAACCCAAATGCCCATCACTGATATTCTGGATAAAGGAAATGTGGTACATATATAACATGAAATACTATGCAGCCATAAAAAGGAGTGAGATCATGTCCTTTGCAGGGACACAGATGGAACTGGAAGTCATTATCCTCAGCAAACTAACACAGGAACAGAAAAACAAACACCGTATGTTCTCACTTATAAGCGGGAGCTGAACAATGAGAACCTATGGACACAGAGAGGGCAACTCACACTGAGGCCTGTTAGGGGTGCTGGGGGAGGGAGAGCATCAGGATAAATAGCTAATGTATATGGGGCTTAATACCTAGGTGATGGGTTGATAGGTGCAGCAAACCACCATGGCAAATGTTTACCTATGTAACAAACCTGCACATCCTGCACATGTGTCCCAGAACTTAAAATAAAATACAATTAATTTTTTTTTGTTTATGTGTGGTAGAACTGTCTTGTAAAAACATATGGAACTGATGTTTTAATGTTATAGGGAAATTCCAAATTTTTATTTTATTTTGACACAGTTTTAGTAAGTTATACATTTTCTAAGAATTTTTCTATTTTTTCCAATATCACATTTATTGATGGTATTATTTGTTGACAGCATATTATCTTTTTAAACATTGTTACATCCATAATTACATCCCTTTACTCATATTGTTAATGTTCTCTCTCTCTCCCTCTCTCTCTCTTTCTTCCTCCCTTTCTTCCTCCTAGTTCCACCAGATGTTTGTCTTTTTTTTTCCAAGACAGAGTCTTGCTGTGTCACCCAGGCTGGAGTGCAGTGGTGCGATCTCAGCTCACTGCAACCTCTGCCTCCCGGGCTTAAGCAGTTTTCCTGCCTCAGCCTCCCAAGTAGCTGGGATTACAGGCATGCGCCACCATGCCTGGCTAATTTTTGTATTTTTATTACAGACGGGGTTTCACTATGTCTGCCAGGATAGTCTCAAACTCCTAACCTCGTGATCCACCGGCCTTGGCTTCCCAAACTGCTGGGATTACAGGCATAAGCCACCGCACCCGACCTGTTTGTCTATTTATTACCCTTTTTTTTTTTTTTTTTTTTTGAGGCGGAGTCTCGCTCTGTCGCCCAGGCTGGAGTGCAGTGGCCCGATCTCAGCTCACTGCAAGCTCCGCCTCCCGGGTTCACGCCATTCTCCTGCCTCAGCCTCCCGAGTAGCTAGGACTACAGGCGCCCGCCACCTCGCCGGGTTGGTTTTTTGTATTTTTTTAGTAGAGACGGGTTTCACTGTGTTAGCCAGGATGGTCTCGATCTTCTGACCTCGTGATCCGCCCGTCTCGGCCTCCCAAAGTGCTGGGATTACAGGCTTGAGCCACCGCGCCCGGCCTTATTACTCTTTTTAAAAAACCAATTTTTAGCTTTCTGGAGCCTTTCTACAGTATCGATGTTTTCTATTTTATGATTACTGCTTATATTTTTACTATGTCTTTCCTTCTGCTTTCTTTGGGCCTACTCTGTTGTTCTTTTCCCAGCCACTCAGATTGGACACACGATATTAAAGTTCATTTTTTCTAATATAAAGATTTAAGACTATAAATTTCCCTTGAAACTTTTTTTTTTTTTTTTTTTTGAGACGGAGTCTCGCTCTGTCACCCAGGCTGGAGTACAGTGGTGCCATCTCAGCTCACTGCAAGCTCCGCCTCCCAGGTTCACGCCATTCTCCTGCCTCAGCCTCCCGAGTAGCTGGGACTACAGGTGCCCGCCACCATACCTGGCTGATTTTTTGTATTTTTAGTAGAGACGGGATTTCACTGTGTTAGCCAGGATGGTCTCGATCTCCTGACCTCGTGATCCGCCCACCTTGGCCTCCCAAAGTACTGGGATTACAGGTGTAAGCCACCGCACCCAGCCCCTTGAAACATTTTTTGCTGCATGCAACAAGTTTTTATATATAGTATTTCCATTATTGTTCAGTTTTAAGTACTTTTAAGTTTATGATAATGTTTCTCATTGATGCATGAGACATTTAGAAGTGTTTTCTTTTTTTCCAAATATGTCATGCTTTGTTAAGTTATGCATCACTTTACAAAGGAATATGTTTTGAGAAACGTGTTGTTAGGGAATTTTGTCATTGTGTGACCATGCTAGAGTGTACTTACTCAAACCCAGGTGGTAGAGCCTTCTACGAACCTAGGCTGTATTATATAAACTATTGCTCCTGGGCTACAAACCTGCACTGCATGTTACTGTACTGAGTACTGTGGGCAACTGCAAAACAGTGGTAAGTATTCGTACATCTATACATATCTAAATGTAGAAAAGGTACAGAAAAAGGTGGTATTTTAATCTCTTTAAGCATTTTCCATGTAACTATCCTATATTTAATACCATCTGCAGCCCTTGAATCTGCTGTTTATCGCTGTCCATCGTTTCTGCCGACTCTCAAGCACAGTGATGTGGCTTCTTATGGGTTTAGTAATCTTTATTCATGAGTTACTTGTTTGATCTTATGCTGGGAGGGTCCTTTGACTTCCGAATGCCTTCTTCCAGAGAGGGTTTGCTTAAGGCACCTGTGATCAAGACCACCTCAGTCCCCCCTGAGAGTTTGGCTCATAAAATGGATCCAGGCTCAGTATCTCCACCTCAGAGCTTTTCCACATCAGTAAACACATAACAGTGCTGCTGTAGGACCCGGGCTCAGGCTCTCTTTCCCCATGCCTGCTAATCCGGGCTAGCTCCCACCACTCTGGCTTCTCTCGGCCCCATCCAGCTTCCTGCTTCCAGCCACCCACCCTCCCTGAAGGAAGTAAGGGAGTTCCTTCCACAACTCGTAGCCACCAAATCCCAGTTCCCAGCTGCAACAAATGGCGCCCCTAGCCACTCTAGAACCAGCTCACATTTGTTGGTTGGTTGATTGGTTGATTGGTGTGGGTTTAGAGGGTGGATCCCTAAAGACCTCTCTTTATGTGAGACCAGAGATGCCTCAAAGATTGGGTCCCATCTGGGACTGAATTGTGGTGGCATAGGAGGGTCTCCCAGAGCCCCTGGTAGTCATAATCCTGGTTCATTTCAGCATTTGTCCATAATTAAGCTGATATTTTTGTCTTCACTGGTGTTTCTGTCTCTCAGTAGGCTTTGAATTCCAGCATGGAAAGAGGTATTACTAATTGGAACCCCTCAAATGCCAAAAGGACCCAGCTGAGAACTGGGAAACACAGCAGGGGCTGCATGAGCACAGACCACCCTCTCCGAGCCTGTTTCCACTAAAGTAATCCTGCCCTGGCTGACTATGCCCAGGGTTGTTGTAGAATTAAATGAGAAGACAGATGTAAAAGACCTACGAAAACTGGAAAGAACTCAAATCAACAATGTCAGTACTGCTAGTATCAATATTGTTACTAAAATTAATCACAATAACCAGCACCCTGGTTACATGAACCAGCTCCACACACACAGGAAAAATATAAAATTGAAATCTTTGCACAATTCCTGGGTTTCCTGCTTTGGCAATGGTGTGGAGCCATCACGGCAGCCAGTTGCTCAAGCGTAATTTTATTTCCTAGCCTTGGACAAGCACTGCTACAAAACACCACCCAGACAAAGCCCTTGGCCACAATCCCTGAAGGGTTGACTAATAGGCTTATTATTTTCAGCTTAAAGTGCCCTCTTCTTTCCTCATCCCTTGATTACTTGTACCCCACTATTTACAATTCACTCCCTTATAGGAGGATAGAAGTTGCCATTAGTCCTGCTGAATGGGAGAAGTTCACTGTTTTGACATTTTTAACTGCAACTCATAGTAAAATACACAATTTACACAGCAACCCAGTACAAATACAAACACACAAACACAAACACACACAAAGCAATTTTCACAAAACAATTCCCTATCTCACTACATATAATGCCCTTTCATATTTTCAATTTCATTTTAAATTATGGTCATAACCTACTAAATTGATCAGCACCTTGAAAAACATGGGAAGTAACAAAGGGAGGGATGTGTCTACGTTCCTCAAGATCCCAGAGAGACATGGGCTTCTCCCCTCATCTCTCTATGTGGGTTAAAGTACAGTTTAACCCTGAGTCAAGGGACGACAGGGTGCTGTCTCGTAATCCCTTTTCTCCTCTTAGGCAATGTCTGCCTTCCTTCGTCTCCCCTTTCCTTCAAAATAAATTTGTAAGGAGTTACCTGCCATTTTGCCAGGCACTGTGCTAGGTGCTGAGAATGCAAAGATAAATGAGACTGTAGAACAACTCCCCAGGGAGGGGACAGACAACTCCTTGGCTGATCAAAGACTTAATGGCGAAGCCCCATGGGTTAATAAAAGAAACTACATCCTGCCTCACAGTGAGGGAGCAGGTACCCCAGGTACATCCATGAACTGCTGCAGCAATTTGGCTTATTGCTATTTCAGCCTTAAACTTGTTGTGTTTTTGTTTTTTATTATTTTGCTTCTTAATTAAAAAATTAGAAAAGAGAAAAAAAAAAAAGTCACAATCTCCAACAATGGCTCCTTCATAATGTAAATAGTCCATCTTCATCCAGCCTGACACCTTGTCTTTTTTTTTTTTTTTTTTTTTTTGAGATGGGATTTCACCATGCTGCCCAGGCTGGTCTTGAACTCCTGGACTCAAGCAATCCATTGGCCTCAGCTTCCTGAAGTTCTGGGACTACGGGCGTGAGCCACCACACCCAGCCTTTGGTCTTAATTTTCAATTGTGCCAAGATTTAGGCAAGGAAGAGGGACACTACTTAGAGAGTCACCTTGTACACCCAAACATCTCCCATGGGTGGATCTCAGTCCTTCCCAGTGCCTGTCCCTATCCCGGCTTCTCTCCTTCTCTTTCTGCCACTCTCAACAGATTTTTGCTTCACAAGAACCCAGGTGCCAAGCTGGTGAAAACAACCATCCCCCAGAGGACAGGACAGGGGAGAAGATCTTGAGAAAAAGACAGCACTGTCCTTAGTGAGCAGAGGAAGAGAGAAGATGTGACCACTCACATCCACACAAAAAACTTTAATCCTCAATACATTCTTAAAGCCCAGATCCAATCATGTTGCCCCTGTTTAAAACCTTCCAATGCCTTGTAACAAAACCTCTTCCCTTTTCTGAGAGATCCTCTTTTCCACTGGCTAACACACTCCTTCAAGGTAGCCTTAAGTGTCACTTCATCTGTAATACTTCCTGGGACTCCCTTGGGCAGAGGGAAGTCTGCTCAGATACCTGGTTTCTACCACGATAGTTATAATGCAGGCATTGGCTGAAGTACTTCACTCTTTGAGATTTGATGAAGTTGACCAGGCCGGGTGCGGTGTCACCTGTAATCCCAGCACTTTGGGAGGCCGAGGCCGGCGAATCACTTGAGGTCAGGAGTCTGAAAGCAGCCTGGCCAACATGGTGAAATCCCATCTCTACTACAAATATAAAAATTAGCTGGGTGTGGTGGCACACACCTGTAGTCCCATCTACTTGAGGACTGAGGCACAAGAATCGCTTGAACCCGGGAAACGGAGGTTGCAGCGAGCCGATATCACACCACTGCACTCCAGCCTGAGCAACAGAGTGAGACTCTGTCTCAAAAAAAGAAAAAAGAAAAAAAATTGCCTAAAATCCCATTCCCACCTCTGACCCAGTCTCTCTGGAGTTCTAAAGGGGATACTAGCTCATGGTTCTCCAGTTACCTCCACTTCAGTCCTGCTTTTGCCTAATTTATTCAATGAACATTTACATCATGATCTCATAACGCTGCCCCATTCTGCCCTGAAATGACCCAGATATGAAATCATGCCACACAAAAATCTTTACAAGTTTAGTAGATTTGACTGAAGGTTTGTAGGGGAGAGTTACACTACAGAACCCAAATAATTTAAATTGAACTTAAGCATCCTGTCCTAATAACTGCATCAGTTTCCTTTCTGCCTTCCCACCTATGGCTTGGTCTTGCCTTCTGCCCTCCATCATGACCAATTCCTGTATGTTTCTTTCACAGATCTGGTTGGACTATTGCTCTCCTTTCTCAGAATCTTGCTAAACCTTGTTTCCAAGCCCTCACTATCCATCACCACGTGACTCGGCAAGAAATTTTTGCAAACAGACATGGTTTCTTCCTAAGAGCAACTCCAGTGAAAGTTGTAAACATAAGAGTTTTCACTCCATTGTATATTGCCATATTGTGTTACAGTTGCTTGTTTTTAAGTGGTGCTCCTTAGAAATGGGAGAATTTGGCAGCAACTTGAGAGTGGGGTCCACACAGGTCTTACTGTTCCTCAGCTTCAGGCAGAAGTTTTTGAGATACTGATTTTTTCCTTGCCATCTTCCCTTTTCCCTTTCCTTTATTCAAGAGAATTGACCATTCCTGTTCTTCCTTGCTTCTTTGAGGGCAGAGACTGCTGGTTGTCCCCCAGTAGTTATTATCTTCTTGTTGTTATGTTTGAACCCCCACATTTTAGCTGGACACATGGACATCCAGAACAAAGACTCCATTTCCCAACCTCCCTTGTTGTTAGATGTGGTTATGGGACTAAATTCGGTCCATTAATATCTGAGTAGCACGACGTGCGTACCTTCCAGTTCTTGCTCTTAAAAAAAGGGTCACTCCCTTTCCTTCTCCTTCTTTCACTTCCTGCTAGTCAGATGTGGACCAAGAAACAAGATGGGGAGCTCTGTGGGATCAGGAAGATAAAAATATCGTCCCAGAGGACGGCAGAGTAGCACATCAGAAGTGTGAATCCCAGCCCCAGCCCCACATCAGCCCTTATACCCATGTTCAGACTACTTCATGAGAAAAGAATTAACCTCTCTTTGGTTTAAGCCACTGTGTTTTGGACTCCTCTGTTGCAGCAGTCAAACACAAACCCTAACTGTTTCAGTTTACCAGGGCTGCCATAATAAAGTACTACACACTGGATGGCTTCTATAGCAGACATTTATTTTCTCACAGTTCTGGAAACAGGAAGCCTGAGATCAGGATGTCAGGAGCATTTATTTCTTTTAAAGCATCTTCTTCTGCTGTCTTCACATGGTCCTCTCTCTGTGCACACACATACGTGTCCAAATCTCCTTCTTATAGGGACCCAGTCATATTGGATTAAGGTCCACTAAAGACCTCATTTTAACTTAATTCCATCTTTAAAGCCTTATCTCCAGATACTTTACATTCTGAGATACTGGGAGGTAGAACTTCACCATATAATTGGCGGGGGGGCGGGGGGTGGCGAGGTACACAATCCAGACCATAATACCAACTAATATACTTTTCTACCTGGCTCCTGTTTTCCCTGAGTGAACACACTAGGTGTCCTTGAAGGAGAGGAGACTTGCTTGTAAACATGGGAAGAGAGATTTTTCTGAACTAAAAAGAGATTCTCCTGCTGGATGTAGCGGTTCATGCCTGTAATCCCAGCATTTTAGGAAGCTGAAGTGGGAGAACTGCTTGAAGCCAGGAGTTCGAGACCAACCTGGGCAACATAGCAAGACCCCATCTCTATAAAACATTTTAAAAATTAGCTGAGCATGGTGGTGCGCACCTGTAGTCCCAGCTACGCTGGAGGCTGAGGTGAGAGGATCACTTGAGCCTAGGAGTTTGAGGCTGCAGTGAGCTATGAGCACACTGCTGTACTCTGGCCTGGGCAACAGAACTATCTCTAAAAAAAAAAAATTAACTAATTAAAATTTTTTTAAAAGATTCCCCTGAGCCAGAGAGGCAAGGAGGAAGATTTGTTTATGTTTGAGACAGGATCTTGCTGTGTTGCTCAGGCTGGAGCACAGTGGTGTGATCACAAAGTACTGTAGCCTCAATCTCCTGGGCTCAAACAATCCTCCCACCTTAGCCTTTCAAGTAGCTGGGACTGCAGTCATGCACCACCACACTTGGCTAATTTTTTTTTTTTTGTAGAGACTACTGCCTGGCTAATTTTTCTAATTTTTGTAGAGACAGGGTCTCACTATGTTATCTAGGTTGGTCTCCAATTTCTGGGCTCAAGTGTTCCTCCTGACTTGCCCTCCCAAAGTCCTGGGATTACAGGCATGAGCCAGTATCACCAGCAGTGTGGACCACGGCCACCTCCCCATTCGTTCCCCAGTGGATGACCAGTTCCACAGAGACAGAGCTACATCTTTCCCAGCCTAGCCTGTGATTACCATGTCCTGAGCCTGAGACCTGAAGAGTCCAGCAGAGCAGACCCAAGGGAGCCTCAGCAGCACAGAAAGCAAACCGGGGGCTACAACCCTGGCCCTGGCTCTACTGTAACCTGGGACCTTTGCACTACCTGGGGCAGGGAGGCTCCAAGAGGACAAAGATGCATTTCCCACAGCCCAGCAGAAAGGTGGCTTGGAGTCTAAAGTAAGTTGCCTTAAAGAAAATAAAGAAATGCATTATTTCTTGCATATCTGAGCTAATTAACTAAAATCAGTGCATTTGGATTCCCAATGCCTAACAGACTCTAATACAGAACAGCATGTTTGAAAAAGACAAATATAGGAAAGGGAAATGGGAAAAAAAGAAGACAGACATGGAAAAGCCTGGGCCAGCACCTCCTTGAGCCCCTCACCACCTTTCCCACCAGTGCCATGTTCCCCTCTTCTGAGCTGCATCTGGCATTGATGAGACCACACATGTGTTATTTTCCTCGTATGTGTGTTCTTGCCTCGAAATCCCCATGGGGGATGAGCAACTCTAGGTGAAACACTACACCTCACTCACCCCACTGCCTCCAACCCACCTTCACCCCAGGCAAGGACTCAATTGGTGTTTTTTTTGTTTGTTTGTTTTTTGGGTTTTTTTGAGACGGAGTCTTGCTCTGCCACCCAGGCTGGAGTGCAGTGGCACAATCTTGGCTCACTGCAAGCTCCACCTCCTGGGTTCACACCATTCTCCTGCCTCAGCCTCCCAAGTGGCTGGGACTACAGGCGTCCACCACCATGCCCGGCTAATTTTTTGTATCTTTAGTAGAGACGGGGTTTCACCGTGTTAGCCAGGATGGTCTCGATCTCCTGACCTCGTGATCCACCCGCCTCAGCCTCCCAAAGTACTGGGATTATAGGCGTGAGCCACCACGCCCGGCCTCAATTGGTGTTTTTTAAAAAATTGAATGAAATGGGCCCTGGGTCAAGACACAAAAATAACAAGAAACATGGAGCTGATGCTGCTCAGAGGTAGAGGCAAGTGGAGACAGGTGGGGAAATCTTTTAAAGGAGCTGGGGGATGGTCCTGGGAGAGGAGGAAGATGTGGATTGGAGCAGAGGAGCAGAGAAAGGTGGGTGGGGAAGGAGCCAGGCAACACCCCCAGGCGTTTCAGGAACCAGCTCCGGGCCTTCAGAGGAGCCCGTCACAGTCCCTTCTCTTCCTGGTCATGATTTATTCAACTAAGCTGTGTCTGAAAATATCCTAGCAGGAGGTTGATTCTCTGAGGACCCAGCATGTGGGAGGACCCAGAGCACAGCCTCCAGATCCAGCCCCGGAACGATGCTGGATGCTTACCCCAGGCCTGCGATGTAGGCAGAGCAGACATCAGCCTGCTTCTCAGAGGATACCAAGGCCAGAGCGGGGACAGACCTCACCCAGGCTCACACAGGCCAAACATTGCTGGAGGAGAAAAGAGGGGAACAGAACTGTCCTAGCATGAAGAAAGCATTTGTCCTCTGGTCTGAGGCCACATAAAGGTGGTAGTGGCCTAAGCCCCAAGACCCCCCAGCTCCACCCTCTGACTCAGCTCTCTGAGGGGTTGCCAGGTGAAGAGAAAGGAAATCTAGGCCCAAGCTAGAAGGAAGCAGCTGGGTGAAATGGAGGAAAATCAGGCAGGAGATGATTTTCTGGAGCTCCCCCCTCAACTTGGGCATGCCCAGGAGCCAGCAAGCAAGCCTTGACCATCTGTGCCACCATGTCCCCAACTCTCAAAGCAGGGAAGATCTCAGCTGTGTTTTTGCGACACGAAGTCAACATGGTGTTCTGGTCCTGGGTCTGGTCCTCTGAAACAGTCAGAGGACATGGGTTTATATCCCTGCCTTACCTCTATGTGACCTGAGCAAGCCCTTTGAACTCTCTGAGGCTCAGTTTCCTCATCTGTAAAATGGGGATACTATAACCCGCTTGAAGAGCTGCTGAAAGGATCAGATGAGAAGTCATGTACGAAAGGGAGACAGAGACATGAGCAGCCTGGGCTTTGGAATTTGGGGGACTTCATTCTTGCCTGGCCCTATGTCACACAGATCTTCTCATCCGTGGATCCCACCCCATTCCAGGCCCTCACCCTTTAAATAAAAGGAAAATCTAGCTGGGGAGAAAGAGACATAAATCATAGATAAAGAACAAGAATGGAATCTAAGCACAGTTGTGTCTGCCAAAAGATGCTGCTCTAAAACATGCTGATGGAAGGGCTTTGGGGGCAAAGTGGTGCCCAGAACAGGATGCACCAAGGAATCTTCCACGGTGGACCAGGCATGTGAGCTGAGCCTAGGAACTTGTGGATTCCACCAGGCAGAGCCCTGCAGGAAAGGAAGCGATGGAGGCACAATGCAAGGAAGAATGCGACAACAAGGCAATCCGTGTGGCCGGGGCACAGTCTGTCCCACTGGGTGTGGGGCAGGGCGGGCACAGAGTCTAATCATCACGGTGCTACACACAGAGGAGTCCGGACTTGACCCAGAATGCTGGGGCTTCTAAACATTTTTTGATCACGAGAATCCTTTTTTTAAAACATTAATACATTTATTTTGTAGAGCAGTTTTAGGTTCTCAGCAAAATTGAGCAGAAAGTACAGGCAGTTCCCACATACTCCCCTCCTCACCCACACACACAGCCTCCCCAACCTTCAACATCCCTCATCAGAGAGGTTCATTTATGGCAGTGGACGAATCTACATTAATGCATCATTATCACCCAAAGTCCATAGTTGACATTAGGGTCCACTATTGGTGTGTACATTTTATGGGTTTCGAAAAATATGTACTGACATGCATCCACCATGACAGTGTCAGACAGAGTCGCCTCACTGCTGTAAAAATCCTCTCTGCTCTGTCTGTTCATTCCTCCCTCCCCCCCCAACTCCTGGCAACCACCGATGTTTTACTGTCTTCATAGTTTTGCATTTTCCAGAATGTCAGGCAGTTGGAATCATACAGTGTTTGGCCTTTTCAGATTGGCTTCTTTCACTAAACAATGTGCATTTAAAATTCCTCTGTGTCTTTTCATGGTTTGAGAGCTCATTTCTTTCTACTCTGAGTAACATTTCACTGTCTGAATAAGAATTCCCCTTTTTAATGTTGAAATAATTTGGGTATCCCCCTGATAAAACAATCACATTTTTAGAATCTACAGATTGAAATGCCTAACAACAAAAACGACAATGAACTGTGCGTGTGTTATTGACTCTAGTCACCTTTAAATTCACATCTCATATCCCTGGGGCCAAAAAAAGGCCAACATGACTGTGCTTGATGCTGCACATGGATTCACAGATCCCAGGGGCTGGCGGCCTAAAGTTAGGGATGCAGCTATCTAAGGATCCTCAGTCACGCACAGGACTTCTCAGATTTTCACTTTTAAAAGATCGCTCTGCCTAGTTGTATCCTAGGACGGATGCCAGGATGCTCTTCCCACATGCCCCAGGACAACTCTGCAAACAAGAATGATGCAGCCACACGTGGTAGGCGCAGTCGCACTGAAGTCACAGAGAATCCACTGAAAATCCACATCGACATAGTCAACCAAAAACCTTACCCAGGTTATGCTTCCAAACAAAAAGTCGCTTTAGAAAGCAACACTGAAGAGTCCAGAACCCAAATTTGGTTTCAGAATTGAAGATATGGGTACCTACTCCAGAAAAGGCCAGGGCCTACAGAGGCCTTAGAACCAAACCTAGGACATGGACAAGACAGAAGACAGAATTCAAGGTAGAGAAGCCAGATGGTGTTGTTCCAAACACACCTTCTCCTAGTTATATACCCTAATCAAGGTGTGTGAGAACAACCCTTACTCTAGGATCGATTCCAGAGGACAACTCGCTCTGGAAATTGGGGTTCTAACAGCCAAGAGTCCAAATTTCATTTCAAAATTAAAGATTTAGATTTAGATCCTGGCTCAGAGAAAAAGAGATCCTGATCAGGCCTTAGAACAAAAATAAGACCAAAAATAAGAGACATGACCTCTGAGATGAGACAGTTCAAGATACACCATTTTGTGTAGCTTTTGTCCCTCAGACATCAGATTTCTCTGGAGCCAGGAGTGGGAGCATAGAAGCAAGTTCAGTGTATCTGACAGTGTTGCCCTGGGCTCCAGATATCTCTTTCACTCTTCCTGGGTCTTCAATTCCCCCCTGGGCCTAGAAGCTGAGCCTCCTGGAGATGGTAGGCCAGGTTTCAGGAGCCAGAGACAGGTAGAAGCATTGCAAGAGGCACCTTACAGAGCTACTGACCCGGTCTGGCTGTAGAGTTCAGGAGAGCTCAAAGACCATGCAAGTGTAATTAATACAAACCATTTTGCCATCATCAGGGTAATCATTGATTCAGGGAAAAATCGTCAGTGGAGATTAAAACCTTAAGTGAATGTTTGATGAGGAACAAGAAATACATTACCTCAAAAAGTCTTCCCACAGATTACTTATTAATTGAAAAAGAAAAATTGATAATTTTGCAGTGGATAAACCTGGTAGACTCCCCCTTCACCCAGTGGTTAAAATTCATTTCACCTGTAACAGCAGCAACTGACATGAGGTACCTGTGATATGACAGACTGAGAAGAACACAGTCACTTCTGTGGTTCGCACTGCCCAAATGTGTAAACTGAACATAATTATGAGGAAATGCCAGACACCCCCAAATTGAGTGACAGGCTGCAAAGTAACAGCCGTGCACTCTTTAAAAAATGGACTGAAAATGGCAATAGGAATGGAGATAAAAGTAAGTTAACAGAAGGAAGATTTAGAAAGCAAGTCTAACGAGCTACTGTCTTCCAGGTATAGCATGCTTTGCCATCTCTTTGTTGCGGGGAGGTTCACAGTCAGAGGCCTGTTCATGCCTACCATTTCCCTCCAGAAATGCTCAAGAAACTGCTCACACTGGGTACACAGCATTGATTTTCACTTTAATCTTTTCATCCTTTTTAAATGTTTAAAATAATTTAAATGTGTTAAGTGATTTTTTTTTTTTTTTTTTTTTTTTACTTAACTTGAAAAGGTAGTTCTCAAACATAATATAAAGTGGAAGAAGAAGACACAAAGAGTACATGTTACAGGATTCCATTTATATAAATTGCTAAACTAGGCAAAATTAATTCCTGGTGATAAAGGCCAAGCCATGAGACTCACGCATCCCGATTTCAAAACTTACTTCAAAGCTACAGTAATCAAAACAGTGAGGTACTGCCATAAAAATAGACATGGAGATATACAAACCAATGGAACAGAACAGAAAGTCCAGAAATAAACCCATACACCTACACCCAATTAATGTTTCAACAAGTGTGCCAAGATTATTCAGTGAGGAAAGATAACCATCAACAAACGGTGATGGGAAAACTAGATATTCGCATGCAAAAGAATGAAGCTATGTCATACCACACACAGAAATTAACTCAAAATGAATCAACAACCTGTGTAAGGGCTAAAACTACAAAACTTTTAGAAGAAAACGTAAGGGTAAATCTTCATGACCTTGGATTTGGCAATGGATTCATAGATATGACACCAAAAGCATACGCATCCAAAGAAAAAACAGGCAAGTTGAACTTCACCAAAATTAAAAACTTCTGTGCATCAAAGGATATCATGTGAAAAAAATAGAAATTTCTCAAAAGAAGAAATACGAATGGCAAACAGATATATGAAAAAGTGCTCAACATTGATCATCAGAGAAATGCAAATCAAAACTACAATGAGATATTATCTCACCCCAGTTAAAAATGGCTTTTATTCAAAGGACAGGAAATGACAAATGCTGGAGAGGATGTAGAGAAAAGGGACCCTCGTACACTACTAGTGGGAATGTAAATTAGTACAACCACTCTAAAAAACAGTTTGGAGGTTCCTCAAAAAACTAAAAACAGAGCTACCATATTATACAGCAATCCCACTATTAGGTAGATATCCAAAAGAAAAGAAATCAGTATATTAAACAGATATCTGCACTCCCATGTTTATTGCAGCACTATTCACAATAGCCAAAATTTGGAAACAACCCAAGGGTCTGTCAAGAGACGAATGGATAAAGAAAATGTAGTACATGCACACAATGGAGTACAATCTGCCATAAAAAGAATGAGAGCCTGTCATTTGCAACAATATGGATGGAACTGGAGGCCATTATGTTAAGTGAAATAAGCCAGGCATGGAAAGACAAACTTCACATGTTCTCATTTAATTGTGGGAGCTAAAAATTCAAACAATTGAACTCATGGAGATAGAGAGTAGAAGGATGGTTACCAGAAGCTGGGAAAGATAGTGTGGGGGTGGGGAAGAAGGATCAATGGTCAATAGGAACAAAAAAAAATAGCAAACAGATTATTATTCAATAATAAATTAATTGTACATTTTTAAATAACCAAAAAGGTATCACTGGATTGTTTGTCACACAAAGGATAGACGCTTGAGGTGACAGGTATCTCATTTGCCCTGATGAAATTATTACACATTGTATGCCTATATCAAAATATTCCATATGCCCCATAAATATATACACCTACTACAATATATACACCTAGCCACAAAAATTTTAAATTAAAAACAATTAAATGAAAAAAAAATTTAAGTGAAAAGACAATTGTTATGGACTGAATGTTTGTGTCCCCCCAAATTCATCTGTTGAATCCCTAACCCCCAGTACAGGTATATTTGGAGATGGGGCCTCTAAGGAAGTAATAGAGGCTGGATGAGATCACAAGGGTGGGGTCCTAATCTGATAGGATTAGTGCCCTTACGGAGTGATACAGTTTGGATGTCTGTCCCCTCCAAATCGCATGCTGAAATGTGATCCCCAGTGTTGGAGGTGGGGCCTGGCGGGAGGTGTTTGGGTCATGGGGGTGGATCCCTCACGAATGGCTTGGTGCCCTCCCCTGTGGTAATGAGTGAGTTCTTGCTCTGTTAATTAATGTAAGAGCTGGTTGTTTAAAACAGCCTGGCACCTCCTCCCTTTCTGTCTTGCTCCCGCTCTCCCCACGTGTTGCACCTCCTCCCCCTTCATGAGTAAAATCTTCCTGAGGCCATGAGTAAAAGCTTCCTGAGGCCTCCGCAGAAGCTGAGCAGATGCTGGTGCCATGCTTGTACAGCCTGCAGAACTGTGAACCTCTTTTATTTTATTTTATTTTTTAAATTTTTTTGAGATGCCCAGACTGGAGAGTGGTGGCATGATCTCTGCTCACTGGGTTCTGCCTCCTGGGTTCAAGCAATTCTCCTGTCTCAGCCTCCCAAGTAACTGGGATTACAGGCGCTCGCCACCACGCCTGGCTAATTTTGTATTCTTAGTAGAGACGGGGTTTTACCATATTGGCCAAGCTGGTCTTGAACTCCCGACCACAAGTGATCCACCCACCTCGGCCTCCAAAAGTGCTGGGATTACAGGCGTGAGCCACTGCACCCGGCCCTCTTTTCTTTATAAATTACCCAGCCTCAGGTATTCCTTTACAGCAACGTGAAACACTAGTACAAAGAGATATGAGACACCAGAGAGCTCTCTTGCTCCTATCCCACCCCCAGTGAGGAAAGGCTGCATGAGGACACAGGGAGAAGATAAGAGTCTACAAGCCTTAGGAAGTAAGCCCTCTCCAGAAACCAAACTGTCTGAAACCTGGATCGTGGACTTATGGCTTCCAGAACTATGAAAAAATAAAATTTCTGATGTTTAAACCACTCAGTCTATGGTATTTCATTATGGCAGCCTGAACAGACTAAGACGGCAACTTACAGAATGTAAGAAAATATTTGTAAATCCTATATTTTAAGTGTCTAGTATCCAGAATACATAAAGCATTCTTATAACTCAACAAAATAAACAACCCAATAAAAAGGGGAACGGGTTCACATTCTGAGAGGATGGAAGTGAAAAAAGAAAAAAATAAGGGCAAAAATCTTGAATAGACATTTCTCCAAAGAAGATACACAAATGGCCAATAAGCACATGAAAAGATGCTCAATATCATTAGTCATTAGGAAAATGCAAATCAAAACCACAGTGAGAAACCACTTCACAACCACTAGAATGACTGTAATTTAAAAAAAAAAAAAAAAAAAGAAGGAGGAGGCCAGGCACAGTGGCTCACGCCTGTAATCCCAGCACTTTGGGAGGCCGAGGTGGGCAGATCACGAGGTCAGGAGACAGACAGCATCCTGGCTAACACGGTGAAACCCCGTCTCTACTAAAAATACAAAAAATTAGCTGGGCGCGGTGGCGGACGTCTGTAGTCTCAGCTACTCGGCGGGGCTGAGGCAGGAGAATGGCGTGAACCCGGGAGGCAGAGCTGGCAGTGAGCCGAGATCGCGCCACTGCACTCCAGCCTGGGCGACAGAGCAAGACTCCATCTCAAAAAAAAAAAAAAAAAAAAAAAAAGAGAAGAAGGAATAACTGTTGGTGGTAACTGCTGATGAAAATATGAAGACACTGGAAGCTTTGTGCATTAAGAGTGGAATATGAAATGGTACCACCTCTGTGCAAAATAGTTTGGTATTTCCTCAAAAAATTAAACACCAAATCTTCATGTGACCCAGCAATTCCGCTTCTAGGTATATACCCAAAAGAATTTAAAACAGCTATTTATTTATTTACTTTTCTTTTTTTTGAGACAGAGTCTTACTCTGTCACTCAGGCTGGAGTGCAGTGGTACAGTCTCGGCTCACTGCAACCTCCACCTCCCGGGTTCAAGCACTTCTCCTGCCTCAGTATCCCAAGTAGCTATAGGGACTATAGGCACATGCCACCACACCCAGCTAATTTTTGTATTTTTAGTAAAGATGGTGTTTCACCATGTTGGCTAGGCTGGTCTCAAACGCCTGATCTCAAGTGATCCACCCGCCTCAGCCTCTCGAAGTACTGTGATTACGGGCACGAGCCACCACACCTGGCCAAAACAGCTATTTAAACAAACATTTGTACACAAATGCTCTTAGCAGCACTATTCACAATAGCCAAAAAGTGGAAATAACTCAAATGTCTATCAACAGATGAATGGATAAATGATAATACAGTACAGACATACAGTGAACTATAATTCAGCAATAAAAAGGAATGAGGTGCTGATACCTGCTCGAATATGGATGAACCGGGATATTGGTTTCATGAGTAAACCTTGAAAACACTGTACTAAGTAAAAGAGTTAGACATAAAAGGTTACATATTGTAATTAGAAATATCCCAAATAGGTAAATTCCTATAGATAGAAAGCAGGCTGATGATTACCAGGGGCTGGGAGTAGAGGGAATAAACAGTAACTGCTTAATGGACACAAAGTTTTCCTTATGATAAAGCTGGGCGCAGTGACTCACGCCTGTAATCCCAGTACTTTCAGAGGCAGAGGTGGGTGGATCACCTGAGGCCAGGAGTTCAAGACCAGCCTGGCCAACATGTTGAAACTCCGTCTCTACTAAAAATACAAAATTTAGCCAGGCATGGTCGTGGGCTCCTGTAATCCCAGCTACTTGGGAGGCTAAGGCAGGAGAATCTCTTGAGCCTCAGAGGCAGAGATTGCAGTGAACTGAGATCATGCCACTGCACTCCAGCCTGGGTGATAGAGCGAGACTCTGTCTCCAAAAAAAAAAAAAACTGTGATAAAAGTTTTCTTTTTGTGAGAGTCATTCCCAAGCAATAATAAAAAATAAAATTTTAAAAGTTTTCCTTGAGATAAAAATGTTTTGGAACATGACAGAGGTGGTCATTGTGAGTCATACGAAATGCCACGGAATTGTATGCTTTAAGTAGGTTAATTTTATGTTATGTGAATTTCACTTCAATGAAAAAAATCAAGAAAAAAACCCAGGTTAGGGATTAGCTCACCTTGCAGTGGGGTTAGTGCCTGGAACATGGCCATGAGGGTAGCTCCTGAGGGGCTGGTCAACTCAGGTTCTTGGGCTGGGTTCTGGTTGCACCTGTGTGTGAATTTGCCAAAAGTCATCAAGCCACATACCAGCGATCTGCACATGCTGTCTATGTGTTTTAAACTCCAACAAAAGGAAGTTTTGCTTTCTTTTTATAAAAAGGAAGTTCTTCCTGCTGCATTTAAGATGGTAACAGTAGCTTTTATCCAGTGACAGGCCAGGGTGAGGGTAACATGAAATGATTCACGCAAGTGCAAGGTCAGATCCTGTCTTTGTTTAGAATCTAGATATTTTGGCCAGGCGCAGTGGCTCGCACCTGTAATCCCAGCACTCCAGGCTGAGGCAGGCAGACTGCCCAAACTCAGGGATTTGAGACCAGCCTGGGCAACATGGTGAAACCCCGTCTCTACTGAAACACACACACACAAAAATTAGCTGTGTATGGTGGAGTGTGCCTATAGTCCCAGCTACTCGGGAGGCTGAGGCATGAGAATCACTTGAACCTGGGAGGTGGAGGTTGCAGTGAGTCAAGATCACACCACTGCACTCCAGCCTGGGCAACACAGCGAGACTCCGTCTCAAAAAAAAAAAAGAAAAAAAAAGAATATTGATATTTTATTCACCAGGCTTTCATAATAGTATTTATATTGGTTATTGAGGTTTTTGGCATCCCTTTTGCTACATATAGTCTGAATGTTTGTGTCACGCCAAAATTCATGTTGAAACTTAACAGCCAAGGTGATGGCATTAAGAGGCAGGGCTTTTGAGAGTCAATTAGGTCCGAACGGCTCTGCCCTCGTGAATGGGATTACTGCCCTTATAAAAGAAGTCTCCGTGGTGGAGAAACAGGAATGCTTTTACACTGTTAGTGGGAGAGTAAATTAGTTCAACCATTGTGGAAAACAGTGTGGCGATTCCTCAAGGATCTAGAACCAGAAATACCATTCGAGCTGGCAGTCCCATTACTGGGTATATAGCTAAAGGATTATAAATAATTCTACTATAAAGACACATGCACGGCCAGGTGTGGTGGCTCACGCCTGTAATCCCAGCACTTTGGGAGGTCAAGGCAGGCGGATCACCTGAGGTCAGGAGCTCAAGACCAGCTTGACCAATATGGAGAAACCCCATCTTGACTAAAAATACAAAATTAGCCAGGCATGGTGGCACATGCCTGTAATCCCAGCTACTCAGGAGGCTGAGGCAGGAGAATCACTTGAACCCGGCAGGCTCAGGTTGCAGTGAGCTGAGATCATACCATTGCACTCCAGCCTGGGCAACAGAGCAAGACTCCGTCTTAAAAAAAAAAAAAAAAAAAAAAGACACATGCACACATACGTTTATTGCAGCATTATTTACAATAGCAAAGACTTGGAACCAATGCAAATGTCCATCAATGACAGACTGGATAAAGAAAATGCGGCACATATATACCATGGAATACTATGCAGCCTTAAAAAAGAATGAGTTCATGTCCTTTGCAGGGACATGGATAAAGCTGGAAGCCATCATTCTCAGCAAACTAACACAGGAACAGAAAACCAAATACCTCACTTGTAAGTGGGAGGTGAACAATGAGAACACATGGACACAGGGAGGGGAACATCACACACCGGGGCCTGTTGGGGGTTGGGGGGCAAGGGGAGGGAGAGCATTAGGACAAATACCTAATGCATACAGGGCTTAAAACCTAGATGACAGGTTGATGGGTGCAACAAACCACCATGGCACATGTATACCTATGTAACAAACCTGCATGTTCTGTACATATATCCCAGAACTTAAAGTAAAATTTAAAAGTTAAAATTAAAATACTCCTGGAGGATTCATTTATGAAATTAGATCCTCCCATTATGAAGGGAAGTTTTAAGACTGTGTTACTTTCCCTTGGATGAAATAGAAACTGTTTGGCCGGGCTCGGTGGCTCAAGCCTGTAATCCCAGCACTTTGGGAGGCCGAGATGGGCGGATCACGAGGTCAGGAGATCGAGACCATCCTGGCTAACATGGTGAAACCCCGTCTCTACTAAAAAATACATAAAACTAGCCGGGTGAGGTGGCGGGCGCCTGTAGTTCCAGCTACTCGGGAGGCTGAGGCAGGAGAATGGCGTAAACCCGGGAGGCGGAGCTTACAGTGAGCTGAGATCCAGCCACTGCACTCCAGCCTGGGCGACAGAGCGAGACTCTGCCTCAAAAAAAAAAAAAAAAAAAAAAAAAAGAAATAGAAACTGTTTAAGTAAGTATATAGTTGTGCTTCACTCAACAACAGGGATACATTCTGAGAAATGCATCATTAGGCAATTTCATCACTGGGGGAACGTCATAGAGTGTACTCATACAAACCTAGATGGTACTGCCTACTACACACGGGCTGTATGGGACAGCCTTTTACTCCTAGTCTATAAACCTGTACAGCCTGTGACTGTACTGAACACTGCAGGCAACTGTAACACGATGGTCAGTATGTGTGCATCTAAACATATGGAAACACGGAAAAGGTACAGTAAAAATATGTTTCCAACTAAGGAAACCTAGAAGAGCTCACTAGGGAGTTTTGCTTGTTTGTTTCTTTTTTTAATGAAGATTAGCAACAGTGCCTCAGCACTGAACCCAGAAAACCAGAAAAAAGAACAAAATGAAGCAAAAGTACTAATCATTAGGGAAATGATAGTGATAACTTGCATAGGGCTTGAGGCTGGCTCTCTTCTAAATAGAAGAGTCAGGAAGACATTTCTGGGGAGGTGATATTTTCAGCCAACATCTGCCACATGGAAATGAATGAAGCAGGCAAAGATGCAGCGGTTTCCAGACCAGGGTTTACCAACTATTGGTTGTTATTTTAGGCCAGGTAACTCTTTGCTGGGGACTGTCCTGCATGTTGTGGGATGTTAAGCAGCATCCCTGGCCTCTGCCCACTAAATGCCAATACCATCCCCAACTCACCCCAATTGCAACAACCAAAAATGTCTCCAGACATGGCCAAATATCCCCAGAGGAAGGGAAGGGAGTAGAGGGTGGGAGAATAACCCAAGTAGAGAAGCACTATTCCCTAAAAACAGAGTGTGTTCAAGGGCCCTGAGGTGGGAAATGGTTGAAACCTCTAGGGACCAAAAGAAAGGCTGTCAGGTGTGATGCTGGTGAGGAAGATTGTGGCGAGGCGGAGAGGGTCATGAGGTCTCCACATGCAGCCCCTTGTGGGAATTTGAGTTTCCTTCTAAGAAAAATGGGAGGCTGAGCCACTGAAGGTTTTACAGTTGGGCGGGCCATGATCTGCTGAATGCTGGGGAATGGCCTGCAAGGGGTGTGAATGGAGGCAGAGGATCATTTAGGAGGTTCAAAGAACACTCAAGAATAGTGTTGAAGAGCTCAGCCCCTTACCAGTTGATGAACTTCTCAGTGCCTCAGCTTCCTCGTTTGTGAAAGGGGGATGGTGATAGTACAGCTACCCTGAGGGTGACTGTGAGGGTGAAAAGCAGCTGGTGTGGACAATGTACCCAGCACAGTGCTGACACACTGCAAGCACTTTGGATGCCATGCTCTTATTATGACTGCACTAGTCCAGAAGGAAATGATGCAGGCTCTGAGTGGGGCAGTGAAATCACTCCTGCAGAGGGCTGCAGCTGAAGGGGCTGTGGAGTTAAAAGGGTTACTGATGGTGCAAGAGCATGGGGAGAAGTAGGCAAAAAAGAAAGCTAATAGGAGGTGAAGCACACAGGAACCACAATGGGCTAGACAAGCGGGTGCAGATGAAGACATCGCAGATAACTTCAGGGGCTTGGCTTAAGCAATTGCATGCATGGGGGGGGGGTCCCCCATTTATGTGATGGGAAAGACTGGAGGTTAATTTAGGACATAGTAAACGATTTGATATGGCCATGTAGATATATTAAGTCATTGCTCATCGATGGGTCAGAGCTCAGGGAAGAGTTCTGGACTGAAGATAGAGGTCTGTTCTTCATCTTTTACAAAGAAAACATGTAAATAATTTAATTTGAATTAAATATTTAGTAATAATAGTCAAAGGAGCTGGGCATGGTGGCTTACACTTGTAATTCCATGACTTTGGGAGGCTGAGGCTGGAGGATTGCTTAAGGCCAGGAGTTTGAAACCAGCCTGGGCCATACAGTGAGACCCTATCTCTTCAAAAAAGAAAAATCATTACTAGGCATCATGGCACACACCTGTAGTCCCAGCTACTTGGGAGGCTGAGGTAGATGATCACTGGAGCCCAGGAGTTCAAGGCTGCAGTGAGCTATGATTGTGCCACAGCACACAAGTGTGGGCAACAGAGCAAGAGCCTATCTAATAATAATAATAATAATAATAATAATAATAATGGCACCCAAATTCTAAAGAATTTGTCCTACAGATAGATCAAACATATGAAATTGCATTTGCATAAATCATTCATTAGAGCATTGTTTGCAATAGTATAGTTTGTAAATCACCTAAATAGCCATTGATGTAGGACTCATCAAATATACAGTAATATGTCCATAAAATGGAATATTATACAATTGATAAAAATAAGTCAACTGTATATGTTGTCATACAGAACGACCCCCAAGAAACATTGTTCAGTGAAAAAAAGGCAAGAGGCAAAATAAAGTGTATAATAGACTACATTTGTGTGCCCCCTACTCCCACCAAAAAAACAGATTTGCTAATATTGTTACATGCACGGAAGATTTCTGGAAGTTACACAGTTGCTAACAACTGTAGCAATAGCTAGAGGACAGGATTTGATGAAAGATGTACTTTTTACTCTATGTTCTTACTTCCATTGTATTTGGAACCACATACATGTATTAGACTTTTTTTAAGTATACAATTTCTTAAAAAAAAAAAAAAAAAAAAACAAATAGGCCAGGTGCGGTGGCTCATGCCTATTTGTAATCCCAGCACTTTGGGAGGCCGAGGCGGGCAGATCACAAGGTCAGGAGATCGAGATCATCCTGGCTAACACGGTGAAACTCCATCTCTACTAAAAATACAAAAAAAAAATTAGCTGGGCATGGTGGCGGGGACCTGTAGTCCCAGCTACTCGGGAGGCTGAGGCAGGAGAATGGCGTAAAACCAGGGTGGGGAGCTTGCAGTGAGCCAAGATCGCGCCACTCACTTCACTCCAGCTTGGGCGACAGAGTGAGACTCTGTCTCAAAAAAAAAAAACAAAACATGGTTGGGGTTGGTGAATTACTCTAGTAGCAGCATGGAGGAAGAGACTGGAGACAGGATACCAGCTAGCAGGCTACTGCAATGGTCTAAGCAAGAGAGATGAAGACTAGGGGTTAAGGCTGTATCAGTGAGGATGGAGAGAAAGACCTGGCTCCAAGGAGCATTCTGCAGATAGAATCCAAACTTGGATGAATGACTGGATATAGGCAGTGAAGATGAGAAAGGATGACCCACAGGATTTGGCTGAGAAAGATTTCAGGCTTGGAGTCACTTGCCTCAGGTCTGCCCCTTCCTCCAATAGCCTCTGGGAGGCTCAAAGGACAGACATCTGCCTGGGTGAGCTGAAGACAGGGGTATCCAGGGCTGAGGTTGTACCTGAGTGAGTAGAGAGCTCCGACTGCTGCCAACTCACACACATGTGCACACACACACGTGTGCGCATGCACACACATGCACACCATCACATGGACTCTCAGGCTGCTCCCCATGCTCTCGCCCGGAGAAGCTGAAACTCACATGCTTTCCTACACAGTGCACTTTGGAAAAATGAACACCCACGACATTCTCCTTTCCTTCCTGCCAAGGAGCAGCAGAAATGCCTCTAATATAAAGAAAGTATTTCTGACTTTCTTCCTCTTCCGTACTGGGAGGTGAATTTCCCCCCACTCTGGAGCAGCCCAACCCAGAGTAGCTGCAGCATGCTTTATTTGCATTCTGCAACTACTAACTGAAGCCAGCTGGCAAGGGACGTTGGGGAATTGTCGGCCTCTTTGGAAGGTGGTGGGGATGCTACAGCTTGTATATCAGGGAGCAGCGGCTTGCTTACAAAGCACTTTTGCTGTTGATGGGTCCTGGCTGTGGACAGTTGACGTAGAAGTGGCCTCGGACAACCGTGGGATCTCTGCTTGTGTATTTTTTCTTCAAAAGACGTTAAAAAAAAAAAAAAAAAAAAAAAAAAAAAACTAACTGCTCACATTCCACAAGGATGAGTCTTGCTTATTCCCTAGGCGTAGCTGTCCCTGACAAAAAAAAGAAAAAAAAAAAGAAAAAAGCTAACTCATTTTCTCTGTGCTGGAGAGACTGACTCAGTCTCGGGGGCTATCCTCACCTCTCAGACAGCCCTGTCTGGCTCTCCTTTGGCTTGGTGCACACTGAGAACAGCTGAGCTCAGCCAAACCGAAACCACAAGGTTGAAGCTGAGCAGCCCCACACCTCATGCCTGGAGTGTCCATGCCAGATGCTGCTGCTCGGCTGGAAGTCACAAGGAGGATCTCACCAGGAGGCAGGCCCAGGCCTCCACAGAAGATGCTGGCCGTCTCTCAGCCACCCTGCAAGCCACCTCCCAGGCCAGCCCCTCAGGAGAAGAAGGGACCTTGTGGCCCTCAAGCAGCTGCTGCTCATTTAAAAGCTCCTCTTTGCTTTGCAGCCTCCATCTTGTCTCCCCACTTGCTCCTCAACCCACGACTATATTAACCATGTCTTTTATTTTCTCTATTATGATGTTTTAACATCTGAGGTGACTGTTCCTCCCACGGTTAGCCAATTCGTAGAGATCGGAGATAACTCTCCCACTCAACCAGTCCAGAGTGCACGCTCCAAACGCCTCCTTTATTGACTCTCACACTCAGAGCCACCAGCCACCTGCCCTGATTGCCCAAGGCCAGGTTCCACACAACTAGGACAGCTCCTATGCCCAGAGCCCACTGCAATTATTCAACATAGCCAATCCTAAGCCTGCTCACCCTGCCTTGCCTATTTATTCCCTTGAAAACCACAATGAAGGCTCCCGCCCATGACTGCCCCCTCCCCAGGTGCCTCCTGACCGGCCCAGTGCTTCCCAGTGGCCACCACTGTGTGATGTGCCCCCAGCTCAGGATTTATGAGTTTAACAAATCATCTTTTCAATGGAGGCCGCCTCCTGCCCTGCGGCCTTTGCCATACCTAATAATAAAAAAGTTCCCACTCTTCTGAAACTGTCCTCGCCAGGTGACCTCCTGTCGCCAAATCTAATGGATACATTTTCATCTGTACTTCACACCGCTGACCACACCCTCACTGAACTCACCTGTTCCTGTGGCTTCATCCTCTCCTCATTATCCATCCTCTGGCTACCTCCCCAGACTCCTCAGCTGCAACCACTCCCTTAAGTGTCAGCGCTCTTCGGGGTCCTGTCCTGGGTTCCGTTTTTTTCTAGGTCTACACATGCTCCCAGGGTGCTCATTACCACCTAATTGCCAGCAGCCAGCAGTTCACCTCTCCTCTCCTCCGACCTCACTCCTCAGCTCGCACCTGAACCTCTCCATGTGCACATCCCACAGGCTCTCAAGCTCAACGGGGCCAGCACTGAATACATGATCTTTTGCACTGAAGCTGCTTCCTCTCTCTCATCCTTCAGAGGAGCCACCCCCAAAATCTGGGAGTCTTTGTGATGCCTCCCAAACACATCCAGGAAGGCACTGAACATCCCCTGACTTGGGTCTCTCCCATCTGCCCCACCTTCTCCACCTCCACTGCTCCTGACCCATCTCAGACCCTCATCCCCCTCACTGATGCAGCTCCCAGGCGCACTTCACACCTCCACCCTTGTTTCTGGGGTTCTCTCTGTCGGGAATGCCTTTCTTCCCCTTTCCAGGAAACAACCACTGCTTTCTCCCAAACCCTTCTTTGAATTCCCACCTTCTTGCCTCATGGGCGGAACCTATGATACTTGAACACCCTTATTCCTTAGGTCTATCCAAAAATATTTATTGTGTGACTCTACTTTGTGCCAGGAACTGGAAGCCCCAGAGCTACAGCAGTAAATAAGACGAATACGGGTCTTGACCCCAAGGAAGTGTGCATCACACCACCCTCCTCCCCAGAAGCCACCTCCCACCTCCCTACCTCCGCACTGAGTGCACTGCAGGGCAAAGAACCACAGGTAGGAGAGGATTCATGAGGCCCTCCAGTCACTCACCAGGCTGCCCCCACAGTAATCTTTCTTTTCTTTTTTTTTTTTTTTTTTTTTTTTTTTGAGACAGAGTCTCACTCTGTCGCTGAGGCTGGAGTGCAATGGTGCGATCTCAGCTAACTACAACCTCCGCCTCCCAGGTTCAAGTGATTCTTGTGTCTCAGCCTCCTGAGTAGCTGGGACTACAGGCACCTGTCACCTCACCTGGCTAATGTTTGTATTTTTAGTACAGATGGGGTTTCACCACATTGACCAGGCTGGTCTCGAACTCCTGACCTCAGGTGATCTGCCCATCTCGGTCTCCCGAAGTGCTGGGATTACAGGCCTGAGCCACTGCACCCCGACCTCCCAGAGTAATCTTTCTAAAGAATACACCTACCCAACCATTTCACACTCTTCCTGTAAACCCATCATGATCCTCATTATCCAAGTCCAGACGGACGAGGACTTCCTCAACTGTCTCTTCTCCATTTCTCCATTATCCTCTCCCAGTCTTCACTGCCACGAGAAACCAAACTGCCTGTTTTTTCCTGCCTCTGCTTTGCTTTGCTGTATTTCTGTTCCTTTGCTCACACTGCCTCCTGTGTCTTAGATCCTCTCCCCTCTCCTCACCTGGTTTCTTAGTTAGCTATTGCTCTGTCACAAATCACCCCAACTAGTAACCAAAGGCAGCTATTCTGTGGGTCAGCAGTTTGGTCAGGGAACAGCTTCATACGGGGTTGTCTGGGCTCACTCCTGCATGTGTGGCCAGGTGACAAGCGGGCTGGACACTGGGTGATCCTGGAAAGGCTTACTCAGTGATGGGCAACTCCCAGATTGGGGTGAGGGATGGTAGCCACAGTACTTCTGTTCAGGTCTGTCCATTGTGACCAACTCGAGCTTCCTCACAGGGCCCCAGGGTCCTTGCCTAAGATGACAAGCACTCAGGAAATCACTTGCACCACGTTTGCTGAACTTCTATGGGCCAAAACATGTCTTATGGCCAAGCCCAGAGTCAGTGTGAAAGAGGCATGACTGGCTGAGGGCATTAATGTGGCACTCTACCACAGTCTGCTCTCTACTCCTAAAGATGCTCTGTCCTCCCACTTGTGAAATACACCCATCCTTCCCAAAGCAGCCAATCACGACATCAGGCTCCAAGACCATGATCTCAAAATGTGCAGTAGGTCTGGCTGTGGCTGAGTCTCCTTGGGTACAACTCCTCAGGGGTGGCTCCTCTTCACTTAGGGACCTGTGAGCTAAAAAGACAAGACCACACGCCCAATGTACAATGGTGACACAGGGACAGGATAAGTTCAATAGATACTCCCATTAAAAAGGGAGAAATGAGAGGCACAGAGCAATCACTAGTTCAAAGCAATTCTGAAATCCAGGCAGGCACATGTCACTGGGACCCCTAAGCTAGAGGCAGAGAATGTTTCTCCCTGGCTGTTAGTTATACTCTCTGGGCTGTTGGTTTTGCCTTCCAAGAGATCCTTCTTTTCCCTAAAAGAAGGACCTGTGTATAGGGGCCAGCTTCCTGCCCATAGAAAGTTGGAGGTCCAGAGGCTTCTTTTCATTTTGAACTGTTTCAGTTCCTTTTACTCCAAACTGGTGGAGCTTTTGCCAATACAATACTCCTTAAAACTTTATGGGTTTTCTGTGAATATTACTGGGGTCCACTTCATGCACCAAAAGTCACATACATAATTAATTTCAAAAAGACTCCACTTCAGCTATAGGACAATAGACATGGCCTTGCTCTGTTGCCCAGGCTAGGGTGCCTCACTGAAGCCTCAACCTATCAGACTCAAGAGATCCTCCCACCTCAGCCTCCCAAGTATCTGGGACCACAGGCACGTGACACCACACCCAGTTAGTTTTTTATTTTTTGTAGAGATGAGGTCTCATTATGTTGCCCAGGCTGATCTCAAACTCCTGGGTTCAAGTGATCTTCCTGCCTTGGCTTCCCAAAGTACTGAGATTACAGGCATGAGCCACTGTGTCTGGCAAGGACAACATCCTTAACATTCTTGGAAACTCTTCTGTTTTGTCAAGAAGGTCTACTGAACACCATTTAAATCCCCTGGGGTCTTAACAAAGGTGGTAAAATCATACCCTTGATACCCTTTATTTAATCTTTACCTTCAGGCCAGTTCTAATTTTGAGAGACCATTGCCTGATATTGAGACTGGCAATGAGAGCTGGTTTTCTTTTCCACCTAACAAACTGAGCAGGTCCTTTTGTAGCTCAGCTCTCTTTTAATACTTTATCATGCCAACTAGAAGCACCCAAATGACACTTTGAGATTCTGTCTCCAGGTCCCTTTAGCCCAAATCTACAAATTCATTAAGCACAACTTCTGTTGTCTAAGTTACCACGAGAAACTTTGTTTTTGCCAATTGTTTCACCACTACCTGATTCACCCCGTTCCAGCCACCAAAGAGTCTCTCCTTACTTGAAATTGCCTGGAGCCAGGCATGGTGGCTGCAGGTGGAGAGCCAGACATTTTCCACGTTGGCTCTAAGAGTGAGTGTTCTGGCAAAAAGGATAGAAGCTATGTGGCCTTCTAAGGCCTCAGCACAGAAGTCTCTTAGCATCACATCTGTCCTACTCTATTAGCTGAAGCAGTCACAAGCCCATTGAGATTTAAGACAAGTGGACATAGATGTCACCTCTTGATGAAGGAATGTCAAAGAATTTGTGTCCACATTTTAGAATCACCACAGTAGCCTTATCTCACCACAGAGATATGTGGGTCATATCTCTTCTGTGTGGCATCACTTGGAATTACACATACTTTTGTGGTCCCATGGCAGGTCACATGCCTGTGTGGTCCCATGGCAGATAAACTGGGGCCTGGCAGATCCCAAATGGTGATTGATGTAAACTGAGATAGTTCAGACTTCCTCAAGTGGCAACTGAACTCCAAAAAAGCAAGCCCCAATGTACAAACATTTCACAAGTTCCTGACTTCATCACATTTGCTGATGGCCCATTGGCCAAAGTAAGGCACATGGCGAACCCCAGAATCAGTGCGGAAGGGATCACACAAAAGCATGGACACCCGGGGGGCATGACTCACTGGAGGCCATTGGTGCAACAGTCTACCATACCTGGGCAGCTCCCATTTATCTTTAAAAGTTCGGTTCATGCCTAGCCTCCAAGAAGCCCTCTCTGACAGATTGGGTCATCACCTGTCCCTCCTCTGGACTCCCACAGTACCCTTTACACATCTCTACCTCTGTGTCTACCCTCTTTTTTTCTAATTATCTATGTATCATTTCTGTTTCCCTCATTGGAACAAGCCTTTGAGGTTGTGTTCTATTGATCTTTGTATACCTAGAGTCTAGCCCCGTGCCTTGGAACATTATTGGTATCAATAATGTCTTAATTATTTGATCAATTAAACCATCCATGAATAAAGTTTTTAAAATAACTATCAAAGATTAAATTATCTCCATTGGTGTTTTCTCTCAGCTTCTGCCCTGCATTCCAAGAGATAATGTTTAGTTTGTATTTGTCACATTCTCCAACCAAACATGCAGTTATTCAGGGAGCTAACCTCGCTCAGGAAGTTGACCTCGACTAGAGGTTAGGAGAAGTAGCAGAGTGTAGAACAGCGGTTCCAAGATTTTTTAATTTCATAGACTTAGTCACATTTCCAAAGAAGTGTGAGGGTTAACAGAAAGTTGCCAATTTTCTTTTTTTTTTTTTTTATAAAGTAGGACATTAAGCCGGGCGCGGTGGCTCACGCCTGTAATCCCAGCACTTTGGGAGGCCGAGGCGGGCGGATCACAAGGTCAGGAGATCGAGACCATGGTGAAACCCCGTCTCTACTAAAAATAGAAAAAATTAGCCGGGCGCAGTGGCGGGCGCCTGTAGTCCCAGCTACTCGGGAGGCTGAGGCAGGAGAATGGCGTGAACCCGGGAGGCGGAGCTTGCAGTGAGCTGAGATTGCGCCACTGCACTCCAGCCTGGGCGACAGAGCGAGACTCCGTCTCAAAAAAAAAAAAAAAAAAAAAAAAAAAGTAGGACATTAAAAACATACATACACACATATCAATACCACCACCTCTTCAGAAAACTGGAAAGGTATAACCTTAGAATGAAAGTATAGGAAAGGCAGGTATATAGTCGCAATTAGTCAAAGATTAGAGCTCAATATTATGGCTGCCTTGATATCAGTGAGACCTCAAATGGCCTGATTACAAGATCCCCTCCCTACTTTGCTGATGAGGTCCCCCAGCCAAACCACCTTCCTTATTGTGGGAGCCAGGCACAATTTCTGCTTATCCCTGAGTAGTGGGTTTCAGCACCGTGCCAGCCCACAGAATTATGCAAACAGCCAATCACATTCTTTTATAGGAAACGGGGGTATTCCACCGTTTTGACATTACAAAGCCTGCCTCCCACAGCTCCTGGTAATCCCTGAGTGCAACTCCCATGTAGCAATCCATGGCATGCAGTGTTATCCTCCTGGGTATGAGCATATGTGACTAATAAACTGCTATTGATCTCTTTTGTCCAGTGTTGAGGTCATGTTGTGATCCTCCTAACTTTAGGGGGTGAGAATCTCTCCCTCATCAATAGGGTGAAGAACATAAAATCAAAACAAGGTGATAACCTGACAGCTATGTTCAGAGTACCCCGGACTGTCCTCGTTTTACTTATTTCACCATGAACCAGGGAAATGAGTCTAGCAGAGATCTGAGGATCTGCTCTGGGAGCACTGCAGAGCACTGTACACGGAGTCAGGAGACCTAAGATCTAATAGTCCAGACCATTCTTCAAAATATTTGTCTGACCTCGACAAATCATTACCTTTCTTGGGCCTCAAGTCCCAGCTATAAAATGGTGGGGCAAGCCAGGTGCAGTGGTTCCCGCCTGTAATCCCAGCATTTTGAGAGTCCAGGCGGGAGGATTACTTGAGCCCAGGAGTTCAAGATCAGCTTGGGCAACATGGTTAGATCTCATCTCTTAAAAAAAAAAAAAAAAAAAAAAAAAAATTTAATTAGCTGAGCATAGTGTCAAGTGCCTATGGTCCCAGCTACTCAGGAGGCGGAGGCAGGAGGATCACTTGAGCCCAGGAGGTCAAGGCTTCTGTGAGCGGTGATTGTACCACTGCAGTCCAGCCTCAGCAACAGAGTGAGACCCTGTCTCAAAAATAAAATAAAATAAAATGTAAAAGATGGGAAAGCTGTAGCCACCTCTGTGATTCTACAAAGACAATCTGATGAAATGAGTGAATGGCTGGCAGTCCTTAGGTCATGCTAAAGGACTGTGTGTTTTTAGAAGACTTTTTATCCCCATGTGTTTCTGAGTGGGACAACAGGAGATGGTGGGAGAAGAGAGATCTAAGAGACCAACAGGGCAGCCACAGACTTCTGGCAGGAAGTCACGCCTTAGCTGGATTCCTCTAAAGCCTTGCTGCTTTCAGCACTCCGATCCTATCCACAGTAAATGGAGTTTTAAAATCTCTTCCCTCCCTCCACCACCTTGTGGTCTATCCCCTGACCTCAGATGTCTCATCTGAGCCATTAATTCCATCCAATCAGAGATCTTGCTTTGGCAGACACAGAATTGCCACACCTTCTACAGTCTATGCTTCCCCCCCCTCTTCCTGAAAGCAAGGTGCTTGGGGACCCAGAAATTAGGCCAGGTCCTCATAACCTTATCAAAATAGCACTGCTAGGCCTTCTACGCAGCAACACTCAGAGACAGGGCCAAAGAGTGGGAAACAGAGCATCCAGGGTCTCAGCCAGCAGAGCCCAGATGCCTTCTGCAGTTAAGATCCCTAGACTCAGACTCAGAAAGCTGTTAAGCAGGAAGGAACACACTGCCATGAAGAGACAGAAAGAAGCCAGAGCCAGCATGTCTGGAATGCATCAGGTAGATGAAAGGGAAGATGGCTGGGATGGAGTTGGAGGGAGGAGGGATGTCAGCAGCAAGGGGCAAGGACATCCATGGCCTTAAAAAGTACCCTACAAACAAGAAGCCAGGTTAGCTCGCCTATGAAGAGGGACAGTCTTACCAGATCATGTGTTAGAGTCCCCAGATCCTGGGGAGCATGAGAGAAGTGCAGACTCAGCTGGCTCTAGTACTAGATTAAGGAGGTCCTAGGTGGGCAAGGTGGGCTGCATTTTTCATAAAATGCCCTAGAAGCCTCTGCAGTTTACCAAAGTGAATAGCTCCTTTGGACTTAACAGTCTGCAAGGCTCATTCCAGTTAGAACGTTCCATCACCCTAAATGCTGGGAAACCAAGCGAATCTCCTCCCACTTGCAAGCTTCCAACAGTGGCTTCCAACAGGGCCACTGCAGTATCAGAAACTGCAGGGAAGGTGCCAGGGCTGACTTCCATGAAGAAATAGGAGAACAGGCAGGCAGACAGTGGAGAGGCAGGGCCAGCCCACAGAATGTCTCCACCAGAATTCATAGAGACCGGCAGGATACAAATCAACCAAATAAACGTTGGTTCAAAAAATTCACCACACCTGTGAGAGAGAGACAAGTCATCAGCACTGTCTACAAAAATGAGCCTAGGGCTTCTGGTGACATCCAGTTGGTGGGTTATCAGGAGTGCCCCAGGTGATCAGAAGCTGGCCTCGACTGAGTCCTTTCTGTGGCGCTGTCTCCTCCTCTTTCCCAGAGTTCCTCTCCTCTCCCAACGGGCAGGGATGAGCAAGAGGAATGGCTCACCCTTGAGAACTGGGGTTCCATAGCCCAGGTCAATTCTCCAGCTCTCCCACTTACCAGCCAAGACAGGAGGTGAGGATTGAGATGGGATGAACCCAGCAGGCGGCCGTGAGGTAAAGGTGGCCATGAATGTAATGTGCCCAGCACAGTGCCTGCTGAAAGGCAACCCTCCCTCCCTGGTCTGAAGACCAAACAAGCAGACTGTACTCAAGAAAGCCAGAAGAACCTTCCAGCTGTCTGGACCAGCAGGTGCCAGCCCAGGGGCTGAAGGAGATGTGATGCCCAGAGCAAAAAGCACCCGCAGGCCCCCTGAAGGGCTGGGTGTTCTGGAATAGATGAGGGGGCGAAATGGGGCTGGGGACCAGGGACGGACAGGGTGGGTCCAGGGCCTGCCTTGCTTCCGAAGGGCTGCTCCAACACTGAAAAACACCCAACCAGCTTCCTTTCAGAAAGACTGGAATATTCCAAAACTTCTCACTGGAGGCTCCGGAGGAGGTGGGCTCCAGCTGAAAAGGAAATGCAGAGGCGTGGGCGCTCCCGGCCTGCATCCTGCACCTCTTACACTGTGGCTTTCCCACAGACTTCTGAAGAATAGGTCAGAAGAAAAGGGTTAAAGCGTTAAAAGGGGAACCACCATTGCGGGGATCAGAGAGGAGGCTAATGTTCTTTGGGCTCCCCCACCCTGATCCCCGGCCACAGGATGAGGGCCCCCTTCCGCCGCAACCTGCCACTCTCACACCAGTACGGGACCGCCTTCTTTTCCTTCCCCACCCCCCCACCCCACCCTGCCATCCTTTCTCCCCCCATCTCCGCCTCTGATTGGCTGAGCCCCCGGCTCCCCGCTCCCCCTCTCCTCCATCCCCGGTGAAAACTGCGGGCTCCGAGCTGGGTGCAGCAACCGGAGGCGGCGGCGCGTCTGGAGGAGGCTGTGGCAGCGGAAGACCCCAGTCCAGGTGGGAACTGGAGCCGGCGGGACCTGGGGCTCGGGGACTGCCGTCAAGCGCCCATGCAAGCCCTCCCAACACTAGGCTTCGGGCCACGGTCCGAGGGCGCCCAGGGAAGAGGGCGCAGAGCTTAGGGAGGGGCCTGCTTTCCAGGCAGGGGCGGGAGTGGGATGCTACTGCAGGGCAGGGGCCGCGTCGCACCGCGACGTCTTTCGGGGAAGGCGCTCCCGGGCTTTCGCCCGCTGGGGGACGGGTGTCTGGGGCTGGGGCGCTGGAGAACAGGGAGGAAGGGCACCAAGGATAAACTGTTGGTCTACGTTCCACCCAGAAGTCCCCAAACCCAGCTCGCAGAGGTGGAGAGGAGGACGGGTGAAACTGCGGGGAGAGGACGAAGGATGGCGAGTGGAGGGAATCTGCCCGGTGACCTCGCGGCGGGCTGGGTGCGGGGCACCGGAGGAGAAGGAAGCCGCAATGCCGCAGGCGGGGACTGGGTGGAAGGCGGGCGGACGGGGGAGGGGAGAACTGGAAAAGGATGAGAGAGGGGGAAGGGGGACTCAGCTGAGAAAGGAGAGGATTGGAATACGGAAATGGAATAAGGGTGAGGCCCGCCGGAGGCTTGAGAGGGAGGAAGAGCAGACCTTCTCCGGGTCTGCAGCCGCCTGAGGACACAAACCAGAGGAAATGAATACAGACTGAACCTCCCCAGCCGCTCTCCACCCCTCCCCTGGCTCTTCTACCCTCTCCAGCCCCAGACCCAATTCTTCCCTTTCTTGCTCTTGCCACTGTTCCCCCTTCCCCTCCTGGATCCCCAGCCCTCACATCATCTCAAACAAGAGTCCTCGAATCAAAAGCCAGATGCAGACCCCCCTTCCTCCTGGATCTGACTCAGGGCAGCAGCTCCACCCCGGGACAGAGAGAGCATTGATTGTAGCTGCAGCCGCCGCAGGATCCTAGCCTCACCAGTCAAGGGGCTGAGCGCCAGGGACCCTGAACTCGGCGAGTGGTGCACCCTGCGCACCCGGGCGCACTCTACTGAGGCAATGCCCTGCGCGCGCTCGCGGGTGCACGCCCCTTCTGTGGCCTCTCCTAGGCGAGCACTGCTCTGCGGACAGGCTGGGCTACCGGCTCCGCGTCGCCTCGCCTCGCCTCGCCAAGGGTTGGTTCAGCCAAGGCTGCAAAAACAAAAAGACCAGACAGCCTAGCCAGGGTGGCTGTTGAAACTGGGCTGGAAAACTGCAGTCCCAGGAACTCCAGAGAGCTGGACATTGGGAAGCGTCCTTGACTCACATACAATCGGAGATCACTGTGGCTTTCTCTCCTCCGGGAACACGCTTAGCCTGTGCCCTATCCAGATAGGAATAGATGCTCCCTATCTGGGAGCATCCTTAGCCATGGTGGATGGTCTCTAGCCATCCACTGGGGATGGTGAATGACTTAGGGATTTGTGGCTCACTTATATGAAGCAGTCATCGCCAGATGTTGGTTGTTTTTCTTAACTCCCATCATAACCCTGTGGGTATGTAAGATTCAGAGAGATTCATTCATTCATTCACAATAAATATCTTTGGAGTGTATGCTATATGCCAGTAATCTGCAAATGGAAATGGTTTTGAGCATTGGGGATTTTCTTCTGAACAGGAAATGGGAAGTCCCTAAATGGGTAGTCTTTGTTTAACAGATCCAGAGTTTTACTTTGAAAGACAAAAAGAGTTCCGGAGATGGTTAAAATAGTAATTATTTTGCTTTTTGTATTTTACCACGATTAAATTTTTTTAAAAAATAGGAAGCCCTGGCCCTCATAGGTCTTACATTACCATACACTGTGTTAATGTAAGAAGAGGAGAAAGAGTGGTAAAGTCACTTAAAGGCACCCAGCTAGTCAGTGCTCCATGGCTAAGCACAGAAACACACCATGACAGGGCTTGTTCTCCCTCCTTACTTGCTTTCCCTGAGCAGGAAAGAGCCAGTGGCTGTATCATGTTCAATGAGAAGAAGGGACGAGAGGGGGGATGGAGAGAGGGACTCAGATGTCTGCCATAGCCATTATGTCATGTTCCCAGGGACTCCCAGCCCTGGCAGTAAGTGTGGCACACCTTGGCTGATTCCCATCCTGTTCCCAACCCAGATCCAGGACTGAGCTCCCAGAACCATGAACCCGGCCATCAGCATCGCTCTCCTGCTAACAGGTACCCGGCATGGGGCAGGGCTGGGGCTCCAGGCACCCTGGCTTCCTTCCCTCCAGAGAAGTGGCTTCTCCCTCACAGTCTCAGAAAAGCGCAGGTGACTGTTTTTCAGAGGGCTCTTTTCATCCCAAAGTCAGCCAACCCACCTCGCTGATACTCTGACGGCCTGAGGTGGTTTTTGGAAACACAGTTTGCTGAGCCCTCCCTCCTATTGAACTAAAATCCCCAATTGAGAACCCAGAACCTGTATCAATTCCCCAAAATCTCCTGTCCTTGAAACACATTGATAGGATCCAAGGCTCAAGCAGACTTGGGAGGGAGGCTGGGGTCTGCAAAGGAGAAGTGGGATCCCTGGAGTGGGGAAAGGCACTCAGAGAGCAGACCCCAGTCCCCTCCCTAGCCAGGCCCATCTCTCCACTTCAGGTGGGTGGGAGGCGCCTACGCTGTAGGCCCCTCCAGTTTGAAGGAGGCACTGCTGGTGCCAGTCTTGCAGGTCTCCCGAGGGCAGAAGGTGACCAGCCTAACGGCCTGCCTAGTGGACCAGAGCCTTCGTCTGGACTGCCGCCATGAGAATACCACCAGCTCACCCATCCAGTACGAGTTCAGCCTGACCCGTGAGACAAAGAAGCACGTGCTCTTTGGCACCGTGGGGGTGCCTGAGCACACATACCGCTCCCGAACCAACTTCACCAGCAAATACAACATGAAGGTCCTCTACTTATCCGCCTTCACCAGCAAGGATGAGGGGACCTACACGTGTGCACTCCACCACTCTGGCCATTCCCCGCCCATCTCCTCCCAGAACGTCACTGTGCTCAGAGGTGAGGCAAACTCCTAAAAAGGCCAAATGAACTGGGAGAGCCAGGCTCGGGGACAGCAGGCAGTTTCCTTGGCTGGGCTGGAGAGGAGAATAGCCCCATAACTCTCTCACCCTCTCCCAACTGCTGCCTGGTCAACTGGGGAACCATTGCCTTCAGTGTAAATGGGGTGAAAAGCTCAGGGCCAGTCAGACAGGCAGAGTAGTGTGGTAGATGCTTCCACCAGAACTGTGGGCAAGGCCCTTGGCCTCCCTAATCTTCCCTCTCCCCAACGGGAAAACAGGGATGACACCACTTCCCTCAGCCAGTTTTCTTGTGATGATGTTTAGTAAGGTTTTCATAAGATGATATGTGTGCAAGAGGTAAGTAATCTGCAAACGGGAAAGATGGCTGGTTCTGAGGCCAGGCTGCTCCTGGTCCCACCTAAGACGTCACGCTACCTGCCTCTCAAAGGGAGTATACCCTTGCTTTGGGCCTGTGCCTTACTGACTCCTGATCCCTCTTCCTTCCTACCCCTCCCCTGGCCCTCTTCTCTTTCGGCAGACAAACTGGTCAAGTGTGAGGGCATCAGCCTGCTGGCTCAGAACACCTCGTGGCTGCTTCTGCTCCTGCTCTCCCTCTCCCTTCTCCAGGCCACGGATTTCATGTCCCTGTGACTGGTGAGGCCCATGGAGGAGACAGGAAGCCTCAAATTCCAGTGCAGAGATCCTACTTCTCTGAATTGGCTGACCCCCTCTCCACAGTCCCTCACACCTCGAGGAGAAGTGGGGACCCCATCCCTCATCAGGAGTCCCAGTGCTGCATGCGATTATCTACCCACATCCCCGCGGCACCTCACCCTCTCCGCACACCTCTGGCTGTCTTTTTGTACTCTTTGTTCCAGAGCTGCTTCTGTCTGGTTTATTTAGGGTTTATCCTTCCTTTTCTTTGAGAGTTCGTGAAGAGGGAAGCCAGGATTGGGGACCTAATAGAGAGTGAGAGCATGTGAGGGGTAGTGGGATGGTGGGGTACCAGCCACTGGAGGGGTCATCCTTGCCCATTGGGACCAGAGACCTGGGAGAGACTTGGATGAGGAGTGGTTGGGCTGTGCCTGAACCTAGCATGGACACAGTCTGTCCTGAGAGCACTCCTCGGCAGGCATGGCTGGTGCCTGAAGACCCCAGATGTGAGGGCACCACCAAGAATTTGTGGTCTACCTTGTGAGGGAGAGAACGGAGCATCTCTAGCATTCTCAGCCACAACCAAAAATAAAAATAAAAACAGCCCTCCTTACCACTGTGCAAGTTCCCCAAGGGCTTTGGGGCATGAGCCAGTGAAGATGCAGGTTTGACCGGGAAAGCAGCGCTAGTGGAGGGTTGGAGGAGGAAGTAAAGGATGAGGGTTCATCATCCCTCCCTGCCTCCACCCACAGTGGAGAGGGCTACAGAGGAGGACAAGACCCTCTCAGGCTGTCCCAAGCCCCCAAGAGCTTCCAGAGCTCTGACCCACAGCCTCCAAGTCAGGTGGGGTGGAGTCCCAGAGCTGCACAGGGTTTGGCCCAAGTTTCTAAGAGAGGCACTTCCTCCCCTCGCCCATCAGTGCCAGCCCCTGCTGGCTGGTGCCTGAGCCCCTCAGACAGCCCCCTGCCCCGCAGGCCTGCCTTCTCAGGGACCTCTGTGGGGCCCGAGGCAGGCCATGGAGTGAGACCCAGGAGCTGGACACTTCTCGGGAAATGGCTTTTCCCAACCCCCAGCCCCCGCCCGGTGGTTCTTCCTGTTCTGTGACTGTGCATAGTGCCACCACAGCTTATGGCATCTCATTGAGGAAAAAGAAAACTGCACAATAAAACCAAGCCTCTGGAATCTGTCCTCGTGTCCACCTGGCCTTCGCTCCTCCAGCAGTGCCTGCCTGCCCTGCTTCGCTGGGGCCTCCACAGGTGAGGCTGGGAGATGCCACCTCTTTCTCTTTCCTGACTTCTCCCCAACCACTTAGTAGTGACGCTGCCCCAGGGGCTGATGACTGCACACTGGGCTTATTTTCAGAATGACCCTAACGAGACACATTTGCCCAAATAAACAAACATCCCATGTCTGCTGACTCACCTGGCTAGAACAACACGCTTACCTGCCAACACATGGGCCGAACCACTTGCCCTGGCTCTTGAACGCACAAGTGGCTTTGCGTGAACCTGCGCTAAGTTAGGCAGTCTGCTTTTAATTCTCAGCTCTGGTAGTTCTTCAGAAATGTCCCCTCCAGGCACATTCGCTACTGGGAGACGCCCATGTCCTCGAGGCATCACTTCCTAAATCCAAAAGCATTGGCAGGAGAAAGGACTGGGGACAAATACTGTCCCTTTGGGAGTAGGGAGGGAACACTGAGCCCCATCCCTGGCTCCTCCCCTAAAAGTAGAGTAAAATGGGAGCGAGCATCCTGGGATTGGGGGCTAGAGGGGGACCGCAGGGCAACTGTGGGTTCCAATTGCTTTCAGAGTTAGAGAGGCAGCCCCAAGCCAGCCTCCCTGCTTTGCCAGGGAATTTGGGGGAGGAAGGTGACAGCTGCCCAGAGGCTGACTCATCTGATAATTTAGCACTGGGTAGGATGATTGTTTCTGAGCACTTTTCTTAAAGGCCTCAGATCTAAATTATGCCACCGGCTCCCACTCTTGCTACCTCCTGTCAACCTCTCTGCCTTGCCTTCCACCCCTGTAGTTACCATGCAGAGAGAGAGGAGGAGGAGGAGCTGTCCGTGTCCCAGGCTGGGAGGCTGACAGCCCCTTAGCAAGATGCCACCACCCCAGAGCACTCCAAAGGGAGGAACACCCCTGAGACACAGGCCCCTCTCCTTCAGCCCTGCTTGGGCTGCCAGCACCGTGCCAAGGAAAGGCGTCTTGGTGAGAAGAGTTGCTGTGGGGGAAGGGAGATCAAATGCCAGAGAAATGTGTGAGGGTGAGGGAGCCCCACCCTCAGGGTAGTAAGAGAGTATGGAGGTGTTTCTGGAAGGAAATGAGCGGCACCGTGTGAAGCCTCGCACCTGTGTAACTCCTCCTATGGGGTCTTTGTCACACTCTAGTACTGTGTCCTTGAAGAGTTTAGCAGCCACACTCTTAGAAGGGTGCTGGGAGATGGTGTTACCCTCTGCAGCCATGTTTAGGGGAGCAGAACCTGAGGCCCACAGTGGGTGAGGTTAGCTCAAGAAGCCACAGAGGCCACCAGAGGGCCACGGACTTTAGGAAAGAAGAGAAGAACAGAGCATCAGGCCTCACAACACAAACCTACCCAGAGCTGGGCGCGGTGGCTCACGCCTGTAATCCCAGCACTTTTGGAGGAGGTGGATCGCTTGAGGTCAGAAGTTCCAGACTAGCTTCGAAACCCCATCTCTATCTCTACTAAAAATACAAAAATTAGCCAGGCATGGTGGTGTGCACCTGTAATCCCAGCAACTCAGGAGTCTGAGGCGGGAGAATCACTTGAACCCCGGAGGCGGAGGTTGCAGTAAGCCAAGGTTGTGCCACTGCACTCCAGCCTGGGTGACAGAGTGAGACTCTATGTCAAAAAAATAAAAAATAATATAAACCTATCCAGAATGACCATGCCGAGGGCTGGCAGCCCGCAGACTTTCAGCCACAGTCCGCGACAGCCGTGGGTCCCTCTGTGGTCAAGTCAGCAGGCCTTGTGGAGGTTGTGGGGTGTCTGTGGTAACTCAGGTAATTATAGAGGTCTGGGGCCAGCCCTGGTTCCTGTGCACATGCTCCAAACCCCTCCCCATCCACTCCCTCGCCAGTCCTCACCTCTCTCCTGGGTCCCCCTTCAGCACCTAAGTCTATACCTAGGGCTGTGGAATTCCCGCTCAAGAGCAACAGAAGCCCCTCTCTGCACCCCCATTTCTGGACTGGATTGTCCACTGAGACGTGCAATGTCTGCATCTCTGACATCTAGAGGCTTCCTCGGGTAGGGCATGGGGATCTCCGTGAGATGTGGGGACTTTCACTGGCCAACAAAGAAATCTACACAGCATCCCTCCCGCCTCCTCAACCTGATGTCCCTCTCTGAATCTGCAGCTTTCGTGCTGTGAAGGTGTCTTTACATGTGAAAGAAATAAATCCCAAGTCTAAGAGTAAATCACCTCATTCACTGGTGAGAAAATGTTCGAGCTGGAGTCCTTCAGAGAGTCCTGGCCAGGCAAGAGGGCCATCAGCTCGCTTCTGCTCAACAGGGGCTCTCAGCCTCAGGACACTCTCAGGCCTGGAATGTCCCCAACACACTCAAGGAGAAACATGTCCTATGCAGACCCATAGGAGGCATCTTTGCCCAGCACAAGGAAGAGCTGGGGTCAGTGGGACCTGTGGATATAGACACATCATATGGAGGGTGGTGCAGGACCAGTGTAGCAGCTCCATGGAGGCCAAGTGTGACTCTGCACCAGGAAGGGGCTGTGATGGCTGGAGGTGCCCAGCAGTGCAGGCGGGGAGTGCCTGGCAGCCGGCGTGGCCAGGTGGAGGCCACCTGCCAAGTGTGCAGTAAAGCAGTTTCCTGAATTTGGTGACAACATGGACTACAGGACTCTAGTCTCTTCCCCCTTTAGGGCTTCACTTCAGTAAGTCTTAAACTTAGGGTGTGGTAGCTCACGCCTGTCGGGAGGCCAAGGCAGGTGGATCACTTGAGGTCAAGAGTTTGAGACCATCCTGGCCAACATGGAGAAACCCTGTCTCTACTAAAAAATAAATAAATACATAAATAAACAAACAAATATTAGCTGGGTGTGGTGGCACACGCCTGTAATCCCAGCTACTTGGGAGGCTGAGGCAGGACAATCGCTTGACCCAGGAGGTAGAGGTTACAGTGGGCCACTACACTCCAGCCTGGGTGGCAGAGTGAGATTCAGTCTCAAAAAAAAAAGTATTAGAGCTTGGTGCGGTGGCAGGCACCTGTAATCCCAACTTCTTGAGAAGCTGAGCTGGGAGGCCCCCTTGAGCCCAGAAGTTTGAGGCCATCCTAAGCAACACTGCAAGACCTTTTCTCAAAAAAATAATACAAACAATAATTCTTAAAAACCAACAATAAGCTGGTTGGGCTGAAATCATGTATTTGTACAACAAACATTAAGCACCTAAATGCACCTGGCTCTGTGCTAAGCTATAAAAGACACAAGCCCCTGACTGAAGGGGTCTACAGCCCAACAAGATGGAGGAATCAATTTCAGTGCAGTGATCAGCACTATGAGGAAGGGAAGTTGTGGAAGACATCAGTGCAGGTTCCCCAACATGCATTATCTTCTTATTTCTCAGCAATGGGACCCATAAACTAGAACTGAAACGTGTGATCCAGAAGACTCTATTTCCCAGCTCCACTGCAGTGAGATGGGCCTGTGTCATTAAGTTCTGTCCGATGGGATATAAGCACAAAATAGTATGTGTAATTTCTATGAAGGGCTCTAGAAGAGAGAAAGTGTGCCTTTCTCCCAACTTTCGCCTTATGCTAGCTGGAATGTGGAGGTGATGGCTGGAACTGGAACAGCTATTTTGGACTATGAGATAGATGGAATTTGTGTGTTGCAAATGACAAAGCACAAAATAGAAGCCTGAGTCCTTGGTGATGGTGGAGCTGTCAGGGCAGCCATGGACAACCTTTTTTAAGCGACTGTTATTTGGGCTTTTCTGCATTCATCACTAACTAAACCTAAAACTACCTTAAAAATAATCTGCAGGCCAGGCAGAGTGGCTGACGCCTGTAATCTCAGCACTTTGGGAGGCTGAGGCCAGTGGATTGCTTGAGCCCAGGAGTTCAAAATCAGCCCGGGCAAGGTGGCAAAACCCCATCTCTACAAAAAAATACAAAAATTAGCTGGGCATGATGGCACCCGCCTGTAGTCCCAGCTACTTGAGTGGCTGAGGTGGGAGGATCAATTGAGCCTGGAAGGTTGAGGCTTCAGTGACCAAGATCATAGCACCGCAATCCAGGGTGACAGAATGAGACCCCGTCTTCAAAAAACAAAAAAAGAAGCTGCTACTTAACACTGCTGAATTGTACACTTAACAATGGTTAAGATAGTAATTTATGACTTTTTAACCACAACTTTTTTTAAAAAGTCAAAGGTCAAATTAATAGAAACAGAAAATAGAATGGTGGTTGCCAGGGGCTGTGGGGAGAGGGAATGGGGAGTTATTGTTTAGTGAGCACAGAGTTTTGGTTTTGTAAGATGAAAACAGTTCCATGGATGGGTGGTGGCGATGGTAGCATAACAGTGCGAATGTACATAATGCCACTGAACCATACACTTTTTAAAAAATAGAGATGGGGTTTTACTATGTTGCCCAGGCTGGTTTCAAACTCCTGGGCTGAAGTGATCCTCCCCTTCAGCCTCCCAAAGTGCTGGGATTGCAGGTGTAAGCCACCACACCCAGCCTGAATCGTACACTTAAAGGTGACTGAGATGGTAAATTTTATATTCAGTGTATTTTATCACAATATTAAATAGATGGAATAAGCCAAGGTACCAGGAAACTCTTTGGGGTGGTTACCTTTATCAAAACTCATCAAACTGTGCACTTAAAATAGGTGAATTTCATTGAATATAAATTACACCTTATCAAAGTGCTATGGGAACACATATGTAGGGCCCTTTTGCCAGGCAAAAGTAGCTTCCCAGAGGAGAAGTCATGAGTAAGAGGGCAAAAAGCAGTCTCTACTATTTTGTAAACTAATTGCAAAAAAAGAAATTTTATGTTATTTCTTCTATACTCTGCAAAATCAGGGAAAAGGGAGAGGAAGCCATCGTGGGTTCAGTCTGAGGACAGGCCTTAGCCCTTCTCTAGGTTAATATACAACTGCTGGTGGATATAACAGCTCTTAGACTTCCCAGCCTCTAGAAGTCTGAGAAATAAATTTCTGTTGTTTATAAGCTGCCCAGTCTGTGGTATTTTGTCATAGCAGTATGAATGAACTAAGGTAACATTAAATAGCGATTTTAACCAAAAATTATGATGATGATATATTGGAGGATGGGAAAAGGTTAAGTGTATGTATTTGGTAAAGCAGAAAATGGGCATATAAGATAGAACCACAGTTCCAATAGCCGGGCGCGGTGGTTCACACCTGTAATCCCAGCATTTTGAGAGGCCAAGGCAGGCGGATCACCTGAGGTCAGGTGTTAGAGACCAGCCTGGCCAACGTGGTGAAACCCCCATCTTTACTAAAAATACAAAAATTAGCTGGGTGCAGTGGCAGATGCCTGTAATCCCAGCTACTCAGGAGGCTGAGGCAGGAGAACCACTTGAACCCGGGAGGTGTAGGTTGCAGTGAGCTAGATCATGCCACTGCACTCTAGCCTAGATGACAAGAGCAAAACTCCAGCTCAAAAAAAAAAAAAAAAAAAAGTCAATAGATCATACTTAACATTGAAAAAATCAAGAAATAGTCCTATATATAATATACTTTATATATATACTTTTATATGTTATATACTTTAGATATATATACTTTATATGAGAGAAATGTTTAAACATAGAAGTAAATAGCAGATGAAATAGCTAGAGTTGAGAGGGTTGCTTTGGGGAGTAAGAATTTAGGATGGGGTAACGGACTGCTTTTACATTATAAAACTAGTAATACTTTTTTGTCCCTATAAATGTTGTGGTTTGCTAAACAATATAAATCAAATATATCTAAATAAATACATTAAATGTTTGGCAAAAAAAAAACCCCGCAGGACTTGCTTACTGGTGGTTTGGATGTTACAGGATTGGATTGAGAGGAAGTGAGAAGGAATCTAGGATGATCCTTGGGCTCTTGCTTGAACAAGTGGATGATGACGACATCTGTTGAGAAAGAAAAGGCTGGAGGAGCATTGCAGTGGGAAAGCAGATATATTAAATCTGTGATGCTCACTAGACTTCCAAATGGAAGCATCAGGGAAACAGCTGGATATCCCAGTCCTGAGCAAGAGGTAAGAGGTCCAGGCTAGAAATAAAAGTATGCTGGAAATTATTATTTGGATGGTAGACATCGACCATGGGACGAGTAAGATCATGCAGGCAGACATGACACAGGAATAATTCTATAATTTTAGGCTCAGACTAGAATCTAAGACAGTCCAATATTTAGGCGTTTGATGGTGAAAAAGGGCCTCCCAAAGTGCCGGGATTACAGGTATGAGCCACCATAGCCAGATTCAATCTACATCTTTTAAATGGGAAATTTAGTCCATTTACATTCAAGGTTATTACTTAAAATAGGTGAGGACTTATTTTTGTCATTTTATTGTTTTCTAATTGTTTTGTATATTATTTGTTCCTTACTTCCTCTCCTATTGTTTATGTCTGGAATTGAGTGGTTTTCTGTAGTGATAAGATTTGACTGCTTTCTCTTTCTTGTTTATATATCAGCTCTACCAATTAGTTATACAGTCAGTTTTGCATGTTTTTATGATGGTGGTTATCGTCTTTTCTTCCCAATGTAAAACTCCACTGAGCATTTCTTATACAGCTGATCCAGTGGTAATGAATTCTCTGTTTTTGCTTATCTGTGAACAATTTTATTTCTCCTTCATTTCTGAAGAATAGCTTTACTGGGTATATATTCTTGCCTGACAGCTTTTTTCTTTCAGTACTTTGCATATACTATCCCATTCTCTCCTGGCCTATAACAGGGTTTCCGCTGGGAGAAATCTATTAGTCTAATGAGGATTCTCTTACATGTGACTTGACATTTTTCCCTTCCTGCTTTAAATTATTTCTTTGTCTTTGACTTTTGACAATGTGACTATAATGTGCTTCAGAGAGGACCTATTTGGGGTTATTTGAGCTTCCAGCACCCGGATATCCATCTCTCTCCTAAGACTTTCGGAGTCTTTCTGCTATTATTTCATTAAATATGTTTTCCTCACCTTTTCTCTTCTCTTTTCCTTCTGAAATGCCCACACTATGAATATTTGTCCACTTAATAGTGTCCCACAAATCCTGTAGGCGTTCTTCTTTTTTTTCCGTTTTGTTTTGTCTGCCTGTGTGATTTCAAAAGACTTGTCTTCAAGTTTAGAAATTCTTCTGCTTGGTCTAGTCTGTTGTTAAGTATCTCCATTGTTATTTTTTATTTCCTTCATTGAATTCTACAGCTCTAGAATTTTTATTGGACCCTCTGTTATATACTCTGTTAAATTTCTCATTCAAATCATGAATTATTTTCCTGATTTCATTGAATTGTCTATTTGTAGTCTCTTGTGTCTCACTGAATTTCCCTACGATTATTATTTCAAATTCTTTTTCTGACATTTCATATATTTCCTTATGATTGAGATCTGTACTGGAGAATTACTGTTTTCCTTTGTAGGTGACATGCCTATCAACAGATAAATGGGTCAAGAAAAACTGGTGTATATACACACAATGGAACACACTGTTTAGCCATTAAAAAAAATTCTGAAATCCTAACTGGGCACAGTGGCTCATGCCTGTAATCTCAGCACTTTGGGAGGCCAAGGTTGGAGCATTTCTTGAGTCTGGAAGTTCAAGACCAGACTAAGAAACATGAGACCCCCATCTCTACAAGAAAATTTTAAAATTATCCGGGCATAGAGGCGCACTCCTTTAGTCCCAGCTACTTGGGAGGCTGAGGTGGGAGGATAACTTGAGACTGGGAGGTAAAGGCTGCAGTGAGCCATGATTGCACTACTGCAATCATGTAGTAGTGCCTGGGTGACAGACCAAAAGTGTCTCAAAAAAAAAAAAAGAAATTCTGTCGTTTGTGGCAACATAGATGAGCTTGGAGGACATTATGTTAGGTAAAATAAGCCAGGCACAGAAAGATAAGTAACACTGTTATCATTCATATGTGGAAGCTACAAATATTGATCCTGTAGAAGTAGAGATTAGAATACTTGTTACTAGAGGCTGGGGAGGGTAGGAGAAATAGGGGAACAGCCAAAGGTTGGTTAATGGATACAGAAGTACAGTTAGACAGGAGAAATAAGTTTTAGTGTTTTATAGCACAATAGAGTGACTACAACCAACAGCAATTGATTGTATTATTAAAATAGCTAGAGGAGCAGATTTTGAATGTTCTCAACACAAAGAAATGATAAACGTTTGAGGTAATGGATATGCTAATTACCCTGATTTATTACATTATATTACAAATATTACACTGTATCCCATAAATATGTGCAATCATTATTTGTCAATTAAAACTAATAATAAAGGCCAAAAATAAAATATAAAAATAAATAAAAATGTAAAAATCAAAATTACAAAATCATGTGCTTCCTTTTCACTAGAAAGGAATTTTCACTAGATATTAAGGTTACTAGGGGTTAAGAATTTTAGGCTAGGTGTGGTGGGTCACATCTGTAATCCTAGCACTTTGGGAGGCCAAAGCAAGAGAATCACTTGAGCCCAGGAGTTTGAAACCGGCCTGGGTAACATAATGAGACTCTGTCTCTACCAAAAAAAAATGTTTAAATAGCTGGGTGCAGTGGCGTGCACCTGTAGTCCCAGCTACTTAGGAGGGTGATGTGGAAGGATTGCTTGAGTCCAGGATGTTGAGACTGCACTTAAGCCATGATCACACCACTACACTCCAGCCTGGGTGACAGAGCAAGACCCTGTCTCTAAAAAACAAATGTTTAAGAATTCTAATTCGCTTGAGCCCAGGAGTTCAAGACCAACCTGTGCAACATAGTGAGACCCCATCTCTACAAAAAATTTTTAAAATTAGCCAGGCTTGGTGGCATGTGCCTGTTGTCCCAGCTGCTTGGGAGACTGAGGTGGGAAGATGGTTTGAGCCCCAGAGGCAGAGGTTCAGTGAGCTGAGATCATGCCATTGCACTCCAGCACGAGACCCTGTCTCAAAGGGGGAAAAAAACCAAAACACTTAGGCACCATGATAAAACCCCTTTTCAACCAAAAATACAAAAAAAAAAAAAATTAGCCCAGCATGGTGGCATACATCTGTAGTCCCAGCTACTCAGGAGGCTGAAGTAGGAGGACTACTTGAGCCCAGAAGGCAGAGGTTACAGTGAGGCAAGATCACACCATTGCACTCCCAGTCCAGGTGACAGAGACTTCATCTCAAAAAAAAAATTAATAAAAAAGAATTGTAATTAATACATGTAATAAAGACTACCAGATGTAGTAAAGATGAAAGAAAATAACTCAGCCGGGTGTGATGGCTCAAGCCTGTAATTCTAGCACTTTGGGAGGCCAAGGCAGGTGAATCACTTAAGGCCAGGAGTTCAAGACCAGCCTGGCCAACATGGCAAAACCCTCTCTCTACTAAAAATAGAAAAAAAAATTAGCTGGGTGTGGTGGCACACACCTGTAATCCCAGCTACTTGGGAGGCTGAAGGACAAGAATCATTTGAACCTGAGAAGCAGAGGCTGCAGTGAACTGCTGAGATTGAACCACTGAATTCCAGCCTGGGTGACAAAGGAAGACTCTGTATCAAAAAAAAAAAAAAAAAAAAAAAAAAAAAAGAAAACAACTGTATATTAAAAATGTAATTTAAAAGTAGGTGTGTTTTCAGCAAGAAAAAGTATGTAAGGAATGTGTTTCCTTTAAAGGAAAAAGAAAATGGTGTTATCTTGAAAACAAGATGATTGTTCCAGAATAATAAAGAAGAAAACAAGTAAGACACAAACTGAACAAATATAGAGAGTTGTAAAAGATCTGCAAGAAAGGGCATATTGAGGAAGAGCAAGATGGCAGAATAGGAGACTCCACTAATTGTCCCCTCCTCCCTGGCAAGGATACCAATTTAACAACTATCTACACACACAAAAAAAGCACCTTCATTAGAACTAAAAATCAGGTGAGCACTCATAGTACCTGGATTTAACTTCATATTGCTGAAAGAAGGGCTGAACAGGTAGGAAAAACAGTCTTAAATCGCTAACGCCATCCCTCCATCCCCCAGCAGCAGCAGCATGGCGTGGAGAGTATTTCTGTGCACTGGGGAGAGGGAGAGCACAGCAATTTTGAAGTACCTAACTCCGTGGTGCCCTGTTATATTAGAAAACAAAACCAGACCAAACTCAGTTAATGCCCACCCATGGGGGGAGCATTTAAAGCAGCCCTAGCCAGAGGGGAATTGCCAATCCCAGTAGTGTGAACTTGAGTCCCTGCAAGCCTCGCCACAATGGGCTAAAGTGCTCTGGGGCTCTAAAGAAACTTGAAAGGCGGCCGGGCGCGGTGGCTCAAGCCTGTAATCCCAGCACTTTGGGAGGCCGAGACGGGTGGATCACGAGGTCAGGAGATCAAGACCATCCTGGCTAACCCGGTGAAACCCCGTCTCTACTAAAAAATACAAAAAATCTAGCCGGGCGAGGTGGCGGGCGCCTGTAGTCCCAGCTACTCGGGAGTCTTGAGGCAGGAGAATGGCGTGAACCCGGGAGGCGGAACTTGCAGTGAGCTGAGATCCGGCCACTGCACTCCAGCCTGGGCGACAGAGCGAGACTCCGCCTCAAAAAAAAAAAAAAAAGAAAGAAACTTGAAAGGCAGTCTAGGCCACAAGGACTGCAACTCCTAGACGAGTCCTAGTGCTGAACTGGGCCCAAAGTCATTGGACTGCGGAGACACACAACTTACTGAGACATGAGCTGGGGTGGCTAAGGGAGTGCTGATACCAGGCAGTTTTAAAAAACTAAAGTTGATGGATATAAAGTCAGTAAAGCCCCTTGGATATTACCAAAGGTCTGACTAAAATATCATATTTTAAAACTTACATAGAATTAATACCTGTGTTGCATTTATATAAATAGATCTACCTTGATGAAACTAGACTTATTCTGTTAAAAAAATTTAACTGTGACTATTTTTTATAAAAATGAGAGTGACTATTAAAAAGACTACACTTCACTAGAAAACTGTAGAGCACCAATTACCAAATTCTAATCCTGTTTATTTTGTTTAAGATTTGTTATCCATCTATAAACTGGATTGAATCCTGAAGTTCTCTAGTTTCATTAAAAACTAAAACTGCCCTTTTCTCAAGTCCTAAAAGCTGAAACTGAATGACTTCAAACTTCAGAAAAAATCACTGCAACAGACCATGTATAGACAACCTTTATGCCTGCTGCTATATGAGTTCAACAGAACACTACCTAATGACACAACCAGCTCTCAAATGCCATCTCCATTCCACCATCTAGATACTTCAAACTCAAATCTATAAATCTTGACCTTCCAGACACAAAGACTAAGGTCATAATTTGCTCCAAATATTAATCTTTGTTTTTCCTTTGTTTTCATAGAATAACAACTTGAATTCTCTTCAAGCAATATAATCTGAAATGAACAATTTAGCCTCAAAAGTACTCCAAAACAGAAGTGCTTGACACCTCACAGTTTAACAAAGAAGAGCTTGTGCTTTTATTGATTTAAAAAAAGTTTTACCAGGGATGGTGGCTCATACTTATAATCCCAGCACTTTGGGAGGCCAAGGTGGGCAGATCATTTGAGCCTAGAGCTTTGAGACCAGGCTGGGCACCGTGGCGAAACCCCATCTCCAAAAAAAATACAAAAATTAGCCAGGTGTGATGGCACATGCCTGTAATCCTAGCTACTTGGGAGGCTGAGGTGGGAGGATCCCTTGTGCCTAGGAGGTCAAGGCTGCAATGAGCCTTGATTGCACCACTGCACTCTAGCCTGGGTGACAGAGTGAGACCCTGTCTCAAAAAAAAAAAAAAAAAAAATGTTGTTTCTATGTCAATAAATTAGAAATTATTGCCCCACAGGATAACTGGAAAGCCACATAAAGGAGAATGAAACTGAATCCTCATCTCTCATCTTAAACAAAAAACAACTCAAGATGGATCAGGGACTTAAATCTTAAGACCTGAAACTATAAAAATTCTAGAAGATAACACTGGGGAAAAAACCCTTCTAGACATTGGCTTAGGCAAAGACTTCATTACTAAGAACCCAAAAGCGAATGCAAAAAAAACAAAGATAAATAGGTGGGACTTAATTAAACTAAAGAGCTCCTGCACAGCAAAAGGAACAGTCAGCAGAGTAAACAGACAACCCACAGAGTGGGAGAAAACCTTCACAATCTATACATCCAAAAAAGGACTAATATCCAGAATCTACAGGGAACTCAAACAAATTAGCAAGAAAAAAACAAACTATCCCATCAAAAAGTGGGCTAAGGACATGAATAGACAGTTCTCAAAAGAAGATATACAAATGGCCAACAAACATATGAAAAAATGCTCAACATCACTAATGATCAGGGAAATGCAAATTAAAACCACAGCGTGATACATCCTTATTGTTGCAAGAATGGCCATAATAAAAAAATAATAGATGTTGGTGTGGATGCGGTGATCAGGGAACACTTCTACATTGCTGGTGGGAATGTAAACTAGTACAACCACTGTGGAAAACAGAGTGGAAATTCCTTAAAGAGCTAAAAGTAGAACTGCCATTTGATCCAGCAATCCCACCACTGAGTACCCAGAAAATAAGTCATTATACAAAAAAGATACTTGCACACACGTTTATAGCAACAGAATTCACAATTGCAGAAATATGGAACCAACCCAAATGCCCATCAATCAACGAGTGGATATATATGATGGAATACTACTCAGTCATAAAAAGGAGTTAATGGATTTGTAGCAACCTGGATGGAACTGGAGACTATTATTCTAAGTGAAGTAACTCAGGAATGGAAAACCAAGTATCACATGTTCTCACTCGTAAGTGGGAGCTAAGCTATGAGGATGCAAAGGCATAAGAATGATACGATGGACTTTGGGGACTCAGGGAAAAGGGTGGGAGGAAGGTGAGGGATAAAAGACCACAAACTGGGTTGAGTGTACACTGCTCAGGCGATAGATGCAGCAAAATACCGCAAGTCATCACTAAAGAACTTACTCATGTAACCAAATACCACCTGTTCCCCCAAAAACCTATGGAAATAAATTGTTCAAAAAAGGAATTATTGCCCCCAATTCAAAGGATCTTAAACAAATTTAAGTTCCTCATCAGATAGGTGTGGTCTACCTGATCCACTGATTTATTTAATTGGTTAACTCTTGGCTTTTTGTATTTTTAGTAGAGACAGGGTTTCACCATACTGGCCAGGCTGGTCTTGAACTCCTGAGCTCAATGTCTGCTCCAGAGAATTTTTCAATTCTTGGCTGTTATTCTCCTTATAATCATGATTTCCAGCTCTGTAGTCCATTGTATCCTCTCAAGGGGTTTGAATGCTTTCCAGCAGCATTCAGGTGTGAGACCCTAACCACTCACACATCAAATAATTGCTATCAGGATTAGACAATTAGAAGAACTCAACAACCCCACCACTCAAGCCTATGATGACTCTGCAATTGCAGATAATGATGACTACCTGACCTTCCATTCCAACGCAACTGTTGAGAGTGACATCTACACGATTCTTTGTTCCAGTAACTAGTCAATAATGGTAACCTGGTTACCGAGAGTAATGCTATACTGTTTGGTCATACTCTCAGCTTGCTGGGAGAATGACCAAAAGCGGGGAACTGTTAAAGTAAATTTAAAGGGGTACTAGGCCTGAAGAATTCCTGAGCAGACAAAACCAGTGAGGCTTCGTAACGAGACCTAAACCTTGCTTGATTTGCAAACATAAGTGGAACTTGACGTTTTTCTTATAAATGCCTATATTAAGGAAAAACAAATCATAAGCTCAACCAGTCAGAAATAGCCAACACACTTATACTATATAACCAAGGACTTTCCAACAGGATAGGCCAAATAAGGCAATTGTATAATTGCAACCAATCAAATAATGTATTGATTTTGTTTCTGCATTTACCCCATAAATACTTGCCCCTGATGGCTTGCCGCCAGAACAGACTTCTTCAGTTCGGTGTTTGCCAATTCATCAATTGCTTCTTACTCAAATAAACTCAAAAATATTATCATGCCTCAGATTTTTCTTTAACGCAAAGAATTAGGGGCCACACACCTGCAGCCTGAGGAATTGGAGTCTACCAACAACCTGAATGAACTTGGAAGTGGATCCTTGCCCCAAGCCTCCAGACATGAGTCCAGCCCAGCTGACACCTTGATTTTGGTCTTGTGGGACCCTGACCAGAGAACCAGCTGAGCCCACCAGGACTTCTGACCTGTAAGATAAGAAATAGATATTGTCCAAGTGCGGTGGCTCATACCTGTAATCCTAGCACTTTGGGAGGCTGAGGCAGGAGGATTGCTTGAACTAAGGAGTTTGAAACCAGCCTGGGCAACATATGAGACCTCATCTCTATCATTTTTTTAAAAAATAATAATAAAATAAATGGGTATTGTTTTTTAGGCACTAGATTTTGGGGCATGTGTTATACAGCAATAGAAAACATGGTGGGAAAATAAACGAACCAGGGAAACATAATAGAAATGCTGGGCAGTGCTGAGTATGTCCATCTGAGGTCTGTGGTCGTGAACATAAAGTGGACCTAATCAGGTGATCTGTATCTTCCAACTGCATGAGTGCAAGCACAGGGAGGTGGAGAAGATGGCTTCAGCAAGGGTCCAGGTGTTTCTGGGCAAGAGCAGTAGAGAGAAGGAGGGGCAAAAAATGAAGGAAGTTGGCAAAGGAGAGAGTCTAATGAGGCATTGTAGAGTCTGCTGTGTAAGGATGTGAAGATGCTGGCAGGTGGGCAGATGACCCACAATGAGAAAGCGACTCAAGAGGTCCAAAGTGGCAGGCCAGAGAGCTGGAAGGATCGTCCACATGGCTGCAGACATCCCAAGATGACGAAGGAGAAGGGCAGAGAGGAAGACAATGGGCCAGGAGCCAGTTGTAAAGGAGATGAAGTTCCCTGAAGCCAGCAGCTGCCAGCAACAAAAGATGGCGATACCAAAACCAGACACCAGGAGCTCCAGAGAGCAGGGCTGCTTACCGGAAGAGAGGTAAGCAAGACACTTATCCCCATCACCTGTCAATGTGACCGCACCTGGAAACGGGCTCTGCAGGTGGAATCAAGTTAAGATGAGGTGGGCCCTAATCTAATGACTAATATCATAAAACAAGGGAAAGTTGGACACAGGGGAACAGCAGACAGAGAGAAGAAGGCCATGTGAAGATGGAGGCGGAGATTGGAGTGATGCAGTCACAAATCAACAAACACCTGAGGCTCCAGAAACTGGAAGAGGCAAGGAAGGATCTCCCCTAGAGGCTTCAGAGGGAGCATGGCCCTTCTGACACCTCGATTGCAGACTTCCAGCCTCCAGAACTAGGAGAGAATGAAGCTGTCATTTTAAACCACCTGGTCGTGGTAATTTGTATGGCAGCCCATGCAAACAAATATCCCACCTCCTGACTCTGTGGCATGTGAGGGTAAGAGAAAAGCAGGCTCTGTTTCAGAGGGCTTCAGGGGGAATAATGTCCTTAGGGGAAAGTGAGTTTCACTTAAGCCAAGAAAATCAAGAGAAGCTTTGGAGGAGGGCTTGAGGACAAAGTGGGGCTTGCTCAGCCCAGAGCAGTGCCAAGGCCATGAGAGGGTGCAGGGGGAGAGGAAAGGGTGAGGCCTGGCTCAGATAAGGAGATGCAACAGGAGAGACACGAGCTGTGGTGATTATGGATTACCTGGGCTCTCCAGACTCATAGGGACTGAGATGGACAGGGAGGACCCGTATGACAGTCAAGTGAGACAGTCACTGAGAGGACAGGTAATCCATTTACAGTACAGGCCTGATACTTTTTCCACCATACTTTCCATGTGGGAGTCGCTGCACCTTCTGTGGTGTGGTCACCTGCAGAGAGGGGCCGTGGCACGGTCAGGAGACTGCACCCTCCTGCTGCAGGGCCTTCTGGGGCAGCTCCACCGTTAACTCAGTTGTGACTCAGCCTCTTTGATCCTCTGTGATCTCTGATGATGGCAGCCATCATCAGCCCAGACTACTCTGGGCTCAGACTTTGGAACTTTACAGCTTTATACTTTCCTGCCATCCATGTTGCTGTACAATATGGTAGCCACTAGCTATATGAGACTAAACTTAAACCAATTAAATTTACATACATTTAAAATTCAGTTCCTCAGTCACACCAGCCACATTTCAAGTGCTCAGTGGCCACATGAGACTAGTAGTTGGCGTCCTGGATAGAGCGGAAATCATTTTCCGTCATCACAGAAAGTTCTATTGGACAGCGCTGGACTAGACGGTGCATATGGGGTGTCTGAAGCACTGCCTTCTCAAGGCAGAGCTGCTACGTGCTCGCTGCACTCATGTAGGGAGGCGGAACAAGAGGAAGGGCCCTTGTAGGAACCTCTCTGCCTGGCTCCCTGAGACAAACGTCAGCTTACCTTCAGCCCAGGAATGCTCAGAACGCACCCCCACCTCAGAGTCCAGGACACAGCGCCATGAGGCCCGAAGAGAGGGAGGTTTTTCTTTTTTTTTCTTTTTTGAGACAGAGTCTCGCACTCTCTGCCAGGCTGGAGTACAGTGGCGCGATCTGGGCTCACTGCAAGCTCCGCCTCCCGGGTTCACGCCATTCTCCTGCCTCAGCCTCCCAAGTAGCTGGGACTACAGGCGCCCGCCACCACACCCGGCTAATTTTTTGTATTTTTAGTAGAGACAGGGTTTCACCGTGTTAGCCAGGATGGTCTCCATCTCCTGACCTTGTGATCAGCCCGCCTTGGCCTCCCAAAGTGCTGGGATTACAGGCATGAGCCACCGCGCCCGGCCGGAGGTTTCTCTTTACAGCTAGCCCAAGGCCCACCACTTCCACCATTCCTTATTTCCTGCCTCAGCACAGCTGACAGCAGAAGTCCACTTCCTCCAGAGGAGCACGGACATCACACAGGCACAGCGCCCCTACCCCAGCAAACCACTCACGTGCTCACAGCACATGTCAAGTCAGAACATCCAGAAATGTCTATCGGGTCCCTACGTCTAGAGACCACCCAGTTCCTTCTCACCTCTGGCTCTCTGACGAGGCAAAGCCCTCCCTAGCCCTCTCTGTCTTGCTCCTCAGCTCCTGTGAACACCTGCTGGGCCAAGCCCTGGCAACAGTGTTCCACACAGCGCACTGAACACTCGGGGAGAAGAAACGCCTCTCTCCCCCATCACCGTCTAAAAAGTAAGAAGCCACAAAAACACAATTCCCACTCACGCATTTAACATTCTGCGCTCAGATCACTGGTGGATATGGCTTTGGCTTTGTACTTAGGAAATAAAGCCGTTTGTAGTGATTTTCCCAAAGCAAAGAACAGTCACCCCCAAGAAGAACTGAAAAACCGAAGTCTCTTCCTCTAGAAAGTGAAAAGTGCTTGCTTTTTTTTTTTTTTTTTTTTTTTTGAGACAGGGCCTCGTGTCATCCAGGCTGGAGTGCAGTGGCATGATCAAGGCTCACTGTAACCTCTTCCTTCTGGGCTCAAGTGATCCTTCCACCTCAGCCTTCCAAGTAACTGAGGCTACAGGCCTGTGCCACCACTCCTGGCTAATTTTTTGTAAAGACAGGGTTTCTCCATGTTGCCCAGGTTGGCCTCAAACTACTGGGCTCAAGCAATCCACCCACCTCGGCCTCCCAAAGTGCTGGGATTATAGGCGTGAATCACCACTCCTGGCTGCAGCCTTTTTTTTTTTGAGATGGAGTCTGGCTCTGTTGCCAGGCTGGAGTGCAGTGGCACAATCGCGGCTCACTGCAACCTCTGCCTCCCGGGTTCAGGTGATTCTCCTGCCTCAGCCTCCCAAATAGGTGTGACTACAGGCGCCCGCCACCATGCCCAGCTAATTTTTTGTATTTTTAGTAGAGATGGGGTTTCACCATGTTGGCCAGGATGGTCTTGATCTCTTGACCTTGTGATCCACATGCCTCGGCCTCCCAAAGTGCTGGGATTACAGGTGTGAGCCACCGCACCCAGCCTGCAACTTTTAAATAGTTTTTCCTGCTTCCCCTTACCAAGGTTTTGAAAATCATAGGATCTAATCTCAAGCCAGGTCCCCCAAAAGCTGTTTTGAAGACCATGATGGGGCCAGTGAGAGCAATAACTGGAAATCCTCAAATCAGAAGGTATTGGATGTCTGGATTAACAACTTGACCCAAAGAGAACATCTAACTATACATCATCTGCATCAAAACAAACTGGATTTACGAGAATGGTAACTGCAGGGAAATCCTAAAAACATTAAATCACCCAGGGATACGTGGAAATTACACAATACACGCTACTGCTAATTTCAGATCTGTTGTTGAAAATTTATTTACTGTGCAAAATTTTAGTTGTGATTTTAGTGAAGAGCGAGTATTTATCAGGCATTTCATAGGTCATTCAGTTTTCTGAATCTTATCTTTTATCAAGAATCTTCACCTGCAAAACCTCCCACTGTTTCAGCAACCTAACCCTGTGATTAGGAAGGGAATACTCTCAAACCAGGAGAAGTATAACAATAAAACCCCAAACTACGACAGAAGCAATGTGGGTGAAAAGGGGGAAACTTGGGGGGGGGGGCTAAAGATGTAGAATCCATGGCCCCCACTGGATATAGGGAATATGATGACATCTTACAATATTATTCGTAGTTTCTTCCCCTTCTCCCCTATAACCTCACTTTGAGCAGCCCAGCTTTTGTGCTGATGCCTTAGTGAAAAGACACAACAACAAAAACGAGGGGAAATGGAAAGCCACTTCTGACTTTTGAATTTCAATCGCCTAGGCAGGTCCTTAGGAAAACAGAAAGGACCCCCAGTCTGGATAGAAGATGTGCAGGAAATATTCTGGATAAAGCAAGGCCTCGCACTGATTTCACCCCAGTTCCATGGCACGAGCACAACTCACAGGCAAGAGCCAACGGGAATGCAGTGACTGCACAGACAGTGGTAGGTTCTGTCCTCAGGCACCTGAGTTCAGAAAGACAGCAAAACCCCCAAGTAGGTTTTCGAGATCTGATGGCAGTGGAACCCCAGACCTAAGGAGACAAGACCCCCAAAAGAAGACATAGCTGCAGAGTGCAGCCTATTGTGGAGGCAGCTTGAACCACGGACAGTGCCACACTGTCTCATGCTACTCCAGGGCATGGGAGCAGCAGAATGAACCCTGTGTTCAAGAGCAACTGAGAGGTAGCACAGAGACACCAGACCTAAAGAGGCCATGCAAGCAGGAGCCAGGCAGAAGATATGTCAGAGGACTCTGGGTGACCACTTAATAACAGAACCCACTTCCGCCAGTGCTTTGGCAAAATATATACATAAGAGACACCCTCCCAGAATTAAGGCAATCCCTGGAGAGAGGGGAGATTCCACCAATGGATTAAAATTAAGCATCCAACATTCCAGGAGAACAGGAGCTGGCTCAGAATAGAAACATAAGAGCCAGGCACTGTGGCATAGATCTGTAATCCCAGCTACTTGGAGGCTGAGGTCAGAGGATCCCTTAAACCCTGGAGTTCGAGACTAGCCTGCGCCACATAGCGAGACTCAGTCTCAGAAAAATAAAAAAAATGTGTAAAAAAAAAATTACAAATGTAGTTATACAAAAACAATGTTATATTTATGCTCCCACATATCTGAGTCTGTAGAATAAGTTAATACCACTATAAGAATCAAGGGACTGTGGCCAGGCGCAATGGCTCACATCTGTAATCCCAGCACTTTGGGAGGCCAAGGCGGGTGGATCACCTGAGGTCAGGAGTTCGAGACCAGCCTGGCCAACATGGCAAAACCCCATCTCTACAAAAATACAAAAATTAGCCGGGCATGGTGGCAGGTGTCAGTAATCCCAGCTACTCGGGAGCCTGAGGCAGGAGAATCACTTGAATTGGGAAGGTGAAGTTTGCAGTGAGCCGAGGTCGCGCCACTGAACTCCAGCCTGGGCAACAGAGCAAGACTCCATCTCCAAAAAAAGAAAAGAAAAAAGAATCAAGGGACTGAGAGAAGCTAGAAACTACCAAATTTCTGGCCAGGGAACTGGACAGATGGTGGGGCCATTCATGGATGTGGGGGAATAAAGAAAGGGGGCAAACTGAGTGAAAAATGCTGAGTTGAAGGTTTGGGCATGTCAAGGCTGAGATGCTGATGAGGCATCTAGGGATGTCAGGAGGCAGGTGGATAATTATGACTGCTGCTCAGGAATGAGGCCTGCTTGAAAATACAGATTTTTTGCATCATCAGCCTATACAAATAGCACCTGACAGATGAGTAGTAGCTCCGAGTGATGACCTTACATACTCAGTATGAGCCAGGCATTGTTGTAAGCTTTTTATGCCTACTGACTCATTGGATCCTCAGATGAGAACCCTGTGAAGCAGGTATTACTACTATGTTGGGTTTTGTTTGTTTGTTTGTTTGTTTGTTTGTTTGTTTTTGGGACAGAGTCTCGCTCTGTTGCCCAGGCTGGAGCATGGTGGTGTGATCTCAGCTCACTGCAAGCTCCGCCTCCCAGGTTCACACTATTCTCCTGCCTTCAGCCTCCCAAGTAGCTGGGACTACGCCACCACGCCTGGCTAATTTTTTTGTATTTTCAGTAAAGACAGAGTTTCACTGTGTTAGCCAGGATGGTCTCTATCTCCTGACCTCGTGATCCGCCCACCTCAGCCTCCCAAAATGCTGGGATTAGAGGTGTGAGCCACTGCGCCCAGCCTATCTTTCTTTTTTAAGTGGCGATGTCTCCTTACGTTGCCCAAGCTGGACTAGAACTCCTGAGCTCAAGCCATCCTCCCACCTCAGCCTCCCAGGCTGCTGGGACCACAGGCACATGCTACCATGCCCAGCCTCACTTTGGTAAATATATGAAGAAACGGATATAAATGTTTCAGGTCTCACAGCTAGGAACCAGAGAAATCAGAAGTTATCCCAGTAAATCTACAACCTGCACATATAACAGCCACTGTGCTATACTCTGCCTTAAAGGAGGATAAAGGAACACCAGGGGAAAAGGAGAATGAGGAGGTGACGGCTGTCAGGAGGAAAACCAGAAAAGCAGTGTGTCCACAAAACCTAAAGGAGGAGACAGCTGAGGGAGGAAATGGTTGGAGGTATCAGATTTGTAGGTGGTCAAGTGACTGATTACAACTAAAAAGTGCCCATTGGAATTAGCGTCTAGATCAGTGATGATGCCTAACAGAAGTGTCCTGAGATTAGAGGGAGAGCAGACATGTTGCGGATGCTGCATAGACTAGGAGGTGGGGAAATACAGCATGCACAACTCTGCCAAGAAAATTGGGAAGAGGGGAGAGCTAGAACCTAAGTTAAAGATTTTCATTTTTTAAAGAGGAAGGGTGTGGAGCCTTTTACACGGCAAAGGAAAAGTCAGTAGAAAATGGAAGTTTTAAAGAGATAGGTCTCCAAACATGTGCAAGCAATTGTGAGTGGGATGTGATTGGAGACACTTTCAAGTCATGATTTCTAACCTCAGCTGGGCCCCTGATGCTGCCTGACAACCACACTGCATTTGTGGGAATTCGAGTCCAGTCACTGCCCCACTCTCTCACACAGCAGTTCTCAAAGGGTCATCCCCATACAGGCGACTGCAGCATCACCTGGCACTTGTTAGAAATGCAGATTCCTGGGCCCATCCTAGACCTACTGAATCAGAATGTCTGGGGGAAGCGAGGGCTTTTTTTTCTTTCTTTTGAGATAGCATCTCACTCTGTAGCTCAGGCTGGAGTGCAGTGGCACGATCACAGCTCATTGCAGCCTTGACCTCCCAGGCTCAAGCAATCCTCCCATCTCAGCCTCCTAAGTAGCTGGATCACAGGCGCACACCACCACACCCGGCTAATTTTTTTTATTTTTTGAAGAGACAGGGTCTCTCTATGTTGCCCAGATTATGGGAGGGCTTTAATAGGCTCTCTAGGTGGTTTTGGTACACACTAAAGTTTGAGAATTACTGCTCTCAGTGACTTTTTTAGAACTCCTCCTCCAGGTTCAAACTTCTAAGCCTTTCCCTTCATCCTCACAGTCAGCTGACCCTGCTTCCTAATTCACAAAGAGGAAAAAAAAAGGCCACGAAGAGATAATATCCACCAGCTTCCCCTACATCAATCCGCCTTCCCACATCTGTGCCCAAATATCATGCCTTCTCTCTTTTTACTTTGCATGAGCCATCAGTCCTCTAACCGAAGCCAGCCCCTCTGCTTCTGGACTCTGTCCAGTCCCTTCTCCCCTCATCAGGGACATTTCTCCAGAAGTTCTCCTCACTCCCCACTGCATTGTCAATTTTCACTCTCTACTGGCTCTTCCCCATCAGCATATAACATATAACTATTTTTTCCCACTTAAGAAGTTTTCTTGACCTCACTTCTCCTTTTAGCTCCCAGCCAATTTCCCTCCTTCCTTTACAACAAAACTCCTCCAAAGAGTTGCCTCCAAAGAGTTGTTTCCAGCCCTCTCCTCCCATTCTTTCTTAAACTCATCAGCGATCAGACTTTTACCCCCACCACTCCACCAAAACTGTTCTTGTCAAAATCACCAATGACCTTCAATCTTTGCTCTATATACTTTCCAGTGGGGGGGCAAGGGAGGGACAAAACATAAAACAAAAAAATCAATCAATCAATCAATTCTCAAACTCATCTTACTTACTTTACGGGCCACATTTGACACAATTGACCTTTCCCTCCTCCTCGGTAAGTTTCCTTCTCTTGGCCTTCAGCATACCACCATCTCTTGGGGTTTTTTTCCTCACTACACTGACCCTATGCCTCCGTCTCTCTGATGGTTCCAGCTGATCTCAAGCTCATATTGGAGAGCTCCAGAATTTAGTCCTTGCACATCTTTTCTATCTACACTTGCTCCCTTGGTAATTCTTCTCATCTCCTGGCTTTAAATAACTTCCATATGCTGATGACTCTCAATCTTTTATCGCCAGCCCAGACCACACCAAACTTACACATGCAGCTGCTTTCTTGACATCTCCATTTGGATGCCTAGGAGACATACGTTTTTTGTTTTTTTGTTTTTTTGAGGCTGTGTCTCGCTCTGTCATCCAGGCTAGAGTATAGTGGCACCATCTCGGCTCACCGAAACCGCTGCCTCCCAGGTTCCAGCGATTCTCTTACCACAGCCTTCCCCTTCTCAGTTAAAGTTCAGGTGAAAAATTCCTCCCTCCTCCCCACACTGCCTAATCCATCAGAAAATCCTGTTAGTCCACATTTAAAATACTTCTAAAATCCACCACTTTGCATCACCTCTCCTGCTACCACACTAACCAGACGCTCACAATGACCTCCTAAATGGTCTCCTGTTTCTGCTCTCTTCAGCAATGGTCTCGCGCTTCTGCTGTCTTCAGATCTGTTCTCTACACAGTAGCGAAAGGTAGGAGCCCTGTCCCTCCTCTGCTCAAAACAAGCTCGTCCAACCCGCAGTCTGCGGGCCATATGCGGCCCAACACAAATTCATAAACTTTCTTAAAACATTATGAGGTTTTGCCCGGCCCAGTGGCTCACGCCTGTAATCCCAGCACTTTGGGAGGCCGAGGTGGGCAGATCATGAGGTTAGGAGATCGAGACCATCCTGGCTAACACAGTGAAACCCCGTCTCTACTAAAAATACAAAAAATTAGCTGGGTGTGGTGGCAGACGCCTATAGTCCCAGCTACTTGGGAGGCTGAGGCAGGAGAATGGCGTGAACCCGGGAGGCAGAACTTGCAGTGGACCAAGATTGGGCCACTGTACTCCAGCCTGGGCGACAGAGCGAGACTCTGTCTCTTAAAGAAAAAAAAAAAAAAATGAGGATTTTTGGTGATTTTTCTAAAGCTCATCAGCTATCTTTAATGTTAAGTATATTTTATATGTGGCCCAAGACAATAATTCTTCTTCCACCATAACCCAGGGAAGCCGAAAGATTGGACACCCCTGTTTCAAAACCTTTCAATAGCTCCATAAAAGCCAAAGTCCTCAGAAAGGCCTTGGGAACATGCAGGTTGGGTCCTTCCCTTACCTCTCTGATCACATCTCCCACTCTTTCCCTATCTTTCTCTCTCTTCACTCCAGCCACATTGACTTTGTTCTTCCTCGAAAGTGGCAGGTCGCTCTCACCTCAGGACCTTTGTTTTTACTCTTCCCTCTGCCTAGAAGATTCTTTCCCCACATTTACATGTGGTTCACGCCTAGCCTCCCTCAGGTCACTTGAATGTTACCTTCTCCAAACACACCTCCTCCTTGCTTGATGTGCCCCCATAGCTCTTAGCCCATCTAACATATTACGTATTCTACTTATTTATTGTCCTGCTTCTACTAGAATGTAAGCTCCCTGAGGGCAGGGATTGTGCCTGTTTTGTTCCCTGCTATATCTCCAGTTTCTAGACGAGTGACTGGCATGTCCAATATCCATCTGTAAAATGAAGTGATGGAATGAGGGCCCTAAGGAAATATAACATGGTGAAACCCCATCTCTACTAAATACAAAAAATTAGCTGGGGCCGGGCCAACTGGCTCACGCTTGTAATCCCAGCACTTTGGGGGTCTGAGGCTGGTGGATCACCTGAGGTCAGGAGTTCAAGACCAGCCTGACCAACACAGTGAAACCCTGTCTCTACTAAAAATACAAAAATTAGCGAGGCATGGTGGTGGGTGCCTGTAATCCCAGCTACTCGGGAGGGTGAGGCACAAGAATCACTTGAACCCAGGAGGAGGTTGCGTGAGCTGAGATTGTGCCATTGCACTCCAGCCTGGACAACAGAGCAAGACTCTGTCAAAAGAAAAAAAACAGCCGGGTGTGGTGGTGCGCAACTGTAATTCCAGCTACTTGGGAGGCTGAGGCAGGAGAACTGCTTGAACCCAGAGGTTGCAGTGAGCTGAGATCATGCCATTGCACTCCAGCCTGGGCAACAAGAGCGACATTCCGTCTCAAAAAAAAAAAAAAAAAAAAAAAAAAAAGTTGAAATCGAGAAGGGAATCGTCTTGGACAAGAACAGGGGTGCCTCTTTCATTGCTCCTGGTAAGAATGGATTCAGACATGTTTGCAGGTAGAAATTTAAGTATTCTCCTCCTGATTGCATCTGATTTCTCTGGGAAATAGAAGAGAAGGAAGGACTTGAGGAGAGTAACAATGGAGAGAGAGATCTAGGGTGAAGATGGGAGGCGTTAAGGGCACCTGCAAGGGTTGATGGAGCAGCTGAAGTTGAAAACTTGGATTTGCCTTGGTACCCAGCTACCTGGTTGTGCAGTTTTCCTCATCAACATCGGGGGAGTGGGGAGAAGGTTACACAAAAGTAATGGGAGGGGCAAAAATTCAAGTTTTGTCTCGGCTTTTTCTTGAAAAGACCAAAGAGAATTCCTTCCATTGACTCAGTGCCTCCGTTTACCCACTCGGGCACTCATCACTAATCACTGGTCCCATGGAAGTAAAATGAGCGGTGAGTGTCTTTGAGAGTAAAGAAAAAGAGAAGAGGCTGAGGAACAGGGCCTCCCCCAGTCCGGTGAGAAGGGCAGTGGGGGATGTTTAGCCTTCCCTAAAAACTGGAAGTTGATATGCCCCGGGGCTCAAGTTCCGAGCCTTCTCCCATGACCCCTCTTCTTTCCCAATACCTTCCAGCTGCCCCGTCGTGTGACATTCCAGTCCACCTCTGTTCCTGCTCCACCCCCTCCAAACTCGCGCGCTTTTCCTCCACGTGGTTCTCTGTGTATATCGGTTGCCTGGGAGACCCCAGCCGGGCCGGGCTCTAATGACGCCACAATAGGAACAAGCCAATAGCCTTGACGCGACTCAGTGACGCGAGACGCGGGGTGTGGCTCTGCCGGCCCAGGCGCTATGAGGCGGCTGCCCGCTGGGTGGCGCCGATTTCCCGGGGAGGTCCCTTCTGGGACCCCGGCGGAGGTGGGAGAGAGGCAGGCAGGAGCCGTGGCCGGGGAGCTCTCTGCGTCAGCTGCGGACAGCGACGCGCCAGCGCCAGCCGGGACTCACCCGCAGCTCCATGCTTGTGCCCGGTTCGACTCGTCCATCCTCCAAGAAGAGGCAGGTACGTGCCACCTGTCGGGAATCGGGGAGGGGGGATTCGGGGATCAGTGCCGGTTTGGGGCTCAGAAAGTAAGGTGTTCACGACAGCCTGGGCAGAGTGAACACTAGAAATATAGGGAGAGAGCCGGCTGTGCAGGGACGCTCCAGCTGTGTCTGCCAGTTGTGTGAGGGCTGCTTGCTGACAGCCCAGGGTGCCAGGAAAAGCCATCTGTGTGTTGATCAGTGTATTCTAAGGAAATGCTGCTTCGGCGGGTCCTCCTCGCTGTGCCCTGGTATATCGGTGGTATGTGGCCCGAGAGTGACACTGACACCCCTCCCCATGTGTGCGTGCAGGTCACTCGGTGCTCTTAAAGCTCCCTGGGTTCTATCTGGTCAGTTTGCTAAAGGGGGTTGGGGGCAGGGGGTGTGCAACAATTAAGCAGAAAGGGAGATTTTCCACCAATCCCTAACCAGAAAAAGTCAGCTTTGAAATTCTCACCAATCCCAAACCAGAAGCATGCACGCGGTGCTCCGAAGAGAGCAACTTCTCAACAGTCAAGGGAAGCCCTAGCCAACCCATTCCAGCCCTTCCCTGAAGAGTGAACATCCTACCTCCTGACCTGGCTGCCTTTAGAATGGGACTGAGCTGGAAGTAGTGGTAGGGGCTGCTCACCTCCCCTGGAATGGGCATGAGAACATCCCCCAGATGGACCCCGGTAAAGCAGAGGGAAGGAGAACTGACTGGGCTAAGGTCGAGGCAGGCCCCTTCCTTTGATGCTGTAGATGCAAGTCAGACTAGAGTCAGAATGAGGACTGGAATGAGGGCGTCCTCTGAAGTGCATCATCAGGACCTGGGCTGAGTCAGTAGCCTGTGCTAAGACAGGGTGGAGGCACCAAGCTGGGTACTCCCAGTCCTGGGGGAGAGCCATCGAGAAAACATCCTGGGAGCAGACAAGTGCACCAAGGCCAGAGAGGCTAAGAACCCTGTTCCTTCCTCTTGTGACCCTGCCCAGCCCGGCTCTGTGGCCCTGGAATCCTGAGCCTTCCCACAGGTAGAGTGGAACCACCCCAGAGGGGCCAAGCATTCTCCTGGTGGTCTGGGGGAAGCTGTGCTTGCCCTATTTTTCTAGGCAAAGGGGGAAGGAGCCCAAATGGGCTTGGCCTTTCTCTGCTTGGTGGACTGGACATCTAGGAAGATGGCAAGCCTTGTTTGCCCTTCCCAGTTATGGGACATGGTCAGTTCAGAAAACCGTGGGACTGTTCTCTGGCATTAGAAAGGCACACGTCTGGTCAGGAGCAGTGGCTCATGCCTGTAATCCCAGTACTTTGGGAGGCTGAGGCGGGCGGATCATGAGGTCAGGAGATCGAGACCATCCTGGCTAACACGGTGAAACCTCGTCTCTACTAAAAATACAAAAAAATTAGCCGGGCATGGTAGCAGGCGCGTGTAGTCCCAGCTACTCGGGAGGGTGAGGCAGGAGAATGGCGTGAACCCAGGAAGCAGAGCTTGCAGTGAGGCGAGATCACGCCACTACACTGCAGCCTGGGCGACAGAGGGAGACTCTGTCTCAAAAAAAAAAAAGAAAGAAAGAAAGAAAGAAAGAAAGAAAGAAAGAAAAGAACCCTTCCTTTCCCAGGAGTAACCTTCCTTTTCTCCCTAGGAAAGTTCTCCTGGTAAGGTGCCATTACTAATAATGCCACTAATTATAATAAGTGGAAGTATTCAATATAATCATCATGTTTATTGAACTCTTACTATGGGCCAGGAAATTTACAAATATTCATTTATTTAATCCTCACAACTGAGATAGACCATTATTATTATTATTCCTGTTTTGTAGATTAAATAGCTAAGGTTCAGAGAACTTAAGTGACTTATCCACTATTTCGGAGCCAATAAGGGAAAGCCTCCAAGCCCAGGCCCTGACGTCCATTAGAAAAGAATACTGGACTGAAACCTGAGTACTAGTCCCCTTTCTGCTTCTGGCTATCTGTATATGCCCTTGAGCAAGCTGCTTTCTTTCTCTAGGTCTACTCTATCTCAAAATTAAGAGTGGGGCTAACGGTATGGCTTCTTCCTGTTCTCTAATCCTGTGACTGACTGCTCTGGAAAATCCACTTTCTCTGTATTTTTTTCTCAAGTTCCACCCCCACCCCTCCGTGCTCTTTTCAGTCCTCTTTCCTCTTGAATCTCCCCATTGTTCCCCTTCAAAATGCCCCCCTTCCAAGAGTCCTTGCAGACCTCCTTGGCTGGCACTGGCCTGAAAGGGCAGCCCCTCAAGGGTGGGTACGCCACTGCCCCTTTAATTCTCCCAGGGCTTGGAATGCAAGTGAGTTGCGCTCACCATCTCTGCGAGTGTGCGAGGTCAGATAAGATACTATATATATCGGAGTCAGTAACCTGAGCTCCGGATTACCCAGCCCGGAGTCAGGCTCCAGCTTCTGGACTTTCCACTGCATTCCCTGCCCTGCTGTGGAAGAAGAAGCCCCCAGCTCCCATCCAGTGCCCCTGGACACAGGTCAGTAGCTGCCCCTTTGGTATCTGAGCTTCTCTGGGACTCTACCTAGAGGAAAGACATCAGTGTATCTAGGATAGCATGTAAGAGGCCACTCCAGTGGGCCTGGTGGGTGTCAGGGGCAAGACCAAAGGCTCCTCCGGAGGCTGAGAACAGAGGAAAGATAAGGCCCTAGAGGAGAGGAAAGGAGACCAGAGTTCTCCCCTGGGGAAGGGACACCAGGAGAGTACCTGGGCAGAGGTGGTTGGAAAAGAGAATTTAAGGATCCCAATACTGCCTGGAGGCCCATTTCTTTGCCTTGTCTTGGAAGCATAGAGATGCCCACCCCACTCACAACCCCAAATCAAGGAGCACCCTATAGAAACTGCCCTGGGCCCACCCACTTCTTCTCCACCAGTCAGGATTCTTGCCTTAATCTCCAATCTCTTTATCCTACCTCCTCCCCTCCCCCAGCTCTTGGGTAACTACTGGGAGCAGGAGAAAGAGAAATGGACCCAAATTCCCTTGGATGACCCCTTGCCAGGGCAGGCAAGAGGATTAAGCTGGTGGATCAGTGGGTGCTAGCCCCTGATAGACAGAGCCTAGTGACAGGCTGGAGAGGAGGGGGCCAGCTGAGGCCCTGGGGCCTGAGAGGAGTAGGCTGAGTTCAAGGACTGTTTGAGCATAAATATGCCCCTGCCCCCACAATCCCCTACTCTACCCACATCCTCTACACCTGCCAGGATTCCCTCATCCCATCCTCTAGGACCAGACCCTTGTGCCCAGATAGTGCAGCAGGTGACCGGAGCAGCTGGGAGGGCGGGTCAGAGTGCAGATGGAAGGAGACAGGGCCCCTCTCACCCGCCTTGTCCTTCAAGGTCAGCACATTCTGATTCTGTTAGCAAGTGGCCTCAGGAGGCTCTGAGGTCACCACTGTGGAGACTCCCAGCCACCTGGCGGGACTGGCTGGGACTCCCCACTCACCTTTTCTGGGCACCTGAGTAGGAGGGAAGACTTAACCCTGTTTAGGCATGCTTCTGAAACTCAGCTAGAGGTTCTCTATCCAGGCCCCAGTAGCAAAGCAGGCTTTCACCCTCAGAAAGCCAAGCAGATCTGGGCAGAGAGAAGCCATGAAGGCAGAGAGAAGCCATGAAGGCAGAGAGAAGCCTGGGGGCCAGGAGTGCCTGGAATTCCTGGGGAGCAAGTCCCTCCCCTGGCTCGGCAGGTTAGGGAGCCCTTCACATGAGCAACAGGAAGTGACAGTGGCTGAAGCAAAGGGGTTGGCTGCCCCAGGGGGACGGGGTTCATTTTAACCCCTGACTCACCCAGCATGGGTACCTTGAGGAGTGGGCCAAGCTGCAGCCAGGGTAGGAGGCTAGGGACTTGCTCATAACCAGGCCAGGGACCCAAGGCTCTGAGCTGGGGTAGATGCTGCTGCCAGGGAACACACAGGGGCTTGGCACAGTGGGTGAAATGGAGGCTTCCTGGACCATCTCGCGGCCGATCAGTATTGTTCTAGGGCTCGAGTTGCACCTGGCTTCACTTTCATTCGCCTGCAGTGGAAAATCCAGAAGGCTGCTCCTGCCAGAGTCTGTACACCCCATGTTGTACCTAGAGGAGAGGGAAGGAGACCAGGGCTCTCCCGTGGGGAGGGGACGCCAGGAGAGTACTTGTGCATAGGTGGTTGGAAAAGAGAATTTAAGGATCCAGTTCTGCCTAGAGGCCCATTTCTTTGCCTTGTCTTGGAAGTGTAGAGATGCCGGAGGGCGGACACCTGGATCCTGTGGCGGTCCTTCCCTCAAACCCCACCTACAGGTCCCAGTCCCGACCCGTCCCATGGAGAGCCAGGGAAGAGTGAAGCAGGGGTCTGGGCTTCAGGCCAGCTATAGCAGACAGAGCATAGAGCACAGGTCCAGCCCAGCTCTGCCACTGCTCCCAGTGTGACTTTGGGGAATCCACATCACTCCCAGCATCGCCAATTTCCTCATCTGTAAATGGATATTATAACAGCACCTACCGCTTAAAGGAGTCGGGAGGGTTCAGTGAGTTAATACACTGTGTCCCAAGCCTTAGTGCAGTTTTAAGCTTAAATAACTTCAGAAATACAAATGCTAAAAACTTCATTTGAAAGTTTCCATATTTAAATGTCTTATATATTTATTTTCTAACTGTGAAGGTTTTTTTAATTTTAATTTAAATAATTTAATCTGTCCAAAGCGGTGTGTAAGTTGGAGACATTTATGTCTGAAAGAACTCCAGCTTAAACCTGCACTAAGACTTTTTGGGGTGCTCTGTGCATAAAGCACACCTAGAAGAATGCGTTACATGGCGAGGGCCAATGAGAGCTGATGTAAGGCTGCAGAGAAGATGGACTCAGAAGCTGCATGTGAAGTACTCAGCATGCCTGGGGCCTGGTTCAGAGGTGACCAGCACTAGCCGGCTGGGGTGACAGCTGCTTGGCTCACATGTCCTGACAGGAAGCCCAGGCCTCTGTGCAGAGGAGTGCTGCTGCACCTCCCAGGAGAGGGAAACTGTGCAAAATGACAGGAATCTCTGACAGAGAAGGAAGGGTCCAGACACCTCAGTGAAGATGGCCAGGAAGAGGAGCTGGGCAGGGGACTGCCCCCGTTGTCCAAGGTGGCAGACACCTGGGGAGGCGCTGCCTGGAGCTGCGTGCCTGTACTTGCCAGCTCTGGGTAAACAGTGAAAGAAGCTGGGCAACAGGGGCCCCGCACTGGGCAGGGAGGGGTATGGGGGATCCCAGCCAATCGGCTTGCCTCCCACTGTCCCATGAAAGGGCCATTCAGTTCAGGCTGTTCCTGTGGCAACAGGGAGACTCGCAGCCATGTGAGTGCCCTTCCTGTCCCTGTCTTGCGCGGCGAGACTCCGGCCAGGGCCCCAGCCCGCTCTCCTGCCCATAGTGCGTTCTGTGGCCTCCAGGGACAGCTGTGCAGGTAATGCCAAGGGGCACCAACCCAGGCTGTGCCTTCACCTGGAAGGTGCTAGGACCTTTGAGAGTGAAACTGGGGGTTGTGGGAGGGGAGAGACATGTGGAAGGCCCCCACCCCAATAGGAACCCTCTCCCCAGACATGGGAATTGTAGCTAGATGTCAGAGCCGAGAAGCAGCTTCCATGGAGTATTAGTGATGGCATGACTCTTAGGGCTGCTGGGAGGAGGGGGAGGGGTCTGGCAATCACCTGCCAGATGGAAAGGAGAGTGGGGATTTGGGAGCCTTCCTGGGAATCTGTGGGCCAGAGGTGTGGCCCCAACTCCAGCTCTAAAGCCTTTCAGAGCTGTCTGTCGCTGTCCTCTGGACCTTGTTTGGCCCCAGCACTTCTGCGTCATCACCAGGGCCAAGGGATGTCACGGGCTTGGGGCGCTGCCCGTAGAATACCAATTCCCTGAGAGTCTTAGTGTGGAGGAGGGGGAGGGAGAGCTGTGGGGAGGAGCCATGAGCTCATACCCTTATTGTGGGGGTTGTATCTGATTGGCTGCCTGGTGTCCCAGAGCCCAGCTCCTGAGACCTGGAATCTCTTTGACTTTGCATTATTGATAGAGTTCTCCAAAGCGAAATAGAGCAGGACTGGGCCTCCCACCCCCACCCTGTGCCTCTGTCTGTCTCTCCCGCTACGGTTTCCCTCTAACCCTGTGTGATGTCATCCCCCAGTTACCTTTCCCTAGAAAGGGGTGAAAGTTGTGCTGGGCACAGTGGGCAAAGAAGTATACGTGGAGGGCCGGGGCCCCCTGGGCCAGGTGGCAAAAGGACAATAAGATGGACCAGGCCTTTCTGATGTCAGCCTGGACTGAAAACTGCTGGAGTTCTCAGGCAGGGTCAAGGAATGCTGTTCTGGGTCCTATATAGAAGCTACCTGCTCATCTCTCACCCCTGTACCTACCCCAAAGCCTTGTGTGGACTGGGATTCTAGAGCTTTCTGCCAAGCCCTTGCATTTGGGGTTTGGCACCATCTCCTCTCTGCCCTGATGGGCTGGGTTGCCCAGCCAGTGTCTGCTGAGTGGCCAGATGTCTGCCCACTGCCTGCTTCTCTCACTGGGGGCTGCCTGGGGAGGCCTGGTGTCCCAAGCTGAGGCTAGAGGCTGGCCAGGCTGGGAGACAGCCAGCCCTGATATTATCATAGACCTACAGAGGGCAGAGCCAGGCTGCCTCGCAGTAGCTCGGGGAGGAGATGGTAACCACTGTCATTGTGGAGCCCTTCACGTGTTGTTATCTCATTTATTCCTCACAACAGCCCTGTGAGGTAGGAATTATGAGGATGGTGGTTTTACTCATTTACAGATGAGGAAGTTGGGGCTCAGAGAGGTTACATGATTAGTGCAAGATCACCCAGCTAGTCTATCACAGGGCAAGTCCCACCACTCTGAGAGTCCTGGATGGCTCTGCTTCCGTCCCCCTAGAGAGCCCCCCAAGAGCCCCTGATGCCCTCGAGGACAGGCTTCTGACCCTACTTGCTCCTCTGCCACTCCAGCTCCATTGGATACAGGCTGCACGTTTACAGCAATGGAAGGCCTCTGGGGGTCCCCAATTGACCCTAAATCTGATGAGGGGGTGGTAACTCAAGGTTAAGTGGAAAGAACACTGGCCAGGATTTCAAAGACCTGGATTCCAGTCCTGGCTCTGCTGGTGTGTGGCTGGGGAGAAATAAGCACCACTTTTCCCATCTGTACAACAGCTAGATTAAAATTCATGATCCTCTGGGGCTTTCAAAGCTCCACATTCAGCAGTTCCTTCACTAGACCCTCCCCAGCTGCTGGACTGGAACAGGGAAGGACTGGGAATGCCACGTGCAGTGCAAGATTTGGGACTGTAGGGGGCCCCCTTTGCACAAACATCACCAGGACCAATTTGGGATCCGGATCCATGTCGGTAGAGGAACCCTGTGTTGGTAGAGGAACTCTTGGGAGGCCCAGGGCCCTAACTCCACTTAGAACAGAAGCTTAGCTCAGTGATGTGAGTGGGTTCTACTTCACGAGTGTTCCTCACTGTGGGACCAGCAGCAGGTGCTGGTGTCTGGGGAAAGGGTCTGGAGACCATGTTCTGGCCCCTCGCTGTTGCATGCTCACTCACGGCCTCCCCTGCCCACCCACACCCCATTACTTCCTCTCCTGAGCCTCCTTGGCCTCACAGGGGATCTGACCAAATGATCTTCAGGTCATTCCAGCACAGTCTAGGTTTCCAAAAAGACAGCTGCTCATCACATAAGTCAGAAGGGACAGAAGTGGTCTTAACTCCGGAAATATCCAGCATTCTCAACCCAGGGGTCTGTGGCATCCCCCCAGCTCAAGAGTTTCTGCAGTTGCTGAGGCAATGGGATTTGAGCTGGAAGACTGCGCGGCTTGGTGGGCTGTGGAGGTCGGGTAGCCCCTGCTTGTGTGTTTGAGTCTTTGAATGGCCAGGATGCGCTGATTCCCTGGGTGGCATATAAAAGCCACCTCATCCCTTGCACTCTCACTGAGGCGTGAACACACAGGTGCAAGCAAGCCCGTGTGCACACCTGTGTGCATGTGTGTTTCTCAGCAGCCAGCCTGTCTCTTGTGGAAATGGACTGGGAGCTCTTAGGTTCTGGCCCAGCTAGGGATGGGGAGCGGGTCTGTGGGAGCCCGACACCTGGCAGGGCCCTCTGACAACTACTCTCCTTGTCTTTCAGCCCATGAGGCTCCCAGTCCCCACTGAGTGCGACCCTGAAGGATGTCCCAGCTCTCCTCCACCCTGAAGCGCTACACAGAATCAGCCCACTACACAGATGCCCACTATTCCAAGTCGGGCTATGGTGCCTATACCCCCTCCTCCTACGGGGCCAACCTGGCTGCCTCCTTACTGGAGAAAGAGAAATTTGGTTTCAAGCCGGTCCCCGCCAGCAGCTTCCTCACCCGTCCCCGTACCTATGGCCCCTCCTCTATCCTGGACTATGACCGGGGCCGCCCCCTGCTGAGACCTGACATCACTGGGGGAGGTAAGCGAGCAGAGAGCCAGACCCGGGGTACTGAGCGGCCTTCAGGCAGTGGCCTCAGTGGGGGCAGTGGATTCCCTTATGGAGTGAGCAACAACTGCCTCAGCTACCTGCCCATGAATGCCTATGACCAGGGGGTGACCCTAACCCAGAAGTCGGACAGCCAATCAGACCTGGCCCGGGATTTCTCCAGCCTCCGGACCTCAGATAACTACCGGATAGACCCTGGGAACCTGGGTCGCAGCCCCATGCTGGCCCGGACGCGCAAGGAGCTCTGCACCCTGCAGGGGCTCTACCAGGCAGCCAGCCACCCTGAGTACCTGGTGGACTACCTGGAGAACTATGGTCGCAAGGGCAGTGCATCTCAGGTGCCCTCCCAGACCCCTCCTTCACGAGTCCCTGAAATCCTCAGCCCAACCTTCCGACCCATTGGCCGCTACACGCTGTGGGAGAAGGGAAAGGGTCAGGCCCCTGGGCCCAGCCGCTCCAGCTCCCCAGGGAGAGACAGCATGGTGAGTTTACCCTTGGGGACCGGGGATGGGCTGGGGAGGCAGCCACTGTTGGAGAACAGCCAGGCTGAGGGCTTGACTTCCAACCTAACTGATGATTGACGGCAGCCGGTGGCTGCTCCTGGTGGAGACAAACAAGAGAGGTCATCCCAGCACATCTGGTGCCCCTGGGGCTCCGTGCCAAGGGGAGGGGCTTTCCCACTCTGCCTAGAAAGTCCACTCAGGGCCTGTGCACTTGAGGATAGTCCAGTAGTGTTCTCAGGAATGCTCCGCTGCCCCCAGTGAACCACTCTTCTCACCTTCTCCTTTTCCATCTGAGATGCCAGTGCCTCCTGCAGGCCCTGTCCCGACCTGGGCTGGATGTGGGGGCCCCAGACCACCAGTGCACCCAGTAGCAGGAGGACGTCCTTGCTGCGGTTACATCTCCCCTTTTGTGCAGGTTTTATTCCCTAGCCCCGAGGCCTGGCTTTACATTTGGACATAAGACATCAGGGGAAGAGGGACTCTCCTCTGAGTGACACTGGCATGCTCAGGACTAGGGTATCAGACAGCAAGGCTTATCATCTGGCTTTGGAGAAAGTAGTGGAGAAATTTTTATCTAGGGTTTGAGACAATCCAATACCTCTATTCCAGCCCTGCCTCAGCTGGAATGAGAGAAGAGGCTCTGCTGGAGACTGACCAAGGGCTGGCATGGCCTTGCTCGCAACTAATCTCTGAACGCGCCTCTCTTGGGGCACTGACGACATCTGCCTTTCTGTAGTTATTAGTGTGCCCATTAGGTGGCAAGCTCTCAGAGGAGGAAAAAGAAATCCTGTCTCTAGATCCCCTGCCACGTGCCTCCCACAACGGGAGCTGACCTGCTGATTGGATGGATGAATGGATGGATGGATGGATGGATGGGTGGGTGGTGGCATAGGTGGGTGGGTGGATACACGGGTAGTGGCAGGTGGACAGATGGACAGGCAAGCATATGGACAGAAGGGCTGGGTGCTGTGTCTCCTCCATTACCTTACATACCCCTCCCTACTGCTAGGACAAGTACATTTTGAAAACAACAGCCTGCCACAGCAAGAAATGCTGTTTGGAGGGCTGATCCAGACAAATGCAGCAGGGGTTCAGGACTAGGGGCAGGACCTTGAAGCTTGCATAAGTAAACATCTTGAGAGGGCAACTTTGATACTATTACTTAGGGAGTCTTGGCTTTGCTATGCCATCTGTGAAGTGGCACAGGAGATAGAAATGCTGGTGCCTCCCAGAGCTTTCAGAACCTGACAAGGCAGGGCCGGATCCACTGTAGAAAGGAGTGGAGAAGAGACGTGTGTCACGACAGAGCTGGCCTGGGGGGAAAGTATCAGCTCTCAGGGGGCCACATACTGGGCTTGTGGTGGAGCAGGATTCACTTGGACTCGGCTGGTGCTGTGCATCCCCAGGGCAATTAGAATATGGCTCTCCTCAGAGGGGTTTGGGTCCTAGAAGCCTCTGCAGGGCTCCCTCCCCTTGCTCAGAAGAGAAGGGTTGTTTCATGGTCAGCAGTGCCCCTTAAAGTGGGGTCTGCAGACTGCCTGTGTCAGAGTCACTGCAGGGCTTAACGATTCACCCAAACCCACTGACACAAACTCTCTCGGGATGGGGCCTGGGAAGCCGCTCTTTCCACAAGCTCTTTGGGTGATCTCTAGGCCTGCTGAGATGCAAAACCTCACCACAGACTAAACTACAGACCCATCCTCAGCCCCAACCATGAGAGCAGTCAGTATTCCCCTTTACTGGGGGTCAGATTCCACTGGGAATCCGCCTCCTCCAGGCACAGGCATGGCCCAACCCTCCTGGGAGTCTGCTGCCCTCCACCTCTCCAGAAGGGACAACCCTGGCTCCTCCCCACGGCTCCAGGGCCAAGGTGAAGGGAATTTTGAGAGAGGATCTCAAAGAAGTGGCAGATTGCCCTGGGACAAACTGAGCCACCTTCATCCAGAAGCAACTCATAAGGCGCTTTAGCCGGGAATGCCCTGCAGTTGAGCTAGTGTTTCATTCTGAGCTCATGCCCCAGAAGATACTGCCAACCAGCAGAGGCCTCTCCAGGGTCAATGGTACAAGACTTTTATTTAACCTCACCCCGCTCTCTCCACCCCTCTTATCCTCATTTCCTGGAGCAGAGTGCATCTTGCTGAGGTGAGAACAACCCTGCTCGCGGGGCCTGGACCACTTCTTTCTAAAACTGGTTCCAGTTTCTTTCTAGATCTCCATCTGGGGATCTTGCCTTCTGAGGCACTCATTTGTGTTGCTCAGTTGACTAGCAGTGTGACCTCAGATAGGCCCCTTAGCTTCTGAAACTGTGTCCTCCTCTATAAAATGAGTGATTATAGTTCCCACTTCATAGATTACTTGAGGAATGAAAACATAATGTATGTGAAAGGGCCTGGCATGTTGCCTTATAAATGTTAGTCCTCCTTGTACCCTTCCGGTGCTTTGGGAGGCAAGAGATGTGTGTGAGCAACAGTCCCTGCCCTCAGTGCCTTCACAATTCACTTAGGGAAATAAGTTTGTTTTGCTTTTTGGAGATGGAGTCTCGCTCTGTCACACCCAGGCTGGACTGCAGTGGTGTGATCTCGGCTCACTGCAACCTCCACCTCCCGGGTTCAAGTGATTCTCCTATCTCAGCCTCCCAAGTAGCTAGGACTAGCGGCATGCACCACCACACCAGGCTAATTTTGTATTTTTAGTGAGATGGGGTTTCACAATGTTGGCCAGGCTGGTCTTGAACTCCTGACCTCAGGTGATCCACCCGCCTTGGCCTCCCAAAGCGCTGAGATTACAGGTGTGAGCCACCACACCTGGCCGAGAAATAAGTTATTAAATAGGTACAATGAGAGGGCAGCCCTGGGTGTTCTTGAGTGTCACAGGTGGAGGGAAAGGGAGAGGTCATCTGAGGCTGGGACAGGCTGCTCGTGACCAGTGGAAGGAACAGTTGGCTGCTCTAACCTTGGACACCTATCAGCTGGGCTGTATTTCCTAGACTATAAAAGGGAACAATCACGCCTGCCCTGCCCACCTCACAAGCATGCCGTGAGGCTCAAAGCAAATAATGAAGGTGGAGGAATGTGAAATCAATAAAATGCTGCGGAAGAGGTCATTTAAACTTAAGGGGGAAAAAGAGATCATAGAAAGGGGGCATTTGGCAGCTGATTAGAGTAGGAAGTCTCCCCCGTACCAACCCCGTGGGAGAAACAGAGGTAAAAAAGTACATCCTGTGTCCCAGGGGGTTCTCAGGGTAGCTGACCGGAGCTACAGCTGGCATTCATTAAGGGAGGTCAACCGCAGGCTGTGACCAGGGAGAACGGTTCTAGCCAGACTTATTTCCCTCATTAACAGTAACATTCAAAACGAACCTTTGAATATCACAGACTCAGCTGAGCATGAGTACAGAGCTGGCGGGGGCGGGGGGCAGGGGGCACCACATAAATTCAGAATTATCCCCTCCCCATGCTTGTGTAAGCACCAACAAAATGCCAGGCCAGGGGGGTGCAGCTCAGCACTTCTATAACGAGGGCCTCTCCTGAGACTCCACCTTCTGCTTAAAATGCAGAGAGGAGGAACAGTGATGGTGGAAAAAAAGCATTCACTACCCCCAGTGGGGACTCCAAGTCAGTCCAGGTGGTTCAGCCCTGCAGAGAGCCAGGAGCCCGAGTCCCAACCCTGTCATCTCCCCACTCCACCCCACCTCTCCTGTTCCCGGGGCCTATGGAAGGACAAGCTGTTCCCACTGAGCCCTGCCAGGGCTGCGCTTTAACCCCTACAATCCTTCCTAATCCCCCTCTGCTCCACCCCTCCAGCTGCTCCTCCCTAGTCCTGGCATTCTGCCCGCTGGCCTCTGCCCAGCCCTTGCCCCGCCCTGCCCAGGCCACCCTCTCCTCTCCCCAAGAAGAGCCAGGGGTTGGCCCAGGGCCCTCCAGAGCACAGTCAGCAAGCTGGGCACCTGCAACTCGGACGCAGAGCCAGGGCTGAGGCTCAGAGTCTGGCCCAGCCTATTCTCACCCACCCAGTCTCTTCGACACCCTTACCCTCTGCTCCAGGATCTGTTTCTAGGAGCAAAAGGTCTGGGAAACTGAATACCTGGGTCCTATTTGCCACTGGGGCTGCTGACTCATCTTCAGAAGCCTTGGGTTCCAGCTGTTCAGTGACAGAGAGATTATATAAGCTGAGGTCATGTGATTTTTCCCTCGGGTGGGACTTTGGACTTGAATGCTGCCCTGCAGTGAGCGGAGGTTACTCCAAAGAGAACAAGTTGCGGATAGCAGGGGCTGTCCTGGAGCTCCTAGGTGGGAAGTACAACTCGCCTCTCGTTCCTTGTGTTCTCGCTCCGTTCACGCAGCCATACTGGCCTGCATCCCTGCTGCCTTGTTTGTCCAGCTTGGCAGCCTGAGATCCTGGGGTCTGTCCTCACCTACTCCCACCCCAGGTTCACTCAGCCACCCTGAGGAGGTTGAACTTCCTGAAGTCATGAATCTGTGTTGGCAGCATGAGAAGGTCACCAAAGGACCTTAAGCCAGAGGGACCCCTTGACCAGGAGCTGTACTAGCTGCTGCGAAGGAAAGGGCAGTGGGTTTGTGGTTTGCGACTAGAATCAGCAAGACACTGATGTCGCCATGCCTTGCAGACTGGCTGTGGGCTGTATCCTGGCTGTTAGCCTTGGTGCTGCCTTATCCAGGCTCAATTTCTCAATCGGTGCTCAGCACCCTCCTCCCACCTCCTCCTCCACCCCCACTCCAGGATGTCTTCATGAGTTAATGTGGTGCTGGGGTGGGGCTCAGCAATGCAGAAGTTAATCCAAGCCTGGCAAAATGTTCCTTGCCCCTGGGGGAGCCGCTCCACTGACCACCGGCTGCAGAAATGAACGTCATGTTCAGAGCCCAAAGCTGCACACGTGGCCCCTTGTACCTTCTCACCTCAATATATACATAAAACTAGCACCCCAGACAGAGATATATGCAAAAGAAGGAGGTGTGTGGGCCTCTGGAATCCAGCTGGTTCAGGCCAGACTGCCTGGCCTCAAAGGAGTGCAGAGCTTTTGGCCTCTTGGGGTCCATGTCATGCAGGGAAGCAGACCTTCCTACACAGAGTGGGGAGGATGGGCTGACCCTCTCTCCCCAAGGTGCACTGTGGGGCAAAAGCCCAACCCTTAACAAGGACTCAGAGCCCCTACCTTTTCATCCATCAATCAATCAGGCCACCGGTCTTTCCATTTGCTGTGGTAATCGCAGGCACATGCTGGGAGCCAGGCTTTGAGACATCTGCCTTAGCCCCAGCAGTGTCCCCAAACCCTGGCCCAAGCTGCCCACGCAGATCTGAGAGAAGCAGGATACTCTCAGTCCCAGCCCTCATAGAGCTAGCCCTGACTTTCATTTATATCACTCCATCTCATGCCAGGAAGGACTTAAGGTGAAAACAATTACTTATCCTACAGGGGAAGCAGGCCAAGCCCAGGTTCTGAGGAACAGCAGTCCGGATGCAGGAATGAGCCCAGCTCAGATTAGCTTAGTGTATTTGAAGCACAGAGAGTCACTGAGCCAGAGCCGGATTCAGATGCCAGAAGCCTCTATCCTTTGTATCCATCCCACTCCAAGAATGGCAGTGAAGAGAAGGGGTCTCACAGAGACCTGGCTGGCTGAGAGACGAGCCAAGGTCCTTTGTGGCCATGTCCTGCAGCAGTCAGACCTGCTTGACTAGACTGGACCCTGTGTGAATTCTTTCCTCCCACCCCAGACTTCTCAAAGTGCTCCCACACTAAAGCTTTCGCCTCTGGCCCTCCCTGCTCCTAGCAACCCCTCTAACCTCCTAAATCCCAGGGAAGAGGGAGAGCAAGCTAGCAGAACACCCAGATGTCCTGGGTGGGAGTGCTTACATCACTGTGTCTAAGTCATGGGGAAACAGGCCAAATGCTATAGTGGGTGAGCACCTCTTGGGCAGGTCCCCCCAAGCCCAGCAGCACATGTGTTCAACATGCAAAACCAGACTCACACCCCACCCTCTGAGGCTTAGTGGGACTCCCAGGATTCCCAGCAGAGCCTGGTCTGGCCCTCTTTAGAGACAAGATCAACACCGTTTATTAAGAACCCACTAAGAGAACCGAACCCACAACCCTGCCCTTGAGGAGGTTTCGGTGTGCGGGCACAACCATGACAAGCCACACGCAATCTAAGACCATTTATAGGACTTATAAACACTTATAAGTGTTTATAGGACTTTGAAACACTTATAAAGGACTTTGAAACACTTATAAAACAAAGATAAGCATATTAAGATAAATTAACACCATGCAAACTGAATGCGCATAGACTGAGGATGTGCAGTAATGGAGAGTTTAGAGCTGGGTGGAGTTAATTAGGGAAGTCTTTTGGAAGATGCAAATTTTAGGCAGAATTTACAAGTAGGTAATTGGCAGAGAGCAAGAAGTACATCTCAGAATTTCCTGTTAAAAGCGTGGGTTTTGCTGTAAGACAAAGCCCCACATTGTCATTTATTCTTTGCAGTCCTGGAAATTCATTTGACCTCTCTAGGCTTAAGGTCCTTCACCTATAAAACAGAGGTAATAGGCCGGGCGCGGTGACTCACGCCTGTAATCCTGGCACTTTGGGAGGCTGAGGTGGGCAGATCACTTGAGGTCAGGAGTTCATGACCAGCCTGGCCAACATGGTGAAACCCCATCTCTACTAAAAATACAAAAATTAGCCGGGCATGGTGGTGCGCACCTGTAATCCCAGCTGCTCCGGAAGCTGAGGCAGGAGAAGTGTTTGAACCCGGGAGGCAGAGGTTACAGTGAGCCAAGATCGTGCCACTGCACTCCAGCCTGGGCGACAGAGCGAGACTCTGTCTCAAAAAATAAAATAAAATAAAAAATAAATAAAATAGAGGTAGTAGTTACTACAGCATGATGTTATTATAGAAATTAACTGGGATAATATATATAAAACCCTTAACCCAGTTCCTGGGATCTAATAAGTACTTAATGAGTGGCAGTTTTGGTTTTTCAGCAGAGGATAAGCACAGGCTGGTCGACAGCAGGGGTCAGAGAAGACTGAGGGTGGTGGGCCTGTGGACAGACAGCCTTGGAGAAAGGCTACCTGAGGCTTCGGGACTGGATGCAAGGGCAGGTGCTCTAGTTGTGATCAGATGATCAGATGCAAACATTGCTTCAGATGGTGTAGGGCTGGCTTGAAAGCGTCTGGCTGGAAAGGAGGCTTGGAGAAAGGCTGCTGCAGTTTGTCCAGGGTCCAGGTTCAGTCAGAGTCTGGGTGAGGACAGTGACTGTAGAGATCACCCGTCCTCACATGCCCACTCTCACTGATCACAAGCAGACTGCCTGTGGTTCCTATCCCCTGCCCCCTCCTCCCACCACACTGCTGGCACACAGGGGAGGGGGCAACTGTCGCCACTCCTCTCTCATTGGCATGAAATTGCTGCTTTGTGGGTGGCCTAGGGTACCGCCATACATGTGTCCTGGACACAGTCCCCACGTAGCTGTGGTCATGTGTGCGTGTACATGTGGGGATGAGCACACCAGAAGGAACAGAAGGAGCCCACAGATGAGTAACAGCATACACTGCTGCCTCTTGGAGTATTTTTAAATGCTAAAAATACTGGCTAAAAATAGCCAGCAAGCTCCAAACAAGACACTTTCTCTAGGCAGATTCGTGAGCTTCCCTGTTAGGTGGAGGGGTGGAGCATCAGAAATGAAGCCTAAAGACCCCTGATCTTCAAGCATGGTTGTGCTTAGGGTCAGAGTAGAACACTCGCCCCCATGCCAGCTGAGCGCCTATTTCCCCACTATTTATTACTTTCTTCCCAGCTCTCCAAAACAAGTCAAATTTGAAAGTGGGTACAGCTGGAGCTGGGTAATTGGTTAGAAGAGACCAGAAAAGGTTCTTTTCAGAAGCCAAGTGAGAAGGTGACCTATTGGGCCTTATAAAATATGGGCACTGCCTCTCTTGAAAGAGGCCAGACAGGACTGTTACGAGGAGGGCAGCTCAGCCCCTAGGCCGTGAAGGTCTATCTTCTTAACCTGGGCCCACTGACCTCCACTGACTGCATGAATTTGGGGCTTCACCAGGGCCTGAGCACCCCCAGAACGCTAGACAAAAGTTTGTGCATATGCGTATTTCGCCCTGAAGAGAGAAGAGCTTTCATCACGTTCTCAAAATGGTTTGCAGCCCCCCAAGAGTTAGGAAGTGTAATGCTGCCTTGGGGGAAGTTCACCCGGTTGACACTGGGTCTTGGGGAGACGTCCTCTACGGGCCCCAAAGATCACTTATCCTGAGCTGAGCCTCAACCCCGAGGCCGGCCAGGGCCTCCGGGCTCCGGTCCTGCCTCCCCCGCGGGCCTGCCTCGCCTGGGGTCAGCGGGCTGGGGGCGCCGCGGAGCGCGGGGAAGGCCCGGCGGGGGAGGACCGACCTTGCTGCCTCGTTCGGGTCCGCGTGCTGGCGCCGGGGGCGGGACGGAGGCGGGGTGGGGCGGGGCTGCGGGCCTAGCCCCGCCCCAGCGCTGACGTCGCGGATCCCGAGGCGCCGGCTCGGCAGCCAGTCGGCCGGAGCGCGAGAGCAGGGACCCGGGCGGTTGGCGGCGCACGCCGGGGAGGTTGAGGCGGAAGAGCGCGCGTTCGGGCCCCGCGGTAACGGTTACCTCCGGGCGCCGCGGACAGTGTCCTGTGGCGGTCCCGCCGGCTTCGGCGTCCGGACTGTGGCACCGCGCGGGGACTCCCCCCGCGCCCCCGCTGCCAACGTTAAGCGAGGGCCAAAGCCCGCCGCCCGCCCCCCAGCATGCGCACCTCGTACACCGTGACCCTGCCCGAGGAGCCCCCCGCCGCCCCCTTTCCCGCCCTCGCCAAGGAGCTGCGGCCGCGCTCCCCTCTCTCCCCGTCCCTGCTGCTCTCCACCTTCGTGGGGCTCCTGCTCAACAAAGCCAAGGTACGCGGGCCCTTTTCTGGGACCCCCGCGCCGAGAGCCTGGGGTCCCGCCTTCTCCCTGGCCCCTGCCCGCCACGCGCCCCTAGGTGAAGGGACGGATTCTTCCCAGCCCCCACCCCTCCTTTCCCAGGGTCTCCTGGCAAGGAATGCCCCCTCCCCAGGTGATCGCACGCTTACTCGCGGTCCCCTCCCCTGGTGGATGTCCGACGAGCCCCCCTTTCCCCCTCCCTCTCGGTGACCCCGGCACCAGGTGGTGGCTCTTGGCCTCTCAATTCCTGGCACCTATCAGGACAGGTGCAAGAAAGCATAACCTTGACTGGGTCTCGGTCGGTGTGCTAGGGCAGCACGCAGGACCCTGCGGGGGTATTCCTCCGAGGCCAAACCCCGGCCAGGAAGGCTGGGCAGAAAGGGGCCGCCTCCCCCTCACTGTCCACCAAGGACTCTTTCCCAAGGGTTGGTGACGGGGGTCCTTTGACCCTGTGAAGGGCAGAGGAGGTGCAGACAGGTGACAGAGGGTAACTTCCCCTTCTTTCCGTCCTCTCCATTTCTGCAGCGGGCAGCGGGTCCCTCCGAGGAAGCAGCCCCCAGGGGAATGCCGGGGCCGAGGCTGGGCGCTGCCGGCCTGGGGAAGGGATAAGGGGCCCGAGCTTGACAGGTCTTATGTAACAGGCACCAGCTCCCATGCTGGCAGTGCATGCCCTGCCCCGTGCCAGGGCCACACCAGGCTTCCTAGCTGCAGCCAGGACTTGAGGCGACCCTCACCACACAGGTGAGGTAGGCGGGAAAGCCCTTGACTGGGGTCTCAAGTGTGAAGACACAAACCTCGGCCTCTCCTACCAAAGGGTCCCCAGATGCTACCTCCGCATTCACCCAGGCAGGGCTCTCCTGAGCCCCCGCTCCTCCTCTAGAAGGTGAATGCTATTTGCTGACGGTGGAGGTGCCATCTGCTCCCTGCAACAGTGTTTGCTACTGAGTCAAAACTAGGTTTGCTGATGGCTCAGTGGAAGGAAGACTGGGTCCAAACTTTCTCAACTCTTTGCACATGTGTCCCAGTATAACACACCTGGGGTCATTTCCTTCTCTGGCTTTCCCCAAAAGAGGCTGGCTTTGCAGGGTCTCCCACCTTCTGAAGTTCTAGCCCCTTTTCTCTCTGTCGACCCTGAGGTAGGATTGTTTGTCCTGTAAGAAAGGTCACTCTGGGGACATTCTGTTCCCCTCTGAAATGAAAAGTGCTGACTTTCCCTGGAGCTCCTGATTTCCTATTCTTGGCAGAAGAATATCTGGCTGGGCATAGAGCAGCCCCGCTCCCCCATCCTTTGTCGCCCCCACTCCTGTTATCCACCCGCCTTCTACACAGAGCACCTAGAAATTGGCATGTGGTTTTCAGCTCAGGAAATTTTAGACAAAGGCATCAACTCCCACCCTAAAACATAACAACTAAGGGTCCTAACGATGCCTTAAAGGAGCTTCTCCCATCTCCCCACTCCCCAGGCCAACAGAGGGGTTAGATCGTCAAGAATAGTAATCGTGGGTGACAAGGTATCCTTCTTGCCCCTCACTGCTGGGTGAGAATTAAGTGTCAACATCTTAAAACACCACAGGAGTGCTTCTGTAGACAGATGACTCCGTTTTCCCATTTCCCCACCCCCATTAGCGCTGAGTGACTGTTGTCTCAGCTGAGGGCCTGCTTTGGTGAACATTGACACGGTCACCAGTGGTAGAATGCTTTCCCCTGCAGCCTGTTTAGACAGATGTCATCTGAGGCACGGGGGCTAAGAACTAATAAAGCACTGCCAAAAATAGACGTAAGGGTGAGTATTCTGTTGGGGGCAAGCTTCAACATTCAGTTCCTAGTGGGCAACATGGAGACTTTTGCAGCATTTCACCTATTCTGGAAAATGCTGAGAAGGTCTTTGTCCCAGGGAATTATCTCTGTTGCGGCCCTCTTGTTACTGTCAATAAGTCAGATTCAGATGTTGTTTGGGGCCATATACTGCCAGCCCTAGCCAAGTTCTCCAAGGATGCTTATATCCCACCTGCTGCCAATTGGCTTTTCTCTCTAGCTGCAGGTTTAAACTGGGTCTCTTTTCTGGGTATATTTTTTTTCCCTACCTGTTAGGGCTAGCCCTGACAGCTGGCCAGGAAGGGATCCTCTTACTTGTGGGATCGGTAAGGCAGTTCTTGAGAAAAGCCCTCCTTCAGCCTGCTCCTCCCCCACCCACCCCCCTCCCCGCCCCCCCCCCCCAGCTGACAACCTCATGGGCTTTGAGCTGCTGACAGCCTCATAGGCTGTCAGCACACGGCATGAGTAATTTTAGCTGAGTTATTTCAGGCTCCTGTTCTGATCAGGGCTGAGCTGGCCCCACGCATGCCCCAGTGTTGCTCCAGAGTTGCCTGCTCCCAGTCCCCTCCCTGAGAGAGGGGGTGGCAGACTCATCTGCAAACTGTTTCTTTAACCCTTTGAGCCTGAAGGTTTTCTGACTCCTTGGAGATATGCCCAGGATTAGCCAAGAGACCTTGACAAATAAGCTCAGAGTCCTCAATCCAGCACCTGTTCTCTCTCCAGCCCCCTCACCTGCCTCCGCTATAGGGCCAACAGCAAGAGTGGCACTTTCAGCCAGGCCCTTGCCTCTGCGGGCCCAATCTGCCATCTCCAGGATTCCCAGCCAGTGGCCAGTCAGGATGTTGAAACCTGAGCCAGGCAGGGAGGATTCTCCCAGCCTTTAATCAGCCCTTAGGAGCTGATCTCAGCTGGAAGGAATTTCACCTGTCTCTGGCAATTCAGAATGGCAGGCTTGCTTGAGTTTTTCCCAACTGAAGATCGAAACTCAAGGTGTTTTGTTATTTAACTTTTCAAAACCTCCTCAAAGTGTCTATTATGAGAGCTACTTTATATATTGGACTTCTAGGAGTACAAATATAGGTCATTTGAGATAGCACCTGGATTTGGGACTCAAAATTTCTTATAGTAAGGAGTCAATATGTACCAAATATGTGAATTCCCAGTCTCCATTATAGCAGAGAATGGAGAATAACATAAATATGGGGGACAGGGAGATACATAGTCAATATATACTCAATAAAGCAAAGCCCTGAAGAATATTTTTGTTGGGTGTTGAAAATAACAGGCATTTAGGCCAGGCACGGTGGCTCACGCCTGTAATCCCAGCACTTTGGGAAGCCAAAGCGGTTGGATCACCTGAGGTCAGGAGTTCAAGATCAGCCTGGCCAATATTGCAAAACCCCATCTCTACTAAAAATACAAAAAATTAGCTGGGCGTCATGGCACACACCTGTAGTCCCAGCTACTCAGGAGGCTGAGGCAGGAAAATCGCTTGAATCCACAAGGTAGAGGTTGCAGTGAGCTGAGATCACACCACTGCACTCCAGCCTGGGTGACAGAGTGAGATTCTGTCTCAAAAAAAAGAAAGAAAATAACAGGCATTCCTCAATCCTCTTTCCTACAAAGTACATAGACGGGTAAAGTTGAAGAAAGAATATTATGTGTGGCCTGCTGCCTGTGACCCCAGCTGGTTAGAAAATTGAACAAGAGAGCCCCGCACAGGCCTGTCATCTTTGCTTCCACCTTATCGCCATATGTTCTTTGCTTGCAGAATTCTAAGAGTGCCCAGGGTCTGGCTGGTCTTCGAAACCTTGGGAACACGGTGAGTTCCTCCTGGCCTGCTTCTTCCCCAGGCCCACCCCCTACTATCCTGACTGGAGCCATATAACCAGAGTTCCCTCCTGGTTGTGGCTGACTTCCTACCCATTTAGCTAGTTGGCACTCGCCCTTCCCGGCTGGTGTTTCACAGAATTGCTGGGCTGTGCTTTACCCATCCCCAGCAGGAAGCACTGCTAAAAGGGAGTTGCTCTTTTACCCGTCAGCCTGCTCTTCTCCTGGATCCTTCCCCTCAAGGACACCCATCACTTCCCACACACTTCTGTCCGTCGCATCCATGCCCTTTTGTGCACCCCTATAGTAAATAACCAATTACATTACCTATGCCTGGAGTGGGGATTTGCCTCACTTCACCCCTTTCACTTATGAAAAAAGGAACTTGAGGCTATGAAAGGATTCATTTCTAGGTAGATGAACCAGAGAGCCTCTGGTAGTAAGTAACAGAGGTGAAGGTGGGACTCTCATCTCCCCACTGATTGCCTGGTCATCTCTTGCAGTGCTTCATGAACTCAATTCTGCAGTGCCTGAGCAACACCCGAGAGTTGAGAGATTACTGCCTCCAGAGGCTCTACATGCGGGACCTGCACCACAGCAGCAATGCACACACAGCCCTCATGGAAGGTGAGGGGCCCTCTGTCACGTGCCCCTGCCTACCCCTGGATGGTCCTCCATTCCACTGGGGCTGTTCTAGGAGTTGTGTCTTAGACACTCCTATCCTGTCTTTCTTTCTCTGCTTGCTTTTTGTTGGGATTCTAGTTTCAGAGTTTCTTATAGAAAATATCTCAGCTGTCCTATACACTCTCTCCTTCCAATAGAGTTTGCAAAACTAATTCAGACCATATGGACTTCATCCCCCAATGATGTGGTGAGCCCATCTGAGTTCAAGACCCAGATCCAGAGATACGCACCGCGCTTTGTCGGCTATAAGTAAGGGCCTTGCAGACATGTCCTCCAGGGTGGGTGGCAGCAGGAGCAGGTTCTTAGGATAAGAGGTGTTGCTCACCCTCCTTCCTTTGGGTTCAGTCAGCAGGACGCTCAGGAGTTCCTTCGCTTTCTTCTGGATGGGCTCCATAATGAGGTGAACCGAGTGACACTGAGGCCTAAGTCCAACCCTGAGAACCTCGATCATCTTCCGTAAGTAAGAGGAGAATTCTGTGGGGAAGCAAAACTTTTGTGAACTCGAGATTTTTACCCACCACTTTGGGGTTAATGATTTGGGAAGAATCTGATTTACTTTTGAAGATGAAGGATCTAGATTGACAGACCCTTAAACTTAAGTTTTGAGCTTTGACCGAATTGTCTTCTCTCTCCGGTTCCCAGAGATGACGAGAAAGGCCGACAGATGTGGAGAAAATATCTAGAACGGGAAGACAGTAGGATCGGGGGTAAGCACATGGAAGAGAAGATGCTTGTTTTCACTGTTGCCTGCTCTTGCCTGAGTGGAGCATAAAAAGCCCTAAGAATCATTCTCCCGGGGAAGCCTGTTTCTGCCCAGTGTCCAACAAACCAAAGCAGGAACAGCAAGAAAGAAGATGCTGTGCAGGCCAGGCGTGGTGGCTCATGCCTGTAATCCCTGCACTTTGGGAGGCCAAGGCGGGTAGATTACCTGAGGTCAGGAGTTCAAGACCAGCCTGGCCAACATGGCGAAACCCCATCTCTACTAAAAATACAAAAATTAGCCAGGAGCCATGGTGGGAACCTATAATCCCAGCTACTTGGGAGGCTAAGGCAGGAGAATCACTTGAACCCAGGAGGCAGAGGTTATTGTGAGCCGAGATTGCGCCACTGCACTCCAGTCTGGGGGACAGAGCGAAACTCCATCTCAAAAAAAAATAAAAGATGCTGTGCAGAAGACCATGCTCTATTTCCTGTATTTCAGCATCTCATGGCCTTCTCTTCCCCAGATCTCTTTGTTGGGCAGCTAAAGAGCTCCCTGACGTGTACAGATTGTGGTTACTGTTCTACAGTCTTCGACCCCTTCTGGGACCTCTCACTGCCCATTGCTAAGGTATGCACCCCAGTTTCCCACCTTGTTGAACTCCCTCTCCCGTCCTTTCATGTTGACCTCTGACCTTTGCTTTTTTTCCCCTTCCCAGCGAGGTTATCCTGAGGTGACATTAATGGATTGCATGAGGCTCTTCACCAAAGAGGATGTGCTTGATGGAGATGAAAAGCCAGTAAGTCACCCTTCAGTAATAGCAAGAACAAATTTCCATGGGACCTACTGGGAAGAGGCTGATACCAGCAGATCCAGCTGAGGAGTGACTGGACTGGGGCCCACTGACTTCCCCCACAAGTTCTTTCTGTTTGTCTTCTCTCTCAGACATGCTGTCGCTGCCGAGGCAGAAAACGGTGTATAAAGAAGTTCTCCATCCAGAGGTTCCCAAAGATCTTGGTGCTCCGTATCCTTAAGATCCATCAGGGCTGGGACATGACTTCCAAGGGGGACTGATGACAAGGGGCCAACAGGTGAGGGGAGCAGAGTCAGAAGAAACGGACCGTGTAGGCTTTCCTTTTGTTGTCTGCCCTTCTGCATTGGTTTGACTGTCCTTGACTCACGTCAATGCCAGATCTGAAGCGGTTTTCAGAATCCAGGATCCGAACCAGCAAGCTCACAACATTTGTGAACTTCCCCCTAAGAGACCTGGACTTAAGAGAATTTGCCTCAGAAAACACCAGTGAGTATCTTCCAGTAGACAGGGCAGAATGAAGACGCAGGTGTGCAAGGCCGGAGGGAGGGCAGGAGGAAGGGGCGCTGCCAGCTCTAGCTGCTGAGAGACGCGGAAGGAGAGGCTGGAGGAAGTCTGGGCAGGGGGGCCTCGGGGGCTTGACGGCTGCCTCCTCCTCAGACCATGCTGTTTACAACCTGTATGCTGTGTCCAATCACTCTGGAACCACCATGGGTGGCCACTATACAGCCTACTGTCGCAGCCCAGGGACAGGCGAGTGGCACACTTTCAACGACTCCAGGTGAGAGCCAGGGCAGGGCTGGAGCCCCTGGCTGGAGCCACCCACCCCCCCCCACTCCCCCCACCCCCCCCCACCCTCCCCCACCCCCACCAACCCCCAACCCCCCACGGCTTACACCTAGAATGGATGGGAAAGTTCAGGGCCACAAAGCCGCTGCCCGTGGGGAGCCTCCCTGAAAGGCCGGCCGGCCGGCTTCCGGGGCACCGGAAGAGGCCGGCGCGGGGTCTCCGGGTCCTGCCCCCTCTCCGGGCTGACTCCCCACTCTCTCCGCAGCGTCACTCCCATGTCCTCCAGCCAAGTGCGCACCAGCGACGCCTACCTGCTCTTCTACGAACTGGCCAGCCCGCCCTCCCGAATGTAGCGCCAGGAGCCACGTCCCTTCTCCCTTCCCCGTGGTGGCCCCGCTCCCTAAGTTTCTTAAAAAGACAAAAACAACAACAACAACAACACACAAACCTGACGAGAAAAACAAACGTGAAGCTGCCGAGCAGGAGTGGACGCAGCCTGGTCAGGGTCTGGAGCAAGCAGCCGGGCTCATGAGCTGTGGCCCGGCAGGGAAGATCGCCTGGACGTGGAGCCAGCGTCGCCCCGTGCCCTCGGCGTCTCCGTTTGCATTTGTAAACTTGTGGGCTTCCTATGTGTCAGAAACAACCGCGTCTGTGGGGAGCAGACCCTCGCTGCGCCGCTGCCCGCCGCAGTGCCCGCGCCTCCGAGGGGACAGCGCCCTCTGGAGCTTGCTGGGAGCATCGCCGCCTGGACGCCCGCGCCTCGGAGAAGCCGGCGCCCATCTCCATCCGCACCGCTCGCCGGTCCAGAGCCCGAAAACACCCATGAGCCAAGAGCCCTCTTCACGCTGCTAACTCCAGGGGACAGACGAAAGGACATCTTTGGAAAACGCTGGTTTTGGATTTTAAAAAGCCCAACTTTTTTTTTTTTAATTTCCATAACTAAAGTGTTCAGACTGGAGTGCTCTCCTTCAGGCCTCTTCATAGCTGGGACATTGCACTGGTCCTTTGTTTTTCCAAGTACAACTTTTCTAATGCTAGCAGTGGTGCTAGGTGGGCGTTGGCCAGGCCCCAAGCACAGCCACAGTAGACCTGGGATCTAAAACAAGTTTCTGTTTGGGGGGTTCGGGAATTTTTTTTTTTTTTTTTTTTTTTTTAATGTTATGAATGGAATTTAGTTGCCTCCAAGAATTGTGCCTTATAGCATTTGGGGACCAGGGGGTAACTGCCCCTCCCTGAAATATCCCTCAGCCTCTTCCCTTTTCCCCAGTGCCATGTTCAAACCCGCCCGGGAAAGGGATCCTGCCCTTAGCCCTGGCTCGTTGTGCATTGCAGTGAGGCGAAGAAGAAAGCAGGTAGGAGATTCCTTCCAACGGTGCATCAAGTTCTTCCCGCCCACGTCCTCTAACCCACCCCTGGTCTGCTCCCCAGCTGTTTGAAGGATAGCACAAGCCCCTCGTCCCTAGAGCTTCTTTCTCCCCTTTTATTTATTCTCTTAACACCCCTTTCCCCCCGGCCTTCCTGCCCCTGCCCCCTTCTCAGAGCCTCCTAGACAATAGGCCCTTTGGACCGAGTTTCTCAGGGATGCCCAGGCCGCCCCTCAGCCCTTCTTGGCGTTGGTCTCCAGTCCTGCCCTGGGAGCTGGAGCCTGGGTATTTGGGGCCATCTTCCCTCAGTTGTATGGTTCTTTCCTGTGGGCTCAATTTTGCCCTACATAGTTGGACAAAGCTCTGTGCTGTCCTAGTGAGTAAAGCTGTTCACCCACACAGCTGGGCCCGGCTTGTGCCCCACGGAGCCTGGCACGTTCCAGGCCCCCAGGAGGAGGCATCAGAGAAAGACACCCTGAGTTTTACTGGCCTGACACCCTTCTCCAGGGAAGACCTGTGAACCTGAGCCCAAGGGCAAGTATACACTTGTTTACTGTGTAAGCAAGAGTAGAAGAATGTCTAATGTACAGTGGAACCTTGTACAGAATAAATAATAGCTTTGAGAAATCAGTTGGCAGATGTTGGAATCTTGATTTGGGAGTGTTTGAACCTAGGAAGGGTTCCTAGTGTATTAGGGGCCATCTATTTCATTGCTTCAACCAGTTCGTAAATTCCAAGTTTCTGGAAAAAGTTACCCACTTTTTAGTTTGAACATTTAAGTTTAATTTTTTTAAAACTGAAACAATACATCTTTTGGACACTATATTGTTCATCTGGATTCACCACTTGTTTACATACACATTTAAATATATAGCCATCCCCCAGTATACACAGAGAGATTGGTTCCAAGATACACATACCAAAATCTGCACCATGCTCAAGTCCTGAGGTCACCCCAGCAGAACCTGCATATATGAAAATCAGCCTTCTATATACGTGGGTTTTGCATCTCACAAATGCAGTATTTTCTATCCTTATTTGGTTGAAAAAATCCACCCGCACAGTTCAAGCCCACATTGCTCAAAGGTCAACTGTACTTTATTCTCTCTGCCGAAACATTTACAGGTGAGGTGTTATATCACCACTTCTAAATACTTGAGTATACATCTCCTAAGAATCAGGACATTCTCCTATGTGACACGGTTTTCACATATCCATTTCTTTTTAGTGAACTGTCTACTTTTTAATGTTGGTATGGGCTACTTTCTTAATTCTTTGTTGAAACTCGGGGCCGCGCACGGTGGCTCACACCAGTAATTGAAGAGGTTGAAGTGAGAGGATGGCTTAAGGCCAGGAGTTTGAGACCAGCCTGGGCAACATAGTGAGACCTTGTCTCTATGAAAAAAGAAACACTTGGGTGTCTTCACAGACCTATGATGAGATAAAATACATCTCTCCAGCAGATGTCAAATATAGCAAAACTTGCTATTAGAGTAGAGTATCATTACCTGGATGTGGAGTGACCAGGGCTTAGTCTTTTTTCTTTTCTTTTTTTGAGACAGAGTTTCACTCTTGTTGCCCAGGCTAGAGTGCAGTGGCGCAATCTCAGCTCACCACAACCTCCGCCTCCTGGGTTCAAGTGATTCTCCTGCCTCAGCCTCCCAAGTAACTGGGATTACAGGCATGCGCCACCACACCCAGCTAATTTTGTATTTTTAGTAGAGACGGGGTTTTTCCATGTTGCTCAGGCTGGTCTCAAACTCCTGACCTCAGGTGATCTGCCTGCTCGGCCTCCCAAAATGCTGGGATTACAGGCGTGAGCCACTGCACCCAGCCAGGGCTTAGTCTTTGATCAAAGATCTCAGCTTTCCCCCCTAATACTTAGAAACAGTTACCTTTATGTTATAGGATTTGTTCCCTAAAGTGCTTTTTCTCAAGACTTCAGATTTAACCCCTAAAAGAGGTAATGTCTTTGGTGCACTCGGTGACCCATGTCTCCTTTGGTCTCACCTCTTCATTAGCACTGTTCAGTTTTTCCATTTCTGCTGCTGGTCTTAGAAGTAGGGAAGCCAAAGGCTCCACCAGGTGATCCTAGAGTGTTTCATGAGGATTCTTCCTCACTGCCTCCACTGCTCCAGACACTAAAAAATAAAGGCCTGACTATTCCATCCTTGCTGAGACAGAAGCACCTGCTGTCACGTAAGGCCTGTGTGCTGCTATCAAACCCGCCTCATGGAGGGAGACAGGCATTTTTCTAAGCATTTCCCAAGAGTGAAGAAGAGGGATTGAAAATAACAGTGACTTAAAACTTGGAATTTCTCCCTGAGGGACCCAAACTTCCCTGGCCTGCCCTGAGGGTGGCCTGATCCAGGGTGTGATTGGAAATCTTAACCTGATGATTGCCCCCAAGCCACAGGCAAACAGGATCCCCTCAAAATAAAAACATTAGGCTTGTAGCAAAGTGAATAGCTGTACTCTGACTAGTTCTTCACTGGAGGTAGAAGCAGCCCTATAATTTTTGTTGTCTTCCACTGGGGAACAGATGGGCTCTAGGTGACATTGAGGTCAGGGGCTCCACTCAGGCCCGCCACCCTTGCTCGCAGCTCTTCAGTAACTAATCTGTGGTGCTTTCTCATCCCCATGGCAACAGGCCCTAGTGTTACACAGACCACAAACACACACAGGTCTGTCCCCACGTTTTTTTGTCCATCAAGCTTTGCCTCCTAGCAACTTGGCTCTCTTCCCTCATTGTTTGCTCTTGATCCAGCTGGCCTCTCCCTAGGGGAGGGGCTTCCCCTTCGACTGCTCTTGTGTGACCTTGAACAGGAACCTCCCTCTTTCTGGGCCTCTGTGCCTCATCTGCAAATTACTGAGATGGGACTTATGGGTCTTGAAGGTCTCCACTCCCGTGTTATCAATCATTCTATGTCACTTTTCTCTAAATACATGCTCAAGTCCTAAGATAGGGAACTTAGCTCTAGTTCCCTGGTTCCAGTTTACAGAATTTATTTAAGTGACCAATGCTCAGAATGCTTGTTTCTTTCTATAAAGCCATATATATATATATATATATATATATTTTTTTTTTTTTTTTTTTTTGATATGGAGTCTCACTCTGTCACTCAGGCTGAGAGTGCAGTCATGCAATCTCGGCTCACTGCAACCTCCACCTCCCAGGTTCAAGTGATTCTCCTGCCTCAGCCTCCTGAGTAGCTGGGATTACAGGCATGCACCACCACGCCCGACTAATTTTGTATTTTTAGTAGAGATGGGGTTTCACCATGTTGGCCAGGCTGGTCTCGAACTCCTGACCTCAGGTGATCCGCCCACCTTGACCTCCCAAACTGCTGGGATTACAGACGTGAGCCACCATGCCCGGCCTCTATAAAGCTTTAGAGTTAGATCATAGAGGTCACCTTGTCCATGATCTCGATTTGGCAGTGAGGATACTGAGCCCTAGAGTAAGGCTTGCTCAAGGCCACATAGCATGTCAGGAGCAGAGACAGGATGGAACCTGGGTATCTTGACTGCCTATCCAGTTCTCTTTCCATCTGAGTACTCTGCCTTTAGTTTGAATACTTGACAGCATTTTGCAGGACTTTCTGCAGTAAATTTTCCAACCCTGCATCTATTAGGAACTGAGCCAAACAGCAGTGTGACATTCACACACACCCAACGGCAAAACCACCACGATCTGCCTCCTACCTGGGCCCTAGTAGGACTGTCTGAGCTAGACACCTCTGAGGGTCCCCATCCTTCATTGCTGTAAGAGCAGAAACAAGCACCTGTGCAGGAATGCAGGAGGCAGCAGAAAGAGACTGGCATTCACAGCCCAAGCAAGTTACTTAATCTCTCTGAGCCTCAATTTCCTCATCTGTAATCTGAGCATAACATTACCTATTCAGAGTTGTGAGTGCCAGTTAAGAAAAACAGTGTCTGGCCAGGCACGGTGGCTCATGCCTGTAATTCCAACATTTTGGGAGGCCAGGCTGGGCAGATAACTTTCACCCAGGAGTTTGAAACCGGCCTGGGTAACATGGTGAAACCCCGTCACTACAAAAAGTACAAAAATTAGCCAGGCATAGTACCAGCCACTTGGGAGGCTGAGGTGGGAGGATCAATTGACCAGGAGGTTGAGGCTGCAGTGAACCATGGTCACACCAGTGCACTCTAGCCTAAGCAACAGAACAAGACCCTGTCACACACACACACACCCCGAAGGAAGTGGGGAGAGAGGAAAGGAAAGGGAAAAAGGAAAGAGGGGAGGAGAGAGTGGGGAGGGGAGGGCTTGGGTGGGTGTCTGGCACATAGTAGGTACTCAGCAACTCCACAAATGTCCATTTCCCCCACTTCCATTTCCAGGACTACACCATCGAAGCTCCATTGAGATTCTCATGGTGGGTGATCCTCAGCAAATTTTTTTTTTTAACCAACACTGTCCCTATTTAGCAAATATTTAGTTCCTCTCATCTCTCTGGATGCTTCTACCTTCTTTTCCGGAACAATACACTTGATGTAGGTAAGTATGGCACTGCCCAAACTAAACAGAATGCCCATTAAATAGGCATTCCAAAATCAAGGAATTGGCTTTTCCAATTTCCCGATATTTGGGGGCACCTGCCTCTTGGAGGTAGTAATGGGATTGAGCTTCTAGGTCCCACGCTTCTCAAGACTAGGGAAGCCTATAATGCCAGCACTTTGGCAGGAGAATTGCTTGAGCCCAGGAATTCGAGACCTGGCAACATAGGGGGCCCCCTTCTCTACAAAATGAGTCGAGTATGGTGGTGCACACATGTAGTCTTAGCTACTTGGGAGGCTTAGGTAGGAGGATTGCTTGAGCCTGGGAGGTGGAGGCCGCTGTGAGTTGTGATCACACTCCAACCTGTGTGACACAGCAAGACCCTGTCTCAAAAAGCAAAAACAAAAAAAGTGGAAACCAGGACTCCAACAGCTCCAGCTCTGCAACCCAGCCCTGCCCCTGGGCAGCTGTACAACTCTGGGCAAAGGCATTTAACTTCCAGGAGCCTCGATGACATCCAGAAAATGAGAGGAAAACACCTCCCTCCTCTTGCCGTCAGGACTGAAATAAGGGTGAAATGAGGCGATGAGCTGAGGGGTCTGCAGTGGATTTCACTCTCAGTGTGTTTCAGGTGTGCCACTCCCCAACCCTGAGCTGGCCTCTGGCTTCCCTCCTTTCCTCCAGAAACCCCTTCATAACGCAGCCAGGTGCAGGAGTGTCTGTGCCCACAGAGTCCTGGGTGTAGTCCAGGATGGCCGTGGGCAACAGCAAAGCAGAGAAAAACTTCCTGGTCTTCCAGGCCTTCCCTTGGCCTCCCTTCTGTTGTCTCCCCACTCACAGGAACAGTTCTGAGACCCAGTTGTGACCAAGTTCCTCAGGCCGCAGTGCTAAGCCTCTCCTCCTTCCTGGAATTCCCTACCCAACCCCCAAGTTCTGCCTGTTCAAATCCTTTTCAACCCTCAAACTTTAAAGGCTCATCTCTTCCAGGAAGTCCTCCTGCTGGCCCCATCAGAGGAAGTCATTGCTTCTTCAGTTTACACAGCATTTAATCTCTGGACTTACGGCCCAGTAAACTGTCTTCATCTCTGTCCAGTGAACCACACTTCTCAAAAGACTCCCTTATATTCTTTCCTTTTTTTTTTTTGAGACAGAATCTATTCTTCTGTCTGAGCCTCTTAAGTAGCCAGGAATACAGGCATTCACCACCACACCCAGCTAATTTTTGTATTTTTAGTAGAGATGGGCTTTCACCATGTTGGCCAAGCTGGTCTTGAACTTCTGACCTCAGGTGATCCACCCACCTCAGCCTCCCAAAGTGCTGGGATTACAGGCGTGAGCCACCACACCTGGCCAACCCCCTTACATTCTTTTTTCTTTTCTTTTTTTTTTTTTTTTTTTTTTTTTGAGACAGAGTCTTGCTCTGTCACCCAGGCCGGAGTACAGTGGCACGATCTCGGCTCACTGCAAGCTCCGCCTCCTGGGTTCACACCATTCTCCTGCCTCAGCCTCCCGAGTAGCTGGGACTACAGGCGTCCGCCACCTCGCCCGGCTAACATTTTTGTATTTTTAGTAGAGATGATGGGGTTTCACCGTGTTAGCCAGGATGGTCTCAATCTCCTGACCTCGTGATCCACTCGCCTTGGCCTCCCAAAGTGCTGGGATGACAGGCGCGAGCCACCGCGCCCGGCCAATAATTTTTTTAAAAACCATATAATCCCAGCACTTTGGGAGGCTGAGGTAGGAGGATTACTTGAGTCCAGGAGTTTGAGACCAGCCTGGGCAACATAGTGAGACCCTGTCTCTACTAAAAGTATAACTAAAAAAAAATAAAAATAATAATTTTTTTAAAAAAACACCTATATTTTCTGAAACAAAAAAAAACAGTAAGAATGGGCCAGGCGCAGTGGCTCATGCCTGTAATCCTGGCACTTTGGAAGGCTGGGCAGGCGGATCACCTGAGGTCAGGAGTATGAGACCAGCCTGACCAACATGGAGAAACCCTGTCTCTACTAAAAATACAAAATTAGCTGGGCTTGGTGGTGCACACCTGTAATCCCAGCTACTCAGGAGGCTGAGGTGGGAGAATCACTTGAACCCGGGAGGCAGAGGTTGCAGTGAGCTGAGATCTCACCATTGCACTCCAGCCTGGGCAACAGAGCAAAACTCCATCTCCAAAAAAAAAAAAAAAATTAGTAAGAATGGCAGCATCGTTTTACATTTGTGCAAATCTCTTTAGCATCTGGCTTAATAGAAGGCAGCTGGACTTGCGTCTCCTTCAGCATTCAACCCGATGTCATATCATATGTCACGGAGCGTCTGGAAAACATGAATGAGTGTGAAAAAGGCACATCATGTCTTAGTGTTATTATGAGCCTAGTTCTAAGCTCTCAAGCCCTCTAAAAGAAGGCCCCGAGCCCCACTTTGAGAGCTGTCACAGCAGAGCAGGGGCTCCTTGAGACGAGGGCACCTTGTCTCAGTCAGCTCCAAGAGCCCAGTGCCCAGCCAAACCCCGGCACAGCAGCCTCTCTCTCAATGATGACAGCGAACGAGCGGCTTCAGAGGAGCAGACCCAGGGGCATGGCTCGCCCAGCCAATCATCCTCAAAGCTCAGCGCAGGGCCACTGTGTCCATGAAGCTGCCCTGTGGCGAGGCTCTTAACATACTGTGTGACAGGGGATCCTGCTCTGTCCTGATCCAGCCAGAATGAGAAGTACTTTGTGGTCAGGAACTGTCTGATCCTCTCCAAGAGCACCTGTCCCTACAGCTCCCAAAAAGTCTCTTCCCTAAAGACCAAGTACCATTAGACTTCCAAGGTTCCAGGAAATAGCTTGACCTCCTAGACAAAAGCAAACTAAGGCCCTCCAGTAACAAATGGAGAAAAACGTGTGGGTGGAGGCATCTCCTTTCCTGAGTGCAAGGAGGGCAGCCTGCCCTCTTTGCTTCCATCCCCAAGGGGTTCCTCACTCTGCCCCCGTGTCACTCTGATCCCTCCGCTACCCCAGCATGCCTCAGCCCCAATGTGGGGTGAAAGAGGTACATCATAGAAAATGTTGAGCCTGAGCTCTATCCAGTCCTAGGCTCAACTCTCATCTCTGTATCTTACCAGCTGTGTGACCTTGGGAAAGTGACATAACCTCTCAGAGCCCAGCACCAGCATTTGTAAAATGGTGACACTACCTTATAGTTACGAAAGGAGGGAAACTGCATGTAGCCCTCTTGCCCAGACATTCTACAAATAGTAGCCAGAAATATGAGGCTCTCTCCCCACTTCCCTCCCTGCCAAACTCTCGGCCTAAGCATGGCTAACACAAAACAGATTACCAATCCCTTTCCTTTCTCCCTGAGGACAGCAGGGCTAGGCTGGGATTTTCCAAGAGGACTTCGCCCATGGAGAAAGAGGCGTGCAGTCATCTTGTTTGCAGTGTGTGGGTTTCCTACCGTGCAACAGCCCCGATGGCTAGACTCCACACCCCAACCCTCCCTAAGACCTGGGCACCTTCTCCCCCTTCCCTGTCCTTTCTCCTGCGGGTTTAGGGGTCCCAGGAATGAGCAGTCAGTCACTGGCTCACGCCATGTCCTTCTCTCCTTGTCCTGGTCACACCCACTGGTGATCTACCAGGGCCCTTCCAAAGACCCGACCTGGCCAATGCCCCTGTAACCCTGGTGGGGAGGAAAGGTGGGCAGCTGGCTTTGTCCACTCCCTCCACCCTGCTTCTTTCTCAGACCACCCAAGGTTCCCTTCTGCCTACAACTTCTCTCCTCTCCCAGCGACCCCCCAAGTGCTCACTCAGTGCCTTGGGTGCTGGGGATGGAGAGCTCCCCTCGTCACACCCCTGCACAGAGCACCTAGTTTCCTCTGCTGGGTGTTCTCAGCCACCGCCTGTGCCTTTAAGAACGGCCACCCTGTGCCAGGGACTTGGCCTCGGCATCCTCAGCTGAGTGGGATTAAGGGACCATTTCGTGCCTTTGTGAATTCTTCCTGGCTGCCATCCCTTCCCTCACACGGAGACAGAGTAGCCCATAGGCCAAACCACTCTACCAAGGACAGCCCAAGAGCTGGTCTAGCCTGGCAACATTTTCCCTTGGGTAGTAGAGGCTGCCCCTTTGATAGGGAGTTTGTGGTCAGAGAGTGGGCCCTTGGGGGTCTTGGGCTGTCACAGGGACTCCAGAAAGCCATGCAGAGCCTTGGGCCATGAAGGACTACTCAGATGTCATCCTCTGCGTGGAGGCAACAGAATCGAGCAAGGTAAGGGCCACATAGAATCGTGCTCCTAAGACCCAGCATCCCAGTGGCCACCACTGCCTCAGCCCTCAAGTCTCTCCCTTCCAGACCGAGTTCTGCAATCCTGCCTTCGAGCCTGAGTCTGGGCCATCCTGCCCTCCCCCAGCTTTCCCAGAGGATGCCAGCTATAGTGTCCCAGCTCCCTGGCACGGTAACCATCCCAAGGGGTGACCTGGGGGAGGACAGAGAGGCCCAGGAGCCAAGGGCAGCATGAGAAATGCCCAACAGAAGGGGCTTTCAAAACCCCACCTGCCGGCTCACAGGTCGGCGTCCTCGAGGGCTGCGGCCAGACTGCCGTTTCTCCTGGCTCTGTGTCCTCCTGCTCGCCAGCCTGCTGCTCCTGCTGCTCGGGCTGCTGGTGGCCATCATCCTGGCCCGTAAGTACCCCGGGACAACTTGAAAGGAGGGCTTTGGAATGAAATTCCATCAGCCGCTCTCCCAGCCTCCCAGGATCCAGCTCCTCTGAACGCCACCCTCCATCTTCCCGCCTCCAGAGCTGCAGGCTGCACCCCCACCTGGGGCCTCCCATAGCCCACTGCCTGCCGGAGGCCTTACCACCACCCCCACCACCCCCACCATCACCACCTCTCAGGCAGCTGGGACCCCTGAAGGGCAGCAGGAGTCAGGTGTGAGCCCCTCCCCACAGGCCAGTGAGTACTCAGGGCAGGTCTTCCCGGAGAAGGGCCCAAGATGATGGGGTGGGGGTGAGGGGAGGGTGAGGAAGAGGCACCTCGGAGAATAAAGGACCTCACTCCTTTTGACCTCTGAACTCTGACCTCGATCTCCGCAGCCTGTGGAGGCCTCCTCTCTGGCCCAAGGGGCTTCTTCAGCAGTCCCAACTACCCAGACCCCTATCCCCCCAACACCCACTGCATGTGGCGCATCCAGGTGGCCACAGACCATGCAATACAGCTCAAAATCGAAGCCCTCAGCATAGAGAGTGTGGCCTCTTGCCTTTTTGATCGCTTGGAAATCTCCCCTGAGCCTGAAGGCTCCCTCCTCAGGTAGGTCCCTCTGTCCCCAGGACATCCCACCGTGTCCTGAACCACTATCTAAAGAGCAGAATCAGGGAGTGGCAGGGGGAAGGGCTAACCGAGGAAGAAACTGAGAGACTAGACCTCTGGGCCCAGCTCTGCCACCACCTTGCTGTATGCCATGAGGAAGATCACTTCCCCTCTCTGACCTGTTTCCTAGTCTGTAACATGGATCTCCTTTCTATCTTCCTATGAGTAAATGCTACAAGGATAAATGTGCAGATGCTAAGAAGGTCAGAGCTCCCTGGGACATCAGAGGAGACTTTTTGACCACATGGTCACCAGTTTGGGGGTTAATAGGACTGCAAGGCCCAGGCAAACTCCTCTCTGGCTGGCCCTGCTCTTGGAGCCTCCATCACCCCCAACCCGGCTTCTTGCAGGATTTGTGGGAGGGTGCCTCCCCCCACGCTCAACACCAATGCCAGCCACCTCCTGGTGGTCTTCGTCTCTGACAGCAGTGTGGAAGGATTTGGTTTCCATGCCTGGTACCAGGCTGTGGCCCCTGGGCATGGTGAGTGTGTTCCCACCATGTCCCCAGCTGCCTGTTGAGTGTCCACTTTCTTCCCCTCCACCCACTCCCAGCCCTGCCAAAGGGGTGGAGACTCGGGGCCTCCCTGACTCCTGGTGCCCACACCCAGGGAGCTGTGCCCATGATGAGTTCCGCTGTGACCAGCTCATCTGTCTGCTACCTGACTCAGTGTGTGATGGCTTTGCCAACTGCGCTGACGGCAGCGATGAGACCAACTGCAGTGCCAAGTTCTCAGGTACGGGCCAGGCATGGGGGGTCCTCTCTTCAGGCATCTGATCTGGGTTCAAATTGGGCCCCCCAGCTCTGGTCCAGCCTCAAACCAGGGCCTCTGCCAGCATTTCCTCCTTTGTCATTCTTTGGCCCAGAACTTGCTTCCCATGGGCATGGCCAAAACTCTTGCTCTGCAGTCACTGCCCACAATCACTGTTGGATGGAAGCGCGGATCCTGGCAAACTCCTGAGCCCTTTCATCTCTCTACAGGGTGTGGGGGGAATCTGACTGGGCTCCAGGGCACTTTCTCTACTCCCAACTACCTGCAGCAGTACCCTCACCAACAGGTAAGCACGGTGCTCCACGCAGAGGGGGAGGGGCACACATGGAAGCACCTGAGCACCCAAGTCAGTGTAATGGAACGGCATGATAGACACTACCTTCTACTTGGGAGGGTCAGAGATCAAGCAGACGGGGGATGGGGGATATTAGTAAGTGCCTGATGTGTACCCAGATGTGCCCACACTGGGTCAACTCACCTCTGAAACCAGGCCCTTAAGAGCCACCAGTGATGAAAGCGCGACCCCACCCCCCAGCCAGCAGTGGGGGAAGAAGACCCTTCTGGAGCTCAGCCTGGGTGCCCAGGATGAGACAGAAGGGGTCATGAATTGCCCACCTGTGCCCTCCCCCAGCTCTGCACCTGGCATATCTCGGTGCCGGCTGGACACAGCATAGAACTGCAGTTCCACAACTTCAGCCTGGAGGCTCAGGACGAGTGCAAGTTTGACTACGTGGAGGTGTATGAGACCAGCAGCTCAGGGGCCTTCAGCCTCCTGGGCAGGTACAGGAGCCAGGGAAAAGCCACAGATAACTCCATCCTCGCAGTCTGCCACCCCCGCCTTCTGTGTCAGCCCAGCACATTCCCCAGCTTCACTTTCTTCTGCTACTCTAGGCCGGGGGTCTCTTCACCATTACCCTAAAGACAGCTCTCACCTCAAAACCTTCACCCCACACTCTCCCTGTCCCCAGGAGGTCCTTCCCCAAACCTCTCCCTGCCCCAGTTTATCCCCACCGGCAGGGGCCACCTCCACCTCCCTTACAAACCCTCATTGATTTTTCTTGTTCTTTTTTTGAGGCAGAATCTCACTTTGTCACCCAGGCAGGAGTGCAGTAACACTATCATGGCTCACTGCTGCCTTGACCTCCCAGGTTCAAGTGCTCCTTCCACCTCAGCCTCCCAAGTAGCTGGGACCACAGGCACATGCCACCACGCCCAGATAATTAATTTTTTAAATTTTTTTTGTAAAGACAAGGTCTTACTATATCGCCCAGGCTGGTTTCAAACTCCTGGGCTCAAGTGATCCTCCCGACTTGGCTTCCCAAAATGCTGGGATGACAGGTGTGAGCCACAACGCCAGGCTGTCCCGCTGATTTTTCCCCATCTCGAAGTGGCTCAAGTTCAAGCAGTTTGTTTAATGCTTTGCCTGCTGAATATGTGTGTCTTCCTCACCAGACCCTAACCCTGTGTCTCCCATCAACTTTGGCATCATCCAGGGCTCCAGCTCAGAGCCAGGCCTGTGGGAGGCTGCAGTGCCCCCTCAGTCAGCCAGGGCTGGTGCCCAGATCTGCTGTCTGCTTTGGGCAGGTTCTGTGGAGCAGAGCCACCCCCCCACCTCGTCTCCTCACACCATGAGCTGGCTGTGCTTTTTAGGACAGATCATGGCATCAGCAGTGGAGGCTTCTCAGCCACCTACCTGGCCTTCAATGCCACGGAGAGTAGGTGCCCCTGGGCAAGTGGGTGTGGACAGTAGAGGCACCTCCAGGGGGACGGAGAAGGGTTCTGGACCCTGGTCAAGACACTCTGGGGGTACTGGGAGTGTAGGTATGTCCCCAGGCACTGCCATGCCCCTTGTGCCTACAGACCCCTGTGGGCCCAGTGAGCTCTCCTGCCAGGCAGGAGGGTGTAAGGGTGTGCAGTGGATGTGTGACATGTGGAGAGACTGCACCGATGGCAGCGATGACAACTGCAGCCGTCCCTTGTTCCCACCCCCAGGTGAGAGGCCTGCCCCTGGGGACCCTGAATAGGCTGGGTGCTCACCTCACAGAACCCTGCTGCTATACTGAATAGCGTCCCGTCCCATCCCATTCTCTCTGAGGGGGCGGGGCCAGCTGACTCTGGGACCACTTCGCAGAGTCCTGGAAGACACTCGGCTTGTGGTGGCAATGGCACTGAGTGTCACCCCAAGGGAAATGGGAATCTGGGAATCAGTGGTGGGACTCCAAGAACCAGTCCCTTCTGTCACCCAGAGCCCCTTTCCACAGCCCATGTAAGATGAAGGCATCCTCTTACAGAGAGCAGGGGGTTTCTTCCAGATGCCCAAGCGGTCCCTGCAAACGCGGGTGCCCCATGTTCCCTGAGATCAAAGACGTGCCTGCGTGATGCCCAGGGCTGGCAACCGATGCTGGAGCAGGCTCTCAGGGATGGCAGGGATCCTCAGTGTGTGTACAGCCTCTCTCCTTGTTATCCTCTTGCTTCCTCACAACCACCCCTATTGGACCCACGTACACACAGGACCGAGTGATTCGGTGACTTGCCACAGGCCACACAGCCAGTGAGCAGTCCCCACAGTGGCCTTCCCCTCCACCCCTGCAGAGCTGGCCTGTGAGCCTGTCCAGGTGGAGATGTGCCTCGGTCTGAGCTACAACACCACGGCCTTCCCTAACATCTGGGTGGGCATGGCCACCCAGGAGGAGGTGGTAGAAGTCCTCAGCGGTTACAAGGTCTTCTGGGTGGAGGGAAGGAGGGCAGGCCTGGGAGGGGAGGGAGCCTGGGAGCAGGTGCCTGAAGGCCGCTGTCCCTCCGCAGAGCCTGACAAGCCTGCCCTGCTACCAGAATTTCCGGAGGCTCCTGTGTGGGCTGCTTGTGCCCCGTTGCACCCCACTAGGCAGTGTTCTGCCCCCTTGCCGCTCTGTCTGCCAGGAAGCAGAGCACCAGTGCCAGTCTGGCCTGGCACTACTGGGCACCCCCTGGCCCTTCAACTGCAACAGACTGCCAGAGGCAGCTGGTCTGGAAGCTTGCTCCCAGCCCTGACCCTGAAGCCAGCCCCTGCCCTCTTTCTGCCTGTCCTCTTTTGCCCGTCAGGACTGGCACACAGGGGAAAAAGGAAGCGGCACCAGCAGGGTCTCTAACTATCTTCTCTGGGGCTCCCAGGGAGGGGGAGGAGAAGTCCTCACCTGGGGCTCATGGGACCCTCCCTGCACCTTCCTGTCCCCTTACTGGCCCCAGGCTGCTGACTGGCCCCACACTGCCACTGGACAATCGAGACCGCTTCCCATCCAGGCCTCTGACCCAGACTTCCCGCCTTCTGCCTCTTCCCCTTTCCATCTGCTTTTTCAGCTTCTCTATCGCCTGCCTTCTGACCTTTTCCTTGATTCAACAGAAATGTACTGAGCATCTACTCATGTGGCAGGCCCTGTCCTAGGCCTTAGGGATCCAACTGGCTGTCTGCCTCTAGAACTCTCCACCCTCATCTCCCTACGTATTTCTCCCTGAAATGGGGTCTGGTCCTTGGTCTCTGCCACTGCTCCGCCTCTCCTCTGGCCCTGGGAACAGGAGGTGCCCTGTGTGTCCGTCTCTCGAAGTTCTGCCTCTCTGTGCCCGGCTCAAGTCTTTCTACCCCTCCTTTCTCCCCCTAAACTTTGGCCGGCCGCCGGGCGACACCACGAGTTAGTTATTTCCCAGCTATTTCCCGGTCCGGGAGCTCTTGGCCCCCGAACAACTGGTTTCCTCTTGGAGTCTGGGAGGAGAAGAGCGGAGCCGGCAGGCAGCGAACCAGGACTGAGGTGACGGCAGGGCAGGGGGCGCCTCGCCCGGGAGAGGCGCAGGGGCTGGAGCACCACCGACTGGAGGGTCCGGAGTAGCGAGCGCCCCGAAGGAGGCCATCGGGGAGCCGGGAGGGGGGGTGAGTCTGGCAGAGGAGGGGAAAGGGGCTGGGGAGGGGACTGTGGGAAAGGCTGACGCGGGCCGGCGGTGGGAGGGAGGGCTGGCCGCTCCTACCCGCTCTCGCCTGCCTGTGCTCTCCCGGTGTTCGGCCCTGCGGGCGCTCAGCCTCAAGGGCACAGCAGTGGGGTGGGGACCGAGTGGGCCGCGCCCGGGTGGGGATCGAGGTAGGTCCCAGGATTCTGGGTCCCGACTCCAGTCCTGCCTGGCCCACAGACCGCGAGAGGACCCTGGCGTTCGGGCTCCCGGTGCCAGCGCTATGAGGCCGCTCCTTGTCCTGCTGCTCCTGGACCTGGCGGCCGGCTCGCCCCCACTGGACGACAACAAGATCCCCAGCCTGTGCCCGGGGCACCCCGGCCTTCCAGGCACGCCGGGCCACCACGGCAGCCAGGGCTTGCCGGGCCGCGATGGCCGCGACGGCCGCGACGGCGCGCCCGGGGCTCCGGGAGAGAAAGGCGAGGGCGGGAGGCCGGGTAAGAAGGCACCGCAGGGGCTGTAGGTGGCGACGTCCGAGCAGGCTCCGCCGCAGCTCCCACTCCCAGTGCCCGGGGCTCGGGGCTCCCGCCAGGGGGCGCCACTCCCTGAGCTTTGCAGCCCAGAGCGGGGGAAGGGCCCAGGCGGCGGGCGCCCCCTTGGCCAGCCCCCTAGATCTGCCCTGCGGGAATGGGTGGAGGAGGTACCCGTGCGGGAGGAGGCGCTGGCCGAAGCTCAGGCAGGGGCGGGGAGGGGTACGGTGACCTTAGAGTCGCCGCCCCGTTGCGGGCTGACCCGGCCGCTACGCTCAACCTGCCGCCCCGCTTACCCCGCAGGACTGCCGGGACCTCGAGGGGAGCCCGGGCCGCGAGGAGAGGCGGGACCCGCGGGACCCACCGGGCCTGCAGGGGAGTGCTCTGTGCCTCCGCGATCCGCCTTCAGCGCCAAGCGCTCCGAGAGCCGGCTGCCTCCGCCGTCTGATGCTCCCCTGCCCTTCGACCGCGTGCTGGTGAACGAGCAGGGACATTACGACGCCGTCACCGGCAAGTTCACCTGCCAGGTGCCTGGGGTCTACTACTTCGCCGTCCATGCCACTGTCTACCGGGCCAGCCTGCAGTTTGATCTGGTGAAGAACGGCGAATCCATTGCCTCTTTCTTCCAGTTTTTCGGGGGTTGGCCCAAGCCAGCCTCGCTCTCGGGGGGCGCCATGGTGAGGCTGGAGCCCGAGGACCAAGTGTGGGTGCAGGTGGGTGTGGGTGACTACATTGGCATCTATGCCAGCATCAAGACAGACAGCACCTTCTCCGGATTTCTGGTGTACTCTGACTGGCACAGCTCCCCAGTCTTTGCTTAATGCCACTGCAAAGTGGGCTCACGCTCACTCCTAGGAGGAGGGTGTGACGCTGACAACCAGGTCATCCAGGAGGGCTGGCCCCCTGGAATATTGTGAATGACTAGGGAGGTGGGGTAGGGGCCTCTCCGTCCTGCCGCTGCCAAGGAATGGGGACAGTGGCTGTCTGCAATCAGGTATGGCAGCATGGGGCAGTGACTGGATTTCTGCCCAAGACCAGAGGAGTGTGCTGTGCTGGCAAGTGTGAGTCCCCCAGTTGCTCTGGCCCAGGAGCCCATGGTGGGGTGCTCTCTTCCTGGTCCTCTGCTTCTCTGGATCCTCCTCACCCCCTCCTGCGCATGGGGCCGGCCCTTTACTCAGAGATCACTCAATAAATCTAAGAACACTCCTACTGGCTCCAGCCTTTCTTCTTTAGTGGTGGGGGTTCTGTTTCTGGGATCATGGTGTGGAGGGGGTACTCAGGTAGAAGGGAGGGTTCTTGGATGAAATAGAGATATGGGACAGATATACAGGAAGCCAGCTCAGGGGAATGAGAGGCTCCACAGAGCTGCCACCTAGGTTGTGAATAGGAGTGTCTGACAGCAGGATGCCCTCCTGGTGTAGGGCTCCAGCCACCCTTAAGAAAGGGGGTACCTTTTTCTAATTCAAAGATGCCAACTAAACCACATAGGGGCTGCCTGCACCACACATATCCCTGCCCTGATCCAACAAAAAAGAGCCGAGGACTTTCGTCTATGATTGCCCTGGCTGCTTGCCTGGTCCCCAGATGACTGGAAAGCTATTGCTCTGTAACCCGAGTGAGTGGCCTGAATGGGCGTCTAGAGATAAGTAGTTTCTGAGATGACCACAAGGGGGTGCCCTGGCCCCAGAATGCCGCAGGGATACTGGGTAGCTTGAGCTCCTGACTATGGGTGGTGAGGGGGAGGAGGGGTATTGAGGTCGGCCAAAGGAATTCCAGATGCAGATGGAAGAAAAGGGGAGTCCTTTACTCCCAACTCAGGAAGTTTATCTTCTATCATAAAATGTTTATCCCCACATTAAACAGAGACTGGAAGGAGCCGGGCCTCCCCTTGCTCAGCTTCCTGTCCCGGATTGAGGGAAGGAAAGAGCAAGTGCCAAGCCCTCCCTAGGCCTCCCAGTTCTGAGGTGGAGATGAGGAGCCCTCCCCCACTGCTCTGGGCATAGCCTGGGTGGGCCGAGCCACTGTGTCTGAGGCTAGCCACAAAGCCCCTCAAAGCTCCCCCACCCCGGGGGCCCACCTCCAACCCAATGACTAACAAACCAGGACTGCCCAGCCCCATCTGCACAGCCTCAACCCAAGGAAGGGGGGCCTCTCCTCAGAGTTCTTCCTGAGCTACCGGCGCCCCCTTCCTGAAGGCAGTCCCAGGCACTGTGGTCCCAGACAGAACATACAATTATGGGGGAGTGCCCCTGCTCTTCCGCTGGTCATGTGAGGGCAGATACAGCCAATGGGGACTGAGCCCCAAATGTGAGCTAGAGACAGGCCTCAGGCAGCCTCCATCAGGAGGTCCCGCAGCCACACTCCAACCCAACCCTGCACCAGACCCCATGCTAAGACACACAGGGACACACACCAGCTCCTCCTGGGATCCGAGGGTAAGACTGGACTCCAGGCAGCAGGAACCCCATGCTCCCTCCCAGGAAGACTGGCCCGGGGGAGGAGCTGGGAAGGCTGACTCAAGGGGTGAGATGGTTCACATTCCTCTCTACAAGGGCTTAATTTGGGCAAAAATAGAAAAAATACAAAGGCTTTTCAAAAGCCACGTGTGCAAGGGGACAAATCAGAAGGGATGACAGCTCAGAGAGCCCCGCCTGGCATGCACTCTCCCCATGACACAGTCTTCCCAGCCTATCTTAGCTCCTTCCCTGTCTCCCCCACTAAAGCCCAGGTACTCCCACAGCCCACACTTCTGACTCCGGCAGGGCTGAAGGACCCTGATGCAGGGTCTGTTGCCTTGACCAGCTGCTCCCTTGCAGGGATGCACAAGAGACTGTCAGAGCTGTCAAGATAACTTTATTCATAGGAAACTGGGCCAGAGACCCCTCAGGAAGCTGCAAGCCCCTGGGCCCTGGCCCCTTCTGTATTTGGACCCTAGTGAACTGTGCACAGTCTGCCCTCTCCAATGCCAGGGAGAGACAGAGACGAATGCCATTTTTCTGTGTGATGTGGGAGTGAAAGGGGAATGAGCAGAAATCTGGTTATCCCTCCTGAGACTTGCAGTGAGCTGGTGTGCCAGAGAGCATATGGTCCCAAAGTCAGGTGCAGATGCATTCCCCCATCCCAGGGGTAAACTCGTGAGCCCAGCTTTTGGATCAGGTTGGGAGGGAGCCTCATCAGATGATGACAGGCAGAGGTGGCTCTGAGGGTACCTGAGAGATACTAACCCCAAAGCCTACCAGGGCACAGGGGCTCTGGCTGAACACAAAGGTTCAAGATCATCTGAAGGCCCCTGAGTTGCCAAAACACCCAAATAACACTGATATGTTGTGGCCACAAAAGCTGGGGAGGAAATGTGAAGGAGGCAGGAAAAGGACCTACAGATCTCCAACAGAAAAACCAGAAGCAGAGAGGGGTAACCCCAGAGGCAGCTGGGTGGGCCCTGGGCAAGCTGGAGGAGAGCCCACAGCAAACAGTCTCAAGGCCCTTGCATAGTGACATACTCACCACCCTCAGCATCGAAGGGACCCACTGGGTAAGGAGAAGCTATGTTATCCTGCCCCCACCCAGATCATAGTCTTCCATCTCAATGTCCTGGATGTATGGCTTGGAGGCTTGGCAGGACAGCCACAGGGGTAGGAGGGATTCAGACCAGGACCCGGAGATGAGGTGTTAATGCTATCCTAGCGTGAGTGCCTGCGTGGAGCGTGGAGGGGTGGGCAGGTAGGGAAGGAGTCTTCAGAGGTAGACATTGAGGGTCTGCAGGATGCCCCGGCGGCACAGCGGGCAGTTGCGGTGGTAGACGGGGTGGCGCATCAAGATTTCAGTGCAGGCCTGGCACAGGCACAGATGCCTGCAGGGCAGGAGCAACACCGTCTTGCTCTGGTCCTGGCAGATGACACACTTCTTCCGCTCCTCTTGCTCCTTCAGCAACTTCCATGGGTCTTGCCCGCCTGGAGGCTCCTCATCGTTGAGCCTCTCTCGGCCCCTGGCAGGTGTCGCTCTGATGGTCCTGGCCTCCTCTTCTGCCTCTGATCTGCGCCCCGCTTCAGGAAAAGTGTCCTGTCTCCGGGTCCTAACTGAGAACACCCTCATAGAGTCACCCTGGGGGGCTCCAGGTGCCCCCCCCCGGTTCGGCCAACTCGCCAGCTGCAGGCTGCGGCTCCAGACTCGGCGCCAGGCCTCTGAGCCCAGTGCTAGGCGAGAGAGCCGCATGACATCCTCTCGAAGACGGTGGTAGGATGGCCGGGCATGGAGCTGGCTGAGTGCCTGGGTAGCCAGTCTCAGGGTCAAGTCCGGATGCAACACAGTCACCGTCACTGCCAGCACGCAAGCTAGCAACACCAGGCCAGTGAGATTGACAAGCACAAAGCTGGCCAGGAGGCGGGCAGCTGAGGCCAGCAGCTCCAGGGCTAGTTGGCAGGGTGTCCAAAGGAGGATGGCCATGGCCACAGCACTGCTGGAAATGTGGGCTAGGAAGGCAGCCACTACATCCGTCATCCTCCACAGAGGCCCGGTCACTGTATCCCACAGGGCCAGCACCAGGGAAAAGAGGTTCTGAGTGCTGATGAGGCAGATGTTGACCAGACTGTTGATCACATAAGCCACCAGGCTCATGGCAATGGCACAGATGTCACAGGCCTGGCGCAGCAAAGCATGGCCATTGGAGACCACACTGAGGACGCCCCGGTGCAGTATTTCTCTGCTCCGCAGTGCCCCATGAGAGGCCAGGTGCCCCAGGAGCTTTAGGCTCTCCAGGCCAGAGCAGCAGCTATAGAGTAGGGTACACAAGGCCTGCAAGCCCCCACATGCGAACCGGACCACGGCTTCGATCAAGGCCAGCAATGAAAGCAGGACTCCGCGGCCCAAGTGCAGAAGACTAGTCAGTACCGTGTGCGGCAGGTTGTAGACGAAGGCCAGGAGCCAGGCCAGGGAAGCCAGGAGGGAAGACACCAGCAGGAAGTTGAGGTCCAACACCAAGGTCAGCACGTCCAGCACCAGGCCCACCCCATTCACTACCAGGTACACTGCCTCCATGATAGGGCTATGGAGGTTAGTCCAAAAGAAAGTCTGGCTCCTCGGTTGTGGGGTTGTCAAGGTTGTCAATATTTTAGGGGGTCTGGGATTAATTTGGAAGGAAAATGAGCAGTCTCCAACACAGGGGGTACCAAGAATCTGAAGAAGAAGTGGGTAAGAGGGAAGAGGAGTCTTGGTAGAGGGAAAGGGGGCCAGGTGCCAGTCCAAGAGTCCAGGTTTTGAAGATGGGCCGTTTGGGAGGGAAGAGCCCAAACATCTCCAAAGCGAAGGCGAGCCCAGGCCGTAGGAGCGACCTCAGCTTTGGATGCCTGGTGTGGCGAACCACGGCCGGGCAATGGGTCAGACCGGGAGGAGACGGGGAACGGATGGAATGGGATCGGATTAGATCGGATCGGGTCGAGTCGGGTCGGATCGGGCCGGGGCCGGGTGGGGTCGACGCAAGCTGGGCGCGGGCTCGCAGTCCAGCTACGCAGGTGCCCCTGTCCCCGCCCGGCCCCCGTCCTCCCGTTAGCGGCGCTTTGCACCCAAAAGGGGAGTGGGAGAGGCAACCAGCTTCAGCAAACCCCAAGCGCAGCCCCTACTCCGCTGGGCGCCGCCATCTTGTGTGCAAAGGGGTGGAGCCAGAGGGATGACGAGGAGGGAGGGACGACAAACTCCAGCCAATCGGTGAGGGCCAACCGCAACAACGTCAATCACTCATTGGTCCGTTTGAACGGCGCCCGAACGTATTTACTTTCCAAAGGGAAGGAGCGGCGACAGATTAAATCCCCTCCCCCTTGAGGCGGGGATTGGCTCGTTGACGGGCAGCGCCGGAATACGTTCTCCTAGCCCCGCCCTCTAAAAGAGCAAGGCCTTGGACTCCCCTTAATTTGGGAGCTGTTCTTTCTCCCGGCCTCTGAACGCGAGCTGTTTTTTTTTGGCTTGGGTCCGAGGTCACTGCCTCTGGGCTGGGCTTTGGAATAGCACCTCCTTCGCAGCCTGTTCAGATCCGTCTCCTCATTCTCCTCTATTTATTCATCTATTCTATCATTTGTTGAGCTCCTACAGTGCATTGAGGATACAAAAAATTTTAAGACAGTGCCTGAGGTTCACAAGGGAAAGCAGATTATTACAGGGGATTCCCAAACTGCTACTCCAAACTTTCTGCACCAGGTTTGTCAACATCTTGGAAGATTACTTCATTGTCACTGAGAAAAGGTGGCTACAGATTTCGAAACAGCTCAGCTTCCTACCCTCGGCCTTCGTACCCTAGAGTGCAGTGGCGCGATCTCGGCTCACTGCAACCTCTGCCTCCTGGGTTCAAGCGATTCTCTCCTGCTTCAGCCTGCCAGGTAGTACAGGCGCCCACCACCTCACCCGGCTAATTTTTGTATTTTTAGTAGAGACGGGGTTTCACCATGTTGGCCAGGCTGGCCTCCAGCTCCTGAACCTCGTGATCCACGCGCCTCGGCCTCCCGAAGTGCTGAGATTACAGGCGTCAGCCACCAAGCCTGGCCCTGCCCTTTTCTTTAATACTCAAACAATAGTCAAAATATATTTGAAACCCCATCCCAAATATATTGGGAATCCTGGGATTTTCTACTAACTCCAAGGATACTTAGCGGACTCCTAGCGGACTTATCTTTCCCCTGGTTACCTTTGCTGAATTTCCTACTTGCGTTGAATTCTCCATCTCCACTCCTGGGCTCCTCAAATTGTCCATCCCCCTTCACTCTGCCCTGAACACTGCCTCGGAGTCCTTCATTCTCCAAAGCATCACTGATAAGAAGCTGAGGCGTGCAGCAAACCTTTACTGAGGCCGTGGGGTCGTGGTAGCGGCTACGCAGAGGAAGGTGCAGAGGAAGGACTGCAGGCGCTGAAACTCCTCTGGCTTCTTCCTACCCTTTCTCTCTCGCTGCTCTCAGGCCCTGCCCAGGTTATGGTTTGTTGTGTTGTGATGTGTTGCTGATGTTTTTATTTTCCCACTTGCATCCTCCTGCTAGTGTCAAATCTTGGAGAATGTGCCCACTTCCCTTTCAAGACACTTGATCCCATCACCCGTACCATCTCCTCTTCAGGGATCTTACTTGTCCAGTGAACACTGTGTTGTTATTAATCAATCTTCCTGCAGCACTTGACACCACTGACCACTTCCTGCCTCAGAGGCATTACCCTTTCCTATATTCTTTCTGTTTCCATCATAGCCTCCTCTCCTGTGTACACAATGATTTCTAAATTTGTGTCTTCAGCCTGAACCTGTCCTGCAAAGTTCAGGCTCCAGCTGCTTCCTGGACATGAAGAGTTCCTGGGTATCCCACTGGTGCTTCCTACTCATTATGTCCAAAGTCAAACTTGGCAAACGTGCTGTGCCTGCACTATGTGCAATTAACTGGCCAGTTTTACACACCAAGAAGCATGTAAAGGCCTTCTCAGAGTTGGCAGGATCCTCTAAGAGAGTATTTCCATTTGTTTAGGACCAAGACCTCCCCTTTGAGTGATGTGAGACTCACTAATGCAAAGCCATCTTTAATGAGCCACAACCCTTGACTCCCAGGAAACCTAGCAGGTAATCCTGCTTTGGGCAGGGAAAAAGACTCCAACTGGCTTTAGGGAGGAAGTTCAAATTGTTTGACAATGTTAGTCCCAGGTTCAAATTGTTTGACAATGTTAGTCCCAGGGATTGAGAAGAAAATAAGCCAGATATTGAGATATTGAGAAAGCTGAACACCCTGAAGCTCTATCCTTGCAGTATTTCCTTTTTTTTTTTTTTTTTTTTTGAGACGGAGTCTCGCTCTGTCGCCCAGGCTGGAGTGCAGTGGTATGATCTCCACTCACTGCAAACTCCGCCTCCCGGGTTCCCACCATTCTCCTGCCTCAGCCTCCCGAGTAGCTGGGACTACAGGCGCCGCCACCACACCCGGCTAGTTTTTTGTATGTTTAGTAGAGACGGCGTTTCACTGTGTTAGTCAGGATGGTCCCGATCTCCTGACCTTGTGATCCGCCCGCCTCGGCCTCCCAAAGTGCTGGGATTACAGGGGTGAGCCACCGCGCCTGGCCTCTTGTAGTATTTTCTAATGGAAGATGCAGTGGAAAGCCCTGTGGAAGCGTGCTCTGGCGGCAGTTGATTTCTGCTGTTGTGCTAACTTCAGGGTTTGTTTTGTTTTGTTTTGTTTTGTTTTGTTTTGCTCAGCGTAAGATTCTAGCTGGGACAATAGAAGGGATTTTCAGAGACTATGAGGATTGAGGATTAAGAGATTGGAAAAACCAGAAAAGAATGTCTAATTCAGGGCTTTTGTTTTGTGCTATTGTGTGTATTATGGCCCTTCCCATCGTCTCCTTATCAATCATTCAGTAAAATCTATATTATTGCCATGGTTTTAGGTTGGTCTTTTATATTTTCTTTTTTAATTATGCAAATCATTTACAGAGTCCCAAAGTCAAAACTTTATAAAAAGATACAGTCACAGAAGGTTTGCTTTCATCCTTGTACCCTCTACCCTGTTCCCTCCCAGTGCCACCCAAGCTTCAGAGGACCCCAAGTATTACAAACATAGCCAAAAATATCTCCAAAAAGGAGCACCTGGGGTCCTCTGTCAGTCAGGATCCAGTGTTCGTTACTGGTATGGAAAAGCCTATAACCCCAAACATCAGCTCTGCAAACAACACGGTTCAGGGCCGAAGAAGCTCTTCAGCAATTCTGCACATCTTTTTTTTTTTTTTTTTTTTTTTTTTTTTGAAACAGTCTTGCTCTGTCACCCAGGCTGGAGTGCAGTGGCACAAGCTCAGCTTACTGCAACCTCCACCTCCCAGGCTCAAGTGCTTCTTGTGCCTCAGTCTCCGTCAGTAGCTGGGACTACAGGCGTGCACCACCACACCCAGTTAACTTTCGTATTTTTAGTAGAGACGGGGTTTCGCCATATTGGCCGGGCCAGTCTTGAACTCCTGGCCTCAAGCGATCTGCCCACCTCAGCTTCCCAAAGTGCTGGGATTACAGGCCTGAGCCACCATGCTGGCTCTGTCCTACACATCTTACAAGAAGAAGAAAGAAAGAGAGAGAGAGAGAGAGAGAGAAAAGAAAAGAAAGAAAGAAAAGAAAAGAAATTAACGTGGTTTGTGCAATGTGGCTAAGGAACATTTTTCAATATTAATTCCTATTTCTCTTTAAATTTGCATATATGTAAATCTAGAGAAACACGCATGTGTATTTAGCTACATTCTAGTTTTGACTTAAGGAAAAACTAGTTTTCCCTAGTTTTGCACTAAGGAAAAAAAACCTACTTACAATTTTAGTCTTTGATTTAAAAGATTATCAAGGGCAAGTCTGATAACAGCAATGACATGGTTAGTAAAGATAATAAAGATGAACAAGCCAGGATTTTGGCCAAAAATCTAGAAGCATTTTTTTGATGATATGTCCCCTGTGTGGAACATAGTTGAACTAGTTATTAGAAGACACAGCCTAATTGTGCTGATAATAATGGCATCTTTGAAAAACTAAAAAGATTTATGCAATATTCTGGATGTGCCCAAAGATGAAATATCTTGGAAAAAACTATATCACAATTGACCGTACAACTACTCTTGGATACATGATGGGAATGCTGGCTAAATGCTGTTAAAACAAGTCGATTTAATTTAGACAAGAAACTAGAAGGGCTGGGCACTATGGCTCACACCTGTTTTTCATCCAGCACTTGGGGAGGCCAAGGTGGGTGGATCACTTGAGCCCAGGAGTGCAAGACCAACCTGGGCAACATGGTGAAACCCTGTCTCTACTAAAAATACAAAATATTAGCTGGACGTGGTGGCATGTGCCTATAGTCCCAGCTACTTGGGAAGCTGAGGTGGGAGAATCACCTGAATTTGGGAAGTCGAGGCTGCAGTGAGCTGTGATTGCACCGCTTTACTCCAGCCTGGGCAACAGGGTTGAGACCCTGGAAAGGAAGGAAGGAAGGAAGGAGGGAAGGAGGGAAGGAGGAAAGGAGAAACTAGAAGACTGAGCGGAGTTAAGAAGATTCACAAAGAGCAAATTATGGTCTCAAATGGAAAATCAAATTACCCCTGCATGTGCGCTACCCACAGATATTTGAGATGATTTCTTAGTATGAATAGTATTGATAAAAGTGTAACCAAAATACTGTTCATTTGTTTATTTTTTTAAACAAGTGATGAACCAATATTGATACTTTATTATGAACTGAAGTCCATAGTTTACATTAGGCTTCACTCTTGGTGTTGTACATTCTATGGGTTTTGACAAACGTTTAATACATTTGTCCATCATACAGTGTTATAGAGGATAGTTTCATTGCCCTAAAAATTATCTGTGCTGTGCCTATTCATCCCTCCTTCCCCCCAGACTCCTGGCAACCGCTGATCTTTTTACTGGTTCCATAGTTTTACCTGTCCTAGAACATCATATAGTTGGAATCGTACAATATATAGCCTTTTCAGATTGGCTTCTTTCTCTTAGCAATATAGGTTTAAGTTTCCTCCATATCTTTTCATGATTTGATAGCCCATTTCTTTTTAACACTACACAATATTCCATTGTTTGGATGTACTAGCTAATTTATCCATTCATCAATTGAATGACATCTTGATTGCTTCCAGGTTTGGGAATTATGAAGAAGGTCTGCTATAAACATGCATGTGCATTTGGGTGGACATAAGTCTTCAACTCATTGGGTAAAGGCCAAGGAACACAATTGCTGGATCATAAGTATGGGGTGAGTATTTTTAGTTTTGCAAGAAATCACCAAACTATCTTCTAAAGTGGCTGTACCATTTGCATTCCCACCAGCAATGAATGATCATTCCTGTTGCTGCACATCCTCCTCGGCATTTTGTGGTGTCAGTTTTGGGTTTTGGCCATTCTAATGAGTATGTAATGGTATCTCATTGCTGTTTTAGTTTACATTTCCCTGATAGTACCTAGGGTGGAACATCATTTCATATGCTTATTTTATATCTGTATATGTTCTTTAATAAGGTGTCAAGGCTTGGGGCCCACTTTTAGATTGGGTTGTTTTCTTATTTTTAAGTTTTAAGAGTTTGTTTTATGCCAGACCTATAGTCCCAGCTACTCAGAAGGCTAAGGCAGGAGGACCACTTCAGCCCAGGAGTTCTGGGCAGTAGTGCACTATGCCAATCCGGTGTCTGCACGAAGTTTGGCATCAATGTGGTAACCTCCCAGGAGTGGGAGACCACCAGGTTGCCTAAGGAAGGGTGAATCAGCCCAGGTCAGAAATAGAGCAGATTGGTCGGGCGCGGTGGCTCATGCCTATAATTCCAGCACTTTTTAGAGGCTGAGGTGGGTGATCACGAGGTCAAGAGATCAAGACCATCCTTGCCAACACGGTGAAACCCCGTCTCTAAAAAAATACAAAAATTAGCTGGGCACGGTGGCACGCGCTTGTCGTCCCAGCTATTCAGGAGGCTGAGGCAGGAGAATCGTTTGAACCTCGGAGGCAGGGGTTGCAGTGACCCGAGATCGTGCTGCTGCACTCCAGCCTGGTGACAGAGTGAGACTCCACCTCAAAAAAAAAAAAAAAGAAAGGAAGAGCAGATCAAAAATCCTGTACTGATCAGTAGTGCACTCATACCTGTGAATAGCCACTGCACTCCAGCCTGGGCAACATAGTGAGAACCTGTATTAAAAAGAAACGAAAAAAGGCCGGGCGCAGTGGCTCAAGCCTGTAATCCCAGCACTTTGGGAGGCCGAGACGGGTGGATCACGAGGTCAGGAGATCAAGACCATCCTGGCTGACACGGTGAAACCCTGTCTGTACTAAAAAAATACAAAAAACCAACCGGGCGAGGTGGCGGGCGCCTGTAGTCCCAGCTACTCGGGAGGCTGAGGCAGGAGAATGGCGTGAACCCGGGAGGTGGAGCTTGCAGTGAGCCAAGATTCGGCCACTGCACTCCAGCCTGGGCGGCAGAGCGAGACTCCGTCTCAAAAAAAGCAAACAAACAAACAAACAAACAAAAGAGTCCTTTGTATATTTTGGATAACTGTCCTTTATCAGATGTGTCTATTGCAAATATTTTCTCCCAGTGTGTAGCCTGTCTTCTTATTCTCTTGAAAGCTGCTTAATTTTGAAAAAATAAAAACACAGGAAGGTTAAACCAGAAATAAAATTAATTACTACAAGGGGTGGGGGGGTGGAGGAACGGAATGGAAGGGATGGGGAGGAAGTGACACTCCTTTGAGTATACTGGTTTTGTATAATGTTGACTTTGTTTTTTTTTTTTTTTTGAGCCAGAGTCTCACTCTGTCACCCAGGCTGGAGTGCAGTGGTGCGATCTTGGCTCACTGCAACGTCTACCGCCCAGGTTCAAGCGATTATCCTGCCTCAGCCTCGCCAGTAGCCAGGATTACAGGCGCCTGCCACTGCACCTGGCTAATTTTTGTAGTTTTAGTAGAGACGGGGTTTCACCATCTCAGCCAGGCTGGTCTAGAACTCCTTGACCTTGTGATCTACCCGCCTCGGCCTCCCAAAGTACTGGGATTACAGGCATGAACCACCACACCTGGCCTAATTTTGACTTTTAGAAGAATGCTAATGTTCTATATATTCAAAAATTAAATTAAATCAATAGAAATGAGAAAGAAAAAACCAACATGCAAATAGAAAAAATAAACGCAGCTGTGCTTCGTATAGAATAATATATCCACACAAAAAGGGGAGGGGTACAAGCTAACTGTAGACCCTCAGCCTGCGGGGAGAAAAGGTCCCTTGAACTATTTGTATTAATTTGTTTTCCATAGAGATATGAAGGTAGTCATTCTGAAACTGCTATTTTATATATACTATAGGATTGAGTAAAATGAGTAAATATTGTTGGGAGCCAGAGCTCTTTGGAAGAAAGGAGGCATAAACAGAATCCAGGAAGGCAAGGTAAAGCCCTATTGAGCAAGATCAAAATAAGAAGTTACCAGTGGGCTGGGCAAGGTGGCTCACATCTGTAATCCCAGCACTTTGAGAGGCAGAAGCGAGAGGATCACTCAAGTGCAGAAGTTCAAGACATTCCCTGGCAACATAGTGAGACACACCCTCTCCTACAAAAAATGAAAAAACTAGCCCGGTGTGGTGGTGTGTCCCTGTAGTCCCAGCTACTTGGGAGTCTGACGTGGGAGGATCACTTGAGTCCAGGAGGTCCAGGCTGCAGTAAGCCCTGATCATGCCACTGCACTCCAGCCTAGGTGACAGAGTGAGACCTTGTCTCCAAAAGAAAAATAAATAAATAAGTTACCAGCATAATATATAATTTGTTTCTCCTAGCTCTGTCCACTGAATGGGCCCAAAAGCAACAAGCACCCTAGTAGCAATGAGCACACTTAGTGCCCAGATCTTAATTTCTTTTTTTTTTTTTTTTTTTTTTTTGAGACGGAGTCTGGCTCTGTCGTCCAGGCTGGAGTGCAGTGGCCAGATCTCAGCTCACTGCAAGCTCCGCCTCCCGGGTTTACGCCATTCTCCTGCCTCAGTCTCCCGAGTAGCTGGGACTACAGGTGCCTGCCACCTCGCCTGGCTAGTTTTTTGTATTTTTTAGTAGAGACGGGGTTTCACCGTGTTTGCCAGGATGGTCTCGATCTCCTGACCTTGTGATTCGCCCGTCTCGGCCTCCCAAAGTGCTGGGATTACAGGCTTGAGCCACCACGCCCGGCCCCAGATCTTAATTTCTAATTACCATTCCCCCTAAAAGGAACCAGGGTTCCTTGGGAAAATGGGTGATTCCAGGGCTGGGGCAGAGAAGGAACAAGGTAAACCTGGAACATCAAGTGTGCCAGAAAGAAAAAAAGTGATCCCAAAAATTGTTGGGGGAAAGGGGTGGGGGGCATCAAAGGACATAGGAGCCAGCTCAGAGGTGGCCCGATCTGGGTTAATTTCAGCATCAAAAGAAATAAAGAGTCAAGGACTAAAGCCCATTTAATAACATAGGAGTCCATGAGTCCAAACTGATTATAAAAAGATACCAATAAACAAACGAGAAGAGAGGGCTCTTCTTTATAGTCAAATGTGGGCTGGCATGTGTGGAGGAACATGCTGGAGGTTAAAACCACCATTTTAGGCTGGGCACAGTGGCTCACGCCTGTAATCTCATCACTTTGGGAGGCCGCAGCAGGTGGATCACCTGAGGTTAGGAGTTCGAGACCATCCTGGCTAACATGGTGAAACCCCGTCTCTACTAAAAATACAAAAATTAGCTGGGTGTGGTGGTGAGCTTCTGTAATCCCAGCTACTTGGGAGGCTGAAGCAGAAGAATCATTTAAACCTGAGAGGCGGAGGATGCAATGAGCCGAGATCGCACCACTGCACTCCAGTCTAGGCGACAAGAGCAAAATTCCATCTCAGGAAAAAAAAAAAAATCACCATTTTACAGCCATCCTAGTAAAGACTGGCTCAGGCTAGAACCACCAAGGGATGCTAAATCTACATATTACTTACGCATTGCTCCAACCTGGAGTACACAGCCATAATCTAAGCATAAGGAAACATCAGGCAAATCCAAATTGACAAACATGAAAGATAAAGTCCAGAAATTTTTCTGGACTAAAGGAAAGTAAATAAGACCCGCCAACTAAATGCAGCAGAGAACTCTAGACTGGATACAGTATCAGGGGGAAAAGTATCAAGAATGCCAACACTATTGGTATTCTTGTCAAGTTGGAATAAGGACTATAGATTAGAAATAAGTATTACATTAAGTTAATTTTTTTTTTTTCTTTGAGATGGAGTTTTGCTCTTATCGCCCAGGCTGGAATGCAGTGGTGCAATCTCGACACACTGCAACCTCCCCCTCCTGGGTTCAAGGAATTCTCCTGCCTCAGCCTCCTGAGTAGCTGGGATTACAGGTGCATACCACCATGCCCAGCCAATTTTGTTTTGTTTTGTTTTGTTTTGTTTTTAGTAGAGACGGGCTTTCACCATGTTAGTCAGGCTGGTCTCGAACTCCTGACCTCAGGTGATCCACCACCTCAGCCTCCCAAAGTGCTAGGATTACAGGCATGAGCCTCCGTGCCTGGGTAAGTTAAATTTTTAAAATCTGGTAACTGTATCATGGCTATATTAGAGAAAATCCTTGTTTTTAGGAAATACTGAAGTATTAAGGGGTATAGAGACATGATGTATGCAACCTACTCTCAGGTAATTCATTAAAAAAAAAAAACACATGTTGCACACATATGATATGGTGATGAAGAAAAAGCAAAAACTGTTATTAGCTGGTGACTCTAGGTAAAGCGTCTTTGAGGACTCTTCATACTATCCTTGCAACTTTTCTCTAAGTTTGATGTCATTTATCTCTCAATCTCTCTCTCTCTCTTTCTCCATATATTCCATAACCTATGAAGGAAAAAATTCACATGCCAATAATTTCCAAACTAATTTTCTGGCCAACATCAAGTTACAGTCTCAAATGAAGAGAGATTTGAAGAAATGTAGCCACATACTCCCTTTTGAGGTTTTCTTTATAACTCAGCATTAAAGAATTTGAAATAAGTAAAACCTAAGAAATGATTTAAGAGATGGCAAAAAAAAAATTACACCATAGGCCGGGCGCGGTGGCTCAAGCCTGTAATCCCAGCACTTTGGGAGGCCGAGACGGGCGGATCACGAGGTCAGGAGATCAAGACCATCCTGGCAAACACGGTGAAACCCCGTCTCTACTAAAAAAAATACAAAAACCTAGCCGGGCGACGTGGCGGGCGCCTGTAGTCCCAGCTACTCGGGAGGCTGAGGCAGGAGAATGGCGTGAACCCGGGAGGCGGAGCTTGCAGTGAGCTGAGATCTGGCCACTGCACTCCAGCCTGGGTGACAGAGCAAGACTCCGTATCAAAAAAAAAAAAAAAAAAAAAAAAAAAAATTACACCATAAACGATAAAGATTTATATATGATTAAACAATTTTACAGCCTGGGCAACATAATGAGAGAGACCCCAACACTACAAAAAATTAAAAAATGAGTCCGGGCGCAGTGGCTCATGCTTATAATCCCAAAACTTTAGGAGGCCAAGGTGGGTGGATTACTTGAGGCCAGGAGTTCAGGATCAGACTGGGCAACATGGTGAAACGCTGTGTCTACTAAATAAATAAATAAAACATATGTGCAGGTTTGTTATAAATGTTAAAATAAGTAAATAAATTAGCCAAGTGTGACGGCGCATGCTGTGAGTCCCAGCTACTTGGGAGGCTGAGGTGGGAGGATCACTTTGAGCCTGGAAGTTCAAGGCTGCAGTGAGCTGAGACTGCACTACTACACTCCAGCATGGGTGACAGAGTGAGACTCTGTTTCAAAAAACTAAGAAGAAGAAGAAAAAAAAAATTTTCAAATATTTTCTGGGATCAAATATTTATTATATGTAGCCTCCTTAAAATATTTGAACATGACATACAAAATTTATGATTCCTTTCTGAATCTAAGTCTTGCTTAACATATTAGTAATAATTTTATTTGCTAAGGCCTCAGCAGAGCAGTTTCTCCATATTAAAATTAATTTTTTGGCCGGGCGCAGTGGCTCGTACCTGTAATCCCAGAACTTTGGGAGGCCGAGGCAGGTGGATCACCTAAGGTCAGGAGTTCAAGACCAGCCTGGCCAACATGGTGAAACCCCCTCTCTACAAAAATACAGAAAGTAGCTGGGCATGATGGTGGGTACCTGTAATCCCAGCTACTCAGGAGACCGAAGTGGGAGAATCGCTTGAAACCAGGAGGCAGAGATTACTTGGCAGTAAGCCAAGATCGTGCCATTGCCCTCTAGCCTGGGTGACAGAATGAGACTCCATCTCAAAAAATAATAATAATAATTAATTTATTATTTAAGGCCGGGCACGGTGGCTCACACTTGTAATCCCAGCATTTTGGGAGGCAGAGGCAGGCAAATCACTTGAGCCCAGGAGCTCAAGACCAGCCTGGGCAACATGGCAAAACCCCATCACTACCAAAAAAACAAAAACAAAAATTAGCTGAGTGTGGTGGCACAGTGATCGCAGCTACTTGGGAGGCTGAGGTGGGAGACTCACTTGAGCCCATGTTGCAGAGGTTGCACTGCAATGCAGATGTTGCAGTGAGCTGAGATGGCACCACTGCACTCCAGTCTAGTGACAGAGTGAGACCCTGTCTCAAAAACAAAAACAAAAACAAATTGCCCGGGGCACAGTGGCTCATGCCTGTAATCCCAGCAGTTTGGGAGGCCAAAGCAGGTGTATCACTTGAGGTCAGGAGTTGGAGACCTGCCTGGCCAACACGGTGAAATCTTGTCTCTACCAAAAACACAAAAAATTAGTAGGGCATGGTGGCATGTGCCTGTAATCCCAGCTACTTGGGAGGCTGAAGCAGGAGAATCACTTGAACCTGGAAGGCAGAGGGTGCAGTGAGCTGAGGTCGCACACACTGCAGTCCAGCCTGGGCAACAGAGCGAGACTGTCTCAAGATATATATATATATGTTTTTTGAAGACCTCAGAACAACTATGACTCAAGAAAGGCCAATTAATTTGGCATTACTGGCAATAGAACATGAATTATGAGCAATGTTTTGTTATAACAACATAATTCAGGAATTTCCTGAAGTGAAGGCAGGGAAAATTAATTTATGGAATAAATAGATAATTATGAATTGTGTATCACTTTATTACTCATCTAAATATTGCTACTCCATCATAAGTGTACCCAGGCAATAATATATGTAATAATATATGCAATAATAGCTAAGTTAACTTATCTTGGATATTTTGTTGAATTTGGATCATACAAAAACCATAGCTTTACTTTTTTTTTTTTTTTGAGACAAAGTATCTCTCTGTCATCCAGGCTGTAGTGCAATGGCACAATCTCAGCTCACTGTAACCCCTGCCTCCCGGGTTCAAGTGATTCTCCTGCCTCAGCCTCCCGAGTAGCTGGGATTACAGGCAGGTGCCACCAGGCCTGGCTAATTTTTGTACTTTTAGTAGAGACAGGATTTCACCATGTTGGTCAGGCTGGTCTTGAACTCCTGACGTCAAGGGATCTGCCTGCCTCAGCCTTCCAAAGTGCTGGGATTACAGGCGTGAACCATCGCACCCGGCCAGTTTTACATTTTTTTTTTTTTTGAGACGGAGTCTTGCTCTGTCGCCCAGGCTGGAGCGCAGTGGCCGCATCTCAGCTCACTGCAAGCTCCGCCTTCCGGGTTTACGCCATTCTCCTGCCTCAGCCTCCCGAGTAGCTGGGACTACAGGCGCCCACCACCTTGCCCGGCTAGTTTTTTGTAATTTTTAGTAGAGACGGGGTTTCACCGTGTTAGCCAGGATGGTCTCGATCTCCTGACCTCGTGATCCGCCCGTCTCGGCCTCCCAAAGTGCTGGGATTACAGGCAGCTTTACATATTTTTAAATTTTGTCATTAGAAGATATATTTGTCAAGGTAGGAAGATAGAGCATACCAAACAGCTAGTTAACTTTCAAATATTTCAAATATTTAGATGTATGATATGACAGCCTGCATTTATACCCTGCCCTATCTCCACAAATATTATGAGGGTGGAGGGTGTTCCTTCTATCCCTCTTTAGGTAGCTATTTTTATGTTTTTTATTATTTATTTATTCATTTATTTATTTATTTATTTGAGACAGGTCTTGCTCTGTCATCCAGGCTAGAGTACAGCAGCACCATCTTGTCTTACTGCAGCCTTGACTTCCCAGGCTCCAGCGATCCGCCCACCTCGGCCTCCTGAATAGCTGGGATTACAGGCGTGTGCCACCACACCCAGCTAATTATTGGAAATTTTTTGTTTGGGTTTTGGTAGAGATGGGTTTTCGTCATGTTGCCCAGGCTGGTCTCAAACTCCTGGGCTCAAGCCATCCACCTGCCTTGGCCTCCCACAGTGCTGGGATTACAGGTATGAGCCATCTTGCCCAGCCATATACCTATCTTTTTAATTTAAAATCATGTTCAGTAAAGACTGTAAAGAATAGCCTTCCCTTCTCATTTATTTGTTTATGGATATCTTTTTTTTTTTTTTTTTTTTTTTTTGAGACAGAGTCTGGCTCTGTAGCCCAGACTGGAGTTCAGAGGCACGATCTCAGCTCACTGCAAGCTCTGCCTCCCGGGGTCACACCATCCTCCTGCCTCAGCCTCCCGAGTAGCTGGGACTACAGGCACCCACCACCATGCCCCGCTAATTTTTTGTATTTTTAGTAGAGATGGGGTTTCACCATATTAGCCAGGATGGTCTCAATCTCCTGACCTCGTGATCCACCCACCTCGGCCTCCCAAAGTGCTGGGATTACAGGCGTGAGCCACTGTGCCCGGCCTGTTTATGGATATCTTTTTATTATCAGTTTGGAGTCATGGATTCCTATTTTATTCAAATTGAATGGGTTTTATTCCCTTATAGTCCACACCAGTGTATAGAGATTGTCCTCACTGTTTTTTGTTTTGTTTTTGTTTCTGTTTTTGTTTTTTTGAGACAGAGTCTTGCTCTGTTGCCCAGGCTAGGGTGCAGTGGCACAATCTTGGCTCACTGCAACCTCTGCCTCCCAGGTTCAAACAATTCTTGTGCCTCAGCCTCCCAAGTAGCTGGGACCCCAGGCACGCACCACCATACCTGGCTAATTTTTGTATTTTTATCAGAGAGGGGATTTCACCATGTTGGCCAGGCTAGTCTCGAACTCCTGACCTCCAGTGATGGGCCTGCCTCGGCCTCCCAAAGTGTTGAGTGTGAGCCACCGTGCCCGGCCTGTCCTCATTCTTTTAACAGATGCATAGTACTCCACTGTGTGGAGTTGGTGCAAGGATTGTTTTTAGTGGACTCGGTGAAGTGCTGTATCCCACCTCCAAGAGGTTGCCAAGGGGATCTCAGTCACATTTGGATGACATAAGGGAAGAGCCCCCCTCCCCACACTTACCTCTGATTCTACTGTGGGACTATTATGATAAAATGAACTGGTTTGTTGGAGGTAAAACAAGGCCACATTCAGTGTGCAGGAGGCAGGCTCCCCAGAAGGGATTGGCTGTTTTCCGCCTCATCACCCAAGGGAAAGGAGGGATCAGAGAAGGGAAATGGAAACTTAGTAAGAGGGGCCTTTTGTTCTGTCTCTCTGGGGCCTGAGCTCTAATGGATTTAAAGTCACTTGTGGTTGCTCCCTTGCTTAACACCACCATTTATACACAGCCTGTTGCTCTGAGTAATTGACCATGGCTTACAAATCCTTTGTAATCTGGCCTCATCCTTCACTAACCTCAGCCTTCCCTTGAAGAATATTAACCAACTCCTAGCAGCCCCCTGCACATAGCGAGCTCTGTCACACTTCAGACAACACAGCCCACCCCCATTTACCTAGTTACCTCCTATTCATCACCTAAAATGAAGCTAGGCATCAACTCTTCCAAGAAGCCTTCTTTCATCACCTCAGGCTGGGTTAAGTAACTGTTTTATGTGCATATTCGCACCCTGGTACGCAGCTCTTTGGGTTATAATTATTTATTTGTCTGTCGCCCTCACGAGACTGTACGTTTCTCAAGCACATGACCTTTGTTTTTAGTTATTATCCTGTCTCCAGCCCCCAGCTTAGTTCCTGACTAGTGTGCTGTATCCCAAATCACAATACACATATGCACTGAGTTATGAGACAGAGAAGGGAACTACGATGCCCCTCTTGACCTCAAATCCTGTCTGCCCGCATATCATGCCTAGCTTTGTTGCAAGGCTGTCATTACCCGGGATGAAGTGAAATAGGACCCAAGAGTCTGGCTTCTGCAATTCATCAATCCTGCTTTTCAGTCCCCCATCCTCCCACCTGCTCTGTAAGATGAGAAAACAATTCAAACTAGCGGCACCAGGGGGTGCTCTCAGGCCAAGATGAAATCAAGAAACCATGGTAAACCTAAATTCCAATGTCACATCGTTTTTCCATTGCTCAAGAACCTGCAGTGGCTCCCCATTGCCCACCCTATCTTAAGCTGTTCCCTTATAACCTAAGCCCATCTCATCTGCCCAAGCTCCCATGTGCATGCACCTTCTACCGTGCTGAATTTCTGCTTAGCCATGTAACTGATAAGGGTGATGCCAAGGGGTAATGGTATAGCTAAAGCTAGCCCCCTCTCCACTTAGGTAGATCTGGCTGCGTCAACCACCCACATCCCTCTGGTGGTTGGGGAGCCCGGGGTTGGATGAAAATCATCCTGGGCTTTGCCAGTGGCCACAAGTGAGATTCAGTGCCCAGAGCTTCTAGGGGCCTCAGCTCACCATGCACTGCCCTGTGTGTGGCAGTGAAACCCAGGCCCTGACAGGCGCCACATAAAAATAAATACATAAATAAAGCTATCCTCAATGCGTTCCAAGTAAATGGATACTGGAAATGAAAGTAGTGGACTAGGCCAGGTGAGGTGGCTTACACCTGTAATCCCACCAATTTGGGAGGCTGAGGCTGGCGGATCACTTGAGGCCAGGAGTTCAAGACCAGCCTGGCTAACATGGTGAAACCCCATCTCTACTAAAAATACAAAAATTAACCAAGCGTGGTGGTGTGCCTGTAATCCCAGCTACTCGGGAGGCTGAAGCAGAAGAATCGCTTGAACCCAGGAGGCAGGGGTTACAGTGAGCTGAGGTCGAGCCACTGCACTTAAGCCTGGGCGACTGAGGAAGACTCTGTCTCAAAAAAAAAAAAAAAAAAAAAAAGTAGTGGGATTGCTATGTGAATATAATCTCAAGACAAGTCACCTAGCCTCCCCACCAACTCCATCTTCTAGCCGGATGGGGCTACTCTGACACTTTCTGATAAGGAAATTCTGTAGTTGTCCATATAGGTGCCCCTTTCACGGGTCCCATCTCTCTCTTTTTGCTTGTGTCATTTCCCCTACCTCAAAAGATCATTCCTCACTCCTCCCTATCTAAACCTGACCTTTCATTGAAGGCTTCATATTTCCGGAAAGACTTTCCCAACCAGCACAGTCCACATTGACACCCCCTTTTCTGAATCCCAGTCGCACTTCCTGTCTTTACCACACAACTGAGCTCTTAATTCAGTTGTAATTATTACACATACAGTGTGCAGGTTTTGGAGTTAGTTAGATAAAACTTGGTTCAAATTTTAGTTCCTTGGAGTGAAGACAAAATTCTGGAACTTGATAATGGTGATAATTGCACAGCATTGTGAATGTGCTTAATACCACGGAATGCTGACGTTTAAATTGGCTAAAACTCTGTTATGTGCATTTTACCACAATTATTTATTTGTTTATTTTTGGAGATGAGGGTCTCCATATGATGTGCAGGCTGGCCTTGAACTACTGGGCTCAAGCAATCCTCCTACCTCAGCCTCTCGAGTAGCTGAGACCACAGATACACACCACAGTGTCAGCTGCTAACACAATTTTTTTTTTTTTTTTTTTTTTTTAAGACAGAATCTCACTCTGTCGCCCAGGCTGGAGTGCAGTGGCGTGATCTCGGCTCACTACAACTGCCGCCTCCTGGGTTCAAGCCATTCTCCTGCCTCGGCCTCCCCACTAGCTGGGACTACAGGTGCGCGCCACCACTCCCAGCTAATTTTTGTATTTTTAGTAGAGATGGGGTTTCACCATGTTGGCCAGGATGGTCTCAATCTCTTGACCTTGTGATCCGCCTGCCTTGGCCTCCCAGAGTGCTGGGATTACAGGCGTGAGCCACCGCGCCCGGCCTCTTTCCTCCCCTCTCTACTCCCGGCTCCAATATCAGTCCTGGCAGCAGCAGTGAGGGTCCCAGGCCTCGCCGGGGGTGGGATGGAACCCACCTTCTCCAAGGCTCCCCCTGGGTTGCTGGCAGCCCCGTGTGGCAGGGAAGAGGAACTGCCGGAGCGTCCTTCAGGGAGGAGAGGGGCCAGAAGACAGCAACATGGCGCCCCCAGATTTCCCACAGGCCCCCTCCTGTAGACCAGCTGGCCCTTCCCTCAGTGACGACTCAAAGTCAAATTTGAAGGGCTCTCTGGGGACATTCCTCTCCCTGGGTGGCGGTATTTTGGGGAGCGGATGTGAACTTCCCTGAAGGGGAGAGGTGTAAACTCCCAGCATCCTGCTACCACCCCCGCCCCCATCACCCTTCATTTCCCCAAGTGCAGGCTGGGGGCAGAGGAGAGGGAAGGGGATTAGGTGCTCGGGCCGGGGAACCGAGACCCAGGGTGTCACCGCTGACAGCAGCGAGCACGCAGAGCTGCAGGGAGACCGAGCCGCGGCCCCGCGGAGCCGACGCTGCCATCCGGCTAGAAGGCCCCACTCTTTCTTTAACCAGAGGTCACAGTCTCACTGCCTACCCAGGAGGCAGCCCCGAGACGCCCCCTACGGCCTGGGTTTTCTCCACCCTGTCCCCGCGCCCACCCCAGCTCTGCCTTCCCCTGCTGCACTGCTTTGCAAAGAGGACGGCTGGTCAGACTGAATCACTGCGCTGGCCCGTGCTGGGTAGGGCCTGGGGACCGGATCCGGGACTTCCGGAGAGCCCCAGGGTCCCCGCGCGCCCATCCACCCGCGGTTGCCTGAGCATTTATGGTAATGTTTGGGTTGGGGCGAGCGGCCGGATCCCCGCCCCCTGCCTCCGCCGGGCGGGACCTCTAGGCCGGCTCCTGGGGAGCTTAGCGCCGGCGCCTTCCCGCCGCGGCCGGGTCCCCTGGGTGGAGACCCTGGGTGCCGGAGGCCTGAGGTCCGGCAGGTGGGCTGGCCCCCGTGCGGTGGCTCCTAAGGCCGGGAAGTACCAGAAGGACAGTCCCCAGTTGGTCCGAGGAGGGGTCCGCGAGGTTGGGGGTTCCAGTGGGAGGGCTATAATCCCCATCAACCTACCCTAACCACCCACTGCTGCCCACCCAATCCCTGCCTCTGGCTTAAGAGTCCATCATCCCCAGGAAGAGTCCTGATGCATCCACATCCTTTCTCCTTCTCTCCCCCCACTCCCTGGCAGGGAAGGGGCGGAGGGAAGAGGCCAGCAGCTCTCAGGGGAGTCGTCGGAATGCTGGGAGCCTGGGAACAGACCCTGCGGTCCCTGGGAAAGCCAGGCTGTGGGAATCCCACCGTCAGCCCCCTCCCCATGATGGGCCACCGGATGTCAGAGACCCCAGTTCCCCAACAGGGATCTTTGTGAGGGTGGGCCCCGCCCCCCCCAGTTCAAGCCCTAGCCTGGCTCGACCCCAGAGTTCAGTAGGCCAGCTGTGACGAAGACAGCCCCTCCCCCGCTCTCCGCCCTCCACCCCCCGCCTGCTCCAACATAATCCTCGCCATTGTGCCCGTTGCCCCCTCCCTCTGCTCCCGCTCTCTAGACCCCTGTACAATGGGGCCTTTGCAGCCTCCAGAATGGAGATGAACTCACGGTTTTTCCAAGTTTAAAAATAGCCCCCCCATCCCCTAGAAGGCCACCCTTCCTCTCTCCCAAGGTGTTGTGTGGTACACCTCCATCCTGGCTGTGCCTCCTTCCTCCTGCCCTGGGTCAGGTGCGAAGGACGTGGGTGAGACAGCATCCGGCGGGAGCAGGGCTGCTTCCCCCGATTCAGTCTCTTCCCCCACATCTCCCACAGGCCCCCCAGTACAGTATCCGGTTTCCTGCCCCCCCCCCACCCTTTTCCACCCTGTTTTCACTCCTTCAGTACAATCCTCTCCTACTCACACCCACATTCTGGAAAAATTCTCCACCTTCCCCCCGCTCCAAAGACCCAGACCGGATCCTATTATCTGGCCCGGCCAGGAGGTTCCCCAGTCTCCATAACTGCCAAGATTGTTGGGACTCCCCCACCCCATGTTCTCATAGCAGCTGCAAACACCTCTTTATCAGCTTCCTTCCTCAGCCCAGCCCACCCTTCTCACATCCTCACATCCTGGTCAAGGCCCCTGGATCCAGAAGGATGGGTTGGAAGTCATTAAGTTCCCTATGCTGGAGCTGAGAGAGGACACTTGGGTTCCAGTCTTGCCCCTTCCCGGCCTCTGGGGACAGGTCCATCCTTGCCTTTTTACCTCCAACTCCCCAGGGCTCTACTTCTCCTTACAATGAGCTGAAAGCTCCACCCACCCAGGAGACTGTGGCTGAGGAGCCCAACCAGGACCCCCCCCACCCCACCTGGCCTCAATTTCTCCACCTGTGATCAGACCTATACCAGAGACATGCAGAGGGCATTATGCGCAGGAGGGTCCCTCACGTCTGAGGGGCCCAGGTCCACCATGGGGCTGGAGGAAAGCAGCCTTCTTGCCTGCAACCCAAGGAGGGAAAAAAGAATAAGAATTAGGACTCTGCCCCCAGGGCCTCTTCTGGCCCTGGCCTACATCTGAGCCAGGCTCTTCCAACCCAGTCCATGTGCTGGGGCCCTGCAGGGTGGAAGGCCATGGCCTCCTCCTCCAACTCCCTTCTGCTGGCTGTCAATCCTGTCCTGCTGGCAGTCCGGCAGCCACCTTCTCTCTCTTGCTGCTGCTGGAGTGCTAGCCTCCGGCCTCTAAGGGGAGCTGAGGGCTGATCCCCTTCACCTTCCGCTCCCTCCACCCTGCTCCCTGCCTCCATTCCTGAGTCCACTCCGAGGTCCTGACCCCTCTTGCGTTTGGAATCCCAAAGTGCCCACCTCATGAAACCATCCTGAAGCTGTCTGTCCCCTGAGGCTATGACCCACTCCTGAGCAGCCTAGACAGCCCCAGGCTACTGGCTTCCTTAAAGGACAGTCTTCTGTGCTTGTTTGGTGGGGCCATGCAGGGGAAGGGACGTCACCCTGGGCTCTAGGCTCTAACCTCATTTCCCTTTCACTGCAGAAAAGAATCCTCCACCCCCACCTGGCTTCACTCTCCTCCAGCGGAAGAATTCAGAACTGACTGTCCTTGGTGGTTAGCTGGCTTTGTTTTCAGGCCAGAGAGGCGAATGATTAGTTAATGGTGTTAAGTGAAGGAAGGGGGTTGGGCAGGGAAGCCAGCTCCATGCCCAGCCGGGCCTGCCAGGGCAAATGGCATCCTTCAACCATTCCCACTCCAGCCCAGCAGACAAAATTTTCTCATCTATTCAGCTCTGGGCCTGGGGCCAGTCCATAAATTCACTCTGGACGGGGAGCCAGGGTCCTCCTCTTGTTCTCCCTGCAGGCTCCAGGCTCCAGGCTCCAGGCTCCAGGCCCTTGGCCCGGCGGGCCTGGGTTCTGCACGGCCTCTGGCTGGAGACTAATGGCCATGGAGGAGGGGTCGGCAAAGCTCTGAAAGACAAGGCTGGTGTGGTTTGCCAGTCATCTCTGCGTCATCAAAACGCCACCCCGAGCATGCTCTCAAGTCACCTGGCCATCTCTGGAGTTTGCCGGCTCACCCTCCACCTCCCCCAGCCAGCAGAGGGGTGGCCCCGCTGGGCAACACACCTCTACCCAAATCCAGGCCCCTATTTGGCACTCCCTGGTGAAGGCGCACCAGGAGATGTGGACCCCTTTTCTGAGGCCAGGCTGCTGGGGTCACAGTGAGGCAAGAGCCCCTCCCCCTCCCTAGAGCCTTAGTTCAAGAGGCCAGAAGACCCAGGGAGAAGTCTTTTTGGGAGAAGGGTAGCTGCAGAGCTCCCCACCCAAGCAGGGCTGATTTGACTCTTCCCTCAGCTGTGGACCCACCATCAACAGGGCTGGGGAAGAGGGCGTGGGGGTCAGTGCTGCCGGGATCCTTTCAATTATCAGGAACAGCAACAGGTTTGCAGGGTCAGGCTGGGGACCCTTCACCCATTAACTCTTTCTTCTCCCTGTTTCTTTCTCTTAGGTGAGGGGAAACTGAGTCCCAGGGTAGGCTCCAGAGTGAAGAGGGAAGAAACATGATTCTCAAGGCCCAGGTCTGGACAAGTGTGAACACCTTGGGCCTGCGAATTCAGCCCTCCTTCCTTTCTCTGGTCAAAGGCTAGACTTGCAGCAGCTTGGGTTTGAAGGGACAGCCCAGAAGGCACCCTCTCCACTCCCCATACAGGTACTTCTGGTCTGTGGGACTGGCACAGGGTTCTTCTCCCAAAGCTGCCAGCACTGTGAGGCTGAGGCAGTGCCAGGCCGGCGGCAGCGACAGTGGTGCAATCGTTCTGGGAAGCGATCGAGGCCGGCCTGAATTCTCTGTGGCAGGGGAGGGGAGCCAATCGGGAGGCCCCTTGGGGACACCGAGGACCAGGTCCGCTACTGCTCCTCCCCCAGGAGGTCCCCCAGATGCTACATTGGCTGGCAGGGGCTCAACAGGGGTGAGCCTGGCTGGCTTCGACCCGGGGCGACTCCGGGCATCCGGGACAGCTTCTCCTCGCTGCCACCTCGGTCAGTCAGACCCCTAGACACCTGTCACTACCCCCTCAGCCTTCCCAAGCCAGGAGCCTGGGAGTCCGGCTCCGGCCTACCTCCGGCTGCGCTCCTGGGCGCAGCTCCCGGGCTGGCGGCGCCGGGGCCCGCCCCCTAGGGCTGCGGCGCGCGGGGCGGGGGCTGGGGGCTGCGCGGGGCGGGGCGGGCCCGAGCGCTCCGGGCCCCCTCCCCCGCCCCCCTGACGTCAGCCCCCGGCAGCCTTGAGCTGCTCACTTGGCTCTCGCCCTCCGGCGGGGAAGCATGGGGCTTCCCAGGCTGGTCTGCGCCTTCTTGCTCGCCGCCTGCTGCTGCTGTCCTCGCGTCGCGGGTGAGTGAGTTCGCAGGGGGGCCGCGCCCCGGCTAGGGGTCTACGGTGGAGCGTGCCAGCGAGCAGAGCCAGCGGCGCGGCAGGGTCAGGGCGTTGCGTCCGGGAGGACGCGCCTCCTCCCCGGGTCCCCGACCGCCGGGCGCCTTGCTCACGAGCAACTCTTCTTTGCAGCCAGTTTGCAGCGGGGATTCTAGAGTATCCCGGGAGCAGCACTGGGAAGGCGGGGAGGAGGCTGCTTCTGGGAGCGAGAAGGGGTGGAGCCCAGCCTTTCGGGGTGCTGGGGGGACTCGTCCCTGAGGTGCTCACTCTGGAGGCCCGCAACTGAAGCTGGGCAGGAGGCGCAGCTGGGGCGCATCCTCAAAGCCTGAATTCCGCGCCCGCCTGTTGCTGGAAAAGGCAGCTTCCTTCGCTGGAGGGGGTGCGCCGGCCTACCCCTTCCCCCTCCCGCCTGGGCATCGCGCCAGGCTGGAGGTGAGCGAGAGCGGGAGGTTCGGCGGCTCCCGCCCGAGCTGGGCGTTGGCATGGGTTGCGGGGCGGTGTGGGTCGCCTCGCGCCTCCCCAAGTGATGGGATCATAGGGGACAGAGTTGAGGGATGGAGGATTCCCATACTGGAAGCGCCCGCTGGCTTATTTTGGGGACCACATTCAGGTGGGAAGAGCGCCCGGGCACCTTGGAGCGTTTCTCTGGATCCGCCAGGTAGCCGGGCGCTCTCGGGTCCACGCTGCCCTTGTATGGCCCGCAGCTGTGTCGCGTGTTTCTCTTAGCTCCCGTTCCGCCGTCTCAGCCGCTGTCCGGCTGGGGAAGGGGAGGGCTAGGCAATACCCAGCTCGCTGGCCTCATGCCCAGTGCCAGCCATGTCCCTGGGGTATTCCAGGCTACTGCCTCCCAGGCTGACTTTATTTCTGGGGAAAGGGCTGAATCGAGCTCCACAGTTGCAGCCGGTCCAGCTCCACCCTGCCCTGCTCTTCTAGCTCTGGGAGGAGGAGTCAGGGGTCTGAGGCTCCGGGTTGGAGACCCCTCCTTCCACCTGCCCTCCTTGTCCGAGAGCCAAGGCAACAACCCAGGCATCCCAGAGCCCAGGCAGATGGTGTCGAGTGACATCACCTCCTCACAGGGCTGGCAGCACGCTGGCACCACTGACGTCACTCCTGCCCACTGCCTGGCCCTTGCCCTGACCCCTGGAGGAGACTCTGACCTCTCCATCCTTACCAGCTTCCCCGGGTGGGGTCCCGGGTGTGTGCGGAGTGTTTATGGAGGTGCTGCTGAGGGAGCATGAGACGGGAACTTACGCCAGAGTTAGCCCGCTGGGTCTTGTGGGGAGTTAGGGCAGGGATTTTGGAGGGCAGAGGGTAGAGTAGTGGTGTCTTCCCCTGGCGGTGGTGACACAAAAGGGCCTGTGTGCCCCTGCCTGGCACATGCCTTGCATTCCCACACTCTGAGCTCGCCCGGAGAGGAGGGGCCTGGAAGGAAAGGGGCCTTCCTCTTGGGCCGGAGCCTGGGTTGCCCCTCTCAGCCCCTCTACCAGCCTCAGCTGGAGCTGCTCGGTGCTCAGTCTCCGCTCAATCTCTGCTCAGCTCCAGGGACCTGGGGTCTCCTGGACGGGGAGAGGGCTGGCCCAGGTGGGGCGCGGGTCGGGGGGTCCAGCGTTCAGAGGACAGGGCCCTCTGCAGACGCTCTGAGTGGCAGGAAAAACAGCTGCAGCAGCGCTGCGAGGGGAGGGGCGGACAGCCGCTGGAGCTGACACAGCTGCGGGGGCCCCGCCTCCCTCCCCCAGGTGTGCCCGGAGAGGCTGAGCAGCCTGCGCCTGAGCTGGTGGAGGTGGAAGTGGGCAGCACAGCCCTTCTGAAGTGCGGCCTCTCCCAGTCCCAAGGCAACCTCAGCCATGTCGACTGGTTTTCTGTGAGTGCTTGGGCTCCTGCAAAGCGCAGCCCAGGGTGGGAGGCTCTGCCCCTCTTGTAGCCCAGGACCCTCTCCTCCTCTGTATCCCCTCCCATTAGGTCCACAAGGAGAAGCGGATACCCATCTTCCGTGTGCGCCAGGGCCAGGGCCAGAGTGAACCTGGGGAGTACCAGCACCGGCTCAGCCTCCAGGACAGAGGGGCTACTCTGGCCCTGACTCAAGTCACCCCCCACGACGAGCGCATCTTCTTGTGCCAGGGCAAGCGCCCTCGGTCCCAGGAGCACCGCATCCAACTCCGCGTCTACAGTGCGTGACCCCATGTCTGCCAGCTGGGTAGTGAGGGCGGCGGGGCGTGGTCCCATGTCCCCCTCATTTCTATTTTCTTGTAGAAGCTCCAGAGGAGCCAAACATCCAGGTCAACGCCCTGGGCATCCCTGTGGACAGTAAGGAGCCTGAGGAGGTGAGCTGTGTGGCAGACGGGCTGGGCAGCTGGTGCGCAGCAGCTGAGATGGGGCTTGCAGAGGGCTGGGAGGCAGCGAGACTTACACCCTGTGCTCCTTAGGTCGCGACCTGTGTAGGGAGGAACGGGTACCCCATTCCTCAAGTCATCTGGTACAAGAATGGCCGGCCTCTGAAGGAGGAGAAGAACCGTGAGTAGCCCTTTCTGCTCCCAAAAGCCACCCTTGGGCCAGGTGTGGTGGCTCACACCTGTAATCTCAGTGCTGTGGGAGGCCTCTGGAGGCCAAGAGTTCAAGACCACCTTGGACAACATAGGATGACCCCGTCTCCACAGAAAATTAAAAAATTAGCCAGACATGGTGGTGTGTGCCTGTGGTCCCAGCTACTTGGGAGGCTGAGGCAGGAGAATCATATGAGCCCAGGAAATGGAGGCTGCAGTGAGCTAGGATTGTGCCACCTCACTCCAGCCTGGGTGACAGAGCGAGACCCCATCTCTTAAAAAGAGTTGTGCCTATGGTACTACACAGGAACTTGCCTTATGTTTTCTTTAAGCTTTTTAACTAAAAAAAATTATACAAATGGTGCTTGAAAATATTTTCATGAGAATTTAAACTGACAGAAAATCTAGAAGTTTCTTCTTGCCTGAGACCCCCCTCCCAGAAATAATATCTGCTATCAATCATGGTGTGTTCTTTCAAGCCTATTTCTATGTATTTGCTCATATATAGAAACATTTCTAGAACGATATAGGCTTTTGTTTTTTATTATCTAAGTCAGTCATTCTTAACCAGGGGTGATTTTGTACCCCCTCTTCCTAGGAGATATTTGGCAATGTCTGGAGATATTTTTAGTTGTCACACTTAGAGGGGGTGCTACTGCCATCTAGTAGGTAGAGAGGCCAAGGATGTCGCTAACATCCTACAGTGCACAGAACAGCCCCTACAATAAAGAATCAATGTGGCCTAAAACATCAGTAGTGCTGGCTGGGCTCACGCCTATAACCCCAGCACTTTGGGAGGCCGAGATGGGCAGATCACCTGAGGTCGGGAGTTCAAGACCAGCCTGACCAACATGGAGAAACCCCATCTCTACTGAAAATACAAAATTAGCCGGGCGTGGTGGTGCATGCCTGCAATCCCAGCTACTCAGGAGGCTGAGGCAGGAGAATCACTTGAACTCAGGAGGTAGGTGGAGGTTGCGGTGAGCCGAGATTGCACCATTGCACTCCAGCCTGGGCAACAAGAGCGAAACTCCCTCTCAAAACAAACAAACAAAAAAAAAAATTATCAGTAGTGCTGAGAAAGCCTGATCTAAGTGGTGTTGTATGGTATACCTTGTTAGACAATTTCTTTTGTACGATCTTTCTGGGTCAGTCTATTTAGATCAGCTGATGGTTTTGCTTACTGCCGAGTTTTCCATACTATGCATATCATGTAGTCGAGTTCACCATTCCCCAGTTAGTGGACATCTAGGCAGCTGCTCGTTTTTATCATTGCAGCATTCTTTGCACATATCCTTGGATATGAGCATGAGCAGACCTGTAAATGTTTTTCTAGGGTTGACCCTGAGCAGTAAAAGTGCTGGGTTGAAGGGTTTCCAGCTTGCATTTGTACCTGGCCCTCTACAGGGGACACAGGACTCTTTAGATGGACCCCTACGAACCCCGGTGGACAACCCTAGGGTGGGGTTGGAGGTGGGACTGAGGCTGAGTCTTCCTTCCCTTCCTCCCTGCCCAGGGGTCCACATTCAGTCGTCCCAGACTGTGGAGTCGAGTGGTTTGTACACCTTGCAGAGTATTCTGAAGGCTCAGCTGGTTAAAGAAGACAAAGATGCCCAGTTTTACTGTGAGCTCAACTACCGGCTGCCCAGTGGGAACCACATGAAGGAGTCCAGGGAAGTGACTGTCCCTGTTTTCTGTGAGTGCTAACTTGACTCTCTGCTCACTGGGGCTGGGGCTGCTGGAAACTCCTGCTAGCCCCTCCCTATCCAGCCCAGGGTTGACTCATGGGCCAAGAGCTACCCCCTTTGCCTATGCAGACCCGACAGAAAAAGTGTGGTTGGAAGTGGAGCCCGTGGGAATGCTGAAGGAAGGGGACCGCGTGGAAATCAGGTGTTTGGCTGATGGCAACCCTCCACCGCACTTCAGCATCAGCAAGCAGGTGTGGGGGCTTTGTGCTGCGTGCAGATGGGGGTGCAAGCAGCGACCCGGGGGGAGTGGCGGGAGGGGCACTCTGCTCACCTCTCCAGTCTTCCCCAGAACCCCAGCACCAGGGAGGCAGAAGAAGAGACAACCAATGACAACGGGGTCCTGGTGCTAGAGCCCGCCCAGAAGGAACACAGTGGGCTCTATGAATGTCAGGGCCTGGACTTGGACACCATGATATCGCTGCCGAGTGAACCACAGGAACTACTGGTGAACTGTGAGGAGCTGGGGACCCAGGACAGGGGGAGCAGACTGGGGTAATAGGGAACTGGCCCTGCCCTGCCCTGGGTGACATGATTGCTGTCCCCCCAGATGTGTCTGACGTCCGAGTGAGTCCCGCAGCCCCTGAGAGGCAGGAAGGCGGCAGCCTCACCCTGACTTGTGAGGCAGAGAGCAGCCAGGACCTCGAGTTCCAGTGGCTGAGAGAAGAGGTACCAGGCGGGTCTGGGGAGCAAGGGGCTGATGGGTGAGTGGGGCTGGGGGTGACAAGAGTGTGCTCTTCCCCAGACCCTCTGACCCATCTCTCATCCCAGACAGGCCAGGTGCTGGAAAGGGGGCCTGTGCTCCAGTTGCATGACCTGAAACGCGAGGCAGGAGGCGGCTACCGCTGTGTGGCCTCTGTGCCCAGCATACCCGGCCTGAACCGCACACAGCTGGTCAATGTGGCCGTTTTTGGTGAGGCCCTCCCTCTGGGTAGAGACCAGGTCACCCCAAGTGGGGTGGTTTTTAAGCTCTTGACAAAAAGCCACCTGCTGCTCTGGGGAGCTCTGGTGCGGAGGGGGAGGCGGGCTAGCTGGGCTTGCCGCCTCACCCCTCCCTACCTCCCCAAGGTCCCCCTTGGATGGCATTCAAGGAGAGGAAGGTGTGGGTGAAAGAGAATATGATGTTGAATCTGTCTTGTGAAGCGTCAGGGCACCCCCGGCCCACCATCTCCTGGAACGTCAACGGCACGGTGAGCAGGTGTCTCATCTGCCACGCTCTCCTAATCCCGGCCTGGGCTTTGCGGCTGGGCCCAGAGATCCTCCCCATCCCCTGAGCTGCCTCCTTCCTTTCCTTGCAGGCAAGTGAACAAGACCAAGATCCACAGCGAGTCCTGAGCACCCTGAATGTCCTCGTGACCCCAGAGCTGTTGGAGACAGGTGTTGAATGCACGGCCTCCAACGACCTGGGCAAAAACACCAGCGTCCTTTTCCTGGAGCTGGGTGAGGGCTGCATCCCTGCAGGGGATGGCAGGGGCAGGCCCAGGCACGGGCAGTAACTTGCGCTTCTCCTAACACCCCTCCCTCTGCCTCCTAGTCAATTTAACCACCCTCACACCCGATTCCAACACAACCACTGGCCTCAGCACTTCCACTGCCAGTCCTCATACCAGAGCCAACAGCACCTCTACAGGTAAGCCAGGCCTGGCAAGAGAACAGGGCTGTGCCAGGGCATCCTTTCTGCCCTGTCCCTCCCCAGAGAGCCCTGTCCAGAAAGGTGAGTAGCAGCCCCATCTTGTCGGCCTTGGACTGGCTGGGGCAGCAATGGCGACGAGGTGGCCTGGAGCAGGGAGTGACGAGGAGTGTCTTTGTGGCACAGAGAGAAAGCTGCCAGAGCCGGAGAGCCAGGGCGTGGTCATCGTGGCTGTGATTGTGTGCATCCTGGTCCTGGCAGTGCTGGGTGCTGTCCTCTATTTCCTCTATAAGAAGGGCAAGCTGCCGTGCGGGCGCTCAGGCAAGCAGGAGATGTAAGCCCAACACTGGCCCCTCCACCCCCGCCCATCTTGCCGCCCAGCCTGCCGCCTGCCCAGCGCCCGCCTGCCCCTCGAGAGCAGAAGTGGGGCCCTGGGCCAGGGTGCTCCCTGCTCCACTGCCCACTGCCCAGCTTCCATCAGCCACATGGTCTCATGACCTGCTTCCCTGCCCTGGGCTGGCCCTGGAGCAAGGAGCCCTCAACCATCCCACATCCTTCACAGCGGGCCCTTCCCTTCCTGCGGCCCTGAGGTGCCAACCTCTCGCCTCCCTCCCTCCTCCCAGCACGCTGCCCCCGTCTCGTAAGAGTGAATTTGTAGTTGAAGTTAAGTCAGATAAGCTCCCAGAAGAGATGGGCCTCCTGCAGGGCAGCAGCGGTGACAAGAGGGCTCCAGGAGACCAGGTAGGAGGCGGTTCCTGTGGCCAGGGCCTGCCACATCCTCAGGGACCGGGGGCAGCAGGGGCTAACGGTTCTAACTCTCTATCCTTCACCCCTCTTTGTCGGAGATAGGGAGCAGGCCCCATCTTGCCTTCTTAACACCACTCACAGATGGCAGGGCCAGGCAAGTGGCTGAGGGAGCTTGGAGGAAGACTGAGAAACACCCTGTCCTGACCAATGCCCATGACTCTGGGTGTGGCCATTTCACCAGTGCAGTCAAACAGGGACCGCCCGCCTTCCCTGGCCTGCCATGCCCGTCCTTGCTTCCTCCCCAAGGCTGCCGCACCAAGTTCATCGGCTTCTGCTTCCATCTCTCCTTCCTCTCGGTGCTCACACCTTCAACTCTGAGCACCGTCTCCGTGTTTCCCTCTTCTCCTCTTCCCACTTTTAGGGAGAGAAATACATCGATCTGAGGCATTAGCCCCGAATCACTTCAGTTCCCTTCCCTGCCTGGACCATTCCCAGCTCCCTGTTCACTCTTCTCTCAGCCAAAGCCTCCAAAGGGACTAGAGAGAAGCCTCCTGCTCCACTCGCCTGCACACCCCCTTTCAGAGGGCCACTGGGTTAGGACCAGAGCTGTCCTGAGAACCTCACTTGGCCCTAGAAGGCCCGCTTTTCAGGGACCAGTCCGCCACGATCTCCACATTGAGTGACGCTCATCCCAAGCAAGGAGCCCCCGCCTCCCGAGCGGGTAGGAGAGTTTCTTGCGGAACGTGTTTTTTCTTTACACACATTATGGCTGTAAATACCTGGCTCCTGCCAGCAGCTGAGCTGGGCAGCCTCGCTGAGCTGGTTTCCTGCCCCAAAGGATGGCTTCCATCATCCAAGGACGCACTGGAGCCAGGCACCTGCTCATGTAAGTGCGCTGTTCACACCGGCTCTGGAGAGCACCCCAGCAGCATCCAGAAGCAGCTGCAGTGTTGCCACCACCACCCTCCTGTCTGCCTCTTCCAAGTCTCCTGTGACATTTTTTTCTTTGGGCAGAAGCCAGGAACTGGTGTCATTCCTTAAAAGATACGTGCCAGGGCCGGGCGCGGTGGCTCACGCCTGTAATCCCAGCACTTTGGGAGGCCAAGGCAGGTGGATCACAAGGTCGGGAGATTGAGACCATCCTGGCTAACACGGTGAAACCCCGTCTCTACTAAAAATACAAAAAAAATTAGCCAGGCATAGTGGTCGGCGCCTGTAGTCCCAGCTACTCGGGAGGCTGAGGCAGGAGAATGGCGTGAACCCAGGAGGCGGAGCTTGCAGTGAGCTGAGATCGTGTCACTGCACCCCAGCCTGGGCGACAGAGTGAGACTCCGTCTCAAAAAAAACCAAAAAGATACGTGCCTGCAGTGAGGAAGCTGGGCACTGTTTTTGAGTTCAAGTGAATTAGCCTCAACCGCCCGTGTTCACTTGGCTCCCACGGCTGTCTTGATGGATCACGTGAGTGAAAGGCAGGGGAAGCGGACAAAGATGAGGTCTACACTGTCTTTCACGGGGATTAAAGCTATGGTTATATTAGCACCAAACTTCTACAAACCAAGCTCAGGAGCCCCAACCTAGAAGGGCCCAAATGAGAGAATGGTACTTAGGGATGAAAAACAGGGGCCTGGCTAGAGCTTTGGGTGTGTGTCTGTGTGTATGCATACATATGTGTGTATATATGGTTTTGTCAGGTGTGTAAGTTTGCAAACTGTTTCCTTTATATATGTATATATATGAAAAATAAAGCTTAATTGTCCCAGAAGTCTTACATCGCTTTTTATTCATCATGGGTACCATAGGAACCTGGGGGCCTCTGAAACTACAACCAAAAGCACACAAAACCGTTTCCAGTTGGCAGCAGAGATCAGGGGTTACCTCTGCTTCTGAGCAAATGGCTCAAGTTCTACCACACAGCGGACAGTCACTCTACTTTTCAGCAGCCAAACTGCCCTGATGACGCAGCATGAAGGGCCTGGCAGGCTGTTAGCAGGAGCTGTGTCCCCTTCCTATGCTTTCCTGCCATTTGGAACTGAAGCAGCTCAGGCTCACCGCCATGAGGAAGGGGGCCTTGGCATTTGGTCCTACGGCAACTCGACTATTACCTCCCAACCCCCTGAATGAGCAAGAACTCAAGTCCGCTACAACAAAAGAAACTTTATTTAAAAATATTTTTTTTACAGACATGGGTGCTTGAAAAAGCTCTTTAGTTAACTGTGTATGGAAATGAAAAAAATTAATAAATAACATTAGTATAACAGACTTCTAAACATTAATACACTGGCAAAATAAAATGGACTTAAAATGAATCTTAAAGCTCTGCTATTCTCTGTAAGAATATTTACCTTCTGTTTTTCTTATTCTTTACAGGTGAGAATGATTAAATACTGCTAATATAAATTTTTTTATATTAATGACACATTTTTAAAATAGTCCACGAAAATCTTATCTATGTGTTTGTTTTCTTCTTAACACTGATATACAAATTGGGACTCTTCATTCTGGAGAAAGCATCAGGTTCTCTCCAGCACCCCCAGGCTAAGAATTTCAAAATCTTGAATAAGGAGGACTTTAAAATTTCTATCTCCCAATTCTTTATTCGTTAAAGGCAAGGGAAAACTGAGGAAAGGGTAAGAGATAAGTAAAATGTCATTATATAGAAAAACTTTTGCTAAAGCTCACTATAGTCACATTACTGAGGACAGGCTTCTGGTCCGTGTTCCTTGCTGCCCTTCCCTGGGGAAACCAGGCCCTGTAGAGGGCACTAGCTGCTTAATGCTTTAAGTCTGAAGCCTTCAAATGAAAGGCCAGCCACATCTGATGGGGGCGGGTGGTGGGGACAGGAGGTCTAGACCAGTTCAGGATCCAGCAAAAAGAAAAGACAAAACCACCAACCTCCCCTTCTCAGGAGAGTCCATCCTACACTCCTCCACACAACTGGGTAATTAATGTCATCAGGAGGCTAGGACACTTGGAATGGTCCAGAGTTCACCTGGGAATTGTGGAACGTTCTGTCTCTTGCAGAAGACAAGGCATGCAACCTGATAACTAAGCTTGTGATTGGAACCAACCAAATGATCCCAGGGTACAATGCTGCTCTCCTCCACTGAAGTCTCACGGCAGGGGAAAGGGACTCCGGACACACTGCACCTGCCTGTCACCTCTCCAGTCACAGAGAGCATTCTTTCCTGTCTCCTAGACACTAAGGACTAATGAAACTCAAGGTAGAGGAGCTCAGACTCTGGTATTTCCATATTAAGTCCTAAAATGCAGCCTGGGATACAGTGCTGCCTTAGAAAGGCACAAAATATTTGGCTTTTTTTTTTTTTTTTTTTCAGTGTGCTAAAAATTGTTTTGTTTTGAGTAAAGGAAAAAGATATATAAGGTTAAAAATCCCAAGTCACTACAGCCAGAAAACAGATGTAGGAGGTGCCTCATAGCTGCCATGCCACTACCACATGTTTCAGCAGGAAGTCAGGCTCTTCTTTCAAGGCCAAGACACTAGAACAGTGCTGAGCAGGGTAGGTCAGGAGGCATTTACTCTCGTGGGCATTGCGTTGCAGGCTCACCCAGACAGCAGGAGAAAAGAGGCCATGGAAGACACGTGGTCTACAGACTCCTAAGTAGTTCTCCGCCTCTCCAGTTTTAAGACGGCCATAAGCATGGCTACCCTCACCCACAACAAGGTCAGAGGTAGGTAGAGAGGAGGGAGCTGACACACAGGCAACCAGGACACCCTGTTTCAGGGCTCAGCATGAAGGTGGCGCAAGGCCTGAGGAGTTGCACGTAGCATGCATTGAGCAATACTCCTCTCTGGCCGCCTGTCTGATGTGAGGGTAGAAGGAGAATGTAGGAGAGGCAATGCTGGGGGGGCCGGGAGAGGCCTGACATTCATTTTTGGAACTGAATCAGGCAATCAGGACTCTGCTGATTTCTTCAGCTGCCAAATCAGGAGATCTGAGGTTGGCTTTTGGGCTCTGCTCTATACAAACACAGGCAGTGGTTGGCTGCATTTTTCTCAAGCTCTGTACCCAGGAAGGGGCGGCAAGAGCGCCACACGGCTTAGTCTGTCAACAGCCAGCCCTTCCACCTGTGCTCCCCACCGGACTCACCACGGACGTGCAGGGCTTGCTCTCCCCATCCCTACTTCCCCATCTCTTACTCTTTTGCTACTTTTCAGAACCAAGAAACACTGGTATTTCCCACGGGAACCAACCCAGATTTCCTGGGACACGGTGAAGGTACATGGCACTGCTGTCCCTCTGCTGCTTAACCCAGGAGCCTAGACTACAACATCAAATGCAAAGTCTGATGACCCATCCTTCCTCCCTTGATGGACATCTTTGGATTATCAGGTAACTTCTGTGTGTATCAAATGACTCTAGTAGTTTAATAAACCTTTAAGTAAGGCAGTATGAAGTACCTTACAACTCAGGACAAAAGATTCAGGCAAGCAAAAGCATAGTTAAACAAAAAAAAAGAAAAGGAAAGCTTTTATATAGGACTAAAATGAAAGCAATTGCCAGAGAAGACACAGGTATACTGTCTAAAGAGCTCTCAGTAAAAACTCTATCCTAAACCGGAATCTATATTTAATTTCTATCCTGGCAACTGCTCCAATATTATATATTCTTACTGGCTCTGGAAAGTAGTTTCTGAGGTGCCTAGGAAGGCTTGCCTGAGAACAGTACTGCAGAGCGGCCCTCACACAGGAAGGAGCGAGAGGGTAAGGAGGAGAATGGAGGAGATAGGCCACAAGCCCAGAGAATGAACATTTCCAAGCACTCAAACCTGAAGAGGACCCAGAAGTCCATGGATAGTGGCTACAGTGGCACCCGTTATTAGATTCTGCTTTCTAAATAACACGGAAGAAGGCAAAAGACCTGAGGCTGAATGGAGGCTAAGGAAGGCTACCCAGGAACAGGCTAGCTCTGGAACAGGACAGGCTGGCCCACAAGAGGGAGGTAAGAAATCTTGGATGCCAAGACTGACAAAGGGAAGAAAAACAGGAAATAAAGATGACAATGACCAGAATTAAGTTAAACCTAAGAATTTCTATGATGTCCCAGAAAAACTCCCATGCCTTCCTTTCCACTAGCAAAAAGGCGGGAGTAGAGGCTTTACTCCTTGAGTAGAAGCCTTTTTAGGGCGTCTGTGGAGTCTCTGCTCACTTCTCTGAGAAGCTCCCTGTCTCCAGCTGAAGGAGTCTGCCACATCTCTGCTCTCCCTGGCAAGGCCAACTGCTCAAGGATAGATACTTGATCAATGTGCCAGGCTGAGTGTAGTTTTTCTTAAGAATATGAAGTATTGGCCGAGAGCGGTGGTTCACGCCTGTCATCTCAGCACTCTGGGAGGCCAAGGCGGATGGATCATGAGGTCAGGAGTTCAAGACCAGGCCAGTCAAGATGGTGAAACCCCATCTCTACTAAAAATATGAAAATTAGCCAGGCATGGTGGCAGGCACCTGTAATCCCAGCTACTTGGGAGGTTGAGGCAGAAAACTGCTTGAACTTGGGAGGTGGAGGAGGTTGCAGTGAGTTGAGACTGCACCACTGCACTCCAGCCTAGGTGACACAGCAAGACTCCTTCTCAAAAAAAAGAAAAAAAAAAAAGTAGTATGGGAAATTGAGAATTTGTTCATGGTGATCCGCAGAGTTGGAAGGTGGTGTGGACTTGAGGACTGGAGTGCCTATTTGGGGGTCACGCATACCATAACCAGACAGGGAAGCGGGAGAAAGGACTAGGTGCAAAGCTCTGCAGTTCCAGCTCCACCCGAGAACCAAAGGCACTTCCCATCCTGGGTTCTGCGAAATACCCTGCATCCTTACCATGAGTCCCTCCTTTCTTCCGCTTGAACATTTCTGTTTCTTGTATCCAAAGGATCCCTAAGCAGTCAAAAATACAACCTTGACCGTCCTTCACTATCCACCACCCTCTAGGCATTAAGCAGTTCTACGTATTTCTAACAAAAGACTGCTCATGGAGACTGAGTTCAAGAGAGTGACAGTAATAGTATATGCTGAGTTAGAGTACTTTAGATTGAGCTTCTAAAGCTCTAAGGTCTGGCAGAATGATGTGTGGACACTAAGCTTTAGAATCCCTAAACTCCTTGCTCTGAGAAGGAGGTAAAGGCTGACAATTAGGGGACTGATGGAGTTCAATCTGTATTAATGTCTGGCTCTTGGAAGACCAAACTGACTCAAGGATCTTTGGGTCCTGAGACCCAAAGATAGCGCCCACACCTCCAGCCCTTCTAAAACATAGAGTTAGCTGCAAAGGTTGTTGAAAGACTGGAAAACCAATTCCAAATAGTACAGGACATGGTGACAGGTCCCAGAAGGGTGACATGAAAATCCTCCCAACAAGGGAGATTAGGGACATAGCAGCTCAGGAAAAAGTTCAAGGAAGGCACTAGATTGGAAAGGGCAGTGCGGACAGATGCTTTGCTTAAACATTTAACGCCCTACTGTGCAACTCTGAGCCAACTTACCTTTCAACTTGCCAAACAGATTCTAATTATGTTGGAACAAATTCCAACATAAAAACAGTCGCTATCCATGAGACTTACATCAAGGAATCTCCCAGGCATTATCAAAGCTATAGGAGACAACAAGGGATAATGGGAGAATCTTGCCCTGCTATTAATCAGGACAGCTCTATAAGGAAAGGTAAGTCTACATGAAAGAGCTGTGAATAAAAATTGCACAATCTTACTGGGAAGAGCTATTTTAAGGTCAAATGCAGAGGCTATGACAGTCCAAGTACAATCCCTCAAACATCAGTAAACTACTATGTGGTACCAAGAGAAGGACAAATGCCTGACATTTCTGGCACATGGTCATCACTCAAACATTTGCTGGATGAACAAACTGTTACAGCCAGGCCAATAGTCAGAAAACTATTTTTCAACGAACAGTGGTCATTCCAGAGTCAGAAAGGCCAATGGCAAGAAGAGGGACTTATAGTTTGAGAAGGCCTATAATCTTCTGATTTTCAAGATGTGAGGTAGGAGAATATTCTGCTTTATCACCATTGCTGAACACCTACAAAAAGAACTAGATCTTAAAGGGAATATATAGGTGGTCCCTAGTTTTTACAAGGAAGTTTTGTTATAAAAATTTGTGACTTGACTGTTTAGGACCATAAACACATTTTACTTTTCTATAAACACATATTTTAAGAGTAATGAACAGTGACCCCCACCCACCTCCCTTAACCAGAAATCTTTTAAATCTACAAGATAGCTAAATAATACTAACAGTACTATCCCACATCTTGGGCCCCGGTAATGAGGGTCTGTAGAATGGCAGATTATGGAGACTGGGGCTGGGGGGAGGACAAGTGGAAGAGAGCGGCCACCCACAGGTACAGAGCACTATTCACAAAAATATTAACAGGTAAATGCTGAGATGAGAAGCTGCCTGGCATATGAACTAAAGGGAGGTATATTAAGAGCCCATAGGTTTTTCCATTTAAAGAACCCTCTACTTTAGTGGAAGGAACATGGGGGCAGCTGCAAAGGTCCAGTTGTGGTTGCTGCAGACCAGTAACCCAGCAACAAGGCAGCTTGGAAAGCAACCCGTGAAGACACAGGGAAAGCATGAAACTGGGCTGAATACAACAGCCCAATGAATACGAGAAAAAGGAGAACAAAGTGTTGTGGGTTTTTTCACTTTATCAGCCACTAGGAAGGGACAAGGGGAAGAGCTTGCCAAAAATGGCAAAACTCGAAGTCTGTTCGTAAAAGGCAGTTTTAATTAAATTCAGAGCAAAGCCAAAGAAATTTACATTTCCATACAAATGGAGGGTGAAGAATGGGTTACTGGTGCCTTAGTCAACAGAAAATATAAGAAATTAAGCTTTTGACAATAATCTCAAAACAAAAGCCACATGAAAACTTTCCTTAATCTTACCTGGCAATCTCAGGCACAGACCCAGGTGTGTCCTTAGAGCACCCAGTCAAAGGAAAGATCCTCACGAAATGATCCAAAACCTTGAATGCTGGCAGATACCTGTGACCAACTAACACCCCAGCCCATCGATGGGACACAGGCACAACACACGGAGCTGGAGCCTCAGTTTCACGCTGATTCAAAGAGCCACACAGGACTCAAAAAAGGAAAAGTCGAGACTGCCCTGAGCCTACACAGTAGGGACAATAATTTCCAGAGAAGATTTAGATGCATGGAAAAGGCAAAAGATACATAGCCAGTGCTTTGTCTTCTGAAGCGATCTTTAGACTATGGGCAGTATCTGCAGATAAAGAAAAATCACAATATGGACGGGCCTGGAATCTGCTGCCGTTTTTTTTCTAGTTATTTGTCTAGGCCTTCAATATTTAAACAAAATGCAAAACTGAACGTTACCTCAAAATGAAACAGTATACATACTGGCTGTTAGAAGTTGATGGCAGTCTACTGTTCGATATTCACTGCCATTTTCCTCTGCCCCACTCCACCTCAATTCAGGACCACCTCACCTAATGGTGGGTTGTGCCGCTTTATGCCATGTAGAGAAGATACTGGGTAGCCACAGCAAATCAACACAAGGTCCTGTACTGCCTACTCTGGGAACATAAATGGCTCTGAGGCCAGAGGATAAAACCAAAAGATTCAGGAGTAGCTGAATGCCAAGAGACGAGTTAGAACAAGTTTTAGTTCCAAAGATGGTAAGACTAGAAAAAAGACTCATCCAAGGAGGGTCATTTCTGTCTAGATCTAAAGACAAAAGCATGATTTAGATTTTCAGGAAGACATATTTATCAAAGAGCAGGCTTGCTTCTGACGTGGAGAAAGGTTACACACTGCTAAGAAAGTCAGCAAAACACTCTGGACAGAATACTAACTGAACTCGAGGGATCATTTATCAGCATATAAAGGAACTGACTAATGGTTCTCCAAACTGGACTCTCAATCTTCTTTATGAACCTGCGATTACACAAACTGCCAGCCCATATTGTCTTTGACTACAGTAATTTATTCACTGAATGATGTCTAATTACTGTGAAGAATACAGTAATTACAGAGAGTACTGAGGACCTCAGGTGAAGAGGAAAAGGGAAGGAAAGGAGGAAAGAGATGTTACATTCCCAAAGCCACAGGCACAAGAAAGAAACGACATCATCGGGAGGCAGCAATGCAGGGAAGGTGCTATCTGCAAGAGGCTGGGCCACCATGGGCATTATCCCCACTCCTTAAAGGGCAAAGGAAAAAATCACTGCTGAAAATCTAACCTAATATTCCTCATGTTCAAATGAAGACACCCATATAAGCTGAAATTAATTCACTGGGAAGAAAAACTGAACAGATAAATCCTTACTGTCTATTTTGTGCATTTAAATAGCATGTGAACGAAGCTTCCTAAAAGCTTTATGGTACTCTGGCCAGAAAGTCATCCTGGAAACAAATGTTCTTCCCTTCCCATTAAGTAGAAAGACTCATGACCTACATCAGAACACATACCTGGCACCAAGGCAACTGACTCCCACAGACTATTTTCTGGGGAGGGCATGGAATGTATTTAAAGGCCTCTATCTCAAATCTGTCATTATGTAATTAGGATAATCAAAACATCTTAATAGATTCAATGTTCGTATAGAAACAGTGCTTTGGAGTGACCAGTGTTAGCTGCTAGTATCAAATATGACTATAATAGTGTAGCAACAGTACTTTTCCTCCCACTTATCTACCAAACAAACCAATACCATCACACACAATAAAGAACAACCCATAAGCTGCTTGGCCTCAGTAAGGCTGGTCATAACAAGCCCACGGCCAATGACAGAACACCAAGAAGGATGAGGAAGGAGTTGATGAGGAAAGAACAGACTGAGGGCGTTCTAAAAATAGAAGACTTTAGCTATGCACATGGTGATATAAGCCAAAGGGGAGTGTTGAAGTTGTAATACACACTAGGCTTGGGTATAATACCACAGTAGATGGAAGTCTTTAAAAAAGATTCCTTCCTAAACCTTTTGTGCTAATTCCCTGCCTGGAATTAACACACACAGCAGGTTAATCTTATAATCACAAGGATACACACAACCACAGGCAGACAGACACACACACACGGCCACATCCTTAACCCAGGAAGTCTTAAGTCCTCAATTAGGATTTCCAGCAAAATATTTGTTCTACAGCTTTCTGGACTGTTCCCCAGGTAGGTTATCATGTAATAAAATCCACACTCTCTTTATGTGGGAACTGAAGGACACCTTCAAATGCACTCTCAAGACCCATAAAATAATAAAACATACTAGCTGCTCCATTTTCATTTCACTGCTTTGAAATCTTGGAACCACTGATGTGATACCCCACAGAGAGGGCAAGACTTCACTGTGAAGTCACCAAAGGAACTCCTGCCCTTCTAGGTGCTACTTCAGTAATAACTCCCAACTCACTGGTCCTCTAAACCTGCAACAGGGAGGTGGTGTGCTAGGTAGCTACATGGGCAGGAGAAGAAATGGAAACAAATTCCCGGAGGATGTTTTTGGCCATCTCGATGTTGTTCTGGGCAATGACCAAAGCTTTCTGGATGTCCTGGTACGAGTACCCCTGACTCATGAGGTTCTCGATCTCACTGGAGAGCTGAGGCGAGGCGGTGGCAGCAGAGGCGGCAGCACCACTACCTTGCTGCCAACTGCCAGCTTTCCGTTCAGAGTTGATTCTCCGAGGGAATGGTTTAGGAGGTCTTTCAGGAACTTGGGAACCTTCAGTGACATCTAGAATAGGAAAACAAATATTTGCAAATCTGGGGAAATCCTCATTTAACGAGAGCAATAAAAATGTGCTAATATCAAGATATTATTGACTTTCTGTAAATTGGATACATGTGCTCTTCAGTCACAAGGCTGGGTTTTACAGGTTCAAGAGTTTTAAGATATAGCCTCCTCCTTATCACAATAAAAACAACCTTCTAAATATACCATGCACCCTTCTACAAACAATAACCACTGCAGTCATAAACAACTGCATCATGCTTTACACTAAGCAACATGTTTGTGCACATGTAATCGTCTGTTTTAATTCTGAGGGGACCAGAGAAGATACTAAACTTCGCCTTCTACAAATAAGGAAAAAGAGAGATGTAAGTTGCAATAAAGAAGCATTAGCCAAGGCTGAGTGGGGATCACTGCTCGTCTGGGCAACCGAAGGTTGTATTCTTTTTCACCAGCTGTCTGTCCTGAAGGCTGTCTTCAATTTCCAAAGTGACAGCAACTCTGGCTGCTGCCCTACCAGGCAGCCACAGGTGCAAGAAGAGCAGCCTCCAACAATGAAGGCCCAACATGGGCTGGCTCCAGGCCCATTCAGTGTGTGTTCCAGAGTCAGCACACCTCCTTTCCAATGGAATAGAGCCCAGGAAAAAGGAATGTGTGGTCTGAGCTATCAAACCTAATTACCAGTGTCATAAGGCATACTCAGAAAAACTATAAATCCTACCTACCCCTAACATAAGAAGAGCCAGAGTTTAAAGAATGACCTCTTTTCTAAGTCTGCAAAAATCCTAGAGAGTCTGACTACAGTCTAACTTCCTAACTTAGGACTTTCCTCCCATTTAGACATAATGTTTTGCCTACTACATCTACATGCTGACGTACTCTCACCAGAGAAGGTCATCTCCCTTTCAATATAAACATACAGGCCATACTGCCATTCAGGACAAACCCAAAGTAGCCTGGAGACTCACTTGTTGTGGGATCACCATCCAGAGACAACCAGCCAAAGGAGGAGCTGGCATTAGAGATATCTGACAGAGTCCGGCGGGCCAGCACGGCTGGCACAGGTGGCTTAGGGACATCATACCCATCATCCTCATTTTCTGGCTCCTCGGGGCCAGTGTTGGCATGGGCTGCAGCCAAACTCCCTTCACCTGGAGAAAAATCAGTGAGGTGATCTTCTTCTGACACACTTCATCTTCTAATACATTTCAATATAGGGTCATCCACTCATTTTTGCATGTATGCAATCATTTATCTCGTTCAACGAACAGTTACTGATTGTCTACTGTGGGCCAAATACCATGTAAACAGAGATAAAAATAGAAAATAAAATCTGCACCAACACTGCAGTTTTCATTTTTGAACATGCCAAAGGTTATTCTTGACAAAGTTAATAGCCACTGATGCCAATGACTCGAACGTCATCTCAGAGCATTCAATAAACATTTCTATCCACATTCCACCTTGGAAGATCAGCAGAAGGTCCTGTGAGAGCAGGCTTCTTGAACTTTCAATCTGGTAGGCTAATGAACATGGGAATTCAGTGTTCACCACCCCCACATAGAAGAATTTCATCAATGCAATGAGAATAAAAAGGAGCTTACAGGTCCAGGGTATAGAACACAAATGTCTCTAGGCCCTGAAAGGACAAAGAAAAGCACAAAAGGAACCAGTAGTGTGAGTAGGAAATAAAGGAATGGGGATACTTTACTCCTTTATTTTGCCATGGATCATTTTGCCAAAGATTATTGAAAATAATTTTCAGCTTTGTCCTGGCCTGGTGGCTCATGCCTGTAATCTCAGCACTTTGGGAGGGGTAGATCACCTGAGGTCAGGAGTTCAACACCAGCCTGGCCAACACAGTGAAACCCCATCTCTACTAAAAATACAAAAATTAGCCAGGCGTGGTGGCACATACTTGTAGTCCCAGCTACAGAAGAATTTTCAGCTTAGATTAAGCTATCTCAATTGCTAAATATTACATGTTCATTCCTATGACATATCAATGACTTTTAAAGTAGCAGAATGGCTACTTACCAAAGGTGCTGCTCTCGGTGACAGATGGCGCCTGGGACTGAATATTATACATTGCTTCATACGTACAGGTATCAATCTGCTGGTCGCAATCACATGCTCTGAACCAGAAGGAGAGTGCCATAATGATCTTTGGAAATAGAACTGTTATCTATAATCTTATGAAGATTAATCTCCTCCTTTTGCCAGTATCACTAATAAATGTTGTTAAGGTTGACTCTTGTGGCAAGTTACAGGTGTGTGTGTTTTTGAGGTTCTCATGTTGCTGAGAAAACATAAGTGCAATTACCTACAGCTACAAAAGGCTTAAACCATGAAGGGCTAGATTTATCTTTCTGCTTTAATCTGACTGGATAACACTATGTGCAGGCAGCAAGCCAATGAGGTGAAGGGTAGCAATTACCCGCATAGAGCTATATGGCCCAAAACAGGGTTGTTGTGAACCTACCGTGAACTCTGGGATGTATCCAAAGGCCGTAGAGGCCTGGAGGAGGGAGTCATGTACTCTGTGTCCTCTTCACCCTCACACTGCTCCCCAGGTGGCAGTTTTGGCACAGGAAGAGGTCTGGAAGATGAAGAATGAAAAACAGAAAAAGTAGTAACAAACTGGTAAACTTTGAAGTATAAAGTAAGTGACTTAAAAACAGACATAACTCAAATTGAACAGAGCAAAACACTTGCCACCTAGGGAACTATTATTTCTACTGACCAAGACAGGTAATTAGCAAAAGCACACTAACTAAAAATGTCACTTTCAACTGACCAAAGGTGCAGCTTTTATGCTTCCGAGGTGATATACTGGGCTAATCACCTGAGACACCGGTTGGTCCTAATCCCCACAGAAGTTTCATTATAGAGTCCCAGGCCCTAGAGTTAGAGAAACAGCAAGATTTTTTCTGACAATATGTTAGAACTGTACACTAAATTCCAATTCTAAACTCTACCTATGGTTTCAAGAAATGCATAGCTTGTCAAAAGCTTTCTCAAACTCCTTGTTTTATATAAGAAAAATTTAAAATACAGAGAGAGAAAGTGACCTGGCAGTTAGCATAAATTCTGAGGCTAGATCCCAGATCTACTGACTCCCACATCAAGGATCTGGCTGTTAAACCCACATGTAACTTTCACCCAGAAACTTTGGAAACAAGACTTCTGCCACGCCATGAAATGAAACAAAAAAACTCCCAAGAAATACAAAAACACCCCACCAAATTGTAGGGGGAAAAAAACTACACAAAAACCTACTTCTTGGAGTGTGAATGTTTCTCCTCCCTTCCTCTTTATATTATTTTTGCATATCCCAAAGATGCTACAAGGAGCATCTCTTTCATTTATTTGTCTGCTTGATGTTTAGTTTTCCTAATTATAAAAGTAACACATGTAAGTGCTATAGAAACTTAGCACAGAACATAAAAGTCCCCTTTAATCTCACTTGAGCTTTTTTCTTATGTCTACATATTACTTTTATTAGGTTGGTGCAAAAGTAATTGTGTTTTTTGCCGTTAATGGCAAATATCCACTTAAGATTTGTGCAATGCATGCTGAAGTTCTAAGGCAGAAATGTACTGGTATCTACAATTTACTTTGAAAACATCAAAAGACAGACATATAGTTTGATAAGACAAATATAATAAAATGCTAAAAGTAGAATCCAGGTGATCAGTATATGGGTGTTCACTGTAAAATTCTTTCACCTCTACTATCTTTGTAATTTTTCACAATAAAATGAGATGGCAGGAGGACAATCCATATTAACAAAGAAACACCTAGATTTTTCACTGGAGCACAGTAGCACGATGACAACCCGCTGCAGCCTCAATCTCCCGGGCTCAAGTGATCCTCCCGCCTCAGCCTCCTCAGTAGGTGGGACTACAGGCATGTGCCGCAACACCAGGCTAACTTAAAAAAAGAATTTTTTTTTTTTTTGTAGAGACAGAGTCTCACTATGTTGCCCAGGCTTTTGGGTTCAAGTGATCCTCTCGCTCCAGCCTCCCAAAATGCTAGGATTACAGGCCTGAGCCACCCCACCCAGCCCTAGTTTGTTCTTAATGTGGTATTTGGCCGCACTATGTCAGTGAAGGTATAGGGAAATGAATGGGTACTTTGTTACACAGCTGTAGAAATAAGGAATTGATACGTTTCTGTTGTGTAATTCAACAAAAGTATTTACCAAACACGCATACTCTTGGTCTCAGAAACTCCATTTCTGAGAATTTTCCCTAAGGAAACCATCAAGAACATTCATTGCAGCATTATTTATAATGCTGGAAAATTAAGCAATAACTTAAATACCAAATAATAATGTACTGAATAAATATTGAGCCACACAACTGTGTCCCCAAGTGCCTTAGAGGTTCCAAGCAGGAGCCACAGAAGCCTACCCCTGCTTCTACTACAATAGATCTATTCTTAGCTATTTTACAAACTGAGATTCCACTTAAGTTAGTTACACTGATGTATAATCACGTGAAATAATTTGAAAATCATTGCAATAGAATATGTAATAACATGCAAAGATGTTCAAGATATTTCTAGTGCAAACCAGCAATGACAATATGATTTCATACAAGAAAGAATGGCAATGAACATGTGTCGAATTGCTAACTACTGTCTGATTCTAGGTAGTAAGATTACAGATACCACTTATTTATTCAGTGTTGCTTACCTATATTTCCTTTTCCTTTTTCTTTTTTTCTTTTTGAGACAGAGTCTCACTCTGTCACCCGGCTGGAGTGCAGTGGCGCAATCTTGGCTCACTGCAACCTCCGCCTCCCAGGTTCAAGCGATTCTCCTGCCTCAGCCTCCCAAGCAGCTGAGACCACAGGCACATGCCACCACACCCAGCTAATTTTTGTATTTTTAGTAGAGACAGGGTTTCACCATGTTGGCCAGGATGGTCTCAATCTCAACCTTGTGATCCGCCAGCCTTGGCCTCCCAAACTGCTGGGATGACAGGAATGAGCCACTGAGCCCAGCCTGCTTACCTGTATTTTCTAAACTTTAGTTAACATGTATTATTTTTGTAAAAAGGGCCATTAAAAAGGCAATAAATATTTTTTTTGGAGACGAAGTCTCACTCTGTCGTCCAGGCTGGAGTGCAATGGCGCGATCTAGGCTCACTAAAACCTCTACTTCCCGTATTCAAGTGATTCTCCTGCCTCAGCCTCCCAAGTAGCTGGTGGTACAGGCGCCTACCACCACACCCAGCTAATTTTTGTGTTTTTAGCAGACACAGGGTTTCACCATGTTGGCCAGGCTGGTCTCGAACTCCTGACCTCAAGTGATCCACCCACCTTGGCCTCCCAAAGTGCTGGGATTACAGGTGTGAGCCACTGCGCCTGACTTAAAAATTTTTTAATTTTAATTCTCAGTTAATAAAGTCCATAAAATATATAATTGAACCTCCTTCTCACAAAGCATGTTGGCAATATATACTTTAAAAGAAAGACGCTGGAGAGCAACCAGGCAGCCATGACTTAACAGGCTAAGATTCAAGAAAGAATACATTAGAGTAAGCCCTGTATTAGGGACTTTGAACTAGGGGTTTAAAGTAGTCTCAATGGGCTGGTGAGAATGCTACGATATAAATGTGTCCCCCAATTTCATGTGTTGGAAACTTAGTTACCATCTTCACATGCTGATGCCTTGTTACAAGGTAGCAGGAAGGCCCTCACCACGTCAGCGCCATGCTTTTCAACATTCCAGCTTCCAAAAGCGTGGGCTAAATACTAACTTCTCTTCTTTATAAATTACTTAATCTCAGGTATTCCGTTATAACAACAGAAAACAGACTAAGAAGAGACAGGAATTTTGGGGTACAATGACAGCCAGGTTATGAGGGACCAAAAAGTATAGAGAAGGGAAGAGCAGAGAAGTATACCTGAAATGCCAGCAATTTTCCCTAGAGCTATTGCAAATCCCTAAACTGTTTATGCATGGGGCTAGATTTTGAGAAAACAAGCAGAAAGCAGCAATCGAAAAGCTAAATAGATATTTTGGCTGTCTTGCCAAGCTGGACAGAGTTGGAGTTATATATGGCCATTAAAATAATAATTTATTTGTTTAATAAAAAAAGATGATAGGATGGGCACGCTGGTTCACGTCTGTAATTGCATCCCTTTGGGAGGCTGAGGCGGGTAGATAACCTGAGGTCAGGAATTCAAGACCAGCCTGGCCAACACGGTGAAACCCTGTCTCTACTAAAAATACAAAAATTAGCCAGACGTGGTGGTGGCACATGTTTGTAATCCTAGCTACTTGGGAGGCTGAGGCAGGAGAATCGCTTGAACCTGGGAGGCAGAGGTTGCAGAGAGCCAAGACTATACCACTGCACTCCAACCTAGGTGACAGAGTGAGACTCCATCTCAAAAAAGAAAAAGAAAAAAAAAAAAAAGGATAGAATCGATACATTTTTTAAAATCACATGGAAATACTAGAACTTAAAAATACAACACAGTACCCAACTTATGATTTTTCAACTTTACAATGGTGCAAAAGTAACAAACATTCAATACACTTCTTTACTTACAATGGAGTAGTATCTGGATAAACCCAGTCAAAAATAGTATAAGTCAAAATGCACTTTCAACTTACAATGGGTTTACCGGGACATAGCCCCATCTTAAGTTGAGAAGCATCTGTATCTAAAAATACAACTGGACAACACAGCAAAACCCTATATGCACACAAAATACAAAAATTAGCTGGGTGTGGTGGTGCACACCTATAGTCCCAGTTACTAGGGAGGCTGAAAAAAATTTAAAAATCAAAGAAAATAAAGTATGCAGAGAAAAAACAATGGAAAAAAAAAAAAAAAAAGACATCAGCATAAGAGCTCTCAGAGACATAGTGAAAAAGTCTAACATTCCGGAAAAGGTAGTCCCAGAAGAAGAGGACAAAGAGGGATTGCAATATTCAGTCTGTTTTCAGAAAAATTGGCTGACAATGTCCTAAAACTGATTAAAAATATCACAAACTAATTAAACTTTACCAAACTTACGAAGGCTTGGTTCCAGTTAGTGTTTGAAAAAGAAAAGGAGGTCAGGGTGCAGTGGCTCATGCCTGTAATCCTAGTACTTCGGGAGGCTGAGGCAGGTGAATCACTTGACATTAGGAATTCAAGACCAGCCTGGCCAAAATGGTGAAATCCATCTCTACTAAAAACACAAGAATGCCTAAAATCCCAGCTACTTGGCTAAGGTGGGAGAACTGCTTGAACCTGGGAGGCAGAGGTTGCAGTGAGCTGAGGTCACAGCATTGCATTCCAGCCTGGGCGACAGAGTGAGACTCCGTCTTTAAAAAAAAGAAGAAGAAAAAAAAACTTATGAAGGATTAAAAGATAAATACAAAGAAAACCACAAAGGAAGATACAGTAAAACTGCTGGGACCAGAGAGGGGAAAAACATTTTGTAAGTACCTAGGAAAAGCAGCAATATCTTTTTTTTTTTTAATGTACATTTTTATTTTTTGAGACACGGTCTCACTGTGTTGCCCATGCTGGAGTATAGTGGCACAATCATGGCTCACTACAGCCTTGACCTTCTAGGCTTAGGCAATCTGCCCACTTCAGCCTCCTGAGCAGCTCGGACCACAGGTGTACACCACCATGCCCAGCTACTTTTTTGTATCTTTTTCAGAGACAGGGTTTTGCCATGTTGCTCAAGCTGATCTCAAATCCGAGTTCAGGCAATCCGCTTGCCTCGGCCTCCCAAAATGCTGAGGCTACAGGCGTGAGCCACTGCACCTGGCCTATTTATCCGGCCTATTTATTTTTCAATTTTATTTGATTTTATTTTATTGAGACCGGGTCTTTCTCTGTAACCCAGGCTGGAGTGAAGTAGCGCCATCACAGCTCACGGCAGCCTCAACATCCTGGGCTCCAGCCAACCTTAGCCTCCACAGTAGCTGGGACTATAGGCATGTGACACCATGCCCGGCTGACTTTTTATTTTTTGTAAAGATGGGAGTCTCACTATGTTGCCCAGACTGGTCTCAAACTCCAGACTCAAGCGAGCGATCCTCCTGCCTTGGTTTCCCAAAGTGTTGGGATTACAGGTGTGAGCCACCACTCACAGTCAAGAAACACTACCTTTAAAGGAGTAACATTAAGGCTGAGAGCTTAGTTCTCAATAGAAACGATGGAAGCCAAAGTGGAATGCTATTTTTAAACTGCTGAAAGAAAATAGCTTTAGGCCGGGCGCGGTGGCTCACGCCTGTAATCCCTGCACTTTGGGAGGCCAAGGCGGGCGGATCACAAGGTCAGGAGATCAAGACCATCCTGGCTAACACGGTGAAACCCCATCTCTACTAAAAATACAAAAAATTAGCCAGGTGCGGTGGTGGGCGCCTGTAGTCCCAGCTACTTGGGAGGCTGAGGCAGAAGAATGGCGTGAACCCGGGAGGTGGAGCTTGCAGTGAGCCAAAACTGCGCCACTGCACTCCAGCCTAGGCGACAGAGTGAGATTTCGCCTCAAAAAAAAAAAAAAAGAAAAAGAAAATAGCTTCAGTTCAGACGCTATACTGGGCCAGGTGCAGTGGCTCACGCCTATAAATCCCAGCACTTTGGGAGGCTGAGGCGGGCAGATCACTTGAGGTCAGGAGTTCAAGACCAGCCTGGCCAACATGGTGAAACTCCGTCACTACTAAAAAACAAAAAATAAAAAAATTCGCTGGGCGGGGTGGCGTGCACCTGTAATCCCAGATACTTGGGAGGTGAGGCAGGAGACTCGCTTGAACCCAGGAGGTGGAGACTGCAGTGAGCTGAGAACATGCCACTGGACTCCAGCCTGGGTGACAGAGCAAGACTCCATCTCAAAACAAAACAAGACAAAACAAAACAAAAACAGATGCTGTATTCAATCAAAGTATCTCTTTGTTGCTGTTGTTGTTGTTTTGAGATGGAGTCTCACTCTGTCGCTCAGGCTGGAGTGCAGTGGCGCGATCTCGGCTCACTGCAACCTCTGCCTCCTGGGTTGATGCCATTCTCCTGCCTCAGCCTCCCAAGTAGCTGGGACTACAGGCGCCCGCCACCACACCTGCTAATTTTTTTGTATTTTTAGTAGAGATGGGGATTCACCGTGTTAGCCACAATGGTCTTGATCTCCTGACCTCGTGATCCGCCCGCTTCGGCCTCCCAAAGTGCTGGGATTATAGGCGTGAGCCACCACGCACAGCTAAGTATCCTTTTAAAAAATTAAAAGTGGGCTTAGCACGGTGGCTTTCACCTATAATCCCTGTACTTTGGGAGGCCAAGGCGGGCAAATCACTTGAGCCCAGAAGTTCCAAACCAGCCTGGGCAACATGGCAAAACCCCATCTCTACAAAAAATGCAAAAATTAGCTGAGTGTGGTAGCGCGCATCTGTGGTCCCAGCTACTTGGGAGGCTGAGGCAGGAGGATCATTTGAGCCTGGGAGGTTTAGGCTATAGTGAGCCGAGATTGCACCACTGCACTCCAGCCTGGGCAACAAACAGAGATGCTGATTTAAAACACACTCTAGGCTGGCTGTGATGGCTCACATCTGTATTTCCCAGCATTTGAGGAAGCTGAGACAGGAGGATCTCTTGACACCAGTAGTTCAAGACCAGCCTGGGAAATACAGCCAGACCTTGTCTCTACTAAAAATAAAAAATTTAAAACTTAGCCGGGCATGATGGTGAATGCCTGGAGTCCTGGTTACTCAGGAGACTGAGGCCGGAGGTTCTCTTGAGCCTAGTATGCTGAGGCTGCAGTGAGCTATGATTGAGTCTTTGCACTCCAACCTGGGCAACAGATCAAGACCCTATCTCTAAATAAATAAATAAACAAAACTCTAACAGAAGTCGAAAGTGCATGATGGAATCTCTTGATAACTATTAAAGAACAGGAGTTGTGCTCACTTCAGCAGCTCATACAACTGAAACGATAGACAGATGATTACCATGGCCTCTACACAAGGATGACACACAAATTCGTCAAGTGTTCCATATTTTTTTTAAAAAAAAAAAGAATAGAAGGAGTGAAATGGTATAATACAGAGGTTATGCAAATACTAAAAGACAGGTGATGTAGCCACTTTCATGTATGGCAAAGCAGACTTAAGGCAGGCAAGAAACAGAATTACAGAATAAAAGAGGTATATCTGATTATAATAAAAACTTATTTAGCATCAAAAAGTCTTAAGTTTCTATGTACCCTAATTACATAGGCTAAATATACAGATAACGCAAATAAACATAACTAAAAGGAAAAGAAAAAACCACAGTCATAGGTGGAGAATTTAACATTCTCCTCTCAGTTATCCAACAGCAGAGAGATTTAAAAAAGGTTCTAGGGAGATACAAGATTTAACACAATTAACAAATTTGACCTCATAAACTTACACAGAATGCTACAACCCAAAAACTGCAAAATACACATTCTTAGGAACTGAGGGTGATACAAATTACCAAATTTTACCATAAACTAGTTGACAATATGGTTTCTGATCACATTAGAATAAAGCCACCAGTAACAGAAGGATAACTAGAAAATTTTCAAAGGTATGAAAATCAGGCAACATATAAATAACCCATAAATTAAAGAAACCACAAATAGAAAACGTATGTATTTTGAACTTAATGAAAATATGACATATCAAAATGGGTGGAATACCGTAAAATATGTTTGTGTTCTCCCTAAAATCATCTGTTGAAGCCCTTATTCTCAGTGTACACATAGATTTTTATCAATAAACACAGTCAGGCTTTTGTATCCTTGGGTTCTGTGATTATAAGCAAGTTTGGCTTGAAAATACAGTGTTCATTAGAACCCACATATAGGGAGGGTCAACTTTTCATATATGTGGCTCCACAGGGCCAAGTGTGGGACCCGACCATGGGCGTTCTGGTATATGCTGGGGTCTTGGAACTAATCCCCTGCATGCATATATACTGAGGGGTGGCTGTATTTGGAGATGGGGCCTCTAAGGATGTAATTAAGGTTGGGAGAAGTCAGATCCAGCAGTAGCATTGGTGTCCTTATAGGAAGAGACCCCAGAGAGCTTGTGCGCGCTCTCTTTCTCTGTATCTGCGCAAACACTGAGGATGGCCATGTAAGGACACAGTGAGATGCAGGAAGAGAGCCCTCACCGGAAAGCCACTATGCCGGCACCCTGATCTCAGAATTCCAGCCTCCAGAACTGAGGGAAAATAAATTTCCACTATTTAAACCACCCAGTATGTGGTATTTTGTGATGGTAGCCTAAGCAGACCAACACAGCATCCATTCCATGAAGCTAGAAAAACAGGAAATTAAACTTAAAGAAAGCTGGTCTTAAGAATAAAGAGCACAGAGCAATGAAACAGAGAGCAGATATCCAAAATAACCTCCTTGAAAATATTAATAAAGTTGACAGGCCCCAGCAACACAGATCAAGGTACATGTATGCAGAAAAAGGAAAAGAAGGAAATACTCTAAAACATAAAATATAATCATTTCTACATGGTGCAAACAGAAATTAATTTTTATTTTCTTTTTTACACTTCTCTGGGTTTTCTAAATTTTATGCAAGTAAACTTTTCACAAGTACCAACTCCACTGTATGAAATATATATAGCTTTAACAGACTTACCTGGCAGCCAGAGAATAAATGGCATTGGCAGATGAGGAAGGTTTGATTTTGGGGTGGTCACACTCTGGACCTACTAATGGGCTGCTATTCATACTCTGGAAAGTAAAGAAAAGTGTTGAAAAACAACTTTCTTACCACAGCTGAGCTGCTCCTCTTACTGAACCTTTTCAAAATAACAATAACAGATACAGACCTAACTCTCAATGCCATGCCCAGGGGTTATCACATCTGACACATCTGACCTGAAGGCTTAGAGGCCTTAAGGTTCTGAAGAACCTTCAAATGTAAGGTTTAGGGAGATGGAGATCTAGAAAGAGGCAGGGAAATGGACTTTTTGGTTTAATTCTAAAAAGATTTGAGTAAATTGGCTATCCACACAAATACCATTAGTATCTTAAATAATCTATATCCAAACTCAAAACGGTCATTCCATACTGATGCTGACAGAAAGTCAAACCTAATCCACACTCACTAATTAAACTGTCCACCTCACTGGTACCACTTGAGTGTTACCCCTTCTCTGCAATGAAAGAATATGCCATTCACTTAGTGCCACATTTCTCAACTTTACTCTTCCCATTCCATCTCCTTAGATTTCTGACTGCCTGCTTGCCAATGCTTCCATCAACTGCTCATTTCAAATTCAACAGTCAGCCAGGTAAAAGCTTCATTTTTATGTGCATGCGGTACACATGTGGTACTTCTTATCTTTTATTCCATGCGCTGACTGCTTTTCAAGCCTTAACAAGTCTTATTTCATGCTCTCAAGAGGCTTCGACCTAATCTGGCTGCCCACTCTGCTCATAAACAATGATTCTCTCTCTTGCTCATTTAGTACTGGCTATACTAAACCCCTTTTTTACTCTTCAAACGGTCTCTCCCAAACTCACTTGCTTTTTCCTTCATCCTGGAATAATCTCCCCTGGGATCAGCATGGCAGGTCCCCCCTACTGCTACAGGTTTCTGCTCAGAATTGTACTCTGTAACTTCACGTACCTCCCACTCCTGTGCCAGCTTTCTCTATACCCTTCTTTGGGCTATTTTTCTCCACAGCACTTGTGACTGTGAACATACTATGTTATTCAATTAGCGTGTTTATATTCCATCTTCCTCCCATTAGAATATAAACTTTGTGAGGGCAAGACTTTTTGTTGAGTGCATAAATGAACAAAACATCAAATATTCCTCTCCCACCTCCCAGTTCCGGACCCTTTCTTGCATATTTAGACAAAAGACCAATAACCTACCTCCAAATGCTCTTCATTTCCTACCATATAAATTAAAATTCTTTTGGGAGAGGGTATTCAAGTCTCTCTAATATAGTGTGATGTTCCTTTCCAGTTCTTTCTCCTACTGACAAAATTTCTGCTCTACTTAAAATAACCTAATCGTCATTCCACAGTACACCTTAAGCATTTGTCATTGTGGCTGTTAACAATCTGAAAACCGTATCCACTTTCCAAAGAAATACTTCAGATTCAGATGCCACTCCTTCTATAAAGTCCTCACGATTGCCCTACCTGGGAATAACCTCTTATTTCTCTAAAACTTAACTGTTTTCTAGTTAGATGACAAATGGCATTTATAAAAGGACATTTGCTGCAATATTTACAAACTGCCTCATCTGGTCTATGAACATATACACTTTTTTTTTTTTTTCGAGACAACCTTTCACTCTTGTTGCTCAGGTTGGAGTGCAGTGGCATGATCTCAGCTCACTGCAACCTCTGCCTCCCAGGTTCAAGCGATTCTCCTGCCTCAGCCTCCCAAGTAGCTGGAATTACAGACACCCACCACCAGGCCCAGCTAATTTTTTGTATTTTTAGTAGAGACGGGGTTTCATCATGTTAGCCAGGCTGGTCTCCAACTCCTGACCTCAGGTGATCCACCTGCCTCGGCCTCCCAAAGTGCTGTGATTGCAGGTATGAGCCACCGTGCCCGGCCACACTTCTTGAGGGTAGAAATTATGCTATAGCATCTCTGAATTCCAGATAAAACCTATCACAAAATTGCAACCCATAAACTTCTATCCACACATATTTCCTTTTCTTTCTTCGTTTTTTTCAAGACAGGGTCCCACTCTGTTGCCTAGGCTGGAGTGCAGTGGCACAATCATGGCTCACAGAAACCCTGGCCTCCTGGGCCCAAGCAATATTCCCATCTCAGCCTCCCGAGTAGCTGGAATTACAGGCATGTGCCACCATGCCCAGCTAATTTTTGTAATTTTTGTAGAGACAGGGTTTCAAAAATACCATGTTGCCCAGCCAGGCTGGTCTCGAAATCCTTGGCTCAAGCGATTCGCCCACCTTGGCCTCCCAAAGGGGTGGGATTACAGACATGAGCCACTGTGCCTGGTCCACACATACTTCTTAACAGGTTAGATAGTTTCAAAATTAAGACTCACCATGGAGGTATCCAGACTGAACGTGCTTCCGAGCCTAGGCACATCTGGTCTGGGCTCCATTTGTGAGGGCAATGAAAACGGAAGTGAGTGCCGGTTGGTTAATTCTCTTCCTGTCCAGGGATCACTGGAACTTGGGGCAGATACTGGTACTTTGGGGATCGGCCGGGGCAGCCATGAGTCTCCAAGGCGGCTAGAGGGGACAGGTGGCAGTTTGTCTCTGGATGGACAATCGCCTGGTGTACAAGGCAAGGGGCGTCTCTGAGGTCGGGATTCTGTTCCAACAGAATATGGCCGGTCTGGAGGCGGTGGTGGTGGAAGATCTCGAAGTGTGGGAGGTACTGGCAATGGTTTGTCTTTATGAAGGGAGCCAGAAGCAGCCTGTGGAAGCACAGTGAAAGCAAATCAATAAAAACCCACTAGTACACAGCAAAGAATCCAAAAACTGCAGTAATGGAAAATGCTTTACCTTAGAAGCAGTTCCAAGAGCAGAAGCACTTGAGGGAACACATACTCGCTGCGGCAGAAGGTCAAGTCGTGGTGGCACTGGGGGAAGGGAAGCTTGTGGGGCCATGGAGAATGGAGAAGGCGGCCGTTCCACCTAGGGTACATAAAAAATTTAACAGGTTACTCTTGTTTGGGGAAATGGCATCTTTCAACTCTCCTAAAGCTGTTGATGGCAAATACCATGGGAACACTTACAACGACAAATGGGCCAGACTTAGGTTTAAGGTCACACACACCCTCTTAAAAAACTTCCAGATACTCTAGCACTTCCTGAATAATTTTTGTGTCACCATAAGAGGGCACTCTCAATCACAGAAACACCATACCCATGGCAAGCTACAGGTATTCTATCTAGAAAGGAGAGGGTGACAAAAAATTTCCTAGCTTACAATTTTAAAAATTACTACAGTTTTCTACCCCCTCACCTTTGGAGAAAGAAAAAAAATCTTTTCAAGATTAAAAATAGGGATCCGTAGAAAAAGAAAGGGGCAGGCCATGCATGGTGGCCCACACCTGTAATACTAACATTTTGGGAGACGGGAGTTCGAGACCAGTATGGGCAACATAGTGAGACCCCGTCTCTACAAAAAATAAAATAAAAAATTAGCTGGGCCATGGTGGCACACAGCTATTTGGGAGGCTAAAGCAGGAAGACTGCTTGAGCCCAGGAGTTTGAGACTGCAGTGAACCATAATCATGCCACTGTACTCTAGCCTGGGCAACAGAGCAAGAGCCTGTCTCGACAAAAGAAAAAAAAGGATGGAGGGCGGGGTACAGATATTAACCTCTCAACAAAGTACCTGGGAAAACAATGTTTAAGGGACATAACAAAGAAACAGATCAATGATGATGAATTTTCTATGGGTTATTAAAATGAGAAAGAAGAGTGGGTACAGCGGCTCACACCTGTCATCCTAGCATTTTGGGAGGCAGGAGGATTGCTTGAGGCCAGGAGTTCAACACCAGAGATCCCTCTAAAAAAATTTTTTTAACTTAAAAAAAATTTTAAAGGTGAAATTTGTAAAAAAAAAAAAAAAAAAAAAAAAAGATCAAGAATATCACTAAAAAGTATCTTGAGTTCTTCCAAAAAAATAAATTATTTCAATTCAAGAATTAAAAGGGATTAATATTTTCTGTCAATTTGAGCTCTAAAAAATGAGGTACCAAATTAGAAGAAAGAACACATATATAACCTCTTACATTTCCCTGCCTATAGCAGGCTATAGGAATAGCTGATAAGCTTGCCAAAGTAAGCGGTCAAGAGATATACAGTAATTCATTTAAAAAAAAAAAAAAAATGCTACTCTGCATTTAAATTCCCTAACAGGAAAGCAACACTGACAGAGGAACAACCATCCCCATACTTAGTCCTGTTATTAGTGTTGGGTGGTAGATGACAGAAAAGAAAGCTCTCATCTTTAGCTCTTTGCTTTATCCACATGCTTAAGATAACGGGCTCCCAATCAGCTGACAATGCAGCATGAGCGACTAAACAGCTCAATGACAAAAGTCAAAGTCAAGCCTCCTCTCACTTCATCATAATTATTTTGTCAGTCGCTATATCCTGCTGATTTTTCCCTAAAAGATTCTCATATCTGTATATCTCATTTCATTCTACTTAGCAACCTCAGATCTTATTTATTTATGGGAGACAGGGTCTTGCTCTATAGCCCAGGCTGGACTGCAGTGGCACAAACATGGTGCACTGTAGCCTTGACCTCCTGGGCTCAAGCCATCCTCCTGCCTCAGCCTCTCAAGTAGCTGGGACAAGGTGTGCACCACCACACGTTGCTTTTTTTGGGGGGGCGGGGGGGTTGGGAAGCGCCAGGTAGACACGGTCTTGTCATGTTGCCCAGGGTGGTCTCAAACCTCTGGGCTAAAGTGATCCTCCTTGCCTTGGCCTCCCAAAGTGCTGGGATTACAGACGTGAGCCACCGCGTCTTGACGTGATTTATTAAAACAACACAGTGAACTTCCCAACTTATAGTTTATCTCACCACATCCTTCTGCTTACCACTATCAGCTTAGCCATTCTTAAACACTCACCAACTCAAAAACCACCAGTAACTCCCAATTTGCCCTGTTACAAAATCTCACCCTCCTGCAGGGCTTTCTAATCTGGTCTCTGCAACCAAAGGTATTTCCCACAACTCCCTAACAAGTGTCAAGCCTGCTCTATTCAGGCTTATCTCCTCAGTGTTTCCTGCACATGCTATGATTATTTCGACTTCGGTATGATTCTTCAAATTCTTTCCCCATTCTGGAAGGCCCTCTCATCGATCTTTCTCTCATTCCTTAAGTACAGAGGGTTGAACTAATCATATTTTTAAATTCATGTCTCAACATCACAACGGATCCTTGCAATATTCTTTTTTTTTTTTTTTTTTTTCTGAGATGGAGTCTCACTCGTTGCCCAGGATGGATTGCAATGGCACAATCTCGGCTCACTGCAACCACTGCCTCCCAGGTTCAAGCCATTCTCCAGCCTCAGCCTCCCAAGTAACAGGGATTATAGGCATGTGCCACCATACCCGGCTAAATTTTGTATTTTTAGTAGAGACAGGGTTTCACCATATTGGCCAGGCTGGTCTGGAACTTCTGATCTCAGGTGATCTGACCGCTTTGGCCTCCCAAAGTCCTGGGATTACAGGCGTGAAGCACCGCACCCGGCCGCAATATTCTTTTATCTCAGCATATAAGGTTCCAGAAAAGGTAGAACCTTTATAAATTTATAAATGGAAAACAAATGATCAGAGAAATACGAACATTTCCAAGACTTAAAGACTTAAAGGACATAAATAGCCAAATAGAAAGGGTTTATTACATACCCAGCTCAATGAAGGAAAAGAAACCCACAACAAACAAACCAAAAATACCCTTACATTTTTCATCAAATCAAGGATGAGGAAAATATCTTAAAAGCTTCTGGTGGGCCAGGTGCGGTGGCTCACACCTGTAATCCCAGCACTTTGGGAGGCCGAGGTGTGCGGATCATTGAGTTCAGAAGATCAAGACCATCCTGGCTAATACAGTGAAACCCTGTTTCTACTTAAAAACAAACAAACAAAAAAAATTCGCCGGGCATGGTGGCAGGCGCCTGTAGTCCCAGCTACTCAGGAGGCTGAGGCAAGAGAATGGCGTGAACCCAGGAGGTGGAGGTTGCAGTGAGCTGAGACTGCGCCACTGCACTCCAACCTGGGTGACAGAGCAAGATTCCATCTCAAAAAAAAAAAGGGGGCTTTTGGTGACAGAGGGAAAGGAAGCACTGAAAAGTAAAAATACATTAGAAGCTAGAAGTCAGTGAAGCCTTAACAATTTAGAAGAGAATATTTATCAACCTAGAATTCTGTAACTAGTCAATTTACATTTGAGGGTTGAATAAAGGCCTTTTAAGATACCAACAATCTCAAGAAGTTTATCTCTCACCCTTTCACAGAAAGCCATTTTAAGGACATAAAGAAGTAAAGCGAAAAAGAGGAAAACACGGGAACCAAGGTACTCCAAGAGAGGAGAGGCAATGAAGTCCCATGAGTATGGCGAGGGGACACCTCAGGGTGACAAGCAGTATGGCACAGAGAATAACTGGAGCAGACTGGAGCTGAACACAGATGACTCCTATTTCCTACGCAGCAGTACACGATATCACATACTACTATACTAACATATTTTATTTCACAGAAACTATATTGAGAGGATGTTTGAGAGTACGGTATGATTTGGTAGTGACAGGTACAAACTGAAAACTAAAAAATAAAAATAATTATACCAGGAAAAGCAGAAAGTTGTATAAGAAAGCAAAAGTAATTATTGTATAGTATGCTATTTGGCACAGTATGGAGTGAAATCATATAAACACTGAGTACTAAGCCAAATTCAAATAACTGTTGTGGGAAGATATGGAGTACAGAGGAGGGAGATAAGAGACCTAAACACTCTCCCACAATATCTCAGGTGAAGAGATCAAGAATCCAGAAGCAGCAGCATAAGCATATGGTTAAGAAACACAGAGGTAGTAAACAGTTTCAAGAATTAAAACTCTGAACGAGGGGACAGAGAGGTGCTGGAGGGGACAGAGGCAGGGAACCAATGTTTTTGTAAGTTTTTTAGCAATTCTTTTAAACCTTAAAAAAAAAATCCATGTGCCTTCACCAACTATAAGTAGATTCACTATATTAAAAACAAATCAAAATAAAACAACAAACAACATCTACCAGGATGTGAAGAAACAGGCATTCTCATTCTTTTCCATACCTTCAAGAGTGATTTCAGGACCAAAAAAAAGGGGCTAAGCTTTAATAACTATCCACAAGTTAAATATTTTCACTCAAATTATTTTATTCATACAAAATATATAACGAATTATGAAGTACAAGGAATAAAACATCCATGTACTTATCATCCAGCTAAAAAACAAAATACCATTATCACTGTGATATTCCCATGAGCCCCTCCATTAATCATAACCCTATCCCCTCTATCACAGTTGAAATACACACACCCTTATGCAGCAATCCCACTGCTAGCCTAGACAGACCTTGTTTAAAAGCTGGTCAATATATGTAAGCCTGCAAACAATATGAATGTCCATTAAAAGGAAGACAAAATAAATTATGGAATGGTCAAATGACAAAATACATGAAGCTGGCTTTTTTTCTGTTTGCATTTCTACATGGCTAGGGAAAGAGTGTTCCTTTACTTCTTCCTCTAAAGTGTTTCAACTGCACATATGTCCTCTTCCTAAATAAAACTATTAGCTCCTTGAAAGCCTTGTCTTAGACTTCTTATCCCATATAGCACTCAACCATCTAGCACAACAAACACTTTGAAAAAGTAACATGCATTAATTGTAAAAAATTCAAATATTCCACAGAATTTAAGTGCTCTCAGTTTCTATCCTCAGAAATAACAGTGATTAGTTTGGTATGTAGTCATCCAACTTTTCTATGTATATCCTTTTAAAAAAAATTTTTTACAGAAATAAGTCACGCTACACATAGTATACAATTGCTTTTTATTTATGAGACAGGGTCTCACTATGTCACCCAGCCTAGAGTGCAGTGGTACAATCACAACTCACTCCTGACTTGAATTCCTGGGATCAAGCAATCCTCCTGTCTCAGTCTCCAGACTAGTTAGAACTACAGGCGAACACCACCATGCCCAACTATTTTTTTTTTAGGGGGGCATGGGGGCAGTGGTGGTAAAAATAGGGTCTTGCTATGTCGAATTGCTGGGCTCAACTGATCCTCCAGCTTTGGCCTCCAGAGTAGTCAGAACTACAGGTACACAACACCATACCCAGCTTTTTTTTTTTTTTTTTTTTTTTTGGAGTTGGGAATAGAGATAGGGTCTCACTATATTGCCAAGGCTGGTCTCAAACTGGGCTCAACTGATCCTCCAGCCTCAGCCTCCCAAAGTACTGGGATTATACACATGAGCTATAGGCATGCCCAGCCCCAACTTTCTAATGCCAAGACTCCACTAAAAAAAAGGGAACAGAACTTATTCTAGTTGCATTAGCAAAAGAGGATCCAGTTCTTTTATTTCTCCATCATATTCTCCACCAAGAGATACGAATAAAGTCTTAGTCCTAAAATACAGACAGTATTGGGCCTTAAGCTGGAATGCCTAGTCACAGATGCAGCTCACAGATGCTTCAACCTACTAGCTGTGTGATCTTAGGATCTTAGTCCTAAAACTTCGGATCTTAGTCCTAAACTTCGGATCTTAGTCCTAAAATACAGACAGCATGGGCCTTAAGCTGGAATGCCTGGTTACAGATGCAGCTCACAGATGCTTCAACCTACTAGCCGTGTGATCTTCGGCAAATTCCTTAACCTCTTTGTGCCTCAGTTTCTTAATCTGTTAAATGAGGATAACAGTAGTACGTACTCATGGGGTTGTAGTAAAGATTATATGAGTAAAAAACAAGCAAAGTGCTTAACATATCTGTCATATAGTAAATGCTCAATAAATATCAGCTATTAATACTACCTATCATTGTAGTTTGGATATCATTAAGTGTTTTACGGCTTTAGAACATAAACTCATAATGGATTTAGCCAGTCTCCTAAACTGCTGTCTTACCTTGGCACCAGCCAATTCCTTCATCATGAAGAGAGTATCATCAGCTCGTTCATCATCATCATCATCATAATTTGGGGAGGGAGCTCCCTCTGCTCCTTGCCTCAACAGGCTGCCACTCCCTCTAGGATCAAATGGATCTACCACGATGGGTTCAGTACCTTTAATTTCACATCGGCAGAAAGGACAGCCCTGACCTTCTGATTCCTGCAGAAGAAGCAAGAGATAGTAAAAGATGTATCTGAAAATACTTAAAATATTAATCTGCTAGAAAATACATTTCCTAGAGATTAAAAGAAAGTAAAAGTTTAAACCTAACCCCCAAAGCCAGACCACCCCTTGTATCAGTAAAGGCTATATAATACCGAATTCTCCAAGGTGATTACATAGCTGAAGAAAGTCACTGTTTAGATCCATACCTGCCAGGATGTAAGACAGGATGTGCACATGAGGTGTCCACAGGGCTCAATCTTTACATCCTTATCATTTTCAGCACATATTTTACACAGCTGGAATGTGGAGCCCATCTCACAGTATAATTCATATTGTTCCTTTAAGAAAAATTAAGAGACTATTAGTTGAATAAATAACTGCAATCATAAATGTTAACAACAGAAAAAGTGAAGACTTGCTTCCTATACAAATTTTGCTTACATAAAAATGTCACAACAGTGGTTTATTTTCTCCCATTAAACCAGAAAGCATCTAGTCTGGGTCCTATTTTAAGCTCCAGGGTTTAAAGTGAAACCACATACACACAAATTCACTAATCTAGTCAACAGTTTAAATTCACTAATCTAGTCAATGGTGTTCCAATCAATTCAATTATGCCATCAGTTCTATAAAGAATATACTAAAGTTTGTGTCCAGTGATATGACTATGATGTAAAACAAAACTCACCTGGGTCACTTTGATATGGTCTTGGGGAGTTGGTTCACATAAGCCAGTCAGATCAGGATTCTGATTTCGTCCATCAGGAAACAAATAGCTGTAAAGAGTAACCAATCTTGGGTTTTATTGAAGCCAATTTACCAGTGCTTGCTAATATAGACAAATGGTATCTGGGAGTTCCTCCAATCTAAAAGGGCAACTTGGTGTAAGTATAAAGATAAATCTTACTTCAAAAAAATAAATAACAGAACAGTTCAAAGATATTCTCCAAAAACAAAGATATTCTCCTTCTCCAGGTAACAATGCCATAGGTTCTATCTTTTAATCAGGGGTTGGTTAGCAAAGCTTTTCTGTGAAGAGCCAGACAGAAAGTCATTTAGGATTTGTAGGCCACATTAGTCTGGGTCACATATTCTTCTCTGTTTTTTTCAAAATGACTCTTAGGAAAAACTATCTTGGCTTACTTGGGGAACAAACAGGTAGCCCATGGGTCACAGTTTACCAACCAATTTTTAATCAATGGATGGCCACCAGACAGAAATTCTTTTTCTTTTTCTTTTTTTTTGAGACAGATTTTTAAAATTTTTTCTGAGGTTGCAGTGAGTGATCTTGGTTCACTGCAACCTCCACCTCCCGGGTTCGTGATTCTCCTGCCTCAGCCTCCCAAGTAGCTGTGATTACAGGCACTTGCCACCTCGTCTGGCTAATTTTTTGTACTTTTAATAGAGATAGGGTTTTGCCATGTTGGCCAGGCTGGTCTTGAACTCTCACTGACCTCAGGTGATCCGCCCGTCTCAGCCTCCCAAGGTGCTGGGGTCACAGGTGTGAGCCACTGAGCCCAGCCTAAATTCTTAATTTAAACTCCATTTGCTTTTGATCAAAAACCTGAAATACCTTTATTTACAGGTTTAAGAAAATGAGAGACACTAATTTAAAAGCAATGTAACAAGATGCAAATTAAGCCACTGAGATCATCTACCAGGGAGATCCAGTTTCTAGCATCAAACTGTTCTGACACTTGGGACAGCACTTCTTTCAGACCCAATGCTATCATAAGTAAAAGATAATGTATAATACAAAATGCATTTTCCTAATCACTTTAAAACACAAGCTAGTTTTCTACCACCTGGTCAACTGTTAGTATTTTTAAGTGTTTACCAACTGATAATCAATTTGAATTCTCAAAGGAATAGCAATTCTGGAATAAATAAGGACTTAGTTATAAATAACAGCATAGGTTACAAAAACCCAAGGCCTGAAGAAATGCTGCTGAACAAAAATGAAGTGAGGATGAAAGCAGATGAAGGCCACTGAGGCCTATGGCCATTAGGAACATTGAATCACTTGAATGCCAACTAAATAACTGGTCAAATTTCCTGCTAATTGGTATATTTTAAAACCCAAAATAGGCTTGAAAATAAGTTAACATTTGGAAAAAAAAAAAAGATGACGTTTATTTATGGTAATAACTGAAGCGGTAGAGAATAATTTCACTCATGGAATCCCTAAAAAAGAAAAACAAGTCTTCCAGGACCTGAAGGTCAAATCAGTATCATCTGTTAATATTTTCCTGAATCTCAGTCTGTAGTTTAAGAACCCTGGAATAAAGTCACGAATGATGAGGTTTTACAGCCCCTAAGTTCCTAGACCCTAACAGATGGTATGCAGTAGGTACTCACAAGCCTTCCCTGAAGCCATCAATCAGTGCTTGGAAGAGAGGTTTATTGTGAGGGATTGTCTGGAGAATGTTCCCATCAGCAGTAACATACCCAATAGCCCACTGACCCAGACGAGTACAGCTCAGCCGGAAGATGTAACTATGAACAGAGACAAACAGAAGCTTTAGTAGATTATGCTGGTATTAGGGTGGAAGGCAAGGCAAGATACAGCCAAAATTAAAAGGACCGTCAAGAATAACTTTTTTTTTTAAAAAAAAAGACAGAGTCTGGCTCTGTCACCCAGGCTGGAGTGCAATGGCACGATCTCGGCTCACTGCAGCCTCCACCTCCTGAGTTCAAGTGATTCTCCTGCCTCGGCCTCCCGAGTAGCTGGGACTATAGCATGTGCCACCATGCCTGGCTAATTTTTGTATTTTTAGAAGAGATGGGGTTTCACCATGTTGGCCAGGCCAGTCTTGAACTCCTGATTTCAAGTATCTGCCCAACTTGGCCTCCCAAAGTGCTGGGATTACAGGCATGAGCCACCACACCAAGGCAAGAATAACACTTCTCCTTAGCTTCAAGTCAGTGACAAGTAAAAAGAAAGAAAATATTTTTAAAAAGAGAGTAACTTCCTCCATGACTCCACACCAGAAGCAAACGACATATAAACTCAATTCTTTTTTGTTTGTGTTGGTTTTGAGACGGGGTTCCACTCTTGTTGCCTAGGCTAGAGTACAATGGCATGATCTCGGCTCACTGCAACCTCTACCTCCCAGGTTCAAGTGATTCTCCTGCCTCAGCCTCCTGAGTAGCTGGGATTACAGGCACCTGCACCACACCTGGATAATTTTTGTATTTTTAGTAGAGACAGGGTTTTACCACATTTGCCAGGCTGGTCTCAAACTCCTGATCTCGTGATCCGCCCGCCTTGGCCTCCCAAAGTGCTGGGATTACAGGTGTGAGCCACTGTGCCCGGCCATAAACTCAATTCTTAAGTGGTCTGAAAACATTTATCAAATTATAGGATCTGAATTAAGTCAATACATCTGATAAACAGATATCAATCCTATTGCAGAATCTTGGCTATTGCGAAACTAATAAAGGCCATGTTTCTTCTATACTAGCAGAAGTCTCAAGATAACAAAATTCAGAAGAATAAACCTTTTTGCTTCATTGCACTGACCTGCCAGGTTTGTGAATGAATTTCTGGAGCCGAGCTTTCACTTCGTCATACGTCAAAAAAGCCATGTAGCCAGGATGAGTTACAGCAAGGCTGTTCCAATTCCTGAGCAAAGAGGACCAGGGCTAAAGAAATGAGATCAATCACAGACTATTCAGATCAGACGTACAACCAACTCAGAGGGCAATGAGAAACAAACAAACAAACAAACAAAAACACCACCACCAACTCTTACTTCATTGTCAGAAATTTTTAATTATACCATCACTCAGAGGGAAGACACACGTGTTTGGGAGATTAAAAACTCTGAAAAGCTATGAAGAAAAGAATATATGCTTATAGGGAGAAACTTAATACAAAATGAAAATTCTAGAATTTGTAAAGCAGCTCTAATTAACAGTAGTGGGGATGAACAACAACAAACTGAAAACCAGGATAGGGCCTACAGGTGCAACCAATAAGTTTCAAATAAATATATATGCAAATTGGCATAGACAACACCAGAGAAAGCATTATTTTTAGAGAAAAAGAAAGGAGTTGTTTTTGAAGTATCTAAACATCTCAATATTAACAGTCAATTTTGATAAAACAGGAGAAAAAGTTGCAAACATACACAAATATCCAGTATCAGAAAACTAATATATCCATATTCTGGCCATTCTACAAACATTAAAATGATACACAAGAAGAATATTCAGTAACAAGGAAAGATGTGAAGAGAAGAAAGCAGGTGGTATAGCTGTCATTTTCACTATATATACATACACACATATATTTTTAATACGAGGTAGTTTTAATCTTTTTTTGGCATAGTTCCTAAAATGAATTAAATACTTTCACACAGACAAAAACCCCAATTTTTTTTTTTTTTTAAGTTTTCTCTTCAGAAAGTAGCAGTAACCAGTTTAGTCAACTTTTTTAGTATCCTACCTGAAAGAGTCGGGTAAAGATGTCAAATTCAAAAACTGAAATATAATCATTGCAGGTCAGATCAATAGTGGATTTCAGAGCCATGGCCTCCAGCCCAGAACTGATGGGATGCACTTCATGTAGAGCCTGTCGAAAGCTCTTCCAAGGGACTATTGTCCTGGGATGGGGGTGGAGAGGAGACACAAAGTGAAATAACAGAGATAATTCCAGGCATCGCCATAATCAAGCAAAGGAAAGAGAGCCACATTAAGTTCTCAATACTAATTTCAATCCTCTTAATTCAAAATACAGGTCAGCTTCTTTAATATACAAAGAAGGGGGCCGGGCACCGTGGCACATGCCTTTGGGAGGCCCAGCACTTTGGGAGGCCAGAGTGGGCAGATTGCTTGAGCCCAGCTTGGGTAATACGGTAAAACCTTGTCTCCACAAAAACAAACAAAATTAGCCGGACTAATTAATTAGTTCCAGCTACTCTGGAGGCTGAGGTGGGAAAATCTCTTGAACTTTGGAGGCGGAGGTTGCAAGTGAGGCAAGATCAGGCCACTGCACTACAGCCTGGGCAACAGAGTGAAACCATGTTGCAAAAAAAAGAAAAGAAAAAGAAAAAATAATCTACAAATAAAGACCAGGTCTTGTAATGTCATCCAGGGTGATAGTCTCAAACTTCTGGCCTCAAGCAATCCTCCAGTCTTGGCCTCCTAAAGTGCTGGGACTACAGGAGTGAGCCACTGTGCCTGGCCAAAAATAAAGGCCTTTAAAGAGAAACTTGGGCCTAGCATGGTGGCTCATGCTTGTAATCCTAGTACTTTGAGAGGCCAGGGGGGAGGATTATTTGAGGCCAGAAGCTCCAGACCAGCCTAGATAACACAGCAAAATCCTGTCTCTGCAAATTAGCTGGGACTGGCAGCACACACATGTAGTCCCAGCTACTTGGGAGAACTGCTTAAGTCCAAGAGTTCAAGGTTGCAATAAGCTATGATTGATTGTACCACTGCACACCAGACTGGGCAACAGAGTGACATCCTGTCTCAAAAAAGAAAAAAAAAAAAACAACAAAACCCAGAATATTTATATTTATACTTAAAAACAAGCTTGACTCATAAATCAACCTATATAATATATATAGACAATACAGCAAAATGGAAAAGGTAAGCCACAGCCTGGGAGAAGATATTTGTAATGTAAGTAATTAACAAAGAACTAGTAACCTATAATAAGAAAAAGATAAACCACTCAATAAGAAAATGGGCAAATCAGAAATAGGAACAGGCAAGTCAGAATAAGAATCTCGACTGGTCATGAAGGTGAGAAGAAGCTCAATCTCCCTTCTCATCAAGGAATATAAGGCAAAATATTACATTCACATCACCAGCGTTAGCTAAATTGTGGGGCTACTGTAAAATATGAACTGGTACAACCATTTTGGAAAGAAATTAGACAATACTTAGCAAAGCAAAAGAAGTAAAACCCCAAGACTTAGTAATTCCACTCCTATGTATGTAAATAAAGACAATTTCTTGCATATGAAGACAACTTAGATATTGTTCACTGCTGATAGCAAATAATGTGAAATGTATATGTCCATTAAGGGCAGAATGGGGCTGGGCGTGGTGGCTCACGCCTATAATCCCAGCACTTTGGGAGGCCAAGGTGGGCGGATCACGAGGTCAGAAGATCAAGACCATCCTGGCTAACACGGTGAAACTCTCTACTAAAAATGCAAAAAATTAGCCAGGCATGGTGGCGGGCGCCTGTAGTCCCAGCTACTTGGGAGGCTGAAGCAGGAGAATGGCGTGAACCCAGGAGGCAGAGTTTGCAGTGAGTGGAGATCGCACCACTGCACTCCAGCCTGGGTGACAGAGCGAGATTCCATATCCAAAAAAAAAAGAAGTGCACAATGGATGTGGAGAGAAAGGGAAGAGCATTCAAAGAGCTTAATCTGCAAAATTATTTCTTAAAAAAAAAAAATGAACAGGGCAAAACTTAACCAAATATTTAACCAAAAACTTAACCAAATATTTAACCACAGCTAGGAAATACGTACACATACAGTTTCTCAGAGAGTTCCTGAATGTTAAACATTTCAACAGTAAAAAAGTAAAGAAAAAACTCATAAGCTTTATTCATAGTTCAAATTCATTATTGAGACTTACTTTTCCCCAAAAGCTTTTCTCCAAAATTCTGCAGCATCTGCTTTAGTAATCCGAAACGTGTCTCCTTGAAAGAGTCCACTTGGAAAGATTCCTTTTAGCTCTGCCAGCATGTGGCTGAAGATGAGGGACAGTTTGGTTAGGTTTCGCCTACAAATGATCAGAAGTGCAATAATTAAACACAAAAAATTATTTTTATTTTAAATGCACCAAATTCACCATACAAGATGTATAATTAACATGAATATCAAAATACATTTAGAAAGAACCTCTTCAAATATTATTTCTGGCCAGTATTATTCAAAGATATAAAAAAGTAGAGAAGGGAAAAGAAATGCGCTGTTGAGAATATTTTTACATATTCAGCGATATTGTTGTCTTTGTTTAAAGAAGGGTTTTAGAAACTTTTTTGTTCTAAGATCATACGAAAGATACAAATACAATGGAAGAAATACTGTTGCATTCACTGTCTCCACTTTTATCTCCTCCATTCAAACAGATATGAAGTAAACAAGAGAAAAAATTTAGTCATATATTTTAAAGCTCTAATCTTGAATTAATAAAGCTTAATAGCTAAGCATGAACATGGACAAATTCACTTTTTAAGGATGACAGGTAAGAGAATTCAACAAATAATAATCACTCTATCACAAAAGAAAAAAATGATAGGAAACCAATGTATTATTTCCTGCTTTGCAGGTGTATTTATCAAGTATATTTATCATCATATAACATACCTAAATAAAAGATAGTCTTAATAAAAAGAACTTTTTAAGTATCCAGACCTAATAAATGTCTTCTTTCACTAAATCAGACCTTAAAGAGATAAATTTTACCCAAACTCCTCTTCCTTTACCAAAAATGAGATGCTAACATCCAAACCACACAAAAATTTCTACATAGTGCATATGCTACTGTTAACAATTAGTTAATTTTGTTCTCACAACCTGTTTAATGGATATGATTATAAAGATGTCACACAGGCCAGGAGTGGTGCCTCACGCCTGTAATCCCAGCACTACAGGAGGCTGAGGCAGGCGGAATCACTTGCAGTTGAGTTCAAGACCAGCCTGGCAAACATGGTGAAGCCCTGTCTCTACTAAAAAATACAAAAATTAGCTGGGCATGGTGGTGTGTGCCTATAATCTCAGCTACTCGGGAGGGCTGAGGCAGGAGAATCCCTTGAACCCGGGAGGTAGAGGTTGCAGTGAGCTGAGATTGTGTCACTGCCCTCCAGCCTGGGCGACAGAGCGAGACTCCATCTCAAAAAAAAAAAAAAAAAAAAAAAAAAAAACAAGGTACACATGATATAGATACTATTACACTAAACAAGCTACTGAATACATGTGTCTATTTTTCCTTGTCCCAATAATTTGTATTTATGTATTCAAAAGTTTACTCTTGTTATACAAATGTACTATCAAAATTCAAGTCAAATCGTATCAATTACTGATTGCCTAACAATCCTCTACTAGGAATAGATTTTTCTTAATGCTACACTGGAAGGTCACCATCAGTGCTATCTTTGTCTTTCGTGGATAAAATGCAGCACCAAATTATCCAAGTCTCTATATCCATGACTTGTTCGAAAAATGCTATTGAAATCTTTTTTTGGCCAGGTGCGGTGGTTTACGCCTGTAATCCCAAAATTTTGGGAGGTCGAGGCAGGTGGATCACCTGAGGTCAGGAGTTTGAGACTAGCCTGGCCATTTCTACTAAAAATACAAAAATTAGCCAGGCATGGTGGTGGTGTATGCCTGTAATCCCAGCTACTCAAGAAGCTGAGGCAGAGGTTGCAGTGAGTTAAGATCATGCCACTGCACTCCAGCCTGGGCGACAGAGTGAGACTCAGTCTTTTTTTTTTTTTTTTTTTTTTTTTAAGCATTTATCCAATCTTTAAAGTCCATTAACTGTTTTTTTCCTAGCACTTTGAGATCCTTTGATTATTGTTTAATAGAACTTCTACCATTTATCAAAGAGAAAATAGACAAGATCAAGAATATATCACAAGTGGAATATGAAACAGGTAACTTGAAAGAAACCCTGCAAAGCACAAGTTAATCCCAATGAATTTACTTTCCAGTGTTCAGCAGGACCCTAGACTGCACAATCAGCAGCTTGAGGCTCAGACGTCAACATCTACCTAACATTCTGTCAAGCAGTAATCCTTCAACTAGATTACTGAGAACCTATGTGTGTGTGAAGAACTACGCTAAACAGTATAGCGGGATAATGAATGAGATGACAGAAAAAATAAATATGTGTCACACTTTTGAGGTTATACCGGAGCTCTTTCTGAAGCAAATAGGTTTGAATTTTACTTCTTTCTGAACATCTTTCCTTAGGTTTTGCAGTATTGTCTTCTCTTGGTTCTCCTACTTCCTTCTGTTGTTTCTTGGCTTTTCTCCCCCATCATCTTAAGCGGTATTTCCCAAGAATTTGCTCTCTGCTATTTTCAGTTCTTTCTCTGTGTACTCTCTTCTCTTCCTTTGCAATCTTAGGGTTTTAAAAGCTACTTAGCAAACAATGCCCAAATCTTAGGCCTTGGTAGTTTTTCCAACTATCTACTCTACCACATTTTTCCTCCACTCGAATGCTAGCACCTCAAAGCAACATGTTCAGAATTAAACTAATCTTTCTTAAATCTGCTCTTTCTTCGTGTTCTTTACTTCTGTATTTAATGACACCACCACCTTACTTCCCACAGGTTCAAAACCTGAAGAATCTTCTTAGCTTCTTTCATTTACCTTGTTCTCCATATCTAATTAGTCAATTTGTTGCCAATCTGTGGTCATTCCTACCTTCGATTTATGTGGTACTGGCCTAATGTAAACTCCTTGGTAATAATTAAAATTAAAATTCCAGTCTTGGAATTCTGCGTCTTCAGCATCTCTTCCTAAGCACGTACAATCCTTATGACATTTAACTGCCTTTTGATGAAGGGAAAAAATAAACAATCAATTTTCACAGCCAATGGAATAAAATCCAAACTCAGCTTGGATTTTAAGGCTTTCCATTGACCTGGATCTAACCTTTCTAACTAACTTCTGAGTTTCTCACTAGTATGTTCTAGCCAAACCAAGTACTTCACCTTTTCTTACACCTGCCACTCTTCTTTGTTTCTCGGTCTCTGCCTGTTTCTCTGGTCTGAAATAAGATCCAGTTTAAATGTCATTTAAGAGCAAGCTAGACATAATAAAATACTCAACAACCCCAGCATTTTCTCTGCAGTTCTCTTACACTATCTGAACCCATTTTGCACTATAGCTATTTGTGTACACAATGGCTAAATCTATTTCTGACTTGTATTTATATCCCTCTGGGCCAGGCAAATGGCAGAAATTTCTAATGATCAATATACCTTCAGAAAACCTTTGAGTGCCCACTATGTGTTAGGCTCGGGGTGAATATGACAACGAACAAAATAAAATTCTTGCTTTTATGACATGTACATTCCCACGAGAGTGTATCAGATGGTAGGAGAAAAGTGCCGTGAGGAGGAATAACACAGAGTATGAGAAGCCATGCAGGGTTGCTGTTTAGGGAGGGTAGTCTTAGAGACCTTATCAAGTGTTGCTTTTTAAGCTGAGTCTGAAGTGAATATAGGCAGTGGGTCTTGGAATAACCGGACCATGCTGGTATCTTTGGTTCTTAAAATAATTTTCTACCGAAAATCTACCAGGTACCTAGCACTATGTTGGATCAAAGATAAAATATGCATACCAAAATAACAAGACACAGAAAGCATTTTTATTTTGTGAAGTAAGCCACACATAAAAAAAGTTATTGACCACAAAGATGTAATGGCACCAGGTACCTAAGAGCAGTTCAAAGTGCTGACTGCAACAGTTACGGGAAATCAATTTAAGACATTTTCCTACTCAAGAATGCATCCCTTCAAATAGCCTGCTCACATTTCTTAAAACCACCAGAGATGTCCACTCTAAGCATCATACTTCTTAAAAGGAAATAATGAATTTACAAAAGTCCATGGGTCAGAGCATTTTGTAATCAATATGAAGCTTATGGTTCAGTGCAGAATTTAATCAGCAGAATCTGTCTTAACATGTAAAAAGAATGAGGCATGATATAGACATTTGAGTTTACATGGTAAGCAATACTTTAAAAAATTCTGTCAGCAGTTACCTCAACTCATACAATGTGTTCTAAGGATCCTCCAAAGATCCACAAAGGAACACAACTGTTCAATTTTTTGTAAATGCCCTGAAGACAGAACTTTTCTTTTTTCAGTTCTAGTAGCAGCAAGCAGTACAGGCTTTTCTTTAACACAGTAACACAGTGCTGGGGAAGGAAGTCATTCACCTTCTAATGCCTTCAGCTCTAACCATCTACATCTACTTAACTGCAAATTCTACTCTACAGCTTCCATCTTCCTCTTCTCTTTTCCTCTCACAACTTCCTCATAATCAAATGTTGATTCTGCATGCAGCATCTTTTTTTTTTTTTTTTTAAATTCAAGATTGGTATCAGTTCTTTTCTCTCTACCTCAGGGCCTCCCTTCAATGGCAATGTACCTTCATGCCTCAGGCCCAAAGCAATGTTATGCAATTTCCTGTGTATAATTTCACGTAACAAAGAAGATTTACATATCACCAATACACAAGTATATTAAAAATTAAACGAGCAATTACAGCTATTGTTTTAGCTTCAAAAGTAAAACTATCAATACAACTTCATAGGACTCACAATCACCATCTTAAGCAAGACAAGAGTTGAAAAGTGGCCTTTATATGAATGATGAGGTAAACAGAAAAATCTCTCAAACTATTTTGTTTCTACATAGAATACTGAAAAAGTTATCTTGTAACTCTTGCTCAAAAGGTACTTTGAAGAGAAAGAGGAAATAGGAAAACAAACACAGTATGAGGAGATAAATTAGTTCCTTCTATTAAAAATGCATTTATTAACATTTAAGATAAGTAAACTGCAGCCTCGACCTTCCAGACTCAAGCAATCCTTTCGCCTCAGCCTCCTGAATAGCTGGACCCACAGGCCACTATGCCTGACTAATTTTTCTTCTTTTTTTTTTTTGAGACGAAGTCTCACTCTGTCACCCAAGCTGGTGTGCAGTGTCACTTCTTGGCTCACTGCAACCTGTGCCTTCCAGGTTCAAGCAATTCTCCTGTCTCAGCCTCCCCAGTAGCTGGGACTACAGGCACATACCACCATGCCCGGCTAATTTTGTATTTTTAGTAGAGACGGAGTTTCTCCATGTTGGTCAGGCTGGTCTCAAACTTCCGACCTTAGGTGATCCACCCGCCTCAACCTCCCAAAGTGCTGGGATTACAGGCGTGAGCCACTGCACCTGCCCTAATTTTCGTATTTTCAGTAGAGACAGGGTTTCACCATATTGGTCAGGCTGGTCTCAAACTCCTGATCTCAGGTGATCCACCTGCCTTGGCTTACCAAAGTGCTGGGATTACAGATGTCAGCTACCGCACCCAGCCACTTTTTCTATTTTTTTGTGTGTGTGATGGGGGTCTCACTATATTGCCCAGGCTGGTCTCCAACTCCTGGGCTCAAGCGATCCTCATACCTTAGCAGAAGTAACTTTTTAACGTATATTTTCTGTCTGCAGATAATTTAAAAGAATTTATGTCTTATGGAATTTAATGAACAGTTAACTGTATAAACCCTATACAGGGCCAGAAAAATTAACTTAATATGCTAAACTAGTATTATCTGTTCTAAAACAGAGATTTCCCAAATCTCAGATTATTAGAATTATTTTACTTGAACAACATTATTGTTCTGAAGAACACAGAAATATCAAAAATCATCCCAACTACTTCAAAATAGTCTCTTAAAAATGGTTTAAAGACGTGAAAAAGTTTATATGATATTTAAAAAGAGAAAGAAACAAAACTTTCATTTTAAAAACAGTAATTTAGGCTGGGCACAGCAGCTCACACTTATAATCCTAGCTCTTTGAGGGGCTGAGGCCGGCAGATTGCTTGAACTCAGGAGTTTGAGACCAGTCTGTGCAATATAGTGAGACCCCTCAATCTAAACAAAAAATACAAAAATTAGCCAGGTATGGTGGTACGTGGGATGACAGCTTGAACCTGGCAAGTGGAGGGTGCAGTGAGCATAGATCGCACCACTGCACTCCAGCCCGTGTGACGGAGCAAGACTGTCTCAAAAATAATAATAATAATAAAAAACAAAGAAAAGTAATTAAGTAATTGTAGATTGGTATATGGTGGTTATAAAATTCTTTCAACTCTTCTGTAGGACTGAAAAATTTCCTAATAGGTTGGGCGTGGTGGCTCACGCCTGTAATCCCAGCACTTACGGGAGGCCAAGGTGGGCAGATCACTTGAGCTCACAAGTTCGAGACCAGCCTGGACAACATGGTGAAACTCCGTCTCTACAAAAAATACAAAAATCAGCCGGGCATGGTGGCATGAGCCTGTGGTCTCAGCTACTCAGGATGCTGAGGTGGGAGGATGGCTTGAGCCCTGGAGGTGGAGGTACAGTCAGCAGAGATCATGCCACTGCGTTCCAGCCTGGGCAAACTAAGAGAGACCCTGTCTCAAAAAAAGAAAGAAAGAAAGAAAGAAAAATCATAATAAAAGACTGGAGGTCAGGCGTAGGGACTCACACCTGTAATCTCAGCTCTTTGGGAGGTCAAGATGGGAGGATGGCTGAAGGCCAAGAGTTTTGTACCAGCTTGGGCAACACAGCGAGACTGTCTCTAAAAACAAACAAAAAACACACTGAAGAAAACCCCCAGTAATTTACACATAAGTGTATTTTAACAATATTTGTAAATCAAATGATCCTATCGATCCCAAGAGGAAAATTCCAAGATGATTTAATACTTTTAATACAACGATTAACAAAAAAGCTGCAAAACATTATACAATACCATTACAGGGTTGCAAAATAGTCCTAAAATAAGGTTACAATTTTTGCCATTCAGTGATGGTATAGGCTTAAGACTCATAGAGATGATGATAATTATACTGCTGAAGGGTAGCATGATCACTGCTTTTAAGTATTTCATTTACTGGTACTATTCCAGTGATAACTGCTGCTTTTCCTATCAGATAAACTCCAGAAACCTTATATACAAACACTAGTGTCATTTAAAGAATGCTGAGTGAGAACATACTGAGATGACATTTATAACTCAATAGCAGCATCCTCTGCTCACAGTAATCAGCATTAAAAATAGACACAACGGAACTGCTTTCCACAAAGCCTCACAGGAAGTCAATGAAGTACTGTTTAACTCTTATTGACTTAAGCTGTAGAAAGAAAGAAAAGAAAGAAAAGAAAGGAAAGAAAGGAAAGAAAGGAAAGAAAGGAAAGAAAGGAAAGAAAGGAAAGAAAGGAAAGAAAGGAAGAAAGGAAGGAAGAAAGAAAGAAAGAAAGAAAGAAAGAAAGAAAGAAAGAAAGAAAGAAAGAAAGAAAGAAAGAAAACCATCACCTACAAAAGGAGTTCTTAGCCAATACATCTAAAAATAGCAATGGCCCTTTTTACTAAACACATATTGAGTGTATTTGATACTACAAACTCATGGTCCTGCTTTTGAAATTCCCAAGTTACACAGTAACAGATTACTACTAATCATCCAGAGCATTTCAACCTAACTGTTTCACTGAATTCTAAAGGGGACACATCTAACTCACCAAGTAAATGGGAAGGCAGCAACCCACATGAGAGCCTCCAACACTCCCCTCATATGTCTATCAAACTAATCCTAAAACAGACTCAATCTCCTTACTCTCCCTATATGAAAATCTTTAATGACTCCCAATTACCACTTAAAAAGTTTGAACTGCTGACCTGATACATCAAAGCACTCACAATGTAGTCCTAATTCACCTTTCTAAACACCACCAGTCAATGTTCCACCAAACATTCTATACTCTCCAGGCTCTGTGCCTGTGGTGATGGTACAACATCAACAATACATGCTTCTCTCCATCTCCAGCAGTTAACATTAAGAGTTTACTAGGGATCAGATGCTTTACTAAGCTAAATAAAGTGCATTTAATTCTCATAATGCTTTGAAATAGGAATTACCAACCTTATCTTACAAATGAGAAACAGAGACTTAGTGACATTAAATAATTTGCCCAAGGTCACAAAGCTAGTAAGGGGCAGCATAGGTCTATGAAATTCAAGAGCCAGGGCTCTTTGGTTATGACACATTTCCTTTCTGATGACTATGGTTACTAAATCCTGCCCATTCTTCAAAGTTCTCAAACGCTGCCTCCTTGGGGAGGACTCTCCAGTCTATATTTAACACCTACCCTCAGCTTCTGAACCCCCCACAGCAACTTGCTCATACTTTTCACAGGTTCCATCATGTTCTGCTTCATATTAATTGTCTTACTCCCCAATCTAGAAGACAACACCTTAAGGGCAGAGACAGGGGAAGTATCTCTTACACACTTTATCCCCTGCAACCCTGGTGACACTGGGCACATAACAGGCATTCAACACATTTGTAGAACTGAACTGGAAAATATTACCTACTTTTGACAAACTTTTAATTTTAGAATAATTCTACATCTACGGAAAAGTAATAAAAGACTATGCAGGGAGTTCCCATAAACCCCAAATCCAGTTTCAGTTTCCCCTAATGTTACCATCTTATATTTCCGCGGGGCATTCTTCAAAACTAAGAAACCAACAGCATGGTAGTACTAACTGAATGCCAGGCTATATCCAGGCTTCACCAGTTTTTTCCACTAATGTTTTTATCTATTCCAGGATCCAAGCAAGGATACCACTTTACATTTACTCATCCTATCTCCTTAGTTTCCTCTGGTCTGTAACGATTTCTTAGTCTTTCCTTGTTTTGCAGGACATTAATAGTTCTGAGTGCTGGTCAAGTATTTTAAAGGATGTCCCTCAGTGTGTCTGTTTTTCTGATATTTTGACTGGAATTACGAGTTTATGGAAAGAATAACACAGAGTGAAATGCCCTTCTCAGCACATCAAGTCACAATATCTACATGGTATCACTGAAAATGTTCAACTCGATCACTTAGTGTTTGCATGTCATGATTCTGCAGGTGAAGCTATTAGTGAAAAATATTTACTTCTCCACACCTTTCTTAGATAATTTAAAACAAATCACTTATACAAGAGTCAATAATATTTTTAATGACTGTAATACATTCTCATTAAATCACAAATATTTTACACTAGTATCTTTAGTTTTCAGTGTGGTCAGAAAAAACAAAAATAGTTCAAAACAATCATTGTGAACATTTAGCAAGTGTTCACTAGCTACATTACTTCATGGTCCTGTTTAATCAGAGTTCTCTGTATTTCAAAATAACTTTTGAGTTCACTTAGCCCAAGCTCTGAAAGACAACTTTAATAAGTAGAATTACATGCACTGGAGCACTGCCCATAATTGAAAGCACATTAACCCTCAGTACTGGTTACTACTACTCCACACCAGTTCCTTAAAGATATATAGAAACATATCAGTAAGATAATGCTGAAATCTTCAAAACCTCTCATACCCTGTCCCTCAACAAATGACAACCACCACCAAGCACCTTTCAGAAGGCTGACGCAATCAACTTAAAAAATAAAAAACATAGATATAAATTATAAAGAGACAGCACTAGTAGAATCTAATCAAATATGTAGAAAGTCTATATCTAGTTACCATTAATTATTTAACTCCTGAGTATGTAACTGAGACATCAATTTCCATTTAAACATAGCATTTCCCTGAACAAATAAACACAGTAGCTAATACTAAGCTTTGCAAAACTTGAGAAAGAACATGGAATGTTCTCTGTCTGAATATAAGACTATTAAAAGGGACAAAAACTAGAGAAATCTTCAATAAATGTTCCATGAAAAAGAATCTAGAGGCCAGGCGCGGTGGCTCATGCCTGTAATCCTAGCACTTTGGGAGGCCGAGACAGGCAGCTCACCTGAGGTCAGGAGTTTGAGACCAGCCTAGTCAACATGGTGAAATCTCATCTCTACTAAAAATACAAAAAGGCATGATGGTGCACACCTCTAATCCCAGCTACTCCGGTAGCTGAGGCATCAGAATCGCTTGAACCTGGGAAGCAAAGGTTGCAGTGTCCAGCCTGGAGACTTTGCTCCATTTAAAAAAAAAAAAAAAGAAAAAAAAGTAGAGCTTTAACTGCCAATGTGAAAGAAAATACAAATGCAGCGGGGAGTCATTAAGGATTTGGGACTGGGGAGTGATATCTGATCATTTTAAGACAGAAAATGACATCAAAGTGCAAGGTGAATTAGAGAGGAAATCACAAAAGCAGAGAGATCAATCAGCATAGTAGTGCAGTAGAAAAGTAATGGGAGCCTGAGATAGAAAAGTAACAGGGGCAGTAAAATAAAGACAGATTTGAGAGAGACTGCAGCAGTAAAATCAAGAGTATGATCGAGAGGAGATAAACCTAGGGTATTACCAATAACATATTGGTAATAATATAAAGCTATTTTTTAAGGGCTTACTAAATATCAGGCACTTTACATATTTTGATATTTAATTAATTCTCACTTACAATCCCATCAGATTCCAATATTATCCCCATTTTACAGATGAGAAAATTTAGGCATAAAGAAGCTAAGCCAACCAGCCTGGTCAACATAGTAAAACCCCACATCTACTAAAAACACAAAAATTAGCCAGGCGTGATGGCACATGCCTATAGTCCCAGCTACTCGGGAGGCTGAGGCAGGAGAACTGATTGAACCCAGGAGGTGGAGGTGGTGGTGACCTGAGATCATACCACTAAATCCAGCTTGAATGACAGAGTGACAGTCTGTCTCAAAAAAAGAAAAAGAAAAAAAAAAGAAGCTAAGCCAACAATCAATCCACACTCATCATCACTACTCACTACATTATACAGTACTAACTCAATAACGGGACATGAAAGAGGAAGTTGGTTTGCTATTGAAGAGGATACATTCAGTGTTCAGGTATTTTGAGTGTGGGAAAGATACTAACATGAGTATAACTAGCAGGCAGCTTGGGAAAAGAGATTTGTGAATAATTTGTGTAAGATTTTTGGCATCTCTGGGAATGGAACGGTCCATTTGCTAGTTCCCTTGCACAAGATAATCAAGCTGAAATTGTTTCCCCCTTTCAGAAGGGTGTGGATGTAAGTGAGATAGAATCGGAAGGATACAAAAGAACAGTATTACAGGTTTCTCCTATAAAAGGCAGAATAAATCCATATGACAGGTATTTGGAAATACAATTCACGTCCTAAATGAGCTATATTTATAATAAAATGATGCCAATTTTTTAGCTGTTCTCACCTAAGGCAGAAACTAATGCCATCTCTTTGAGACCCAATCTTTGTTTCTCAGTATCTTTTATATAGGCCTGATAAAACACATTTAGTATCTTAGCACTTCAAAAATTCTCAATTCTGGGGAATTCTAACACCCATTCAGTGGTATCTATCATAATTCTCCCACCAGAAATATTTATATTTATATGGAACTTGAACATTAGAGCCACTATGCAAAAGGAAATAGTATTTACTGTGTTCACTAAATTCACATAAATTTAATAAATACTGTTTACTTCTGCATAGTGGCTCTAACATACAAGCAAATAAAATTTCAGTATTGTCAAAGGAGCAGAGGTATATTCAATAAATGGGGAAAAACATAAGAATAAATAATAAATGGGAGAAAAATCACAAATGCATCTTAAGCAGAATACAAGAAACTTAAAAAGCCACATAAGGCTACCAACTTACCCAGCCACAGTAATTGGGCAAGAGAAAGAAAGAGCATCCAAACTGGAAGAGAAAGCCAAGCTACCTCTGTTTTGCCAATAATATGATCGTATACCTAAAAAAATTCCGAAGACTCCTCCAAAAGACAACTAGATTTGATAAGTGAATTCAGTTAAGGCTCAGCTTATGAAATCAACATACACAAGTCAGTTGCACTACTATACATCAACAACGACCAACCTGAAAATCAAATCAAGAACTCAATCCCTTTTACAATAGCTGAGAGAAAAACAACACATAAAAACCAAGGAATATATTTAGCCAAGGAGATGAAAGATCTCTACAAGGAGAACGACAAAACGCTGCTGAAAGAAATCACAGACTACACAAACAAATGGAAACACATCGTGTGCTCAGGGATTGGAAGAATCAGTATTGTGAAAATGATCATACTGCCCAAAGCAATCTATAGATTCAATGCAATTCTTAACAAAATACCCACATCGTTTTTCACAGAATTAAAAGCAACAATAATAAAATTCATATGGAACCAAAAAAGAGCCTGAAAAGCCAAAGCAATCCTAAACAGAAGTAACAAATCTAAAGGCATCACATTACCCAACATCAAATTATACTATTAAGGCTATAGTAACCAAAACAGTATGGTACAGGTATAAAGAAAGACACATAGACCAACTGAATGGTTTGCATCTGTTCCCACCTAAACCTCACGTTGAAATGTAATCCCCAGTGCTGGAAATGGGGTCTGGTGGGAGGTGACTGGATCATGAGGGCAGAGTTCTCTTAGCACTATCTCCACTTGGTACTATACAGTGATAGAGTTCTCAGGAGATCTGGTCCTTTGAAAGTTTGTAGCACCTCCTCCCGCATTCTTCCTTCTGCTTGGGCCATATGAGGAGCCTGCTCTGCCTTCACCTTCCGCCATGACTGTCAGTTTCCTGAGGCCTCCCCAGAAGCAGAAGCCACTATGCTTCCTGTACTGCCTGTAGATCCATGAGCCAGCTAAACCTCTTTCTTTATAAATTACAGTCTCAAGTGTTTTTGTTTTCTGTTGTGTTTTTCTGAGACGTAGTCTCACCTGTCGCCCACGCTGGAGTGTAATGGCACAATCTCGGCTCACTGCAACCTCTGCCTCTCAGGTTCAAGTGATTCTCCTGCCTCAGCCTCCCGAGTAGCTGGGATTACAAGCGTGCACAACCACACCCGGCTAATTTTTTATATTTTTGGTAGAGACGGGGTTTCATCGTGTTGGCCAGGGTGGTCTCGAACTCTTGACCTCAAGTGACTCGCCTGCCTTAGCCTCCAAAAGTGCTGGGATTACAGGCATGAGCCACGGCACCTGGCCACAAGTATTTCTTTATGGCAGTTCAAGAATGGACTAATATACCAATGGAACAGAACAAAGAGCCCAGAAATAAAACCAAACACTTAAAACCAACTGATCTTTGAGAAAGCATACAAAAACATGAATTAGGGAAAGGATACACCCTATTTAATATATGGTGTTGGGAAAACTGGATAGTCACATGTAGAAGAAGGAAAGTGAATCCCTTTCACCACATAGAAAAATCAGCTCAAGATGTATTAAAGACTTGAATCTAAGACCTGAAACCACAAAAATTCTAGAAGAAAACCTAGGAAAAACTCTTCCGGACACTGACCTAGGCAAAGAATTTATAACTAAAACCCCAAAAGCAAATGCAACAAAAACAAAAATAAATGGGGCCCACAGAATGGGAGAAAATACGTGCAAGCAAAAAATGCATCTGACAAAGGACTAATACCCAGAATCTACGAGAAGCCCACATCAGCAAGGAAAACAACAACAAATAATCCCATCAAGAAGTGGGCAAATAACATGAATAGACATGCCTCTAAACAAGATATACAAATGGCCACAAACATATGAAAAAATGATCGTCACTAATCATCAGGGAAATACAAATTAAAACCACAATGAGATACCACCTTACCCCAGCCAGAGTGGCCATTATTTAAAAAATCAAAAGAACAATAGATGCTGACGTGTACACAGTGAAAGGGAATGTTTCATTTAGTTATTTGTTCATTTGAACAGGGGATGCTTATACACTGCTGGTGGTGAAGTAAATTAGCACTAGTACAACCTCTGTGGAAAATACTATGCAGATTTCTCAAAGAACTAAATGTAGGTCTACCAGTTCAATCCAGCAATCCCACCACTGGGTATCTACCTAAAGGAAAAGAAGTCACTATATGAAAAAGACCTGCATGTATATGTTAATTATAGCACAATATGCACAACTGCAAGATATGGAGCCAACCTAAGTGCCTGCCAACTGATGAGTGGATAAAGAAAATGTGATACATTAATATATACACCATGGAATACTACTCAGCCATAGAAAATAATGAAATAATGTCTTTTGCAGTAACTTGGAGATTGGATGGAACTGGAGGCCATTATTCTAAGTGAAGTAACTCAGGACTGGAAAACAAAATACCAAAGGTTCTCACTAATAAGTGGGAGCTAAGCTCTGGGTACATAAAGGCATACAGACTGGTCTAACGGACTTTATAGAGACTCAGAAGCGGGGAGGTAGGAGTGCAGTGAGGGATTAAAAAAAAAAAAAAAAAACTACATACTGGGTACAACGTACACTATTCAGGTGATGGGTGCACCAAAAATCTCAGACTTCACTATACAATTCATTCATATAACCAAAACCTACCTGTATCCCTAAAGTTAACCAAAATTTTTAAAAAGAAAAATCTAAAAAAAAGGGCGTCAACTTAAATCTATCATGATAAATCAGTAAAAATCTTCAAACTGTACAAATATGGCCAGGCGTGGTAGCTCACACCTATAATCCCAGCACTTCGGGAGTCCGAGATGGGTGGATCACCTGAGGTCAGGAGTTCAAGACCAGCCTGGCCAACATGGTGAAACTCTATCTCTACTGAAAAAAAACAAAAATTAGCTGGGCGTAGTGATGGATTCCTGTAACCCCAGCTACTCAGGAGGCTGAGGCAGGAGAATCGCCTCCTAGGAGGCGGAGGTTGCAGTGAGTCGAGATCACGCCACTGCACTCCAGCCCAGGCGACAGAGCGAGACTCTGTCCAAAAAAAGAATGTACAAATACTATCAAGTAGAATGGAGGCTTAACATATAGATGGTACCGCAACAACAAAATGCAATGGATTCTATTTCAATAACGTTCATTACTTTATTCAATCCATAAATACTGAGTACCTACTAGATGGCAGGCATTATTTTTACATGTATCCACCAGGTGCAGTGGCTCATGCCTATAATCCCAGCACTTTGGGAGGCCGAGGCAGGAGGACTGCTTGAGCCCAGGAGTTCAAGACCAGCCTGGGCAACACAGTAAAACCCTGTCTCTACTTATTATTATTACTATTTTTTAAGTATAAATTAAGGGGAAATGGGCCATTTTAAACCCTGAATAAAACAGTAACCATTAAATAGAATAGGTGTCAAAATCCCTTCTCCATCATTCATATATAGACATACATTCATGTGTTCATAAGTACAAACATTAAGCTGTGATTGTATTATAGAATTTTGCTAAATGTACCCTGCAAAAGCAAACTCTTATCTTCTACAAACTGTTCACAAATACAGGAAGAGAAATAACTCATTTTGATTACTTCCATAATGAGACAAACATCATGAAAAAATTTATATGTACTAGCCTGACTTACCAATATAGATGGAAAAAGTCCTAAATGATTACTAGAATCCAGAGAAATAGTAAAACATGTATTTTTATATAATTGTTAAGTATATATTACAGACTAGAATTTATCCAAGGATGGTTTAACTTTGCAAATTTAAGAACAATTCACTGCAATAACATAATACAGGGAAAAAACATATAACCAACTCATAGTGCCAACAGCTCTTCATCTCCATCTTAGTTGAGTTGTTACCTTAGTCCAAGCCATCATGATCTCACCTGGATTACCAAATTTGGCCAACTGATCTTTTTGTTCTTTCTGGACTGCTTAGCGAAGAGCTAATTAGGATCCGGGGCTCCTGGCTCCTCCCTCCCTCTGGCCAGTAGTTTCTCCAAAGCACCTTCCCGAAGCCCCACACAGTCTCTAGGTACCAGGGCACTAGTTCTCAGCAACTCCTGTAAAGTCAGTACCCAGACTCACAATTCTTAACCTCACTTATCACACTCAATCCCATAAAGAAGGTTGGGCGAGGGCAGGTAGAATCCTTTCATGGAGCCCAGTCTAATGGTACATCCACCCATGCCCCAATCCAAGCATGCCACTCCACAGGACACCAAGAGAATAGAACTGTACACCTGCTCCTCCTTCTACCCATGAATTCCAGTCTAAATGATGTCACTGATGCTCACCATGAATCTACTGAGAACAAGTTCTCAAAAAATACTCGCAGCCAGACACAGTAGCTCACGCCTGTAATCCCAGCACTTTGTGAGGCTGAGGCAGGAGGATCACCTGAAGTCAGGATTTTGAGACCAGCCTGGCCAACATGACAAAACCCCGATCTACTAAAAATGCAAAAATTAGCTGGGCGTGCTGGTGCACACCTGTAATCCCAGCTACTCAGGAAGCTGAGGCTGCCGTGAGCCAAGATCACACCACTGCATTCCAGCCTGGGAGACAGGATGAGACTCCATCTCCAAACAAACAAACAAACAAAAAGCTCACCATCTGACAAGGTTTTGGTCAACATGAGCCACATATACAGCAGTGGTCCTATAATATTATAATACCATATTTTTACTGCACCTTTTCTATGTTTACATGTTAAGATATATACTTACCATTGTGTTACAATTGTCTGCAGTACTCACTACAGTAACATGCTGTACAGGTTGGTAGCCTATGAGCAATAAGCTCTACCATATAGCCTAGGTGTGTGGGAGGCTGTATCATCTAGGTTTCTGTAAGTACACTCTATGACGTTCACACAACTAAATCAGGCAGCAATACATTCCTCAGAATGCATCCTGTCGTTAGCAATACATGGTTGTACTTACATAAAAGAAAATTTCAATGGCCGTTAAATTGTGACATTTCTTTTTTAAATATTGTGGTGAAATACACTTACCAAATTTACTATTTTAAGCATTTTTAAGTATATAATTCAGTGAACATGACTTTTTTATAGAGATGAGGTCTTGCTCTGTTACACAGGCTAGTCTCAAACTCCTGGCCTCAAGTGATCCTCTTGCCTCGATCTCCAAAAGTGCTAGGATTATAGGTGTGAGCCACCAAGACCAACTGACTTTTGATAACACTTTCTCTTTTCTATAATTTTTCATCAATCAGTGTATGTCCTTTTTTTTTTGAGTCAAGGTCTCACTCTGTTGACTAGGTTGGACTCAAACTCCTGGCCTCAAGTGATCTTCTCGCCTCAGTCTCCAAAAGTGCTGGGATTATTTACAAACGTGAGCCAACAAGACTGGCTGATTTTTTCCGGTTTTATTTTTGTTTTTGGATGGGGTCTCACTCTGTTGCCCAGACTAGACTCCAGTGGCATGATCACAGCTCATTGCAGCCTCAACCTCCCACACTCAAGCAATCTTCCCAAATCAGCCTCCAGAATAGCTTGGACCACAGGTATGTGCCACCACATCTAGATAATTATTATTAAGACACAATTTAGCTCTTGTTGCCCAGGCTGGTGTACAATGGTACGATCTTGGTTCACTACAACCTCCACCTCCCAGGTTCAAGCAATTCTCCTGCCTCAGCCTCCTGGGTAGGTGAGATTACAGGCATGCACCAACACACCCAGCTAATTTTGTAATTTTAGTAGAGACGGGGGCGGGAAGGGAGTGGTTTCAACATGTTGGCCAGGCAGGTCTTGAACTCCTGACCTCAGGTGATCCACTTGTCTTGGCCTCCCAAAGTGCTGGGGTTACAGGCATGAGCCACCACGCCCAGCCTTTTTTATTATTTGCAGCGATGAGGTCTTGCTATGTTGCCCAGGCTGGTCTCAAACTCCTGGGCTCAGACAATCCTCCTGCCTTGGCCTCCCAATGTGCTGGGATTACAGGTGTGAGCCACGTCATCCAACCTGGGTGTCTTTTATTAATGTTTTCTCCTTTACATAATTTTTCATCAATGACTTTTTTTTTTTTTCCTTTTTTTTGAGATGAGGTCTGGCTATATTGAGCAGGCTGGACTTGAACTCCTGGGCTCAAGTGATCCTTCCACCTCAGCCTCCTGAGCTGGGACTACAGGCATATGCCACCGTGCACGACTCTAATTTTCCTTTAATCAAATGCCATGTCCTGTTTTCTGTGAACCAGGCATTATTCTAAGTACTTTATAACAATCTTATGAGAATACTTAAAAATTTTTTTTTCAAATGACAAATAATTGTCTATGGGGTACAATGTGATGTTTTGATACATGTTTATACTTTGAAATGATTAAACTATGAGAACACTTAAAATGAGAAATCTGAGGTTTTAAAAGTAACTTGTTTTAAGGTCATATAGATAATAAATGGCAGAGGAGTCAAATTGGAACAATCCAGCTCCATGATCTGTGCATGTAACCTTATTCTACACTGTCTTCATCACACTGCTAAACACTTTGTATCTACTAACGCATAAGTGTGCATAAGTGTGCCATCGGGTAAAAAAATGACTAAGAAACTGTGCTACCAACAATATGTTAATCATTTAGGATCTGCGAGGAAGATAACTTATAAAACCTCAACCTAGTGATTTTATTTTTTTTTAATCTTTTTTTTTTGAGATGGAGTTTCACTCTTACTGCCTAGGCTGAAGTACAATGGCGTGACCTCGGCTCACTGCAACCTCTGCCTCCTGTGTTAAAGCAATTCTCCTGCCTCAGCCTCCCAATTAGCTAGGATTACAGGCGCCCGCCACCATGCCCAGCTAGTTTTTTTTTGTAGAGACAGGGTTTCACCATATTGGCCAGACTGGTCTTGAACTCCTGACCTCAGGTGATCCACCCACCTCGGCCTCCCAAAGTGCTGGGATTACAGGTGTGAGCCACCGTGTCTAGCCTCAATCTAGTGATCTTAAGAGTATCTAATATACAGTCATATATAGGCCTAAGAAGCCCTGCACAGTGGTTGACGTCAATAGCACTTAGCTTGCTATTTAACAGAAAGCACAATGGAAGATTTTCTTCCCTAAGTGGCTTTTTAATCATACTCAATGAAGTAAAAGTAAAAGAATAGGAGGAAAGGAATCACTATTATCTGGTTCAACTTTAGAAAGAAAGAAAATATTCAACTAATTATTTTAAATGTAAATACCCTGAAAAAAAATACGATAAAATATAAGGAACACATTAAGAAACACTAAATCTAAGTAATTAAACTTGGATTTCAATCACCTAGGTATATTAGAGACACTAGGCTGGATGAGTGTTCTGCATGTAAATGGAGTGGGGGAGGGTTTACGGAAAGAGAGAAAAGAAAAATGTTAACAAAAGGGTTTTTTTTTTTCCATTTCTTTAACAAATTTAACACATAGGACTTAAGCTTTCTGAAAAAAATGTATTATTAAGTTCAACACACAACAAATAAGAGTAAAAAAAAATAAGCTGCCAGGATTGAAGTTTACAATGCTGCTAACATTTTCACACTACTAGCTATCTCTAGCAGGCATTTGCTGGCTTTGTATACTAAAGTCTGGCAGGAAAGATGTTCTTGTAGCCAGTTTTGGGGCTTGTTCTTTAAGATGTCCTAATTTAAATGCAGGTGTAGACTTCACAAGTATTACGGTTTTAGAGCAAGTCTTGGTTGGCAATATTAGAGAAAAGTGATTGGAAAAAGCTTCTGCACTTTCTACTTGACATTCACAGCCTACTTCTCTATAATACCCTAGTTTTACAAAAGTTATCACTGATTACTGGGGGTAGGTGCAGGAGGGTTTCTTTATAATTCCCCTCTCTGCATCATCAAGCCTATGTTCCATTAGAAATTTCAGGAGTGAAATTCTCTTGTTATGTGAACATATAATCCTGCTGTAAATCACACTACTGAATATTCAGGAGTGAAATTCTCTTGTTATGTGAACATATAATTCTGCTGTAAATCATACTACTGAATATTTTTGTGTCCAAAAGGCATGGTTATTAGGTTATTAAAACATGCTGTAACTTCTCTAAATTTATGTAGTTTACTACTTTATATGATGTTTGAAGTACGGCCTCCAAAGAATCACTTCTGTAATATGAAATGAAACAGTCACCATTCCTTTACATTCAAACAAAATAGAACTGCTCATTAACATTTTAGAAACCTTGCGTAAAGGCAGGCTTATCTTGTCTTTTTTGGGGGGTTGAACCATTGTGTGTTTCAAAGGAAGAGAGGCTGGTAAACGTATGTTAATCTAACTCTCTGAGCCTCAGTGTCCACAACTCTAAAGAGAAAAATACTGTCCTTACACAAAGGCAAAGGCCAGGTTATTTAGCTCCACAATGAATACAGAATGCCTGACACAGAGAAAGTGCTCAACTAACGTGTAAAGTGAGGTAGGGAGTAAGGGAAGAAGGATAGGTTGAGTTTTGAACATATGAGGCATACAGCAAGCACACGATAAATATTAATTGCATCAGAATTTGGAAATACCCAAAATTAAATTTTAGACTGGGACAACTTCTTTCATCCAAGATGGAATTGCAAGGACTAGATTTACTCTCTCACCTGAAAGAACTAAAAAACTTGGGACAAAATATTTATTTACTTACTTACTTATTTTGAGACGGAGTCTCGCTCTGTCGCCCAGGCTGGAGTGCAGTGGCGAGATCTCAGCTCACTGCAAGCTTCGCCTCCTGGGTTCATGCCATTCTCCTGTCTCAGCCTCGCCAAGTAGCTGGAACTACAGGTGCCCGCCACCACGCCTGGCTAATTTTTTGTATTTTTAGTAGAGACGGGGTTTCATCGTGGTCTCGATCTCCTGACCTTGTGATCCACCCGCCTCAGCCTCCCAAAGTGCTGGGATTACAAGCATGAGCCACTGCACCCTGCCTGACATTAGACAAAATATTTAAAATAATTTTTTATTTTTGAGACAGAGTGTCACTCTGTCACCCAGGCTGGAGTACAGTGGTATAATCTTGGCTCACTGTAACGTTTGCCTCCCAGGTTCAAGCGATTCTCCTGCCTCAGCCTTTTGAGTAGCTGGGATTACAGGCGCGCACCTCCACACCTGGCCAATTTTTGTATTTTTAGTAGAGACAGGGTTTCACCATGCTGGCCAGGCTGGTCTCGAACTCCTGGCCTCAAGGAATCCACCCACCTCCAGCCTCCCAAAGTGCTGAGATTACAAGCATGAGCCGGTGTACCTGAAATAATTTTCACAAACTGGACATCAGGCAATAGAGGACAGGGACCCCCTGAAAAAGGAAAACAAATGAGGCGAGCCCTATGATCTAACTCACTGCCTGGAGAGTTCTCATGTCTCAGCACTAGAAAGGGAACTCAGGCAGACTTGACGGTCACTCTGGGTTGAGAAGACAAAATTTCGGGCCTGGGAAAGCCAAGGCACCTGGAGTTCACAGTGCAAAATACAAGAGAGAAGAGAGATGCACAGAGAAAGCCCAGCTTTGAAGAGCTACAGAGGGGACGTTCTAAGTCTTCAGCTAAGCACTGATCAACAGGAAAATACCTGAAGCTAGAGAAAGAACCAGCTGAAAGGGGTAGAGGGAATAATCCCTAGATCTCACACAAGGACGAAAGAGGAAAAAAATCTTATTATTCAAGACAGCAGGGGAAATTCACCCTAGATTAAAGGTCGTTTTGGTCCTGCCTAACAAGGTTTAAGAGGATCAAAGTATTCCACGTAACATAGCTGTGTTCCACAACACAGCTTAGGAGTATTTATAACACAAAAGAATCTAGCGTAGAACAAGGTAAAATTCATGATGTCTGGCATCCACTCAAAAATTGCCTAGCATGGATTGAAGCAGAAAAATATCACTCTTACTGAGGATAAAATAAACCAATAGAATTAAATCTATGAGTGACACAGATGACAGAATTAGCAGAAAAAAGCCGGGCACAGTGGCTCACATCCAAAATCCCAGCACTCTGGGAAGCTTTAGTGAGGTAAGAGGATCACTTGAGCCCAGGAGTTTGAGACCAGTCTGGGCAACATAATGAGGCTCTACCTGTACAAAAAAGTTAGCCTGTATGGTAGTGCATGCCTGTATTCTCAGCTACTTGGGAAGCTGAGGTGGGAGGACCAATACTTGAGCTCAGGAGGTCGAGACTGCAATGAGTCGTGATCATGCCACCGCACTTGAGCCCGGGAGATAAAGGGAGACCCTGTCTCAACTTATTAAAAAAAAAAAAAAGAAACTGTACCAAAATAACAGCAATATTAGTCACTTTCCTTTCCCTTTTGTTATTTGATTTCATTTCTCTATCATGTGCCTACAGCATTTTTTTTCTTTTTTGAGACCAAATCTCACTCTGTTGCCCACGCTGGAGTGCAGTGGCATGTCTCACCTCACTGCAAACTCCACTTCCTCAGTTCAAGCGATTCTCCTGCCTCAGCCTCCCAAGCAGTTGGGATTACAGGCGCGTGCCACCACACCCAGCTAATTTTTATATTTTAGTAGAGATAGGGTTTCACCACGGTGGCCAGGCTGGTCTCAAACTCCTGACCTCAAGTGTTCTGCCTGGCTTGGCCTCCCAAAGTGCTGGGATCACAGGCATGAACCTCCGTGCCCAGTCAAAAATTTCAATTTTTATGAGTGAATAATATTCCACCATATGGCTACAACACATTTGGTTCACCCACTCATCTGCTGAACACTTCAGCTGCTTCTACTTTTTGGCTGTTGTGAAAACTGCTGCTACGAACATGGGTGTACAAATATCTGTTCAAGTCCTTGCTTTCAATTCTTTGGGGTATGTACCTAGAAGAATTGCTAGATCCTATGGTAATTCTATGTTCAGCTTTTTAAAGAACTGCCAAACTATTTTCCACAGTGGCTGTACCATTTTATATTCTTGTCAGCAATGCATGAGGGTTTTATTTTTAAAATAATATGCATCTAATAGGTGTGAAGTGATATCTCACTGTGGTTTTGATTTGCATTTCCCTAATGATTTAATGATGTTGAGCATCCTTTCATGAGCTTACTGGCCAGCTGTGTATCTTCTCTGAAGAAAAATGTATTCAAAACTGTTTAGCATTTTTGAATTGGTATGTTTTGTTGTTGTTTTGCAGTTCTTTACATGTTCTGGATGTTGATCCCTTATCAAATACATAACTTGTAAATATTTTGACCCATTGTGTGTGTTGCCTTTTCACTCCCTTAATATGTCCTTTGATGAACAAAGTTCTTAATTTTCATGAAGTCTAATTTATCTATCTTTATGCCTTTGGTGTCATACTTAAGAAATTACTGCCTAATCCAAGATTCATGAAGATTTTCACTTATGTTTCTTCTACGAGTTTTGTATTTTAGTTCTTAAATTTAGGTCTTTGATACATTTTGAGGGTTTTTGGTTTTGGTTTTTTGGCTCATCTTTCTGCAGGATTTTTATATGAAACATATGAAAAGGGTCCAACCTCATTCTTTTGAATATGATAATTTAGTTTTCCTGGCACCATTTGTTGAAAAGACTATCTTTTCTCCATGGAGAACCTTGTCAAAAAAGTATCGATTGACCATATGTGTGAGGGTTTATTTCTGGGCTCTAAATTCTAGTCTACTGGTCTGTATGTCTATCCTTATACCAGTACCACAATGTTTTGATTACTGTAGCTTTGCAGTAAAGCTTTGAAATCAGAAGTATGCGTCTTCCAACTTTATTCTTGTTCAAGATTGTTTTGGCTATTTGAGGTCCATTGAGATTTTTTATGACTTTTAGAATCCATTAGTCAACTTCTGAAAAAAGTGCTACTGGAATTTTGATAGGTATTGCGATGATTGTATATCAATTTGGGGAATACTGCAACCTTAACAATTCTAAGTTATAATCCATGAACACAGAATGTCTCTCCATTTATTTAGGTCTTCTTCAGTTTCTTTCAGCAACGTTTTGTAGTTTCCAGTGTACAAGTCTTTTGCCTCCTTAATTTTATTCCTAAGTATTTTATTATTTTTGATACTACTGCAAATGGAATTTTCTTAATTTTGTTTTTGGATTGTTCATTCCTTATGTATAAAACTATAATTTTTTTTTTTGAGATGGACTCTTGCTCTTGTCACCCAAGTTGGTACAGTGGCATGATCTCGAGTCACTGTAACTCCTGCCTGCCGAGTTTCAAGCAATTCTCCTGCCTCAGCCTCCTGAATAGCTGAGATTACAGGCACCCATCACCACACCCAGCTAATTTTTGTATTTTTAGTAGAGACAGGGTTTCACCATGTTGGCCAGGCTAGTCTTGAACTCCTGACCTCAAGTGATCCGTCTGCCTCAGCCTCTCAAAGTGCTGGGATTACAGGCGCGAGCCATCACACCTGGCAATTGATTTCTGTATATTGATCTTGTGTCCTGCAACTTTGCAGAACTCATTTATCGGCTTTAGTGTTTTCTTACTGGATTCTTTAGAATTTTCTACATACAGAATTATGTCACATGCAAATAGAAATGGCTCTTTTTCCTATTTTTTCTTAGAAGTTGCAGCCAGAGCAATTAGGCTTCTTTTTCTTGCCTAATTGCTCTGGCTGGAACTTCTAGTACCACATTGATGAGATGTGGCAAAAGTGTGCTATCTTATCTGCTTCACGATGTCAAAAGGAAAGCTTTTAGTCTTTCAACATCAAGTATTAGCTGTGTTTTCATGTATGGTACGGAATATCACTTTTACTTGAAAGAATGACGAATAGACTATGGCTACTCAGACTTGCATAATTGGCAGTGTTTCTCCAAAATGAAGTGCCCTGTCACTTGATGACAAACTGGCAGTTTTCATTGTCAATAATGAAACTCAAGCTTTTAAGCAAAATTTCATTTTTCAAACTTCTATCCACAACTATAAGCAACAGCTTCCCAAAACCAAACTTTTCTTTCTTTTTTTTTTTTTTTTTTTTTTTTTGAGACGGAGTCTCGCTCTGTCGCCCGGGCTGGAGTGCAGTGGCCGGATCTCAGCTCACTGCAAGCTCCGCCTCCCGGGATCACGCCATTCTCCTGCCTCAGCCTCCCAAGTAGCTGGGACTACAGGCGCCCGCCACCTCGCCCGGCTAGTTTTTTTGTATTTTTTAATAGAGACGGGGTTTCACCGTGTTAGCCAGGATGGTCTTGATCTCCTGACCTCGTGATCCGCCCGTCTCGGCCTCCCAAAGTGCTGGGATTACAGGCTTGAGCCACCGCGCCTGGGCCAATCTCTTTTTAAATAAATAAATAAATAAATAAATAAAAATCCTGCCAGTGAACTTATTAAGCAAAATTCTAAGTCTTTTTTTCTTTTTGAGATGGAGTCTCGCTCTGTCATCCAGGCTGGAGTGCAGTGGTGTGATCTCGGCTCACTGCAACTTCCACCTCCTGGATTCTAGTGATTCTGCTGCCTCAGCTTCCCAAGTAGCTGGGATTACAGGCGTGTACCACACACACAGCAACTTTTTGTATTTTTAGTAGAGACGAGGTTTCACTGCGTTGGCCAGACCGGTCTCAAACTCCTGACCTCAGGTAATCTGCCCGCCTTGGCCTCCCAAAGTGCTGGGATTACAGGCATGAGCCACTGTGCCTGGCTGGGAAAATTCTAAATCTTTTGATAAAACCACCACGCCAAAAAGATTAAACCAATTTCACCACTAACGCAACCTGGTATGGCAATACTCATGTCTCTGCATCCTCTTTTGGAATACTCATTATAAATAGATTTGCGAGAAAACATTTTTTTTAAAAAAGGTAAAAACAAATAGATTTGCCATTTTTTACTTTCGCAAGCCAAAAGAAACAATTATTTTATGCCTAGCAAACTGTTTTTTTTTTTTTTTTTTCCTTTTTTAAAAGAGTCAGGGCCTTACTCAGTCACCAAGGCTATAGTGCAGTGGCTCAAACGATCCTCCCCACCTCAGCTGCCTCCTGAGTAGCTGGGACTTCAAGCATGCGCGCCACCACATCGAGCTAATTTTTCTTTAAATTTTTTGTAGAGACAGGGTCTCTCTATGTTGCCACACTGGTCTTTTTCTTTTTTTCTTTTCTTTTTTTTTTGAGATGGAGATCTTACTCTGTCACCCAGGCTGGAGTGCAGTGGCGCAATCTTGGCTCACTGCAACCTCCGCCTCCTGGGTTCAAGCGACTCAGCCTCCTGAATAGCTGGGACTACAGGTACCCGCCACCACACCCGGCTGATTTTGTAGAGAGGGCATTTCATCACGTTCAGGCTGGTCTCGAACTCCTGATATCAGGTGATCCACTGCGTTGGCCTCCCAAAGTGCTGGAATTACAATCATGAGCCACCGAGCCCAGCTTCAGGCTGGTCTTAAACTCTCGGCCTCAAGCGATCCTCCTTTCTTAGTCTCCCAAATCACTGGGATTACAGGAATTACACCATGCCTAGCCCCAATCTATTTCTTATTTGCCCACTTCTCTTCATTTTAAATTCCTCATCCCTAGTCTAATCTAACCTGGCATAGAGTAATAACCTAGTAACCTATCCATCTATTTCCATCATTGCCACAAGACCTTACCTGTTTTCCAGAGAGCAGCCAATACTATCACTGTAAAAGACAAGAGGATCACATCCTTCACCAGTTTAAAAGTTCAGTGGCTTCCCATTGCACTATCTATTCAGTTGCTCAAACTAGAAATCTATCCAATCCTTTAGCAAGTCCTGGTATGTTAGCTTTAAAATACATCAAATTCTGCCCACTTCTTTCCATCTTTACACCCACCACTTCAGTCCAAGCCATCATTGTCTCTCTCATGGACTGAAAATCTCTTTCAGGACCCATGTTGTTGTCCCTTTCCTAAATGCAAGGACATTTTTAACCTAAGCGAAAATCTCTCCCCACCAAGCCCAAAATCCTGAACACAAAGATCTAAGCTGCCATTACCTACCAGAAGAATTTGGCACACTTATTGAAACCTATTTCCAGGGTGCTAGGAAAAGATTATAGCTGCACAAACACTTTTGTCTAGTTTGTTAAATACTGTTCCATTGAATGATAATATGAAGGTTATGCTTTGGAAACTAATGGAAAAAGAGATAATATAAGCTTATAAGCTTCATGAAAAGAAGGCATTACGTACTATTTAGGAGCAGTGCCTACCATAGACAAAATACTCAATACTAATTTTTTTTTCCTTTTACCTACCTCTAAGAAGGCAGAATTACACTAGAAAAGCTTAATACTACTTGCACAATGAATACAAGCCAGTTTTTAAAATTAACTGCACTGTATAATCCCATTCGGCTTCTACTGTAACTTCCTGTACACAAATGAAAACAGGTGCAAAACCCAGAAAGATCAAAGGCAAAACAGAGGCTTATGGTTTTACTTAATTCATTTTTTATAAAGTCTAAGAAAAATGAGGGCAAATTTATCTTTGGAGAACTTGAATCAGCTAATAACTCTAAAATAAAACCATGAAGCAACTATACTATACAATAATGACATAATTATGTACACTTTTTTTTTTTTTTTTTGAAATGGAGTCTCACTCTGTCACCCAGGCTGGAGTGCAGTGGCACAGTCTCGGTTCTGCAACCTCCAACTCCCAGGATCAAGTGATTCTCCTGCCTCAGACTCCTGAGTAGCTGGGATTACAGGTGCCCGCTACCACACTCGGCTAGTTTTTGTATTTTTAGTAGAGACTAGGTTTCACCATATTGGCCAGGCTGGTCTTGAACTCCTGACCTCAGGTGATTACCCACCTCGGCCTCCCAAAATGCTGGCATTACAGGCGTGAGCCACTGCGCCCAGCCAATTATGTACATTCTTATAGAGAATATTTAAGAGATTGGCTCCTCAACACCCAAAAAACTAGGAACAAACTCCCCTGTGCACATGGCTATGAAGGAACACATGTCTCCCAACTTACAGTCAATTAGTCTAGAGGTCTGTACCTGGCCTGTGCTGTAGTCAATTAGTCTAGAGGTCTGTACCTGGCCTGTGCTGTACTAATCCCAGTACTTAACTTCTCCTTCCAGAGATTGGTCCAGGGACAATCAAATGCTCTATACCAAGACAAAGTGAAAACTGGAACTAAGAATCAGATCTTCTGCTACAGCAGAAACTCTTAAGATATAAAACTTGGGTGTTACAGAGACCAAACTTTTCTGCAATTTACACATTAATCTATCTGCACTGAGTATGGAAGCAACACCAGAAGAATCAAAGAGAACAGAGGGAGTCCTGGCAACATTTCAATCCTGGCTTCAGTTGTTCCTGAAGCTTACCTGCATTCTTGCCTTTAGCGCAATTTTTCTTTTTTTCATAGGTTAACAGTCTCGCCCTGTCACCCAGGCTGGAGTGCAGTGGCGTGATCTCAGCTCACTGCAAACCTCCACCTCCCGAGTTCTCGTGCCTTAGCCTCCCAAGCAGCTGGGATTACAGGTATGTTCCACCATGTCCAGCAAATTTTTTTGTATTTTTTAGTAGATATGGGGTTTCACTATGTTGGCCAGGCTGCTCTCCAACTCCTGACCTCAAGTGATCCGCCCACCTCAGCCTCCCAAAGTGCTGGCATTACAGGCGTAGGCCACCATGCCCAGCCTCTTTAGTGCAATTTAAGATACTCATTTTTTCTAGAATTTTATGAGTCAACAAGTTTCTACCTTGGCTTACTCAAACTAGTTTTCTTTTCAAGATTCTACGTACTATATTTAACTAGCACTTAGCTGTCCACAACCTCATCTATCCAAAAAAAAAAAAACCATGAATGAAACATAAAAGGTCTCTAACATCTGTTTATGATAAAATAAAAAACAAGCAAAAAAAAAAAAAAAAAAAAACTGAAAAACAAGACACGTAAGGAAACTTCCTTAACCTGATAAAAAGCCTTTATAAAAATCTCATAGGTAATATACTCAATGGTGAAAGGCTGAACATTTTCCTCCTCAATACCAAAAAGACAAAGATGGCTACTCCTGAGATTCCTACTCAACATAGCCAAGAATAAGTAGGCAAGAAAAACGAGATAAAATGCATCCAGAAAGAAAAGGAAGAAGTAAAACTACCTCTAATTGCATGTGACATGATTTGGTATCTAGGAAAGCCTAAGGAACCTACTAAAAAGCTACTAGAGCCAATAAATAAGTTCTGCAAAGTTGCGGAGTACCAGATCAATACACAGAAGTCAACTATGTTTCTATATATGAGCCCTAAAATTAACAATTCCATTTATAATAGCATCAAAACGAACAAAATAGGAATAAACATAACTAAGAAGGCAAAAAACTTGAACACTGAAAATTACAAAACATTACTGAAATAAATTAAAGAAGATATTAAAGAAGATATAAGCAAGGCCAGGCAAGGTGGCTCATGCCTGTAATCCCAGCATTTTGTGACGCAGAGATGCGCAGATTGCTTGAGCCCAGGAGTTTGAGACCAGCATGGGCAACATGACGAAACCTCATGTCTACAAAAAAATACAAAAACTAGCCGGGCACGATGGTGCACACCTGTGGTCCCAGCTACTAGGGAGGCTGAGGTGGGAGATCACCTGAGCTTGGGAGATAGAGGTTGCAGTGAGCTGAGATTGAGCCACTGTACTCTAGCCTGGGCAACAGAGTGAGACTCTGTCTAAAACAACAACAACAACAACAATGAATAAAAATATAAGTGGAAATATATCCAGTATTCATGTAGTAGAAAACAGTATTGTTAAGATGGCAGTAATCCCCAAAATGATCAACGGATCTAATACAATATCTACCAAAGGGCTGGGTGTGGTGGCTCACGTCTGTAATCCCAGCACTTTGGGAGGTCGAGGTGGGCAGATCACCTGAGGTCTGGAGTTCAAGACCTGCCTGACCAATATGGAGAAACACCGTCTCTACTAAAAATACACACACAAAAAAAAATTAGCTGGGCATGGTGGTGCATGCCTATAATCCCAGCTGCTCCAGAGGCTGAGGCAGGAGAATGGCTCGAACCCAGGAGGTGGAGGTTGCTGTGAGCCGAGATTGCACCATTGCACTCCGGCCTGGGCAACAAGAACAAAACTCCATCTCAAAAAAAAAAAAAAAAATTCTACCGGAATTCCTGCTGCTCTTGTTTATTTGAGATGAACTCTCGCTCTGTCGCCCAGCCTGGAGTACAGTGGCTCGATCTCGGCTCACTGCATCCTCCGCCTCCTGGGTTCAAGAGATTCTCCTGCCTCAGCCTCCAGAGTAGCTGAAATTACAGGTACCTGCCAGCACACCTGGCTAATTTTTGTTATTTTTAGTAGAGACGGGATTTCACCACATTGGCCAGGCTGGTGTCAAACTCCTGACCTCAGGTGATCCGCCCACCTTGGCCTCCCAAAGTGCTGGCATTACAGGCACGAGCCATCATGCCCAGCCCCTGCTGCTCTTTTTGATAAGAAAACATTGTATTTAGGGGTCGGGCACAGTGGCTCACTCCTGCAATCCCAGCACTTTGGGAGGCCGAAGTGGGCAGGTCACATGAGGCCAGGAGTTTGAGACCAGCCCGGCCAACATGGTGAAACCCCTGTCTCTAGTAAAAATGCAAAAATTAGCTGGGATTGTTGGTACGCACCTGTAATCCCCGCTACTCAGGAGGCTCAGGCAGGAGACTCGCTTGAACCTGCGAAACAGAAGTTGCAGTGAGCCAAGATGGTGCCACTCACTACATGCCAGCCTGGATAACAGAGTGAGACTCTGTCTCAAAAAAACTCACACTTCCTGATTCCAAAGCTTTAGTAGAAAGCTACAGTGATCAGCCAGCTGCGGTGGCTCAAGCCTGTAATCCCAGCACTTCGGGAGGCCGAGACGGGCGGATCACGAGGTCAGGAGATCGAGACGACCATCCTGGCTAACACAGTGAAACCCCGTCTCTACTAAAAAATACAAAAAAAATCGCCGGGCGAGGTGGTGGGCACCTATAGTCCCAGCTACTTGGGAAGCTGAGGCAGGAGAATGGCGTGAACCCGGGAGGCAGAGCTTGTAGTGAGCTGAGATCCGGCCACTGCACTCCAGCCTGGGCGACAAAGCAAGACTCCGTCTCAAGAAAAGAAAAGAAAAGAAAAGAAAAAAGCTACAGTGATCACAATGGTGTGGCACTAGCATTAAGATAGATATGTAGATTAATGAAATGAAATTGAGAGTCCAGAAATAAACCCTTACACTTATGGTTAATTTACTTCCTTCCTAAAAGGGTAACAAGTCCATGCAAGGAAAAAGGACAGTCTTTTCAACAGATGGTGCTAAGACAAAGGGATATCCACATGCAAGAGAATAAAGTTGGACCTCTACCTCATACCATATACAAAAATTAACTCAAAAATGGATCAAAGACCTAAATACAAGAGGCAAAACTATAAAATAGGAAAAAACAGGCCTCATGACCTTGAATTAGGCAATAATTTCTTAAAAGTACAAAAACCAAATAAATATTGATCTTCACTGTAATTAAAACTTCTGTGCTTCAAGAAATACTATTTAGAAAGTGAAAAGATGACCCACAGAAAGGGAGTCAAGTTTTGCAAATCATGTATCTGGTCTAGCATCCAGAATATGAAGGAAAATCTTACAACTCAACAATGAAAAAACAAATAATGCAACTTTAAAATGGGCAAAGGATTTGAATAGATGTTTCTCCAAAGATGCAATAGTCCCCCTTTGCATTCCAAGATGTGCAGATGCCTGAAACCACAGATAGTACTGAACCCTATGTATATATTGTTTTCTCAATCTGATAACTAAGATAGCTACTAGATGACTAACAGGTGCTAGTGTATACAGCGTGGAAATGCTGTACAAAGGGATGCTCTGCATCCCGGCTGGGATAGAGTAGAACGTTGTGAGATTTCATCACACTACTCTGAAGGGCATGCAATTCAAAATTTATGAATTATTTCTGGAATTTTTCATTTGGTATTTTCAGACCATGGTTGACTGCAAGTAACTGAATCCAAGGAAGGTGAAACGGAGGATAAAGGGGGACAACTATATACAAACATCCAATAGGCACATGAAAAGGTATTCACATGCATTTCAAAACCTCAAGACACCACTTTACCCCAAGTAGAATGGCTATAATAAAAAGTCAATAGCAAGTGTTAGCAAAAAATCAGAACCCATATACATCGCTAGAGGAACGAAAAATGGTACACCTACTGTGGAAACAGTTTGGAGGTTACTCAAAAAGTTGAACACAGAATACCATATGACTCAGCAATTCCACTCCTATGTGTACATATATACTCAAAAGAAGTGAAAACATTTATGTATATATGTTTATATGGCTATAGTCATACAAAAACTGGCACATAAACATTCATAGCAACATTATTAATAGCCAAAAAGTAGAAACAACACAAACATCATAAACAAAATATGGTATATCCATACATTGAAATATGATTGGCCGGGCGTGGTGGCTCACGCCTGTAATCCCAGCACTTTGGGAGGCTAAGACGGGCGGATCATGAGGTCAGGAGATCGAGACCATCCTGGCTAACATGGTGAAACCCCGTCTCTACTAAAAAAATACAAAAAAACTAGCCGGGCGAGGTGGCGGGCGCCTGTAGTCCCAGCTACTCGGGAGGTTGAGGCAGGAGAATGGCATGAACCCAGGAGACGGAGTTTGCAGTGAGCCGAGATCCGGCCACTGCACTCCAGCCTGGGCGACAGAGCGAGACTCCGTCTCAAAAAAAAAAAAGAAATATCATTTAGCCATAAAAAGGAATGAGGTACTGATACATGCTACAATATGGATGAACTGTAAAAGCATTCTAAGGGAAAGAAGACACACAAAAAACCCACAAAAGGCCACCGTTAATGTGATTCCACTTACACGAAATGTCCAGAGCAGGCAAATCCACACAGACAGAAAGTAGGTATTAGTGATTACCAAGGGCGGGGGGAGATCCAGAGAGAGGAAAAAAGAGTGACTGCTAATGGGAGTAGGGTTTCCTGTGGGGGATGAAAATGTTCTGGAATTACAGAGGGGTGATGGTTGCCTGACTTTGTGAATACACTAAAAACCACAAAATTGTACACTTTAAAAGGGTGAATTTTATGGTATGTGAATTACATCTCAATTTAAAAATTGAATAGAAAAAAAAAAAACCTCTAAGTAACCAAAAAGATCACAAAGATCATAAAAAAGCCTATATATTTTTCCCTATTTACAAAAACCCTTTCAACCTGAGAAAGTTGACCGAAAAAATGAACTCCTTGATCCTCACCTGCAATCTGTTTACTCTCATTTTACATATAATTTGTACAAATCTGGGTTCAAAATCCATAAAATATTAAAAACCTCATGTTAAGGGGAATGAAATTGATACAGATAGGCACACTGACAGTGAGGTTTAAAAAGAGGCAAAAGAACTTGTCAACACATACTGAAGTCATTTGGTAAGGGTAAATTAGATATAGTTGAGCCTTAACAACATGGGTTTAACTGTGTGGGTCCACTTATACACAGATTTTTTTTCAATTTAAGTAACACCAAATGTGCCTGCCTGTCCTGCCTCCCCTTCCTCCTCCTCCACCTATTCTGCCTCTACCACAGAAACACCAGTACTGGAATTTTCAGTACCAAGACAGCAGCCAACCCCTCCTCTTCCTATTCAACATGAAGACAATGAGGATGAAGACCTTTATGAGAATCCACTTCCATTTACTAAATAATAAATGTTTTATCTTCCTTATGATTTTAATAACATTTTCTTTTCTCTACCACACTTTACCGTAAGAATACATATAAAACAGACGCCAGGGCGGGCAGACCACTTAAGGCCAGGAGTTTGAGACCAGCCTATGAGCCTAGGTGGTTTGAGACCACCGAGCCTCAATATGGTGAAACCCTGTCACTACTAAAAATACAAAAAAATTAGCCCAGCGTGATGCACAAACCTGTAATCCCAGCTATTTGGGAGTCTGAAGCAAGAGAATTGTTTGACTGCAGGAGGCAGAGTTTTCAGTGAGCCAATATTGTGCCATTGCACTCCAGCCTAGGCAACAGAGTGAGACTCCGTCTCAATAAAAAAAAAAAAAAAGATGCTGGGCGTGGTGGCTCACGCCTGTAATCCCAGCACTTTGGGAGGCCGAGGCGGGCGGATCATGAGGTCAGGAGATCGAGACCATCCTGGCTAACACTGTGAAATCCCGTCTCTACTAAAAATACAAAAAATTAGCCGGGCGTGGTGGCGGGCGCCTGTAGTCCCAGCTACTTGGGAGGCTGAGGCAGGAGAATGGCGTGAACCCGGGAGGCGGAGCTTGCAGTGAGCCAAGATCGCGCCACTGCACTCCAGCCTGGGCGACAGAGAGAGACTCCATCTCGAAAAAATAAATAAATAAGAAAAAAGAAATGCTCTTTAAAATAAACCTGTTCTATGACAGCCTATCATCTATAGAAGAAAGTCTAGAAGTCAAAAATTATCATCTATAGGAGAAAGTCTAGAAGTCAAAAAACAGCCCTTCACAATCTGACTTCGACCTGTATTTCCAGCATATCTATCTCCCACAATTCTAACCAAACCAGACTTTTATTTATTTTAAACATACCAGCGCCTCCGTTTTCATGCCACTGTGTTAAGACTTTGACTTCTCTGCCTAGAAAATTCCTACTTATCCTTCAAACTCTAATTCAAATTACAAGTCCTTTATGCCACCTTATCTGATGCCCCTGGACAAAACTGTATTCACACAGCACTTTTTAAAAATGTTTCATTTACTTTAAGAAGAGGTCTCGCTGTGTTGCCCAGGCTGGTCTCAATGTCCTGTGCTGAAGGAATCCTCCCACCTCAGTCTTCTGAGTAGCTAGAACTACAGATGCATGTCACTGTGCCTGTCTCCCAATAGCATTTTGTACATATCTCTATTAATGCATTTGTCATATCACCTCAAATTTGAATGCTTAACTTTCCTTTTCACCTCCTAGAACCAGAACCTAGTTCACAGTACATGGTAAATAAAATTTTTAAGTTTTGGTACCTAATGAATTAAAATTATTTTTTAGGAACTCAGCAATACAAAATGACTAGCTAGCTAAAAGGTCCATACAGTCGCGGTTTTAACAAGTTACGAAATTTGAATATTTAAAAGGAATAAAGTTCACTTCCAGATAAACTAGAACAAAGGTTCTTATGGATTGAATTCACTCATCAGAATCTTTTTAAGAAAAGATGGACAGGCCAGCAGAAGTGGCTCTCACCTGCAATCCCAACACTTAGGGAGGCTGAGGCAGGCAGATCCCCTGAGGTCAGGAGTTCAAGACCAGCTTGGCCAACATGGCAAAACTCCGTCTCTACTAAAAATACAAACATTAGCCGGGCACAGTGGTGCATGCTTGTAATCCCAGCTACTCGGGAGGCTGAGACAGGAGAATCGCTTGAACCTAAGAGGTGGAGGTTGCACTGAGCCAAGATCGCGCCACTGCACTCCAGCTTGGGTGACAAGAGCAAGACTCAAACAAACAAACAAAAAAAAGAAAGAAAAGATGGACATTTAGAGTTCATTATTCAGACTACACCTGAGTAATTTGTTTGCAATAATGGTAATATGGATAATCATGTGCATAAAATCTTAACTGAGAGCTAGGGTTGCCAGAATCTAGGCCAACAGGCCCAAAGGAAAGTAGACAACAAGGACACAATTTAGTATGTTACTGCTAGAGTCAAGCATGGTAACCAGATGTCTTCAGAAATACTGTTCCTTCTAATTCAAGTCACTCCTCGATAGTAACTTACTCACTAAAAAATTATAGTGAAATTATTTTATTACTCATTCTAGATGAGTTAATATTTAGTTCCAATTGAACAAAATCAAACACAATTACATTCACACATACAGTTAACTTATTTCTCTCCCAGTACGTAATTTATGACAGCCAAGCTAACAACATGCAGGATAGCCTATAGTTTCTGGTATTTAATAAACACAAAAGAGGGCCAGGCGTGATGGCTCACACCTGTAATCCCAGCACTTTGTGAGGCCAAGGCGGGCAGATCACCTGAGGTCAGGAGTTGGAGACCAGCCTGGCCAACATGGTGAAACCCCATCTCTACTAAAAATATAAAAATTAGCCAGGCATGGTGGTACATATCTATAATCCCAGTTAGTCAGGAGGCTGAGACAGGAGAATCACTTGAACCTAGAGGCCGAAATCGTGCCATTGCACTCCAGCCTGGGCAACAGAGCCAGACTCTGTCTCAAAAAAATAATAATAATGATAATAAAATTAATACAAAAGAATACATAGTGATCCTTCAAATATTTATTGAATTAACTGCACTCACCTCTACCTATTTTATTTGAAAAGTTACTTTTACCTGTAAAGAAAATGTCATTTCACATAGCTTCATGTTTTTTTTTTTTTTTTTTGAGACGGAGTCTTGTTCTGTCGCCCAGGCTGGAATGCAGTGGCCGGATCTCAGCTCACTGCAAGCTCCGCCTCCTGGGTTTTCACCATTCTCCTGCCTCAGCCTCCCGAGTAGCTGGGACTACAGGCGCCCGCAAAAGCTTCATGTTTTAAGAAGTTTAACTAGTGGCTTTTTCCCCTATTATCCCACATATAAATTTACCTATATGCTACAGCTTTGGGCAAGATCTGCCTCTTATTTACTCTCAAACTCCACTTAACCCCAATCTTCTTTCTTCCAAACTCCCATCTACTCACAAACTTTCATGATCTTCAGGTTCTCCAAAGGACCTACTGCCTCCAACTCATTTTCATTACTATCAGTAAATGATTTTTCAGAGGTAAGCAAATCAGAGTTAGGGATACTACAATGTCATACATGGCAACCTTTTATATAAACTATACCTTTAAATCAAATGTCAACTTTCCATTCCTACTAACATAAAATTAAAACCAACTCAACTACTTCTATGTGTTACCCATTCAGGCAGTCACAGACCTGCATTATTATTTGTGTAGTATTTCTCCATTACCTAGGCTGAGAATTCTCCTCATACATTCTTTCTTTTCCCTCCTTGAAGAGGCTTATGGTTTGCTTAGTTTTCTTCATCAAATTCTCCATGAATACCCTAAAATACTCATTTTCTCCAAGTGTCTCCATCTTCCCCTCATATCTTGACAAGATAGTACGGAGATGCTGGTAGGTATCTGGCAGCAGGTCTAAGATATAAGGTGGGCTATTCTTTAGCGCCAGCTTTGGGTTCTGACACAACCGCACCACCTGCAACAAATGAAAAAGAAGGGCTATTACTTGGAGAATTTTAAGGACAGCTCCCTTTTTTAAGTTTAAGAAAGTGATGATATATGTGCTGTTTTGCAAAATATGAAAAATACATGAGAATATAAGAAACAGATCCATAACCCCATTGCCCACAGGCAATCATCTGAAAATTTTTAGTGGTCCCCCAGAAGAATGTGTTTTTAAATCCCTTTGAGAGACTAATGGTACAGATAACACACAGACCAAACAACTAGGGGAAAACATCCACATAAATGCCTAAAACATGCCAGATGAAATACGGCAAATTACTTTTAAATATACTGCTAATCCCCACAATATTTTTATTTATTTATTTATCTGAGACAGGGTCTCACGGTTGGAGTGGAGTGGAGCAATCACGGCTCAGTGCAGCCTCAAATCCCCAGGCTCAGGTGATCCTCCCACTTCAGCCTCCTGGGTAGCTGGGACTACAGTCATGCGTAACCACACCCACCTAATTGTTTTTATTGTAGAGACATGTTGCCCAGGCTAGTCCCAAACTCCTAGGCTCAAACGATGCCAACTGCCTCAGCCTCCCAAAATGCTGGGATTATAGGCATGAGCCACTGTGTCCAGCCTGACCCCTATAATAGACTAAAGAAAATTCCCAGGGACGGAAATAAAGGACATGACTGCCCTGGGAGGTAAATCTCTGTAATCTAGGGGATTACAGAGTTTTGTCTGTTTTTTGAGACAGAGTTTTGCTCTTGTTGCCCAGGCTGGAGTGCAATGGTGTGATCTTGGCTAACCGCAACCTCCACCTCCTGGGTTCAAGCGATTCTCCTGCCTCAGCCTCCCCAGTAGCTGGGATTACAGGCATGTACCACCATGCCCGGCTAATTTTGTATTTTTGGTAGACACAGGGTTTCTCCATGTTGGTCAGCCTGGTCTCAAACTCCTGACCTCATAATCCACCCGCCTCAGCCTCCCAAAGTGCTGGGATTACAGGCGTGAGCCATTGCGCCCAGACCTTTGTTTGTTTTTTGTTTTTGAGATGGAGTTTTGCTCTTTTTGCCCAGACAGGAGTGCAATGGCACAATCTCAGCTCACTGCAGCCGCCGCCTCCAAGGTTCAAGTGATTCTCCTGTTTCAGCCTCCCAAGTAGCTGGGATTACAGACACCTGCCATCACATCCAGCTAATTTTAGTATTTTTAGCAGAGATGGGGTTTCGCCATGTTGGCCAGGCTGGTCTCAAATGCCTGACCTTAGGTGATCCGCCTGCCTCGGCCTTCCAAAGTGCTGGGATTACTAGGGTTTGAGTTTTAACAACCGCTTGAGGAACAGGAACAGACAGGTCTTGGACCCAGCAAAGCCTGGAGCTGAGAGTCCTACAGTTAGACTCTCAGAATTTGTCTGATAATTCTTCAGCCCATCTTTTACTTTCAACTTTTCTGAGTTATGTTTTAAGTGTTTCTTTTAAAGATCATAAAGACAGATTTTAAAAATCCAATGTAACAATCATTGTTTTCTAACTGGTAAGTTTAGTCCATTTTGTGTTTGTCCAACAAATAAATTTGGATTTCTTCCTAACATCTTGTTTGTGCTCTCTATTTACACGGACTTTTCTGTGTCTGGAAAAGACAAACTATTGGAACAGAAAGTCCAGAAACAGACTCACACATGCACATAAGGAAATTCAGTATCAGCAGTGAACATTAAAAATCAAGAATACAAGAGAAAAACTACTGAAAACTTTGCTCTCCATATGGAAAAAAACAAAACTAGATCCCTTACACATTACATGAAAATAAATTTCTCACAGCTTTCCTCAACTTCCCAAATTTGTCATAATTTCTTACACTGTCTTGATAATAATTCTATGTCTTCTAGTTTTTCTAGTTGTTAGCAGTATATTTGGTTCAAAACAACCTAAGCTAACATTAATGGAAGCACATGTTCTCGTTTTTATTTCACATTTAAAAATAGCTATTTTCTTGTGTCACCAAAAGCTCATTATAAACTTTTTTGAGATATTTAAATAATTCTAGTCTATGGATAGACAATAACATATCTTAACCATCTCCCCCCAGCTTTGTTTTAACATTTATTTTGTTTTCAAGTCTTTACTACTGCAACATCACAGTGATGAACAGGCTTGGGCATTTCAGTCTTCTATACATCAGATTATTTCCTTAGGATAAATTCCCATTTAATAACTAATGATCAAGAATTCTTCAAAAATTAGCCGGATATGGTGGCACATGCCTGTAATTCCAGCTACTCGGGAGGCTGAGGCAGGAGAATCACTTGAACCTGGGAGGTGGAAGTTGCAGTGAGTCAAGACCATGCCACTGCACTCCAGCCTGGGCAACAGCAAGATTCTATCTCAAAAGAAAAAAAAAAAAAAAAAAAAAAAGAACTCTTGAAATAATATGAAAATTGTAAAACTAAGATACGTCATTCTCAATACAACATTTCTTGAACTCTTGTTTTCTTAAGTTTTTTTTTTTGGTTTTTTTTTTTTTTTTTGGTTTTTTTTTGAGAGCCTCACTCTGTCACTCAGGCTAGAGTACAGTGGTTCAATCATAGCTCACTGCAACCTCGAACTCCTGGATTCAAGCAATCCTCCTGCCTAAGCTGCCCGAATAGCTGGGATTAAAGGCTCATGCCACCACATCCAGTTAGCCCCATATATAAGCCTAGCACATAAAGACAAGCCGAATCAACAAAAAACATTTGGTTCATGAATATTTTCACAGCATTTTAGAAAGCTCTTCTTCCTATCAAGTGTTTAAGTCAAAAGGGAAGAACATGGCCAGGGAAAAAAGACTCCACCTCACAAGATAACTATATTCTAAGTACAACAGAGTTAATAACTCATATTAATAAAACAAATACAGACAGTTCCCAGTTTACAAGTGCTACATTCCAAAAGTCAGTCAGGTAGTTATAAACAATACATTTTACAATAAAAATATTAAAATTGTAGGTTCCTATGTTAGTCTGTGGAAAGAGGTGGGGGAGACTGACACTGTAACTACAGATTAATATCCAGCAAAAACTGAAAACTAAACATAGTTCATATTAAGAAACATCCAGAAGAGAAAAGGAGGTAAGTGATAACTGGTCAACATGGTGAAACCCTGCCTCTATTAAAAATTACAAAAAAATTAGCCAGGCATGCTGGCAGGCACCTGTAATCCCAGCTACTCGGGAGGCTGAAGCAGGAGAATCACTTGAACCCAGAGGCAAAGGTTGCAGTGAGCCAAGACCACGCCACTGCACTACAGCCTGGGGGACAAGAGTGAAACCACATCTCCAAAAAAAAAAAAAGAGAGAGAGAGAGAGAAGGAATTAGCTAGGAGTGGTGGTGGTATGGGTGTAAGTCTCGGCTACTCCAGAGGCTGAAGCAGAAGGATTGCTTGAGTGAGTCCAAGAGTCTGAGGCTGCAGTGTGCTATGATCATGCCTGTGAATAGCCACTGCACTCCAGCCTGGGCCACACGGCAAGACCTTGTCCCTATTTCCTTTTTTTTTTTTTTTTTGAGATGGAGTTTTGCTCTTGTCGCCCACGCTGGAGTGCAATGGCGTGATCTCAGCTCACCACAACCTCCACTTCTCAGGTTCAAGTGATTCTCCTGGCTCAGCCTCCCAAGTGGCTGGGATTACAGGCGTGCGCCACCATGCCTGATTAATTTTTGTATTTTTAGTAGAGACAGGGTTTCGCCATGTTGGCCAGGCTGGTGTCAAACTCCTGAACTCAGGTGATCCGCCCGCCTTGGCCTCCCAAAATGCTTTGTGTCTATTTCTAAACAATTAAAATTCAGCCTGGGCAACATTGTGAAACCCCATCTCCACAAAAACATACAAAAAAATTAGGTAGGCGTGGTGATGGGCGCCTGTAGTACCAGTTACTCAGGAGGCTGAAGTGGGAGGACCGCTTGAGGTGGAGGTTGCAGTCAGTCAAGATCACACCACCATATTCCAGCCTGGGAGACAGAATGAGACTCTGTCTCAAAAAAAAAATTAAAAAAATATATTTTACAACAAGAAGACACCTCCTAGAACAGGAAAAAGAAAGAGTGAGCATAGGTTCAGACAGAGACCAATTTTGTACATATGGAGGCTGTAAGTTAAAGGTTGTACCAGTTTTATTTTTCTCAACGTACTCATTCAAAAAATGTGTCAGGCACAAGGACACAGAAGTAGAAAGACAAGGTATCTGAATGTGAGAGGAATCAAGCAATAAAACAATAAAAATGAAGTCAACAAGAAAATTATAAGGTTTGCTGGGCGCGGTGGCTTACACCTGTAATCCCAGCACTTTGCGAGGCCGAGGCAGGTGGATCACCTGAGGTCAGGAGTTCGAGACCAGCCTGACCAACATGGCAAAACCCCGTCTCTAATAAAAATACAAAATTAGCCAGGTGTGTTGGCCCACACCTGTAATCCCAGCTACTTGGGAAGCTGAGGCAGGAGAATCGCTTGAACCCGGGAAGCGGAGGTTGCAGTGAGCCAAGATAGCACTGTTGCACTCCAGCCTGGGCAACAAGAGCAAAACTCCGTCTAATTAAAAAAAAAAAAAGAAAATTATAAGATTCGCTACAGAATTAAAATAGGCTAATATGATAAGAGAGTGCTGGGTGACTAGTAGATAAAGCTTTTCTGATGCAACAGCGACATTTAGGCTAAGAGCTGAAATTAAGAGAAAAAAGCAAGCTACAGCAGAACAGTAGCTCAAAAAGAGGGAACAACCACAGATGTTCCTCAATTTACAATGGAGTTACATTCCAGTAAACCTATCCTAAGTTGAAGATATAAGTCAATAGTATATTTAATATACTTAGCCTACCAAACATCATAGCTTAGCCTAGCCTACCTTAAACATGCTCATAACACAGTAGCCTAGAGTTGGGCAAAATCATCTAACACAAAGCCTACTTTATTATAAAGTGCTGAATAACTCGTGTAATTTATTGAATACTGCACTAAAAGTGAAAAACAGAATACTTATATGGATATTTAAAGTGTAGTTTCCACTGAATAGCCATCACTTTTGCACCATCATTAAGTCGAAAAATCCCAAATCAAACCATTGTACCATCAAACCATTGTACTTCGATGGTCTTAAAGTGGGAAGAGGTTGAGATTTGTTTGTAGAAAGGTCAGTGAGATTAAAGCATAGTGAACAAGGTGGAGAAGGTAATGAGAGAGATTTGTGGAACAGGTAAGGAAGTCACCAAAGAGACATTGTGCTAAAGCCTAAACTGTAAGTTTTTAACTTTTCAATTAAATTTTTAAAAGACTAAATAATGTTTTAGTATTTTGACCAGATTTAATCAAACAGCCATATCAAAATGTCTTGCTTCAGGCAGGGCGTGGTGGCGCATGCCTGTGGGGCAGGCAGATCACTTGAGGTCAGGAGTTCAAGACCAGTCTGGTCAACATGGTGAAACCCCGTCTCTACTAAAAATGTGAAAATTAGCCAGGCAGGGTGGCACACACCTGTAGTCCCAGCTAACTCGGGAGGCTGAGGCAGGAGAATCGCTTGAACCCAGAAGGAGAAGGTTGCAGTGAGTTGAGACATGCCACTGCACTCCAGCCTGGGCGACCACAGACTCCATTTCAAAAAAAAACAAAACAAAACAAACAAACAAACAAAAAAGGTCCTGTTTCAGTCGTTTGAGTAAATTTCTTAACCTCTGAAACTCAGTTTTTATCCACAAAATCAAAGATAATGCCTCATAATAAAATTTGCATAAAAGGATTGCATAGTTTCCAAAAAAATCGCATTCAATAAATGTTAGTTCCCCTCCTCATTTCCATACCATCTGACTGGCTTATATGCAGTGGAGGCAAGAATTACCTACTAAAGACAGAATGGTGGACCTCATATCACCCTTTAAAGATTCCCAGAATCTGGTAGCATTAGTCCTATCATTCGGGCCCATGACACAACTACTTTCCCAGTCCTGCATGGTCTCTGGTAACCAAGAAATAGAGAAAAGGCAGCAGGCAACACAAGAACTGGGTGACCAACAATCTGCAAAAGCTACAGAATCCACCCCTTTAAAGGTTCAAACCAAGTACCAAGTACCAAGTACAGCTCCCAGTAAAAATATTTAGGCCATGCCGGGCACAGTGGCTCACGCCTGTATTCCCAGCACTTTGGGAGGCCAAGGTCGGCGGATCACGGGGTCAGGAGATCAAGACCATCCTGGCTAACACGGTGAAACCCCGTCCCTACTAAAAAATACAAAAAACTAGCCGGGCAAGGTGGCGGGTGCCTGTAGTCCCAGTTACTCAGGAGGCTGAGGCAGGAGAATGGCGTGATCCCGGGAGACGGAGCTTGCAGTGAGCTGAGATCGCGCCAGTGCACTCCAGCCTGGGCGACAGAGCGAGACTCCGTCTCAAAAAAAAAAAAAAAGAAAAGAAAAAAGAAAATATTTAGGCCAGACACGTGTAATCCCAGCACTTTGGGATTACCTGAGGTCAGGAGTTTGAGACCAGCCTGGCCGACATGTGAAAAACCCCATCTCTATTAAAAATACAAAAAATTAGCCGGGCGTGGTGGGACACGCCTATAATCCTAGCTACTCGGGAGGCTGAGGCAGAAGAATCGGTTGAACCTGGGAGGCAGAGGTTGCAGTGATCTACCATGGTACAAGGTAGTACCATTGTACTCTAGGATGGGCAACAAGAACAAAACTCTGTCTCAAAAAAAAAAAAAGAAAAGAAAAGAAAATATTTATATTGGCTGGATACAGTGTCTTACATCTGTAACCCCAGAATTTTGGGAGGCTGAGGCTGAGGCGGGCAGTTCGCTTGAGCCTAGGAGTTCAAGACTAGCCTGGACAACATGGCAAAACCCCATCTCTACAAAAAATACAAAAAATTAGCTGGATGGCCGGGCGCGGTGGCTCAAGCCTGTAATCCCAGCACTTTGGGAGGCCGAGACGGGCGGATCACGAGGTCAGGAGATCGAGACCATCCTGGCTAACACGGTGAAACCCCGTCTCTACTAAAAAATACAAAAAAAACTAGCCGGGCGAGATGGCGGGCGCCTGTAGTCCCAGCTACTCGGGAGGCTGAGGCAGGAGAATGGCGTAAACCCGGGAGGCGGAGCTTGCAGTGAGCTGAGATCCGGCCACTGCACTCCAGCCTGGGCGACAGAGCAAGACTCCGTCTCAAAAAAAAAAAAAAAAAAAAAAAAAATTAGCTGGATGTGGTGCACGTACCCTAGTCCCAACTACCTGGGATGCTGAGGTGAGAAGATCAGTTGAGCCTAGGAGGTTGAGGCTGCAGTGAACCAAGATTGCATCACCGCACTCCAGCCTGTAGGACAGAATGAGACCCTGACTCAAAACAAAAACAAAACATAAGGCCAGGCACTGCAGCTCACACTTGTAATCCCAACACTTTGGGAGGCCAAGGCGAATGGATCACCTGACGTCAGGAGTTGGAGACCAGCCTGACCAACATGGTGAAACCCTGTCTCTCCTAAAAATACAAAAATTAGCCAGATGTGGTGGCACGCACCTGTAGTCCCAGCTACTGGGGAGGCTGAGACAGGAGAATTGCATGAATCCGGGAGGTGGAGGTTACAGTGATCCAAGATCACGCCACTGCACTCCAGCCTGAGCAACAGAGCGAGACTCTGTCTCAAATACACACATACATAAACACACACACAAAACACACACACACACACACACACACACTTATATCAAAGAGTTTAGGACAAAACGAAGTACTTGCCTAATGTCTCTGAAAAACAGGTATACAGTTGACCCTTCAACAACACGGGTTTGAAAGCGTGGGTCTGCTTATACAAAGTCTTTTTTCCAATAAAAGTTTGACCAAATGTGCCTGCCCTCTTGCCTCCCCCTCCACCTCTTCCATCTATTCCGTCTCTGCCACCTGAGACAGCAGCCAACCCCTCCTTCTCCTACTCAACATGAAGACAAAGAGGATGAAGACCTTTACGAAGATCCACTTCCACTTAATGAATCGTAAATATTTTAGCTTCCTTATGATTTTTTCAATGTTTTCTTCTGTAGTCCCAGCTACTCGGGAGGCTGAGGCAGGAGAATCGCTTGAACCCGGGAGGCAGAGGTTGCAGTGGGCCAAGGTCACGCCACTGCACTCCAGCCTGGTGACAGAGCGAGACTCCATCTCAAACAAACAAACAAACAAACAAAAAATACAAAAAATAATGTTTTCTTTAATCTGGCTTACTTCATTGGAAGAACATAGGATACAACACATATATGTACAAAATACGTGTTAATAAGCTGTTTTATGTTATCAATAAGGCTTCTAATCAAGAGCAGGCTATTACTGGCTAACTTTTGGCGGGGGAGTCAAAAGTTATGTGTGACTTTCGATGGGGGGGCAGGGGCTGGAGGTAATGAGGGGGATGGGATGTGGGGTGATCTGTGCCCCTAACCTCCTGGCTGTTCTAGGGTCAACTGCACATCCCTTCAACAATAACAAAAAACTAAACTAAAACCTTTATCATATGCAATCAACAAATGTTCATGACAATGGATCAGCCCTCACAACATACTACAAAATGTTTCCAAAACACTTCATGAATTAGTATTTTTAAACTAGTACCATGTGCCTTCCACAAGTGTTATCTGTCCTTCTTTAGCATGTAACCTCTTAAAGTTCATTTGCATATTAAATGTCTGGTTTTCTCAAGATCTTCTGAAAATGAATCATCATGACCAGGGAAATCAGCACTGCACTAACTCTTAAGTCTTCAACCATGGAACACTAACACAGACCTCAAAGAATATAAAGGTAGGCCTACTCTTTTTTTATTTTTTCTTCATCTTTTAAGAGACAGAGTCTCAAAAAATAAAAATTGCCAGGCGTGGTGGCTCACACCTGTAATCCCAGCACTTTGGGAGGCTGCAGCGGGCAGATCACGAGGTCAGGAGATCGAGACCAGCCTGACCAACATGGTGAAATCCCATCTCTACTAAAAATACAAAAACTAGCTGAGTGCAGTGGCACATGCCTGTAGTCCCAGCTACTCAGGAGGCTGAGGCAGGAGAATCACTTGAACCTGGGAGGCAGAAGTTGCAGTGAGCCAAGATCACACCACTGCACTCCAGCCTGGCGACAGAGAGAGACTCTGTTTCAAAATAAATAAATAAATAAATAAATAAATAAATAAATAAATAAAATATAAATAAACAATAAAAATTTTAGGCCAGGTGCGGTGGCTCACGCCTGTAATCCCAGCACCTTGGGAGGCCAAGGCAGGCAGATCACTTGAGGTCAGGAGTTCGAGAACAGCCTGGCCAACATGGTGAAAGCCCGTCTCTACTAAAAATACAAAACTTAGCTGGGTGTGGTGGCAGGCACCTGTAACCCCAACAACTGGGGAGGCTGAGACAGGAGAATCACTTCAACCTGGGAGATGGAGTTTGCAGTGAGCAGAGATCAGGCCACTGCACTCTGGCCTGGGTGACAGAGCAAGACTCTGTCTTAAAATAAAATAACATAACGTAAAATAAAATAAAATAAAGTAAAATAAAATAAAAAACAAAAATTTTAAAAGGGCCAGGCATGGTGGCTCATGCCTGTAATCCCAGCACTTTGGAAGGCTGAGATGGGAGGATGGCTTGAACCTAAGAGTTTGAGACCAGCTGAGAAAGATGGCAAGACCTTTTTTTTTATCTTAAAAAAAAAAGGAAGGGTGTGGGGTGGTTTGCTCTGTCACCCAGGCTGGAGTACAATGGCATGATCATACCTCAAATGCAGCTTTGAACTCCTGGACTCAAGAGACATTCCCAACTAGACCTCCCAAAAAGATAGGACTACAGGTACACGCAACCACACCTGCATAATTTTTTTAAACTATTTTTTGCAGTGATAGAGCCTCACTATGTTACCAAGGCTGGTCTCGAACTCCTAGCCTCAAGAGATCCTGCCTCCTGGCATCCCAAAACGCTGGAATTATATACAGGCAAAAGCCACCATGCCTGGCCATGCTGTTGATACTCTTGAAATTAACATTCTTTGGAAAGGGAAAAAAGTCCTTATTATGTATAACCTCTCAAAAAAAAAAAAAAAAAAATGGTTCCCAAAGGCTCTGTGTGAATAATTCAACTCGATAGTTAACAAACATCAAAAACCCAAACCATCTGCCTGTATTATTTAGTGAATTGTAAACTGGCAGTCACAGTTAACCTTCAAAGAACATGAACCCCAAGCTTAAAAAAATTCACCAAAAAATTTCTGAAAGATAAAAATATTTTCCTGCTTAGTCTGTCCTCCATTTGGCCAACTTTATTTTGCATTCCAAATCCTGCAGTGGCAAAAATGGCTGCCTTTTGTTTACTTCTGCCTGTACATTTACAGCATCACTCAGAACAATGTTAAAAAGAAACGTGCTTAGCTCTGGAAAAACCAACAGTATCCTTGTACAGCTGCCATGCACTCCATTCATAATAGCTTTCTCACTGGCCTAGCTCCTCCCTTTGCTTCTACCAAGACTCAATGGTCAACAGAAAAAATTTGGAAAGTGTTATGATCACAATAAAGAGGAATAAAACTATGCTTGAAAACTGCTAAACTTTTAAAAAGCACAAAATTATAGAGAACAACAATGCCTAGGCCTAATGCTGTTGTGAATACAGAATATTTTCTAACACTAAGGAATTTGCATTTTTAATTAGGCAGAAAACCATAAGCATACAAGTCTAAAATAACTTAAATATTTTTTATCTCTAAAGACTCCAACTTATTGATAGAAGCATTTTTCATTTTCATTTCAATGTTTTCCCATGTTAAAAATGAATAGTTTTATGCTACAAAAACAAGTATTCAATATGTGGAGCTCTATGTGTAAAATGTCATTATACTTTACAAGGATGAATATTAACCTCCTGTCAAGAGGAGAGGAGGACACCAGAGCACAAGTCCAGAGACCTGGGCTCAAGTCTGGTGACACTGGCTACGCAACCTCAAGCAAATTATTTGCCCTTCTGGGTCTCAATTTCTGTCTCTGTAAATGAAAGAGTTAGATCAATTTATTTCCAAAGTCTCTTAAAGCTTCAAATTTTAAAAACTCCATCTCAGAAACCTGAAGAGGTTTAACAAGTATAAACATATAGTGACGCTTTTTTAAACGAAAACTCATGACTGTTTTTCAAAGACAAATCAGAAACCTATCCTTTTTTGTTTTTGGTTTAATTTTTAAATAAAAATAGAGGTGGGGTCTCACTATGTTGCCTAGACTGGTCTTGAACTCCTAGGCTTAAGCAATCCGCCCAACTCAACCTTGCAAAGTGTTGGCATTACAGGCATGTGCCACGGTGCCTGGCCAGAAACCTATATCTTTTTTTTTTTTTTTTTTTGAGATGGAATCTCACTCTGTCACCCAGGCTAGAATGCAGTGGTGTGATATCAGCTCACTGCAGCCCCCATCTCCCAGGTTAAAGCAATTCTCTGCCTCAGTCTCCCAAGTAGCTGAGACTACAGGTGTGCACTACTACGCCCGGCTAATTTTTGTATTTTTAGTAGACAGGGTTTCACATGTTGGACAAGCTGGTCTTGAATTCCTGGCCTCAAGTGATCGCCCACCCCGGCCTCCCAAAGTGCTGGGATTACAGGCATAAGCCGCTGCATCCAGCCACCTATACTTTTTTTAACAAACATATTTTAAAGTCAACCAATTATAGGAGAAAAAAAAGTGTCATCACTAGACAATAGCCCCATCATTAGACAATAATTTGAAAAACACCTTACTTGTAATTACTATTCTCAATTTTTGATTTCTCAAAACTCCATTCAGGTTCTTGAATTGTAATTACTACGTAACACTTCTCAAATACCACCCAACAGCATTTACTAAAAACACCATGCCACTTATAATTCATTACCAGTCTCATTACTTTCGCTTACCACATCAACTGCAGAAAAAACACATTCAGTACAATGTATGTTCTGACAGCTTAACCATGCAGTTTTTATATATATATATTTTATTTTTATTTTTTTGAGACAGGGTCTCACTCTGTCACCCACACTGGAACGCAGTGGCGCCATCACAGCTCACTCAGCCTGGGCCTCCTAGGCTCAAGTGATGCTCCTCCCTCAGCCTCCCCAGTAGCTGAGACTATAGGCATGTGCCACATCTGGTTAATATTTTTTCAGACACAGGGTCTTGCTATGTTATCCAGGCTGGTCTTAAAATCCTGGCCTCAAGTGATCCTACCACTGTAATCTCTCAAAATGCTGGGATTACAGGAATGACCCACTGCACCCAGCCAGTTCCACTTTTAAAAGGCAAAAATGGGCCAGGTGTGGTGGCTCACGCCTGTAATTCCAACACTTTGGGAGGCCGAGGCAGGCGGATCACTTGAGGTCAGGAGTTGGAGACCAGCCTGCCCAACATGGTGAAACCCCATCTCTACTAAAAATACAAAAATAACTCCGCATGGCCAGGCACAGTGGCTGACGCCTGTAATCCCCACACTTTGGGAGGCAGAGGCGGGTGGATCACAAGGAGTTCGAGACCAGCCTGGCCAACATGGTGAAATCCCATCTCTACTAAAATTACAAAAATTACAAAAATTAGCCGGGCGTGGTGGCACATGCCTATAATCCCAGCTACTCAGGTGGCTGAGGCAGGAGAATGGCTTGAACCCAGGAGGCAGAGGTTGCAGTGAGCCAAGATCGTGCCGTTGCACTCCAGTCTGGGTGACAGAGAGATTCTGTCTTAAAAAAAAAAAAAAAAATTAACCAGGTGAGGTGGTGCCCACCTATAATCCCAGCTACTTGAAAGGCTGAGGCAGGAGAATCACTTGAACCCAGGAGGCAGAGGTTGCAGTGAGCCAAGATGACGCCACTGCACTCCAGCATGGGCGAAAGAGTGAGACTCTGTCTCAAAAAAAAAAATGCAAAAACATTTATTTGTCCAGAGTTATCGATGCAACTTCAAACCAAATACTTGGCATGAACTAGAGATCACAGTGGTCCTCCTTTATGTTAGATGCATTCCAAGACCCTGGGTGGTTGCCTCAAATCAAGAATACCAAACCCAAGTGCGCCAAGCAGAGCACGTTTCTGTGCATGTCTTCCATCCACAAATTTAACACTTTTTCCATCTTAACTAAGCACTTATCATATACCAGGGCCATGAAGTATGACAGCAAGCCTAGTATGAATTTTTTTGTTGTTGTTGAGACAGAGTCTCACTCTGTGCCCAGGCTGGAGTGCAGCAACACTATCTCGGCTCACTGCCACCTCTGCCTCCTGGGTTCAAGCAATTCTCCTGCCTTAGCCTCCTCCCGAGTAGATGGGATTACAGAAGCCTGCCTCCATACCCGGCTAATTTTTGTATTTTTTAGTAGAGACAGGGTTTCACCATGTTGGCCAGGCTGGTCTCCAACTCCTGACCTCAAGTGATGCACCTGCCTCAGCCTCCCGCAGTGCTGAAATTACAGGTGTGTGACACCACGTCCAGCCCTAGTAAAAGTTTCTTTTTGCTTCTTCAAAATTTTGTTTTAAAAAAGGGTTTCACCATGTGCCCAGGCTGGTCTCGAACTCCTGGACACAAGTGATACACCCACCTTGGCCTCCCAAAGTGCTGGGATTACAGGCATGAGCCACTGAGCCCAGCCCCTTCTTCACAATTTCATGAGTAGAAGATTCATTCTTACTGTACATCTTAGTAACCTCAGAATATGATTTTTTTCTTAACAACTTTCACCTGTTCACTTAAAGGAGGCACTTTCTGGTTTTTCTCTGGATATCTAAAATGCCAGCATCATTACTCTTATGCTTTGGGGGTCATTAAGTAAAATAAGGGTGACTCAAATACAAGCACTGCAAGACCAAAACAGTTGATCTGAGAATCAAGATGGTTACTAGGCGACTAACAGGTTGGTAGTGTAGACGGTGTGGCTACACTACTATATCCACAGTATGTATCCACACTGCATAAAGGGATGATTTATGCCCAGGACACCAGCAGCACAAGATTGTAAGATTTCATCTCGTTACTCAGAACAGCACACAATTTAAAACTTCTGGATTGTTTATTTCTGGAATTTTCCATTTAATATTTTCAAACCACAGGTAACTGAAACTGCAGGAAGCAAACTAGGGATAGGAAAGGACAACTGTAAATGTTTTAGCATCACTTTTAGACGCCATATACTAATTAAGACACAATTGTGCTTAAGGGTATTACATAAGAGCCTGACTGGTCTAAAGTTCCTCCCCATTCCCTTTTTTGCCTCCTCAGAGATTAATGGTTTGCCTCATGAGCCCCATAGACTCTATTGCATAGAGGGTTCCCAGAGCCCTCTATGTACCTTCAGCTGTATCACACAAATTGTTAAGTGTGAGTGCCGGGTCATCTTTAACTCCCCAGCAACTACTACATTTATGTTAAGTGTCACTGTGGAAAAGTGTCAACATAATTTTCACTTGAGGTAACTAAGAATCAGCTGCTTTTCCTTTTTCCTTTTCTTTATTTAGAGACAGGGTCTCACTCTGTTGCCCAAGCTGATACACAGTAGCAGGATTATAGCTTACTACAGCCTCAAACTCCTGGGTGATCTTCCCACCTTAGCCTCCTGAGTATCTGGGACTAAAGCAACTCACCACTAGGCCCAAATAATTTTTTTATTTTTTATTTTTGTAGAGATTCGATTCTAACTATATTGACTAGACTGGTCTCGAACTCTTGGCTTCAAGTAATCTTCCTGCCTCAGCCTTTCAAAGTGCTGGGATTACAGGTGTGAGCCACTACATCCAGCCAAAAAGTTATATTTTAAAGTACTACTTTCATAATTGAAGATCATCATAATTAAAATCTTAAACTGCCATTTCTTTAAAAAAAAAAAAAAAATCTGCTAGGCTTATCCAAAATAAAAGGAACTGTGGCATACGGCCTTCCTATATCAAGTCTGGCACCTGGGCCTGCTGCAGTGACATCTCCTGAGAGCTGATTAGGAATGCAAAATCTCTCAGGCCCCACTCCAGACCTATTCAAAGTCAGTATTTTAACAAGATCCCCTGAATTTATCTGAATTCATGATAAAGTCTGAGAAGTACTGGTTTGTAAGAAATCGCTTGACAGAGTCTGAACATCAGTTTAAGATCTACATAAAAAAACAAAAATATGGCCGGGCGCGGTGGCTCAAGCCTGTAATCCCAGCACTTTGGGAGGCCGAGACAGGCGGATCACGAGGTCAGGAGATCGAGACCATCCTGGCTAACCCGGTGAAACCCCGTCTCTACTAAAAAAATACAAAAAACTAGCCGGGCGAGGTGGCGGGCGCCTGTAGTCCCAGCTACTCGGGAGGCTGAGGCAGGAGAATGGCGTGAACCCGGGAGGCGGAGCTTGCAGTGAGCAGAGATCTGGCCACTGCACTCCAGCCTGGGCGACAGAGCGAGACTCCGTCTCAAAAAAAAAAAAAAAAAAAAATATGGGCTGCACACGGTGGCTCACGCCTGTAATCCCAGCACTTTGGGAGGCCGAGCCAGGCAGATCATGAGGTCAAGAGATCGAGACCATCCTGGCCAGTATGGTGAAACACCGTCTCTACTAAAAATACAAAAATTAGCCGGGCGTGATGGCGAGCGCCTGTAGTCCCAGCTTACTCGGGAGGCTGAGGCAGGAGAATCGCTTGAACCCGGGAGGCGGAGGTTGCAGTGAGCCGAGATCGCACCACTGCACTCCAGCCTGGCAACAGAGCAAGACTCCATCTCAAAAAATAAATAAATAAAATAAAATAAAATAAAAATAAATAAATACAATACAATAAGTCCAAGAAAAAAGGAAGCAGAAATTAGGATCCCATCCCCACTCAATGAAGCACCAATGAATTGGCCTCATTTTAGTCCTTCCTCCATGCCAGATTCAAGCCACAGGGAAGGCAGCAAACAGTGGTGGTTGTGAGAAGGTGCCCAGGCAGGGGATGCTGTCACACACGACTCACTAGCCATTCCAAAAACAGCAGAGAGGGACCCAGAGTGGCTGCTTATTTCTTGTGAGAGAACCACAGGTGCACCTATGATAGTGGCATCACATCTCGCCAGTGCTTGGATCCCCAGTGGATGTGCACCACCAGTGCTATCATTAGCACCCCCTTTCCCTCCTTGCAGAAGCTGCTGCAGGAAGGAGCACTGTGGGGACAAAGCTGACGCTGGCTTTCAGGTGCTTGCCTACTCCTACCTATTTTCTTCCAGCACAAAATTTGCTAATCATGAAAATATTTCAGTGACTTGTTAAATGCCCCTTTTCTAACAATTTTTTTTTTCTTTTTTGAGACAGAGTCTAGCTCTGTCACTCAGGCTGGAGTGCAGCGACACAATCTCTGCTCACCATAGCCACCAACTCCCAAATTCAAGCAATTCTTCTGCCTCAGCCTCCCGAGTAGCTGGGATTACAGGCGCCGGCCACAACCCCCGGCTTTTTTATTTTTGCGACAGTTTCGCTCTTGTTGCCCAGGCTGGAGTGCAATGGCGTGATCTCGGCTCACAGCAACCTCCACCTCCCAGGTTTAAATGATTCTCCTGCCTCGGCCTCCCAAGCAGCTGGGATTATAGGCATGCACCACCACGCCCAGCTAATTTCTGTATTTTTAGTAGAGATGGAGCTCACCATGTTGGTCAGCCTGGGCAACACAGCCTGTGCAACATAGCAAGACGGCATCTCGAAAAAATAAAACAAAAATGTAGGCTGTTTTCAAACAAATATTCAGTCCATTTGGCTTTTAACACTCTAGGTTAATCATCAGGGAAATTATCACAGTATAAATATCATTGTATGTTTGAATATAACATTGAACTCTGCTGAAGAGGAAGACTCCAGGACCAATTTGACCATGATTTATCAGATTCATTATATGTATACTGCTGGCTAAAAACATATTAAAAATAACTTTTTTCCTATAGCAAGAATCAGCAAAAACTTCAACCAAACTCACAAAATGAAGAGAGCATACAATCTTTTTCCCTGGCCTAACCCTACTTTTATTCTACATGCCTTTCAAAATCCTATTGCTGATTACATGAAATACCCAACCGTCTCATGTTTTACATTAAGGAATTATGAAGAATCTTACATCCTTTGGGTGAGCTTTTCATAGGCATTAAAAAAAATCATGTTTTACAATAATTATATACTACCTTTATGAGGTAAACCCTCGTTTAGTAAATGTTACTTTTTTAGCGAGTTACAGAGCACTCGCTAAAAAAAAAAGAAAAATTCCCTACCAGATCCCCTCAATTAATTCGACAGAAAATGAGGGACTATGTTAAGACAAAGCCTTGGTCCTAAGGAGCTCTAACGGGGGAGAGAGAGATGTTAATAAACTGAAGCTAAAAAGTAAACTACAATCTGACCTATCTGATCAGAAAAAATAAAAAATGTAGTAGACAACATGAATTAAGTATAACTGGAAAAGTATACAAAAGCCTCTACGATCACCACCCAAAGTAACTAGCACTCACAATTTGAAGAAACACCAACCTTTTAAGTAGACAACAGATATTTCATTGAATAGTACTAGCTAAACACTATCTTACTGTCATTCAAGAGAATGTCTACTGGCCAGGCACGGTGGCTCACACCTGTAATCCCAGCACTTTGGGAGGTCACAGTGGGTGAGTCACTCGAGGCCAGGAGTTTGAGACCAGCCTGGTCAACATGGTGAAACCCCATCTCTATCAAAGTACAAAAATTAACTGGTGTGGTGGCACACGCCTGTAACCCCAACTACTTGGGAGGCCGAGGCAAGAGAATTGCTTGAACCCGGGAGGCGGAGGTGAGATCATGCCACTCACTGCATTGAACCGAGACTGTACGCCAGCCTGGGTGACAGAGAGAGACTATGTCTTTTTAAAAAAAAAAAAAAAAAAAGGCTGGGCAGGGTGGCTCACGCCTGTAATTCCAGCACTTTGGAAGGCTGAGGCAGGCGGATCACCTGAGGTCAGGAGTTCGAGACAAGCCTGACCAATATGATGAAACCCCGTCTCTACTGAAAATATAAAAATTAGCCAGCCGGGACTCAGCACGGTGGCTCATGCCTGTAATCTCAGCACTTTGGGTGGCTGAGGCAGGCGGATCACGAGGTCAGAAGATCGAGACCATCCTGGCTAACACAGTGAAACCCCATCTCTACTAAAAATACAAAAAAAATTAGCCGGGTGTAGTGGCAGGCACCTGTAGTCCCAGTTACTCAGGAGGCTGAAGCAGGAGAATGGCGTGAACTTGGGAGGTGGAGCTTGCAGTGAGCCGAGATCGTGCCACTGCACTCCAGCCTGGGTGACAGAGCAAGACTCCGTCTCAAAATAAATAAATAAATTAATTAATTAATTTTAAAAATAATGATAATTGCCGGGCGCGGTGGCTCAAGCCTGTAATCCCAGCACTTTGGGAGGCCGAGACGGGTGGATCACGAGGTCAGGAGATCGAGACCATCCTGGCTAACATGGTAAAACCCCATCTCTACTAAAAAATACAAAAAACTAGCCAGGCGAGGTGGCGGGCGCCTGTAGTCCCAGCTACTCGGGAGGCTGAGGCAGGAGAATGGCGTAAACCCGGGAGGCAGAGCTTGCAGTGAGCTGAGATCCGGCCACTGCACTCCAGCCTGGGCCACAGAGTGAGACTCCTTCTCAAAAAAAATAAAAATAAAAATAAAAATAATAATAATTAAAAAAACAGAGAATGTCTACTTCCCTCGAATGGAGGGGAATGCTGTATAAGTCAGAGGTCTATACAGCAGGTGACCTCAACAGGTCACTTTCTAAATAAATGGTTTTTGTGATTGAGACTTTGTTGTATACCTGAGAAGGTAATGTATGGAAGAACTTTTAGGACGGTGGGTAATCCACCATTCCAAGTCAGGCTCCATTATTAACTAAGTTACTTAACCACTCTGAGCCTAAATGTCTTTATATATAAAACAGGGATGATACCAACAAAGGGCTACTGCAAGAAATAAATAAGTTTTAATGTAATTAAGATAGATGCCCCCCGCCGGGCGTGGTGGCTCATGCCTGTAATCCCAGCACTTTCGGAGGCCAAGGCGGGCAGATCACAAGGTCAGGAGTTTGAGACCAGCCTGGCCAAAACAGCGAAACCCTGTCTCTACTAAAAATACAAAAATTAGTCAGGTGTGATAGCACACACCTGTAGTCCCAGCTACTCAGGAGGCTGAGGCAAGAATATCGCTTGAACCCAGGAGGCAGAGGTTGCAGTGAGCCAAGGCCATGCCACTGCACTCCAGCCTGGGCAACAGAGCGAGACTCCCTCTCAAAAAAAAAAAAAAGAAAAAAGAAAAAAGAAAAAGAAAAAAAAAAGAAAAGATGGATGCCCCCCTCCATACCTTTTCCATGCAGTTATTCCTTGGGGGCCCACAAAGCCAACTACTAGCTGGGTGCAGTGGCTTGTGACTATAATCCCAGCACTTTGGAAGGCCAAGGCAGGAGGATGGTTGAGCCCAGACGCTTAAGGATGCAGTGAGCTATGACTGTGACACTGCGCTCCAGCCTGGGCATTAGAGCAAGACTCTGTCTCTTAAGTAAAAAATAAATAAAAATAAAAATAGGCACTTGGTCTCAAGTCACCCACTTGGCCCTCTTTCAAGTGTACTAAAAAATAAATAAATAAATACCTTTCTAAAAAAATAAAAACAAGACCAAAAAACTTACAAAGTATCTACTATTATGGAAGGCTCCATAACTGGTTATTGCAGGAGATAAGCAGGTTACAGGTGCTACCCTCAAGGACTTTACAATCTTGAGAGGTTAAGATAAATACAGAAAAAATATTGACGCATTTCACACAGAGAAGATAAACTTAAGAGATCCTTATCACTTCAGACGTATTTCACCTATAGTCACATCACTTACATACAATTTGTAATGTAATCTCCTAGAGTGTAACAACTTAATACCTACCACTATGCTTGAGTGTGCAAATACAGGAAGGTAAGAAAGGGAAGGAGTTAAGTAGTAGTCCAATTAAATGCTATATACTAATTTGCAAATTCTAAGTGCATCCCACTTCCAAAATACAGGAAGTTTCCTAAGGTGCTTTTAGGAGGCACAGGAGGCAAGGTGGATAGGGTAAGGCAGGAAAAGTTAGAAGGAAGGAAATAATCATCTTTTTTTTTTTTTTTTAAGACTGAGTCTCGCTCTGTTGCCCAGGCTGGAGTGCAGTGGCCGGATCTCGGCTCACTGCAAGCTCCGCCTCCCGGGTTCATGCCATTCTCCTGCCTCAGCCTCCTGAGTAGCTGGAACTACAGGCGCCCGCCACCTCGCCCGGCTAGTTTTTTTGTATTTTTTAGTAGAGACAGGGTTTCACCGTGTTAGCCAGGATGGTCTCGATCTCCTGACCTCGTGATCCACCCGTCTCGGCCTCCCAAAGTGCTGGGATTACAGGCTTGAGCCACCGCGCCCGGCCAATAATCATCTTTTTTGGCTGGGCGCAGTGGCTCACGTCTGTAATCCCAACACTGTGGAAGGCTGACATGGGAGAATTATTTGAGCCCAAGAGAGTTTGAGACCAGCCTAGACAACATTGTCAGACTCTGTTTCTATTTTTTTCCCTTTTGTTTTTTTTGAAGCGGAGTTTTGCTCTGTCGCCCAGGCTGGAGGGCAGTAGCACGATCTCGGCTCACTGCAACCTCTGCCTCCCATAGCCATCAGGCTCAGCTAATTTTGGTAGAGACGGGGTTTCACCACGTTAGTCAGGTTGGTCTCAAACTCCTGACCTCAGGTGATCCCCCAGCCTCAGTCCCCCAAAGTGCTGGGATTACAGGCGTGAGCCACCATGCCAGGCATGACCCTGTCTCTATTTTTTAAAAAAATACTAGTTAATAATAATCAATAAAAATAAAATATATATATTATTTTCTTTCAGACTGAGTTTTGCTCTTCTTGCCCAGCCTGGAGTGCTATGATGCGATCTCGGCTCACCGCAGCCTCTGTTTCCTGAGTTCAAGCAATTCTCCTGCCTCAGCCTCCCACGTAGCTAGGATTATAGGGATGCGCCACCACACCTGGTGAATTTTTTGTATTTTTAGTAGAGAAGGGGTTTCTCCATGTTAGTCAGGCTGGTCTTGAACTGACCTCAAGTGATCCACCCGCCTCGGCCTCCAAAGTGCTAGGATTACAAGCATGAGCCACCACACACCCAGGCAATAAAATATTTTTTTTTATTTAAAAAAAAAAAAAAAGGAATTTTCTTTCAAGCTCATGCTTTTAAATGTATTTTTCTAATAAACTATATCCCATTTAAAAATCATCAATACCTTAATGTTTCAATTATATAAACTAATTAAAAATAAGGGCGGGGCGTGGCGGCTCACTTTGGAAGACTGAGGCAGGTGGATCACCTAAGGTCAGGAGTTCGAGACCAGCCTGATCAACATGGAGAAACCCTGTCTCTACTAAAAATACAAAATTAGCCAGGCATGGTGGCATATGCCTGTAATCTCAGCTACTGGGGAGGCTGAGGCAGAAGAATCGCTTGAACCTGGGAGGCAGGGGCTGTGGTGAGGTGAGATCGCACCATTGCACTCCAGGCTGGGCAGTAAGAGTGGAATTCCACCTCAAAAATAATAATAAAATAAAATGAAAATAAAATTCAAACCTAAAATAGATGCTCTACTTCAGGAGTGGGCAAATTATCACCTGTATCCTTTTTTTGTGGCTTTCACATTTTTAAAGAGTCATAACAACAGCCAGGCGTGGTGGCTCATGTTTGTAGTTCCAGCACTTTGGGAGGCTGAAGTGGGTGGATCACTTGAGGTCAGGAGTTCAAGACCAGCCTAGACAACATGGCAAAACCCCATCTCTACTAAAAATACAAAAATTAGCTGGGTGTGCTGGTGCGCACCTGTAATCCCAGCTACTCAGGAGGCTAAGGCAAAAGAATTGCTTGAACCCAGGAGGCAGAGGTTGCAGTGAGCTGAGATTATGCCATTGCACTCCAGCCTGGGCAACAGAGTGAGCCTCTACCTCAAAAAATAAAAAATACAAAGAGTTGTGGCCGGGAGTGGTGGCTCAAGCCTGTAATCCCAGCACTTTGGGAGGCCGAGGTGGGCGGATCATGAAGTCAGGAGATCAAGACCATCCTGGCTAACATGGTGAAACCCCGTCTCTACTAAAAATACAAAAAAAAATTAGCCGGGCGTGGTGGCGGGCACCTGTAGTCCCAGCTACTCGGGAGGCTGAGGCAGGAGAATGGCGTAAACCCAGGAAGTGGAGTTTGCAGTGAGCCGAGATTGCACCACTGCACTCCAGCCTGGGCGACAGAGCAAGACTCTGTCTCAAAAAAAAAACTAAAATAAAAATAAAAAGAGTTGTAACAATAACAACAAAGAACATGAGACTTACTGTGTGCCCAGCAAAGCCTAAAATACAGTAATCCCCCCGTATCTAAGGTTACCATTACCTGCAGTACCATACAATAAGATTTTTTGCTGTTGTTTTGAGATGGAGTTTCACTCTTGCTGCCCAGGCTGGAGTGCAATGGAGCAGTCTCAGCTCACCGCAACCTCTGCCTCCCAGGTTCAAGCGATTCTCCTGCCTCAGCCTCGCAAGTAGCTGGGATTACAGGCACCCACCACCATACCCAGCTAATTTTTGTATTTTTAGTAGAGACAGGATTTCACCTTTTTGGTCAGGCTAGTCTCGAACTCTTGACCTCAGGTGATCCACTTGCCTCGGCCTCCCAAAGTGCTGGCATTACAGACATAAGCCACCGCGCCCAGCATACAATAAGATATTTTGAGAGACCACATTTACATAACTTTTACTACAATGTATTTTGTAATTGTACTCTTTCATTATTGTTGTTGTTAATCTCTTACTGTGCCTAATTTATAAACTAAGCTTTATCAGAGGTACGTACGTATAGGAAAAACACAGTATATGTACAGGGTTCAGTACTATCCAGGGTTTTCAGGCATCCACTGGGTGTCTTGAACACATCCCCTAGGATAATGGAGGATTACGGTATTTACAATGGCTCTGAAACCTCCCTTTTCAGAAAAAGTTTGCCAACCTCTGTTCTATTTCATAATGGAATGTAAAGTCTCTTACTAAATTGAGCCAGGCATGGTGGCTCATGCCTGTTATCCCAGCACTTTGGGAGGCTGAGGTGGGCAGATCAGCTGAGGCCAGGAGTTCGAGAGCAGCCTGGCCAACATGGTGAAAATCTGTCTCTAGTAAAAAATAAAAATAGAAAAATTAGCCAGATATGGTGGCGCACGCCTGTAATCCCAGCTACTCAGTGGCTGAGACACGAGAATCATTCAAACCTGGGAGGTGGAGGAAACAGTGAGCTGAGAATGTGCCACTGCACTCCAGCCTGGGTGACAGAGCAAATAAATAAATAAATAAACTCTCTTATCAAATTAAACACTTTGATACTTCTAAATTTACATTTAAAGCAATTTACTTATTTTTGAGACAGGGTCTCACTCTGTTCCCCGGGCTGGAGTGCAGTGGCTCGCTCAACAACTCATTGCAGCCTCGATCTCCTAGGCTCAAGCTATCATCCCTAGCAGCTCAAACTTAGAGGAAAGCACCACCATGCCTAGCCAACATGTGTATTTTTTTGCAGAGACAGGGTTTCGCCATGTTGCCCAGGCTGATCTGGAATTCCTGGGCTCAAGCTAGGATCAAATGATCTACCTACTTCATCCTCTCAAAGTGCTGGGATTACAGGTGTGAGCCCAGCATACATTTAAGGCCAATTTAGGTGACTTTTTCTCTTTATTTCCCACTCCTCTCCTCCCTGCCCAACTGTCTTTTGGCTTACTAGCGACTTTCTTCACATAGAAGTACTTATGCACATGTTTATTACAATATCCTGGGGTGGCAAAAAGAAAACCAGAGGCTCTGTCTAACTTTAGTTTAATAACAGCATTCTAGCACAAACATTTTTCCAATAGTAAGTTTAAGTTCCATAAAGGATTAGGAAATCGGGCCTATGTTAACCAGAACCCATGTCTTATGCCAATTTTTCCATCTGTATAGATCCCATATTGGGGGAAGGAAAGAGACTAACAGTTCCCAGTGCTAATTCAATAAACTGATTAAGAGTTGGCTGGAATAATATTCATCCAGCTTCAACAACAAAGATAAAACAGGTATGAGATGGTGACTTAGAACTAAATGTGTGTATGGCCAGGCGCGGTGGCTCACACCTGTAATCCCAGCACTTTGGGAGGCCGAGGCGGGCAGATCACCAGAGGTCGGGAGTTCGAGACCAGTCTGACCAACATGGAGAAACCCTGTCTCTACTGAAAACAGGGGGGGAAAAAAAAAAAAAATCAGTTGGGCATGGTGGCACATGCCTGTAATCCCAGCTACTCGGGAGGTTGAGGCAGGAGAGAATCACTTGAACCTAGCAGGCAGAGGTCGCGGTGAGCTGAGATCGTGTCATTGCATCCAGCCTGTGCAATAAGAGTGAAACTCCGTCTCAAAAAATTAAAATTAAAATTAAAAAAAAAAAAAGAACTAAATGTGTATCATTCAAAGGAATTAAACAGACTTTTTTTTTTCTTTTTTTTTTTTTTGAGACCGAGTCTCGCTCTGTAGCTCAGGCTAGAATGCAGTGGTACGATGATCTTGGCTCACTGCAACCTCTGCCCCAGGTTCAAGGGATTCTCCTGTCTCAGCCTCCCAAGTAGCTGGGATTACAGACGTCTGCTACCACGCCTGGCTAATTCTTGTATTTTTTAGTACAGGCAGGGTTTCACCATGTTGACAGAGCTGGTCTGGAGCTCCTGACTTCAAGTGATCTGCCCACCTCGGCCTCCCAAAATGCTGGGATTACAGGTGTGAACCACGGGGCCCGGCCCCGAAATTTTGTTAAAAAGAATTAAACGTGTGGGACATCTGTGGATTTGACAGTAGGTTCTTCACCACTTGTAGCACCTGAAGTCCAGGTGTGGTGACACATTTAAGACTTTCAACAATAAAAATAAAGTGAAAAAAGAGTAAACCTTATGCTCAAAACATCAATGGTAAAAGAGATGGTGCAATCTAGTAACATCACAGAGGTATTCAAAGATCTGGAAAGCAGCATAAACCTATCAGACTGACACATCAGAAAATACTACGTTTTCAGAGCAACTAGATATATGTGATACAGGGGGAGGAGATAGTACTAAAACCAATCTCTGAGGCAAGTAATACAAAAATAAAACATCCTTCTCCCTACACTGGAATGGAAAAGCTAGAAGCCTACTTTCTGTGAAACTATCAAACCTGAAAAGCAATTTGAGTCGAAACTTTGAGTCCTCTTTATTCTTCCCAAATAATTAAACATTCTGCTGAATAAATCAAAATTCAATACACATACTTTAAATAGATGAAGGAGTAAGACTTAAGGGAGGATTTTATTTGGGCTACCTTGTAGAATAGGACTACCCTATATCTTACTCTGTATTTACAAAACACTTCAATAAGAATACAGAATATTCTTATTCTTTTAGAATAGAGGGCCGGGCCCAGTGGGTAACAGGAGCAGACACTCCATCTCAAGAAAAAAAAAAAACAGAATACAGAATCTCTTTAATAAAGAGATTATTCTTAAGCAGGGGTCACTAATCAGTACAATTTTGATTGTACTGCACCCACATGTCTGATACGAGACACTTATTATAAAGGTATTTTTTTCTATGCCAGAGGAAATTTTTTAGTCCTTAACGATATATCCCTAAAAAGCAAACTAACAAACTGTAGCATTTGAATACCTCCGATGCGCTTTTTTTAAAAGAGGCGACACATTTAAAGTTTCCTTTACGCACCTAAACTTTCTGTAAGGATTTTATTATAATTTTAATAATAAAATTAGTACTACACCACCAATATAATCAACACACAAATACTTGTGTCATTAATTACAATACCAATTATTTAATATGAGAAAAACCAGCCCTAAAAAGGTAGCTATGAAACCACTGGCACGCACTACAGGAGTGTTAATTCACACACAGGACTTATTAGGCATCTGAATTGCACATTACATTGGCTAAGCGCTTCATAATCATTGTATTAGCGGTTTCTAGTCCAAAACAGCCCATGAAGAACTTTACAGAAGAGGAACCGAGGCCCAGAGAGGAACCAAAGAAAACCAAATTTTACCCTGGAGGAAATAACACCATTCTGTTAGAACGAGCCAGATACTTCTAATCACTTTTCATGCGCAATATGAATTTTGCCAAAGTAATTAATGAATATGAAAAATACCAAGAAAACGTACTGAATTCTACCAAAGCGTCTGACTGCTTAAACACTTAATTACTTGAGACTAACTACATTTCATTATACAGAAACAACTATAAGGAAGTAAAAGTCTCCCAAATGACAAACTTACTGGCTAAATATAAAGGAGTTATTTTTGTTCGCATTTGCTAAAAACAAACAAACAAGCGTAATCAAAGAAGCTCATCGAACAAGTTTAAAGTCAGGACCTGTAATGAGGAGTCAGAACCGTTACCAGAAAAAAAGAACCCAGCTCAAGCGGTGTAGTAGGGAGGAAGTTATTAAGAAGTCAGAATCTGCTGCTGCTTAACAGGCTCAGCCAGTCCATCTTTCAGAAGATAATAGTTCTAACCAGAACTTGTGGTTTAATCAGTGCATATCTCAGCACCAGCAATGGATCACATCCAGTGTTTCTGAGGGTAACAAAAAACTTGAGCTGGCGCTAGATGTGGAGGAAAGTTATTTCCTTGCCCCACTTAAACATCCCTATGTCTTCTATCTTCGGGTTACATCTTAATGAGAAGGCACTACACTCTCACCCAGAGCACAGCTTCCCTGCGGAGCTGTCCTGACCCCAGCCAGGTTCCTCAATCAGAGCCCAGGAACCTAATTTCCCTGGTTAGATCTCACCCAGCCAAGAGCCCCAGCCGGTAAATCAAACACTCTTCCTCACGCCCTCCCTGCTAACCTCCCAGGCCAATTCCGTGACCTACATCCCTACACCCTGCACAGAGCCCCAAACTCCGCACCCCCCATTATACTTCCGCCCCACTGGCTTCCCAGTTAACCTTCGCCCCAGCCCCCACTCCATCTTTGTCTGGCTACCCCAAACGCGGCACCCCAGCGTTCCCCGACTCCCAACGGCAGCCCCTCCCCCACGCCGCCCCCCACCCTCCCGGCCTCGTCCCCGCCCCCACGCCCCCCATCCCCCGGCCGGTCACCCCGGCTCCGCGCCTCCCCGGCTTCACCAGACACGTCCCCTCCCCCGCTTCCTCCGTCCGCTCGTTCCCCACCCCGCGGCCCTCCGCCCACGCCCACCCTGCAACAGCCGGCGCTCCGCAGGCCTTTCACCTTGTCCATGAGCTTCCAGCACTTCTCCACCATCTTCTTGTCCACGGTCCCCGGCGGGTGGGGGCTGAGGTGGTGGTGGTGGTGGTGGTGGTGCGGCTGGAAGGCGTCCTTCATGAGCCCAATCAGGCCACCCGAGCCCGAGCCCCCGGAGCCGCCGCCGCCCCCGGCCCCAGAGCTCTTCTTCACGTTGCCGGCCATGGCCTGGGCAGGGTCGGAGCCCAGGCGGGTCCGCCGGCTCGGCTCGACTGCGAGCGAGGGAGAGAAGCAGGGCTTGAAGGAGGGGCCTCTCCCGGCCGCCGCCGCAGCCGCCGCCGCCGCCGGCTATCCGGGCGGAGGGAGGAGCGGCCGTGGGGAGGGGAGTGGGCGGTGCCGGGAGAGCGCGGGACGCGCCCCTTCCGAGCGCGCGAGCCCGAGGCGGGAGGGGCGCGCGTCCCAGAGGCGGACCGGCTTACCGGTGAGCTCGGGGAAGCGGCCGGCCGCGGCCAGACTGCGCAGCGACGACCCCCGGGCCACCGGCTCCGAGCAGCCCGCGTGCCCACAGCTCCCGGAAAGCCGCAGCGAGGTTTCCGTGCCCGTCTCCCCCGCCCCTACGCCGGGGGCGGGGCGGGGCCATGCTGGGGCGGGGCCGGCGGAACCTTCGGGCCTGCGCCCTCTGCTGGAGAAACGGGGAAAGGAGCGGCGGGGGATTGGAGGTGGGGGTAGGTCCAAGGTGGAGTCTGCGCAGTAGTCAGAAACCGAGACTTCCATGCTCCTGTGGGCGGGAGGTTGGCGCTCCTGGGGTGGGTCATGGGAATGTTTAAATTAAGACAGGTGGCAATGGAATGGAAGTCTTGATGTCAAGTCTTTCCCCACGCCTGACAAATGACGAAATGGAGATTAGAGTTATTTGCTTATTTACACTGTGGGAGGATGGTGGGAGAAAAAGGAAAGTTATTTCTCCACCCCTTATTATTTTCAAGTCTTCATTAAGACACGACCAAGGACAGGAATATGAATGCTGCGGCCTGTTCCAGCCGGATTAGGCCCCCAGCAAGGCTTGAGACACTCAAGCCAGTAGCTCTTCTTCCAGGCCCTTTGACCTCTTGAAAAGAAAGTACTTCCTTTTTTTTTTTTTTTTTTTTTTTTTTTTTTTTTTTTTTTGGCTCGTGAAGACTAGTTACGTTTCTGGGAATTGAGTCTCAAACATGTATTTAAGATTCTCCTATTCGGAGCATTGCACCACAGGTCGGCGCCGCCAGCATGAGGGCCCCCTTAGAAGCTGACCTGCTGCTGGCTCTGCCCGAGGGGCTTCTCTCTCCCACCCAGGGAACAGAAATGCTGTTCCCGGTCACTTCCACTTCTCGGTCAATTACACTTCTCTAATGTAAAAGTTTCGTTGGAAGAACTTTGAAAATAGGAACTTCCCTTCCAAAGAAGGAAGTGCCCTGCCCTAATTTACTAATTCTGAGCCTCGGTTTTGGGAGTTTGCAGACCCAGGTGTGTCAGTAAGTATTAGTTCCGCCTTCGATCCCCCTCCAGGCTCTTCACAAAGCACAAAGGATTAGGGAGCTATATTTATCAGGTGCTCCTGAAAGGGGAAAATATCTTTGAATGCAGGGACCTTTCAGCCAGGCATCCTGGGTTTGCAATTTAATCGCCTTTATCTAGAATTGATTTTGGAGTCAACATTATTATTTACTATCAGAAGAATTTCCTTTTATCAGTTTCCATTCAGGAAGAGAAGAATCTATGAAGGGAAAATCTAGGCAAAGCTCCATCCTTAGTGCCAACACCTAGTTGCAGGTCCTCCCTTTCCCTGGACTGTTGAAACTTTTCCTCTGCCTTCAATTCATCCTGCCACCATAGGCTTCCTATAGTATAGTTCAGACAGCATCACAGACTTTAAACACTTCCCATTGCCTCTGGAATAAAATTGACAATCAAGTTGCTCTAACTCCAAGCTAAACAACCTTGTAGTTTTATAATACTCCCTGGTACACATGTCTTATGCTAACTGACTCACCAAGTCATCAAATACAATTCTATTTATTTATTTATTTTTTTTTTTTTTTTTATTTAATTTTATTTTGAGACAGAGTCTCTCTCTGTCACCCAGGCTGGAGCGCACTAGCACAATCTCGACTCACTGCAACCACTGCCCACCGAGTAGCTGGGATTACAGGTGCCTGCCACCATGCCTGATTGATTTTTGTATTTTTAGTAAAGACGAGATTTCACAGTGTTGGCCAGGCTGACATGACCTCCAATTCCTGACCTGAGGTGATCCACCCTCCTCGGCCTCCCAAAGTGCTGAGATCACAGGCATGAGCCACCGCACCTGGCCAATTCTTTCTTTCTTCATCACCATTACTCAGACTGTTCCCTTATTCCCTCTGCCTGAAGTGTGCTTTAAAATCCAATCCGTTCAGCCCAGTGCAGTGGCTCACGCCTGTGATCCCAGCACCTTGTGAGGCCGAGGGGGGCGGATCACCTTAGGTCAGGAGTTGGAGACCAGCTTGGCCAACATGGTGAAATCTCATCTTTACTAAAAATACAAAAATTAGCAGGGTTTAGTGGCGGGCATCTGTAATCCCAGCTACTCGGGAGACTGAGGCAGGAGAATCACTTGAACCCGGGAGCCAGAGGTTGCAGTGAGCCGAGATTGTGCCACTGCACTCCAACCTGGGCGACAAGAGTGAAACTCTGTCAAAAAAAAAAAGAATAAATAAAGTAAGGTTAATAAGAAAAGGAAGATTGCCCTTTACTTACCTTTTTTTTTTTCCCAAAAAAAAAAAATTAGCTGGGCGTGGTGCAAGCCACCACGCCAGGCCACAATTTTTATTTGGCTTGTTTTAGAAAACGTACAAGAGAGAGGATTGGACTGTTGATCACAATGTTATTCCCATTCCAGATTATGCTAGAGTTGGTTCATCCTGCATCACATCGTGTAACATGTAGCCTTTTTCTTACCCCACTTCACCTTCACCCCAAACCACATCCTCATTCCACACCTGAAAGTCCATTGACTGAGCCGAGCATGGTGGCTCACGCCTATAATCCCAACACATTGGGAGGCCGAGGCTGGCGGATCACTCGAGATCGGGAGTTTGAGACCAACCTGACCAACATGGCGAAACCCCATCTCTACTAGAATACAAAAAGTAGCCAAGCGTGGTGGTGGGCACCTGTAATCCCAGCTACTCTGGAGGCTGAAACAGGAGAATGCCTTGAACCTGGGAGGCGGAGGTTGCAGTGATCCGAGATCGCACCACTCCACTTCAGCCTGGGCACAGAGCGAGACTGTCTCAAAAGAAAAAAAGGAAAGTCCATTGACTGAACGTATTTGTAAACTACATTCTCTTCTGGGGTATAGTTGCTTATATTCTGCAATCTGTATTCTAATGTCATTCTATGCATCAGGATGAGAAAAGAAAAGTAGCTCAAAGCTGTCTGAACTGTGTGAGGTATGCAAAATTATCAGGCCCAGAGAAACATAAGTATGGGACTTCAGTCACAAACCCCCGACCCATGCCTGGGGGCAATGGTTTAAAGGCATTTGGTCCCTGACTAGCTGCTTCACCCATCATCTTCATGTTTCTGGAATACAACGTACAACCAATCAAATACCTTACGCTATGTTAATGTAAATGATTAGCAGACAGTTTAGGAACTGCCTCTTCTTTGCATTTGTTTGTTTGTTTATTTATTTATTTTTGGTGGGGTGGTGGTGGTCTCAGGTTGCCCAGGCTGATCTTAAACTCCTGGCCTCAAGTGATCCTCCCGCCTGGGCCTCCCAAAGTGCTAAGATTATAGGCATGAGCCACCACACCTGGCCTCTTTTTTCCTTTAAAAACACACTTGTCAGGAGACTGAGGCAGGAGAATAGCGTGAACCCGGGAGGTGGAGCTTGCATGAGCCGAGATCTCCAGCCTGGGCGACAGAGCGAGACTCCGTCTCAAAAAAAAAAAAAAAAAAAAAAAGACTTGTTGGCTGGGCCTGGTGGCTCACGCCTGTAATCTCAGCACTTTGGGAGGCGGATCACGAGATCAGGAGTTCAAGACCAGCCTGGCCAAGATGGTGAGATGCTGTCTCTATTAAAAATACAAAAAATCAGCCAGACTTGGTGGTGGGAGCCTGTAATCTCAGCTACTCGGGAGGCTGAGGCAGGAGAGTCACTTGAACAGGGAGGCAGAGGTTGCAGTGAGCCAAGATTGTGCCACTGCACTCCAGCCTGGGCAACAAGAGTGAAACTCCATCTCAAAACACACACACACACACACACACACACACACACACTTGTAACTGCTACCAATCTGAGCCCATTGTCAAGGGCAACTTGAATCTATGCTCCTGGATTGCTGTCCTCAAACTTGGCCCAAGTAAACTCTCTGCTTAAATTTGTACCAGTCTTTTCCTTTACATCAACAAGTAATGGGGACACTAATCATTCCACGGAAAAAAAAGTTTCCAACCAAGCAAGGTAGCTCCTGCCTGTAGTCCCAACACTTTGGGAGGCTGAGGCAGATGGATTGCTTGAGCCCAGGAGTTCAAGACCAGGATGGGCAATATAGGGAAACCCTGTCTCTGTAAAAAATGCAAAAATTTGCCAGGCTCAGTGGCTCATGCCTGCAATCCCAGCACTTTTGTTACAGGAAAGGGGTCCCGATCCAGATCCCAAGAGAAGGTTCTTGGATCTCACACAAGAAAGAATTCAGGGCGACTCTAGAGTAAAGTGAAAACAAGTTTATTAGGAAAGTGTTGGAACAGAAGAATGGTGACTCCATAGACATAACCATTTTTATGGTTATTTCTTGATGATATGCTAAACAAGGGGTGGATTATTCATGCCTCCCCTTTTTACACCATACAGGGTAACTTCCTGATGTTGCCATGGCATTTGTAAACTGTCATGGCGCTGGTGGGAGTGTAGCAGTGAGGACGACCAGAGGTCACTCTCGTCACCATCTTGGTTTTGGTGGGTTTTGGCCAGCTCCTTTACTGCGACCTGTTTTATCAGCAAGGTTTTTATGATCTGTATCTGTGCCAACCTCCTATCTCATCCTATGACTTAGAATGCCTTAACCTTCTGGGAATGCAGCCCAGTAGTTCTCAGTCTCATTTTACCCAGCTCCTGTTCAAGATGGAATTGCTCTGGTTCACACAATCCTGACACTTGGAGACCAAAGCAAGCAGATCACCTGAGGTTGGGAGTTCCAGACCAGCCTGGCCAACATGGTGAAACCCCATCTCTACTAAAAATACAAAAATTAGCTGAATGTGGTGGCACATGCCTGTAATCCCAGCTACTCAGGAGACTGAGGCACAAGAATCTCTTGAACCCAGGAAGCGGAGGTTGCAGTGAGCTGAGATCACACCACTGCACTCCAGCATGGGCCACAGAGTGAGACTGTCTCAAAAAAAAAAAAAAAAAAGAAAGAAAGAAAAACCTCCCAAACCGGCTTCTAGATGAGGAGGACAGGGACAGGAACCACCGCTGCATTACAGCACAGGAGAAGGAGGTGGTGGAGGGAGAATAAATGAAAAACATGCTCAAGATTAGAAGAAGCTGGTCTGATGGTAGTGGGCTATCAGAACTTATTAACATTAGTCTCATGTCAAAGAAAAGAGTCAAACTCTGTAAAATATTTGAAGAGATTTATTCTGAGCCAAATATGAGTGACCAATGGCCTGTGACACAACTCTCAGGAGATCCTGACAACAAGTGCTGAAGGTGAACAGGCTACAATTTGGCTTTTTGCATTTTTTGGTTTTTTTCAGACGGAATTGCACTCTTGTTGCCCAGGCTGGAGTGCAATGGCACAATATCGGCTCCCTGCAACCTCCACCTCCCGGGCTCAAGAGATTCTCCTGCCTCAGCCTCCCAAGTAGCTGGGATTACAGACACCCACCAAAATGCTCGGCTAATTTTTTGTATTTGTAGTAGAGACAGGGCTTCACCATGTTGGTCAGGCTGGTCTTGAACTCCTGACCTCAGGTGATCCACCTGCCTTGGCCTCCCGAAGTGCTGGGATGACAGGTGTGAGCCACTGCGCCGGCTTGCTTTATACATTTTAAGAAAACATAAGACATCAATCAATATATGTAAGATGTACATTGGTTCCGTCTAGAAAGGCAGGACAACTGGAAGTGAGGAAGTGGGTAAGGGAATTAGGGTTAGAGTTAGGTTCCGGGTCATAAGTGAATTCAGAGATTTTCCAATTGACAATTGCTTGAAAGAGTTATTATCTAAAGATCTGGAATCAATAGAAAGGAACATCTGGATCACAATAAGGGGTTGCAGAGACCACGGTTTTTTTTTTAGACAGAGTTTTGCTTTTGTTGCCCAGGCTGGAATGCAGTGGCGCGATCTTGGCTCACCGCAACCTCCACCTCCTGGGTTCAAGCGATTCTCCTGCCTCAGCCTCCCAAGTAGCTGGGATTACAGATGCACACCACCATGCCCAGCTAATTTTTGTATTTTTCAGTAGAGAAAGGGTTTAATAATGTTGGCCAGGCTGGTCTCAAACTCCTGACCTCATGATCTGCCCACCTCAGCCTCCCAAAGTGCTGGGATAACAGGCATGAGTCACCATGCCCAGCCTCTTGTGGCTATTTCTACAGATCTGCTCCTGACAATAGGCAATGGACCAAAAATATTGAGGGTGACAGAGTTGAAGAGAAGTACCTAAAGAAAGAAGGCCAGGCGCAGTGGCTCATGCCTGTAATCCCAGCACTTTGGGAGGCTGAGGCAGGTGGATCACGAGGTCAGGAGTTCAAGACCAACCTGGCCAAGATGGTGAAACCCCATCTCTACTAAAAATACAAAAATTAGCCAAGCGTGGTGGTGGGTGCCTGTATCCCAGCTACTCGGGAGGCTGAGGCAGAGAATTGCTTGAACCCGGGAGGTGGAGGTTGCAGTGAGCTGAGATCACATGACTGTACTCCAGCCTGGTGACAGAACAAGACTCTGTCTGAAAAAAAAAAAGATAGCCTGATGCAGTGGCTCACGCCTGTAATCCAAGAACCTTGGGAGGCCAAGGCAGGCAGATCACTTGAGGCCAGGAGTTCAAGACCATGCTGGCCAACATGGTGAACCCCGTCTCTACAAAAAATATAAAAATTAGCCAGGTGTGATGGCATGCGCCTATAGTCCCGGCTACTCAGGAGGTTGAGATGGGAAGATCACCAGAGCCTGGAGAGGCTGAGGCTGCAGTGAACTGTGATCATGCCATTGCACTCCAGCCTGGGTGACAGAGAGAGACACTGAGAAAAAAAAAAATGCCAGGCGCGGTGGCTCACGCCTGGAATCCCAGAATTTTGGGAGGCCGAGGCGGGTGGATCACGAGGTCAGGAGATCGAGTCCATCCTGGCTAACACGGTGAAACCCCGTCTCTACTAAAAATACAAAAAAATTAGGCGTGGTGGTGGATGCCTGCAGTCCCAGCATGAACCCGGGAGGTGGAGCTTGCAGTGAGCCGAGATCGTGCCACTGCACTCCAGCCTGGGCGACAGAGCGAGACTCCGTCTCAAAACAAAAACAAAAACAAAACAAACAAACAAAAAACCTAAAGAAACGGTCTGCAGGTCAGCTAATCCAAAAGGAGAAAAGCCCTGAAGTGTCTGCTGTTTTCACTCTAACCAGTATGGTGCCCAGAGATCCAAGTGGCAGATAGATGGCAAACCTCAGGATAACACAAAGCTGCAGGGAGAGTGAGGGCTGCCTGACAAGGGAAGGCCACCCGTCATACTCTCTCCCCCACATTAATTATTCCAGCCACTCCTGGCTCCAGCAGGACACTAAGAAGTATCCCCAAAGGGAGTCACCCTCAATATTGCCCAGTAAATAATTTAAAAGCAAAAATGTGGGAAACTCAGGAGAAGGTCAAGCAAGTCCACTAGAGGGAGCCCCAACCAACTCTATGCCGCAGGGAGCCTCACAAAGCAATGTCTCAACACCTGTCTGAAAATTAACCACACAAGGGAATGGGGAAATGTAGCAATAGATTAAGTCACTAGGAGAGAAGATAGCCATGTAAACACCCAACTAAAACACAGGCTTTTCAAGAGCTACAAAATCAAACATTTAAAGATCAGGAAACTGAGGCTGAGCAAAGTCAAATGGCTTGCCTCAGTTTACATATCCACAGTTGGGACTCAAACTCAAATGTCTTGTCTCTAACCTGAGCACTTTCCTGCACACTTGCATCCCTTTAGGTCAGTACCCTAGAGTCCATGGGTCTGCTGTTCCTTTGTGTCTCATTTCTCTGAAGTGGGAAACGCCCTCGACTATCTATTCCTGTACTTATTACCCTCATTCCACAGTGTACTGAAGAGGATCTTCAGTGGTTTAGGGTTTTTGTTTGTTTGTTTGTTTGTTTGTTTGAGACAGGGTCTCCCACTGTCATCCAGGCTGGAGTGCAGTGGTGCAATCATAGCTCACTTCTGCCTCAACCTCCCAGGCTTAAGTGGTTCTCCTGCTTCAGCCTTCCGAGTAGCTGAGACTAACAGGTGTGCACTACCATGCCAGGCTAATTTTTTAATTTTTTGTAGAAATGAGGTCTCACTGTGTTGTCCAGGCTGGTCTTGAACTCCTGGCCTCAAGTAATTCTCCTGCCTCAGCTTCTGAAAATGTTGGGATTATAGGCATGAGCCACCACCCCCAGCTTAGATCTTCAGTTTTAAACCTACTAATTAATGTCATTTTGCTGATGGGACCTTGGGATGTCAATTGTCCAACATGGCTACTGTCAGTCCTTTTCCTCTGTATCAGCACAACATATTATCTCAGATGTGCACATCTGAATTTGGAAGTCTCCAAATTGCAGGCCATGTCTACATGGCAATGAATCATAACTAATCGGCCTCCAAAGCCCTTTCTTTTCAAACTATACTTAGGGTTTTGGGATAAGGAAAGAACTGACCCTTTGAGACCTTGATATTTTAAGCTTTGTGAGCTGATTTAGCCCATTCCACCTTCCTACAAACTCCATGTTTCCCAGTTACCTGGACAACATACAGCCTCCCGAAACCCAACCTTCCAGCCCTCAGTCCTGCCCTCAAGAGAAATTTGCCACCAAGGACTGGCTCCCAGGACCCAGGACCCAGTCCCCGCCTCAGGCTCCTCGCTAGTTGGGCCTTCTCTCTGCCACTCCCCACGGGTGGGTCATTCCACAGGGAGCCCCAACACTGGCAGGAGAGGATCCTACAGGTAGGAAGAGGGGGTTGAGGATGATGGGAAGAGGGAGGGGAGCAGGTACAGGGATTTATCTAAAAGAGAGTTGTGAGGAGTGACTTCCGTACAGTCAGCCTGGTTGAGAGAAAAAACTTCACCCTCCCTATTGACCCCAACCCTGCCTGAGGTTCCAAAGAGACTGTGAACTGACTTTTCTGAAGAGTATGAGAGACAAATTTGGAGTAGAACCAGGAGACTCCCCTGAGACTCCTGATTCAGTCAGGAGAGCATCCCTGTGTCCAGACCTAAACATAAGGTCCCCTCCTTCTCCCAGGACAGCAAGGAGATGCCACCTAAAAACATAGAAAAAGGGAAGAAATCTGGGGCACAGAAGAAAAAGAATGGGGGTGAGTCATGGTGGGTGGAGGTGCCCCCTGCTTCTCCATGTTCTGGCATGAAGACCACGCAGAGCTCCTCCAGAGAGAATTCAGCCTTCTGCATGACAGGATGGAACTCTCTTGACCTTCCTCTTTCGTGTCCTTGAAGTCAGATGCAGGGAGCTGAGGAAGTGGGGAAATGGTCACTCACGCTCTCCTTTAAGCACCATCTAGCTTTGTGCCTTCCTAATATATTTGTCATGTGTATTTTGCATATCTGTTATGTGCTGGTTGGTAAGGACACAGTGCTGACTTCAGTAGACTCTGCCACCATGGATCCCTCATTTAGTGGTCCTCAGGTCTCCTGTGGCAAAAGTGCAGGGTGTGGGGCGAGGATGCAAGGAGAGTGAGGAATGCTGAGATCACGAAGAGCTGAGGCTCTGCCACTTGCCACAGCAGGTGCAGATGTGGAGGCTGAGTCCAGGCACAGGCTGGTGGTGCTGGAGAAGGAGCTGCTCCGAGACCACTTGGGTAAGGAGGGTAGAAGCTGGCATGGGGGTGGGCAACAGGGCAAGTGAAATGGGGCATTTCTGTATCCTGGGGGATTGGAGAGTTGGAGATATACAGTGGGGGGCTAAGTTGAACCCTAACCATCCCCTAGTGGAAAAAGACAATAACAGAGGGGTGGGCAGTGAGAGTTGATAAGGGAAGCTTTTTTTTAGACAGAATCTTGCTCTATTGCCCAGGCTGGACTGCAGTGGTGTGATCATAGTTCACTGTAATCTCAAACTCCTGGACCCCAACAATCTTCCCACCTCAGCTTCACGAGTAGCTGGTGCACACCACCCTACCTGGCTACTTTATTTATTTATTTATTTTTCTTTTTTTTAATTATTTTTATTATTTTATTTTATTTTATTTTATTTTACTATCTTTTTTTTTAAGACAGAGTCTTGTGCTCTGTTGCCCAGGCTGGAGTGCAGTGGCGCAATCTTGGCTCACTGCAACCTCTACCTCCCAGGCTCAAGTGATTCCCCCGCCTCGGCCTCCCAAGTAGCTGGGATTACAGGCACACAGCCACCACGCCTGGCTAATTTTTGTATTCTTATTAAAGACAGGTTTTCACCATGTTGGCCAAGCTGGTCTCGAACTCTTGACCTCATGATCCTCCCACCTTGGCCTCCCAAAGTGCTGGGATTACAGGCATGAGCCACTGTGCCTGGCCCTATTTATTTTTCTTACAGAGACAAGGTCTCACTCTGTTGCCCAGGCAGGTCTCAAACTCCTGGCCTCAAGCAATTCTCCCACCTAAGCCTCCCAAAATATTGGGATTACAGGCATGAGCCACCATGCCGGGCTATCCGGAAAGCTATTTTGTATAGGCAGAACATGTAGAGAGTCTTTACTTCTTAATAATGAGGAGCCTGTGAGACTCTAGGGATAAAAAACAAAAACAACAAAACCCAGAGAGAGAATAAGAGGCTGGACGCCCCGCCACCAGATTTCTAGAGACGGGCAAAATTCATCAAGTTCATGGGGGCTGATTTAGCGGGCCCCAGCCAGTCCTGACAGTGGCTCTGGGACTGCTCACAGCTCTACGGAGGGATGAAGCCCGTCGAGCCAAGGCTTCCGAAGACCAGCTGAAGCAGAGGCTGCAAAGGATGGAGGCTGAGCTGGAAGGGGCCCAAAGTGAAGGGAAGGCCATATATGCAGGTGTGTGGTCTGTTGAGCAGGTGGGCAGGAGACAGGGGCCTGGAGGAAGACAACCAGCAGGGTCGGATGATGCAAGGAAGGGAAACAAGGAGGGCTTCCGACTGCCAGGCCTGGTCTTGGTCTTCCCCGAACAGTACAAAACAGGCAGGATCTTGCAGGAATCAAAGGCAGGTAGGTTCCTGGGATCCCAGGCAGGGGCCTGCCAGGATGCCTGGTGCCATGTGCTTGATGCTGTGTAGGATACACAAGCAGTCATAGCCATCACCTCAACCATCCTATGGGAGGGGAGAAGGACTAGCATCCCCATCCAAAGCTGGACGGTGGGGGAGGTAGGTTGGGCTTCCTTTCCCTTCCTCAGGTTTTCATGGTCTCTAGCTTCTCAGAATCACAAAAAGAACCAAGAAGACCATGGGCCGGGAGTGGTGGCTCACACCTGTAATCCCAGCACTTTGGGAGGCCGAGGCGGGCGGATCATGAGGTCAGGAGATCGAGACCATCCTGGCTAACACGGTGAAACCCCGTCTCTACTAAAAATGCAAAAAATTAGCCAGATGTGGTGGCAGGTGCCTGTAGTCCCAGCTACTCAGGAGACTAAGGCAGGAGAATGGGGTGAACCCGGGAGGCGGAGCTTGCAGTGAACCGAGATCGCACCACTGCACTCCAGCCTGGGCAACAGAGCGAGACCCTGTCTCAAAAAAAAAAAAAAGAAGAAGAACCAAGAAGGCCTTTGTGCTCCTGTTCCACTAGACCAAGTAGAGTCTTCCCCACCCACAACTTCATTTCCTTTCTCCATCGCTCCATCTCCAATGTGGGTCCTTGGCAGCCCACTGCCCCCACCCCAGAGATGAGTCGCCAGTGCCATGCCCTGCAGGAGGATATGCAATCCCACAGCAAGCAGCTGGAGGAAGAAGTCAAGGGCCTTCGGGGGCAGCTAGGTAGGTTTCCCCACCCCCCAAGCCCCTTGTCTCCAAGAGGTGCAGCAAGGGCCAGCATGAAGGAGCAGACTTCAAAGTCTCTACTCCAGAAAGCTGCCACCTGGGCTCTGGGATCACTTTCCCCACTTTCACTGACCCTCCACCACCGAGGACTGGAGCAGAGGGTTCGGGATGCCAAGAATCTCTGTTGTAAGTAAAGAAGAGGCACCAGGCGCAGTGGCTCAGGCCTGTAATCCCAGCACTATTGGAGGCCAAGGCGGGCGGATCACCGAAAGTCAGGAGTTCAAGAACAGCCTGGCCAAATGGCAAAACCCCGTCTCTACTAAAAATATAAAAATTAGCCAGATGTGGTGGCGCACACCTGTAATCCCAGCTACTCAGGAGGCTGAGGCAGGAGAATTGCTTGAATCCGGGAGGCAGAGGTTGCAGTGAGCCGAGATCGCGCCATTGCACTCCAGCCTGGGCGACAGAGCAACTCTGTCTCAAAAAAATAAATAAAAATAAAAAAGAAGAGGTAGGCGTCACACCCCATTTCCTCCTCTCCAAGTCCAGCCCTACCTAACTCCCCACCACTGCCATGTCTCTTGTGAGCAAAACATATTCCCTTTTAGTTTAGCTGATTTCTACAACGAAACCAAGGGAAAATGTTTGACTTATTTACTTCTATATCTTCAAGACCTAGCACCCGGTAGGTCCTAAATAACTGTTCACCAAATAAATGAATAAACACTCCCAATAAGCAAAAATATTTTTAAAAACTAGGAAGCCTTTGCTTCACTTCTGTTGCCTCCTACTTACGAAATAATGTTGAAATATCTCAGCATGACACATGAGCTCTTGCACAATTTTGGTCTCAAAGTGTTCATACCTTAAAACGCCTTCAGCCGGGCTCGGTGGCTCACCCCTGTAATCCCAGCATTTTGGGAGGCCAAGGCGAGAGGATTGCTTGAGGCCAGGAGTTCGAGACCAGCCTGGCCAATATGGTGAAATGCTGTCTCTACTAAAATTACAAAAATTAGCCGGGCATGGTGGCGTGTGCCTGTAATCTCAGATACTTGGGAGGCTGAGTCAGAAGAATCACTTGAATCCAGGACGCGGAGGCTGCAGTGAGCCGACATCACACTACTGCACTCCAGCCTGGGTGACAGAGTAAGACTCCGACCAAAAAAAAAAAAAAAGCCTTCGGTTTAGCTATAGATGGCCAGGAGCTGCTTATCTGCCATTCAGACCCTGGGTTCCTTTCCTAATCTTTGCTTTACCTCAAATTCCAAGTCAATCAATAACTCAATTGTTTTTGTTTTTGTTGTTACTGTTTTTTGGTTTGTTTGTTTTTTTGTTTTTTTGTTTTGAGACGCAGTTTCATTCTGGTTGCTCAGGCTGGAGTGCAATGGCGCAATCTTGGCTCACAGCAACCTCTGCCTCCCAGGTTCAAGCAATTCTCCTGCCTCAGCCTCCCGAGTAGTTGGGATTACAGATGTGTGCCACCATGCCTGGCTAATTTTTGTACTTTTAGTAGAGATGGGAGTTTCACCATGTTGGCCAGGACTCCTGATCTCAGGTAATCCGCCCTCCCCGGCCTCCCATAGTGCTAGGATTACAGGCGTGAGCCACCACACCCGGCCAATGAATCAATGTTTACTGAGCACTTCCTGTATACTAGCTAGGTGCTTTGTCATCCATTATCGTGTTCAAAGGTCACAGCATACCCCTGAGAGATGTGTCATTCTCTCTTTAAAGATGAAGACACCAGCTAGCTGCGGTGGCTCACGCCTATAATCCCAGCACTCTGGGAGGCTGAGGTGGGCGGATCACGAGGTCAAGAGATAGCTGACCATCCTGGCCAACATGGTGAAACCCCATCTCTACTAAAAATTTAAAAATTAGCTGGGCGTGGTGGCATGTGCCTGTAGTCCCAGCTACTCAGGAGGCTGAGGCAGGAGAATTGCTTGAACCCAGGAGGCGGCGGTTGCAGTGAACCGAGATCATGCCACTGCACTCCAGTCTGGCGACAGAGTGAGACTCCATCTAAATAAATAAATAAATAAATAAATAAATAAATAAATAAAAAGATGAAGACACTGAGGCTCAGAAAGAGACATGTCTGTGGTCACCTAGGTAGTAATCCGACTTTGGAGCCTTCTGTCTCAAGCCCACCATTCTCTGCTATACCTCAGTGGAGCTTCAGCTTTTACAGGGACTGCAGGAAAGTTGGTGATGCTGGGGGAGTCTGGAATGAGCCCATTCAAGGTCTCCTTTCCAGATACCTTTGGAGACTGGTTAAGGATAGAGTGTCACCATCCTGCTGTCTTTCATCCTGCCTGCCCCCAGAGGCATGCCAAAGGGAAGCTGCGGCTGCGCGGGAAGAGGCTGAACAAGCTCTAAGAGAGTGGGACCAGGCCCTGTCTCAGCTTCGGACCCACGTGGCAGACATGGAGGCAAAGTATGAGGAAATCTTACAGGTAAGCACCACCTCCTGGATCCTAGCTGTCCCAGTACCCAGGACTCCCCCATGCCCACAAACTCCAGCTAGTGTGATGACTGACAACCCAGGGGTAAGGAGAAGAAGTATCTCCAAGGGAGCCCTGCTCTATCCTGAGGGCAGAGAGGGGATACAACCATGTCTACTGGGCAAGGAAAGCTTACGAACCAACCTGAGGCAGCCCTCACTCCTTCCCTCTCTCTTCCTGGGGGCTGAAATATTGATGTCTGCAGGACAGTCTGGACAGGCTCTTGGCCAAGCTGAGAGCCATCAAGTCGCAGTGGGATGGGACGGCATTGAGACTCCATGCCAGGCACAAGGAGCAGCTATGCCAGTTTGGACTCACCGCCCTGGATCTTTGAGGCCACCAGCCCCTAGTCTCTAGTGTTCTCTGAGGCGCCAGCAATAAAGTGTCTTGATGTAGAACTCAGTAGAGCTGTGGGCTCTGGCCTTTTGGCAGAGAGAAGTGGATCTTTTTTATTTTTATTTTTATTTAGTTTTCTTCTTTTTTTGTTTTTTCTTTTGTTTTGTTTATTTTTAGGAGTGGCTCTCATGCAGACATCTCAGTTCTGGGTTGACCCATTATCCCTGAGACTCAGTGATAGGAAAGAAATTTGACCAGGTCTCACCTTCTCTCCTGCAGAAGCCGCATCCCACCCCTTGAGCCTGAGGCCCTTTTGGTCCCTTCACACCACTGCCCCTTACCCCCACCAACACAAACACAGGCAGTCAGATTTATGGGGAACAGCCACTTCTATAACAAATGCAACGGTGACCAAGCACCACCCTCCGGCAATGCTAAGGCACCCACAGAGGGCAGGCATAGCTGGTCTCCAAATTTTTGCATTACACTCAAGTGTCCTGGAGTCATATCTAGAAAAGGTCCAGATGGCTTCAATCCTAGCCAGACCCACAGCCACACCTTCATCCCTGGGACACAGCTCTCCAGACTCCCACGTAACATCCTCTGGAGCCTCAGACTCCTTCAGGAACCTGCCTGAGGCCTCCAACCACACCCTCTGCTAGAAGGTGGGCCTGCAGGAAGCGGGGGAACACCGGGGCCAGCCTGTGATCGGTGGTGCCTGAGTTCCTCCAGTCTGGCTTGGAGAGAGCAATCCTGCCTCCACCACCTCGGGCCGGAGAGTGAAGACACAGTAGCCCCTGAGTATGTCTGTACCGAGCAGTGGTGCTCTACAGCAGATCCGAGGCCAGAGCCCAGTCCTATGCAGAGAGAGGAGGTAGAAGATCATTCCAGGTGGCACCCAGAAGAGTTCCTTTTTCTTTCTCACCCCCGCCCTGCAATGCCTAGGAATGGGGCTTATTTCACGGGTCCTTCTGTCCCTACCTACCACAACCTGAAGTCCCAACCTGCATACCCCACACTGCTTCACCTAGTACCTCGCTCACTCTGCCTTTCTTTCTCACTCCTCCCTGCCCTTCTCTAACTACTCACAGTCCCATCCATTTCTTCTTCCTCACCTCTGCAGCCCCAGTGGGAATCCAGGCTTCCAAGCCCCGCAGAGACCTGGCTGCCAGCTTCAGGCAGAGGGGTGGCTCAGCCTCAGGCAGCTGCTGAAGCCTCTCCAGGTCATTCTCTCCCCCAACAGGATACCCGTTCACTTCCAGAATCACATCTCCCACTTGCAGCCCAGCCCGGGCAGCTGAGCCTCCGGGAGTCACCTGGTGGTGTGGGGGCATGCAGAACAGGGGACACCAGGGGAAAGTTTGCTGGCTTAAGGCTCTGGGAGGGAAGAAGAGGAAGACTGATCAGGCAGCAAAGGATTGAAGGGATCCAAGATGCATGGGGCGTCAGTCACCTGGGAGATGAAGAGACGAGGCCCACTGGCCACACAGCTGAGTCGGAAGCCATAGCCGCCACCAGGCCCAGGGTACAGAAAGCACTGTCGGGAGCCCAGAGGGACAGAAGGCACGCCTGTGTCTTCAAGCGAAGGGACCTCTGTCTCAACTAGTGAGGCTGAGCTGCTGCCCTGGGGAGAGGCGGGAGCCTCTGTGTTCTCCAAGAAGAGGAGTGGGGATAGGCGAACCTGGAAGGTGGCAGGTAGAGCAAATCTGTTGGACCCAAGCCCTGCTCCACTCCTGCCCCAACCCTAGCCCCTGCCCCTCAGCACGCACCATGCTGAAGAAGCGGTCAGCCTCAGGGTCGACGACAATGAGGGAGACACAGGAGCCTTGCGCCTGGATCCTGGACACTGTCTCCTCATGGCCCAGCCCCTCCACGCTCTCCCCAGCCACAGCCACCAGCCGGTCCCCAGCCTGCATCCCAGCCTTCTTGGCTGGCAGTCCCGGGTCCACCTCCCACAGGAACTGTCCTGGGGCATACACATCCTCACTGCTCCTCTCCAGCTATCCTAGGCCACTGTGTGCACACCAGGGGACTGACCCCGGAGTGAACAGGAAGAGGCGGCCCAGAGCCAGAGCTCAGACAGGGACACCTCTTCTGTGCACTGAAAGGTGTATATACACTTGTGTGCCCACCCCAAGGCCCACCTTCCTCCACCACCCCCAGGGCTCCCACTCACCAGGGCGACCGTCAGGGCCCTTTTCCTCCCGGAGCAGGAACCCAAAACCCTGGGGCCCTTTCTCTAGGTGCAGACAGCGGGGCTTGGTCGGCAGTGCCCAGCCCTCTGCCAGGGGTGCAGCCAGGGGCAATCCCAGCTGGCGACACTGTTCCTCCACCTCTGGCCCTGCCACCAGCAAGGTCACCTGCTGTCCACTCTGCCAAAGCTGTGGGGACCCAGCAGGGCATCAGTATAACACCTGGGCAGGGAGAGAAGATGCATGCTCCCCCCACAGCCCCTCCTCCCAGGCACTAAGTGGAGCCTGGCACAAACTGTAGAGGGGCAGGATGGTGATCAAGGTAGGAGACCAGATAAGGAGGTTAGGTGCATAGGGCAGGAGGCGTCTTCCCGAGGTGGGGCCCAGGCCCAGACTGGGGGAGGAGAGTGGGAGACAGGCAGCCACACCTTCCTGGTGAGTTGGTTGTGAGTGAGCTTCTCCACACTGACCCCATTCACTTCCAGCAGTCGGGCCCCGGGGGGCACCCCTGCCCGCTCAGCTGCTCCTCCAGTACTTAGCACCAACCAGAAAGGACCCTGATTGCCTAGAAATCAAAAAAAAAAAAAAAAGCAAGTTCCAGTCTGTTGCCTGCCTGCCCTGAACAGGGACTGAAATCCCTCATCCTTGCCACCCCCTCGCACCCTCTGGGCTCACCATGGGTGACGCCGAAGCCAAAACCACCCTCATCTTTCACTATGTGGCACAGCCGGGGCCGGACCCCTGGGCCTAGGGTGGGACAGAGGTGGGCATCTTCTCCCAGCTGAGCTCGGGCCACGTCATGTGCATGCCGTGCCAAGACTGTCAGCAACACCCGAGGACTGCTGGCCCGGATGCGGCGTACCACCTGGACAGAGGGCACGTGGGCGTGGGTTTGGTCTAGACCCTGTTGCCAACCCCCAGGACCTCCCTGGAATCCACATTTTTTTGCCATGGGAATAGGCTTTTTTTCTTTTTTTTCTTTTCTTTTCTTTTCTTTTTTTTTTTTTTTTTGAGATGGAGTTTCGCTCTTGTTGCCCAGGCTGGAGTGCAATGGCACGATCTCGGCTCACTGCAACCTCCACCTCCCAGGTTCAAGTGATTCTCCTGCCTCAGCCTCCCGAGTAGCTGTGAGTACAGGCGCCACCACCATGCTCAGCTAATTGCTGTATTTTTAGTAGAGACAAGTTCTTGCCATGTTGCCCAGGCTGGCCTTAAACTCCTGACCTTGGGTGATCCACCTGCCTCGGCCTCCCAAAGTGCTGGGATTACAGGCATGAGCCACTGCGCCCAGCGGGAATCAGCTTTCTAGATGCCTTCCCCAACCCCTCTGACTTGGGCACTCCTAAATCCTGGGGTGTGGGGGAGTGAGGCTTGTGCCCTGCTGCCATAGTGCCCAGGGGACTGAGCAACCCACTTCTCTTTCTGAGGTGCTAGCATGCTCTCCCGGACCACAGCCTTACCACCGCGTAGTCTTCATGTTCCACAACATCGTTGTTCACCGCCAGGATCCTGTCTCCTTCCTGAAGACCCTGGCGCTGGGCAGAGGTGCCTGGGTCCACCCTGCACACCACATGCCCAGCCCTGCCCAGCTCCTGCTGCAGGTGGAAGCCAAAACTCTTGCCCTTCTCTTTGCTCAGCAAGCAGAAGCGAGGCCGCTCCAGGCTCCAGGGATCTGGAGGGTGAGGTGGGCAGCAGAAAAGGGGGAGGAGAGGGCACAGCCCAAGTACAGGTTCGCCATGTGCCTGGCAGACCCTCTGTCCTGATACAAGCAGTTTCTGCCTGGTTGGGTGTTGGGTGGTGGGATGAACACTTCATGGGCAGAGGGACTGGGACAGAATATGCCTGGCCCCTCCTATCTCTACTCCCAACTGAGGCTGTTATCAGAGTGAGACCGAGTGAGTGGTTACCAAGGAGATGGGCGGCTGTGTGGAGTTGTGGTGCCTCCAGGGAAAGGGAATGGTTGCCAGTGGGTGAGGGAGTTACCAGAGGGGTCGTAGTCTTCGGCCAGTGAGAGGACAGGGTTATCAATGCCCAGTTTTGGGTTAAACTTAAACTTCCTGCAAGGAGGCAGGGGAAGCAGGTACAAGCTGGCAGCTGGACTTGGGTCCCAGGATCTCCTTTAGGTGCTAATGGCAGTGAAGCCTCCGATTCTTTCTTCCCTGCCTCCGATTCTTCCCCTTGCCCCAACCCTCACGGCACTTACAGAGTTAACGAGGCTGTGTCCTGTAGGTCTACTGGGCAAAGAAGTGGGTGAGAGGAGGAGAGTCACATTCTTCTCCCCAGATGTGCCTCTTCCATTGGCATAAACTAAAAGGACTCAGGGGAACCCCCAAACTCAGGGCATGCCCCCTCCATTCTGCTCCAAAAGGGTCTTCTCTTCTCACTGCCATACACACAGAAATATTGTGCGGTCCTCTCCCTTCCCCTCCCCCCAAGCCCTTGGCACATAAATCTGAGCATATCAGTACAGGGTGTGGACCAGGAAGACAGACATATCAACTCACTACTTTTCTCCTGACTTGTTTACCTGCCTCAGGGCTCCAAGCCCCAAAATCAAGTGTGCCCTGGTCCCAAAGCTTCAGCCTCCAAGTTGGCCCCCTGCCTGTCCCAAAGTCCCCTGCAGAGGATTTCTCCTGGCCTCCTACCTGCAGCTTTCTCCATAGCTGGATCAGCAACCCAGTGCTGGGGTAGGGACAAGGTTCATCACAGCCACTGACCCTCCCACCCATCCCCTCCCAGGTCCCGCCTCCTTGAAGACGCTGTGGAAGCAGTGGGGTAATGGTTAACGGCAGTGAGAGTCTTTTTTTTTTTTTTTTTTGAGATGGAGATTAGCTCTTGTTGCCCAAGCTGGAGTGCAATGGCACAATCTTGGCTCATCACAACCTCTGCCTCCCAGGTTCAAGCAATTCTCCTGCCTCAGCCTCCCCAGTAGCTGGGATTACAGGCATGTGCTACCATACCCTGCTAATTTAGTATTTTTAATAGAGGTGGGGTTTCTCCATATTGGTCAGGCTGGTCTCAAACTCCCAACCTCAGGTGATCTGCCCGCCTCGGCCTCCCAAAGTGCTGGGATTACAGGCGTGAGCCACCATGCTCCGCTTAGTCTTATTCTCTGGGAAAGTGTGTGGGTTCATCCTGACTCTGTCCTGGGCCCGAGATTTTTCTGGAGACCCTGAATCTGACCCCGTTGCCCCTCTGTGCAGAGAAAGGCAGATTGCTGGTCACTAACTCCAAGCCTGGGGGGTAAGTGTGAAAAGGGTAATAAGAATTCTATGGCCCATGGTATGGTTTGGCTGTGTCCCTACCCAAATCTCATCTTGAATTGCAGCTCCCATAACTCCCTCGTGTCATGGGAGGTACCCGGTGGGAGGTAATTGAATCACAGGGGCAGGTTTTCCCGTGCTGTTTTCACGAGAGTGAATAAGTCTCATGAGATCTGATGGTTTTATAAAGGGGAGTTCCCCAGCACACACTCTCTTGCCTGCTGCCATGTAAGATGTGACTTTGCTCCTCATGTGCCTTCTGCCACAATTGTGAGGCCTCCCCAGCCATGTGGAACTGTGAGTCAATTAAACCTCTTTCCTTTATAATTTTTTTTTCTTTTTCTTTTCTTTTCTTTTTTTTTTTTTTTGACAGAGGTTCACTCTTGTTTCCCAGGCTGGAGTGCAGTGGCGCTATCTCAGCTCACTGCAACCTCCACCTCCTGGGTTCAAGCGATTCTCTTGCTTTAGCCTCTCGAGTAGCAGGGATTACAGGCATGCACCACCACACCCAGCTAATTTTGTATTTTTAGTAGGGACAAGGTTTCTCCATGTTGGTCAGGCTGGTCTCAAACTCCTAACCTCAGGTGATCCGCCCACCTCAGCCTCCCAAAGTGCTGGGATTATGGGCGTGAGCCACCATGCCCAGCCTCCTTTATAAATTACTTACCCCGTCTTGTGTACGTCTTCATTAGCAGTGTGAGATCAGAATAATACAGTCCAGCATGGCCAAACCCCATGCCAGTATCTTGTTCATGGGCCCCTCCAGCCTCCACTGCCTCTGAACCTAGTGCCCAAGAACCACGTGCAATAGATCATGGTTGGTAGTTTAACCAGAAAGACCAAGAAGAGTGCCCTTCCTGGAAGCACCAGGAAATAAAGAAGAGGTCACAATCGGTGGAAGGCACACAGCTTTTTAATAGCAGCAAGTCAGGTGCATCTGCCTCGAGGGGCCACCAAGCCATCGTATCACTGTGGCAAAGGGGGCATGAGGATGAGGAGAAAGCACCAATGCGAGGGCACCCTCAGTGTCCACAGGTGAGCATAAGTCATGAGGGGAAGTTTCCAGCACATCTGGATGGCAACACCCCTGGCATGGCAGACATAAGATGTGAGCCCCTTGGTGGCACAATCAGAGGCTCCTTGAGAGGAGGGGGAGGCAAGGTTGGTGGTGGTGCTTCAGGGCACTCTGGCCATCCAAATGCCACATGCTTTGGTCCTTCTTGATGAATGGAGAGGAGGCATGTTCCATCTCCAAGCCCGAAGCATTGATTCACCATCTTTAACTTGGAGATTCCAGACTCGGTCCTGATCGAACATGCCCTAGGAGGGCAACTGGCACAGCTGTGCGCATTCCTTTGCCCCCAGACCTGAAGGAATCTTTCTAGGGGGAGCAGTGCAAGCCAGGAGGCCACAGAGGGAAGAGGTTTAGGGCCAGTGGTCACATAGGTGCCTGCCGCCAGTGTCTCAGCTTCCAGAGCCTCCCAGCTGCTCTAGGAGGCCCCTCACCTCGCCCTCCACTCGCAGCAGCTGGGCCTTGCGCCAAGGATTAAGGGTAGCACCCCGGCTATCTTCCAGATCCCGCAGGAGGAGCTCAAGGTGTCGCTGGACCCGGGCCCGGTCCCAGCTGTTGAGGTTCCGCTGGACTTCACTGAGGATCACTGACCAGTATTCCGACACTGCCGTCCCCTCTGTCAGTGACACCACCACCCGGGCACCACCTTCAGCAGCACCCCCCAAGTCTCGCAAGACCTGGCGGCCCTCTGAGCTCAGCTCATTGAAGTAGAGGCTGGCAGGAGAGAGAAAGTCGATGCCATTCAGTAGAGCTCTGAGAAGGAGGGCCCGAGGGTAGACAGATGGAAAGCAGGGGGCCTCACATCTCATCTCCTGGCTGCAGAGTGCGATCAGGTTAAGTATCTGCAATGAGCCAGAGATGGAGGGTGCTGGCCAGTGGGAGGCAGGGACTAGTATTAAAATTCTTTTTTTTTTTTTTTTTTTTTTGAGACGGAGTCTCGCTCTGTCACCCAGGCTGGAGTGCAGTGGCATGATCTCGGCTTACCGCAACCTCCACCTCCCGGGTTCAAGCGATTCTCCTGCCTCAGCCTCCCAAGCAGCTGGGATTACAGGTGCACACCAACATGCCCAGATAATTTTTGTATGTTTAGTAGAGACAGGGTTTCACCATGTTGACCAGGCTGGTCTTGAACTCCTGACCTCAGGTGACGCACCCGCCTCGGCCTCCCAAAGTGCTGGGATTACAGACATGAGCCACCACACCCAATCCTGATACTAGAATTCAGTGGGACCAGGGACAGTAGGCCTTTAGGAGAAATGGTGGTAGGGAACTGGGGCAGTTTAAGGGCCAGTCACAGAGTGGGTGGGTTGACTCAGAGCTAGGTTGACAAGGATCAGTCAGAAACCAGGAGTAGAGGACAGGCGACAGGCCCAGGCCCAGAAGCACTCCCTAGGATTCGAAGAGCACAGTCGAGAGATGGAAGTAGTCTGAAGGGCTAGGGGCAATGGGACCAGGGACAGGACTCACTGCAGCAGTTCCAGGGAAGGGTGCTCCCGGGCAGCTCTGGCCAGGGCCAGGGCCGCTGTGTCACCAGCACCATTGTAAGCCACGTTCAGCTCCTGCAGCTGCCGGTTGCGATCCAGCTGGGCAGCCAGCAGCTCCAGACCTTCGTCCCCAAGGCCAGTGTGCAGCAGGGACAGGTGTGTCACTGAGGTGTTTCCTGCCAGCCCCTCCATCAACAGGGCAACACCTGCCGCCATCAGCGGGTTGTTGGACAGCCTACGGCCACGTGCAACCCAAGGTTATGAGGGCCCATTGAGAGGAGGGGGAGGCAAGGTTGCTGGTGGTGCTGGCAGCCTTGATGGGGCAGCACTGTGCTGGGTGTCAGGATGTGGGCCAAAGAGGGCCCTGCTTGGGGCAAGAGGAGCCTGGACATAGAAATGCAGGCCCAGGAGAAAGGGTAGAGCAATAGGGGGTGTGGTGCCTGGCAGACGAGGGAGAGTAGGGGAGCTGGCCTTTCCTTCCCTCTTTCCTTGACCCCCTTATCTATTCCCTTCCTCTTCACCATTTCTGTTTCCCTTCTTCTGCCTTTTTCACCCCCTCCACAGCCTCTGCTTTTCCCTTCCCTCTGACTCCTGTATCCTTCTCCCTGTTCTTCCTTTTTCTCTCCTCATTTGCCTCCCCTTACACCAACCAGAAACTCGGAAACCAGGTGCTCGGGTTCCCCACGTATCAGTCAACACTTCAGGGGTGTCTACTGAGTGCCCAGCATTAGGGTCATCCTCAGGAAGCTGCAGGAAAAATCCTGGAAGGGGATCAGTGGCACTGTTACCAGGCAACTGGCCGAGGTATTATTCCACCCTCTCGCCCTGCCTCCTCCAGGCTGATTTTAGCCACGTGAGAGGTTTCTTAGCACCCATTACTGGTGGCATCTTTCCCTGCTGCCCTGCTGCTTGCAGTGGACCTGGGGGAAGTGGAGGGGACCAGTCAGGGCCTAGACCCGCCTCCATTTACTATCCCTTGGGTGGGCCTGTGCCAAGTATGCCAGGAGGCAGGGAGCTCACCCTTGACCTTAGCTGGCCACCAGGATGTCCCACTCCCAGGGCACTCACCGCAGTGTGGTAATTTGGCACTGGTCATGTAGCAGCAGGTCTCGGAGGTCCTTGCAGGCCTCAGGGCCCAGGCTGTTGAGTTGCAAGCTGGAGCAGAAGGTGGCCAGAGGGGAGGTGAGAGACCAGGGAGGGAATTCAGCAAGTAGTCTGTCCATCTACCATGACCTTTTTTCATCAGCCTGCCTCTGGGAATCCATACCTGCCTCCCCTTTTTTGAGAGACAGGGTCTCACTCTGTCACCCAGGTTGGAGCACAATGGCATGATCACAACTCACTGCAGCTTCAGACACCTGGGCTCAAGCAATCCTCCCACCTCAGCCTCCTGAGTAGCTGGGACGATAGCCACGTGCCACCACACCTGACTAATTTTTAAATTCTTTTGTAGAGACAGGGTCTTGCTGTGCTGCCCAGGATGGTCTCAAACTACTAGGCTCAAGTGATGCTTCTGCCTTGTCTTCCCAAAGCAGTGGGATTACAAGCAGAAGCCACCACGGCTGGCTCCTCCCTTCTGCTGCTCCTGTCTCCTCCGCCCAAACTAGATTTCTTCATTTGGTCACTCGTCAGTACCTCTGGTTTCCCTGGCACTTTCTCTTCCCACTGCTTCACCTCCAACCCTCTTCATGCCTGTGCATGAGGATAGGTCCTCACCCCAGTTTCCGGGCACGCAGGAAGACAGGCATGAGTGTGCGCAGCCCAGCAGGGTCTAGCTGGCAGGAGGCCAAATTCACCTCATCCAGGGCATGCCTTCCACTGCCCAGCACAGACGCCACCACTGTGCACTTGACGGGTGTCATACGCACACCTGCCAAGTTGAGCTGACGAAGGGAGCTGAGCACCTCGGCAGAGAAGCGCTGGTTCTGGAACTCGTAGTGGAAGAAGAGGTGGTCAAGGAGCTCCGACGGGGGTAGCACCTGCCGGCCCAGCTTGCCCAGCTTCTTCTTGATGGCCTGGGCATTCTCCAGGGCATCCAGGTTCTTGATGGGGCAGCCAAGTTGAGCTAGCACAGCTCGGTTGTGGGCAGAGAGAAGCCCCCCCATGAATATGGGGAAGAGCTCGAAGACTTCATCCTCAGGAGGCTCATCTGGGTGGCGCCGGGGGCCCTCCACGCCTAGGATACTGGCGCCCATCTGGTCCAGAACATCATCATTGTAATAGTCCTCCTCTCGGAACATCTCCAGCACCATGGCCTGGGCCACCGCCTCCCGGCTTTTACCCACCATGCGCCCAAACACTCGTGGAACCACCTGAAAAAGAAGAAAGGGGAGGGTCACTGTGGCCTTCCACGTGCCTGTTCAGCCTTCAAGGCTCAGCTTAAGGTACACCCCGTGACTGCTCCAGCCCTGTGGTCTCCCCGTGAACTTAGCATAACTTGTCTGATCATGCTACTCCTCTGCTGCGACACCTTCCACTGCCTATGTGGCAAACTCCAAACATTTAGCCTGGAATATGAAATGATTTTTAAAACTAGAGATGGGGTCTTGCTGTGTCACCTAAGCTGGTCTTGAACTCCTGGGCTCCCTAGCCTAGGCCCCCAAAGTGCTAGGATTATAGGCTTAAGCCACTGCAGCCGGCCCAAAACTTTTAATAATTTGGCCCTAATTTGACTTTCCCAGGGTCATATCTCAACACCTGTCTCATGTGCCGCAGACATTAGGAACTTCTTTCTCTTTCCCAAACACCCTGATACATTTTCAAAGGTGAGAAGGAATTAGCATGTATTACACACTTAGTTTGGGACCGGGCTAGGTGTCACAAATACATCACCATCTTCAACATCATTGTTGTCTCAGCAGCTACGATTGATGCAGCTCCTACTGCTTTAAGGTCTTGTGTGATCTGGGCCCTGCCGACTACAATGCCTTCATCACAAGCCTCTTGGCCCCACTCACTATGCTCCTGCCTTTTTGGCTTTTTTCATCTTAACAGCGCCAAGGTCTTTCCTCCTTCAAAGCCTCCATAGGCCTGGTGCAGTGGCTCATGCCTGTAATCCCAGCACTTAGGGAGGTCGAGGCAGGAGGATCACTTGAGCCTGGGAGTTCTAGACCAGCCTGGCCAATGTAGCCAGACACTATCTCTATCGAAAAAAAAATTTTTTTTTTTGAGACAGAGTTTCGCTCTGTCACCCAGGCTGGAGTGCAGTGGCGCAATCTCTGCTCACTGCAAGCTCCGCCTCCTGGGTTCACGCCATTCTCCTAACTCAGCCTCCTGAGCAGCTGGGACTACAGGCGCCCGCCACCATGCCCAGCTAAGTTTTTGTATTTTTAGTGGAGACAGGGTTTCACCGTGTTAGCCAGAATGGTCTCGACCTCCTGACCTCATGATCTACCCACCTCGGCCTCCCAAAGTGCTGGGATTATAGGCGTGAGCCACTGCACCCGGCAAAAAAATTTTTTTAATAAAAAAGAAAATTAGCCAGGCATGGTGGCATGTGCCTGTAGTCCCTTCAGCACTGGAGGTCGGGGATGCAGTGAGCTGAGATCACACCACTGAACTCCAGCCTGGGCAACAGAGCAAGACCCTGTCTCAGAGAAAAATAAAAAAATCCTCCAGGGTGCTGCCCCTTGCTGGGGCATTTCCCCCCGACTTCTTCCCTTGGCTAATGCTACAAGGGTCAGATGACATGCCCTTCCACAAAGAGACTCTCCTGACCCCTCAAACCAGTTCCCCCACTACACACTTTCATGCCATCTGGGGCTCCTTTCCAGGCATTTGCCGTAATTTTTCCTTATATGGTTACATCGATATTTTTGTGCTGAAACTGTGCAGGAAGCAGCAGTTTCCTTCTGGGAGAGGAGCTCCGACTAGATCAGAAAGGGCAGAAGCCTGTCGTTTCCTCAGATTCTAACACACTGCCTGGCACACAGCAGGTACTCAAATATCTGACAAAGAAATAAATGTTGGGGGTTTGTGGTATCTTCCCCCATCCCTGCAATGGTAGTGAAAGGGAGGAAGGGTCATTCCTCTGGCAACAAACCATGACATTGTTTTGTAGCACCTCCTTTAACGTCTGGGTTTTTTTTTCACTTTTTGATTTTTTATTTGTTTAGAGACAGGGTCTTGCTATGTCACCCAGGCTGGAGTGCAGTGGTGTGATCCTAGCTCACTGCAGTCTTTAACTCTTGGGCTCAAGTGATTCTCCTGCCTTGGCCTCCTGAGAGCTGTGACTACAGGTGTGCACCACTGCACCTGGCTATGTTTCATGTTTACATGTGAGGTTCCTTTCATAGAGGTGATAGTACCCCTTCTCCAACACTAACCTGTGACAGAATATATCACCCTGTGAAGCTGAATCCACAGGATTGTGAATAAACAGATGGGCTCAGTGCTCTGCCAGGGCAGGCCTCCCTCCAAGAGGGCTTGGGGGTGTGGGGCTGACAATTCTTGTGGGTTTTCAATAACTGGGGGCTTTCTGAATCCCCTCGGGAGACTGCAGCCTCTCATTGCAACTCAGGTCCAGCAGGCACATCCTCAAGGCGGGGGTGGCCTCAGCAGCAGCTGTGACCTCCTATCAAAGGTGATGGTGTAAGAAGGAGTGGGCTGCACGAGCCTGTTTCTTTTCTTTCTTTTTTTTTTTGAGACAGAGTATCGCTGTGTCACCTAGACTGGAGTACAGTGGCACGATCTCAGCTCACTGCAACCTCCATTTCCTGGGCTCAAGAGATTCTCCTGCCTCAGCCTCCCAAGTAGCTGGGATTACAGACACGTGCCACCACACCCAGCTAATTTTTGTATTTTTAGTAGAAATGGGGCTTCACCATGTTGTCCAGGCTGGTCTCAAACTAAGTTTGTTTCTATGTGTGACAAACAAACAGCCTAGGCCGGGCGTGGTGGCTCACTCCTGTAATCCCGCACTTTGGGAGGCTGAGGTGGGTGGATCACCTGAAGTCAGGAGTTCAAGACCAGTCTGGCCAACATGGTGAAACCCTGTCTCTACTAAAAATACAAAAATTAGCCAGGCATGGTGGCAGGTGCCTGTAGTCCCAGCTACTCGGGAGGCTGAGCCGGAAGAATCACTTAAACCAAGGAGGCAGAGGTTGCAGTGAGCAGAGATGGTGCCACTGCACTCCAGCCTGGGCGACAGAGTGAGACTCCATCTCAAAAAAACAGAAGCAAAAAAAAAAAAAGCAATTAAACAGCACTTACCATGTGCCAGACCCTGAGGATGAGTTCCTTTAATCTTCATGTTAGGCCAGTGATATAAGTTCTAGTATTATCTCCATTTCACAGATGAGGAATCTGAGGCACAGAGTTAAGTAGCCTGTCTAAGATCTCACAGCTAATTAAGTAGCAGAGCCTGGATCTGAACTCAAATAGCTGAGTTACCAAATTCCTGTGCTTACTCCTTATGCTTTGGTGCCTATAAAAAGAAAAAGGTGGCTGGGAACACTGGTTCACACCTGTAGCCCAGCACTTTGGGAGGCCAAAGTGAGAGGATCACTAATGAGACACCATCTCTACAAAATTAAACAATTTTTATTTTTTAATTTAATTTTATTTTATTATTTTTTTTTTATTTTTGAGAGGGAGTCTCACTCTGTCACTCAGGCTAGAGTGCAGTGGCGCAATCTTGGCTCACTGCAACCTCCGCCTCCCAGGTTCAAGCAATTCTTCCGCCTCAGCCTCCCAAGTGGCTGGGATTACAGGCACCCGGCACCACACTTGGCTAACCATGTTGACCAGGTTGGTCTCAAACTCCTGATCTCAGGTGATCCACCTGCCTCACCTCCCAAAGTGCTGGGATTATAGGCGTGAGCCACTGCACCCGGCTACAAAATTAAAATTTTTAAAAATTAGCCGGGGATGGTGGCACATGCCTGAGGTGCCAGCTACTCAGTGAAGTTGAGGTGGGAGGATGGCTTGAGCCCAGGAGGTTGAAGCTGCAGTGAGCTATGATTGCACCACTGCACTCTAGCCTGAGCAACAGAGTAAGACTCTGTCTCAAAAAATAAAAATACATTTAAATTTTTTTTTTAAGTGTTGAAATTCTGCCAGCACTAATCAGCACTCTGCCTCCTCAAAATCGGTTGCTGAAACAACCTAGAGAAAACAAAGGTTACCTAGCAAGTTCCCACAGCTTGACAGAAATATCCATAATGCACCAGTATAGTTTGGCAAAAAGAGCACAGGATTCAGAATCACAAAGCCCTGAGCTCCTATCCCAGCTTTTTAAACTTACTATTTGAGTGATTTTGGACAAGTTACTTTACCTCTTGAGCCTCAGTTTATTCCTCTGTAAAAGGGATCATAACAGTACTTCCAGGCCGGGCACGGTGGCTCATACCTGTAATCCCAGCACTTTGGAAGGCCGAGGCAGGTGGATCACCTGAAGTCAGGAGTTCAAGACCAGCCCAACCAACATGATGAAACTCTGTCTCTACTAAAAATAAAAAAGTTAGCCGGGTGTGGTGGCGCACATCTGTAATCCCAGCTACTCAGGAGGCTGAGACAGGAAAATCGCTTGAACCTGGGAGGCGGAGGTTACAGTGAGCTGACATCGCGCCGTTGCACCCCAGCCTGGGCAACAAGAGTGAAACTCCTTCTCAAAAAAAAAAAAGGCCGGGCGCGGTGGCTCAAGCCTGTAATCCCAGCACTTTGGGAGGCCAAGACGGGTGGATCACGAGGTCAGGAGATCGAGACCATCCTGGCTAACACGGTGAAACCCCGTCTCTACTAAAAAATACAAAAAACTAGCCGGGTGAGGTGGTGGGCACCTGTAGTCCCAGCTACTCGAGAGGCTGAGGCAGGAGAATGGCGTGAACCCGGGAGGCGGAGCTTGCAGTGAGCTGAGATCCGGCCACTGCACTCCAGCCTGGGTGACAGAGCGAGGCTCTGTCTCAAAAAAAAAAAAAAAAAAAAATAGTATTTCCTTTCCAGGAGTGATGTGAAAAACAAAAGGATGAACACTGATAAAGCGCCTGGCACACATCACACACACAGTGGCTCCTTCCAGCCCTCAAAGACTTCGTTCAGCTGTGCCGCTCACAGCACAGTCCTCAAGTCTATAATTTGGTTTCTGGAGTGGACCTGCCCTCAGGATGACTCCCCTAAGCCAATTACCAATGCCATTCATCTTCCTAGTATAAATGAATAAAATGGCATCTGCTTTATAAACCTGTCCCTGGTGATTTAGTTAGGATGAGTCATCACTCTCAGAGCCTAATCACCTCTGGAGGAACAGACACAATCGAGTTTCTGGGCCTGCAAAGCAGAGGACAGGCCTGCCTCCTAGGAGGAAAGACACAAAAAAGAAACCATTTTTAGGAATCCATGTAGGATTGTTATTAAAGTCCCTATGTCCCCAGATTCCCCTCCCCAGCCACCAAGCCTTCCCCAGCCTTGTGGCTTCTCTCTAAGCAATCCCACCAAAAGCCAAAATGCCCAGAGCTGAAACCAGATCCAGGAAGAAGATTCATACCTGTGCAGGAAGCAGCAGTTTCCTGCTGGGAGAGGAGCAAGGGGTGAACAGGGAACCATGTGGGGGCATGGGCAGCTTGGGGTGCTGGGGAGGGAAGAAGCAGGTGGGGGTCTCAGGCATGTTACCTTGATCAGGTTGAAGAGCAGAGGCAGAGCCCGCAGAGGCAGCAGCTTGGCCATGATGCCCAGTACCAGGCTGACGTCCTCCCCTACACGGCCCACGAGCTCAGCCACTTCCTTGCCCACCTTTTGCAGGGTCGTCTTGCGCAAACCCAGCACAATGTAGAGGGCGGCCAGGTATTCCTGCATGGCAGGCACGGTGAACACGAAGGTTCCCGCGCGCCCCGGCTCCACACATGGGGCCAGGAAAAACCTCAGGGCATCCCGGCGGAAGACGTGCAGCAGCTGAAACTCCTCCTCCGTCTTGATGCCAGCCTCCAGGCAGCCACAGACATCCTCTTCAGAGAAGTAGGTCTTGCGGGAGGACACCCCCTCATAGGCCAACTTGCCCATGGTTCGGGCTGCATAGGCCATCAGGGACAAATTGGAGGCGTCAGTGCTGTCCAGGGTTTCCCCGCTGAAGTTGAGGCGCAGGAAGCTGGTGTAGATACTTGTAAGGGTCTGCCCAGCAGGCGTGGGGGCATGCAGGAAGTGCAAAGTGGCACAGACGAGCCAGCAATAGGACGGCAGGAAACAGGCAGCGGCGATCTGGTGGTGCCCCTCCAGGTTCCGGGAGAGCATCTGCACCAGGTTGTCACGCTGAGCTGGTGCGGCGGAGACACCTGAACCGCACCCGCAGTCCGGCTGGTTGAGGCGGAGCTGGAAGTAGAGCTTCTGCAGGTTGGTATCAGAGAAACCACAGATCTCACCATAGCGGCCCACGTACTTGCTGGGGATACGGCCAATGGCAGAGGGCCGAGTGGTCACTAGAATGCTGGCCTGGGAAGATCATGGTTGAAAGTTAAGAAAGACCTTAGTGTCCTGTTGACTGCCTCTATTCCCAGGGGAGCCCTGAAGACTGAGTGTCCAAGGAGGAAGACATTGATGAGGATAACAGTTATAACTAGCAATTACTGAACTCCTGCTGTGATCCAGGCCGCTGTGCTAATGTTATGTGCAGTATCCCATTTGATCAGAGCAACTCAAGAAGAAAGGAACAGAAGCCTGTGGAAGTTACTGACTTGTTCTGGGTCACACTGCTGGGAAGTGAAGGGCCCAGGTGTTAAAGTAACCCAGGACCTACGGGGCGAGTCAAGGGGCAACAGTGATAGCCTGGGGTGAAGGGCCACCCACCTCGGGCAGCATGTATTTGCGCAGCAAGTTGACGATGATAGCAGCTGGTTCCTCTGGTTGCTCCGGGTCACTGCAAAGTCCCGTGCCTGCCAGTCGGAAGTCGAGGTTGAGACGCTCTAAGCCATGGAGCACAAAGAGGAGGTGGGACCCAGCGGCAGCCATCAGGGGCAGAACCTCCTTCAGGGGCGTGTAGCGCTGGGCCACAAGTTGGCACAAGGAGACTGGGGCAGGGCCCAGGGATGACAGGTCCTCGCAGGAGAAGGGGATGAGCAGCTCGAAGGCTGGCAGCCGCCCGTAACACCAGTCCAGAACCATCTTGCGCACCAGCGTGCTCTTGCCTGTGCCCACTGTCCCATACAGCACCACTGTCTGCACCCGGCGCCCAGAGGCATCCGGGTTAAAGAGCTGAGACAGGGCCAGTGGGGGGAGCCCAGCCTGGGGTGGCTGATGCTCCAGGGCCAGCTCCGCGGGTGGGCGAAGTAGCTCATCAGGGGTGCTCTCGCGGATCACAGGATCAACGTGGACCGTGTCTAGGGCAAAGGTCGGGCCAAACTGGCGCTCCTCCCTGGGCAGCCTGCTGAACCACTCAGCCAGGTTCCGGCGGTACCGCTGTATGGCTTCTGAGTGGGAAGACAAGGGAAATGGGTCAGAGAAAGGGGCCTGGAGATGTAGCTTAGGGCCAATCAGGGCGGTGGTGAGGTCAGGCTGGGACATCAAGGCATAGATGCTGGGGCCCACAATGGTGGGCACACAAGACTCCCTGAGAAAATATAGACTGTCCAGAAAGTCCAGAATCCCTATGTCAGAAAGTGGGGAGCCACTGGACATGTAATGCTGAGCCTGGACCAACTGGTTTCACAGTGACCTATGTGCCGTCTTAAAGCGCTTGACCCAACTTGGCTGAGGATAGGATGGTATGGCTCTCCTAGTGCTTTGTACATGTAAGTGTGCATTGCAAGAGTATTGCAGGAAGGGATACACAGACGGATGGGAGGGAGGCAGAGAGAGGAGGAGGGACCACCGATGGAAGATGGCAGTGGATCCTCTATGCCTTCCTCGCCCTGCTTCTCCTTCCAGCCCCATCTCCCCACCACACCCCCTGACCAGGGTCCCAGCCAGTCCCTTTACCAGTTGCAGAGGCACTGGGGAACAGCCGTCCATGCCTCCCGGACCGGGAAGCACTGTCTGCCAAGTTTCCATGGTGGCGTATAAAGGCCCTGGGAACAAGGAGAGGGGATGAGCTGGGACTTGGATCTTGGGTCAGCCCCTTCGAAAGCTCTGGATCCAAGCCTGTCTGCACTGCTAGATTTCCGCTTTCCTCAGATGCAGGCCCCACACTGGACCCCCAAGTTTAGAGGCTTGTCTGACTCTCACACCCTTCCCAGGTGCTGAGGCCTTAACCCTAGCCCTCCAGCCCCCACTGCTGACTGCCTGCCTGGAACTCAGGCTGGTCATGCCAGGCTCCACCCACTTCCCACAGGGTCCTCCCTCCACTGACTACTATGCCTTCTACCACAGATGATCTAAGCCAACTTCCTCTCAGGCCTTGGAGCTGCCACTGTATCCTCCCTCCCCCAGAGGACCAAGCCCCTCCCCAAGGTCCCCAAGAGATCAAGCTAGCCCCAAGTCTTGACCCTTCACAGTCTGCTCTGTTGTGCCCAGATTAGTCCTAAGGTATGACACCCAGGCCTCACCTAGGGGGCCCAAGGGGACGCTTCCCTTGAAGGGGCCAACTCCAGTGGATCAGGAAAGGGATACGTTCATCTACAGAGAGAAGGAAGAAATAGCATCTGCAGATCCCATCCCATACACAGAACCCATGTCTACATCAAACCCCCCAGTATTTGCTCTCATAGCAGCATGTACTGCCCTTTTGCAGCAGTTATTTTGCAACTTTATATTTCATTGTGTGATTATTTGATTAACATTCATTCCTCTCTCCTCCATGAGAGGGATCACATTTGGGTGTTTTAAAATTTTTTTGTCACCCTTACATCTGTTTTTGTTCACAATTTCTTACTTAGAACTTAACACCAGGTCTGCAGTACAGCAGGCACTCAGTAAATCTCTGTTGTATGTAAAGTAAAGTCAGACAAGTTCCTAGACTTATGTAGCTACAAGAGACTCTTGAAGACGATCTAGTCCAACTCCTTTTTTTTTTTTGAGACAGAGTCTTACTCTATTGTCCAGGCTGGAGTGCAATGGTGCAATTTCGGCTCACTGCAACTTCTGCCTCCCAGGTTCAAATGATTCTCCTGCCTCAGCCTCCCAACTAGCTGGGATTACAGGTGTGCACCACCATGCCCGGCTAATTTTTTTTTGTAGTTTTAATAGAGATAGGGTTTCACCATGTTGCCAGGCTGGTCTTGAACTCCTGACCTCGTGATCCGACCGCCTTGGCCTCCCAAAGTACTAGAATTACAGGAATGAGCCACTGCACCTAGCCAAGTCCAACTCCCTTATTTTACGATGGGAAAAAGGCAGCTGAGGAAGGTGAGGTGACATGCTGAAGGTCAACAGATAGAGAATCACAGAGCTGAGACTAGTGCACCTGGTATCTGGATCCCTGCTGTCTTGGAGGCATCATGTGGACCCTGGAAAGCAAGAAACATAAAAACAGAAACCCCTGCTTCCTACTCACCTGGTGGCTGGAGTGCTCTTCCAAAACCAGAGCCCCAAGAGGCCCTGGGCAAATGGTGGCCCCACCTCATTCTGGGAGAGAAGGCCAGAGCCTGGGGGGCCTAGGACTGACTTCTATCCTGCAAGAAGAATGGTATGAATGGATCACTGCCACCACTCCTCCCCTGCACCCCTAACCCCATTCCAGCCAAGGAGGGACCTTCCTCCCAAGAGAGGATCAGCCCTTCCTCAAATGTTGTCCCTGCTGAAGCCCTGGCCTGGCTTTCAGCTCTCATCCCTCTCCCAAACTCTCCAACTTGAGGGATCCCATTCTACTGCCTCAGCCTCCCAAGTAGCTGGGATTACAGGTGCCCACCACCACAGTGGGGTAATTTTTGTAGTTTTAGTAGAGATGGGGTTTACCATGTTGGTCAAGCTGGTCTCGAACTTCTGACCAAGGCAGGTAATCCACCTGCCTTGGCTTTGCAAAGTGCTGGGATTACGAGCATGAGCCATCACACCCAGCCTTCCTACCACGTCTTGCCTCTCCCCTGAAGCTTCACAAACACCTTTCCCTGAGTTCCACCCTGGGAAACTGCTTCATTTAGATGGCCTTTTTCCTTCTTGGTTGCCAGCAAGCTCAGATAGGAGTCCTGTGTTCATTTACAGTGGCTTTCCTGTGCCTAGATTTTCCAGTAATAATTATCCATCCCACTCTGCCTTTCTTCCCCAGATATCAGGTCCTTTTAGCTGAGTTTTAATGGCTTATCATTTTATGTTCTCTATGACTTTTATGTAAGCAGCTTTTGAAGCTGACATAAATAACAAATAAATGAATGAACTTCTCACTTGACATCTCCAGATGGACAACCTGCCACTGCTTCAAACTTCTCCCATGTAAAACTGAACTCATCATTCCTCTCCTCTTGTCATTTACCTTGCTGCAAATCTTCCCACCCACGCCTTACACTAGAAACCTGACCTCTGTCTTCAAATCTTTCTTCTCCTGCTCCTTCAGGCAGTGTGAAGAGTACCAGCAATTCCTCCCCACTGCTTTGCCAGCCAGTTGCTGCCCTGACCAGCATTTATTGGACACGATCTCTTCACCAGCCTTTCTGCCTTCAGTCTCATCCCATTCTAATCCCTCCCTCACCCCAGGCACCAAGCACCTCCCGAAAGTCTGAGGTTACGAGATTACGAGTCCAAACACCGGGCTCTCACAAACTATTTTTCTGAGTTTGTCCCAGCCCGTACCTTATTCCCCAGGCTCACCGGATTCTTGCTCTTGCTGTCCTAAATTTGTTCATACACTCTTCTCAGTTTGGAATGACCTTTCTCCTCTGTTAGAGTCCCAACCAATCTTTTTTTTTTTTTTTTTTTTTTTTTTTCTGAGACAGGGTCTCTCGCTCTGTTGCCCAGGCTGGAGTGGAGTGGTGCGATCTCAGCTCACAGCAACCTCTACCTCCTAGGCTCAAGCAATCCTCCTGCTTCAGCCTCCTGAGTAGCTAGGACTACAGTGGTGTGCCACCACACCTGGCTAATTTTTGTTTTTTGTTTTTGTAGAGACCGGGTTTTCACCATTTTTGCCCAGGGTGGTCTCGAACTCCCGGGCTAAAGTGATCCGCCCGCCTTGGCCTCCCAAAGTGCAGGGACTGCAGGCTCAAGCCACCACTCGGGCCCCAATCAATCTTTTAAGATCCTACTCAAAAGTCTCCGTCCCTGGAAAGTCTTTTCTGAGGCCTCTGAACTCACTTAAATGGAATGTGTCCCTATTTAGCACCTGGTCTCCTCCACTGAGATCGGGGCTTCTTGGGCAGGGCACGCTTAGGGAGAACTGGCTGCATTAGGCCACCAGCGGAGGAGCTGGCAGGCTGCTGGCCCGTCCCAGGGGCTGGGGAAGGGTTAAGAGAGGGCTCCGGAAGCCTGACAAAGCCTAGGTTCCGGGTTAACCTCGGATCTAGGGCCACTGAGTCAAGACGGGACTCGCAGGGCCAAGGGCAGTTCTCCGGTGATCACCCAGATCTCCAGGGCAGTGAGAAAAGGAGGGGGCACTGCAGGAAACGTACAGGGGCGGTGTTCCCACAGGTCCAGAGCTCCTCCACCAAACTGGGTCCCAAACAGCTCTCCTACTTTCAGGTTGCCTCGGGGAACCACGGGGAGACTTGCCAGAACGCCCGCCATTCAGCGCCCAGCTCCGTCCCTCTCGTTCCCGGCCGGGATCTCCCCGCCGCCCTTGCACAGCCTCCTCCCCCGGCCCGCCCTGCCCCACGCTCATCACGGCCTCCCAGCCAGGGGCGCAGTGGCGATCAAGCCCGCCAGGCCTTTACCCGCGGCTGCACAGTTCCGGGAGACGTCGGCCGCGGCCCGGAGGGGTCGGCTGAGCGGACACCGGCGTCTCCCGCTGACTCCCAGAGTCCCCGGCTCCTCGGCGAGGCGCTTCCTGCCCGCCTCCGCCCGCCTGCTTGGCCCTGGCACCTGGCCCTGGCAGCGGGAGTGAAAGAGGACGAGCCCAGACACTTGGATCTGCGGGGTCTGAGGGGGTCAGCGAGAGGGGCCCGGTGCTCCGGAGCAGGCGCAGGGCTGGCACTCGGGCGCCACCCGTCCCGCCATCGCCCCCGCCCCCGCCCCCGCCCCTCCCTGCCTCCATCCCCGCGGGCATTGACGCTAGTACTGCCCTCTGCAGGTTCCCAAGCGCCAGTGACGCCCAGTGACCTCACTAACCACCTCCCAGGCTGGGCTGCTTGTTAGGCCCATTTTACAGATGAAGAAACTGATGCTCAGAAGGGTGAAATGACTTGTGCAGGTTGATTCAGTTAGGAAGTGGATGAGCCAGAACAAAATCCCGGGCCTGAGTCTTCCTACCTTACCCCTGGGCCTCCCTGAGGCACAGGTGTCGGGGGGATTCTTCCCGCTGTCCCTCTCTACTTCCCCAGCCTACCTTCAGGCAGAGACCTGAGCCTAAGACTTCCTTGGGTTCTCCCTTAGGTATCTGGTCCTCTTCAGACCCCAGACCTATAAGTGTGTGGCCTCTGGTAACCTTGGTTAAGAAAGGAGGAAGAATGGGGGCTGAAGGACAGCTTGCACCCCAACCTGCTCTTCGGGTCTGACACCCATTCATGGCCTAGCCCTGGGGCTTCCCAGTTCCCGAAGCTCCCACCCTTATCCCTGCACTTCCACACACTTCCACACCCTGGGCTCACGTAGCCCAGAAAGGGGAGCCACCCACCACCCACAGCTGGGGCACGCCTTTGTATGCAAGCATGAGTGGACAATATTCACACAACAGAGCTGTGCACTAGGGCACCAACAGACAGGCTCTCCAGGGCAGGGCTGGGAAGAGGACTTACTGAAAACAATGTGGATGTTTCATTTAGACATTTGTTCACTCATTGTAGTGTGGTATTGGGTAGTACTGAGCACCTCGCCCCCTTGAGCCAGGTTCAGCACTAGGCCCTGGGCTGCCAACCAAAACAAGGCATGCACCTCATTTTAATGGAACCAACTACCACATTTACAAATGATGTACTTCAAGGCCAAGGCAGGAGGATCATTTGAGACCAGGAGTTCAAGACCAGCCTGGGCAATACAGTGAGACCCTGTCTCTACTTAAAATGAAAATAGAAAATAAGGATGGGCACGGTGGCTCACACCTGTAATCCCAGCACTTTGGGAGGCCGACGCGGACGGGTCACAAGGTCAGGAGATCAAGACCATCCTTGCTAACACGATGAAACCCCGTCTCTACTAAAAATACAAAAAATTAGCCGGGCGTGGTGGCGGGTGCCTGTAGTCCCAGCTACTCGGGAGGCTGAGGCAGGAGAATGGCCTGAACCTGGGAGGCGGAGCTTGCAGTGAGCAGAGATTGCGCCACTGCACTCCAGCCTGGGCAACAGAGTGAGACTCCATCTCAAAAAAAAAAAAAAAAAGAGAAAGAAAATAAAAAAGAAAATAAAAATATAAAAAACAGACAAACAAATGATATCCGTCAGTGGCAGAGGCAAAGCATTAGGAGAGTCTGGAAAAGGGAGTGCAGAGGAGGTAACATTTGTACTGGATCTGAAAAAATAAATCAGAGGGCCACGAGCAGTGGCTCATGCCTGTAATCTCAGCACTTTGGAAGGCTGGGGGTGAGGGCAGATCTCCTGAGGCCAGGAGTTTCAGACCAGCTCAAACTGGTCACCATGGCCAACATGGTGAAACCCCGTCTCTACTAAAAATACAAAAAATTGGCCAGGCATGGTGGCTTTTACCTGTAATCCTAGCACTTTGGGAGGCCAAGGCAGGCGGATTTCCTGAGCCCAGAAGTTCACGACCAGCCTGGACAACATGGTGAAACCTCATCTCTACTAAAAATACAAAAATTAGCCAGGCTGGGTGATGCATGCCTGCAGTCCCAGCTACACAGGAGGCTGAGGCGAGAGAATTGCTTGAATCCAGGAGGCGGAGGTTGCTGTGAGCCGAGATCACACTACTGCACTCTAGCCTGGGAGACAAGCAAGACTCCATATCCAAAAAAAAAATCAACCAGGAGTGGTGGCGTGGGCCTGTAGTAGCAGCTACTCAGGAGGCTGAGGCACAAGAATTGCTTGAACTTGGGAGGCAGAGGTTGCAGTGAGCCAAGATTATGTCACTGCACTCTAGCTTGGGAGATAAAGTGAAACTCTGTCTCAAAAATAAAAATAAAAGCACAAAAAATTATCTGGGCATGGTGGCACATGCCTATAATCACAGCTACTGGGGAGACTGAAGCAGGAGAATTGCTTGAACCTGGGAGGCGGAGGTCACAGTGAACCGAGATTGTGCCACTGTACTCCAACCTGGGCAATAAAGAGAGACCCAGTCTCAATAAATAAATAAATCAGAGAAAGGAAGGGCAGGGCATGCCAGCAGCAGGGTGAACAACACATTTGCATTTTAAAAGAGGTTCTTCAAGGAGAGTAGAATGGAATGTGGGAGGGGAAGTATAGGAACCCCATGAATGTAGTCTCAGGGGTGACAGTTTGGGCCTGATAAACTCCTCTAGTTTAATTCCACTTACCTAGCCATGCAAGGCAGTCACCTGGCGGCAGTTCCTGGACACAGCTCAGAGCAATCTGTTTTCCTTCCCTGTCACCTTCCCCATGGATACGACAGCCATGTAGGTTTTATTAATAACATATACTTTGGCCTCTTGCAGACAGAAGTACTGTGAGTCATGCCGTGGGCATGTCCTCTGTTGTGTGACCTCGGGATGGGGCACAGTGGCTCACGCCTAGAATCCCAGCACTCTGGGAGGCCGAGGTGGGTGGATCACCTGAGGTCAGTGATCCTGACCTTCGAGACCAGCCTGACCAACATGGTGAAACCCCATCTCTACTAAAAATACAAAAAAATTAGCCAGGCGTGGTGGCAGGCGCCTGTAGCCCCGGCTACTCAGGAGACTAAGGCAGGAGAATCACTGGAATGCAGAAGGCAGAGGTTGCAGTGAGCCAAGATCATGCCACTGCACACTCCAGCCTTGGCTAGAGTGAGACTCTGTCTAAAAAAAAAAAAAAATTATAGCATGAGGCCGGAGTGTGGTCGCTCACACCTGCAATCCCAGCACTTTAGGAGGCTGAGGCAGAAGGATCGCTTGAGCCCAGGAGTTTGAGACCTGCTTGGGCAACATAATAAAACCCTGACTCCACAAAAAATAATTAAAAAAAAAAAATTAGCCAGGCATGGTGGCATGCACCTGCAGTCCCAGCTACTCTAGAGGCTGAGATGGGAGGATCCCTTGAGCCCAGGAGGTTGAGGCTGCAGTAAGCCATGACTGCACCTTGTACTCTAGCATGGGTGACAGAACGAGACCCTGTCTCAAAAAAAAAAAAAAAAAAAGAATTATTGCACGGACAACTGTCTTGGTCAACTCTGGTCTTCAGCACTTTGCATAGGTCTGGACAGAGAAGGTGATTGTGTTAAAGAAGATGATGTCGGCCGGGTGTGGTGGCTCATGCCTGTAATCCCAGCACTTTGGGAGGCCAATGTGGGTGGATCGCCTGAGCTCAGGAGTTCGAGACCATCAGGGCTATATGGTGAAACCCCATCTCTACTAAAAATACAAAAAAATCAACCAGGTGTGGTGGTGCACGCCTCTAATCCCAGCTGGAGGCTGAGGCAGGAGAATTGCTTGAGCCCCAGAGGCGAAGGTTCCAGTGAGCTGAGATGGTGCCACTGCACTCCAGCCTGGGCGACAGAGAGAGACTCTGTTTCAAAAAAAAAAAACAAAAGAATACAGTATCTCAAGAGCTTGCTCAAGTCATTTCTTCAAGCCTAGGTTTCCTTTTCTATTTTGTGTACTTATTTTTATTTATTTATTTATTTTGAGGCAGAGTTTCACTCTCGTTGCCCAGGCTGGAGTGCAATGGTGCGATCTCAGCTCACCGCAACCTCCGCCTCCCAGGTTCAAGAGATTCTCCTGCCTCAGCCTCCTGAGTAGCTGGGATTACAGGCATGCACTACCATGCCTGGCTAATTTTTGTATTTTTAGTAGAGATGGGGTTTCTCCATGTTGGTCAGGCTGATCCCAAACTCCGACCTCAGGTGATCTGCCCGCCTCGGCCTCCCAAAGTGCTGGGATTACAGGCATGAGCTACCACGCCCGGACTCCTTTTCTATAAAAGAAGGACATGATAGTGCTCATACCAGCAGTCTCGTGGGGTTGCTGTGGGAATCAAAAGAGCTCTCTTAGCAAATATGTGAGCCACTCTACGAGTGTTCTCTGTGCCTGCATGGCCTTTGCTGGCTCTGGAAGGCCGATGGCCTTCATTAGCTCCCACAGGAACTTGTAAATGTGTGAATCTGTAAGTGTTTAACCCTTTCCGAAGTATTTACTGTTTTTTTGTTTTGTTTTGTTTTGTTTTGTTTTTAACAGGGTGTCACTCTGTCACCTAGGCTAGCATGCAGTGGCACAATCATAGCTCACTGTAATCTCAAACTCCTGGGCTCAAGTGATCCTCTCACCTCAGCCTCCCAAGTAACTAGGACTATAAGCACTGCCATCTTGCCCAGCTAATTGTTTGTTTGTTTTTATAGAGAGTTGTAGTGATGGGGCCTCCCAAAGTCCTGGAATTACAGGTGTGAGCTACCATGCCATGCCCTAGTATTTACGTTTTAAAAAAAGAAAGAGGGCCGGGCATGGTGGCTCATGCCTGTAATCCTAACACTTTCGGAGGCTGAGCTGAGAGGAATGTTTCAGCCCGGGAGTTGGAGACCAGCCTGGGCAACATGATGAGACCCCATCTCTACATTTTAAAAATTTTAAAAATTAGGGCTGAGGTTAGGAGTTCGAGACCAGCCTGACCAACGTGGAGAAACCCCATCTCTACTAAAAATACAAAATTAGCTGGACGTGGTAGTGCATGCCTGTAACCCCAGCTACTCGGGAGGCTGAGGTGGGAGAATCGCTTGAACCTGGGAGGCGGAGGCTGTGGTGAGCCGAGATCGCGCCGTTGCACTCAAGCCTGGGCAATGAGAGTGAAACTCTATCTCAAAAAAAAAAAATTAAAATTATCTGGGCATAGTGGCATACACCTATGGTCTCAGCTACTCAGGAGGCTGAGGGAGGAGGATCCCTTGAGCCCAGGAGTTCAAGGCTGCAATGAGCTATGTTTGTACCACTGCACTGCAGCCTAGGTGACAGAATGAGACCCTGTCTTTAAATAAAAAAGAAAAATAGAGAGAGTACAATAAGAATCTTAAGAAAGATTCTTTAATGGTGGGATTTCATGCCCTTTGATATGTCAAAAGCCATCTCTTGGCATCACTCCAGGGAGAAGGTGGCACCCAGAATGCCCTCTAAATCTAACTAGAATTCCAGCAACTTGAACTCAGACTCCTTCATGCTTTCCACTCCCATCACAAACCTCCATAAGAAAAAAAAAAAGTCATTCATCTCCAGGTGAGCACCCAACCACTCAAAAATTGGACCCTAATTTAGTTTGGGTCACTTAAGTCTACGTGTGGCACTAGGGTGTTCCAGGCAGCTGGCAGGTTGATGCCAGTCATTTCCTTCAGTCCCCAAGCCGCAGGCCCAGGAGAGAAGAGGGTAAGTCAGTGTGCTGCTTCTTGGGTTGTCCTGCCCCCAGCCCTCAAGAACTTCTGGGCACTTGCCTGATTCAAACCTCCAGTCACCAAACCCATTTGTATTCCTGGTGGCTGACAGTTCAGCCCCGATAAGGGTGGCTGGGTGGAAAGAAGAGGAGAAGCAAAGGGGAAAGGCAGATAAATCCAGTAAGGTCCCCACCACCCCCATCCTAGGGATGGGACTCCAGGGTCTTTTCTGCTTCTCACTGTCCTCCAGAACCATTAACACACCCCACCCCTGCAGGCACACCCAGGGCTCAGTGAGTCCTGAAGACAGAGGCAGGCATCAATTGGGCAAGAACTCGCCCATGCAACAGACACACAGCTCCTCCACACAGCATGTGGATCCACCATGAACAAGTGTCATTGACCAATGCCAAGAATGAGGACTACGGAGGCAGAAGATCTGGTCTCCAGGCCTTACTCCTCCTCCATTCGTTGAGGGCCCTTAGGTAAGTTCCTTAACCCAAGTCTCAGTTCTCTCACCTACAAACAAGGATGGTGCAGGGGCAGCATGGGACTCCCTTGAGAGAATGAAAGTGAAGCCTCTGTGAAATGGAAAGCATGACACAAATATTTTTATCTTTTTTTTTTCTTTTTTTGAGATGGAGTCTCACTCTGTCGCCCAGGCTGGAGTGCAGTGGCGCAATCTCAGCTCACTGCAACCTCCGCCTCCTGGGTTCATGCCATTCTCCTGCCTCAACCTCCCGAGTAGCTGGGACTACAGGCGCCCACCACCATGCCCGGCTAATTTTTTGTATTTTTGGTAGAGACGGGGTTTCACCGTGTTAGCCAAGATGGTCTCAATCTCCTGACGTCGTGATCCACCTGCCTCAGCCTCCCAAAGTGCTGGGATTACAGGCATGAGCCACCGTGCCCGGTGACACAAATATTTCTTAGCTACATGTTCACTAGCTTGACATGTACCTAGGACCTACCATCCCCTGCCACAGACTCCCTACAGCCGACAAGCATCTTGCCAAATGCTTTGAAGATCCCCTTGCAGCGCACAGTACCAGGAGACAGATCCACACACATTTACACATTGCATACTGTATAAATATAGGTTTTATTAATAATGGGTGAAATCCCACGAATACAACTGGCATCTCTGTGTGATAGGAAGAATCTGTGGCAGGGTGAGAGGAGGTAGACACGGATGTGTACAGGAAAAAGGAGGGAAATGAGCCCTGGGGGAAGGGAAACAAGAAACAGAATGAGCCTGGACCCACCAGGAAAGCCAGACATGCTCTGTGTCCGCCACCTGGTGCCCAGGGCAGGCTGTTCTGATGCCCAGGGGCCACCTGCTGATAGGAACGGTGGAGGGACACGGACAGGGGTTTGAATGAACAGCAGTGGCTGGGGAAGGGGTAGGGGAGTGAAGATGCCAGCATGAAGCACAAAAGGAGGGCCATGGGTGGCAGTGGCCAAGGCCAACTTATGCCCGTGTTTGTGCTTGTGTTGGGTCCTGAACTCCAGGGATCTAGTGCCCTGTGCCACCCCTGGCTCGGGAGGAGGGAAGAGTTGGGGGTAGACACCTGCAGGTCCTGTAGACACCCTGGGCAGCACCAGCCTTATCCTTAGAGTCTCCAACATGGGATCCCCAGGAGGAGGTTGGCACTGTCCTCCCGCCACCACCAGCATGCCACCATCACTCTTCCTCTGCACTGTAGAGGATGGCAAGTATGTAGGGCTGAGAGGGCCTGTTCGCACATATGTGCCTGTCACTCCGGAGAGGGAGGGAGCATCACGAGACCGTGCATGCATCAGGGGCAGCGAGAAAGGAGGGTTGGGTCTTCCCCCACTCACCCCCCAGAATAAAGTGCATTCTCCAGTTCCAGTGGCAGGTGGGAGAGAAACACAGACATTATTGCACAGGTGCCACCAGGCCCTACTCCCACCAAAGGTGATGGGGAGGGGGATGGGGCATCCCACAGCCCCAGGCCTCTCCAATCCCCAGGATTGGGAGTGGTGACCTAGACAGAAAATCCAGCTTCTGTCCTGGCAGATTGTCCAAGTGAGCCAGGGTCTAGGGGTGGGGAGAAGGGGAGGAGGAGGAAGAGACTTCCAGAGTCCTTCCCTGTCCATTTCAACTTCCATAATGGGACTTCCAGGGGACCCCACCAGGGCCCAGCCCTGGTGCTCCAACCTTATAGCAGCCCAGTTTACAAACACTTGTGTGGTGGGGACCCCCAGAGGGGGCCACTTTGGTCAGTTGTAAGTGGGGGCCTGGAGAGCCTGGGGCTCCCAGGCAGACAGCAGAGGAGGGTGCCATGGGCAGGAAGGAAGGAGCAGCCTCCCAGTGGTCTTTGCATGCAGGTGTTGGAGAGAGTAGGGAGGAAGCTACAAACTGCATCAACTTGGGAAGACTCCTGGGCATAGTGGGGAGGGCTGGAGCCCCCACTCCCAGAGTCCAGGCTGGGAGTGCAGTCCGACAGCCAACCTGTGGAGGAGCCAAGGGAGGAGAGGGTAGCCCCGCCAGGAACCAGTGCCCAAGTCTATAAGGTTAAAACAGTCCCAAAGGGCTGGGGCTGGGGGCTTCCTGCTGCGGGGGCTGGGGTATAGGCTGGGGCAAGCCCCTATCTCTCTGACTTGACCCGGTAACGGAGCACAAGGTAGGCCAGCAGCCGCAGGGCTAGGAAGAAGATGCCCAAGACCAGGAAGTCCATGTAGAGCTTGGCATCCTCCACATCCAGCGCTCGGAGGATGCTCTGTGGCTCGCGGAACGGACAGCGTTCCTCTAAACATGTCAGGTCTCCTCGCTCCATGCCATAGATCGTCAGGATCACACCCTCAAAGCCATACCTAGGCAGGCAAGGATATCAGATAGGACACAGCACACAGGGTCCCTGCTCTCTGAGAAAACTGCCAGAGCCCAACTGCAATGCTCTCATCCCTGGGGTGCGGCCAGGGCGCCCCTGCCCAAAGGATAATGGGGCAGGCAGCAGACTTGGCACAACGCAGGAAGCCCTGGGTATGGACTCCTCCAGGGAGAAGCAGAGGCGAATGAGGAGGGCAGGGGTACTGACCTGACATAGGAGAGATAGGAGCTCCATTGCAGGTAAGTGGGGATGGTCTTGAAGCTGACAAAGAAGCCAGAGAACAAGAGGACAGGGATGGCGGTAACTGGGCCCACAAAGGTGGCCACCTAGAGGGGACGAGAGGGGGCCAGGCCATCATAGGGGTGACCAAGACAAACCCAGGTTTCCTAGAGCTCCACCCTACCCCTTGCACCAGGCCCTGCTTCCTCCCACAAGACCTCCTCCCACCTTGGGAATCCCCAGCTGCCGGCCTCCCACCTGTAGGGAGTTGGAAGCAGCTCCGATCAGCAGCCCCAAAGATTGGGCCACCAAGGCGGTGGCAGTGGCCAGGGCTGAGAAGAGCAGGAAGCGGCTGGTCTCAGCGGGCTGGCCCGTCATCCAGTACACAATGCTGCAGTACACCACCGGACACACCACCTGGGGAGTGGGCACGGACTGGGCAGTGGACTTCAAGCCAGGGGTGCAGCAGCCAAGACCTCCACTCCACCCAAGCCTGGGCCTCTAGAATACCTATTCCCAGGGTGCCCATCCTGCCTCCACACTCTCGTTCAAGCTGTCCCCCAGCTTGAAGGAACGTTCCCTTCTCCATGGCCATATGACCCTCACTTATCTTGTCTAACGTGTTCCGTTGGGTCCACCGTGACTGCTTCAGGCACAGTGACTTTTCCCTTCCCTGAGCGTCTAAAGTCCTTCCCACCTGGACCAGCTTATTCATTATATTGTTAATTAATTAACTCTCCATAGGAGAGCCATTTTGTTCCCCCATGACCTACCAACTCCTAGGGGTCAGGGTCTGAGCCTATTAAATACAGTCATCCCCTGCTCAAGGGCATCTAACCAAGAGCCAACCAAAGGCCAAAGGTCCAGCTTGTGCTCTTCTCATTAAGGCAAGCATCCTGTTATGCTGTCCACCCTGAGGAAGGGGTACCTTTTTCTAATTTGCACAAATGCACCCTATGGATTACTGGTGGCCCTGATGCTTGGAACAGGGTGGTACTGGCAGTAACAACAACCAGCTAACATTTATTTGGCACTTCGTGTGTGCCAAGCACTATTCTAAGTACTTTATATGCATTAACTCATTCATTTCTAACAATCCTAAGGTAGATACTATTGTCATTCCACTTTATAGATGGGGACACTTTAGCAAAGAGAGTGATTGGCCGGGCGCGGTGGCTCAAGCCTGTAATCCCAGCACTTTGGGAGGCCGAGACGGGCGGATCACGAGGTCAGGAGATCGAGACCATCCTGGCGAACACGGTGAAACCCCGTCTCTACTAAAAACACAAAAAACTAGCCGGGCGAGGTGGCGGGCGCCTGTAGTCCCCGCTACTCGGGAGGCTGAGGCAGGAGAATGGCGTAAACCCGGGAGGCAGAGCTTGCAGTGAGCTGAGATCCGGCCACTGCACTCCAGCCCGGGCGACAGAGCAAGACTCCGTCTCAAAAAAAAAAAAAAAAAGAGAGTGATTTGCCCAAGATCTTACAGATAGCAAGTGGCAGTAAGAGCCACAGAGTACACCATTGTCGACCGCCCCTAATAAGAGTTACAGAGTCATTTGTAGGGCTATTTCCTCTTTTTTTTTTTTTTTTTTTTGAGACAGGGTCTCTCACTAACTCATCCAGGCTAGAGGGCAGTGGTGCAATCTGGAGGCTTACTGCAACCTCTGCCTCCTGGGCTCAAGCAATCCTCCCACCTCAACACTGCCCTCAAACCCCCACTGCCCCCAGTAGCTGGGACTACAGGTGCACAACACCATGCCTCACTAATTTTTATATTTTCAGTAGAGATGGGATTTCGTCATGTTGCCTAGGCTGGTCTCAGACTCCTGAGCTCAAGTGATCCTCCAGCCTCGGCCTCCCAAAGTGCTGGGATTACAGGCGTAAGCCACCACGCCCGGCCCTATAGGGTTATTTTCGTCGTTTTCTGTTTGCTGTCAGTTGTTCTCATTAAAACATAAGTTCCACGTGGTCAAGACTACATCAGTCTAGTTCATTGCTATATCCCTAAGGCCTGGTACAGAGCCTGGCCTATGATAGGTACTCACCATCTATTTGTGAGTACTAAGTGAGTAGAAGGTCAGCAGAAGAAGGAAAGTGACAAGTTTGAGGGAGGCAAGAAAGCAAGGATAGAAGGAGCAAAACAAGATGGAGGCACTGGGCAGGTGGGAGGAAGAGGCCCACCTGAAAGGGCACGTCAGCCATGGTCTTGGCCAGGTAATACGCTTTGAGGCTGTACCAGTAGTTGAGGTGCTCCCTCATGAAGACCGCCATTTCTAGGGGGACTGAGGACACAGGCTGCTTAGGCATAGCCAGCCAACACCCTGGCCCCTGCCCCAAGCCCCAGCACCCACGCCCTTGCCCAATGCCCAGGGCAGCTCAGCTCACAGGTGAGCACAGTTGGCATGAGGGCAGCGAACATGAGGAACAGCATGGAGAAGAAGAGGCAGCCGGTGTTGTTGAAGACCTTGCTGGCATCGTCGCCAATATGCAGGTAGAGGAGGCCGATGAGCACGCCAATAACCACGTGGGACATGAACCGCAGGTGGGTCAGGACCTTGGAAGGGGTCATCACCAGGAGAGGGATGTGTTACAGGCCAGGGCAAGCCACAGAGCAGGGTAGGAACTCAGAGCTGTCCTCACAGGCACAGAGACCCACAGGCACATTGTGGGGCTGTGAGGGAGGGTCCCCATTCCCATCTCAGCTGCTAGGAGCCTACAGCCCAAAAGGTCAGGCCTGTGCCAGCCTCCTCTCCCCTAGCCTGACGCCTCACCGTGTCCCTGAGGATGGACAGGAAGGTCCTCTTGAAGAGGATGCAGAACTGTGTGAGAGTGCTGGTGGCAAAGGTGTGGCTTTCAATGGGATCCACTTCCTGGGAAGAAGAAATTGGATCGGGATCAGGTGAGCCTACCCCATTCACCCATAGAACACCCAGCTCAGTGAATGAAAAACCTCAGAGCTCTTCCCCAGGGCAGGGGTCCTCCAAGTCTACAGAGAATCTTCCACCATTAAGTTGTGTTCCTGAAAGCCAGGCTTAGGGGTGTGAATCAGAGTGAGATTCAGACACAAAGAGGGGGCAAAAACTTGGGAGGGAGGAGATGGAAAGAAAGTAATGGACACCCGTGGTGGCTAATAATAGATCAGTTACTTCTTTAATCCATCGAAACATATTAACTCTAAGGGTATAATTCCTTTATGCCACTAATTTTACAGTAATATTATTTAATAATGATGATAATGACAACAATAACAACAAAGACTAACCAATCTGGTTTTCAGGGGTTATAGTGTCTCATTTAAGGAAGAGAACTAGCACCGGGCAGATGCCCGCTGTACCAGCTACAGTGCTAAGAGCTTTATGTGATTATCTGATTAGTCCTCCCAATCACCCTGTGAGGTAAGTATCATCATCTCTAAGTTAGAGAGAACAGTAAGCCACACTGGCTACGAGGCTGGGGACCATGTTGATCTTGCTTACCAGATGAGCACTATGCCAGGACCAAGGACAGCACACGGTAGCTGCTCAACAAGAACTTGCCAAATGAATACGTGAATGAGGAAACTGGAGCTCAAGGAGGTTAAATAACATGCCTAAGGTCACAGTGCTGTTCATAGTAGGTCGATTCCAAGTCCTAGGTTCTTCCGTACCCAATGGTTGCAATGCCTCCAGGGAACAGCCTCTTTGACAGGGCCACTGTCCATGGTCCAGTCTCCCCTCCCCAACTATGCCCTCTCTGCCCTCTCCACTCCTACTCACCGGAGGACAAGGAGGGCAGGGGGCAGGGACCTCGTTCTTCTCAGGGCTGCTCTTCTTCTCAGCCATGGCACACAGCCCATTCTGCACAGCCCTGAACAACATGGGGTTCAGGTCTCCATACTCGCCAGAGGCCACCTCGATGACTGGGGACACAGAGTGGAGAGCTCAGTTTAGATTCATCCTCACTTCCCAAAGGCAAGTCAGTCCCGCCTTGGGTGTGTGGGGAAGGCAGGCGACGGTGAGATCCCTATCCCTAGAAGGCCTGAGTGCAGAGCCTCCAGGTTTGGCCCGCTACTGTTTCCCAGCCCTTACCAACGACCCCCACTCACTGAAGTCAGCCGGGTTGTGGTAAGTGGGGCAGTGCAAGCCGAGTCCCTTTAGATAGGGGATCAGGTTGGTGACCACACCTTTGAAGATGCACTGACCCTGGCTCAGGATGTAGAGCTGCAGCAGAAAGAGAAGGGTAAGGAAGGAGCAGCGGGCCAGGCACCCCTACTGACCCCCTTCCATCCCTCCATCTCAAGCCAATCCTCCTTGAGGCCTGGAGACACTCACCTTGTCAAACATCTCAAAGAGCTTGGCACTGGGCTGGTGGATGGTGCAGATGACGGTACGGCCCCCCTGTGCCAGGGACTTCATGAGGGACACCACTTGGAAACAAGAGGCGCTATCCAGACCACTGTCCAGAGAGAGGCCACCAGGGGGCCACATGAGGTGGGTGAGGCCAAAAGAAGGGAGTGTCTGGGGTGGGGCAGCTGCTGTGAAGGGGATGAAGCTGGCAGGAAGAGGGCACTCTGGCCATATCTGTATCCTTTACTGTTCAGGTACTTGGAGGTATACCCAGAAGCCCAGAGCACGGTTCAGTTTAATAAGCATATATTGAGGACCTGTTGTATGCCAGGCACTGGGATTACAATGATGCATAAATAATACATAGACTCTGGTCTGGAAGGAGAGAGAGACAAGCACACAGATGATTTTGGGTAATGTGGAAAGTGCTGTAGCAACACTGGGTGAAAGAGGGGGAGGATTCAGCTCAGCTGTATCAGGTGTTGGAGGGTAGTCAGAGAAGGTTCCTGAGCGAGCCCAGGAGTAAGAGCTAAGCAGGTGAAGGGAAGAGGGGAGGCACAGCGGTGAAGGGCATTCCAGCAGAAGACACAGCATGGGCAAACCTTAGAGGCATGAAACACGTGGCTTGACCAGGGAATTATAAGCAACTCAGTATTATTAGAGCATAAAGTACATGACATGAGGCTGGAGAATTAGGTTCAGACCAGGCCCTTGTAAGTCACCTGACTTTATATTTTGAGGACAAGTGGGACAGGAAACACTGCATGTTTTAAGTAGGGGAGTGAGCACTGCAGACTTGTGTTTAGAAAGTTCATTCTGGTCAGGCATGGTGGCTCACGCCTGTGATCCCAGCACTTTGGGAGGCCAAGACGGGTGGATCACGAGGTCAGAAGTTCAAGACCAGTCTGACCAACATGGTGAAACCCCGTCTCTACTAAAAATACAAAAATTAGCCAGGCATGGTAGTACCTGCCTGTAATCCCAGCTACTCAAGGGACTGAGGCAGGAGAATCACTTGAACCCAGGAGGCAGAGGTTGCAGTGAGCCAAGATTGCACCACTGCACTCCAGCCTGGTTGACAGAGCAAGACTCTGTCTTAAAAACATAAAAGAAAGTTCACTCTAGCTACAGTTTGGAGGAGGGACTGACTGGAAGACACTGGAGACAAGGAGATAAGAATCTGTTGCTGTCCTGAATTTAACATCAACATTAGCGATGGGGCAGGGCAAATCTGAGAGATATCAAAAGGAGGCGGAAACAACAGGACTTGGTGACTGATGGCCGAGGTTGACTGGAGAGGGAGGTGTCAATCAGGGAGGACATCTGGATCTCTGCCCGGATGAAGGATGGGGCCACTCACAGCAACAGATTTGGCAAGGATGGAGATGAGGAAGAAGCCCTTATCTTGGCCCCAGGAGGATGTGAACAGAGGCTCTGGATCATGGAGAAGATACAGCCTCCAGCCCTGGCTCAGGGCTGAGAGGAGAGGGGTATGCTGGTGGGAAAGGGTGAAGAGAACTACCTGGTGGGCTCATCAAAGAACATGACAGGCGGGTTATTGACCAGCTCCAGGGCGATGGCCAGACGCTTCCTCTGCCCGCCGGAGAGCAGGGCTGTCCTCGTGTGGGAGCACGACATCAGGCCCAGTGCCGTCAGGATCTCTGTCACCTGGCCCCACCCCACCCATGCCAGGTCAGCTTCGGAGTCTCTGCTTCCCCCAGGCACCACCCCAGCTTCAAAAAGCATCTCCCTTAAGTCTACTATCTCAGCCTAGGCCACCACTCTCCCACCCCCAGCTTGGGGCCTTGAGCTCAGCAGCACCACAAAAGGGAGTGGTGCCGCTGCCTCCCTTCTCCACTCACCAGCTCCTTCTTCACCTCCTGCTTCTCACTCAGCTTCAGGTTAGCAGAGACCTGGGGTCCAGAGAGTAAGCGAGAGAGGTATGTGTGGGAGAGAGCTTGGCCTTGACCCCTCCACCAATGGGGAAGGTGGGGACAGCAGACAGAGGGGGTTGCTGGGAGGAGGGGACTATCCAGCCCTCACCATCATGGCTTCCAACACCGTGAGGTGCGGCAGCAGCATGTCATCTTGCATGATGTAGCAGGACATCTTGCGGAAAGTCCTCAGCTCCCGTGGCCTCCCATTAACCAGGATCTGCCCCTTCATTCCAGACTCCCTGCGGGGATGTGGGTTGAGGATGGGGGTCAAAGCCACTTCAGAATACCTTCTGTGTTCCCCAAGGGATACTTCTTCCTGAGTCCTGCCCCCATTCCACCCCAGTCTCATTCTTACCTGTATCCTGCCAAGATGTTCATGAACGTGGACTTGCCAGCCCCTGAGGGACCCATGATGCCAATCAGTTCCCGGCGGCAGAATTTACCTGAGAGGCACTTGAGAAGGGTCTTATAACCTGCAGTGAGGAGAGGAGGAATTTTTGGTCAGGCTGCAGTGAACAGAGGTACCCCCAAAATTCTTAGGAGCAGCCATGGCTATCAGTGAAATAGGTAGTCCCTATTCAGTGTGATTGGGTTGGGATGGAGGAACAACCCTTATAGCCCTGGCAGGAACCCGTCCCTCTCATCCCGTCCCCCTAGAAACCACCACCACTAATAGCAAAGTACCAGAGGCAACAATCCTCTTCTAAAGGGTGTGGGAAAATCCACATGTCTCATAGATGGGTGTGGAGAGGGGATCAAAGCTGCAGAAGCCCCTGGTCCTCTTCTGTAATCACAGCGGCCACTATCTCGCCCCCTCCAGGAAAACCTCCCCACTACTACAGCCTGAGCTGGCTGCCTATCCCCTGTGTTTCCATAGCACTTCTCCTATCCTAGCATGTTTGTTACTTGATGTACCTGTCACTTGCCCCACTCTCCCAGTCTCTTAGTCAGTGAGCTCCTTGGGGGCAGTGTCTCACTCATCTTGGTAATCTCAGTAGACTGTCTGGCCTGTAGTGGATGTTCAGTGTCTGTTCCATGAGCGTGAGTTCTCAGAGCTTTTCCCTAATTCAGAAAAAGCCTTCTTCTTTGCACTCTCTCTGCCCACCAGGCTTGTCTCTCTAGCCCCTACATGGCCCAGTAAAATCTCACCTTTCATTCATTCATTGGAAGGCAGCATATGCATTTAGAGCACGGTTTGGAGTCAGGTGGATCTGGGTTCAAATTCTGGCTCCACACTTACCAGCTGTGTGACCTCGGGCAAGTTGCTTAACCTCTCTGAGCTCCAGGTCCCTCATCTGTAAAATGAGGATGATAGTACCTATCTCATAGGGTTGTTGTGAAGATTCAATGAGATAATATATGTAAAACATATGACACAGTGCTTGGCACATAGAATGCATTAAAAAGTGACATTTTACTATTAATTCTACTTCACAAATGCTTATTGATATCTACTATATACCAAGCTCTGTACCAAACACTGGACAAAAATTGAGGAAGACATAGTTTTTGTATTCAAGAAGGTCATAATCTAAGTAAGATAGACAGACAAAAAAATCTATGAAGAAAAATAAAATTAGAGTTATAACAGAAGTACAAAAAATGTGCTGTGAGAATGCAAAACAATGGAATTGACGTGAGTCGGGGGGGCAAGGGGAAAATCAAGACTGGCCTCATGGAAGAGGTGGCATTTGAGCTAAGCCTCGGAGGATGAGCAGGATTCTAAAAGGCAAAGGGAAAGCAGAGGCCCTCCAGGCTTTGGGAGGAAAAGCTCTGTGATATAAAAGTATGTGTATATACACTCACAATCCAAGGAACAGAGGGCAGAACCTACATGGAGTGACCTGGTGAGACATGGAAGTGGAGGGGAAGGATAAAACCATCAAGGAGGGCCTCGCTTGCGATGCTGGCAGACCTGCCTCGTAGGTGAGGACATGCCAATCCCTTACCTAGCACTTTGCTCATTGCCGCCCCCTCTAACCCCCACAGAGCCCAAGTCCCTCCCCATTTCACCTCCTTAGTGTCCTTAGTGGAGACAGTGAAGGGAAGGCATATTTAACCCTCCCTCCACAACACCCAGGACTGTGTTCTGGGCCCGGCTGTCCCTCTGGATGCTTCCCATCAGAAGGGGGAGCAGCTCCTGCCCACTGTCAGGTCCTGATCACAGCAACTGCCTGGATGGTACCCATGGTTTACAAAGCTTCAACTGTTTCTCTAACAACATGGGTGAGGCAACTGGGGACCAGAGACATCTAGTGACTCACCCAGGGTCACACAGCAAGTTCTTTCCTGGGAGAGGGAAGCCGTGGGCTCTAGCCCTCTGCCTCAGTCCTCCTCGCCATCAGTCAGAGACATTTGGTGGTGCACTCCAGCATATGCCTTTCAGAGCCACTCACAGGAAGTGATCTCTTGCAGGAGAAGAAACTGGCAACAACGAACCTTCCCCTCAATTAATTACAGTAGCTGGTTGAACACTGAGGCCTAACACAAAAATCATCTTAACATTAGCCTCTCACAGATACCGCCTCAGCTGAGCTTCACACGCCTGTGTATTCTTATCATCCCTGTTGACAGATGAGAAAAGCAAGGCCAAGAACGGGTAAGCAGCCTGCCCAAGGTCACACAGCTTATAAGTGACTAGGAACCTATGTCCCACAACTGCCCAGCGCCGAAGAGACCAGCCAGGCCCCCGGGCGGGAGAGGCACTGGTATCCTAGTTCTGCCACCGTCAGTAGCTCTCTTTGCAATTTTGTCAAGTCACTTAATCTTTAAGGCCTCTGACTCCTCATCTATAAAGGAAGGATAATAATATATATTCCCAAGGACTTAATAAGGTTATTGTTAATGTTAAGTGAGATTATTAATAATAATTAAAAGGAAGCCGTTTTGAAAAAATAAGAAATATCATATATATTTAGGGGAGATAACAAACCCTTACTTGGGAAAGGCAGAACTCTCTCCCTGTCCATCCCCCTTGCTTTCTTTCCTTTCTGCCTGCCCCTAACTGCTTTCTGTCCTCTAAAGAAGGGGAGAGGCATTCAATGGAAAAGAGAAGTCATCGAGGGGAGGGCAGGCGCCAGAGAAAGGGATGACGGATGAAAGAAATGGCAAAATGGCCAGTAGAGCAGAATGAGGCTGGCAAAGTCAAAAGGAGGGAAGGGCCAGGTGAGGGGTATCAATCTGTAGCTGGCACATGGAAGCAACTGGAGAGCTGGCCCGTCTAGACACATTTTTAAAACAATCTTAGTTTCTTCTTAAAATTGTGAGGAAATGAGAGAGCTAAGGAAATAACAACTGCCTCATCATCTTGCCCAGAGCTGGTCTCAGGACTGAAAGAGGCTGCTTAGGGACAGGGCACACTGGGCAGGAAGCCTAGATGCCTTAGTTTCCATTGGCTCAGCCATGTGACCTTTTGGTCACTCTTGGGAGTGAGGGTTTGGAGAGTGCAGAGAAGATCATGCTCAGCCCTGCTCTGAAGCACCCCAAACCTATCTGTCAAACCTCAGAGAACAATGTCCCAGCCCCACCCCTGGCCCACACCCAGGCTCTGGGAAACAGCCTAGCTTCCCTATTACCAGCTAAAGCTGCTCAGGGTAGGAGCTGCAGGGGCTGCTCAGGGTTCAGGGGAACCTGTCCTCATGGGCGGGAAGGTGGAGGTGATGGGACTGCTGTACAGGGAAGAGAGAGAAAAGAACAATGCATGGAGAGCTGGGAAACCAGACTTCTGGTCCCAGCTCTGCCACTTACTAGCTGTGTGACATTGGTCAAGTTACTCAACTTCCCTGGGCCTCAGTTTCCTTATTAGTAACAAAGAGATGACATCTATCCTGCCAAATCGCCACCCTCCCTGCTTCTGAGCACTGTGGTAAGAATGGAATAAGATGACAGGAATGAGAACGTCTTTATAATTAGGTCCAAGGGTATTGCTCAACCCTGCAGACACAGCCCCTTGCTTTTTCATACTAGTCCTCACAGTTAGGAATCCTCCATAAACAAAAGAAGGAAAACTCATCAAGGACCACTCAAGGACCAGAGGTCACAGGATCTCTTTAGAAGATAAAGCTTCAATAACCAGTTACACCTAGTATCCCATGGTGCTCACAGGTGTGGGGGAGAGTAGATCCTGACACCCCAACAGTGCAGTGAGCAACGGGCTGGGACCCAGATTTTAGTGTTTCCACAGAGCCCACTGGTGCAGGACTTGCCGAACATGGGACACCCAGGCCTCATGCTTCTGGAGAGGCAACTCAGAGAGGGCCCACGGACTCCCCCTACCAGGCTGTTCCCTACCCCTTTTGCGCCAGCAGGGCCCCTCCCGCACGGAATAGGACAGCTCCACGAACTCGATGTCCACGGCTGAGCGCTTGGGTAGGTGGGAGAAGCGCTGGGCTTCAGTGATGTGGTTCTCCACCTTCTTCAGGTGTGTGGTCAGCACAGGGGGTTCCGCGCCGTCCTCCAGCGTCACTGCCATGGCCACAGCCCCCGGACCTAGTCCACAGCCCACAGCCTCCAGCGCCTTCTCCGCCATCACGCCGCCGGCCTGCGGGAAGAGGGCCTGCTCAGTTTGGGGCAGACTACCGAGCCCCGCTCAAAGCTCCCTGGCGTTCTAATGCTTCCCCCGCCCCCACTCCCCACCTCCTTCTCGGGGCAGATCCGCGACTGTTAGCCCCGCACTCTGCCCCCGCCCCCCACTCCCCGCACGGAGACGCTCAGTCCCGGGCAGCCCAGCTCCAACCTGGCTCCAGCCCGTCCCCTTGAAGCCCTCAATCGCTCCTTCCTCCCCGCGGCTTCTCTAATCTCCTTACCCCGCAGGCCAGCAGCCCCTGGGGACTGAAGGGATAGGGGGCGGGGGAGAAGGGGCAGCCGGCCGAGGCTGCCGGCCAGGAGGTCGGGGTATCAGGGTGAGTGCAGGGCGGACCCGGGGAAGGCGGAGAGGAGGAGGCTTCAGGCCTCCAGCTGCGTCCCACTCCCCATCCCTTGGCACGATGCCCAGGCCGGCCCCTCCCGCCGGCACCCCCGGGCCCGCGTGCCCCGGGCTGTCCCCAAAGCCAGGCGCACCACCCGGACTCAAAACTAAGCACCCCACGGCGGCTCAAGCCCCCGCCCCGTCTCCCGCATGCCTAGTCACCTTGACGCGCCCCCGGGCTGGTGCGGGGCAGGGATGCTCAGCGCTGCCACGGACCAGGGACGGAGAGCCGGGGATCCCCTTACCTGCCTCGGGCTGCGGCACCTGCGTCCCGGCTCCCGGTCCCGGCGGCCCGGGCCGGGGCGGGGCCGGGGCGGGGCAGGCAAGGGAGGAGGGCCGGCCCTCGGCTCGAAGGAGATGGCAAGGATGGTGAGAGGCGGTTGAGGTCGCGCCCCGACTCCGCTGGGCTGTGCACACCCGCTTCCCAGAGCCTGGACCCGGACGCTGTGTCCTCCGAGCCTGCGGGGCGACTGCGCTCTCCTCCCAGCTACTGCTCGCCTGTCCCGCCGTTCTTAAAGGGCCCGCGCCGCCCGGCAGCCCGCGGTGGGCGAGGACGGCAAAGGAGAGAGCAGCGCTTGGGACGCGTGGGCCGGATCGGGTGCAGGGGTGAACTCAGGACTGGGGGTTGATGGCAAAGGGCCGACTTGGAGGCAGTGAGGAAAGGAGAGCTGGAGTCATTCCGTGGGGACAAGTCTCTGGAAGACAGATTAGGCAGTGGTGTTGGGGGTGGGGAGAAGTGGAGGGATTGTAAAGGTGTCAGTCTGTCTTCACACACGATACCAGCCCCCCAACAGTTTCCCTCAGTTCCAGCCCATGAGCGCAGGCCTCCCTCCAGGAATCCCCAAACTAGGTACAAAGGCTTTCAAAAACGCAGGAGCCTTGGGACATTGGAACATACTCCCCTTTCCCCATTCACATTTTCTCTGGGTTAGGACACTAATAAAGAAGGGGAAATGGCAGCAGCTTTGGGAGAGCCTGCAGCAGCTCCAGAGTTAAACTGGAACCCAGTACTCAGTCTGCTCCGACTGCAGTCACCTAGCCAGATACAGGCCTTCAAGACAGGCACATGCCATATCCTGGAGGGACCTGTGTGCCAGGGCATGCACAGGGCTCGCAGACAGTGCTCCGGGAATCTCATGCACCTGCACATTCTCTCCCTTGCCCCCAAAGACTTCAAATGTAGGTCCCCAGAACATACTTGGGGCTTTCCCTTGCTCTGCCCCTTTCTCAGCCAATTCCTCTTGGCCCTTGCCTGTCCCAGCCACTATGTCTTCAAGGGGTAAGCAGGTTAGCTAGCCAAGACACGTGACCTGAGCTTTTAAGTTCCCACCTGTCACACAGCAGAGATGATGGGAGGGAAGGCTCTGAGGCTGCTGCTGCGACTGCCACCGCTGAGACTTCTCCTTACTGCAGCCGTTGAGAGGTTACTAGCAGTCAAACCTCTCCACTGCCAACCACCTCGCCACAGCCCTAAAAGCTGGTGGTCCCTGGAAGATTTCTCTAGGCCCCGCCCTGAAACAGTGAGGTTTATGTGGGGTTTGGATCCAGTCTTTCCTGTCTTCCCCCAACTCCATGCCCCACCATCACCACCATTCCTCAGGACCAACCTCCTATTCTCCAGATGGACCCTCCATTCTCCAAGTCAACCTCCCACCAGCTACTATAGACCTCCCATCCCCCAACAGTTGCATTTATTAACTACTTTGTACTAGGCATTATCTCATTTAATCTTCACAATATCCCTATGAGACAGGTTTTACAACCCCCCTTTAGAGATGAAAAACTGAGGCATAGGGAGGTTAAGCAATAGTTGGTGGCAGAGCAGGGCTTGAACTCCAAAGTCCCAGCTTTTACCCACCCTGCTAATTGGGCCTCTCAGAACCTTATTCCCAAAGGGACTGTCTCCCTCTGTTTTCTAGACAGGCTCTTCATCCTCCTGATATAACCTCCATGTCTTAATACCACCCAGTTTTATTCTTTGGCACACAACTTTCTTTTTCCTTCCTTCCTTCCATCCTTCTTTTCTTTCTTTTCCTTCTTTCCTTCCTTCTTTTCTCTCTCTCTCTCTCTCTCTCTCTCTCTCTCTCTCTCTCTTTCTTTCATAGTCTCGTTCTGGCACCCAGGCTGGAGAGCAGTGGTGAGATCTCAGCTCACTGCAGCCTCTATCTCCCGGGTTGAAGTGATTCTCCTGCCTTAGCCTCCTGAGTAGCTGGGACTACTGGCACACACCAGCACACCTGACTACTTTTTGTATTTTTTGTAGAGATGGGGTTTCACCATGTTGACCAGGCTGGTTTCGAACTTCTGACCTCAAGCGATCCACCCACCTCAGCCTCCCAAAGTGCTGGGATTACAGGCGTGAGCCACCACACTCAGCAGATTACAATTTTTCATTCTCAAGAATAGACTATGGCCAGGAATGGTGTCTCACGCCTGTAATCCCAGCACTTTGGGAGGCCAAGGCGGGTGGATAACTTGAGGTCAGGAGTTTGAGACCAGCCTGGCCAACATGGCGAGATCCCATCTCTACTAATATTAGAAAAATTAGCCAGGCATGGTGGCTCATGCCTATAATACTTTGGAGGCTAGGGCACAAGAATCGCTTGAACCCGGGAGGCGGAGGTTGTAGTGAGCCAAGATCATGCCGCTGCACTCCAGCCTGGAAGACACAGCAAGACTCTGTCTCAAAAAATAAAATTAAATGAATAAGTAAATAAATAAATAAATAAGCCAGACGTAGTGGCACATGCCTGTAGTCCCAGCTACTCGGGAGGCCAAGGCAGGAGGATCACTTGAGCCTGGGATGTTAAGGCTACAGTGAGCCATGATCATGCCACTGCATAGACCATACATTCTTACTTCCAGGTCACACCATGGTTCAGGCTCATTTCCTTCCCCCAGATGAATCTTCCTTTCCTTAGCAAAGAGGGGAAACTACATTTACTGGATGCCTACTACTTGCTAGGCACATAGCATAGAGCTATGGTTGATATCTGAGTCAAGGGCTGGGCCAGTCTCTTTCTCCACTATGTTCCTAGAACTTGGACACAGAAATTGCACTCAAAACCAGGTGTGGTGGCTCATACCTGTAATCCCAGCACTTTGGGAGGCTCAGGCAGGAAGACTGTTTGAGCCCAGGATTTTGAGACCAGCGTGGGCAGTATAAGGAGACCCCATCTCTACAAAAAAAAAAAAAAATTAAAAAATTAAAAATTAAAAAAAAGAAAATGAACTCCATAAATACCCATTAACCGAACAGTCTAACCAGTCCTTGTAACAATGTTATGAAGTCAGTATTATTCTTCCATGTTTTAGATAAGGAACTGAAGCTCAGAAATGTTAAGTACAAGTATGAAGTACGTAGCTAGTGTGATGGATGTAGGGATTCAAATCCAGGTCTCAGTGATCCTAAACCATGGCTTTATGTATGATGTCAGACTTCCTCATTACCTGTTGTCACCTTCCCACTTTATAAAGCAGATTTTCTCAGTTCCCCTCAACAGACCTTTCTCATTCTAGGATATAGAACCTTTCCAGCCTTCCAGAGGTCCACTAGCACAGACCCTTTCCATCCTAGAGATACTCCCCACTCCCACCACGTATCCCCCAGGATGGACCTTTGATTCCTGAGAACACACAGTTCCAACTCCTAGAGTAGACCTTGTAACTCAAGAGCAGTGGTCCTCAAATTTGAGCGCACATCCACATCATCTAGAGAGCTTGTTAAAACACTGATTAGATTACTGGGCTCTACTCCCAGAGTTTCTGATTCAGTATCTGGGGTGGAGCCAGAGAATTTACATCTCTAATAAGTTCTCAAGTAATGCTGATGCTGCTAGTCCAGGGACCACCTTTTGAGAACCGTTGCTTAAAAGAACCTTCTTTCCTTAGTCTAGATCTCCCATCCCCAGAACAAGCCCCCTATTTCCCACCACAGACTTTCTCCAATGTCCAGGTGGATCCTCCTCTATTCCTCCAAACAGAACTCCTCCCATTCCCTGAGATGGATTCTCCCCCTCCTCTAGGATTCTCCCAACTCCCACCCCAGACCTCCTCACCCCCACCACCAAGACAGAGCCTCCATCCAGGGCATGTTTCCCTAGGCCCAGACATGACATGTAAGGGTTGATGATAATTGGCTTAAGAGGAGCAAGGCAGAAGCAGAAAATTCCCATCTCAGCTTAGTGCCAGGAGCTAATCTAACAGACGCAGGCTGCTCTGGGCAGGGATTTGTGGGAGAAGCAGTTGGTAAGCAGCTTTGTGGGCCTATGGAAAAAAGGAGGGTTACCAGGGTCCTATGGGAGCTGGAAAGGAATTCGACTGGGGGGATATTGTAACTGACCAGTTCTGCTTCCACCGTCCCAGGTCCCTCTTCTACTGTGCCTCCCTTGAGCCCCATGACAGTCTGTCACCTCTGGACAGAATGGTTTTGAAGTGTATTTGTTAATGAAGGCCCCTCTGCGGGTCACTTGGAGACATGCAGCCCAGGACCAGGAAGGAGAGGGGTGGATAAAGAGGAGACTGAGGACAAACCCCCACCCTGCCCCACCCAATCAGCTGGCTTCAGGGTTCCTGCCAGTATGTAGCAGCAAAGCTCTCCAGTCCTCCTGTGGCTCCTCAAGGCAGGAAGGAAAAATGTGCATAGGCGCTGCATGGAGGCTGTGGAGGGGTAACTATTGATTGCCTCTCCTGACCCCTTAGAGACTAGGCAGAGTCTCTGCTGTTGCTGTTGCTTTTTTAAAAAATTATAGGCTGGGCGTAGTGGCTCACGCCTGTAATCCAGCACTTTGGGAGGCTGAGGCGGGTGGATCACCTGAAGTTAGGAGTTCGAGACCAGCCTGGTCAACGTGGTGAAACCCTGTCTCTACTAAAAATACAAAAATTAGCTGGGTATGGTGGCACATGCCTGTAATTCCAGCTACTTGGGAGGCTGAGGCAGGAGAATCACTTGAACCTGGGAGGCAGAGGTTGCAGTGAGCAGAGATCGTGCCATTGTACTCCAGTCTGGGTGACGAGAGTGAAACTCCATCTCAAAAAAAAAAAAAAAAATTATAAAAACAACGAAACAAAATGAAGCAATTTTAAAGTGAATTTTTAAAGTGCAGTGTTTGTCTCTCCCTCTCTCTCCTGCTATGTACCACCATTTCCTTTGATAAGAAGAAAGTGGGGTTCTCCAAAGCTGCAGAATGCCAAGGGTCTCTGCCCAAGTCTCTTATCTCTTTTTCTTCCTTCTCTTAAAACTTGAACTCGCACCACACCTCTTGGTTGTATCTTTTGGGTGGAACCAGCTTTACAGATCAGGTGTCTCCCCAGCTTTTCTCTGGGCCCTGTTCTCCTATCCTTAATATGGGTTGAGAATATACAGAAATAAACAAACTCAGTTTCTCTCACTATATTCTCACAACACACTTCTGACGCCAGATGTGTGGGTGTTTTGCCCTACACTTTAAGCAAGCAATCAGTTCTGCAGTGGACGCCAGCTGGTTGTCCTCCAATTCAATTCCAACACTACCTGCCTGGAGATCGTGTCAGATGCCACAGGTTGAGGGCTCCGTCCCACAGACTACCCCCCACTTCCAATGCCAATCACAAGCCGCAGGTTGTTTCTGTTCATGCTTCTGACCAACTGGCTATAAATCATGGTTCCCTCAACCCTCTCGTTTGGTTTGATTAATTTGCTAGAGTGGCTAATAGAACTTGGGGAAACACTTTACTTACACTTATCAGCTTATTATAAAGGATATTACACAGAATACAGACAAAGAGAGGCAATAGGTGAGGTACGTGGGAAGAGGGTGGAGAACTTCCTTTTTTTTTTTTTTTTTTTTGAGACGAAGTCTCGCTCTGTTGCCCAGGCTAGAGTGCAGTGTTGCGATCTCGGCTCACTGCAACCTCCACCTCCCGGGTTCAAATGATTCTCCTGTCTCAGCTTCATGAGTAGCTGGGATTACAGGTGTATGCTGCCACACCCGGCTGATTTTTGTATTTAGTAGAGACGGGGTTTCACCGTGTTGCTCATGCTGGTCTCAAACTCCTGAGCTCAGGCAATCCGCCCACCTCAGCCTCCCAAAGTGCTAGGATTACAGGCATGAGCCACCGTGCCCAGCCAGAGGGTGGAGAACTTCTATGCACTCTCCAGGAACTCTCTAGGAACCTTCACAAGTTCAGCTATCCAGAAGCTCTCTGAACCTCCTTTGAGTTTTTATGGAGGCTTCATTACATAGGCATGATTGATTAAATCATTGGTCATTGGTGATCAACTCAACCTTCAGCCCCTCTCCCCTTCCTGGTGGTTGTGGGGTGGGGCTGAAAGTCTCAACCCTCTAATCCTGCCTTGTTCTTTCCAGTGACCAGCCCCCATCCTGAAGCTACCTAGGTGCTGCCAGCCCTCAGTCAACTCACTGGGTCACAAAAAGACACTTACACTGTGAAGCGTCCAAGGATTTTAGAAGTTGTATGCCGGGAAATGAGGGAAAAGACCAAATATTGTACATTTGTACAGTCATCCCTCAGTATCTGTGGGACATTGGTTCTGGGACTCCCTTCGGATAATCGAAGTCCACAGATGTTCAAGTCCCAATATAAAATGGTTTAGTATTTCCATATAACCTATGCACAGCCTCCCATATACTTTATTATTTTTTTTTCTTTTTCTTTTCTTTTCTTTTTTTTTTTTTTTTTTTTTTTTTTTTTTTTGAGACGGAGTCTCGCTCTGTCGCCCAGACTGGAGTGCAGTGGCCAGATCTCAGCTCACTGCAACCTCCGCCTCCCGGGTTTATGCTATTCTCCTGCCTCAGCCTCCTGAGTAGCTGGGACTACAGGCGCCCGCCACCTCACCCGGCTAGTTTTTTGTATTTTTTAGTAGAGACGAGGTTTCCCCAGGTTAGCCAGGATGGTCTCGATCTCCTGACCTTGTGATCCACCCGTCTCGGCCTCCCAAAGTGCTGGGATTACAGGCTTGAGCCACCGCGCCCGGCCTTCTTTTCTTTTTTTTTTTTTTTTTTTTTTTTTTTTTTTTTTTTGAGACGGAGTCTCGCTCTGTCGCCCAGGCTGGAGTGCAGTGGCCGCATCTCAGCTCGCTGCAAGCTCCGCCTCCCGCGTTTTACACCATTCTCCTGCCTCAGCCTCCCGAGTACCTGGGACTACAGGCGCCCACCACCTCACCAGGCTAGTTTTTTGTATTTTTTTTAGTAGAGACGGGGTTTCACCGTGTTAGCTAGGCTGGTCTCGATCTCCTGACCTTGTGATCCGCCCGTCTTGGCCTCCCAGAGTGCGGGGATTACAGGTGTGAGCCACCGCGCCCGGCCTCTTTTTCTTTTTTTTTGAGACAGAGTCTCGCTCTGTCGCCCAGGCTGGAGTGCAGTGGTGCGATCTCAGCTCACTGCAAGCTCCGCCTCCTGGGCTCACGCCATTCTCCTGCCTCAGCCTCCCGAGTAGCTGGGACTACAGGTGCCCACCACCATGCCCAGTTAATTTTTTGTATGTTTTTAGTAAAGACGGGGTTTCACCGTGTTAGACAGAATGGTCTCGATCTCCTGACCTCGTGATCCGCCTGCCTCAGCCTCCCAAAGTGCTGGGATTACAGGCGTGAGCCACCGTGCCCAGTCTATACTTTATTTTTTTAAATTTCATGTATTAAAGCAGACTTTGCAGTAGTTTTGATCTGATCATTGAAAGCTGGCTTTGAATTCCCTGCACACTTACATAAATATTATATATAATATATACTTAGATAAAAATATATACTTATATATTTTGTATATACTTATACATAGGTAAATATATACTTACATATTTATATATACTTAAATATATACTTATATATAATATATATTTATACATTATATATGCTTTTATATATGTGTGTGTGTGTGTGTGTGTATATATATGTATTTTTTGAGACAGTCTTGCTGTGTCACCTGGGCTGGAATGCAATGGTGTGATCTTAGCTCACTGCGATCTCAGCTCACTGTGATCTCTACCTCCTGGGCTCAAGCAATCCTCCTGTCTCAGCCTCCCAAGTAGCTGGGATCACAGGCATGTGCTGCCATGCCCAGCTAAGTTTTGAATTTTTAGTAAAGACGGGGTTCTGCCATAATGGCCAGGCTGGTCTTGAACTCCTGGCCTCAAGTGATCTGCCCGCGTCAGCCTCCCAAAGTGCTAGGATTACAGGCATAAGCCACTGCGCCCAGCCCTTCCCATATACTTTAAATCATCTCTAGATTAGTTATAATACCTCATATTAGGTAAATGCTATGTGAATAGTTGTTATACTATTCTGTATATTTTCAGGGAATAATGACAAGGAAAAAAGTCTGTACACGTTCAGTACGGATGCAACCACCATTTTTTTTTCTGAATATTTTCAGTCTGAAGTTGGTTGAATCCATGGATGTGGAACCCATGGATATGGAGGGCCAACTGATACGTTTCACAATATCATAAAGATCCACCCCACTGATGGATGGGTCAGAAAGGTCACTCCTAGTAGGCATTCAAAATGCTTTATTTCTCTTGGTCTATTCTACTCCAATGACCTGGCTCCACTCAGCAGCCTACTTCCCTGCAGACGTACTCTGGACTCTGAATAGCTCCATTTAAAAATGTCCCCTTTCTGGGAACGCTAGTACACTGTCGGTAGAAATGTAAATTAGTACAGCCACTATAAAAAACAGTATGGGCCGGGCACGGTGGCTCATGCCTGTGTTCCCAGCACTTTAGGATGCCAAGGCGGGCAGATCACTTGAGGTCAGGAGTTTAAGACCAGCCTGGCCAACATGGTGAAACTCCTCTTCTACTAAAAATACAAAAAATTAGCCAAGTGTGGCGCCACATGCATGTAATCCCAACTACTTGGGAGGCTGAGGCAAGAGAATTGCTTGAGCCCAGGAGATAGAGGTTGCAGTGAGCCAAGATTTGTGCCACTGCACTCTAGCCTGGGTGACAGTGAGAATCTGTCTAAAAAAAAAAAAAAAAAAAAAATCAGTATGAACGTTTCTCAAAAAACTAAAAATAGACCTACCATATGATCCAGCAATCCCACCGCTGGGTATATATCCAAAATAAAGGAAATCAGTATATGGGGGAGATATCTGCACTCCCATGTTCATTGCAGTACTATTCACAATAGCCAAGAAATGGAATCAACCTCAGTGTCCATCAGTGGATGAATGGATAAAGAAAATGTAGTACATACACACGGTGGAATACTATTCAGCTATAAAAAAGAATGAAATTTGGCCAGGCACAGCAGCTCATGCCTGTAACCCCAGCACTTGGGGAGGCTGAGGCAGGTGGATCAATTGAGGTCAGGAATTCGAGACCAGCCTTGCCAACATGGTGAAACCTTATCTCTACTAAAATACAACAATTAGCTGGGCGTGGGAGGCTGAGGCAGGAGAATTGCTTGAACCTGGGAGGTGGAGGTTTCTGTGAGCTGAGATTGTGCCACTTCGCCACTGCACTCTATCCTGGGGGACAGAGCCAGACTCTGTCTCAAAAATAAAAATAAAAATAAAAATAGGTCAGACGCGGTGGTTCATGCCTGTAATCCCAGTACTTTGGGAGGCCAAGGCAGGTGGATCGCCTGAGGTCAGGAGTTTGAGACCAGCCTGGCCAACATGGTGAAACCCCATCTCTATTAAAAATACAAAAAATTAGCTGGGTGTGGTAGCAGGCGCCTGTAATCCCAGCTACTTGGGAGGCTGAAGCAGGAGAATTGCTTGAACCTGGGAGATGGAGGTTGCAGTGAGCAGAGATCACGCCATTGCACTCCAGCCTGGGCTATAGAGCGAGACTCTGTCAAAAAAAATAAAATAAATAAATAGATAAACAAATAAATAAATAAAATAAAAATAATGAAATTCTGTCATTTGCAGCAACATAGATGGAACTGGAGGACATTGTGTTAAGTGAAATAAGCCAGGCACAGAAAGACAAATGTCTCATGTTCTTACTCATATGTGGGAACTAAAAAAGTTGATCTCATGAAGGTGGAGAGTAGAATTATGGTTACCAGAGGCTAGGAAGGAAGGGTAGTGAAGTAAAGGGTAGGGGATGAAGAGATTAGTTAATGTCTACAAAAATGTAGTTAGATGGAAGGAATATGTTCTAGCATTCCACAGTACAGTAGGGTGATTCTAGTTAACAGCAGCTTATTGTGTATTTCTTTTTTTTCTCTTTTCTTTTTTTTTTTTTTGAGATGGAGTCTCGCCCTGTCGTCCAGACTAGAGTACAATGGCGCGATCTCGGCTCACTGCAACCTCCGCCTTCTGGGTTCAAGCAGTTCTCCTGCCTCAGCCTCCTGAGTAGCTGGGATTACAGGCACACGCCACCATGCCCGGCTAATTTTTTGTATCTTTAGTAGAGATGGGGTTTCATTGTGTTGGCCAGGCTAGTCTCGAGCCCCTGACCTCGTGATCGCCCGCCTAGATCTCCCAAAGTGCTGGGATTACAAGAGTGAGCCACTCTGCCTGGCCGCTTATTGTATATTTCAAAACAGCCAGAAAAGGATTTGAAATGTTCCCAACACGAAGAAATGATAAATGTTTGAGATGATGGATATCCTAATTACCCTGATTACACATTGTATGCAAGTATCAAAATATCACATATTACCCATAAATATGCATACTTATTATGCATCAATTAAACAGAAGTCCCCTTCTTGACCACAACCTTTCCTGTCTGCCCACTAATCTTCAGAAGCCTCCCTGGAATCTCCAGTGGTGTGACTAACTGCTGTACTACCTTCAGATTCCCAGGCCCTCACCGTCCAGTCTGGACTTGATGATCCATCTCTAGCTGCTCTAATTGCCTTGCTCCTTGGCCCTGTGCAACCCATGTCCTGGCCACCACGCCATTGCTGTGATACACCCAGTGGTCTGTCTTCTGTTTTTGTTCCAGGGGTGCTCCTGTCTGCTAAAAAAAAAAAAAAAAAAAAAAAAAAAAAAAAAAAAAGGCTGCGTGCGGTGGCTCAAGCCTGTAATCCCAGCACTTTGGGAGGCTGAGACGGGCGGATCACGAGGTCAGTAGATCAAGGCCATCCTGGCTAACACGATGAAACTCCGTCTCTACTAAAAAATACAAAAAACTAGCCGGGCGAGGTGGTGGGCGCCTCTAGTCCCAGCTACTCAGGAGGCTGAGGCAGGAGAATGACCGGAACCCGGGAGGCGGAGCTTGCAGTGAGCTGAGATCCGGTCACTGCACTCCAGCCTGGGCGATAGAGCGAGACTCCGTCTCAAAAAAAAAAGAAAAAGAGAATTGTATGGTTGTATTGAAGTTGCCCCTGTCTGATCTTGGTCTTCAACCTCAGCTGGGTGGTCAGGTCTTCTATCTCATTCTTATATCTGTAAATGGCATTTCTAAAATGTGTCAATTCATATAAATCCTTAATCCAACAAATTATCCTCAATAACTTTAATTCCTACTTTATCAATGAAATAGAGACCACCGAGCATGAAATCCACCTTATGTCTATGAATAAAATCCATATCCACTCCCACTCCTACCTTCTTCTCTGTACTCCATTCCTTTCCAAGTTTTATTTATCTACTTGTTCTCTATATTCTTCCCACCCCAAATCTAGGGGCTTTACCCTATCAATATCCTCTCTCCTGTATTTCTCCTTTTTTGTTGTTGTTGTTTGTTTTTTTAGACAGAGTCTGGCTCTGTTGCCCAGGCTAAAGTGCAGTGGCATGATCACAATTCACTGTAGCCTGGACCTCCCAGGTTCAAGCCATCCTCCCATCTCAGCTTCCCGAGTAGCTGGGATTATAGGCACGGACCACCATGCCCTGCTTTTTGTAGTTTTTTGTAGTCTGGGTTCTGCCATGCTGCCCTAGCTGGTCTCGAACTCCTGGACTCAAGCAATCCTCTCACCTCTGCCCCTGCCTCTGCCTCTGCCTCCCGAAGTGCTGGGATTACAGGCATGAGCCACCGCACCAGGCTTCTCTTGTATTTTGAAATCTTCTCTCACTGGCTTCTTCCCTTTGGCTTCTAGTCTCTTTCCCTCAGGAAATTAGCCTTAAGTTCCACGAGGGGAGGGACATCCCCATTCCTTTCCAAGTTTCATCTACTTACTTGTCCTCCACATTCCCTCCCCAGCCAAGAAATCCAAGCTATTTAGCATAGTATGAAGAAGCTTTCACCATCTCCTCCACCCTTCCCTCAGCCTTAAGTCTCTCTGCTACTGTACATGAAGTGGATATGTTCCTCATTTGATTCTTGGTCTTGAGCAAAATTCATTGATTCATTTAACATGCATTGAGTGTCCAAATTCACTAGGTCATAATCTTACAGTAATGATTTATTCCCCATGACCATTCATCATTCCTCTCTCTTCTCATCTTGGAGAATCATTTTTCTTTTTCTTTTTCTTTTTTTTTTGAGACACTGTTCTGTCATCCAGGCTGGGGTGCAGTGGCACAATCACAGCTCACTGCAGCCTCGACTTCCCTGGGCTCAGGCAATTCTCTCACCTCAGCCTCCTGAGTGGATGGGACTACAGGCATGCACCACCACGCCTGCGCTAAATTTTTGTATTTTTTTTTGTAGAGATGGGGTTTCGTTATGTTGCTCAGGTTAGTCGTGAATTCCTGGGCTCAAGCCATCCACCCACCTTGGCTTCCCAAAGTGCTGGGATTATAGACATGAGTCACTGCACCTGGCCTGTTTTTGAATTTTCCTTTTTAGTTGACACTTTTTTGTTTGTTTTGTTTTGTTTTGAGACAGAGTCTTGCTCTGTCGCCCAGCCTGGAGTACTGTGATGTGATCTCGGCTCACTCCAACCTCTGCCTCCCAGGTTCAAGCAATACTTCTACCTCAGCCTCCCGAGTAGCTGGGACTAGAGGCATGTGCCACCATGCCCAACTACTTTTTGTATTTTTAGTAGAGACAGGGTTTCACCATGTTGGCCAGGCTAGTCTCGAACTCCTGACCTCAAGTGATCTGCCCACCTCAGCCTCCCAAAGTGCTAGGATTACAGGCATGAGCCACCATACCCGGCCATAGTTGACATTTTTTTATATCCACCCAGTTATTCTAAGTCATCTGTGGTTGTGGACTTGTCCCAAATAAGAGAAAATAAGTTATCTGCTTCCAACTCCTGGACCGCCTGCCTTCTCTCCTATCCCTACTCACTTTAAGGAACACTAAGACAGGGTGTCTTCTTAATCTTCAGACACCATGATGCTGGGACCAGGGTTGACTTTAGGTGAAACTCGAAGGTAACCAAATTAGTATCATCACCCTGCTTCCTCCAGGAGCCCACTGTCACCCACCACAGCCTTTAGTATCCTTCCAGAGGCCTTTGGCTGCCTACTCAACAATGACCCCTCACTCCTGGCCCAGTACTTTCTAAGCCATGCAAACTGAGTCCAGGATCCCAAGTCACCCCTCCTCCTAGGGAATGGAATCACATGGTAACAGACCAGAATCTCTTCTTCTGTCTCCATGGTCCAGATAGAGCAATGGGATTTGGTGTGGGCATGACTGAGACTAGTAGGGAAGGCCCTTTTCATAGAATGCTGGCCTGTTCCCAAAGACACTGCTCATGGAAGAATGGATAAAGTCACTAGTGTGGTATTACTCAAAGGGCACGCCACGTCAGTGCTTAGAACACCAGCAAAACAGGGGAACTGAAAAATAAAGGAAAAAATTAGAAACAGAATTTGATAGTCAATCTATACAGAGCATATGTTTTAAGTATAATCATGTTGAACTTGAAATATGTTTCAGGGCTTAATATTTTCATTCTGATTACATATGAAAAATGGGACGCCACAATCTTTTTGGAGTTTAGAACCTTTAAAGTCTTCATCTAGTCTTGGTTAGGTGGAAGGTCTCTTCCTGGATGAAACCTTTCCTGATTCCTTGCCCAGGTAATACCATCTACTCCTATTTGGAGCCTTCTAAATGTACCCTGATAAACTTCTATCACTCAGCTTACCTAGTCTTTCCTTACTTCTACATTGCAAGTCCCTCCAGGGAAGGTCCTGGGTTTTATTCATCTTTGTATCCTTAGCACCTGTGCCTGGACTATAGTAGGAACTCAGTAAATGGCTGATGGGATTAATGAAGATATTTTTTTCTTTCCACAAATAGACACACAGTTTTTCTTTCTTTGTCTGTTTGAGATAGAGTCTCGCTGTGTTGCCAGGCTGGAGTGCAGTGGCATGATCTCGGCTCACTGCAACCTCCGCCTCGCGGGTTCAAGTGATTCTCCTGCCTCAGCCTCCCAAGTAGCTGGGACTACAGGTGCACACCACCATGTCCAGCTAATTTTTATATTTTTAGTAGAGACAGGGTTTCACCATGTTGGCCAGGATGGGCTCAATCTCTTGACCTTGTGATCCGCCCGTCTCAGCCTCCCAAAGTGTTGGGATTACAGGCATGAACCACCACACCCGACCTTAAGTTTTTTTAGTAATAGAATTGTCTTTAAAAAAAAAAAAAAAAGGCCCAGAGATCCTTTTTGGGTAGCTTCCTGTCCACCCAAGACTATTTCCTTGACCTCTCTAGTATAGCAGTAGACCATAAAAATGGACACAGGGTGCTGAGAAGTAGCTGAACCAGACTAAATGATTCTTATTTTGCAAGGTTTCAATCTCTTTGAGAATCCAGCAAAAAACAGATCCTTTCCCCAGGAAAATGCACAGACACATAATTTTTTAGTTTGGTTCCTGGACCATTTGATTGCCTCCCTTCCCTAGGAGGCTTTCCAATCCACTCTGTACCCCCAGCTTCCTTCCCACTCCCAGGTAAAGAACCCCTACCCTAGAGGCACTGGGTTCTAATCAGTATTCAGAGTGAGGCCACGGTCAGCTGTCCTATCCTCCTGGTGAGCCCATTCCTGTTCATTCTATAGTACCACTACTGCCCACTCACAGCCAAAGACCTGGGACCTCCATGGAAATGGCATATACTCTAAGAAGAAATAGTGAAGTTTCACCAAGGGGAGGAGGAGAGGACAACAGGACAGTTAAGCCAACAAAAAACCAACCACCTGAGTCACCAGAAGGGGAACAAGCCTAACTATTCAGCTCCTCTTCTGGGTGGCTATTCTCCTCATTACCTTTTAAACTGCCACCAAACGTAAGAAGAAATGAGTAAGAGTCCAAGCATTTCTTTTATTACCAAAAACAATTTGTTAATAAACACGCTCAATGCCTCCTATCCTGTCCCTGAGGATAATCATGAAAGTCCTTGGGGTTGTAGAGGAAACCTTAAGAGGAAAATGGCTAATTGGTTCTCAATGCCTTGGCTGGCGACAAAGAAAGGACCCTTGTAGGGACCAGTCACATGCCATCTTTGGGCCTAAGGAGCCCTAAAGATGGGAATGGATGTGAGCTAAGGATTTAATCACCGTCAAGCATGTCTTGAGGGTTATGGTTAAGCCTGATAACAGCCTCTTTAACAAGAACACACACACACCTAGGATCCCCTCAAAGAATCCAAAGTCCTCAGGCTCCCCACAAAATGCAGTCTGGCAGAAAAGGGAAGTCTTTAGAGTCCATAGAATGATGCAAACCCAGACCAGAGTGGACCACACTGCTCTCAGCACCACTCCTAAAGGCATCCATTGGCAACGGCTGTCCACTAGGGGCACAACCACTTGCCTGGCTCAAACTCCAGGACCTGGAGAAGAAATGGTCTGGCTCTGCGGCCTTCAAACCATCTGGATCTCTGGCTCCTCAGCTATTCCTTGAAGCTTTTCCATGATGCCCCCTGAGGGTGGCTCAGGGGCTGGGGGAGGCTCTCCTGGGGCTTCAGACAGCACATAGTAGACAATCTCTTGCTGGCCTTGGGCATTGGTCTGATTCACCACATGGATGACAGAACTGGGGTTGTCCTGAGAGGCTGAGAGGGCTGTCCCGTCGCCAACCTTGCCCTCCTCTTCCTCTTCCTTACGTCCTGGCTCCCCTGGCACTGTTTCCAGAATAATGCCCTGCAGGCTGCTCTCGTTCAGCGACGTTCCCAGGCCCGATCCCTCCTGTGGTTGCCGCAGCAGTTGCTGTGTCAGCTCTACACTCTCGTAGCGAACCAGCTGCAGCCGCATATAGCCATCTTCATGTTCCTTGTACCTGGTGAGGTAGGAGCATAAAGGGCAGCAAATCCAGGCAGGGGGATACAGAAATGGCGTGGAGGCTGGCAAAGTAAGGAACAAACATGAGGGATGGAAGAAGTCCTGGATTCCAAATGACAGGAGTTGAAGACAAAAAAGGTCTTTATTGGAATATGTAGAAGAAAAGGCAAGAGGGAAAGATCATTACTCAAAATGGAAAGTTTTATGTAGAAACCCAACCAGAGAAACAGAGACTGACTGTGTTGAAGGGTGAAAGTGTCAAAGGATTTATGGGAAGGCCTTGGAGCTAAGGATCAGAACCCTTAGACTCTAGCTCTAGTTCCGGCTGCAGGATTTTTTGGCACGATTAATTGGGTTTGGCACCATGCCTTACAATCAAAAAACAGAAAAATAAGCTTTGCTCCACCATCATTCTTAGGATTCTTTGCATCTAAATGGAAATGGTAGACATAAAACCACCATCAAATTAAGGTTTTCACAACTTGTTGGAAAGGTATAAAAACAAGTGTGTTAATCTGGGAAGGAGGGCTGAGAGACATACCGAAAACGGGGATGCCCTGAGGGCCACTTGAACTGGTGCTTCTTGCGAAGGTGCACGGTGAGGTTGTTGCCCCGTGTGAAGCATTTGTCACACACATGACATTTGTACCTTGGCTCAGAGTCTCCCTGATGGGGAAGGAAGGGTAAAATGATACCAGTTCTTCACCCCAGGGTCCCCCATACTTCCACTAGCCCTTCGCACCACCAGCCCCACTCACTTCGTGTACTTTGCGGTAATGGGACTTGATAGAGCAGAGGGAGCGAGCAGTGAAGGTGCAGTTCTCAAAATCACACCTGTAGGCTGGCTCCTCACTGTGGGTATCCAGGTGCTTCTGGAGGTCAATAAGATTCTTGCAGCTGCCATGAGAAATCAGGAGGGATTGGAGGACATGGGGAACACAGGAACACGAGCTGTTTTCTGGTCCCTGGTCCCCCTTACCTGTAGTCACAACAGTCACATTTAAAGGGCCGGTCCTCACTGTGACGAAAGCGCATGTGGTTGCGGAGGGAGGAAGGCAGCGGGCAGGTCATGTCACACAGAGGGCACTTATAATGATTCACTGCGAGAAGCAGAGAGGAGGCTGTGATGTGAGAACTTGTGGAAGCTTGGAGGGTAGTAGGGAGGCTGGGGGCCGCAGGCCACTCACCATGGTTGCGCATGTGGTCCCGCAACAGCCGCTCCGTGGCAAATCTCTTGGAACAGTGAGAACACTGGAAGTGCTGCTCTGGGGTGGGGCAGGCAGAAGAAAGGAGGGCTGTAGGGGATAGTGGACAGGCACAGAAAGGAGAGGGGAACCATCCCAGGCAGAAGGGAACCACCCAAGGAGAAAAGGAGAGCTTAGGGAGCTATGAATGGACCAGTATCATGGAAAGAGCATGGGACTTGGAGAACCTGAGTTAGAATTCCAGCTTCACCACTTACTAGCTGTGTGATCTCAGGTAAGTGATTTAACCTCTCTGAGCCTCAGTTTCCTCATCTGCAAAAAGGGGGATAAGAAGCCTACCTCATGGGGCTGTTGTGAGGATTCCCTGAGTAACTGGTAATACACACAGTAAGTACTGAATAACAATGTCTACGAATCTGAATCAGCAAAGAGACTATGGGAGGTACCTGAGCCCAAAAAGAAGAGGGAGCCAAGAGGCAGGTCTCTTCAGCAGCCACCCCCGCTAGAAACATGCCCCTAACCCATTGCAAGCAGGATAGCCTGCATCTACCCCACTTCCTCTGACTACTTACGATCCAATGAGGTCTGGCGACGGATGTGATCTAAGAACTTGGTATTGTTGGCAAACATGCCCCCACAGGTGGGGCAGGCTACCACTTTCTCCTGGGTATGGCTGCGGAGGTGCTCCCGAAGTTTACTGCGGTCCTTGAAGGTGCAGGTACAGCCTAGAAAGGAAGCCCTGTCAGTCTCCAGCCACAAAACCCGTTTTGCCTAGGATCTGGTACCCCTGAGTCCCTCCAGCCAGCAGCCAACCTTGCCCCTGTAGGACCCCTATCCCTTTCTGTCCTAGCTCTTCAGCAACCCCAGGGTTTCTTCCAGAGACCAGAAGTTAAGGAGTAGCCCTACCTTTCCAGCCACACAGCACCACAGGGTTGTCCTTGCCGACTGCTTCGTATTCACAGCACAGACTGTGTGCTTCCACATGCCGATAAAACCACTCAGGATTGTCGAAGGAACTCTGTGTCAGGGCAACTTGGGGTGAGGACTGAGGGTGGGTAGAGGGACTCACCCCTATATGCCCAAAGAATTATTGGCTCTCTCCCAAATTAACTTGATGGGGATGGGAAAGTTTGAAGAAAGGCACTACACAGAAATGGAGGAGTGGCCAGGTGCGGTGGTGGCTCAACCCCATAATCCCAGCACTTTGAGAGGCTGAGGCAGGAGAATCACTTGAGGCCAAGAGTTCGAGACCAGCCTGGGCAACATACCCAGACCTTGTCTCTACAAAAAATTTGGAAGTTAGCAGGGCATGGTGGTACATGCCTGTAGTCCTAGCTACTTGGAAGGCTGAGGTGGGAGGATTGCTTGAGCCCAGGAGTTAAAGGTAACAGTGAGCTGTGATTGCACCACTGTACTCTAGCCTGGGCTTCAGACCAAGAGCCTGTGTGTAAAAAATAAATAAATTTTAAAGAGAGCAAAAGAAATGGAGGAGAGATACTAGCAGGAATCTTGGAAATAGAAGGCATCCCTGAAAGGGACAAGGCTTCAGAGTTAAGACCCCCAGCTTCCTTCCACCCCAATTACTGGCACTGCCTGCTGACCTCACAGTGCTCCCACAGACACAGGAAGTGGTCAGGGATATCAGGGATGACGTTCCGGCTCTGGAAGTCCAGGATGCAGGGGCCGAGGTCAGCCTGGCTTTGCAAGGCCTGCAGCCCCCACTGTTTCAGCTTGGTGTGGTAGCAGTGGAAGTAGACATGGCGGATGAGGTCAGCAGAATTGTCCAGAGAACAAAAGCCACATTCCTGCCACAAGCAGGAGAATTCTTCCTCTGCAGAAAGGGGTTTAAAAGGAAGAGTCGGACACTTTCCAAGGCTCAGGTCACCTTCCCCCTGCAGCACTAAACAGAGAGTAAGGAGGCTGGACTCTAACCCAATTACCTGGAGTTCATTTAGCAAATACCAGTATTTAATGAACATAAATTGTGTGCCAGGTAGAGGGACTATAACAAGTAAAAAGTGTCCCACTCCTTGCCCTCACATAGCTTTCAGTCAGGGAGAAAGCATATTCATCAAATAATCAGATCTATAAATATAAAACTGCAACCAGTGATGAGTGTTACAAAGTGGGGATATACGTGGTGCTATAAAAGTATTAAACAGAGATAATTTGATGTAGACATGGTGCTCTGAGTAGCGTCCCCATGTTGAACTCTGAAGGACGACAGATGAGTATCTGTAAATAGGTGAAGTGTGGTCTAGGCAGAGGTGAGAGTGTGTGCAAGGCCTATGCCAGAAACAGACAGCAGAAATGGCCGGCATGCAAGACCTCTGACATGTGTTTCTGCAGTTCCTGATGAAGATGCTGCCTCTCAATCTCAGACACCTCCCACTTCTTGTAAAACCACCAGTCCTCCTTCCCCTCATGTTTTGCTTAAGATCTGCCTTCTCCAAGAAGGCCCCATCAACTCTTCCAATCCATTTCCTATCTCTCTAGCATCTCTAAATACTGTATTTTCAGTGCTTTATGGAAGTTAACTTGTTTTGAAACACAGATACCTTAGAAAATATAATCATGTCCCAATTTTTCTTTTGTATAAATATGACTTGAATTTTGAAACTATCACTTATGGTTCACAGTCACCAGACTTAAAACAGAATTTGGGGTGGGAGGAGGAGAGCTGCCTCCATATTTCCTGTAGAATACAGTTTCTCAGACTGTGTCGTGACCCACTAGTGGGTAATGAAATCAGTTCAATGAACTATAAACCACATTTTTGGGCTGGGTGTGGCGGCTCATGACTGTAATCCCAGTACTTTGGGAGGCTGAGGTGGGCGGATCACCTGAGTTCAGGAGTTTGAGATCAGCCTGACCAACATGAAGATACCCTGTCTCTACTAAAAATACAAAATTATCCGGGCATGGTGGCGCATGCCTGTAATCCCAGCTACTCGGGAGGCTGAGGGAGGAGAATCACTTGAACCTGGGAGGCAGAGATTGCAGTGAGCAGAGATTGCAGTGAGCCGAGATTGCGCCACTGCACTCCAGCCTGGGCAACAAGAGGGAAATTCTGTCTCAGGAAAAAAAAAAAAAAAAAAAGAAAGAAAAAAAAAAGCCACATTTTCTTTTTAAATAAAAGAGAATAGGATAGAACATTGCAGAAAGCATTCAGTAAAAAAAGTATTATTTCAACGTTTTTTTTCTTTAACTTTGGTGTACAAGGTTGTAATACAAAATGTATTCCTTCGATACATGTTCTCAGAACCTCCTGAGGGCTGAGTCACAGGCAAAATAAAAACATTTAAAAAATAAAACAGGCTGGGCGCAGAGGCTCAAGCCTGTAATTCCAGCACTTTGGGAGGCCGACACGGGCGGATCACAAGGTCAGGAGATCAAGACCATCCTGGCTAACATGGTGAAACCCCATCTCTACTAAAAAATACAAAAAACTAGCCGGGCGAGGTGGTGGGCACCTGTAGTCCCAGCTACTCAGGAGGCTGAGGCAGGAGAATGGTGTAAACCCGAGAGGCAGAGCTTGCAGTGAGCTGAGATCCAGCCACTGCAAGGCAACAGAGCAATTCTCTGTCTCAAAAAAAAATAAAAAAATAAAACGCCGGGCACGGTGGCTCACGCCTGCAATCCCAGCACTTTGGGAGGTCAAGGCAGGCACATCACGAGGTCAGGACAAGAACATCCCGGCTAACACAGTCAAACCCCGTCTCTACTAAAAAATAAAAAAAAAAAATTAGGCGGTGTGGTGGTAGGCACCTGTAGTCCCAGCTACTAGGGAGGCTGAGGCAGGAGAATGGTGTGAACCCGGGAGGTGGAGCTTGCAGTGAGCGGAGATGAGCCACTGCACTCCCGCAAAAGAAAAAAAGAAAAGAAAAATGTATTCCTGCCAGATGCAATGGTCTATGCTTATAGTCCCAGCTGCTCAGCCTGCTGAGGCAGGAGGATTACTTGAGGCCAAGAGTTTAAGATCAACCTGGGTAACGCAGCAAGACTCTGTCTCTAAAAAAAAGTTGTTTTGGCCAGGTACAGTGGCTCACACCTGTAATCCCAACACTTTAGGAGGCTGAGGCGGGCGGATCACAAGGTCAGGAGTTTGAGACCAGCCTGGCCAATATGGTGAAACCCCGTCTCTACTAAAAACACAAAAATTACCCAGGCATGGTGGTGGGCACCTGTAATCTCAGCTACTCGGGAGGCTGAGGCAAGAGAATCACTTCAACCCAGGAGATGGAGGTTACAATTAGCCAAGATTGCACCACTGTACTCCAGCCTGGGTGACAGAGTAAGACTCCATCTCCAAAAAAAAAAAAAAAAAAGGTTTTTTTCCTTTTTCTTTTAAATCCTGCCACTTATTAGTACCATGACTTCGGACAAGTTATTTTATTCCTCTGTGCCTCCATTTCCTTATTTGTAAAATAGACATAATAATAGTACCTATCCCATCCTGGCTAACACAGCGAAACCCTGTCTCTACTAAAAATACCAAAAAAATTAGCTGGGTATGGTGGCATGCACTTGTAATCCCAGTTACTAGGGAGGCTGAGGCAGGAGAATTGCTAGAACCCAGGAGGGGGAGGTTGCAGTGAGCCGAGATCACACTACCACACTCCAGCTTGGCAACAGAGCAAGACTCAGTCTAAAAATAATAATAAATAATAAATAATAATAGTGCCTATCTCATAGGCTCTTTGGGAAATAGTGCTTTAATGTAGGTTTAAAAAAGTACTGGCCAGGTGTGGTGGCTCACGTCTATAATCCCAGCACTTTGGGAGGCTGAGGCGGGCGGATCACCTGAGGTCAGGAGTTCAAGACCAGCCTGGCCAACAGGGCATCCTGGCTAATATGGTGAAACCCCGTCTCTACTAAAAATACAAAAAAAAATTAGACGGGCGTGGTGGCACGCGCCTGTAATCCCAGCTACTTAGGAGGCCAGGGCAGGAGAATCACTTGAACTCAGGAGGCAGAGGATGCAGTGAGCCAAGATCGCACCACCGTACTGCAGCCTGGTGACACAGCAAGACTCCGTCTAAAAAATAATAATAGGGCCGGGCACGGGGGCTCAAGCCTGTAATCCCAGCACTTTGGGAGGCCGAGACGGGCGGATCACGAGGTCAGGAGATCGAGACCATCCTGGCTAACACGGTCAAACTCCGTCTCTACTAAAAAATACAAAAAACTAGCCAGGCGAGGTGGCGGACGCCTGTAGTCCCAGCTACTCAGGAGGCTGAGGCAGGAGAATGGTGTAAACCCGGGAGGCGGAGCTTGCAGTGAGCCGAGATCCGGTCACTGCACTCCAGCCTGGGAGACAGAGCGAGACTCCGTCTCAAAATAATAATAATAATAATAAATAATAATAGTGCCTACCTCATAGGCTCTGTGGGAAACAGTGCTTTAATGTTGGTTTAAAAAAGTACTGGCCGGGCGAGGTGGCTCACATCTGTAATCCCAGCACTTTGGGAGGCTGAGGCAGGTGGATCACCCGAGGTCAGAAGTTCGAGACCAGCCTGGCCAATATGATGAAACCCCGTCTCTATTCAAAGTACAAAAATTGGCCAGGTGTGGTGGCGGGCACCTGTAATCATGGCAAGAGGCTGAGGCAACAGAATTGCTTGATCCCGGGAGGTGGAGGTTGCAGTGAGCTGAGATCGCACCACTGCACTCCAGCCTGGGCGACAAGAGCGAGGCTCTGTCTCAAAAAAAAAAAAGTACCCAGCAATACTTGACACACAGTAGGTACTACAGAAGAGTTCACTATTGTTATTGTTTTCAGATTGGATTTTATTAAAATCCCAGTTATTTGCTATTGATAAAAGGCATACCTAAAACATAAGTCAGAGAAAGGTTAAAAAGTGTGAGATAGGGCTGGGCGCAGTGGCTCACGCCTGTAATCCCAGCACTTTGGGAGGCCAAGGCGGGCGGATCACGATATCAACAGATCGAGACCATCCTGGCCAACAAGCTGAAACCCCATCTCTACTAAAAGTACAAAAATTAGCTGGGCGTGGTGGCGCACGCCTGTAGTCCCAGCTACTCGAGAGGCTGAGGCAAGAGAATCGCTTGAACCTGGGAGGCGGAGGTTGCAATGAGCCGAGATTGAACTACTGCACTCCAACCTGGCAACAGAGCAAGACTCCGTCTCAAAGCAAAAAAAAAAAAAAAAAATTGGGAGGTGGGAATAGGGTTGGACTTGGTGGCACACGCCAATAGTCCCAGCTACTCAGGAGGCTGAGGTAGGATTGCTCGAGGCCAGGAGTCTGAGATCCGTGGGCAACATAAGCAAGATCCTGTCTCTAAAAATAATAAAAATTAAAAAAAAAAAAAAATTGGCGTGTGGTGGTGGTACATGCCTGCAGTCCTAGATACCCGGCATGCTGAGGCAGGAGGATCCCTTGAGTGTTGAAGGCTGCAATGAGCTATGATCATGACACTGGACTCCAGCCTGGGTGACAACGTGAAGAAGCCCTGTCTCTAAAAAAATAAGATGCATTTCTGACTGGTTGCAGTAAAAGAAAAAAAATTGGGAATACTAGCAGAGTAAAAAAAAGAAAAAAAAAAGAAAAAAAAAACAGGTTGCCAACAACTTGTACAGAATTATCTTTTAAAAAAAGCATATTCATCTGTATTTAAATATATGTAAACACATGCAAAGAGATGTCAAAAATAATGTTCAAAAATAATGTTCACTAAAGTACTGTCAGCAATTACTTTTTGATGGCAGGATGGCAGATTTATTCCTTATATCCTTGTTGACTGAGTTTTCTATAAATGAGTTTACAATGTTTTTATATACAACAAAAACACAATCAGGAAAATAAATCACCATTCTCTCAGGCCGCCTTCTTCCTGTAAGGAAAAGAAAGTCAGATTTTCCACCTTTCTTTGAGCTCCTCCCCTTCCTGTGTCCTGCTGTCTTACCAAGTGGGTCATCCTCCTCTTCCTCTTCCTCCTCCTCCCCAGGGCCGTGCAGGTGCTGCTGCAGGTGCTGAGTGACATGCTCGAAGAACTTTTCCATGGCTGAGCACACAAAGGAGCAGGACCCCCACTCACACTGGAGCCACAGATTCTCCTTCCGAGGAACTTTCCCAGGAGGCGGCATGGCCTTCACCCTAGAGGAAGAGGAAGAAATCCACAGCTGCAAGAATTCCACCCAGGTGCTGCTGGGGGCAAAAACCTGGGCAGGCAGCCTGCCTAGAATCAGCACGTGTTGTTCCAGTGACCCATGAGAAACCCTGCACTTTTACAGTAAGGATGGAGTAATTCCTTAAATCCCTGGAGGATGTCTGGTGTTTGTGGAAGGGAAAACAAAAACTAACACTACTGAGTGTGTGCCAGGCACTGGGCTAAACGCTTTAACAGACATTTTCTCATGAAGCTTCAGAGCAACCCACCAAGAAGGAATTATTCCTATGTGAGGAAGAACAATGCTCAGGTTCAAACAGATGGCTTTTGAGAAAGATCAGCGTTCAAATCCTGGCTCCATTGTTCACCACCTACTAGCTGTATGACCTTTGTCAAGAACTCAACTCATAACTCTGAATACTCTCATCTGCAAAATGAAGATAATAAATCTTTTTGTTTTTAATTTCACACTTATTATATGTCAAGCACCCTAGTAAGCATTTTATTTGCATTATGTCATTTAATTACCAACACCACCCTTTGGGGTAGGTGCTTTTTTTTTTTTGAGATTGAGTTTCACTTGTCTCCCAGACTGGAGTGCAATGGCTAGATTTCAGCTCACTGCAACTTCTGCCTCCCAGGTTCAAGCGATTCTCCTGCCTCAGCCTCTCGAGTAGCTGGGATTACAGGTGCCTGCCACCACGCCTGGCTAATTTTTATATTTTTAGTAGAGAGAGGGTTTCCCCATGTTGGTCAGGCTAGTCCCAAACTCCTGACCTCAGGTGATCCACCCGCCTTGGCCTCCCGAAGTGCTGGGATTATAGGCGTGAGCCACCACGCTCAGCTGGTAGGTGCTATTTTTAACCTCATTTACAGATAAACACCTGAAGTTCCAGAGGTCAACTGTCTTGCTCATAGCCACACACTAGTGGTAATGGTAGGGTCATGTTGAGCCGACTCTAGTCCATATATGGTTCTACTCCATATAGCCTGCAGATGAGCCCAGAAGCTCCTTATTTCTTACTGAATCATAAGTCCCCTGCCAGACTTTCAAAGTGCCATACAATCTGCCTTTACCTAACCTATCCAATGGTTTACTCCACCACTCTGCTAATACCTTGTTAAAATGTAGATTCCGTTTGAACATAAAAAGTCATTATCTATGTAGTTTATACGGCACCTTGGGTGTCTACACGCCGCTAGACATGCTTAGGCATTAACAAATTTTTTTTTTTTCTTGAGACAGAGTCTCACTCTGTCACCCAGGCTGAGTACAGTGGCACAAAAATCACAGCTCACTGAAGTTTCAACCTCCCTACGGTCAGGAGATCCTCCCACCTCAGCCTCCCAAGTAACTGGGACCATAGGCATGCGCCACCACATCTGTCTAATTTTTATTTTGTTTTTGCCATGTTGCCCAGGCTGGTCTCGAATTCCTGGACTCAAGCAATCCATCTGCCTCAGCCTCCCAAAGTGTTGGAGTTACAGGCATGAGCCACTGCACCCAGTCTGTAATAAATATTTATTGAAGAAAGATAAACACAGAACTGAAGGTTCTTGGCCAGGCGCAGTGGTGCACACCTGTAATCCCAGCACTCTGGGAGGCCAAGGCAGGTGGATCATCTGAGGTTAGGAGTTCGAGACCAGCCTGGCCAACATGGTGAAACCCTGTCTCTACTAAAAATACAAAAATTAGCCAGGCGTGGTGGCATGGTGGCACAAGCTACTCAGGAGGCTGAGGCAGGAAATCGCTTGAACTTGGGAGGCAGAAGCTGCAATGAGCCAAGATCGTGCCACTGTATTCCACTGTACTCCAGCCTGGGTGACAGAGTAAGACTGTCTCAAACACACACACACACACACACACACACACAAACTAAAGGTTGTCAATTTTATTTTATTTTTATTGTTTGAGACAGAGTCTTGCTCTGTCGCCCAGGCTGGAATGCGGTGGCACAACCTCAGCTCACTGTAACCTCCACCCACTGCAACCTCCACCTCCAGGGTTCAAGCGATTCTTCTGCCTCAGCCTCCTGAGTAGCTGCGATTACAGGTGTGTCACCACGCCTGGCTAAGTTTTGTATTTTTAGTAGAGACGGAGTTTCACCATGACGGCCAGGCTGGTCTCAAACTCCTGACCTCTGGTGATCCACCCACCTCAGCCTCCCAGAGTGCTGGCATTACAGATGTGAGCCACCGTGCCCGGCCGGTTCTTAATTTTAGATCTGCACCTGAATGTAGAGTTATCCAGCGCCTGCCTGAGAAGTTCAGATTCAGGAAGGCAGAGGTTAAGCCTAGAAATGTGCCCTTTTTACTCAGCACCCCAGTTGTGATACAAGCAGTTCCAGAAGCATACTTTGAGTAACAATAAAGACTAAACAAAATACAGAACAGAGGGTGACATTGCAAGCAAACTTTCTGGTAGACAGAGGACACTAGCTGGCCTTGGCTCTGTCTCCTGAGTGTCACCTTCTCCTCAGGAATTCTCACTGATTCTTGCTGACCCCACCATGTTGCTCTCTCTGGCCTACCTGAGACAGGTGGGGACTCTGAAAAAGGCCTTTACTGAATACTAAAAGGAAAAAAACAGAAAATACAAAAAAACAGAAGATCCTTCATGCCTCCAATACAGGCTTTTCTGAACCTACTATACCCACTATACCTACATAGCCTTTTCTCCTCCCCAGAGAAGAATCTAGTCATCCTTAACACTCTGGGGTGTATGTGGGGCTGCTGAGCTGCTCACAGACTAACAGTGAATCCCTATTACAAATGTTGACTGCTGGGCCGAGCGCAGGGGCTCACAATCTTAGCACTTTGGCAGGCCGAGGTGAGCAAATGGCTTGAGCTCAGGAGTTTGTGACCAGCCTGGGCAACATGGTGAAACTCTGTCTCTACTAAAAATACAAAAATCAGCCAGGCACAGTGGCTCATGCCTGTAATCCCAGCACGAGGTGAGCGGATCATAAGGTGAGGAGATCGAGGCCATTCTGGCCAAATACAAAAAAGCAGCTGGGTGTGGTGGCATACGCCTGTAGTCCCAGCTACCAGGGAGGCTGAGGCAGGGGAATCGCTTGAACCCGGGAGGCAGAGGTTGCAGTGAGCCGAGATCGCACCATTGTACTCCAGCCTAGCGACAAAGCAAGATTCCATCTCAAAAAACAACAACAAAAAACAGCCGATGTGGTAGCATGCACCTGTAGTTTCAGCTACTTGGGAGGTTGAGGTGGGAGGATGGCTTGAGCCCAGGAGGCAGAGGTTGCAAAAGAGCCAAGATCACACCATTGTACTCCATCCTAGGCGGCAGAGCCAGACCCTGTCAAAAAAAAAAAAAAAAAAAAAAAAAGAAGAAGAAGAAAGAAATATTGAACATTGACTGCTTTTATAATGTTGGGGTAAGAAAAGTAGAAAAAAAGCTTCCAAAAGTCATAAAATTCCACACCTCCTCTGACTCTCTATTACAGTATGAAATGCAAGGCTCTTCTCAAAGTGGTCTCATTTTTACTTCTCCAGGTCTAGGTAGGGAAACGAACATCTATTGAGAGGCTACAGTGTGTCAGCCCTGTGGTGAGTCCTCTCTACACTTCATGTGATGTAAGAGCACCCTCATTCCAATCCAGAGATCATGCTCTTTCCCCCACACGATGCTGTTCTCTGGCTTCCTCACCCATACTTCATTCCTTCTTCCTCCGATTCCATCATCTTTGTCTCTGAATACCCTACATTCTCCTATAACTCTATGCCAATGCAAGTTCTTTTTTTTTTTTTTTTTTTTTTTGGAGACGGAGTCTTGCTCTGTTGCCCAGGCTAGAGCGCAGTGGTGTGATCTTGGCTCACTGCAACCTCCGCCTCCCAGGTTCAAGCGATTCTTGTGACTTAACCTCCGACGTATTATAGCTGCGACTATAAGCACGCACCAACACGCCCGGCTAATTTTTGTAGTATTAGTAGAGATAGGGTCTTGCCATGTTGGCCAGGCTGGTCTCAAACTCCTGACCTCAAGTGATCCACCCGCCTTGGCCTCCCAAAGTGCTGTGATTACAGGTGTGAGCCACCGTGATAGGCCTGCCTATGCAACTTCTATTTGCCCTTCAAACCCAAAAGCCCTCTCTTTGATGACCCCTTTCCCAATTCATCCAGGTACAGCTGGCATATCCCATCTCCTGCCCACAGCATCCATCCACATCTTTGCTATCACTGCAATGAAACTTGTTTCCCCTAGACTAGGAGTTTCTCAGGATAGTAGCCATCACTTATTCATTTCTCGTTCCCAGATTCAGCACAGAGCTTTGCACACCCCAGGTACTCAATAAATATCAGGAGGTAATCACATTCCGGGAAGCATTCCTAAACTACCCCATCCTTGGATCTACTTCTGCTCCTTAGTTCTATGGCTGGCACAGCTGACACCATAAAACCTCAACCCTATTTTTATGTTGCCACGGTCGTTTTATATGTTCTAGTCTCGTTTACCCAACTGGACTATAAGAAGCTTCTGAGCAGAAACCATATCATACCTGCCTGTGTCCCTATACTGTGCCGAGCACAAATATTCTAAACATACACCTGCTGTTAGACTAGTGGGTAAGACCAAGGAGGCAAGCTAGCTGGAGATACAGAATGATCTGAAACCTAGGCAAAACTCCCTGACTCTCTCTGACTGTGCTCCTGTCTTCTTTAATTTCTCTTCCTGTGTCGCTTGTTTCTACTCTGAGGAGACAGGGGCATGATTATCACTCCACCCTCTTAACACTTAAGAGAGCATATATTGTAATGCAAGACAATGAATGAACTGTGGTATTCAAGAAAAAGAGGGTCCTAAACGCCTAAGAACTCATAATTTGGCCAAAGACATAAGACTGATATGTGAAGACAACGACCAAAACAAAGTACCCGATGAGGGAGACCAGGACAGAAAGAAACCTCCGCGGTCAGGCGAAAAGGAAGGCTCCCCTAAGCGATGGGGCCCGCACCAAGCCTCGAACGATAAGTAGAATTTAGACAGAAGGAAGGAGACCGTCCCGTTGGACAAAACCTCTCCACTCGCAGTCTCGCAGGCTTCCCGGAATCCTTCCCCCCAAGGCGTGGCAGCGACCGACCCTCAGCCGCAGCGAAGCCCCTCGACTAGAAAGTAGGGAGGTTCAAGTCGGGGTGAGGGGACCGGACCAGGGCAGACCAGCGTGGCCAAGCGGCAAGAAGACTCGCCGAAGCGGCTCGGGATGAGCCCGGCCTCCTGCAGCCTCTGCATAGCACATACCCGCGGTTACCATCCGTCGGCTCCGGGTCTCTTCAGCTCTTCTCCCACCTCAGACCATCTCCGGGGAGGTGCTTGAGGGACGGTCAAGGAAAGCCAATCGTCGTTCTCGGATCCGACTGACAGCCAATGGTAGTAGTGTCTGGCGGAACCCGTGCGCACCAAAACACGGAAGGGGCGGGAACGGCGGGTGGGGCTAGGCGTCCCGGGCGGACAGAGGGACGACCCGATACGTGCAAAAGGTAGCACATGACCGCGCCTCGATGCTCGGGGCGACGCAAAGGCGGGGAGCGTTTGGGCCTGAATTCCCCTAACTGCGCAGACTCGGCCTCCGGGACCCAACGGGCATGCGCAGGGCTCGCGCCAGGTGCCCAGTGGGGTCTCCCTCACGTGGTTCTTCGGTTTAGTTGGCCGGTTGCGTGGGCCTCGCGGAGGAAAAGGCGTGGGAGGCTGCCCAGCGGTGTCGGCCCTGCTCGGCTCAGATTGAAGGTTCTACCCTTTCCTTCAGCCTCTTAGTCTTACTATGTTTTAAATGTTGGTATTATGTTTCTCTTTCCCCCCAAAACTCGGCTTCCCTTCATCCATCCACTCGTTCAGGTCGGAAACCTGGCAGTCATCACTGATTCCTCTCACTTGTCACATCCAATCCATTGCCAAGTTCTGTGGATTCTACCTCCTTTTAAAACAGGATATTTCAAATTCATCCCCTTTTCTTTATCTTCACCGCCTCCTCCACCTCCCCTGTCCAGTGATGACCTCCAGGCAGGATTTATACATTAGTCTAACGGGTCCCGCTGCGTGCACACTTGCTTCCTTCCAAAGCATTCTCCACTTTGCAAAAAGTAGACCTGATCAAGTTACCACCTGCTTCAGACAATTCAAAGGCATTCTATTGCCTTCAGGGCAAAGCTCCAAAACCTTACTGAGGCTTTTTAGACCCTTCAGCATCTGGGCTCTCCCTACTTTTTTTTTTAGTCCCTCTCGACCATATTTCTTGCTCTCCAGTCACAAATTTCTTTCACCTTTTCCACCACACCAAGCCACCTTTTACCTCTCAAGCCTTGGACTTGTTTTCTTTACCTGGAATAATCCCTTTCTCCTCCTCCCACATTTATTTGACTGATTCCTACTAATTCTTATGGTCTCAGTGTAGACACTTTTTCCAAAAAGTCTTCCTGATAGTTCTTTCTTGTATTTAACAATACAGCTCAATCACATTGTATTCGTCTGTTTACTCTGCATTCTGCGCTAGACTAGTTCTTCACCTTTATAACTCCATCAGTGGGCCGGGTGTCGTGGCTCACGCCTGTGATCCCAGCACTTTGGGAGGCCAAGGCGAGTGGATCACATGAAGTCAGGGGCTCAAGACCAGCCTGGCCAACATGGGGAAACCCTGTCTTTACTAAAAATACAAAAATTAGCTGGGCATCGTGGCGGGCGCCTATAATCTCAGCTACTCAGGAGGCTGAGGCAGGAGAATCGCTTGAACCCAGGAGGCAGAGGTTGCAGTGAGCTGAGAGCTGAGATGGCACCACTGCACACCAGCCTAGGCGACAGAGCAAGACTCTGTCTCAAAACAAAACAAAAACCCATCACTCAGCCCAGTGGCTGAAACTCAGTAAGGGTTCAAGACATACTTGTTAAATAATATACCTCAGTAAAGTTCGTTAAGATTGATATTTTATTGCATTGTAGTTTTCTGTATCTTCTAATATAAAAATAAACCTCTATAATTTGTATAATCAGCGAACACATTAAATGTTGAATATATATAAAATAAAATTTTAAATGCCATTAAGATAGTAAAGTCATACTTGTGCATAAATTTTGGCTTTTGGTTTTAACAACAGTGAGTTGTAACTTGGTCCCTATTTTAAAATAGGGTTTTGCCGGGCGCTGTGGCTCATGCGTGTAGTCCCAGCACTTTGGGAGGCCGAGGCGGGTAGATCATGAGGTCAGGAGCTTGAAACCAGCCTGGCCAACATGGCGAAACCCCATCTCTACTAAAGATACAAAAATTAGCCAGGTATGGTGGTGGGCACCTGTAGTCCTAGCTACTCAGGAGGCTGAAGCAGGAAAATCGCTTGAACCCGGGAGGCAGAGGTTGCAGTGAGCCAAAATCACACCCCTGCACTCCAGCCTGGGCAACAGAGACACTGTCTCAAAAAAAAAAAAAAAAAAAGTTTTAAAAAATGTAATTCAAAAGTAACAGAATATATCTTACCAACTTTATTCATTCAAAAATGCATATAGTAGTACTTCATGAAATGCCAACCTCATTTTAATTCAGATTTGCTCCACTGAAAATAGCTTTTAGCTTTATTTAGCAATTTTATGAAGAAAAAGTTCATTCACAGAGCTGTGTAAACTCAAACATAGGTTACAGAGCAAAAATTTCAGGATTGCTCTGGGATCCATATATATGTTTCCAAAATTTAAAGCAGTGTCATGCTGTCTAGCATAGTTTACTTCTATCTCAATCTGCTTCTCTTGAAAACAAGCCACAATTTTGGCTGGGTAATTCAGACATATCCCGAGATTTGTTCTTTAAAAGCTGCCACAAAAACTGAAAGCATAATTCATACTCATTAAAAGCTGTGGATCTCTTCTGAAAGTGTGAAATGGATTAAGTTGATGAAAATATGTTTCGTATTTTTTTCATTCATTTAAAAATTCCCTATTTTTGAAACGTGATCAGGCTCTTCTTCACTAAAATATGTCATTCCATGGAACTCTGGGCAGCTCAGCACTGGAAGCTCAATACAGATTCCAGTTACCATCTACTCAGTCCCCAGGTCTTGTAGAAATCTGAATACCTGTTCTTCCATCAACAAAAGTTTCTTGTGCAATCACAAGTTCATTGTGTTTGGCTGTCCTGTCATACTGGTAGAAAAACTGTTCCTCTGTGAACCACTAGAGTTACATTTCTTAGATTAGGGGAAACAGCTTGAAAAACCTCTTTGAATTTTCATGACCTAGAATTGAACATTTCACTATATAAAAATCAACCAAATCGATGTGTCCATCAATGGAGGATTGGATAAAGAAAATGTAGTGAATGTAGTGAGTGATAAAATGCAGTTTATAAACTCCAACTTGACTTTAATAAATTAAATTCCAGGCTATCACACAGCAATGGACATCATGATCATCTCCCAACACACACACACACACACAAACACACACACAGTGGAATACTACTCAGCCATAAAAAAGAATGAAATCATGTGTTTTCCAGCAACATGGATGGAACCAGAGACCACTATCCTCAGTGAAATAACTCAAGAAACAGAAAGTCAAATATGGCATATTCTCACTTATAAGTGGGAGCTAAATAATGGGTATACATGGACATACAGAGTGGAATAAAAGACATCGGAGACTATGAAAGGTGAGAAGGTGGGAGGAGGGTGGGGGTTGAAAAACTACCTATTGGGTATGATGTTCACTATTTGGGCAATGCGTACACTAAAAAAAGCCCAAACTTCACCCCTATGCATGCAGTAAGTGCATGTAAGAAACCTGCACTAGGCTGGGCGCGGTGGCCCACGCCTGTAATCTCAGCACTTTAGGAGGCTGAGGCAGGTGGGTCACTTGAGGTCAGGAGTTTGAGACCACACTGGCCAACACAGTGAAACCCTGGCTCTACTAAAAATCCAAAAATTAGCCGGGTGTGGTAGCATGTGCCTGTAATCCCAGATACTCGGGAGGCTGAGGCAGGAGAATCGCTTGAACCGGGGAGGCGGAGGTTGCAGTGAGCCAAGATCGCACCACTGCACTTCAGCCTGGGAGACAGAGTGAGACCCTGTCTCAAAAAAAAAAAAAAAAGAAAGAAAGAAACCTGCACTTGTGCCCCCAAATATATAAAACTAAATTATCTAATTGAAAAAAAAACCAAATATCTATACTCTCCATTCTTCCCAGATATCTCATATTTGGTTAACAGTGTGGGCAGGAACATGGGGAACAGTAACAATTTCCACATGCTATCTACCCAAAGGCATGTGCCCTAAACACCCTGAGATGTAGGTAGCCATAGGATGTCAAGGCTGGAAGTGAACTGAATGATTATCCAGGTCACCCTTATTTTAGAGATGAGGAAGTTGAGGTCCCCAAAGGAGAAGTCGCTTGCTCAAGATCACTTGGTTTGTTTGTGGCAGACTCAGTTTTCTTGCTTTCTGGTCCTGCATTCTGCCCAATATCCTGCAGCAGCTTACCTGGTTCAAATCCTGTATAAGATCCCAAGCACAGGAACCAGGGACACAAGAGTTTGCTAGGATCTATCAATCCCTGAAATTTGCCCACATTTCAGAATGAGAGCTTTTCTATGTTGAAACACTTCTAAGACTTCCCCCTCCCAGTTTTTTCTGAGGCAACAGTTAACACTTACTCAGCACTTCATTAACTTCTCATCCACAGCCAAATGATAGCTATGATGATTGAAGTTCCCATTTTACAGATGAGAAAACTGAGGCACTTAAGAGGTTACATAACTTGCCCAAGGTCACACAAGTAATTAAAAGAGCTGGGACTCAAACCCAGGCAGTCAGTCTAGTTACAGGGTCCAAGGTCTGATCTCCATTACATCCTAGAAGGAGGAGCGTGTTCCAGAAAGGGGAATGAAGACTAACCTGTACTAGTCGATTGACTTTTTTGCTACAATTTCACACTCCAGAGCCTCCTGTCTCTTCCATTCTTTCTCTGCACGCCCCTTCTTCCCTGCAGGAACTTCTTAGCAGATCCACAATCTGTGTCATCTACCCAACCTCATTATCCGGGCCCCTGTCTCTCATCCTCCCACAACATCCATGTCACAGCCTGGCTGCCTACTGCCTTTCAAAGGATACCCAGTTGTCCAGTTTATAAACTCCAATTTGACTTTAATAAATTAAATTCCAAGCCATCACACAGCAATGGACATCATCATCGTCTCCCAACACACAGAGGTGCAGCCTTGCGTGGCTCCATCATCACAGTCTTTAAATAAAGCCCCTAAAGCCATCTCTCTGGGGAAGGCTTCCCAGCAGGCTCCTGGCTCCCTCCTTCCCACAGAGCCACTGCTCACAGAGAAGGCATCAAGTACAAAAAACGGTAAGAAAGGGGGAGGGAGGGATGAGGAGCAGGGAGGGAGGCAGAAAGGTGGGGAGTACCTGCCCCCCATCCTGGGCCGGCCCTGCTGTCTGTGAGCTGCCAACATTCTCAGAGGCAGACACTGGTGCTGGTCTGAGTGGGGACCTGAGGGAGGTGTGGGAGCCCCATCTTGAAGGGAATTACCCACCCTCCTGGGACAGAAAAGAAGGGTCACCTAGGAGAGATGCCCTCTATCATCATCTGTTCATGGAGGGTCCTAAGCCACACATATAAATAGAAAAGAGAATAAATAAGGGAGGAAGGGTCAGCTGAAGAGCTGAGCACCCTGGGACTCCACTAAGGGACCAGGCTCAGCAGGAGGCAAACGCTTCTGGGGAATGCCCACACATGCCAGACAGGGCCCTTCTCTCCCTCACAGCCACCAGTCCCTCGTCTATGTCCTCGGCAACGGGTGCCCACCTCTCATGTGCTTCCCATTCCAAATATCCTTCCAACCGGCCCCGTGGCCCAGGGTGGACAGGGCTTCCTGGAACCCAGAGGACGTTCCTGGCCCAGGCGCTGGAGATCCAGGAAGGGGTATGGAAGGGGAGGTGGGGAATGGGCTAAGAGAACTTGTGCCCTTTCCTAGCTCAGGAAGTGAGGAGGGTCCTCAGAGCTGGGGGCTGGGGTTACCATTGGCCTTGGGTTTGGATTTGAAGGAAAAGCGCTTGATAAGGCGGCGAGAAAAGCTGCCGGCCTTCTTTCGGACACTGGGCGTGGCCGTTGCGTTGGAGAGGTCATCGTGTGATTGGCTCAGGCCAGCTTCCTTCTGTCGAGGCCTCCGGCGGAAGATGAGCTTAGTGCCGCTGCGCAGGAAACTCACTGCAGGGGAAGAGGGGAAACTAAGGCAGAGAGGGGCACGGGGTGGGGTGAGACGGGGGCAGAGACATGACCGAGAATGGAGGGATCAAGGATGTGGACAGGATCAGTCCCGTGGCCCAGAAGCCAGGCTTCCTCAGGAAAAAAAGCAGAAACATACTTCTCCAAAAGGCTTCGTGGAAAAAAAGAAAAAAGAAAACGAAAGCATAAACAAACATGTGCTTTATCCTTCCTGAGGCAAAAATCATGGTACTTGTGGAGATCTGTGTACACTCCTAACTCTGCCCGCAAAAGAGTTATCACGGGGCTGGCTGCTTTGTGAGGACAAACTGGGATTGGGCCTCTTTCCTATGGGAAGACAAAAGCTACCAGAAGGTACTCCCAAAAGCCTATAAATCATGTAGGGAAAGGTGGGTTGACACTGACTTGTTAACCGAATTCCAGGCTGTGAGCAGGAAGTGGTGCATCTAGAAACTTCAAAGAGGTAAATTCAGAATCCGTATAATGAGCAAGGTGCTCACCCAGCAGGCTTTGGAGGTAGAAACCTCATTATCTCAAGAAGTGATGCAGGCTTAAAAAATAGATCGATCCATGGTTGATAGTCTCACTGGTAGAGGAATGAAGATGTTTTAGGGTGAGCCTCTCAACTTTTAAAGTTAGAAGAACTACCACCACTGGTCACAGCCTGTCTTGCTGCCAGAAGGACAATCCAAGGGTTGGCCTGGGGTAGGATTTCTTATACTTATGGGGGAGAGGGTGCAGAATGAAAGGGAAGAATTTTTTTTTTTGAGACGTAGTCTCACTCTGTCACCCAGGCTGGAGGGCAGTGTCATGATCTCGGCTCACTGCAACCTCCTCCCCACCGCTTCAAGCAATTCTCCTGCCTCAGCCTCCCGAGTAGCTGGGAATACAGGCGCCTGCCACCACACCTGGCTAATTTTTGTATTTTTAGTAGAGACGGAGTTTCCCCACGTTGGCCAGGCTGGTCTTGACCTCCTGATCTCGTGATCCACCCACTTTGGCCTCCCAAAGTGCTAGGATTACAGGCATGAGCCACCGCGCCCAACCACGGAAATTTTTTTTTTTTTTTTTTTTTCTTTGAGACAGGGTCTCACTCTTTGTCATCCAGGCTGGAGTGCAATGGCACAATCATGGCTCACTGCTTCAACCTCCTTGAACCTCAGCCTCCCAGGCTCAAGGAATCTTCCCACCTCAGCCCCCTGAGTAGCTGAGATTACAGGTGTGTGCCACTGTGCCCGGGCAATTTATTGTATTTTTAGTAGAGACAGGGTCTTGCCATGTTGCCCAGGCTAGTCTTGAACTCCTATACTCAGGTAATCCGCCTGCCTCGCCCTCCCAAAGTGCCAGCGTGAGCTACTATGCCCTGCCTGGGAATAAATTTTTATAATTTTTTTTTTAAAGGGCAGGAAAACTGGCACTTAGACTCAGGAAGAAAGAACAATGGAGGTAAAGGGAAATAATCTGGCATCCCTTCCTATCACAAGCATGTCAGATCTAGGCCAGGAACCAAGGCACCAAGTTCCCTCCTCTAGGCTAGCTTGGCTGAACTAGGCTGGGAACTCCGGCTGTCTCTTAGGGGAGAAGAGAAGGCACGTTGGCTTGAGGTCCCCCAGGTCATGATATGTGTATAAAAGAAGAGATGAGGGGCACCCTGCCAACGTCCCCCTACCTTTGTGATCCTTGAGGCTGCGGGTCTCCAGGGCACCAGTGGACCCCGTTTCTGACTCAACATCATCCACAGATGGCCTCTCAGAAATATCTGAACGGGTTGTCTCGTCTGCTTCCTGGACACTTGTAGGACTAGAGAGGGCATCTAGGGGTCCTGGAGACATGGCTGGTGGGTCTGAGGGAGGTGAAGAGGGACCTCCACTGGTCCCTGCATCATCCTGCATTGAGGCTTCCAGGGATGCCGCATAGCCCAGGGATAGTGCCAACTCGTCCTGAGCAATGGGCACCTGGCAGGAGGGATGAGTTTAAATGGGCAGGAGTGACCGACTCATTAGGGCTTTCTCCCTATCCCAGCTCCTCTCCCCAGAGCCCTGTTACCTTGGAAACACCAGAGATGATGAGAGTGCTGCGCTTGGTGGGTGTCTTCTTGGCCGCCCGCCCGCTGGGCTCTGTCAGCTGGCGAATCGCTGTCTCTGCTACAGGGTCCAAGCCGTTGGAAAGGTGGCTGTCCCCTGCTGGGGGTGCAAAGGATGGATAACCTGACTTCTCCCTGGCTCTTTCTTGGATTGGAAATCAAGAGTACTTTTTGATGCTGGGGCACCAGGGCCAACCCATACTCATGCACCCCATTCCCCACTCACGGCTGCTGCTATGGGAGGCATTGCTGGGGCCACTGCTCTCACTCAGCACAGTCGTCGTCTTCTCGGTCACCTCCACCTTGGACGGGGAGCGGGAGGGGGAGTCTGGTGGGTGGGGGAGGGTCAGTGAGCTGGGAGGTGCTTCAGAGTGGCCCCCACCCCTACTGTCTTTGTTGAGATGCAGACTTTGGGTGACTCAGAGGGCAAGAATGATTGAGGGGTGATTAATCACAAGGGTGATTAAGAAGATGCCGTGGGGACTAAAAGACACCCCAGGAGCTAATGGGAGTGTAGGAAAGTGCCATGGGGCCTGCTGAGGGTGTGGGGAGATGCTATGAAAATATGGAGGGGGGACAGTGGGGGTACTGGGGTCCCCTGAGGTTGGGGCAATTCCATGGGGGCCCCTATAATGGCCGAAGTACCATGGGGGCCCACTGAGTGGGGCAGAAATGCCACAGAGGCCTCTGGGTTAGCTGGAGGAACCCAGGGGGTACTGGAGGACTGAGGGTAGCAGGATGGACATTTATAGTCAGCTAGGGCTAAGGACACCTGTGAAAAGCCAGAGGGGAAGCTGGAAGGTGGGAGTGCAACAGTCCTGTGTGAGGAGGGGCACGAGGATCCAGAAGGGTGGTAGAGTGAGAGGAATTGCTGGGGAAATGGCAGAAGGTAAGAGAAAGTTTCAAAGAGACAAAGATTGGGAGGAAGATGTGGTAGGACTGGAATGGAATATCTGAAAACAGGGGGAGTTGGAATTAAGGCTTTTTCTCCTCTTTCACTGTCCCGCCTTGGGTCTGCAGTCCCAGGCCCCTGGTTAGAGCTGGGCTCCCAGGCTCCTTCTCTTTACCTAATTTGCCATCTATACGGGGCCGGGACTGGACGGTGGTGACTGTGGTGACAATGGTGCCATCAGGCATGATGGTCCGGTCAAGCTCAATCTTCTTGGTAGGTGTGATGCTGGGGCGTGGAGTGGAGGAGGTGGGAGTACCCAGGTTCCGGGGAGAGCCCTCCTCGTACTGAAGCTGCCCAGGGGTGGGAGAGAGAAGAGGCAGAGCCTCAGAGACTGCCCATCCCCTGTGTCCTCCCACTGCCCCAGGGGTCAGCTTCTTACCTCCACTGCCATGGTGGCTGCTGGTCCCAGGGCTTTCCCTGGCCCTGGGGTGAGTGGGCACACCTGTCTTCGAGAAAGTGGTCTGGAGGGGGAGCCCACAGGCAGTGTGGCCTGGCCTAGGAGTTCGGCTGGGGAAAGGGATGGCACTGTGAGCTGGACGCACGGCCAGGCTCCACTCTGTACCCACCCAGGGGTGCCCCTCCCGCCCCTCACTCACTGTCTCCACAGCTGCTGCTCCTCAGCACTTTGAGGGTCAGCTCCCGGCTCTGGGGGCCCAGATCCCTGTGGGACAAGAGGAGATGGGGCAGGAAGGGGAAGATTAGCAAGCTGAACCCACACTTGAGTGGATCACAGGCCAGAGGCAGAGAGCTGTGTACATAAATAAAACAGCACAAATGCTCCAATTCCAAATTCTCTCTCATCCCAAGAGAAAGGGACAGGGCCTGAGTGGGAACCATGCTCCTCAGCTGTGCATTCAAATCCTCCCTGGCCCTGTTCCTCCTGTCTTGCCAGTCTCTCAGTTGCAAGCCACCCTCTTTCATTTGCTCCAGCTCTTCCCTCTGCCGAGAATACTTTCACACTCTGATGAAATCCTACTGTTGCTCTAAAGTGTGGTTTAAATGCCATCTCCTCCATGAAGCCTACTCTGATCCTTATTCCCTCATGGGAATTAATCTCCCCCCGACCTAGGCACTGCAGTGACACATTATATAAACCTCAACTGGAGTGGTTATACCATCTTCTTTGTTTATACCCGTCTCTGCCTCAAGCTTGTCATTGACCCAGGGGTAGGGGTCAAGTCTGTATCCCTAAGACCCACGCCAGGACCTGGCATACAATAGGGGCTCACACCAAAGGCTACTGAAAACAAGAGCTGATTCCTGCAAGGGCTGTGCTGGAAAGGTTTGATCCTTTCTGCTCTGGAGCATGGGGTCGGGGCAGGGTTACTCCTTACAGTGCCAGGTCTTCTGTCCACTCCACCTGGGGTCCAGCCCTCGTAGGCTTGGTCCACTTCTGCTGCATGGGGTTGTCAAGTTCAGCTACACAGCACAGTTCCTCGGTGCCTGGGAGGAACCAGAAGTTAGAAGATGCTCAGATCAAAGATGGAAAGTCAATGCAGAATAAAGAGGCTGCACCCTTGGCAGAGGGGCAGAGAGCACCTGCAACCAGCCATAGCCTTGGCAGTCCCGCAGCCACTTCTAGCTCTCACCTTCCAGCTCATTTCCCAAGTGAGATGCCCGAAGCTGCCGTAGGAATAACCGGGTAGGTCTGGGAATGGCTGGCTGAGCCTGGGGCAACATGGGTGGCTTCTCACTGGGTACCTAAGAATAGAAGAAGGTCCAAAGAGCAAGAATCGTGACATAGCACACTGGGGACAAGGTGCATGCAAATCTTTTGCTTTGGGTGCCAACTCACCAGGCCTCCTGGGGCAGAGCACGCCCTGAGGTTGACCATCATGGCTGGCTGGGTGCTGACTATGGCATCCTTGATCAGTTCCTCAATTGTGGAGAGCTCTACTTGTTCCTCACCTCTCTGTAGAGAGGAGAAGGGAACAACAAGGAGGTGGATCCCCCACCTCTGCCTCCCTCCCTGTTCTGCCTCTTCTCTGCCACCCCTGTCTCCTTACCTCCTTGGCCTGCAGCTTGGGAAGCACCATTAGGCTGAGATCTGGGCGATCAGTGAAGGCCCATGATATGAGCAGCCCCTCACCAGGGATTTCTTCCAGGTTGACTTCCAACTACGGACAGGAACAAAATGACTGGACTGACTTGCCCCATTTCCCCAAGGACTCCTAATTCCTGAGGACCCTCCCTTCCTGAATTCCATCCCAGTGAGGAAACAAATGGAAGAAGCCGAGCCAATGGAACCGCCCCCTGCCCAACTCAGTTTCCCACATCCCCTTCTACCTGTGTTGGTGGCAGTGTCAGAGTGACGTGGTAGGTCTCCATGGAGACGGCAGCGGGGGACTGCTGGGTCACAGAGACTGGGAACCGCACCTCCTCAGCAGAGAGCTGGCAACGCAGCACCTGAGACCGGCAAGGTGGGTCAGATGTGGGGGAAGGGTGCTCGCCCTGCTTTGTCCTGCCCTATAATAGTTCAGCAGACCACTCCCCACTTCCATTTTCCTAGGGACTTCATGTCTTCAGAATCATAACTCCCTAAAAGAATCAGATAAATGCCAAAGACTCCTCCCCCCAGAAAAATGCAGATAAACACACATCCAACATTTTGTGCATAACTTCAATGGGATTTTCAGACTTCCTGAAGTCAATCCTTAGATCCAAAAGGCATTCACAGACTCCAGGTTAAGAACCTCTGGACTAAAGGGAGCCCTTGGGATCAGTCCTTTTTGGACCCCAAAGACTGCAGTGCCCATCAGACCCTTACCATGGTATGCTCAGATTGGTCTACGCAGGTCACATGACTGATGCTGGCTCTGGGTGGGAGTTGGGGCACCTCCTCAAAGGCGATTTGGATGGAGCTCTGAAGGAGTAATGTGGGCACAGGATCAGGTTTCTGGAGCTGCCCCCACAGGGCTGGCCTGCTCAGTTGCTGGCTGGACTCTGCCACTGCGGAGGCCTCAGCTGCAGGCTGGCTTCTGGCCCCTCCTTGGCTCAGGGCTTTAGGACAGGAGGTAGTCCCCTCAAAGCCTGCCTCTCCAGGGGCCTGTAGCTGCTAGAAGCCACTGAGCAATGGGGAGTTAGTCCACCTCAGAGACTAGATCACCTTGAGCTGAAGACCCTGGCTTCCTCCTGGAATACCAGGAGCTTCCTTCTTCTTCTCGCCACCATCCCTTTCATCCCCTACCCTACACCTAAAAAAGGTGTACATAGAAAAAAATTAAGGTGCTGGTTGCCACCTATATATAATAGCTGGGCAGAGAGGGAAAGGGCTAAGCCACGGGTAAAGGTGGTAGAGCCACCTTGTCCAAGATAAGAGCTGGAGAAATGAAGCTAAGCCTTCTTCCAAATAAATAGGATGTGGAGGCTCAAGAGTATGATGCTTCATATTCTTGGAGATGAAGACTATCATGGCCTTGGGGATCTGTACCGGGGGACTGGGAAAAGATACAAGCTCAGAGGACTCAAGAGTCCAGGGGCCTGGCTAATTCCTCAAGGCAGATAGCAGGAAGGTATTAGAGAACAGAAAGCTGCTTAGATCTCAAAAGAGCTGCTCCCTAATTCTTCCACAGTAATGGAAGCAACCTACCGCAGCCCCACCTGGATGGAGAGCAGTGCGGACACAGAATTGAGGAAGGAGCACAGAATTGGCTGGCAACTCTTCCTTGAGTCTTGAGATGGAGGAAACAAATCCACAGGGTTCATTTGCCTGGCAAACCAGGGGAAGCCAACTCCTTTGCTCTGGTAGCTGTCTCATTCAAAGGCTAGGCCAAGGAAGATGGGGAGACAGATGCTTGAAACCTCAATCTCCCCACCCTCTGCAAGGGAGGCCAATGTCCAGCTGAGTCAGCTATCCTGGGGAGTTGCTTCTGACCGAAGGGACAAGGTACAGGGAGAGTTGGATGAAGAGGTGGGTACAAGGTATTAACTGACAGATGCCATCTGGCTTTCAGCCCACCAGCTGGACAGAGGAAATAGAGCAATTTCTTCTGGCCATTTCTGTTTCCAGGCATCTGGGGAACTAGTAAGGTAAAGCCTCCAAATTCATAGTGACTGGAAATAGAGAACCCTCTGAGCAAGGAGCTGATGGACTGTGAGAGCAAGGAGAGATTGCTGGGCCAGGATGGGAGGGAGCTCCAGAAAAGAGAGACTTCTACCTCCCACCTTATCTCCGTCTCATGACCACGCTTCCTGCCCCACTTCCTGGGAGGCCAGATGCCCATGGTGCAATGGGAGGAAGTAGGCTGGACTGGTTTGTGACTGACCCTCAAGGGGCAGCTGCAAGCTCATCTACTGGTAAGGGTACTGTCAATCTGTTCTCCACCTGAACACTCCCCCACCCCCCAAAGAACCACAGGCCAGCATGGAGGATGTGTTTGACTGTAGCAGTGAAATTACTGTGGGGTAGGGGAGTGATTCAGGCTCTTTGGGGATCTGCCCGACCACACCAGGGATTTGGGGCATGAAATGTTAAATGGGTGTGGTGGCATGAGAAGCAGGCAAATTCCTTCTGCAGGTGCACCTGTCTCCCACGCCCCAACACAACCAGCACCCAGGCAAGGCGGAAGTGCCCTCAAGCACAGGGATTTGCGTTGCTATGAGAACAGCAACTTGTGCATGGGTTTGGAGCCAGAGTACCTTGCCCACAGAAATGGAGGTCTGGGAACCCACTTGGATTTCTACAACCCCCAGTCTTAGCGGCACCCTTTTCTCTGATCCGGGAGGGGAAGAGAAGCCATGGGGTTCCCCCGTTAATGCCCACCCCCAACTGGCCTCCTAGCATGAGCAGTCAGTCCCTCCCCTGGAAGGAAAGGCTGAAGGGACCACCCAAGCGCTTGGTCCAACTCACCCCGTTCCTGCAGGCCTGCTCGTTCAGCGCTCGCACCCAAGCCCGCTGCCAGTTCTCCCGGAAAGACTTGAAGGCGAAGAGTGACGCCAGGAGGCCCCGGACTCCTGGCTCCTCGGCGGCGCCAGCCCGAGTCGCCCGCAGCCTCAGCAGCGAGCGCCACACGCCCAGCTCCCGCAGGGAACCCGCGGGTTCCCCCGCTAAGGCGGGTCCCGGGCCCCGGTTCCCGCGGGCCCGCGCCAGCCACAAGCCCCGGGCATATTGCAGCAGCCAGGCGAACACCGTGAGCAGCGAGGCTGCGAAGAGGATCAGGAGGGCCACCCAGCCCACGTCCCGCTGCCCCCAGCCCGGATCCATGCTCCGCGCGGGCTCCGGTCCCGGTCCCGGCTGAGGCTCAGCCGCTACCCCGGGGGAGCATGGCCCGGGCTGGCCGCGGGGCGGGGGCGGGCTCCCCCGGGGCTGGGCGCGCGGGGTCGGGGGCTCTCCGCGGTTGAGTGCCCAGGACTAGTGTATGCCACAGAGCGAGGAGAGGAGGTCCTCCGGGGTCGCGACGCCGGGGTCTCTGTCTCCGTGGTCCGGGTCCCTTCTAGCTTGGTCAGCAGTCGGACCCTAGTTAGTTGCCGGCCAGTGGCCGACTCCTCCCAACGCGCGGGCCCCGCCGGACCCGGTAGAGGACTGGTCTGCAAAGACGCTGGGGCTCGCGGGCCGGCACCGGCTCCGGGAGGGCTGCGTGCGCAGAGCTGACACTGACAACACCGCCGGCGCCCCGCCCCCACCCGCCCTTAAAGGAGCCGCACCCGCGCCGGGCGGGGCCACGACAGCCTGGCGCTCCCTCGCTGGAGGAGGGCGGGAGGGCGAGCAGCCAGCGGAGGAGGTTCCGGGGTTGAAAATAGGCGGGATCTTTGATCACCTCGCCCCATCTTGCTATCGCGGTGCTCCCACACTCAGCTCAAGGCAAGAGTAACTTCACTTACCTAAGATCCTGCCTTTGCTTTCCCCTGTGCTTGTTAGATTTCCACAGGTCGGACGCCTGTGAGGTTAAGAAAGAGGTGACCCCTGTGGAAATCACCGCCCGCTTCTCCCAACACCCCCAGACTCAGCGACTTCTAGCTTCCCATTTCCTGGGGGAAGCGAGGCCCAGGGTAAGAAGGTGCAGAACATCCCTCCCAGATAGAAGTGTCTGGCAGAGGTTCAGCTGATGTCAACAGAGAGAAAGCAGAACTTGAAGCTGGGAGAGGTTGAGAGTAGAACGCCGAATTTTGAATTCCCCCCACCATCATCACCCTCCTTCCTCTTGGAGCTTGGACCCAGAAACAGCCCCATTAACCTACTTGCCCGTGTAGGTTTGTTCTGGAGATTCCCAAGCCCAGGCTGTGTGTCTGTTTTTAAAAATAATATATTTCCATAGTAACAGCTCCTGCCTATGGAGCACGTGCAGAGGGGGTGGTAATGACAGGGGAGCTGGCAATGTAACACTGGACTGAATAGATTCAGCCACAAGACCTTGCCACTCCGAGTATGTGATATCCCAACAAGCTCCCAAGAAATGGTGCTGTAGGTACACTGCCCAACCTCTGGCCTCAGGAGCCATCTTTTCCTAGACTCAAGGAGTTGATTCAACCTCTACAGGACTGGAGCTCATCAATGTTTGCTGAGGACAGGGGAAGGAAATACCTGCAAAAGGATTCAAAGGAATCCTGTGGGAATTCACTTTCTCCCATGAGCCCCTTCTTCATACATGTGGGAAGGTCTTTGGCACACAGTCCCTTTCTTAAAGAGGTAGGATGGAAAGGTGTTAAGTATCTTTCTCCCAAACCCAAATAGTTGTCCGAGGAATGAGCACATGAAAATAAGAGAATAAACAATGCCTTCTAAAGTGTGGGGTTGCAGGGCTAGGTAGAACCTGACAGGTCAGCAACAGGTTTGTCTAAGCCAGAGGAGGTGGTGGGGTAGGCTGGGCCTCCCTGGATTTCCCTGTAAGGAATGATGGGGAGAGGTGGGGATGAATGAAGTAACCTCCTGTGGCCTGCCCATGTACTGTCACTGGACTGCCAAATCAGTGGAGATTCCTAGAGTCTGGGTTTCTAATCTCAAAGGGAGGAGAAGGCATGAAATCAAGGGAGGAGAGAACTCAGGGCCAGAACCCAGGGATGCAGGAGGAAGCTGTCAGTAGGGAGAGCAGCTAGGGTTTAGGGGAGCAGGTTATGCAGGAAGTTGTCCAGGTAGAAGGTTTCCCTATGAAGACCCTCTTCCCCCAAGAATCCTTCAGGAACCCTCAGAACCCCAGTGATCTCCATTCTCCGACTTCTTTGATTTATTCCCTTAACTTCTCCACTGAGTGCTTGGTCCTATGCTGCCAGATACCACTTCATAATTCAGTCTTACATGAGTCTCCCTAGTTAGTCCTCCCTCTTTTTTTTTTTTTTTTTTTTTTCTTTTTTTGAGACAGAGTCACTGTTGCCAAGACTGGTGTGCAGTGGCGAGATCTCATCTCACTGCAACCTCCACCTCCTAGGTTCGAGTGATTCTCCTGCCTCAGCCTCCCAAATAGTTGGGACTATAGGCATGAGCCATCATGCCTGGCTAATTTTTGTTATTTTTAGTAGAGACAGGGTTTCACCATGTTGGCCAGGCTGATCTCAAACTCCTGACCTCAGGTGATCCTCCCGCCACTGCACCCAGCCTAGCCCTCCCTCTTTCATCCATTACTTGGACATCTAGCACTTACTTCTTTCTGCCTTAGAGTCTAGCTGATTGTTTATATGTCTGCTTTTTCCATTCATCAGGAAGCTGCCTAGGGGTGGGAACCATGTCTTAGTCATATCTCTTCCCTCAAATTCAACCAAGATGCTCTAAATATGCTGAGGTAGACTCCTTGGGGACAAGCAACTATATCAGTTTGTATCCTCCACCATACTGAAGAGCTTCCTATGCACATAGTAGGGATTAATAAACTTTGTAATTTTAAGAAGTCTAGCCAGGCGCGGTGGCTCACGCCTGTAATCCCAGCACTTTGGGAGGCTGGGGTGGGCGGATCATGAGGTCAGGAGATCGAGACTATCCTGGCTAACATGGTGAAACCCCGTCTCTACTAAAAATACAAAAATTAGCCAGGCGTGTTGGCGGGTGCCTGTAGTCCCAGCTACTAGGGAGGCTGAGGCAGGAGAATGGTGTGAACCTGGGAGGCGGGGGTTGCAGTGAGCTGAGATGGCGCCACTGCACTCCAGCCTGGGCTACTCCGTCTCAAAAAAAAAAAAGGGGGGGACTAACAGAAGAGAATTTCTATGCCATTTCTGTCTTTTGAAATATCATTCATGCCATACCAGTGGAATGGGAAATCCTGGGGCTTGCTTTTAATTAACAACTTTTTTTCTAGACTAAGAGAGGAGAGGTGGGAGGAAAAGGAAAAAGAGTGATTCAGCTGTCTGGACAGAGCCACAGATAGAGTCCTGCAAGTGTCACAGCCCCAGACTATCCAGAGGAGTCTCATTGTCTTTGTGGCACTATGAAACATTTTTGGGACAGGCTTTGTCTAGCAATCAGATTTAGTGGATTGACCTTGCTCATTGGGAGCCACTTAGGGCTACTTAGAAGAGAGGTGCATCTCAAACACTGTCTGCTCAGTCCAGGGCCACTGACAAGTCAGCTGGTCTGTGAATTCTAGGGCCTGCGTCAGCATTCAATAAAATGCTTTGAACTTTTACCAGGAAAGGCACACAACTTCAAGTGAAGCCAAAAATCATGTGTTTGTTTGTTTCTCCTTCTGATTAGTCTGATAATCAACTGAGCCTTTACCATCATGGGAACAAAAATACTCAGATTATCTGACAAGCATCTTAGTAACTATTTTCTGATGGTAACTTGTATATGTGGATGATGAATCCTTAGTATCTCTTGTCTTTGATTGTGTCCTCCCGCCCTCCCCAGGAGGGTGATGGTAGGGAGGGCTAATGATCTCTGGAGAAGAAAGAGACAAAGCTTCCCAATACCGGCCTGGGAAGGAAGATTTATTAGGATTGGCCTCCTAATAAAAAAGGAAATAGATACAGACTGGCTCTCAGACCTCCAGGGAGTCTCAGTATACTCATCATCAACAGGATAACTGAAAGCTGCCTCCTCTGGGATCCCACAAGCTCCTCCTTTCCACCTGCTTCTGGCGTCTCACTGTCGCCGCCTGTGAAAGGTCCTTCTACTCTTATAATCTACTGAAATGATACTTCTCTTCCTCAAGACCACTTAACTGTGGTCACAACTGATTGCTCCCTCCATATGCACCTCAGTGCTTCTTTCAGACTCAGCCTCATTACGTGTGATGATGCCTTCCTTGTACACAGATGTCTGTGTTCCTAGCCCCATGGGGACACCCTGTGGAAGAGAAAACACTTGCCTCCTGGGAGTTTCTAGTTCAAGAGGGGCACACGTGCATACACACAACACACACACAGAAAAATAGCAGTGGGATAAGTACTGAAAATCTGGTGGAATACCAGCAAGTAAATTATGAGAATGTATGTATTTTATACATATCTGGGTTTTTGTTGTTAATTAGAGCCATTTTCAAGTAGAAAAGCCATTTCACATCTGAGTTTGTTTGTTTGTTTGTTTGCTTGTTTTGAGACAGTTTCCCTCTGTTGCCCAGGCTGGGGTGCAGTGGCATGATTTCGGCTCACTGCAACCTCCATATCTTGGGTTGAAGCGATCCTTCTGCCTCAGCCTCCTGAGTAGCTGGGATTACGGGCATGCGCCACCATGCCCGGCTAATTTTTGTATTTTCAGTAGAGATGGGGTTTCACCGTGTTGGTCAGGCTGGTCTTGAACTCCTGACCTCAAGTGAGCCACCCACCTTCGCCTCCCAAAGTGCTGGGATTACAGACATGAGCCACCACGCCCGGCCTCACATTTGATTTTGAGGGAAAGAAGGAACTATCTTCGGCTTAAAAAGAGTCAACATGACCCTGACTCCTGGAACATGCCAAAGAGGGAAGAGTGGACAAAGTGCTAGGCTACTGGAGTCCTTTCCCTAACTCACTGGTAGTGACTTCCTCTCTGACGAATGGAAATCATTTACCCCCTAAGAGCCTGTGGGGGAATGAAAGGTAATAAAGATGCTGGTGGCCAGGCACGGTGGCTCAAGCCTGTAATCCCAGCACTTTGGGAGGCCGAGACGGGCGGATCACGAGGTCGGCAGGTAGAGATCATCCTGGCTAACACGGTGACACCCCGTCTCTACTAAAACACACACAAAAAACTAGGCGGGTGAGGTGGCGGGCGCCTGTAGTCCCAGCTACTCAGGAGGCTGAGGCAGGAGAACGGGGTAAATCCGGGAGGCGGAGCTTGCAGTGAGCTGAGATCTGGCCACTGCACTCCAGCCTGGGCGACAGAGCAAGACTCCGTCTCAAAAAAAAAAAAAAAAAGAAAAGAAAAAGAAAAAGAAAAAGATGCTGGTGAACTGGCTGGGCGTGGTGGCTCAGGCCTGTAATCCCAGCATTTTGGGAGGCCAAGGCGGGCAGATTGCCTGAGGTCAAGAGTTCGAGACCAGCCTGACCAAAATGGGGAAACCCCGTCTCTACTAAAAATACAAAATTAGCCGGGCGTGTTGGCGCATGCCTGTAATCCAAGCTACTGCCTGTAATCCCAGCTACTCGGGAGGCTGAGGCAGGAGAATCGCTTGACCCTGGGAAGTGGAGGTTGCAGTAAGCCGAGATCGCGCCATTGCACTCCAGCCTGGGCAACAAGAGCGAAACTCCATCTCAAAAAAAAACAAAAAAAAAAACACAAAACAACAACAACCAAAAAAACAGCTGGCGAATTGTTGTTTGCAGGGGAACAGGCCAAGCAAAATGCACAGCGACCTGCAGGAGGCCAAGCAAAATGCACAGTGACCTACAGGAAGAAACCTGACTGGGAGTTCCTCAGACTCACAGGAAGTCAGTTGTGGGTCTGATTCCTCTGCCTCCTTAGCTGTTTCCAGAGCCTCAGCCTGGAAATCTCCGTCTCCTCCTTGTGGGCGCTAAGTACAATGGATCCGGGGCCAAGCTGAAGTCCCGAGTTAAATCCAAGACCTGAGGGTACTCCCAATCCCTGAGTGAGGTGCTGCGCTGGGTTGCCGGGCAACTAACTGCTACAGCTGGGGCAGAAGGTGGGTGGGATGCTGAGAAAAAAATACCAGGATCGAGGACAAGAAAAACAGAGTGGGAGGGGCTTTTCAAGGATCTACGCTTCAGAATTTACACCATCCTTCCAAACCGTAGCTGCGTTTCCGGGAACTGAGTTGTGTTTACCTTGGCTTCTGACTATGTTGGCAAGAGGTTTCCTGCAAGGAACAGGCGCGGCTCCACACCATCGTCCCTCCTCCCCAACCCTGCCTTTCAATAGCCATTTTCCTGAAGCCGGAGGCATCCCAGATTAAGGGCAAGGTACGGGCCCTTTAAACTTGACCTACGGAGGCGGACTGAGCTAAAACTGACGTGCAACTGGAATGTGAGCTGTATCAGACACGTGGTACAAGGAGGCATTCATCTTGGAACCGGGCAACTGGCATTTCCGCTCTGGGTAGTACATCTTTAAAATAATGTTAGGGAAGTATCCGTTCTTGGCTGCTTTTCTTTAATTGCGTTTCCAATACTCTCTCGGTGATTCTACTCTCGAACATAGGATAAAATTTAGAATCACACTTCTTTTTCACCTCCACCCCCACCTCTAGTGCCCATATTAAAAATGGCGGCTGCCGCCTTCCGCAGTAATAGTTGTGCAGCGAACAAAATCCGGGCGGAAACAGTAGGTAGGCTGGTTCAGCGGGGGCAGAACCTAGGTTGCCTTAGAGAGGTTCTTCGAGGTCCCGAGGGCAGCTCAAGTCAGAGTTGTTGGGTTCTGCTCAGATTGGTGTGGGAAGAGCCTGCCTGTGGGGAGCGGCCACTCCATACTGCTGAGGCCTCAGGACTGCTGCTCAGCTTGCCAGTTACCTGAAGAGGCGGCGGAGCCGGGCCCCTGACCGGTCACCATGTGGGCCTTCTCGGAATTGCCCATGCCACTGCTGGTCAATTTGATCGTCTCGCTGCTGGGATTTGTGGCCACAGTCACCCTCATCCCAGCCTTCCGGGGCCACTTCATTGCTGCGCGCCTCTGTGGTCAGGACCTCAACAAAACCAGCCGACAACAGATGTGAGCAGCGGCACACGGTTCCGGGCAGGGGGCAAGGGCTAAGGAAGGAGTGGCTAGGGCAGGGGCGGGGACCGGGGTGCTTGACCACACGTGAAAACTCAGAACTAACCCAGGCAGCCTGGAACTCGGAGAGGTGATGAGCAGAACTTATTCGCATTGGGGAAAGGATGGGTAGGGAACCTTGGGTATATCAGGGACTCTAGCAGTGGTGCTTTCCTCCCTCCGCCCCCCTCACCACTTCCCAAAATAAAAAACCAGGAATGAGAAGACCGCTTTGGGTTATTGTAACACCTGCACTAGTGAGTGACCACGCCCCCTTTCCTCTTCCCCCTCGCCCCCTTGCTGCTGGGCCACAGCCCAGAATCCCAGGGAGTGATCAGCGGTGCTGTTTTCCTTATCATCCTCTTCTGCTTCATCCCTTTCCCCTTCCTGAACTGCTTTGTGAAGGAGCAGTGTAAGGCATTCCCCCACCATGAAGTAAGTGGGTTCGTGGGGGTGGTTGCCTGTGGCTGGGACCTGGGAGGTACCTGAGAGAATTGGTGCTATTTGGGCTTGTGGGGAGGGGCTAAGAAATGATAAGAAAAGACAAGAATTCTTAAAAGGTGAAATGGGAGCAGGCTTGAATCATGGACCTGCCCTAGCCTCCCCCAGTTTGTGGCCCTGATAGGTGCCCTCCTTGCCATCTGCTGCATGATCTTCCTGGGCTTTGCGGATGATGTACTGAATCTGCGCTGGCGCCATAAGCTGCTGCTACCCACAGCTGCCTCACTACCTCTCCTCATGGTCTATTTCACCAACTTTGGCAACACGACCATTGTGGTGCCGAAGCCCTTCCGCCCGATTCTTGGCCTGCATCTGGACTTGGGTAGGTAGTCCTGCCACTGCTGCTCCTATGGCACCTACTTCAGGGCACCCTTCCTGGTGCTTCACATTCTCCTTCAAGTGTTCCTTTTCTGTCTCTGTGTCTTCCCAGATCCTTTCTGGTAGCCCTTCATCGTATCCTCTGTCCTCACCACTTTTCTAAATCCTCCTCCCCTAGGTGGCACTACTTTTCCTACCATCTCTCCCTTCAGGAATCCTGTACTATGTCTACATGGGGCTGCTGGCAGTGTTCTGTACCAATGCCATCAATATCCTAGCAGGAATTAATGGCCTAGAGGCTGGCCAGTCACTAGTCATTTCTGCTTCCATCATTGTCTTCAACCTGGTAGAGTTGGAAGGTAGGTGGGATTGGGGGTGGGGAGAGAGAAGTCTGAATGTTAAAGGTGTGGCCTGATATATGACTTTGGGAAATTCAGGGAAAAAAATCAATATGCGTAGTAATTATAGAAGATAAGGGAGGCTACTTCCTTTGCAAATAATGCAGATTTATTGAAAGTGAGAAAGAAAAATAGCAGCCCTGTCATTTATAGCTGGATTGGCACTAACAGCTAGGCCATGATCTTCTCCCATTGAATATAAACAATTTCACAGAACCTCAACGTTACACAGGGTCATTCTGTGACCATGATGGAGGAAGACCAAAACTAGACCTCTCCCTCTATAATCCTGTTTGAGCACAGATAAAACCACAAAAACACTGAGCAACCCACAAAATGGCCAAGATCCTCTCTCTCGGTTAACATGAGCCATGAGCGACTGCTGCTGTTTTCCAATAACAACTCAGTTCCTACCACCTTTTTTTTTTTTTTTTTTTTTTTTGAGACAGGGTCTCCCTCTGTCACCCAGGCTGGAGAGCAGTGGCACGATCTTAGCTCACTGCATCCTCTGACTCAAACGATCCTCCTGCCCCAGCCTCCCAGGTAGCTAGGGCTACAGGCATGCGCCACCACACCTGGCAAATTTTTGTATTTTTTGTAGAGACAGGGTTTCACCACGTTGCCTAGGCTGGTCTTGAACTCCTGGGCCGAAGTGATTTGTCAGCCTTGGCCTCCCAAAGTGCTGGGATTACACTCTTGAGCCACTGTGGCTAGCCAGTTCCTACCACTTCTTAGATAAACATTAAAATGCTTGATCATAGAATTATTGTTGTTTTCTTTTTTTTTTTTTTTTTTTTTTTGAGACGGAGTTTCACTCTTGCCCAGGCTGGAGTGCAATGGTGCGATCTCGGCTCACTGCAACCTCCGCCTCCCAGGTTCAAGCAATTCTCCTGCCTCAGGCTCCCTAGTAGCTGGGATTACAGGCATGTGCCATCACGCCCAGCTAGTTTTGTATTTTTAGTAGAGATGGGGTTTCTCCATGTTGGTTAAGCTGGTCTCAAACTCCAGACCTCAGGTGATCCTGCCTTGGCCTCCCAAAGTGCTGGGATTACAGGTGTGAGCCACCGCACCCGGCCATGAATTATACCTGCTTTCTAACAGCACCCAATCCAGAGCAAAACTCTTACTTTCTTTTACCCTCTCCCAAAATACCCAAAACTACAAGCCCCTCCTAACACTCTCTTACTGAGACATTCCATGGTTCCCAATGGTGTGTGATTTCTGAAGTCTCCCTTTTTACAACAAGTCATTAAACCTAGCTTCGAACTATAGATGTGTTTCTAGTGGTCTTTGGCTGATGGACATCAACAAATGTTTATTAAAGCTAAGTACTTTTTAAACAGGATCTTATTTAAATCTTGTAATGGTTTTATGTGGCATATGTTATAATCAGCCCTGTTTTACAGATGAGTAAACAGATTTAGAGAAGTTAAATGTGTCATGATCAAGATCAAGGTCACAAAGCTAAGAAGTAAAGTTGGTGTCCAAACTGACATCAGAATGGGCTAAACCAAATTTAAGACAGTAACTAGTTTGGAAGGCTGCATGAAAGAGGTGGAATATTGGGAATTGCCTTGGGTGACATAAAAGGGGTATTGAGTTCTTGAAAGTGACTTGGGTGAGGTGGATGATACAGCTGTAAACAGAACTTAGACAAAAATAGGACCAAGGTATGCAGAAGAAGTGGGTATTAATTTTCCCTTCTTTCTTCCTTGCTTCCAAAGGTGATTGTCGGGATGATCATGTCTTTTCCCTCTACTTCATGATACCCTTTTTTTTCACCACTTTGGGATTGCTGTACCACAACTGGTAAGTAGGCCTATGGATAAGGGGAAAAGGGGAAAACTACCCGAACACATGGCAAAGATGGCCCTTATCATAACCCACCTTGTGGTGGAGAGGTTAAACCTGTGCATACCTCTATGGAATTTTCTGTGTCTTCAGTTGGTCATATTCTGAAATTTCTCTCTACCCAACAGTAGTTGGGGATGAGTGCGTGGAGGTCCCAGGAACAGATGAATTCAGGGCCTTGGATCCTGCAGAGTTGCTGCACAACTGGAGTCTCCTCTAAGTCAGAACTAGGGTCAGGGCTAGTCCAGTGCCCATAGGGTGTGATGTGAGAGAAAGGATTGGTAATGCCTCTTGCCACTGGCTCGGATCCTCTCCCCCACACAGGTACCCATCACGGGTGTTTGTGGGAGATACCTTCTGTTACTTTGCTGGCATGACCTTTGCCGTGGTGGGCATCTTGGGACACTTCAGCAAGACCATGCTACTATTCTTCATGCCCCAGGTGTTCAACTTCCTCTACTCACTGCCTCAGCTCCTGCATATCATCCCCTGCCCTCGCCACCGCATACCCAGGTAGCCGCTTTGGGGCTTGAAATGGACATCATAGCCTTTTCACTTGGGATATCTAATGCCAGCCTTTACATTGCTGTGCAAAGGGAGTGGGCCCAAAGAAGGGCTATTTCCATGTGAGTAACCCTTTATAACTTCCAAAGCACATTTATTTGCATCATCTGATACTCACAGTGGTTCTGATAACAGCAAGCAGCAGAGCCAGAAATAGATCTCAGGTTGACTCCACATTCAATGCTCTTCCTGTTGATTAGCCACAGGGAGGAGGGTTCAAATAGTGGCCCAGTCACATGAAGCTGTCTTCCCCCCGCAGACTCAATATCAAGACAGGCAAACTGGAGATGAGCTATTCCAAGTTCAAGACCAAGAGCCTCTCTTTCTTGGGCACCTTTATTTTAAAGGTAACAGGGTAACAAGGAGGTAAGGCCCTAGGCTGCCATCCTGACCTTGAGGAATGGGGAACCTAGGCCTACATCAGATCCAAGGGGAACTTGGAAGCATTAAATAGATCCACATTCCTAAAGCATAGGTATTAGCTGAGGTTCTCTTCACCTCTGGTCCCTCCAGGTGGCAGAGAGCCTCCGGCTGGTGACAATACACCAAAGTGATACTGAGGATGGTGAATTCACTGAATGTAACAACATGACCCTCATCAACTTGCTACTTAAAATCTTTGGGCCCATACATGAGAGAAACCTCACATTGCTCCTGCTGCTGCTGCAGGTGAGGATGGGGATTGGGTTTATACCTCCTTGTCTCCCTTTCTCCGTGATTCTTACTCCAGTCCATTTCTCCTTGCAGATCCTGGGCAGTGCCTTCACCTTCTCCATTCGATATCAGCTTGTTCGACTATTCTATGATGTCTGAGTCCCTTGATCATTGTCCTTTACCTCACAGTCTCTAGGATTCCTGACTCAGGCTGACCTCTCTCTGGTCCCAGACTGCCTCCTTGCCCAGGCCTCTCTCACTCTTCATACTCTTCCAGATTTTGTTCTCAGCATTTTCTTTTCCCTGTGATCACTGGCATCCTGGGCGTTTCTTGCCCCCTACTGTCTACTGATTGGATTTTACTTATGACTTTCTGCAACTTGCTACTCTCCCTCTCCATCCTGTCTTTGCAGCCTCACAGGGTGGGATACAGCAGTTTTTTTGCAGTTATCCACAGTCACATTTCAGAGTCCTGACTCTCAGGAACTACTGGTTTTTGGGATAGAACTTGGGCCAGGGCTAGGGACACAGGCTCCACAGTGACCTGTTATTTGATTGTAAATTAAGTGTTCTGATTAGTAAGAAGTAAGCAGGGGGCCACATGCTCTCAATGGAGACAATAAAGTGTTGTCTATTTCTTATTGTTCCTGTAGGTATATTTCCTATATGGGCATTTTTGGGTGGATTGGGAGGGTAGGTGGGGGTACTTCCTCCAACAGGATGCCTATCTCTCTGCCCCACCAGACCCCGTCTAACAAGAAGTGAACAGAACTGAGACCAAACAGAACATATTGAATAAACATTTAAATCCTGATACTTCAGGTGGCATGGAGGGCCACAAAATTGAAGTTATCCTATTTCCTGGCATGGGGTCAAACTTTCAGAGACACCGGGTACAGTGGCTCATGCCTGTAATCCCAGCACTTTAGGAGGCCGAGGCAGGAGGATTGCCTGAGCCCAGGAATTCAAGACAGCCTGGGCAACAAAACGAGACTCCGTCTCTACAAAAATAAATAATTAGCCCACTGTGGTGGAGCATTTGTAGTACCATCTACTCGGGAGGTTGAGCAGGAAGGATCCCTTGAGCCCAGGAGTCCGAGGCTTGCAGTGAGCTGAGATCACACCACTGCACTCCAGCCTGGGTGACAGCAAGCAAGACCCGGTCTATTAAAAACAAGAAAGAAAAGAAAGAAAGAAAAAGAAAACTTTAAGGGGTCTAATTTCTTCCCTTTTCCACTCTCCCTTTGTCAGGTAGGAGAAGGGAGTGTGGAGTGACCGGACCTGGAAAGGGTAGCTATAGTATTAGTATAGCTTTAAACATCCTACGCCAGCACAGATTTCCCAGACGCTCTCTAGGTGGCCTCAGACTCCACCCCTTTTGTCTTCCGGTTCTGCCTTCCGACTCTAGTGTTTAAATCTCGCGCGCTTTACAAGGATTGGCTACATCAGCGGGTGTTTGGCCGTCTGCGTGCTACCCCGCCTCCTCGCCTTTTCTCCCCGGGCAAAAGGTTTTCAAACTCGACCAATCAGCGGGCGCGCTCCCTCAGCCGAGGCGCGACACCCAAGGGTTAACCGCAACCAACCGGAGGCGGGTATTGGAGAAAAGAGCCAATCAGGAGGGCGCAGAGGTGTGTCCTGGGGGCTTATAAAGGCGGCCTCACGGCGCGCGCGCGACAGCAGTTACACTGCGGCGGGCTTCTGTTTGGGTGTCTGAACCGTTGTACTTCACCGGTCTACCTCGTTATCATGTCGGGCCGCGGTAAGACTGGCGGCAAGGCCCGCGCCAAGGCCAAGTCGCGCTCGTCGCGCGCCGGCCTCCAGTTCCCAGTGGGCCGTGTACACCGGCTGCTGCGGAAGGGCCACTACGCCGAGCGCGTTGGCGCCGGCGCGCCCGTGTACCTGGCGGCAGTGCTGGAGTACCTCACCGCTGAGATCCTGGAGCTGGCGGGCAATGCGGCCCGCGACAACAAGAAGACGCGAATCATCCCCCGCCACCTGCAGCTGGCCATCCGCAACGACGAGGAGCTCAACAAGCTGCTGGGCGGCGTGACGATCGCCCAGGGAGGCGTCCTGCCCAACATCCAGGCCGTGCTGTTGCCCAAGAAGACCAGCGCCACCGTGGGGCCGAAGGCGCCCTCGGGCGGCAAGAAGGCCACCCAGGCCTCCCAGGAGTACTAAGAGGGCCCGCGCCGCGGCCGGCCGCCAGGCCTCCCCATGCCACCACAAAGGCCCTTTTAAGGGCCACCACCGCCCTCATGGAAAGAGCTGAGCCACTTCAGACTGCGGGGCAAGCGGGCCGCGGCTCCCGGCTCCTTTCCCCTCCCAGCGCCCGCCTTTGCCGCCCGGCCTCGAGTCCCCGCCCGCCCCCCTCCTGGCCTGCACCGCCTGCCGCGTCGGCCTCGGGCCCTGCCCCATCCGCCGGCCGCCCTCCGGTAGGGCTCGGGCCCTCTGGACGCGGCTTGGGCACTCTTCGGGGACCACCGTGGCGCGGAGGACCCGAGCCTGCCGGGGGGAGGCCGGCGGCGCCGCACCTGCCCGCCTCGGCGCTCGTGACTCAGCCAGCTGCCCCATCCTGAGTCGCTAAGGGGCTGCGGGGAGGCCGCAGCACCTTCTGGAAGACTTGGCCTTCCGCTCTGACGCAGGGCCGAGGTGGGCAGTCCAGGCCGAGAGGCCGGCGGCCCTGAAGGTGAGTGAGGCCCGCGGCAGCTGCAGCCAGGGTGTCCGGTACTCCCCCGGCGTGGTGCTTAGCCCAGGACTTTCAGACGGGGCCGCTGGCCTGGAGGTTTTGGTGGGAGAGACACGATCGCTGGTTTCGGTCTGGCGCCCCCTCTGCGGCCAGGACCCAGGCCTTTCACATCAGATCTCCCTCCATCTTCATTCATAGGTCTGCGCTGAGGCCGGGACGAAGCACTTGGTAACAGGCACATCTTCCTCCCGAGTGACTGCCTCCTACGAGGACATTTAGGGGAGGGCAGAGGCCTGCAGTTTGGCTTCACGGCTGGCTATGTGGACAGCAAGAGTCGTTTTCGCGGAAGCCGACTGGCAGCCAAGCCTGTCGGGCCTCCCCATTTCCCTTCCAGCAAACTCAACTCGGCAATCCAAGCACCTAGATACCAGCACAAGTCGGTTAATCCCTGTCTGGACTGAGCCTCCGTTGGCTTCCGAACTGGAATTTTGCAGCTAACCCTTCCAAGACTAGAACCTTAGGCATTGGGGAGTTTTAGATGAACTAATTTTATTAAAGGATTGTTTTTCTAAAAATGGAGCCTTTGTTTTCATTTTGCAAGAGAGTTGTAGGATTAGTGACTTTCTATACTTTCCTGATAGTGGGGGTGGGAGGGGCATGCAATATAAATAGGCTCTACTGTTAACCGAAGAAGGGGCAAACCATAGGAATTTAAGATTATGGCTCTGTTTCTTGGTGTTCCTGGGAGACAATTTATTCTGTGTGAAATGAAAACTATTGAGGCAGAAGCAGAAAGGATGTACCAGGAGAACTTTGGGCAAAAGTCCCAGCCTCCGAGGTAAGGATGAAAGGGCTTTGTGTTTGTTCATATCTTCCCGCCAACCCCCCCCCACCCACACACAAAAACACCTTCAGAGCTGGTTTATTAGTAGAGTTGGTTACATTCAAAGGCTGTGGCTTGGACTTCTCTAAAGAGATGAAGCCCCCACATACTGAGGAGGCAAGGCAGTCATCAAGGCCCCAAACTGAGGCAAATCCCCGGAAGGCTTGAACCCTGCAGTTCAGTCTTCTGAGGTAATCACTCCCCAGACAGCAGTGAGAATGGGGCACTGAGGGCCGGGATGTAGGCACTGGACAGCAGCAACCGAGGCATCTGTGCCCCACAGACCAGTTAATGGGCATCGTTAAGCTGCCGTGCAACATCCAGGATGTTTTTGGCTCCTTTGCTCAGCAACAAGTTGGCCAGGCTGATGCCCAAGTTCTGGGCAGCCAACTGGGGCCCTCGTGGAATGTTACGAGCAGTGATGCCTACCAGCTGTGGGTCATCCTCAGGGCCATCTTCATGCTGTATGCGGGAAGGAGGTGGGAATTGGTGAGAACAAATGAGATTATATGCACTCTTGTTTATTACCCCCTCACCCTCCAGCTTTGGTACCTGGGCAGGGACATGGATGGTAGCCTGCATGGTGTCTTGTATGCTATCTGAGCCATCTAGACTCCAGACTCCTCCAGTCAGGTACAGCTGGGGAAGAAAACAGTTGCCTCAGCACAGTCTGAGAGCGGACTGCTTAGAAACCTGGGATGCACAGGAAGAAATGCCACAGTCCTCCCTTCCCTGGCTTCCCACCTATTTCCCCCCACTTACTTGCCCATCCTTCATAGCTGTATGCACGGCTACTGGCACGCTGCAGCCTCCTTCCTGTAATGAGAAGTTCTTGTGAGCTCCAAGGGTTCTTAACACCATCCTGTGACCACAGACCTGGTCCTCTCCATACACAACATTCAACAAGAATGAGTTAGCACTATATACAGAGCATTCATGTGAGAAATCGTCCCCACCACCTTTCCCAGCTCTCCAAGTCCCCAGCCCTCCACAGGTGGAGCACAGGCCCTACCAGGTGCCTCAGGAAGGCCCTTTCAGCGATGCAGCGAAGCAGAGTCTCGGGATCGTGCAGCACACCCACCAGATCCAAGATGTCCTGGTCCTTGGCTCGGACTTCCACGCCCAAGGCCCCCTGATGGAAAAACAGCCTAGGACATCAGGCCTGCTCTTTCCCCAACCAATGGCGCAAAGCATAGGACCATCTCTATCTACTTGCTCCCCAGGGCCTTTTGGACCAGTAGCATCCCAAGGCCTGCCCCTCCCTGAGAATGCTATTCTGGGGTAGCAGATGCAGAAGGTTGTGAGACCAGCTTCTTGGTTGAGAACAAAGAGAAGGGATATGTCACCATGTGGCTTCCCTGGTCAAGTATACCTGGCCCACAGCATACATGCATTCCTCAGGGTGCAGGATCTGTGGAGGCAGAACAGGTAGTCAAAAGGGTGGACACAGGGATGTCTGAAAACACTTGGCAGTGAGATGATTCCTATCATCGAGAAAGCCTGGGTAGGCCTAAGTGCAAGTCTGGCCTCTTTTTTTTTTGGTAAATTTTCTCCATGAAGGCCTAGAGTCTGGCCTCTGATTCACAATCTTCCCAGCCTGTGGTGTTAGAGGTGGGGTGGTCAAGAAGTGAAGACAGATGGTCCTTGACTTACAATGGGGTTACATCCTAATAAACCCATTGCTAAGTTGAAAACACAAGCTGAAAATGCATTTAATATACCTAGCCTACCTTACATGTGCTCAGAACACTTAACATTAACCTATTATAGTTGGACAAAATCATCTAACACCAAGCCTATTTTACAATAAAGTGCTAAATATCTCATGTAATGAATACTGTACTGAAAGTAAAAAACAGAATGGCTGTATGGGTACTAAGTACAGTTTCTACTGAACGTATATCACTTTCACACAATCATAAAGTCTAAAAATCCTAAATTGGGGATGACTATAAGGCAGAAAGGAGATGCAGATGAACTGGGGATAGGATAGGGGCAGCCCCTACCTGCCCCACCCGGTTATGCCAGCCCATGCGCTGCAGGCCAGCTGTTGCCAGGATGATGGCACTGAACTCCTGCTGCTCGTCCAGCTTCCGAAGCCGGGTGTTGAGGTTTCCCCGCTGTGGAGAGTTGCTAAGGACCACAGTGTTGGGCAATCTGGGGCCTCATGAGATTCCCTCTGCCTGAGTCTGTCTTTCCTTCTCTAGCTGGCTGACTTTCACTCATCTTCCAGCTCTCAGCTTAATGGTAAGAGCTAACACTTACATCATACTTACTACATGCCAGACACTGCTCTAAAAGTACTTTCCATATGTCAGATCATTTCATCTTCACAACAACCCTGTGAGGAAGGTAGTATTATTATCCCCACTTTACAGATAAGGAAAATGACATAGGGAGGCTAAATGACTTGCCAAGGTTACAAGACCTCTAACAAACCTTCCCTGAACCCCCAGACTTCTGTGTTTAGATGTTCCAACTAGAAGTTTCCAGAAAATTCCCAACTTCACTTATTGGAGCACTTCGCACATACTATTTTTAAATTTAGTTTTATGAAATGTACTACATATTCATTGTAAAAGTCAAAACAATATAGTAGCATATAAAAATGGAAGTACTGGCCAGGCGTGGTGGCTCAAGCCTGTAATACCAGCCCTTTGGGAGGCCAAGGCCGGTGGATCACCTGAGGTCAGGAGTTTGAGACCAGCCTGACCAACATGGTGAAACCCCATCTCTACTAAAAATACAAAAATTAGCCGGGCGTGGTGGCAGGCACCTGTAATCCCCACTACTTGGGAGGCTGAGGTAGAAGGATTGCTTGAACTCAGGAGGCAGAGGTTGCAGTGAGCCTAGATTGCACCACTGCACTCCAGCTTGGGCAACAGAGTGAGACCCTGTCTCAAAAAATAAAAATAAAAAATAAGGAAGTACTCCCTATCCCTCCAGAAGTAGTCACTGTTCAGTATAACTGCATTATCCCTAAGTAAAAAGTAAACTCTACATATGCAGGGGAATGTTTATCTTGCTCACCATTTTCCCCAATGCCTTGCACTCCAAACACTTGTCTGGGACTAAGAAAACATTAGACTATAAATGAGTGGACAGATGAGTGGATAGAAGGACAGACAGGCCACTAACCCCACGGGCTGCTTGCTGGAAGCCCCTTCCACTCTCAGGACTCCCAGAGCCCTCTAGACCTTGCCTTTTTCCTTGGCTGCTGCCCCCGTCACTCTTTTAAAAGGATACAATACTCCTGAACTCCAGATGTGAGAACTTTCTCTGCAGCTGGGCCGCTCTCCGCAGGGAGCTGGTTCCCACCACACTGCCCAGAGAGAGGTTACAATGAGATTTTAACTCTAGGCAGTCACTGTTCCTTTCCTCCTCCTCCCATCCCTGCATCTTCTGGGCACATCCCACCAAGCTGCCTATCCAGGCCCCACTTACCTCTTCTCTGGCAAGGTTTCTAGGGTCTTCCCAACAAATTTTGGGTGAAAGACAACAGCATCATGGGGGTTTTCCCGCCTGGAGGAGGAGGGAAGGGCATAGAATGAAGGAAGAAATTTAAGTTCAGATCACCACCAACTCACTGGTACTTCCTGAGTTTTCTGCCAGCAGTCAACACTCCTCAGGGCAGAGGAGATAACCCTGGAGCAGAGGGTCAGATCCCAAAGGGAAAGGCAAAGTTTTACCTGATGCCTACCCCTGCCCAAGCCCCTTACTTGCAAAACTCTTACTTGCAGATGGCTCCGATGGTGAAGCCAGGAGGAAGCACTGTGGGCAGGTCCTTCAAGGAGTGAACAACCAGGTCCACTCTACAGAGATGGGAGATGGGGGCGAAGAGAAAGGGAATGAGCAGCCAGCCTTCACCCCTTCTCCACCCACCCCTGCCTCCACTTCAGTGGTGGAGCCTAGGGCAGTTCAGGAAGCACGTCTTCCCAAAATCTCAGGAGCATGAAACCTGCCCTCCTCTCACTCTCCCTCCTACCCTCCCTCCCCCAGCCATTCTTGCAGTCCAGGCAGCTAGCTGGCTCAGAACCAGACTCTCTCCTTTTCTGAAGCCTGAAAAAACCCACCTATGCGCCGCCTTCAGCCTCTCTGAGGGTTTAAGCCCAGCAGCCTATCTGACACCCGGGGTCCCAGCAAGAGACCTAGCATACTAGGTTCCCAGCAAGAGACTGGGGGGGCACCACACTCTCCTATCTTTACTTACTCATTCTTCTCCAGGGCATGTTCAAGCTCCTTGGTAAACAGGCTCTTCTCTCCAATCTGCCGGACAAGAAAGAGCCTGAGTGAATCCCTTCAGGGAAGGAAAGAAGAGTGGGGACAAGAACTGGGGAAGAAGATGTTGTTACCTTAGAGAGTGCAGTATCAAGAATCTTGTCCCCTGTGGTGGACATAGCAACTGAGGAGAGAGTCAATCAATCAGGCGCTCATTATTGATCAGCATTTACTGAGCCCAGCACTGTGCTACGATTCATGATGAGGACAGAGGCACATAATCCCTGGTCCCTGCCCTCTGAGTATATACGATCGAGCAGGAAGACCAGAAACACTCCTAAAAAGACCCAAAGCTTAAGATGTTAAATGCCAGGCTAACCCAGGTAGTCAGAGCTGGAGGTATTCAGAGGAAAGCACCTTCGGAACTGGGAGCAGCCCAGAGGGATTCTCAGGGCAGCGAGACAGGCTTTAGCTATAGGCAAAGCCAGAAATGCTGTGTTCTCCCCTCTCGGGGTACCAGGCTTCCCATTAGCTTCCACTCCTTTCCAGAAAACTCACTGATTTCAAACTGCAGGCCAGGGTACAAGGCTTTCAGTGTTGCCACCACACTGTCCGTCTGTATGCGAGCAAGCTGCGGGTAGAGATTTGGATTAGTCCTGCCCTTCCCAGCCACTGCTCAGACTCTCATAGGTTAGGCAGATCCTGAAGGGACTGGAATTTCCATCTGAGAATGAGAAGGGGCGTGGGAGCCCTCTGTACTCCAACAATTTTCCCAGCCTAGGGACGATCTTGCCATAGAATGTAATCTGCCATTCCCCAAGGAACTTAACGCCCAGCCACCCCATCTCCTCCATACTAGGAATTAACCCTCTGAGTCCCCCAATTTGTGATGCTGTGAACATCACAACTGTTCTGACAAACCTCTTCCACCCGGGCTCCTGCACCCACCTGGCTCTTGCGGGTACCCACGCGAATCACTCTCATCTTTGGGCTGTTTTCTTCCTGCAGAAAAAGTCCCCAGGTCACAGTCCCCTCTGTTCCTTGTGTTCCTCAATACCTTGTCCAAGATCCAGAATCACTGGCTTGGAAGAAAGGAACTTCAGAACCTGGCCTGTGGCTAGCTGGGGCTCAGAGTGGGGAAATACTTGGGCTGGTCCCTTTCACCTTCCTCAGTACCTTCTGCCCTCCTCAGGGATCCAGAGAAGCAGAGACTAGAGGGAGGCAACAGTAGGACCTGCTGTTGCTGCCACTACAGTAACCAGGACACTGAGCCCTGAAGCCCACCTTGGCCAAGGAAGTTGTCAGTAGGAGTGCTGTGCACAGCCAGGTGGATAAAGAGATAAGGCCCATCAGCCTGGCCACAGGAAGGGTGGGGCCTGCAGCTGGCAGGGGCAGGGCAGCCAGGACCACACTGGGGAACCTGTGCTGAGTCACTGGAGGATAGATTCATTATCTACAACAGACGAGGCACTTGAGAAAATTTCAGTGCCATCCAGATGCCACATGGAGTAGACTACAGTCTAAGAGCAGCAAGCTGCCACCTTCTCCAGCAAGAGGCCCAGATGTCTGGCTGCAAAAGAACTCAAGAGGATGAAGATCCCACAGCGGGGAAAGCTGACAGTATTAACAGTCACTTAATCTGGCTGGACTGCATGCATTAAGGACTGAGATCAACAGATCTGATGTACAGTCCTGCTCAGCCTCTTGGCTGGGTGACCTTGGGTACATTGTCCCATCAGGATCTGTTTGTTCATCTATAAAATGAAGAGGTTGGACTCAGGTTTCTTCTGCCTCAGATGTTCCATAAGACTAGGAGGCTGCGCTGCCTAAAGTTCGTTCACCTAGAGTGTTGCCTCCAGTTTCACCAACAAGGAAATATTGGGAGGCCAGAGCCCAAGTCAAGAACTCAAGAGGACACGCCTCTTCCTCCTGCCAGAGTACCTTGGACAAAAATATTCACTGCCAAGCAGGTAGAACCGAATTCTACAGTCTAAGACAGACATCCCATTTCTCTTTTTTTTTTTTTTTTTTTTTTGAGATGGAGTCTTACTCTTTTGCCCAGGCTGGAGTGCAGTGGCATGATCTAGGCTCACTGCAACCTCTACCCACAGGGTTCAAGCTAAAGGCATGCACCACCATGCCCAGCTAATTCTTGCATTTTTAGTAGAGATGGGGTTTCACTATGTTGGCCAGGCTGGTCTTGAACTCCTGACCTTGTGATCCTCCTGCCCCAGCCTCCCAAAGCGCTGGGATTACAGGCCTGAGCCACCACATCCAGCCTGATCCCATTTCTTTCTACATCAGACAGTAGCCACTGTAGATACTGATACTGCCAACAGTCGACATTCCCTGATATGAGATGTTCATCCTATGGAGTTCCTTTTTTTTTTTTTTTCCTTTGAGACAGAGTCTCCCTCTGTTGCCCAGGCTGGAGTGCAGTGGCACATTCTCAGCTCACTGCAACCTCCATCTCCCGGGTTCAAGCGATTCTCCTGTCTCAGCCTCCCAAGTAGCTGGGATTACAGGTGCATGCTGCCACACCAGCTAATTTTTTGTATTTTTAGTAGAAACGGGGTTTCACCATGTTCCCTAGGCTAGTCTCGAACTCCTGAGCTCAGGCAATCCACCTGCCTTGGCCTCCCAAAGTGCTAGGATTACAGGCATGAGCCACTGTGCCCGGCCTAATTTTTATATTTTTAGTAGAGACGGGGTTTCACCATGTTGGCCAGGGTGCTATGGAGTTCTTTTGCACCCAAACATCTGGGGTCTCTATTGTGGGAGCAGGTGACAGTTTGCTGCCCTCAGACTCTGGTCTACTCCATGTGATCACGCCAGTAAATTAACCCTGGGAGACCCTTTGCAAATTAGGCTAGGCTTGAAATACTAAACGTGGCCACCAAAATTCTGGGCCACAGGGAGCCCACAGAAAGGACTCTAAGGTCCCAGAACTACTAGGTTCAAACAATTCCTTAAGTTCCTTGAATGTGCACAGCATATTCAAGTCAACCGTTTCATTAAAAAATAAAACATTGAGCACTTCTATGTTGAAGCTATTGCTTCTGCATATTGTTGTCCTCTCAACAATCCTATCAGGTAGACAAGACAGGCACCTTTGGGACCATGTTACAGAAGCAACGGGTGGCACCAAGGCATGAGGTGACTTGCCCAGGGTCACAGAGATAATAACCGAGAAAGAGTTGGGGCTACAATTCAGATCTTCCTACTCCCAGGGCTCCGGAATGACTGCAGGAGCAAAGATCCCAGCCCTCACCAACTGGCTGGACAGGGGGAGATTAGCAGCTCCCCATCTCTTTCTTATCTCAGCCTGACAGTGGCCTCCACCAACTCTGCAGTTTGTGCACAAGCCCAGGGCTCAGCAAGCAGGCTTGTAATGGGAAGGCCCACAGCGGCCTCCCACCCACGGTAGTAATTCAGTAGGTGTGTCTCAGCTGGCGACTTGGAGAGTTGGTTGTGGCTGGGAGACCACTGTAATACAAAAATAAGGCGCACTTCTAAGACGTTTGTGTGCAGTTCGGAGGCTTGGCTTATGCTCTCTCCTCTGAATCAAAATTGGAACGTGTTTTCCCAAAGGGGCCGCATCTGCATCCGCCTCGGCCCAGCCTCGAATGAAAGGACCCCGTCTGTGTAGACGAACGTTCGCGGTCTGGGTCACTAAATCTAGAGCCGTGCATCCCAGGCCTGATGGGAATCCCACCCAGATGCCCGCAGGGACCGGGGTTCTGTTCCAGACAATCCTTCCACTCTTAACCCAGCACCACCGCTCTCTTGATTTCCCCATTCCTTCCGGAGGGCAACAGAACTACTGGCCCTTTAAAAACTATTCGGACCAAAAAAAAAAAAAAGCCGTTCTGACCAATAGCGACTGAGGATGGCAACCTGGGGCCAATTGCTGCACGGCTCGTCCAGAAGCCCAAAGTGTGCTGGTCACCGGCTCAGCACTCACCGCCGTTGCAGCCGCATTGCCGTTACCAGACATGGCTCCGCTTAGGAAGTAGGCTGTGTTTGGGTGCCGCTAAGGTCCCCCAGCCCCGGGAAGCCGGGGGCTCCGGCCGGCGAGTACCGGGGACACGTGGGGCCCGAGCTTGTCCTACAGTCTGACTCCTGGTCTCCGCAGGGCTCACGTCACTTCCGGCGCCCTCCCTCGAAGGGGAGGTCCCTCCCTCTGGGCGGGAATTGGAACATTGCGACAGAGTGGACCTCCTCATTCGACCTCTCCATTCCCCAGCTGTGGCATGAGCAAGTAGTGCAGCTTCTATGGCACTTCCTTTGCTTTGTTCAAACTTAGCTTTGCTACATCCCTGAAGTAGGCAGCATTTTCTTTTTGATACAGGGTCTCACTGTGTCCCCAGACTAGAGTGCAGTGGATGACCACGGGTCACTGCAGCTTTGACCTCCCGGCTTCAGCGATCCCCCCACCTCAGCCTCCCAAGTAGCTGGGACTACAGGTGCACAGCACCACGTCCGGCTAATTTCTAGATTTTTTTTTTTTTTTTTTTTTTTTTGAGACGGAGTCTCGCTCTGTCGCCCAGGCTGGAGTGCAGTGGCCGGATCTCAGCTCACTGCAAGCTCCGCCTTCCGGGTTCCGGCCATTCTCCTGCCTCAGCCTCCCGAGTAGCTGGGACTACAGGCGCCCGCCACCTCGCCCGGCTAGATTTTTGTATTTTTTAGTAGAGACGGGGTTTCACCGTGTTAGCCAGGATGGTCTTGATTTCCTGACCTCGTGATCCGCCTGTCTCGGCCTCCCAAAGTGCTGGGATTACAGGCTTGAGCCACCGCGCCCGGCCAATTTCTAGATTTTTTGTAGAGACAGCAGGGAGGTGGTCTCACTGTGTTGCCCAGGCTGGTCTCAAACTCCTGGACTCAAGCAATTATCTCACCTTGGCCTCCTAAAACGCTGGGATTACAGGCGTGAGCCACTGGCCCAGCCAGCATTTCAATTCTTAAGATGAGGAAACTGGTTCAGAGAGATTAAAGGTCATGCCTAAAGACAAGTAACTGAAGTGGGAGCACAAACGCTACATACTTGTAGTGAGAAAAGAGCTTATTAGGAAAAGTGCTTTCCCATGAACATAATTAACAATCATGATTAATAATCACCCAGCTGGGTGCAGTGGCTCACACCTATATTCCCAGCACTTTAGGAAGCCAAGGCAGGAAGACTGCTTGAGCCCAGGAGTTTGAGACCACTCTGGGCAACATGGTGAAAACCTCATCTCTACAAAAAATACAAAAATAGCCAGGTGTGGTGGCACACGCCTGTACTCCCAGCTACTCAGGAGGCTGAGGTGTGAGGATCGCTTGAGCCCAGGAAGTCGAGGCAGCTGTGAGCTATGGTGGTGCCACTGCACTGTCGCCTGGATGGCAGAGTGAGACCCCCCCTTTTTTATGTTTTTTTAAATTTTTTTTTTGAGATGGAGTTTCACTCTTGTTGCCCAGGGTGGAGTGCAATGGTGCAATCTCGGCTCACCGCAACCTCCGCCTCCCGGGTTCAAGCAATTCTCCTGCCTCAGCCTCCTGAGTAGCTAGGATTACAGGCGCCCGCCACCACAGCCAGCTAGTTTTTGTATTTTTAGTAGAGACGGGGTTTTACCATGTTGGTCAGGCTGGTCTCGAACTCCTGACCTCAGGTGATCCGCCCACTTCAGCCTCCCAGAGTGCTGGGAATACAGGCATGAGCCACCGCGCCATGTGCTTAGCACTGTACAAAGAACTGGACACCTATTTGCTTGTTAGGCTTTCATAACAGCCATATAGGGTAGGTGTTATAATCCCTAATGCACAGATGAAGAAACAGATTGATGGGGAAAGAGTGGGAGTAGGGTGAGGGATAAGAGACTACACATTGGGTACAGTGTACACTGCTTGGGTGATCGGCACCAAATCTCAGAAATTACTACTAAAGAACTTGTTCACATAACCAAATACCACCTGTTCCCCAAAAGCCCACTGGGAAAAAAAAAAAAAATTAAAAAAAAAAACCAGTTGAGAAGGTAAGATGTACCCTAAGTCAAACAGCACAACTAGGATTCGAATCCAGGTCAGTGGATCCAAAGTCTACTCATAGCAGCTACAATACTGCCACTGTTTTTTGCTTTTTTACTTTTTGAGACAGGGTCTCTGTCACCTAGGCTGGAGTGCAGTGGTGTGATCAAGGCTCACTGCAGCCTCAACTTCCTGGGCTCAAGCAATCCTCCCACCTCAGCCTCCTGAGTAGCTAGGACCACAGGCAAGCGCCACCAGGCTGGGCTAGTTTATTTTTATTTCTTGCACAGACGGGGTCTCACTATGTTGCCTGGGGGGTTGATCTTGAACTCCTGGACTTAAGTGATCCTCTCACCTCAGTCCCGCAAAGTGTTGGGATTACAGGCATGAACCACCGCGCCCAGCCCATGGCCATCCTAAATACTACCTAAACCACAATGTCAAACGTACTTCCTCCAATTAAACAACATAGGAGATGAGATTAGGTGAGGCTGTGCAGAAAAAAACAACATAGGAGCAATTTTCAGACAGGCAGCGCCACCCAAATTACACAGGGACACCTAGCAACATAAACTTTAGCTGACAATTTCAAAGAGGGAAAGGTGTTTCCAGAAAGGACCTTTTCTCCTGTTTATCATCTGGTAGTAAGTACAGCAAGATGCCAACCTACCCATTATTAAGGTAGGTTAAGCCCAAAGCTCCCTACCAGAGTCTGCCTCCTGCTTGAGTATTTTGCCCAAACTACAGCCATAGAGACCAGCAAGAGGAAAGAGCAAGAGTTGTTTTGTGTGTCTTGGTCCAGGCTGCTCCTGGAGCTCAGTCATTAGGTCTTTTGCAGAGTTTCTTCAGTAAATTGAACTGTACGCAATGCCACAGGCCCCACCCATTACCGGAACGAGACTGAGCCAACATGATCTCCAAGAACACCACAGGAGGGAAGTGGAACGCCAGGAGAGCAGAGGGAAGGAAGTCCATCATGCAGTTAAGAATCACCAGGAAGTCCCCAGAAAAAAATCCTTAAGCTCGCAAATCATTATATTCTTTTATTTATAGACTCTGCGAGCAAGGACCCAAGCACAGCCTGGTGCTCTTGGATAGAGAATAAAGCAGCTATTGTCCACACTCAGAGGTTGCTGAGGTACCCTCCCCCACTGATCTGGAATGATCTACACTGCTAGTGAAGAGGAGGGATGGCAGGCTGGCTAAATAAGAAGGCAGGGAAAGAAAGTCTGCTTTAGTTCTGAGGGCTGTGACATTAGATGAGAGTGGAGCCCTGGGCATGTCAACCAGCCTTCTGTGTAACGCCTGCTCAGGTCCCATTGTGTCTGTCCTCTCGGTTCTCCCCTGTTGCCCACATCTTCCTCCAGGCTGTTTAAGTGCCCCTCCTGGAGTGCATGAGCAAGTCGCGCTGCAGCCCAGCCTCCAGGCTGGAGGTCAGTCTGGCTGTGGGAGGGTCGGTCAGCAGAGTCAATTTGTTGAAAACACCTCTGCCAAAGTAGTCAGCAATCACAGAAAAGCTGTCATTGGAGCACTTGAGCTGCAGGAGAAGAGGAGGGAAGGAGTACCAATCAGAATCAACGTGCTTGTTTCTCAAATGAGGAGGAGATAAGGAAACAAGCCCTCCAGTGACTCTGTGACACTAGTGGGAATCCCCTGGCCCATCTAGCCCACTCATCCCCACCTGATGCTGGAATTGATCATGGAGATCTCGTTTCTGTTCCTGGGCCCGGATCATATCCATGACCTTCCGGTTTTCAGGGAGGCAGGTGGGACAGTCAGCATCACTTTCCGAGTAACTCTCAAAGCAATGTTGGTGGAAGGAGTGGCCACACAGGAAGTGGACTGAGGGCAACTCCAAGGCACTGTTACAGATGCTGCACTTGGTCTTTTGGAAAATCTTAGGACTACAGGGAAGAAAGACCAGAAGTGAGTGGCAAAAGTGAGGGTAAGGTCAGGAGTCAAGGATAAGAAAGAAGGCAGCTGAAGTGGGCGGGGCAAGATCCCTGGTAAGGCCCCTGAAGGCCCTGCCCTGCTCTTCTTATGGGAGAAGACTCCTTAGGGGAGTCAAATGATTATAACAGCCCTGGACCTGTAGTGAGTCTTAGCATGCTCCCAACAAGGCCAACTCAGCCTGGGGATCATTTCCTCTCTCTCCATTTTCACAACTGCCACTAAATCAATTTTCAGGTCTGTAGTCAGATGTGACCCTTTCAGTGAGGCCTTTCCTGGCCACCTTCTCTAAACTTGTTGACACACTTCTTCCCCCGCTCCCCTTGCGCAATTTATTTTCCACCGAGAACTTATCACCACCTAATGTACTACAAAAGTTTGCCTATTAGTCCGGGCGCGGTGGCTCACACCTGTAATCCCAGCACTTTCGGAGGCCCAGGCAGGTGGATCACCTTGGCCGGGCGCAGTGGCTCACACCTGTAATCCCAGTACTTTCAGAGGCCGAGGCAGGTGGATCACCTGAGGTCAGGAGTTCTAGACCAGCCTGGCCAATATGGCAAAACCCTGTTTCTACTAAAAATATAAAGATTAGCCAGGCATGGTGGCAGGCACCTGTAATCCCAGGTACTCGGGGGGCCAAAGTAGAAGAATAGCTTAAACCCAGGAGACAGAGGTTGCAGTGAGCCGAGACCTCACCATCGCACTCCAGCCTGGGGGACAAGAGCGAGACTTCATCTCAAAAAAAAAAAAAAAAAAGTTTGCCTGTTTGGCTAGGCGCGGTGGCTCATACAATCTCAGCACTTTGGGAGGCCAAGACAGGCAGATCCCCTGAAGTCAGGAGTTCAAGACCAGCCTGGCCAACATGGTGAAACCCTGTCTCTACAAAAATACAAAAATTAGCCAGGCATGGCAGGAGGCACCTGTAATCCCATCTACTCAGGAGGCTGAGGCAGGAGAATTGCTTGAACCCAGGAGGTGGAGGTTGGTGGAGGTTGCTGTGAGCCGAGATCGCAACATTGCACTCTAGCCTGGGTGACAGAGTGAGACTCCATCTCAAAAAAAAAAAAAAAAAAGTTTGTCTATTTAACATGTTTGCTCTCTGTCTCTTCTAAAACATAAAGCTCCAGGAAGGCCAGGCTTTTTGCCTGTGCTGTTCAGAATAGTGCTTGGGACATCACAGAGACTCAGAATTTGTAGAATGAAGAAACTGTTGTTCTCTAATAAATATTTTACAGAATGTTAAGGGCAGATAAGATTTCAGAGTTGGGATTATGGCTGGGCACCGTGGCTCATGCCTGTAATCCCAGCACTTTGGGAGGTCAAGGCGGGAGGATCACTTGAGGCCAGGAGTTCGAGACCAGTCTGGCCAACACTATAAACCCCATCTCTACTAAAAATACAAAAATTAGCTGGGCTTGGTGGCACACGCCTGCAATCCCAGCTACTCTGGAGGCTGAGGTGGGAGGATCACTTGAGCCCGGGAGGTCAAGGCTGCAATGAGCCGTGATCACGCTCCTGCACTCCAGCCTCAGTGACAAGATCCTGTCTCAAAAAAGAAAAACACCAGAATGACTTCCAACCACAATATGGATGTGTTTAGAAAAGGTAAAATACAGGCATATAAAGAACAAAAAGTACCTGCTACAAAATAATATCCTCCAAAGCCCAATAAATAATGATCTGTGTAATAAACCATTTTTTGGAATTCCTCCATTAAAACACACCTTGAAGAATCAAAATGCTCAAAAGTACTCCATAAAATCCTCTATGGAAAGTACTTAGTAATAAATACCCTGTGAAGGGCAAGTTATCCCCTGGACTCCTCCACATATCCATGCCCTGGGTACCTGGCCTTGAGCTCTTGGATCTCCTGGCGGATACGGGTGGTCTCCTCTCGGTACCGCCGCACCCGCAGCTCATCCTGTGCAATCTGCTGGCTCTGTTTCTGTAGTTTTTGGACCAGGTAGTCTCTGATGACGGACAGTGTGGCTGTGGAGTTGTGGGCCAGGGTCTGCACCACTGAGATTGGGGTCCAAGAGGAAACAAGACAATGAGCTGCGTGCGGCACTCTCTGGATAGAGCTGAAGGGCCCCTGCCACAGAGCCCAGCTGTCAGCAGCTTGTCACCCACCCATCCTGTCTTCCCAAGTACCTAGAAGAGGTGGCATGAGGTTCTTGTTCTCGATATGCTTGAGGACAGCTGCCACATACTCCTTGCAGTCCTCCTCCTTGCGAGCGAAGTAGCTGAGGGCCTGCTCCCACAAGGAGGGGTCCTGCTCCCCATGGCGCTCACACACGGTGATGACCTGCCGGTACTGCTCGTGCTGCATGTGGTAGTGCATGATCTGCTGGAATCTGTGGCCGGGGCAAGGGCACACCTCAGTGGCTGTCTCTGGAAAATGACTTGGATTCTTCCCCTTTCCCTGAAATTCCCCAAACTCTTACAGCTTCCCCTGCTCATAGAGGTAAAGGACACCATCCTGGAAGTCATGCATTTGGCACAGGACCAGGGCCTTGTCAAAGACGTCGCAGAAGCGACCACTCTTCAGCAGGGAAATGGCCTCTGCGTGAAGCTTCTCTTTGACCTGGAGAAGAAGGAGGGCAGAGTTGCTGGACAAAAGGGGAAAATCACAAGGTCTCTTTGGACAAGGCCAGTCAACTCTTTCCCTCAGTCCATTCCCTCTTCACAGAGGACCACTGAGCCCCGTGGTAAGGTGTTACTGGTCTAAGGAATGCAGTGAAAGGCAGCCACCAAGACGGAAGAATGGAGATGGCATGAACTGTCTTTTCTCCTGCAGCCCTGGCCAGGCCTCACCTGTGGGTCCTTTTCATGAGCCCAGTTCTGCAGTCGCAGCTCAAGGAGTGTGTCGTAGATGCCCTGGGGTGAGTCTGGCTGCACTTCACTCATGTGCTCTAGGAAGGCCTTCAGCTCTCGCGGGTTATTGGCAAAGATGGGGATGAACTCCTCAGAGTTGGCCTAGGATGGCAAGGGAGGAGAAAGGAGGCTGAGTGAGTGGGCATGATATACAGGAAGCCCCTGAAGTGATCCCCACTGTCTGAAGCTCTTTTCCCTGCAGCCTCACCCTGCATCCTGGGGCCTCCCTATCGCTGCGGCCTTCGAGGCTGGGCCGATAATCAGTACAAAGTCCCTTCAGCAACTGAGTTGTCTGCTCTGGTATATGGTGCATGAGGATCTTGCCATAGCGCTTCATGTTGCTCTCTGCCTGCTCAAAAGGCAGCTTGCCGATGTACCGAAGGGCTTCCTGATAATTCTGTGGAAAAGTAAAGGGCAGAGTAGTGCATACTCCTGCCTCAGCCACCAGAAAGCACTTTCATCATTCTGGGGATGTCTTCAAAAACAACACGGCTCGGCCCAAGTTAAGAGTCTCACCTCTACTCAGAAGGATGGGGTGGGAGGATCACCTGAGCCCAGGAATTCAAGTCCAGCCTGGGCAACATAGCGAGACCCTGTCTCTTGGGGAAAAAAGACAGAGTCTCACCTACCTTAATGTCCTCTAGCTGGATCTTCAGGTACCACTCATGATGTGCATGGTTCTCTGCCAGGTACAGGGCATGGGAGTAGTAACCAGCCTGCCGGAGGACCTTGATGGCTGTCTCCACATCAAAGTGGACTTCACTCTCACTTTTTGTCTGCCAAGGAGACATGAGACAAAATCATTTACACAGACGTAGCTAGAGAAGGGAGAGGAAACAGGCATCTGACTTTCAGACAGATGCCTAAGGTGATACCATAAAGTCCACGCTTTGAAAATATTATGCTAGTCAGCCTGTGGGAGTGTCTGACTAAAGTTTTCCTCTGCCCCTACCATTAGAGGGACACCGCTAGGGACAGGGCTTCCCCAGTGCCACCACCCTAGGCTTAGATACCATGGGAAGTTCTAGAGTCATAAAACAAGAGGGAGACGGCACAGAACTAACAGGAACAGCTGCTCCTCTAAATAAGGTCAGCCCTTTCCTCTCCCTATGTCTTGCTGAAACGAACAAGTCCCGGTGGAGCCACCTCATGCTCAGTGGGGCCTCCAGGACTCTCCCACCAACACCATCCTGCACCTTGATGAACTCCTCCAGCTTCGAGCTGTCCTTGAGCTTGGTATAGCAGTTGAGGAGCAGGGTGGTATGGTCAGCATTGGCCAGGGATTGTCGGTGCAGGGTCTGCAGGTAGGCAGTCAGGTTGTGAATGCGCTGGGCATCTAGAAACTTGCGGATCACGTAGGATGGCTCCAACTTTCCAATGGTTCTAGGGAGACACGTGCACCAGATAGCATCTGAATCACTATACGTGTCCAACTCATGTACACAGGAATCACTTGCAGATCTTCTCAAAATGCTAATTCTATTTCAGTGGATCTGGGGTGGGGTCTGAGATTCTACATTTCTAACAAAGTCCCAGGTAGTATCGGTGCTACTAGACTGGGACCACAGTGGGTAGCAAGGCTCCAGGGCACTGCTCCTTAAAATTTGGCTAAAAATAGGAATTCTAAAGAGAATGGGGAAGAGGCTAGACAGGTTTCTTTTTATATTATTATTTTGTTGTTGTTTTATTGTTGTATTTTTGTTCTTTTCCTTATATATATATATATATATATTTTTTTTTTTTTTTTTTTTTTTTTGAGACGGAGTCTTGCTCTGTAGCCCGGACTGGAGTGCAGTGGCCGGATCTCAGCTCACTGCAAGCTCCGCCTCCCGGGTTTACGCCATTCTCCTGCCTCAGCCTCCCAAGTAGCTGGGACTACAGGCGCCCGCCACCTCACCCGGCTAGTTTTTTGTGTTTTTAGTAGAGACGGGGTTTCACCGTGTTAGCCAGGATGGTCTCGATCTCCTGACCTCGTGATCCGCCCGTCTCGGCCTCCCAAAGTGCTGGGATTACAGGCTTGAGCCACCGCGCCCGGCCTTTTCCTTATATATTATTAATTTTTAATTTAATTAAAAATTTTTTTTTTTTTTGAGATGGAGGTTTGCTCTTGTTGCCCAAGCTGGAGTACAGTCGCACAATCTCGGCTCACAACAGCCTCTGCTTCCCAGGTTCAAGTGAATCTCCTGCCTCAGCTTCGCAAGTAGCTGGGATTACAGGCATATGCCACCACGCCCAGCTAATTTTTTTTTTTTAAGCTAGGATTACAGGCGCCCGCCACCATGCCCAGCTAAATTTTGTATTTTTAGTAGAGATGGGGTTTCACCATGTTGGCCAGGATGGCCTTTAACTCTTTTTTTTTTTTTTTGAGACGGAGTCTCGCTCTGTCGCCCAGGCTGGAGTGCAGTGGCCGGATCTCAGCTCACTGCAAGCTCCGCCTCCCGGGTTTACACCATTCTCCTGCCTCAGCCTCCCAAGTAGCTGGGACTATAGGCACCTGCCACCTCGCCCGGCTAGTTTTTTGTATTTTTTAGTAGAGATGGGGTTTCATCGTGTTAGCCAGGATGGTCTCGATCTCCTGACCTCGTGATCCGCCCGTCTCGGCCTCCCAAAGTGCTGGGATTACAGGCTTGAGCCACCACGTCTGGCCTTGTATTTTTTTTTTTTTTTAAGTGGAGACAGGGTTTCACCATGTTGGCCAGGCTAGTCTCGAACTCCTAACCTCAAGTGATCCACCCGCCTCAGCCTCCCAAAGTGCTGGGATTACAGGCATGAGCCATGGCGCCCAGCCATATTTTGAAATCTATGTATTTATTTGTTGTTAGAAATGGGGTCTTGCTATGTTGCTCAGACTGGGCTCAAGCAATCCTCCCACCTTGGTCTCCCAAAGGGATAGGATCACAGGCACATGCCACTGCACCCCAGCCTTAGACAGGTTTCTTTTATTTATTTATTATTTTTGAGACGGAGTCTCGCTCTGTCGCCCAGGCTGGAGTGCAGTGGCGTAATCTCAGCTCACTGCAAGCTCCGCCTCTGGGGTTCAGGCCATTCTCCTGCCTCAGCCTCCCGAGTGGCTGGGACTACAGGCACCAGCCACCACACCCGGCTAATTTTTTGTATTTTTTAGTAGAGACGGGGTTTCACCATGTTAGCCAGGATGGTTTCGATCTCCTGATCTCATGATCCGCCTGCCTTGGCCTCCCAAAGTGCTGGGATTACAAGCGTGAGCCACCGCACCTGGCCACCTTAGACTGGTTTCTAAAACCCCTTCTCAAGGCAGAAAATTCCAAGAATTAGTACTGAGGGAAGGAATTATGGAAGCAAGAAATGAATATCTTTTCCCCCTTAAAGAACCAGGTCAAAGTAAGTATTTACAAAGGCCAAGCTAAAGGTTAAAATGAGAGGTAATCATCAGCTGAACTGCATACTGGTCATATAATATTTGACCCTAAAATTCTCTTTTCAACAAGGAATCTTGTCCTCTCATTTAAGGCATTATAGTTCCTGTAAAAAAAATTAAAAAGGCCGAGCATGGTGGCTCATATCTGTAATCCTAACACTTTGGGAGGCCAAGGCAGGTGGATTGCCTGAGCTCAGGAGTTCGAGACCAGCCTAGGGAACACCGTAAAACCCCGTGTCTACTAATAATACAAAAAATTAGCCCGGCATGGCGGCATGCACCTGTAATCCCAGCTACTCGGGAGGCTGAGATAGGAGAATCGCTTGAACCCGACGCAGAGGCTGCAGAGAGCTGAGATCACACCATTGCACTCCAGCCCGGGTAAAAGGTGAGAATCCATCTCAAAAAACAAAACAAAACAAAACAAAAACAAAAACAAAAAAACGCTGGGCGCGGTGGCTCATACCTATAATCTCAGCACTTTGGGAGGCCAAAGCAGGCAGACCACCTGAGGTCAGGAGTTCATGACCAGCCTGTCTAACATGGTGAAACCCCGTTTCTACTAAAAATACAAAAAATTGGCTAGGTGTGGTGGCATGCACCTGTAATCCCAGCTACTCGCGAAACAGACAGGAGAATCACTTGAACCCGGGAGGCAGAGGTTGCAGTGAGCCAAGATCGCACCATTGCACTCCAGCTTGGGCAACAAGAGCGAAATTCCATCTCAAAAAAAAAAAAAAAAAAAACTAACAAAAACAAACAAAACAAAAACAAAAGCAAAAACAGTTCCTGGTAGAATTCTAGCCCCTACCTGGAGCATGGATGGGCTTTAGCTATCTAGCTGCCTGTCCCTGCATTCACAGCTATATCCCAAAGTGCCTCCTGACTGACCGGATATACTGCTGGACAGCCCCATCATGGTTGCCCTTGCTGTAGAGATGGTCTCCATACTGCATGAAAATCTGGGCCAGCCCATCACTGTCCAGATGTTGGCTCTTGGCAAGATTAATCGCCATCTCAAATAGATTCTTCTTAAACAGCATCTAGAAGGGAAGAGAGATTAGAAAATTGGTAGAAGCGGTCCTGGTAAGACACTTTCCCAAAATGTGCCCACAACATGCAAAACAGAAAGTCCTGGATTTCTGATCTGCCTAGATCCTAGACAAACCTAGAGCTCCCAGAAATCCCCAAGATCAGTATCACCTTATTTCATAAGGTGCTCTGGAAACAAAGTGAACCCTTAGAGTGGGCTCAGACTCCCAGCCATTATTTCCCTCTAAAGCCCCATCCCAGGCCATTTACCTTATAATCCTACCCTAAGGAAGTTGAGTAAGGCTGTGACCCACAAGGAGGGAAACACCCTAGCCAATATGACTTGGGGAACCTGCTCCTGCAGCTGCTTCTAGGTGCCTATGGCCAGCTCTGGGAGCCTGGTGGCCTTGCCTCCAGTTTGGTCTGTGTGTCCTTCTCCTGCAGTGCGTGGACCCGCCCATCCCGCGTCAGCACGTACAGGGAGCCCCACTCAGCAAGCACATCCACTACATCCTCAAAGACAGCGCTATAGGCTATGAACTTGTTGCACAGGTCATAGATGTTTAGAATCTGCTTGTCGGAGCTCTGTGAGTCCCTGCTGGTAAACTCTGACCTGCATAGGAAAGAAAAAGCACCAGATATTTGAACATCTCTGTCTTATCTCCCCTTTATTTCCTTTCCCATGATAACTTTGGTGCACATTCCATCCAGCACAAATCACCTCTCTGGTCCCTCACATCCCATAACATGCAGCACTATGCTGGTAGTTGTAGAAAGAGAACATATAAACCTGACCTTACCCTTTAGGATCCTACAATTAACCCAAGCAACAGATGAGAAAATTAAGTACATTCAGATATCCATTCATTTAGAAAATAATCATCCAATACATGGTATATTTAAAACATTGTGCCTGGCACTGAATGAAAGCAAAACAAACCAGCATCTAACAGGGAGTACTTTCATCATGCAGAAGACCCCACCTACCCCTTAAAAAAACAAAACCAAAACAAGACAAAAAACTTGCATCCCACATTTCCCAGCACTTTCTAATTTCTCCACTCTTGAATCCTTTGTTCCTCTGCCCAACTTATTTTGACAAAAGAGTTAAAAAACAAAACAAAGGACGGGCGCGGAGGCTCACGCCTGTAATCCCAGTGCTTTAGGACGCCAACGCGGGCAGATCATGAGGTCAGGAGATTGAGACCATCCTGACTAACACAGTGAAATTCCATCTCTACTAAAAATACAAAAAATTAGCCGCGCATCAGGGCAGGCACCTGTAGTCCCAGCTACTCGGGAGGCTGAGGCAGGAGAATGCCGTGAACCCAGGAGGCGGAGCTTGCAGTGAGCCGAGATCGTGCCACTGCACTCCAGCCTGGGCAACAAAGTGAGACTCTGACTCAAACAAAACAAAACAAAACAAACAAACAAACAAAAAAAACAGGTCCAAATTCCCTGGAGCATTCTAGTATACTAGGGCTATGTAGCAAACACCTGCAGCAAAAACACCCATTTTTCATTTAAAAAAAAAGTTATAACCAACTCTAGATATAAGTGTCACCAGCTGGGTGCGGTGGCTCACGCCTATAATCCCAGCACTTTGGGAGGCCGAGGCAGGTGGATCACCTAAGGTCAGGAGTCTGAGACCAGCCTGGTCAACATGGTGAAACCTTGTCTCTACAAAAAATACAAAAAGTAGCCGGGCATGGTGGCACATGCCTGTAATCCCAGCTACTCAAGAGGTTGAGGCAGGAGAATCACTGGAACCCAGGAGGCAGAGGTTGCAGTCAGCCGAGATCATGCCACTGCACTCCTGGGTGACAGAGCGAGACTCCATCTCAAAAAAAAAAAAAAAAAAAGAAATGTTATCTACATAACGCCAGAGTAGGAGTAGGAGACTGGCAGGATCCAGGCATTAGGATTTTAAAATCAGGCAGACTCTGGGGAACAAGTCCAGCCCTCTCCCTGTCCCTTCTCACTAGAGTCCTTACTTGGGAGAAACCTTCCGGTCACGGGAGACAATGACAAGGTAGCCTCTAAACCAGTGGGCAATGAGCTTGTGGCCCTCAAAGGCGAAGCAGGGCCCACGTTCATCAGGCTGGTACAAGTAGACACACTCATCCCCGGCCACAATGAACTGCAGGTCCTGAGAAGGGTCACTTAGGGCTGAGCAGCGCAGGCCACAACCATGGGTGTCCAACTCCACGCGAGGGTAGTCTTTTCCGGAAACTATATAGGACTGCCAGAAGTAAGAAAGGGGTTAACAGGCTCCTTTGAGGAGGTAACACTAAGCCTTCACGAAGGTATTCTCATCTCCATACTGGCTCTTTTTTCCCTCTTAGCATTCTAAGTCTTTCTCTTGGCTGCTGACCTTCTTCATTAACCATCACCCATCTATTAAATATATAACAGGGACCACCATTTCTTTCTCTGTATATGTTATTTCTATCTAGTACAGAAATTCTACAAGTAAGAGAAATGCAATAATCTACTGTTTTATCAACAGTATTCCTGAGAGAGTAGACTGTTGTAAATCTGGGGCACCAGGAACAAGAAAAGTAAAGATACTTGTCCATTGTCATTTAAAAAATTAGTTAGAAATAGGCCGGTGCAGGCCAGGCACAGTGGCTCAAGCCTGTAATCCCAGCACTTTGGGAGGCAGGGACGGGTGGATCACGAGGTCAGGAGATCGAGACCATCCTGGCTAACATGGTGAAACCCCGCCTCTACTAAAAAATACAAAAAAAAATTGCCGGGCGAGGTGGTGGGCGCCTGTAGTCCCAGCTACTCGAGAGGCTGAGGCAGGAGAACGGCGTAAACCCGGGAGGCAGAGCTTGCAGTGAGCTGAGATCCGGCCACTGCACTCCAGCCTGGGTGACAGAGCCAGACTCCGTCTCAGGAAAAAAAAAAAAAGAAAAAAAAAAGAAAAAAGAAATAGGCCGGTGCAGTGGCTCATGCCTGTAATTCCAGCACTTTGGGAGGTTGAGGCAGGTGGACTGCTTGGGCCCAGGAGTTTGAGACCAGCCTGGGCAACATGGTGAAACCCCATATCTAGAAAAAATACAAAAATTAGCCAGGCATGGTGATGCATGCCTGTAATCCCAGCTACTCAGGAGGCTGAGGTGGGAGGATCGCTTGAGCCCAGGAGGCAGAGGTTGCAGTGAGCTGATGCAGTGCCATTGCACTCCAGCCTGGGTGACACAGTAAGATCCCGTCTCAAGGGAAAAAAAAAAAAGCTAGTTAGAAATAAAATTCAAGGCCGGGCGCGGTGGCTCAAGCCTGTAATCCCAGCACTTTGGGAGGCCAAGACGGGTGGATCACGAGGTCAGGAGATCAAGACCATCCTGGCTAACACGGTGAAACCCCGTCTCTACTAAAAATACAAAAAACTAGCTGGGCGAGGTGGCGGGCGCCTTAGTCCCAGCTACTCCCGAGGCTGAGGCAGAAGAATGGCATAAACCCGGGAGGCGGAGCTTGCAGTGAGCTGAGATCCGGCCACTGCACTCCAGCCTGGGCGGCAGAGCGAGACTCCGTCTCAAAAAAAAAAAAAAAAAAAAAAGAAATAAAATTCAAGGCCAGGCGCGATGGCTCATGCCTGTAATCCCAGCACTTTGGAAGGCCAAGGTGGGTGGATTACCTGGGGTCAGGAGTTCGACACCAGCCTGGCCAACATGGTGAAACCCCGTCTCTACTAAAAATACAAAAATTAGCTGGATGTGCTACTGTGCGCCTGTAATCCCAGCTACTCAGCTACTCAGGAGGCTGAGGCAGGAGAATCACTTGAACCTGGGAGACAGAGGTTGCAGTGAGTCGAGATCTCACCACTGCACTCCAGCCTGAGCAACACAGTGAGACTCCATCTCAAAAAAGAGAAAGAAAATTCACGTCTTTTTACTACAAGCCCAGAGTCTAACTCTTCCCAGCTTCCTAGGCAAAGAAATAAAATACAAAGCTAGGCAAATGATTCGAATTATATGATTAAAATTTTAACAATCCCACCTTTCCTGTCACTTCCTTACCCTATCCCCCTGAGCAATGGAGAAGCCCTTCCTGCCTGCTCCTAAGAGTGGAGGCCTTGGTCATACCTGGACATTCTCTGTTGTCACAACAAACAAGTGAGTGGTCTTTCCTGCTTGGCGAAAGGCCAATCCAGTTACAGGATAGTTGCCCTTGTGCAAAATCTGGGTCTTGCTATGCCGGTCTCGGGTGATGTCTCCTTTGTTCAATGTAACACTGCCATCTGTGAAACCTGTAGGATAACAAGAAAATTACTTCAGTGAGGCTGAAAAGATCAGGAAATGGAGAGGGAAAAAAGACCCTTGAGGCACTCAGAAGTGACAAGCTTTCTCCATATACCCAACCTCTCTAATTAATGGTTAACCTGAATATTGGCACTCACTGACACATTTTCAAAGAACAAAATTAAATCCCTTCCCATTCCAAACTTTATTTATTTTATTTATTTATTTATTTATTTAGAGATTGAGTTTCCCTCTTGTTGCCCAGGCTGGAGTGCAATGGCGCAATCTCAGCTCACTGCATATAACCTCCACCTCTCAGGCTCAAGCGATTCTCCTGCCTCAGTCTCCCTAGTAGCTGGGATTACAGGCATGTGCCACTACGCCCAACTAATTTTGTATTTTTAGTAGAGATGGGGTTTCTCCATGTCAGTCAGGCTGGTCTCAAACTACCTCAGGTGATCCGCCCGCCTCAGCCTCCCAAAGTGCTGGGATTACAGGCGTCAGCCACTGTGCCTGGCCCCCATTCCAAACTTTAATATCTCAAAGGCCTCAGTTCAATACAAAGTGGTCTCACAAAAACAGTAAAGATGAAAGGCAGAAGCAACTCTGAAGAAAATATATAACGAATCTAGGAGTGTTAGTTTTGCCTTCTGTTTACCAATGGCCATAAAGTTGAGATTTTCATGGACAGTCAAACAAGATACAACAGTTGGCTCTGTTCCTGGAATAGCAGGGAAGATTCGAGTGCAGAGTGGATTGCCACCATCTCTCTTCTCCAGGTTCCAGATCTTAACCTGTGGACAGACCTCAGAAGTGTAAATGCTAGTCATTCTCCAAGAAAAAATCATTTCCAGGCTTCCGGATCTTTCCCATTTCCCTGCTGGGACTCACCAAGGGGTTGATGCCCTCTTCATCTTCTCCAACAGATGCCAGAATATTGTGCTGCTTCAGTTGGTACAGGTGTGTCACCCGTAGTTTGTAGGCCTGGAAGCCTGTAAGCTGTAGGGAACGTGGCAAGAACCAGATCTGGCCTTCCATATGTGCAGGGTAGTCAAGGAGCCTCCTTTCCAAGGAGAGATACTTATATTCAGACCAGAACTCAGATAACAATTACATGCATATAACTCTAAAATTTTCAAGGATTTTCCTACATATCATCTCATAGAACTCCCTATCTTAAAAAGAGTAGGGCCAGGCACGGTGACTCACGCCTGTAATCCCAGCACTTTGGGAGGCCAAGGAGGGCGGATCACCTGAGGTCAGGGGTTCGAGACCGGCCTGGCCAACATGGCGAAACCCTGTCTCTACTAAAAATACAAAAATTAGCCGGGCATAATGATGTGTGCCTGTTAGCTACTCACGAGGTTGAGGCAGGAGAATTGCTTGAACCCGGGAGGCGGAGGTTGCAGTGTGCCCAGCTCACACCATTGCACTCCAGCCTGTGCAACAAGAGTGAAACTCCGTTTCAGAAAAAAAAAAGAAAGCGGGCCATCCCAGCACTTTGGGAGGCCAAGGCGAGTGGATCACGAGGTCAGGAGTTCAAGATCAGACTGGCCAATACGGTGAAACCCTGTCTGTACTAAAAATGTAAAAAATTAGCCGGGTGTGGTGGCGCAGGCCTGTAATCCCAGCTACTCGGGAGGCTGAGGCAGGAGAATCGCTTGAACCCGGGAGGCGGAGGTTACAGTGAGCCGAGATCGTGCCACTGCACTCCCGCCTGGGCAACAAAGTAAGACTGCGTCTCAAAAAAAAAAAAAAAAAAGAGTGAAAAAGACCAGAGTTGAGTACCAGCAACATGAAGAAGAAAGCAACAAACTGCTAGCCTCATTTACCTCCTCGCCAACGATAACGGGCAGGGGAGAGCATGTCACTTTACATATTCATCTTTTAAAGCCAACTTGCTTTTTTTTTTAATTGATCTCAAATTAAGCTTGTCAAATTGGCATGTACACTTCTCTTACAGATAAGGAAATTAAAACCCAGAGAGGTTAAATGACTTGCCCAGGATTGCTCAGTTGATAACAAGTTAGGAAATGGACTTCTTTCTTCCCGTAGATCACAGAACGACTCTGGATGACCAGCTAAAGGAAAGAGGCACGCGGCACTGACCCCTCCAACAAACAGATTTCATCCTAACTCGATCTCTTCGGGATCCCGGGAGGGAAAAGACAGCTCCAAACGAAGGATATCTCCAAAGACCAGGCTCCCTCGGCCTGAGTCGCAGACAGTGATGCCAGGAGGGAGGCAAAGGAACTTGGAAGCAGCGGATCCAGAAGCAGGTGTGGCCCCGGGAGCGGCCCCATCATTGCCCAGCGGCTCCTTCACCAGCTCCTTGTCGAAGAAAACGAAGCGCCGCCACTGCAGGTAGGCCGCCATTTTGGCCAAGGGCCCCCACCTCCGGGAGCTTTGTCACGTGAGCTGAGCCAGCGAATCACGTGGTCGGCAGCTTCCGGGAGCCGTTGGGCCCAGGATCTCTAGAGTCCGGGTGACAGCTTCCCGCTGCTGGGAAAGTGGGCGGGGCCGCGCGCGGTAGTCCTAGTTCCGCAGTGTGCGACTTTGCCGGATGTGACTGTAACTTCGCTAGCTAAAATGGTTGAGAGCGGACCCTTCATCCCTTTGAACGTGTTTCTTCCTAAAATGCGCGGGTACCGGGAGATCAAGATGAGCGATGTCATGCGCCTTGTGGACTGTAACCCGTCGTGCCTAAGTGAATGACGTTTTGACCTCACAGGACTGTTTTGGGGCATAAATGAAACAGTGTATGTTAAACCAGTTTTTCGGCTGTATGAGAGGAGAAATAAAATTAGAAGTTTGTGTCTGCCACCACGCAGATTGTGAACCATAGTCAATGTCTTACATTCGTTGTTGTTCCCCCTGTCAGAGCGTATGACACCTAACAGACGCTCAAAACGTTTCCCAAGGAAACGGGCTGGGCGCGATGGCTCATGTCTGTCTGTAATTCCAGCACTTTGGGAGGCCGAGGTGGGGGAATCACTTGAGCCCAGGTGTTCGAGACCAGCCTGGGCAACATGGTGAAACCCCATCTCTACAAAAATTACAAAAATGAGCCAGGCGTGGTGGTGGACACCTGTGGTCCCAGTTACTTGGGAGGCTGAAGCAGGAGGATCGATTGAGCCCCGGAGGTGGAAGCTGCAGTGAACCGTGATTGTGCCACTGCACTCTAGCCTGGGTGACAGAGCAAGACCTTGTCTCAAAAAAAAAAAAAAAAAAAGGAAACGGAAATACTGATGGGGCAGGAACTCCCAAGGCCCTGGGCTTTCTCCCCCTTTCCATAGTGGCAGGGTATGGGACATAGAACTGAGCAAAAACCTGGAAGTGGCGGCTTTGAGAGCTGAGTGTTTTAATGATAAGTGGCAGGTGTCCAAGATATTACATGGCCATTCTCCACTCCCAACTCTGGCTAAACCAGCTTTGAATGCAAGCAAGATCTATCCTCATGGACAACTACTGTAGGTTTACTGTTTGTGTGCCATGAGAAGCTATACACAGAAGTGACATAGCATCATTTTGAGATAGTAGGGACATATGAAAAAGTGACTCTGTGGTATTTGTGAAGTTTATTTTTTGCACTCCTCTAACATCCTTTTTTTTCTTCTTTTTTTTTTTGAGACAGAGTCTCTCTCTATCCCTCAGGCTGGAGTGCAGTGGCACAATCTCGGCTGACTGCAACCTCCACCTCCCGAATTCAAGCGATTCTCATGCCTCAGCCTACCGAGTAGCGGGGATTACAGGTGCCTGCCACCATGCCTGGCTAATTTTTGTATTTTTAGCAGAGATGGGGTTTTGCCATTTTGGCCAGGCTGGTCTCAAACTCCTTATCTCAGGTGATCCACCTGCCTCGGCCTCCCAAAGTGCTGGAATTACAGGCGTGAGCCACCGCATCTGGCCCTCCCCCAACTTATTTCAGAATATTTGATGCCGTATTTCCACCAGCCAGAGTTCCCTGAGAGCAGGGGCTACGTCTTGTTTACCGTGAACGAGGCCTAGCAGAGCCTGGTAGAAGTCCCATGTTTGGTTGGAGGAATGAATGTGGATGATTCCCTTCTTATCCACTCCTCTCCTCAATCTGGTTGATGGGCAGGTGGTGTCCATTTGTCTGAAGAGGTAAATGATAGAAAGAAACTCTAGCCACCACCATGCACACAGATTTCCTGACTTCCAACTAACGTTTCTTTCCTCTTCATGACACAGGATATCTCCAATTCATTGGAACTGTTTCAGGATACCAACTCTTGGGCAGAAGCACAAATGGGAGCAGATTGAACCCACTTTCACCTACTGAGCATATTCCATACTAGTCATCAGAATGTTTAGATGGTATGTTAATATGTCAGTTGTTAAGCCTATGAAGAATATATGTTAAAAGAAGCAATGTGGCCAGGCAAGCTGGCTCACGCTTGTAATCCCAGCACTTTAAGAGGCTGAGGCAGGAGGATCCCTTGAGGCCAGGAGTTCAAGACCAGCATGGGCAACAGACTTCAAAAAAGACACAATGTAAAAGCAGAGATGTGAACAGGAGATAGAGTGCATCTCCGTTGCTTGGGTGCTCCCCCTGCTGTCCAATGGCAGAGGCTCCACATCTTCTTCTGAGGGCTGAATCTGGTTCTACCTGTGCCAATTGGATCCTCTTATTGATGAGGGATACAAAGGCTGAGATTGGCCTGCCAGAGAGACCCACAACACCTCTTCAGACTTACTACCTTCTTTCCTGTCCTTCTTTTGACAAATGTGTATTGAGCACTCCTAGTCCAGGAATTATACCAAATGCCCAGAATATAAATGAACAAGACATGGTCCTCAACCACCACCCTAGGGACAGGCATAAAAAGAACTGACAGTAACAAGCCCCTAATTTCGTGTAGTAAATTATATCTAATAAAGTGCCTTTGCTTTTCACGGAATCTTCATAGCAACCATCTGCAGAAGAGGTATCATTATCCCTGATAAGAAACGGAGTCTCAAAGAGTTTAACTTAAAGTGGCTCTCTCTGGGCAAAAACTGCAAAGTTCTTTGGAAACAAAATGAGTAATTCAGCCCCCTACCCTCTAATTAGATAGTTTGATGGGTGTAAAGCTAGATTATGCTTGTCAGAACATACACCAGGGTTTGTCTCTTAGTTACACTGGTCTGAATCCAGGAATTTCAGGATAGTGAGGAAGATAACCAAGCAAATTACACAGAAAATGACTGTTCACTTACAGTTAGTTCTGCATACTGAGAACTCAAGTTCTAAAGGGACTAAAGATAAAGAAGAAGTATGTCTTTAGTTTCAAATTAGAGAGGTCATAACTCAGAATCAAGAATGCAAGAATTGTCTTGCAGTATTCTCTCTTTTCCCTTTAGCAAACTGCTGCCCATAATATAAACAGTTATATCCACTGGAACAAAACAAGAAAACTTCTTGTCCCAAATGCAAACTTTAATATATATATATATATATATATATATATATATATATATTTTGAGATGGAGTCTCGCTCTGTCGCCAGTCACCAGGCTTGAGTGCAGTGGCGCGATCTCAGCTTACTGCAACCTCCACCTCCTAGGCTCAAGTGATTTTCCTGCCTCAGCCTCCCGAGTAGCTGCTTCAGCAAAATTTAATTTTCTGTTTTTCTCGTCTGGCTCTCCAGGTAGAAACTATCTTCTTTTTTTGGCCAGGTGCAGTGGCTCACCCCTGTAATCCCAGCACTTTGGGAGGCCGAGGTGGGTGGATTACGAGGTCAGGAGATCGAGACCATCATGGCTAACAAGGTGAAACCCCGTCTCTACTAAAAATACAAAAAAAAAATTAGCCGGGCGTGGTGGCGGGCGCCTGTAGTCCCAGCTACTCAGGAAGCTGAGGCAGGAGAATGGCGTGAACTTGGGAGGTGGAGCTTGCAGCGAGCCGAGATCGCGCCACTGCACTCCAGCCTGGGGGACGGAGCGAGACTCTGTCTCAAAAAAAAAAAAAAAAAAAAAAAAAACAGAAACTATCTTTTCTTTTTTGAGATGGAGTCTCCCTCCGTCGCCCAGGCTGGAGTGCAGTGGCACAATCTCAACTCACTGCAACCTCCGTCTCGTCTCCCAGGTTCAAGTGATTCTTGTGCCTCAGTCACCCAAGTAGCTGAGACTACAGGCGCACGCCATCATGCCCAGCTAGTTTTTGCATTTTTTGTAGAGACGTGGTTTTGACATGTTTCTCAGGTTGGTCTCAAACTCCTGGCCTCAAGTGATTCGCCCGCCTCTGCCAACAAAGTGCTAGGATTACAGGCATAAGCCACCACACCCGGCCTGTTGTTGTTTTAATGTTCTTCCGGCCGGGCGCGGTGGCTCAAGCCTGTAATCCCAGCACTTTGGGAGGCTGAGGCGGGCGGATCACGAGGTCAGGAGATCGAGACCATCCTGGCTAACACGGTGAAACCCCGTCTCTACTAAAAAATACAAAAAACTAGCCGGGCGAGGTGGCGGGCGCCTGTAGTCCCAGCTACTCGGGAGGCTGAGGCAGGAGAATGACCGGAACCCGGGAGGCGGAGCTTGCAGTGAGCTGAGATCCGGCCACTGCGCTCCAGCCTGGGCGACAGAGCGAGACTCCGTCTCAAAAAAAAAAAAAAAAAAAAAAAAAAAAAAAAGTTCTTCCAGTTTTCGTCAATAATCACATATTTCTTTCATTCTTTTTTGTTTTGTTTTTTGAGACAAGGTCTTACTCTGTCACCCAGGCTAGAGTGCAGTGGCACAATCACAGGTCACCACAGTCTCCACCTCCTAGGCTCAGGTGATTCTCCCACCTCAGCCTCCCCAGCAGCTGGGACTACAGGCTCACGCCACCAGGCCCAGTTAATTTTTTTGTCGTTGTTGTATTTTTAGTAGAGACAGTGTTTCGCCATGTTGCCCAGGCTAGTCACGAATTGCTGGGCTCAAGCACTCCACATGCCTCAGCCTCCCAAAGTACTAGGATTACAAGTGTGAGCCACCATGCCTGGCCACATATTTCTTTCTTTTTTTTTTTTTGGAGTGGGGACCGGGGGACACAGGGTCTCACTCTGTCGCCCAGGCTGGAGTGCAGTGGTGCGATCTCGGCTCACCCCAACCTCCACCTCCTGGGTTCAAGTGATTCTCTTGCCTCAGCCTCCCAAGTATCTGGGATTACAGGCGCACGCCACTACCACCCAGTTAATTTTTGTATTTTTAGTAGAGACCGGGTTTCACCATGTTGGCCAGGCTGGTCCAAACTCCTGACCACAAATGGTCCATGCGTCTGGGCCTCCCAAAGTGCTGGATTACAGGTGTGAGCCACCATGCCTGGCCCTAGCCATGTATTTCTTTCGTTAATTCTAAAAATATTGTTATAAAAGTAGGAAAAAACTTATCTTGGTTCCTCTCCTGCTGAAAATGGGCTCTCTCCTGCCTAGGGTTACAGCAAAGTCAAACCCAGAGTCTCTCGAGGCCAGTCAAGGTGGCTCATGCCTGTAATCCAGCACTTTGGGGGGCCAAGGTGGGAGGATTACTTGAGGCCTGGAGTTCAAGACAAGCCTGGGCAACACAGGCAGACCTCATCTCTACTAAAAATAAATAAATAAATAAGTAGCCAGATGTGGTGATATACACCTGTAGTCCCAGCTACTTGAGAGGCTGAGGAGGGAGAATTGCTTAAGCCCAGGAGATGGAGGCTGCAGTGAGCTGTGATCACACCACTGCACTCCAGCCTGGGCAAGAGAGTGAGGACCCTGTCTCAAAACAACAACAACAACAAACCCTAGAGGCATTTGTATGACAGACAAAATAATTTTAAAATGTTTTATTGAAGTAACAACATACAAAAAGTTCTATAATGCAGCCCACTGAAATTCCAGAAACTAACTGGACACTCCCATCGTAACCAGCAATGAGAACACAGCTAGCGGCCAGGCACCGTGACTCATGCATGTAATCCCAGTATTTTGGGAGGCCGAAGCAGGCAGATCACCTGAGGTCAGGAGTTTGAGACCAGTCTGGGCAACAAGGTGAAACCCTGTCTCTACTAAAAATACAAAAATTAGCTGGGCATAGTGTTGCATGCCCACAATCCCAGCTACTTGGGAGGCTGAGGCTGGAGAATGGCTTGAACCCTAGAGGCAGAGGTTGCAGTGAGCTGCGATTGTGCCACTGCACACAAGCCTGGGTGACAGAGTGAGACTCTGTCTCAAAAAAAGGGGGAACATATCTAGCACCCCCAGAAGCTTGCCTTATGTCCTCTTCTAAACCCTCCAGCTTGGGCAACAGAGCAAGACCTTGTATCTAAAGGATAGCAGCATCCTGACTTCTATCCCTGTAGCTTAGTTTTGCCAGCTTTTAAACTTGATATAAGTTAAATCATACAGTAATATTTGGGCTTCTTTCACTCAGTATTATGTTTGTGGAATTCATTTAAGTTGTCCTATGTAATAATAGTCCACTCATTCTTATTGCTATGTAGAATTCCACTGTATGAATCTGTGATTCATTTATCTATCCAATTGTGGATGAGCATTTGGATAGTTTTCAGCCCGGGGCTGTTATAAAGCTATTACCAACAGCCTCTGGGTGAACATATGTTTACTTTTTTTTTCCGACAGAGTCTCACTGTGTTACCCAGGCTGGAGTGCAGTGGCACGATCTTGGCGCAATACAACTTCTACATCTCGGGTTCAAGCAATTTTCCTGCCTCAGCCTCCCTAGTAGCTAGGATTACAGGTGTGTGCCACCACACCAAGCTAATTTTTTTTTTTTTTTTGAGATGGAGTCTGGCTCAGACCCTAGGCTGGAGTGCAGTGGCGCGATCTTGGCTCACCGCAACCTCCACCTCCCGGGTTCAAGCAATTCTCCTGGCTCAGCCTCCTGAATAGCTGGGACTACAGGCACGTGCCACCACGCTTGGCTAATTTTTTGTATTTTTAGCAGAGACAGGGTTTCACTGTGTTAGTCAGGATGGTCTTGATTTCCTGACCTCATGATCCACCCACCTCAGCCTCCCAAAGTGCTGGGAATACAGGTGGGAGCCACCCCCGGCCAACAATTAATTTTTTAAAATTCTTCTGATGTAGGATGTTCTCTCTGATCAACACTGCCCTCAGCCCATCATGTAATTTGCATGGTTTATGTACACATATACCCTTACCAATGTGTCTGTTTTACACCTCTGTCAGTTTGGCATGTGTTCTGCAAGAGAGCAACTTTCTTCCCTTGGGTTTCTGCAGTGTAGGGGAAGAGATATAGTCCTCAAATGTTAACAAGTTATTCTGGAAAAGAACCAATGAGTTCACCTGCCTAGGTCAATCTAAATCAGGTGTTCTACATTAAAAATTTCCCATTGTTCTTCAGCTTGTTCTTGTGAAATGCTGTTCTCCCCTCTGGTCCCAGAACAAAACAGCTGACTCCTCAGAGCACTTGAACCTGCTTCACTACCCAGGGGGACAGATACCCAGTTGAGAACTGTTCTTTTTTTTGTTTTTTTTTTTAGACAAGGTCTCACTCTGTCGCCCAGCCTGGAGTACAGTGGTACAATCTCGGCTCACTGCAGCCTCTACCTCCCAGGTTCAAGCAGTTCTCCTGCCTCAGCCTCCTGAGTAGCTGGGATTACAGGCATGCCCCACCACGTCCGGCTAATTTTTTTGTATTTTAGTAGAGATGGGGTTTCACCATGTTGCCCAGGCTGGTCTTGAACTCCTAAGCTCAGGCAATCTGCCTGCCTCAGCCTCCCAAAGTGCTAGGATTACAAGCATGAACCACTGTGCCCGGCCCCCCAAATAGGTTTTTAATAAGCGCATGAAACGATGAACATGTTTGTTTCCCAACACATTATGACTTCTTTGAAGGTAAGGACAAGCTCATACCCATCTCTGGATTAGCAGCACCTGGTCCAGTGCTTGCATATCAGAGTGGCCCAATAAGTGTTAAAAATGCATGCTCTCTGTTTGAAATGAATGGAAAGGCTCGCACTGTGATCCCAGCACTTTGAGAGGCCTAGGCAGGCAGGTCACCTGAGGTCAGGAGTTAGAGACCAGCTTGGCCAACATGGTGAAACCTTGTCTCGACTAAAAATACAAAAATTAGCCAGGCATGGTGGTGTGTAGTTCCAGCTACTTGGGAGGCTGAGCCAGAAGAATCGCTTGAACCCGGGAGGTGGAGGTTGCAGTGAGCCAAGACTGCACCACTGCACTCCAGCCTGGGTGACACAGACTCTGTCGGGAAAAAAAAAAAAAAAAGAATGGATGGAAAGAATCTACTTGGATAGTTGGTCAAAAGTGGAGTCAATTACTGAGAAACAAAATCATTCCCTGTGGAATTGAATTGACAACTTATATGTCCATCATTATGGCAGAACAAACCCCATGCTATGGAATGTTCTACAGCAGTAAATGAGGAAGTGAATCACAGTGACATGGAAAATGCTCCACACTTTATTATTAGTTTAAAAAAAAGACAAACAATGTAATTGTATAACATTTTATGGTTTTAAAAAAGATAAAATGCAAGCAAGGTGCTGGTTGCAAAAAACAAAAAGTGTATATTATGGAAAGATAAAAGCTACAAGTTTCTAGAGACATATATATGTGTAAAAGAGGGAAAGACCTGGAAGCTTATACACCGCACCAACAATAGCAGGTACCCCCACAAGAGAGAGTGGGGGTTTGGGTTGGTGTCAAGGAAATTTACCTTTATGTAGACTGAATTTTTTTTTTTTTTTTTTGAGACATAGTCTGACTCTTTCGCCCAGGCTGGAGTGCAGTGGCGCGATCTTGGCTCACTGCAAGCTCCACCTCCCAGGTTCATGCCATTCTCCTGCCTCAGCTTCTCGAGTAGCTGGGACTACAGGCGCCCGCCACCAGGCCCGGCTAACTTTTTTGTATTTTTAGTAGAGACGGGGTTTCACCGTGTTAGCCAGGATGGTCTCCATCGCCTGACCTCGTGATCCGCCAGCCTCGGCTTCCCAAAGTGCTGGGATTACAGGCGTGAGTCACCGCGCCCGGCCGTAGAATGAATTTTTTAATGATTACATTTGTGTATTATTTGTGTAATTAAATTCTGGTAAAATCTTTTTTTTTTTTTTTTTTTTTTTTTTTGAGACGGAGTCTCGCTCCTCTGTCGCCCAGGCTGGAGTGCAGTGGCCAGATCTCAGCTCACTGCAAGCTCCGCCTCCCGGGTTTACGCCATTCTCTTGCCTCAGCCTCTCGAGTAGCTGGGACTACAGGCACCCGCCACCTCGCCCGGCTAGTTTTTTGTATTTTTTAGTAGAGACGGGGTTTCACCGTGTTAGCCAGGATGGTCTGGATCTCCTGACCTCGTGATCCGCCCGCCTCGGCCTCCCAAAGTGCTGGGATTACAGCCACCGCGCCCGGGCGACTGCGCACATTTCTATGGAGCTGTAAATTAAAAGAGAAGGCAGTGAAGTGCTTCTGTCATTCTATGGCAGAAACAGCTAAAGAGCGGACAAATGTTCACAAGATTTAATAGAATAGAAATAGGAGAAGGTGCACACATGCTAAACCAATAGCCCCACAAATAAAAGTGTCTTTTGCGTGTAGCACTTAAATTTGGAATATTCTTATACAAATGAGTGGGGCTTAACCTAAGAAATCCAGGCCAAATTCTGCGACGAATGCATCGGTTATCTCTGACCCATCAACAAACATCTTTTCCTGTGGCTTCAGTTTCCTCAGTAAAACAGAGGGGATTGCGGCGGACTCAGTTGGAGGCACAGCCATTCTCCAATGTCTATCTAAAGCCTAGGGCACCTCAATACCAACCGGCAGGCAAGCGCCTCCTCCGCGGGGCTGCGGACGGGACGCCTGTCATCCCGTTCCTCGGTCGTGCTCTCCAGGTGACCGGAAGAAAAGCCCCGAGTGCGGGACTGCAGTGCGCCCGACGGGCTCCAGGCGCAGGTCACTCCCGAACACCGGCAGCGAAGCATCCAGCGCCGGAAAAGATCCCGCCGTCGCCCCGGGGCCGGCGGTGGGGAGGAAGGAGTGGAGCGCGGTGGCCCCGTGACGTGGTCCAATCCCGAGCCGACGCCGGCGGTTTTTGTCCAACCGGTGGCTGGTCCCCTCCGCCGCCCCTAGGACAAGGCAGGCAAAGGGAGGGGGCGGGGCCTGGGACGTGGTCCAATGGATACGCGCGCCGGGGCGGCAGGGGCGGGGCCGGGCGCGCGGCGCAGGGCCGGGCTGCCGAGGCGCCAATGAGCGCGCGCCGCGTCCGGGGCCGGCTGGTACGCGAGACGCCGCCAAGAGGTTGGTGGCTAATGTAACAGTTTGCAAACCGAGGGGAGTTGTGAAGGGCGCTGCCGGTCGGGGGTGCTGCCGGCCTCGTGGGTACGTTCGTGCCGCGTCTGTCCCAGAGCTGGGGCCGCAGGAGCGGAGGCAAGAGGTAGCGGGGGTGGATGGAGGTGCGGGCCAGCCACCCCTCCTAGGGGAGACAGCGTGCGAGCTCCGGGGGCGGGTCGGGAGCGCAAGGGAGGGCCGCGCGGACGCCGGGCACTCGGCCTCGCACCGGGCTGCTCGCAGCTCGGCCCCCCGGTCTGTCCCCACGCGCTGGGGCGGGCGGGATCTGTTTCCGGGAGTGGGAGCCGCCGCCTTCGTCAGGTGAGGCTTAGGTGAACACCGGGTACCGGATACCTGCCGGGCGGGGAACCTTACCGCCCCTGGCACTGCGTCTGTGGGCACAGCGGGGCCGGGGAGTGAGGTGGGGAAAGGGAGGGGGCGGGACAACCGGCAGGGATGCCGAGGAGGAGACAGGCCTTTCCTCCATCCTAGTCACCCCCAACGTCATTACCTTTCTCTTCCCGTCCAGGCCCAGCCTGGCTTTCCCCGCCAGCGGGGGAGCTCCAGGTGTGGGGAGGTGGTTGTGCCCTGGGCGGGGATCCCTGGCCGCACCCCAGGTGTCTGACAACAGGCACAGTGCTGCGGTGCGCCACTCACTGCCTGTGTGGTGGATGAAAGGCTCGGGTCTCCTTCGTCTTGTCCTGTTAGCTTCTCTGTTTAGGGATGTGGCATAGCTGAGGACCCATGCTCTTTCGCTTGGGCCTTTGTGTGGGCGCTGCTGGGATGATTAGAGAGTGGTTAGTACCCATCAGGAGGGAGAGGGGGAGAAGTAGGCTGCTTTGCCCTGGGTGAGAATGGAGTAGGTATGAATCTTACAGCTTCTCCGTTCTGGGATGTGGTTCTGTCTCCTTCACTCCCGGCATCCAGTTTGAAGTGTTTTCTTTCTTCGCCTCCCCCAGGGGCACAATGACAGTCAAAGTTAGGAGGCAGAGGCCGAGGAGGCGAGTCTTTTGGGCCTTGGTGGCTGTGCTCTTGGCAGACCTGTTGGCACTGAGTGGTATGTACCCAGGTAGAGGGAGCAAATGGATAAATGATGACTGAAGGATGCGTGATGGGAAGCAGGCTTGGGGCTCTTGGTCAGAAGTCTCTTGAGTTGTTAGGTCCAGACCTTTTTGTCTTTTGCCATCTTCGTTTACCTATGGAAAGTGGTATGCTTTGATTAGAGGGGGTCTCAGGAAGGTGGGGGAAGGGAGAGCTAACTGACAAACCTCTTTTCCCTTCAGATACCCTGGCAGTAATGTCTGTGGACCTGGGCAGTGAGTCCATGAAGGTGGCCATCGTCAAACCTGGAGTGCCCATGGAAATTGTCTTGAATAAGTGAGGGTGGCTCCTGTGTTAAGGGTGGGGAACAAGGGAGTCTGGGCTCCAAGTGTGAATGTGTTCGTCATAGTGCCCACAGCAGACTTCGGCGTCTAAGTGGTTAAATGTGTGTGAGTGTCGAGGCTTCTGAGTCCTTCTGCTGCAGGCACCTGGGCCCAAAGTCTCTTTTCCTCAGGGAATCTCGGAGGAAAACCCCAGTGATTGTGACCCTGAAAGAAAATGAAAGATTCTTTGGCGACAGTGCAGCAAGCATGGTGAGCTAGCAGTTCCCCTTCCCAGAGCTAGCAGTTCCCACCAGAGTGGTGGGCAGAGGAGAGGAGATGGCAGCCCCCGGAGTCTGTTTCCTTATCAGTCTCTGTGATGTAAGAGGTAGGTAATGGTGGACTTGGGAGCCTAATACTCTGCTCCTTCTTCACCCCTCAGGCCATTAAGAATCCAAAGGCTACGCTGCGTTACTTCCAGCACCTCCTGGGGAAGCAGGCAGATAACCCCCACGTAGCTCTTTACCAGGCCCGCTTCCCGGAGCACGAGCTGACTTTTGACCCACAGAGGCAGACTGTGCACTTTCAGATTAGCCCGTGAGTGTTCTGTTGGGGAAGGTGGTCTCAGCAACTCTGCTGGGCTCCTCATTGGTGTGTGTTCCTGATTGTGCCGCCTTAATGCCTGACTTTCCTTGGCTCCAACTACCTTCCCTCCCCTCAGGCAGCTGCAGTTCTCACCTGAGGAAGTGTTGGGCATGGTTCTCAATTACTCTCGTTCTCTAGCTGAAGATTTTGCAGGTGAGTGGTCAAGGTGGGGCCCTTCGTGGCCAGGCTCCCCAGGATCTAGGGCAGTGATTCTCAAACAGCGGCAACTTTGCCTCCCAGGGAACATTTAGCAACATATGAAGATACGTTTTGGTTGTCGCTTCTAAGGGGTGCAACTGGTATCTAGTGCGTAGAGGCCAGGGATGCTGCTAAACATCCTATAGTGCACAGGACAGCACCCACAACAAATAATTACTTCGTCCAAAATCATTAGTGATGAGATCAGAAGCCCTCATCTAAGGTGTGGAGCCGGTGGGACTCTTTTCTATTGTCATCTGTAGAGCAGCCCATCAAGGATGCAGTGATCACCGTGCCAGTCTTCTTCAACCAGGCCGAGCGCAGAGCTGTGCTGCAGGCTGCTCGCATGGCTGGCCTCAAAGTGCTGCAGCTCATCAATGACAACACTGCCACTGCCCTCAGCTATGGTGTCTTCCGCCGGAAAGATATCAACACCACTGCCCAGGTGAGCCAGGGGGCCTGACCAGACATACAGGGTGACTGAATCTAAGGACGGAGGCCACTTGGTCCCTTTTGCATCTTGTTTGCATGGGCTGGCCCTTGGCAAAATGTACCAATAGCCTCCTCCCAGCCTCTCTTGGAGCTGTTTAGCTTTGTGTTAAGAGTCAGACAGCCCCTTGGAAGCAGGCGGGTGGGCAGGCAGGCACCCTGGAGTTTGAAAAGGTTCCTGTGACAGTTGCTTTGATATCTCTACAGAATATCATGTTCTATGACATGGGCTCGGGCAGCACTGTCTGCACCATTGTGACCTACCAGATGGTGAAGACTAAGGAAGCTGGGATGCAGCCACAGCTGCAGATCCGGGGAGTAGGGTAAGTGGGTACTTGGCAGGGAGGGCTTCTTGTGAAGACCCTCAAGTCAGGGGTTTCTTCTTGGAGAAGAAACACTGCTTTGCTGTCCTGCATGCTGCAGGAGTGCTCTCCCGATTGAGCCGTCAGTCATTGTAGGGGACCACTCACAAAGAGTAAGGGGAAGCTGGGGCGCAGGGGAGGACAGTTTGGGAAAATCGGAAGACATGAACTTTCGAAACGTATTCTAAGGAAATCCATGGAGCTGCAGGCCATATGTAGGGTGTCAGATTCAATCATGTTTTTGTTCTCTTGTCATTTCCAGTTAAATAATTTACCACTCTTGTTGTGTTGTTTTTTAATTTTTTTTATTTTTATGACCTGTGACATAGCCTTCAGGAGATCCTGAGAACATGTGCCCTGTTGTCTTATTTCTTGAAGCCATCTTTTTCTGACTTCACCATTACCACCCAGTCCAAGTTACCATCAGCTCTTATTTGCAGAGTTAAAAACATCTCCCTGTTTCTGGTGACGTCTCCTTTCACTTCTTTCTTTTTTTTTTTTTTTTTTTTTGAGACGGAGTCTCGCTCTGTCGCCCAGGCTGGAGTGCAGTGGCCGGATCTCAGCTCACTGCAAGCTCCGCCTCCTGGGTTCACGCCATTCTCCTGCCTCAGCCTCCCGAGTAGCTGGGATTACAGGCGCCCGCCAACTCACCCAGCTAGTTTTTTGTATTTTTAGTAGAGACGGGGTTTTGCCGTATTAGCCAGGATGGTCTCGATCTCCTGACCTCGTGATCCACCCATCTCGGCCTCCCAAAGTGCTGGGATTACAGGCTTGAGCCACCGCGCCCGGCCTCCTTTCACTTCTTTCTTCATATTAGAGGGTTCTTCTTAAAATCCAACCTGATCATTAACCTGTTTCTTTAAAAACCTGTCATTGGCTCCAAAACTTTCCCTGCGCCTGTCTCAACCCTGCCTTCTGCAGCCTGTCTGAGCCCTGAGCCCTCTCGCTCTTTGAGCCCCAGATGCTTGCCCTCCTCTGGAACTTGCTATGTACTCTCCCGCTTCAAGGTCTTTATGAACATTGTTGCCTCTGTCTAGAATGTTCTTTCCCCTCCAGCTAGTGAACTCTGAACTCTTCAGTTCAAGGGATGCTTACACTGAGCTCATCCTTCAGGTTTCAGTTCAAGCATCACTTTTTAGGGGACATGTTCTTGGGCCTCCCTCAGTAGCTTGAATCTCCCCCTGCATGTTCTTCAGGCATTGTCCCCTGACCTTTACAACATGTGATGTAGTGATAGTTTCACATTTATGCGACTATTCAACTTTTCCATAGCAGGGACCCTGTCTCTCTCCCTGCTGCCACATTTGTATTCCCAGAGGGAAGTACATAAGTAATGCTCAGTAAACACTGTCAAATGAATGAGTGGAAGAAGGGTCACTGTGAGGTGTCAGCTGTGCTGTAGAGAGTTGAGGGCAGAGTGTGTGTCCACACATGGGGCACTGGAGATGAACAAGGTCCCCTGAGATGAAGGAAAGGTGCCATGTGGGGATGAGAGTCAGGCTGCTATGCAGATGTGGGGACCCCATGTTTTCTTCACTTTTTTCTCTGCTCCCTTTTCTCAACAGTTTTGACCGCACCCTGGGGGGCCTGGAGATGGAGCTCCGGCTTCGAGAACACCTGGCTGGGCTTTTCAATGAGCAGCGCAAGGGTCAGAGAGCAAAGGATGTGCGGGAGAACCCACGCGCCATGGCCAAGCTGTTGCGTGAGGCTAATCGGCTCAAAACCGTCCTCAGTGCCAATGCTGACCACATGGCACAGGTGCCCACAAGTGGCTGGTTGAGGCTATATTTGTCCCACGTAGAGGGTGGGGGACCCTGCCACTGAACTAGACTGCTCGTTCCTGGCATGGCCCATGCTCCACCCTCCACCATCCTCCCCAAAGACCTATTCTTTTTGTTTCTGTCCTACTCACCAAGAGAGTGGGACCTGGGCAAGAACTCCCTGACAGTCCCCATCCTTCCCCAGATTGAAGGCCTGATGGATGATGTGGACTTCAAGGCAAAAGTGACTCGTGTGGAATTTGAGGAGTTGTGTGCAGACTTGTTTGAGCGGGTGCCTGGGCCTGTACAGCAGGCCCTCCAGAGTGCCGAAATGAGTCTGGTGAGCGAGTAGGGGAAGGTGGGAATGCCCCGTAGGAAAGGGCATAGGAAACCCATGGGACGTCAAGAGATGAGTCAGTGCTGCAGAAGAGCACTAAGTGCCTGCTATTCCACCTCTCATTCTTACCCACTGCAGGATGAGATTGAGCAGGTGATCCTGGTGGGCGGGGCCACTCGGGTCCCCAAAGTTCAGGAGGTGCTGCTGAAGGCCGTGGGCAAGTGAGTGTGGGGGCTAGAGCGCTGGGCTGACTTCTGCCTGGGGCACAGCTTTGGGCTGAGCAGCTGGAGGGCTGAGGGGAGGGAAGTCCCAGTTGCATGCTCCAGGGTAGGCCGTTCTGAGGCTTGGGATTTTCCCAGGGAGGAGCTGGGGAAGAACATCAATGCAGATGAAGCAGCTGCCATGGGGGCAGTGTACCAGGCAGCTGCACTCAGCAAAGCCTTTAAAGTGAAGCCATTTGTCGTCCGAGATGCAGTGGTCTACCCCATCCTGGTGAGTGAGCCTGACTGAGCAGGTGACAAGCTCCCTTTACCTCTCCCAAGTGGGGCTTCCCCTTCTGTCTGCTCTGTCTCATCCCTTTGTCTTTCTGCTAAGAGGTATTCCCCACCCTACCCCCATCCTTACCCCAGAACCTACTTGGGTTCTCTAGTGTGCAACAGTATGCCTCTGTCTGCCTGCTGTGTAGGTGGAGTTCACGAGGGAGGTGGAGGAGGAGCCTGGGGTTCACAGCCTGAAGCACAATAAACGGGTACTTTTCTCTCGGATGGGCCCCTACCCTCAACGCAAAGTCATCACCTTTAACCGCTACAGCCATGATTTCAACTTCCACATCAACTATGGTGACCTGGGCTTCCTGGGGCCTGAAGATCTTCGGTGAGGGGCGGGGGTGCAGGATGGGAGCTCCAGGGACAGGGAGGCGTGGCTGCTGGACAATGAGGACTGAGGGTGAGGGAGGATGTGGGCCTGCAGGGCTGAAACAGGGCAGCTATGAGCAACTTCTCTGGAGAATGCATCCATCCTCCTGAGTGTGCCCTTGGGGAGTGCCCCTGACACCTCATGCCAGGAGGCCATGTTGTCTAGAGGGGGAGATGGGCTGGAATGGGTCCCCCTGAACTCCCCTTTCCTCCCCAACCAGGGTATTTGGCTCCCAGAATCTGACCACAGTGAAGCTAAAAGGGGTGGGTGACAGCTTCAAGAAGTATCCTGACTACGAGTCCAAGGGCATCAAGGCTCACTTCAACCTGGATGAGAGTGGCGTGCTCAGTCTAGATAGGGTGAGAGCTAAAGGAGACCTTGGGTGCAGGGCAGGGGCTCAGGCCCTGCCAGCCATTTCCAAAGCGGGTTCCACATGGCATTAGGATATGGTAACCAAAAGTTTAGGAATCAGAAAAATGTTGGCTCTAAACAGCTAAGCAGTGATCTGGTGCAGACCTCCTTATAGCCTATAAATGCTTATAGGCATTGTAAATTTCTTGGAACTATTGAATGGTTTGAATAATCCACTCTTTTTTTTTTTTTTTTTTTTTTTTTTTTGAGATGGGGTCTTGGCTCTGTCACTTAGGCTGGAATATAGTAGCATGGTCATAGCTCATTCCAGCCCTGAACACCTGGCTGGTTAAATGATCCATCTCAGTCTCCTGAGTAGGTGAGATGATATGCATGTGCCACCACATCCTGCTAAATTTTTTTGTACTTTTTATAGAGACAGGATCTCACAATGTTGCCTAGACTGGTCTCTAACTCCTGGGATCAAACGATCCTCCTGCCTCAGCCTCCCAAAGTACAGGGATTACAGGTGGGAGCCACTGTGCCTGGCCTCAGGAATCCACTTATCATTATTATTACTTTTTTTGAGACAGAGTCTGCTTGTCTAGGCTGGAGTACAGTGGCGCAGTCTTGCAACCTCCGCCTCCCGGGTTCAAGTGATTCTCGTGTCTCAGCCTTCTGAGTAGCTGGGATTACAGGCGCCCGCCACCACGCCTGGCTAATTTTTGTTATTTGGAGTAGAGATGGGGTTTCACCATGTTGGCCAGTCTGGTCTCAAAACCCTGACCTCAAGTGATCCACCTGCCTTGGCCTCCCAAACTGTTGAGATTACAAGCATAAGCCACTGTACTTGGGCAGGAATCCGTTTTTGAAGAACAAATCTGGGAATATGGATGTAATGGCTCATACAGTTACTGAGTGGAGAAGTAGGGGGCTCTTTGGGGAAAGAGGAGCTGGGACCCTATTCGTGGAGGCCTCCTAATCAAGAGATGGGCAACCAACTCCAAGTCCTTAGAAAAGGCAGCTGAGAGACTAGGCCTGCAATGGCGTGGAGTGTGCATAAGCAGACACCCACTTTGGCAGGATGTTTGTGGAAAAAAGGTGGATTAGCCTGTGTGTTTCTTGATTTTGAACGTGTTTTCAGGTGGAGTCTGTATTTGAGACACTAGTGGAGGACAGCCCAGAAGAGGAATCTACTCTCACCAGTAAGATGGGCATGCATGTGTGTACAGGAGAGAATGTGTGAGGGTTCGGGAGGTGGACAGGGCATGGCCCTTGGGTTAGAAGGTGGAGTCACTGCTGTGGTCTCCTTTTGAGTCTTTGGGTTTTCCTCCCCCTAGAACTTGGCAACACCATTTCCAGCCTGTTTGGAGGCGGTACCACACCAGATGCCAAGGAGAACGGTACTGATACTGTCCAGGTGAGTTCAGGATGGAGCCAGGGGAGCATGGAGGACAGTGGGGGATGCAGGTGGTAGCAGCAGAGGAAGGGGGTGAGGGTAGGCCACACCTGCCCCTGTTATGTTAACCATTCACTCCCCAGGATCTTCTAGGCTCTCAACTGTTTCTTGACCGGTGCTCCCAAGGCCCATTCCCCTTGTTCCAGATTCTCTTCCTTTGTCCAGCTAAATTGTCACAGTCCAAGCAGGCCATTAACCATTTGCATATAGCGGTCACCTGTATGGAACCCCCATGGGGTCAGCGGTGCTCAGCCAGGCCTGCCTGGAGGCTCTGCTCCTGATCGTTCCGTGGGGCGCCTGCGGTGTTTCCCAGGAGGAAGAGGAGAGCCCTGCAGAGGGGAGCAAGGATGAGCCTGGGGAGCAGGTGGAGCTCAAGGAGGAAACTGAGGCCCCGGTGGAGGATGGCTCTCAGCCCCTGCCCCCTGAACCTAAGGGAGATGCAGCCCCTGAGGGAGAAAAGGCCACAGAAAAAGAAAATGAGGACAAGTCTGAGGCCCAGGTGAGCTGTGGTGGAGGAAGGCCAGTGTGGATCCAGAGACTAAGGGAGTGGGCAACTGCCTTGTATCTGACCCCATGGAGAATGTAGGAGGGCAGAGGCTTTTCCTGACACGCCTGACTCTTCCCACCCAGAAGCCAAGTGAGAAGGCAGAGGCAGGGCCTGAGGGCGTCGCTCCAGCCCCAGAGGGAGAGAAGAAACAGAAGCCCGCCAGGAAGCAGCGAATGGTTGAGGAGATTGGGGTGGAGCTGGTCGTTCTGGACCTGCCTGACTTGCCAGAGGATAAGCTGGCTCAGTCGGTGCAGAAGTAAGTGAGGACAGATGGTGTGTACATGTGTGGGCAGGGTGGGCAGGGTGTGGGATGGCGCCCTGGGAGGGAGGGCTGTCTGACCCAGAGTCTCAAGTTCTCACTCGCTCTCTCCCTCATCCCTTCCCCTCCTTCGTCCCATAGACTTCAGGACTTGACACTCCGAGACCTGGAGAAGCAGGAACGGGAAAAAGCTGCCAACAGCTTGGAAGCGTTCATCTTTGAGACCCAGGTCAGTGGGCAGGAGGCAGCAGCCCCTGCAGGCTTACGCCTGGCTCTGCGGGCCTTGCCCCTGGGCTTGCGGGTGCATGTGTTTGCATGTCCCCCACCCAGGACAAGCTGTACCAGTCCGAGTACCAGGAAGTGTCCACAGAGGAGCAGCGTGAGGAGATCTCTGGGAAGCTCAGCGCTGCATCCACCTGGCTGGAGGATGAGGGTGTTGGAGCCACCACAGTGGTGAGGGGCCTCTCAGGACATGGCAGGTGGAATGGGAGCTCTCCTTCCTCTCCCAGGGTCAGAGAGAGAGAGAAGAGCCGGGGCTTGAGCCCATAAAGAAAGACAGGGGGCTGACTCCAGGCTCTGCTGTCGTCCCTCCACCCCTCTGCCCAATCCCACATCCATCAGATGTTGAAGGAGAAGCTGGCTGAGCTGAGGAAGCTGTGCCAAGGGCTGTTTTTTCGGGTAGAGGAGCGCAAGAAGTGGCCCGAACGGCTGTCTGCCCTCGATAATCTCCTCAACCATTCCAGCATGTTCCTCAAGTAAGCAGCCCCTGAACCCTGTATGCAGTCCTGCCAGGCCACTGGTTCTCATTCCTCCCAGCTTCCCACTCCCCACACCCCAGACTCCTCTCCGTCTGAGGTTAATGGTCTCCTTTCTGCCTTCCAGGGGGGCCAGGCTCATCCCAGAGATGGACCAGATCTTCACTGAGGTGGAGATGACAACATTAGAGAAAGTCATCAATGAGACCTGGGTAATCACTTCATAAATACTTAACCAGATACTTAGCTGCCATCCTAGGTACTGTGGGAGAGGCGGAGAGAGGAAGCCACAGCAACCCCTGCCTCCTGGCTTAGCATCTAATCTGAAGACAAAAGATGTTTGTATTTGAGCCCACATCTGATTAGTCCCAAGCAAGAGCCATGGCCATAAGAGTCATCAGACTGGAGGAGCAAAATGCCCATTCCATGAGGATAGAAAAAGCTGCTTTGAGGGGCTGGGATTTGACCTAGGTCAGAACATGGTCCAGGGTTTGGCTAGGTGAGACTGATGTGGCATGTGAAGTAGAAACTGTTTTGGATGTGTGGGGACTCTTGAGCCACAGCTCAGAAGTGGAGAGTCAAGAAAGGAGTATTCAGCCGAGCACAGTGGCTCATGCCTGTAATCCCAGCACTTTGGGAGGCTGAGGCAGGTGAATCATGAGGTCAAGAGATCGAGACCATCCTGGTCAACATGGTGAAACCCCATCTCTACTAAAAATACAGAAATTAGCTGGGCGTGGTGGGGTGTGCCTATAGTCCTAGCTACTCGGGAGACTGAGGCAGGAGAATTGTTTGAACCCAGGAGGCAGAAGTTGCAGTGAGTTGAGATCGTGCCACTGCACTCCAGCCTGGCAACAGAGCGAGACTCTGTCTCAAAAAATAAAAATAAAAAAGGAATATTCAAGGGGTTTGTTCAGTTGCAGTCACTCCAGAGTAGTAGGATGTAAGCCAGAAACATGCAGGTTGGGACTTCGTTGTGGAGAACCTTTATAATACCCTTCTGAGGACTCTGTTAGCCTCATGGGACTGAGGCCAGGGGTGGCAGTGATTTGCAGTCTGAGGGAAGAGGCTGGTTGAGGGTGTGATTCCATCTGGGACAGAGATGTCTGCTCTCTCCATGGCTAGCTCGGAGCCTCTCCTGGTCTCACCCACAGGCCTGGAAGAATGCAACTCTGGCCGAGCAGGCCAAGCTGCCCGCCACAGAGAAGCCCGTGTTGCTCTCAAAAGACATTGAGGCCAAAATGATGGCCCTGGACCGAGAGGTGCAGTATCTGCTCAATAAGGCCAAGTTTACCAAGCCCCGGCCCCGGCCCAAAGACAAGAATGGGACCCGGGCAGAGCCACCCCTCAATGCCAGTGCCAGTGACCAGGGGGAGAAGGTCATCCTTCCAGCAGGTGAGGACAGGGTACCTGGCTGCATGTTCTGCTGGACAGGGAGATGGCCTCCTTTCCCTCCTGAGGCTGTGTCTTACCCCTGGTTTCCTTCCAGGCCAGACTGAAGATGCAGAGCCCATTTCAGAACCGGAGAAAGTAGAGACTGGTGAGTTGGAGCAACCATGGTTGAGCACGTGGATGTTGCATTAGCCCAGGGCTAGGCAAACTGGCAGGCACAGCCTGTTTCTAGACAGCCCATGAGCTTGAATGGCCTTTGCGTTTTTAAAGGGTTGTTTAAAAAAAAAAAAAAGGCGGCCGGGCGCGGTGGCTCAAGCCTGTAATCCCAGCACTTTGGGAGGCTGAGACGGGCGGATCATGAGGTCAGGAGATCGAGACCATCCTGGCTAACACGGTGAAACCCCGTCTCTACTAAAAAATACAAAAAACTAGCCGGGCGAGGTGGCGGGCGCCTGTAGTCCCAGCTACTCGGGAGGCTGAGGCAGGAGAATGGCGTGAACCCGGGAGGCGGAGCTTGCAGTGAGCCGAGATCCGGCCACTGCACTCCAGCCTGGGCGGCAGAGCGAGACTCCGTCTCAAAAAAAAAAAAAAAAGGCTGGGCGCGGTGGCTCACACCTGTAATCCCAGCTCTTTGAGAGGCTGAGGCGGGTGGATCACCTGAGGTCAGGAGTTCGAGACCATCCTGGCCAACATGGTGAAACCCCATCTCCACTAAAAAATGCCAAAAAAATGAGTCAGGCATGGTGGCGCACACCTTTAATCCCAGCTACTCAGGAGGCTGAGGCAGGAGAATCCCTTCAACCTGGGAGGCGGAGATTGCAGTAAACTGAGATGGCGCCACTGCACTCTGCACTCCAGCCTGGGCAATAGAGACTCCGTCTCAAAAAAAAAAAAAAAGAGTAGGCAAAGAGACCAAATGTGGTTCATGTATCCTAAAATATTTACTAGGTGGCTCTTCATGGAAAAACTGGCCCAGCCTTCCCTTAGCCTCTTCTTCCCTTTTGAGGAGACTAACCTGTTCCTTTCCAAAGCAGGATCGGAGCCAGGAGACACTGAGCCTTTGGAGTTAGGAGGTCCTGGAGCAGGTGAGGGTGGAGCTGGGGCTACAGTGGGAAGCCTGGTGGGGTCTCAGGAAATCCTCTGCAAAGAACTGGGGTTGGTTCCTCTGTTTCACCTGCCGTGATTCCTTTGCTCCCCCAAACTCCCAACAGAACCTGAACAGAAAGAACAATCGACAGGACAGAAGCGGCCTTTGAAGAACGACGAACTATAACGCCCACCTCTGTTTTTCCCATTCATCTCCACCCCCTTCCCCCACTACTTCTATTTATTAAACATCAAGGGTGGGGGGAGGGGTAGGTCCTGCCCTCGGCTGGAGTTCCTTTCTCACCTGTGATTGGAGGTGTGGAGAAGGGGAAGGGAGAGACAGCTCACTGGTTCCTTCTGCAGTACCTCTGTGGTTAAAAATGGAACCTGTTCTCTTCCCCAGCCCCACTCCCTGTTCCCTACCCATATAGGCCCTAAATTTGGGAAAAATCACTATTATGTCTTAATTTGCCTGTGGGTAGGGAGAGAATGGCTGCCAGTGGTTGATGGGTCCTGGTGATGGGAAGGGTATCTGGGGTTGCTGGGGAGTTTCCACTCTTCTCTGGTGATCCTTCCTTCCCTCCCTTCCTCTCCCACCATGCGATCAGCATTCTTTCAGGCCAGTGTCTTCAGAGCCTCGGTTACCAGGTTTGGTTTCCGAGTGCCTATCTGTACTCTTTCCTCCCTCTGCGGGCTTCTCTTTCCCTGAGCCTCCCTCCCCCATTCCCATCCAGCTTCTTTCCCCCTGGGTTTCCTTGGCTTCCTGCTGCAAATTGGGCAGTTCTCTGCCCCTTGCCTAAAAACCTGTACCTCTGGATTTGGTGGAAGTAAATCTGGAAGGATTCTCACTCGTATTTCCGACCCCTAGTGGCCAGAGGAGGGAGGGACACAGTGAAGAAGGGAGTCCACCACCTCTCCAAAGAGGAAAGCCACATAGAGTGGTTGGCATGGGGTGCCCACATCCTGCAAGCTCTGTCATAATCTGCATCTTTCCAGCAGCCTGGTACCCCAGGTTCCTGTAACTCCCTGCCTCCTCCTCTCTTCTGCTGTTCTGCTCCTCCCAGACAGAGTCTTTCCCTCACCCCCGACCCCTGGGCTGACCAAATGTGCTTTCTACTGTGAGCCCCTATCCCAAGGTCCTGGGGAAAGGAGAGACCATGGCGTGAATGTAGAGATGCCACCTCCCTCTCTCCGAGGCAGGCCTGTGGATGAAGGAGGGTCAGGGCTGGCCTTCCTCTGTGCATCGCTCTGCTAGGATGGGGACCCCTGACCCACCATGCCTATGCCTAGGGAGCCCGTCTCCAGTATTCCGTCTGTAGCAGAAGCTAGGGCTGTCACCCCAGGTCCACGACAAGAATGAACCTGGCTGTGTCAGTCATTTTGTCTTTTCCTTTTTTTTTTTTTTTTTTTTTTTTTTGCCACATTGGCAGAGATGGGGCCTAAGGGTCCCACCCCTCACCCCACCCCCACCTCTTCTGTATGTTTGAATTATTTCAGTAGCAGTTGATGCTGGTTGGACAGGTTTGAGTCAAGTTGTACTTTGCTCCATTGTTAATTGAGAAACTATTTCAATAAAATATTCTTTTCTACAGTTTTTGTGCTGTGAGTTTTTAAAAATAGAAAAATTTGCCGGGCGCGGTGGCTCACGCCTGTAATCCCAGCACTTTGGGAGGCCGAGGCGGGCGGATCACAAGGTCAGGAGATCGAGACCATGGTGAAACCCCGTCTCTACTAAAAATACAAAAAAATTAGCCGGGCGCAGTGGCGGGCACCTGTAGTCCCAGCTACTCGGGAGGCTGAGGCAGGAGAATGGCGTGAACCCGGGAGGCGGAGCTTGCAGTGAGCTGAGATTGCGCCACTGCACTCCAGCCTGGGCGACAGAGCGAGACTCCGTCTCAAAAAAAAAAAATAAAAATAGAAAAATTTTTAAATAGAAACTTTGGGCCAGGCATGGTGGCTCATACCTGTTCATGTTAACATTTTGGGAGGCCAAGACGGGAGGATCGCTTGAGGCCAGACCAGCCTGGGCAACAGCGAGACCCTGTCTCAAAAAAAAAAAAAAAAATCTGAGTGTGGGGATGTGCGCCTGTAGACCAAGCTACTTCGGAGACTGAGGCTGGAGGGTGGGTCCCCCGGGCCCAGGACTTTGAGGCTTCAGTGAGCTATGATCGTGTCACTGCACTCCAGCATGTGTGACAGTGAAAACCTCAAAAATGTTTGAATAATTATCAAAATGTTATTAACACTTTGGACTTAGTTGAGATTTGTATATGTATTTTTTTCATGGGAACAAAATACTGGTTTTATTTTACTGCTAACATTATTTGGACTCCTATATCCCAGGCATTTTTAGGTAACTTTTTTTTTTTTTTTGAGACTGAGTCCTGCTCTGTTGCCCAGGCTGGAGTGTAATAGTGCGATCCAGGCTCACAGCAACCTCCGCCTCCCAGATTCAAGTGATTCTACTGCCTCAGCCTCCCGAGTAGCTGGGATTACTGGCACCTGCCACCATGCCCAGCTAATTTTTTTTGTATTTTAGTAGAGACGGGATTTTGCCATGTTGGACAAGCTGGTCTGGAACTGACCTCAAGCGATCCACCTGCCTTGGGCTCCCAAAGTGCTGGGGTTACAGACGTGAGCCACTAGGCCCAGCTGGTAACATTAATTTTTAAAATAGCAACCTCATGGTACAAACAAGGTACCAGCTCATAGAGATTTAGTAAGTAATTGGTCCAAGGAATGAATCAATGTTGAGTGCTTCAGCTAGATTTGAGCTTAATTCGGACCCATTCACCCTTGTTCTTTCTACTTAGCCAAGGGAATGTGTTGGTAGAGATTCACCATTTGTAGCACAGTTTCAGTTGTTCATCAGTTTGGGATGGAGCATACCTAACCCAAATTTTCTATTACCAAGGAAGGATCCCTTTTGTCTTTAATCATGTACATATCTAAGCAGTTGTATACAGTATACAGGGTGGTGTTCTGTCACCCAGGCTGGAGTGCAATGGTGCTGTCTTGGCTCACTGCATCCGCGACCTCCCAGGCTCAAGCAATCCTCCCACTCAACCCTGTAGCAGAGACTACCTGGCTAATTTCTGTATTTTCTGGTGGAGATGGGGTTTCACCATGTTGCCCAGGCTGGTCTTGAACTCCTGGGCTCAAGTGATCTGCTTGCCTTGGCCTCCCAAAGTGCTGGGATTACAGGCATGAGCCACTGAGCCTAGCCCCGTTGTATTTACATTTAATAACCATGAAGGCCCAGCCAGGTGTGGTAGCTCACGCCTGTAATCCCAGCATTTTGGGAGGCCAAGGCAGGCGGATCACGAGGTCAGGAGATCGAGACCATCCTGGCTAACACGGTAAAACTCCGTCTCTACTAAAAATACAAAAAGTCAGCCGGGCGTGGTGGCACCCGCCTGTAGTCCCAGCTGCTCGGGAGGCTGAGGCATGAGAATCAAATGAACTCGGGAGGCTGAGGTTGCAGTGAACCGAGATCGTGCCACTGTACTTCAGCCTGGGTGACAGAGACTCATCTCAAAAAAAATAACAATTACCATGAAGGTTGTCTTTTTTCTTCTCTAAAAGTTGAACAAGTCACATAAGTTTTGAATGTGGAAGTTTTGTTTTGTTTTGTTTTTTGGATGGCATTTAGACAGTTTCAGATTCACAGCAGAAAGCAGAATTGAGCAGGAAGTACAGAGTTGCCATATACCTCCTGTCCCCACATATTGGATCTCCCCCAGAGTGCTACATTTGTTACAATCACTGAACTTACAGTTTATTATCTCCCAAAGTTCTGTATGACACCATAATGGTAGGTACATATACATTTGTCAAAACCTATGGAATGTGCAACACCAAGACAACTGAAACTGTAGACTTGGGGCAAATATGATGTGTCAATGTAGGTTCCTCAGATGTAACACCTGTAGACCTCTGGTGTGAAATGTTTATCATGGGGGAAGCTGTGAGTGTATGGAGGAAGGGAATATACAGGAACTCTGTAGTTTCCCCTCAAGTTTGTTGTGAACCTAAAAGTGCTCTTTTAAAAAAAGGCGGGGCTAAGTGCAGTGATTCATGACTGTAATACCAGCATTTGGGGAGGCAGGAGTGGGAGGATCACTTGAGGCCAGGAGTTTGAGACCAGCCTGGACAACATAGCTAGACCTCATCTCTACAAAAAATAGTAGTCCTAGCTACTCAGGAGGCTGAGGCAGGAGGATCACTTGAGACTAGGAGCTCAAAGCTGCAGTAAACTATGATCGTACCACTGCACTGCAGCCTGGGAGGCAGAGACCCTGACTCTTAAAGAAAAAAAAAAAAAAAGGCCCAGCACAGTGGCTCACGCCTGTAATCCCAACACTTTGGGAGGCCGAGGAGGGCTGATCACCTGTGGTCAAGAGTTCGAGACCAGCCTGCCTGGGCGACAAAAGCAAAACTCTGTCTCAAAAAAAAAGGGGGGAGCTGGGCGCGGTGGCTCAAGCCTGTAATCCCAGCACTTTGGGAGGCCAAGACGGGTGGATCATGAGGTCAGGAGATCGAGACCATCCTGGCTAACACAGTGAAACCCCTTCTCTACTAAAAAATACAAAAAATTAACCTGGTGAGGTGGCGGGCGCCTGTAGTCCCAGCTGCTTGGGAGGCTGAGGCAGGAGAATGGCATGAACCCGGGAGGCAGAGCTTGCAGTGAGCCGAGATCTGGCCACTGCACTCCAGCCTGGGCGAGAGAACGAGACTCCATCTCAAAACTAAATAAATAAATAATTAAAACATAGAAAAAAATAAAAAATACATTTCATTTCTTTTGAAACAGGGTCTTACTCTGTCACCGAGGCTATTTATTTATTTTATTTTATTATTTCTTTTTTTGAGCTCTCAAAAGGGTACCTGTAGTCCCAGCTACTCGGGAGGCTAAGGGAGGATAACGGCATGAACCCAGGAGGCAGAGCTTGCAGTGAGCCAAGATCACAACACTGCACTCCAGCCTGGGTGACAGAGTGAGACTCCATCTCAAAAAAAAAAAAAAAAAAAAAAATTAGCCGGGCATGGTGGTACGCGCCTGTAATCCCAGCTACTCAAAAGGCTGAGGCAAGAGAGTTGCTTGAACCTGGGAGGCTGAGGTTGCAGTGAGTCCAAATTGTGCCACCATACTCCAGCCTGGTGACAAAGTGAGACTCTGTCTCACAAAACAGAAACCCCCACAGCTAACAGCATACTCCATAGTAAAATATTGAAAACTTTCCCTCTAAGATCAGAAATAAGACAAGATTATTTTTAATCTTAAGAGCTAAAACTATAAAACTCTTAGAAGAAACTATATGGGAATTTGGATTTGGCAATTGATATGGGTCTGGAAATATGTCCCTTCCAAACCTCATGTTGAAAACTAGTCTCCAACGTTAGAGGTGGGGCCTGGTAGGAGGTATTTGGGTCATTGGAGTGAATCCCTCATGCATGGCTTAGCACCATCCACTTGTGATGTGTGAACTCTTGCTCTGAGTTCACACAAGATTCTGGTTGTTTAAAAGTGTGTGGCAAGCCTCCCCATCCCAACCTCTCACCACTTGCTTACTCCTGTTTTTGCCATGTGACAAGCCTATTCCCACTTCCCCTTTTGCCATGATTGAAGGCTCCCTAAGGCTTCGTCAGAAGTGGAGCAGATGCCAGCAACACGCTTCCTGCGAAGCCTGCAGAACCGTGAGCCAATTAAACCTCATTTTTTTTTTTTTTTGAGACGGAGTTTCGCTCTGTTTCCCAGGCTGGAGTGCACTGGCGCGATCTCAGCTCACTGTAGCCTCTGCCTCCCAGGTTCAAGCGATTCTCCTGCCTCGGCCTCCCACGTAATCGGGATTACAGGCGCACCCTACCACACTCGGCTAATTTTTGTATTTTTATTACAGACAGGGTTTCACCATGTTGGCCACGTTGATCTCGAGCTCCTGATCTCGTGATCTGCCCACCTCGGCCTCCCAAAGTGCTGAGATTACAGGCATGAGCCAGCATGCCAGGTCACAAACCTCATTTCTTTATAAATTACTTGGTCTCAGGTATTTGTGGATAGCAATGCAAGAATGGTTTAATATAATAATGATTTCATAAATATGACACTAAAAGTGTAACCTATTAGCATAGCATCAAAATGCATTTTGAAACATTTTTAAATTTTATTTTTAATCTTTTTCCTAGTATAATAAAATCCAGTTTTATAAAACTGTTTTTAGGCCGGGTGCAGTGGCTCACACCTGTAATCCCAGCACTTTGGGAGGCAGAGGTGGGCGGATCACGAGGTCAGGAGATCCCCACTCCAAAAAAAACCAAAACTGTTTTTAACGTTTCCTTCTTAATCTCAGAATATAGCCTTAAAACATCCTTGAAAACTCTTTGAGCCGGGCGTGGTGGCTCACGCCTATAATCCCAACACTTTGGGAAGCCGAGGCAGGCGGATCACAAGGTCAAGAGATCGAGACCATCCTGGCCAACATGGTGAAAACTTGTCTCTACTAAAAATACAATAAATTAGCTGGGTATGGTGGCGGGCGCCTGTAGTCCCAGCTACTCAGGAGGCTGAGGCAGGAGAATTGCTTGAACCTGGGCGGCAGAGGCTGCAGTGAGCCAAGTGCTACTGCACTCCAGCCTGGAGACAGAGCGAAACTCCATCTCAAAAAAAGAAAAGAAAACTCTTTGAGCCGGGCGCGGTGGCTCACGCCTGTAATCCCAGCACTTTGTGAGTCCAAGGCCGGCAGATCACAAGGTCAGGAGATCAAGACCATCCTAGCTAACATGGTGAAACCTCATCTCTACTAAAAATAAAAAAAAATTAGCCGGGCGTGGTGACACACGCCTGTAGTTTCAGCTACATGGGAGGCTGAGGCAGGAGAATTGCTTGAACCTGGGATGCAGAGGTTGCAATGAGCCAAGATGGCACCACTGCACTCCAGCCTGGGCGGCAGAGCGAGACTCTGAGACTCAGTCTCAAAAAACAAACAAACAAACAAACAGTTTGTTTCCCTCCCCACCAGGCACTCCCATGCACAACACTCACTTCTCTAATTATGTGCTTGCTCAGAAAATCCAGTGGCTACTTTTTTTTTTTTTTTTTGAGGTGGAATCTCGCTCTGTTACCCAGGCTGGAGTGCAGTGGCACGATCTTGGCTCACTGCAACCACCACCTTCCAGGTTCAAGCGATTCTCCTACATCAGCCTCCCAAGTATCTGGGATTACAGGTGCTTGCCACCACGCCTGGCTAATTTTTTTGTATTTTTAGTAGAGATAGGGTTTTGCCATGTTGGCCAGGCTGGTCTCAAACTCCTGACCTTAGGTGATCCGCCCGCCTCGGCCTCCCAAAGTGCTGGAATTACAGGCATGAGCCACCATGCCTGGCATTTTTTTTTTTTTTTTTTTAGTAACAAGGTCTTACTCTGTCACCCAGGCTAGAGTCCAGTAATGTGATCATCACTACAGCCTCAACTTCTTGGGCTCAAGCAATTCTCCCACTTGAGCCTCCAAAGTAGCTGGGACCACAGGTGTGTGCCACCATTTTAATTTTTAGTAGAGACAAGGTTTCTCTATGCTTCCCAAGCTGGTCTCAAACTCCTGAGCTCAAGCAATCCTTCCGCCTCTGCCTCCCAGTGTTGGGATTGCAAGCATGAGCCATCTTATTCGGACAGGGCCTAATTTTGAAACAAGCCAGGAATAAAGACTCAGCTACGGAATCCTCCTGTTTTGGGGGAGTCATGAACAATTAATCCAAAACCACCAGGTAGGAATCAAGATGATGCCAGCTGGGCTTTCAGACAAGAAATTACTCAAGAGAGCTATCAGAACAAGACACACAGACACCCTCCTGTACCACTCCCATGTTTCCCATACCAAGTTTTTCTTACAAAATCTCTTCACTGAGCCCAAAAAGCTGAAAGAGTCTTTTAAAGGCGTGAGTCTGGCCATATCCTAACTGTTAGCATTTGATTAATAAACCTGCTCTCTGTAGGCCAGGCGCAGTGGTTCACATCTGTAATCTCAGCACTTTGGGAGGCTGAAGTGGGTGGATCACTTGAGGCCAGGAGTTTGAGACTAGCCTGGCCAACATGGTGAAACCCTGTCCATACTAAAAATGCAAAAATTGGCTGGGCGCAGTGACTCATGCCTGTAATTCCAGCACTTTGGGAGGCCGAGGCAGGCGGATTACCTGAGGTCAGGAGTTCGAGACCAGCCTGGGCAACATGGTGAAGCCCCCCCCCCCATCTCAATTAAAAATACAAAAATTAGTTGGGCGTGGTGGCACACGCCTGTAATCCCAGCTACTTGGGAGGCTGAGGCAGGAGAATCACTTGAACCCAGGAGGTGGAGGTTGCAGTGAGCCAAGATCACACCACCATACTCCAGCCTGGCAACAGAGTGAGACTCTGTCTCAAAAAAAAGAAAGAAAGAAAGAAAGAAAATAAAAGATAAAAGAAAAGAAAAAAGAAAACTAGTGTTGATGAGGCTGTAGAGGAATTAAAACTCTCACATGGCTGGGTGTAGTGGCTCACGCCTATAATCCCAGCACTATGGGAGGCTGAGGTGAGAGGATCACTTGAGCCCAAGTGCTCGAGACCAGTCTGGGCAACATAGTGAGACCCCTATCTCTACAAAAAATAAAAATTAAAAATTAGCCAAGCATGACAGCTGAGATTATTCTGGTGGTTACTCTTTAATTATTAAGACTTATTCTTATGTTTATTTTTTCTGTCAATTCCTTAAGCTTTCAAAATTGATATTATCCCCCTTTACCAAATAAATTCCTTAGTATTAATTTATCAAGTTACCTCTCCCATATTGATACCATCTCTAATTTTCTTCCTTTGTTTTTTTTTTTTGAGATGGAGTCTTGCTCTGTTGCTCAGGCTGGAGTGCAGTGGTGCGATCTCAGCTCACTGCAACCTCCACCACCAGAGTTCAAGCGATTCTCTTGCCTCAGCCTCCAGAGTAGCTAGGCTAACAGGCGCATACTACCATGCCCAGCTAATTTTTGTATTTTTAGTAGAGACAGGGTTTCACCATGTTGACCAAAATGTTCTCAGTCTCCTGACTTTGTGATCTGCCTGCCTCAGCCTCCCAAAGTTTTGGGATTACAGGCGTGAGCCACCGTGCCCGGCCTATATATATATATATATATATATCTTTTTTTTTTTTTTTTTGAGATGGAGTTTTACTCTTGTTGCCCAGGCTGGAGTGCAATGGCACGATCTCAGTTCACTGCAAACTCCGCCTTCTGGGTTCAAGCGATTCTCCTGCCTCAGCCTCCCGGGTAGCTGGGATTACAGGCATGCACCACCATGCTCAGCTAATTTTGTATTTTTTTCAGTAGAGACGGGGTTTCACCATGTTGGCCAGGCTAGTCTCGAACTCCTGACCTCAGGTGATCTGCCCACCTTGGCCTCCAAAAGTGCTAGGATTACAGCATGAGCCTCTGCACTCAGCCTTTTGTTTGTTTTTTTAAACAGAGTCTTGCTCTGTAGCCTGGGCGCAGCGCAAAGTCTCAAAGATGGCTCACTGCAGCCTCAAACTCCTGAGCTCAAGTGATCCTCCTGCCCCAGCCTTCCAAGTATCTGGTGATACAGAGCTGGCAAGTCTCAAAACTGGGGCTTAGCCCAGAAGGGATCTTGGCTTCTCCCAGGAAAGAATCAAGGGCAATATGGTGGTAAAAGAAAGCAATTTCAACTTCATCGAAGCAGCAGAGTACAGCAGCAATAGCAAGGTGCTACTCCTTGCAGAGCAAGGTTAACCCACACGCAGTGTGCCCAGAGTAGCAGCCTATGGGCTGTTGGCAGCTGTATTTCTACCCACTTCATGTGTCTGTGTGTGTGTGTTTTTAAGTATATATCCACTTTTAATTACTTGCAAATTAAGGGTGGGTTATTTAGAGCTTTCTAGAAAAGGGGCAGGAAGTGTATGAAACCACATATAGTAACTTTCAAGTCGTTGCCATGGCGTGTTGCCATGGAATTTGTACACTGTCATGGCGCTGGTGGGAGTGTCTTTATGTTAATGAGCAGTGAGGGCAACTAGAGGTCACTTTTGTCACCATCTGCTGATTTTGGTGGGCTTCTTCACTGTACCTTGTTTCTATCAGATCCTGCTCCAGCCAGCAGGGTCCTGGCCAGGGTCATGACTAGGGTTGGGAAAACAAGTCCTGCTGATTCCTACCTCCCTGGAACTACAGGCACATGCCACCACAGCCATTCAGTTTTTAAATTTTTTATCTATAAGAGATCATGTTTTGTTGCCCAGACTGGTCTCTAACTCCTGGCCTCAATCACAATTATTTTAAAATCTATTCAGCTCTAAGGCCGGGCACAGTGGCTCACGCCTGTAATCCCAGCACTTAGGGAGGCAGAAGCTGGCAGATCACTAGAGGCCAGCAGTTCAAGACCAGCCTGGTCAACATGGAAAAACCCTGTCTGTACTAGAAATACAAAAATGATCTGGGCGCTGTGGTGCACGCCTATAGTCCCAGCTACTTGGGACTCCTGCTGAGGCAGGAGAATCCCTTGAACTTGGGAGGCAGAATTTGCAGTGAGCCCAGATTGCACTACTGTACTCCAGCCTTGGTGACAGAGTGAGACTGTCAAAAAAAAAAAAAAAAAGATAATTTGAGGTTTTGGATTATGTTATCTTCCTTCAGAAAGAAATTACTTTTGCTGGCCAGGCGTGGTGGCTCACGCCTGTAATCCCAGCAGTTTGGGAGGCCAAGGCGGGTGGATTACCTGAGGTCAGGAATTCAAGACCAGCCTGACAAACTTGGTGAAACCCCATCTCTACTAAAAATACAAAAATTAGCCAGGCGTGGTGGCTCGTACCTGTAATCCTAGCTACTCAGGAGGCTGAGGCAGGAGAATCTCTTGAATCTGGGAGGTGGATGTTGTGAGCCGAGATTGCACCACTACTCCAGCCTGGGCAACAGAGTAAAACTCAGTCAAGAAAGAAAGAAAGAAAAAGAAAAGAAAGAAAGAAAGAAAGAAAGAGAGAGAGAGAGAGAGAGAGAGAGAGAGAGAGAGAAGAAAGAAAGAAAGAGAAAGAAAGAAAGAAAGGGAGAGAGAGAAAGGAGAGAAAGGAAAGAAAAGAAAGAAAGAAGGGAGGGAGTGAGGGGAAAGTGGCTGGGCGTGGTTCACGCCTGTAATCCCAGCACTTTGGGAGGCCAAAGTGGGCGGATCACAAGGTCAGGAGATCGAGACTGAGTCTTGCCCTGTCACCCAGGCTGGAGTGCAATGGCACCATCTTGGCTTACTGCAACCTCTGCCTTTCGGGTTCCAGCAATTCTCCTCCCTCAGCCTCCTGAATAGCTATGATTACAGGTGCATGCCACCACGCCTGGCTAATTTTTGTGTTTTTAGTAGACAGGGTTTCACCATGTTGGCCAGGCTGGTCTTGAACTCCTGACCTCATGATCTACCCACCTCGGCCTCCCAAAATGCTGGGATTATAAGTGTGAGCCACCGCACCCGGCCAGGAGTGTCATTTTTTTTTTAATTTTAAAAAAATTTTATTTTGAGACACTGTCTTGCTTTCACCCAAGCTAGAGTACAGTGGTGCGATCGTACTTACTTCAGCCTTGACCTTCCTGCCTCAAGCAATCCTCCCACCTCAGTCTCCCAATTAGCTGGGACCACAGGTACAAGCCACCACACCTGGCTAATTTTTAATTTTATTTATTTATTTACTTATTATTTTGAGATAGAGTCTTGCTCTGGGCCCACGCTGCAGTGCAGTGGTGCGATCTCAGCTCACTGCAACCTCTGCCTCCCAGGTTCATTCAATTCTACTGCCTCAGCCTCAGGAGTAGCTGGGATTAAAGGCACGTGCCACCACGACCAGCTAATTTTTGCATTTTTAGTAGAGACTGGGTTTCACCATGTTGGCCAGGCTGATCTCGAACTCCTGACCTCAGGTGATCCGCCCACCTCAGCCTTCCAAAGTGCTGGAATTACAGGCATGAGTCACTGCGCCTGGCCCTGGCTAATTTTTAAAATTTTTGTAGAGATGGGGGGGGGTCTCCCTATGTTGCCCAGGCTGGTCTTGAACTGCTGGACTTAATCAGCCCTCTTACCTCAGCCTCCCAAAGTGGTTGAATTATAGCATGAGCCACTGTACCTGTGCAGGATGTCCCTTTTATCATAGTTAAAATCATACATGCAATAAAAGTTTTTTTTGAAACAAGGTCTTTGTTGTAGCCTAGGCTGGAGTGCAGTGTTGCAATCATAGCTCACTGAGGCCTTGAACTCCTAGGCTCAAGTGCTCTTCCCGTCTAACCCCTTAATTCCCGTCTAAGGACTAGATGCACATGCCACCACACCTGGCTAATTTCTAAATTTTTTGTAGCAATGGGGTCTCACTACGTTGCCCAGACTGTTTTCAAACTCCTGACCTCAAACCATCCTTCCAAAGTGTTGGGATTGTAAGCATAAGCCACTGGGCCCAACCTCAGATGATATTTAAAATACTGTTGTCCATTCATTTCATTTTTTTTTTTTTTGAGACGGAGCCTCGCTGTATCGCCCAGGCTGGAGTGCAGTGGCGCGATCTCGGCTCACTGCAAGCTCCGCCTCCTGGGTTCACGCCATTCTCCTGCCTCAGCCTCCGAGTAGCTGGGACTACAGGCGCCCGCCACCACGCCCAGCTAGTTTTTTTTTTTGTATTTTTAGTACAGACGGGGTTTCACCATGTTAGCCAGGATGGTCTCGATCTCCTGACCTCATGATCCACCCGCCTCGGCCTCCCAAAGTGCTGGGATTACAGGCTTAAGCCACCGCGCCCGGCTTTGTCCATTCATTTCTATGGACTCTGAAAAAAAAATGACTTTGTCCAGTTTCCAACAAATTCTGTTGGGATATAGATTGGGATGGTTTTAAAATGCCAAACGAATTTTGAATGAATTGACATTTGGACAGTATCAAAGTCATAGCTTGTTTTTCAGGCAGGTAGCACAATTTACATTTGTTCAAATTACCTTTTATTATCCCTTAGTAAAGTCTTTGTGCTGTATTGGGATGTCATCTTCTCATTTCTTTTTTTCTTTTTTTTTGAGACGGAGTCTCACTCTGTTGCCCAGGCTGGAGTGCAATGGCACCATCTTGGCTCACTACAGCCTCTGCCTCCCAGGTTCAAGTGATTATCCTGCCTCAGCCTCCTAATTAGTTGGGATAACAGGCACACACCACCACGCCCAGCTAATTTTTGTATTTTTAGTAGAGACAGGGTTTCACCATGTTGGTCAGGCTGGTCTCGAACTCCTTATGATCCTCGAGCCTCAGCCTCCCAAAGTGCTGGGATTACAGGCGTAAGCCACCACGCCCAGCCTATCTTCTCATTTCTTAACATTCTTGGGAAATACGGTGAGCAAACTAGCATTTGAGTCCCTACTATCCTGATCATAAAGTGCTTTAAAATGTTTTTTCACTTAATTCCCACTGGCTGGGTGCAATGGATCATGCTTATAATCCCCGCATTTTGGGAGCCTGAGGCAGGTGGATCACCTCAATTCAGGAGTTTGAGACTAGCTTGCCCAGCATGGCGAAACCCCGTCTGTACTAAAAATACAAAAATTAGCCAGGTGTGTTTGCGGGCGCCTATAAGCCCAACTACTCAGAAGGCTGAGGCAGGAGAAGTGCTTGAACCCAGGTGGCCTGGTCCTGTAGTCTTAGCTACTTGGGAGGATCGCTTACGCTCAGGAGTTTGAGTTTACAGTGAGCTAAGATACCATCACACTCCAGCCTGGACAACAGAGCAAGCCTGTCTCAAAAAAGTAAATAAATAAATTTTTTTTTTTTTTTTTTTGAGACGGAGTCTGGCTCTGTCGCCCAGGCTGGAGTGCAGTGGCGCGATCTCAGCTCACTGCAAGCTCCGCCTCCCGGGTTCATGTCATTCTCCTGCCTCAGCCTCCGGAGTAGCTGGGACCACAGGTGCCCGCCACCTCGACCGGCTAGTTTTTTGTATTTTTTTAGTAGAGACGGGGTTTCACCGTGTTAGCCAGGATGGTCTCGATCTCCTGACCTAGTGATCCGCCCGTCTCAGCCTCCCAAAGTGCTGGGATTACAGGCTTGAGCCACAAAACCAAAAAAACAAAAAACAGGCCGGGCACGGTGGCTCATGCCTGTAATTCTAGCACTTTGGGAGGCCGAGGTGGGCGGATTACCTGAGGTCAGGAGTTCAAGACCAGCCTGGCCAACATGGAGAAACTCGTCTCTACTAAAAATACAAAAGTTAGCTGGGCGTGGTGACACACACTTGTAATCCCAACTACTCAGGAGGCTGAGGCAGGAGAATTGCTTGAGCCCAGGAGACAGAGGTTGCAGTGAGCTGAGATCGTGCCACTGCACTCCAGCCTGGCTGACAGAGCAAGACTCTGTCTCAAAAACAAACAAACACCATCAACTGGGCACAGCGGCTCATGCCTGTAATTCCAGGACATTGGGAGACCAAGGCGGGTGGATCCCTTGAATTCAGGATTTCGAGACCAGCCTGGCCAATATGGTGAAACTCTTGTCTCTACTAAAAACAGAAAAATTAGCCAGGTTAGCTGGGTGCAGTAGCTCATGACTATAATCCCAGCATTTTAGGAGGCCAAGGTGGGGGCAGATCACCTGAGGTCGGGAGTTCGAGACCAGCCTGACCAACATGGAGAACCCCAATCCTTAGTAAAAATACAAAATTAGCTGGGCGTGGTGGGGCATGCCTGTAATTCCAGCTACTTGGGAGGCTGAGGCAGGAGAATCACTTGAACCCCGGAGACGGAGGTTGCAGTGAGCTGAGATCACTCCATTTCCAAAATAAAACGATAGGACTGTTAATTTAGGTGGTGGTTACAGGGGTATTAATATATGTAAAAAATTATTAAGTTGTACATGTAAGATTCCTGCACTTTTTGTATTTTATTATGTGTATGTTAAATCTTAAAAATAAAAGGGGAGAAAAACCTGATGGCTCTGTACTCCTCTGTTAGGTAAAGAAAGAATCTGTTCTGGTTTGCTTTTGGAGACACTGTTTCCTGGTCCTCTGATCTACCTGGCTGAAAGCACAGTGCCTGGTACAAACTAGGCTCCTGCTCAGTTTTGAATTAACGAAGTTCAGTGACATTGCCATTCTTTTTTTTTTTTTTTTTTTTGGACAGGGTCTCGCTCTGTCGCCCAGGCTGGAGTGCAGTGGCACGATCTCACCTCACTGCAACCTCTGCTTCCCAGGTCCAAGCAATTCTCCTGCCTCAGCCTCCCCAGTAACTGGGATTTCAGACGTGCAGCACCAAGCTTGGCTAATTTTGGTATTTTTAGTAGAGACAGGGTTTCACCATGTTGGCCAGGCTGGTTTCGAACTCCTGACCTCAAGTGATCCGCCTGCCTTGGCCTCCCAAAGTGCTGGGATTACAAGCACGAGCCATCACGTCCGGCCTGTCATCCTATTTTATCTCATCTCCTCCTCCTCCCTTCTCCGACCACCTTCTCTAGAGTAAAAGATCTTTGCTCTCAATTTTGGAACACTTAAAATTCCTTCAGTCACTCTTGTTAGGAAGATATAAGGGAAGAGAGCGAGAGACATGAGGCAACTTAACGGCCAAACAGGATTATTCACAGGAATAAGCCTGCGAGGGGTTCCAGTCAGGAGTCTGGCTGAGACCCTGATCGCTTACAAGCTGAGGCTTTTATATTGGGGAGGGGTTGGGAAGTGCTGGCTGATTGGGACTGTTGGGGACTTTGTTAGGCTATGTTATCTTCTGTTGAAGCTATGGGCGGGGTTAACATTTGCTTTGTCATCATTGTTGTAAAATAGCATCACTACTGTTACTCCTCACAACTCTTACCTGGGATCAGTGAAAACCACTGTTGTTGAGAACTCTTACGGAATTTCTGAGCTCTTATCTAAATCATCTGTCGAGTCTTTGCAATAACCTACCAGGCTGGTAGGAAACCGGGGCTCATAGTAATTAACCAAGGTCACACTGTTAGAATGCTGTGGGGTCTGGGACTAGAATTTGATATTTACTCTGGGCCCCGTCTCTGTCCCCAACGATCAAACCACAAGTTAAAATTCCAAATTGTGGGCCGGGAGCGGTGGCTCACGCCCGTAATCCCAACACTTTGGGAGGCCGAGGCGGGCGGGCGGATCACGAGGTCAGAAGATCAAGACCATCCTGGCTAACACGGTGAAACCCCGTCTCCACCAAAAATACAATAAATTAGTCTGGCGTGGTGGTGGGCGCCTGTAGTCCCAGCTACTCGGAAGGCTGAGGCAGGAGAATGGCGTGAACCTGGGAGACGGAGCTTGCAGTGAGCTGAGATCGTGCCACTGCACTCCAGCCTGGACGACAAAGCGAGACTCCGTCTCAAAAAAAAAAAAAAAGGAAAGAAAAAAAATGCTGTGTTATCTTACAACACCTTTCCCAGACTGTGAGCAACTTGGGAACAATGATTATCCACCTCAGTGTTCCATGTGTTTTGTAGAGGAGGGCACTCACTAAAAACATGGTTTGCTGAATGCAACCACTTAAGAATTGGACATGCCGTGCTCAACCCGTAAGGGGCGCTGTGTTGGTCCAAGGAGCAGCGTGACGTGACCGGCGGAAGGGAGTAAGTCGATGTCCCCGGCATGTGGGGCGGAGAACTCCACTTGCCGGCAAGCAAAGCAGCAGGAGAAGACCACGCCCCCGCCCGTCGCGCATGCGCAGCATTCGCTGGCTCCGCCCCGTCCTATTCGGGCTCCTGCCTCTGTTCAGGTAGGGGCGGTATGCGGGGGAGGGGCGTCACCTGAGGGCGGGGCTCTCAGGTCTTGGGGATCCATTGTTGGCGAACCCCAACTTCCGATACGACCCGGAGCTGTTCCTGCAGTTCCGGAGACAATTCATGGATCTTGGGGGCACCGAGACGCTGCCCCTGACCAGCACAAGACCCCTTTCTATGGCGCCAGTCCTGTGGTCTCCGCACCTCTCCAGCTCCTGCACCCCCGGCCCCGTGGTTTCCAGCCGCACAATCGCGTGTCCTGAGTAGCGTGAGGACACGGGGCTGGGCAGGTGCCAGGAGCCCGCCGCCTCTCCTCCTCCCCCGCCCGCCGCCTGGCCCTCCCCTACCAGGCTGAGCCTCTGGGTGCCAGAAGCGCGGGGCCTCCGGGGGAATACGTGCGGGGGAATACGTGCGGTCCCTCGCTCCATGTGCACCTACGCCTTCTGCTCCAGTTGCTTTCCCAGTTGGGCGGAAAAGCCGGGGCATGTTGCCGGGGCCCTAGGCGGGACTGTTGTGCACCTTCCCGCCCACGGGCTGCCCAGTCCCTCTGCTTGCGGCCCCTGCCAACGTCCCCCAGGTTGGAACCAGACCCTGCAGCCCCCAGCCAGCCCGAAGGAAGCCCAGACTGACGTCGCAGGGTAATGGGGATCCAGAGGTAGCTCTGTTGGGCCCCATCAGAGCTTAGCAGGGCTTTCTGTGTGACACCGTGGGACCTGAACTGGGGAGGTCCCCTTTGCTTAGAATTACAGGGGGCAACTGTAGGAAACAATTATATCTATTATGTGCTAAGGATTGAGAGTTCCATGGATTGAGGCCCTCTCTAGAAGGCTTAGAAGTGGGGTAGACGGGGTGTGTGTCTGACTTTGTGTTTTGCTGGGGTGGTGGTGAGTGGGTGTAGAAACTAACCTAGTGCCAAGTGCAGTGTCTGTCAACTAGTAAGTTAATAAACCTTCCGTGAATGAATGAGAAGGTTCTGTGACTGAGGGAGCAGGGCTAGAGAGGGCATCTCTGCTCATCCCACCCCTGCCTCCCCTGGGCTCATGCAGACAAAAGTAATTAGGTTGAACCTTTAATCAAAGCTGGTTTCACAAGCAAGCAGACATGATAGAGGAGGTAAAGGCAGAAATCCTGGGGACACAGCGTGCTGGCCTGGCTCACAGGCATGCCTCCTTCTGGGACCTCCTCCACCCCCTACAGTTTGGCGATCAGTAATCTCTTGTTTTCTTGTTTCCCTCAGGACACTGGGTCCCCTAGGAGCCTCCCCAGGCTTAATGATTGTCCAGGAGGTGGCTATAAAGGGAGCCTGGGAGGCTGGGTGGAGGAGGGAGCAGAAAAAATCCAACTCAGCAGATCTGGGAACTGTGAGAGTGGCAAGCAGGAGCTGTGGTCAAAGGCTGTGTGTCTTGGCTGGTAGGGCCTGCTCTTTTCTACCATGGCAGACCAGGGCTATGGCTATTATCGCACTGTGATCTTCTCGGCCATGTTTGGGGGCTACAGCCTGTATTACTTCAATCGCAAGACCTTCTCCTTTGTCATGCCATCATTGGTGGAAGAGATCCCTTTGGACAAGGATGATTTGGGTGAGCCCTGAAACAGCAGGGTGGTGGGCCTGGGGACACAGAACCAGCAGGACACACTGGGTGTTTGTGTACCGGCATGTCGTGTGAGTGGAGTGTCTGTGCAGTAGAGGCCAGGTGCCAGAAAAAGAGGCTCTGAGATCCATGGATGTGGGTGCATGCAGGGCTAAGGAGGGCTGCTTATTTGATGTGTGTGGATGTGTGTGTGCATGCCCCTGGAGGCACTGTTTATTCTGAGAGTGTTTGGGGGCTTCTGAGCATGGTTTTCACATCTGTTTGGGTGCATGTGGAGGCTTCAGGGTGAGTGCTGGCTACTGACACTGTGAGCTAAAAGTTGGCACAATGACTTCATGTGGCCTGGCATGCTACCCTTCAGGAGGGACAGGGTCCCTGACTCCAATCCTGAGCCCTTCGCCCCATGTTGGGTGGTAGAGCAACAGAACTGCTAGAGGCCTGGGGTTGGCATCCAGGGTGAGGTGGGAAATCCCATATGCAAATCCCAGGGATGGGGAGCTGCCATGTCCTGCTCCCTTTTTGTTCCCTGACAACTGTAGCTGAGAATCATGGGTCAGTCTGGGGCTAGTGCTGATGGTGAGGCAGGAGAAGTGGCAGAAGTAGTAGGGCCCCATGTGTGAGTGTCCGATTGCAGCGCAGGCTCCTCCTGTTCCTCTGAGAAGTAACCTGTCTCACCCCACTGGGCACCCCTACACACCTGACCCCATGCCTTCTTCCATTGCTCCTGTGTTTCTCCCCTGGTCCCTAACCCCTAAGTGTACTGTTCCCTGCTCCCCTCCCCTGCAGGGCTCATCACCAGCAGCCAGTCAGCAGCTTATGCTATCAGCAAGTTTGTCAGTGGAGTGCTGTCTGACCAGATGAGTGCTCGCTGGCTCTTCTCTTCTGGGCTGCTCCTGGTTGGCCTGGTCAACATATTCTTTTCCTGGAGCTCCACAGTACCTGTCTTTGCTGCCCTCTGGTTCCTTAATGGCCTGGCCCAGGGGCTGGGCTGGCCCCCATGTGGGAAGGTCCTGAGGAAGGTGAGTGTTTCCAAAGAGCCTGTTTGGATTGTCATAGAGGATGCCTAAAGAGCATGTGGGAGCGCCCCTTCTTACCCACCACCTCCATACCCAACCCAGAGCAGGTTCCTGAGCAGTTCCTGGCCAGCTCCTATTGCTTGTCAAGATATTTTAGGAGGCTGAGAGTGGTGGGATCAGGTGGCAGAGGAGGGAACTGCCCTGCCAAACAGAAGCGCCCTCTCCCTCTTCCCTGTAATGTGAGCTTCTAGGGCTGCCCCACCTGACCCCACCCTCAACATGGGCAGTAGGCTGGACACCTATGTTGTTGTTCTCTGCCCCACAGTGGTTTGAGCCATCTCAGTTTGGCACTTGGTGGGCCATCCTGTCAACCAGCATGAACCTGGCTGGAGGGCTGGGCCCTATCCTGGCAACCGTCCTCGCCCAGAGCTACAGCTGGCGCAGCACACTGGCCCTGTCTGGGGCACTGTGTGTGGTTGTCTCCTTCCTCTGTCTTCTGCTCATCCACAATGAACCTGCTGATGTTGGACTCCGCAACCTGGACCCAACACCCTCTAAGGGCAAGAAGGGTAAGCCCCCACCCAAGCCAACCACTGGGGCACTCATTCAGCAGGCAGATTTTTGTTGAGGACTAGGCGTTTGCCTGGTCCTATGCTAGTCAGTGGATGTGGGGGAAGGAGTGGTAACGAAGGCTGCATGGGGAGTGAACAAAACTCCATCCCAAGAGGCAGTTAAATACTGGACAAGTGGCAGAGCCAGCAAGAGCTGTGACTCATGTTATTTTCTGGCCTTTCCTCACAACAGCACAGACTTCCCTGTCCTGGATAGATAGAATCATGAGCTTTAGTGGCTTGGGCCTGTTTGATCCTGTTTGTCTTTCATTCATTGAGCTTGGTCCTTAAGTGGCTTGGTCCTCCCTGGTCCTGTTTCTCTTTCATTCATTGAGCTTGCAGAGGAGAAGGGGAGAGGAGAGCAGTGGGGTGAGGGAATACCCTTCACGTTGATCCTAGCTGTGCAGATGGACTCTGCCCCTGTAGCTGGTTAATGAATGTTGGGGGCTCAGGTTGGGGAGAGCAGTCAGAGCCGAGCCTGACACCCAGCCTCTTCCTACCTCCAGGCTCCTTGAAGGAGGAGAGCACCCTACAGCAGCTGCTGCTGTCCCCTTACCTGTGGGTGCTCTCCACTGGTTACCTTGTGGTGTTTGGAGTAAAGACCTGCTGTACTGACTGGGGCCAGTTCTTCCTTATCCAGGAGAAAGGACAGTCAGCCCTTGTAGGTAAGATGAGCATGGGGACAAGGGTGGGCATAAGGAGCAGGAACCAATGCAGGGGATGGAAATTCAGGCCTTGCTTCTCTTTATCCTCTTTATTTGTTCTTTGAGGCTGGGCACTACTCAGGCAGCTATGGCCAGTCACCCATGGGAACCCTGTACCTCTCCAGGTTTAAGCCATTGTGGGACAACCCCAATGTGTAACACCCTCCCACCCTTCCCTTCCCTCTTCCTACCACAACTCCCCACTGCAGGTAGCTCCTACATGAGTGCCCTGGAAGTTGGGGGCCTTGTAGGCAGCATCGCAGCTGGCTACCTGTCAGACCGGGCCATGGCAAAGGTGAGCGGGCAGAAGGGACAGGAAGGAGAAGGGTCCCTTTCAGTCTTCACAGCATGGCTGGGACAGGCACTGGAGAGATGGGAGTCCCAGGGCACAGGCAGGTTGGCATCTGCTGGTTTAGACCGGGTGAGGAGGGAACGATTCCGGGCTGGTCTTAGCTTTCCTACAGTTGTGGAGGTAAGGCTCTTGGGAGAATTTTAACTGATGTGAAGGATAGCCAGAATATTTCTTAACTTAGCTATAGGTTTCTCCACAGCCCCAGGAAAACGGGCTGGGAACAGACTAGGTGCACTCCCCAGCACGTGTCCTAGACCTGCCCCATGGGGGAGGAAGGGATGTTGTGGAGTTTGGCCTCAGAATGTAATGAGCAGGTCCCAGGGCCTCCCAGAGCTGCCCAGGGCCAAGAACTGAGGTGGGATTGCCAAAGACCTGTCAGCAGAGGCCCTGCTGTATCAGAGTCCAGGGATGGGGGTTCTCTGCCCTGTTCTGAGGGTGTGACATTGCCAGGACTGTATCCATAGGCGGGACTGTCCATCTACGGGAACCCTCGCCACGGCCTGTTGCTGTTCATGATGGCTGGCATGACAGTGTCCATGTACCTCTTCCGGGTAACAGTGACCAGTGACTCCCCCAAGGTAATTAAGAGAGGCCTGGCTCACGGCAGGGCACAAGGAGAGAAGGCAAGGGCCACTGACTCTCTCTTCCTCTCCTGGCTGTAGCCTGGGCCAATCTTTTCTTTGCCTCTCAGATTCCCTTTTCAGTTCTGATTGGACCATTCCTCTCTGTGTCTGGGTTCTCCTCCTCCACTCTGGGCCTGGTTTTCTTTTCTTCCCTGTGCTCCTCTAGGACATTGCTTTCTGGACTCCGGCTCTTCACCCTCTCGCAGAGCTCACAGGCTTTACAGAGCATGAGGTGCCTTAAAGATATCTCTGGTTTTTCTCCTGGTCTGTCTTACCTTTGTCCTACCCCTTTGCCTTACCCCTAGCCAGTCCAGTTTGTGTGAATCCTGAGGACATCCTCTAACTCGGAGGGATGACTTCTGTACCTCCTTTCCTTGCCCACCTAGGTCCCAGGGTTTGCTCAATGTGGCATCTGCTACTCTAGCTCTGTACTGTCAATTGTGTTGGGGAGTGGGAGGAAAAGGGTCACTTACTTACTGTCCCTTTATGACTCCCGTTTGTTCCTGGGGACCAAGCCTTCTTCCTCGCTTTGGCAGGGGTGGGCAGGCAGGTCAGCTTTCCCACTCTGAATGCCACTCCGCTCTGGCAGCTCTGGATCCTGGTATTGGGAGCTGTATTTGGTTTCTCCTCGTATGGTCCCATTGCCCTGTTTGGAGTCATAGCCAACGAGAGTGCCCCTCCCAACTTGTGTGGCACCTCCCATGCCATTGTGGGACTCATGGCCAATGGTAAGTGTTACCTTCTAGAGTCTCTCCCTCACCCCCACCCGTGCTTTGCATATAAACCAGTGAGAAGCTGGAGCTAGCACCACTGGCTTAGGTTCGTCCCCTTCCCCCTGACAGTGGGCGGCTTTCTGGCTGGGCTGCCCTTCAGCACCATTGCCAAGCACTACAGCTGGAGCACAGCCTTCTGGGTGGCTGAAGTGATTTGTGCAGCCAGCACAGCTGGCTTCTTCCTCCTACGAAACATCCGCACCAAGATGGGCCGAGTGTCCAAGAAGGCTGAGTGAAGAGAGTCCAGGTTCCAGAGCACCATTCCACGGTGGCCTTCCCCCTGCATGCTGTGGCGGGGAGAAAAGGCGGGGCCTGCTTGGCTAGCCCTGAACCTTTCACTTTCCATTTCTGCGCCTTTTCCCTCACCCAGGTGGCGCTGGAAGCTATCAGTGGCTAGTGAGGTCCCAGTTTCCCTGGTCCTATGCTCTATTTAAAAGATAACCTTTGGCCTTAGACTCCATTAGCTCCTATTTCCTGCCTTCAGACAAACAGAAAACTTCTGCAGTCAGGAAGCCTCCTGTACCCTTCTTCTTTTCCTAGGCCCCATCCTGTTCCCATCCTACCCCATCCCCACCTGAAGTGAGGCTATCCCTGCAGCCGCAGGGCACTAATGGCCCTTGACTTCTGCTGGGCCCTAAGTTCGCTCAGCAGTGGGCGACAGCTGTTGCCAATACCTCAGACTCCAGGGAAAGAGGCGGGTATCACTCTCACTGTACCACTAGGCGCAGTTGGGTATAGGTGGGAAGAAAAGATGACTTGTTATAGGAGATTAAAACTAGATTTGATACTGAACACTGTCAGTGATTCATTTTTTCGAAGTGACACAGCTTCCTTGGGAAATACTGTCGATACCTGCTCTTGCCACCCCAAAAGGGAAAGACTTCATTTCCCTGGAATCAGGAAGCTGAAGTGTAGATGGACTCCTTTAAAGCTCATGCCTCCTCTGCCTTCACCTGAACATTGAATAATTCAATGACTATTTTAGAGATAAAGCTATTAGGTTGTGGACAGGTTAAATAACTTGATGGAGGGAGGAAGTGTAACAGTGGTTTACTGAGTGTGTAGTCAGAAAGCCTAGGTTCAAACCCATACTGTCAGTAACTAGCTTGGAAACTTTGAGGCAGAAAGTCTGCTAAATCTCTTATCTGTAACAGAACGTACCCCCTGGACTTAGGGTGAAGATCAAGTGAGATAAAGCAGGAATGCCTGACTGTAAGTGCTTGATAATGTTCCATCATCATCATCATTTATTTATTTTTTTTTTTGAGACGGAGTCTCGCTCTGTCGCCCAGGCTGGAGTGCAGTGGCGCAATCTCGGCTCACTGCAAGCTCCGCCTCCCGGGTTCACACCATTCTCCTGCCTCAGCCTCTGGAGTACCTGGGACTACAGGCGCTCGCCACCTCGCCCGGCTAGTTTTTTTGTATTTTTTTAGTAGAGATGGGGTTTCACTGTATTAGCCAGGATGGTCTTGATCTCCTGACCTCGTGATCCGCCCGTCTCGGCCTCCCAAAGTGCTGGGATTACAGGCTTGAGCCACCGCGCCCGGCCCATCATCATCATTATAACAGCCACCACCACGGCCACCACCACCCCAGGACCCCAGGAAATCAGCAGCAATTCTGGGACTAGATCCAATGCTCATGCTTCAAAATCTTATGTTATTTAATGAACACGTATTTGTTATGTTTTTTACTAGAACATAATCATCTTCCCAGAATTCCCTCACCATTTTTGTCTCCCTTCCTTTACCTTTCCCCCAAAACCATTGATTAAGATAGAGAGCAAACACCAAGATCAAAGGAATATTTATTACAACATTTATGGACCTAGCTCCTCCAAAAATAAATCCATACAGAGCTGGAAAGTAAGACCATGGTATATACAGAAGGAAAGAACACAGTGTTAAGGCTCAGGAATCAGTTTTGTCTTCAGGGTCCGCATTCTCCCATTTTCCAGTGCACTAACAAGGCTGCTGGGGTTTCCACTGGAGTATAAACAGCAGTATTCCTTTTGCAGGAACTCTCAGAATTTGGGGGTCCATCACAGGTTCAGCCTATGACCCAGGTCCAAAAGTTCCAGCCTTCTCTGCCACCTCCAGGGCTAGCTTCAGGTTCTGGTCAAAGAGCTCACACCTAAGCCAGGCCCAAGGTGGGAAAAAAAAGCGTGAGGCCTGAGGCTTTCTCCCCACTTAAGCCAGGGGAAACTGCTTGAAGAACAACATGTATCATGGAAGGCTGAGGTTGGTGGATGAGCTGAGGTCAGGAGTTTGAGACCAGCCTGGCCAACATGGTGAAACTCTGTCTCTACTAAAAATATAAAAATTAGCTGGGCATGGTGGCGGGCACCTGTAATCCCAGCTACTCTGGAGGCTGAGACAGGAGAATCGCCTGAACCCGGAAGGCAGAGGTTGCAGTGAGCCATGACCGCACCATTGCACTCCAGCCTGGGTGACAAGAGTGAAACTCTGTCTCAAAAACAAACAAACAACAACAAAAACCAAACAAATGACATAAACCCCAAGGAAAGACTGTTTTCTCTAAAGAGTCACCCAGGCTGGAATGCAGTGGCACAATCTCAGCTCACTGCAACCTCTGCCTCCCAGGTTCAAGTGATTCTCTTGCCTCAGCCTCCAGAGTAGCTGGGATTACAGGTGCACACCACCACACACGGCTAATTTTTGTATTTTCAGTATTTTTAGTAGAGGTGGGGTTTCACTACGTTGACCAAGCTGGTCTCAAACTCCTGACCTCAAGTGATCTGACCGCCTCCGCCTCCCAAATTGCTGGGATTACAGGCGTAAGCCACCGCACCCAGCGACTGTCTTATTTATTTAGAGACACTGTCTTGTTCTGTTGCCCAGGCTGGAATGCAGTAGCATGAGCATGGCTCACTGATGCCTTGACCTTCCGAGTTTAAGTAATCCTCCCACCTCAGCTTCCTTAATAGCTGGCACTACTGGTGTCTGCCACCACACCAGGCTAATTTTTGTTTTTTTTTTTTGTACAGATGGGGTCTATGTTGTCCAGGCTGATCTCAAACTCCTGGGCTAAAGCGATCCTACCCCCACCATCTTCCAAAGTGCTGAGATTACACATGTGAGCCACTGGCCTGTCCTTCTGTCTTACTTAAAAGTAATACTCAACTAGGTGCAGTAGCTCACGCCTATAATCCCAGCACTGTAGGAGGCCAAGGCGGGTGGATCACCTGAGGCTGGGAGTTCGAGACCAGCTTGACCAACATGGTGAAACCTTGTCTTTACTAAAAATATGAAATTAGCCAGGCGTGGCGATACATGCCTGTAATCCCAGCTACTCGGGAGGCTGAGCCAGAAGAATCGCTTGAACCTGGGAGGCGGAGGTTACGGCAAGCCAAGAACGCGCCATTGCACTCCAGCCTGGGCAACAAGAGCGAAACTCCGTCTCGAAAACAAACAAAAAAAGTAATACTCTACTATGCTTCAACTATCTTTGGACAGAGCACACAGGGAGGGGCAAGGAGGCTTGGGGCAAGGAGGCTTTAACCAGTATCTGGAAGTGGAGCCACTTACCTGATGGGCATTTCTAAGGAGTAGAATGGATTCTTAAGGGCAAAGTCTGAGTAAATCTCATAAATCTTTCGGAGAAGAGAATCTATTCCAGCTTGCCTAGGATCTGCTAGAACCACAAACTTGATCCCTGGAGAGAGACCAAGAATGTTTACCAAAGAGTAGACATTGGAGCAAATAGTGTCATTCTGTATTTGTACAGCACTTTCAATTTTGCAAAACACTTTTATAAGCCCATTTTAATTTTATTCTTTTTACCACATAATGCAGGAAAGGCAAGACTTTGAATCTACCGATGAGACCAGAGAAGTGAAGTAACTTTATTATGTTACCCACCTGATTAAGACCAAGCTTTGAGTTCTAGCTCTACCACTTACTAACTAACAGTTTTGGAGTCCCTCAGCAGAAACATTGCCAGGCAAGGGACAAGCTCAGGCAGTTTTCAGTAAATTAAGGGGTGAAGCAATGACACTCGCAATCCAAAGGTCATATCCATTTGGCTTTCACATTTCATTTTGGAAAGACATTTAACACCTTCCAAAGTACATGCAACAGGGCTAGCATTAAGGTGAGTTTTATCTGAACAGAAGATAACCTGTGCTGAACATGCTGGGTGGCACGCACAAAATCAGTTTCAGATTAAATATTGGTTTTGTATTTGCAAAACAAACTAACAGATGTGTCTGTAGAATTGTGCCAGGAAGGTCGGGCATGGTGGCTCATGCCTGTAATCCCAGCACTTTGTGAGGCTGAGGCAGGTGGATCACATGAGGTCAGGAGTTCGAGACCAGCCTGGCCAACATGGTGAAACCCCATCTCTCCTAGAAAAATACAAAAATTAGCTGGGCGTGGTGACAGACACCTGTAATCCCAGCTACTCAGGAGGTTGAGGCAGAATTGCTTGAACCCGGGTGGCGGAGGCTGCAGTGAGCCAAGATCGTGCCACTGCACTCAGCCTGGGCGACAAAGCGAGACTCTGTCTCAAAACAAAACAAACCCACAAAAAATTAGCTGGGGATGGTGGTGGGCATCCGTAGTCTCAGCTACTTGGGAGGCTGAGGCAGGAGAATTGCTTAAACCCAGGAGGTGGTGGCTGCAGTGAGCCAAGATTATGCCACTGCATTCCGGCCTGGGTGGCAGAGTGAAACTCCATCTCAAAAAAAAAAAAAAGAATTGTGGGCCGGGTGCGGTGCCTCATGCCTGTAATCCCAACACTTTGGGAGGCCGGGGTGGGCAATCACCTGAGGTCAGGAGTTTGAGACCAGCCTGACCAATATGGAGAAACCCCGTCTCTACTAAAAATATAAAAATTAGCCGAGCATGTTGACGGATGCCTGTAATCCCAGCTATTTGGGAGTCTGAGGCAGGAGAATCGCTTGAACGCAGGAGGCAGATCACGCCACTGCATTTCAGTCTGGGCAACAAGAGTGAAACAGCTCAGAAAAAAAAAAAAAAAAAAAAAGAATTGTGCCAGGAAAAGTACACCCCCTCTTCCTGCTTACCAAAGGTGTCTTTGGTCAATCCCCTCCTCCCACCTTCTCCACCACATTCCTCTGGCCCACCTGGAGATGCAAACTTGTCAGTGTCTCTTCCCCACCTTCTCCATCACACTCCTCTGGCCTCCGTGGAGATGCATACCTGTCAGTGTCTGGTAGCAGTGCAATTTGAATGTGTCTGTCTCCAGCATCTCAATGCCTGAGCTTCCCTGTTCAGGAGACAGCTGGGAACCGATGGCAAACAGCCTATATGCAAAGGAGGCAAAGTTGCTCTAAGGCAGGAGTGCTTCTCAAACTTCCACTGAAGTGTCCCTATTTGCTGAGGAGTTAACATTATGGCCTGGGACAGTCAGGAGAAGTAGTGTGAACTGTCTGGCAATAGTGTCAAAATTTTTAAGTTCATTTGAATTCTGTGAATATTTTACATTCATACTTTGTTTTAAGACATTTTACATCTAAAACTTTGGATAAAATGATTACTCTAGGAATGTATGCCACGCTTACTAAGCTTGTGCTTTTAAGCAAAAGCTGACACATCTGATACCACAATTGAGAGCAGGAAAAGATTTTTTAAAATCATTTAGTTAAACTGGCTTTCTTTAAATATGAAGAAACTAAGGCTCAGCGAAGAGAAGTTGACTTTAAGTAAAATGACACCTCGGCCGGGGGCAGTGGCTCACTCCTGTAATCCCAGCACTTTGGGATGCGGAGGCAGGTGGATCACCTGAGGTCAGGAGTTTTGAGACCAGCCTGGCCAACAGGGCAAAACCCTGTCTCTACCAAAAATACAAAAGTTAGCTGGTCCTGGTGGCGCGCGCCTGTAATCCCAGCTACTCGGGAGGCTGAGGCAGAGGTTGCAGTGAGCCAAGATCGCACCACTGCACTCCAGGCTGGGTAACAGAGCGATACTCCGTGCCCCCTCCTCTCCCCCCTCCAAAAAAAATGACACCACTGCCACTATTACCTAAAATCTAGATCTGGATCGGTTGCGTTTTTCATAACACCAAAATGACGATTTAAGAAAAGGTAGACAAATTACAAGCGCTGCCGTTCAGGAGACAGGTGACTTACGAGTGGAACATGGAGGCCAGCATGAGCTTCTCATTAGAAGTGAGGCGGGGCCGGCCAAATCGAATGGACACCGGGTAATTAGCAGGGTTACCCAGATACTCCAGCACCTCTTTCCCGTCGGCCGTGTACTTGCCGTTCACGTCCATGCCATTGATGGCCAGCACTGCATGGCCCACTGCAGAGGTAAAGCTAATGGTCAGCGAAGCTGCAGCCCCGGGATTCCGCCGCGGGGACAAGGGACCCGACACCACCCCCTTTCCCCCAGCTCCGCACCTACAACCAACCCACTTCCGCAGCACTGGGGCCCGTCCCCTCCCCACCCCCCGCCTCCGGCCCGAGCCTAGCCCACCTCGGATGCCGTCCCGCTGGCCGAAAGCAACCAACACACGCTCATCGTGTAGCTTGAGCAGCAGATCCAGCGGGTAACTGAAAGTTTTCTCAGCCTCAGCCCGTGGCGCGTAGCTGTCCAACTGGTAAATCAAGCCGCCAGCTTTGTTCACCACATACACACTAAAAATCGCCATCACTGCCGCTGCCGCTCGGAAACTGTCATTCGGCCGCTACCCGAAGGCCCCTCCCCGGAACCGCATCACAGCACTTGCCCCCGGCCCCACCCCAGCCTCCTCCTCCTCCTCCTAGACCCTGCATGCCGCCACCTGCAGCACCTGCGGCGCCTGCGCATTGGGAGCGACACGCTCGGGCATAAGTAGTGCCGGAAAGTTAGTTGCCGAGACCTGGTGGATTGTTTTCCGTTTATCAGTGCCGGAAAACAGTACTACAGTACTGTGTCACAACTAGCCCGGACTCCGACAACCTGGCGCGGTATTTAGGCGGTGCGGCTTGGGAACTGGAATTCACTTCCTGTCTTCCTCCTGAGGCTAGAGGGCCAGCGCTTCGCCGTGGGACTTCCTCCGCCTGGTTCCGCCTCTTGCCCCGGAAGTACTTACAGCGGACGGAGGTTTCTGGGCCCGTTTCCGAGCGGCGCTTCCTTTTTGTCCGACATCTTAGCAAGCTTGTGGTGTCTGCTGCTGCTCTCCGAGCTTCGCAATGGTAAGCTTCAAGGGTATGAACTCGCCGGGGTTCTTGGGTTTGAGGACCCAGTGGGGAGAGCCTTCGGCGGGAGCTCTCCTTGGCCTGCTGGCCTTGGTTGCAGGGCGGGCGCTGTTATTGCTTCGCCCATGTGCTCGGTGGTGGAGTTTGCGGGGGCTGAGGGCGCAGTATTAGAGGAGTTTGGGGCTACTTGAGGACCTGGTTACATTCCCGCTGCCCTCCTACAGCCGCCCAAGGACGACAAGAAGAAGAAGGACGCCGGAAAGTCGGCCAAGAAAGACAAAGACCCAGTGAACAAATCTGGGGGCAAGGCCAAAAAGAAGGTAGGAATAAGATCCCTCTGAGAGATACTAGGGGTTCCCTCCCGTAGCCTTCTGGTAATAGGTAGCTTGTATAGCAATTGGTTTTTCAGGTATAGATTTCTAGAGTAAAAATGTGAGAGTTTATCCTCCCATCACCATTCATTCTTTTTCCTAGTTTCCATTAGGATCATGAAAATGAGACCAGTGTGTAAAGTGTCTGCCTCTGTGCCTGTCGTGTGATTTTTAACTGATCTAGTGGGGCTTGGCCCCTGTTCTGAAGCCCAAGCACCTGTCGGGTTTTTTTTTTTTTTTTAAAGTAATGTGTAATTTATCTTTGATGGTGATGGAACAGATTTCTCTGACGTAGATTACTCGAGAGGGAAAGGGTGCTTCTGCCAGAAATACTAACTTGTTTCTGTTTTGTTTTGGTGAGCAGAAGTGGTCCAAAGGCAAAGTTCGGGACAAGCTCAATAACTTAGTCTTGTTTGACAAAGCTACCTACGACAAACTCTGTAAGGAAGTTCCCAACTATAAACTTATAACCCCAGCTGTGGTCTCTGAGAGACTGAAGATTCGAGGCTCCCTGGCCAGGGCAGCCCTTCAGGAGCTCCTTAGTAAAGGTGAGGGGTGTATCCTACATGTGTGCTTTTGTAGGGTAAATTGTCTTGACCACGTTAACCATCTTCAGTGATTTTGCTGGAAAAGCAGAATTTAAAAAAAAAAAAAAAAAAAGGCATAGCTTGACCATTGACTGTTAGTAATGTAATTCTGATGTCTTACTCCTGAGATGAATTCTTAGGGTTCGTAGCCACTTTCGTGCTGTGGACCCTGTGGCAGTTTGGTGAAGCCCAAGGATCTTTTATGTTTCAAGTAAATGGATGCACAGAATTACAGGGACAACAGTTTTTGAAATAATTAGATTACTATTTTAAAACAATTTTGAAAATGTTGAAAACCTTTATGGTAAATGTTTTGATGTATTAAATTTTAAAACCAGAAATTTAGTATGGTCTACTCAGTAGTATGGTTTGATTACCATAATTCCACAATAATAAGGTTCAGCTAACTATAGTGACTGAACATCTGTAATTCTAGCACTTAGGAAGGCCGAGGTGGGTGAATCACCGGAGGTCAGGAGTTCGAGACCAGCCTGGCCAATATGGTGAAAACCTGTCTTTACTGAAAATACAAAAATTAGCCGGACGTGGTGGCGCACGCCTATAATCCCAGCTACTCAGGATGCTGAGGCATGAGGATTGCTTGAACCCAGGAGATGGAGGTGGCAGTGAGCCGAGATGGCACTACTGCACTCCAGCTTTGGTGACAGAGCAAGAGACTGTCTCAAAAAAGGGGGCGGGGAGGTGCGGTAGAAGATAATGGGCCCCTAATTTAAAGGAAAAGTAAAGATAGATGATCGTTAAAAACTGTAGGATTCTCTGTTACCAAACGTCAGATTAAGCAGGTGCAGTGATACCCTTGTATTTCTAGCTACTTGGGAGGCCAAGGCAGGAGGATCATTTGAGCCAAGGAGTTTGAGTACATTCTGGGCACCTTGGAGAGAGCCCCCCCGCCCCCCGGCGTTTTTTTGGTTTTTTTTTTTCCGTTTAAATAGAGATGCTGTTTTGCTATGTTGCCCAGGCTGGTCTCCTGGGCTCAAGAGATCCACCGGTCCAAAGTGCTGGGATTATAGGCATGAGCCACTACACCCGGCCAAAACAAAAACCTTAATAGTGTGTTTTTGTTTTTTTGGGGTTTTGTTGTTGTTGTTTGGGGTTTTGTTGTTGTTGTTGTTGTTTTTTAAGACAGTCTCGGCCGGGCGCGGTGGCTCAAGCCTGTAATCCCAGCACTTTGGGAGGCCGAGACGGGCGGATCACGAGGTCAGGAGATCAAGACCATCCTGGTTAACCCGGTGAAACCCCGTCTCTACTAAGAAATACAAAAATCTAGCCGGGCGAGGTGGCGGGCGCCTGTAGTCGCAGCTACTCGGGAGGCTGAGGCAGGAGAATGGCGTAAACCCGGGAGGCGGAGCTTGCAGTGAGCTGAGATCCGGCCACTGCACTCCAGCCTGGGCGGCAGAGCGAGACTCCGCCTCAAAAAAAAAAAAAAAAGACAGTCTCACTCTGTCGCCCAGGCTGGAGTGCAGAGGGGCAGTCTTGGCTCACTGCAACCACCAACTCCTGGGTTCAGGCAGTCCTCACACCTTAGCCTCCCAAGTAGCTGGGATTACAAACACGTGCCACCATGCCTCACTAATTTTTGTATCTTCGGTAGAGATGGGGTTTCACCATGTTGGCCAGGCTGGTGTGCAACTCCTTACCTCAAGCTGTCTGCCTGCCTTCACCTCCCAAAGTGGTGGGATTACAAGCATGAGCCACCATGCCCAACCAAAAACCTTACTAGTTTCTATTATAGCATCTATTAAGCATCTCATCCTACTATCTTTTCTTCCTAGGACTTATCAAACTGGTTTCAAAGCACAGAGCTCAAGTAATTTACACCAGAAATACCAAGGGCGGAGATGCTCCAGCTGCTGGTGAAGATGCATGAATAGGTGAGTAGGAATGCCTGGGCTCATGGAGTAGGAGGTAGATACAAAGCTTTATGGTTCTGATTCTTTTAATTTTTTTTTACAGGTCCAACCAACTGTACATTTGGAAAAATAAAACTTTATTAAATCAAATGAATGAGTATGTCTGTTTCCTAAGAAAGACAATGATAAAGAATTCGGTGGAAAGTAGGGGTTTGTTGACTTTGCTTTTAGCCTCATGGTAGTTGGTAAGGCATGATTAGCTTTTTTCTGTATGTGACTGCTTCTTCATTGCTGCAGCTTCAGTTTTGAATTGATGTCTGAAAGGAAATAAAGGGTTAACAGGATGAAGGGTGATATCTCCAAAAAGGAGGTTGGATGGGTAGGTTGGAGACCTGGCACTGAACACATACCTGGACTGCCAGCGTCGTCCATTATTCCAGACGCGGCCAAAAGAGGGCAGCCAGCCTGCACTGGTCCTGGAGCTGTGATCAAAGTTGGCCCCAACTCGGTCTGGGGGGAGTTTTTTCAACTTCTGTTTTTCCTCTGTGCAATGATAAGGAAACAACTTTTTATTTTTCTTTATTAAAAAATATAGAGATGGGGTCTCACTATGTTGTCCAGGCTGTTTTCAAACTTCTGGGCTCAAGTGACCCACCTCAGCCTCCCAAAGTGCTAGGATTACAGCCATGAGCCATCACACACAGGCAAGGAAACTGGTTTTTTTTGTTTTTTGTTTGTTTGTTTGTTTTTTTTTTTTTTTTTTTTTGAGACGGAGTCTCGCTCTGTCGCCCAGGCTGGAGTGCAGTGGCGCAATCTCGGCTCACTGCAAGCTCCGCCTCCCAGGTTCACACCATTCTCCTGCCTCAGCCTCCCGAGTAGCTGGGACTACAGGCGCCCGCCACTGCGCCCGGCTAATTTTTTCTATTTTTAGTAGAGACGGGGTTTCACCATGGTCTCGATCTCCTGACCTTGTGATCCGCCCACCTCGGCCTCTCAAAGTGCTGGGATTACAGGCGTGAGCCACCGCGCCCAACCAGGAAACTGTTTTTGAGTGTGAAGATTTAGAAGACCCTTTCTTGAATTAGTTTACTTACTTTCTTTAAGAAATTCTTCATAGGATGGTCCTATTTCTTGGTTCCCACCGATGTATTCCTCTTGGATCATCCAGGGAGGTGTGGCACCTGAAAAAGAAATAAAGGCTTCTTTTTTTTTTTTAAGTCTTCAGGCTATTGTGAAGCATGTCCTAGCTGTTAGCTCACCTCTCCTAATTAAGAACTAGAAATGTCTAAAAGCAAAGCCCAGGAATTCTGGAGCTTAGGAAGAAGACCCTAGGCTAATTTACCCCATATGTGATAGTCATTTTAAAATGGCTTTGAGGCATAATTGACATAAACGATACACATTTAAATTTGGTGACTTTTGAGTGAAGCTATTACAATCAAGACCCCAAACATCTGCCTCTAAGTATCACTGCCCCCATTAAAATATTTTCCTGTCCAGGCAATCAGTGATCTTTCCGTTGCTTTGTATTTTTTAGGATTTTCTGTGTGTGGATATTGAGTGGGGTCTGGCCTTTTTTTTTTTTTTTTTGAGAGGAGTCTTACTCTAGCCCAGGCTGGAGTGCAGTGGCACGTTCCCAGCTCACTGCAACCTAAGCCTCCCGAGTACTGGGAATACAGGTGCACACCACGACTCCCAGCTAATTTTTGTATTTTTAGTAGAGACAGGGTTTTATCATGTTGGCCAGGCTGGTCTCAAACTCCTGACCTCGTGATCCACCTGCCTCGGCCTCCCAAAGTGCTGGGATTACAGGCATGAGCCACCGCGCCGGCTGGGTCTGGCCTTTTGAGATTAATCTGTGTTGTATGTATCAAAAATTCTGTCTTCATCCTGGAGTACTATTCCGTTGTTAATCCATTTGCCTGTTGATAGACATTTGAATTGTTTCCAATTTGGAGCTGCTACAAATAAAGCTGTTCTGAAGATTTGTGTACAAGTCTGTGTAGACACGCTTTCTTTTCTCTAGTTAGGAGTGGAATGCCTGGATAATATCGTAGGTGTATCCTGAACTGTTTTCCGAAGTGACTATTACCAGTTTACATTTTAAGCAGTAGTGTATGAGGATTTGGTGGTTTTTCTTTCTTTTTTTTTTCTTTTTTTTTTTTTTTTGAGACGGAGTCTTGCTCTGTCACCCAGGCTGGAGTGCAGTGGCCGGATCTCAGCTCACTGCAAGCTCCGCCTCCTGGGTTTACGCATTCTCCTGCCTCAGCCTCCCAAGTAGCTGGGACTACAGGCGCCCGCCACCTTGCCTGGCTAGTTTATTCTTTTGTATTTTTTAGTAGAGACAGGGTTTCACCGTGTCAGCCAAGATGGTCTCGATTTCCTGACCTCGTGATCTGCCCGTCTCGGCCTCCCAAAATGCTGGGATTACAGGCTTGAGCCACCGTGCCTGGCCAAGGGTTTGGTTTTTCTACATTGCCAAACACTTGGCACAGTCTTTAATTTTTGCCATTCCAATACATACATAGTGGTATTTCACTGTGGTTTGCATTTCTCTAATGACTAATGATGAACATCTATTCATATGCTTTTATTGGGTTGTTTAATATCAAGTTGACAGTTCTTCCTATATTCTGGATACAAGGCTTTTACCAGATACATATGCTTTATCTTGGCCAACTTTATTAAAAAAGAAAAAAAGAAAATTATCTCCCAGGGTTTAAAAAACTCTGCCCTGGACCTTACCTGAGTGGATGTTACCAACTCCTGGTATATCCTGTAATTGGAAATGGGGAAAAAAAATGCTAGTTAAAGTCTAGCCATAATTAAAAAAAAAAAAAAAAATCCTAGAAAAGACAGACAAAGCACACTTCAAAAGAGGTGGGTGTGACTGCTGCCACAATGCTAAATTCTGCACCCCAGCTGATGTTAAACTTTGCAAGCACAGTAAGTCATTCTTAAGACAGCCCTGTCCTTAGGAAGCTCGCAGTCGTAACAGTGGAGATGTCCGTAAGTAGAGTGCCTATTACGTGCCAGGTGAGCAAAACCTTGCCTTCACAGCACACACATAATTGGGGAACAGCATTAAGCACAAGTTAGGTAAATTACGTTTGCAACTTTACGTGGTGCTACATCCACTTGAAATAGAGATAACCTGTTCAGATAAGCCATTTATGAAAAAGTGACATTTGAGCTAACAGTTAAAGGAAGGTAAACTTTAGGTAATAAGGGAAGGAAAGCATGTTTTAGGCAATGGCAACTGTAAAAGCCTGAAGCAACACAATCAATACAGCTGAAGTGTAGAGTAAGATCATAAGTGGTACGATGATTTTCTGTTTGTGAGGCAGGATTGAAGGGGGAGTAGAAATTGTCCAAAGGCTGAATAGAGGCAGACAGATGTTTAAAACTGACTGCTTGTTGACAGGATATGGGAGATGGAAAAGGAAAGGATCTGCGTCTAGTGATTGGAAATACAGGAGTGGTGGAGGTTAGTTTCAGATGCCTATGGGATATTTAAATATAATTGTCCTGTGTTGAGTTGGAACTATGAGTTCTACAGAGGGCAAGATTTAGGAGTTGGCACTCCTAAGTGGCAATACATGTGAATAGGATCCCTTTGGAGGGTGAGAAGTAGTCTGAGAACACTACTAGGGAACAGTGAAGTAAGAAGGAAAAGCCTGCAGTGGAGACAGCAGTGGCTAGAATAGGTAGAAAATCAGAAGAGGGGTCCTGAGACATGAGGGAGCATTGGCCCTCTTCTGGCTTGCTTATCCTTTGTACCTGATGGCCAATGAATGTCAGAGATGGTCCTATCTCCATCCAGTCAAGCTCTGGAGCTGGTGGCAGGTCCAAGTTTGAGGGCTGCTGTGAGCTGGAAGCTACTTGGCTGAAAAACATGAGCCAGGCTGGCAGATGAGGTCCTTGAGCCATGAGGGTGGTAAAGATTAGATCTGTTTCCATTTCCCGGCCAAAAGGTTGCAGAATGTTCTAAGATGTCAAATTCCCAACAAGAGATTCCCTAACAGTCTTACCTGTTCATCCCTTTCCAGCTTCTAGGTGCTGAAGAGCCCTCTTCTGGGTCTGGCACTGCCTGAGGCTGAGTTTGATTCAGGAAAAATAAATGTGTCTGGGATGCTTAAGAGCCTGCCTAGGCCATGCCTCCACCCTCCAGACCCCAGTATCACAGGAAGGACACAAATTAGCATATGGAAGGTACTGCCCTGCCATCTTTTATAGACACTTCCCTCCCTCCCTCCCAGCCCTGTCCACATATTCACTGACGAGGCCTGCCCCCTTTTGCACAGGTAAGGGAATTCAAGCCAAGCAAATGAGAATGCAGTCAGAGTTCTCTTAGAAGCACTTTTTCATGGCCAGGTGCAGTGGCTCACGCCTATAATCCCAGCAGGCTGAGGCGGGTGGATCACCTGAGGTCAGTTCAAGACTAGCCTGGCCAACATGATGAAACCCTATCTCTATTAAAAATACAGAAATTAGCCAGGCGTGGTGGTGACACCTATAATCCCAGCTACTCAGGAGGCTGAGGCGGGAAAATCGCTCGAACCTGAACCTGGGAGGTGGAGGTTGCAGTCAGCCAAGATTGTGCCACTACACTCCAGCCTGGGTGACAGTGAGACTCTGTCTCAAAAAAAAAAAAAAAAAAAAAAACAGCACTGGTTCATGAAATGCTGGACTTGGGAATGCCAGGGATCAGTGGATTTGGATACTTGTCTGGATCCTCCGAGGGAAACCAACCTCTAAGACAGACCGAACCACCTCCTGCCGGCTCTGCTCCACCTCGCGGATCTGAGCTGCCATCTGTGGGAGAGAGGCTGCTTAGACAGGATCATGGGGGCCAGTTTCTTCAGAGGCCTTTCCTTTAACTCAGGGGCCCTCCACCCCCAGGCGTGGACCAGTACTGGTCTGTGGCCTGTCAGGAAGCAAGCTGCAACAGCACTGCTGCCTGAGCTCCTGTCAGATCAGCGGTGGCATTAGATTCTCATGGGAGCGCAAACACTATTGTGAACTGGGCATGCAAAGTATCTAGGTTGTGTGCTCCTTATGAGAATCTAATGCCTGATGATCTGAGGTGGAGCAGTCTCATTCTGAAACCATCCCCTGCCTGGGTCCATCTGGAAAAATCATCTTCCACGAAACCAGCCCCTGGTGCGAAAAAGGTGAGGGACTGCTGCTTTAACTTACCTCCTTGATCACCTCATCCTCCTTTTCTTCGTAGGAATCCAAACCTTTCACCATGGATTTCTTGAATCTAAAAAGAAAAGGGGCAAAACCGCCCAGAATCCATTCCCCACCAGTTATGAAAAGCTCCTCAGATTTTTTTTTTTAATTTTGAGAAATTTCAAATTCAGAAACAAAACAGTATAATAAGCACCTATGTACCTCTCACCCAGAGTCATTGTAAACATTTTGCCACGCTGGCTCCATTTCTTTTGTACAGACACATGTCCTCTTTGCCAAAACAAAAATAGGTTTAGATGTCAAACCAGATTTTCAGCACGTATCTCCCAAGAAGAGGAACATTCTATACAACCATGATACCATTACCACATCAAGAAAATTATTTTTAGTGTTCAAGTATTTGGCTGGTTAGTATAGACATGGTTTATATGTCTTTACACTTGAGTGTAGGCATACAGGCCAAAGTGGAAGGATTGCTTGAGCCCAGGAGTCTGAGACCAGCTCAGGTAACATAGTGACCCTGTCTATACAAAAAATACAGAAATAGCCAGGTGTGATGGTGCACGCTTCTAGCCCCACCTACTTGGGAGCCTGGGAGGTTGAGGCTGCAGTGAGCTGTCATTGTGTCATGGCACTCCAGCTTGGACAACAGAGCAAAACTTCATCTCAAAAAAAAAAAAAGGCCGGGCGCAGTGGCTCACACCTGTAATCCCAGCAGTTTGGGAGGCCGAGGTGGGCAGATCACGAGGTCAGGAGTTTGAGAACAGCCTGACCAACATGCTGAAACCCCATCTCTACTAAAAGTACAAAAACTAGCCGGGCGTGGTGGTGTGCACCTGTAATCCCAGCTACTCAGGAGGCTGAGGCAGGAGAATCACTTGACCGTGGGAGGCGGAGGTTGCAGTGTGCCAAGATCAGGTCATTGTACTCCAGCCTGGGTGACAGAGTGAGACTCCGTCTCAAAAAAAAAAAGAAGTGAAAACTGTTCAGGCTGCTGGTATCTCCTGGCCACTGGCTGCCACTACGGTTCATTTATCTGGAACCTGGGCTCCTGAAGATGCAGCACTAGAGCAGAGAAATGATGCTGACAGGGTGTATTGGTCTGTTTTCACACTGCTGACTGATAAAGACATATCCAAGACTGGGTAATTTACAAAGAGAAAGAGGTTTAATGGACTTAGAGTTCCATGTGACTGGGGAGGCCTCACAATCACAGCAGAAGGTGAAAGGCATGTCTTACATGGTGACAGGCAAGACAGAATGAAAAAACCAAGCAAAAGGGGAAACCCCTTACAAAATCGTCAGATCATGTGACTTACTACCATGAGAACAGTATGGGGGAAAATGCCCCCATGATTCAGTTGTCTCCCACTGGGTCCCTCCTACAACATGTGGGAATTACGGGAGATACAGTTCAAAAAAATTTGGGTGGGGACACAGCTAAACCTTATCACAGAGGTTGATGACTGACCAAGTCACATTAGAAATAGGTGGACTTAACCAGGCACAGTGGCTCACGCCTGTAATCCCAGCACTTTGGGTGGCTGAGGTGGGCAGATCACGAGGTCAAGAGATCGAGACCATCCTGGCCAACATGGTGAAACCCCATCTCTACTAAAAATACAAAAATTAGGCCGGGCGCGGTGGCTCACACCTGTAATTCCCACTTTGGGAGGCCGAGGCAGGCAGATCACGAGGTCAGGAGATCGAGACCATCCTGGCTAACACGGTGAAACCCCGTCTCTACTAAAAATACAAAAAATTAGCCGGGCATGGTGGCAGGTGCCTGTAGTCCCAGCTACTCGGGAGGCTGAGGCAGAAGAATGGCATGAACCCGGGAGGTGGATCTTGCAGTGAGCTGAGATTGCACCACTGTACTCCAGCCTGGTGACAGAACGAGACTCTGTCTCAAAAAAAAAAAAAAAAAATTCGAAAAATTAGTTTGGCGTGGTGGCCTGTGCCTGTAGTCCCAGCTACTCGGGAGAATCGCTTGAACCTGGGAGGTAGAGGTTGCAGTGAGCTGAGATCATGTCACTGCATTCCAGCCTGGCAAAAGAGCGAGACTCCATCTCAAAAAAAAAAAAAAAAAAAAAAAATCCTGCCTACTCTGAAGGCTGAGGCAGGAGGATTGCTTGCGCCCAGACGTTTGAGGCTGCAGTGAGCCATGATTGTACCACTGCACTCCAGCCTGGGTGACAAAGCAAGACCCCGTCTCAAAAAAAAAAAAAGCATCTCAAATTATTTAACCAAATGGACTAAAAGCACATAATGATAATGGATAGTATAGACTGACAGGTTTCTTTCCTTTACTTTGTGCGATTATCACCAGGAAATTTCTCTATGGATCTCGTAATCCACAACACCTGAGTGTATCACATGAGTGAGCAGGACAATGAAGACACAGTGGAACACAATTGGACTTTCTATAGACTAACCTGGAAGGCAGGTATCTAATTTCCAAACCAGAAGTTCCTGGAAACTGAGTTCAAGGAAATAGAAGAAACTGATTTTTTAAAAAAATTACACTGTGGTTGAAGTCCAGAAATTTTTAGGCGGCTGGCTGGGTGCAGTGGCTCATCTGTAGTCCCAGCACTTTGGGAGGCTGAGGTGGGAGGACAGCCTGAGACCAGGAGTTTGAGACCAGAGGGAAAGAAAATGACAATGTGGAATTGTAAAAAAAAAATTTTTTTTTGAGATGGGGTCTCACTCTGTCGCCAGTCTGGAGTGCAGTGGTGCCATCTTGGCTCACTGCAACCTCCGCCTCCTGGGTTCAAGCGTTTCTCCTGCCTCAGCCTCCTGAGTACCTGGCACTACAGGCGCCCACTGCCACACCTGGTTAATTTTTTAGAGACAGGGTTTCACCGTGTTAGCCAGGATGGTCCCAATCTCCTGACCTCATGATCCTCCTGTCTTGGTCTCCCAAAGTGCTGGGATTACAGGCGTGAGCCACCGCGCCTGACCAAAAACTTTTATTTATTTGAGGACCAGAGAGAAGTTTTGTGCTTTAGCAGACTCCTCCATGTTTTCTTCTTTTCGCCCTGTTCAAACTCTCCAGGTACTGTTTTTTTTTTTTTCTCTTTTTGAGACAGGGTCTCTTGCTCTGTTGCCCAAGCTAGAGTGCAGTGGCATGATCACAGCTCACTGCTGCCTCAACCTCGTGACCTTAAGCATTCCTTCTGCCTCAGCCTCCCCAGTAGCTAACACTACAGGCAAATGTCACCATGCTTGGCTAATACAATTTTTTTTTTAGAGATGGGGTTTTGCTATGTTGTCCAGGCTGGTTTTAAACTCCTGGGCTCAAATGATCCTCTGTCTCAGCCTCCAAAAGTGCTGGAATTATAGTCATGAGCTACTGCAACTGAATTGCCTTTTTTTTTTTTTAAGAGACATTCTTGCTGTGTTGCCCAGACTGGAGTATAGTGGTGGGATCACAGCTCACTGCAGCTTCAACCTCCTGGGCTCAGGTGATCCTTCTGCCTTGGCCTCCAGAGTAAGTATGACTATAGACTAGCCTTCAAAGCAGGTAGGACTATATACCCCGCTAATCCACTAATGCAGATACCCTTTTTATTAAAAATCTGAAAATCAGGCCGGGCCCAGTGGCTCATGCCTGTAATCCCAGCACTTTGGGAGGACAAGGTGGGCAGATCATGAGGTCAGGAGTTCAAGACCAGCCTGGCCAATATGGTGAAACCCCATCTCTACTAAAAATACAAATTAGCCAGGCATGGTGGTGCGTGCCTATAGTCCCAGCTACTCGGGAGGCTAAGGCAGAAGAATTGCTTGAACCTAGGAGGTGGAGGTTGCAGTAAGCTGAGATCACGCCACTGCACTCCAGCTTAGGCAACAGAGCGAGACTCTGTTCCAAAAAAAAAAAAAAAGTCTGAAAATCATTATGGTATGTAATCTATCCTTATTATAGTGCTAAAATGATTTCTGATAAAATAATTCCTAACTCAACTAGAACACTATGAAGAATGAAAGAATGAGCAGAGTACTCATGATGCCTTTGAGTAAAATCGAAACATACAGCGTGATGTAATTTCCAAACCAATAGGCAGCATTGTAATATTAAAGGAAAACTATTCCAATCACTTAGAAATACTTGCTAAATACTGCTTTTTACAGTTATGACAACTGTTTCTTTCTATGCATATGAATCAAGCAACCAAATATTTATAACCATGGAAATACCTGATTAGAAATATTTCTAACCTGGGCCAGGCTCGGTGGCTCACGCCTATAATCCCAGCACTTTGGGAGGCCGAGGCGGGTGGATCACCTGAGGTCGGGAGTTCAAGACCAGCCTGAGCAATATGGTAAAACCCCATCTCTACTAAAATTACAAGAATTAGCTGGGCGTGGTGGTGTGGGCCTGTAGTTCCAGCTACTCAGGAGACTGAGGCAAGAGAATCGCTTGAACTCAGGAGGTGGAGGCTGCAGTGAGCCAAGATCATGCCACTCTAGCCTGGGCAACAGAATAAGACTCTGTCTCCAAAAAAAGAAAAAAGGAAATATTTCTAATTATTGGCCAGGTGCAGTGGCTCACACCTGTAATCCAGCACTTGGGGAAGCCAAGTCGGGTAGATCATTTGAGGTCAGGAGTTTGAGACCAGCTTGGCCAACATGGTGAGACCCTGTCTCTACAAAAAAAATACAAAAATTAGCCCCTTTTCACAAGATGGCGCCAAAAGCTAAGAAGGAAGCTTCTGCCCCTCCTAAAGCCAAAGCGAAGGGTCTGAAGGCCAAGAAGGCAGTGTTGAAAGGTGTTTACAGCCACAAAAAAAAATCTGCACATCACCAGCCTTCCAGTGACCCAAGACACTGCGACTCTGGAGGCAGTGCAGACATCCTCGGAAGAGCACCCCCAGGAGAAACAAGCTTGACCACTATGCTATTTATCAAGTTTCCTCTAACCACTGAGTGTCCCATGAAGAAGACAGAAGACAACACACTTGTGTTCATGGTGAATGTTAAAGCCAGAAAGCACTGGAAGAAGCTCTATGACACTGATGTGGCCAAGGTCAACACCCTGATTCGGCCTCATGGAGAGAAGAAGGCATTTGTTTGACTGGCTCCTGATTACAATGCTTTGGATGTTGCCAACAAAATAGGGATCATCTCAACTGAATCCAGTTGGCTAATTCTAAATATATGTATATCTTTTCACCAGTAAAAAAAATAATAATAAATTATCAAGGCCTGGTGGCTCATGCCTGTAATCCCAGCTACTCAGGAGGCTGAGTCAGGAGAATTGCTTGAACCCGGGAGGCAGAGGTTGCAGTGAGCCGAGATCACACACCTGCCCTCCAGCCTGGACAACAGAGCGAGACTCCATCTCAAAAAAAACCCGAAATATTTCTTTTGGATTCTGAATGAAAATTTTCCTATGGGAGAAATCTTACTTCTTATGCCTGTTACAGTATAATTCCCAAATGTACCATCAGAAAAAAGAAAAAAAAAAACCTTATTTTTAAAAGTATACATAGAAATCTTTTTTCTAGGCTGGGTGTGGTGGCTCACGCCTGTAATCCTAGCACTTTAGGAAGCCGAGTCAGGTGGATCACTTGAGGTCAAGAGTTCAAGACCAGCCTGGCCAACATTTTGAGACCCCCTCACTACTAAAATACAAAAATTAGCTGGGTGTAGTGGCACAAGCCTGTAATCCCAGCTACTTGGCAAGCTGAGATGGGAGAATTGCTTGAACCTGGGAGGTGGAGGTTGCAGTGAGCTGAGATTATGCCACTGCGCTCCAGCCTGGGTGACAGAGTGAGACTCTGTCCAAAAAAGAAACATCTTTTTTCTATTCCTATCACCTCTAAACATTTTTACTGACCCACAAACTGGATCACACCAACTGGTTACACTAACTGATATGTGATCAGTTTCTTTTCCTTTTTTTTTTTTTTTTTGAGGCAGAGTTTTGCTCTTGTTGCCCAGGCTGGAGTGCAATGGATGGCACGATGTCAGCTCAGTGCAATCTCTTGCCTCCCAGACTCAAGCGATTCTCCTGTCTCAGCCTCCCGAGTAGCTGGGATTACAGGCATGAACCACCATGCCCAGCTATTTTTTGTATTTTTAGTAGAGATGGGGTTTCACCATATTGACCAGGCTGGTCTCGAACTCGAACTCCTGACCTCAAGTGATCCTCCTGCCTAGGCCTCCCAAAGTGCTGGGATTACAAGTGTGAGCCACAGTGCCCGGCCATGTGATCAGTTTCATTAACTTCTCTAAAAACAAATTCATATTTATTTTTAGAGATGGGGTCTTGATACATTGCCCAGGCTGGCCTCAAATTCCTGAGCTCAAGCTATCCTCTTACCTCAGCCTCCTGAGTAGCTAGGACTACATGTGTGTACCACCACATCTGGCAGTTTCATTAGTTTCTTGATTATCCTTTAGGCATTCCTTTTTGAGAAAATAAGCAGATACAGTTGACTTTTGCACAGCACAGTTCGAACTGCACAAGTTCACTTGAAAAAGTTTTTGGAGATTTGCAATAATTTGAAAAAACTTACAGATGAACCACATAGCCTAGAAATACGAAAAAAATTAAGAAAAAGGTATGTCGGCCGGGCGCGGTGGCTCAAGCCTGTAATCCCAGCACTTTGGGAGGCCGAGACGGGTGGATCACGAGGTCAGGAGATCGAGACCATCCTGGCTAACACGGTGAAACCCCGTCTCTACTAAAACACAAAAAACTAGCCGGGCGAGGTGGCGGGCGCCTGTAGTCCTCGCTACTCGGGAGGCTGAGGCAGGAGAATGGCGTAAACCTGGGAGGCGGAGCTTGCAGCGAGCTGAGATCCGGCCACTGCACTCCAGCCCGGGCGACAGAGCAAGACTCCGTCTCAAAAAAAAAAAAAAAAAAGAAAAAGGTATGTCATGAATGCATAAAATATATGTAGATACTAGTCTTTTATGATTTACTACCATAAAATACACAAATCCAGGCTGAAACAGGAGAATCGCTTGAACCTGGGAGGCAGAGGTTGCAGTGAGCCAAGATGGCACCACTGCACTCCACCCTGGGTGACAGAGCAAAACTCCCTCTCCAAAAAAAAAAAAAAAAAAGTTAAAATCTATCAAAACTTACACACAGAAACACAGACTGTACATGGTGACATTCGCAGTCAAGAGAAATGAAAATAAATGTAAAGATGCAATATTACATAACTGCATAAAATTACACTCCAAACTGTACGATTTGTAGCCACCTATTGCAGTGAACTCAAGTGTTGTGAGTATCTGTTTAAAACACAGTAATGCTGGTCATCTTGTAAGTGGTTGTCTCACCAGTAAACTGCATATTACAGTGAAAGTGATCACTCATGGTTCCTGCGTATTTTTCAGTAATGTCATACCATTAACCTTGAATAGTAACGTGGGACCTATAGGAGGCGCCACTAGTGATGCCTGAAGCACTCCCAAGAAGCAGAGAAAAGTCATGACATTACAAGAAAAAGCTGAATTGTTTGGTAAGTACTGTAGATTAAGATCTACAGCTGCAGTTGCCCAGCATTTCAAGATAAATGAATCCATGCACATTGACAAAACCCATGTGGAAAAAAAAGGGTGAGGGGTGAGTATGGTGGCTCACTTTGAAAGGCTGAGGTAGGCGGATTGCTTGAGCCCAGGAGTTCGAGACCAGCCTGGGCAACATAGCAAAACCCCGTCTCAATTTAAAAAAGAATTTTTTTTTTTTTTTTCCTTTTGAGACAGTTTCTATCTTCTGCCCAGGCTGGAGTGAAGTGGTGCGATCTTGGCTCACTGCAACCTCTGCCTCGCCAGGTTCAAGCGATTCTCCTGTCTCAGCCTCCTGAGTAGCTGGGATTATAGGTACCCACCACCACACCCAGCTAATTTTTGTATTTTTAGTAGAGATAGGGTTTTGCCATGTTGGCCAGGTTGGTCTCAAACTCCTGACTTCCCATGAGCCACCATGCCTGCCCCCCAAAAATTTTTTTTTGTCTAAAGGCAAAGAAAAAAGTAACTAAATCCAGCCTAAGGAACACTGTAAAAAAAATAGGAGGAAATTCATGAAGCTATTACTGCACCTTGCATGCTTTGCACAATACCTTTTTGTCTTCATATTGAAAGCACAGCTTTTATGTGGGTACAGGGTTGTTAGAAAGGCCTACCTACAGCTTCTAATAGGATTCAAGAAACAGCAAAATCATTACATGACAAAGCAAAAGGAAGGTGAAGGATCTAAAGCTGGAGAATTTAATGCCAACAAAGGATGGTTTGATACTTTTAGAAAGAAGTTTAGCTTAAAATATGTCAAAACAGCAGAAGGGGCAGCTTCTGCCAACCAAGAGGCAGCAGATGAATTCCCAGATACCATTAAGAAAATCACTGAGACCAGGCATGATGGCTCACACCTATAATCCCAGCACTTTGGGAGGCCAAAGCTGGTGGATCACAAGTCAGGAGTTAGCGACCAACCTGGCCAACATGGTGAAACCCCATCTCTACTACAAATACAAAAATTAGCCAGGTGTGGTGGTGTGTGCCTGTAATCCCAGCTACTTGGGAGGCTGAGGCAGGAGAATCATTTGAACCCAGGAGGTGGAGGTTGCAGTGAGCTGAGATTGTGCCATTGCACTCCAGCCTGGGCAAAAAGAGCAAAACTGTGTCTCAAAAAAAATAAAATAGAGTTCAAAACTATTAAAAGTAGGTACTGGCTGAACAGCAGTTTCTTACAAACTATAAACAGCCTCTTCTAACGTTAGTATTCTCTGTGCGTCACATTTAAGTAGTTGACAATACCCAACTTTTAGTATTGTTCTCTATTTGCTAAATCCCATCCCCCAACCAAACCTCAAGAACTGTCACATTTTTGTGTCCAACACAGTACCTAGAATAAGAAGTGCTATGAAGACAGTAGATACTTCGGAAGTCCCTCCTGAACTTTCCAGTTAATAGAGTAAGCTCCCATACCTGACAAAGATCCAGAGAATTCACTCTGCTACTTCAATACCAGTGACTCACCGTACATAATCCTGGGGAGTGACCAGAAACTTCTCTTTCATTTGGACCTCAGCTTTGTTCTCCCACCAGAATTTGTTGGTTGCTTTCTTGTGCTCAGGGCTGAAAATGGAGAGGATAAGTAATCTCAGCTATAGATTATAAAATATTACTCAGATATTAAGCATTAGGTTTGTAATGCAAACTGACATCTGGGTTTCTGCCCGGGGCAGGGCTGAGAGAGGAACACTGTTACCATCTCTTCAAGATCTCGTGTCTCTTCTTCCCATAAAATTGTGAGAATCTGAGGGGAGGTTAGGGGCGGTAACCAAGTTGGCTTTCGCAGCCAGACCACCAGCACCACTTGGGACCGTGGCAGCATAGGACCCCTACCCTAAAAAGGCTGGCAGCACCTGTGAAGTGACTCAATCCATCCATCTTGATCAAATCACAAAAGCGTTTTTTTTGTCACCCACTCCAAACCCTCCTCCCGTATATGTATGCGTCTGTGCTGGAGCAGGCTCCCAGTTCGGCTCTCACCTGGCCAGATGCTCCAGCAGCCCCCCATACAGCACCGTCAGGTTTCCATGGCTCAGGTGTTCCCGCACCTCACAGCCGCAGCACAGGCACCAGCAGCATCGCTCGTGTTCCGGCACGTAGCGCTCCACCTGAGCGGCGCGGATGGCCTTGCGGGCCGCCTCCACCTGCGGGAGAGAGACGAAGTAGAACCCCAAGGGGGGCACCCAAATCAACCCGCTCTGGCCTTCACCGACCTGCCCCGCACTCCCATCCCATCTCTAGCCTTGCCGCCGCACCTGGGGCAGGAGCCTCTCCAAAGCCTCCTTCAGCTGCCGCTGGTGCTTGCGGCTGTAGACGTGCCCGCGACCACAGAAGAAGGTCTGGCGGCACAGAGGGCAGCGCTGCGCCGGCGCCATAGGCGGGGGACCCGGTATCACCACCACCAGCAGCTGATCCTACGCCATCCGGCGGCTCCTGACCCCTGACCTCTGACCCTTCGGGGCGGGGCTAACCCAGCGGCCCCCAAGCGCCCAGTGGGCGCCACTGCAAGCCCTTCTGCGGCTGCGCAGACTCCTCCCAGGCCTCTGGTCCCGCCCAGGCACCAGCATTGCAGAGTCCGGCCGGTTAAGGGGGAAGTCGGCGCCATCCTGCAGATGTGCGGGGATGTGCGGCCTCCGCAGCGTGAGGCTCACAGGCCACACGCAACTTAGCATTGGCCAGGACCTGTAGTAGCCAACAGGACACTTACTAACTGATGTATAGGTGCGCACTGTGTGTCCAGAGCTTTACGTTAACCACCTCACTGTGTCATCTCGCTGAGGTTGTGTGGTTTACTACTGTTAGCGCATTTTTAAGCGGGAAACCTGAGGCATGAGGAGGTAAGGAGCTTTGAGGAGGGTTGCACAGGTGTTAAGTAGCACGGTCAGCACCTGAGCCCCGGCACTCATCAGTGCGGTGGATGGAGGGGAATGCCTGCTGGAGGGGACCACGAACTAAAAATCGTAGTCGCCCCCACAGGGTGTGCTCCCCGTGGCTCCTATAAAGCTGTAAGGGAAGCTACACAGTCTGCAGCGTCGTTGCTGAGGGATCGCACAGTTCCCGTAGATTTTGCTGCTAGTTCTGGTGCACTAACCGGGATGGACTACTGTCTGTAGGGCCTTCACAGGGTCAGCGCTACAGAATTCAGGCCCGGCGTAACTACTTCCCCCTTCAGATCTTCACTTCCTGTTGGAACTGTCCTCTAGACTCTAGCCTCTGCCAGAAATAATTCATTTTGAATACCCTTGTAACTCCCAATTCCTTGATCTCCCATCATTCTCCTGGCAGGGTCAGTCCTCGGCCTTGTCCCCCCAAATTGCTCGGTCTCTGAATCCAGACTCGGAAGTTCGGCTCTGCCTACCTAACCTTAAGTTATCCCATGTGGCCTTACCGTCAGCCTAGTCTTTGACTGCAGGGAAACCTCGCTTCCTAAAGAAGACACCTCTTTTCATCCATTCACTCTGGAAATGATTCAACGTCTGCCTGCTGCTGATGCTTTGCTCTCCACCAGGGGTTTTCAAAGTGTGCTTCCCCGCTCCCCCCGGGCCTAGAGCATCAGCATCAGGGAACTTGTCAGTAATGCACATTCTTGGGCCCCAATCCAGAACTACTGAATCAGAAACTTGGGGTGAGGGCCAGTCACGGTGGCTTATGCCTGTAATCTCAACACTTTGGGAAGCAGAGGAGGGCGAATCACCTGAGGTCAGGAGTTGAGGACCAGCCTGGCCAACATGGTGAAACCCTGTCTCTACTAAAAATAGAAAAATTAGCCAGATGTGGTGGCGTGTGCCCATAATCCCAGCTACTTGGGAGACTGAGGCAGGAGACTCACTTGAACCCAAGAGGTAGAGGTTGCAGTGAGCCAAGATTGCACCATTGCACTCTAGCCTGGGCAACAGAGTGAGGCTCCGTCTCAAAAAAAAAAAAAAGGAACTCAGGGTGACGCCCAGCCAGCTGTGGTTTTATGAGCTCTTCAGGGGATAGTGATGCATGAACAAATTTGAGAAGCACTGGTCTAGGTCTTAGATCCTCTTGGTTCACTTTCCTCGTTGGATCTCAGGAATGTTCAGCTACACTCTCAGGGCAACTTCTCACTTCACTTGACCTTCCAAGACAGGGCAACTTCTCACTTCACTTGACCTTCCAAGACCTCTCGTTCTGTCAAACCCCAATTTTGGATCAACCCACGCATCCTTCCCTCATGTGTTCCAAAGCTGGTCAGAGTAATCTGCTTCAACTTCTGGTAACGTCTAAGCCTTCAACAGTTTTGCTTGTGAAACTGCTTCACTGAAGTTCTCCACCACCAAGTAGTCAACTGGCATCAGAATTCGGCTTGTGTCAAATGGAACTCAACATCTTCCTCTTCAGGACATCCCCTATTTTCATCCTCCCGGTGAATGACACCACCAAGTTAAAGCCTGGAGGCTGCGTGTGCTGGCTCATGCCTGTAATCCCAGCAGTTTAGGAAACTGAGGTGGGCAGATGGCTTGTGCCCAGGCGTTTGGGAGCAGCCTGGCCAACATGGCGAAACCCTGTCTCTACAAAAAAATACTGCTGGGCACAGTGGCTCACACCTGTAATCCCAGCACTTTGGGAGACTAAGTGGGCAGATCACCTCAGGTCAGGAGTTTGAGACCAGGCTGGCCAACATGGCAAAACCCCATCTCTACTAAAAATACAAAAATTAGCCTGGTGGGGTGGCATGTGTCTGTAGTCCCAGCTACTCGAGAGGCTGAGGCAGGGGAGCTGCTTGAACCAAGGGGGTTGCAGTAAGCCAAGATGGTGCCACTGCACTCCAGCCTGGTCTACAGAGCCAGACTCTGTCTCAAAAAAACAAACAGGCCAGGCATGGTGGTTTACGCCTGTAATCCCAGCACTTTGGGAGGAAGGGTGGGCGGATCACCTGAGGTCAGGATTTCGAGACCAGCCTGGCCAACATGGTGCAACCCCGTCTCTACTAAAAATACAAAAATTAGCCAGGCATGGTGGAGGGTGCCTATGATCTCAACTATTCCGGAGGCTAAGACAGGAGAATCGCTGGAACATGGGAGGCAGAGACTGCAGTGAGCCTGTCGTGCCACTGCACTCCAGCTTGGGCAACAGAGCAAGACTCTTATCTCAAACAAAAACAAACAAACACAAAACAAAAATTAACTGGGCCTGGTGGCATATGCCTATAGTCCCAGCTACTTGGGGGACTGAGGCAGGAGGATTGCTTGAGCCTGGGAGGTTGAGGCTGCAGCAATGAGCTGTATTTGTGCTACTGCACTCTAGCCTGGATAACAAAATGAGACCTTGTCTCAAAAAACAAAAAAAAAAAAGCCGGGTGCCGTGGCTCACACCTGTAATCCCAGCACTTTGGGAGGCCGAGGCAGGTGGATCACAAGGTCAGGAGATCCAGACCATCCCAATATTGTGCCACTGCACTCCAGCCTGCCAGCCTGGGCAACAGAGTGAGATTCCATCTCAAAAAAAAAAAAAAGAATAACTCACCCCAAACTTCCAGGCTTTTTTTTTTTTCCTTTGAGACGGAGTTTCACTCTGTCGCCCAGGCTGGAGTGCAGTGGTTAGATCTCGGCTCACTGCAACCTCCGCTTCCTGGGTTCAAGTGATTCTCCTGTCTCCGCCTCCTAACTGGGATTACAGGTGTGTGCCACCACGCCTGGCTAAGTTTTGTGTTTTTAGTAGAGACAGGGTTTCACTGTGTTAGTAATGCTGGTCTCAAACTCCTGACCTCAGGTGACCTCACCTGCCTTGACCTCTCCTGACCTCACCTGCCTTGGCCTCCCAAGGTGCTGGGATTACAGGTGTAAAACTCCCGTGCTGGGCTGGTCAAAGTGCTGGGTTTACAGGCATAAGACAATGCACCTGGAACTTGGCTTGTGTCAAATGGAACTCAACATCTTCCCTTTTACTCAACCCCACCAACATCCACCGCACACAAGTTGTCTTATTCACTGGACTTCTAATATGTTTAAGGGGTCTGTCTCCATTTATTTTTTGAAACAGGGTCTTTCTGTGTTGCCCAGGCTGGAGTGCAGTGGTTGTTCACAGGGACCAACCACTATTGATCAGCAAGGGAGCTTTGGAGTTTTTATTTTTTTTTTTATTTTTTTTTTTTTATTTTTATTTTTTTGAGATGGAGTCTTGCTCTGTCGCCCAGGCTGGAGTGCAGTGGCCAGATCTCGGCTCACTGCAAGCTCCGCCTCCCGGGTTCACGTCATTCTCCTGCCTCAGCCTCCCGAGTAGCTGGGACTACAGGCACCCGCCACCTCGCCCGGCTAGTTTTTTGTAATATTTAGTAGAGACGGGGTTTCACTGTGTTAGCCAGGATGGTCTCGATCTCCTGACCTCGTGATCCACCCGTCTCCGCCTCCCAAAGTGCTGGGATTACAGGCTTGAGCCACCGCGCCCGGCCTGGAGTTTTTAAAAAAAAATTTTTAAGCCAGTCAAATTTAGCAGTGGGGGGTTGTATACCAACTTTAGTGACACTAATGTTATTAAATTCTAATAACCCACTACCATCAGACCAGCCCAGCATGGGAGTTTTGACCTGCTCCATTTCCGACCTGGGCTGTTTCACCCCTCCATAGACAATCTGGATGGTCCCCTGTCCTGGGAGTTCACCATATTGATGCTAAATTTAGTGTGGACACCCAAACTGCATAATGCCTTACAGTGTAGAACTCCTGGGCTCAAGGGATCCTCCCATCTCAGCCTCCTGAGTAGCTAGGACCACAGGGTACACCATGGTGCCCAGCTGTCTTCCTTTTTTTTTTTGAGACAGAGCCTCACTCAGCTGTTCAAGCTAGAGTGCAGTGGTGCAATCTCCGTTCACTGCAACCACTGTCTCCTGGGTTCAAGCAATTCTCCTGTCTCAGCCTCCTGAGTAGCGGGGATTACAGGCACCCACCATCATGCCCGGCTAATTTTTGTATTTTAGTAGAGATAGGGTTTTACTGTGTCGGCCAAGCTAGTTTTAAACTCCTGACCTCAGGTGATCTGCCTGCCTTGGCCTCCCAAAGTGCTAGGATTACAGGCGTGAGCCACCACGCCCAGCCCCCTACTCTTAAAAAAAGAAAATCTATATATGTATAATAGAGACAGGGTCACGCTATATTGCCCAGGCTGGTCTTGAACTCCTGGGCTCAAGGGATCCTCCTGCCTCGGCCTCCAAAAGTGCTGGGATTACAGGCATGGGCTACTGCACTCTATCTTATATTTTTTTAAACTCAGAGCATACCTCATTTCAATTCTCCTCTCTTGCTTGGGTTCACATAAAATCTTTCTAACTGGTTTCCAAGTGTCTGCTCTATTACGCTCCATATATCCTCCATACTCTAGTCTGCTCCTACGAGCTTCAGCATCTTCAGCCCCTCTGCCTGGAATTTACATCTTTCCAATCCTGCCTTACAAATTTTCTATTATATAAGGCTCTGAATTATGAACTAGAGATAATTTCCATGAAGCTGATGACTTTATCTTGCATATGGTAAGCTCTAAATCAATGTTTATTGAAAGAATGAAATGTCACCCCTTTGTGAAGCCTTCCAGAGTTGTCTCTGAAGAATTAATTCCTCAACTTCAAGATCCTTTGCTCATCCTGTCATCATTTTTGTCTAGCAGTTAGTTGAAAACCAATAATTGAAAAGCTCCTTGGCCGGGCGCGGTGGCTCACGCCTGTAATCCCAGCACTATGGGAGGCGGACGCGGGCGGATCACGAGGTCAGCAGATCGAGACCATCCTGGCTAACACGGTGAAACCTTGTCTCTACTAAAATTACAAAAAATTAGCTGGGTATGGTGGTGGGCGCCTATAGCCCCAGCTACTGGGGAGGCTAAGGCAGGAGAATGGCGTGAACCCGGGAGGCGGAGTTTGCAGTGAGCCGAGATAGGGCCACTGCACTCTGGTCTGGGTGACAGAGTGAGACTCTGTCTCAAAAAAAAAAAAAAAAAAAGAAAAACTCCTCAAGTGCAGGGATTGTGTTCTATTCATGCCTGACTCTTAATTAACAGATGGTGGATCTCTATGTATGCTTGTCAAATTAAGTAAAAACCATCAAAACCCAGGCACCTTGAGGTTAAGATGCCCTTTAGTGGTGGGAGTTAGTGCATGGAAGGAGCCCAGGAAGCATGCAGCTAACAGCCTGCTAATTAGTAGTATCAAGCTACCAAATGGGCTCATGGGTAGTTTTCCTTAAAAATTGTAAAAAATGGGCCAGGCATGGGGGCTCACGCCTGTAATCCTGGCACTTTGGGAGGCCGAGGCAGGCGGATCATGAGGTCAGGAGTTGGAGACCAGCCTGACCAACATGGTGAAATCGTGTCTCTACTAAAGATACAAAAATTAGCTGGGCGTGCTGGCGCACACCTGTAATCCCAGCTACTCAGGAGGCTGATGCAAGAGAATCGCTTGAACCCAGAGACGGAGGTTGCAGTGAGCTGAGATTGTCCCACTGCACTCCAGCCTGAGTGACAGAGCGAGACTTTGTCTCAAAAAAAAAATTGTAAAAAATTTCCTTTATTAAAAATTGTAGCCCAGGTGTGGTGGCTCATGCCTGCAATCCCAACACTTTAGGAGGCCGAGGCAGGTGGATCACTTGAGATCAGGAGTTTAAGACCAGCCTGACCAACATGTGGCCAACATAGCAAAACCTGGTCTCTACTAAAAATAGAAAAATTAGCCAGTTGTGTTGGTGCTCACCTGTAGTTCCAGCTACTCAGGAGGCTGAGGCACGAGAATCGCTTGAAACCAGGAAGTGGAGGTTGCAGTGGGCTGAGATCATGCCACCGCACTCAAGCCTGGGTGACAGAGCTAGACTGTCTCAAAAAACAAGCAGGCCAGGCGCGGTGGCTCAAGCCTGTAATCCCAGCACTTTGGGAGGCCGAGATGGGCAGATCACGAGGTCAGGAGATCGAAACCATCCTGGCTAATACGGTGAAACCCCGTCTCTACTAAAAAATACAAAAAAAAAAACAAAACTAGCCGGGTGAGGTGGGGGGCGCCTGTAGTCCCAGCTACTCGGGAGGCTGAGGCAGGAGAATGGCGTAAACCCGGGAGGCGGAGCTTGCAGTGAGCTGAGATCCGGCCACTACACTCCAGCGCGGGCGACAGGGCGAGACTCCGTCTCAAAAACAAACAAACAAACAAACAAAAACTATAGGCCGGACACGGTGGCTCACGCCTGTGATCCCAGCAGGCAGACTGCTTGAGCTCAGGAGTTTGAGACCAGCTTGGGCAACATGGCAAAACCTCTTCTCTACTAAAAATATAAAAAATTAACCAGGCAGGATTGTGTGTGACTGTGGTCCCAGCTACCAGGGAGGCTGAGACAGGACGATTACTTGAGCACGGAGGGCAGAGGTTGAAGTGAGCTGAGATCTTGCCACTGCATTCCAGCCTAGGTAATAGAGCAAGACTCAGTCTCAAAAAAAAAAAAAAGAAAGAAAAAAGAAAAATTGTAAAAAGCAATTTATTGTAAAAAACAAAAACTGTACAGAGGCTACAAACAATTGCCCCATTTATGTTGCCTACCCAGTCCTCAAAGGTGGCCATTGCTGTTTGACACCTATATTGATCAAGATGTTTTCTGTTTAGACTTCATATATATATATAAAAACATAATTTCTGCCATATTTGGAGTAATTTTGAACACACTGTTCTGCTACTCTTTTTTTGTAATTCCTCAAAATGTATTGTGGTTATCTTTCCTTTTTTTTTTTTTCTTTTTTTTGAGATGGAGTTTCACTCTTGTTGCCCAGGCTGGAGTGCAGTGGCGCCATCTCGGCACACCACAACCTCCGCCTCCTGGGTTTGAGCGATTCTCCTGCCTCAGCCTCCCAAGTAGCTGGGATTACAGGCATGCACCACCATGCCTGGCTAATTTTGTATTTTTAGTAGAAACAGGGTTTCTCCATGTTGGTCAGGCTGGTCTCGAACTCTCAACCTCAAGTGATCCACCCACCTCGGCCTCCCAAAGTACTGGGATTACAGGCGTGAGTCACTGTACCCGGCCTTGTGGATATCTATGTCAGTACATAGAGCATGATATTAAGTGCTATCCACATACTGCTGACTCTCAGTGGATTTACATTTTCACCTCAGACTTCTCTTCTGAACTCGACTTATAACTATCTACTTGACATTGACATAGCCACCCTGATGTCTCACAGATTCCTTTTTTTTTTTTGAGATGGAGTTTTGCTTTCGTTGCCCAGGCTGGAGTGCAATGGTGCGATCTCGGCTCACCGCAACCTCCGCCTCCTGGGTTCAAGCTCAAGCGATTCTCCTGCCTCAGCCACCCGAGTAGGTGGGATTACAGGCATGTGCCACCACCCCCAGCTAATCTTTTTCTTTTTTTTTTTTTCAGTAGAGACAGGGTTTCTCCACGTTGGTCAGGCTGGTCTTGAACTCCCAACCTCAGGTGATCCACCCATCTCAGGCTCCCAAAGTGCTGGGATTACAGGTGTGAGCCTCTGCGCCCGGCCCCCCCGCCTTTTGTTTGTTTTTGAGACGGAGTCTTGCTCTGTCACCCAGGCTGGAGTGCAGCGGTGTGATCTCGGCTCAGGGCAACTTCTTCCTCCTGGGTTCAAGCAATTCTCTTGTCTCAGTCTCCCGTGTAGCTGGGATTACAGGCGTCCACCACCACGCCTAGCTAATTTTTGTATTTTTAGTACAGACTGGGTTTCACTCTGTTGGCCAGTCTGGTCTCAAACTCCTGACCTCATGATCCACCCGCCTCGGCCTCCCAAAGTGCTGGGATTACAAGTGTGAGCCACCGTACCTGGCTAATTTTTGCATTTTTAGTAGAGACAGGGTTTCACCATGTTGGCCAGGCTGGTCTCAAACTCCTGAACTCAAGTGATCCTCCCACCTCAGCTTCCCAAAGTGCTGGGATTATAGGTGTGAACCACCGCGCCTGGCCTCACAGATTCCTTTTATTTTTTTTTAATTGGAGACAGGATCTTGCTTTGTCATTACTCAGGCTGGAGTGCAGTGGCACAATTATGACTCACTGCAGCCTTGACCTCCCGGGCTCAAGCAATCCTCCCACCTCAACCTGCCAAGTAACTGGGAGCACAGGCACATGCCACCACGCCCAGCTTATTTCTTTTTTGTAGAGAAGGGGTCTTGCCATGTTGCCCAGACTAGTTTCCAACTCCCGGGCTCAAGTGATCCACCCACCTCTGCCTCCTCAAGTGCTGGGATTACAGGTGTAAGCCATCGTGCCCGCTCTTGTCTCAGATACTAAACACAGAACGCTTAAACCTGCTACTCCTGCAGGCTTCATCTCACCATTCACCTACTTGCTCAAACCAAAAACCTCAGAGTCATTCTTGTCGTTTCTTCTCCTGCAGTCAATACTATTGACTTGTTTTTTCTACCTCCATGATGCATCATCAAATTGTTCTTCTGCCTGTCTCCATCTCTACTGCCACTACTACTCCAACCGGTCTCATTTACCGCAGTCACCTCCTAATGGGTCTTCCTGCTTCCATGTTGGCTTCCCCCGACAAGCCACTGTCAATGAATGGCTAATTGTGATGAACAACAATGACAACAACAAACAGGTTAAGTAAGTTACTTCAATTACTTTTCACCATACTGGAAAAAAGTCCAAATGCCCCGTTATAGCCTAGAAAAGCCTACCCTGCGCCTCTCCCAGTTTCACCTTGGATCCTTCTGCCCTTGTTTAGTGTATTCTGTCTTCCATGGTCTCATCCCCATTTGCTCAAAAGGCCAAGGTATGTCTCTACCTCCAGGGCTTTGTCCATTCTAACCCCTCTATTAGAATGCTTTTCCTCTGGCCTGTGGCGGTGGCTCACACTTGTAATCCCAACACTTTGGGAGGCTGACGTGGGTGGATCGCTTGACCTCAGGGAGGGTACAAGACCAGCCTGGACAACATGGTGAAACCCCGACTCTACTAAAAATACAAAAATTAGCAGGATATGATGGCATGTGCCTATGGTCCCAGCTCCTCAGGAGACTGAGGCAGGAGAATTGCTTGAACCTGGGAGGTGCAGTGAGCTGGGATTGCAATTCTGCCTAAAAAAAGAAAAATAACAAAGTAATCGATAAGTGAAAACTAGGTGCAAGTACAGGAGTTTATTAGAGAGCAAAGTGGGCAAAGGCAGATTTTTTTCCAAGTCCCATTTTCCCCAAAGGCTGTATTGTTTTGTACTTTCTTTCTGATCTGCTGCATTTTGGGATCCACTTGCAACTTAAACCTGATGTTGGCCAGGTGTGGTGGCTCACGCCTGTAATCTAGTACTGTGGGAGGCCGGGGCAAGTGGATTGCCAGAGCTCAAGAGTTTGAGACCAGCCTGGGCCACATGATGAAACCTCATCTCTAGTGAAATACAAAAATTAGCCAGATATGGTGGTGCACGCCTGTAGTCCCAACTGCTTGGGAGGCTGAGGCAGGAGAATCGCTTGAACCTGGGAGGCAGAAGTTGCAGTGAGCTGAGATTGCTCCATTGCACTCCAGCCGAGGCAACAGAGTGAGACTCCATCTCAAAAAACAAAAACAAAGCAAAAAAACCCTGATGTTAACAAGAATGTGCACAGTGATAAGGCTGTATACAAAGTGCAGATGAGGTGGACAAATTGAGGCGAAATCAGATGAAAGCAGAGCTTGGGACTCAGGACCCTCTCCTTCCTGGGAGCTGAGTAGATTAGGGTGGTAGGAAAGAGGCTCTGGCTGCAGGAGAGCTCTGGGTGGGTCCAGAGCAACTGACCTGACCTGGTCTCCCTTACCCACTCCTTTAGTGGCTATCACTTAGAAATCAGTATCCAGGTCGGGTGCGGTGGCTCACGCTTGTGATCCCAGCACTTTAGGAGGCTGAGACAGGTGGATCACCTAAGGTCAGGAGTTTGAGACCAGCCTGAACAATACGGTAAAACCCCATCTCTACTAAAAATACAAAAAAATTAGCCAGATGTGGTGGTGGATGCCTGTAATCCCAGCTACTCGGGAGGCTGAGGCAGGAGAATGGCTTGAACTCGGGAGGTGGAGGTTGCAGCGAGCAGAGATCGCACCATTGCACTCTAGCCTGGGCAACAAGAGCAAAACTCCATCTCAAAAAAAAAATTAGCTGGGTGTGGTGGTATGCACCTGTAGTCCCAGCTCCTTGGGAGGCTGAGGTGGGAGGACTGCCTGAGCCCAAGGAGTTCGAGGCTGTAGTCAGCTCACACCTGTAATCCAGCACTTTGGAAGGCTGAGCAATTGGACATCTACAAGCCAAAAATGAACGCTGACCATACAAAAATTAACTCAAGAGGCCAGGCGCGGTGGCTCACGCCTGTAATTCCAGCACTTTGGGAGGCCAAGGCAGGTGGATCATCTGCGGTCAGGAACTGGAGACCCGCCTAGCCAACATGGTGAAATCCTGTCTCTACTAAAAATACAAAAATTAGCTGGGCCTTGTGGTGCATGCCTGTAATCCCAGCTACTAGGGCAGCTGAGGGAGGAGGATCGCTTGAACCTGGGAGGTGGAGGTTGCAGTGAGCCAAGATTGTGCTATTGCACTCCAGCCTGATCAACAGCGCGAGACTCTATCTCAAAAAAAAAAAAAAAAAAAAAAAAGGTCACCTGCCGGGTGCAGTGGCTCACGCCTGTAATCCCAGCACTTTGGGAGGCCAAAGCAGGCGGATCACCTCAGGTCGGGAGTTTGAGATCAGCCTGACCAACATGGAGAAACCCCATCTCTACTAAAAAATACAAAAAATTAGCTGGGCGTGGTGGTTAAGGAGTATCAATTGAATGAATGTGTGGTGCTTACAGAATTGGCTGTTACAAACTGGCATCTCCCAGGATAATTTTTAAAGATGGAGTCTTGCTGATGCCCAGGCTGGAGTGCAGTGGTGTGATCATGACTGACTTCGGCCTTAACCTCCCATGCTCAAGGGATCCTCCTGCCTCAGCCTCCCAAAGTGCTGGATTACATGTGAGCCACTACACCCAGCCAAGATTATCTTCATAATTCAGGAAAATGGAAATTGCTCCAAGATGCTTTAGAAGGCTGTGCATTTTCCTCCTTTGAGGAAAGAAAATTACGGACTCCTTTTGCTGCACAGCAGGCACCTGCCCCATTGCCTCAGGAGCATCTGTAAGCTGAAGGCGTCCCATCTCCAACGTTGGAGTTGATCTCCACCTCCACCCTTAACCCCATCCTTAGAGATCCCACCTCCATAGACACACACAGAAGGCTACTGAGGGTAAATTTAATAAAGCATTAGCTGGCTCCTGCTTCTTGGGGTTAAAGATCAAAGAGGAAGGGCATCACATCTGTAAGAAAAAGAGAGAGTTCAGGAGTTTATGCTTCACAATTGCTGTTTCCTAGGCCTGGGATGCTCTCTCATAGCAAGTGATCTGCTTCCTTCACTCAAGGCTCAAATGCTGCCTCTTCTCTGAAGCCTCCCTGCACTGCACCAGGGAAAGTACAAGTACTCTTTGCACATAACCTCTATTAGTGTGCTTCTCATGTTGTGTGCTCACTATTGCCTAGGCTGCTGGGCTTGGTAAGGCCAGCTGCCCCTTAGTGTTTGCCCATGGATTCCTGGCACATCACATCCCACATTGGTGGGGGAGGTCTCACCTCAGGCAGGCATCACCTGAAGGTCTCAGATCACTGCTAATCCCTGTTTCCTATAGAAGATGTCCCCCCGCCCCCCCACCACGGTGTGACCCAGGCTTCCACACTCAGTCTTGGGTCAGGATCCTCAGGTCTCCTCCCCTTGGGCCCACGCACGACAAGTCTTCACACCTGGCTGGCTCATGCACTGCTGGATACTTTCCAGCCGAGTGGAAGCCAAGGCGCGGGCCTCCTCCGCAAAGCGGCGGTGTCCCTCCTCGGTCAACTTCCAGAGGCAAGATCGAGGCCGTGTGCTGGCCCCGCCCTGCATGCTGACAGGCACTTTCTCAAAGCTGTCTCGAAAACAGAGATTGTGACGGACAGTATTCTTCCAGCCTTCCGGGGCTGTCCGGAAAAAGGGGAAGTGTTTTCTGTGGACAGGGAGGAGAGGTAAGGAAAGGGATGTTATGTCTCGGGAATGCCCTTCTCTGGAGCATGTTCTACCCAGGGGCTTCAGCCCCTCTACAGGGGGATAGTAGCAAGTTGGCCTGGAGTTGCTCTTTGCTGACTGAGCACGTGGCAAAGCGTCCACATGGTGTGTGGCTCACCTGAACCCTCCCTCCCTCTGAGGGCCCAGGGCTTGGACCACAGCATGAACAAAGCAGAATGAGGCCAAGTATCTCCCATAAGAGGAATCTTGATTGAGGACGGAAACCACTTGAAAATGCCTATTCTGAGACATTAGGCACTTTTCCTAACACTGGGAAAGGGCCCAACAAACTCCCTTCCTCACACTCATGTGAGCAGGACTTTCTGAGCTAAATGGAAAACCCTTCTCAACTGGGTTGCCTGCACCCCTGGGGGTGCAGGGAGCTGTGCCAGGCAGTCCAGTCCTAGCAGAAGCAGGTGGGAGCTGTTGGGGAACCTGACTTTAGACTGGCTCATCTTCAGAGGATGGTGGAAAACTGTTACCTGACCCAAGTGAATTTATGTTTTAAAGGAGAACTATACCCAAAGAGCACTGAAAACTAGTTAAAAAAAAAAATAAAAAAAGAACTAAAGTCATAAAAAGGTTGGAGGGTTCTTTAGATGTGAAAAGGGGTGGGAATGGATATGTTCCTGTACACATGTGGGCACAAATGCGCCTGGGAAAAGGGAACTGGGAACATACTCGTCCTCTCAGACCCAGATAGGGAAACCAGGTCAGCAACCCAGGGCCTGGGATGGATTGGAAGGCTTCAGCCCAGGGCCCTGGCCCCCACTTCCCCCTCCTCACAGGGCCCCCGGCACATACCGAGTGAAACTGTAGATCTGTTGCACGTTGAGGCCACAGGGGGGACTGTTTCTTAATGCCAGGGCAATTAGGTGGAAGTAATTGAGAGGGGGCCGGGACCAGAGCCTCCCCGCCTGGCTGCTGGCTTGCCGAAGCCTCCGACTCTGGAGGGGGGCCCTTTTGTGAGGGGATGGGAGAGCCACAGAGGAGCTGTCTTCCTGGTCCTCAGCCTCCTCCTCTTCTGTGAGCTAGAGGAGCACAGAGTAGGAACTGGTCCTGACTCCTCAGCCTCTACTCCAGGGTGCAGTGGCAGGAAGGGGGGGTGGTCTAAGGCCACCATCTGGGCTTCTCCCCAACCCAAGCATGTAGGTAATTTCTGAACCCATTCACCTTTTGCTATAGCTAAGAGAGCGGAACTGTGATGGCTCTTCCCCATGCCCCTCGCCTACTGCCCAAGTCCGGCTCCCACCCCCAGAGATCCATACCTCCCAGGTGCTGGGGGAAAAGGCAAAGCGCTTCCGAGGGGGAGACCACTTGCTGGAGGACTGGGACAGTGATTCCACCCCTGTGGCTTCTGAGCAGCTGGCATCTTCCTCCTTCTGTGGTGGCTGAGACAAGGGGAGTGTGCTTGTCAGATCCTCCCTCTTCCTAGGTCCTGGGACCTCCAGCTTTCCAGGGGGATACACGATGTTGGGGTTTACCCACATCCAGAGGTTGGGTTCATAATCTGGACCTGTGCAGAACAAAAGTAGATTGTGTGCCGCAGCCCACTGGCTTTGGGTGCCCCTGGTCTCCAGCCCAGGTCACAGAAACAGGTCAGAGAACTCAATACTTACCATCCTTATCAGGGTTGGGTTTTTTCTCTAGGGGTAATTTTGGTGGCTTAACAATTCGCAGTTTATACCTGGCAACTGGCAAAAAGAAAGAGAGAGTCAAAACATCCTAGGATATCCCTTTGTGACCCTAGGATCCTAGGCGTTAAGGTTTCTCTGGGACAAGGTATTGTGGGCCTTGCCTGGGGAGTTAACATCACATTGTACTTCTACTGGTTTTCCCTTTACCTCTCTGACCTTCTCATTCCCCTCTGCATTCTTTTCTTCTCACTCTACATATACTGTCCCTGAATGATCTCCTGCATGCCCGTGGCTTCAGTTAACATCTATAAAAAAAAATGTAGAACTCTCAAATCTTCACCTCTAGCCTAGCATTCTGTGCTAGCCCTTAAGGAGAACTACTTACTGGATATCTTTATTTGGGTAGCCCACAGGCACTTCAGACGGCTTCTAAAACTGAATTCCATCTTGTTGCTCTTCCTCCTGTATTCTTGTTTTTTTCTGAGACAGGGTCTTGCTGTGTTGCACAGGCTGGAGTGTAGTGGTGTGCTCAAGAGGTTCTCCCACCTCAGCCTCCCAAGTAGCTGGAACTACAGGTGCATGCCACTATGCCCCATTAATTTTTGCAATTTTTTTTTTTTTTTCCAGATGGAGTCTTGCTCTGTCACCCAGGCTGGAGTGTAGTGGCGTGATCTTGGCTCACTGCAACCTCCGCCTCCCGGATTCAAGTGATTCTCCTGCCTCAGCCTCCCGAGTAGCTGAGATTACAGGTGCCTGCCACCACGCCCAGGTAATTTTTGTATTTTTAGTAGAGCTTTCACCATATTGGCCACGCTGGTGTCTAACTCCTGGCCTCATGATCCATCAGCCTCAGCCTCCCAAAGTGCTGGGATTACAGGTATGAGCCACCGCGCCCGGCCTAATTTTTGTATTTTTTGTATAGATGAGGGTCTCACTATGTTGTTGCCTGGGCTGGTCTTGAACCCCTGGGCTCAAGCAATCCTCCTGTTCAGGCTCCCAAAATGTTGGGATTACAGGCGTGAACCACCATGCCTAGCCTTCCTGTATTCTTTGTCTCAGCAAGTGGCACCACCATTAACTGGTTGTTCAGGACAAAAACTATTTTTGCCCCCTCACTGTCCCTATGAGTGTCATTATATTACAGATGAATCTAGGCTTTTGTTTGGGAAATGACATACTTATCGGAGAGCTTAGAGAGGATGCCTATTAGGTTGCTAACATTCAACATAGTACTCGGAAAAAGTAGCAAAAGATATAAACATAGGGTTTTTTGGGTTTTTTTTGAGACGCGGTCTTGCTTGGTTGCCCATGCTGGAGTGCAGTGGTGTGACATTGGCTCACTGCAATCTCCACCTCCCAGCTCAAGCAATCCTCCCATCTCAGCTCTTAAATAAATAACTTAAAAGACTTGAACAAAGACTTATAATACATACTATTAAGATGCCAGTTACCGGGCCGGGCGCGGTGGCTCAAGCCTGTAATCCCAGCACTTTGGGAGGCCGAGGCGGGTGGATCACGAGGTCAGGAGATCGAGACCATCCTGGCTAACATGGTGAAACCCTGTCTCTACTAAAAATACAAAAAACTAGCCGGGCGAGGTGGCGGGCGCCTGTAGTCCCAGCTACTCGGAGGCTGAGGCAGGAGAATGGCGTAAACCCGGGAGGCGGAGCTTGCAGTGAGCCGAGATCGCGCCACTGCACTCCAGCCTGGGTGACACAGCCAGACTCTGTCTCAAAAAAAAAAAAAAAAAAAAAAAAAAGATGCCAGTTACCCTAAAATGAATCTATAAGTTTTATGCACATATTATAGTACAAAAATTAAAGTTTGGCCAGGTGCGGTGGCTGATACCTGTAATCCCAGCACTTTGGGAGGCCAAGGCAGGTGGATTACTTGAGGGGTCAGGAGTTCGAGATCAGCCTGGCCAACATGGCGAAACCCTATCTCTACTAAAAGTACAAAAAATTAGCCGGGTGTGGTGCGCTTACCTGTAGTTCCAGCTACTTGGGAGGCTGAGGCAGGAGAATCACTTGAACCTGGGAGGCGGAGGTTGTAGTGAGCTGAGATCATGCCACTGTACTGCAGCCTAGGTGACAGAGCAAGACTCTGTCTTAAAAAAAGTTCAAACATAGTAAAAATCACCATAAGCAAAAAAAATATATAGACAGCAAACTTCAACCCAAATTTCTTTTTTTTTTTTTTTTGAGACAGAGTCTTGCTCTGTCACCCAGGCTGGAGTGCAGTGGCGCCATCTCAGCTCACTGAAAGCTCCACCTCCCGGGTTCACACCATTCTCCTGCCTCAGCCTCCCGAGTAGCTGGGACTACAGGCACCTGCCACCACGCCCAGCTAATTTTTTTTGTATTTTTGTAGAGACGGGGTTTCACCGTGTTAGCCAGGATGGTCTCAATCTCCTGACCTTGTGATCCGCCCGCCTTGGCCTCCCATAGTGCTGGGATTACAGGCATGAGCCACCGCGCCCGGCCTCAACCCAAATTTCTCAGTTCTCTAATATATACAGAGCTCCTACAAATCAATATGTAAAAGGTCAACACAAACTTACAAATGGGCAAATGATATGAATCAGCATTCACAAGGAGGGGATAACTGAATGGCTAACAAGATGATCAGTATTATTAATAAGAAAAACACTGTAAGATAATGAGATAATCAAATTGACTAGAGTTATAAAGATAATACCAAGTGTTGAGAAACATGCAAAGAAATAGAATCTCTTATTATACTGCAGTTCTGAGTATCAACTGGAGCAGCCCTTGTTAAGAGCAATGAGGCAGGACTACAATTTACCTTACTGTTTGCTCCTGGATGTATATTTTCAAGTTAATACAGGAACTTATATACTAATCAATCTCCACTGTTACTATCATCTACTGACCTCCTGTTTTAGCTCCTGACTTACTGTCACTCTCCAACACTACTCCTGCCTTAAATCTTGGTTGCTGGCCAGGTGTGGTGGCTCATGCCTATAATCCCAGCACTTTAAGAGGCTTAGGCAGGCGGATTGCTTGGGCCCAGGAGTTTGAAATCAGCCTGGGCAACATGGTGAAACCCCATCTCTACAAAAAATACAAAGATAATAGTCTAGCTGAGTGTGGTGGTGTGAGCCTGTAGTCCCAGCTACTCAGGAGGCTAAAGTGGGAGGATGGCTCGAGAGGGAAAGGGGAGGTCGCAGTGAGACAAGCTCACGCTACTGCACTCCAGCTTGGGCAACAAAGCCAGACCTTGTTTTGAAAACAAAAACATGATCTTTACTGTTTATTGAACTCTTCTCCAGCGAGTCTGACTTCTACTCTACTGTAGACACTTCCCTCAGTCATAACCTAAACTAACAACTGCAACCTCTCCGTAACCTCATTTATGCACCACATAAAAATGCACCACCTTGTGTCTTTCTGGCTAACTCCCTCAACCCCAACTATGATCCCACTGAGATCACCAGTCCACTGAATTATGGTTTTGGCTCACTCGTTTGGCAGAGGTGGATTTAGTCAGGGTTGTGGTTTGGCCAACAAAATGCTCCAAAGCCATAGACCATCCAGGGAACCTGCGTAATATTTGACCATGGGATTCAAGTTAGTTGAATAAGGGTAGACTCATCAAGTGACTGAAACAGTGAAAAGGTAGGATCAATGGACTGCTGATCTCATTGTGACCCAAGGATAGCACCTCTGGATGTCTGTGTCTCGCTTTGGCACAGATCCCCCATGCTTTTTAAAGGACACTGTTCCACAAATCTTCCCCTCTCTGTCCTGTGTCACTGATTTTTTGTCTTTGTTGGGTCATTCTCATCAGCATGCAAACATGCCGTTAATTCTCCCATTTTAGGGACCAGGTGCAGTGGCTTATGCTTGTAATCCCAGCCTGCTTTAAAAAGCTGAGGCAGGAGGATTACTTGAGCCCAGGAGTTCAAGCCTGCTCAAGGCTGCAGTGAGCTGTGCTGGTGCCACTGCACTCCAGCCTGGGCACCAGATAGAGACCCTGTCTCTAAAAAAAAAAGATAGAGAAGAAAAGAAAGAAAAATAAAAAAATATATACCATCTTATTTCCTGTTGAAGCATAACGCATTGCCTCTACTTCCCCTCCTTCCATTCTTAAACCCCCTTCAGTCAGGTTTTACATTCTACCACTTAGTAAAACCACTAGCCAGGGACCTCTGCTTAGTTAAGTCCAATCATCATTTACATTCCACTCATCCAACCACTCCCTCCTTGAAAGGCTTTTTCCACTTGGTTTCCAGGACACCACAGACCCCCTACTTTTGATTCTCAATGGTCTTTTTTGCTAGTTATCTCTCTTCTCTCCAATCTCTTTACAATGGACTGCCCCCAGGGCTCATTCTTGTTCCTCCTCTATTACTTCTTAAATTCCACCCATATACCAAAAGACCCAAAATTTACATCTGCAGTCCCCACCTCTCTCCAGAACTCCAGGCTCAGGTATCTAACCGCAGACTCAACACTTCTACTTGGACGTCTAAGGATCTCTCAGCTCAGCATATCCAGAACAGAATTCCTGATTTTCCTTCCTAAACCTGTATCCCACTTGCAGTACAAGGCAACTCCATCCTTCCACTAGGTCAAAACACTTTGAAAGGTTCATACTCAGTTGTCTGTCTTATACTCCATATCCAATCCATCAGCATAGCCAGCTGGTTCTCCCTGCTACTACCCTGGCCCAATCTACCATCATCTCTTGTCTGGATTACTACTGTAGCCTCCTAGTCTCTGTACATCCACAGTCTACCCTCAACACAACAGCCAGAGTGATCTTTTCAAATACAGATCATGCAGGACTAGCCACATAATTTGTAGGGTCCAGTAAAGAAAACATGAGGCTCCTCATTGAAAAATTATTAAAAATTTCAAGACAGTGATAGCAGTGTATTAAACCAAACACAGGCACCTAGGCAACTGCATGGGTCACACACTCATGAAGCAGACCCTGAGAGCAAGTCACTCCTCTGCTCAACTTGGGAAGTAGGAGGATTGCTTGAGTCCAGGAGTTCGAGACCAGCGTGGGCAACATAGGGAGATCCCCATCTCTGCAAATACTAAAAAAGTTAGCCAGTGTGGTGGCCCGTGCCTGTGGTTGCAGCTACTTTGGGGACTGAGGTGGGAGCATTGCTTGAGCCTGGAGGTAATTGTGCCACCGCACTCCAGCCTGAGCAAGAGCAAGAGCCCATCTCAAACAAAACCTTAAAACCAACCCTCATCTGACTCAAAGTCAACCCTAAAGTCCTTAGAGGACAGGCATTCCTGCTCTCAACCACACCCTTCGGAGCTCTTTATTTACTGTCATTCAGCCTTACTGACCTCCTTACCACTTTCCCTTCAAGTACCCTCTAGGCTCACTCCTCCCCTCCTATCAACTCTTTGCTCAAATATTATGTTCCTAATTGAGTTCAACCCCACAATCTTATTTAAAACTGTAGCTGCCGCCAGGCGTGGTGGCTCACACCTGTAATCTCAGCACTTTGAGAGGCCGAGGCAAGCAGATCACTTGAGGCCAGGAGTTTGAGACCAGCCTGGTCAAATGGTGAAACTCTGTCTCTACTAAAAATACAAAAATTAGGTGGGCATGGTGATGCATGCCTGTAATCCCAGCTACTGGTGAGGCTGAGGCACAAGAATTGCTTGAACCTGGGTGGCAGAGGGTACAGTGAGCTGAGATTGCGCTACTGTACTCCAGCCTGGGCGACAGAGTGAGACTCCATGTCAAAAAAAAAAAAAAAAAAAAAAAAAAAAAGGCCGGGTGCCGTGGCTCACACCTGTAATCCCAGCACTTTGGGAGGCTGAGACGGCGGATCACGGTCAGGAGTTCGAGACCAGCCTGGCCAACAGAGTGAAACCCCATCTCTACTAAAAATACAAAAATTAACCGGGCATGGGGGCACGTGCCTGTAGTCCCAGCTACTCAGGAGGCTGAGGCAGGAGAATTCCTTGAACCCAGGAGGCAGAGGTTGTGGTGAACCGAGACTGCACCACTGAACTCCAGCCTGGGCAACAGGGCCAGGCGCCATCTCAAAAAACAAAAATAAACAAACAAAAACAAACTGTAGCTGCTACCATACGCTTCCCCTATTCCTGAGTCTCCTCCTGTTCTTTCCCCATTGCAGATGATCACTTTATAGCATACTATATGGTCTACCCATTTATTATACTTATGTGGATTATCTATCTGCCCCCAGTAGAATGTAAGGTTCCTTGTCTGTTCTGTTCACTGTGTATCATGAGTTTCTAGAACAGTGCCAGGTCAGTTGGAGGAGCTCAATACATATTTCTTGAATGAAGAAACAAGTAAGAATGTTCATTAGCATTAATTATGGTGGCAAAGAGTTGGAAGCAATCTAGGTGTAAAGAAAATTAAAATGTAAAAGGTGGGACACCCAGCAGATAGAATAGTAACAACAATCAGAAATAATGAACCAGGCCTGAATTTAGCAACGCAAAACAACAGCTCTCAAAAACAATGAGTGGAGAAAACAGACGTTAAATGGATTAGGGTTGGTTATGGGAGTAGCGGAGGTAATGGAAGGAGGGGTGGAGACTTAAGGGGCAAAAGGAAGAGTTAAGGCCGGGGGCAGTGGCTCAGGCCTGTAATCCCAGCACTTTTGGAAGGCCGACAAGAGCAACATGGTGAAACTCCGCCTCTGCTAAAAATAAAAAAACTAACAGGGCGTGGTGGCGCACGCCTGCAATCCAGGCTACTCAGGAAGCTGAGGCGGGAGAATAGCTTGAATGCGGGAGGCGGAGGCTGCAGTGAGCTGACACTCTAGCCTGGGAGACAGAGCAAGACTCCGTCTCAACAACAATAAATTTGGAAAAAAAAAAAAAAGTTAATCCAAGGGCCTTGCAGGCAAAAAGGTACCATGAATGTGGGGAGTAATTACCTCAACTCTCCACACTTGAGGTCCAAAGAAGAAAAAGAAAACCTAAAAGATCGCAATGGTCAACCAAGCATTTGGCAAGTACGAAGCACTTCTAGGTGTCAGACAATATGTTAAGAGGTGAGAATACAGCCATGGATAAAACGATGAGGCCTGTTTTTTTAAGAGACGGAAAAGTAACTGAAATATACAGTATAGCAAATGGCGACCAGCGCCAAGAAGAAGACCCAGAAGAGGCCTTGGAATGTTCTGGGAGCCTGGCGGGTGACGTAGAGTGGAAAGCCTCCGTTTTTAGGTAAGATCAGCTGCCCTCGGGGAGCTTCCAATTGAGTCAGAGTCAGGCGCGAACCGCCCCCGCCCCACCACTCCCGAGTGGAGTTCGCGAGTCGGGGTGGAGTGGGGGCTGCGGAGCTAAGCCCGGGGGGCTCGGCCCCCGCAAGCCTCCCCTGGACGCGGGGGCGAAGGCTGGGGAGCCGCCCGGCCCCGGGGTCCCGCGAGCCCCTAGGCCACCCCGCTGCCACGCCCAGCCCCCACCTCACCCCACCCGCTACTCACGTTTCTGCTCGGCTAAGGAGAGGTGAGATGTGGTGAAGGCCAGAAAGAGCTCGTTCCCCATGTCCCAGTCCAGCAGTCCCGGGACCTGGCCATGGAGGCTGGCCCAGAAGTCGAGGTGTTGGAGCTTCACGTCCACCTTCGGGGCGGGCAGAGGCGCGGCGGCGCGGAGTGGGAGCGCGGCGGCTGAGGAGCGACCTTCACAGGCGCCTTCTCAAATGCGCCGGCTGCGATTGAGTTAGCTTGGCGGCAGCTCAGGTGTGGAGCGGTCCATTTGACGCCTTTAATCTCCTCAGGACCGCGCCGAGGAACGCTTAGGAAGACCCTCCTTGACCCTACCCTTACATGCTGGGGGTCGAGGACCTGGGGATCCGGAAGGGACCCCAAACCATCTTCCGCATCCTCGTTTGCCCAAGCCCCTTATTTCACTGAAGAGGCACCATGGTCACGTGATCGTATTTATTTATTTTTATAGTTTTGCTTTAACATTGATCCTTTCTACCATAATTGTAGTTACTTTCTAAAAGTTATGAAAGGTTTATGGCTTATCCACAATCACATCTGTAGTAGATGGTGGAGATGGAGTTAGATTGGATGGTGATTTGATGAAAACATTTTTTGTTTTTCGGCCGGACGCGGTGGTTCACGCCTGTAATCCCAGCCCTTTGGGAGGCCGAGGTGGGCGGATCACCTGAGGTCAGAAGTTTGAGACCAGCCTGGCCAATGGTGAGACCCCGTTTCTACTAAAAATACAAAAATTAGCCGTGCGTGGTGGCTCAAGCCTGTAACCCAGCTACCAGGGAGGCTGACGCAGGAGAATCGCTTGAACCCAGGAGGTGGAGGTTGCAGTGAGCCGAGATGGTGCCACTGCACTCCAGCCTGGGGGACGATAAAATTAAAATAAAAATTTTGTTTTTAATAATTTCAGATTTGCAGAAAAATCCCAAGAATGCTATAAAAAATTCCTGTATACGTTTTCACTCAGATTCACCAATTACACCAATTAACATTTTATCACATTTATATTTTTATTTCCATATATACTACATATATATTATGTTTTGCTTAACAATTTGAGAGTAATTTGCAGACATCGTGTCCCTTTACCTATAAATATTTCTGTTATTTCCTAAAAACAAGGATATTGTTTTATTTATCCAGAAAATCAGAAATCAGAAAATTTAAGATTGATTCAATGTTATATTTAATATATGGTTCTTATTCAAATTTTACCAATTGTCCCAACAATGTCATTTATATAAAATTTTTTTCTGGTCTAGGATCCCTTTCAACACTATGTAATACACTCAATATCCGTGTCTGTTTACTCTCCATTAATCTGGAACAATTTCTTTTTTTTTTTTTTAAGCCAAATTTAGCAATAGGGGCTTGTATACCAACTTTAGTGACACTAATGTTATTAATAATAAGTTCTGATAACCCACTACCACCAGACTGCCATCTTTACTCTTTTTTTTTTTTTGAAATGGGGTTTCACTTTGTCACCCAGGCTGGAGTGCAGTGGTGCAATCAGCTCACTGCAGCCTCGACTTCCCAGGCTCCAGCAATCCTCCCACCTCAGCCTCCCTGGTAGCTGGGACCACAGGTGTGCAACACCATGCCCAGCTAATTTCTGGTAGAGTCAGGGTTTGCCATGTTGCCCAGGCTGGGTCTCAAACTCCTGACCTCAAGTGATCCAACTGCCTCAGCCTCCCAAAGTGCTGTGATTACAGGCATGAGCCACTGCACCCGGCCTCTCTGTCTTTATAATCTTCCATAACATTGACATTTTTGAAGAGCACTGGCCATTTATTTTGTAGGATGGCCCTCTGTTGGATTTGGCTAATGTCTCCTCTTAATTAGAGTATGCATTTTTGGCAAGAATACCACAGAAGTGATGTCTTTTTTTTTTTTTTTTAACTTTTAGGTTCAAGTATACATGTGCAGGTTTGCTATATATGACTTATATCACAGGGGTTTGTTATACAGATTATTTCATCACCTAGGTACTAAAGCTAGTACCCAATAGTTATTTTTTTCTGCTCCTCTCCCTCCTCCCATCCTCCACCCTCAAGTAGGCCCCAGTGTCTGTGTGTTTCCCCTCTTTTGTGTTCATGAGTTCTTATCATTTAGCTTCCACTTACAAGTGAGAACATATGGCATTTGGTTTTCTGTTCTTGCATTAGTTTGCTAAGGATAATGGCCTCCAGCTTCATCCAGGTTTCCACAGAAGACATGATGTCATTCTTTTTTATGGCTGCATAGTATTCCATGGTGTATATGTACCATTTCCTTCCTTCCCTCCCTCCCTCCCTTCCTCCCTTCCTTCCTTCCGTCCTTCCTTCCTTCCTTCCTTCCTTCCTTCCTTCCTTCCGTCCTTCCTTCCTTCCTTCCTTCTTTCCCTCCCTCCTTCCTTCCTTCTTTCTTTTCTCTTTTCTTTTCCTTTCTTTTCTTGTTTCACTCTTGTTGTCCAGGCTGGAGTGCAATGGCGTGATCTCTGCTCCCGGGTTCAAGCGATTCTCCTGCCTCCACCTCCCTAGTAGCTGGGATTACAGGTGGCCCCAACCATTCCCAGCTAATTTTGTATTTTTATTTTTTGTATTATAGTATTTTTAGTATATGGTTTCACCATGTTGGCCAGGCTGGTATCAAATTCCTGACCTCAAGTGATCTGCCCACCTTGGCCTTCCAAAGTGCTGGGATTACAGGTGTGAGCCACTGTGCCTGGCCATGCATATGTCTTTATGGTAGAATGATTTATATTCCTTTGGGTATATACCCAAAAATGGGATTACTGGGTTGAATGGTAATTCTGTTTTAAGTTCTTTGAGAAATCACCAAACTGCATTCCACAATGGCTGAACTAATTTACATTCCCACCAGCAGTGTATGTAAGGCTTTCCTTTTGTCCACAACTTTGCCAGCATGTGTTATTTTCTGACTTTTTAATAATAGCCATTCTCGCTGGGCACATTGGCTCATGCCTATAATCCCAACACTTTGGGAGGCCGAGGCAGGTGGATCACCTGAGGTCGGAAGTTCGAGACCAGCCTGGCCAACATGGTGAAACCCTGTCTCTACTAAAAATACAAAAATTAGCTGGGCGTGGTGGTGTGCATCTGTAATCCCAGCTAATCAAGAGACTGAGGCAGGAGAATCGCTTGAACCCGGGAGGCGGAGGTTGCAGTGAGCTGAGATCGTGCCACTGCACTCCAGCCTGGGTGACAGAGAAAGACTCCATCTCAAAAAAAAAAAAAAAAAAAAAAGTAGCCATTCTGACTGGTGTGAGATGGTATCTCATTGTGGTTTTGATCTGCGTTTTTCTAATGATTGCTGGTGATGAGCGTTTTTCATGTACGTGTATATCTTTGGAAAAGCATCTATTGGCTGGTCACAGTGGCTCGTGCCTGTAATCCCAGCACTTTGGGAGGCTGAGGTGGGTGGATCGCTTGAGCTCAGGAGTTCAAGACCAACCTGAGCAACATGGCAAAACCCCATCTCTACAAAAGCTACAAAAATTAGCTGGGCATGGTGGTGTGCACCTGTAGTCCCAGCTACTCAGGAGGCTGAGGTGGGAGGATTACTTGAGCCTGGGAGGCGGAGGCTGCAGTAAGCTGAGATTGCACCACTGCACTCCAGCCTGGGTGACAGAGTGAGACCCTCATCTAAGAAAAAAAAAAGAAAGAAAAGTGTTTTTGTCTTTTGTCCACTTTTTAATAGGCTTGTTTTTTTCCTTGTGAATTTGTTTAAAGTCCTTGTAGATTCTGGGTATCAGACCTGTGTCAGATGTGTATTTTCTCCCATTCTTTTTTTTTTTTTTTTGAGACGGAGTCTCGCTCTGTAGCCCAGGCTGGAGTGCGGTGGCCAGATCTCAGCTCACTGCAAGCTCCGCCTCCCGGGCTTACGCCATTCTCCAGCCTCAGCCTCCCAAGTAGCTGGGACTACAGGCGCCCGCCACCTTGCCCGGCTAGGTTTTTTTTGTATTTTTTAGTAGAGACGGGGTTTCACCGTATTATCCAGGATGGTCTCGATCTCTTGACCTCGTGATCCGCCCGTCTCGGCCTCCCAAAGTGCTGGGATTACAGGCTTGAGCCACCGAGCCTGGCCTCTCCCATTCTTTAGGTTGACTGTTTACTCTATTGATGGTTTATTTTGCTGTGCAGAAGCTCTTAAATTGAATTAGATCCCATTTGTCAAATTTTGCCTTTTTGCAATTGCTTTTGGTGTCTTTGTCATGAAATGTTTGCCCAAGGTGGTTTTGCCTAGGCTTTCTTCCAGGGTTTTTATAGTTTTGGGTTTTACATTTAAGTCTTTTTTTTTTTTTTTTAAGAGAGAGACAGGGTCTCACTATGTTACCAGGATGGTCTTCAATTACTGGGCTCAAGTGATCCTCCCACCTTGGCCTCCCAAAGTGCTGGGATTACAGGCATGAGGCACTGCGCCCGGCCTCTCTGATTTCTTTGAGCAGTGCTTTGTAATTCTCATTGTAAAGATCTTTCACCTCCCTGGTTAGCTGTATTCCTAGATATTTCATTCCTTTTGTGGCGATTATGAATGGGATTGCATTCCTGATTTGGCTCTTGGCTTGGCTCTTGTTGGTGTATAGGAATGCTAGTGATTTTTGTAAATTGATTTTGTATCCTGAAACTTTGCTGAAGTTGTTTACCAGCTGAGGGAGCTTTTGGGCCAAAGAAGTGATGTTTCTTTCTTAGTGCATGGCATCAAGAAGCAGATGGTGTCAGTTTGTCTCATTATTAGTGATGTTTAACTTCAATCACTTGATTTAGTGGTATCTATCAGATTTCTCTACTGTAAAGTTATCTTTTTTCCCTTTTGTAATTAGTAAGTAATTTGTGGGGAGATATTTTGAAATTATCTAAAATCCTATTCCTTATTAAACTTGGACTCACTAACATTCATTTATGATTCTTGACTGAATCATTAGTATGATGGTTGTAAAATGATAATTTTTCAAATCTATCATTCCTTCTCCATTTATTTAGCTAGCATTCTATTGCAAAGAAGAGCTTTTTTCTCCTCCCGTATTTGTTAGAATGTACTCGACAGGCACAGTGGGTCACTCCTGTAATCTTAGCATTTTGGGAGGCTGAGTTGGGAGGATTTCTTAAGCACATGAGTTTTAGACCAGCCTGGGCAACATAACAAGACCCCATCTTGACAAAAAATTTAGAAATTAGCTGGTCCTCAAGCCTGCAGTGGGCTGTTATCATGCCACTGCACTCCATACTGGGCAACAGAGCGAGACTCTGTGTCAAAAAGTAAAAAATAAGAATAGACTCAGTGGAATTTTTTTTTTTTTTTTTTTTTTTTTTTTGAGAAGGAGTTTTGCTTTTGTTGGCCAGGCTGGAGGGCAATGACGCAATCTCGGCTTACTGCAACCTCCACCTCCCAGGTTTAAGCAATTCTTCTGCCTCAGCCTCCCAAGTAGCTGGGATTACAGGCATATGCCACTACGCCTGGCTAATTTTTTTTTTTTCCATAGAGACGGGGTTTCACCATGTTGGTCAGGCTGGTCTCAAACTCCTGACCTCAAGTGATCCACCTGGCTCAGCCTCCCAAAGTGCTGGAATTACAGGCATGAGCCATTGCACTTGACCTGACTCAATGGATTCTTATTTTGTTGAGTAAATCGTAATTCATTACTGTTATTCTTTTAGTCCTAAAACTTGCCCAGGAGGTGAGGCATCCTCTGGTTCCTTGGTGTGGCATCCTGGGTTCCCTTAGCAGAGACCATCCACCCTGTACTGTGTTGCCTGTTGCCTGTGTGCTAGACCAGAAATTTTGCATAGTATTTTAGGATTTGGTACATGGGAGACCCTCAATCGATGGTGATTTAACTAAAGTGAAATCAGCAGTTTCCTCTCCCACTCCCCAGATGCTTGTGATTGGAAACAGCTTTTTTATTTTTTAAAATTTGTTTTATTTTGAGACAGTGATCTCCTTTCTTGCCTAGGCTGGTTTCAAACTCAAACTTGAGCCCAGCAGTTGGAGACCAGCCTGAGCAACATAGCAAGACCTCGTCTCTAATAATAATAATAAAAAAAAGTTTGGCTGGGCACAGTGACTCACACCTGTAATCCCAGCACTTTGGGAAGCGGAGATGGGCAGATCACTTGAGGCCAGGAGTTCAAGACCAGCCTGGCCAACATGGTGAAACTCCGTCTCTACTAAAAATATAAAAATTAGTTGACCAGGCACAGTGGCTCACACCTGTAATCCCAGCACTTTGGGAAGCCGAGGTGGGTGGATCACGAGGTCAGGAGTTCGAGACCAGCCTGGCAAAGATGGTGAAACCCCGTCTCTACTAAAAATACAAAAATTAGCCAGGCGCGGTGGCAGGCGCCTGTAATTCCAGCTACTTGGGAGGCTTGGGCAGGAGAATCGCTTGAACCCAGGAGGCGGAGGTTGCAGTGAGCTGAGATCGCACTACTGCACTCTAGCCTGGGCAACAGAGCAAGACTCCATCTCAAAAAAAATATATATATATATATTAGCTGGGTGTGGTGGCATGCATCTGTAGTCCGAACTACTTGGAAGGCTGATGCAGGAGAATCCTTTGAATTCAGGAGGTATAGGTTGCAATGAGCCGAGATCGCATCACTGCACTCCAGCCTGCACAACAGAGCGAGACTCTGTCTCAACAACAAAAAAGTTTGCTAGGAGTCTACCTTTAATTGCAATAACAATTTTTTTGTTGTTGTTTGAGGTAGAGTTCCACTCTGTCACGCAGGTTGGAATGCAGTAACGCAATCTTGGCTTACTGCAATCTCTACCTCCTGTATTCAAGCGATTCTCCTGCCTCAGCCTCCCAAGTAGCTGGGATCACAGGCACCCACCACCACAGCTGGCTAATTTGTGTGTGTGTGTGTGTGTATATATATGTATGTTATGTATGTATATATACACATATGCACACACACATAAATATACACACATAAATATACACACACACACGTATATATATATATATATATATATATTTTTTTTTGAGATGGAGTCTCTGTAGCCCAGGCTAGAGTGCAGTGGCGTGATCTCGGCTCACTGTAACCTCCGCCTCCTGGGTTTAAGTGATTCTTCTGCTTCAGACTCCCTAGTAGCTTGGATTACAGGTGCCCACCACTGCCATGCCTGGCTAATTTTTGTATTCTTATTTTTATTTTATTTTATTTATTTATTTTTTATTTTTTTAGATGGCGTTTCACTCTTGTTGCCCAGGCTGGAGTGCGGTGGCATGATCTCAGCTCACTGCAATCTCCGCCTCGTGGGTTCAAGCGATTCTCCTGCGTCAGTCTCCTGAGTAGCTGGGGTTGCAGGTGTCTGCTACCACACCCAGCTAATTTTTGTATTTTGGGTAGAGATGGGGTTTTACCACATTGGCCAGGCTGGTATTGAACTCCTGACCTCAGGTGATCTGCCTGCCTTGGCCTCCCAAAGTTCTGAGATTATAGGTTTGAGCCACCGTGCCCAGCCTATTTTTATTTATTTATTTATTTATTTATTTATTGTTATCGTTATTATTATTTTTGAGTTGCAGTCTCACTCTGTAGCCCAGGTTGGAGTGCAATGCCGCACTGTTCGGCTTACTGCAACCTCTGCCACCCGAGTTCAAGCGATTCTCCTGCCTCAGCCTCCCGAGTAGCTGGGATTACAGGTGCCCACCACCACTCCTGGCTAATTTTCCTATTTTTAGTAGAGACGGAGTTTCATCATGTTGGCCAGGCTGATCTTGAACTCATGACCTGAAGTTATCTGCCCGCCTCGAACTCCCAAAATGCTAGGATTACAGGTGTGAGCCACTGTACCTGGCTGGTACTATACTTTTTATTTTCCCTTCTGCCATCGAAGTTGTTGTATTTTTAGTAGAGACGGAGTTTTACCATGTTGGCCAGGCTGTCTTGAACTCCTTACCTCAGGTGATCCACCTGCTTCAGCCTCCCAAAGTGCTGGGATTACAGGTGTGAGCTACCACACCTGGCCAACAATAATAATTTTAATGATAATTTTTCTACCCTAATTATACAAATATATGTCTGGTATGGGACCATGGCTCAAGCCTGTAATCTCAGCACTTTGGGAGGCTAAGGTAAGAGGATCTCCAGAGCAAGACCTTGTGTCTACTGTTTTATTTTATTTTTTTTGAGACAGTCTTACTCTGTGACCCAGGCTACAGTGCAGTGGCATGATCATGGCTCACTGCAGCCTCAACCTCCAGGGCTCAAGCAATCTTCCCACCTCAGCCTCCTGAGTAGCTGGGACTACCTGAGCACCACCATGCCTGGCTAAATTTTGATTTATTTTTGTAAAGACGAGCTCTTACTATGCTGCCCAGGCTGCTCTCAAACTCCTGGACTCCTGCAGTCCTCCTACCTCTGCCTCCCAAAGTGCTGGGATTACAGGCATGAGCCACTGCACATGAACCCTGTCTCTAAAGAAAAAAAATAATGTGCACAGAACTTGAATTGACATTTATCCAAAGAAAATATACAAATAATCAATAAGCACATGAAGAGATGCGTACATCATTAGAGAAATGCAAATCAAAACCACAGTGAGATACAATTTCATACTTCATAGGAGGGCTTCATAAGATGGCTGTTAGAAAAAACAAACAGGCTAGGTACCGCGGCTCATACCTGTAATCCCAGCACTTTGGGAGGCCAACGCGGGTGGATCCCTTGAGGTTAGGAGTTCCAGACCAACCTGGCCAACATGGCAGAACACTGTCTCTGCTGAAAGTACAAAAATTATCCGGGAGTTTTGGTGGACACCTGTGATCCCAGCTGAGGCAGGAGAATCACTTGAACCGGAGAGGCAGAGGTTGCAGCGAGCTGAGGTCACGCCATTGCACTCCAGCCTGGGTGACAAGAGTGAAACTCCATCTCAAAAAAAAAAAAAAAGAAAGAAAAAAAATTTAAACACAAGCAAAAGAAAACGGTTTGGCAGTCCCTCAAAAAATTATGCATAGGATTACCATATGATTCAGCAATTCTGTTTCTGATTCTATACCTAAAAGAACTGAAAGCAGAGACTTCTATACCTAAGAGAACTGAAAGAAAGAAAGCAATATTCGCATACCCATGTTCACAGCAACATTATTCACAATGGCCAACAAAGAGTGGAAACAATGCAAGTGTTCATCAACAGATGAACAGATAAACCAAATATGGGATATCTATATGATGGAATATTATTCAGCCATAGAAAGGAATAATGATGCTAGGTGCAGTGGCTCACACCTCTAATCCCAGCACTTTGGGAGGCTGAGGTATACGGATCACTTGAGGCCAGGGGTTCAGACCAGCTTAGACAACATGGCGAAACCCCATCTCTACTAAAAATACAAAAATTAACTGGGCATGGTGGTGCACACCTGTAATCCCAGCTACTCTGGAATCTAAGCCTTTTTTTTTTTTGAGGCTCTGTCTAAAAAAAAAAAAAAAAAAATTCTGATACATGCTAAGAACATGGATGAACCTTGAAGACATTATCCTTAGTGAAATAAACCAGACACAACAGGATAAATTTTGTATAATTCCTCTTATATGAGGTACCTACAGTGACCTAAATTCATAGTAAAATGGTAGTTTCCAGGGGCTGAAGGAGTTAGTAGTGGAGAGTTATTGTTTAATGGGTACAGAGTTTCTATTTGAGATGATGAAAAATTGGGGAATGGACAGTGGTGATAGTTGTACAATGTCAGTATACTTAATGCCACTGAAATGTCCACTTAAAACCAGTTAAACTAGTAGTACTTTTTTTGTGTGTTTTTTTTTTGTTTTTTTTGAGACAGTCTTTCTCTGTTGCCCAGGCTGGAGTGCAGTGGCATAATCTCAGCTCAGTTCGCTGCAACCTCTGCCTCCCGGGCTTAAGCGATTCTCGTGCCTAAGCCTCCCAAGTAGCTGGAACTACAGGCACACACCACCATGCCCAGCTAACTTTTTGTATTTTAGTAGAGATGGAGTTTCACCATGTTGCCCACGGTGGTCTTGAACTCCTGAGGTCAGGCAATCTGCCCGCCTCCCAAAGTGCTAGGATTACAGCTGTGAGCCACTGCATCTGGGCAAAGTAGTATATTTTATGTTATGTATATTTTACCACAATTTTAAATAATGTGTAGGTGGGCATGGTTGCTCACATTTGTAATCCCAGTGATGGCATCATGCCAGCTGCAGCAGGGAACTGCAGCTGGGGCTGCACACTCCATGGAGCCAGTGGGAGCCCTGCCCCTTCTGAGTTGGGACAGGAGCTCCCCGAGCCACTGCAGCCATGCAAACATAGCTGCAGACCCAGGCTTCCTGCTCTATCTAGCAGGCAGAAGCCCTGCCCAGGAGGCTACAGCCGCCCAAACCGCAGCTGTGGATCCTTGCCTTCCTGTGCTCTTGGGGGAGCCCGGAACAGGCAGGATCTGCCCTCCCGGGTGCAGCTGCAGACCTGGGCCTCCTGCTCCAGGAAGCAGGCAGGAGCCAGGGACAAGCAGTAGTCCTGCCCCTTCTAAGTTGGCAGGGTGGGAGCTCCTGGGTGCAGCTGCAGCCACCCTCCCAGGCACAGGACCCTGGCGTCTCTGCACCTTCAGGGGCCCTAGGAAGCACCCCCCCACCCTGATCCCCCATCCCTGCAGGCTTATGGGTGTCTGCTCCCACCGCCTGGCCTCTCACTACTCCCAGCACCTGCTCCAATCTCAGAAAGGAGTGGAGTTGGGGCCAAGCCCAGGGGTCATGAATGGCAGTGGGAGGGGATGGGGCCCCCAGTAAGGCCCCACCCTCAGGCCAGGGAGGGCCTGAAGGCTGGGGGCTGGGTTGCCAGTCCCACTGACTGGAGTGGGGACTCATGGTGCCTCTTGTGGGCTTGCCCATGGCTTCCTATGGACCTTTCTCCTCTCTGATGTCCATAAAAGCTCTGGGCTCAGCCAGAGCAGGGCAGAGGATGGCCAGAGGATGAAGAGGGCAGAGAGACGATGGGACCTGATGACCAGTTGCGGAAAGGAGTACCCTTTCTTCCAATAGCAGGAGACCATGGGACAACCAGTTGCAGAGGGTGTACCCTCTCTGCTGAGAGCTGTGGAGATGACCGGCTGGCAGAGAGGAGTTACCTTCTCTTCTGAGAGCTTCAGAGACCTGCAGAGATGTTGGAATGACTTGCCTGCAGAGAGAGCCACCCTCTCCAGGGCCTTCTCTCTGCTAGGAGCTGAACAGCCCTCCAAACTGTTCTAACTCTAAATAAAACTCTTCCGCCTGATGCAGTGGTTCACACCTGAATCCCAGCACTTTGGGAGGCCAAGGTGGGTGGAGCACCTGAGGTCGGGAGTTCGAGACCGGCCTGACCAACATGGAGAGAGACCAGCCTGACCAACATGGAGAAACCCTGTCTACTAAAAATACAAAATTCACCGGGCTTGGTGGCACATGCCTGTAATCCCAGCTACTTAGGAGGCTGAGGCAGGAGAATCGCTTGAACCTGGGAGGCAGAGGTTGTGGTGAGCCAAGATGGCGACATTGCACTCCAGCCTGGGCAACAAGAGCAAAACTGTCTCAAACAAACAAACAAACAAAAAACCCTCTTCTTCATCCTTCACTTGTCTGCATACTTCATTCTTCCTGGATGCAGGACAAGAACTCAGGCAAAGACATCATGGCCACAGAAGTTTCCAACCAGTAAAGTTGACACCCCAGAGATCCTGTTATACCAGTACTTTGAGAGGCTGAGGCGAGAGTGTCACTTGAGCCCAGGAGTTTGAGACCAGCCAAGGCAACATAGTGAGATGCCATCTCTACAAAAAATTTTAAAAGTTAGCTGGGTATGGTGGTACACACCTGTATCTCTAGCTATGCAGAGACCTGAGGCAGGAGGAACGCTTGAGCCCAGGATTTTGAGGCTGCAGTGAGCTAAAATTGAGACGCTGCACTCCAACCTGGATGTCAGAGTGACAGAGCAACACAGGGTTTCACCTTGTTGCCTAGGCTGGTCTCCTGGTCTCAAGCAACCCTCCTGCCTCTGCCTCCCAAAGTACTAGGATTACAGGCATGAACCACCGTGCCCAGCTTGCTTTCTTTGCCTGCCTGCCTGCCTGCCTGCCTCCCCTCCCTCCTTCCCTCCTTCCTTTCTTTCTCTCTCTCTCTTTTCTTTCCTTTCTTTCCTCTCTCTCTCTCTCTCTCTCTCTCTCTCCCCCCCCCTCCCTTTCCTTCCTCTTTCATGCACTTTCCCAGCTCTGTCCTTCTCTTCAGAGACTGGTTCATTCATTTGTGCATTTGTTTGTTCAGTTATTCAGCAAGCATTTATTGAGTACCTACTGTGTCCCAGGCACTGTGGAGCAAGGTCCTTGGGAGCAAAGCAACTGCTTACAGTCTGATGGGAGAGACAACCAAATAATCACACAAACACATGGTTATAAACCATAGTAATGCTGTGAAAGACAGAGAATGGAACCCAACCAAATAGCAGAAAATGTCAGAAAAGGCTTCCCTAGAGAATGAACAGTAAGCTAACTATGCAAACTGGAATGGAGGTGTGGCCGTGGGGGGGGGTAGTGTCAAGATCAGTGTGGGCATATGGAATAGTTGTGTAAAGGCCCTGAGGCAAGAGGGAGCCTGGGAAATTGGAGGGAACCTGTTAGCTGAGGAACAGTTGGATCAGGCCTGGCCTTGAAGGTCTTTACCCTAAGTACAATGCAAAGATCATTGATCCTTAAAAAGAATACATTATATACTGCAGAGGACAAAAGTGAAGGAAGGTGGCCACTCCTGCCCTTTTCCCTCAGTACTAGGCTGTTCCACTCTTGGCCCACTCCAACCAGGGTTCCTCTGCTTCCCCTCCAACCAGGGTTCCTTTTAGCCTGTTCTTCCCTCCCCATGACCCGATGTTCTTAGGTCTCAGCCTGGTGGCGTCGTCTTTGTCTTTTTATTTTTTGAGACAGGGTCTCACTCTGTCACCCTGGCTGGAGTGCAGTGGTGTGATCTTGGCTCACTGCAACCTCTGTCTCCCAGGTTCAAGTGATTCTCATGCCTCAGCTACTGGGATGAGAGCTGGGATGTGCACCTGCCAGAATACCTGGCTTTTTTTTTTTTTTCTTTTTTTTTTTTTTTTTGATATTGAGTAGAGACAGGGTTTCATCATGTTGGCCAGGCTGGTCTCAAACTCCTGACTTCAAGTCATCCAACCGCCTTGGCCTCCCAAAGTGGTGGCATTACAGACGAGACACTGCACCTGGCCTGTCTTTTCCCAGACAGATCCTCTCCTCTTTTCCCCAGCACTTCCCTTGCTTGTCCTGCCCCCTGCCCCCACCCCCAGGCCTCCAGGCCTCAACATATGGCACCAGTCCCAGCTTCTGCCCTGACCCACACCCCTGGTTGGGTGGCCCACTGTGTGCTGTGGATGGTGTGGCCCACTGTGTGCTGTGGATGGACAGCCCTGGTGTGTCTCTGAGAACTCTGACTCCTGGGTTCTTATCTCATCTGACCCCTGCCTGCCTCACGGGAAAAGCAACTCCAGGCTGTGGGACAGGGAGGACACCGGGAGCACCTGCAGGTTTGAGCCAAGGTAAAGCCCACTAAAGGGAAACACACGTGGCAGATGCAGCCTCAGCCTTTATTATAGGGACTTAGTTCACTGAAGGATGGGGGAATTATTAATGGGGGTGTTTTCAGTGGTAAAATGGGAGGAAAGTCAACTCTGACAGGAGTGGGGTGAAAGGAATAACAGAGTGTTGGAAGGTGAGGCACTGGGGGCAAGGAGAGGGACAGAGGGAGGAGAGGGTTCTGGGGAAGAGGAGGGCAGGAGGAGGAGGCAAGGGCACCAAGGGAGCCACAGGCCTGGGGCCTAGGAGCAGGTGGGCTAGGGAGCTGGATGGTGCCCTGGGCTTCCTGGAGAAGCTGCTGCTCCGGGCAGACCTCCTCACTTGTGGGCACCCAGTGCCAGGGCAATGATGAAGCCTAGCACCAGCAGGAACATGGTGACGGAGAGCAGCACTGTGATGACCACCATGCCCCCTGTGTGGGCCATGCCCAGCCCAATGGATTCCATGTTGCTTCCTGTCAAAAGAGGGAGAGGGGAGGCCACTGTGGGTGGGAGAGGCCCCTAGCCTGCCTGAGTCTCACAGCCTCGCACTCATCCAGCCAACAGACTGCCCAACCAACCAGCCAGCCAGACAGCCAACCAACCAACCAGCCAACCAATCAACCAACCAACCAACCAGCTGATGGATCCAAACACCCATCACATAGACATTTATGAAGCATCTCCTACGTCAGCCGCTGAGGAAGGGTTAAGAACACAGTCCCTGCCCACAAGGAACTTTTAGCTGAGTGTGCAGTAGCCATGCCGAAGGCTCTGTGCTAGGATAGAGGTAAGCAGGGGCCCTCAGGGCGCACGGGGAGGCACAGGCAACCCAGACTGGGGATGAGGCAGAAATGGCCAGGGAAGCTTTTGTGGCTGCTGAGATGGGAAAGGAAGGTAGGAGTGTTACTTACGAGGGAGTGTGGACATTGGGATCTCTCTGCTAGACTCAGTGGCTGTTCCCTTCTTCACTAGGTAGGAAATGCTTTTGTGGTGGGTTTGGGAGAGAGTGGAGAACCCTCAGTGAGTATCTGGGACTTACAGGAAGAGGGACTCCAGCCTGGGCCATCTGCCCTCACAGCTGTGTCTCCCCAGTTTGCATTCCTCCACTAGAGGCCCAGCTTTCACCCCCTTTTGCTGTGCCCTCACTGTTTCCCCATGCCCACCAGATCTCCCCCACACTAGCTTCTCTTCCTGCACCCCCTTCCCTAGGCGCCCCAGGCTGGACCCGGTACCTACTAGTATTTTGTTCCTGGCACGAGGTTTGTCACCTGGTATGCACTGAGCCGAGTGACTGTGAAGCCAGCACCACTGTCCACCACACTCACCAGTTCCCTGCGCCCACGGCATGGAGGCACCACAAAACTGGACTTTACCACTGGGCAGAAGTGGGGGGAGGAGAAGGCTGGGTCAAGGCTCTGGAGGCCCCAAGGAGAAGGGGCAGCTTTTAGAGTGTGGGTGCCCCAGGAGAGGGGTGGACAGGAAGGCATGAATGGGGAAAGGGGCACAGGGGATGTCGCAGGAAGGGGTGGCAGGAAGGGGTAGCAGACCTTTGCTGTCATTGGCTCTCCGGACCGTCAGTGTGGCATTGCCTCCTGTGAGGTGACAGGGGGGCAAGGCAACCAGCAGGCTCTCCGTTAGCGCCGGGGACAGCAGACCAGAGAGGCTTGAGATATTGAAGTCTGATGGGAGGCAGGAGGGAGCTCCAATGGGGATTGGCCCCCTCCTGGCCAGCAGATCTGGCCCTGTCCCATTGGAGTCATCTCCCTTTCCACTCTGTGAACCCTGGGCAGAACAGCCAGGCCTGTGCCGGTATGACCACCAGGTGGCAGGCTTGGGCTGCAGAAGCTGCACCCTCCACCAAGTGGTCCCCAGAGCCAGATCCTGGATGCCAGGAGCTGGGCAGCGCCCAACCTCACCCCTACCTGCAGCCTTGGGGGATCCTTGCCCACACGTCTCTGCCTCCTAGGTCTGGAGGAGGATCAAGAGTGTACCCTGAGCCCAGTGTCTGATACCCAGTCACTGCCATCACCAGCTCTGACTCCCAACTCTCCAGACCTCTCTTTGAGAGCCCTGGAAGGTACAGTGTTCCCTGTCCAGGCCCCCAGCCCCCTTCCCACCCCTGCCAGAGATGGAAGAGACCTGCAGTCCCTGGGGACAGCACAGCCAGCAGAATCAGGATCAAGGGCAAGGTCTGGATGGGCAGCAGGGGTGCCATGCTGGGCTGGGAGGTAGAACAGGTGCTGGCAGGCTGGGGTTCCTGAGGCAAGTGAGGCCCTGCCCCTGGGATGGCTGATTTTGTCCTGGGGGTGGGAGGGGCTGGAGGGGAATCCAGTCCAACCTGCCCCTTGGGCCCTATGGCCTCAAAGGGGTAGGGGGAGCAGACAGGTTTTTCAGGATGGGGAGCTGGCCCTCAGGCCAGGAAGGGGGACGCCCTGGCTGGATCCTGGTGGCGTAGCCAGCTGCCGAGAGCTGGGTAACTAAGGTGGGGAAAGAAATCACCCCTTCTTCTGGGACTCCCGTGCGTAAGGCAGTGTTCCTGTGTGCACGGGCATCTGGAGCCTGTCCTGTCCCTGGGGGACTGCTCCCCCAATGTGGTGGGTGTCTTTCCCCACCCCTCAGAAGGGTGATGAGTTTGGAAGTTGCCCCAGTATGTAGGAAGAGAATACTCCAAGGGGCTACTGAAAGGGCCTTGAGTGGGTAAAAATGGGAGAGAAACATTCTGGTGGGGAGGGGCAGCAGACCAAGGGTTTTAATTATTGGAGTGCACTGAGGCTCAGGTACTGCTGCTCTGGGAGAGGCAGGGGCTGTGGGGGCCAGGGAGCACATGCAGTTTCAGATTCCTCTGGAGGGTGGGGACGAAGGTGGCCATAGAAGACTTCTGGAGAGACCAGAGAGACAGATATTGACCCGGCCAGCAGGGGTAGGGGGTGTGCACAGTCAGCCTTGGGCAGCAACCATTTGTTGAACTGAGAATGAAGGAAAGAGACCTCATAAGAGAACAGGAAAAAGAGAGAGAACTTTCTGACTGCCTCCTCCAGCCCTGGGCTACGTCAGAGAGAAGCAGAGGAGTTCTGAGCAGAGGGAGAGAAGAGGAGTCAGGACTTCTTCTGGGCCCTGGGCAGGGGTTCTGTGTGCTCCGTTGTAGGCCTACAGCCATCCTGGGTGGTAGATGGTATTGACTTCCTTTTGTAGAAGTAGAACTGAGGCCAGGCACGGTGGCTCATGCCTGTAATCCCAACACTTTGGGAGGCCAAGGTGGGAGGATGACTCGAGGCCAGGAGCTCAAGACCAGCCTAGGCAACACAGAGAGACTGATCTCTATTAAAATAAAAAAGAGATCGGCCAGGCATGGTGGCTTACGCCTGTAATCCCAGCAGTTTGGGAGGCTGAGGTGGGCGGATCACCTGAGGTCAGGAGTTTGAGATCAGCCTGGCCAATATGGCGAAACCTCATCTCTACTAAAAATACAAAAACTAGCCTGGCATGGTGGCGTGCGCCTGTAATCCCAGCTACTCAGGAGGCTGAGGCAGGAGAATCTCTTGAACCTGGGAGGTGGAGGTTGCAGTGAGCTGAGATTGTGCCACTGCACTCCAGTCTGGGCAACTGAGTGAAACTCTGTCTCAGACAATTGAGAGAGAGAGAGAAGTGGAAACTGAGACTCAGACACATAGAGTTACTTGTGGAAAGTGGAATACCTTGTCGGGAGAGGCTGTAGAACTTCCAGAAGCCTGAGAGCTGTACAGAGACTGTTGCTGTATAACCGTTTGCTCTATGAACTATTCTATCTTCCTCAGTCCCAGGGAAGGTTGGGGTCCTGGTAGGAATGTGAGGGAGGTTGTGTCCTTACCGCCAAGGTGGGAAGGGTAGGCTCAAAGTTTGGGGTGAGTGGAGAATGACAGTAAAGGAAGAACTCATGGGCCTAAGCAGAGAGTAGGAGGGTCTTAAGCCACGGCTTCTCCAAATTTAATGTGTATATGAATTACCAGGGATCTTGTTAGGATGCAGCTTCTCATGCAGTCATGTGGTGGGTCTGGGGTGAAGCCTGAAATTCTGCATTTTTTTTTTTTTTTTTTTTTTTTGAGACAGAGTCTCACTGTGTCGTCCAGGCTGGAGTGCAGTGGTGTGATCTTGGCTCACTGCAACCTCCGCCTTCAGGGTTCAAACGGTTCTTCTGCCTTAGCCTTCCGAGTAACTGGGATTATAGGCATGCACCACCACTCCCGGCTAATTTTGAATTTTTAGTAGAGACGGGGTTTCTCCATGTTGGTCAGGCTGATCTCAAACTCTTGACCTCAGATGATCCGCCCGCCTTGGCCAAGTGCTGGGATTACAGGTGTGAGCCACCACGCCTGGCTACATTTCTTTTCTTTTCTTTCTTTCCTTTTTTTTTTTTTTTTTTTTTTGGAGACAGTATCTCTGTCATCCAAGCTAGAGTGCAGTGGTGCGATCTCAGCTCACTACAACCTCATCCTCTGGAGTAGCTGGGATTACAGGCGCCTGCCACCACACCTGGCTAATTTTTTTTTTAGACGAATTTTACTCTTGTTGCCTAGGCTAGAGTGCAATGGTGCAATCTTGGCTCACTGTGACCTCCGCCTCCCAAGTTCAAACGATTCTCCTGCCTCAGCCTCCCGAGTAGCTGGGATTACAGGCTTGCGCCACCACGCCCAGCTAATTTTGTATTTTTAGTAGAGATGGGGTTTCTCCATGTTGGTCAGGCTGGTCTCGAACTCCTGACTTCAGGTGATCCGCCAGCTTTGGCCTCCCAAAGTGATGGGATTATAGGCATGAGCCACTGTGCCCAGCCACACCCAGCTAATTTTTGTATTTTTAGTAGAGATAAGGTTTCACCATGTTGGCCAGGCTGGTCTCAAACTCCTGACCACAAGTGATCCACCCACCTTGGCCTCCCAGAGTGTTGGGATTACAGGCGTGAGCTACCGTTCCCAGTCAATTCTGCATTTCTAGTGACTTCCCGGTAACACTGATGATGCTGGTCTGAAAGGCCTACACTTGGAGTTGCCAGCTACTCTATATTGGTAAACACCATCCCCACCCCCAACTGGATCCTCTTCCACGGACATCAGGGATCAGGGCAGGTGTTCCTTCCCAATCTGCCCGAACAGGCTACTTTTGGGTGAAGAATTTGGTTCTGGTTTTCCTGCACCTTGGCTTTTGATTCCACCACCACTGCACAAACTGAAAGAGGATCTCTTGCACATTAAGGAGAACTTGGGAGAGAGGGGACCCAGGGTGAGGGGATCTTCCTGGTACTCCTTAAAACCTGTCACCCACCAGTAAGTTGTTTACACTTGAACTTGGGAGGTCTTTCTGCTCATTCACAACCAAGAAGCAGAAAGAAGAGGTTGGGTTTATTGCAGGGTGGGTTGTGTTGGGTCCACTCTTAAGCCCCCATCCCCATCTAAAATTATGAGTGGGACAGAGTGGGGTAGGGGAGGGCAGATCTCTGACCAGATTTTAAAAGGATAAGAGGGCCCTGTGCCTTTAAGCTCTCCCTTCTCCCTCCAATCCCCCACCCCAACCTTCCCCACCCCAGCCCTCCCCAGGTTTCTGGAGGAGCGGGGAGTTGCGTCTTCTCCCTGCCCTGCCGAGCTGCTCACTGGCTGCTCTGAAGGCTGTGCTTTGCAGTCTCCATGGAAACCATTAGTTGCTAAGCAACTGGAGCATCATCTGTGCTGAGCTCTCGCATCTAATTATCCCATCACAGCGGCCGAGAAGGGTTTGGGGAGCTGAGAGGAGGGGGAGGCCAAGCACAGGAGCAAGAGGATAACTCTTTTAGCAGAGCAGATTCATTGACAATGCTGAAGTCATTTAAAGCCACAGCACCATGTTCCTCTAGAGGATTTCCCAATGGCTTGGAGAAGGGAACCAGGGACCCACATGCCTGAAGTCTCTGTCTTGGACCCACTCTCTTTCTAGGCTGTCTCCTCCTTGGATTCTTGATTCTAAACTCTCTTGAGTTCCCTCCCCTGCCTCCTTTCTTCCAAATCTGCCATTCAAGTACTCCTATTGAGTACCAACTATGTCCTTGGAACTGCACTAGCCACCAGGGTTATAAAGGTAAGATAAGTTTCTGCCCTCGGGGAGCTCTTAATAGCTCTACTCTGCTCAGCCTAGAAGACTATCTCCTAAAACACACTTCTTTCTGGACTGTGGTACCTTTTTTTTTTTTTCTTGAACTATGGCAGTTCTTCAACCAGGAGAGTTGGGATCAGAACCCAGGTCTGTTTGACATGGCCAGGGTTCTCCTTCCAGAGTGCCACTCTCTGCCTCCCAGTCAATTAGAAAAACATGTATACATGGCTGCACGGGGATGTCAGCCTCTGATGGCTGCTACTGTTCTCTTGTTGATGAGATACCATATAACTTTAGGTGGACCTCAATGTTCTCACATTTAAAATGGAAGACTTGGCCAAGCGCGGTGGCTCACACCTGTAATCCCAGCAGTTTGAGAGGCCGAGGCGGTTGGATCACCTGAGGTCAGGAGTTCGAGACCAGCCTGGCCAACATGGTGAAACCCTGTCTCTATTAAAAATATGAAAATTAGCTGGGTGTGGTGGTGCACACCTGTAATCCCAGCTACTTGGGAGGCCGAGGCAGGAGAATTGCTTGAATCCAGGAGGTGGAGGTTGCAGTGAGCTGAAATCATGCCACTGCACTCCAGTCTGGGCAACAGAGCGAGACTCTATCTCAAAAAAAAAAATAAAATAAAAAATGGAAAACTCACCAGGCACAGTGACACATGCCTGTCATCTCAGCACTTTGAGAGACTGAAGTAGGAGGATCACTTGGGGCCTGGAGTTTGAGAGCAGCCTGAGTGACATAGCAAGACTCCATCTCTACAAAATTAAAAAAATAAAAAAAGGTTATGACCAGGTGCTGTGGCTCACAGCCTGTAATCCCAGCACTTTGGGAAGCGAAGATGGGAAGATTGCTTGAGCCCAGGAGTTCAAGACCAGCCTGCGTGATATAGTGACATCTTGTCTCTTAAAAAAAAAAAAAAAAAAAAAAAGGCCTGGGGCACGGTGGCTCACGGCTGTAATTCCAGCACTTTGGGAGGCTGAGGCGAGCAGATCACAAGGTCAAGAGTTCGAGACCAGTCTGGCCAACATAGTGAAACCCCGTCTCTACTAAAAATACAAAAAATTAGCAGGTGTGGTGGTGTGCACTTGTAATCCCAGCTATTTGGGAGGCTGAGGCAGGGAAATTGTGTGAACCTGGGAGGCAGAGGTTGCAGTGAGCCGAAGTTGCACCATTGCACTCCAGCGTGGGTGACAGTGCAAGACTCCATCTCAAAAACAAAAACAACAACAAAAAAACAGGCCGGGCACAGTGGCTCACACCTGTAATCCTAGCACCTTGGGAGGCCGAGTTGGGTGGATCACCTGAGGTCAGGAGTTCAAGACCAGCCTGATCAACATGGTGAAACCCCCTCTCTACTAAATACAAAAAATTAGGCAGACGTGGTGGCACATGCCTGTAATTCCAGCTACTTGGGAGGGTAAGGCAGGAGAATCACTTGAACCCGGGAGATGGAGGTTGCAGTGAGCGGAGATCACGCCTTGCACTCCAGCCTGGGCAGCAAGAGTAAAACTCCATCTCAAAAAAAAAATGAGCTGAGCATGGTGGCACATGCCTCCAGTCCCAGCTACTTGGGAGGCTATGGCGGGAAGATGGCTTGAGCCCAGGAGTCTGAGGCTTTGGTGAGCTATGATTGCACCACTGCACTCCAGCCTGCATGACAGAGCAAGACCCTGTCTGAAATACAGGAGATCGAACTATGTGACAGGTATAAAAATGGTTTAAAATAAAGGTGTGGAAGAAATGTTGGAGATCATTTTCATAATCCTAGGAGCAGCCAGCGATGGGGGAGTCCTGGAGGACTGGACTTGGAGGTAAGATGTGGTGCTCACCAAATGTTGGCCCATTGGGAAGTGGTGGCACCTCTGTCCTTGAGAGCTGAGGCTGGAAAATGCTGTGAGAATGAGAAAATACCAGTCATTCAGGGTTGGAGGAGACCTGGGTGCTCCATTTTAAAAAATGTAGTCACCTTGCATGGTGGCTCACACTTGTAACCCCAACACTTTGGGAGGCCAAGGCAGGTGGATCATCTGAGGTCGGGAGTTCGAGACCAGCCTGACCAAACATGGAGAAACCCCATCTCTACTAAAAATACAAAATTAGCCAGGCGTGGTGGCACATGCCTGTAATCCCAGCTACTCGGAAGCTGAAGCAGGAGACTTGCTTGAACCCAGGAGGTGGAGGTTACAGTGAGCCGAGATCGCACCATTGCACTCCAATCTGGGCAACAAGAGTGAAACTCGGTCTCAAAAAAAAAAAAAAAAATGTAGCCTATGATACAACCACTTACCCCAAATCATCTTCCAGCTTTGTGACTTTTGCCAAGTTACATACCTCACTAACTGCTCTGAGCTTCAGCTTCCTCTGCTGTAGAAAGGGTATAAAACCAGGCCGGGCGTGGTGGCTCATGCCTGTAACCCCAGCACTTTGGGAGGCTGAGGGGGGCAGATCACAAGGTCAGGAGTTCCAGACAAGCCTGGCCAACATGGTGAAATGCCATCTCTACTAAAAATACAAAAAACTAGCTGGGCGTGGTGGCAGGTTCCTGTTATCCCATCTTCTCGGGAGGCTGAGGCAGGAGAATAACTTGAACCCGGGAGGTGGTGTTTGCAGTGAGCCGAGACCACGCCACTGCACTTCAGCCTGGGCAACAGAGCCAGATTCCGTCTTAAAAAAAAAATGGTATAAAATCAGTCTCATAACCATTTGATCTTTGAGAAACCTGACAAAAACAAGAAATGGGAAAAGGATTCCCTATTTAATAAATGGTGCTGGGAAAATGGCTAGTCATATGTAGAAAGCTGAAACTGGATCCCTTCCTTACACTTGTACAAAAATTAATTCAAGGTGGATTAAAGACTTAAATGTTAGACCTAAAACTCTAAAAACTGTAGAAGAAAATGTAGGCAATACCATTCAGGACATAACTGTGGGCAAGGACTTCATGACTAAAACACCAAAAGCAATGGCAACAAAAGCCGAAATAGACAAATGGGGTTTAATTAAAGAGCTTCTGCACAGCAAAAGAAACTACCATCAGAGTGAACAGGCAACCTACAGAATGGGAGAAAATTTTTGCAATCTACCCATCTGACAAAGGGTTAATATCCAGAATCTACAAAGAACTTAAATTTACAAGAAAAAAACAACCCCATCAAAAAGTGGGCAAAGGATATGAACAGACACTTCTCAAAAGAAGACATTTCTAGGCCGGGCACGGTGGCTCAAGCCTGTAATCCCAGGACTTTGGGAGGCTGGGACGGGCGGATCACGAGGTCAGGAGATCGAGACCATCCTGGCTAACACAGTGAAACCCCGTCTCTACTAAAAAATACAAAAAACTAGTCAGGCGAGGTGGCGGGCGCCTGTAGTTCTAGCTACTTGGGAGGCTGAGGCAGGAGAATGGCGTGAACCCGGGAGGCGGAGCTTGCAGTGAGCTGAGATCCGGCCACTGCACTCTAGCCCCTGCTACAGAGCGAGACTCCGTCTCAAAAAAAAAAAAAAAGGGCCGGGCGCGGTGGCTCACGCCTGTAATCCCAGCACTTTGGAAGGCCAAGATGGGCGGATCACGAGGTCAGGAGATCGAGACCATCCTGACTAACACGGTGAAACCCCGTCTCTACTAAAAATACAAAAATTAGCCGGGCACGGTGGCGGGCACCTGTAGTCCCAGCCACACGGGAGGCTGAGGCAGGAGAATGGCGTGGACCCGGGAGGCGGAGCTTGCAGTGAGCCGAGATCCGGTCACTGCACTCCAGCCTGGGAGACAGAGCGAGACTCCGTCTCAAAAAAAAAAAAAAAAAAAAAAAGACATTTCTGCAGCCAACAGATACATGAGAAAATCCTCATCACTGGTCATCGGTGAAATGCAAATCAAAGCTACAATGAGATACCATCTCACGCTAGTTAGAATGGTGGTCATTAAAAGGTCAGGAAACAACAGATGCTGGAGGGTATGTGGAGAAATAGGAAAGCTTTTACACTGTTGGTAGCAGACAGAGTGTAAACTAGTTCAACCATTGTGGAAGACAATGTGGCAATTCCTCATGGATCTAGAACTAGAAATACCATTTGACCCAGCAATCCCATTACTGGGTATATACTGAAAGGATTATAAATCATGCTACTGTAAAGACACATGCACACATATGTTTATTGTGGCACTATTCATAATAGCAAAAACTTGGAACCAACCCAAATGTCCATCAGTGATCGACTGGATTAAGAAAATATGGCACATATACACTGTGGAATACTATGCAACCATAAAAAAGGATGAGTTCATGTCCTTTGCAGGGATATGGATGAAGCTGGAAACCATCATTCTGAGCAAACTATCACAAGGACAGAAAACCGAACACTGCATGTTCTCACTCATAGGTGGGAATTGAACAATGAGAACACTTGGACACAGGGTGGGGAACATCACACATAGGGGCCTGTCATGGGGTGGGGGGCAGGGGGAGGGATAGCATTAGAAGAAATACCTAATGTTAATGACGAGGTAACTGGTGCAGCAGATGAGCATGGCACATGTATACCTAGTAATAAACCTGCACGTTGTGCACAACTACCCTAGAACTTGAAGTATAATAATAAAATAAATAAAATTTAGAAACCTATCTCACTTCGATATTGACTAACCCTAAGGCAATTTTTTTTTCTTTCTTTTTTTTTTTTTTTTTCAGGCAGAGTTTTGCTCTGACACCCAGGCTGGAATGCGCTGGCATGATCTCGGCTCACTGCAGCCTCCGCCTCCCAGGTTCAAGCAATTCTCCTGCCTCAGCCTCCTGAGTAGCTGGGATTACAGGCACATGCCACCACACCCAGCTAGTTTTTTGTATTTTTATTAGAGATGGGGTTTCACCATGTTGGCCAGGCTGGTTTTGAACTCCTGGCCTCAAGTGATCTGCCTGCCTCAGCCTCCCAAAGTACTGCGATTACAGGCATGAGCCAATGTGCCCGGCCCCTCAAGTGAATTTATTTGAGTGCCTAGCACAGTATCTGGCTCAATAAATATTAATGTAAGTAATTCATTTTATCTTTTTATTAACCTTCATTGCAGAAGAAGACTAGAGACAATAAATGACTTTCCCAAGGTCACAGGGAATGAGGTTGGATATGATTTACAATTTGTTTTTCCAGCTTTGTCACTGATGCAGAGGGAGCTATTTGGACGGGGAAAGATAGTCCAAGGGGGAAAGTGACTGAGTTGTGGACCTGCTGTTCCTGTGTGCCAAGCATGCCACAAGGGTACCAGGCACACAGGAACTTCCCGGTCATTTGTTAACTCATCACACATTTGTTGAGCAATTCCTCTATAGTGGGTACTGTATTAAGGGCTGAGATACAGAGAGGACAAGACATAGTTCCTGCTCTCCAAACTTGCTGGGCTTTGAAGAATGAATCAGAGTTAGCCTGGTTGAGATAAGTGGAAGGGCATATTCCAAAAAGAGGGAGCAGCCTATGAAAAGCCTCAGGGATATGAATTATGCTGACACCTTCTGGGAACTGCAAATGATACATCTTGGCTGGAGAGAAGTATTCAAAGATGGGCATGGTGGGAGCTACAGCCACTGGCTTTGTATCCCACGCTAAGGATCGTGTTTCTTAGCAAGCCTTAGAGGAGTTTAAAATGTGTAAAGATCATTCTGGCACAGTGTGGAGAATGGATTGGCAGCAGGTGAGACATAAAGCAGGGAAACTAAGTGAGAAGCAAAATGATCCAGGTGAAAAAGTTCATGGCCTAGCAATGAGCATGGCAGTGGAGAGAAGCAGACAGACTGCAGTGATGTTAGGGAAAGATTGACTGGAATCAGTGACTGACTGCAGAGTAATTTTAGGAAGGAAGAATCAAGAACAATTTCCAGATATATGGCTTGGAGCAGATTTGGAGGGAGGACTGAGGAGAAGAGTTCACTTGTGGGCTGAATGCAGTGGCTAACGCCTATAATCCCAGCACTTTGGGAGGCAGAGGCAGGCGGATCATTTGAGGTCAGGAGTTCTAGACCAGCCTGACCAACATGGTGAAACCTCGTCTATACTAAAAATAACAAAAATTAGCTGGGCATGCTGGCACATGCCTGTAATCCCAGCTGCTTGGGAGGCTGAGGCAGGAGAATTGCTTGAACCCAGGAAGAGGAGGTTGCAGTGAGCAGAGATTGCACCATTGCACTTCAGCCCTGGGCAAAGAAGTAAGACTCCATCTCAAAAAGAAAAAAGAAAGAAAAGAAAGAAAGTTCACTTGTGGATCTGTTGAGTCTGAGGTGTTGGGGCTGCTAGCCCCCAGCATGGCTCCGAATGATCCCTGCTTCCTCCCATTTGTGTCCTCATATGGTCCTCTCCCACATCACATCAGGATTGGTTTATGTGGCCAATAAATACAACAGAAGTGATGACACGTCCCTTCTGAGGCTAGGTAGGGTGGCTTCCTCCTTATTTTCTCTTGGGTTGCTCACTCTACTCTCGAGGATGTTGGAGCTCCTCTGTGGAGAGGTCTGTGTGGCAAGGGACTGAGACCTCCTGCCAGTGACCTGTGAGGTTGTGAGACTTCCAGGCAGTAGGTATGGGAATGAGCAAGATTGGAAACAGATCCTCCAGCCCCAGTCAAGCCTTCAGATGACTGTGGCCCAGGTAGATATCTTCACTGCAGCTTCCCAAGACACTCTGAGCCCAAACCACCCAGGTAGGTCTCCCAGGTAGGTCTCTCCCAAACTCCTGACTCTCAGGATGAATTTTTTCTTGTTTTTTTCTTTTTTCTTTTTGCTTAGACAGAGTCTTGCTCTGTTGCCTAGGCTGGAGTGCAGTGGTATAGTCTTGGCTCACTGCAACCTCCACCTCCTGAGTTCAAGTGATTCTCCTGCCTCAGCCTCCTGAGTAGCTGGGATTACAGGCACCCACCAACACACCTGGCTAATTTTTGTGTTTTTCATAGAGACAGGGTTTCACCATATTGGTCAGGCTGGTCTCAAACTCCTGACCGCAGGTGATCTGCCTGCCTCAGCCTCCCAAAGTGCTGGGATTACAGGAATGAGCAACCACACCTGGCCAAATGTTTATTTTTGTAAGCCACTAGATTTGGGGGATAATTTGCTGTGCGGTAAAAAATAATGCATACAAATATTTTGGGCAACTCAACATTGAGCATAGGATTCTGGAACATGGAGGAGAGGTGTGGGATGCAGACAGGGTAGGTGGCACTGGTTAAAATCATGCCTGTGGAAGAGAGTCCTTGAGGGGAGCAGTGGAAGGAGAGTGGGAGAAGGCAGCCAAGGACAGAATTCTGGGAAATAAAGCATTTAAAGGACAGATACAGCAAGAGGGGCTGATGAAGGAGGAATGAAAATTATGAGGTAGCCAGATGTGGTGGCACAGGTCTGTACTCCCAGCTTCTCAGGAGACTGAGGCAGGAGGAGCACTTGAGCCCAGGAATTCAAGGCTACAGTGAGCTCTGATCATGCCATCACACTCCAGCCTGGGTGACAGAAAGAGACCCTGTCTCCAAAAAAGAAAAAGACAAAGATAAGAGGAAAATCAGGAGGGAGTGGATGGAGAGTTTCAAAAAAGAGGTGTCAAATAGTACAAAGGTGAGGATTGAAGGTAAGGACTATTAAAATGTCCACGGGGCCTAGTATCTTGGGGGTTATGCATATAGAGCAGCTGCCTATGGGTGAGGAGGCAGAAGCTCCCTGTAAAAGTGCAGTAGTAACTGGGAGTTGAGGCACTAGAGTTAGTGTAGACAGTTCTTTGAAGAAGCTTGGCTAGCAAAGGAAAGAGATAACTTGAGGGGAATTTGGAATGCAGGAAAGGCTTGTATTTTAAAAAACATGTATTTTAGGCCGGGCGCGGTGGCTCAAGCCTGTAATCCCAGCACTTTGGGAGGCCGAGACGGGCGGATCACGAGGTCAGGAGATCGAGACCATCCTGGCTAACACAGTGAAACCCCGTCTCTACTAAAAACACAAAAAAAACTAGCCGGGCGAGGTGGCGGGCGCCTGTAGTCCCCGCTACTCGGGAGGCTGAGGCAGGAGAATGGCGTAAACCCGGGAGGCGGAGCTTGCAGTGAGCTGAGATCCGGCCACTGCACTCCAGCCCGGGTGACAGAGCAAGACTCCGTCTCAAAAAAAAAAAAAAAAAAACATGTATTTTATAACTCTTTTACAGATTTTATTTTCATTTGTTTTCTCTATTGATTTCCTGGTTTTTGTTCTGTTTTTTAGAGATGGGAGTCTCACTGTGTTGCCTAGGCTGGACTCGAACTCCTAGGCTCAAGTGATCCTCCTGCCCTAGCTTTCCAAATGTCTGGGACTACTGGCACACCACTGCGTGTTTTATTTTTAAAGTTAAAGATGCAGCCGAGCGCGGTGGCTCATGCCTGTAATCCCAGCACTTTGGAGGCCGAGGCGGGCGGATCATGAGATCAGGAGATCGAGACCACGGTGAAACCCCATCTCTACTAAAAATACAAAAAAAAATTAGCCAGGCGAGGTGGCGGGCGCCTGTAGTCCCAGCTACTCAGGAGGCTGAGGCAGGAGAATGGCGTGAACCTGGGAGGTGGAGCTTGCAGTGAGCCGAGATTGCACCACTGCACTCCAGCCTGGGTCACAGAGAGAGACTCCATCTCAAAAGAAAAAAGAAAAGTTAAAGATGCAGGAGAGAGAAGTGATTGAGAGACTTCTGAAAGAGGAAGAAATTGGGGTTCAGGTTAGCCTTTGGCCAAAAGGGTGACATTTCCAAGCAGAGAGAAGAATGGGGGCGATGATGCAGAAAAATGCTATGCTTTTTGGGGGGGGTGAGGTGGGAAAGGCAGGAAGATGGGAGAAATAAGGGAGCTCCCTTCTAGAGGCCTTTGCTTTTTCTGCAAAATAGGAAACTCAGTGGGGATAAGGGTTTGGAGGCCAGAGAGGAGCAAGAGCTTGAAATAGCTGTTGTCAGGAGTGGGTGCAGCTACAAAGAGCCTCAAGGAAGGCTGTATTTGGTGGTGATGGCCCAGCTGAGCTTGGGGACTACTGGGGAACCAACTGTATTAGGGTTCTCTGGAGAAACAGAGCCAACAGGATGTGTGTGTGTGTGTGTGTGTGTGTGTGTGTGTATACATATATATATATGGAGAGAGAGAGGGAGAGAAAGAGATTTTAAAGAATTAGCTCATGTGATTGTGGAGGCTTGGCAAGTCCCAAAATGGTGATGTTGGGGGGCAGCAGGCTACAGACTCAGGAAAGAGTTGCAGTTCAAGTCCAAAGGTAGTCCGCTGGCAAAACTCCTTGTTTCAGACAGGTGCAGTGGCTCACGCATGTAATCCCAGCACTTTGGGAGGCCAAGGCAGGCGGATCACCTGAGATCAGGAGTTCAAGACCAGCCATGGCCAACATGATGAAAACCTGTCTCTACTAAAAATACAAAAATTAGCTGGGTATAGCGGCATGTGCCTGTAATCCCAGCTACTTGGGAGACTGAGACACAAGAATCGCTTGAACCTGGGAGGCGGAGGTTGCAGTGAGCTGAGATCGGGCCACTGCACTCCAGCCTAGGTGACAGAGCAAAGACTCAGGAAAAAAAAAAAAAAAAATCCTGGCCAGGCGCGGTGGCTCACGCCTGTAATCCCAGCACTTTGGGAGGCCGAGGCAGGCAGATCACAAGGTCAAAAGATTGAGACCATCCTGGCTAACATGGTGAAACTCCATCTCTATACAAAAAAATTAGCTGGGCGTGGTGGCATGCGCTTGTAGTCCCAGTTACTTGGGAGGCTGAGGCAGGAGGATCTCTTGAACCTGGGAGGCAGAGGTTGCAGTGAGCTGAGATCACGCCACTACACTCCAGCCTGGCGACAGAATGAGATTCCCTCTAAAAAAAACAAAACAGTAGGCCAGGCGCGGTGGCTCAAGCCTGTAATCCCAGCACTTTGGGAGGCCAAGACGGGCGGATCACGAGGTCAGGAGATCGAGACCATCCTGGCTAATACGGTGAAACCCCGTCTCTACTAAAAAATACAAAAAACTAGCCGGGAGAGGTGGCGGGCGCCTGTAGTCCCAGCTACTTGGGAGGCTGAGACAGGAGAATGGTGTAAACCCGGGAGGCGGAGCTTGCAGTGAGCTGAGATCCGGCCACTGCACTCCAGCCTGGGCGACAGAGCGAGACTCCATCTCAAAAAAACAAAAAACAAAAAAACAAAACAGTAGTAGTAGAAACCCTGTCTCTACTAAAAATATAACAATTAGCCAGGCGTGGTGGTGGGCACCTGTAATCTCAGCTACTCAGGAGGCTGAGGCAGGAGAATTGCTTGAACCCAGGAGGCAGAGGTTGCAGTGAGTGGAGATCACGCCACTGCACTCCAGCCTGGGTGACAGAGCAAGACTCTGTCTCAAAAAAGAAAAAAAGGAAAAAAATTAGTCGGCATGCGTCTATAGTCCCAGCTACTTGGAAGGCTGAGGCGGGAGGATTCCTGGAGCCCAGGAGGTCAAGCTTGCAGTAAGCTGTGATCACACTACTGCACTCCAACCTAGGTGACAGAGTGAGATCCCCCCCAAAAATATATACATATGTATATTCTTCGAGATGGAGTCTTGCTCTGTCACCTAGGCTGGAGTACAGTGGTGCGATCTTGGCTCACTGCAACCTCCGCCTCCCAAGTTCAAGCAGTTCTCCTGCCTCAACCTCCCGAGCAGCTGGGATTACAGGCATGCGCCACCATGCCCAGCTAATTTTTATATTTTTAGAAGAGACAGGGTTTCACCATGTTGTCCAGGCTGGTCTTGAATTCTTGACCTCGTGATCTCCCCGCCTTGGCCTCCCAAAGTGTTGGGATTACAGGCGTGATCCACTGTGCCCGGCGCTAAATAAATATTATAAATTAAAATTATGGATCACTTGAGGCTAGGAGTTTGAGATTAGCCTGGCCAACAAGGCGAAACCCTATCTCTACTAAAAATACAAAAAAATTAGCTGGGTGTGGTGGCGCGTGCCTGTAATCCCAGCTACTGAGGAGGCTAAGGCACAAGAATCGCTTGAACCCTGGAAGCAGAAGTTGCAGTGAGCCAAGATTGCATCACTGCACTTCACCATAGGTGACAGAGCACAACTCTCTAAATTTATTTACTTATTCATTTTTGTTTTTTGAGACAGTCTCACTCCATTACCCAGGCTGGAGTGCAGTGATGTGATCTCGGTTCACTGCAACCTCTGCCTTCCTGGTTCAAGTGATTCTACTGCCTCAACCTCCAGAGTAGCTGGGATTACAGGCATGTGCCACCATGTCCCGCTTATTTTTATATTTTTTGGTGGAGACAGGGTGTCACCATGTTGGCTAGGCTGGTCTCAAACTCCAAAGCTAAAGTGATCCTCTGGCCTTGACCTACCAAAGTGCTGGGATTACAGGTGTGAGCCACCGCACCTGGCCAAATTTAATAAAAATTTTAAAATCCATCATTTTAAATGTTGATCTTATCCAAAAATATGCCATCACAGAAAGATCTGTAATAATGTTTGACTCAATCCCTGGCACCATGGTCCACCTAAATTGCCATATAAAATTAACCATCGCATCTACCTTGACATATTCAGAGTTTTTCAAATTACCCAACAGCTGAGTGAAGAAATCACAAAGCCAGCAGGTCGTATTGGCTTAGGGTTGGGGTTTTCAAGGCAGGGAAATGTGGAGGTATTGGCAGAAGTGAAGAAATGGAGAAGAAGGTCCAGGCTAGTGATGGACAAGAGCGATAGAGGGAAAAACACTGAGGGATGGGGATTTTCAGTGAACTCAGGGCAGAAGGAAGGCATGAGAGACGCGAAAGAGCGGGAGAGTGTAGATGGGGACAGGACATAGAGTGGCAGCTAGTTAGGTGGCTGCAGGGGAGAGGAAGCCGAGGTCCTCACTGCAGTTGGGTGGATCAAAATATTGTGAGGCCAGGACAGGGGTCGCAGACCCAGTTGCCTCCAGGGGCCAAGCAGATAACAAAAATAGTACAAGGAGCGGCCAACTGAAGAGAGTGTAGCAGCATGAGGTCTGTCTAAAGGGGTTGCCTCACTCAGCTCTGTGAGAGTTGCCTTGCAGAAAGAGGGACTGTATTAGTTCATTTTCACACTGCTATAAAGAACTGCCCGAGACTGGGTAATTTATAAAGGAAAGAGGTTTAATTGACTCACGGTTCTGCATGGCTTGGAAAGGCCATTATGGTGGAAGGCACCTCTTCACAGGGCAGCAGGAGAGAGAATGAGTGCTGAGCGAAGGGAGAAGCCCCTTATAAAACCATCAGGTCTCGGCCAGGTGTGGTGGGTCACGCTTGAAATCCCAGCACTTTGGGAGGCCAAGGCAGGCAGATCACAAGTCAAGAGATCAAGACCAGCCTGGGCAACATGGTGAGACCCTGTCTCTACTAAAAATTACAAAACTTAGCTGGATGTGGTGGTGGGGCCTGTAGTCCCAGCTACTAAGGAGACTGAGGCAGGAGAATCGCTTGAACCCGGAAGGCAGAGGTTGCAGTGAGCCGAGATCGTGCCACTGCACTCCAGCCTGGTGACAGAGTCAGAAATCTGGATTTTCAGGCAAAACAACCTTATTTTAAAATTTGCGATGAATAAATACACATTATGAAAATGCATTTTGTGAGCCAAATCATATACTTCTTCAAGGTCAGCCTTGTCATTAGGGCCCCCAACATTGTGCCATTTGGGACAGGGTATTGGGAGGAGAATAGGTTGTTAGGTGAGCAAGAAGGAGGAATATTTGGAGTTGGTGGGAAATTGACGAGGATTCTAGAAGCAGCAATGTGCTCAGGGCAGCCAGCAAGCAGAGCCCTGGGAAGGAGGAATTGCAGTGGCATGGGGTGGCAGTGGAGGAGGTGGCGGAGCAATTGCCCTGGGAAAGACCAGGTCCACAAGTATTCTGTAGACATGAGGAGTCTCTCACAGGGGTTAAGCAGGAAAGGGATATAATTAAGTTTGGTTATAGAAAGATTAAGAGTAGGTGGAGGTTTCACTGTCGGGTAATCAATCCTTTCCTCAGGCCCGAAGGAGAGCTCATCCACACACAAGACATAATGATGAACTAAATTGACATGAATTAGTTTATTCAATAAATGTCTTATTAAATGCTTTTGTGTCGGCAGGACATGGTGGCTCACGCCTGTAATCCCAGCACTTTGGGAGGCCGAGGCAGGTGGATCACCTGAGGTCAGGAGTTTAAGACCAGCCTGGCCAACATGGTGAAACCCCGTCTCTACTAAAAATACAAAAATTAGCTGGGTGTGATGGTGGGCACCTGTAATTCCAGCTACTCGAGAGGCTGAAGGAGAATCACTTGAACTTAGGAGGTGAAGGTTGCAGTGAGCTGAGATCACGCCATTACGCTCCAACCTGGGCAACAAGAGTGAAACTCCATCTCAAATAAATAAATAAATGCTTTAGTGTCAGTCACTATGCTGAGCTATGGACATTGAGGGGTAAATAAGACACTGCTCTTACTGAAATAAGGTCTAGTGAGAGGTACTGAGAAGAGTTCACTACTACACTGAAATAAGGTCTAGTGAGAGGTACTGAGAAGAGTTCACTACTACACTGCATCAGGATTTTAGTGGAAGATATAATAACAGCTATTGCTCACTAAGTGTTTCCCATGGCAGGGTGTGGTGGCTCATGCCTGTAATCTCAGCACTTTGGGAGGCTGAGACGGGAGGATTGCTTGAGCCCAAGAGATAGAGACCAGCCTCGACAGCATAATGAGACTCTACAGAAAATACAAAAATTAGCTGGGCATGGTGGTGTACACCTTTAATCCCGGCCTGTAATCCCACCTGTAAACCCAGCCTGTAAACCCACCTGTAATCAGGAGGCTGAGGTGGGAGAATTGCTTGAGTCCAGAAGGCAGAGGTTGCAGTGAGCTGAGGTTGTGTCACTACACTCCAGCCTAGGCAACACAGCAAGACCTTTTCTCAAAATTAATAAGAATAAGAATAATGTGTTTACCACATGCCAGGCATGTTAACTCCTTTGTATGTATATTTTCCATTAATTCCTTTACATATATTTTCTTTCTTTGTTTCTTTTTTTTTTTCTGAGATGGAGTTTCACTCAGCCACCCAGGCTGGAGTGCAGTGGTGTGATCTCAGCTCACTGCAACCTCTGCCTCCTGGGTTCAAGCAATTCTCCTGCCTCAGCCTCCCGAGTAGCTGGGATTACTGGCACCTACCACCATGCCAGGCTAATTTTTTGTATTTTTAGTAGGGAGGGTGTTTCACCATGTTGGCCAGGCTGGTCTCGAACTCCTGACCTCAGGTGATCCACCCACCTTGGCCTCCCAAAGTGCTGGGATTACAGGCATGAGCCACCACGCCGTCTTTTTTTTTTTTTTTCCTGAGACGGAGTTTTGCTCTTGTTGCCCAGGCTGGAGTGCAATGGCGCAATCTCGGCTCACAGCAACCTCTGCCTCCTGGGTTCCAGCCGTTCTACTACCTCAGCCTCCGGAGTAGCTGGGATTATAGGCATGCGCCACCATGCCTGGCTAATTTTGTATTTTTAGTTGAAACGGGGTTTCTCCATGTTGGTCAGGCTGGTCTCGAATTCCGGACCTCAGGTGATCTGCCTGTCTCGGCCTCCCAAAGTGCTGGAATTACAGGCGTAAGCCACCGTGCCCAGCCTTTTTTTTTTTTTTTTTTTTTCAAGACAGAGTCTTGTTCTGTCGCCTAGGCTGGACCAGGCTGGAGTGCGGTGGCATGATCTCAGCTCACTGCAACCTCCACCTCCCAGGTTCAAGAGATTCTTCTGCCTCAGCCTCCTGAGTAGCTGGGACTACAGGTGTGCACCAGCTGATTTGTGTATTTTTAGTAGAGACAGGGTTTCACCGTATTGGGCAGGCTGGTCTTGAACTCCTGACCTCGTGATCCGCCCACCTCGGCCTCTCAAGGTGCTGAGATTACAGGCGCGAGCCACTGCGCCCGGCCCCTTTACATATATTTTATTGCTTAAACCTTATAACAACCTCTGTGAGGCAGGCAATACTATTATCCTCATTTTATTGAGGAAGTTAAGGCACAATAAGTTAAATAACTTGCTAAAGAGGCTTCTCACCAAAGGGCAACTTACATGAACTTGTGTAGTGTGGAAGAGCTACCTGGAGGAAGTAGTAACTAAGTGGAGACCTAAAATTTTAAGTCCGAGTTAGCAAGGTGAAGGTGGAGAGACGGGAGGAAGAGGGAAGATTATTCTAGGCTGAGAGACCTGCAAAGGCACAAGGTCAGAGAATGGGTCCACTGGAGGGTCAGTAGAATTTGAGGAAGTCACTGGAGAAGTAGCTGGGAAAAGATGGAAGGCTTTTGCAGTCCCTTTAAAGAATTTTAATTTTGATCCTAAGGATAAAAGAAAGCCCTTGAAAGGTTTTAAACTGGAGAGTGTGCTGATCACATTGTATTGAATATAGATGGCTCTTGCTGCAATGTAGAGATTGTGTTGGATAGATAGCTGGCAGACATTTTAGAGGCTGTTAAAATCAGATTCTAAGGGCAGGCACGGTGACTCACGCCTGTAATCCCAGCACTTTGGGAGGCTGAGGCGGGTGGATCACGAGGTCAGGAGTTGGAGATCAGCCTGACCAACATAGTGAAACCCCGTCTCTACTAAAAAATATAAAAAATTAGCCAGGCATGGTGGCAGGCGCCTGTAATCCCGGCTACTGGGGAGGCTTAGGCAGGAGAATTGCTTGAACCTGGGAGGCGGAGGTTGCAGTGAGCAGAGACCGCGCCATTGCACTCCAGCCTGGGCAACAGTGCAAGACTCTGTCTAAAAAAAAAAAAAAAAATCAGATTCTAGGTCAGCGTGGTGGCTCACGCATAATCCCAGCACTTTGGGCGGATCCCTTGAGGTCAAGAGTTTGAGACCAGCCTGGCCAATATGGCAAAACCCCGTCTCTACTAAAAATAACGAATGTTAGCCAGGCATGGTGGCACAGGCCTGTAATCCCAGCTACTCAGGAAGCTGAGGCAGGAGAATCGCTTGAACCTGGGAGGCGGACGCTGCAGTGAGCTGAGATCATATCCCTGTAGCCGGGGTGACAGAGTGAGACTCCGTCTCCAAAAAAAAAAAAAAAAAAAAAAATCAGATTGGGGAGAGGGCCTTTTTTTTTTTTTTTTTTTTGAGACAGGGTCTTCTACTGTTGCCCACAATGGAGTTTAGTGACATGATCATAGCTCACTGCAGCTCAAGCCTAGGCTCAAGTGACCCTCCTGTCTCAGCCTCCCAGGTTAGCTGGGACTATAGGTGTGCACCATCATGCCTGGCTGATTTTTTAAACTTTTTTTTTTTTTGAGACGGGGTCTTGCTTTGTCACCCAGGCTAGAGTGCAGTGGCATGATCTCGACTCACTGCAACCTCCACCTCCCAGGTTCAAGCAATTCTCCTGCCTCAGCCTCTCGAGTAGCTGGGACTACAGACATATACCACCAAGCCCAGCTAATTTCTTTTTTCTTTCTTTCTTTCCTTCTTTCCTTCTTTCCTTCTTTCCTTCTTTCTTTCCTTCTTTCCTTCTTTCCTTCTTTCCTTCTTTCCTTCTTTCCTTCTTTCCTTCTTTCCTTCTTTCTTTCTTTTCTTTCTTTTCTTTCTTTCTTTCTTTCAGTAGAGACGGGGTTTCACCATGTTGGCCAGGCTGGTCTTGAACTCCTGACCTCGTGATCCACCCGCATTTGCCTCCCAAAGTGCTGAGATTACAGGCGTGAGCCACCGCGCCCAGCTATTTTTTAAAACTTTTTATTTGTAGAGACAGGGTCTCGTTATGTTTCCCAGGCTGGTCTTAAACTCCTGAACTCAAGAGATCCTTCTGCCTCAGCCTTCCAAAGTGCTGAGATTATAGGCATAGGCTACTGCTCTAGGCAGAGGGAAAAACTGACAGGGTCTGGTGATAGGGACAGTTGTGTGCAGTTTGGGGAGCAGAGTTAAGGAGGATGCTCCCAGGTCCTGGTTTGGGCAGCAGGGTGGATGACAGAACTGTCAGGGGCTAGAGAACACAGTGGGGGGTGGGAGGGGCAGGTTGTGGCAAGGGGCTGGGTGGAGATATTTGGGTCTTGAACTTGCCAGTTGAGGTGCCTGAAGGACACCCAGATGGAGGTACGTGGAAGGTGGTTAGATGTGTGGTCTGGAGCACAGGAAAGGTTGTCAGTGCAGGCGCGACAGCTGAAGCCTTGGAGAGGAGCAAGTGGATGCTGATTGAGAAGACAAGGTCAAGGACAGAGCCCAGGGCGCCCCAACATTTATGGGCAAAGGAAAAGAGGAGACTGCAAAGGAAACCAAGAAGCTTCCCTAAAAGAAAAAAGAATAGCCAGGAGGGAGCAGTATCCCAGGTGCCCAAGGAAGATTCCTGTGGGAGGCACATCGAGCAGCAGCGGGACCACAGGGAACTGAAGAGATGTGCTGAAATGTGCTCCTTGGATTTGGCAAGTCAGAGGAGTCATTGGAAACCTCTTCAAACTGGAGGGTGTGAGAATGAGAGGGACTAAGCTGGGCAAGAGGATGCTGAAGGACTAAATGTCTGTGTGGAGGGTCTAGGACTCAGTGAAATGCTAAGAGACCAGAGGGCCTCCAGAGGGCAGGAGAAGGAAAGGGAAGGATCCTCCCCGCTGCCCCGCCCCACCACCCCATGCACTTCTTTAGATCTTTTTGGCTCTTGCTGGGCCCCCTTCTGAGTTGTCTGAAAAAGAACCTCTGATGGGCACAGGGAAGTAGGGTCAGGAAGGCCTCCCTGGGATGCTGGTGGAGGGTGGAGGAGAAGGTATGAATGAAGCACCAAAGCAAGCTGATCTTGGAATGCCCTTCCCTCCAGGCCTGTGGAGGAAGGAGCCCTATCCTCCTTTGGCGAGGTGGGGCAGAGACCTGGACTCTCCAGCCCAGTGGCCAAGGGACCCAACAGAATTGTGACCTTTAACCCCTCTTGGAGTCCAGGCATTTCAGACACCCCACCCACCCCAACAGGGACTTCCAAGTGTCTCAGGCTGGTTCCCTGAGAGAACAGTGGGGGATGTTTCATAGTCACCAGGAGGAACAGCCAGGTATGATGGGAAGGGGTGGGAATGCTTTGGAATCCTATCCCATCCTCCTTGGTTTGGGGGTGGTCTTGGCACAGCTGCCCAGGCCACAGCCCTGAACTTGGCCTTCTCCCACCTCCCCAGGCCCTGTTTGGTATGCACATCAGATACCGGTGCCCTTTGCAAAACTGTTATTTGTACAGAAACCTGAGGGAAGACGAAGGAGGGAAGCTGCTCCCCCTCTTTCCTCCCTCCAGCCACTTCCACTTGCAGGGACCTGCAGGAAAATGCCCACCCCCAGCACTCTCCCTCACCACTCCTGAGACTTGCAGCTTCCCCAGCTCCCCACGTGGCCCATGCTGGGAGTTGCTGCTCTGCCGGAAATGGCTGGGCCTTGGAGCTTCCCCCCACCCGCTGGGGCCTCTCAACCTCAGCCCTTCCTCCCCATTTCCCCAGCCCTGAGCTCAGTGCTGCCCGGCACCTCCTCCCCAACCTGGAGTCTCGCTGGCTGTGACATATTTGCCTCAAGCCTCCCCAGTTCCCTTCATCTCCAAGAATGGAGTTAGAGCCTCACCCTAGTCTACCCCTGAGCAGCTCCCAAGATGCCCACCGTGCCCTAAGGGTGCAGGAGATGGCAGCGGGGGTTGGGAAGCAGGGGATGGGAAGCAGGCCATGCGAGGCAAGCAAGGTCTAGGAGAGAAAGAATGGGCTTTGGAGCAGATGGGCCAGGACTACACGCCCTCTGTCTGCAGCCTTCCAGCTTGTGTCCTGGACCCGCTTCCTGTCTATGAATGGAGGTGGTAATACTGTCCCACAGAGCCCTGGTGGGGACCAAATGAACAAGGAATGAAGTGCCCAACACACTGCTTGCCACAGAGTAAGTAGGTGCTTAAAACAATGCCCTCCTCTTCTCCTCGGGGCGCTGATGAAGAGGGTCCGTGCAGAGGGCTCTCCAAGAGGCAGGGGGCACCCGGTGTGGGGGTGCAGGGCTATTCTGTTTCACTGAGGGGCCTTTCGGGGAGAAGGGGAGGAATGCTGAGCCCTGGGCCACTCCAGTGCCTCTGCTCACTGCATTCCTTGGCCTGGCCTGGGGAGGACCTCTGGGAAGGGCTCCTTGCAGTGGGAGGTCTCGTGGGGAGGGCGTGGTGTGGGGGGGACAGCATCTGGGTTTTGAACACCCCTGGCACACACAGACTCCCCCAACTCATAATCTGATTTATATTCCTGCTCCCTCCTCTGGACCCATCACCATGGCAACAGTTTTCTCAGTTGCACTTCATCAGCTTCTCAGTGAATCTTTTCTCCTGCCCCCTCCTTAAGTCTCTTTTTCTCCTACTCTATCAGTCGGCCTTTCGAGGTACTCACAGCGCTCCCCTCCCCTTTGTCCCTCAGTTTCTGTTTCTCTCCTGCTCTTCACGAAGGTGTCTCTGCCTGCCTCTGTCCACCTCTCTCTCTATGGCATCCCTCCTGCCTCTCCCTCTTCAAGTGCACGATTGCAGCAACAAACTGGGGTCTGCTGATCAGACAAGAACTTGTGTCCTTTCTGATATCAGGACAGAAAAGCAGAGTCCTGGAGGGTTTCGATTCCAGTGGGCTCTGCGCAGATTTCTGTCTGCCGTGATGCAGTGGGTGGGTGGGTGTCAGCTTGGGTTGATCTTTTCAACTCTGACCAGGAGGCAGAGAATGGTGGGGAAGGAAAGCAGTGTTGGGCAGTTTCTTCTCCAGCCCTAAGTCATGGCTCTGGATGTGTTCTACAGGGTCTTGTCCTTGGTTCGCTTCCCAGCTCACCCTCAGAGACCTCACCACTGCCTGCAGCTACCACTGGCATGCGATGCTTCCCAGGAACTTAACTTTGGCTCTGACTTCTCTTTCTCTGAAGTTCTAATCAAATCTTTTCACCTCCTCACTGGTCATGTCCACTTGGTATCCTACTGCCATGCCTAATGCAGTGACAAAACATGAACAATCTTCCCCAAACCATCACCCCCTTCATACTTCCCTGTCACTACCCAGAGTAAAAACCTTAGTGCTACCTGTGACTCCTCTCTCTGTCATCCTCCACACCTCACTTGAGTCCAAGGTAGACCAATTCTCCTTTGGAAATGTCATTTGGATCTGCTTCCTTCCCTTTGCCATTCCATACATATTATCCTAGACCAAGCCCCAGCCCCAGCGAGTCATTTGAGGCCCTAATAGAAGCCTCAGAGGTGGACTTCCCACTTGGGTTTACTACAAATGCAGTCCCTCTTCAGAAACCAGACCTGGCCAGGTGCCGTGGCTCATGCCTGTAATCCTAGCACTTTGGGAGGCCGAGGCGGGTGGATCACCTGAGGTCAGGAGTTCAAGACCAGCCTGGCCAACATGGTGAAACCCCACTAAAAATACAAAATTACCTGGATATGGTGGCACATGCCTGTGATCCCTGCTATTCAGGAGGCTGAGGCAGGAGAAACACCTGAACCCAGGAGGTGGAGGTTGCAGTGAGCCAAGATCATGCCACTGCACTCTAGCCTGGGCAATACGGTGAGACACTACTAGACCTGGGCCTGTCCTGAGCACCACTTTCTTCTCCTCCTCCTCACCCTCTCGTTTTTCTTCTTCATTTATTGAGTACCTGTTATGTACTAGGCTGTTCATACATGCTATCTCATTTAATCTTCACAATAAATCCTAAGGTAATTGTTATCCTATTTTACAGAAGAAACTGATGCTCAGAGCAGTCAATTTGCCCAAAGTTCTACAGCTAATAAGCAATAGAGCTGGAATTGTAGATCAGATCCAGATCTGTTGAGTTCCAAGGTTAGTGTTTTGTTTTTTTTGCTATGCCAGATTGTTCCTTGTATCACTCTTCTACTCAAAAATCTCTGAGCCTTTCTATTTTCTTCTTTTGAGGCTCATTTTGATCTGACTCGATCCCACCTACAAAATCATTTATTCTTGCTACTTCTCAGTGTGACGTGGATTGGTACCAACCGGAAGAACATTTGCGTACTTTAGGGTTTTGTCTCCATCTCTTTCCTGTTAAATTATTTTTATTAACAGCTTATATGAAAATATAGTATCACATTTCATAGATAAAACCCTTGAGGGATAGTAAACATTGAAAGATAAGGATCCAAGAATGCCAGCCTGGTGGCTCACGCCTGTAATCCTAGCACTTTGGGAGGCCGAGGTGGGTGGATAGCCTGAGGTCAGGAGTTCAAGGCTAGCCTGACCTCATGGCAAAACCCCGTCTCTACTAAAAATACAAAAATTAGCTGAGCATGGTGGCACAACCCTGTAATCCCAGCTACTCGGGAGGCTGAGGCAGGAGAATCGCTTGAACCTGGGAGGCAGAGGGTGCAGTGAGCCGAGATCATGCCAGTGCACTCCAGCCTGGGCAACAAGAGTGAAACTCCATCTCAAAAAAAATAAATCAATAAAAATTAAAAAATTAAAAAATCCAAGAATCACCTCTATGTATAGAATGGTTAGGTAAACCTAACAGAATAAAGTGATCAAATATCTAAGACCTCAGCAATACACAGTGGACCAGACATGGCTTAGAAGAAGTTCAGGTGGAAAAGAATCAGGGGTTTTAGTAAGTTCAGTCTGAGACATCAGCATTGGTGGGGGAGAGGGGATCGGGAGAAAGAAAAAGGGACATCAAGCCGGGTGTGGTGGCTCATGCCTGTAATCCCTTTGGGAAGCTGAGGTGGGCGGATCACTTGAGGTGAGGAATTCCAGGAGTTCCAGACCAGCCTGACCAACATAGTGAAACCCCATCTCTACTAAAAATATAAAAATTAGCTGAGCGTGGTGGCAGGCACCTGTAATCCCAACTACTTGGGAGGCTGAGGCAAGAGAATCGCTTGAACCCGGGAGGTGGAGGTTGTGGTGAGCTGAGACCGACTGCGCCATTGCACTCCAGCCTGGGCAACAAGAGTGAAACTCCATCTCAAAAAAAGAAAAGAAAAAGGGACATCAGGCTGGGAGTGGTGTCTCATGCCTGTAATCTCAGCATTTTGGGAGGCTGAGGCGGGTGGATCACCTGAGATCAGGAGTTCAAAACCAGCCTGGCTAACATGGTGAAACCCCATTTCTACAAAAAATACAAAACCCCGCTTGAACGTGGGAGGCGGAGGTTGCAGTGGAGCCAAGGTCGTGCCATTGCACTCCAGCTTGGGGAACAAGAGCAAAACTGTGTCTCAAAAAAAAAAAAAAGAAAGAAAGAAAGAAAAAGGGGCATCGGCATAACGTGACTGCCAGGAGCAAATCCAATGTTAAGTCATGTTACTGGAGATACAGTATTTGGAATAAAGGAGAAGATAGATAATCTTGCTTTACTGTAAGTTGGCCAGGTGTTATAATGGGAGCCATTGTTTGTGACTTGGGAATGTTTAGGCAAAAGAAAAGAGTGGATCACGAGGTCAGGAGTTTGAGACCAACCTGGCCAACATGCCGAAACCCTGTCTCTACTATAAATATAAAAATTAGCTGGGCGTGGTTGCAGGCGCCTGTAATCCCAGCTACTTGGGAGGATGAGGCAGAAGAATCCCTTGAACCCAGGAGTGGAGATTGCAGTGAGCTGAGATTGCACCACAGCACTCCAGCCTGGGCGACAAGAGCAAGACTCTGTCTCAAAACAAAAAAAAAAGAAGAGAGAGAAAGAGTAGGGACCACTAAAGCTCAAATACCTGAAGGACTATCATGGGGAAGAAGAATTAGACTTACAGTGTGCACCCCCACAAAGTGGTACACAGACCACCAGGAGATAAAAGATCAGCTCAAAATGAAGTTCAGTTTTGTGGGGACCACTGGGAGATGAAGTTCAGCTTTGAGGAAGGAAAACAGATGTCCATAAATGGAGTGAGCTGTCTTGGGAGGCAGTAAGCTCCCTGTTACTGAAGGTGTTCAAGAAGATGCTGATGGCCAGGCGCTGTGGCTCACGCCTATAATCTCAGCACTTTGGAGGCCCAGGTGGGTGGATCATGAGGTCAAGAGATCAAGAAATCCTGGTCGGCCGGGCGCGGTGGCTCAAGCCTGTAATCCCAGCACTTTGGGAGGCCGAGACGGGTGGATCACGAGGTCAGGAGATCGAGACCATCCTGGCTAACACAGTGAAACCCCGTCTCTACTAAAAACACAAAAAACTAGCCGGGCGAGGTGGCGGGCGCCTGTAGTCCCCGCTACTCGGGAGGCTGAGGCAGGAGAATGGCGTAAACCCGGGAGGCGGAGCTTGCAGTGAGCTGAGATCCGGCCACTGCACTCCAGCCCGGGCGACAGAGCAAGACTCCGTCTCAAAAAAAAAAAAGAAATCCTGGTCAACATGGTTAAACTTTGTCTCTACTAAAAATACAAAAATTAGCTGGGAGTGGTGACACATGCCTGTAGTTCCAGCTACTAGGGAAGCTGAGGCAAGAGAATCGCTTGAACCTGGGAGGTGGAAGTTACAATGAGCTGAGACCGCCCCACTGCACTCCAGTCTGGCGACAGAGCAAAACTGCATCTCAAGAAAAAAAAAAAGGCCGGGCGCGGTGGCTCAAGCCTGTAATCCCAGCACTTTGGGAGGCCGAGGCGGGCGGATCACGAGGTCAGGAGATCGAGACCATCCTGGCTAACACCGTGAAACCCCATCTCTACTAAAAAGATACAAAAAACTAGCCGGGCATGGTGGCGGGCGCCTGTAGTCCCAGCTACTCAGGAGGCTGAGGCAGGAGAATGGCGTGAACCCGGGGGCGGAGCTTGCAGTGAGCCGAGATCAGGCCGCTGCATTCCAGCCTGGGCGACAGAGCGAGACTCTGTCTCAAAAAAAAAAAAAAAAAAAAAAAAAGAAGATGCTAATACACTGCTGGCCAGAGATGTTGGCAGGGAGGTAACCATCAGAAAGAGTTTGAAGGCTGGGTACAGTGGCTCACACCTATAAACCCAGCACTTTGGGAGGCTGAGGAGGGACAGTTGCTTGAGCCCAGGAGTTAGAAACAAGCCTATGCAACATGGTAAAACCCCAGCTCTACAAAAAATACAAAAATTAGCCAGGTGTCGTGGTACGTGCCTGTAGTCCCAGCTACATGGGAGGCTGAGGTGAGAGGACCACTCAAGCCCAGGGAGGCTGAGGCTGCAGTGAGCCGTGATCACGCCACTGCACTCCAGCCTGGGCAACAAAATGAGACCCCATTTCAGAAAAAAAAAAAAAAAAAAATAGAGAGAGAACTTGAACTAGGTGGTTGGTCTTTGAGATTCACTCCTTTCCCATTGACATTCATCCTGCTTTTGCTCTTTCCCTGCCCCTCACCAAGCCCTCTATGTGCCTCTGTCCCTGGCCTGTCTTTCCAGGCCCAGGTCAGTTTTCTCTTTCTCCACCAGGTCTACCTGAGGATGCAATTTGCACTGACTGCATAAACTTCATATCATTTAATTAATCAGCATCTTTTTTTTTTTTTTGAGATGGAGTCTTGCTCTGTTTCCCAGGCTGGAGTGCAGTGGTATGATTTCGGCTCAGTGCAATCTTCGCCTCCCGGGTTCAAGTGATTATCCTGCCTCAGCCTCGCAAGTAGCTGGGATTACAGACATGCATCACCACTTCAGGCTAATTTTTTTGTATTTTAAGTAGAGATGGGGTTTCACCATGTTGGCCAGGCTGGCCTCGAACTCCTGACCTCAGGTGATTTGCCTGCCTGGGCCTCCCAGAGTGCTGGGATTACAGGTGTGAGCCACTGCGCCTGGCCTATTCAGCATCTTTTATTGTTTTCTCACTGTCCCCATCTTATAAGCCCCTTGAAGGCAGGTACCTGTATTATTTGTACAATGACTAGTAAGGACAAGAACTTGGGGCTGGGCAATATAGACAACCACCTCTGGGGGGAAAAAAAAAAAAAAGCAGCATCCTAGTCCCTGTAGATAAAGCAGATGCGGTCCTGAGGCTGTGAGACCCCGCAGGAACACAGAAGCACTAGGCTTATTCCCTTACCTCAGAGCTACGTCTTTTTTTTTTTTTTTTTTTTGAGACAGTCTCGCTCTGTAACTCAGGCTGGAGTGCAATGGTGCGATCTCTGCCCACTGCAAACTCCGCCTCTCGGGTGCAAGTGATTCTCCTGCCTCAGTCTCCCAGGTGCGTGCCACCATGTCTGGCTAATTTTTGTATTTTTGTAGAGACGGGGTTTCACCATATTGGCCAGGCTGGTCTCAAAACTCCTGACCTTGTGGTCTACCGGCCTAGGCCCCCCAAAGTACTGGGATTACAGGCGTGAGCCACCACGCCCAGCAGAGCTATGTCTTTTAAAAACACTTCCCTGATTTGGGATCTCAGAGGTGAGATTACAAATGCCTTAAGAGTTAGAATAGGTTATAGGTCTTTTTTTTTTTTTTTTTTTTTTTTTGAGATGGAGCCTCATTCTGTCACCCAGGTTGGAGTGCAGTGGCACGATCTTGGTTCACTGCAACCTCCGCCTCCTGGGTTCAAGTGATTCTCCTGCCTCAGCCTCCTGAGTAGCTGGGACTATAGGCGTGCACCACCACACCCAGCTAAATTTTTTTGGTATTTTTAGTAGAAACAGGGTTTCACCATGTTGGCCAGAATGGTCTCAATCTCCTGACCTCATGATCTGCCTGTCTCGGCCTCCCAAAGTGCTGGGATTACAGGCATGAGCCACCACGCCTGGCCTAATTTTTGTATTTTTAGTAGAGAAGGGTTTCACCATGTTGGCCAGGCTGGTCTCAAACTCCTGATTTCAAGTGATCCACCCACTTCGGCCTCCCAAAGTGTTGGGAGTACAGGCGTGAGCCACGGTGCCCCACCAGCTTATAGGTCTTGACAGATGGAGAACACAAGGCCCAGGGAAGTGAATCAGTTTGTTTTAAGTCACAGAGCAGGTTTTAGGTCTGGCTGGGATTGGGACGATGCCTGGCCCAGGGCTTTGTCCATAATCCAGGGAAGCCGTTTTAGAACGAGTAAGAGAGCTACATAAATATAAACAGGGTCATGATGAGAGAGAAAAGGGGGGCCTGGGAGAAGACAGGTTCTGAGCACCCCTCCAGGCTCTGGGGGATGTCCAGATAAGGAGGCCGAGTCTGCCTTCCCAGATCGTATGGCCTCAGAGGGAAATGAGCCAGACACAGGAAGAAGTCCAGTGGAAAGTTGGATCAAGTGCTGCCGTGGTGTAGTGGAAAGAGTCTGGACATGGAGGCCTGGGTACCTCTTCCAGCTATCAGTACCAGCCTTATGCTTTTAGGGAAGTCCTTTCACCACTCTGGACCTTCACCAAGCAGTTTCCTCACCTGAGAACATTCCATCTCTCAAAAATAACAGTCCTATAGTGCTACATATTGGAGCAGATTAATGCAGTAACTAAATATATTATGGGCATGCTCTCCCCTCCAGCACAATCTCAGAAAGCCTCTTGCCTTCCATTAGTAGCAAGAATGAAATGTTTCCAGGACGCAGAACTGCCAGACCAAGGAGGCAGTGGGCGAGACACGGGTGACTGACCAACTAGCTTTCTCTGAGACCCTGCCTCTGGCAGCTTCTCCTGGGTTTATGAGCTCTGGTAGCCCCACGCAGATCAGAGCCAAGTGAGTGTTTTTCCCTCAACAAGCCAACTATTTAATCGTTATCTATAGGATAAAGAAGAGCATGAAGATAAAGGCACCTAAGCCTCTTGTTTTACATTTGAAGAAGCTGCAACCCAGAGACAGGGAGTGACTAGGCCAAGGTCTTGTAATTTGGACTCTCAGACCAAAGTTCTTTTGGGACTTGGAGAATCAGAAATGGGTTGTTTGGGGCTGGGCATGGTGGCTCACGCCTGTAATCCCAGCACTTTGGGAGACCGAGGTGGGTGGATCACAAGGTCAGGAGTTCGAGACCATCCTGCCTAAAACAGTGAAATCCCATCTCTACTAAAAACACACACAAAAAATTAGCTGGGTGTGGTGGCAGGCACGTATAGTCCCAGCTACTCAGGAGGCTAAGCCAGGAGAATTGCTTGAACCTGGGAGGCGGGGGTTGCAGTGAGCAGAGATCACACCACTGCACTCCAGCCTGGGCAATAGAGCAAGACTGTCTGGGAAAAAAACAAACAAAAAGAAACATTGTTTGGGAATGTTGCCTTAGAGGCCTCTCATAACAACTGGTGGAGACGCTTTGGTGGGATGCTATTTTTTTTTTTTGAGACAGGGTCTAACTCCAGTTGCCCAGGCTGGAGTGCAGTGGCATGATCTCGGCTCACTGCAGCCTCGACCACCTCAGACTCAGGTGATTCTCCCACCTCAGCCTCCCGAGTAGTTGGGACTACAGGAATGCACCACCATGCCTGGCTAATTTTTTTTTTTTTTTTTTTTTTTTTGTACTTTCAGTAGAGACAGAGTTTTGCCATGTTGCCCAGGCTGATTTTGAACTCCTGGACTCAAGCAATCCACCCAACTCAGCCTCTCAAAGTGCTGGGATTACAGGCGTGAGCCTCCACACCCAGCCTCCTATTCTATCTTTAGAGCTCTAGTGAGATGTACTGTTTGCCTGGACAGAACCATACCTGATGCTGGAAGTTCCAGCTCAGACAGTCGGTCCCTGCAGGCAGCTTCCTCAAACTCTCAAGTCTGGGATTGGTGTCCACTTTCCCTAAGTGTGCCCACACTGAATTGAAATCACCCGTTCACTTGTTTTCTGACCCCCACTAGGCTGCAGGCTGTGTGAGGACAAGGACAAACATCTATGTCACCAACATATACCAACCTAGTGTCTAGTCAAGTGCCAGGCACATAGCAGCTCCTCAATAAATATCTGTTGGATGAATAAGTAGGTGGGGCTGGTCAGAGAAGGATTCCTGAAGGAAAATACTTTTTTTTTTTTTTTTTTTTTTTTAAGAGACAAAGTCTCATCTGGTTTGAGCTGGTGTTTGAAAAAAAAAAAAAGAGAAAGCGTGTCTTTGTGTTGTCCAGGCTTGTGTGCCCAATCCCACCATGATCCGCACCAGAGTTTCAATCTATTCCATTCTGACCTGGGCCAGTTCACCGTTCCTTAGTCAACCTGGTGGTCTCCCACTCCTAGGAGGTCACCATATCGATGCTGAACTTGGTGTGGACACCCATCAGCATAATGCATTACAGCCCAGAACTCCTGTGGTCAAGCGATCCTCCTGCCTGCTAGCTGGGGCTACAGGGCTTGCCACTGAGCTGGGAGAAAAGGCAAATATTGAGGTATCACAGGGTACAAGGAGGACAGAATTGTCTCCAATTGGGTGAACTGCCCATGCAAAAATAAGTCTTGAAAGGAAAGTAGTGGGAAATAAGGAGAGGCGGAAAAGTAAGGCAATTGAAAGGGGGAGGGGAAGGAGCCCTTCAAGATGATTGGCTTTGCTAACCAGGGAGGGCTTTGGGTAGATGGGAGGAAGGGTCTCAGCCATGCTGGGGATAAGAACACCTGGAATCCCTCAAGTGGAGTCTTTTTACAGGGAGAGACCTAGAAAGCAGCTTGGCTAGAGGGGAGGGAAGCTGAAGGGGGTTGGGGTGGCTGGTAGGAGCTTTGAAGCCTGGCTGATTTGTATTTGATGCTGGGGTCTGGAGGGAATGGGTGCTCTGGGAAGGCCTGAGGTACAGAAAGAAAAGGTAGGAGCGAGCAACTTCCTCCTACAGACCCTCTCTATTAGATGGAGACCCTGGGAGGACAGGGCCTATATCTTCCGGTTTTTTTTCTACCCTCCTTCAGGTGTTTGGGACGCGCAAATAGAGCCCCTAGGGCAAGGATCTGGAAGTGGCTGAGGCAGCCTGCTGAAAGAGATGGTGTGGCAGGGACTGTGGGAGCTCCCTCCTTCCATCAGCCTTCCCAGAAGGATCTCCTTCCCTGGGAAGGTGCTGTTCCCGCAAGAGGAACACTCTACTGTCGTCGCCAATGCTCTTCTTCCGCGAATCCCCATGTGAGCCTATTTTTGCCAGCGGCTGCTAAGCCAGATTTAGCCACCAGGGGGCAAAAAAGCAGCCCTTAAGGTCAGTATACCCTCCTCTTTCCCCACCCACACACCTGAAGGCCAAGATGGGCGGTGCCTCACCTGGCGCTTCAGTCGAGCGCGGTAGCTGCGTTAACCCCTTCCTGCCTAGTCTGCGGTATTCTCTCGGCAGAGTCATTCACAGCAGAGCTGAGGGGCCCAGAGGACGGGGGAGGGGCTGTTCGCTAGGGGAAGGGCTAGGGTAGAGGCGAAGTCAGGTTTCCAGCTACTCAGGTCCTTAGTCCTCGCTGGAGCTGGGGGAGGCTAGCGTTCCCTGCCTCCGTAGGGTAGTTAGCCCCCCAGATGGGTGAAGCAGCCCCTCTGGGGGCAAGAGAGGCATGGGCTGCGGTCACCTGCGCTGGGCCTCAGTGGTGGCATGTAGAGGAGAGCGCTGAGGCAGCTACAGAACCCAGACTTCCGGGCTCCCCTGCTTCAATCTGGCAAGGACCTCGGCTCTCGACTGCAACTTGGAGATGGGGGTGGGGTGGGGGGAGGGTAGCCAAAGAGTGGAGGGAGAGACCCAGAGGGCGGCGGTGGGGATGGGAGGCCGGGACGATTAGGTAAGAGAGCGGGCGATTCCGCAACTCTAGGGTGCCTTGTTTTGCGTGTGGCGACTCCAGAACCAAGCAGCCTTTCTGGGCCCTGGAACCCGACCAGTTCCGGGATTGCGTTCCGGGGCACAAGGTGTTAAACTGTGGGTGGGAGTGGGGTCCGGAGTCCCTCCTCCTTCCCTCCCTCACAGCGTCATCACCACAGAGTCCACCAGGCTGGCACTCAAGGAGTTAAGTCTGCCCGCAATCTGCAAGACTGGAGCCGCGGAGGGGGAGGAGGGGGAAGCTGAGGGGGTAGAGAAGAAGGGGGAAGCAGACTGCAGGGAGACAGCGTCAGGAACCCCCTCCCCAGGGTCCTGGCCCCTGGGCCCCCAGCCCCAAAAGAGGCCCTGTCCTCCCCGGGGTCGTTCTCTCTCCCCCCGCCCTGCCCCCGCCCTCCAGCTTTGTGTCCCCAGGAGGGTGGGCTGCAGGATTTCCAGCCAAGCCTTGGCTGCCTGCTCAGTTTTTCCAAACCCTCCAGTCGGGGAAGGCGGGAGCCCTGTCAGGATAAGAGTCCCTCCCCCTTGCCCCAGCCGGCCCCCTCTCTCAGCCTCCCTTTCCTGCCCCCGCACCTTTTCCAAACTCCTTCCCATTCCCACCCTGGCCCCTGCGCCCCCTAGCACCTCCTCTATTGGCTCCCAAGTTGCAAGCTCAGGTTGGAAGGGGCCAGGCGGTCCCACTATCCTGAAAGGAGCTTATGAAGCCACACTCCTCAGGCCGACCCTGAGACCCGCGGGGCACCGGCTCTGCTTCTCTCCGCTTGGCGCCCGCCCCATCCCAGGACCTGGTCCTGGGGTCTCCCACTCCGAAACGGAGGCGTTCCTGGGGGGCGCCGGCAGAACCAGGCAGCAGGCTCTGTGTGGCAGGTGCCAGGCCCTGGGGCAAGCTTCGAGGAGGGGGCAATGTTCCGAGCGCTGGCACGGTTCTGTCCAGCAAGTCTATTATATAATAATCACCATCTATCAGGAAGCCAGGCAGCTGGAGTGAGTGGGGAAGCCAGGATGCCCGGATCAGCTCTTCCTCCAGGGCCCAGGACGGTGTCGCCACCAAGATGGGGGTGCGGGCGCACCCCGGCAGTGAGATGATGTGGGGGTCGAGGGGCAAGTGAGGGGCGCTGGGCAGTCAGACGGCGGCCACACAAACCCCGCCCCCAGACCTCTGACTGACAGTGCCCTGAACCAATGATTGAAGTCACTGTGGGACTCTGCGTTAACTCTTTCTTGGGTCCCTATTTGCTTTAGGGGATAGAGTCCTTTCCAGGAACTGTTTGGTCTGGACTCCTCTCACCGTCTTGGGCTAGTGCTCCAGCCGGTGAGGAGTACCAGCTGGAGAATCCTTTTGTCCTAGTAACCCCGGCAACGGGATGCCTAATCTCAGATCATCAGCAGCCCTCCCGCCGACCCCCAGCAGCCCCAAAGTAAATTGCATTACAATATAACAGTTGTGTGTACACACTGTGCTTCCAGAAACAGCCCCTCGTGGCGCTGGCACGCCCACACTGCGTCACAAACGGGCACCCTCACGCACCCATACCCATGCGGGCACTTCCACCGACGAACGCCAAGGCTGACACACCTGTGACACCCCTCGTGACACAGTGACACACAGATACACGGAAACACAGAGGTTCCCCGAGTTGGCCAGTAGAGGGAGCCGCTCGATTCCAGCAAGGGCCCCCTGCCTCTGCTTTCCTCCTGGCTCTCTCCAGGGTTCCACCCAGAACTTGTGGCTGCCCAGAGCTCAGCTCCGAATCCCAACCTGGAACCTCCGCTGGGGGAATGAGTCACAGCCCCACCCAGGGGAGCGCTCTGCATGGCTGCTCCATGGGACATGTATTGTGCACCATTTAAGAGACCCCTGGCAACACAGACTCACTCGCCCCTGCAAACTCTGTTCTGGACCTGCTATGAACCAGGAATTGTGCCAAAGGGATCATAACAAGCCCCTTTGGTTTGTCACATATGTAAGGGAAAATTGATCCACATAAATGCCGTGGTCCCCTCTAACAAGCACCCTGTTCGAGAAGTGGGGGCCCATATTATGTCCTTCTGGAGAGAAGATAAGAAATTAAACCTTATTTCCATGGGTCAGGTACTAGTCTAGGTGCTGGGATCTTTCTTTTTTTTTTTTTTCTTTTTTTTTTTTTGAGACGGAGTCTCGCTCTGTCGCCCAGGCTGGAGTGCAGTGGCCGATCTCAGCTCACTGCAAGCTCCGCCTCCCGGGTTCACGCCATTCTCCTGCCTCAGCCTCCCGAGTAGCTGGGACTACAGGCGCCCGCCACCGCGCCCGGCTAGTTTTTTGTATTTTTTAGTAGAGACGGGGTTTCACCATGTTAGCCAGGATGGTCTCGATCTCCTGACCTCGTGATCCGCCCGTCTCAGCCTCCCAAAGTGCTAGGATTACAGGCTTGAGCCACCGCGCCCGGCCAGTGCTGGGATCTTTCACACTAGAAGCCTCTCTGGCTTTTGGTTTTCTTTTCTTTTTTTTTTTTTTTTTTGAGACGGAGTCTTGCTCTGTCGCCCGGGTTGGAGTGCAGTGGCCGGATCTCAGCTCACTGCAAGCTCCGCCTCCCAGGTTCACGCCATTCTCCTGCCTCAGCCTCCCAAGTAGCTGGGACTACAGGCGCCCGCCACCTCGCCCGGCTAGTTTTTTGTGTTTTTAGTAGAGACGGGGTTTCACCGTGTTAGCCAGGGTGGTCTCGATCTCCTGACCTCGTGATCCGCCCGTCTCGGCCTCCCAAAGTGCTGGGATTACAGGCTTGAGCCACCGCGCCCGGCCCGGTTTTCTTTTCTTTTAAGTGGGGATAAAATCGACTTCTCAGGACTGGGGTGATTCAACCACCTAACCCAGGACAGTGCTTGGCACAGCAGATTGGCACTTGGAAAAATTTTGGTGATTAGATCAAATCATCATCATGAGACAACATGCATGAAAATGCTTTGTAAGCGGTGACGGGACACACGGCGGGGGGGGCTACATTTTATCTTCTTTCAGGTTTTTGGCCCCTTCCACCTGTGCCTCCCTAAACCTTGTCCAGTGCCCAGCTGTTGGCACCACCAACCCATCAAATCAGTATTTACTGAAGTCCAACTATGAACCCAGCCAGCACTTGAGTATTGTGGGGAATGTAGAGGCTAGGAGGCATGGTTTGAGCCCTTAGGAATCTTTTGGGGGAAATCAGACATATATATATATATGTATGTATGTATGTGTGTGTGTGTGTACACCTATATATGTATAGGGATGTATATATATACACACACACACACGTGTATGTGACAAACAAGATAAAACACATGAGGAAGTACTCAGGTGCTATGACAGGATAGATGGTCAGAAGAGAGGGAGGTCAGTGAGGCTAGAGTTATCTGGGGACCATCCGTGAGGATGGGCAGGGGACAGGGTTGAGGAAACAGCAGGAGCAAGCAGGCTGGCTAGTGTTCTTCCTATCAGACAGTCAATGCTTGTCAGTTGGTATTAATTCTGGGTGGGTGGGGACAGTAGGAAACAGCCAAAGTGCCCTGGGATAAGGAGACCCAAATTCTAGTCCTGGGCTTACCACTTTCTAGCTGGGTAGCTCTGGGTAAGTCCTTAGGTAATGTAAACCTCAATTTCCTCAACTCTGTAATGGGACAATAACATCTTTCTTGAAGGTTTGTGGTGAACATAGAAACATGTGAAATGTTTTTAAAAAGTTCTTTGGGCCAGGCGCAGTGGCTTATGCCTGTAATCCCAGCACTTTGGGAGGCCAAGGCAGGCCAATTACTTGAGGTCAGCAGTTCGAGACTAGCCTGGCCAACATGATGAAACGCTGTCTCTACTAAAAATACAAAATCAGCCAGGCATGGTGGCAGGTGCCTGTACTCCCAGCTACTTGGGAGGCTGAGGCAGGACAATCGCTTGAACCCAGGAGGCGGAGGTTGCAGTGAGCTGAGACCGCGCCATTATACTCTAGCCTGGGCAACAAGAGCGAAACTCCGTCTCAAAAAAAAAAAAAAAAAAAAAAAAAAAGAAAGTGCTTTACAATTTCTTTTTCATTGCATCGATAATCCTATAGGGTGGTGAGAGTGGGTGTGAGTGTGTGTGTGTGTGAGAGAGAGAGAGAGAAGCACTTTGAGGTTAGGTTAGGAGCGCTCTTTTGAGAAGACAAAGGTTTCACTTCCACAAACATTTTCTTAGCATCTACTTTGTGCTGCTGAGGATTAAGATGAAAAAACTCAAGTCTGTGTCCTCAAGGACCTCATGGTCTACTAGGGGAGAGACATGAATAAAGAGATGCTCAGTGCTTTATGGATGTGGGTGGGTACAATGAAGAGGGGACCCAGTGCTGTGTGTGTGTGTGTGTGTGTGTGTGTGTGTGTGTGTGTGTGTGTCTCGGGCCAACTTCCACTCCTTCCAATCAGTGCAGACAGGAAGGTAGGTTTGTCAAACCTTTCGCTAGCCTGGGATGTTGTTGGCGCGTCTCCTCCTCGATCCTCAGGAGTGGGGAGAAGAAACCCCCCTCCCCGCCCCCGGGCCAACCTGCCTCCGGCTAGCCGGCCGGGCGCCTTACCGAGTCAGACCACTGGGAGGCTGGGGGAGCCGGGTTGGGCGAGGAGGCAAGCGAGATGGGGGAGCTCTTATTTTGACAGGGGCCTCTCCGGGCTCTGGTATGAAGGCAGAAGGAGGCAGCCAGAGAGCCCCGATGCTTATTCAGGCTGGGGAGTGGAGCCGAGTGGAGGGGCAAGCGAGGCTCCGGCAGCGCAGGAGAGCCCGGGGAGGCGGCGGCGCGCGGCGGAGCCAGTGGCTGGACATGCCCCGGACCCGGGGCCGCTGCACCACTGCCGCCGCCCGGAGCCAGACGGCCGGACGCCCGCACGCCTGGGTCCCCCGGCGCCGCGCAGCCTGGGGGCTGCGACCCGGACCCTCGGCGTCCGACCAACAATAAGCGCCCAGACAGCCCCCTCCCCACCCAGCGCCCGCCATCCCCGCGGGCTTTGGGGAAAGTGAAAGGAGGAGGCGAAGGAAGGAAGGAAGGAAGCAAGCAAGGGAGGAGGAGCGGGAGCAGGAGCCAGAGTCCTGAGGTTCGGGGCCGAGACCCCAGCCCCGCGCCCCGGCCCCGGCGGGTGTGCGCGCTCTCCCGCCGCTGCCCGGCGCCCACGACCATGCTCCGCGGTTGGGAGGCAGGAACCCAGGCACCCAGCGATCCCCGGATAGCCTCCCCCGGGCCGGGCTGGTATTGAGATCAAGGCGTCCAGGATCAAAAGATCACCGCCTGCCCGCCCTCTCTGCATCTCCAACTGGCGAGCAGGAGGACCCCCATCCACACACCGACCCTGACCTGGTTATGGCTTCCAGCTCCGGCCTGGCGTGAGGACCCCCCAATCCGCGTGAGGTGAGGGGTGGGCTGGGGGCAAGGCGAAAGTCATGCCAGGCCAGCAGAGGCGCGAGGAGGGAGATCCAGTTTGAATCGGGGAGGGGAAACACAGTCGGATTGTCTCTTGCTCTCTGGCACGTACCCCCAGGCTGTTTAAGGTGTGGGGGACGCCCCCAGGGTCGGTGGAGGCTACTCTTAAGCCCCCAATCAGGTTGGCAGCTCCAGAACACCGTGGGGAGGGTTTAGGGGCAGCCAGGGGACCCTGCCACCCTAGCGCAGAGAACAAGGCCGGCCTTGGGCCAGCTGGAGCAGCGAACCTTGCCCTGGGGGCTTCTGGGAGATGTAGTCCCCCTCCCAGGCTCACCAACCCCGTGGGTCTTCGCACCCCAGCTCTCCTTCCCTGACTGATGGGAGCCTCCAGAAGGAGATGGGTTAGGACTAGGGAGAGCTGGGGGTCAGTCACCCTTTTTCCCAGGCACTGCCTGCGAGTAGCGGGGGCTGTGACTGAGGAGTCTCTTCTTTCAAGGCTTCTGAGTGATGTGGGCTTGGCTGGGGGGTGGGGCAGTCATACAGTTCCTTGGAGGTGTCCCTGCGCTGCTAAGGGGAGGTGGCCCCTGCCTTGATCCAAAGGAACCCTCGGGGAAGAATGCAGGAAGAGAAGTGAGCTTAGGCTTCTTGTTCCGCTAGGGTCGGTCCTATTCCAGAGCTGCTGGAATTTGGTTTCAGAAGAGACAGAGGACTACTAAGGAGAGAGTCCCTTGAAGTCTAGGAGTCTGGAGGGTGTCTCTGTGGAGCAATGAGGCTAGGATCAGCTTCTGTCTGTCTGTCCAGCTTCCTTCCTTCCGGGTTTTTCTGACACCCCCTCCCTCCCTCCTCTTTCTGTCTGTCTGCTGCTTGGGGTGGGTGTCTGTGTCTGTGTCTGGGGGGACCTCTGCTGAGAGGAGAAAAAGTGTTGCTCTGAGAGAGGTGACCTGGGCATGTGTTTGAGCCTTCAGAAAGGGGCTCCAAGGCTCCCTGGATCTTTTGCCCTCACTCCCAGCCTTGGTTTAGTGTGAAAGCTGTCTGTGCACTGTGTCTGCTTTAACTCTGCTGCTGCCTCTGAGCAGCTCTCTGGATGAGACCGCCACAGTGAGTGGGCTTCCACTGTCTTCTCCCTCTCTTCTCAGCCTCTCCAGGGTGCAGCCACTTCCGGGCAGGGGCTGCCTTGCTCCTTTGCTGCCTCTCAGTATGGGCCTGGCTACCTTCTCCGGGTCAGAACCACAGTTTCATGACCCCAGAGGAAGAGCATGCTCAGCCTCTGTCTTCCTGGTGTCAGCTCTGAGGCCCTGCTGATAGAGGCCTCAGGACAGGACCGGGAGAGAATGAGTGAAGAAGGTGAAGAGCAGGGAGAGAGACTGGGAGGCTGGTGCCAGGAAGGAAGGTGCCACCTCCCCCAGGTGATTTGCCTTCTTGGCCTTGGAGAGCCAGGTCTGGAAGGCCAGCCTTCTGGCCACCTCCCTCTAGGGGTTCCCTGCTTGCCCATGTTGCTCCTGAGTGGTGTGGGGTAATAGTTCACAGCAGGAAGGGTGCTGAGGGGCAGATGGAATACCTAAAGTCTTGGATCCAGAGTGACTCTTGTGCCTGGAGTAGAAGGGGTCCCATGACTGGAGGCCCATATGGAGGTTCAGAATGAGTTTCTACTAGGATGGGGAGTCATAGGATTGGAGAGATACTACAGGGTCCTAGAGAGGGATTGGCAGTCCACAGAAATCTAGCGCCTCAGTGGCAGTTTGGGACCTATTGATCTTGCTTGTTGAATCTGTGTTGGGTATCCATGACCCTGCTTAGCTAGTTCCTGCCTTTGGGGTCCTGGTACCTGGGTTAAGCGGGAGCCCTAGGCTGGGATCTCAACTTCCACACTAGGCAGGACAGTAGCCTCTAGGCAGAGGCCTCGGGGGTGGCAGTGTCGGCTCAGCAAGGGCTGGAATGCCTGGCACCTGCTTTAGATTAAAGGAGATGCCGAGCAAAGGAGAGCTGCCTGCCTGTCAGGGGAGTGGCTGGGATGGAGCTCCATGGAGCCCAGGAGTGGAGTGGGAGGAAAGGACCAGGGTTGCAGCAGCAGCAGCCCAGGCGGGAGTGGAGGGAGCCACTGTCACCCAGCTCTGCAGCCCTCCTCCAGGGAGTCTGAGAGCCACTGTCACCCAGCTCTGCAGCCCTCCTCCAGGGAGTCCAATAGGAGGAGCTGGGGGCACCCCCACACTGCCCCTAGCACCACACGCTGAAGTTCTGTCCCAGGAGCTGGGGCAGCTCTGGAGAGCTGGGGTGTTCAAGTGTGCAGTCTTCCCCTCATCAGAAGAGGCCCACAAGGAGGTGTATGGGGGCTCCTTTGGGATTCTCATGGTCCTGCTGCCATGCTGGCTGTTTCTGGGGCTCTTTGGGTGCTGAGAGTAAGGTATCTCAAGAGTCTGGGCACCCAGGGGTGACAGGGGAATGGCATCCCTTGCTTCCTTGTGCCAGAGCCCTGGGCACTGCCCGGGTGCTGACCTCTGATGGGGGGAGGGGGCAGAAGGGGGATGGCACCGTGGGAAAGTGGGCAGCTGTGGGAGCCAAGCGGGCACAGGCTGGGTGCCGCGGGCAGGGAGCCTCTGCCAGGCCCGCTCTCCCTGGGGTGGGGCGGCTGTTCCATGGACTGGCTCAACCTGTTGAGCGCCTGGCTGCTCTAGCTCGGCGTGTGTGCCCCTGCCTGCCAGCCCTGCCAGCTGCCCACCCATAGCCACACCGTGGGGGCTGCCCTCGGAACTGAGGGAAGGAGGCTCTAACTGGCCAGAGGGCCCGGGATGGGGCCGGTGGGAGCTCCTCCCAGGGCTGAGGAGCCCATCTGAGTCCCAGAGCTGGGGCTAAAGCCAGTTGGAGGGCTGGAAGGCCAGGGCTAGGAGGGGAAGGCCAGAGCACTGCAGCTCCTGAGCTGGTGCATGTCACTTGGCTCGGCGGCCCTGAAGGCTGCCTGGACTTACAGCCTGGAATTTCCTCTGCCTGGTGCCAGGGCCAGGCCTCCGAGCCCCACCCCCAGCCTGGACTGACCTCCCCTCCCTCCCCTCCTGGGGGAGAGCTCAGCCTGACTTTCCCTGGAGGCTGGGGGAGGGGCAGTAAGGGCATTCTGGCTGCTGTGGGAGGGGTGACTTCCTGGGTGTGGGCATGTGTTGCACTGCCTCAGTCTCCCCGAGGGTTCCGCATCCCTGTGGAGAGCAAGAAAGCACTGGGTTCCCAGGGGGATGCCCACAGCCTACTCTGAGTGTGGGGGGTCCTGGAACCTGTAGAAGACCCCTGACTCCTGCAGGCCCTTGCCATCTCCCTATCCCCTGTGACCTCTTAGCTTTCCACCCACTTTGGGGCTGTGCTAGCTGGTGGGGAAGGGGAGCCAGGGTGCCACTCTGGAGAGCAGAAGGTGGTCACTGCCCAGGAGTAGGGGAAAGGACACAGACAGTTTCCCTCTGATTCTCCATGCTGAGGGGGAGGGGCGGCCTCCCCTGCCTTCTCACTTTTTCTGTCAGTGGCAAAAGCAGAGGCCTCTCCTTTGCAGCCCAGGCCCTCCCTGCTTGACCCTGGACCGGCCCCCCTCCTAACCTTGGTGTTTTATTCTAGGCCCCCTTCCGCCAGGGCTGGGACTCCCTCTGTCCATTCCTGATCCTTCTCCAATGGACTGGTAGCCCTGGGCTGGCCTGTCTTCCCCTCCTCCTCACTCTGCACTTCCCCACCCCCAGCCTCAACTGGGAATGGCCCTGAATCCAGCAATTCCAGCATTTCGAAACCAGGATTGTTTTGAAATCCCTGAGTGGTTCTCCACCCCCTGCAGGCTCCCCTCCTCCCCAGAGCACTGCCTTCTAATCCGACTTCACACACTGCTGCAAGTTTGTGTGTTTGAGTTTGTGTGCTAGCACATGGCTGCGTACTACTTTGTGTGTGTAAGTTTGTGTGTGTGTGTGTGTCTCAGTGTGGGTGTATCTTCTGTCGGCGGTTCTGTTTGGCAGTTCTGTGTGATTGGCCGATGTCATGTGTGTTTCCTGAGCTCCCCTAGGCTGTCTGTATGAATACGGTAGCCTCTATGGGTCTTAAGGGGCCACTCTTGGAGAATTTGGAGTGCTTTTTAGGAAACGTCTTTGGATGTGCATCTTTGGGAGTTGCGTCTGTGTTGTCAGTGTCGGGGTACCTCTGGAGAGTGTGTGTGCTAGGGGCGTGTCTCGTCCACGTGCACGTGCATGTGCGTGCACACACATGCGCTTCACTTCTCTTCCCTCCTCTCTCCTCCCTGGGAACATGTCTGGGGTGTGTACTCACAGGTCTCCCCACAGCTCCCTGGGACATGGAGTCCTCTGCCCTTTGATAGGGAAGTTTCCTGGAGTGGGGCCAAGGCTTCTGGCAGATCTGTGGTCCTTGGAGAGAGAGTGGTGCAGTGGGGACTTTGCGATGAACCCTCCCTGGGAACTGGGTTCTCTCCCTCTACCTCTCACGGGCACCTAGCACCTTGTAAGGTCCCCATACCACCTGTCCACCCTCTTCTGGTCCTGATTATACAGTGGTGGTTGTTACAGGGAGGCCTGGTGCTCTAAAGGCAAAGCGGTGGGGAAAGGGAGCTAACCCCACACGCTGGGGTCACTTGCTTCATTGAGGGCAAGGAACAGCCAATCACATCAGACCTGGGAGCTTGGTGGCAAATTTAAGGTTCAGAAAAAGTTGACTTCTCCAGTGAGGGCCAAATAGCTAAACAAGAGAAGACACTCATATTTCCAGCCTGAGCAGAAGACAGAGGGGTCTGGAATCCAGGCATCTGGGGTGGGGCCAGCTGCCCTTGTAGCCTTGATCGATTGTGGGAAGTCCTTCTTGATGTTTAATCTCATTCCCAGTATTCTACATAAGAGGAGGTTCCTAGGGTTTTCTGATTTGGGGCCAAAGAGAGGACGGTGATAGCAGAGTTGTATCGGCATGGGATGCAGGCGCTAGAACCCCCATAACCTTTCTGTATCTCAGTTTTCCATCCTGGGATCTCAGGCTAGAATGGAATGCATTCCTCCAGAAGCACTTGTGACAAATCAGTGAGGAAGCAGAGTGCTGGGGCTGGGGCTGATTGTGTGAGTCAGAGACCTATGGAGACAGCAGCAGGAGGTGGACACAAGGATAAGCTGTCCCTTTTACGTCCCCACCCCCAGTGGCCTCTGGTCCCAGAGCACAGTGGGAGGAAGGGAGGGGTACAGGTTGGTACCGTGCTCAGTGACCCAGCAGGGGGAGGGCCTTGGCAAGGAATTTTCAGTTTGTTTCTCAATCTCTGTCTCTGAGACACGCACACACGTCACTGCAGACACCTTTAGGAGATGAGCTCAGAAAAGTCACCTAGGTGGCGGCAGGGCAGGGCAGTGCCAGACGGGGCCATGTGGAACCAGCCTTTTGCTGGTAGATGCCCTGCTCTGTATGAGCCTTAGAATGGAAAGTTGAGCCCAGCCAAAGGTCTTTTCCCCAGCAGCCCCCATCTCAGGTCTGGGAGGAACACAGGCTGGAGAGGGTTAAGTCTGGTTGGCAGGGACACCCCCCGCCCAGTGCAGTGAGAGAGAGGGAGGGGTGGTTAGCAGCTTGCTCTAGTTGGCGTCTCTCCCAGAATTCTTCGGAAAAGAACTCCCCTTTGACCCCCCAGTACAAACTGAGCCCAGCCACCAGCCTCCCTCCCGCCTGCTGTGGGAGCTTCGCCCAGCCCCCTCCTACTGAATTGCTAAACCTATTCCCTCGCTCCAGGCCCTCCCAACCAGACCAGGTCCTCAGGACTTGGTGTCTTCAGGGTACCAGGGCTATAGCCAGGGAGACCACACAGGGACACAGAATACACAGCCATTCTTTTCGCTAACATAGGATAACCTGGAGGTGGCTGGCACTAGAATCTGGGGTCCTCCAGCCTCCCCATGCCTCGCCTCCCCCAGGTCCTCAGGCCAGGTCGTGGGAGTCCTCTGCCTCTCCTCCTCCCCATGGGGCCAAGCTCTAAGGGAGCGCTAAGGTCTTCCAGTGCTTTCTCCTCTCTTCCAGGCTAGGGAGGGGATGGCGTGGTGGGTGGGGGGTGCGGGGGGGCGGTGCAGCTGGGTCAGGCTTGGCTCCCAGCCAATCCACAGAAGTCCTAGCGGGGGTGGGGGGTGGCAAATGAGTAGCTCAGAGACTTCCTGGAGCTGCAGGCTGTGTGGACTGTGTGTACATGTTTATGTGGTGTGTTGGTGGGGGGTGCTGGGGTGATGGGAGGAGCAGGGGCATAGATTGCTGGAAGGGGGCTTCTAGCTTTGACCCTCTCTCCACAGGGAGCCCCCATCCCAGACCACACCCTTGAGCCTGAGCCCGACATTATTCCTGAGGTGAGAGGTCTGTGTGCCCCTGTGTGTCCCTCTCAGCCTCCCTGATTTCTGTCCGCGGCGGCCGCGTCATCCTGGCTTAGCCTCTTGCTTGGCTTTTTGTCTTTTGGGCTCCCTCCTCTTGGCTTTCTGCCCCCATCTCTCTTTTCATTCCCCTCCCTCCAGAGGAGGGAGGTCTCCTCTGGCTCCTGATGGGCAAACAGCCTGACCAGAACCCTAGACCCAGTCGGGTGGGGAGTGGGGCCGGGCCGGGAGGGGTTAGAGCCAGGCTCCAGTGAGAGTCCAGCCCTTCTCTATCTCAGCCGATCTCACCCCCCACCCGCCCCACCCTGCGGGAGGCGAGGAGATTCCGCCCAATCGCCCTGGAGGGCAAGGTACGATTTCCTGGTTATCCCAAGTCCTTGCTCCTCCTCGCTGGCTTGGCCTCTTCTGGCTCAGTCAAAGCCAGAGTGGCTGCCAGCCACAGTAGCGTGGTTTCTGCCCCGGCCCCCTGGTCCCCTAGTGTACACATGTGTGCGTGTACACACACACACACACACACACACACACGTGCGCGCGCGCCAGCCTCTTTCCCTCCGTCAGCCCCCCTTCCTTACTTAGCAACAACTCCCTGAATTCACAACAAACACTCCTGAGGGCTCCTGGTCCGACTAGGGAAAGCTGGAGGAAGCTGGGGACTGGGAGGAGGCGCTTCTCCTAGACCATCCCCAGGAGGGAGGGGCTTCTCATCCCCCCACCTCAGCCCACACCCTCCCCATTGAAGCCACCCCCCAAGGGACACTGAGGAAGTGGTCCTGCTCTCTACTGAGGAATGAAAGAAATGGGGAGCATTGGCCAGGTGTGGCTGAGCAGGTGGGTGGGGAGCAGGGCTGGGACTCCACCCTCACTGGTGAGTCCCACTTGACCTTTGACCCCCACCTGGGGCCTCTCACAAGCCCATGGTAACTCTTGGCAGGGGCTCTGTGCTGTTGTCTCAATGACTGGCCTTGTGCCCTCCTCTGACCAGCAGGGACAAGGATGGGTGAGGAGGTAACGGACTGGAGTTGGGCGGGGCTGGGGGAGGCTGGAGAACTTTGCTGTGTCCTGGCAGCACAGGCCAGGCCAGGCGGGTGAGGGAGTGGGGAGTGGTGCTCTCTCTCTCATCTTCCCTGGGCAAGCCCTGGGCACATCAGGCATGGAGGGAGGATGTGAGGAGCGAGAGGGTGGGGCCTGGGCACCTCGTTCATCATCGTTCAGAGGACTGATACTGTGGTGCATCTGGAGTATTGTGAAATGGCCCAGAACCCAGATGCCAGGGAGTCTGAATTCAAATCCTGCTTCTTCTAAAATTATGGGCCTTAGGCGAGTTATTTCACTTCTTGGCACTTCCCTTTTCTTAGTGGGAAAGTGGGCATAATAAGAATACTTTCTTACCAGACTGTTCTGTGGATTAAATTAGATGATGCACTTGAAGCATTTAGGACTGTGAAGTTACAAAGTAAATGCTCAATAAATGTTGGTGATCCTTCTTATTTTATTAGTCAGAGCTCTTCACAGGAACTTTTGACCCTCCCAGGGTTTTAGCACGGAAAGAATTGATAGTGAGAAGAGGGAGTGTGGGGGTGGGGAAGAGACAGCCTTTCCACACTCCAGATTCCTGGATTCTAATACCCCTCCAGACCCACTGTTTGCTACCTCTGTTTCCCCATCGTTGGTGCTTGCTGACTTCTTGATTGCAAGTTTGCCAAATAGCCAGGGGCCTGGAGAAGGCCCAGGGAGCTTAGGACACGTCTCCCTCGCTATCTTCAGGCTTCTCAGGGCCAGCCCTCCTCCCTGAGGCTGTTTGCTCAGTTCTGCTCCAGCACTCCTCCCACTGCCCCATCCCCTGCTGCTCTGCTCTCACCAGGCAAACAAGACATTCCGTCCTTAAATGGCTTAAATGGCCGCCTCCTCTCCTTCCTGGCCTAGGGGTCAGGGACCTGGCTTGGGGAGCGAAGTGTCAGTGTGGAGCTGTGACCTGGATGGCCGCTGTTAGGAACGCCTCAGGGCCCTGGGCCCCCGGATTCCCTGTGCCCTGCCGGGGCATTTCCCTGAGGTGCAGTGCCCAGGCCTATGATAATGTGGGGGAGCCCTGAGGGGCATGTTTGGCACCTGCTGGACACAGATGGTCAGGGAGGGGGCATGCTGAAGCCCAGAAGGGGAGTGGAGTAATATCAGCATCCACAGCGTCCAAGGGACACCTCCAGAGTCCCTCCCTGAGCTGCAGGGGGGAGTGTGGACAGGCTAGGAAAAGTTCTGCCTTAAACCTGTGTGCTGGCAAGGGAGAATGCTGAGTGGGGCCAGGCGGCCAGGGCTCCTACAGGCCCTGGGGTGAGAGTGGGATGGTGGAGGGGCTGAGGCTTGGGAGCTTCTGGATGAGGAGCCCAGGAGTGGGCGGCAGGGATGGGGTGCCCACAATGAGGTGTGGAAGCTATGCAGACAGGTGGGTAAAATCTTCTGGGGACTAAGATGTGGTAGAAGTGCCTAGGATCCCAGGGCCCCTGGGTCTGAGGCCTGGACTGAGCTAGCAGGTGTCTCTCTGGCGTGGTACCAAGAGGGGTGGGCTGGAGCCCCTGGCCCTGCTTACCATGTTCCTCTGGATCCAGAGAGGACACCTCCCTTCCATGGGCCGGGGGAATGAGGGCTCAGGGTCTGCCTGGGCCATGCCTCATTGCTGGGCTGGCCATGCCTCCTGTGCCCAGCCCCTGGGGCCTGTTCCTTGGGCAGGCTGGGGCTATTTTTGGGATCGGGCTGGGGCTCTGGGGCTGGTTTCAGATGTTCCAATGTGAACGGGAGAAAATGGGAACAGATGGCTGGAGGGTTCCGATCAGTGGGTACTGCTGGGTGCAGGTTATTTTTAGGACCTTGTTAACCCTTTGGGGGCTTGTGGGGCCACCCGGAGAGATATAGCCCTCTCTAGTTGAGAAGAGAACAGGTTTTCTCCCTGGGCCCCTACTTTCCAGAACTGCTTGTCAATTGTTCCTTTGAGATCCATGGCTAGAGAGTAGGCTTAAGCTTTCTCCCAGCCCAAGTACTACAGGGTGACAGCCAAGGGACAGGCAGGGAGAAGGGCACCTGGCAGAGGGGAGGCTGGCTCTCTTGAAGGGAAATTCCCCTTTACTTGCCTCCTGGACTTTTGAGACATGGTCCTGAGGCTAAGAGAGTGGACAGCCGCCCAGCCCCTCTCTGTTTTCATGCTGTGGGTTTGAGTGTGTCGGTGAGCCCAGGATGCCCAGGACTGTGCCAGTGGAGGGAGCTGGCCTCTGAGAGGAAGGCAGGGAAGGAGCCAGGTCTTGGTACTTGGTGCCGCTAATATGATGTCCACGGGCCCTGTTCTCTTGGACACTCACAGGGAAAATATCTGGACAGTGCCTTCCTTTACCAAATGCCCACATATTTGGGTGCCATGGCAGAAGGTAAAAATGAGGACATTAAGGCCAGAAGTGGTTTGTTGAGGGCTGGTGTGTCTTAGGCATTCTGTTAGTTTCACACTGTTACCTCACTGTATAAAATTATTCTCATTTTGCAGATGAGGAAACTGAGGCTCAGAGGGATAAAGGGAAGGACAAGGCCCCATAGATGAGAAGGGGCAGGGTGTGATTGACACTGTCTGACTACAGACTCAGTTTTTTGTTTTTTTTTTTTTGAGATGGAGTCTTGCTCTGTCGCCCAGGCTGGAGTGCAGTGGTGCATCTCAGCTCACTGCAACCTCCGCCTCCCGGGTTCAAGCAAGTGTCTGCTTCAGCCTCCCGAATAGCTGGGATTACAGGTGCCCACCACCATGCCCGGCTAATTTTTGTGATTTTAGTACAGACAGGGTTTCACCATCATGACCAGGCTCATCTTGAACTCCTGACCTCGTGATCCACCTGCCTTGGCCTCCCAAAGTGTTGGGATTACAGGCGTGAGCCACTGCGCCCCGGCCCTCAAACTCAGTTCTTATTCCACTGCATCCTACTGCACGCCAGGGCCCCAGCCCCAGAGGGCGAGGCCGCCAGGCACCAGACCTCCTCTGGGAGCAGCTTTACTGAATGGGTGTGGGAGAGGAGGCCTGGGGACAGGGGACCCTGCCTGTCACCGCTCTCACAATCCCCTAAGCCCTTTTTGCCTGAGGGTGCCAGGACTGACACCAGAAACCCCGTGTGGCCTTCCTGTCTCCCCTGCAGAGGATCACAGGCATACATCCTGTCTCATCACCCCCACCCCTCCCGGCCTGGCCCACGTGCCCCTGCATCCTGGAGGGTCATGACAGTCTGGATGTCAATGTGGGCAGAGCTCATGGAGCCCCCAGGTGCTGCTGGTGCCAAGAGTGTGGGCCAGCAGGCGAGGTGAGGGGCCAGGAGGATGCCTCTGCCTCTGGCTGTACCTGGGGAGAGAGTAGAGCAGGCAGGCAGGCGGGCGGGCGCTGGGTGAGGTCCCACCGTGGTGCGCTTGGCTGTGCCAGCAGTCTGCTGCACTCCATCCTCCCACAATGGCCTCATTGTTCCCAGCAGCCAGGCAGTTTGGAGGAGGTTCCTCGGGCCACCCCTACCCCCCTAAATAGGGACTAGATTAACCCCTTGGAGGACTGAGGCCAGGTGAGGGCCCACAGGGAGCTGCCTTGCCCATGTCTGCCTGTTCTGGGAACCCAGGCTTGGGAAGTTACCTTCTACCCACATGAACCCAGCACCAGACCACCTCCTGAGATGGGAGCCTCCATAGGGTAGAGAGTGGCACCTGGATCATCTCCTACCCCCACCCTGGTACAGGTGCCAGGGGACAGGAAGTACCAGTGGGGCGGCGGGCAGAGACCAGATATATTTGGGCCGGTGGGGCTAATTCCAGCCACCACTGCCTGCCTTACTGGCTCCTGAGCTCCTTTCCTTCCTGTGAAACCAGAGCTAGGTTGGGCCTAGCTCAGGATTTCGGTGGATTTAAAGAGGCAGCACCATCCCTGCCAGCCTGGCTCCCTCTCCCCTGCCCAGGTAGGGTCTGGGGCAGAGAGAGGACTGGAGAGCTTCTTGCTCCTCCCTCGCCCTGGGCTAACCCCTGGCCCTTGCCTCTGTTGGGGTACCAGGCTTTTGGCACTCCTCTCTCCCAGAGCCTTGGGCGGGTGGGGTGGGCGGGGGTGGGCTGTGGTTTCCTGTGTTGGTTGTTTGTGCCTGGCCCAGAGTGCCCGCCGCCTGCCTGGGCTTCCTGCCCTGTCTTGTTTCCTTGTGCCCCCCACCCCCTCTCCACCCCTCCCCCTGTGGGAGGGAGCAGCTGGGGACTGGGTAGCTGTCTTTGGGGGCACCCCACTGCCAGGCCATGATTGCTGCCCAAGGCCCAACCACACTGACAATGACTGTAGGAGCCAAGAGAAGTGAGGTGACCTCAGGCGTGTCCAAGCAATGCCACTTGTCCCTGCGAGTTCCAGAAGGGACAGTGGGCCAGAATGGGCAAAACCACCGATCGCCCCCCAGTACCCTGTTCAACGATCCCAGACCAGAAAGGTCTGGGACCAGGAGTTTCCATGGCCCTGTGGAGCTGGGGTTGTCTGACATTACCCTAGGGCTGCAGGTGGGGTGGGGCTGGAAACTCCCAGGGAAAACCTCCCAAGCAAAAATGGCTGATTTGCATGGTCTCCTTTGGCACAGGGTGGGGGGAAGTGGGGAGAGCTACTAGGAACCAGGGCCATGGGAAGGCCCCCTAAGCCTGGAAGTCCCCACATCGAGGGTCCCAGAGCAGCACCTTGGTCCTTGAGCAGATTTCCTGCTGGGCTACGAATCCTTGACCTCCCCACCCGCTGAGTCACCACTTCAGGAAGAGGAAGTGACCTGAGTGGTGGAGAGAGTTTCTGAGGTCTGAGGGGTCCTGACACCCAGGAGAAAGGGGATTTGGGACCCTGTCATCTCCGGCGCTGTATCTCCCTGAGCCAGAGGCCAAGGATCTCGTTTGCTCTGTTGTCCCCAGCAGGGTCCTGAGCCCTCGTGTCATCACAGAGGGCCCTGGCAGACAGAAGCATGGACCCTCCAAAACATTTTCTTACTGCCTCTTTGGGGTGGTTTTGAGCTAGGCAATGGCACTGGTGGGCCAGCTGGTGAGCCAAGCAGAGGCTCCCAACGTGGGGGCAGCTGAAAGCAGGCAGGTTGCCACTGGATGTGTGAACGCCTGCCCTACCTGTGGTAGTTGTGTGTGGAGCAGAGCTGGTGTGTCACACCTGGAGGCTCTGGGCATCTAAGCCTTCCTCAGCTGCCTCTCCCAGCCAGGATCAGGTCCACTTTAACCCTTAGCAACCCTTAGGCTGCTGGCTCCTACCCTCGAAGTCACTCAGGGTGGGGTGGCGGGTGGGGAAACGGATGGATATCTCAGGCCCTTTGTCAAGCCGCCTCCTCCTCTCCTCCGGGCACATTCATTCTCCTGGTATGCGCCTGGCCTTCCACTCAGGTGACTTGTACCTGCTCCCTGTTTGTGAGCTTGCTACCCCTCCCCACCTAACCCCCTAAGAGGGAGGCACGGTGATGTGTTCCCAGAGCCCCATTCCTTTGCTTTCTTTTTTTTTTTTTTTGAGACGGAGTCTGGCTCTGTCGCCCAGGCTGGAGTGCAGTGGCCGGATCTCAGCTCACTGCAAGCTCTGCCTCCCGGGTTTACGCCATTCTCCTGCCTCAGCCTCCCGAGTAGCTGGGACTACAGGCGCCGCCACCACGCCCGGCTAGTTTTTTGTATTTTTTAGTAGAGACGGGGTTTCACCGTGTTAGCCAGGATGGTCTCGATCTCCTGACCTCGTGATCCGCCCGCCTCGGCCTCCCAAAGTGCTGGGATTACAGGCTTGAGCCACCGCGCCCGGCCTCCTTTGCTTTCTTGCACCTCAAGGGCCCCTGGCCTGGTACTAGGAAGCCCCCTTCACTTGGTACTTCAAAATTGCATTGGACTGAGATCAGCCCTCTTGCTTCCCATCACCAGGCCTTCCAGGTGTCTTCAGAGACTGAGTGTGTGGAGGAGGAGGGGTCTTTGGGAGCTGGGGCAGACTCTTGAGGGGCAAAGTGGGGAGGTGTGAGATGGGAAAGTCCTGACTCATCCACGCTTGACTCAGCTCGCCCTGCGGCGGGGTGGGAGAGAGGGGGTGGAGTCCCAGAGGGGAGGGTGACTGAAAGAGTCTTCTGGGGAGGAGCCTAGGCCTGAAAGGCCACCGGGGAGGACTGATTTTCTAATAGCCCCATCCCAAATTCTTACAGGTTCTCAATTTTTGAGGCTGTGAACATAGGTAGTGAATGACCCTTGCCCTGCCCCTCCCCCCTTATGGGGGGCCTGGGCACTGTGGCTGGAATGTGGGAAGCCTACCTATCTGATGCAGGCTCAGAGGAGCAGTCCTGGCTGGGGTGGCGAGGTGGGGCCACTGCAGTGTCTGGAATGAGGGTCCCCACACTGCCACGTACTGGATCTGTGACTCAAGGTCACATCACTTCCTCTTCCCAGACCTCAGTTTCCTCGTTGAAATGGGGTCGATCCTTTTGAGAATCTGCGAGTTGGTGAAGGGAGAGCCTGAGATGCATGCCAGCCAGGAGCCTGCTCAGAGCCCTGCTGTCTCCAGTGACTCCAACCTCTGCCTCTGCTCTTCCCTGGTTGTGATGGAGAAGCTGGGGGTGGCGGGCTGTTTCCCAGGCAGGTCCTGGACTTTGGAACCTTCCCCCAGGAGCCTTCCTCCCCAGAGACAGGGCTGGAGTGGCGAAGGCCAATGTGCCCTAGGGTTAAGTTGGGGTTACACTCCCGCAGGGTGGCAGGTGGGGCCCCCTCACCCCGAGGTCCCCGCCCAGCCTCCAGCAGCCCCGCAGGGAGCATCAGGAGTGTGCACCGGTGTCTGGTCGGGTGACGGGACGAGGCTCATGGGCCCAAGACTCCTCCCCTTTGACCGGGATCGACTGCTGGAGGGCGGGTAGGGGAGGCAAGGGGGAAGCCAGGGCTGGGGGCAACTGGGTGAGGCCTCTGTGTTTGTGTAAGTCTGTTGCTGTATCTATGGCCCTGTGCGTGTTTCTTTGTAACTACCAGGCTCAACTTTCTTCGGCTCTCTTGTGGCCGGCCTCAGTCGTTTCATCTGTTCAATGAGTCCGGTGCTCGCACTCAGCCCTCGGGCAGCCCCGGTGTCTGCGCGTGCCCCAGGCTATCTCCGCGGCTCCCGCTCCGGCCGGCGCTTCCCTGGCCTCCAGCGCGCCTCTAGCTTCCTGGGCTCCGTGCGTGTCTTTGTCTCCCTGTCCACGTGTGAGCTGTTGAGTGTGTGTGAGTCAGAGTTCGGGTGTCTGTGGGTCTCCGAGCCTCTGCCGGCAGCACCCGGTGCTCGCCAAGCTTTTGCCGGCTGGCGCGCGCCCCAGCTCCTGGCGGGACTAGTCCGTGTGTCTGTCCGCGCGCGGGGCCTGGAGAAGCACGCTGCAGTCCTGTCCGCCTCCCGCTCGCTGCCTCGCTGGCTGTCGCTCTCGCTCTGCCTCTCCACCCGGGCTCTGCCGAAGGGGGCGGGGTGGGGGTGCAGGGCGGGGGGAGGGGAGGCTCCTGCATTCTTGCGGTCGGGGAGGAATCCGAGCCAGCGTTACTGGTCTCCAGAAGAGCCCAGCTGCAGCCCCGGGGCCCCGCCAGGCCTCTCGCTGCCCGCCTGGGCCTGCTGGGATGGGCACGGGCTAGGCCTCGAGCTGGGGACGGGGCGGGGCGTGGCCCCTACCCCGGGCCCCCTCCACGGCTGGAGCGCTCTGGGGGTGGGGCGTGAGGGGTACCCCACCCTGGATGAGGGGCGCGTCTGGGAGCAGGAATCCCTCAAGGGGCCAGGGCAGACCTCAACGGCCGCCACACGCGGTACCTTTGCTACCTAGCCTTTTAGTGAATTCTGTCTCTGCCGCCCGTCAGGGCGGGGGCCTGCTGGAGACTGCAAGCCCCCTGAGGGCAAGGTGCGGGAGGGATGGGGACAGGGCTGGCCTCCAGGATCGAGACCCCATCTCGTAATCCTCTTTTTCCAGTGCCACCCCACCCTACCCAGCTCCCTAGTCCCAGGGCTGTTGGGGCTTCCCTTCTCCCCTCCCCCTCTCACACCCCCTCCCCAAGTCACGAGTTTTCTCTTTGGGGCTTGTTGCTGCAGTCCGTGCTCCAGTACCGAGTACCTGGCTGGGCCCTGGGCACGCACAGGGGCCGTAGCCCCACTGTGTGTGGGAGCCATGAGGATCCTGGCTAACAAGACAAGGTGTGTGGGTGTCGTGGCGGGCGGGATGTGTGTGTGTGGAGTGTGGGAAGGGAAGGGCCCAGTGGTGATGGGGCCCAAGCTGTGCTGGCCAAGAGAGGAGCCGCCCTGGGCACCTGGCTCCCAGGCCACCAGTGGGCTAAAGCGGGGTTAGCATGGGAAGGCCTGGCCCGAAGCAGGAGGCGCAGCCAGCCTTAGTACCTGGGCCCGGGGGGCAAAGGGGACTGGCAGCCTGCTATGCTTGCGGCTTCTGGTCCCTTCTAGTTCTTCCCTCCTTAAAATGGTTTCAGCAGACCCCCTCCCACCCTACTGTGGGGTCCGAAGGCCGCCTCTGGCCTCAGTCTAGCTGGAGGTGGGAGCGGGAGTAGGGGGCGGTGCCTGCCTCCCTCCCCCCACCCCGGAGAAGCCGGCAGACAGGGCCAGGCGGCAGCAGCAGGACAGCAGAGCTGAAATAAATCTGAGCTGGTGTGGAATGAGGGGGGATAAATATCCTCTCCCGTGATGTGATCTTTCCAGCGGCTATTAATAGGTCTCCGGGGAGGGGGAGGCGGCGGGGGGAGCGGGCTGGAGCTTAAAGGGCCCGCAGCCTAGGCTGCAGGAATCCTTGGCTTCAAGCTGCACTCCCCATCTGCTTGACACACCGCTCCCCTCCCCCTTTCCTCCTGCTTCTGCCTGCCGGCCTGGCCTGCCAGGCCCCCCTCCTCGGGCCTTCCCCTCCAGCTGTCTGGACCAGTGGGTACCACTCCCCAGTGTGCGTTTCCCCACTGTCCCTGGGGAATGAGACCGGGGCATGTGCAGTGACTCCAGGTCCTGCGGCCCTTCTCTGCTGGTGTTGGGACATATGGGAGTTGAGGTTTGAGACCTTGGAAGGAGTCTGAAGACAGCAGATCTTAGAAGAGAGGATGCTTAAGTCTGATACAGAGGACAGGGTTGCCACAGAAGCTTGCAGACTGATGGGTGTTGGGGCTGAGGTGGGCGAATTCTGCCAACTCTGGGCCCTGGTTTCCATTTGAATTGTGGCGGCTGGAGGGTGGAGGGTTTCTCCGTCTCCACTCCCCAAGGTGGATGAGGGCCTTAGCCCTTGTCTGAGGAAGCCATGTAGGGAAGTAGGGAATAAGCTGGTGGTGGTCTTGAGATGCCACCACTTCCCCCTACCATTCCCCATTATTAGAGGAGGCAGGATGGGGCAATTAAGTTCCAGGCATGCCTAGCCCCTAGCAAGGTTAACTTTTCACATCTCTCCTACCTTCTCCCAGGTTACCCCACCCCAGGAGGAGAGAAGCTCCAGGGAGCCCGCCGCTGTCCCCCCGCGGCCATTGCCCCCCTGCCCCAGCCAAGCCAATGCACCCAGAAAATAAATTGACCAATCATGGCAAAACAGGGAATGGCGGGGCCCAATCTCAGCACCAGAATGTGAACCAAGGACCCACCTGCAACCTGGGCTCGAAGGGCGTGGGGGCGGGGAACCATGGGGCCAAGGCCAACCAGATCTCGCCTAGCAACTCAAGTCTGAAGAACCCCCAGACAGGGGTGCCCCCTTTCAGCTCGCTCAAGGGCAAGGTGAAGAGGGAACGGAGTGTGTCTGTGGACTCTGGAGAGCAGCGAGAGGCTGGGACCCCATCCCTGGATTCGGAGGCCAAAGGTACCCCATTTCCTTATCCCCAAGACCCTAGCATCTCCTATAGTCCAAGGCTCAGATGTTCTGGGAGATCACCTCTCTGCCCCCTGCTTGTCCAGTCCTCACCCCACATTATTCTCCAGTGTTTCTGCATGGGTACCTTTCAACACCCACCAACCAGATCATTCGGGATTGGGGCTGGCTATGGTGCCACCCATGGAGGGGCCACACAGAGTGGTCAGACTATGGATTCCTTCCCCTCCTGCTTACCCACTAGAGCTCCAGAGAGGGACAGGGAGGTGCTGTGGAGTGAGGAGCAGACCCCAGACCCACACACTTCCCAGGAGCCTCCGTATCCCGGCTGGTGGGAGCCCTCTGGGAGTAGGCACTGGGGCCTGGAAGAGTAGCAGCAGCTCCCCCTCCCCGCCAGCCCTAATTAGAACCAGTTGTGGTTGGGGATTATGCTGTACTTGGTGTTGGGGGGGGGAGGGGAGACAGGCATGGGGCTATAGAGAGAAATCAGAAACAAATGGTGTGGTAGGGACCACGGGCTGGCGAAGTGCCCACCATGGCCTGGGCAGTGCCCTCTAGGGTGGGGCATCTTAGAGAATGGGTCTGGGAGGGACCCTGGGTGTGGGAGGATGGGGCCTCTGGGCACTAACTCTTTCCTCCATCCTGCCTGGGCAGAGGTGGCGCCCCGGAGTAAGCGGCGCTGTGTGCTGGAGCGGAAGCAGCCATACAGTGGGGACGAATGGTGCTCTGGACCGGACAGTGAGGAGGACGACAAGCCCATTGGGGCCACCCACAGTGAGTGCCTGTTGATGCCAGGGTGCTGTAGCCAGTGATGTTCCAGGGGGATGGACTTGAGAGGACTGAGCCTGGGAAAGAAATGAGGACTGGGATCCCTGGATTTCTCTCTCCCATCCCACCTCAGACTCTGTCCCTCCCTGCGCTGCAACAGCCTTGCCTCTGCCTTCCAGGTGCTCAGTGGCCCCCTCTCCCTAAGGACCCTTGGTGAGGCAGAGTGGAATGGCCCCCTTATTGGTCACATCACCCACACCTCTACTTGTGAATTCCTGGCCTATGCTGCCACCTTCTGGTTAGTGGAGGCAGGGCAGTGAAGGTCCAGTGTCCCTGGGAGTGGGACAGTTGGCTCTGCTGTGCAAAGCCCTGCTAAGCCTGGGTGTGAGGTGCCACTTGGCTGTATCTCTGGTGCCCTTCCCTAACCTCTAATTGACTCCTGGCAAGTACCCAGGGTGTGTCACCAGGACAAGAAGTGGGTGTGGAGGGATGTCCACTCCTCCGATTCTTTTATGAATCCGCCTGTATTTTGGCCTTCCATGAGTGAAGGGGGAGAGCCAGAGGTAACCCCTACCCCTGGGAAGCTTGTACACATTTTTTTCCCCCTCAAAGTTTACATCTTTTTGATGGGAGAGACATAAGAAACTAGCCAGAGAGGCTAGCTGCGGTGGCTCTCACCTGTAATCCCCAGAATTTGCGGGGCTGAAGCCGGAGGATTGCTTGAGTCCAGGAGTTCAAGAACAGCCTGGCCAACATAGGGAGACCCCATCTCTAAAGAGAGAGAGAGAGAGAGAGAGAGAAAGGAAAGAAGTAAAGAAAGAAGAAAAAGAAACTAGCTAGAGACTATTAAATTGTGAATTTCTTGAAGGCAGGGACGGTAGAAATAAGAAAGAAAAGAGTACGTTGACTACTTTGCTACTCTATTTTATTTAATCCTTACAATAGCCTTGTGAGGTCAGTGTTATCATAATGTCAATTACAGAGGAGGAAAGAGAGTCAGCAAATGTGATGGAGTGAGCAGACTATGTCTGTGGCAGGGGTGCAGAGGGTCAAATACCAAACCTCTACAGCTAACTGGAACCTCACAGACCATCCTGTATCAGTTCTTTCTCCCCTGTGGGACTAACCTGGTGATCGCCAAGCCTCTGGCTGAACCCTTTGATGATAGAACCCTTTACTGCCTCCCAGGCCAGACACCTCCCCCCATAGCCAACACCTCCAGTTCACTTATGTCACATCAGACTGCACCATTGTAGAAACTTTGTGAGTTTTATTTATTTATTGTTTAGAGACAGGGTCTCTCTCTGACACCCAGGCTGGAGTGCAGTGGTGTGATCACAGCTCACTGCAACCTCAAACTCCTGAGCTCAAGAGTCTGAGGTGGGAGTCCCACCTCAGACTCCCAAGTAGTTGGGGCTCAGGCATGTATCACACCTGGCTAATTTTTGTATTTTTTGTAGAGACAGTCTTGCCATGTTGCCCAGGCTGACCTTGAACTCCTGGTCTCAAGTGATCCTCATGCCTTGGCCTCCCAAAGTGCTGGAATTACAGGAGTGAGCCACTGTGCCTGTCAAACATAGGGAAATACAAAGTAGAAATTGCTGACATCCCATACTCAAGGCGACTATTGTGACTAATTTAGTCGTACTGCCCCTGGAGTCTTTAATTTATTTATTTATTTATTTTTGAGTTGGAGTTTCACTCTTGTTGCCCAGACTGGAGTACAATGGCGCAATCTTGGCTCACTGCAACCTCTGCCTCCTGAGTTCAAGAGATTCTCCTGCCTCAGCCTCCCGAGTAGCTGGGATTACAGGCATGCGTCACCACACCTGGCTAATTTTTGTGTTTTTAGTAGAGATGGGGTTTCACCATGATGGCCAGGTTGGTCTCGAACTCCTGACCTCGAGTGATCCACCCTCCTCAGCCTCCCAAATTATTGGGATTATAGGCATAAGCCACCGTGCCCGGCCTGCCCTTAGATTCTTTTTTTTTTTTTTGAAACAGAGTTTCGCTCTTGTTGCCCAGGGTGGAGTACAATGATGTGATCTCGCTCTTGTTGCCCAGGCTGGAGTGCAATGGCGCAATCTTGGCTCACCACAGGTTCCGCCTCCCAGGTTCAAGTGATTCTCCTGCCTCAGCTTTCCTGAGTAGCTGGGATTATAGCAACGCGCCACCATGACCGGCTAATTTTGTATTTTTAGTAGAGATGGGGTTTCTCCGTGTTGGTCAGGCTGATCTTGAACTCCCAACCTCAGGTGATCCACCCACCTCGGCCTCCCAAAGTGCTGGGATTGCAGGTGTGAGCCACCACGCCTGGCCACTGCCCTTAGATTCTTAAAGAGTTCTTATTGGAGGGGCGATAGAACGTAGACATTGACAGAACTAGTTCTGCCATCAGGCTGCCTTGGTTTGCAACCCAGGTTATTTCTGTTAATTTGGGAAAGGGCCTCCGTTTCCTCATCTATAAAAATATTATTTATCTCATAGGGTTCGTACAAGGAGTAAATGAGGTTATACATATAACATGTTAGCTTTTATCGTTGTTATTGTACTAGAAAGTTCCTTGTTGGACTAAGCCCTGCCTCTCTCCCCATAGCTTGTATCCAAGAGCCCCTCAGCAACCCTCACACATCGAGGTCAGCTCTTTTTTTTTTTTTTTTTTTTTTTTTGAGGCAGAGTCTCGCTCTGTCGCCCAGGCTGGAGTGCAGTGGCCGGATCTCAGCTCACTGCAAGCTCCGCCTCCCGGGTTCACGCCATTCTCCTGCCTCAGCCTCCCGAGTAGCTGGGACTACAGGCACCCGCCACCTCGCCTGGCTAGTTTTTTGTATTTTTAGTAGAGACGGGGTTTCACCGTATTAGCCAGGATGGTCTCGATCTCCTGACCTCGTGATCCGCCCGTCTCAGCCTCCCAAAGTGCTGGGATTACAGGCGTGAGCCACCGCGCCCGACCTGAGGTCAGCTCTTAAGCTCCCCCACAAATTTCTGGCTCTGCTCTTCTATGTAAAATTGGAGAGATAGGGTCTAGAGCAGGGCCATTTTGGTGTGGGTCCGTCAGAGAAGAAGGTGGAAAAGAAACGTTTTCCAAAGAGGGCAGCCTGACACTGGGCCCATGGCCCGGTGGTCACTGTCCTAGCTCAATGGAGACAACTTTAGGCAGTTTGTCTCCCATTAACTGAGAATGCTGGGACTTACTGTCTGCGGGCCAGGCACCGTGACTTGCTTTTCTTGGCATGGGAATGGGCCTACCCACTCACCTAGACCCATTGGAGATTTTTTTCTACGCTAAGACTTACAGTCAAGTGTATAACCATGGAACAAAACTTCCCTTGGTGCTGAGGGTAGCTGGTCTGTCTTGAGAGTGTTTCCAGTATGTCAGCTTTTTGTGTTTCTTTTTTCTTTCTTTCTTTTCTTTTTTTTTTATTTTTTTGAGACAGTCTCCCTCTGTCGCCCTGGCTAGAGTGCAGTGGCACGATCTCAGCTCTCTGCAACTTCCACCTCCTAAGTTCAAGCAATTCTCTTGTCTCAGCCTCCCGAGTAGCTGGGATGACAGGCATGTGGCACCACGCCCAGTTAATTTTTGTATTTTTAGTAGACAGGGTTTCACCGTGTTGGCCAGTCTGGTCTTGAACTCCTGACCTCAGGTGATCCTGCCACCTCTACCTCCCAAAGTGCTGGGATTACAGGCATGAGACACCGCTCCTGGCTCTCTGTTTTTCAAATGGATTTTTTTACTCTGTGACATTGATTTAAACTTACTGTTAAAAAATATATTTCTTTGACCTGCCCACTGTGCAAGGAGGAGGTTAGTATTTTACATTTTATAGATGAAGAAACCGAGGCTTAGAGGGATGTCTGGTTCATAAAATCACAAAGTCAGTTAGTGGTGGGGCTAGAGTGAAAAACCATCCATCGTTTGAATCATCAGCTCGTGCACCCTCTCTGCCTTCTCCCTAACTGGGTGACTAGACTGTGTGCACATACACTTACCCAGTTTGAGGGGCAGCAGCAGAGCTCAGAGCAGAGCTTCAGAGTCCCTGCCCTGGGTTCAGTTCTGGCTCTGTACTAACTGGCTATGTAACTCTTTTTTTTCTTGTTTTGTTTTTTGGGTTTTTTTGAGATGGAGTCTCGCTCTGTCGCCTAGGCTGGAGCGCAGTGGCGCGATCTTGGCTCACTGCAAGCTCCGCCTCCAGGGTTCACGCCGTTCTCCTGCCTCAGCCTCCTGAGTAGCTGGAACTACAGGCTCCTGCCATAACACCCGGCTCATTTTTTTGTATTTTTAGTAGAGACGGAGTTTCACCGTGTTAGCCAGGATGGTCTCGATCTCCTGACCTCGTGATCTGCCTGCCTTGGCCTCCCAAAGTGCTGGGATTACAGTCGTGAGCCACCACGCTCGGCCTCCTCCTTTGTTAAATGGAGTGTGTGACAGGTTCCTCCCAGGGTGTGTTGATGAGATGAAATCACACGTGTTAAGTCCCCAGCAGAATGCCAGGCCCATGGGAGCCTATGGAAAGGACACATTTTCTCTGTCCCTGCTCTCCACATGGTCACCACTCTTGCCATGATGGAAACCAGCCTGATGAGAACACCAGATAGTGACATCATATGTTCCTGTGGGCACGAGCTGTAAGGCTGTGAGCATCAGTGGGAGGGGTATCAGCTGGTCCTTCCTGCATCTGGACGTCCCACTTAGCCCCTTTCCCTCTCCTCTCTCCTCCTGCAGATTGTAATGTAGCAGACCCAGCCATGGCGGCCCCACAGCTGGGTCCCGGCCAAACCACCCAACTGCCCCTCAGCGAGAGCAGCGTGCCAGGCGCCCCGCACGGCCCTCCTCCTGGCCTTCGGCCTGATGCCCCTGGGGGCGGGGGCGGGGGCGGGGGTGTCCCCGGAAAGCCTCCCTCGCAGTTCGTATACGTCTTCACCACCCACCTGGCCAACACGTAAGTGCCTGGTAGGCAGGCCACGTCTCTCTCTCTCTCTGCCCAGCACCTCTCAGCCTGGGGTTCTGAGGGAGCCATGTGCAGGGGCGGGTGGGGTGGGTGAGGGTGGGGCTCCCTCCTGCTCACCCCTCTGAGCTGTGGGTGCCCTCACTCTGTGCAGGGCTGCAGAGGCAGTGCTGCAGGGCCGGGCAGACTCCATCCTCGCCTACCACCAGCAGAACGTGCCCCGGGCCAAGCTTGACCAGGTGAGCGTGGTGCCTCTGTGAGCAGCAGGACGGGGCGGAACGTCCCCTTACCTGTCTCATGCTCTCTTTGTCCTTCTGCAGGCCCCTAAAGTACCCCCCACCCCAGAACCGCTACCCCTGAGCACGCCGACAGCGGGCACCCCACAGTCCCAGCCACCTCCACTGCCGCCGCCGCCACCCCCCGGCCCCTGGCAGTGCCCCGCCTGCTCTGCCCCCAGAGGGGCCTCCTGAGGACAGCAGTCAGGACCTGGCCCCCAACTCAGTGGGAGCTGCCAGCACAGGTGGTGGGACTGGGGGCACCCACCCTAACACCCCGACGGCTACCACCGCCAACAACCCTCTGCCTCCTGGAGGAGACCCCAGCAGTGCCCCCGGCCCTGCCCTGCTGGGGGAGGCAGCCCCCACTGGAAACGGGCAGCGCAGCCTGGTGGGCTCAGAGGGCCTGTCCAAAGAGCAGCTGGAGCATCGGGAACGGTCCCTCCAGACGCTGCGAGACATTGAGCGACTGCTGCTCCGCAGCGGAGAGACTGAGCCCTTCCTCAAGGGGCCCCCAGGAGGAGCGGGTGAGGGGGGCCCACCAGCACAAGCACCCCCTCCCCCCGCCCAGCAGCCACCCACGGCCCCTCCCAGCGGGCTGAAGAAGTATGAGGAACCCTTGCAGTCCATGATTTCGCAGACACAGAGCCTAGGGGGCCCCCCTCTGGAGCACGAAGTGCCTGGGCACCCCCCGGGTGGGGACATGGGGCAGCAGATGAACATGATGATACAGAGGCTGGGCCAGGACAGCCTCACGCCCGAGCAGGTGGCCTGGCGCAAGCTGCAGGAGGAGTACTACGAGGAGAAACGGCGGAAAGAGGAACAGATTGGGCTGCACGGGGGCCGCCCTCTGCAGGACATGATGGGCATGGGGGGCATGATGGTGAGGGGGCCCCCGCCTCCTTACCACAGCAAGCCTGGGGATCAGTGGCCGCCTGGAATGGGTGCGCAGCTGCGGGGACCCATGGATGTTCAAGATCCCATGCAGCTCCGGGGCGGACCTCCCTTTCCTGGCCCCCGTTTCCCAGGCAACCAGATACAACGGGTGCCTGGGTTTGGGGGCATGCAGAGTATGCCCATGGAGGTGCCCATGAATGCCATGCAGAGGCCCGTAAGACCAGGCATGGGCTGGACTGAAGACTTGCCCCCTATGGGGGGACCCAGCAATTTTGCCCAGAACACCATGCCCTACCCAGGTGGGCAGGGTGAGGCGGAGCGATTCATGACCCCCCGAGTCCGTGAGGAGCTGCTGCGGCACCAGCTGCTGGAGAAGCGGTCGATGGGCATGCAGCGCCCCCTGGGCATGGCAGGCAGTGGCATGGGACAGAGCATGGAGATGGAGCGGATGATGCAGGCGCACCGGCAGATGGATCCTGCCATGTTCCCCGGGCAGATGGCTGGCGGTGAGGGCCTGGCGGGCACTCCCATGGGCATGGAGTTTGGTGGAGGCCGGGGCCTCCTGAGCCCTCCCATGGGACAGTCTGGGCTGAGGGAGGTGGACCCGCCCATGGGGCCAGGCAACCTCAACATGAACATGAATGTGAACATGAACATGAACATGAACCTGAACGTGCAGATGACCCCGCAGCAGCAGATGCTGATGTCGCAGAAGATGCGGGGCCCTGGGGACATGATGGGGCCCCAGGGCCTCAGTCCTGAGGAGATGGCCCGGGTTCGGGCCCAGAACAGCAGTGGCGTGATGGGCGGCCCGCAAAAGATGCTGATGCCTTCACAGTTTCCCAACCAGGGCCAGCAGGGATTCTCTGGGGGCCAGGGACCCTACCAAGCCATGTCCCAGGACATGGGCAATACCCAAGACATGTTCAGCCCTGATCAGAGCTCAGTGCCCATGAGCAACGTGGGCACCACCCGGCTCAGCCACATGCCTCTGCCCTCTGCCTCCAATCCTCCTGGGACCGTGCATTCAGCCCCAAACCGGGGGCTAGGCAGGCGGCCTTCGGACCTCACCATCAGTATTAATCAGATGGGCTCACCGGGCATGGGTCACTTGAAGTCACCCACCCTTAGCCAGGTGCACTCACCCCTGGTCACCTCGCCCTCTGCCAACCTCAAGTCACCCCAGACTCCCTCACAGATGGTGCCCTTGCCTTCTGCCAACCCGCCAGGACCTCTCAAGTCGCCCCAGGTCCTCGGCTCCTCCCTCAGCGTCCGTTCACCCACTGGCTCGCCCAGCAGGCTCAAGTCTCCTTCCATGGCGGTGCCTTCTCCAGGCTGGGTTGCCTCACCCAAGACGGCCATGCCCAGTCCTGGGGTCTCCCAGAACAAGCAGCCGCCTCTCAACATGAACTCTTCCACCACCCTGAGCAACATGGAACAGGGTGAGTCAATTGCGCAGGCAGGCAGGCTCTGAGCAGTGTGCCCATGCTGGGGCTGGGCAGTGAGTCGAGGCCTCTGTACTGGGGCCCAGAGGTGGATGACTCTGCTCGAGGGGCAGATGATGACAGCTGTGGGCTTTCTCAGAGGGCATTACGTGAGTCTCAGGCATTTTGAGGGATTGTACTTGGTGCCCAGGATCGTCCCCTTGCTCGGGGCCCTGAGGCTGCAGGGATTGCTTGAAGACTGGTGGGCTCTGGAGATAGTGGGGGCCTGTGGGTGTGTCTGAAGGACCAGGTGATTTGGGGAACTGACCTCTTCCTAAACCCCCCCAATATCCACAGCCGAACTCATCTGCCCCTCCCCAGTCACCCCTGCTCTCTTTGTCTCCCCGTTTCTGTAGGTGCCCTCCCGCCTAGCGGCCCCCGGAGCAGCTCCTCAGCACCTCCCGCCAACCCTCCCAGCGGCCTCATGAACCCCAGCCTACCATTCACTTCCTCCCCAGACCCCACGCCTTCCCAGAACCCCCTGTCATTGATGATGACCCAGATGTCCAAGTACGCCATGCCCAGCTCCACCCCGCTCTACCACAATGCCATCAAGACCATCGCCACCTCAGACGACGAGCTGCTGCCCGACCGGCCCCTGCTGCCCCCCCCACCACCACCACAGGGCTCTGGGCCAGGTGCGAGGACAGGCCGGGGCCCCAGGGAGGCCAGCTGGTGTGGGCACTGGGATCAGGTAGCACAGCTGTGGTTGTGCTGACTTTTTTGTGCTTCTGAAGGCCCTGGGCTTGGGGGTGGAGGCTCCGGGATGCTGTTCCCACTCACTGGAGTCATTAGTGAAATGCAGCCCAGAGCACTTGAGTGGTCTTTCCAACACCTGGTGGTGTCTGGCGACCTGAGCCAGAACTTGGTCTCTTGGCTTCTAGCTTCAGTGCCTCCAGTCCCTTCCCTCCCAGCCAGGGGAAGCCAGTGGTGAAAACTCCGACCCCTGGCACCACCTGGCTTGGGAGTGGGGAAGGCCTGAGCCCTGCACCCTCCCTGAGCTGGGCGCACCGTGCCTGACCCCCTGTCTTTATTCCCTACAGGGATCAGCAACAGCCAGCCCAGCCAGATGCACCTGAACTCAGCCGCTGCCCAGAGCCCCATGGGCATGAACCTGCCAGGCCAGCAGCCCCTGTCCCATGAGCCCCCGCCCGCCATGCTGCCCTCCCCCACCCCTCTGGGCTCCAACATTCCACTGCATCCCAACCCACAGGGGACAGGAGGGCCCCCTCAAAACTCCATGATGATGGCCCCAGGGGGCCCCGACTCCCTGAATGCCCCATGTGGCCCGGTGCCCAGCTCCTCCCAGATGATGCCCTTCCCCCCTCGACTGCAGCAGCCACATGGTGCCATGGCCCCCACTGGGGGTGGGGGCGGGGGGCCTGGCCTGCAGCAGCACTACCCGTCAGGCATGCCCCTGCCTCCCGAGGACCTGCCCAACCAGCCGCCAGGCCCCATGCCTCCCCAGCAGCACTTGATGGGCAAAGCCATGGCTGGGCGCATGGGCGACACATACCCACCGGGTGTGCTCCCTGGGGTGGCATCAGTGCTGAACGACCCCGAGCTGAGCGAGGTGATCCGGCCCACCCCAACGGGGATCCCCGAGTTCGACTTGTCGAGGATCATCCCCTCTGAGAAGCCAAGCAGCACCCTCCAGTACTTCCCCAAGAGCGAGAACCAGCCCCCCAAGGCTCAGCCCCCCAATCTGCATCTCATGAACCTGCAGAACATGATGGCGGAGCAGACTCCCTCTCGGCCTCCCAACCTCCCAGGCCAGCAGGGTGTCCAGCGGGGGCTCAACATGTCCATGTGCCACCCCGGACAGATGTCCTTGCTGGGCAGGACAGGCGTGCCCCCACAGCAGGGGATGGTGCCCCATGCCCTGCACCAGGGGGTCATGTCCCCTCCACAAGGCCTCATGACCCAGCAGAATTTCATGCTGATGAAGCAGCGGGGCGTGGGGGGCGAGGTCTACAGCCAGCCGCCCCACATGCTCTCCCCGCAGGGCTCCCTCATGGGCCCCCCGCCCCAGCAGAACCTCATGGTGTCCCACCCGCTTCGGCAGCGCAGTGTGTCCCTGGACAGCCAGATGGGCTACCTCCCGGCGCCAGGCGGCATGGCCAACCTGCCCTTCTAGAAGTCGCTGCTGGGGCTGGAGCCGGGGCAATGTTGCAAATATGATAACCTTAACAAAGTTCTTCCCCTCAATGTTGGGATGGCCTGGGTCGAGGGGTGGGGTGGAGGGGGTGGGGGGGAGCTTGCGTAGGGAGTGGCATTTGTGGAAACCAGATGTGCTGGCAGCTTAGGGGGATGTGGCAGAGTGGGGTGGGGGGATTTTGGATTGGGGTTGGTTCCATTTTGGCCACCAGGACTGCCCCTCCCCCACTCCTCCCAATTCCTATAGAGCCTCACTATTTTACCTCTTTCCCTGCATCCCTACACCCGCCACACCCCCTTCAGCTATGCTTTTGGAGTCCTGGATAGGATCTGGGGGCAGAGAGGAAGGACAGGTCAGGTCTCCCCCAGCCCCTTCTGCTCTTGTCTCCTCATGTCCACATTGCTGGAGCTCCACCTCCCTCTTCGTTTCCCTGCACCCGCCCATTTTCCTTCTGTCTTTACCTGCTTCGTATCCTTTCCCTGCTGATGTGGCTGACCCCTCTCCCACCCCTCCCTGCAGGCGGCTGGCCAGGTGGGCAGGTGCCAGCCGGAGCTGTAAATAGAGCGCTGCGCTTTTGTGCTGGTTTGTGCGTGTGCTGTATTTCTGTGTTTTGATAGAAGTCACACAAAAAAAAAAGGATAAAAGAAACCCTTCCCCCTTCTTCAAGTTATTGCCCTCTCCATTCCCCTGGACCCAGGACGTGCGGCCCTACATGGCCACCCACTGTTTGCAGTGTCTCTGAGTCCCTAAGGGATACCATTCCTGTCCCCTTCCCAAATGGTAAAATGACGTAAATGCCCCACTCCTAAACTGAGGTCAGACCACCTAGGCTTCCACCTGGTGAGCCCTAGCAGGGCTGAGACCCCCAGGGCGGCAGCCTGTCTGCTGCTGAGTGATTCGGGGAGAACACGTGTGCACACGCACACATGTTTGCCCACACCGGTAACAAGGGGCCCTGGCTTCCCACTTTCGATGCCTGGGTGTCCCCCGCTGCTACATCTTAGCCAGAACTTGAAGTCTTTTGTCCCAGTTTGGGATGAAGGAAAGGAGGAAGAGGCGGTGGCTGTGTGGCTCCCTTGAGTGGAGCCATGGAAGGTGTAGCATGGTGCCATTGGGGCCTGTGGCTGCAGTAGCCATGGGCCAGGTAACCTCCAGGGCCCTGACTTCCAGAGGCTGCTGCCACCTACTTCTTATCAAAGAAGGGGGAGAACAGTTATGTGAGTCAGTGCACCTCCCCTCCAGTCTCCACCCCCTGAGGATGGAATCGGGGAAACAGCATCCTGCCGCCTCCTTTCTGCCTGCCCACTCACCGGCAAGGTTGTCCCTCTGCCCAGGGCTCAGGGCCACGTACCAGATCTGTCTGTGCCCACCCAGGCACAGCCACTGCCTCCCCCTAGGCTCCCTGCTCCTCCCCAGGAGAGCTCCCCATCCGCCTTTGGTCAGAGCTGAAGCCATATACGACTGGGTGTTTGTCCCCTACTTTGGCCCCAGGAGTAAACTTCTCCTTTTCTCACTTCCTTTCCTGCCTCGGGAGGTGGCAGGGCAGTTCCCTGGCTGAGGCCTTTTGCGCCCCGCCTCCAGGGCCAAGGGCCATTCTAGACAGGGTGTCTTCTACCAGGACCAGTCCCTAGCCTTCCTGGCCTGGAGGGCCTGGTCTCGCACTGGCAGCTGTAATACAAAGGGAACTTGCCCCACTTCTCCCAGCCTGGTGCTGTCCTCTCGGCCCACCATCGGCCAGGTCCAGCGCTTCCTCTGGGGCTGACAACAGGCCCCTGACTCCCCCCGGCCACCTCCCAGAGGCCATGGCCAGGGCCTCTGTGTTTGGGGAGGTCACTTGCCCTTCATCCTGCCAGGCGCTTTGCCCGCCCTGCCTCAGCCTGGGCCCTGTGCCCTTGAGCCCTCCACCCCTGACCCAAGACCCCCAAAACTGTCTGACTCTGTGTTTCCTGCCCTGAGGAGAGAGGGGTCAGATCGCAGCGGGCCGAGTGCCCTCTCCGTCCCCTCTCCTCCCACCCGTGCCACAGGCCAGCCTACTCTTCCCTCCATCCATGGCCATACCCCTAGCCATTTTGTACCATTATATAAATATATATATAAATATAAATATATAAATACAATATGTGAAGACATCTTCTTGGTTTTTATTTTGAAACAATTTTTAGGCTTGTTCCGGGGGTCTCTGTGCTGCCTGTACTGTATTGACCTGTTTTATAGGTGCCTTTTTATTAAAAAGAAAATTCAAAATCCAGCCTCTTGCCTCTTTGCCTCTGCTTCAGACTCCTCTGTCAATTAGATTACCCAGCTTGCTAGGAGATAGTCAGAGAAAAAAGGCCCGTCCCAGGTCTTCCTTGTTGTTCCCCCGTGAAGACACTCTCCCCTCAGCCACAGCTGTTATTTCCCCAATGGGGCCTCCCAAGGAGCTTGGCTGCTTGACTTGGTGGGACAAGTGCAGGGGTCCCTGACTCCCTACCCGATCAAAGGCTGGGGAGGTGGGAGGGAGTGCCCAGAACTGTGGGAGGGAGGTGGGAGGGAGTGCCTCCCACACCCCAGGTGAGCAAACAAGCACGGAGCAGCTTCCTGCGGTTCCATCTGAGTGACATCCTCACAGGGGCAGGGCACGGCTTCCTGGGGCCTGGGGACTTCCCTGCCCCAGTGTGTTTCTTACACTTCCCTGCCTAAGGTGATGCCACGGAGGGGATGGTTGAGATGACTCCCACAGGCCCCTTCCAGTCCACCTTTCTCCATTCGGACTCTGAGTTTCCTCAGGTCTGTAGTTTGTGGGAAGGGAGTGAGGAGGGGACAAGCCAGGCTCCTTCCCCATCAGTGCCCACAACCTCCCATCCCCTGGACCCGGCCACCCTAGGAGTTCTCCACCGCACTCCATCTCACCTAGTGGAGGGGACCACCGAGTTTCACTGATCCATGTCCCTCCTTGGGGTTGGGGAAGAAAGCTCTTTTCTTTCCTCTGTCGGGTTTCTCTCTTGCTTCTTAGTCTTTGCACTTTCTCAGGTCACTGGCTGCTCTCCAAGGGCACCTAGAGACGGCCCTGCCTGCAAACCACCCAGGACCCAGTGACATGGGGAGGACCAAGCACTGTTTCAGTCCGAGCCAGTGGCAGCTACCTGAATTCAACCAGTCCAAGCTTCCTGCTTGGTCAAAATGGCTGCAGGCTTGGGGGCTTGGTGGAATGTCTGTGTTTTTAGGAACTGAGTTGTCCGAAGGCCACACTCTGCTGCCAGCTGGCCTTTCCTCAGCCTTAACCTCCACTCATCCCCTGGTGCTCAGCTTCTCCTGGCCTTGTGGACAGGTGGGTAGGAGGGGAGAGGGGATTGGCTTCTCCTGGCCTTGCGGACAGGTGGGTAGGAGGGGAGAGGGGGAACTGTGGAGGTCAGCAGCCCTAAGCTGATGGAGTGTGTTCTGGGAGGGACAGGCGCTCTCCGTCGGCAAGGGCAGAAGTAGAAGTTGTTTCCGGAGCGTTGGATGATTAGGATGGGAGGTACCTGAGGTTCTCTCAGCCCAAGAGGGTGCAGATGGGTAGAGACAGGCTTCACTGTGCCTTCGAGCTGCTTTCCGCTCCCTGGGCTCCAGTTGAGTCCCAGGGCTGGCAGAAGAGCTGGCAGGGATGTCCTAGAAATGGGGGTTGGTTCCTCTAGCTACCCCAGCTAGGACACTCTAAGCCACCGTGAGCCCTTAGGATCCCAGCTCCTGTTGGAGGGAGCATCCAGCATCACTGCGTGCCCCAAGGAAAAGCAGCAATAAAGGGGGACACTGGGACCTAGAACGTGGTGAGAGAGGTGGCATTCTCTGACTCAGAGAGACTGCTCTTGCGCCAGCTAGGGAAGAGCTGGCACAGGGAGGCAGGGCCGGTACAGCCCAGCTTGGTCAGGAGCCGCGAGAGGTCACTGCGGAACTTCACGCCGGCGAAAGTGTAGAGCATGGGGTTGAGGCAGCAGTGGGCCAGGCCCAGGAACTCACACATGGTGATGGCCACGGGGAGAGAGCCATTTAGCTCGCAGGTATTGTCCACAGCCTTCAGCCTCACCAGGGTGTCCAGGAAGATGACGATGTGGTAGGGTGACCAGCAGAGGAAAAAGATGCTCGTCACTAGGATGGCCACCCTGACTGCCTTCTGCCGCTGAGGGCGCCGCTGGGCCTGGCGCAACCTGTGCACTACCCCCACGTAGCACCAGCCCATCACCAGCATGGGCAGCAGGAATCCCGCCACGTGGTAGAGGAATCGGGAGGTGAACCAGGCATGCGTTTCGGCTTGGTTCTCTTGGGAGAAGGTGCAACGTGGCAGGGAGTTGTTGGGATGGGCTTGGCTGACTTTGGCGAAGAGAATCTCTGGCAAGGCAAAGAGGAAGCCCACCAGCCAGATGGTCCCGCAGGTGATGTGGATGGAGAGGAGGCGGCGGTGGCGGTAGGCGTGGACGGCATGGACAATGGCCAGGTAGCGGTCCACGGCGATGCAGGCCAGGAGCAGGCTGCTGCAGTAGAAGTTGACTTTGTGCAAGGCAATCACAGTTTTGCAGAGGAAGGTCCCCAGGACCCAGCCCACAGAGCCCTCGGCCACGGCAAAGGGCAAGATGAAGACCAGCAGGAGGTCGGCCACGGCCAGGTGGAACAGGAAGGTCTCCGTGGAGCTGCGTGTCTGCCGGTGCCGCTCCAGGATCACCAGCACCAGGACGTTGCCGATCACGCCCAGGAGGAAGATGAGGCTGTAGGCCACGGGCACGAACACAGCCTTGAAGGAGGCCATGAGGGGCCCCTCTGTGGCAGGGCAGAGGTGATTTTCCACCAGGGAGGTGTCGTTATAGTTGTCGAATTTGTCAAATTCCAAGAACTGCAAGGGCAAGGAGACGGGAGGGTGAGGACCTGTCTTTCCTCTCCGAGAGGAACCCTAGCTCTCTTGGAGGTTTTTCCTACATAGGCTCCACTGACCAAATGTCAAGTTTCAAATTTCAATTTTGAACAAATCACTTTGTGTTTTCCAACTTCAGTTTTTTGCCTGTCAAAGGGATCGCATTCCTTAGAGTGGTGGTGCAGATGAAGGGAGGTGTGCAGGCGGCCATGCTTTGTAAGTGCTGAGGGGCTGGGCCCCATAAGTCAGCTTGTGTTTTGGGGTCCTCATGTACAGAAGCCTGCAGCCTTGGGGGCTGGAGTCAATTTGGGGAATGGACCTGGTTGGTACAAGGACCCGTCTGTTTCAGTTCCGAGCAGAACAGTCGGGCACTGCAACTTAGCATCGTGCTGGGGGCTGGGGGCGGGCGGGTGCTGACGTGGCCTGCGGCTCCCTCCTCATGGGTCTCACTGTTCCTGACCGTCTCCGTTATCACTGAAATGGCAGTAATAGCCTCCCATCTGGTTCAATATGCACAACCCGCTCAAGGTATGTAATAGTATTCCTATTTCACAGATGTGTCTTGCTAAAGATCAGGTTTGTGTGAACTGACATTTATCTACTTCCAAAGCCAATACTTTCCACTGAACAACCCTGCCTGGGCTTCCTTCTAGGGAAAGCAGATGCAGGTTCCCTGCTACTTCCCATCACTGGCAACCTCCCTGCAGCTAGGAGCACTCAGAAGCAGAAAGCCCAGAGGCAGAGAGAGGCAGGAGAAAGTGAGGGTGACACGGGGAGACTGGCAGGAGAGAAGGAGAGAGCCTACTCCAAGTGCAGGGGGCGTGCCCGTGATGTCTCCGGAAGTTCCCTCCTCCCCATCCTCCTCTTCCTCTCCCCATCACCCCACCTCCATCACCCCAGCACTCAGGTTGTTTACCCAGCTAACCACAAAGGAAGACATGTGCCTGTTTTCACACCTTTCACTCACAGCTGTCCCCTGCACCTGTTCCTCCTCACCTCCCAGCTCTGTTCTTCCCACCCTCCCTACCCAAGCCCCTCCCCAGGCAATTCAAAATCAATTACAACCAACCTATGTGGGTTCAAAAAGGCAATACTATAAATGATGAGCCCCAGGGAGGCAGAGGATAGGATGGGGTACCCTGTCCACCAGGCTCTGGGTGGCTTAATGCTGCTCCCATTTTAGGAGAGCAAGGCCCCCCGACAAGGAGGGGGTGGTCACACTGGGCGCCACAGGGCTTTCTTGCCTCTCAGGAGCCACAGTTGTGGGTCATACACTCACTCCTAATGCTGAGCAGACCCATTCCCCAACCTGGGTCTTTCCTTCTGGCTCGGGGGGAATGGGGCTCTGTGAGAAGCAGGTGTGGGAGATACATCAGTGCAAGGGCAGAGCCATCTGCCAACTCTTCCCACAGCATCCCTGTGCCATTGCCTCAGTCTAGTCTTCCTTCTCTTCACGCTAACGCTCAGGAGACCATCTCTCCATGGGTCCCGTCTCCACCAGCTTCTCTACTCCTGTCCACGTCCTGCACAGAGGACGGGGTGCGTTTTCTAAAACACAAATCCCACTGCCTCATTGTTCTGCTTAAAGTCCTTTACCGGTTCCCCATCAACTATAAGCAGTGGTTTTCTTTTGTTTTTTGTCTTTTTTTTTTTTTTTCTATTTCACTGTTTTTTTTTTTTTTTTTTTTTTTTTTTGAGGTGGATTTTTGCTCTTGTTGCCCAGGCTGGAGTGCAGTGGCACGATCTTGGCTCACTGCAACCTCTGCCTCCTGGGTTCAAGCAATTCTCCTGCCTCAGCCTCCCGAGTAGTTGGGATTCCAGGCATCTGCCACCACACCCAGGTAATTTTTTTGTATTTTTAGTGGAGACAGGGTTTCACCATGTTGGCCAGGCTGGTCTCGAATTCCTGACCTCAAGTGATCCACTCACCTCGGCCTCCCAAAGTGCTGGGATTACAGGTATGAGCTACCGTACCAGGTCTCAATGTCACATTTAATAACAAAGTCAACTATAAGAAAAAGTCATATTTGTGATAATGTTCGTCAGTAGAAGATTGACTGGAGTCTGGGCATGGTGGCTCAGGCCTGTAATTCCATCACTTTGGGAGGACAAGGCAGAAGGATCACTTGAGCCAAGGAATTTCGGACTGCAGTGAACTATGATCATGCCACTACACTCCAGCCTGGGTAACAGACCAAGACCTAGTCTCAAAAAAAAGAGTAGAGTAAGCCAAACTTAGTGCCATTCACACATTGCTAAATTTCAGAACTGCTGGGCACAGTGGCTCCCAGCACTTTGGGAGGCTTAGGTGGGAGGATTGCTTGAAACCAGGAGTTCAAGACCAGCCTGCACAACATAACGAGACCTCAACTCTACAAAACACTTTTTTTAAAAAATAAAGTTTAGAACTAATTGCAGAACATCCCATGCAGTAGGATTCCATGGAATTTCTCTCCCAAACACACACCTTTGTTTTTGTTTTTTGATAGATAGTGTCTTGCTATGTTGCCCAGGCTGGAGTGCAGTGGCTATTAATAGGTGTGATCATAGCACACTACACCTCGACCTCCTGGGCCCAAGTGATCCTCCTCCTGCCTCAGCCTCCTGTGTAGCTGGGACTGCAGGTATGTGACAACAGCGCCCAGCTCCAAGGACTTTCTTTAGAGTACCCATGACTGTGTGTGTGTGTCACAGGGTTCCCCTGGGGTGGGGAGTGGTGGTGTGGCTCCAGGCTCCCCTCCTTGACTTTAAACTATAACCCTCCACTTTTGACTTGTGTAGTGCTTCACACATAAGCTTTTGTTGAAGAAAATGGTTCTACTTTCATTTGAAAACCATGGACCTGTGGGATGAAGTCTAACCTCCCCAACAGAGCCTTTGTGTTCCTCCCAAATGTATATTCCTCTGACCTTTCAAACTTTGTCTTCTATTTTTTTTTTTTTTTTTTTGGAGACGGAGTCTCACTGTGTCCCCCAGGCTGGAGTGCAGTGGTGCGACCTCGGCTCACTGCAAGCTTCACCTCCCGGGTTCACGCCATTCTCCTGCCTCAGCCTCCTGAGTAGCTGGGACTACAGGTGCCCACTACCGCGCCCGGCTAATTTTTTGTATTTTTAGTAGAGATGGGGTTTCACCGTGGTCTTGATCTCCTGACCTTGTGATCCGCCCGCCTCGGCCTCCCAAAGTGCTGGGATTACAGGCGTGAGCCACCGCGCCCAGCCTTTGTCTTCTATTAATATATTATCGCTCTAGGTCACCCCTTGGCCTTTCCCTACCAGCCCAACACATTCCTGTCTCCAAACCTCTGCTTGACCTTTTCCTTCTGCCTAGCAGGTCTTTCTTTCCAAATTGGCCTATCTAATTTCTACCCTTCCTCCAAAGCCAAATTCAATCCCATCTTCCCACATCCTTGCCGGCTCCCCTCTTGGAATTCTCTCTTCTCCTTATGATGCATGTGCATTTATTATAGCACCCAGGGTTGGGATGACCACTTTCTAACCAGATGGCAAAGGTCTTAGAAGCAGGCCTTCTGTGTCCCCCTCCCAAGGTCATGTGTTTTACATAGGACAGATGTGTGCTGACCTGCTCTGAAAGCAGTTTCCCAGAGAAGGCCAGGAGCCCTGATAATCTGAGACTTAGGCTAGTGTGTCAGCAGGGACTCACTCCATCACCTTCTGCATTCTGCCTTCTCCCAATAACCTTGACCTCCTGGATCCTAGATCCTATCTTGACTGCTCTCTCTCTATTGGGAGCTATTTCCAGTATTGTCATTGAGCACACCCACTTGACTAATACTGGAATTCAGCAGTCTTCACGCAGAGCCAAGCCATTCATGCAGAGGGAGGAGAGCAGCAGGGCCCGGGGCGGTCAGCAGGGCTGAACTCCACCTACCTTGGCTGTGCCTGGGTGAGGGCTTAGGTCCAACCAGCCTATCTGACCCAGAAAGCCCTGGGTTTCTGTCCCTAGGGCTCCCATCTCCTGAGAACCAGATGTAGAGGGGGTTGGGAGGGGCCTGTCTCTTCCTCCTTGCCAAGAGGTATTTGTTTGGCAGCGTCAGAGAGAGGAAGATGGGAGGAAGCTGGTTTGAGGGGTGCTGGGAACTGACGGCACATCTCAGCAGGAGGTGTCAAACAGACGTTTTGGGGGTTCAGGAGTGGCACATGTTAAAGCCACTTCCCACACATAGGAGTTCTAGCTCCCCCAATCTCCCCCAAACTATGGAGAGAGGCAATAAAGCAAGGTTGGCTCTGTCCTCATGGGAAGTTGAGGAGTCAGGAATCCTGAATACTGTGGGGCATGTGGTGCTGAAGGAAGCCCTCCAATCCCATGCCCAGAGGGAGCATAGGGCGGCCTGTTTGTGTGAGCGGTGTACCCATTCTTTGACATGAAAAGCTGCAGAAACCCAAGGCCCTCATGCACACACGTACTCTGACAGCAACACCCACCTTGCATAGACACAGGTCCCAAGATGGGCCACACCAGCGTGTGGCATAGACAGGCACCCAGCAGACAACAGCCTGGTCATAGGCCAGGGCCACATGCCCCAAAGGCGGCAAGAAACACAATGACCAGAATGAGGCTGAGTGGAGCTAGAATCTAGTTAGAAAATTGCTGTGAGCACTGGGGAGGAGCAGGGGCTGTAACAGTGTCCAGTATTGAGGGGCTTAGGGGAAGGTGCGGGGTATAAAGAGATGCAAAGTACTTGGCCTGTGGTAGGGCCCAAAACGTTACTCTTCTCCTTCCCTCCACTGTAGGATGCAGGCTCCTCCCTGGATAATTAAGTTTCCAAGCCCCAACTCACTTCTCCAAATAAAGAAGCTGCCCCACTGCCCAGCACTGACCAGCATGAAGCTCAGCTCACATTTGCTAATGGGGATTCTATGTCAGCAGGTACATTGGGCAGGGGTGTCTAGCATGCCTCAGGGATCTATCCTGGGTCCCCTCCTCTTCAGCACTCTCAACCCAGCTTTGGGGGCACTCTCAGGCAACACAGAGTTCTTTACAAGCTGGAACCATGGGCCCAACCTAACGAGATGAAATTGCGTGGGGAAAAATATACAAGCCAGGACTCAGGTTTAAAACTTTACCCATCCAGGGATAAGTTAGGGAAGACCAGGTAACAACAGTTCGTGAGAAACACTTGGGAGTTTGTTGCCTACAAGCTTAAGATGAGTCATGGGAGTGACGTGGCCAGCAGAAGGGCCACTGTTACCTTCATCTGTTCATCTAGAACAGATGAAGTGGGCAGCTGACACCAGCCCAGTTTGGTTGGTCTGGACAAGGATGACCACTTTGTTGAGGGGCTTGGAGAACCCTGCCCGTGGAGGAAGTTTTCAGGTACCAGGGGTGTAGTGTCTGGGACAGAAAAGACTTGAGTCCATGAGGGCTGATGTCACGGATTGGAAAGAAGCTCCATGGGCAAGAGGGCAGCAATGGACCCTTGCTGTGGGCTTCCAGGGGCAGTCCAGAAGGACTGGGCAGAAGCTGAGGGGGTAGAGTTTCAGTCAAAGGCGGGAGAACTTTCTAACAGGCAGAACTGTCCAGCAATGAGATGGGACCCTTGGGAAGGAGAGGAACGTTTGAGCCCAAGTGTGCGGGAAGAGATTCCTGCCCTGGGAAGAAGGAGGCTGGACTCTGCCTTCAGATGCCCCTCACTCTCACTCCCAGATTTTCTGTCTGTCCTGCCCTGCCTGGGGCTGAGCTGGTTCTCAGCGTGATCTCTGTCTAGCTCAGTAGCTGGAGACTTTGCTTTTCTAGTCCATTCTGCCACCAGTGAATGCCCCAGCCTGACCTTACTTCTCAGCCCCAAGGAGGGGGCAGGGCTGCCTGCGTGCGTGGCTCACTCAGGCCGAACCCCAGGACTCCAAGGCCTGAGTCATGCTGGCCACGGGAGGTGTCTGCACACAGATGCCAGTCATTGCTCTGGCCACGGGGAGCATGCAAGCTCCATCTCCTTTTATGTCCCTGTGTGGATATTCCCAGCTGAGAGTCAGGAGCTGTGAGTGGAGCCGGCCAGGGTATCTGTCATTCCAGCCTTCGGTGGCTTAAGGGGTGCAGGGGTCTGGAGGAATGAGACTGGGCTATGGGTGAGGGTGTAGGTCTGTATCCCTTAGCCTGTCTTTCTTCAGGAGGCCCACAGCCCTTAAAGACCATCTGAGACTCTGGCTTGCCATTTGTCACATCTCCCTTGCTACACCCATAGCCTTCAGGGACAAGCCTGTGAGACTCCTCTTCCATCTCTTCCCACGGGTTTTGGTCATTAGAAGCAGGTACTGCGCTGGATGTGGTTTTAGGGGGAGAGTTTAAGCTACTCCAAGCCTCTGCAGCAAGTCTTGAGGCTTAAAGGGGCCCCACCTGGCACCCCAGCATCTCTTTGCCCTTTGGATACAGGGTCACACAATCCAAGGTGCAGATAGACAGGCCTCCCAGGTATGTGTGGCAGCCTCTTGAAACCATCTCCTGGGCTGGAAATATTTTGCCCCACCACTCTTGAAAGAAGGCTCATTCTTGTGTCCTGATTCTCAGGTCCACATACACGGCCACTGTTGATGCCATTCTGCTAGAGGAGTGGGATCAGCTGCAGACTGCATCCCTGGGGAAGGCAAGAGTTCCTGACCAGACTCTGCAGTCTGTATGCCTGAACCCAGATTCACTTTGACCCTGACCCATCCTCAGCCTGGCCTTGGGGCTCTCCCTCATGTCTGACCCCTCCAACCACACCCCCAGTTGGGCCTGCTCTGCTGGGGTTGCTCTGGGACTTTTCATCTGATTGGGGGGGGGGGCGGGTGGAGAACCTCCCTTCCCCCAAGAAACAGCCTGAGCTAGTTTTGGTTCCTCTTCTTCACACCTCCGTGATGAAATGAGATGGTCCACGTGGACGGGCTGTGTAGCCTGTGATGCTCTAGTCACACTGAAGTCATGATGTGTGGTAATTATCTATGGAGAGGGGTCATAGAAAGCCAGGCTCTGGGGCTTGGGCCAGCTTCACCCTGTGCTATAGCAGCTTCCCTTCCTGGTTGGTGTGCAGGGTGGGGCTGGAGGTATAGTTTATGACCAGCCTCTGTGGGTGCCCCAGCCCAGGCCCTGGTTCTATTGGAAGGAGGCTCTCAGATCAAGGTTCGCATAGACAGGGGCTGCTCTAGGTCTGCCTGGATCTGCCTTTCCAGCAGAATGGGTCCCTGGCATGCCCACCCCAGGACCTGGAATCTTCTGGTTCCTGGCTCTCAGTCATCTAATTTTTTTTTCTATTTGGACCATTCATTCTTGAGAATTAGCAGCCCCTCGACACCTCCCGGCCCCTGCCTTAAAGAAGTGGACATTTTAAGCGGCTAAAGTTGGTCTTCGAGTTCAACAGGACAAATGGAATACAGAATGACCAACCTGGCTTATGGCCAGGAGCCCCCAGTTCCTTTTTTTTTTCCTGGCAAGTTTGTGTAGCTAAAAGTCCCCAGTTCTTAGCCCAACATTAGAGTGTAAAACCCAGTGTTCAAGGAATATGAACCAATACTTGGTATGGGCAAGGACAAGGAGGAGACTAGGAAGCAGAAGGAGTAGAAGAACCTGGACTAATTCCAGAGGAAAAATGGTGAGCTAAGAGCTTTACTGCATCACATTACAATAAGTAATCAATAAATACTTATTGAGAAGCTGCTACATGCAAGATTCTCCTGCCTGTACCACTATGCCCGGGGTTTTTGTACTGTGACACTGAGGGACAGTCTGCCAAGCTGCTCACAGCCCTTCAGTGAGTAGGTGGGGGTAGAGGAGAGGGTCTGTGTTCTGAGGAGACATTGGCCCTGGAGACAGGGTATGTAGGAGATTCGTGAAGGGAGAACGACGCACTGGTGGCTGGCTGAAGAACTCCAGAGCCCAGATGGTCCAGGACTCCGGACTCCTGGCTAGACCCTGAGTAAGGGATCCAGATATTTGAATGCCTGGCTGAGGATCACTCATTTGAGGTGTGACATGAAGCAAGTCACTAGGTCCCTTTCCCCCAGATGTAAGTTTTCTTGGGACATACCCTGCTGCCCCTGGCCCCTGCCACCACCTGTCTCTAGTAGGTCACTCAGTGAGGTGAGATGCACAGTTAAGGGAAACTCAAGGTTTCTCAGAAGCTGGGACCCGCCAGGTCTCCAGTCGGTTACTAAGAAATCCAACTGGGTCAGGGCTCGTGGTCAGTTTGAAGCTGCAGGCAGAGGAAGACGCCCAGTAACTAAATCAGGCAAGGCCAGCGGCCGTGACTGGGGACCAGGGTGGGAGCGCATTGCCCCTTTGGGGCTGCAGGTTTTTAGTCTGATTTGGGATATTGCCCAGACTCTGTGATTAGACTCAGGGCAGCTTCATAGGCATGCAATTGGTGCAGTCACACGGGGCCTGCACCCAGCAGGACCCCTGACTTGGTTTAGTGCTCTGCTGTTGCCTTCTTGATATTTTTAATAATTTTTCAATAAGGGGCCCCATGTTTTCATTTTGCACTAGATCCCACAAATTATGAAGCAGGTCTTGATTAGATGAATGGTCCGGCTCTGATTCTGCTTGCAGTTTGGAGCCGAGAGGCCAGGCTTTGGGTAGTTAGCCCTTCTGCTCACTTTCTCCCCGTGTCCTACTTACACTTCCCAGCCTTGAGATCTGGGCAAGCGGGAGGCAGGCTTCTCCCAGCAGGTCTGGGAACACGGTTGGCGGAACTACAAAGTCCACTCCAGCTGGGGGAGCAGGAGGGAGTCAGACAATATCTCAGGGTAAGTTTGGGCCAGGAGAGTTGGTAGGAGCCAGGGTTTGGCTCCTTCATGATCTAACCCAGAATGCAGTCCCAAGACAAGTCCTCTCCCCAGGGGGAGAAAAGACCGTGAAGAAGTTTCCAAGAAACCCTTACAACCAGCCTCTGCCGTCGGCTCACAAGGAACCCTGTGTTTCTCCGGTTGAGCTGCTCCACACGTACACCTTTTGGGAGCCCAGTGACGACCAGGTCAACTGCACCTCTACGCTTCACTGCAGAGACATGAGTGCTGGCAGTGTAGTGCTGGGGACCATTTTCTTAGCCCACCCAAGAAACCTTTCCAAGAATACCTTATCTCTAGAGATTCTACAACAGGTTCCAAGACGTTTTTTCAGATTAACAGTTTTCTCACCCCGCTCCCCGACTCCAACCTGCTGGGATCCTCTTCCTTGCTACCATCTGTTCTCATACTTCTCAGTTTAGCACATAATTGTTGTCTAATAGCTTCCAGTGAGTGATTTTTTTTCTCTGGCCAGAGCAGAAGCTATTTGAGGGCAAAGACCAGATCCTCAACTTCTCCACCCAACACAGAATGTAGTGCCCTGATGATATAATCATATGGCAAGAGATGAACAGCTATGCATTGATTGACTGATGAGCAATGCCAGCCTCCTTATGGTAAGAAAACCTCCAAAGGTACTTTCCTGTCTAGTTCCATATTCCCACCCTAAGAGAAAAGGAGAGAAAGAATGGGGAAGTGAAGTATCCTGTTCCCGGTCACATAGCAACTCAGAGGAGGATGCAGAGCCTGAACCCACGTCTTCCAGCTTCCTCTAAAGGATGTCTACTAAGGACAGCAGCTCTCCTTATCTGCTTCTTCCACAGAATGGAAAATAAACTCTTAAAGGGCAGGAGCTGACTGACCTGTCTAGATTTTACAGATCCACAGCGGGAGAAGATTCCCACGCTGTCCCCTCTCTCTCAGACTCTGGCAGAGGATATTAGAATTCCAGGCAGGGCCTCGGCGACAGGAAGCTACCCGTGTCTACTCACCAGGTCCTCCAGGTTCTCGAGGTCCATTTCCAGCATTAGCGGGTAGTTCATGGCTGTGCCGGCTGTGAGTCACCAGACTGGTCACTGTCTGATGTTGAGAGGCTCCCCGCCAGGTGCCTCTAGAGAGGTGGCAGCCGTCAGCTGCAAATTTAAGCAAATGAGCTGCGCATCGTCTCCTGGGGCTGTAGGGCCGCGACCTGCCTCACAACTCATCACTTTTTTTTTTTTTTTTCCACTGGGTCTTTTCTGTTTTTTTGAAGAAAGAGGGAAAATCCCCCACAGCATCAGTGCTAGTCAAGCATTTCAGCTTCTTTCCCGGCAACAATTGTCTCAACTGGGGCCTATGACTAGTTTAAAGGCTGCCCTCACTTCTCCTCCCTATACCCCCAATAAGGGGCTCACAACTTGTAATGAAACCACCACACAAAGTCAGCAGACTGATGAGGGAAACTCCTGATCAACAGAGAACAGGAGAAGAGCGCTCCCAGCAACCTCTCCTCCAAGCCACCTCCAGACCTTCATCTTCCTCACCACTAGGGCGATCAACCATTCCAGTCTGCCCAGGACTGAAAAGTCCCTTGACTTGGGAAACCCCTAAGTCCTGGCAAATCAGGGCACTTGGTCAAACTACTTGCTACCATCCTTTTGCCCAACAGGGACAAAACCCCTTCCCTTCTCAGCTCAAGTTCAGAAAAGATAGGTTAGAATTTTTCAAAGGGAACAACAGTAAAACAACACTGGAAGACAAAAATGAAATCAACTCTGGAAGGCCGAGGCAGGAGGACTGCTTGAAGCCAGGAGTTGGATACCAGCCTGGGCAACATAGCAAGACCCTGTCTCTAAAAGAAAAAAAAAAAAAGTGAAATCACCAAGAAAAGCATACAGTTACAGAGTCATTTTTTGACTCAAAAATAATGATGTTCTATCTATAAATTAACTTGGTTTGCTGATAAATTATTAATCTTATAGACTACCAGGCTAGAGAGGACTTCAGAGATCATCCAGTCTAACCCCCAATTTTTATGCAGGAGGTCCATGAGGCTGAGAGGGAGAGCAACTTACCCAAGATCCCACTGCTAACCAGTGGCAGAGCTGGGACTTGAACTCAGGTCTTCTGACTCCACCTTTAGTGTTTTCTCTACTCCAAGCTGCCACTCTTGCAGGCGCTCATAACCTCTGTCCTTTCCCTCAACTCTGCCCTGTCTGAGGGCCGTTTCCTTTAAGAAGCCCTTTTGTAGATGTTGATCAATTTCCCTTCCAAGTCTCATTTGTGGCTTTTTCTTCCAGAAGTGGGCATTTCCTCTCTTGGTCCACAATGTTATGAAAACAATGTCTGCACGCATAGCGGCACCCACACATGGTGGCTGTTTCTTGGCCTCACCCCCACCTTTGTATCATGCTCCCTTTCAACCAAATCGCCCTTCGCTGGGATCCTACCCTTTCCAGTGCTCTCCTTCACCCTCTCCTCCATATTCACCTTTCCTCTTTCCCCTCTTCACACCTTGCTTACTGAAGATGCTTACCTCACTGCATCCCCAACAGAGGTACCATTCGTTTTTTGGTTTTTTTTTTGAGACAGAGTTTTGCTCTTCTTGCCCAGGCTGGAGTGCAATGGCATGATCTTGGCTCACCGCAACCTCTGCCTCCCAGGTTCAAGCAATTATCCTGCCTCAGCCTCCTGAGCATCTGGGATTACAGGCATGCCCCACCACACCCGGCTAATTTTGTTTGTTTATTTATTTATTTATTTTGAGACAGAATTTTGCTCTTGTTGCCCAGGCTGGAGTGAAATGGCGCGATCTCAGCTCACCACAACCTCCACCTCCCGGGTTCAAGCAATTCTCCTGCCTCAGCCTCCCAAGTAGCTGGGATTACACCCCGGCTAATTTTGTATTTTTAGTAGAGACGGAGTTTCTCCATGTTGATCAGGCTGGTCTTGAACTCCTGACCTCAGGTGATCCGCCCACCTTGACCTCCCAAAGTGCTAGGATTACAGACGTGAGCCAACAGATGCATCATTCTTAGGTTTAAACAGCCTGAAGCGTTTCCAGCCTCTGTTGGTGGTATTGGGGTCGTTTCCTTGCTCTTCTCCATTCACTGCCTTTAGAAGCTGCTTTCAAGGAGGAAGGCTTTCAGGACAAGGCAACACACTTCTTCTCCAGCACTTTCAGTCCTGATACCTCCGGGAGGAAGCTGCCCCAAGGTTTCCTGTGTCCCAGGCTTGCTGGGAACTCCTCATCCTTCCATTCACCCTATTCTCAACATCCCTGCCCCTCCAATCCCTCAGCATACTCGACTTAGCCTTGGCCACCCCGGCTAGGGACATTGATCAGGAAGGAGTACAGCCTATAGAATCACAGAGGAATTGAAAGGAACTTTGAAAGATAAACCAGACTATCCTCAACCACACCCCCACCCCCAGCAAATGCAAGATTCCTGTCACTGCATCCTTATCAGATGATCACCCAGCATCAATGAATACAAACATCAATGAAGGTGAGACATTTGCTCCTTTCAATAGATCATGTTTCAATGGAGAATGGTTTCATGATTAGAAACTTATTCCTCATGATGAGTCAAAATATGTCTTCCTGTAACTCCACCCCAGAGGTCCTGGCTGTCCCTTCTGTCTGGACTGTCTAACTCTTCTTCCAATAAGCATCCTCTGAAGACAGCCAGCACATCCCGAGAGTCTTCTTGTCTCCAAAACACACTTCCATAGTGTCTTCAGTCATTATTCGAAGACTTGGTTTCTGGGTCCTTTGACACCCTGTTTTTTTTTACCTCTGAATGATTTCTGGGACATAGATAAGTCATCCTTGGGTCTATCCAAGTTCTGATGGCAAATATTGACAGGATGAAGCCAAAATCAGGACTCTGCTTCATGTCATTAGAGACCCACTATACCCAAAGGTCAGGAAAGACTTCATGGAAGTCTTGGCCACTGGAGGCTTGGAGAGAGCGAAGGCTTGGTGTGCCTGGAGAGGCGGACAGGGTGGAGAGTGTGGGACATGATGAGAACTGCTTGGAAAAAATGTGTAGAAAGAATTCCCTGGCCGGGCATTGTGGCTCACGCCTGTAATCACAGCACTTTGGGAGGCTGAGGCGGGTGGATCATGAGGTCAGAACAAGACCATCCTGGCTAACATGGTGAAACCCCATCTCTACTAAATATACAAAAAATTAGCCGGGCGTGGTGGCGGGCGCCTGTAGTCCCAGCTACTCAGGAGGCTGAGGCAGGAGAATGGCGTGAACCTAGGAGGCGGAGCTTGCAGTGAGCCGAGATTGCGCCACTGCACTCCAGCCTGGATGACAGAGCGAGACTCCATCTCAAAAAATAAATAAATAAATAAAATAAAATAGAGAGGCAGCTACTGTAGTCCCAGCTACTCAGGAGGCTGAGGCAGAAGAATCGCTTGAACCTGGGAGGTGGAGGTTGTAGTGAGCTGAGATGGTGCCACTGCACTCCAGCCTGGTGACAGAGTGAGACTCTGTCTCAAAAACACACAAACAGAAAGAACTACCTTGTGCTCGGCACATCATAGGCATTCTGTGTGCGGTGATGTGGCTGTGGCAATGGTGATGATGATGATGGTGATGACAGGGCAGGGGGAGGAGTGAGGAGGTGATTGAAGCATGTACTGGACAAGGTAGGAGCTGCTCTTATGGCCTTAGTGCAGTGGTACAATCAAGGCTCACTGCAGCCTCTACCTCCTGAGCTCAAGCCATCTTCCTGCCTCAGCCTCTCAAGTCGCTGGGACTACAGGCACACGCCACCTCACCTGGCTAATTTTATGTTTTTTGTCGAGACAGAGTTTCACCACGTTGCCCAGGCTGGTCTTGAACTCTTAGGCTCAACCGATACGCCTGCCTCAGACTCCCAAAGTGCTGGGATTATAGGCGTGAGCCACCATGCCCAGCAGCCATGAGTTCTAATATTGCCTTGAGAAGGCTCAGAGAGTTACTGCCTCTACTAGAAACCACGATCTTACAGTCTTCACACACAAAGCCAGACTAGCTCCCTAGGATAGAGAGGACAATGTCTAAGCTGTGATCCTTTGCCTTTGAAGGGGAGATGTCAGAGGTTCCACCTGTGTGTGACAATCAGATGGGAGAGGACCCTTCCAGGTCAAGCAGCCCAGGTTTTATTTCAGTTTGCAACTTGTTTATATTTCACCTATGCAGGATCCCAATCCCTACCCCATAGGCAGTCTGACTGAGGCTAAATTGTTTTCTAGGCTTCTCGTCAAAATGACCACTGGAGGCTGAGCCTGGTAGCTCACCTCTGTAATCCCAGCATTTTGGGAGGCCAAGCGGGGAGGATCACTTGAGCCCAGGAGTTTGAGACCAGCCTGGGCAACATAGGATACCCCATCTCTACAAAAACTAAAAATATTAGCTGCACACTAGTGGTTCCAGCTACTCAGGAGGTTGAGGTGGGAGGATTGCTTGTGCCTGGGAGGTCGAGGTTGCAGCGAGCTGAGATTGCACCACTGCACTCCAGCCTGGATGACAAAGCAAGATCCTATCTCAAAAAAAAAAAAAGACAAAAAGACTACTGATGCATCTGCCAAAGACTGGGTTTGTGTCTGGTTTAGGCATGGGTGGCTGCTTACATCAGCCTAGGTGGATTTTTCTCAGTAATTATACTTTACAGTCCATGGATTACGTTGAATTTCTATTTGTTCCAGAGATTAGATGCAATCACTTGTCTTAGAGTTCATTTTCCATATTCCACAGAAAAAGTAAGCTGTGCCACACAGTTTTGGGGTGCTGCTGCGGGGAATGGGCTGGGATTTCCCCCTCTATTAACCTGGGACTCCCTCCCTTTCTGACCTTGCCAGAGACCTTGTTCTCTTCTTTCTCTAGGTCTTTCCTAACAGATGAGAACAGAGCTCTCAGGTCCCCAACTCATCAGCCTCAGGAAGAGTAGAGTATGCCTTTCAGCACTGAAGGAAACTCACCATAGCACTTGCATAACAGTCACCGGTCTACACAGTCCCATGAGAGTTTAAATTTGATGTTACTTAATCTTTATATTTCACTTAATCTTCACATTTAATTATATGTAGTCCTGGCTGGGCGCGGTGGCTCACGCCTGTAATCCCAGCACTTTGGGAGGCCGAGGCGGGCGGATCACAAGGTCAGGAGATCGAGACCATGGTGAAACCCCGTCTCTACTAAAAATACAAAAAAGTAGCCGGGCGTGGTGGCGGGCGCCTGTAGTCCCAGCTACTCAGGAGGCTGAGGCAGGAGAATGGCGTGAACCCGGGAGGCGAAGCTCGCAGTGAGCCGAGATCGCGCCACTGCACTCCAGCCTGGGGGACACAGCCAGACTCCGTCTCAAAAAAAAAAAAAAAATTATTTGTAGTCCTTGAAGCAGCTTGTACAAGAGGGATTGGCATCACTCCTGGCCGTATTTTGGGGGGATAAGGAAACCGAGTCTCATTTTCTTGCTCGTGATTGCAGGGAGGGTTCGTTGCGGAGTCAGAGCCTGAAGTCAGCCCAGTAGGCACCAAATCCGGGGCTCCCTCCACAAGACCCCACGGCCCTTCTCTCAGAGGTGCTGTTTGCAAAGGACAGGCACTTACCTGGCTGGCTAAAGGGAAAACTATGGCTAAGCCCTGCACGGGCTCTTCATCAGGTACTTTCGATGTGCCACGAACTATGATAGGTTTTCACAGGTCGTTTCTTTTCATCCCCTGAACAGCCTTTGAGTGTTGAGTTTTTTGTTTCGTTTTGTTTTTGAGATGGAGTCTCGCTCTGTCGCCAGGCTGGAGTGCAGTGGCGCCATCTCGGCTCACTACAACCTCCAACTCCCTGGTTCAAGCAATTCTCCTGCCTCAGCTTTGGGAGTAGCTGGGATTATAGGCACGCGCCACCACGCCCAGCTAATTTTTTGCATTTTTAGTATAGACGGGGTTTCACCACGTTGACCAGGATGGTCTCCATCTCCTGACCTCATGATCCGCCCGCCTTGGCCTCCCAAAGTGCTGGGATTACAGGCCTGAGCCACCGCACCCTGCCAAGTGTTGGGTATTTTTATTACCACACTGCAGATGCGGAAACCAAGCTTCAGACAGTAATGGGAAGTAGCATGAATGTTCACAGCTCACTCAGGCAGCAGGGACCCAACACCCCATCACAAGTCAACACAGGAAGTGGGGTGATAAAGGCTGTCATTGCCGGCAGCCGGCACCCACGCACAGCTCCTCTCTCGTTAGGAAACACGTAGAGTCCTGCAGGGGGGAAATGGGCTGCAGGTGCTGGGTAGGCACATCAAGGTTACCACAAGGTTATGGGGGCCACGAATGAGTTTGGGAACGTCAGCCTGGGGCGGGTTGTGTGGCCAGGGTTAGAGTGAGTCTGGTGCTTGGATCAGGCGCTTGTATACTGAGTACTGCAGCAGCCAGAGGGAAGATTCTGCTGGAGGAGCACTTTGTCTGACAGAGGAGGTAAAACAGACACATCATGCAAGTTGGCACGCTCGTATTCACATGCAGCCGGGCACATTTTCAAAGCAGTGTACAAAACTCTCCCATGTTGCTAAGGTAGTGTGGGTGGAGTCAGCAGTGTGGAAGGCACAGGGAACGGGGGAAACGTGCAGCATTCCTTCACACATGAGTGCTGTGGGTGCATGTGCTGGGTAGGCTGAGTGGGTGACAGGAGGAACGCTGCACTGGAGGCCCAGCACTTCTGCTTCCCAGCAAGACCGCTTTGAGACCAGACCCTCCCTGCTTGTGCAAAGACATACCAAACACTGAATGCCAAACAGGCATCCCTAGGGGAGTGCTCCTCACACTTTATGCCTCAGAGGCACCAGGAGGGCTTGTTATCTCAAGCCCTACCCCAAGAGTGTCTGACTCAGGAGGTCTGGGGTGGGACCTGAGAATGTGCATATCTGACAAGTGTCCAGGTGATGCTATGCTGCTGACCTGAGAACTATACTCCTAGAACCACTGCTCTAGGCCACGCAGGACTGGTACACAGCCATATACCAATTGGTACACTCGCCCCCACACAGCTTGTATTCCAACCTGGAGCTCCCAACCACCCAGCAGGGCCTTCAGTCCCTCCACACAAAGGGTGCCGTACTTGACATCTCTCCAGAGCAACACAGCACCTCATACAACCAGCACACAACCCACAACAACAATGACACAACACCTCATACAACCAGCACACAACCCACAAAAACACAACACCTCATACAACCAGCACACAACCCACAACAACACAGCACCTCATACAACAAGCACACAACCCCCAACGACACAGCACCTATACAACCAGCACACAACCCACAACAACACAGCACCTCATACAACCAGCACACAACCCACAACAACAATGACACAACACCTCATACAACCAGCACACAACCCACAAAAACACAACACCTCATACAACCAGCACACAACCCACAACAACACAGCACCTCATACAACAAGCACACAACCCCCAACGACACAGCACCTATACAACCAGCACACAACCCACAACAACAACACAGCACCTCATACAACCAGCACACAACCCACAACAACACAGCACCTCATACAATAAGCACACATCCCACAACAACATAGCACCTATAAAACCAGCACACAACCCACAACAACAACACAGCACCTCATACAACCAGCACACAACCCACAACAACACAACACCTCATACAACCAGCACACAACCCACAACACAGCACCTCATACAATAAGCACACAACCCCCAACAACAATGACACAACACCTCATACAACCAGCACACAACCCACAACAACACAGCACCTCATACAACCAGCACACAACCCACAACAACACAGCACCTCATACAACCAGCACACAACCCACAACAACAATGACACAACACCTCATACAACCAGCACACAACCCACAACAACACAGCACCTCATACAACCAGCACACAACCCACAACAACAACACAGCACCTCATACAATCAGCACACAACCCACAACACAGCACCTCATACAACCAGCACACAACCCACAACAACACAACACCTCATACACAAGCACACAACCCACAACAACACAGCACCTATACAACCAGCACACAACCCACAACGACAATGACACAGCACCTATACAACCAGCACACAACCCACAACGACACAGCACCTATACAACCAGAACACAACCCACGACAACACAGCACTTCATACAACCAGAACACAACCCACGACAACACAGCACTTCATACAACCAGAACACAACCCACGACAACACAGCACTTCATACAACCAGAACACAACCCACGACAACACAGCACTTCATACAACCAGAACACAACCCACGACAACACAGCACTTCATACAACCAGAACACAACCCACGACAACACAGCACTTCATACAACCAGAACACAACCCACGACAACACAGCACTTCATACAACCAGAACACAACAGTTGGTTTTCCCAGAACACTGGCCTCCCTGGGCCCCACTCTGGCACCTTTGAGATTTCTGTGCTGCCTCCCAGGCACTGACGGATTGCACCTCTACCTCTCTGGTCGGTCTCAGCTCTACTCTAATAAGTAATGCATGAGCTCTACTAGTTAGCTTTCAGCACGTCACGTAATCCTGTCACTTTGACCATAACCCATAGGAAGAAATATATTTTATATCACAAGCTAGTTGGACATGTGTGCATGAACATATACACACAAATACACGGCAAGTTTCGTAAACACTGCTTAGTATGAGTAGCATACTCATATTTTCTACTCCTCCTCCCTCCCTCCTTTCCTCCTTCCTTTCCTTCCGTCATTCTTTCTCTCATTCTTTCTTTCTTCTCTTTTTTGTAGAGATGGGGTCTCACTATGTCACCCAGGCTGCAGCGCAGTGGCACAATCATGGCTTACTGCAGCCTCTACCTCCCAGGCTCAAGTGATCCTCCCACCTCAGCCTCCTGAGTAGCTGGGACTACAGGTGTGCACCACTACACCAAACTAACTTTTAAATTTACTGTAGAGATGGGGTCTTGTTGTGTTGCTCAGGCTGGTCTCAAACTCCTGGGCTTAAGCCATCCTCCCACCTTGGCCTCCCAAAGTGTTGAGATTATAGACGTGAGCCACCATGCCCAGCCTTCTTTCTATTTTTAGTAGAGGTCAATGAATCAAACTGCTTTCATGGGTCCACACATAAGTCACAATCCCCAGTTTGAAAATTACAAATGGCTGGGCATAGTGGCTCACGCCTGTAATCCCAGCACTTTGGGAGGCCCAGACGGGCGGATCACGAGATCAGGAGATTGAGACTATCCTGGCTAACACAGTGAAACCCCGACTCCACTAAAAAGACAAAAAATTAGCCGGGCATGGTGGCAGGTGCCTGTTGTCCCAGCTACTCGGGAGGCTGAGGCAGGAGAATGGCGTGAACCCAGGAGGCAGAGGTTGTAGTGAGCCAAGATCGTGCCACTGCACTCCAGCCTGGGCGACAAAGCGAGACTCCATCTCAAAAAAAAAAAAAAGAAAGAAAATTACAAATATAACTTCTCTGAGCATTAGTTTCCTAATATGTACAATTGTAAAATACCTGCATGGCCAATTTTGCTATTAAATAATATAGTGTATGTAACAGACTTTTTCTTTCCAAATAGAAATCCTCCACAGGTTCAAAGTGCTATCTCTCTCTCTCTCATATACACACACACACACACACACACACACTCATGCTTTTTTTTTTTTTTTTTGAGACAAGGTCTTGCTCTGTCACACAGTCTGGAGTGCAGTGGCATAATTATCGCTCACTGTAGTCTCAAACTCCTGAACTCAAGTGAAACTCCCACCTCAGCCTCCTGAGCAGCTGGGACTACAATGTCTACCATGCCAGGCTAACTTTTAATTTTTTTTTTTTTTGTAGAGATAAGGTCTTGCTATGTTGCCCAGGCTGGTCTCAGCTCCTGAGGGAGCAAACCTCCCTCCTCAGCCTCCTAAAGCACAGGGATGTCAGGCGTGTGCCTCTGTATCAGGCCCACTCACGCTTTTTAAAGGAAGGTCAAAAATGAAGGAACTTTGAGCAGGACTTTGAGGGAAGGGGGTCCACAGGTGGTAAAAGCACATTTTGGGGAAGGGATGGTGAGCAGTTTGTCTGGACTAGAGCAGAGGAAGATGTGGGAGAAGGCAAGGAGGGTGGATACTGAGAGGCCCAGATGAGCCTGTCTGGGCATTTGGATGGCAGAGGGGGCAACTGAGACACATGGCAGGGACTTCAGCAACAGAACTTCACAATGAAGAAGCTGGTGGTGTTTAAGGTGCTTTCCTTCCTTCCTTCCTTCCCCTCCTTCCCTCCCTCCCTCCCTTCCTTCCTTTCTTTCTCTCTTTTTTTATCTTTCCTTTTTTGGATGGAGTGTCGCTCTCCTCACCCAGGCTGGAGTGCAGTGGCACGATCTTGGCTCACTGCAACCTCTGCCTCCTGGGTTCAAGGGATTCTCCTGCCTCAGCCTCCTGAGTAGCTGGGGTCACAGGCAGCTGCCACCATGCCTGGCTAATTTTTGTATTTTTAGTAGAGACAGGGTTTCACCATGTTGGCCAGGCTAGTCTCAAACTCCTGACCTCAGGTGATCCACCCGCCTCGGCCTCCCAAAGTGCTGGAATTACAGGTGTGAGACACCATACCCGGCTAAGGTGTATTTATTTCAACTTCCAAAAAACATGTATGAATGGCTTACCAAATGCCAGGCTTCAGCAGTGAACAAGACAGATTGGCCTCATAAAGTCTCTTGCGAGGATGGTGGTGGGTCCTCAAATAACTCACCAGTTTATCATTAGTATTCCTTAAACCCCCACAACATGATAGGCCCTGAACCGGGTGCTGGGAGAGTGATGAGAAACAAAATGGAACGTGGCTTCCGCTCTGCGGTAGCTTATACCCTGGCGAGGAGGGAGGCATGAGACCCGTAAACTACGCGCTTAGTAATAATAATAACTTATAATATTGTTAGAAAATGTGAAAGTGCTATGAAGAAAAAGAACAGGGTGCTAGGAGAGCAAATAACAACAGGAACTCAATCTTTGTAAACTAATAACGAAGACTATAATACTCCCAGATTAATTTACAGTTCATGAAGCCCTCTCCCATTCTTGCTCTCGTAAGGGCCTCATCCCAGCCTGTGGAGATAGACAAGCAGGCGTTCTTGGCCTATGAAAACTAAGTGAGAGTCCATAGGTCTCATGCGTCATATAAGTCTACTCAGTTAGTGAGGAACCCCAGCTAGTTCTGACTCAGGGCCCAGAGCTCTGTCCTCCAAGGAGCAAGAGATGAGCCAGCCCTGAGCAGGGCAGCTAGCCTGCTTGTTCTGGAGGAGAACCTCAAGACATCAAATGGTGAAAGGTTCATCTTCCCCACGTTCAGTCTCGACAGAGCCTCACAGTGAGGCTAGTGTGAAGAACTGTGGTCAGCAATGCAGAGCTTAGAGGCTCGGCCTTGGGTGGCCCAGAGTGGGGGCAGGCAGGACAGAGTGACCTTGAAAACAAAGGAGCAGGAAACGCCAAAGAATAAAGATGCTGAAGCGGCATCATCAAAGGCGGCCGTGGAACCAACTCAGCAGTGAAAGTGAGCCGGGCCCAGGGCAGAGGCGATGGGCCAACGAAACTCCTCACCGCATTCACCATCACGATTGGGGACACGATTGAGGCCGGCCCACCTGCCGCATCTGCACCTTGATCACGGAGCTCCTCCGAGAGAGGTTTCCAAATGACTCGGCTCTGCTGCCCCAGGAAGGAAGCCTTCAGGGCTGCAAGGTGGGGGCCACTGGGTGGGGGCCAGGCACCTGAAAGAGAGTAACTGATGACACAGCAGTAGAGGACAGGGCTGCTGACACTGTGGGACCGGTGCTGGAGGTGGCAGAGACGGAGCAGCCACCTGGCCTTACCTACCCAAGGGGGACAATGGGAAATCCCGCCAACGGCTCCTGTGAACAGAGAAGCAAGTGCCAACCCTGGCGCCACAGTTTATGTCCCCTGTAACCTGGCCCCAATTCCCTGCTTTTGTTTCTCAGATATAAATATTTATAGAATGTCTACCGTGTGTTTCCAAACTTATATCCTGCTTCTCCCTTTGCGGTGCACTGTCCTCCAGCCACATGAACTCCAATAGCCTTCCCTCCTCCTGCACCCTCCACCCCTCTGCTAAAGATGTTTCCATTTCTGGAATCTGGGCAGCCCTTCCCTCATATCTCTGCATGACCAAAACCTAAATATCCTCAAGGCCCATCTCAGTGCCCCTTTCTCTACAAAGGCTCTCCTAAATCAAAGTAAATGTGCCTCCACTCCCACCCCCAAGCTGATCTGGCACTTTACCTGTATTTTTCACCTTGCACTGTAGTGATTAATGTACTCTACTTTCCTAGTAGGCTATGAGAGCCTTTGGTGACAAAGCCATTTATGATTCTTCCTTCCTCCCCTTTCCTCAAGAGCTTTGCACCCAACAGGAGTATAATAATTGTCTTTGACAGACTGGCTGAATGAATGAGGAGGGAGTGAGGGTGGGGCCAGTGGAGGGTGGGGTGGGAAATCGGGCGGGTCTGAGTTTGGCTGTCCTGGGTGTTTTTCTGTGGCCTGACTGTGGTGCTCGTGCTCATCAGGAGAAGCACAGGAACTCTGGATCTCAGCTTGGATATCAGTAGCTGTGTGACAGTGGCCAGTCTCTGTCTTCTTCCCCATGTGTAAATGGCACAACCCATTTAATCTCAAAGGTTATTGTGAGGATCAATGCGCGATCAATACACAAAAACACTCAGTACCTAATAGGTGCTCAATAAAGTTTGTTGATGAGTTACACAAGTGATAGTAATTTTTTAGTCTCTTTTTTGAGGTTGGGGTGGGGTGGGGTGGCCATCTGCCCTACTCTTCCTTTCAGTACAGACATCTGTGCCCTTGTCAGTCTCTCCTACTAGATGAGAACCCTGCACAGCGCCAGGCACATAGGGCAGAGCGAGCAGTCAACAGGTTTGGTGAATGGATGGATAAGCACAGGTGTGATACGTAAATCAGTAGTCTCTGGACTATAACATCCTATTTCCGATTAAGCAAGGTGTTCTGGAAACTACAGGAGCATAAGCGGCTGCTGTTGCTATTGTTCTGCCTCTGAACAAGAGGAATTCGCATCTTCTGGGTGGTGATCCAGCTCCACAATCCTCCAGGGTCCCCTGCTGGCTGCTGTGGGGGGTGCCGCTGGGAGGGAGGCTCAGCTTGTCGTCAGTGAGGGCAGTCGCTCTTTGCTGCAGGCTGACCCAGAAAACAAACTGGTGCTTCTTGCGCCTCCCAGGCCTGTGGTGGGGAGGAGAAAGCCGCAGGGCACTGAGCCCTATGAACCTGTCCAGTGTCCAGAAAAGGGATACTGGCCAGGCTTCACGGCCCTGGAACCCGCTGTTCTGGAGGCTGAGCCCTGGTCAGCTGCAGAGGGGACTACTTGGGCTGGGCAGTGGGGAAAGAGAGCAGCTGGGGAAGTGCCCAGGGACAGGAAAGAAGGGGCCCCAAGCTGGCCTCAGCAGCTTTCTGTGCACGCAGTTTCTTCTCTGAGGTAAGCAGTTTGAGCTCATTGTAGAGAAAGTCCCAGAAATGAACAGTGCCACAAAAGTCTTGTGAAAGGCCGGTCTCTGTCATCTGAGGCTAGTGCACAGTGACGCGGTGTGTGGGGTGTGCCTTCGAGAGAAACCGGCTGTGCTGCTGCCCAGTAGCCACTGAGCTGGAAGAATTTGCCGTCAGAAGACCCTAGGGAGGCCGCAGTCTCTCTCCAGACTTTTTCTCTCCAGGCAAACTAAACTGTGGGTAACTCGCTTCCAGAGGGCTGTTCCACTCTTCCCTCTCCAAGCTGGAGATCTCTGGTGGGAGTTTCCTATAGCCCTGCTAAAGGCAGGGAGAAGCGGTGAGGGTGTTCTCTTAACCCCATCAACGTACAAAACAGGCCAAGGCTTTGGGGTGTGTGACCTGGAGCCATGTCTCAGAGGGCCCTGGGAGCTCTCCAGGCTTTCTCCAGCCCCTACATTTGTGTTTAGCTGGAGGCAACCTGAGCCTGCACAGGAAAATAAACAGTTTCGTTGTTTGGGAAGCTTTCATTAATAGCTACAGATTACACTTTCTTTAAAGGCTTTAAAGAAAACAATATGTAATCTGTAACTTTTTCTTTTTTTTTTTTTTGAGATGGAGTCTCGCTCTGTGGCCCAGGCGGGAGTGCACTGGAGTGCAGTGGTGAGATCTCGACTCACTGCAACCTCCGCCTCCCCGGTTCAAGCGATTCTCGTGCGTCAGCCTCCCAGGTAGCTGGGATTACAGGTGTCTGCCACCATGCCTGGCTAATTTTTTTATATTTTTAGTAGAGACAGGGTTTCACCATGTTGGTCAGGCTGGTCTCAAACTCCTGACCTCAGGTAATTGGCCTGCCTTGGCCTCCTAAAGTACTGGGAATACAGGCATGAGCCACCGTGCTTGGCTTATAACTATTAATTAAAGCTTCTTCCAGCATAAAAAAAAAAAATCTAATTACACAATATTTTCAAGTTAAAATATTTTTAAATTTAATAATTGTTAATTTTTTTGTTTGTTTTTTTGAGATAGAGTTTTGCTCTTGTTGCCCAGGCTGGAGTGTAATGGCACGATCTCGGCTCACTGCAACCTCTGCCTCTCTGGTTCAAGCAGTTCTCCTGCCTCAGCCTCCCCCGTAGCTAGGATTACAGGCATGCGCCACTACACCTGGCTTATCTTGTATTTTTAGTAGAGACGGGGTTTCTCTATGTTGGTCAGGCTGGTCTTGAACTCCTGACCTCAGGTGACTGGCCCGCCTCGGCCTCCTAAAGTGCTGGGAATACAGGCATGAACCACCTTGCCCAGGCTAAATTAAAATATTTTTAAATTAAAAAATAATATTTACCCATTGTTTTTGTAAATGACTTCGCAGTAAAAGCCCTTTGATGGGGACTGTTCTGTGCACTATACAAAAGATAAAATTGGCCAGGTGTGGTGGCTCACTTCTATAATCCCAGCACTTTGGCAAGACAAGGCAGGAGGATTACTTGAGCCTAGGAGTTTGAGACCAGCCTGGGCAACATAGGAAGACCTGTCTCTACTAAAAAAAGAAACCAATCAAACAAACAAATTAGCTGGGCATAGTGGCGCACACCTGTAGTCCCAGCGGCTACTCATGAGGCTGAGGTGGGAGAATTGCTTGAGCCCAGGTGTTCAAGATTGCAGTGAGCCCTGATCGTGACAGAGTGAAGCATGAAAAAAAAAAAAAAAAGGAAAAGGTATAGTTTTGCTTTCTTTTTTTCTTTTTTTGAGACAGAGTCTTGCTCTGTCACCAGGCTGGAGTCCAGTGGCGAGGTCTCGGCTCACTGTGGCCTCTGCCTCCCAGGTTTAAGCAATTCTCCTGCCTCAGCCTCCAGAGTAAGTAGGTCTACAGGCGCACGTCACCACGCCCAGCTAATTTTTGTGTTTTTTTTTTTTTTTTAGTAGAGACGGGGTTTCACCGTGTTAGCCAGGATGGTCTCCATCTCCTGACCTTGTGATCCACCTGCCTCGGCCTCCCAAAGTGCTGGGATTACAGGCGTGAGCCACCGCACCCGGCCAACCAGGCTATTCTTGAACTCCTGACCTCAAGTGATCCACCCACCTTGAACTCCCAAAGTGCTAGGATTACAGGCATGAGTTACTGTGCCCAGCCTGCTTTCTTCTTATATGAAGGATACATTATTCATATTTTGGTAAGTTAATATTTTATTTTATTGTAGAATCAACATTACATATAATTGGAAAATAGTGGGAAAAATCAGTCATAATATTGTGATGGGAAGTAATATAACTTTGTCCATCATCTTTTTTCTTTATTTTATATATATATGTAGATACATAGATTTTTTTTTTCTCTTGAGACAGGGTCTCACTCTGTCACCCAGGCTGGAGAGAAGTGGTGTGATCATAGCTCACTGTAGCCTTGTACTCCTGAGCCCAAGTGATCCTCCTACAAAATTATCCCAAGTAAACTAAATAAGAAGGCTTTCTGGCCGGGCGTGGTGGCTCATGCCTGTAATCCCAGCACTTTGGGAGGCCAAGGTGGGCGGATCACCTGAGGTCGGGAGTTTGAGACCAGCCTGACCAACATGGAGAAACCCCATCTCTACTAAAAATACAAAATTAGCTGGGCATGGTGGCGCATGAGGCTGAGGGAGGAGAATCACTTAAACCTGGGAGGCAGAGGTTGTGGTGAGCCAAGATCGTGCCATTGCCCTCCAGCCTGGGCTTTCCATGAACTGGACAATTGTTGGAAACCAAGTGGATGTGGGGTTGCTAGCTGATTCCAATATGTGCCTAGAATGAGAATACTGATCCAGATTTTTACATTACCCATTCCTCTTGTTTCATCTGAGCTGCAGTCAGAGATCACTGATTGGTTCACAGGAATAAGCAGGTGAGTTTAAATTGCAGAAAAAAAGCTCAAAAACAACTGATAACACTAGAATCTAATAACAGATGTGCCATAGTTTCCGAAACATATTTTTTTTCCTCTATCTCCAGTCTCCCATGGAGACTGGTCATGGTAAGACCAACTTGCTTTATTATATTCTGTCTGATCATTTGTATAAAGTGCAGCAAGAATAATTATTTTTCACATAGGTTTTTATAATTGACTTTGATGGAACTTTCTTCCATAAAAAGAATCTCAGATAATACCTTTTTAAAAGCCAAGCCCAGCTATGGGTTTGTACAATCAAATACCTATAGGAGTTGTGTAAATTCCTTTCCTCTTGAGGTCCCGAGATAACTTGGGGCTCCTGGGCTTGTCAGAAAGTGACATTTTTTATTTATCACAGGTGAGAAACCCTCTATAAGGACTGTGCAGACAAGGCACACGGCCAGTTTTCCCAAGGGGCTTTTATTGCCTCTATAAGTCAAGTTTGATTCCTTAAAGGAAAGTACATCATTCCATTCAAAGCCTTGGTAAAATAACCAGTTTCTCCAATTGTGTGCTGTTGCAAAAGAAAACATTCTTATCGCACTTATGCAAATAACCATATTGCCATAAGTTAAGAATACTCACAAATAGTGTCCAAATTCTGACAAAATCAGGAAAAGAAAAACAAATATGCTCCAAATTTTGTTCACAGGAGTTTACTCAATTGTTAGAAGCTGTCAATAGCTCAAAAAAAAAGTTTTCTTGACTCCAAAGTTGGCCAATTTGTGCTGAAGTCTATTTCCTTTGAGTTGGGGGTCTCCCCAGTATAATCCCTTCATGGTTCGCCAAGAAGATGTTACTGGAAAGGGGCCCCAATCCAGACCTCAAGAGAGGGTTCTTGGACCTCACACAAGAAATAATTTACAGCAAGTCCATAGAGTAAAGTGAAAGAAGTTTATTAAGAAAGTAAAGGGATAGGCTGAGTGCAGAGGCTCACACCTGTAATCCCAGCACTTTGGGAGGCTGAGGCTGGTGGGTCATTTGAGGTCAGGATTTTGAGACCAGCCTGGCCAACACGGTGAAACCCTGTCTCTACCAAAAATACAAAAATTAGCCAGGCATTGTGGCAGGGACCTGTAATTCCAGCTACTTAGGAGGCTGAGGCAGGAGGTGGAGGTTGCAGTGAGCCAAGATTGCAGCACTGCAATCCAGCCTGGGTGACAGAGCAAGACTCTGTCTCAAAAGAAAGTGAGGAATAAAAGAATGGCTACTTCATAGGCAGAGTAGGCAGAACAGCTACATTTTCATTTAGCATGTTCTTAAAAATATTGTTTGGAGGTTTTCAGCATGAAATGTCAATGTTTAAAATTTCTGCCTGTTACTGTTTCCAAAATGTCAAGATAATAATTAGAGTTAACATGTATTTATTATATTTAATCAACAATTATTATGAAGAACCTACTATGTGCCAGGTTGTGGTCTAGGCTCTGAGGACGTAGCAGTGAAAAAAACAGAAAGGATTCCTATCTTCAAGTCTTCATGGAGCTGACTTACTAGTGGGGAAAAACAGACTATAAACAAAATAAATAAGTAAATTAAATAATATATTAGTTAAATTGGCTGGATGCCATGGCTTATGCCTATAATCACAGCACTTTGGGAGGCTGAGGTGGGCAGATCACTTGGGCTCAGGATTCAAGACCAGCCTGGACAACATGGCAAGACCCTAACACTAAAAACAATTACAAAATTTAGCCAGGCATGGTGGCGTGCACCTGTAGTCCCAGCTACTCAGGAGGCTGAAGTGGGAGGATGTCTTGAGCCCAGAAGGTGGAGGTTGCAGTGAGCCAAAGTCACTCCACTCCACTGCAGCCTGGGCAACAGAGTGATACCCTGTCAAGAAAGAAAGAAAGACAGAAAGACAGAAGGAAGGAAGGAAGGAAGGAAGGAAGGAAGGAAGGAAGGAAGGAAGGAAGGAAGGAAGGAAGGAAGGAAGGAAAGGAAGGAAGGAAGGAAGGAAGGAAGGAAGGAAGGAAGGAAGGAAGGAAAGAAGGAAGGAAGGAGGAAGAAGGAAGGAAGGAAGGAAGGAAAGGAGAGAGAGAGAGAAAGAAAGAAAGAGAAAGAGAGAGAGAGAAAGAGAGAAAGAGAAAGAAAGAAAGGAAGGAAGGAAGGGGAAGGAAGGAAGGAAGGAAAAGGAAGGAAGGAAGGAAGAAATGAAGGAAAGAAAACAAACATTGGTTAAATAGTATACAGATAGGGCACATGTGTGTGTGTTTTTTTTTTTTTTTAAAGGTGACCCAGAAACAGAGGATAGAGAGGGCTGGAACTGTCAGGAAAGACCTAACATTTCCAAGGGGACTTTTTGGGTTTTTTTGAGACAGGGTCTCGCTCCATTGCCCAGGCTGGAGTGCAGTGGCACGGTCTCAACTTGCTGCAGCCTCAACTTACCAGGCTCAAGTGATCCTCCCGCCTCATACTCCTGAGTAGCTGAGACTACAGCCATGCACCACCATGCCCAGTTACTTTTTGTAGTTTTTGTAGAGACGGGGTTTCACCATGTTGTCCAGGCTGGTCTCGAACCCTTGGGCTCAAGTGATCCTTCCACTTTGGCCTCCCAAAATGCTGGGATTACAAGCATGAACCACTGCACCCGGCCCAGGAGGACTTTTAAGTGAAGACCTGAAGGTGTTAAGAACATGAGACATGAGGATATCTTAGTGTAAAAGTGTTTCAGGCAGAATAATGAGCAAATATAAAGATTCTCAGGGGTGGGAACTTGCAAGGAGGCAAGTAGGCAAAGGGTTGTGTAAAGATGACAGCAGAGAAGTTAAGGCCAGAGTATGGAAGACCTTATAGGCTCTGGCAGAGACTTTGACTTTTACTCTAAATTGAGAAGTATTGAAGGGTTCGACGCAGGAGTAACATAATGCAACTTCTGTATAAATAGGCTCACTCTGCATGAATGCTATGTTGAGAAGAGACCATAGGAGAGCATACTTGGAAGCAGGGAAACCAAGAACCTGTTTCATTAAGCCAACTAAGAGGTGATGGTGACTTGGACCAGTGCAGTTACAGTGCAGTGGTGAGAAAGGGTATTCCAGGTATCTTTTGAAGGTAAAGCCAAGACCTTTGGATGGATGGATGACTCTGAGGACTTTGGCCTGAGCAACTAAAGGAGGGAGTTGCCATTAACTGAGATAGTTAATGAGATAAGGAAGACCTTGGAAAGAGCAGTTTTAAGGGTGGAGACCTTTTTATTTTAATTAATTTTTTCCTGACCACTAGACCACCAGGGATAGGGAGTTCAGTTTTGGGCTGGGCATGGTGGCTGACACCTGTAATCCCAGCACTTTGAGAGGCCGAGGCGGGAGGATTGCTTGAGCCCAGGCGTTCAAGACCAGCCTGGAGGACATAGGGAGACCCCCATCTCTATGAAATATAAAAAAATTAGTCTGGAGTGGTGTTACACACCCGTAGTCCGAGTCACTTGGGAGGCCGAGGTGGGAGGATCACTTGAGTCTCGGAAGTGGAGTCTGCAGAGAGCCATGATTGCGCCACTGCACTCCAGCCTGGGTGACAGAGACCTTGTATCAAAAAAAGAAATACAAGAAAAGTTCAGTTTTGGGAGTGTTAGTCTAAAGATATCTACTAGGTATCTGTGTGGACCTGTCCATCAGGCAGGCTGCTATATTCCAATAAAGAGTTCAGAGCAGAGGAATGAACTTAAGATATAAATTTGGAAATGACTGAATTATAAATAGTATTTTTTAAAGCAAATTGTATTGTATTGTATTGTATTGTGTTGTATTGTGTTGTGTTGTATTGTATTTTTGAGATGGAGTCTCGCTCTGTCGCCTAGGCTGGAGTGCAGTAGCGCAGTCTCGGCTCACTGCAACCTCCACCTCCCATGTTCAAGCAATTCTCTGCCTCAGCCTGTAGCTGGGATTACAGGCTACCACACCCAGCTAATTTTTGTATTTTTAGTAGAGATGGGGTTTCATCATCTTGGCCAGGCTGGTCTTAAACTCCTGACCTCGTGATCCACCTGCCTTGGCCTTCCAAAGTGCTGGGATTACAGGTGTGAGCCACCGTGCTTGGCCCTAAATGTCATTTAAAGCCAAGGAAGTGAGTGTAGGCAGAGAAGGGATTAAGGATTGTGGCCCTGGGCACACCAAGGTTCAGAGGTTAGGGAACTATATGAATTCATTTAATCCTCACAATAATCCTCTGAGGAAATTGCTATTACTGTAGTGTCATCATTTAATTAGTGATGGACCAGGCGCGGTGGCTCACAGCTGTAATCCCAGCACTTTGGGAGGCCGAGGTGGGCAGATCGCCTGAGGTCAGGAGTTCAAGACCAGCCTGGCCAACATGGAGAAACCCTGTCTCTACTAAAAATATAAAAATTAGCTGGGCATGGTGGCGCAGGCCTGTAGTCCCAGCTACTCCACTGAGGCGGGAGAATTGCTTGAACCCAGGAGGTGGAGGTTTCTGTGAGCCAAGATCGCACCACTGCAATCCAGCATAGCAACAGAGCAAGACTCTGTCTCAAAAAGAAAAGTGATGAAGTTGAGGCAAAAAGCGGTTAAATAAATTGCCCAAAGACATGCAGCCAACAAGTAGCAGAACTGGGATCTGAACCAGCCAGTCTGGCTCAAACCATCGTATATTTCACCTCTAGGCTATAATGGGTTGGTTCTGTTAAATGGCACACTTTGCAAGTAGAGAAATTGAGTCTTAGGTTAAATAATTTGTTAATATTGGTGGTTGGTGGCAGAGCCGGGATATAAACTCTCTCACTGCTTCTTTGTTTTGAGAGATCTCTGTGTTTTTGTTTTGTTTTATTTTGTTTTTTTCGAGACGGAGTTTCACTCTTGTTGCCCAGGCTGGAGTGCAATGGCGCCATCTTGGCCTCCCAAAGTGCTGGGATTACAAGCGTGAGCCACCAAGCCCAGCCAGGTCTCTGAGTTTTTAATTACTCTGCTGTGTGACCTGTGCAACATTTATTTTTTATTTTCTTTATTTTTGAGACAGAGTTTCACACTTGTTGCCCAGGCTGGAGTGCAATGGTGCAATCTCGGCTCACTGCAACCTCCTCCTCCAGTTCAAGTGATTCTCCTGCCTCAGTCTCCCGAGTATCTGGGATTACAGGTGCCTGCCACCATGCCCGGATAATTTTTGTATTTTTAGTAGTGACGAGGTTTCACCATGTTGGCCAGGCTGGTCTTGAACTCCTGACCTTGTGATCCACCCACTTTGGTCTCCCAAAGTGCTGGGATTACAGGCATGAGCCTCCATGCCTGACCCACCACTGGTCCTCCTTTAGTACCACCATGATGGTCTCCTGTCCCCAAACTCTCCCCCAACCCTTGTTAACCACAGCTGGTCTCCACAGCAACAAACAAACTTCCTGGATTCAGAAAGGGAAATGTATGTAAAACTGGCCAAATAAAAGTTATTAGCTTTTCTAGATAATCCCACTAGCCAGTTCTGAGATCTGAGACTAAACTATCCCACACAGAATGGCACAACTAGAACCTCGTGGTTCACAGTGTGGCCCATAGATCAGCATTGGATCTGTCAATGAGAGCTTGTTAAAACTGGGGAATCCTCGGCTCCACCCTGGTCCTATTGAATCAGAACCTGCATTTAAAGATGATCCCCAGGTGATTGTATGCACATTATGGTCTGAAAAACACTAAACTAAAAAAATGTGAGCTCAGAAAATCCATGGCAAGAAATGTGTGTGAAACCTATAAGAGGAAATCCACACCATTTCCCCAAGAGACAGCACATAGCTAGCGTGTTTCTGGATAGGAATACACAGTGGGGGGAAGACGACAGTTCTCACTCACATGGAATGGATCAAAGTGATTTTTTTTCCTACTGTCAGTTTTCTTTTTCTCTACATTTTTCGAAATTGATATATCATAGTTGTACATATTGGTACATATTGTGGGGTGTGTATGGGTCAAAGTGATTTTTGAAGTTAATTTGGGCATGGTGGCTCACATCTATAATCTCAGCACTTTGGAAAGCCAAGATAAGAGGATCCCTTGAGGCCAGGAGTTCAAGACCAGCCTAGGCAACATAGCAAGACTCCATTTCTACAAAAAATTGTTAAAAATTTGCTGGGCTTGATGGGTGCACACCTATAGTCCTAGCTTCTCAGGAGGCTGAGTGAGGGGGATTGCTTAAGCCCAGGAGTTTGAGGCTGCAGTGAGCTATGATAGCGCCACTGCACTCCAGCCTAGGTGACAGAGCAAGACCCTGTCTCTAAAAAAATATATAAAATAAACAGACAAGAATAGGATTATTTTTCTTTTGGAAAATAAATATAGCAAGGAAGGATTTTCTCTATCAGAAATTATGTTAAGCTGTGTATAGTGGCTCACACCTATAATCCCAGCACTTTGGGAGGCCGAGATGGGCAGATCACCTGAAATCAGGAGTTCAAGACTAGACTGGACAATATGATAAAACCCCCGTCTCTACTAAAAAATAAATAAATAAATAAATAAATAAAAATAGCCAGGCATGGTGGCGCATGCCTGTAATTCCAACTACTCGGGAGGCTGAGGCAGGAGAATTGCTTGAACCCAGGAGACGGAGGTTGCAGTGAGCTGAGATTGCACCACTGAACTCCAGCCTGGGCAACAGAGCAAGACTCCATCTCAAAAAAAAAAAAAAAAAAGAAAAGAAAAGAAAAGAAAAGAAAAGAAATGATGTTAAGAGGAATTCAGGTTCTGGAGAAAGAAAATCTGGGTTTGAATCGGACTTTGCCACTTCCTGAACGTGTCACTGCTATGGACTTCTTGGTGTCCCCTCAGATTCACATATTGAGGCCCTCCTCTTCTTCTCCCCGTCTCCTTTCCCCAGCCCCTGCCCAGCACAAAGGAAGGGGCACTTCCTGAAGACACAGTGAGAAGGTGGCCATCTACAAACCAGGGAGAAAGGCCTTGCCCAAAGCTGAACCCTGCCAGAACCTGGATCTTGGACATTCCAGCCTCCAGAACTGTGAGAAGATATTAATATATTTCTATTGTACAAACCACTCGGTCTGTAATATTTTGTTATGGCAGCCTGAACAGACTAAGGCTGCCATCTTGGGAAAGCTTCCTAACATCTTATGGCCTCTGTTTCTTCCTCCTGTAGAGTGGGAGTAAGAGTATCATTTACAGCATCTTTATGAGTATCAAAAGAAATAGCATATGTCAAACACTCAGCAGAATGCCTAGCCCATAACATTTGTTCAACAAATGGCAATTACAGTGGTAACAACTGCAGCACTGGGCAAAAATCTGTAGAAAGACCAATGGAACAGAACAGATAACCCAGAAACAGACCTCAGCATTTCCATAAGCTCCAGGAGTGCAGAGAAAGTCTATGTTTGTATTTGCCATTGTGTCATTTTCCCCATGCCTAACATATGTAGGGCATACAGGAAGTGCTTAAAAAGTATATATTGTATTAGAATTTAATACACATGGCTGGGCATGGTGGCTTATACCTGTAATCCCAGCACTTTAGAAGGCCCAGGTGGGAGAATGACGTGAGCTCAGAAGTCCGAGACGAACCTGGGCAACATCGTGAAACCCCATCTGTACTAAAAATACAAAACTTAGCCAGGCATGGTGGCACGTGCCTGTAGCCCCAGCTTAAGCCTGGGAGGTTGAGGCTGCGGTGGGCTGAGATTGTGCCACTGCACTCTAGCTTGGGCTATAAAGTGAGACTCTGTCTCAAAAAAAAACCCCAAAATGTAACACATGATAAAGAAGGACTCATAAATCAGTGGTGAAAGAGAGGACTAGTCTTTTAATAATATTGGGAAAATTGCTTATAGTTTTGGACTAAAATAACCAGATTTTATTATTTCATTTTATAAAGAGGCTTTTAAACTTTTTTGGACCATGACCCACAGTAAGAAATATGTGGAACATCTCAGCTGAATATAAATTAATAATCAAAACAAAAGTTTATAAAGCAATATTTATCCTTATTATGTCAGATGGACTCTGATCTATTCTATTCTGTTCTATTCCATTCCTATATTATTAAAAAGAAAATTCCAGGCCGGGTTCGGTGGCTCACGCCTGTAATCCCTGCACTTTGGGAGGCTGAGGTGGGTGGATCACGAGGTCAGGAGATCGAGACCATCCTGGCCAACATGGTGAAACCCCATCTCTACTAAAAATACAAAAAAAAAATTAGCCGGGTGCGGTGGTGGGAGCCTGTAGTCCCAGCTATTCGGGAGGCTGAGGTAGGAGAATGGTGTGAACCCGGGAGGCAGAGCTTGCAGTGAGCCGAGATCGCGCCACTGCACTCCAACCTGGGCGACAGAGTGAGACTCCGCCTCAAAAAAAAGAAAAAGAAAAAGAAAAAGAAAATTCCAGTGTCTATCCAGTAAATTGATCTAATAACTCACTAGTGAATAGCTACCAGCAGTTTGAAGAATATTTCTTATACCAAAATTAGTTTTTAATTTAAAAAAAGAAAAAATTATATGTAAATAATATGAGATTTTTTTTTTTTTGAGACAGAGTCTTGCTCTGTCACCCAGGCTGGAGTGCAGTGGCGCCATTGGCTCACTGCAACCTCCGCCTCCCAGGTTCAAATGATTCTCCTGCCTCAGCCTCCTGAGTCGCTTGGATTACACGCATGTGCCACCACACCTGGCTAATTTTTGTATTTTTAGTAGAGATGTGGTGTCACCATGTTGGCCAGGCTGGTGTCGAACTCCTGACCTCAAGTGATCTGCCCGCCTTGGCCTCCCAAAGTGCTGGGATTACATGCGTGACCCACTGGCCAAATAATATGAGATTTTGAAATGAGAAATGACTTGAGATTTTTAAAATAATGAAAAAAAATAACAGAGGCAAACATCAACAAATTTGAGAACATCAACATTTTAAATATGTCGGGGACCGCATATGGCAAAGGCAGCTATGACAGACAGGATGTGGTCATCACTGGAGAGAAGAGGCCAGTTATTCTTGACATCTCTTTCTTCCTCATATTCGCTCACATGGAACCCAACAGCAAGTCTTGCAGATGCTGCCTCCATTTGTGCACTTTCTCCCTGGCCACAGCCCTGATCTTAGTCCAGACCATCGTTCTCTCACTCCGGGACTGCTGCCCCCGCCTCCCAGCTAGTCTCCCTGCTTCCACTGTGCACCCCACAATCCTTTCTCCTCACAGCAGCCAGAGTCATCTTTTTTTTTTTTTTTTTTTGAGACAGGGTCTCACTATGTTGGCCAGGCTAGTCTCAAACTCCTGGTCTCAAGTGATGCTCCTGCCTCGGCCTCCCAGAGTGCTGAGATGGCAGCCATGAGTTACCATGCCCAGCCAAGAGTAATCTTTTTGAAGTATAAATTACATCACTCTGAGTAATCCAATTAAGAAACTGGCAAATGAAAAATCTTACAAGTGCTGAATCTTCTGTCTGTCTGTATTTATATGTGTTGTGTGTGTGTGTGATGTTTATACATAAAAGAGCTCTGATAAATTGGCAGCAGGGAAGGTGAACCCCTTGAGGGGTTACAGAATCGAACAGCGGGACTTGAATGTGACAGGCCAGACCTCTCTGCACTTCCACATTCCAAGGAGAAACTGAGGAGTCCAAGAATTCTAAGTTCCAGCTGGCTTCCCGGTTCTTTTTTTATTTTTTATTTTCCAAGATGGAGTTTTGCTCTTGTCGCCCAGGCTGGAATGCAGTGGCGTGATCTCGGCTCACTGCAACCTCCGCTTCCCAGGTTCAAGGGATTCTCTGGCCTCAGCCTCCCGAGTAGTTGGGATTACAGTCACCCGCCACCACGCCCAGCTAATTTTTGTATTTTTAGTAGAGACGGGGTTTCACCATGTTGGTGACAAGTGGGCACCTGTAATCTCAGCTACTCGGGAGGCTGAGGCAGGAGAATCATCTGAACCCGGGAGGTGGACTTTGAGTGAGATTGTGCCACTGCACTCCAGCCTGGATGACAGAGGGAGACTCCTTCTCACAAAAAACAAAAAACCAAAACAAAAAAACAAAAAACAAAAGACAGCACTTTGGAGATTTCCAGGATTTTAGGAGTTGTATGCTGGGAAATGGTGATAAAGACTAAATATGTATTTCAGAATATCACAGGAGGATAAACCATATTTGGTCTAATAGTCTCTTTATAACTTGTAACTATTGGGTATATGATCTATGAGCCTCCATCTGTATTCTTGCCCAAGCTTTGGCTTTTGGTAGAGACAGGCTTGGCTGAATGGATGGAGGTCTTGGGCCAGGTTCTCCTTCTTGGGGGATCCAGGGGATACACACACACACAGACCCTTGGAGATCTTGAGCCCCAACTGAAAACTGACCCTGAAGTCTTTGAAGCTTTTATAGGAATGGAGGGGAAATGAAACCTGTCATTTCAAAGCTGAAGTTAATCCCTTTTCATTCTAGGAAAACCCTCTGGAAGGGACTTTTAGTTATGTCAATGTGGAGCAGAACTCCTCTTCTGAAATGCAGATGCCTGTGGCCCTGAGGCTCCATGGAGCACTCCCTCCTCTGGTCAGCTGATGAAAGGGCCTGTGTTGTAGGCAGAAAGGCGCCTCTTCAGATCAGGTTTCCCTTTAAAAATTTTGATACAGTCCAGGAATGGTGGCCCACGCTTGTAATCCCAGCACTTTGGGTGGCTGAGGTGGGTGGATCACCTGAGGTCAGGAGTTCGAGACCAGCCTGGCCAACATTGCAAAACCCTGTCTCTACTAAAAAAAAAAAAAAAAAGAAAAAATCAGCCAGGCGTGGTGGTGCGTGCCTGTAATCCCAGCTACCTGGGAGGCCGAGGCAGGATAATTGCTTGAACCTTGGAGGCAGACGTTGCAGTGAGCCAAGATCACGCCATTGCACTCCAGCCTGGGCAAGAGTGAGATTCAGTCTTAAAAAAAAAAAAAAAAAAAATTGGCCAGGCGAGGTGGCTCACGCCTGTAATCCCTGCACTTTGGGAGGCCGAGGCAGGTGGATCACGAGGTCAAGAGATCAAGATCATCCTGGCCTACATGGTGAAACCCTGTCTCTACTAAAAATATAAAAATTAGCTGGGCGTGGTAGCGCACTCCTGTGGTCCCAGCTACTCGGGAGGCTGAGGCAGGAGAATGGCTTGAACCCGGGAGGCAGAAGTTGCAGTGAGCTGAGATCATGCCAATGCCCTCCAGCCTGGTGAAACAGTGAGACTCTGTTTAAAAAAAAAAAAAAGATATGAAATATAATTTATACAATTAATATTTAATAAGTGATTATTATGTGCCAGATACTATGATAAGCACTTGATGTGAATTATCTCACCCAGCCTTCATAATACCCAATATTACTTTCATTATATAAATGAAATGAGCAAACTGAGGTTCGTAGAATTTAAGTAACTTGTGCCGTGGGCATGCATTTGGCAAGTGACAGAGAAGGGGTTTGTACCTACATCTGACTCCAGAGCCTATTCTCTGCCTCTGTCATCCTCTGGAATTTTTTCAGGTCATTAATGGAGTGAGTGATTTTCCCAGACTGTCAAAAGGGTTTGAACCAGAGCAACTCCATCTTGAATGGAGTAAATGAGACTGGGTAAAATGAGACTCAGATCTACTGAACTACATTCCTAGGAGGCTAGGCATTCTAGTCATAGGAATAGATGGGAGGTCAGCACAAGATACAGGTCATAAAGGCCTTGCTGATAAAACATGTTGCAGTTGGCCGGGTGCGGTGGCTCACCCTGTAATCCCAGGACTTTGGGAAGCTGAGGCGGGCGGATCACGAGGTCAGGAGTTCGACCTAGCCAACATGGTGAAATCTCTACTAAAGATACAAAAAATTAGTTGGGCGTGGTGGCGTACCCCTGTAATCGCAGCTACTTGGGAGGCTGAGGCAGGAGAATCACTTGAACCCGAGACGGAGGTTGCAGTGAGCTGAGATCATGCCATTGCACTCCAGCCTGGGCAACAGGGAGAGACTCCGTCTCAAAAAAAACTAAAACCAAAAAAAACATGTTGCAGTAAAGAAGCCAGCCAACCCCACCAAAACCAGGATAGTGACAAGAGTGACCTCTGGCTGTCCTCACTGCTCATTATATGCTAATTATAAAACATTAGCATGCTAAAAGACACACCCATTAGCGTCATGACAGTTTACAAATGCCATGGCAGGGTCAGGGAGTTACCCTCTAAAAAGGGGAGGAACCCTCAGTTCTGGGAATTGCCCACCCCTTTCCCAGCAAACTCATGAATAATCCACCCCTTGTTTAGCATAAATCAAGAAGTAACAGTAAGTATCCTTGGTCGAGCAGCTCCAGCCACTGCTCTGCCTATGGAGTAGACATTCTTTTATTCCTTTGCTTTCTTTTTTTTTTTTTTTTTTTTTTTTTTTTTGAGACGGAGTCTCGCTCTGTCGCCCAGGCTGGAGTGCAGTGGCCGGATCTCAGCTCACTGCAAGCTCCGCCTCCCGGGTTCCCGTCATTCTCCTGCCTCAGCCTCCCGAGTAGCTGGGACTACAGGCGCCCGCCACCTCGCCCAGCTAGTTTTTTGTATTTTTTAGTAGAGACGGGGTTTCACCGTGTTAGCCAGGATGGTCTCGATCTCCTGACCTTGTGATCTGCCCGCCTCGGCCTCCCAAAGTGCTGGGATTACAGGCTTGAGCCACCGCGCCCGGCCGTTTTTTGTATTTTTTAGTAGAGACGGGGTTTCACCGTGTTCGCCAGGATGGTCTCAATCTCCTGACCTCGTGATCCGCCCGTCTCGGCCTCCCAAAGTGCTGGGATTACAGGCTTGAGCCACCGCGCCCGGCCTTCCTTTGCTTTCTTAATAAACTTGCTTTCGCTTTGTGGACTTGCCTCAAATTCTTTCTTGCACGTGGTCCAAGAACCCTCTCTTGGGGTCTGGATCAGGACCCCTTTCTGGTAACAAGATTAGAATGCCATTCTTGACTGACTGAGACTGGAGCAGAGTAGAGAAATCATCACCTTCTTGAAGTGTGTGCCAGTCGGGGCCATCCCTGCTGACCTTTTTTTTTTTTTTTTTTGAGACAGAGTCTCGCTCTGTTGCCCAGCCTGGACAGCAGTGGTTCGATCTCGGCTCACTGCAAGCTCTGCCTCCTGGGTTCACGCCATTCTCCTGCCTCAGCCTCCCGAGTAGCTGGGCCTACAGGCACCTGCCACCTCGCCTGGTTAGTTTTTTGTGTGTGTGTGGTTTTTTTTTTTTTAGTAGAGATGGGGTTTCACCGTGTTCGCCAGGATGGTCTCCATCTTCTGACCTCGTGATCCGCCCGTCTCGGCCTCCCAAAGTGCTGGGATTACAGGCTTGAGCCGCCGCGCCCGGCCTTATCCCTGCTGATCTTTGGAGGAACTTCTCTCTTGACCCAAGAGGGAAGGGATGGAATCATTTCACAACAAGGCACGAAGACACTGTCTTGGCGACAAGCAGGGAGAAGCCATGACCCTTTCTCCCTGTGGGCCAGGCCAGGAAGAGTTGAGCCCCAGGTGGCCGTGCCAAGTTCCAAAGGGTGATGTTGAGGAAGACTGCAGGTGATGCTGAGATTAAGCCCAAGTGTTTTACAGAAGCAAGCAGACCCCTGGACAGGTCTCTTGACAGAGCAAACTGCTGGGGGCAAGCAATGTTCAGAGAGTCAGAGCAAATGTGAGAATGGCTGGAACAAAGAAAATGTAACTACTCCCTCTTCTACCCGCCCCTCCTCCAAGTAACCCTTAACCCGTCTGTCCCAGCTCAATGGTTACACTTCTTGACATTATGTTACAAGCTGTTGGTTCATATTTAGCTTGTGGTTGACCTAAACCGCCAGATCTTTTTCATACAAACTGCTATCTGGCGAGTTCCTTCCATCCCATGCTTCTAGTACACGTGCAACTGATTTTTGCTCCCGCCTGTAATCCCAGCACTTTGGGAGGCCGAGGCGGGCGGATCACGAGATCAGCAGATGGAGACCATCCTGGCTAACACGGTGAAACCCCGTTGCTACTAAAAATGCAAAAAAATTAGCCGGGCGTGGTGGCGGGCGCCTGTAGTCCCAGCTATGTGGGAGACTGAGGCAGGAGAATGGCGTGAACCTGGGAGGCGGAGCTTGCAGTGAGCCAAGATCGCGCCACTGCACTCCAGCCTGGGCGACTGAGCGAGACTCCGTCTCAAAAAAAAAATAAATAAATAAATAAAATAAAATAAAGTAAAGCAAAACGTAAATGCAGGATATTCCACGTACAATTTAATTCCGTTTGATTCTGGTCAGTTGAAATAATTAAAAGTTTTAATTCTGTCTTCTTTTGTAATAATTCCCTTCCCAGTTTGTATCATCTACCAAACTGGTAAACATTGATTATTCTGTCCTAGCAGGCAGTGAGAATGCTGAACAGGACAAAGCAGAGTCCTTTGGCATAACGCTACAACAGGGGTCCCCAGAGTGTGGTCTGGGAATCTCAGAGGTCCCAGAGACCCTTTCAGGGGGTCTGTGAAATCTAAACTATTTTTATTTGTTGATTGGTTGGTTGATTGATTGATTGGGACAGAGCTTTGTTCTGTTGCCCAGAGTGGAGTGCAATCGCATGATTTCGGCTCTTAACACAACCTCCACCTCCCAGGTTCAAGAGATTCTCCTGCCTCAGCCTCCCGAGTACCGAGTAGCTGGGATTACAGGCGCCTGCCACCATGCCTGGCTAATTTTTGTATTTTCGGTAAAGACGGGGTTTCTCCATGTGGATCAGGCTGGTCTTGAACTACCGACCTGAGGTGATCCGCCCGCCTTGGCCTCCCAAAGTGTTGGGATTACAGGTGTGAACCACTGCGCCCAGCCCCAAAATTTTTTTTTAAAAAGAAAATAGGGGTTGGGCACTGTGGCTCAAGCCTGGGCAAAAATAGTGAAACTCTGTCTCAAAAAAAAAAAAAAAAATCTGGACCGAGCACAGTGGCTCGTGCCTGTAATCCCAGCACTTTGGGAGGCCAAGGCAGGCAGATCCCTTGAGGCCAGGAGTCCAAGACCAGCCTGGCCAACATGGCAAAACCCCGTCTCTACTAAAAATATAAAAATTAGGCCAGGTGCAGTGGCTTGTACCTGTAATCCCAGCTTCTTGGGAGGCTGAGGCAGGAGAATTGCTTAAACCCAGGAAGTGGAGGCTGCAATGAGCCGAGATCGTACCATTGCCCGCCAGCCTGGGTGACAGAGGGAGACTCCATCTTAATAAAATAATTTTTTAAAAATTATCTGTGAACTGTTATAGTGCTTAAATGCCCTTTTCACTCTTGTTCTATCACACACGCACAAAACTGTGGAGTATTCCAGACGCTATAGGATGACTGATATCGCACTAGAGTACATGCAGCACCAGTTATGAGAATCCAGCTGTCTTTTATGAAGCCAGAGATGAACAAGATTTGTAAAAATATAAAACAAAGCCACTCTTTTCTCACCAACTTCTTTTTCCTTTTGGAAAACATAGTTGTGTTTCATAAAAGTGTTTGAGTATGTTTGGGCTACTACAACAAAATACCATAGACTGAGAAATATATAAACAACGGAAATTTATTTTTCACAATTCTGGAGGCTGGGAAGTCCACAATCAAGGTGTCAGCAATTTTGGTGTCTGGTGAAAGCCTGTTCCTCATAGATGGCTCCTTCTTTGTGTCCTCACAAGGTGTGGGGAGCAAGGAAGCTCCTTCAAGCCTCTTTAATAAAGGCACTAATCCCTTGATGAGGGTGGAGCCTTCGTGACCTAATCACCTCCCAAAGGCCCCGACTCTTAATATCATCACCTTGGAAATTAGGTTTCAACATATGAATTTTGGGGAGTATGCCAACATTCAGATCCTAGCAAAAGGTATTTATGTAAGTTATTTATGTTAACACACAATGAGTTTATTATTATTTTATTCTATTTTTTGAGATGGAGTCTCACTCTGTTGCCCAGGCTGGAGTGCAGTGGCACGATCCCGGCTCACTGCAACCTCCACCTCCCAGTTTCAAGCAATTCTCCTGCCTCAGCCTCCCAAGTAGCTGGGACTACGGGTGCCCGCCGCCATGCCTGGCTCATTTTTTTATTTCCTAAAAACATTTAAGTGAAAACTTTTTTTTTTTGAGATGGGTTGGAGTACAGTGGTGCAATCACAGCTCACCAAAACCTTGAACTCCTGGGCTCAAGTGATTCTCCCACCTCAGCCTCCCAAGCAGCTGGGACTACAGTCATGTAACACCACACCTGTCTAATTAAAAAATATATGTATATTTTTTTGGCCAGGTGCAGTGGCTCACACCTGTAATCCCAGCACTTTGGGAGGCTGAGGTGAGCTGATCATGAGGTCAGGAGTTTCAGACCAGCCTGACCAACACGGTGAAACCCTGTCTTTACTAAAAATACAAAAATTAGCTGGGCATGGTGGCAGGCACCTGTTATCCCAACTATTTGGGAGGCTGAGGCAGGAGAATCATTTATACCCAGGAGGCGGAGGTTGCAGTGAGCTGAGATCGCGTCACTGTACTCCAGCCTGGGCAACAAGAGTGAAACTCTGTCTTTAAAAAAAAAAAAAAATTGTTTGTACAGACAGGATCTTGCCATGTTGCTCAGTCTGGTCTTGAAGTCCTGAGCTCAAGAAATCCTCCTGCCTTGCTTGGCCTTCCAAAAGGCTGGATTATAGGCATGGTACTTGGTTTGCAATTGATCTGTGAAATGCTTTCTACTCTATGCCTTTTAGAAAAGACCACCAGATATAGTTTTCTTGTAGTTGGCAGGGCTGCAGTACACCTTCATGTCGCTACCTCAGGGCTCCATTCACTCTCTAACCTCTGTCATAATGTAGTCTGAGGAGAGGAACATGTGGTGAGGAACTGAGGCATCCTGCCAACAAGCAACAACAACTTGTAGTGTGCGCCTGGAGTCCCAGCTACTTGGGAGACTGAGGTGGGAAGATCACTTGAGCCCGGGAGGTGGAGGCTGCAGTGAGCTATTGTGCTAACGCACTCCAGTCTGGGTGAGAGAGAAAGGTGCTATTTCAAAAAACAAAACACAACAGGAAAAGCAACTAAGTGCCATGGGATGTGTTGATTTGCTTTAGCATCGAAATTATACCTGGAACAGCAGCTGCAATTGGAGTCACCAGGCTTTGGATAACCCATTTTCATTCTCCTATGTCCTTCAGTCTGCTGACAGGCAAACAGGTGATTTGAGCAGGGATATGGTAGAAATTACCACTTCTGTGTCTTTCAAGACCTTGTTGGTGGCACTAATCTCATCAAGCCTTCCAGAAATGTGATACTGTTTTTTGTTTACTATTTTAGTATGTAGACACAGTTCTAGTGGATTCCACCTGGCCTTTTCTATCATGATAGCCTTCATTCCATGGGTCAGAGAACCAATATAACAAGTCTACCAGTTGTTGAGTATGTCTACTCAGACACCTACTGAATATATCCAAACTGCAATGTATACCCATCTGTGCATTCTGGAACTGGGGAAATAATGATGGGGTGAGTTCTGGGAACCACTGGGCTTGCTGTGAGATGGAGCCAAGCCAAAACTTCACAGATCATCTGACTTCCATGAGCCCCTACTCTGACAATGGGACACAGTGCCATTTTGCTTCTCCAGGGATTAGCACCAGTTCAGAGCCAAGGTATACTAACTCCTAAGTATCTAGTCATTTCCTTCTCAAAGCACAGTCACCCCGCATTATGGCTGCAGATCTCTTTGAGGAAATGCTAAGAAGAAGATTTACAGTGTAACTTTTTGACAATGTAGCAAATCCTTCCTCAAAGGATCTTTCCTTCATTCAAGGGGACTGGGCTTGGGGACTGTCTCTAATCTAATAATTGATTGAAGGGCTCTTACTCTTTATTGTCAGAAGTCGGTGGCTCACGCCTGTAATCCGAGCACTTTGGGAGGCCGAGGGGGGCGGATCACGAGATCAGGAGTTGGAGACCAGCCTGGCCCACATGGTGAAACCCAGTCTCTACTAAAAAGACAAAAGTTAGCTGGGCCTGGTGGTGCATGCATGTAATCCCAGCTACTGGGGAGGCTGAGGCAGGAGAATGGTGTGAACTCAGAAAGTGGAGGTTGCAGTGAGCCAAGATCATGTCACTGCACTCCAGCCTGGGTGACAGAGCAAGACTCTGTCTAAAAAAAAAAAAAGTCAGGCTTTTTTTTTTTTTTTTTTTTCAGTACAACTAGAGCTTTTCCACTTACACAAATCAAGTAAGACCCTAGTAGGCTGCCTATCCATTCCTGTCCTTGGAACACTATGATCCATTAGCCAATGCCAACGCTCTGCAGGCCAAACTGCTTTGATGCCTGCCTTGGCTCTGCTGCCCATAACAGTAACTACACTAACTTTGTCTTGGTTACTAAATGCCTCCACTTGGCTGTGGACACCCTAATGTCCCATCATTCTCATTGCATTAATTCAGGGATCCCATTTTGATAATTGCATTTCCCATTCTCAAGCCTTGTCTTCAAAGAGTAACCACTACAGAGTACTTCAAGAATGCCAGTGTTCTCATCAATGCATTTCTCAAAACCTTGGTGAGGGGAGTCCACAAAACCTTGGGAGATCCTACCAAGGAATATAATTAGCTGATTTTACATTATAAATCCACTCTAGCGCCCTGGATACCTTCCTCTTAAGTATTGGGAGTTCTGATATTTTAACTTCATCCATGCAAGCCATCTTTGGGTTTAAGAGCAAACTACTAAAGCCGGGTGCGGTGGCTCGTGTCTGTAATCCCAGCACTTTGGGAGGCTGAGGCGGGTGGATCACCTGAGGTCAGGAGTTCAAGACCAGCCTGGTCAATATGGCAAAACCCTGTCTCTACTAAAAATGCAAAAATTAGCTGGGCGTGGTGGCAGGTGCCTGTGATCCCAGCTACTTGGGAGGCTGAGGCAGGAGAATCGCCTGAACCTGGGAGACGGAGGTTGCAGTGAGCCAGGGTCTTGCCACTGCCTTCCAGCCTGGGCAACAGAGTGAGACTCTGTCCCAAGGAAAAACAAAAAAAAAAGAGCGAACTTCTAAAGCCATTCCCAAACAACTTGAACAGATACCTTAAATTCAGAATCTCTCTGCTTAGTGCTCTTCTTTAAAAATTGTTTTTTATATTTATTTATATATATATTTTTAGAGACGGGGTTTTTCTCTGTTTCTCAGGCTGGAGTGCAATGAATGGCATAATCCTAACCCTCACTGCAGCCTTGACCTCCTGGGCTCAGGCAGTCCTCCCACCTCAGCCTCCTGAGTAGCTGGGACTACAGGTGTGTGCCACAATATAGTGTTGTAGAGATGAGGGTGTCACTATGTTGCTGGTATTAAACTCTTGGCCTCAAGTGTTCCTCCTGCTTTGGCCTCCCAAAGTGCTGGGATTCCAGGCGTGCGCCTGGCTGCTTTGCATTCTTTTATGAGATGGCCAGTCAGGTATGGCTGCAAGAGGAGACAGGAGAGGTTCAAGAAAACAGAGTTTATTGTACTCCTGGGTCCTGGGGACAGGAAGCATGCAGGGCCCTGAAGAAAAGACACTGGGTGGTCAAAGGGCAGAAGACAGAATTATGGGGAAGGTTTAGGCTACTGCTCTTTGGGGTGGGGGATTTTGTGGGAAAGGCAAGGTAGGGTGGGATGAACCTTTAGTATTGACTAGTTTGAATAATTTCAGTGGCTTTGGGGTATAGGTTGTCCCTAGTTGACTGGGACCTGGCCCTCAGGAAAGGAATTTTGCCTTTAGGGATGTATAGGACAGATAGAGGGGGTGTGGCTCTGAGACTGGTTCATTTGCATATCAAATACATGCTTCTGGCTGAGCCCTTTGCTATCTCTATCTCTAAGAACTGGCTAGCCCAGGGAGGGGCAGGCTCTCCTCAGCCAGAAGCCAGAAAGGTTTATTTTATTTTATTTTATTTTGTTTTCTTGTAGAGATGGGGTCTTGCTATGTTGCTCAGGCTGGTCTCAAACTCCTGGCCTCAAGCAATCCTCTTGCCTTAGCCTCCCAACGTGTTGGGATCACAAGCGTGAGCCACTGCACCTGGCTGATAAAGGTTTTTTAGGGTGTGCATTCTTACTAATAAATTCATCCAGGCCAGGCATGGTGGCTCACCCTGTAATCCCAACACTTTGGGAGGCCGAGGTGGGTGGATCACCTAAGGTCAGGAATTCGAGAGCAGCCAGGCCAAATGGTGAAACCCCATCTCTACTGAAAATACAAAATTTAGCCGGGCGTAGTGGCAGGCGCCTGTAATCCCATCTGCTCAGGAGGCTGAGGCAGGAGAATCACTTGAACCCAGGAAGCGGAGGTTACAGTGAGCCGAGACTGTGCCACTGCACTCCACCTGGGCAACAGAGAGAAACTCTGTCTTAAAAAAATAATAATACATAAATAAATAAATTCATCCAAATCCAAAATTATATTTCTTGCATCCTGACCCAACTCTTTCAAGATCTGTTTCCCTACATATTCCCTGAGTTTCAGTCAGTAAATAAATCAGCATTTAAGGATCTTGGTAAAAGGTAAAGGGAATTGTTTGTACTATTCTTATAATTTTGCTGTAAATATGAAACTATGTCAAAAGAAAACATGAAGCAATGTATACATTGACAAACTCTCAATATTCTTTTGGTTTGTATGGTATTTCCTCATGAGTCACCCTGGGGCCTGCTGTGACTTGAATCTCTGCACTTACAGATCTAAAAGAGGTGGAAGGGTTAGGTTCCTAGGAGGATCACAGTCACCTGAAAGGCCACTAGCTCTGGGGAGGTCATCCCAGGTTCTTCAGGTAAGGGAAGATTAACTGCAGATATAGAGGAAGGTCACTTTCTTTGGCTGAGGAGGGTCAGCTGAATTTAGGGTTTAAGGCAGGGGTGTCCAATCTTTGGGCTTCCCTGGGCCACATTGAAAGAATTGTCTTGGGCCACACTTAAAATACACTAACAATAGCTGATGAGCTAGGAAAAAGAAAAAGAAAAAGAAAAAAGTCACAAAAAATCTCATAATGATTTTATTGTTGTTGTTGTGTTTTTTTGGTTGGTTTTGTTTTGTTTTTGTTTTTGTTTTTTTGAGACGCAGTTTTCTCTTGTTGCCCAGGCTGGAAGGCAGTGGTGCTGTCTCGGCTCACTGCAACCTCAGGTTCAAGAGATTCTCCTGCCTCAGCCTCCCAAGTAGCTGGGATCACAGGTGCCTGCTACCACACCTGGCTAATTTTTGTATTTTTAGTGGAGACGAGGTTTCGCCACGTTGGCCAGGTTGGTCTCAAACTCCTGACCATAGGTGATCCACCTGCCTCGGCCTCCCAAAGTGCATGATTACAGGTGTGAGCCACCACGCCTGGCCAAAGCTCATGTTTTAAGAAAGTTTATGATCGGGCACGGTGGCTCAAGCTTGTAATCCCAGGACTTTGGGAGGCTGAGGCGGGTGGATCACCTGAGGTCAGGAGTTTGAGATCAGCCTGGCCAACATGGTGAAACCCCATATCTACTAAAAATACAAAAAAATTAGCTGGGTGTGGTGGTGCGTGCCTGCAACCCCAGCTACTTAGGAGGCTGAGGCAGGAGAATCACTCACACCTGAGAGGCAGAGGTTGCAGTGAGCCGAGATGGTGACACTGCACTACAGCCTGGGTGACAGAGGGAGACTCTGTCTCAAAAATAAGGAAGTCTATGAATTTGTGTTGGGCCGCATTCAAAGTCATCCTGGGCCACATGCAGCCTGCAGGGTCACAGGTTGGTTGAAGGTCTTTGGCCTCATAGGAATCCATCCACATGTCTGTATCCTAAGATTCAGGGTCTGACTCCTTCCCAATCTATGTCTTATTTTGAACATAAGACACCCTGGTAGGTTATGAATTCACTTTGTATTGAAATTCAGTCTGCTGCAAGTGGACACTTAGGGTTTGGTGATCAGAAATCTTGATCTTGAGGCTACCAGAGATAAGAGGTTTTTTTTTTAAAGGCAGTCTTCAAGTTTTTTGGTCCATTTTCCAGATCTTGGGATGGAAATTTAAAGCCTTTAGCTCATCGTTTTCTTTCTCCAAACTTCCCCCATATGTAGAAGCAACCAACATTCCTCATTACATTCCTATTTCTATTGAAATCTTCTACAGCAGCAAATATTTGGCTACCCAAAGCTTTGCCTTCTATAAGCATTTATCACAAGTGATTACAGGTAGAGTTTAAGAATTTAAGTTTACTGCTGGCAACAATCATGAATGCACTTAAGTTTAATCAGATCAGAAAACCAATTTCCAATTCCTATCCTTAGTGTTATCTGTCCCCTGAAACCATGGCCAGTACCAGTAAGTGCATCAGTCAGGGAGGCAGAACCTTTATGAATGATGAGATAAGGAATTTATTATGAGAATTATGCTTTACACAATTGTAGAAGAAGCTGGGGAAGTGAAAGACCAAGAGGTTAGTCAGAGAATCAAAAGAGGAGTCACCAATGTGGGGAGGGAAGTGCATCTGGCCACTGACATTGGGCTGTGCTGAGAAGGCTCATGGAGAGCCATCTGGGCAGCTGCCACCTCTGTGGATCCATCACCAAGTGTCTGGTGGTCACTGGTGGTCAACAGGGTCAGGAATCGGCAAGCATTTCTGGACACTGATCAGAGCAAAGCAAGGACAAGCTAGAGCTCACTAACACTTCTGTCACCATATCTAACCACAATGACATTTAGAGAATAATACTTGCGGCTGGGCGCAGTGGCTCATGCCTGTAATCCCAGCACTTCGGGAGGCCAAGGCGGGCAGATCACGAGGTCAGAAGTTTGAGACCAGCCTGGACAATATGGTGAAACCTCGTCTCTACTAAAAACACAAAAATTAGCCGGGTATGGTGGTGCATGCCTGTAGTCCCAGCTATTCAGAAGGCTTCATTTCTGCCTTTTTTTTTTTTTTTTTGAGATGAAGTCTCACTCTGTCTCCGAGGCTGGAGTGCAGTGGCATGGTCTCGGCTCACTGCGACCTCCACCTCCCAGGTTCAAGTGATTCTCCTGCTTCAGCCTCCCAAGGAGCTGAGATTATAAGCGCCTGCCACCACGCCTGGTTAATTTTTTTTGTATTTTTAATAGAGACAGAGTTTCACCATGTTGGCCAGGCTGGTCTTGAACTCCTGACCTCGTGATCCACTGCCTTGGCCTCCCAAAGTGCTGGGATTATAGGCGTGAGCCACCGTGCCCAGCCTCTGCTTTTTAAAGGTCATGCAAATTCCTCTTTTGGCCAGCTCTAACCTGAAACCATTCAGGGAAAAGGATTCTGGGAAACAGTTCCAACTTAACCAAGTTGACATAATACAAAACACAATAATATGCAATATTTGAACCTAGGCTGGATCCTGGATTGTGAGAAAAAAAACCACGTATCAAAGAGGTTTTGAGGAAAATGGGATGATTTTTAAATTACGAATCAGCTATTAGATAATTAAAAGGGAGGCTGAGTGCAGGGGCTCACACCCATAATCCTAGCACTTTGGGAGGCTGAGGCGGGCAGATCACTTAAGGTAGGGAGTTCAGAACCAGCCTGGCTAATGTGGTGAAACCCTGTATCTCCTAAAAATACAAAAATTAGCCAGGCGTAGTGGTGCATGCCTGTAATCCCAGCTACTTGGGACACTGAGGCAGGAGAATCACTTGAACCTTGGAGGCGGAGGTTGCAGTGAGCCAAGATCACGCCACTGCACTCCAGCCTGGGTGACAGAGCAAGACTCAGTCTCAAGAAAAAAAGGTGGTGGGGGGGATTAAAGTTATTTTTGTTTGATAATGGCATTGTAGTTATGTAAGATAATGTCATTCTTAGGAGTTGGAGTTTAAACATTTAGGGGTGAATCTTCAAATGGTTTTGCATTTATTTATTTGTATTACATATTAAGTGAATATAACAAAATGTTCAATCATTGAATCTAGGTGGTAGATCTGCAGATGTTTCAACTTTTCAGTTATGTTTGACATTTTTTAATAATAAAGAAACAGGGAAAATAAAAGACTTCTCTTGATTCTTACCTTTGCTGGAAGGCTTTCCCACCCACCTCCTGTTACTGCGTTAAAGTCTGTGCTGTCCATCCTTTTTCTTTCCAACGTATAGCTCTGAGGCGTATATCATACTGTACTTTATTTTCTTGTTTTCTGGCCTCTTCTCTCTGTAAACTTTGAAGTCCTTAAAGGGCAACATGCTCTTTTTCATCTGTAACTGTCCAGCATTTATTCCTATACCTGGCACAGGATTAGGTGATCCATTCATCCTTGTTCAGTCAAGAACAGAAGAAAGTCTAATTTAGGAATTTTCTTCAGGGCTACCAATTCAAGTGACTCTAAGAAGAGCAATGGTTTGGGGTTTTAAATTTTTGTTTCACATTATAGAAGTGATGCTTGCAAATTAAAATAATTTAAAAACAAACTAAAAAATAAAGTAATTTCATTCCTGTCATTTACATACTTGTTAGAGTTGAGTTTAGCAAGTATCCTTCCAAAACAATTTCTATGCAATTATAAACACACACACACACACACATACACGTGTACTACTATAAATGTCATCTGGAAACTGACTTTTTAAAAGTCTAATAATATATTATGGAGCTTACCATATTTGTGTATAAACAGATATGCATCATTCTTTACACAGGCTATGTAGTAATGGTATGGCTGTGCATTGATTTTATTTCACTACCGCATTTGAATAAGCATATAGGTACAGAAGCAGTCTCTACATGAAACGACTACCCCAGACAAAAAGGGATTTGGCAACCAGTAGCCCGGACAAAAAGGGATATAGCCTTGAACTGTGGGTACAAAGTCCGAGTAAACTGGCAAGGAAAAGAATTTATCAATGTCTCAACTTACAGAGCCCTGGTCTATTCAAGGAACAAAATAGAGATCATGGAAGAGAAAGAACCAAGTATGAAACTGAATGGAGCCAAGTGACAAGTGTGAGACCTGTGAACACCTAATTTGTGTATGCCGAGTTACCGTCCCACTGTATGAGCATAGTCCCTGCACCCTCAGGCAGCCAAGACACTGCACAGCCTCCAGGAACAAGTGAAAGTGATAAGTGTATGGGCCCTGGTTCACCTGGGACGAGAAAGTCCCACTGGCTTCCCAGTGACAACAGAAAGTTACCCAAGCAAGTGTGGACGAAATCCTGGTAATGTTTCTAGAGTTAGCCAGTCTCAACACGGGTGCTCCCACCGCTTTCGCTTTCCCCAGCCATCTCTTACACACGAAAACATGGCCCTTCTGCTGGCAAGCCCTCCCTGCTTTCTGACCGTCCTCACCCACCCCAACTATCCAGACTCATTTCCCTCTTAGTTTCTTTTCTTTCTTTCTTCTTCTTTTTTTTTTTTTTTTCCAGACAGAGTCTCTGTCACCCAGGCTGGGATGCAGTGGCGTGATCTCATGTCTCTGTAACCTCCACCTCCCAGTTTGAAGCCGTTCTCCTGCCTCAGCCTCCCAAGTAGTTAGGATTACAGGCGCGTCCCACCAAACCTGGCTAACTTTTGTATTTTTGGTAGAGATGCAGTTTCACCATGTTAGCCAGGCTGGTCTCAAATTCCTGGCCTCAAGTGATCCACCCTCCTTGGCCTCTGAAAGTGCTGAGATTACAAGCATGAGCCACCACGCCCAGCCTTATTTCTATCTTAGTTTCTTTTTCTTTTTCGACACGGAGTTTCGCTCTTTTTGCCCAGGCTGGAGCGCAATGGCGTGATCTCAGCTGACTGCAACCTCTGCCTCCCGGGTTCAAGCGATTCTCCTGCCTCAGCCTCCTGAGTAGCTGGGATTACAGGCATGAGCTACCACCCCGGCTAATTTTGTATTTTTAATAGAGACGGGGTTTCTCCATGTTAGTCAGGCTGGTCTTGAACTCCCGACCTCAGGCGATCCACCCGCCTTGGCCTCCCAAAGTGCTGGGATTACAGGCGTGAGCCACTGCGTCCGGCTTCTTGTTAGTTTCTAATACCCATCCTGTTAACTCAGACTGGTACTGTGTCAACAAAATGATGATGGAGCGCAATGAGACTATTAAAATGGGTTGTATAATCATTGCCTGCCTGTATCAAAACATCTCATGTATCCTATAAATATATACACCCACTAAGTACCCACAAAAATTAAGATTAAAAATTTATTTAAACAATTAAAACTTTTTTTTAAAAAAGAGTTGTAATATCCTGATGGTGTTGCTCACTCCAAAACACAGCATGAACCCATCCCTGTCAATTCGTCTTCACTGCCATGTCACAAGTATGTGCTCATGGCCCTGTCTGCTGCTAAGCATAAGCATTTCTGCAAGTAAAATAAATAGTAATGAGTTTATATGCACAGTTTGCTTTACATAAATCCAATGAGTGGTGATCCAAGAAGTAACAAATTTTGGTAAATACTAAAACTGGAGATTTCAATCTGGGATTCTGTATCGTGTTAGGAAAGCTCAATGTTGATTATTTGAATGCTATTCAATAATGTTCATTGGCAGTTTTTAGTGTTTGAATATTCGCTGTGGGTTATAGTCATCTGTAAATACTTTAGCAGAAGAAATGCAAAAGAAGAGATAATGCTGTTATAAAATACCAGTGAAATCAGAACTAATCTATAATCTGAATTTGCAAAAATATTATCAACTTCAACAGTAAAACTAAAATCAGGGCAAGCATTATAAAAGTAAATGAGCTTATATGAAGCATCATGTACTCTAATCCCTAATTTAAAGACGCTTCTGGATGTATTTTTAGCAATTCAACTGACGTCAATTCAAATGAAAGGGATTTCTCTTACATCTGGACTATGTCAGGAAACAAATATCAAGACTATTAGACAGGGCAACTAATGCTTTGTGTGTTTATGTTTTTCTTTTTCTTTTTCTTTTCTTTCTTTCTTTCTTTTTTTTTTTTTTGAGATGGACTTTCAGTCTTGTTGCCAGGCTGATGCAATGGCACAATCTCGGCTTACCGCAACCTCTGCCTCCCGGGTTCAAGCGATTCTCCCACCTCATCTTCCCGAGTAGCTGGGAATACAGGCATGCACCACCACCCCTGGCTAATTTTGTATTTTTGGTAGAGATGGGGTTTGTCCATGTTGGTCAGGCTGGTCTTGAACTCCCGACCTCCGGTGATCCATCTGCCTCAGCCTCCCAAAGTGCTGGGATTACAGGCGTAAACCACCGCGCCCGGCCTGCATGTTTGTTTTATATTTTAAGAAGGTTAACTTTTTTTGGCTGGGCGCAGTGACTTATGCCTGTAATCCCAGCACTCTGGGAGGGAGGTTGAGGCGGGAGAATCGCTTGAACCCAGGAGACAGAGGTTGCAGTGAACTGAGATCGCACCACTGCACTCCAGCCTGGATGACAGAGAGAGACACCATATCTCAAAAAAATTTAAAAATTAAAAAAAAGTCTTTTTCTTTGAAGATCTTGCATACTAACATTTAAAACATTAAATCAAGTGTTATGAAAATACAGAATAGTTTTTAATATCAAGAATTTCTGAGAATTCCTGGGAATTTCTATTTTATTCCCAAATCCTAAAAATTGACCATAAAATGATAATTTTGAAGCTATTGATGGGAATTTTGGGTGCTATAATATAATTGTGTCTATTCTCGTATATGTTTAAAAGTTGTTTTTTTTTTTTGAGTCGAAGTCTCACTGTTGCCCAGGCTGGAGTGCAGTGGCTTGATCTCGGCTCACTGCAACCTCTGCCTCCCTGCTTCAAGTGATTCTCGTGCCTCAGCCTCCTGAGTAGCTGGGATTACAGGTGCCCGCTGACACATCGGCTAATTTTTGTGTTTTTAGTAGAGACAGGATTTCACCATGTTGGCCAGCTGGTTTTGAACTCCTGACCTCAAGTGATTTGCCCGCCTTGGCCTCCTGAAGTGCTGGGATTACAGGCATGAGCCACCGTGCCTGGCCTATGTTTAAATTTTTCCAAACCAAAACTGGATCATTTGGGCTACATTCCTGCACAAACTACTTTGATGACTTTCTTTTTTTTTTTTTTTTTTTTGAGACGGAGTCTCGCTCTGTCGCCCAGGCTGGAGTGCAGTGGCCGATCTCAGCTCACTGCAAGCTCCGCCTCCCGGTTTCACGCCATTCTCCTGCCTCAGCCTCCCGAGTAGCTGGGACTACAGGCGCCCGCCACCGCACCCGGCTAGTTTTTTGTATTTTTTTAGTAGAGACGGGGTTTCACCATGTTAGCCAGGATGGTCTCGATCTCCTGACCTCGTGATCCGCCCGTCTCGGCCTCCCAAAGTGCTAGGATTACAGGCTTGAGCCACCGCGCCCGGCCTACTTTGATGACTTTCTAGCACCCTCAGGATAAAAGCCAACCTTTTTGTGCCCTTTAAAGCTTGCATAATTTTGACCTGTTCACCCTCCAGCTCCAACTCTCACTCTCCTACTACTTTCCAGTGACATCAGCCTGCTCTCAGTTCCTCAAACTCATTACTTTACTGACTCAAGGTCTTTGCCCATGCTGTTTACTATGCTCAGAATATCTTTCAGGCCAGCACTTTGGGAGGCCGAGGCAGGTAGATCACATGAGGCCAGGAGCTTGAGACCAGCCTGGCCAACATGGTGAAACCTTGTCTCTACTAAAAATACAAAAATTAGCTGGGCGTGGTGGACCAGGCATGTAATCCCAGCTACTCAGAAGGCTGAGGCAGGAGAATCACTTGAAGCTAGGAGGCGGAGGTTGCAGTGAGCCGAGATCATGCCACTGCACTCCAGCCTGGTGACACAGCGAGACTCCATTTCAAAACGAAAAGAAAAGAAAGAAAAAAAAATCCACGTGTGCTTGTGTCCAAAACTTCTCTTCCCTCACCCAGTTCTCCATAATTTCTCACAAATTAGTTTAAATAATTACTACACCTACAAGTTCTTTCAGTGCCCTAGGAGGTAATTTATCTGGGCCCAAGAGTCTTGAACTCCTTGAAATACACAGAGGCTCACTTACTATCTTTCCCATATTTTGGGCTTTAATTTACATTTAACTCCCTTCTCTTGGCTCCATATGCCCAAGCACTAGATTAATATCTTATCTACCTGCTCTAAACAATGAAATCCAGCTTCATTGAAATATAATTCACATATTATTTAAGTGTTTTTTTTTTTTTTCCTGAGACAGAATCTCATTCCGTCTCCCTGGCTGGAGTGCAGTGGTACCATCAAAACTCACTGCAGCCTCAAGCCTCAACCTCCTGAGCTCAAGCAATCCTCCTGCCTCCTTCCAAGTTGCTGGAACTGCAGTTGCAAACACTATCATGCCCAGCTAGTTTTGTTTTTTCAGTAGAGATGGAGTCTCACTATTTTGCCTAGGCTGGTCTCAAACTTCTAGGATCAAATGATCCTCCCATCTCAGCCTCCCCAATTGCTGGGATTACAGGCATGAGACACTGTGCCTGGTATTCACATATCATTTAAAGAATACACATATTCGGCCAGGTCTGGTGGCTCACACCTGTAATCCCAGCACTTTGGGAGGCGAGAGGATCATGAGGTCAGGAGATTGAGACCATCCTGATTAACATTGTGAAACCCCGTCTCTACTAAAAATACAAAAAATTAGCCGGGTGTGGTGGTGGGCACCTGTAGTCCCAGCTACTTCGAAGGCTGAGGCAGGAGAATGGCATGAACCTGGGAGGCGGAGCTTGCAGTGAGCCGAGATCATGCCATTGCACTCCAACCTGGGAGACAGAGCAAGACTACGTCTCAAAGAAAAAAAAAAAAAAGAGAAGACAGATATTCAAGTGTACGGTTCAATCTTTTTTTTTTTTTTTTGAGATGGGTGGGTGCGGTGGCTCATGCCTATAATCCCAGCACTCTGAGAGGCAGAAGTGGGACAATCACTTGAGCCCCGGAGTTGGAGACCAGACTGTGCAACACAGAGAGACCTCATTTCTCAACAAAATTAGCCAGGTATGGCAGCGCATGCCTGTGTCTCTGCTACTTGGGAGGCTGAGGTGAGAGAATCCCTTGAGTCCAGGAGGTTGAAGCTTCAGTGAGTTGTGATCGTGCCACTGCACTCCAGCCTGTATGTGCCTGGGTGACAAAGTGAGACCCTGTCACAAAAACAAAACAAAAACAAAACAAAAAACCAAAAAACAAACAAAAACAAAAACAAAACAAAACAACAACAAAAACAAGAAACCCCAAACAACCCAAGGTGGGGACATACAAAACGGTTTTTGGTTTATTTACAGAGCTGTGCAACCAGCAAAGCAGGCAGATCACTTGAGCCCAGAAGTTTGAGACCAGCCTGGGCAACATGATGAAACATTGTCTCTACCAAAAAAATCACTACAATTAATTTTAGAATATTTTCATCACCCCTATACTCATTAGCAGTCACTTTCCATTTCTACCCATGTTGAACTCCTGACTTCAAGAACTGTAAGATAATAAAGTGGTATTGTTTTAAGCCACTATGTTTGTTATGGCAGCAATATTTATATATCTTCTTTGGAGAAATTTCTATTCAACTCATTGCCCATTTTTAAAATTTATTTATTTCTTTTCTTTTCTTTTTCTTTTTCTTTTTTTTTGTTCTTTATGTTTTTTGAGACAGAGTTTTGCTCTTGTTGCTCAGGCTGGAGTGCAATGGCAATCCCGGATCACTGCAATCTCTACCTCCCGGGTTCAAACGATTCTCCTACCTCAGCCTCCCAAGTGGCTGGGATTACAGGCATGCACCACCATGCCCGGCTACTTTTGTATTTTTAGTAGAGATGGGGTTTCTCCATGTTGGTCAGGCTGATCTCAAACTCCCAGCCTCAGGTGATCTGCCTGCCTTGGCCTCCCAAAGTGCTGGGATTATAGGCCTGAGTCATTGAGACTGGCCTTTTGCCCATTTTTCAATTGGATTATTTGTCTTTTTATTGTTGAGTTGTTGGAGCTCTATTTATTTTGGATACAAGTCCCTTATCAGATATATGATTTGCAAATATTTTCTCACATTCTGTGAGTTTTTTCACTTTCTTGATTCTGTGTTTTGAAGTACAAAAGTATTTAATTTTGATGATGTCATATTTGTCTATTTTTGTTGTTGTTTGGGCTTTTGGTCATATCTAAGAAGACTTTCTCTGACCTGAGGCCATAAAGATTTATTCTTGTTTTCTAAAAATTTTATAGTTTTAGCTTTTACATTTAGGTCTATAATCCAGTTCAGTTAGTTTTTGTATGTGGTGTAAAGAAGGGGTCCAACTTTCTTCTTTTGCATGTAGATATCCAGTTGTCCCAGCACAATTTATTGAAAAGATGATTCTTTCCTCACTGAATTGTCTTAGCACCCTTTTTGAAAATCAATTGACTATAAAGCTAACAGTTTATTTCTGAACTTTCTGCCATTGATCTATGTGTCTATCCTTATGCCAGTACCATACAGCCTTGATTACTGTAGCTGTTTGTGATTTTTCAATAAAATTTAAAACATTTTTTCAAATTTTGCCGCATGTGGTGGCTCATGCCTATAATCCCAGTAGTTTGGGAGGTTGAGGCGGGCAGATCATTTGAGGTCAGGAGTTCAAGATCAGCCTGACCAACATGGTGAAACCTCCTGTCTACTAAAAATACAAAAATTAGCTGAGTGCAGTGGTGTGCACCTGTAATCGCAGCTACTAGGGAGGCTGAGGCAGGAGAATTGTTTAAGCCCCAGGAGGCAAAGTTTGCAGTGAGCCGAGATTGCACCACTGTACTCCACCGTGGGTGACAAAGCAAGACTCTGTCTCATAAATAAATACATACATACATACATACATACATAAATAAAATTTTTTGTAGAGACAGAGTCTCACTATGCTACTCAGGCTCGTTTCAAACTCCTGAGCTCAAGCAATCCTCCTGCCTCGACCTCCTAAAGTGCTGAGATTATAGGCATGAGCCACTGTGCCCTGCCTAAATACAATTTTTATTCTAAAGACAGTATGTTATTATTACAGAAAAATAAGGGGAAAAGGGAAGAAGAAAAAAATTACAAATTATTTCAAGACAACCATTGTTAATGAATTAATATATTTTATCCCTTTCTTGTTTCTGTGTTTTATTCTTTAACATAACTGATATTAGAATGTACAGTCAGCTCTTTGTGTCTGTGAGTTCTGCATTCTGGGATTCAACTAGCTACAGACTGAAAATGTTTGAAAAGGGAAAAGATGACTGCATTTGTACTGAACATGCACAGGTTGTTTTTGTCCAGTCACTATTTCCTAAACAATACAGTAAAACTACTATTCACACAGCATTTACATTGCATTAGGTATTGTAAGTAACATAGAGATGATTTAAAGTATATGGGAGGATGTGAGTAGGTTGCATGCAAATACTACATTATTTTATATTAGGAACTTGTGGCCCGGTGTGGTGGCTCACACCTGTAATCCCAGCACTTTGGGAGGCCGAGGTGGGCGGATCACCTGAGGTCAGCAGTTTGAGACCAACCTGGCCAACATGGTGAAACCCCGTCTCTACCAAAAATACAAAAATTAACTGAGTGTGGTGGCACATGCCTGTAATCCCAGCTATTCGGGAGGCTAAGGCAGGAGAATCACTTGAACCAGGAGGCGGAGGTTGCAGTGAGCCGAGACCGTGCCACTGCACTCCAGCCTGGGCAACAAGAGTGAAACTCCGTCTCAAAACAACAACAACAACAACAAAAGAAGGAACTTGTGCATTGTGGATTTTGGTATCTGCGGGGACAGTGGGAGTTCTAGAACCAATCTTCCACAGATACTGAGGGATGACTGTAAATATAATTATGTATTTTGCACTTTTTAATTAACATTGTAATAGGCTAAGCCCGGTGACTCACAACACTCTGTGAGGCCCAGGTGGGCGGATCACATGAGGCCAGGAGTTCAAGACCAGCTTGGCTAACATGGCAAAAATCCATCTCTACTAAAAATATTAAAAATTTAGCTGGGTGTGTTGGTACACGCCTGTAATCCCGGTAGGGAGGCTGAGGCACCAAAATTGTTTGAACCTGGGAGGCCAAGATTGCACCATGGCACCCCAGCCTGGATTGTAAAAAAGCATTTTCTCATGGTACTAAAAAACAAAGCATCTTTCCTAATGGTTGCATTTGTGTTCTACTGTGAGAATATATTATCATTTATTTAACCAGTCTCATATTTTTTCATACCTAAGTTATTCCCATTTTTTAAAATAAATGACACTGCATCATTGTGATAAATTTTTGTATATGTTTTGGATAACTTTCTTAGGATAATTTAACAGGAATATGATTGATGTGTCTCATCAGATGGTTTCCCTAAAAGTGGTATCAATGTAGCCCACCACCAGCAGGGCATAAAGACAGCCACCATACTGCGTGCTTGCCAGTACTGGGTATTTTTCCACCACCCCCAACACTTTTTTTTTTTTTTTTTGATGGAGTCTTGCTCTGTCGCCCAGGCTGGAGTGCAGTGGTGCAATCTTGGCTCCCTGCAACCTCCGCCTCCCAGGTTCATGCAATTCTCTGCCTCAGCCTCCCAAGTAGCTGGGATTACAGGTGTCTGCCACCATGCCCAGCTAATTTTTGTATTTTTAGTAAAGACGGAGTTTCACTATGTTGGCCAGGCTGGTCTCGAACTCCTGACCTCATGATCCACCCGCCTTGGCCTCCCAAACTGCTGAGATTACAGGCGTGAGACACTGCGCCCGGCCACACATTTTTAACTTTTGCAAATTTTACAGATGAAATGGTACCTGGTTTTTAAAATTTGCATTTCTTTTGTTATTAGTGAAGTTGAACATTTTCCCACGTGTCTTTTAGCCCAATATATTTCCTCTTTTGTGAACTGTTCAACTTCATTTATCTTTCAGCTGGGTCCTTGATTGATTTTTGACTAATTTCCTTGGACCCTACCTTTCCTATAACTTCCCAACTCTTAACACATGGGAGTAATTCACTCAGAACATAAAGAAAGGAGCTTTCTAAAGAATGAGAATATTCAAAAACATATACACATCTGAAAAGGGACTTTTCTTCAGAAAGTGTAGAGATGAACAAATGGGATCAGAGTAAAACTATCACCTCTGACAGCCCTCTCTGACCTGCTCCAATAGCCAGAAAAGTCGGCAAATGTATCCCTTCCTGGGCAAAGCACTTGAGAATTTCCGTATTTAAAAATCTGCAATTCTGGCTGGGCATGGTGGCTTACACCTGTAATCCCAGCACTTTGGGAGGCCAAGACAGGAAGATTGCTTGTGTCCAGGAATTCAAGACCAGCCTGGGCAACATGGCAAAGCACTGTCTTTACAAAATATAAAAAAATTAGCTGAGCATAGTGGCATATACCTGTGGTCCCAGCTACTCGGGAGGCTGAGGTAGGAGGATCGCTTGAGTCCGGCAGGTTGATGCTACAGTGAGCTGTGATTGTGCCACAGCACTCAGTCTGGGCAGCAGTGAGACCTTGACACACACACTCACACACCCCTCTGAGTTCAAGTTCCCCATGTCTTACATATAACCTTCAACATCAGCTCCTTAGGACGATGATAAAGATCTACATGGTCTTGTATTTGGAAAAGACAAGAGAAGGAGGAGCCACTGTAAATGGGGGATGAGAAGCCAGTATCTGCTTATGTCCAAGGCTAAATTGATTGACTGATTGAGTTTTCATGTCATAAGTTTATTGACAAACATATCTAGTATGCTATATGAGTTCAAGAGTTTGATCCATTTTTCAAAGGGATTGCATCTCTTGAAACACTCTTCGTGTCTGTTAAATGGATGAACTAAAACATTCTTATATCTTAAGCAGTTGGTGTTTTACTCTAAAGAAAGTTGCCACAGATCCAGACCCTAAGTACAAAGTCATCATAGTTAGTAACCGACACGTGTTTTTCACTGAAAATGGCAAATTCTTCCCTGGGCCCTCCGCATAGTAGCTCCTGCAGACCACAGATGTTGTCAACCATCTAATGCTCTGTCCCCACATGGAGCTCTTGGAAGCTCCACCCACCAAAGTTGTAGAGACCAAGCCAGAAGCAATTGCGGCACCATACCAAGTCCTCCTTTGTTCAGGACCTTGTTCCCCTGTGTCTGGAAGAGTAAATGTAAACAGTATTAACACAGGTATGGGGTAGATACGAACAAGGACTAGCCAACTTTCAGGAGTTTGAACATCTACACAGACAATTGTAAACATCTATGTAGGACCTTCGATTATTTTGTAGGAAGAAATTGATAATTCCTTGATAACTGAAAATGCCTTATCTTTTTTTTTTTTTTTTTTAGATGGAGTCTCACTCTGTCACCCAGGCTGAAGTGCAGGGGCGCGATCTCCGCTCACTGCAACATCTGCCTCCCGGGTTCAAGCGATTCTCCTGCCACAGCCTCCCGAGTAGCTGGGAATACAGGTGCGTGCCACCATGCCCAGCTAAGTTTTTGTATTTTTAGTAGAGACGGAGTTTCACCATGTTGGCCAGGCTGGTCTTGAACTCCTGACCTCAGATGATTTGCCTGACTTGGCCTCCCAAAGTGCTGGGATTACAGGCATGAGCCACTGCGTCTGGCCAATATCCTCTATCTTTAATAAGCATGTCCAAGCAAGAATGGGATGGCTAACTAATCTGAATTCCAGGCAGTCCATGGAAGGTGATGTAAGGTGAAAAAGTATGATTTCACAGGGCCAGGCATCATCACATCACCAAGCTATTTGTGATAAGCCTATTCGCATGAGGAGACTCTGAGCATGAGTGGGAATCCCGCAAAAGTCAAGCTACAAGGTTGAAGTTAGAGGGGGAATACCAAACCGGAACCTGACATTTCATACTGCTTCCCTGACAGGTCCTTTCAAAGAAACAAGAACTGAAATGCAGCCTGAACTGGCATGCAAAACAGGCAGCTATTTCAGTCTGAATCATGAGCAGGGGCCACAGTGGGCCATCTGAAACTGAGGGGCAAAGGAAAACTGAACACCAAGGCCTGAGCTGCTTATGACAAATAATTGTAACTGTCCAGGCAACTGGTCCATTCCAAGCATTAGCTGTGCTGGGAGCTGAGCCATGAAGCAGAATTTTAGATTTTCTTTCTGGCTAGAGCCGTGCAACAATGATCCTTCCCTTCCATCCCTCCCGTCTCCCCCGGTATTGCTGCAGTCCCCTTGCCTGTCACAGGACTGCAGGGCAGCGGCCTCTTAGCATGGCTTTCCTTTGACTGCGGTGTCGCCACGTCACCTGGTGCTCGGCCCTCCCGCCCCCGCCCCGGCACAGGGTCATAACAGCCTGCAGTGTTGCCAAGGAGCTGGCACTGTCCAGACCCAGTGTGCAGGGATGGGCCTGAGGTGGCCGGCCACGTCATCTGTCACCCAGGGTGTTTATGCACCCTGCAGTCCAGCAATGCAAGGATCTGCCAAGGATCTTCAGGTTTATTATGCTTTCTTTGGCCTTCAAGAACTGGATGGCTGGCCAGGCGCGGTGGCTCACGCCTATAATTGCAGCACTTTGGGAGGCCGAGGCGGGCAGATCACAAGGTCAGGAGTTTGAGACCAGCCTGGCCAATATAGTGAAACCCTGTCTCTACTAAAAAAAACACAAACATTAGCTGGGTGTGGTGGTGGGTGCCTGTAGTTCCAGCTACTCAGGAGACTGAGGCAGGAGAATTGCTTGACCCAGGAGACGGAGGTTGCAGTGAGCTGAGATCGTGCCACTCCACTCCAGCCTGGGCAATGGAGTGAGACTGTATCTCAAAATAAATACATAAATACATAAATACATAAATGAAATGAAAAACCTGGATGGCTGTCATTAAAACAAGTCACGGAAAGCTCCAATGGAAATAATTTTCAGGCTTCCCTCTTGAAATACCTTTTTTGCCTTTTCCTGCTAATTCATTTTCCTCTCTCCCTCATCTCCCCTTCTGAAAAGGCTTCCTTCACCCTACGACCTACTCATGCAGGTTCCTAGTCCTCTGTTCTGTACATCAGAAAAGTAGTTTTCTTTCAAGACCCAGTTGCCTCCTAATCAGGGAAGCTGAAGGAGTGCTTAGAGAAAGTAAATACATTGTAATGTTATCTTAAGTTATACAAATGTCTTGGTACCTAGTAGGCACCAAATGTATTTAGCTTAATTGAAATCAGATGCAAAAATACATGTCCTTGAGAGCCAAAGAAAATTTAATTTTTAAATTATTTATGCACACATAATTCTTAAAATCTCAGGCTCTAGACAGACCTAAGTTTAAATTGAGGCTTTAATAATTACTGGTTGTGACCTTTAGCAACTCACCTCATTTCTCTGAACTGCCTCATTTATAAAATGAAGATTATGATAACAAGCCCCTTAGGGCTTTGAGACGATTAAATGTGATACTCTATGTAAATGAGCCACTTATTCACACTTGTAAACAGTTAAGCCACATGCATCATTCTGAGTGTGTGTACGTATTCTTTCATAAATTATCTCTGTTTTTTTTTTTTTTTTTTTTTTTGAGACAGAGTCTCGCTCTGTCGCCCAGGCTAATCACAGCTTACTGCAGCCTTGACCTCTCAGGCTCAAGAAATCATCCCCCCTCAGCCTCCTGAGTAGCTGGGAAGTGCAGGTGCATGACACCACACATGGCTAAATTTTTTATTTTTAATGGAGATGAGGTCTCGCCATGTTGCCCAGGCTGGTCTCAAACTCCTGGCCTCAAGTGATCCTCCCAACTCAGCCTCCCAAAGTGCTGGGATTACAGGCGTGAGCCACCGCGCTTGGCCTATGGCTACTTTTTGACCAGGATCTCTTTAAGGGCAGTGCCAGGCTGACTGCCTGAGTGAGTGAGGTTGTCCAGCCTATTGATTCTGTATGTATAATCCCCAGAGAGCTCCAATATAGTCTCATGGTACTTGGGGTAGACTCAGGAGAAAGGCCTGGATCATTGAATTTGAAACACAGGATTAGTATCTGCATAATGAACCAACCGTGCTACATCAGGTCATGATAGATCATTGCTAAGTTTTAGGAAACTGATTCATTTATTTATTCATTCATTTATCCAAACATTTATTGAGCATCTGTTATGTCTGAGGCTATAATGTTGAAGAATGTACAAGCTCTCTTTCCTCTTAAGTTTTCAGTTTAATTGTTTAACCTAAATAAATAATGAGGCAATTTAATTCATATTTGTTGGAAAACAATTCAGTTCAACTATGTAAAGGAACACTGTATTTTATTAAAACAGAATTAGAATCCCCAAAGCTTGGCTCTTGAAAGAGAATATCTTACAGGAAGAACCGGCTGGCCAAACAGTCCTGAATCTCTCCCAGTTTCCTCCTCCCTCAGGTTTCCTGTCTTTGCTGTTCTCTTTCCATCCCTTTGGTCTAAGCATAGGTTTTAAAACTTTTGTTTGTAGATGAAATGAGTTGAAGTCCTCAACAAAATTTCTGGCTAAATATAAGGGAAAACAAAGGGACGTTTTTGCAAGCAGTATGAAACAATGGTATGACTTTAGAAAATTGTTTGGCAGTGTTAAAACTGACCATAATCATGTACTATTTGTAATAGTCAAATATTAGAGACAATCTTTTTTGGTTTGTTTATTTTTTGAGACAGAGTCTAGCTCTGTCACCCAGGCTGGAGTGCAGTGGCACGATCTCGGCTCACTGCAACTTCCACCTCCCGGGTTCAAGCCATCCGCCTGCCTCAGGCTCCTGAGTAGCTGGGATTACAAGCATGCACCACCGCGCCCAGCTAATTTTTGTATTTTTAGTGGAGACGGGATTTCACCATGTTGGCCAGGCTGGTCTTGAACTCCTGGCCTCAAGTGATCCACCCGCCTCGGCCTCCCAAAGTGCTGGGATTACAGGCGTGAGCCACTGCGCCCAGGCATTGGAGACAATCTCTATCTCCACATGCAATAGAATGGATAAACTAGGTTATTTCACTCAATGGAACAGCACAACAAGAATGAACAAACTACAACTACATGCAACAAATGGGTGAATCTTACCAACATAATGTTGAGCAAAAGAAGTCAGAAAGGAAAATACACTGTATAATTCTATTTATTTAAAGTTCCAAAATAGTCAAAACTAATCTATGGTGTTTGAAGTCAAGATTTTTTTTTTTTTTTTTGAGACAGAGTCTCGCTCTGTCACCCAGGCTGGAGAGCAATGGCACGATCTCGGTTCACTGCAACCTCCGCCTCCTGGGTTCAAGCGATTGTCCTACCTCAGCCTCCTGAGTAGCTGGGACTACCGGCGCGTGTCACCATGCCCAGCTAATGTTTTTGTATTTTTAGTAGAGATGGGGTTTCACCATGTTAGCCAGGATGGTCTTGTTCTCCTGACCTTGTGATCCGCCCGCCTCAGCCTCCCAAAGTGCTGGAATTACAGGCGTGAGCCTCCACGCTTGGCCCAAGATAGTTATATCTATCTTCCAACTAAGGGATTTTTCAGTCCCCAGAACACTGGTAGAATTATGGTATTTATATCCAGTGAATAAGTATATCTTTTGGGTAAGATCCCAGCTCCTATATTTAAAGTGTCTGTGTTCTCAGTATAAACCCAATAACAAAATAATACTTCAGTGAAACAATCATTATCGCATTAATACAGTAAATTCTCCCCCTTTACAATAGAAGTTCCATGGGAGCTGGGATTTTGTCTTAATCACTGCTTTATTTTATTTTACTCATGGGTGCCATAGGACACCTAGAACACATAGCACCTAGAACAGTCCTTGGCACATAATAGGCACTAAATAAAAATTTCTTGGATGTGATAACTATATTCAAACAGAAGAGCATAGCACAGAGGATAACAGTATGTGTTCTGGAACAAGATTGCTTTGGTTCAAATCCCAACTCTGCCACTTTCTAGCTATGAGACACTGGACATGTTATGTAATCTATCCATGCCTCAGTTTCCTCATGTGTAAAACAGAAAAACTACTAGTATCTTCCTCTTAGGGTTGCTATGAGGTTTAAGGAACACTTGTAAAGATAATGTATGGAATTATTTGGTGACTACCATACCAAAAGAGGGCTTGCCCTATCTCTTAGAAACATAGGAAATTTGGTGTCTTCTGACCATCTGTGTGACACACAATAGAATAAATTATTTTAAAAGCTAATATACATTAAATAAATGAAATGAAGAAAACTTTAAAAATTATTAAAATTGAAGAGTTCAGCAAGATTTTCTGTAGGTAAAGACAAGCTTATTCTAAACTTTATACAGAAAGTCAAAGGAGCTAGAATAGTTAAAACAATTTGGAAACAGAAGAATAATCTGGAAGGAATCATTCTGTCTGATGTTAAGATTTACTGTATTGCTATAGACTCACTGTAAAGCTATAGTAATCAAAACAGTATGGAGTAGTGACAGATACACAGGTCAATGGAACAGGCCAGAAATTGATTTTTGACAAAGGAGCAAAAGCAATTCAATGGAGGAAGAATAGTCCTTTCAATGAATAGCCCTGTAGAAATTGGACATCCACAGGCAAAAGAAAACAAAAAGAAGCTTGACCTAAATGTCACATCTTTTTTTTTTTTTGAGACTGAGTTTTGCTCTTGTTGCCCAGGGTGGAGTACAGTGGTGAAATCTCAGCTCACTGCAACCTCCACCTCCTGGGTTCGAGTGATTCTCCTGCCTCAGCCTCCTGAGTAGCTGGGATTATAGGCGCACGCCACCACGCCGGCTAATTTTTTGTACTTTTGGAGGAGACGGGGTTTCACCATGTTGGCCAGGGTAGTCTCAAACTCCTGACCTCAGGTAATCTACCGTGCACGGCCTCCCAAAGTGCTGGGATTACAGGCGTGAGCCACTGTGCCCGGCCTAACCTTCACATCTTACACAAAAACTAATTCAAAATGGATTGTGAATTTAAATATAGCATGTGAAAAAAAGTTAATCACTGTATGATTCCATTTATATGACATCCTTTTTTAAAATTTTTAATTTGATTTAACTTAATTTGGCCCGGTGCGGTGGCTCATGCCTATAATCCCAGCATTTTGGGAGTCTGAGGTGGGCGGATCACTTAAGCTAAGTTCGAGACCAGCCTGGTCAGCATGGTGAAACCTAGAGTCTACAAAAAGTACAAAAATTAGCTGGGCAGGATAGCATGCACCTGTATTCCTAGCTACTCGGGAGACTGGGGCAGATCACTTGATCCCAGGAAGATGAGGCTGCAGTGAGGCAAGATGGTGCCACTGCACTCCAGCCTGGGCAACAGAGTGAGACTGTCTCAACAAAAATAATTATTTTTATTCGTTTATTTATTTTTGGAGACAGAGTCTCGCTTTGTCACCCAGGCTAGAGTGTAGTGGCACTACCTCGACTCACCGTAACTTCTGCCTCCCGGGTTCAAGTGATTCAGCGATTCTCATGCCTCCGTCTCCTGAGTAGCTGGGATTACAGGAGTATGCCACCATGTCCTGCTAAGTTTTTGTATTTTTAGTAGGGACGAGGTTTTGCCATGTTGACCAGGCTGGTCTTGAACTCCTGAGCTCAGGCAATTCACCTGCCTTGGCCTCCCAACCTGCTAGGATTACAGGTGTGAGCCACCATGCGCAGCCCTGATTTTTTTTAACTTAATTTTATTTTTTGTAGAGATGGGGTCTCCTTATGTTGCTCAGGCTGGTCTTGATAAACATTATTCTCTTTTAAATTATTATCATTATTATTATAAGAGGAGAATTATTCAGTCACACACTGCCTGGCATAGAGTAGGCAATCAATAAGTATTTGTTGAATGAATAAATGATAGGTATGGGGAAAAGATGGAAGAGTGACAGATTTTCTTTCTTTTCTTTTTTTTCTTTTTCTTTCTTTCTTTTTTTTTTTTTCTGAGACAAGGTCTCATTCTGTCACCCAAGCTGGAGTGCAGTGGCACGATCTTAGCTCATTGCAGTCTCCACCTCGCCGGCTCAAGTGATCTCCCACCTTAGCCTCTTGAGTATCTGGGTTCACAGGTGCACACCACCATGCCTGGCTAATTTTTGTATTTTTTTGTAGAGATGGGGTTTTCCCATGTTGTCCAGGTTGGTGTCAAACTCCTGGGCTCAAGCAATTTTCCCACCTGGGCCTCCCAAAGTGCTGAGATTACAGGTGTGAGCCACCCTGCCAGGTTGAACTCACGTTCTAATGAGGGAAACAGACTTAAGGCCTTATGGTTTTGAGCTGAGGTTTTGAGGATAAGCAGATGGACAAGAAGGATGAAGAATATACTGGGAAATGAGAATATAAAGATTAACTGAGGCTGGGCATGGTGGCTTACACCTATAATCCCAGCACTTTGGGAGGCCAAGGCAGCAGGATTGCTTGAGCCCAGGAGTTCAAGACCAGCCTGGGCAACACAGTGAGACTCTGTCTCAAAAAAGAAAAAAAAAAAAAGCAATTAAAAAAACAAAAAAGATTGATCGAGGAGGCTTCTGAATACATGTAAAGAGTGTGGTCCTGGCTGAGCGTGATGGCTCATGCCTGTAATCCTAGCACTTTGGGAAGCCCAGGTGAGCCCAGGAGCCTGGGCAACATAGTGATAGACACACACACACACACACTTATACATACAGAAAAAGAGACCTCTCTCTATATAGAGTCTTTATATATATATAAAATATATATAGTCTTTATATATTATATAAAATAATATATATATTATATATATAAAGTCTCTCTCTCTATATATATATGTATGTATGTATAAAGACTCACAATATTTGTGAGCAAATTTCCTAGGGTATGGTCCTCCTCTTGCAATGCAGATGTCACACAGTGTCTATCTGTTCCAGCTGCCTGGACCGTTTCCAGGGCTGTCTTCCTCTTGTCTTCAGCCACGGAGGTCTTCAATCCAGATGTTTTTCTCTCCAGTTTCTGGTCCTCTTCCATCTCAGGCATGGTTTCCAGATCCTCAGGTGGTACTGGTGGATGGGGGCTCTGCCCCATGTTGAGATGCTTGTGGGAGAAGCAGGAAGAAAGGAATGACCAATGCAGAGATAGTTCTCAACTTCCCCAGACAAATAGGTATCTTGCAGAGGGGAAAAAAAAAAAGATTTAAAGTGTTGAATCTAAAAACTAGTGATTTCTATAAGGATTAACTCAAAGAAACTCTGCAACTAACTCTCCTAAGGTCCAGTTAAGGATGTTAATAATTTGGGAATTTGTATTTCTCTTCATTTCTCCACCAGGCCTATTTCCTGTTAGAAGGTACTTTGGTTGCCATGAAAACAAACAAATACAACCAGTTTCCTCTAGTTGGACTACTGAATTCCACCCTTAGCAGAACCTCTCTCGTTCCTCTCTCACTACCACTCCCTACTACACTTCAGTGAACCTTTGCCTCTTCACATTAAGCTACCTGCTCCTCCATCTTTCTCTCCTAGACTCCCTCTCCTGGTGTGATTGCACCCTTGAATGTGTGGATAACTATGGGTGTTTGCCTCCCAACTTACACATTCCGTGTGCAAACTGATCTCCCACCAGTGGGTTGACTCCTGCAAAGACACATTCTTTATGGAGCTATATTAGTTGGTCATTGGAATTAGGAATACCTTGGATATTACCATTTTATTTCCTATTAAACAGCTATATAAGGAAATAGTAATCATTTTTTGCGAGTAGGAATCTAAATAGCACAGAGAATCAAGGAAGTTGTGAGATGTATACAAATCAGTACAAAATGGTGATCCAAAACCATGAGTTACCTAGGCAAAATTAAGAATCAGGTTACTGCCTGGCTGTGGTGATTCATACCTACCCAAAATGCCCCAGCACTCTGAGAGGCTGAGGCAGGTGGATTGCTTGAGTCCAGGAGTTTGAGATGAGCCTAGGCAGCATGACAAAACCCTGTCTTTACAAAAAATACAAAAATTAGCCAGGCATGGTGGTGTGCACCTGTGGTCCCAGCTACCTAGGAGGCTGAGGGTGGAGGATCACCTGAGCCTGGGGAGGTCGAGGTTGCAATGAACCGAGATGGTGCCACAGCACTCCAGGCTGGACAACCTAGCAAGATCCTGTCTCAGAAGAAAATAAAAGAATCAGGTTACTGTACAGCCCAAACATGAAGAAAAGGGATTCAGGCAAGTAATCAAAGCATGGAAAGTTAATAAATGAACTATGAATTAATTATTCTCTCCCTTGCCTTCTCCTCCCTTCTCTTTTCTTCTCCCTACTATATAGTCATAACTTGGGGAAGGATGTGATGGCACACGGCATAAAGTGCGGTGACATTGCTAATGGATGAGAAGCAGATCAGCTGGGGAGGACGTTGGACTTTCTGAGGAAAAGCTCCTGAAATGTCCTGAAGTAACAGGTGGATCTAATGTCAGAGCTGTTTGTAAAATGGAAAAAGGGGCCGGGCACGGTGGCTCAACCCTGTAATCCCAGCACTTTGGGAGGCCGAGACGGGCGGATCACAAGGTCAGGAGATCGAGACCATCTTGGCTAACATGGTGAAACCCCGTCTCTACTAAAAAATACAAAAAAACTAGCCGGGCGAGGTGGCGGGCGCCTGTAGTCCCAGCTACTCGGGAGGCTGAGGCAGGAGAATGGCGTAAACCCGGGAGGCGGAGCTTGCAGTGAGCTGATATCCGGCCACTGCACTCCAGCCTGGGCGACAGAGCGAGACTCCGTCTCAAAAAAAAAAAAAAAAAAAAAAATGGAAAAAGGGTGAAATGTGTCATCTTCTGGGATAAGTGCTGTCAACATGGTAATCCACATTTTACGCACCTGTTTGTGCTTTTTGCTGCTGGGAGCACTTTCCACCAACACACAACTTACTAATGAGGAAATTGCAAAAGAGAACCCAAGAGATTAAACACAAATCTGCAATGAAGGATGTGTTTACATCCTACATGTGAGTAAAGTGAGTATATTTTTAGGGTAGCAAGTTCTGGCCAAGCAAGCTGAACATGTAAACTTGAGAATTGCCCTACTTTAAGGGACCCACCCAATTCAATGTTCTGTTTTGGAGTGTGGAACTGAAAATGTAATTAGTATATAGCGCTTAATGTATAAATGATCAATTTAGTTTTCACTGTTTGCTGTCCTGTAATAAACCTACATCATCTTCTGAATAAGATGAACTGTCCACTAGGACAGGGTGCCTATTAAATCACTGGCTACCTGGCAACTTTGGAAAAAGTCATTTTGGACAGACAAGTTAAACACACAGACAAGGATGACTTCTCCAGACATGAATTTTAAAATGTATATTACACTTCTCAGTCTCACACCTGTAATCCCAGCACTTCGGCTGAGGTTGGAGGATCACTTGAACTCAGGACTTTGAGACAAGTCTGGGCAACATAGCAAGACTCAGTCTCCACAAAAAATTTAAAAATTAGCTGGATGTTGTGGCACATACCTGTAGTCAGAGCTACCCGGGAGGCTGAGGTGGGAGGATTGCTTGAGCCCAGGTAGGTTGAGGCTGCAATGAGCCATGACTGCACCATTGCACTCCAGCCTGAGTGACACAGTGTGACCCTGTCTCAAAACAAACAAACAAACAAAAATAACCAAAAAAACCCAAAACCAAAACAAAATACCCCCAAACCTTTTCTAAATAGATCATAATGATATCAATGTTATATAATAAAGTTTGTAGAACCATTTTTCTCTACACCAAATGTCCCAGAATGCTGCACTTCTATGTGGAATTTGTATAGTTTTTCCTGTCAGTCTCCCTGTTATCCACTTCTACTTCTCTTTGCTGTAAGGGTAGAGTTTACTTAATACAGACTCTCTTTCCTTCTAATACAGGGTTGAATCTGCTGTGGACAGGTGATAATTGTTACATTTGCACACTTTACCAATTACAAAGTGCTCATCAGACCTTTGCAGGTGATATCATTGTCTTTAGATCACAGTCCTGGGGCTGGGGACTTGACCTTGCCTGGCCAATCAGAATATTCCATCTCCCTTACCAATGATTGGTTCTGGGATGAACACATGACCCAAGCTGGGCCTGTTAGAATCTGCCCTGGGAGTTTCATCAGTGTGATCAGGAAAGTGGTTATCTTGATGTTCTCCTGATGATTTTGTTTTTGTTTCTGTGTGTTTTGAGACAGGATCTCACTCTATTGCCCAGGCTGGAGTGCTGCAGTGGCATGATCACAGCTCACTGCAGCCTCAATCTCCTAGACTCAAGGGATCTTCCCACTTCAGCCTCCCTAGTAGCTGGGACTACAGTCACAAGCCACCCCATCTGGCTGATTTTTAAATTTTTTTGTAGTTTTGGTAGAGATGGGGTCACACCATGTTGCCCAGGCTGGTCTGGAACTCCTGAGCTCAAGCAATCCTCCTGCCTCAGCCTCCCAAAGTGTTGGGATTATAGGTGCGAGCCACCATACCCAGCCCTGATGTTATCTTATGCATAAACAAACAGGTAAACCTGACTTCCAGAGTCCCTCTTGCTGCCACACGAAGAGCCTAAATACAGGGAAACGGCCAAAAGACAGACAAACTTGACAACAGCATTTGAAAACCTAGATACTGGACTTTTCAGTTTGCACAAACTCCTTCACCCACCCCACCACACATATCAACATTTTGTTTATATATATATTTTTTTTAATACACTGTTTTTTTTTTTTTTTTTTTTTGAGACACAGTCTCACTCTGTCACCAAGGCTGGAGTGCAGTGGCGCTATCTTGGCTCACTGTAACTTCCACTACCAGGTTCAAGCCATTCTTATGCCTCAGCCTCCCAGGTAGCTGGGATCACACGTGTGTGCCACCATGCCTGGTTAATTTTTGTATTTTTAGTAGAGACGGGGTTCCACCATTGTATTATTCTGTTCTCACACTGCTGTGAAGAAATACCCTTTATAAAGGAAAGAGGTTTGATTGACTTACAGTTCCACATTGCTTGGGAGGCCTCAGGAAACTTACAATCATGGCAGAAGGCAAAGGAGGAGCACGCACCTCCTTCACAGGGCGGCAGGATGGAGTGAGTACAAGCAGGTGAAATGCCAGACACTTATAAAACCATCAGACCTCATGAGACTCACTATCGCGAGAACAGCATGGGGAACTTGCCCCATGATCTAATTGCCTCCAATTGGTCCTGCCTTTGACACGTGGGGATTATGGGGATTGCAATTCAAGATGAGATTCTGGGTGGGGACACAGTCAAACTGTATCAGCCATGTTGGCCAGGCTGGTCTCCAACTCCTGGCCCCAAGTGATCCACCTGCCTCGGCCTCCCAAAGTGCTGGGATTATAGGTGTGAGCCATCGTGCCAGGCCAATATTTTTATTTTGCTTAAACTAGTTTGAATTGGGTTTCTGTCATTTGCCACTAGTCCTGGTGCAGAGCTGTCTTCCGACCTCTCCTCATCACCTTCTGGAGATCCCCTTTACCTTTTTCTCCCTTTGCATCGCCTCATCCCATATTTTCCTCCTTCTTGGCTTACTTCCTCATTTTGGTGACACATATCCCCCAGTAGCTTCCTGAATAAAATATAGATGAGAAAGAAATTTTTGGAGACCTTGCATGCTTGAAAATATGTGTGTTTGTTTTCATACTTCATACAAAAGTTTGGCTCTATTTGGGGTTCTAGGTTGTACAGAATTTTCCCTCTGAAACTTCAAGGCGTTCCTTCATTAGTGTGGCTGTTAAGAGGTCTAAAGTCATTTTGATTCCTAAGCTTTTCTATGTGGCCGGTTTTTGTTTAGTTTAGGTTTTCCCTTTCTGGGACTTCTTCTCTTTGTCTTTGATTTTCTGATTATTTATTGATGATGTCCCTTGCTGTAGGTCTGTTTTCATGGACTACGCTGGCACTAGATGGGACGTTTCAATCTAGCAATTCGTATCCTTCAATGTGAGGATCATTCTTTATTACTTGTTTGGTGATTTCCTCCCTTCTGATTTCTATCTTCTTTTTCTTTTGAGCACCCATTAATTAGATGCTGGATCTCCTGGCCTAATCTAATTGCCTTGGAGCTTGTATTTTGTGTTTTCCTCCTCTATTTTCTTTTTGTTTGTTTGTTTTTGAGACAGGGTCTCAGCTCTGTTGCCCAGGCTAGAGTGCAGTGGTACAATCATAGCTCACTGAAGCCTTGACTCAAGGATTCAAGTGATCCCTCCCACCTCAGCTCCCCTAAACCCCTAGTAGCTGGGACTGCAGATGACTGCCACCACACCCAGTTAATTTTTCAATTGTTTGTAGAGACAGGGACTCGCTGTGTTGCCAAGGCTGGTCTTGAACTCCTGGGCTCAAGTGATCCTCCCACCTTGGCCTCCCAAAGTGCCGGGATTACAGGTTTGAGTTACCACACCCAGCCATCCTCCTCTGTTTTCTATGTTTGTCTTTTATCTCTAAGATTTCCTCAATTTTATTTTGCACATTTTCTGTTGAACACTTAAACAAATTTTCTATTTTTTAATTTCCAAGAGCTCTTTCTTGTTTGTGAAAGTTTCTATTTATGTGTACTGTTTTTGTTCCATTAATTCAATAGCTTATCTTATTTCTCAGAGGAATTACTGATAGATTTGAAACTTTCATTTTTCATTTTATGCTGAAAGAATTTCAAATTTAAAAAATATATCAAGAAGTTTTTCTCCAAACCATCCAAGATTAAATTTCCAACACGATGCCCATCCTCCCTAACATGAGTACACACTTAAACAAGCATATCACAGCCATCTAATCCACAGGCCCCGATCAGATTTCTCTCATTGTCCCGCTACTGTCCCCTCTTCCTCGTTTTTTTTTCGGACAGGGTCTCACTCTGTTGCCCAGACTGGAGTGCAGTGGTGCCATCATAGCATAATCTGGAACTGTTCTTCCCAAGGGATCCTCCTGCCTCAGCCTCCTGAGTAGCTAGGACTACAGATGTGCACAGCCATGCCTGGCAAATTTTTAAAAAAGTTTTTCATAGAGATAGGTCCCTATATTTCCCAGGCTGGTCTTGAACCCTTGGGCTCAAGCAATCCTCCTGCCTCAGCCTCCTAAAGTGCTAAGTTACAGGTGTGAGCTGCCATGCCTGGCCCTAATACTGTCCTTTATAATAAAAGGGTCTATTCCAGGACCATGCATTGCATTTGTTTTCATGTTTCTTTCTTTCTTTTCTATCCTCTTTTTTTTTTTTTTTTTAAATTAACTGAGATGGAGTCTTGCTCTGTCGCCCAGGCTGGAGTTGCAGTGGCACGATCTCAGCTCGCTGCAACCTCTGCTGCCTGGGTTCAAGCGATTCTCCTGCCTCAGCCTTCCAAATAGTTGGGATTACAGGCGCCCACCACCGCACCCGGCTAATTTTTTTATTTTTAGTAGAGACAGGGTTTTGCCATGTTGGCCAGGCTAGTCTCAAAACTCCTGAATTTAGGTGATCTACCCGCCTGGGCCTCCCAAAGTGCTGGGATTACAGGCATGAGCCACTGCACACCTGGTTCATGTTTCTTTCAGTCTGGAACAATTTTTCAGTGTTTCTTTTTTTGGCAGGAATAGGACAGAAGTGATACTGTGTTATTGCCTCCCATCTGGTGGTACCTCATTTCAATTTGTACCATTATTGAGAATATTAACTTTGTTAAAAAGTTAATATTCTTGGCCGGGCACGGTGGCTCAAGCCTGTAATCCCAGCACTTTGGGAGGCCGAGACGGGCGGATCACACGGTCAGAAGATCGAGACCATCCTGGCTAACACGGTGAAACCCCGTCTCTACTAAAATACAAAAAATATTAGCCGGGCGAGGTGGCGGGCGCCTGTACTCCCAGCTACTCGGGAGGCTGAGGCAGGAGAATGGTGTGAACCCGGGAGCCGGAGCTTGCAGTGAGCTGAGATCCGGCCACTGCACTGCAGCCTGGGCGACAGAGCAAGACTCCGTCTCAAAAAAAAAAAAAAAAAAAAAAAAGTTAATATTCTTTTTAAAACAATTTGTTTGTCTTTTTAAAAACAATTTGATACAATCATTTATTTTGTTTGCACATTTGATTTGTTTTTAATCCAAACCTCACCAGAATGTTAATTTTGACCCTGATTAAGGTGGTGTCTGCTAGGTCTTTCCACTGTAAAGTTACTCTTTTGTCCTTTGTAATTAGTAAGCGTTTTGTGGAAAGGTACTTCTTTGCGGTACGTATCCTGTTCCTTATCATAGTTTTACTCACTATTTTTAAGTTTTTTGGCTGAATGAACTATTACTATGAAGGTTGCCTAAAAGTGACTTTTTTTTATTTCATTGTTCCTCCTAAATTTATTAGTTGTTATTCTGCTGTAAAGAAAAATGTTCTCTTCTCATTTGTTTATTATTTTATTTATATCAGTTTGAACATATGGATTCCCACCTCATTTGATAGATTGTGACCTTTTACTGTCATTATTTATTTTGATGCTCAGAGTTGGTTAGGGGAGCCCCCTTCAAGCCCCTTTGACATCTGTTGACATGTCTCTGTCATTCTTTAAGCACTTCTTTACTTTCTGCCACAGCAAGATGGTCTGTGGTCTGTGTTCATCTTGTACCTTCCTTACAGCCCTGAAATCAATCATTTCTCCAAGGATCCCTGGTTTCTTTTAGTGGAGAATGGTATTTAGAGACCAAGATTTGGGACTAGGGGTGTTAACTGCCATTGGAGTATGACTGTTTCCAAACTGTCTTGGTGCATAGAGCTAAGGAATACGCATATATGTCTACAATTTTTTTTTTGAACGTTTATTTTTGGTTTGGGGATATATGTGAAGGTTTGTTACATAGGCAAACGTGTGTCATGAGGGTTTATTGTACATATTATTTCATCACCCAGGTATTAAGCCCAGTACCCAATAGTTATCTTTTCCGCTCCTCTCCGTCCTCCCACCCTCCACCCTCAAGTAGGCCCCAGTGTCTGTTGTTTCCTTCTTTGTGTTCATAAGTTCTTATCATTTAGCTCCCACTTAAAAGTGATAGCATGTGGTATTTGGGGCTCTGTTCCTATCTTAGTTTGCCAACGATGATAGCCTCCAGCTTCAGTCATGTTCCCACAAAAGACATTATCTTATTATTTTTTATGACTGCATAATATTCCATGGTACATATGTACCATATTTTCTATATCCAATCCATCATTAATGGGCATTTAGTTTGATTGCATGTCTTTGCTATTGTGAATAGTGCTGCAATGAACATTCATGTGCATGTGTCTTTATAGCAGAATGATTTCATCTCGGCTCACTGCAACCTCTGCCTCCTGGGTTCAAGCGATTCTCCTAACTCAGCCTCCCAAGTAGCTGGGATTACAGGTGCCTGCCACCATGCCTGGCTAATTTTTGTATTTTTAGTAGAGATGGGGTTTCACCATGTTGGCCAGGCTAGTCCCAAACTCCTGACCTCAGGTGATCTGCCCGCCTCGGCCTCCAAAAGTGCCGGGATTACACTGTGCTTGGCTTCTTTTTTTTTTTTTTTTTTTGAGACGGAGTTTCGCTCCTGTTGTGCAAGCTGGAGTGCAATGGTGCAATCTTGGCTCACTGCAACCTCTGCCTCCTGGGTTCGAGCAATTCTTCTGCCTCAGCCTCCCAAGTAGCTGGGATTACAGGCATGCACCACCATGCCTGGCTAATGTTTTATATTTAGTAGAGACTGGGTTTCACCATGTTGGCCAGGCTGGTCTCAAACTCCTGACCTCAGGTGATCCACCCGCCTCAGCCTCCCAAAGTGCTGGGATTACAGGCGTGAAACACCATGCCTGGCCAGGAGTCCTGTGTTTTATCTGGCAAGCCTGCACCCCTGCCCGTCCACCTTCCCTGCAAGCCTCTCCACTTTCACACCATCCTGCTCAGTGTAATCCATTGATAATTCATTCAACACACACTTTTACTGAAAAGCCAGGCACTAAGTGAGGCGCTGAGATGCAACAGCGCATGCTCTACAGAAATACAGAAAAATCACTTCCTTGTAAGTATTTAGTCCTTTTACTATTTTTTTTTTTAAATAATACTATTTTGAGCACATAAACATACTCTAACCTTTCACACCTTAAAATAATTGTTGGCCGGGTGTGGTGGCTCACATCTGTAATTTTAGCACTTTGGGAGGCCGAGACGGGCGGATCACCTGAGGTCAGGAGTTCGAGCCTGGCCAGCGTGGCGAAACCCCATCTCTACAAAAAGTACAAAAATTAGCGAGGCATGGTGGTGGGTGCCTGTAATCCCAGCTACTCAGGAGGCTGAGGCAGGAGAATCACTTGAACCCAGGAGGCGGAGGTTGCAGTGAGCTGAGATTGTACCACTGCACTCCAGCCTGGGCAACAAGAGCAAGACTCTGTCTCAAAAAAATAAGTAAATAAAAATAATTGTCAACCCTATCCTCGCTTCTCAAGATCACCTTATTTTTCTCCTCTACTCAGTCAAGATTCCTTTTTTTTTTGAGACGGAGTTTCGCACCTTCGCTCAGGCTGGAGTGAAGTGGAGAGATCTTGGCTCACTGCAAACTCCGCCTCCTGGGTTCAAGTGATTCTCCTGCCTCAGCCTCCTGAGTAGCTGAGATTATAGGCACCTGCCACCACACTCGGCTATTTTTTTTTTTTTTTTCTGAGACAGAGTCTCACTCTGTCACCGAGGCTGGAGTACAATGGCTTGGTCTCAGCTCACTGCAATCTCCGCCTCCCGGGTTCGAGCAATTCTCCTGTCTCAGCCTCCCAAGTAGCTGGGACTATAGGTGCGTGACACAATACCTGGCTAGTTTTTCTATTTTTAGTAGAGACGGGGTTTCACTATGTTGGCCAGGCTAGTCCTGAACTCCTGACCTCGTGATCTGCCCACCTTGGCTTCCCAAAGTGCTGGAATTACAGGCCTGAGCCACCACTCCCGGCCAAATTTTCATATTTTTAATAGAGACGGGGCTTCACCACATTGGCCAGGCTGGTCTTGAACTCATGACCTCAGGTGATCCACCAGCCTTGGTCTCCCAAAATGCTAGGATTACAGGTGTGAGCCACTGCTCCCCACCTCAGCCAAGATTCTTAAAAGACTGTGTCTCCACTTCTTCACCTTCCATTCACTTGAAAGGAAGGATAAAGAAGAGTCATGAAGAGTATGGAGTTTGTATTGCTTCTCGGCTGTTTGGCTAAGATCAAGTGGAGTATGGAGTTTCTTGTCAGACAGACCTGGGTTTATATCCCAACTGATTCTTAAAATTAAGCCTGTTTCCCTACCTCTGAAGAGAGCAATAAATGTGCCTGCCTCACTTTGGAGGGTTGTTGTGAGGATTAAATAAGATCATTCATATAAAACAGCGCACGCCTGTTTATTGACAGCAGTCAATCAACATTAGGTATTATTATCAGTATCAATTATCCTACTAAAATCTGTCTTCTGCCCCAGTGCTATACTGGAAATGCTCTTGCCAAGGTTGGCAATGACTTTCCAGTTGCCAAAATCAACGGTAGTTTTTGGCCCTTATCTTACTTCCTTGACAATCCCAACCACTCCTTCTTCCTGAAGTCCCCTCTCCTTCTGGCTGCTGGAACACCACTCTTTCCCTGTCCTCTGCCTGTCTCTCCCTTCGCAGCCACCTTGTCAAATCCTGTTCCACTGTCTGACTCCACCTGGTGCTGCTCTTTTGTGAGTTCATCCTTTCTCCCCCTTCCCAGCTGTACACACCTTTCCCTGGGAGATCATGTCCACTCCTGTGGTTCTAACTGCCATCTCTATGCAGAAGATACCTTCCCTATCTCCACCTCTGACCTCTCTCCTAACCCCAGACCCATATTGCCAGGTAGGTTCTCTAGAGGCACCCCAGACTCAGTATTCAACTTATGCATCTCTGAAAGCATTATTTACCATGCCCACCATGAAACCTGCTCTTTCTCTTAGATTCTGACAGTTGCTATTGCCTCCAACCTCATCAAGTACACAGACCTAGTAACCTAGACATCATTCTTTCCATCTTCTTCCTCCCTGAATCCAACCTATTCGCAGGTTCTGTCGTTTCACTTATTGTCAGTGAATTCTGCTCTCCCTCCTTCTTTCTCCTCTTGCTGAGTAGAGGATGGATTAGATGGCCAAGGGGATCAGTTAGGAGCCATTTTCCATAGTCTGAGAGATGACGAGGGACCTCCTCATTGATCTGCTTGGCCCTTCTTAATCTATCTCTATTTGGTTGTCAGAGTAATAGTCCTTAAAGTCCCATTAAGTCATCCTCATCTTTGAAATCTTTAATGGTTCCCCTCACCTATAAGATAATGTCCAAACTTCATAGCCCAACACAGAGGCTGCTGATAGAGTGACTCCTGATGCCTCTCCAGCCTCAGGTATCGCCACTTCTCTCCCCAACACACAGGTACACACTGAAGCTACTTGCAGGACTCCACTCCTGATCTTAGTCAACCTGTTGTTGACTCAGCCAGTAATGTTTTTCCATCCTTAATCCACCTGACCATTTCCTACTCAACTTTCAAAATCCTGCTCAGAATTTCATCTTGAAACCTTCTCTGAAGCATCATGCCCTTGTCCCCTTGCAGAATTACTTTTTCCTCAGTACCCCTTCTAGCCTTAGTATATATCTTCATTATGGAATGGATCACTGTGTTATATTTGTTCATATGTCTATCTACCTTTGCTACTAATAGAATATAAATTCCTTGAAGTCAGCTATCTGTTTTCATTCATATTTTCTCCCCCATAGTCAAGCATAGTGTCTGGCACACAGTGGGTGTCCAGTTAATAGTTAGTAAACTGAACTGGATTTCTGTAAAGGTGAGGCATGAAGGAGGGAGGGAAAAGAGGGTGCCGAGACAGAGATAGGGAGGCAGGAACTAGGATTGGGAGAAGACATCTTGTATGCCAATCCATGAAGTTTGGATTTCACCCTATGGAAAACTGGAACCAACAGGATCTTCAAGCTGAGAAATGATATGGATAAATTTGTTTGTTTTGTTTTGCTTTTTGTTTGTTTTTTAAGACAGAGTCTCGCTTTGTCTCCCAGGCTAGAATGCAGTGGCGCAATCTCAGCTCACTGCAGCCTCTGCCTCCTGGGTTCAAGTAATTCTCCTTCCTCAGGTTCTTGAGTAGCTGGGATTACAGGCAAGCGCTGCCACACCCGACTAATTTTTGTATTTTTAGTAGAGACGGGGTTTCACCGTGTTGGCCAGGCTGGTCTCGAACTCCTGACTTCAGGTGATCCACCTGCCTCAGCCTCCCAAAGTGCTGGGATTACAGACATGAGCCACCACGCCTGGCCTGATAAATTTGTTTTAAGAAGCCAGTTCTGGCCAGGCACAGTGGCTCATGTCTGTAATCCCAGCACTTTGGGAAGCTGAGGCAGGTGGATCACCTGAAGTCAGGAGTTCGAGACCAGCCTGGCCAACACGGTGAAACCCTGTCTCTACTAAAAATACAAAAATTAGTCGGGCATGATGGCAGATGCCTGTAATCCCAGCTACTCGGAGGCTGAGGCTGGAGAATTTTTTGAACCCAGGAGGTGGAGGTTGTAATGAGCCGAGATCGCACCACTGCACTCCAGCCTGGGTGAGTGAAACTCCATCTCAAAAAAAAAAAAAAAAAAAAAAGAGAGAGAAGTGGCAGCTGTGTGAGGAGTTAGGGGAGGAGTGCTCCAAACAGAGGAAACAGTAAATTCAAAGGCTGTGAAGTGGGAAAGAGTTGAGCTGATCAGAATCTCTAAGGGCCAGCATGACTGGAGCCGAATGAGCAACTAGGGTGTGGCATGAGTTGAAGTGGGAGGGAATGGTGGAATTCAGATTGTGTAGGTCCTTGTAGACCAGAGCAGGGAATGTGGAGTGTATCCTCAGCTCATTGGGAAGCAATTGAAAATGCAGAGTAGTGATACTTTCATTTACATTAAAATAATCACTAAGGCTGTGCACAGAATAGATGGGGGCTAAGGCAAGAGAATAAATAGGGAGCCCAAGTTAGGAGACTACAGCAGTAAACATGCCAATGAAAGATATCTGTCTGGATGAAGGTGGAGGCAATGGGGCAACAGGGAGTGGACAGATTCAGAAAATATTTTAGAGGTTGAATTCATAGGGCTTGGTGACAGAATAGATGCACAGAGATCTAGAATAAGGAAGTAGAGATTGAGGTAATGTGTAGGTCTTTTGGAAAGTTTATTTTTCAAGAGGAGACTAAAGGGAAGTAGTTGATTCAAAAGCTCTTTCTGGCCAGGCATAGCGACTCATGCCTGTAATGCCAGCACTCTGGGAGGCTGAGGAGGGTGTACCACTTGAGGTCAGGAGTTCAAGACCAGCCTGGTCAACATGGTGAAACCCTGTCTCTACTAAAAATACAAAAATTTGCCAGGTATGGTGGTGAACGCCTATAATCCCAGCTCCTTGGGAGGCTGAGGGAGGAGAATCGCTTGAAACCGGGAGGTGGAGGTTGCAGTGAGCTGAGATCGAGCCATTGCACTCCAGTCTGGGCAACAAGAGTGAAACTCTGTCTCAAAAAAGTAAAATAGCCTGGCGTGGTGGCTCACACCTATAATCCCAGCACTTTGGGAGGCCAAGCCTGAGGCGGGCGGATCATGTGAGGTCAGGAGTTCCAGACCAGCCTGGCCAACACAGTGAAACCCCATCTCTACTAAAAATACCAACAAAAATTAGCCGGACATGGTGGCACATGCCTGTAATCCCAGGTACTGGGGAGGCTGAGGCAGGAGAATTGCTTGAACCCAGGAGGCGGAGGTTGCAGTGAGCCAAGATCACACCATTGCACTCCAGCCTGGGTGAAGAAGTCAGACTCTGTCTCAAAAAATAAATAAATAAATAAAATAAAAATGCAAAAATTAGCTGGGCATGGTGGCACGCGCCTGTAGTCCTAGCTATCCGGGAGGCTAAGGCAGAAGAATCACTTGAACTCAGGAGGTAGAGGTTGCGGTGAGCTGAGATCACGTCACTGCACTCCAGCCTGGGCAACAGAGTGAGACTCTGTCTCAAAAAATAATAATAATTAATTAAAATAAAATAAAATTTAAAAATTAGCCAGGCATGGTGGTGCCTGCCTGTGGTTCCAGCTACTTGGCAGGTTGGGGTGAGAGGATGACTTAAGCCCCAGAGATGGAGGCTGTACTGAGCAGTGATTGTGCCACTGCATTCCAGCCTGGGCAACAGAGCAAGACCTTATCTCAAAAAAAGAAAGAAAGAAAGAAAGAAAGATGAACATGACTTTGTTCCTGTCCTCAGTGAGCTTAGAAATAACACATCTTTACAAATGGATACGATACAAGACTATAAATCCAGTTGTTACATAATTTATTGTCCCAATTGGGATAGTTTGGAGGATAAACAGGGCACTAATAATAATTACCCTAGAAAATCCCAGTGTGTTCTGAAGAAATCTGATTGTATCACCTTAGCAACAAATAAGCTCAAAGTGATGGGAGCACTGGGATGAATCAGCAAAGCTCAATGGTAGAAGTGGATTTGAGTTGGGCTTGCTGTTAGGGAGGGAAGAGGCAATCAACATGAAAACAAAATACTTTCAGATCATTTAATGGTGTACAGAGTGAGGGAGAGGAGCACTGCTTTAGTATCATCAGGGAAGGCAACTAGGAGGAGGTAACATTTAAGCCAAAACAAATAATAAGAAGAATCAAGAAATTCAAAGACAAAAATATCACAAGAGCTGTCTTATCCCAGCAATGATCAGAAGGTCAGATCACTCATGGGGTTTGGGGCAAGGAGGTTCCAAGGGCCTCCTACTTATTCAGAAGACAGATAATCAAAATGTTATCCAGTAGTTAATGGAGAATTATGAAAGACTCTTCAACAGAATAGGATCTGACTGGGAAAACTACTCTGGCATTACCGTACAGGATGGGTTAGAGAGGAAAAGAGGTTGAAGCAGGAAGTCCAGGAAATAGTCTAAGCAAAAGAAAAATAAAAGACCCTGGGTTGAGGCAGTGGCAGTAATCATGGAGAAGCAGAGATGAAAGTGACATCCCAGAGCAAGAATGGCCAAGATTTTGCAAAGGATGTCACCTAACATAGCACATGTCCCTGGGAGCCCTTCAGTGAATACTAGTTCTTCCCTCCTCCTCATTCGACCTGGAACCAGAGTGAGGGAAGATTGTTTTTGTTTGTTGTTTAGAATGGAGAAAAACTTGGGAACAAATCCAGGTTGAGAGGAAGAAGCAACAGAGAGAGAAACATTTAATAATATTAAAAATACAAAGGAAAGGAGGTAACCAATGGAATATTTTATTTTAAGAAAGGATAGATTAGCCTTACATAGGAGGTGTGATGCTCTATCTACCAAGAAAGGAACAAAATGAAGTCTGTCAGGGATTGAGGTGGAAAGTTTTTTTGTTTTTTTTGTTTTGTTTTTTTTTTTTTGAGGCGGAGTCTCGCTCTGTCGCCCAGGCTGGAGTGCAGTGGCCGGATCTCAGCTCACTGCAAGCTCCGCCTCCCGGGTTTACGCCATTCTCCTGCCTCAGCTCCCGAGTAGCTGGGACTACAGGCGCCCGCCACCTCGCCCGGCTAGTTTTTTGTATTTTTTAGTAGAGACGGGGTTTCACCGTGTTCGCCAGGATGGTCTTGATCTCCTGACCTCGTGATCCGCCCGTCTCGGCCTCCCAAAGTGCTGGGATTACAGGCTTGAGCCACCGCCCCCGGCGAGGTGGAAAGTTTATGAAGCTTCTGTGGATTTATGAAGGTGGAAAATTTATGAAGCTTCTATTTGATTTGAAGGTAAGCTTATGGATTGAAGAAAATATCTGGAATGCTGTAGTAGAAAATAATTGTCCTTTAAGAACAATTAAGTGGTTCTTATTCCTGGCTGGAAATTAGGATCATCCAGGAAGCCTTAACACACACAAAAAGGATGCTGGACCCCAGCCCCAAGGATTCTGATTTAATTCTCCTGGGATGGGGCCCAGGCACTAGCGGTTTCATAAGTGCCTCTGTTGACTCTAATGAGAATCCACAATTGAGAACCAGCAGCAAAGGGTTTGTGGAGCAGCAGAAAGGGCTCAGCTGAGGTTCAGAAGCAAGAATTTATTGTTGAACCAATCAGCCTGGTTACAAGGCTCTCTCCAGCATCAACATTCCTGGAGCAGAGGCTGTGAAATTAGAGTGTGGCACTTGTTTATTAAGGTTGGTAGGGCACAAAGCTGAAGAGCTGAGTGACAACAGAGGCTAGGGAAATAGAATTGAATTGGCCACCACAGGCTGTAATCTGATAGAATAAGAAGAGTTTCAGACAAACATCAATAAAATAACAATAGCAACACCAACTAATTTTTTTGAGTGCCATTTGCCAACTACTAAAATAAGTGATTTATTTTATTCACTTACCCTCATGACACTCTAGGTCCTATTATCTCCATCTTACCCACTTTATTGTTTTATTTTTTGTAGAGACAGAGTCTCGCTCTGTCGCCCAGGCTGGAGTGCAGCAGTACAATCAATAACTCGCTGTAGCCTTGAACTCCTGGGCTCAAGCAGTTCTCCTACCCCAGCCTCCCAAATAGCTAGGACAATAGGTGCACGCCACCCTGCCCAGCTTATTTTTTGTAGAGGCGTGATGTCAATATGTTGCCCAGGCTGACCTTGAACTCCTGGCCTCAAGAGATTCTCCTGCCTGGGCCTCCAAAGTGCTGAGATTACAGGCCTGACCCACGTGCTGGCCGCTTTTTACCCATTTTATAAATGGGAAAATTGAGGCTCAGAAGCTAAGAAATGGCCAGGTGCAGCAGCTCACGCCTGTAATCCTAGCACTTTGGGAAGCCGAGGAGGGCAGATCATTTGAGGTCAGGAGTTTGAGACCAGCTTGGTCAAAATGGTGAAACACCATCTCTACTAAAAATACAAAAATTAGCTGGGTGTGGTGGCACACACCCGTAGTCCCAGCTACTCGGGAGGCTGAGGCAGGAGAATCACTAGAACCCGGGAGGCAGAAGTTGCAGTGAGCCGAGATCACACCACTGCACTCCAGCTCAGGCAACAGAGTGAGACTCTGTCTCAAAAAAAGAAAAAAAAAAGGTTGAGAAATGCTTCCATGTTTATGGAGTTAACAGTTAATAAGTGGCAGAACTGGGATTATGGGATTTTGAACCCAAATCTGTCTGACTCCAGAGCCTGAGCCCTGGTTGCACAGGAGCAAAGGAATGGGAAGATGGAAGGATGGGGGCTTGTGATAATATAGCTAGGGTTCTGAATGAGATTTTGATAGACCCAGAGGAAAGGATGTGAGAGGGTTTCTAAGGGAAACAATCAGAGGTGATGGAATGTAACCTTTCAGGAGACCAGAGCAGCAAATGTATGGGGGGAGGAAGAGTAGGATATCAGAGTGGATAGGCATATTGGCAGTCTCAGTCAGTCTATGGAGTGTAGACTTGATATAGTAAAAGGAAACTGGGAGCCACTGAGGGGGTAGTTTAGGGTGTGAAGATACGACAAAAAAGTAGTCTTTAAAATTCATCAGGCAGATGAAGAGCAAGGAGGGCCACTGAGAAGATCTCTGCACTGAAATACTTTTCTCTTTGTTCCTTCCTTGTCCTGGTAGCCACAGATGTTACACAATCCAACCATGGCACTCAGGACAGAAGAGATTGCCCATTCTTTAGCTATAAATTACATTCCCAGGGCCCAAACCTACAATCGCAGTTGTATTTTCAAGAATCAATAAAAGTCTCTGCAGATTGACTAGTGGCAGGAAACCAGGGCTGGACACTTACTATTATTCAGACTCCTGTCGCTACCCCTGCACGGATTATCAGAAGTAGAATCTTGTCACAGATTCTTGGGTACAAAGGGGGCAGATTAAACAAACCAACATCAGGCAGTTCAACAAGATCGCCAGAGTGTGAATCCCCATCAGTGTTATTCCTCGGCAACTGCCCCTGAACTAACTTGGAAAATACCCAAGGAGAACAAGGTATCTTAGATGAAGATGATGTCAGTTCTTTCTTGATCTCAGTAAGTCAAAGTAAATTTATACCTAAATAGCTATTTTCCAGATTTCAGTGTCTTCCAGCCACACATATTTTCTTTTCTTTTTCTTTTATCTTTTTTTTTTTTTTTTGAGATGGAGTCTTGTTCTGTTGCCCAGGCTGAAATGCAGTGGCGTGATCTCGGCTCACTGCAACCTCCGCCTCCTGAGTTCAAGCCATTCTCCTGCCTAAGCCTCCAGAGTAGCTGGGACTACAGGCATGTGCCACCATACCCGGCTACTTTTTTGTATTTTTAGTAGGGACAGGGTTTCACCGTGTTAGCCAGGCTGGTCTTGATCTCCTGACCTTGTGATCCGCCCGCCTCGGCCTCCCATAATGTTGGGATTACAGGCGTGAGCCACTGTGCCTGGCCCAGCCACACATTATTTTCAAATTAATAAATAAGTTAAAATTGCTGGTGTGCAGTCATCTTAGGGAAACTGAAGAGTCAAAACGAATAGCTAGAATTCTCTGGGTGATGACCAGAACATATACTATGCTGAGTCCTGATGTGGCTGAAAGACACCGTGAGCTGAGCCAGCTAGCTAGCTTGGTTGTGGTGCGCTGGGAATGGGGGTTATGTTATCTGTCAAAGGGAATATAAATTCTGCAAACTAAACCTGGCAGTTTGGGGAAAATGTGTTTAACTCACCCACTTCCCTCCTCGTTTGTACTACTGCTTTCTTACACTTTTTTTTTTTTTTGAGACAGTCTTACTCTGTCACCCAGGTTGGAGTGCAGTGGTGCAATCTCAGCTCACTGCAACCTTTGCCTCCTGGGTTCAAGCAATTCTTCTGCCTCAGCCTCCCAAGTAGCTGGGATTACAGGTGTGAGCCACTGCGCTGGCCAACCTTCCTACTTTTCAACTTGAGTTTACTCAGGAGTTGGAACATTTATTCCAATAAAATGTGTCTGATGTGATCTCTTAGTGATTAAAGACACCTGCTTAGTATGCATTAACTTCAGTGCAGTATGTGCACCTCTCTGAGGACATCTCTACTAAGCCCTCGGTGACTGATGCTGCTTCACTTTCTTCAGGTGTATAAATTGAAAAGGCAATTTTTACCTGCTATGAAGTCCCAAGAAAACAGGACTTGGCTCCTTGGGCATATTAGCCTTTAGTCTTGTTAGTGACTATCAGATGTTGCTTGAGCATATTTGGAAAATAACTTTGTATGTTGAAATTTTGGAAAACCAAAGTATTATACTGCAAATCACTTGAAAGAGGGCAAAAACCAAACCGTAAAGCTTAGCCAGATGTGATATAATCATTTCACTGAAGATATGAGATAGGTAAAACTTTTTTCTTCCAGATCATGAACACATTTGATTGTAATTTGAGTTAAAGTATTATAGTTCCTTTTAAAAAAAATAAGCCCAGAATGTTAAAAGTGTGAAATCCATTTCAGCAAGTTGACGTTTGGGTGTTTTAAGATATTATCACAGGTCTGCGTATTCCAGGTTCAACTTACTTGGAATTCTGGATTCTAAGTATTTTAAATTGAAGTTAAAGTGAAATCAAGTGTAAATTAACCTGTGATTTATTTTTTGGTTCTGGTTATTTTTAGGTAAATAAATGAGGTCAGGATGTCAGACTGGCGAATATTTGCTGAGATAACCCATTACTGTGATTGAAATTCCAGGAGGAAATTGAAGAGGGGTGATGACGCAAAGGTGATTACGAACAACATGAAAACGGCTAATACATGTTGGAAAACTTTTTTTTTTTTTTTTTGAGACGGAGTTTTGCTCTTGTTGCCCAGGCTGGTGTGCAATGGCATGATCTCGGCTCACTGCAACCTCCACTTCCCTGGGTTCAAGCGATTCTCCTGCCTCAGCCTCCCAAGTAGCTGGGATTACAGGCACCTGCGACCACGCCCAGCTTTTTTCTTTTCTTTTCTTTTCTTTTTTAGTAGAGACGAGTTTCACCATGTTGGCTAGGCTGTTCTTGAACTCCTGACTTCAGGCGATCCACCCGCCTTGGCCTCCCAAAGTGCTGGAATTACAGGCGTGAACCACCGTGCCTAGCCCACGTGGGAAACTCTTTACCACAATTAACAGGTGAGTTCATTAGGGATGACGCCACACCCTCCAGAAACCATATTTACTACAGATCACTCACAACTATTACACTCAATACTAACTAAAAGGCCAGAGGATTGGATTCATATAACATTTAAAAAAGTATACATATATTTTATAAATATAAGGATATTATTTGCACTAGCAAACAATTTATCTGTATTCCTAAAGTGTCATACAAATGATTCTTGCACATCTGTTTTAACTAGGGAGAAAACAGTGTATTGAGATAGTTGGACTAGACCTATCAACCACTAACACTAAACTTGGAAGAAAAGATCCAAGAGTTCATAGCTTAATTCTAAACCATCTATGCTTCTTACTTGAAAACAGAGAAGGGCTGATGTAAATGAGTTGTGAGGGTATCCGACTACCCTAAAAGCAGAATCTTTGCAGGTTTTAGCCCTGGAAGGATTCCTAGGTGAGATAGGGGTACCTATTTCATATTCTACTTTTGGTTGCCTCCTTGCTTTTGTTTTGTGACCTCAACCAGACTCTTTGTGTAAGTTACAATTTATTTGTGGATGTGAACCCGGGCTCCTTTTGTAGGTTATAGTTTATTTGTGGGTGTGAACCCCCTTCCTTTGCCTGGTTCAATTTCTTCAGCGGTCTAGGAAAGAGACCCTTCCGAGCAGTGGCCTGTTTTAAATCTGTAGGCCTCTCTTCCTACCACTCACTTCTTGGCCCAACCCCCCTTCACATTCCTCTGCTTAGGAAGATAGTGGGGGAAAAAAAGGCCTCATACATTATTATTTTATTAAGAAACCATTTTCTCTCCAGGATGGGCACAAGGTGCAAGGCTATTTCCTTACATGAGCAGGTATTTTAAAAGCTGGGCAGGAGACGCCATACTGTAAATTTAAAATTTAAAAAAAATTTAAAGCGAACCTTCTTTTTAATCTTAAGAATAGTCTTCACTATTCTCCACCACCTTCCCACTGGCTGTGTAGAAATAACGACCACCAGATGAGAACAAGCTATTTACTCAGAGCTGGCAAGGGAGTCAGCCGAGACCCATCACTTGGTTTGGTAGACTCATAGGCAGGCAGGGGAGTGGAAAAGCTTTACATACAGTGAAAAAAGTGAGGAACTTCAGGCTGGCTCTGATTGGAGACTCCCAACACTGGGAAGTTGGAGGAGGGCTAACTAGAAGCAGGGCTTCTTATGTGATTGGTGTGAGGAGCACATTTGGCTTTCTCTGATTGGCCCAGGGCTGGAAGCAGGGGCAAGAAATAGGGAAGCGGCCAGCTAAAGATAAGTCCTGACCGTTCTGGGCAGATTACTGCAGAGGTCATGGGTAGGAGATCATGGATAGGTTTGGCCATTCTTTGTATACTCAAGTCTCTCAATTTGGGCGAGACCCAGATATTGTTTCTCTTGACCTAGTTAGCTTTTAACTCCAAAGTTTTGTTTAACTTGGAAGAAGACAGCAGTTCTATTATTTCTGTCAAGGATAAACAGAGACATTGGGATCTGAAAAGTAATTATGGAAAGATACATAAATATCTTTATAGTGAGGGTCAGCCAGGAGAATCACCCTCTGCCTTCAGGTTCTCCATTTCCTTAATGAATTCCTATTTCCATTATAACGGACGATTCAGTAGCTTCCCTCCCTTTGGGGGAGGGCCCGGCCTCCTCCGCTCCCACTTTCTTCAGTCTTGCCCTTCGACGGCTGGAGAAGAGGGTTGCGCCCTACCAACTCCTCACCTTACAGTCCAGTTTCTCCCCCCACCACTCCGGTGAGCTCCCCCTCCACCAGGCCTCCCCACTCCCCCTGCTCCATGCGTTCCGGAGCAATCCCCCTCAGTCGCACTCTCACAGCCCGGCCCCTGCCCCCGCCTCATCCCCAGTTGTGCCTTCACTTCCCGGTTCCTCCCCAACAGGTCCCCCAAGATACGCCCTCACAGTCCGGTCCCCCGCCGTCCTCTCCCGGCGCACGCTCAAGGCCGGTGCCTTCCCCCCGCAGCCCCCCGAGGCGCTCCCTCAAGCTCGGTGCCTTTGCCCCCCCCAGCCCCACAGGGGCGCCCTCAAGCCTAGTACACTTCACATGAGAGCCCCTCGGGCGCACCCTCAAGCTCGGTGTACCCCCCTATACAACCCGCAGGCGCGCCGTCATGCCTGGAACCTTCCCCTGTCCAGGCGCACCCTCAAGCCCGGTGCCTGCCCCCACCCCCAACCAGCCCCCCAGGCGCACTTTCAAGCCCGGAGCCTTCGCCTAGCCAGGCGCGCCCTACTGGCCCGCCCTGCCCCTCCGCGAAGCGCCCCCCGCGCGCTCCCTGGAGTCCTCCCTCCTGCCTGGCGCGGCCTCCAGGCCCGGTCGGCCCCCCTTCCGGCCCCCACACTCAGACGCGCGCCCCGCGCCTCGCGCCTCCGGGCCGCTAGTCCCGCGCCTTCCTGGATGGACGCGGCCCCTTATGTCCGGCCTCAGTCTCCCCGGCTAGCACGAGAAGTCAGGTCAGCTTCCTGTCCCCGAGCAGCTGCCCGGGGGCCAGTTTTCAAAACATAGCCTTAGACATGTAATAAAGAGATGCTCCTCTGGTCTCAACTCCCTATTTTTACTTTGGAGGGGCGAAGGCAGGGCTACCCTTGCCAGCCACCATTCCCCAATCACTTCGCAGCTGTGGAAAAGCAGCCGTCCTGTCCCTTCAGAAAGGAACTCATATTTCCCCCTCGAACTTTTCTCGTCGGTGTGAGAGAAGGGCCTTCCATTTTCTCCTCAGGAGGCTTTCGCGGCCCGGCTTCCTCTCACCACCAGGCCGGGAAGGCAGTGACGCCGCGGCGGATGTAGCCGCGGCGGCCGAGGTTTCGCCATCTTGAGTGGAGGAGGAGCCGCGGTCGCCGCCATGCGGAGAGGCAGGGAAAGAGGGAGGAGGCGGCGGGCAGGCGAACGGGCGAGCGAGGGAGGGGACAGAGGGGCCGAGTTAGCTCAGCCCGGCGGCGACTTCGGCGGCGCCACGAGAGCGGGCAGCGGAGGAGGTAGGGCTGGACGGCCGGGGGAGCCGGCGGCGCGGGCGGCCGGGCTGCGCGCCCCTCGGAGCCGGGTGGGGGCGGGGGCGGGAGGAGGCCGTAGCGAGGGGGCCGAGTGGGGGCGGGCGGAGGTTTCCGAGGAGGAAGGAGCGGCCGCCATTTTGGGAGCTTCGAGTCAACAATAAAGGACCGAGGGTGCCGAGCGGGAGTGGCCTCCTTGGTAGGACACGGGCCCGAGCCGCGAGGCCTGGGGTGAGGCGGTGGGGTCGAGGTCAGCGGCGCTGTGGGGGCTGCGGGGAGTCTCCCGGGCCGGCTCTGGGGGACTCTCTTGGGCGGAGGCCTAAGGCCTGGCCGGGCCTGGGGAGGAAAGCGGGCGGCAGCTGTGTGGAGTGGGGGCGCCTGAGAGAAGGCGAATATGGGAATGTGGTGCGCGGCAGGGTCGGCAGGAGGAGCAGGCTAAGTACTCGGAGGAGCTTTATCGAAGATGAGGGAATATGAGGCCGAAGGGGGCGGCAAGGACTTAGGGGGATGATGGTGGAGGTTATAGGGTACGAGGCGGCCCTATAGGGGGCGGCAGGGACATGCTGTATTGGAAGGCTCGGTTTAGAAGCGAACTGACCGCTGCTGGATTGCGGTAGGCCTTGCAGGTCAATAACAAGAGGGTGTATATGGAGCCCCAGACTCTTGGAGGAAAAGAGGGGGATTTCTGGGTTGGGGGGTCCCTTTGGGGCCTCCTTGGGGGAGTTCCTATTGTTTGCTACTGATGGAGCTGGTTGCCGGCTCGTATTGCGCAGATAGGATTGCAGAGCCCCAACCTTTTGTGTTTATGGTCAGAGGGAGCTGACTTGACGTGTGTGTGTTTGGGGCGAGGGGCGGCAGCGGGGAGGGCAAGAAATTTCCCTACAATTGTGGGGCTCCAGTCATTGACTTGTCTCTTTCCCTTATCTCTTTCTTTTCTCTTCCACAGCCCCCCTTTCCCTTCAGAATAAAACCCAGTCACTCCAACTTGCAGGCAAAGCTTAGAAAAACTGCGCTGCATTTGCAAACAAAAGCTCTTGTTGGCGATGACGATACTGTTTTGGGTGTGAAACTGTCAATTGCTAACTACGATCTGAGAAGTGCTGTAATTAACTCCGCTAGGGGCTCCTCCCAACTAGTCTACGTTTCTAGTCTGTTTCTCGTTTTTTTTGTTTTGTTTTGTTTTGAAAATGTAGAAAGATAACTTGCAAATCTAAATTGGGAAGGGATAGGAGGAATATTTCCTTCTCTGAGACAAAGCTGCAGTGCAGGTTTCAGTTTAAGAAGGGAGCAGTTATCACATAGTCTCATTTTGGATTTAAGGATATAGGAGGTCTTACTGTGCATGATGGACAGTAATGATGATATCGTTCGGTCTTTAGAGGTTGCCCTTTTCATCCTCTTAGTGCTCTGCAAACAGCTAAGTCTCTGTGTGAACTGCGTGATGTCGCTGATCATAATATAAACCCGTCAATACAGGAAAGTAGCTGTTAACCATATCTGCTTAAGATGTTAGAAGGACTTTAAAGTAAACAACTTTGTGTATGTGATAATCAGGATTTGCTTGTGAGCAACTTGTTCTTTTTTTTTTTTTTTTTTTTTAAGGAAGGCATAATCAAGGAGCATTTTCTCATAAATTTTGAGATCTGTTGACTTTAAAATTTTGAGTTTCACATGCCTTGGTGTATGGCAGAAATAATCAGTACTCGTAAGCTGTGTATTTTATGTAAGAAATGTGACGGTGTTGCTGGGCGCGGTGGCTCATGCATGTAATCCCAGCACCTTGGGAGGCCAAGGCAGGCGGATCAGCTGAGGTCAGGAGTTCGATACTAGCCTGGCCAACATGGCAAAACCCCGTCTCTCCTAAATATACAAAAAATTTAGCTGCGCGTGGTGGCGGGCGCCTGTAATCCCAGCTACTCTGGAAGCTGAGACAGGAGAACGCAGTAGGCGGCGGTTGCGGGGAGCCGAGATAGTGCCACTGCACTCCAACCTGCGTGACAGAGCGAGACTCCGCCTCAAAAACAAACAAAAAAAAGCAATGTAACGGGGTTAAATCAAAAGCCAACAGAGTAGGGCTTTGTTTTCGGGTCTTTGTATGTTTTTATTAACTACAATTAAGATTTCAGCCGGGCACGGTGGCTCTCGCCTGTAATCCTAGCACTTTGGAAGGCTAAAGCGGGCAGATATTTGAGGTCAGGAGTCTTGAGACCAGCCTGGCCAACTTGATAACACCCCGTCTCTACTGAAAAATACAAAAATTAGCCGGACTGTAATCCCACCCAGCTAATCCCACCCAGCTACTCGGGAGGCTAAGGCATGAGGATCGCTTGAACCCACGAGGTGGAGATTGCAGTCAGCTGAGATCAGGCCACTGCACTCCACCCTGGGCAACATGTCTCAAAAGTAGTAATAATAAATAAAAGTGGCTGGGCGGGATGGCTCACGCGTGTAATCCCAGCACTTTGGGAGACCGAGGTGGGCGGATCACCTGAGGTCAATTGTTCAAGACCAGCCTGGCTAACATGTCCAAACCACGTCTTTACTAAAAATACAAAAATTAGCTGGGCATGGTAGCGCATGCCTGTAATCCCCAGCTACTCAGGAGGCTGAGGCAGGAGAATCACTTGAACCCGGGAGGTGGAGGTCGCAGTGCGCTGAGAGCGTGCCATTGCACTCCAGCCCGGGCGACAGTGCAAGACTCTTTGTCTCAAAAAATAAAATGAAAAATAAAAGTAAGAATTTCCATTTACGGATAATTTTAAAATGAGGTTGACTAGTTTTGTGTCTTTTTTTTTTTAAGCGGAGTTTTGCTCTTGTTACCTAGGCTGGAGTACAGTGGTGTGATCTCGGCACATTGTTGCCTCCGCCTCCTGGGTTCAGGTGATTCTTCTGCCTCAGCCTCCTGAGGAGCTGGGGATTACAGGCATGCGCTACCATGCCTGTAATTTCAGAGGACCACCACCACGCCCAGATAATTTTTGTATTTTAGTGGAAATGGAGTTTCACCATATTGATCAGGCTGGTCTTGAACTCCTGACCTCAGGTAATCCACCAGCGTCGGCCTCCCAAAGTGTTCGGATTACAAGTATGAGCTACCGTGCCCGTCCTGCCAGTATTTTGTTTTTTTGTTTTTTGGGCTTTTTTAAAATATTAATTAGATTTACTACTCTGGGTTTCTTGGAAAGTTTTCTTAAAATTACTAGTGTGTTTAGTCTTCCACAGTTTTTTTTTTTTAAAAACAGGAATTTTCCTGTTTTTTTTAAAAATTCTATTTAAAATTAGAATAGTTATTAGCAGAGTTTGTTATAAATGAATAAAATTATTAGAGTTATCTTGTTTTGTCAGTTTCAAAATAAAGAATCATTTATACAAAATTTGTGTATCATCTGTCCTTAGGATCATTACTTGCTGAATATATTATGGCAGAAATACACTATTCTCTTGATTGCTTCGTGTTATTGTTTTAAAGGACAAAAAGGAAAAAAGAAAATACATTTTTCTTCATAAAGTTTTTTTGTTGTTTTTTGAGACAAAGTCTCACTCTGTTGCCCGGCTCACTGCAGCCTCCGTCTCCTAGGTTCCAGTGATTCTCGGGCCTTAGCCTCCCGAGTAGCTGAGACTCCATTACAGGTGTGCGCCACCACGCCTGGCTAAATTTTGTGTGGTTTTTTTTGTTGTTGTTTTTGAGACGGAATCTGGCTCTATTGCCCAGGCTGGAGTGCAGTGGTGCAATCTTGGCTCACTACAACCTCCGCCTCTTGGGTTCAAGCAGTTCTTTGTAGCTGGAATTACAGGCGCCTGCCTCCACGCCTGGCTAATTTTCGTATTTTTGATAGAGACTGGGTTTCACCATCTTGGCCAGGCTGATCCTGAACTCCTGACCTCGTAATCCACCCACCTCGGCCTCCCAAAGCGCTGGGATTACAGGCGTGAGCCACCGCTCCTGGCCTAAATTTTGTATTTTTAGTAGAGATGAGGTTTGACTATGTTGTCCATGCTGGTCTCTAACTCCTGACTTCAAGTGTTCACCTGCATTGGCCTCCCAAAGTGCTGGGATTACAGATGTGAGCCACGAACACCCAGCCCATGAAGTTTAATAGTTGAAATTCATAAGGGCACAAAAGTGTTTTTTTTTTTCCTGGAAGTGTGAAGTTCAAGTCAAAAGCTCACTTAAGTCTATAAAGACTCTCGATTGCTATCAGAAGTAGAAGAAAATTAATGAATTGTCTTAAGTCGTGTGATACTTCAGTGAGTTGTAATGCAATGAATCACTGACTTTTAGAGATGTCAGAGACTTTTAGAGAATTCATGGGGAGGAAACTGAACAGATTATAATTTGACAAGTAGTGGTAATTTACTAGTCTCTTTCTACATAATCTTCTCTGGATTGCTTTGAATTAACAATTTTAAATGTTTGAGATTGGCCTCATTGTGTTTTTGAGATAGTTCAAAGTTGTGTCTTTCCTAGCTTGGCTAGTGATTTGGTCTAAGTGTAGCTGTATTATTAATTCTTAAATATAAAAGAGGAGAGTTCTTTCAAAGGAGTTCTTTTAAAAAGGAAACAAAGTTTTTCTGTTGTGTTTGCTAATTTAATTTTGTTTGTTTGTTTCAGATTGACGTGAGTGAATTCAGACATAACTCAAGCTTGTCAGAGGGCTTTTTAAAAATAAAAAGTTGATTCCGTGCAAGGGAGCAAGTTACTGCTGCTTACCGTTCAGAGACTTACAGGTGCTTGCCTGCATTGCAATAAAGGACTCATTTATTGAGCAAGACTTATTTATCTCTTCATTTTGGAGAGCCTAATAAACTGTTATTACAGTTTCTCTACTGACTTTCAAAAGTTTTGAAGTTTGAAAGACACCTTTGCAACTAAAACAGCATGAGCACGGCCAGAACAGAGAACCCTGTTATAATGGGTCTGTCCAGTCAAAATGGTCAGCTGAGAGGCCCTGTGAAACCCACTGGTGGCCCTGGAGGAGGGGGCACACAAACACAGCAACAGATGAACCAGCTGAAAAACACCAACACAATCAATAATGGCACTCAGCAGCAAGCACAGAGTATGACCACCACTATTAAGTAAGTGTTAGAGTAAATAATAAACACTTTTGGGGAACCAAGATTTTTGTTACTTTGGTGTTGACTATTAATACTTATGCCATAATTTAACCATTTTGATTCCAAATAGAGAACAGATGACTTTGTTTTATGGCCAGTAGGTATTTGCAATAGAGTGACATTATTTCTGCCATAATTTATTCAGCATGTAGTGATCCTAAGGACAGATGATATACACAAATTTTGTATAAATGGTTTTTGGAAACATTTTTGGCTTTCATAATTAGTGTAAAAGTTATTAGCTTAGTTTGTTATAAATGAATAAAATTATTAGTCATCTTGTTTTTGTCAGTATAGTTTATTTAGTGTTGTTATGACTGCACCTTACCCTAAACAGCACATAAAGCCAACTTGAAGTATTAAATTTAAAGACTCAGTCTGAGTCTTTAGAGTATTTAAAGACTTGCCCAGCCTTCTGAACTCCAAGCATTGTTCACTCAGAAAATTTCCTCATAACTTTTTTTAGCTTATGGAACTTAGCTGTTTTACTTTTAAAAAAAATAAAAGTTGGCTATTGAGGTGATTCAGGGCTGTAATCCCTGTACTTTGGGGAGGCCAATGTGGGAGGATCACTTGAGTCCAGGATTTTGAGACCAACCTAGGCAACATAACGAGACTCTGTCTCTACCAGAAAAAAAATATTTTTTTTGTTTTTCCTTTTACATATAAAACGGGAACTAAGAATTTTGGACTCACAGAACAAAGTTCTGAACAGTCTCAGAAACCTTTTGTTAACCTTAAAATTGAAGAGCCTCCTCTTACTAGAGGGTATTTTTTTCTTTTAAAGCTGAAAGTATGTAGGCTACTTGTTACTTTTAAGTGTATGTTTTAATTAGAGTATTTGAATGGTAACCATCACTGTAAAAGATTCAGCTATAGGAAATTAACATTCAAGATTCTTGGCTCCAATTGATGTTTGGCTTTTGTTAAGAACTTGCCATACAGGGCCGGGCACGGTGGCAAGTGCCTGTAATCCCAGCACATTGGGAGGCCGAGGCAGGCAGATCACCTGAGGTTGGGAGTTCAAGATCAGCCTGACAAACATGGAGAAACCGTGTTTCTACTAAAAATACAAAATTAGCTGGGCGTGGTGGCGCATGCCTATAACGCTACTCGGGAGACTGAGGCAGGAGAATCACTTGAACCTGGGAGGCGGAGGTTGCATTGAGCTGAGATTGCACTGTTGCACTCCAGCCTGGGCAACAAGAGTGAAACTCTATCTCACAAAAAAGAAAAAAGAAAAAAAAAAGGCCAAGTGCAGTAGCTCACGCCTGTAATCCCAGCACTTCGGGAGGCTGAGGCGGGCAGATCTTGAGGTCAAGAGTTCGAGGCCAGCCTGACCAACATGGTGAAACCCTGTCTTTACTAAAAATACAAAAATTAGCTGGGTGTAGTGGCATGCACCTGTAATCCCAGCTACTCAGGAGGCTGAGGCAGGAGAATCAGTTGAACCCAGGAGGTGGAGGTTGCAGAGAGCCAAGATTGTGCCACTGCACTCCAGCCTGGGTGACAGACTCCGTCTCCAAAAAAACAAAACTTGCCATGTGAAATAATTTAACCCTGGGAATCTTTATAAGATGTTGACACTGGGTTACTGAACTGAGGTATGTGTTTTATTACAACCTAAATCTTTTCACTTCCTACAGAAGAATAGCTTATACAAGCTACCACACTGTTGTATAGTTACTGTATGTGTTTCACTAGGACCTCTAATAACTAATTTTCAACAGAATTGGTTAGGTCACTGGTAGAATTGGTATTAGTGTATATTCCATTATTTTTAAGGTGAATGCTTTAATTGGTATAGAAATGAATACTACTTTGGTTGTAGTTTGTCTTGACAGAATGTAAGTAGGTTAGCAAAATTTAGACTAATTTTAATTGTTTTTTAATAACTTTTTTTTTTATTTTTTTGAGACAGGGTCTCACTTTGTTGCCCAGGCTGGAGTATGGTGGCATGATCACGGCTCACTGCAGCCTCAGCTTCCCAGGCTCAAGTGACCCTTCTGCCTCAGCCCTACAAATAGTGGGGACTACTGGCTTGTGCCAGCAGCAACAGGGTTTTGTTGTATTGCCCAGGCTGGTCTGGAACCCTGAGCTCAAGTGATCTGCCCACCTTGACCTCTCACAGTACTGGGATTACAGATGTGAGCCACTGCGCCCAGCCTATTTTTAATTTTTTTTTTTTTTGAGATGGACTCTCACTATCTTGCCCAGGCTGGAATGCAGTGGTGTGATCTCGACTCACTGCAACCTCCACCTTCTGGGTTCCAGCCATTCTCCTGCCTCAGCCTCCCAAGTAGCTGGGATTACAGGTGTCCACCATCACACCTGGCTAATATTTGTATTTTTAGTAGAGATGAGATTTCACCATGTTGGCCAGGCTACCCTTGAATTGCTGACCTCAGGTGATCTGCCCACCTCAGCCTCCCAGAGTGCTGGGATTACAGGCATGAGCCACCGCACCTGGCCTATGAGAATATTTTCTATTTTAAAAATTCTGGGGCTGGGTATGATGGCTCATGCTGTTCATCCCAGCACTTTGGGAGGCTGAGGTGGGAAGATCACTTGAGGCCAGGACGTTGAGACTAACCTGGGCAGCATAGCAAGACCCTGTCTCTACAAATAATAAAGGCTGTGGTGAGCTATGATGGCACCACTGCACTGAAGCCTGGGTGACAGGGCAAGACCCCATCTCAAAAAAATAGTAAATTCTGATTTTGGGACAACAGTGGGTTTTCTTTTCTGGTTTTCCTACGATTAATGGTTTCTTTTCAATTCTGTAAGTTCTTCAGATCTCATTTTCTGTGCTATCTCTTCCATGAAGTCCTCTAGATCCCGTCAAGTGTCTCAGAACGCTTCTAATACTTACCTCTGTCACTTACTTTGTCACTTTAAATAGTTTTTTCATCTCATAAGATTATAAATTTCTGGTCGGGCGCAGTGGCTCAAGCCTGTAATCCCAGCACTTTGGGAGGCCGAGACGGGTGGTCAGGAGATCAAGACCATCCTGGCTAACGCAGTGAAACCCCGTCTCTACTAAAAAATACAAAAAACTAGCTGGGTGAGGTGGCGGGCGCCTGTAGTCCCAGCTACTCAGGAGGCAGAAGCAGGAGAATGGCGTAAACCCGGGAGGCGGAGCTTGCAGTGAACTGAGATTGGGCCACTGCACTCCAGCCTGGGCGACAGAGCGAGACTCCGTCTCAAAAAACAAAACAAAACAAAAAAAGATTATAAATTTCTTGTGTTCAAGCTTTGGATTGTATCTTATGCATTATTATTCACTATTTTGTTGAATTCAACAGTATGTCATACTGACATTTTTTAATCAGAAACTTTGATGATACAGACTTAGATGAAAGGCTTTAGTAGGCTGGGCGCGGTGGCTCACGCCTCTAATCCCAGCACTTCGGGAGGCCGAGGCAGGCGGATCACAAGGTCAGGAGTTCGAGACCAGCCTGACCAACGTGGTGAAACCCTGTCTCTACTAAAAATACAAAAACTAGCAGGGTGTGGTGGCAGGCTCCTGTAATCCCACCTACTCTGGAGGCTGAGGCTGGAAAATTGCTTAAACCCCAGGAGGTGGAGGTTGCAGTGAGTTGAGATCATGCCACTGCACTCTAGCCTGGGTGACAGAGCAAGACTCCATCTCAGGAAAAAAAAAAAAAAAGGCTTTAGTATAGTAGTCTTGGAATTGGTAGCAAAAGGTACCAGTGTTAGAGTATTTGCATTATGTAAGACCTAGTTTTAAGTAAAGTAAGTGGTCTTTTTTTCTGTCAGTTGAGCATTTGAAATGTTTTGGGGACTCTGGTTATGTAAGAACAGCTACAGTGAAAACTTTTTCAAAGATGTCACAGTTAAATGCTTTGTCTGCAGATGTTCCCTGATCTTTTTAATTATTAGATGCTTTGAGTATTTATTGCTTGAGGTTTTTACTTGGCCCAAAAGAAAGTTTATTTATATTCTCCTTGTTTTTATTCTTTTTCATGGTTTCTGGCATTTCCAATAAAAAAAAAAGTTTAAGAGATGCTCATTGGCTAATATTGTGCTATTATTTTGCCAGGCACTGTGCTGAGTGCATTACATCAATTATTTGATGTAACTGTTAACCTGTTTTGTTTTGTTTATTGGTACGGAGTCTTGCTGTGTCGCGGGGTGCAGTGGCGTGATATTGGCTTCCCGGTTCAAGCGATTCTCCTGCCTCAGCCTCCTGAGTAGCTGGGATTACAGGCGCATGCCACCATGCCTAGCTAATTTTTGTATTTTTAGTAGAAACGGGGTTTCACCATATTGGCCAGGCTACTCTTGAACTCCTGACTTCAGGTGATCCACTTGCCTCGGCCTCCCAAAGTGTTAGGATTACAGGCGTGAGCCACGGCACCCGGCTTACTTATTTTTGAGACAGTCTCCTTCTGTCACTCAGGCTAGAGTGCAGTGTCGTGAGCTTGGCTCGCTGCAGTGTCTGCCTCCCAGGTTCAAGTGATTCCCCTGCCTCAGCCTCCCGAGTAGCTGGGGCTACAGATGTGCCCACCATGCCTGGCTAATTTTTGTATTTTTAGTGTAGATGGGGTTTCACCATATTGGCCAGGCTAGTCTCGAACTCCTGACCTCAAGTGATCTGCCTGCCTCGGCTTCCCAAGTGCTGGGATTACCGGTATGAGCCACCATGCCTGGCCTGTTAACCTGTTTTAAAAATGAGAATAACCGGCCATGGTGGTTCACACCTGTAATCGTAGCACTTTAGGAGACCGAAGCAGGCGGATTGCTTGAACCCAGGAGTTCTATAAGATATATAAAATCTTACAACTTTTAAATGTTGAAAACTAATGTAAACCAATTTAAATTCAAACACACGCTGTGTAGGTCAAACAAAACACCTTTTGACAACAGTTACACGGTATACAATATTGCTTAAGACGATGGATGCCTTAATCCCTTCTGTTCTTGATTTTTTTTATCCTCCTGAGATTGTTTCTGTGTAAGAACACTTTTTCTAAAGTTGTTTAATTATCTTGTTAGATATATTAAATGGAACATATTAAACTTACCATGCTTTTAAAGACAATTATAATTGAGATGAATCATCTTGGATGCTATAAATTTTGATACTTCAAATTTACTGTATTCTCTCTAGACCTGGTGATGACTGGAAAAAGACTTTAAAACTCCCTCCAAAGGATCTTAGAATCAAAACTTCGGTAAGTTGGTTGTAAAATGCAAGTAGAATAATGGTGGGGAACTAGAAGTGAAGTACAGCTGTCCCTCGGTATCTGGAGGGAATTGGTTTCAGGACCATAACACCGCTGCCACCCTCCTCCTCCAACCCAGTAAGATAGATATTCAGGCTGTGTATTCCCATTTTATGGATGAGAAAACAAAAGTTCGGAGTAGTTAGTTACCTTAGTGTATTGTTTTCAACCAGGGAGAATTTTTGTCCCCCAGGGGGCATTTAGCAATTTGTAGAAACATTTTTGCTTATCAATGGGGGGATGCTAAAGGACAGCCCTTTAAAACAAAGAATTTTGTGGCCCAAAATGTCAGTAGTGCTGAGCTTGAGAAATTTGACTTAGCCAAAGATATCTGTAATCTGTAGCTCATGAGTGGTAGAGGTGGGATTTGACTTCATATCTTGTGATTTGCAATTCATGGCATGATATTTGTGTAAAAAAATAACACTATTCCACCAGTCCTTAGAAGACTGACGAGGGACCCGGCGCAGTGGCTCTTGCCTGTATTCCCAGCACTTTGGGAGGGCGAGGCAGGCGGATCACCTGATTTCAGGAGTTCGAGACTAGCCTGGTCAACATGTTGAAACCCTGTCGCTACTAAAAATACAAAAATTAGTCGAGTGTGGTGGCGGGCGCCTGTAGTCCGGCTACTCAGGAGGCTGAGACAGGAGAATCACTTGAAACTGGGAGGCGGAGGTTGCAGTGAGCCAAGATCGCGTCACTGCACTCCATCCTGAGTGACAGAGCGAGACTCCATCTCTCAAAAAAAAAAAAAAGGCTATGACCAAGTGCCCTTTCCCCAAAACATAGTTTTTTAAATAGCTTGTGTGTCAAAGCAGTACAAGTGGTTTTTCTTCAGGAAAAGTTGAAATACAGATTAAAACAAGTAATCTGCATGTATTTATATTTAAGATTGGGCAGGTAAAGTACTGAAGTCAGATAAGTTTTCTTTCCTTGTTTTTTTTTGTTTTTTTTTAATTGAGATGGAGTCTGGCTTTGTCCCCCCAGGCTCTGCAGTGGGTGCGATCGGGGCTCAATGCAACCTGTCTCCTGGGTTCAAGCGATTCTCCTGCCTCAGCCTCCCGAGTAGCTGGGACTACAGGCGTGCGCCACCACCCTGGCTAATTTTTTGTATTTTTCATAGAGATGGAGTTTCACCATGTTGGCCAGGCTGGTCTTGAACTTCTGACCTCAGGTGATCTGCCCGCCTTGGCCTCCCAAAGTGCTGGGATTATAGGCATGAGCCACCACGTCCGACCCAGATAAATTTTCCAAAGGACACCAAATTTACCGAACAGTGTTATTTATTCTTTTATTGTTCCTTTTGTTTGTTTGACTAGGATGTGACCTCCACAAAAGGAAATGAGTTTGAAGATTACTGTTTGAAACGGGAGTTACTGATGGGAATTTTTGAAATGGGCTGGGAAAAGCCATCTCCTATTCAGGTAGGTTAACCGTTTTTATAACATATATAAGGTTATGTGTCAGCCATTAAACAGTTTTCTTTTTGCTCTGCGGAAGTGGTATAGTGAACTAACATTTTTCTCTCGTGTACACAGTTTTTCTGAAATATTTAAGGGTAAAGTAGAAAATCATGGTCTTTACAACTCTAAATATTTCAGTGTATATTTCTTAAGAGTAGGATATTCTCTTATGTAACCACAATACAGTTACCTTCAATTAACATTGACAAAATACTTTTGTCTCATCTGTCATTCTAATTATTAATGGACCCAAACATGTCCTTTATAGCTGTCTTTTTCTTCTATACAGGATCCAGTCTAGGGTCAGGTATTACTTGTAGTTATGTCTTTTTTAGTCATTAGCGTTTCCCTAGTGTTTTTTCTTCTTTTTATGACATCGACATATTAAAAATACAGCCTACAACCCCTTTCCCCCACCCCTCTTTTTTTTTTTTTTTTTTTTTTTTTTTTTTTGAGACAGGGTCTTGCCCTGTTACCCAGGCTGGAGTTCAGTGGCCTAATCTCGGCTTACTGCAGCCTTGACCTCCTGGGCTCAAGTGATCCTCCTGCATTCAGCCGCCTGAGTAGCTGGGACTACAGGCATGTGCCACAACACCCAGCTAATTTTTGTACTTTTTTGTAGGGATGGGGTTTTGCCGTGTTATCCAGGCTGGGTTCGCCATAGTGCTAGGATTACAGACATTAGCCACCATGCCTGGCCTCCTTTTTTTATTAATGGAACATTTCCCATTTTGGGATTTTCTGATATTCCAAAGTAATTAGATTCAAGTTAGGCTTTCTCAGCCTGAATAATGCAGAAATCACATTATGGCCTTCTCAGGGTATCATGTTTGAAGGTGTACATAGTGTCCATTTATTCCTCTTTGGTGATGTTAATTTTGATTATCCTGTCAAGGTGTTGTGTGATTTTTCCATTCTATAATTACTGCTCTTTCTCCTCTCCGTTGAGATGAATAAGCAGTCTGGGGTGTGTTTTGAGACCATGCAAATACAGTAATACTATGGCCACCCTCCTCCCTCAACCCAGTAAGATAGATATTCAGGCTAGGTATTATCCCCATTTTGTGGATGAGAAAACAAAAGTTCAGAGCAGTTAGTTCTCTTAGCGTATTGTTTTCAACCAGGGAGAATTTTTGTCTCCCAGGGGACATTTAGCAATTTGTAGAAACATTTTTGATTATCATTAATGGGGGGATGCTAAAGGACAGCCCCTTACAACAAAGAATTTTGTGGCCCAAAATGTCAGTTGTGCCGAGCTTGAGAAACTTAACTTAGCCAAAGATACTTGTAACTCATGAGTGGTAGAGGTGGGATTTGACTTTGTATCTTCAATTCATGGCATGATACTTGTTTAAAAAAATCACAAAATTTCCCCTCTAGTTTTAGCACCTATTGGTGATTCTTGCTTGAGCTCATCTCTGCTCTCATGGGTTATGATGACTTTCCAATTCTAGCACTCCCTCTGTATTTGCCCCTATAAAGAAGAAACTTCCCTTCTCCTCATCCATATTTATCTGTTATCAGTATGGACTTATACTCACCCTTTTTGTTTTTTTCCCCCCCCTAAAAATATCCTAGATCTGGCCAGTGTAAGCTCTTTCAGGTTGATTCCTATGTTTTTATGATGTGTCCCCTTCATTTTTCTTGAGTACTTTCTTGCTTTTATTTATTTTTTTTGAGACGGAGTCTAGCTCTGTCACAGAGGCTAGAGTGCAGTGGCATGATCTCGGCTCACTACAGCCTCCCCATCCTGGGTTCAAGCAGTTGTGTCTCAGCTTCCCCAGTAGCTGAAATTACAGATGTGTGCTACCACACCTAGCTAATTTTTGTATTTTTAGTAGAGACAGGGTTTCACCATGTAGGCCAGGCTGGTCTCGAACTCCTGATCTCAAGTGATCGCCAACCTTGGCTTCCTAAAGTGCTGGGATTATAGATGTGAGCCACTGCACCCAGCCCCTTTCTTGTTTTTTGACATAACATGATGGCAGGCATATCTTATATCTACCTTGGCCCAGCATTGACATCCAAGGATCCTTGATTCTTTTTTTTTTTTTTTGAGACAGAGTCTCAGTCTGTTGCCCAGGCTGGAGTGCAGTGGTGTGATCTCGGCTCACTGCAAGCTCCACCCCCCAGGTTCACACCATTAGCGTCCCGTGTAGCTGGGACTACAGGCGCCTGACTCCGCGCCCAGCTAGTTTTTTTTTTTTTTTTTGGTAGTTTAGTAGAGACGGGGTTTCACCATGTTGGCCAGGATGGTCTCCATCTCCTGACCTTGTGATCCGCCTGCCTCAGCCTCCCAAAGTGTTGGGATTACAGGTGTGAGCCACCGCGCCTGGCCCACTGAAGTCTTAGGAGAGTTCTGCTACAGTAGGAACTGCATCATTCAGCTTTTATTTCTAGTACTTAGCATAGTGCCTGTGCTTATTTAGCATGCTTTGATGAAACTTAGGTAACTCATGTCTGCAGGTGAACATGGTGTAGGGAACTGCCCAGGTTGAATCCCAGCTCTGCTCCTTCATAAATTGGTTATTTGGGAGCTGTAAGTCTTGGACTCCTGACCTATATAATTGAGGTGATAGTATAATATCATAGGGTTGTAGTAAAGATTAAATGAGATAGTTCATGTGCTTAGTATAATGCCTAGTACATGATAAATGCCCAAAAAATGTTATGGGTTATTTTATATAATAGTTTCAAAAAAGGAAATTAGTTAATTTAGGAGACGTAATTGTTTTAAATTTATGTTAAAGAGACGGAGTCTTACTGAGTTGCCTGGGCTGGAGTGCAGTGTCACAATCCTAGCTCACTGCAGCCTCAAACTCCTGGGCTCGCATGATACTCCTGCTCCAGCCTCCTGAGTAAGGATGATAGTGGAGTACCACCACACCTAGCTTCCTTTCTTTTCTTCTTTTTCTTTCTTTTTTCTTTTTTTTTTTTTTGGTAAAGTCAAGGTTTTGCCATGTTGACCAGGCTGGTCTTGACCTCCTGGACTCAAGCAGTCCTCCTGCCTTGGCTTCCCAACATGCTAGAATTATAGGTGTGAGCCACTGCACTTAGCCCAGTCCTCATTCTTAATGGGTATTTGTTAACTCCTATTTCTTACCTTGTATTAAAATTTAAAATTAACTTTGTTACTAGTATTCTCAGTGTTGGCATAGCATATAGGCAATTAACTCTTCAGCCACTTAACCAGTCTGACATCTAGCTTTTTCTGTAAAGTAGAAATAAGTACTCTCGCACGGGATTTTTATTGTGAAGATCAAATGTAGGGTATAACCAAAGTATTTTGAAATAGCAAGGTATTGTTATGAGTATATTGTTTTAGATACTCAAGGCCACCAATTGTATTGCCTTTTTCTTTCCTATTGTTTTGTCCTGGGGATCCGTGGAAAGCACAAGATTATCTGTTCCTTAGAGTCATTTGGAGTAACAAGTCACAAATATTAGGATTTTAGAACCAAAACAAAATCTACAGATCCCCTAGTAAAAAAAATTTTTTTATTTTTATTTTCGTAGGTTTTTGGGGAACAGGTGGTGTTTGGTTACATGAGTAAATTCTTCTTTTGTTTTTGTTTTTGAGATAGAGTTTCGCTCTGTCGCCCAGGCTGGAGTGCAATGGTGTGCTTTTGGCTCACTGCAATCTCTGCCTCCCAGGTTCAAGCGATTCTCATGCCTCAGCCTCCCAAGTTACTGGGATTACAGGTGCGCACCAGCATATCAGGCTAATTTTTGTATTTCTAGTGGAGACGGGGTTTCACCATGTTGTCCAGGTTGGTCTTGAACTCCTGACCTCAGGTGATCCACTCTCGGCCTCCCAAAGTACTGGAATTACAGGCATGAGCCACCACGCCTGACCAAGTACATTCTTTAGTTGCGATTTCTGAGATTTGGGTGCACCCGTCACCCCCCTGGTAAAATATAACCTCATGGCAGGCTGTCTTCTAGTATTCTTTCCATTATCTACCTTCTCTCTTTTTTTTTTTTTTTTGTCATCCCTCCCCCATGCCTAAAAGCGTGTCTTCTATCATGCTTGGTTTTACAGTTTCATCCAGGCATTTTTTCCCCCTAAATATTAAAGCTGCCTTGATTAGTTGGGTGAGTCTTCTGCATTTGAATATTTGTTTGAGATGGAATTCAGTTGCAGTTTGGCTGTGAGATTATTGGAGAATTGACTGGGTGCAGTGGCTCACACCTGTAATCCCAGCACTTTGGGAAGCCAAAGTGGGTGGATTGCTTGAGCCCAGGGGTTCAAAACCAGCCTGAGTAACATGGCAAAACCCTGACTGTACAGAAATTAGCTGGGCATGGTGGACATGTAGCCTTAGCTGTTCAGGAGGTTGAGGCTGCAGGTGAACCAGGATTGTGCCACTGCACTCCATCCTGGGCAACAGAGCAAGACCTTGTCTCACAAAAAAAAAAAAAGTTGGAGAATGAGGCACTTAAAATTATATGCTCTCAAAAGAGCTTTTACATTGATAGCCTGGAACCAGATATACTACAGATTGCTCCCACACATATTTCTTTGATAGAGCCATCTGTGACCAGTTCTAGGTATGGATGCTGTGGCCAGTAGAATAACTGCCATTCTAAAGGTGTAGCTTTATAGGAACATAGACTTCTTTGGAAGGCCTAAGAATATACTGTATTTGTCTGTTTAGCATTATTTGAAAGTTTATATTAACTTTGAGATTATGATTGAGAAAGATGGCCTCTCTTGTTGCTTCCAAATCCTGGGCACACCTCTTGAACACTTTTTCGAAAATCTAAGAAGGTGAAGAAATGAGTAGTTCATTATTGAGGGAAACATGGAAGCTCCTTACTGTTGGCAACAAAATTTTGTGCCAGATCAACTAAGGTCTAATAAGGATTAATAGTTTACTATTTATAGTTAGGAATTATAGCATTCTGAATCCTGTAATAAGTCATTCCTCCTGCTCACAATGTGTTTATTTTGATTAAAAAATTATTTCCTAAAAACTCAGTTTTTTTGGTTTGTTTTTTGTGGTGCTTTTTGTGTGTGCATTCTGTTTTGTTTTGTTTTTGGGTGGGGTCGGGGAGACAGAGTCTCTCTTTGTCACACTGACTGGTCTTGAACTCCTGACCTCAAGCAGTTCTGCCTCAGCCTTCCAGAGTGTTGAGATTACAGGCGTGAGCCACCATCTGCAGCATAAATTAGAGATATTATTAGAAATTACTATCTCCCCTTTTTTTTCCTGGTAAGCAGCGAACATCTGTAACAATCACTGCTACCTCCTCTGCAGTACCCCTAGGGTTTTTTTTCCTCTTGGAAATTAAGGTTTGGAAAATAAGAGGAAGCAGTCAGTGTAAATGCAGCTAGTTGGGCAATGTTGAGCTTTTGTTGGTACCACACTTTTGTAAAATGCCTCTCAATACTAGGAAATTGGAAAGTATACCGTTAATTATAGGCATCAGAAACCAACTTGATCTAACTTAAGCAAAAGGAAATTTATTGGAAAAATATCAGGAATTCACAAGATTGAGAAAGCTAGAGAAACGTACTTGGAAATGACTGAGAACTGAGATAGCTCCGAAGGACTTAGGAAGCTGTAATGGATGCACTGTAACATTTAGATTCTTAGGAGGCAACATTCCGCTGGCCTAGTGTGGGCTATGTGTCTACCACTTGGCTTAGAAAATTGGTGAGGCTTAGTTTGTTGGGACGGGGAGAGAGCAGGGCGTATGTAATTCCTTAGAAGGAAATTGGAGTATTACTTAGCAAAGGGATACTAGAGAACCAATATACAACAAATACTCTTCAGTCGGTATCTAAATGGTACAGTGAATGTGAACTTGGAGACCTAAGGTGGTAGATGTCAGCCCTAAGCTTGTGGGGTTGGTTTTTTTGGGGTAATACCTCTATTGAGATATAAACAACAAATCACACATCAAAAGTATAAAATTTAATGCTTTTTAGTGCATTTAGAGTTGTGCAACCATTACCACAATAAATTTTAGAACATTTTGATCAGTCCCACAAAAGAAACCCTTTTAGCAGTCACACCTCATTTTCTCCCACTCCTAGTATACTTTCTGTCATTCTAGCTTTGCCTAGTCTAGACATGTGATATAAATGGAATCCTATAGTATGTGATTTTTTTTGTGACTGGCTTCTTTGACTTAGCATAATGTTTTCGGAGTTCATCTGTGTTGTAGCATGTATCAATATTCCATTCCTTTTTGCTGAATAATATTGTATGGCTTGACTACTGATTTATCCACTCATCAGTTGGTAGATATTTGGGGTGGTTTTCCAAGGACTGAGGAGTTAATGTGCTATTTTATGAAAATCTGAGAAGTAGGAAGGGGATTTAATGATCTCAACTGCTATCCATTTGAAAAACCTAACTTGTGATTTTTAAATAAAATAGCAGGCTGCCTTCCCCGTTCCCTTCTTAAAATAGCAACTGCCCCTGCTTTTAACCTTATGAAGTTTTATTTATGAATAAAGTTTGTACTGTTGTTAAATACATAGAAGGAACTATTAAGGATAATGCTGCTGTGAAAATTCAGGTGCAGGTTTTTGTGTGGAGATATTTTTATTTCTCTTCACTGTATACCTAGAATTGCTAGTTCATATGGTAACTCTGTTTAACCTTTTGAGGAACCGCAAGACTGGTTTCCAGCATGACTATACATTCCCACTAGCAGTGTATGAGAGTTCCATTTTCTCCACCTTCTTGCCTACATGTTATGTGCAGATCTACATTCAAGTACTGGCTAAAGCATTTCTTGCTTTGTGATCTTGGGCAGACTAATCCTGTGAAGACAACAATATTCTCTTTCTCTCTCTCTCTCTCTCTCTCTCTCTCTCTCTCTCTCTGTGTGTGTGTGTGTATGTGTGTGATGGAGTCTTGCTCCGTGTGTGTGTGTGTGTGTGTGTGTGTGTGTGTGTGTGTGTGTGAGAGATGGAGTCTTGCTCCATTGCCCAGGCTGGAGTGCAGTGGCGCGATCTTGGCTCACTGCAAGCTCCTCCTCCCGGGCTCAAGCGATTCTCCTGCCTCAGGCTCCCAAGTAGCTGGGACTCCAGGTGCGCACCATGACAATTTTTGTATTTTTAGCAGAGACGAGGTTTCACCATGTTGACCAGGCTGGTCTCAAACTCCTCAGGTGATCCACCTACCTCAGCCTCCCAAAGTGCTGGGATTACAGGCATGAGCCGTCTCGCCCGGCCAACAACATTTTCACAGTTGTTCTGGCAGCTGTGTTGTTCTGACCATATAGAACCCATTTATATCCTGTGATTGGAGCTCTAGGTAGAAGAGTGTTGTGGGAGTTGGAAGTCGTCCTGCTTATTATTTAGTCATTTCTAGCAATAGCGGCTTTAAAGGGCTAAAGCTGTTTTTTGTTTGTTTGGTTTTTTTTTTGGTCATTAACCCAGGCATAGAAGGGAGAAATGTCAGTGACTGTGAATTTGATTCCTAGTGTCTTAGTTTTAGAAATTAAAAATTCAGGCCAGACACGGTGGCTCATGTGTGTAATCTCAACACTTTGGGAGGCCAAGGTCGGTGGATCATCTGAGGTCAGGAGTTCAAGACCAGCCTGACCAACATGGTGAAATACCCTGTCTCTACTAAAAATACAAGAATTAGCTGGGCGTGGTGGTGCATGCTTTTAGTCTAAGCTGCTCAGGAGGCTGAGGCAGGAGAGTCACTTGAACCAGGAGGCGAAGGTTACAGTGAGCCAAGATCGCGCCATTGTACTCCAGCCTGAGTGACAAGAATGAAACCCTGTCTCAAAAAATAAAGAAAAACATTTAAAATTCCACATCATGGCCAGGCGCAGTGGCTCACGCCTGTAATCCCAGCACTTTGGAAGGCCGAGGTGGGCGGATGACGAGGTCAGGAGAAGACTATCCTGGCTAACATAGTGAAACCCCGTCTCTACTAAAAATACAAAAAAAATTAGCTGGGTGTGGTGGCGGGCGCCTGTAGTCCCAGCTACTCAGGAGGCTGAGGCAGGAGAATTGCGTGAACCCGGGAGGCCAAGCTTGCAGTGAGCCAAGATTGCACCACTGCACTCCAGCCTGGGTGACAGAGCGAGACTCCATCTCAAAAAAAAAAAAAAAAAATTCACATCATTTCCTTTTAACAGTTTTAACAACTAATTGAGCTTTTTCGTTGTTGTTGTTTTGTTTTTGTAGAGAGGGGATTCTTGCCATGTTGCCCAGGCTGTTCTTGAACTCCTGACCTCTTTTTATTTATGTCTATTTATTTTTCAGTAACTTTTGAGAATCCTTTGCTGTTGTCTGAGAAATTTAAGTTATTATGAACTATTGTTACCATTTGCAAAATATGTAACAAAGTAAGCCAAATATTAAAATGAGAGGTCACCTTTAGTGATGTGACCGTATTTGAGATAACTGCAATAGAATTGAACCCTCAATAGAACATTTCAGAACAGAGAAGTAGGCTGTGAGACAGACATTGGAGATTTACTTACTATATAATAATAAATGACAAGTAGGACCTGAAATTAAGCTTTCCCAGCCTATTCATGTTTTGTTGCAGGGATGAGGTGTCCAAGCTACAGTTTTTCACTGGTCAAATTGGTTTGCTAGTCAAAATATATATAGTCTTACCTTGGAATTGTTTTTGCTTTTTCCTTTAAAAATTTTTGTAGAGATGGGGTCTCACCATCTTGCCTAGGCTGGTCTCAAACTCCTGGGCTCAAGTGATCCTTTTGCTTTGGTCTCCCGTAATGGTGGGATTACAGATGTGAGCCACTGTGTCTAGCTTTTTTTTTTTTTTTTTTTTTTTTGGAGACAAGAGCTCTTTCGTGCTGGAGTACAGTGGTGCAATCATGGCTCACTTCACCCTTGACCTCCTGGCTCAGCCTCTCAAGGGTTACAGACACCTACCACCACACCCAGCTAATTTCTGTAATTTTTGTAGAGTTGGGGTTTTTTTCATGTTGCCCAATTGCCCAGGCTGGTGTTGAACTCCTGGGCTCAAGCCATCCCCCACTTCTGCCTCCCAGTGTGCTGGGATTACAGGCATGAGCTGCTGTGCCTGGCCATTTTTCCAATTTTTGTTTGAAGGAGGCTTTGCTTTTGTTTTGTCTGTATTTTCAAGTGCTATTTATGGGTCAGCCTGAGTTCCTCCACTTTCTTTGTTGTTTTCTTCAGACACATAACACAGTTTTTATAACATTGGGTTACAATTTAAAATTCTGTGAGCAGTTCTAGTAAATACTGGTTTATAATGATGTTGATGTTGACTGGTCCTGCTGATTTACTTGGATCTCTGCTATTCATGTAGAATTCAAATGTAGGATACTTAAAGCAATACCGAAAAGAGGTATCCTTCAGTGTATTTCAGAGAGGAATTTGCTTGTGTACTAAATTCACAATTTTGTATTGTCTTATCTCTTTTAGGAGGAGAGCATTCCCATTGCTTTATCTGGTAGGGATATCTTAGCTAGAGCAAAAAATGGAACAGGCAAGAGCGGTGCCTACCTCATTCCCTTACTTGAACGGCTAGACCTGAAGAAGGACAATATACAAGGTTAGTTGAACAAAAGTTTGTTTTTAAACTAAAAATGGGAGTTTCAGCCTTGGAGCTATGTGTAGAAGATACTACGCCTTTTTTTAGTCAGAATTTACATTATCTAAAATCTGTATTCTTTCTTTTCAGATTTTTTTTTAGCCTGATGATGGTCTTTTTAAAATGATTCCCAGCTTTTTACAGATTTCTAGTTTTAAGAGTGTTTTTATATGATACACAGTTTTGACAGCATTCCAGTGAGACAGGAAAAATAAGTATTAGTGCCCTATAGGTAGGAAAGCTGAGGCTGGGCACGGTGCCTCACAGCCTGTAATCCCAGCACTTTGGGAGGTCAAAGTGGGTGGGTCACCTGAGGCCAGATATTTAAGACCAGCTTGGCCAACGTTGCGAAACCTTGTCTCTACTAAAAATACAAAAATTAGCTGGATGTGGTGGCATACACCTGTAATTCCAGCTACTCAGAAGTCTGAGTCACAAGAGTCACTTGAACCCAGGAGGTGGAGGCTGCAGTGAGCCAAGATTGTGCCACTGTACTCCAGCCTGGGTGACAGAGTGAGGCTCTTAACTCAAAAAAAAAAAAAAAAAAAAAAAAAAGACAGCTGAGATCCTGAGAGGTTAAATTAGTTGACATTGCTACTTATAAACTATGGAACTATTTCTTGTGGCAGATGAGTGTTAGCAGAATTCCTTGTAGAAACATGAACTTCTGTTTAAAGTCTGTGGGTTCTGAGATTTTAAGAGCCTCGGCAGTGGGGAATAAACAGTTTTCATAGTTAATATTCAGTGTAAGTTAATGGAATTAAGATTTCACCTCTGAAACTTTACATTTTTAGCTTTCTTAATCTGTAATTACCTTTTCTTCCCACTTTTCATATGATATAAATAGAACCTAGAGAGCAGGAGTTTCCTACTTAGGTATTTTACACTGGTGAATCTGACTCAAATGTAGTTGGGGCTCTTAGAAATATTAATAAACTTTGAGCTAATAGTTGCCAACTCAACATGCTAAAAGTTTGTAATTAAGAAAGGGTATTGGCTGGGTGTGGTGCCTCATGCCTGTAATCCCAGCACTTCTGGAGGCTGAGGTGGGCAGGTCACCTGAGGTCAGGAGTTCAAGACCAGCCTGGCTAACGTGGTGAAACCCTATCTTTACTAAAAACACAAAAATTAGCTGGGTGTGGTGGCAAGTGCCTGTAGTCCCAGCTACTCAGGAGGCTGAGGCAGGAGAATTGCTTGAACCTGGGAGGTGGAGGTTGCAGTGAGCCAAGATCATGCTACTGCATTCCAGCCTGGGCAACAGAGCGAGACTCTGTCTCAAAACAAAAACAGCAGCAGCAGCAGCAGCAAAAGGCCGGGTGCAATGACTCACACCTGTAATTCCAGCGCTTTGGGAGGCCGAGGCAGGAGAATTGCTTGAGGTCAGGAGTTTGAGACCAGCAGGGCCAACATGGTGAAACCCTGTCTTCACTAAAAATACAAAAAATTAGCTGGGTGTGGTGGCAGACGCCTGTAATCAATCCCAGTTACTCAGGAGGCTTAGGCAGGAGAATCACTTGAACCTGGGAGGCGGAAGTTGCAGTGAGCTGAGATGGCGCCACTGCACTCCAGCCTGGACAATAGAACAAGACTCCATCTCAAAAAAAAAAAAAGAAAAGTGTAATATTTATGTGATAGTATTGCTGAGGGAAAGTCTAAATCTGGGACACTATAAAAGTTCTCTTTTTGTAAAGAGATTTGTCCATTTGAGTTTTCATAATGTCCTGTGAGTCTTGTGATGATTCAACTTTTAGTTTTTTTGATTTTTTTAGTAGAGATGGGGTCTTGTTATGTTGCCCAGGCTGGTCTCAAACTCCTGAGCTGAAATGATCCTCCCGTCTCAGCCTCCAAAACTGCTGGGATTCCAGGTGTGAGTTACTCACTGTGCTACCCAGCCCAATTTTTTAATACATCTCAGTATCTAGATTATAAGGGCAGTGTTTCCTTTTCTTTTCTTTTTTTATTTTTATTTATTTATTTTTTTTGAGACAGGGTTTTGCTCTTGTTGCCCAGACTGGAGTGCAATGGTGCGATCTCGGCTCACTGCAACCTCTGCCTCCTGGGTTCACGATTCTCCTGCCTCAACCTCCCTAGTAGCTGGGATTACAGGCATGTGCCATCAAGCCTAGCTGATTTTGTAGTTTTAGTGGAGATAGGGTCAGGCTGGTCTCAAACTCCAGACCTCAGGTGATCCACCCACCTTGGGTGGACCCCAGCACTCCTAAAGTGCTGGCATTATAGGTGTGAGCCACCACGTCTGGCCACCTTTTTTTTTTGAAACTGAGTCTCATTCTGTCACCCAGGCTGGAGTGCAGTGGCGTGATCTTCGCTCACTGCAATCTCCGCCTCCAGGGTTCAAGTGATTCTCCTGCTTCAGCCTCCTGAGTAGGTGGTATTACAGCTGCATGCCACCAAGCCTGGATAATTTTTGTATTTTTAGTAGAGATGGCGTTTCACCATGTTGGTCAGGCTGCTCTCAAACTCCTGACCTCATGATCTGTCCACCTTGGCCTCCCAGAGTGCTGGGATTACAGGCTTGAGCCACTGCATCATAAGGGGCAGTATTTCTGTAGCTTCTTGAATTTTGTAAATATAATGTATAGTATGTTCTCCCACCTCACCCCATATTTTCTCATATGTTCCTTGATGTTGTTTCAGCAATGGTGATTGTTCCCACTAGAGAACTTGCTCTACAGGTCAGTCAAATTTGCATCCAGGTCAGCAAACACATGGGAGGGGCCAAAGTGATGGCAACCACAGGAGGAACCAATTTACGAGATGACATAATGAGGCTTGATGATACAGGTAAGAAATGATTGCTAAAAGGTAGTGTAGCTCTCTGTAATTTTAGTCTCAAGTGTTTCAGTAAATTATTAAAAATTGTTTTTAAGAATTAAGGAACAGAAATCCTGCAGTAAAAAAAGGAAATGACCATTGCATTCAAGAGAAAAAAACAGATTGACCATAATTGAAAGCAGTATTTGACTTTATTAGTAATTCTAAAACAGCAAGTTTATAGTAATTTTACCTGTTTAATTGGTAAAGCTAAAAGTAGTAGTAGACATTAATGTGAGTTTGTGGAGAAATAGGCTATGTTGTAAACGTGGGGGTGTCAACTTATATCTCTATCATGAGCAATTTGGCAGTCTTATTTTAAAATTATAAATTATATTTTTAAGAACCTTTCCTGAAGAAAAAAGTTGGGTAAATGCAGGGCTGTATGTACAAAGTTGTTTACTATGGGGTGGTTTGTCGTGCCAAAAAATTGGACCAACTTAGAAGGAGATTGGCTAAATAAATACATTAAAGTATAGTCTGAATAGTATTCTACATAGTCATTAAGGAGTGAAGTTGATCTGTATTCATTTTCATTAAGACTTTCATGATACATTGCTGAGTGGAAAAAGGTAACAAAACAGCAAGAATGAGATGACTCATAAAATTATATCTAAAATTTTAGTTAGAATACTATATATAATTATGTGATATATTATTTGTATTGCATAGGTTTTTTAAAAATTGTTATCTTGTTTGATTCTTTTAACAATACTTGGTTCACTGTTCCAGATTAGAGGCATTGCTTTTATGTCAGAAGTCTGGTGTGCCTTCTGTTATTAATTGGGAATTACCCTAAGACAAGAAAGTATGCCTCCTGTTGGAAGCAGGTGATTTGGGAAGATGTACCCCACCCAGTGTAGAGGTGAAAAGTATTTTTTAAGTATCCTGCGGTGAAATGGAAGACTTTATCCTAAAACACATCTTTGGACCTTTTTGTGTTATTCCCACCTCTATAACACAATGTATTTCTTTTCTTTCTTTTTTTTTTTTTAATTTGAGGCACAGTCTTACTCTGTTGCCCAGGCTGGAGTGCAGTGGTGTGGTCTCGGCTCACTGCAACCTCTGCCTCCTGGGTTCAAGCGATTCTCCTACCTCAGCCTCCTGAGTAGCTGGGATTACAGGCTCCCACCACCACACCCAGCTAATTTTTGTATTTTTAGTAGAGACAGGGTTTCACCATGTTGACCAGGCTGGTCTCGAACTCCTGACCTCATGTGATCCACCCACCTAGGCCTCCCAAAGTGCTAGAATTACATGGATGAGCCGCGGTGCCCGGCCTAGTGTTTCTGATAAAAGATAGTCATGTGCTGCATAACAGTGTTTTGATCAGTGACAGACCACATGTATGTTGGTGTTCCCATAAGATTATAATGGAGCTATATAGTGGAGTAGGCTGTACCATCGCATAGCAATGCATTTCTCAGAATTATCATTAAGCAACTCAGGACTGTAATATGATAAACCTTTACAATATCCTTTTTGCCCAAATTAAAATTAATGAGAATATATGTTTTCTAAATCTTGCATAGTGCACGTGGTGATTGCTACCCCTGGAAGAATCCTGGATCTTATTAAGAAAGGAGTAGCAAAGGTTGATCATGTCCAGATGATAGTGTTGGATGAGGTAATATCTCTTCATTTGGCATTATACCATTCTGTACTTTTCTGTGTTTTGCTTATAACTGCCAGTGAATGAAGCAAAAGCTGCTTGGGTTTTATGATCTAGTAAACACATAAGCAATCAGTTTAAATTAATTTGCTTATAAAATGTGTTTTACCCATCAGAGGGAGTAGATTATAGGCATTCATTGGAATTCTCCTTTTTGTCTTTTTCTTAGAGATAGCAGAGATTAGGTTTTATTTTCATTTTTTAGAAGAGGAGTGAATAACCGCAAAGCCAAATTTATTCTACATCTCTTTCTACTCGGCGATTAATTTTTTTTTTTTTTTGAGACGGAGTCTCGCTCTGTTGCCCAGGCTGGAGTCCAGTGGCCGGATCTCAGCTCACTGCAAGCTCTGCCTCCCGGGTTTACGCCATTCTCCTGCCTCAGCCTCCCGAGTAGCTGGGACTACAGGCACCCGCCACCTCGCCCAGCTAGTTTTTTGTATTTTTTAGTAGAGACGGGGTTTCACTGTGTTAGCCAGAATGGTCTCGATCTCCTGACCTCGTGATCCACCCGTCTCAGCCTCCCAAAGTGCTGGGATTACAGGCCTGAGCCACCGCGCCCAGCCTCGGCAATTAATTTTTAAAAGCATATAATATATATTGTCTCATTTTGTGCATACTACTTTGTACTGTTTGGTTATTAATCTCTGTTAGACGTATTATCTCACCATGTTACAAATGCCTTTTAAAAACTTACTAAAATCTGTAGTCCTGGGATCTAGCCATGTTTTGTACATATGTAGATGGTCCCTGACTTACGATGGTTCACTTTATGGTTTTTCAATGGAAGTGATAAGCTTTCATTAGAAACCGTACTTTGAATTTTTAAGATTAATTTTTTTCCTGGTTAGTAATATGCTATATGATATTCCCATGATGCTGGGCATCAGCAGCAAACTGCAGCTCCCAGTCAGCCACATGATCATTGAGGGCAGACAGCCGATACTGTACAGTATACGGTGTTGTCAAGTGATTTTGCCCAACTATAAGCTAAGTGGAGCATGTTTCAAGGAGGCTAGGCTAAGTGATGATGTTCAGTAGGTTTGGGTAATATTTTCAACTTAGGGTGAATTTATCAGAACATAATCCCATTGTAAGTCAAGGAGGATCTGTAGTGTATCAGTGTTAATGTTTTGACATGAGGTTATTTTCACATTTGGTTTGTGTTTTATTATTATTACTATTTTTTTGAGACAGACTCACTCTGTTACCCAGACTGGAGTGCGGTGGTGTGATCTCAGCTCACTACAATCTCTGTCTCCTGGCTTCAAGTGATCCTCATGCCTCAGCCTCCTGAGTAGCTGAGATTACAGATGTGTACTACCCACACTTGGCTAATTTTTGTATTTTAAGTAGAGGCAGGTTTTCACCATGTTGGCCAGGCTAGTCTTGAACTCCTGACCTCAGGTGATCCTCCCGCCTCGGCTTCCCAAAGTGCTGGGATTGCAGGCGTGAGCCACCACACCCAGCCTGGTTTGTGTTTTAGGTAACATTTAATTCAAATCAGGCTTTTATCTTTAAGTAATGAGAGAGAACATTTATTAATCACTGGGTACCAACACTAAGTGCTTTACTTTTTTTTTTTTTCTCATTTAATTTTTACAAGAAACCTGTAAGGTAGGTATCCGGTCAAGTAGTTACTATAGTATGTAGACATCCAGATTTTAATTTGCTTATAAAATATGTTTTATGCTTCAGATGCAGTAGCTAGGCATTCGTAGGAATTCAGCTTTTGTCTTTTTCTTACAGGTGCCAGAGTTTAGGTTTAATTTTTTTTTTTTTTTTTTTTTTTTTTTTTTTGAGACGGAGTCTCGCTCTGTCGCCCAGGCTGGAGTGCAGCGGCCGGATCTCAGCTCACTGCAAGCTCCGCCTACTGGGTTCACGCCATTCTCCTGCCTCAGCCTCCGGAGTAGCTGGGACTACAGGCGCCCACCACCTCGCCCGGCTAGTTTTTTTTTTTTTTTTTTTTTTGTATTTTTTAGTAGAGACGGGGTTTCACCGTGTTAGCCAGGATGGTCTCGATCTCCTGACCTCGTGATCCGCCCGTCTCGGCCTCCCAAAGTGCTGGGATTACAGGCTTGAGCCACCGCGCCCGGCCTAGGTTTAATTTTTAAGAAGAGGAGTGGCTGGATAACTTGAAAACCAAGTTTTTTCTTTTTTGTTGTTTTGGTTTGGTTTGGTTTGGTTTTTTTTGAGACGGAGTCTCTTTTCCCAGGTTGGAGTGCAGTGGCACAACCTCGGCTCACCGCAACCTCAACCTCAACCTCAGCCTCGTTCAAGCGATTCTCCTGCCTCAGCCTCCCGAGTAGCTCGGATTACAGGCATGTGCCACCATGCCCGGCTAATTTTGTATTTTTAGTAGAGACAGGGTTTCTCCATGTTGGTCAGGCTGGTCTTGAACTCCTGACCTCAATGCTCTGCCCGCCTTAGCCTCCCAGTGTGCTGGGATTACAGGTGTGAGCCACCACACCTAACCTTAGCCAAGTTTTTTCTAAATCCCTGTAAAGTAGTTACTACATCATGTAAACATCGAAATTTTAGTTTTACAATTTTACAGTTGTGGAAACTGAAGTACAGAGTAATTCTGTAACATTCCCACACAGCTAAGAAATGAAGGGGGCAAGATTTCAACCTGGCAGTTTAGCTCCAGAACCTGTAGTTTTTTTTGAGACAGAGTCTTGCTTTGTTGCCCAGGCTGAAGTGCAGTGGTGTGATCTCGGCTCACTGCAACCTCCACTTCCCAGGTTCAAGCAATTATTCAGCCCCAGCCTCCCGAGTAGCTGGGATTACAGGTGCGATCTACCACACCCTGCTAATTTTTGTATATTTAGTAGAGATGGGGTTTCACCATGTTTGTCAGGCTGGTCTCGAACTCTTGACCTCGTGATCCTCCTGCCTTGGCCTCCCAAAGTGCTGGGATTACAGGCGTGAGCCACCGTGCACAGCCAGAACCTGTACTTTTAAAACACGTACACCATACTACCTCTTTAATGAGAATCATCACATTAAAATTCTGTTGAGGGGCCGGGCGCGGTGGCTCAAGCCTGTAATCCCAGCACTTTGGGAGGCCGAGACGGGCGGATCACGAGGTCAGGAGATCGAGACCATCCTGGCGAACACGGTGAAACCCTGTCTCTACTAAAAAATACAAAAAAAACTAGCCGGGCGAGGTGGCGGGCGCCTGTAGTTCCAGCTACTCGGGAGGCTGAGGCAGGAGAATGGCGTAAACCCGGGAAGCGGAGCTTGCAGTGAGCTGAGATCCGGCCACTGCACTCCAGCCTGGGAGACAGAGCCAGACTCCATCTCAAAAAAAATAAAAAAATAAAAAATAAAAAAATAAAATAAAATTCTGTTGAGCTGGGCATGGTGGTATGTGCCTGTAGTCCCAGCTTCTCAGTAGGTCAGTAGGCTGAGGCAAGATGATCACTTGAGCCCAGGAGGTTCAGGCTGCATACAGTAAGCTATGATTATGCCACTGCATCCCATCCTGGGTGACAGAGTGAAATGCTGTCTCTAAAAATAAATTAATTAATTAAATTCTGTTATAGAAAGGGGGAGGTTTATCTGTGTAGTGTAGAATTTTTTTTTCCCCTAGAAGATGGGGATCATAGATTCTGCCCCCTTACGCATATTTGACTCTGCAGTGTTGGAGAGAATTTATTGTTTTCCACCAGGAACATTTCATGGATGCTTTTGTTGGATGATGCCTTATTCTTTGACCATGTATTAACCAAAGACCTTAGACATTATTTTAGTGTTTTTAAAATTGTCTTTTCTTTCTACTGCAGGCAGATAAGTTGCTGTCACAGGATTTTGTGCAGATAATGGAGGATATTATTCTCACGCTACCTAAAAACAGGCAGATTTTACTATATTCCGCTACTTTCCCTCTTAGTGTACAGAAGTTCATGGTGAGTATAAATCTGTACTTGGAATCAGTGCCATCCTATGACCTATGAGTATGCTTTTATTCGTAATTACATATTCCTATCTGTGAAAATACTTTATACTAATTATTTCAAGCCTTTGGCTCTTTCTTCAGTTGATCAATTAAAGATTTGTTTTACATAAATTAACTGACTTTTTACGAAGGTTGTAATAGTAATTAATTAAATTCCTCATCTCTCACTTAGTTTTTGGTGTCATGATGACATAGCCATTGGTGCTAGCTGAATTGATTCCAGTATTATTCTATATACAAAATAGAGCTTGAGTATCGTAAACTGAAATCCAAAATACTGCAGAATTTGAAACCTTTTGAGCCACAAACATGATGCTAAAAGGAAATGTTCTTTTGATTTTGAATTTTCAAATTAAGGATGCTCAGTCACTAAGTGTAATGCGCATATTCCAAAATTAGAAAAAATTTAAAACCTGAAACGCTTTTGTTCCTAAGCATTTCGGATAAGGAATACTCAACGTGTAGTAACTTAGCTGCATTTTTGAGATCTTATATCTTAATTTATTTCTATCGGGTCTTGCGTGGTGACTCAGGCCTGTAATCCCAGCACTTTGGGGGGCCAACGTGGGCAGATCACAAGGTCAGGAGTTCGAGACCAGCATGGGCAACATGGTGAAAACCCCGTCTCTACTAAAAATACAAAAATAAGTCTGTTGTGGCAGCGTGTGCCTGTAATCCCAGCTACTCGTGAGGCTGAGGCAGGAGAATCACTTGAACCCAGGAGGTGGAGGTTGCAGTGAGTGGAGATGGTGCCACTACACTCCAGCCTAGGTGATAGCAAGACTCCGTCTCAGGGCAGTGGGGGGAAAATTCTGTAATGACAGATCATATATTTTGTTTTGAAGAGAGTTGCATCCCTTATTGCAAGAGTTGATTAGACAGAAACCTATAGGATGGGTATATTTTGAATTTGAGATGAACTCTGCTTTCATTTAAGAAGAAGAACCGTCTCTTTTTTTCTCCCGCCCAGAATTCCCATTTGCAGAAACCCTATGAGATTAACCTGATGGAGGAACTAACTCTGAAGGGAGTAACCCAGTACTACGCGTATGTAACTGAGCGCCAAAAAGTACACTGCCTCAACACACTTTTCTCCAGGGTAAGAAGTAGGCTTCTGCTGTTGAATATCATCTCTCGAGTCCCAGTAAAACAGATTATTTCATCAGTTTTCCTACCATCTTCACTGTATAAAAGTTCATAGTGTTTCTGGCTTGGCATGGTAGCTCATGCCTGTAATCCCAGCATTTTGGGAGGCTGAGGCAGGCGGATCACGAGGTCAAGAGTTCGAGACCAGCCTGGCCAACATGGAGAAACCCCGTCTCTACTACAAAAAACAAAAAAATTAGCTGGGCGTGGTGGTGCGTGCCCATAATCCCAGCTACTTGGGAGGCTGAGGCAGGAGAATTGCTTGAACCCAGGAGGCAGAAGTTGCAGTGAGCCAAGATCACGCCATTGCACTCCAGCTCTGGGCGACAGAGCAAGACTCCATCTCGGAAAGGAAAAAAGGTTTTTAAAAAATTCATAGTGTTTCCTAAAAGGCAGTTTTAGTTGTTGACCTAAAGTTGATACTAAATGATTAACAAGTCACAGATACACTTTTGAATAGTGTCTGAAATACTTAGACCTTTACTAGGGTTAATACTCATTATTCACATATTCTGTATTTGTGAATTTGCTTAGTCACTAGAATTTATTTGTAACTCCAGAATTAATAATCAAGGCAGTTTAGCAGTCATTTGTGGACGTGTACAGTGTGGCAAAGAGTTTAAGTCACCTGACACGCACATTCCCAGCTGAGGTTGAAGAAGACAATGCTCTGTCTTCTTGTTTAGCTCTCATACTGTGAACAAGTATCCTTTTCACTGTCTGTGCCATATTTTTCAAGTTTTTGTTGCTGATTTCACGGTTTTAATTGGCTCCTACTCGTGGTGCTGAAGTGCTGCCCAGTGCTAGTGGCATTGGTTGTGAGTATATTAAAGAAGATATTCTTGGCTGGGCACGGTGGCTCACACCTGTAATCCCAGCACTTTGGAAAGCCGAGGTGGGCAGATCACCTGAGGTCAGGAGTTCGAGACCAGCCTGACCAACATGCTGAAACCCCATCTCTACTGAAAATACAAAAATTAGCCAGGTGTGGTGGTGGGTGCCTGTAATCCCAGCTCCTCAGGAGGCTGAGGCTGGAGAATCCCTTGAACCCAGGAGGTGGAGGTTGCAGTGAGCTAAGATTGTACCATTGCACTCCAGCCTGGGCAACAAGAGTGAAACTCCATTTCTCTCTCTCTGTCACACACACACACACACACACACACACACACACACACACACACACACAGACACAGACATTCTTAAATGGAAAAACATAAAACATAACTACTTGGAATCGGATAATCAGTTGTATTACTCTTGTTGACAGTTATGTGGCCCTTAAGAAATACACTCTAATACAATAAATCTTAGATATTATTATATTCCATCTATTAAAGTACTTAGAATTTACCATCTCTTTCACATCATAAGATTCTAAGTTTTAGACCATGTTAATGTTTCTTGTTTCCTGGTTAGTGTTTTCAAGATTTGGCAAGCCAAATGAAGGTTTTTATTTTTCTTATTTTTTCTGTGCTCAGCTTCAGATAAACCAGTCGATCATTTTCTGTAACTCCTCTCAGCGAGTTGAATTACTAGCCAAGAAGATTTCTCAACTGGGTTATTCTTGCTTCTATATTCATGCTAAAATGAGGCAGGTGAGTATAAAACTAGAACTTGCACAAATTTAACAAGAAATCTCTTATTTTATTTTGTTTTAATGGTCTTTTAAATGTCCTGAGTTTAAGAATAAACTGTTCCTTAGTAGCCAAAGGACCTTTGATTTTGACCTCCCTAAGGTTCATTTTCTAGCAATAAAATAGAGATAATAGTACATATTCATAACTTACAAGGTAGTTAGGAAAATTAAGATAAATGTTTAAATGAGTACTTTGTAAGCTGTCAGGCATAATACAAATGTAAAACTGTATTCTTCCTTTCATTCCCATGTTTAATTCTCTGTTTAATCCAATAACCACTAGCCACATGTGGCCGTTTAAATCAGTTAAAATTAAAATAAAAAGTCAGTTTCTCAATCACAGCCACATTTCAAGTGCTCAGTTAGGCACCTGTTGCTGCTGGATACTGTATTGGAAGTGGAAGTACAGACACAAACATTTCCTTTATTACAGAAATTTCTACTGGACAGCATTGCTCTGGATTTTTAAATATGGCCCCTCAGCTGGCTGATTTTTCTTTTTTCTTTACTGTTTGCCTTTAGAGAAAGATGCAATGTCTAAATTTCAGAATTTGATTTAGCAAAAAATTTAAAACTTAACAAAATGACTTTTTGTTAACTACATTATGAAATTTCATAAGTAAACAGTTTCTGTAGATGAAGAGATCAGTAACTTAACTCATATTTGGTTTTGAAAGCAGCTTAATGTCATGGATCACTTATAAACAGATTTTGGGTAGAACCGATCGACTAGGAGAAATAATCATGGGAAATTTGGGGCTGTATATGAGTACTAATCAAATGGAATAAATTGCTTTCTCCTAGGAACATCGAAATCGTGTATTTCATGATTTCCGAAATGGCTTATGCCGCAATCTTGTTTGCACTGGTAAGTATTTTTGTATTTCCTTTACCCCGTGTTTTTCTCCCAAGTTCTTTTTTGCTTTGTTCATACTACACGGTGCATACTGTGACATAGTCCAGCACACCCTACCAATACTTCTAGGATTTCTTTTTTTTGTTTTTTTTGGGTTTTTTTGTTTTGTTTTGTTTTGTTTTTTGAGGTGGAGTTTGTGTCACCCAGACTGGAGTGCAGTGGCATAATCTCAGCTCACTGAAACTTCCACCACCTGGGTTCAAGTGATTCTCCTGCCTCAGCCTCCCAAGTAGCTGGGATTGTGGGCGCCCGCTGCCACACCCAGCTAATTTTTGGTAGAGACGGGGGTTTCACCATGTTGGCCAGGCTGGTCTTGAACTCCTGACCTCAGGTGATCCGCCTGCCTCGGCCACCCAAAGTGCTGGGATTACAGGTGTGAGCCACCGTGTCCGACAGTTGGGCTTTTAAAAATCATTACTTGCTTGTAAGGTTTCTTCAGATAAGTTTTTGAAGGACCAATACTGAAGGGCATATATAAAATACCACCCCTTCGGGGGAGTGTGGTTTAATTGGAGAGATAAAAAGGTAAACATTAGGAGTCTAAGGAAACGCCCATATACTTTTCCTATGAAGTGCCAGATAGTAAATTTTTTAGAGTTTGCACATTAGTTGGTCTTTATTACAGATACTGAGTTTTGCTATTGTAGCTCAGAAGTAGCCTAGACAATACATAAACAAATGAGCATGGCTATATTGTAGTAAAACTGTTTGCAAAATCATTCACTGGACTAGATCCACAAGGCAGTAAAGGTGACTGCAAATGGGAAGTATGTAAGTAATCCCAAGTGTTCGTAGCAGAGTAATATAATTGGCTGAGGTGGTTTGAGAAGAGATGAGATTTTAATTGGCTTTCTAGGCTAGGTAAGTTTCAAACACATGAATTAAGTTTTAGGGGACTGATGGTCAGATGGCTAAGAAGATAAGTTTGATAGAGAAGAAAAACTGAGATGTGTTAGGGAAGTAAATTAGGACAAAGCATAGCATGGAGGACTTTGTTGTTGTTGTTATTCTTGTTGTTGAGACGGAGTTTTGCTCTTGTTGCCCAAACTGGAGTGCAGTGGCACGATCTCGGCTCACTGCAGCTTCCGCCTCCCAGGTTCAAGTGATTCTCGCGCCTCAGCCTCCTGAGGAGCTGAGGCTACAGGTGCGCACTACCATGCCCAGCTATATTTTGTATTTTTAGTAGAGGGAGTGTTTCACCATGTTGGCCAGGCTAATCTCCAACTCCTAACCTCAAGTGATCCACCCACCTCTGCCTCCCCAAAGTGCTGGGATTACAGGTGTGAGCCACCAAGCCCTGCCTGGAGGACTTTGAATATCAGTCTTTTTTTTTTTTTTTTTTTTTTTTTTGAGACGGAGTTTTACTCTTGTTGCCCAGACTGGAGTGCAATGGTGCGATCTCGGCTCGCCACAACCTCTGCCTCCCAGGTTCAAGCGATTCTCCTGCCTGAGCCACTGGGATTACAGGCACCCACCACCACGCCCAGCTAACTTTTTTTTTTTTTTTGAGACGGAGTCTTGCTCTGTAGCCCGGGCTGGAGTGCAGTGGCCGGATCTCAGCTCACTGCAAGCTCCGCCTCCCGGGTTTACGCCATTCTCCTGCCTCAGCCTCCGGAGTAGCTGGGACTACAGGCGCCCGCCACCTCGCCCGGCTAGTTTTTTGTATTTTTAGTTGAGACGGAGTTTCACCGTGTTAGCCAGGATGGTCTCGATCTCCTGACCTCGTGATCCGCCCGTCTCGGCCTCCCAAAGTGCTGGGATTACAGGCTTGAGCCACCGCGCCCGGCCTTTTTTTTTTTTTTTAGTAGAGACGGGTTTCTTCATTTTGGTCAGGCTGGTCTCAAATTCCTGACCTCAGGTGATCCACTGAGCTTGGCCTCCCAAAGTGCTGGGATTACAGGCTTGAGTGCACCCAGCCTCTTTTAGACACATTTTTTAAAACTTGCTTACAATTACTGGAAAAAAGTAACTTGTGAGCAGAAAGTTGTTCATGATAATGTGATTATGAAAGGTAATGCCGGCCGGGCGCGGTGGCTCAAGCCTGTAATCCCAGCACTTTGGGAGGCCGAGATGGGTGGATCACGAGGTCAGGAGATCGAGACCATCCTGGTTAACACGGTGAAACCCCATCTCTACTAAAAATACAAAAAAATTAGCCGGGCGTGGTGGCAGGCGCCTGTAGTCCCAGCTACTCGGGAGGCTGAGGCAGGAGAATGGTGTGAACCCAGGAGGCGGAGCTTGCAGTGAGCCGAGATAGTGCCACTGCACTCCAGCCTGGGCGACAGAGCAAGACTCCGCCTCAAAAAAAAAAAAAAAAGAAAGGTAATGCCAGTAATATGCAAATACATTTGAATAACTGAATTAAATTAATAAACTTAGGTTATGCTGTGTGTATTAGAGAGTATTATACTGAGAGACATTTCTAAATTGAAAGATAGAATGAAAATTATCTTTTTTTTTTTTTTTAAGATCTGTTTACCCGAGGTATTGATATACAAGCTGTGAATGTGGTAATAAACTTTGATTTCCCAAAGCTGGCCGAGACCTATCTCCATCGTATTGGAAGATCAGGTGAGGAAAAAAGACGTGATATTCTTGATAGAAGTTCTTTTTTGAGATGCATAATGACTAAATTTTGTTCCTTTGTGAAATAGAGTACAGTAGCTATGAGAACAGTTGTTCTCACTAATTCAGTTGTTCGGTATTTAAGACTAATTTCTAATTCTTCTGTAACATTTATTAAGAAAAGTTAAAATAACTTTGCTTAATTTGAGATGAAATTAACAAATGAGAACTTCACTCATTAGGTGGTATGGTCTGTGACTATTTAGTGTATATTTTATGACAGTTTTTGACACAGATGAGTAGCCGTTTTGTCATTTGAGAAAGGTAAAATAAAGTACTACTTTGGGCTGCAAAACCTGAAGTTGTAGGGAAACCTGTGTTTGAAGACCATTAAGAAGTTGTTTTGCATGCTAAGAGTGGCACTGAACAGAATTATCAATCCTGTGTGGTTTTGCCACTGCTTGACTTGCACAATTTGCATTGATTTTCATATTTTATTCATTAAAATTTTTAAACAACTTTTTTTTAGGTCGCTTTGGTCATCTTGGCTTAGCCATCAACTTGATCACATATGATGATCGCTTCAACCTGAAAAGTATTGAGGAGCAGCTGGGAACAGAAATTAAACCTATTCCAAGCAACATTGATAAGAGCCTGTATGTGGCAGAATACCACAGCGAGCCTGTAGAAGATGAGAAACCTTAACAAGCATGTACGTCCCTGACAGAATAGCTAAGAGGAACCTTTAAATGCGGGAAATAAAAATCTTCCCTGGGGGAAATTTGATGTCACACCGTATATAATAGCAATAAAGGGTAAAAATACCAACTAGCATGAATGACAGTAAATAATATGTCTTGTGGGAGGTTGTAGTCTTGTTAGAGAATCTGTAAATGTTGTTCTTGGATGCAGCTTCCTGAGTAATGTGGTAGGTTAGCAGTACTTAAATTCAGAGACCTAAAATAATGAAAGCAAAAAAGAATCTTTTTCAGCAGTTTGTTTTTCTTTTTGAGACAGGGTCTTGCTGTCATCCAGGCTGGAGTGCAGTGGTGCAGTCATAGCTCACTGCAGCCTAGTTCTGCTGGGCTCCTGAGTAGCTGGAACTGTAGGCATATGCCACCACACCTGGCTAGTATTTTGAATTTTTGGTAGAGATAAGGTCTTGCTTTGTTGCCCAGGCTGGTCTAGAACTGAACTCCAGCAATCCTCCTGCGTTGGCCTCCCAAAGTGTGGGAATTACAGGCTCAAACCACTGTGCCTGGCCTTTTTTGGCAATGGCGGGGGGCAGTTTGTTGTTGGTGTTTTTTGAAAACTGTTCAAAAAACAGTTTTCTGTTGCCCAGGCTGGGGTACAGTGGCACAATCATGGCTCTATTGCCCAGGCTGGGGTACAGTGGCACAATCATGGCTCACTACAACCTCTGCCTCCTGGGTTCAAGCGATTCTGGTGTGCCTCAGCTTCCCAAGTAGCTGGAATTACAGGCATGCTCCACAATGCCCAGCTAATTTTTGTGTGTTTTAATAGAGATGGAGTTTCACCATGTTGGCCAGACTGGTCTCGAACTCCTGACCTCAAGTGATCTACCCGCCTCAGCCTCCTAAGTGCTGGGATTACAGGCATGAGTCCCCGCGCTCTGCCAGCAGTTTTGAATATGAAAGTATTTACATTTCTGAAAATGTAAAATGTTTTTAGCATTTATTCTTAATTTCTAGGAAGTACATTAGTAACTCTGGTAAAACTATCCATAATACCTTATTACCAAATGTTTAATCAGATTATGAGGATGGCCATCTTTTTAAAATACCCACTCTGGGCCAGGTGCGGTGGCTCACACCTGTAATCCCAGTACTTTGGGAGGTCGAGGTGGGTGGTTCACGAGGTCAAGAGATCAAGACCATCCTAGCCAACATGGTGAAACCCTGTCTCTACTAAAAATACAAAAATTAGCCGGGCGTGATGGCACACACCTGTAGTCCCAGCTACTCAGGAGGCTGAGGCAAGAGAATCACTTGAACCCAGGAGGTGGAAGTTACAGTGAGTCAAGATCGCGCCACTGAACTCCAGTCTAGGTGACAGAGCTAGACTCCATCTCAAAAAAAAAAGCCACTCAGTCTGGGCTCAGTGGCTCACGCCTGTAATCCCAGCACTTTGGGAGGCCGAGGTGGGTGGGTTACCTGAGGTCAGGACTTCAAGACCAGCCTGGCCAACCTGGTGAAACCCTGTGTCCACTAAAGATACAGAAAATTAGCCAGGCATGGTGGTGGGCACCTGTAATCTGAACTACTCAGGAGGCTGAGGGAGGAGAATCTCTTGAACTTGGGAGGCAGAGGTTGCAGTGAGCCGAGGTCAGGCCATTGCGCTCCAGCCTGGGCAGTAAGAGCGAAACTCTGCCTCATAAGTAAATAAATAACCCACTCTGATTTCCTAGGCAATAAGGGTGAAACACTGTCAAATACATAAATTTAAAAAATACCCACCCTTGATTTCCTGGACAACCTATTCTCCATCTTTTCTTATTTTTATTAAGATGGGGTCTCACCGTGTTGCCCCGGCTGGTCTCAAACTCCTAGGTTCAAGTCATCTTCCCACCTTGGCCTCCCAAAGTGCTGGGATTATAGGTGTGAGCCACCACACCCGGCCTCTGTCATCTTTTGATGACTATTGGGCTCTAGTTAGAAATGCACGAAATAAGGCTCAGCTTTAAGCAAGGTAGGTTGTTACAGTATTTCCTAAAGAAAATCTGATTTGACAAAGAATAGTTTCCAAATTATAGGTGAACATCTTACCTATTTAAGTAACCTAATGTTACTTAAAACTTTTGTCTCTTTGTTTTTTAAATAAGAGACAGGGTTTCACCATGTCGACCAGGCTGCTCTCAAACTCCTGACCTCAGGTGATCTGCCCACCTCAGCCTCCCCAGAGTGCTGAGATTACAGGCGGGAGCCACCTCACCCAATCAATTGTTACTTAAATAATTTTTGAATTACTCTTTACTCTTTTTTCCTTAAATTAAACATCAAACACAAACCCCTGGACAAGCATAAAACTAGCCAATGTTTGCTAGTACTTTGGCAGAGTATTCAGTTTGTTTAAGGTGTAATTTTTTTCCCATTATTTAATTGTTATGAGTGAGGGTTGCCTGCTGTCAGAACATTCACATTCATTCAGGCCCCCAATCTGTCTCAGAGTTGCCTACCAGATATTATTTAATCCTATAACCGGTAGATTCTGTAGTAGGCACAGGGTCAGTAGAAGCTACTAGAAAAGAGCATTTGGGATGAGGATTGTGAAAACCTATGTATCCTTGTTTGTGTTGCTTTCAGAATGTTAATTTCATATTCCCTTTTTCTGTAGGCTTTGACAAACTACAAAAGGCTCGTTTGGATCTGTGACACATCGTTTTGGGGGGAATGCTCTTCTCTTTGTGGGTTTTTCATCTTTTATTTTGGAACTACGAAGACTTAAAAGAGCTCAGACATTTTTTCTTTTTTTAACTGGTGAAGAGAAAAAGGCTGAAAAGAAGGACTATACCTTTTTTGTTCCACTTGTTTGCACTGTGTGCTGACTGAACATTAGTTGCACTAACTGCTGGTTTTTAAAAAATGTTTTCTGGGGAAAGGGGACAAGGAAGGAAAAGAAAGAAGAGAAGGGGAGAAACCCTAAAAAGAGAAGAATCTTAATGAACACACAAGCTTGTCTATGATTTCAAAATTCTCCAACAGCTGACTCTCGAGTGCATTTCAACTTCTCCCTGATTACTCATCCGTTTTTTAAGCCTGAAGAGCTTATTACTTATTTGTGCGAAGTGCCTTATGCTATGAGACCATTCAGAATATCATCTTTTAGACACAGCCCGAGGAATCAACAATAGTAACTCTTTCTTTCCTTTTTTCTTTCTTTTTCTTTTAAAAAATGTTGTCTTTTCATTTGGTTTCAAGTTGAAGTCTCTTCCCTTTCTACCCAATACTCAAGCCCAGGGCTAGAAGTTGAAACTTACTAGTAATGTTAAACACCATTTTTTTTATTTTTATTTTTTATTATTTTTTTTTTGTGGAGGAGTTGATATGCAACTGCAGTTCATCCGCACTGTAAATACATGTATTTAAAAAAAAAATCCCAAGTAAAAGTTTCTTCTGGGCTGAGTAGATAAAACATCATCGCTCCCAAAGGAAAGAGCAGTCTATCATTGCAGGAGCCATATGACAAGCCTTTGTGCTCTATAGCAGACACTAAAGACTGGTTTACATACGCCTCCAGTAGCAGTATGGCACTTGATGTGTAGACATGTCAGAGCCTTGACCCTCTTTCCTCTGTGGCAAAGCGTGTCCCATAGAAAATTGGGTGTGTATACTTGTATAAACTTTGTAAATAAGTTTTTTTTCTGGGTTCATATATATATATATATATATACATATATATATATTTTTTTTTGGATGAAGGTTGCTGGGATTAAGGGGATTAGAGTGATTATGGGAGCAGCTAAAGATGAGAGGGGCTCAGTTTTACGCAACACTAAACTCTAGAAAGTACTTTGGCCTCTTGCTGTAGAGAGCAGATTTCTGTGGTACCCTGTGTTGGTAAAGGGGCCCAGAAATCTGGGATGTACTGTTTGCTGCCACACTGTCTCATCTAGTACCTTTGGAGTAGGTTTCCCAGAGAGCAAGGAAGCTTCAAAACATTGATAATTCAAGATATATTTTGAGAAGCTCTGATTTTGCTTCTTCCCCCTCTAAAAGTTTGAGGAATATTTCAAGCTCTGCAACAGGGGGCAAAGATAGATTGGTCTACCTTGCAGTGTGGGAATTCTATTGAGTGGCAGTGTCATTGAGCAGTATATATATAAAGCACAGATTTGCATTTCAGAATATTAGCCAGTACCAGCTTTGGTAACGTTAGCAGTTCTGGAGCTTAATTTTCTGTGGATCATTTCCTGTAGTGTGTAAATGTGTTGCCCTCTGCCCACTTCAATACATAAACTTTTGCAGGAATGGGCAACCTGAGAGCTGTTAACTTTCATGCTACAGAAAGCTGCTTGCCATTCTCTTGCGTTGTGACAAGAATTGTTATCTGTCATTTTGCACTGTAAATTGCCGGCAAATGCTTTACAGTCAATAGTGTTGCTTTAAATTGTGCCCCTCCCAACATGCTTGATGTTTGGCCTGATCTCCAGGCAAAAGGAGTGAGATGAATCAAAACCAGTGAAGTTTTTTTTTTTTTTTTTTTTTTTTTTTTTTTTTTTAATGTTTTTAATTCCCTTTTAACCCAGTGTACTAGGTCAATCAGGAGGCATCGGGAAAGGGGGGAAAAACAAAATTTAAAAAAGTTGATTTCCATATTTTATTGTTTTTCAAAACCCTAAAATATTACAAAATAAGTCCTGCATATACTTTAATGTTTTAACTCTTTTGGACAAAGAAATCAACTACTTGAAGTTGCTTTTTTGACTCTGCCTACTTGTGAGCAAACGATTTGTGACTCACCCACAATTCCTTGGAGATCAAAATCCTACAGATGCCTCCTGATGGGACACAGCCCTAACTCCTTAACAACTGTAGCAAGAGCTGCACGGTACAAACCCAAAAAAGAGCAAGCTCATCTATTTGGAACCCAAGCCTCATATGTTCTGTCCAGTTAATGTTGGTTACTAAATAGAAAACCTAATTAAGGAAGTAACTTTTTTTCCAGGGAGGGGTGGGAGAGGGAATTTAAAAGGTGTCAACTTTTGACCAAAAAAATTTTGCCCTTGTACCGATGCAGCTCTCTTTCTCCCCCACCTCTTGCGAGATAAGAGGGATCATTCATATAGTAGAAAAAGAGTATAAATGCAATTCTGTATCTCGCTAGAGAACATGTGGGTGACTAAACAAAAAGTGCAGTCTCCTTTGCCACCTTGAGACTGCCTGGTGCCACATGCCTGTGGGTCCCTCTTAAAGCACAGACTTAAAATTGAAAGTATTACTGAAGTATAGCCTCTAATGAGGAGTGGCACTTAAACTATCTGGGACACCACTACTGGACAAGGTCTTGTAGAGGCAGCTGTCCAGTTTTGGTGCTTGACTCTTGAATAGGAATTGTTCAATGGAAAGATGCTCTAAGGACTAGGTCAAAGCCTGGTCTTTTTTTTTTTATTTTATTATTTTTGTTTGTTTTCTTTTTTGGGCCCTCATAATAAGGAGCATTGTTACTGTTGGAAGTTGTTTTCACATTCTTTCCAATATTGGATATGTATTTTTTTTAAAGTAACAATATTTTCCAGGGGCTCATTTGGATGAGAACTACCCCCTATTTTTAATGTTAAAACTACATCCAACTCATGGTTTAGTCTTTGGTTGTATAGTTGTGTAATGGGCTATGGACTGTTACACACCTTGCCACCTCTAGGCCTATGTTTTTTCTTTCCCCATATATTCTTGATGGGGATAAATAGTGTTTTGCCTTTCCCATAGGAATGGAATACATTTATTGTAAAAATGATCTTTCACAGAAGTAGGGGAGAGGGAAACCTAAATATACCTCTAAATTGTTTCAAGTTGGTCCCAGCAGCATAAAATGGGTTGGCCCCAAAGGGTTGGAGGGTGGGCTTGGTTATCAGTATTTGTTTTCAGAATGAGATGGGAGCATCTTTCCTTTGCCACGTGCTTTGTGCTTGATACCATCATGCTTGGTTCAAACGACAACTCAGCACAAAGCCTTGAGTGTAAATTGTTGGAATCAAAACATCTCATTCTGATGACGTTTAATTTTTTAATTTTTTAATTTTTTTTTAATGGGGTGGGAGGGAGGGTACTTTGCCCCAAAAGGGAGGGTGTCTGCACTAAGGATTTAGAAACACTTTGGAAGCTCATAACCTCATCAGAAACTGCCTTTAGCCACACTCCTGACCTTCTAGATGAGTAACAAAAAATGAAATAAGTTCTTGGGAATTAAGCCATGTTATTTTAATTTGCTATTTTTTCAACGTTCTTGGTATCTTTAAATTTGTTATTGTGGAATCATTTTCTTGCCAAATACCTTTATCAAAATTATTGGCTTCATGAGAGCTGAAGTAAGTCAGCTTTTTGGTGAACTTGAGTGGACTTCTGTGAGATTGTAGTTGTACATTATATCTCTAAAGATAGTTTTTTAAAACTCCCAAAGAAAATCTACTCTCCTTTCTGATCTAAAAACTCATCTTTGGAGTAAAGAGTTAAGTGTCCAAAGGTTGTCACAGTTCATGAGGTCAGAGGGAGCTAGCCTGGCACCTGGACTCTGCCCCTCCACAGCTGACAGATTCCAACAGAAGTGTATTTAAATTCTCCAGTAGACAATGCTGGGCAAGGGAGGGGGTAGGGCTGGGTTATTAAGATACAGGCTGCTGTGTTTTAACCATTGGTTGTGGGGAAAGGGGTGCCTGGAGAAAACAAAGTCACTGTTCCCTTTTTTGAAACAAAGGAAAAAAATTATTTTTTGTTCAGTAAAAATGGTAGAGAATTCCAATGTCCCTAGCCACAAGGGACCAGTTCCACTGAGAAGTGAACAGTGGGAACTCAAAATTTCTGAAACATCGGGGGAAGGGAAAATTGGCTTTCTCTTAATTGGCAGATGTTCCAGTGGGGCTCTGTTTTTGTTGGGATGTGTTATGTTGTATGTACACATATATGGACCAGAGTCTGCTGAGTTTATAAGGTTCAGAAAATATGGTAAAATCTTGGTTTTTGTTAATTTATCTCAATAAAAACCCACTGGAACTCCAAATGTGTGTATGGTATGTCCTTAGTAGCAGCTGTGCGCATAGGAATCTGAGCATTTTGCTGACGTAATTCATACTGTGAAGCAGTCAGACATTTCTCAACACATCATTGCTGTGAAGCCCAGGTTAATTCAGAGCCCCTTTGTCTGTTTTAGATACTGTTCCACCATGCTGTCAGATTTCACAGCCTAAATGGAGAAGCAAGATAATCAGTTGGGAAGAGGGGAGATGTGGTCCTTAATATGTCCAAATATATCAGTAATTATCACCTCCTACAATTGTTCTCAGATGTAAAACTGAACATACCCCAATACTACATCTAAGTATGAACGGAATTCTTACGCTGGGAACTACAAACCACTGATGAAATAGAAGATCTAAGTTGGGAAAAGCAGACACTTGAAGCTGCACACACCACTCACTACCTCTCTACCCAAAGAAATGCTTAGGTATAACTGAGAAAATAGTCAGTCCCCTGTATCTGGGTTTTCACATCTGCGCATTCAGTCAACTGCAGACCAAAAGTGTTAGGCTTACAATGGTTAGGTCTGTACTGGGTATGTACAGATTTTTCTTGTTCCCTAAACTACAGTGTAACAACTATCTACATAGCACTTACTCTACTAGATAACGAGTAATCGAGATGACAACGTATACAAGATGATGTCCAGAGATTATATGCAAACACTACATCACTTTAGGGATTTGAGCATCTGAGGGTTTGCGTATTTGCAAGGGAGGGTGGAATCCTGGAACGAACCCCCGTGGATACCAAGGGACAAACAACTATGTGCAATACATATATGCTGAAGCTACAAAATAAACTGACAGACCTAGGTAAATTGAGATGCCATGGTTCATGGACTGGAAGAATAAATCTGAGTTTCACCAGTTTGGTCTAGAGGGTCAATGCATTTCCAGTCAATCCCAATAGGCTTTTTTGTAAATACCCACAAGCTGCTTCTATAAAATACATGTGGAAAGCTGGGTGTGGTGGCGTTCGCCTATAGTCCCAGCTACTCAGGAGGATAAGATGGGAGGATCACTGGAGCCCAGGGGTTCCAGGCCAGCCCGGGCAACATAGTGAGACCTTCTCTCCTGTAAAATTTATGTGGGAAGGCAAATTATGCCATAACAATTTTGTAATAGGAAGAAATTGGAGGAGTCGCTACCTGGTTTGGACTCAATTATAGATGCAGTAACATATTGTTGGCAAAAGGATAGACATGTGCGAACAGAATAGCCCAAAAATATACCTACACAAATATAATTGATTTTTGACAGTGCAAGGCCATTCAATGAAGAAAAGATAGTCTTCAATAAGTGATACTGAATATGTTGCAAAAACAAAAATCTTTCATCCATTCCTTGTGCCTTCTATAAAAATTAACTCAAAATGGATCATACGGCCAGGCACGGTGGCTCACGCCTGTAATCCCAATACTTTGGGAAGCCAAGGCGAGCAGATCACTTGAGGCCAGGAGTTCAAGACCAACCTGCCGAACATTGCAAAACCCCACCTCTACTGAAAATATAAAAATTAGCTGGGTATGGTGGTGCGCGCCTGTAGTCCCAGGTACTTTGGAGGCTGAGGCACAAGAATCGCTTGAACCCGGGAGAGGGCGGTTGCAGTGAGCCAAGATTGCCCCACTACACTCCAGCCTGAGTGACAGAGCAAGACCCTGTATCAAGAAAAAGAAATGGATCATAGACCTAAAAGTAGAACATGAAACCAAAATTTCTAGAAGGAGAAGAATCTGACCTGGTTTGGTTTGGCAGAAAGCTGAACATGCTGTTATGGAGAAGATTGATGAGCAGTTGTTAAAACCTTCTTATCAATTACGTGAGCTGTGGAGGATATAGAAAAAGTAGTAACTTAGAATAATAGAAATTAGAATTTAGTTCAAGTAAATTCAGAAGTTAAGGAGAAAGCTGGGCCCAGTGGCACACACCTGTAGTCTCAGCTACTTGGGATGTTAAGTCTGGGGGATCACTTGAGTCCCTGGAGTTCAAATCCAGTTTGGGCAACGTAGTGAGACCCTGTATGTGTCTCTCTGTCTCTCTGTCTCTCTCTGTCTCCTCTCTCTCTGTCTCTCTCAAAAAAAAAAAAAAAAATCGTTAAGGAGACTTCAAAGATTTATAGATTGTACATTAGAAAAGTACATTGGCCAATCGCAGTGGCTCACACCTGTAATCCCAACATTTTGGGAGGCCAAGGTGAGGATATTACTTGAGGTCAGGGGTTTGAGACCAGCCTGGTCAACATGGTGACACCCTGTCTCTACAAAAATGCAAAAATTGGCCGGATGCAGTGGCTCACACCTATAATCCCAGCACTTTGGAAGGCCAAGGCAGGCAGATCATGAGGTCAAGAGTTCGAGATGAGCCTGGCCAACATAGTGAAACCCCATCTCTACTAAAAATACGAAAATTAGCCGGGCATGGTGGCACATGCCTGTAGTCTCAGCTGCTCAGGAGGCTGAGGAAGGAGAATCACTTGAACCCACGAGGCGGAGGTTGTGGTGAGCCGAGATCGCGCCACTGCACTCCAGCCTGGGCAACAGGATAAGACTGTCTCAAAAAAAAAAAAAAAAAAAAAAGCCGGGCATGGTGGTGGGCACCTGTAATCCCAGCTACTCGGGAGACTGAGGCAGAGAATTGCTTGAACCCAGGAGGCGGAGGTTACAGTGAGCCAAGATCACACCAGTGCACTCCAGCCTAGGTGACAGAGCGAGACTCCATCTCAAAAAAAAAAAAAAAAAAGAAAGAAAAAGAAAAAAGAAAAAATTAGCCAGGTGTGGTGGCGTGCACCTGTAATTTCAGCTGTTCAGGAGGCTGAGGCAGGAGAATCATTTGAACCCAGGAGGCGGAGATTGTATTGAGCCAAGATTGTGCCACTGCACTCCAGCCTGGGCAGAGTGAGACTCTGTCTCAAAAAAAAAAAAAAAAAAAAAAAAAAAATCAGGTAACCTGTCTCCATATTCAGTTCTTTCAATGCACTACCCCGTCTATAAAGGAATGTGGGAGAACATGTCTTCAATCAGAGGAGCAAAGAGAACGGATATGAAAATCACTTAACAGTACTGTACAGTCTGGTCTAAGGTCAGACTTCTTTGTAGACTCTGTGGGAAAGTATTGATTCTTAGATCCCCGGTTGCCTTTCCATTATCTCATTAATCTAATTATGGAATAGAGAGTGTAGCAGGTGCCTACATCTTCAGGTCTGTTCTCCACAGATTGGCCTGCATGAACCGCACTAACATTCCCTCTGGTCCCTGGCTTCCCTTTGGGTTTGCTCACCAGGGATCCCCCCAGGAAATCAGTGAGAGGGAAGACAGTAAGGTTCTCTGATTCCCTAGTTAGAGTTTGTCTGCCTCGAATTCCCTCCCTCCAAGATTGTTTCTAGCTGCTTTATCCCTCCACCTGAGGTCTCTTACTGAATCTGAATCTACGTGGCTCTGTCCTCATTTTTTGGTAACTGTTTCCCCCTTTGTTAAGTTATGCTACATAAGTCCTCTTTAAATTATGCTATTACGAGTGTGCCATCTGTTCCTTTTTGGGATCCAGGCTGATAGAGTAATTGGTACCAGAAGTGGCCCTGGGAAACAGACTCTTAAAATTGGATTCTGGGATTGGGTTGGTCATACTTGAAGAGCTCAATCACCACCTTAAGGGAGGTGGTGGAGGAGAGGCCGGAAGTGGGAGTGGGACGTGAGTGATCCATGGCATGCCGTGGTGTCACAATTCAAATTTTTACTGGTAGTACCATGGGATGAAGTGAGGTAAAGGGCAAGGCATGGGCCAGGCGCGGTGGCTCAAGCCTGTAATCCCAGCACTTTGGGAGGCCGAGACGGGCGGATCACGAGGTCAGGAGATCGAGACCATCCTGGCTAACACGGTGAAACCCCGTCTCTACTAAAAAATACAAAAAACTAGCCGGGCAAGGTGGCGGGCGCCTGTAGTCCCAGCTACTCGGGAGGCTGAGGCAGGAGAATGGCGTAAACCTGGGAGGCGGAGCTTGCAGTGAGCTGAGATCTAGCCACTGCACTCCAGCCTGGGTGACAGAGCGAGACTCCATCTCAAAAAAAAAAAAAAAAAAAGGCAAGACATGAGGAAAGGAACCTGTGACAATTATAGCAACAATAGGCCCTCGAGTGCATACAGAAGAATAAGAGAAATAAAAATTAGGGACATGCCAGCTAGGTGTGGTGGCTCACACCTGTAATCCCAACATTTTGGGAGGCTGAGGCGGGTGGATCACCTGAGGTCAGGAGTTCAAGAGCAACCTGGCCAACATGGTGAAACCCCCGTCTCTACTAAAAAGACAAAAATTAGCTGGGTGTGGTGATGGGTGCCTGTAATCCCAGCTACTCTGGAGGCTGAGGCAGGAGAATTGCCTGAACCGAGGAGATGGAGGTTACAGTAAGCCAAAATCACACCATTGCACGCTAGCCTGGGCAACAAGAGCAAGACTCTGTCTTAAAAAAATAATAAAATTTTTTAAAAAAGAACATGCAATTAACATCAAAGAGAAAGAGAAGGCCTCCTTGGAAGTTTTGGTGAAAGGCCCTTATCTGTAGATATTTTTGGTGTTAGCTAATTGATTCCAGTGTCCCTAGAACTGAAATAGATGGCAGCCTTTGAAAGTTTTATTTGATTTGTATAAACAGAAAAGCTCTAGATCTGGTGAACAGAATTCTGACTTGAGCTAGTCTGTTGAACTCCCCTCAATAAGGCTTGAGCCAGTTCCTTGACACAGAGCTCCTTGAATAAAAGGGAATCTGAATCTGGGTCCCCTTTTAGCCTTTCTTTTTTTTGATGGAGTCTTGCTCTGTCGCCAGGCTGGAGTGCAATGGTGCAATCTGGGCTCACTGCAATCTCCGCCTCCTGGGTTCAAGGGATTCTCCTGCCTCAGCCTCCCAAGTACCTGGGACCATAGGCGTGTGCCACCACGCCTGGCTCATTTTTTGTATTTTCAGTAGAGACGGAGTTTCACCACTTTGGCCAGGATGGTCTCGAACTCCAGACCTCGTGATTCGCCCTCCTCGGCCTCTCAAAGTTCTGGGATTACAGGCGTGAGCCACCAGGCCCGGCCTTCTAGCCTTTCTCAAAAGGGCTTGTGACTATTTATCAGGGTGACAAGGGAAGAGGAAATAGATGTCTGAGGACTACTGTAGACCCAAAATAATACGACTCAGAGTAAAGACTATGCTGGTCAAGTGATCCATTGGAGTTTTGGCTTGGGTCCATCTCACGGTTGGCCTAGTGGGTCCCTGAACCCAGGTCCACACAGCGTTGTGGGAATTGACAGCCTCAGCAACTAACAGAATCCCCAATTATTTCCCTGACCCATGAATTAAGGAATACTATGATAGAAAAGGTTAAATGGAAGACAGCAGAACTGCCTCTATCAAAATAGTAAACCAAAAACAATACTGCGTTCCTGAAAAGACTGAAGCGCTTAGTACCATCAACAAAGACTTAGAAAGTGCCGGATGGTGGTTCCTACTATTGCTCCATTCAACGCACATATTTTGTTTGTTCAGAAGATAAAGGGATCATCGAGAATGACAGTGGATTATTGTAAACTTAATCATGTGGTGACTTCAATGCAATCTGCTGTCCCAGATACTGTGTTTTGTTTGTCTTTTTACTGAAGCAAATCAACACCCCCTGCCACCTGGTATGTAGCTATCGATGTAGTGAACACGCTTTTTTTTTTTTTCCAGACCTGATAGTAAACACTGCCAAAAGCCATTGTCCTTCAGCTAGCAGGACCAGCAATACAACTTCATTGTCCTATGTCGGGGCTCTATTATCCCTTTACATAGTGTGCAGAGACCTTCATCACCTCTAAATTCTATGGGGTATCATGCTGATCCACAATATCATGGACGTGGTGAGCAGGACGTAGCATCTACCCCGGATATTTTAGTGAAACTCAAGTCTGCCAGAGGATAGAAAATAAATCCAACAAAAAATCATGGACCTGCCTCCTCAGTGAAATCTCTGGCGATCCAATGGGCTGGGTCATGTTGCAATAATTCCTTTCTAGGTAAAGGATAAATTGCTGCATTGGCACCTCCTGCCACTCAGAAAGAGGCACAATGCTTAGTAGGCCCCTTTGGATTCTGGAGGCAATATGTACTTTATTTGGCTGTGGTACTTCAACCTATCTGTTGAGAAATATGAATTGCTGCCATTTTTAAGGGTGGCCCAGAACAAGAGAAGGCTCTGAAACAGGTCCAGGCTGCATCACAGGGGGCTCTGCCACTTGTGTCTTATGGTCTGGCCGAAGTGTCTATGGATGATAGAAATGCTTATATGGAGCCTTTGAAAGGCTTTTTTAGATGCATGGTAGCACAGACCTTTAGGAATTTAAAGAAAAGCTATGCCACCTTCTACAGGTAACATTCTCCTTTTTTTCCCCCCTTTTAAATATATAATTATTCTTTAACAGTGATGGGGGCTTGCTATGTTGCTCAGGTTGGTCTTGAACTCCTGGGCTCAAGCGATCCTCCCGTCTCAGCCTCCCAAAGTGCTGGGATTACAGGCATGGGCCACTGCACCCAGCCTTTTGAGAAGCAACTTCTGGTTGGCTATCAGGCCTTATTAGAGCCTGGACTCTTGACTGAGAGTTACCAAGTTACCATATAACTGGAGCTACCCATCATGAACTGGATGTTGCTTGGCCCATCAAGTTATAGGGCAACTTTGGGTTCTGCTGATCCAGAGGTCTGAGCTCCTAAAGGAGGAATACCTTTGTCAGGGAACTCAACAGTGCTTCCATTACATTGAAAATTGAGACAGCCATGTGCCTATTTTGGGCTTTTGATGCTAATGAACCAACAAGCAAAGCACTGTTGTGATGATTGATGCTGATTTGGAAGGTGAAATTGTGTCATGACCACAGAAAGAAAATAAGGAAGAATATATCTAGAATGCAGTAGATCCCTCAGGGCTACCATAAATGTGATAAATGTTGATGGAAAATGACAACAACTAGGTAGGCTGTGCTACTAACAGATCCTTCAGGAATGAAGTTTCGGATCTTATCACCAGGCAAGGAATCAGGACTAGCCAAGATATTTGCAGAAAGCAAAGGAAATGCAGAATGGGTGGTGGAAGAAGGCAATTATAAATACCATTTATGGCCACATGACCACTTGCAGAAATGAGGATTATTATACTTATGAGTATTTCTTCCTTATTTTATTATAAATCTTGTGAGTATATATGAACCAATTCTTTCCTTTTCCTCCCCTCCAATTCTCCTACTATCTAAGATAAGATGTATTAGCAAAGTTTAACCACGGCCAGGCACAGTGGCTCACACCTGAAATCCCAGCACTTTGGGAGTCCAAGGCGGGTGCATCACTTGAGGTCAGGAGTTCGAGACCAGACTGGCCAACATGACAAAACCCCATCTCTACTAAAAATACAAAAATTAGGCAGGTGTAGTGGCGTGCACCTGCAGTCCCAGCTATTTGGGAGGCTGAGGCAGGAGAATTGCTTGAACCTGGAAGGTGGAGGTTGCAGTGAGCCAAGATTGCACCACTGCACTCCAGCCTGGGTGACAGAGTAAGACTCTGTCTCAAAAAAAAAAGAGAAAAAAAAAAGGATTATCTTAAGCTGGAGGCAAATGGGAATGAACAGGGGCAAGAAAAAAAAAGCCTTCCCCTGGAGCTTCCCTCTTCAACTTAAAGCAGAAACTTCTGGGAAATTCCCTCGCCCACGGAAGTTTCATAATCATGAAGAGGGAAAGTCAGTTGAGTTGGACCTGTATAAATAATCCTTATCTTCCATTAGTTTCCCCCATACATTTATCTTCCCATAGTTTTCTGCCCATTCAAGCCTAAAGCCCTTTTTCTTTGTCTTAACTCTTATCTATAAAAGTATTGTTCTTTGCTAAGATGTGATACAAGTCCAAGTTCTAACCATCCCTTTGGGTTGTTCACCACTGAGTTTTCTGCCTTGCGACGTGCGCTGCATGCATTGACAAACTGTTTTTCTCTTGTTAATCTGTTTTTGTCAGTCTAATTTGCTACGCCCTAGCCAATGAACCTAAGACAGGTAAAGGAAAAAGAAGATTTTGTCTCCCCTACGAAGTGAAGCAGCAGGCACCACCATCTGAAGCTCATCATCGTTAGTGGTGATGAGCGACAGATGTAGATGTGGCAGAAGGTTCTGGTTTCTCCTTGCTCTTTTCCCTGCTCCATGTCCTCATACTTGCTTTGTGTCCAGCTCTTGCCCCTTTTTGCAATGCCAGACCTACTGCCAGACATTTGGCTGTGAATTCACAGAGACTGTAGATATAAAGAGACAAGCTCTCAAGGTCTTCTGCCCCAGTACCCTGTGTGATCCCAACACAGCAGCTGGATGTGTCCCACTTGCAGATTTCCCTGAAAGCATTAACTTGTGCACCCAAGCCACTGTTTCACGAGAGCCAGTTCGTGATTTTCCCTTGGCTTCCTAGCATCCTCATTGGGCCATGACTTCTCCAGGCTGTCTTCCATTAGTTATTTCATCTTGGCAGGAAGTGGAAGGCAGAAGTCTTTCTCTCCACTTCCCCCCACAACTGGATATTCTTTTTTTTTTTTTTTTTTTTTTTGAGAGATGGAGTCTTTCTCTGTCACCCAGGCTGGAGTGCAGTGGTGCAATCTTGGCTCACTGCAACTTCTACCTCCTGGGTTCAAGGGATTCTCCTACCTCAGCTTCCCAAGTAGCCGGGACTACAGGCGTGTACCACAATGCCCAGCTAATCTTTATATTTTTTTAGTAGAGATGGGGTTTCACTATGTGTTGGCCAGGCTTGTCTCGAACTCTTGATTGTAGGTGATCCACCTGCCTTGGCCTCCTAAAGTGCTGGGACTAACTACAGATGTGAGCTACCTTGCCCAGCCTTTATGGGTATTTTGTTTTGTTTTGTTTTGTTTGAGACAGGGTTCTCGCTCTGTCACTCAGGCCACAGTACAGTGGTAAGATCTCAACCCACTGCAACCTCCACCTCCCAGGTTCAAATGGTTCTCTTGCCTCAGCCTCCCAAGTAGCTGGGACTACAGGTGCACACCACAACGCCCAGCTAATTTCTCTGTATTTTTAGTAGAGATGAGGTTTCACCATGTTGGCCAGGCTGGTCTAGAACTCCTGACCTCAGGTGATCTGCCCACCTCAGCCTCCCAAAGTGCTGGGATTACAGGCATGAGCCACTGCAACCCGCCTCAACTCAATGCTTTTTTTTTTTTTTGAGATGGAGTCTCACTCTGTCAGCAGGCTGGAGTGCAGTGGTTCTACCTGGGCTCACTGCAACCTCCGCCTCCCAGGTTCAAGCAATTCTCCTGCCTCAGCCTCCCGAGTAGCTGGGATTACAGGTGTGCACCACCACGCCCAGCTAATTTTTGCATTTTTAGTAGAGATGGAGTTTCACCATGTTGCCCAGGATGGTCTCGATCCTCACCGCACCCAGCCTAACCCAATGCTTTTAAGAGCACCCATGTCACCTCTTCAACACTCTGCTGCTTAGAAATTCCTTCCACCAGATACCCTAAATCATCTCTCTCAAGTTCAAAGTTCCACAGATGTCTAGGGCAGGGACAGAATGCCATCAGTCTCTTTGCTAAAGGAAAATAAGAGTCACCTTTATTCTACTTCCCAACAAGTTCCTCATCTCCATCTGAGACCATCTCAGCCTGGACTTCATTGTCCACATCGCTATTAGCATTTTGGTCAAAGCCATTCAACAAGTCTCTAGGAAGTTCCAAACTTTCCCACATCTTCCTGCCTTCTTCTGACCCCTGCAAACCGTTCCAACCTCTGCCTGATACCCAGTTCCAAAGTTGCTTCCATATTTTTGGGTATCTTTATAGCAGCACCCACTCCCAGTACCAATTTATTGTATTAGTCTGTTCTCATGATGCTTTGAAGAATTACCTGAGACTGGGTAATTTATAAAGAAAAGAGGTTTAATTGACTCACAGTTCCACATGGCTGGGGAGGCCTTAGGAAACCTACAATCATGGCAGAAGACACCTCTTCACAGGGCAGCAGGAGAGAGAATAAGTGCCAAGTGAACGGGAAAGCCCCTTATAAAACTATCAGACCTCTTGAGAACTCACTCACTATTACGAGAACAGCGTGAGGGAAACCAGCCCATGATTCAATTATCTCCACCTGGTCTCACCCCGACACATGGGGATTATTACAATTCAAGTTGAGATTTGGATGGGAACACAGAGCCAAACCATATCACCAATCAAGGAAGAAGAGCGCTAAGTGAAATATTCAATGTGTTCAGAGAGAAAAAGCACCAAACTAGAATTCTGTACCTTGTGCAATTACCCTTCAAAAGTAGACTTTTTCAGACAAAGAGAACTTGAGGGAATTTATTGCCAATAGACCTGCCTTGAAAGAAGTGTTTTAAAAAGTTCTTTAGAGAGAAGGAAAATAATATAGGTCAAAAATTTGTATCTACATAAAGAAATGGGCTGGGCGTGCTGGTTCACGCTTGTAATCCCAGCACTTTGGGAGGCCGAGGTGGGCAGATCACTAGGTCAGAAGTTCAAGACCAGCCTGAGCAACATGGTAAAACCCCGTCTCTACTAAAAATACAAAAATTAGCTGGGTGTGGTGGTGTGCGCCTGTAATCCCAGCTACTCGGGAGGCTGAGGCAGGAGAATCGCTCAAAACCAGGAGGCAGAGTCTGCAGTGGGCCAAGACTGTGCCACTGTACTCCAGCCTGGGTGACAGAGCGAGACTCAGTCTCAAAAAAAAAAAAAGGAAGAGTATTGAAGAAGGAATAAGTGAAGGTAAATTTTATTTTATTTTTTAATTAATTAATTAATTTTTTTAGATGGAGTCACTCTGTCACCCAGGCTGGAGTGCAATGGTGCAATCTCGGCTCACTGCAACCTCCGCCTCCTGGGTTCAAGCGATTCTCCTGCCTCAGCCTCCTGAGTAGCTGCGATTACAGGCATGCACCACCACACCTGGCTAATTTTGTATTTTCAGGTGATGTTATGCACACTAAAGTTTGAGAACCAGTGGCCTACAATTGACAAGGTCGAAATGCCAGATCCGGCTGGGCACAGTGGCTCACGCCTGTGATCCCATTACTTTGGGAGGCCAAAGTGGACAGATCTCCTGAGGCCAGGAGTTTGAGACCAGCCTGAGCAACATGGTGAAACCCCATCTCTACTAAAAATACAAAAATCAGGCCTGACGCGGTGGCTCACGCCTGTAATCCCAACACTTTGGGAGGCCGAGGCGGGCGGATCATGAGGTCAGGAGATCGAGACCATCCTGGCTAACATAGGGAAACCCTGTCTCTACTAAAAATACAAAAAATTAGCTGGGCCTGGTGGCAGGCACCTGTAATCCCAGCTACTCAGGAGGCTGAGGCCGGAGAATCGCTTGAACCCAGGAGGTAGAGGTTGGAGTAAGGCAAGATTGAACCAGTGCACTCCATCTTAAAATAATAATAATAAAATAACATAAAATAAAAAGAGATCAGCCTCAGGTGCGTCAGTCAAAACATTAAATTCTGGCCAGGCGCGATGGCTCACACCTGTAATCCCAGCACTTTGGGAGGCTGAGGCAGGTGGATCACCTGAGGTCAGGAGTTCAAGACCAGCTGGCCAACACAGCGAAACCCTGTCTCTACTAAAAATACAAAAGTTAGCCAGGTGTGGTGGTGGGCGCCTGTAATCCCAGCTACTCGTGAGGCTGAGGCAGGAGAATCCCTTAAACCCAGGAGGCAGAGGTTGCAGTGAGCCTTGATCACACCATTGCACTCCAGCCTGGACGACAAGAGTGAAACTTTGTCTCAACAACAACAACAACAACAAAAACAAGCAAAAAACAAAACATTAAATTCTGAATCGCAGGCGACTGCACTCATGTTATTGAATTTGGCCCCATCAAGTCTTATATTCCATCACCTTTCATCTAACACACTGAGAATTCACTCCCACATGTTTCACTCCCAGATTAGCAAAACCTTCTACCACTTTGGTGTATAAACCATACAAAAAAGAAAGAAAAAAAAAAAAACAAAAAAAAAAACGGTCAGGCGCAGTGGCTCACGCCTGTAATCCCAGCATGGTGGGAGGCCAAGGTGGGTGGATCACTAGGTCAGGAGTTCGAGACCAGCCTGGCCAACATGCTGAAAACCCGTCTCTACTAAAAATACAAAAATTAGCCAGGCGTGGTGGTATGTGCCTGGGCTACTCAGGAGGCTGAGGGAAGAGAATTGCTTGAACCCAGGAGGCGGAGGTTGCATTGAGTCGAGATCGCGTCACTGCACTCCAGCCTAGGCGACAGAGCAAGACTTCATCTCAAAATAAAAGGCCGGGCATGGTGGCTCACGCCTGTAATCCCAGCACTTTGGAAGGGCGAGGTGGATGGATCAGGAGGTCAAGAGATCGAGACCATACTGCCCAACATGGTGAAACCCTGTCTCTACTGAAAACACAAAAACTTAGCTAGGCGTGGTGGCAGGTACCTGTAGTCCCAGCTACTCGGGAGGCTGAAGCAGGAGAATCACTTGAAACCTGGGAGGTGGAGGGAGGTTTTGGTGAGCCGCGATTTTTTTTTTCAAAAAAAAAAAATTAACTGGGCATGGTGGTGCATGCCTGTAGTCCTAGCTGCTCAGGAGGCTGAGGTGAGACGATTGCTTGAGCCTGGAAGTCAAGACTACAGTGAGCCATGATTGCGCCACTGCACTCCAGCCTGGGTGACAGAGCAAAAGCCTGGCTCAAAAAGAAATGCCAGATCTTCCCTGGTATAAGATTGTCAGGAAAGGATTCCTAAGGCCCCAGAAAATGGGTTTGGTGAGATGGCTTCATTATACTCTACCTGCTGTTACCGGAAAGAGGTCCCAATCCAGGCCCCAAGAGAAGGTCCTCTGATTTTGCACAAGAAAGAATTAAAGGTTTTCCGGGCGCAGTGGCTCACACCTGCAATCCCAGCACTCTGGGAGGCCGAGGCAGGCGGATCACAAGGTCAGGAGTTCGAGACTAGCCTGGCCAATATGGTGAAACCCCGTCCCTACTAAAAATACAAAAAAATTAGCCAGGCGTCATGGCACACGCTTGTAATCCCAGCTACTCAGGAGGCTGAGGCAGAAGAATTGCTTCAACCTGCGAGGCGGAGGTTGTGGTGAGCAGAGATCGTGGTACTGCACTCCAGCCTGGGTGACAAAGCGAGACTCCATCTCAAAAAAAAAAAAAAAGAAAAGAAAAGAAAAGAATTCAAGGTGAATTCATAAAGTGAAAGCAAGTTTATTAAGAAAGTAAAGGAATAAATGAATAGCTACGCCACAGGCAGATCAGCGGCATGGGCTGCTCAGCTCTTTATACTTATTGTTACTTCTTCATTATATGCTAAACAAGGAGTCCATTATTCATGAGTTTTCTGGGAAAGGGGTGAGCAATTCCCAAAACTGAGGATTTTTCCCCTTTTAGACCGTATAGGGTAACTTCCTGATGTTGCCATGGCGTTTGTAAACTGTCAAGGTGCTAGTGAGAGTGTCTTTTAGAACACATTAGCATTATAATTAGCATATAATTAGCAGTGAGGACGACCAGAGGTCACGTTCATCACCTTCTTGGTTTGGGTGGGTTTTGGCCAGCTTCTTTACTGAAACCTGTTTCTGATGGCGAAGCTCCTGACCTTTGCCACTCAGCATCTCCATGATTCCTGCTGAAATTAGAGAACCCAGTTCTGACATCCCTGTTGTCATCTCCAACGGCTATCCTGGCTATCACAGATCTCTTTTAGGATGCTGGTGCTGGCCTCACCAGTGGCTTCTTAGTGCCTCAGGGAAGGGTTTTTCATTTTTATTTTTTTTAGCCCTCCAGAAAGTACAGGTGTCAGAGGCATTTGAACCAGAGTGACCCCATCTTGAATGGGTCTGGGTAAAATGAGGCTGAGACCTACTGGACTGCATTCCCAGGAAGTTCAGGCATTCTAACTCACACGATGGGATGGGAGGTCGGCACGAGATGCAGGTCACAAAGACCTTGCTGATAAAACAGGTTGCGGTAAAGAAGGATTACAGGCGTAAGCCACCATACCCAGCCCATCTTTTTTCTTTTTTTTTTTTTTTTTTTTTTTTTTTTTGAGACGGAGTCTTGCTCTGTAGCCCGGACTGGAGTGCAGTGACCAGATCTCGGCTCACTGCAAGCTCCGCCTCCCGGGTTTACGCCATTCTCCTGCCTCAGCCTCCGGAGTAGCTGGGACTACAGGCGCCCGCCACCTCGCCCGGCTAGTTTTTTGTATTTTTTAGTAGAGACGGGGTTTCACCATGTTAGCCAGGATGGTCTCGATCTCCTGACCTCGTGATCCGCCCGTCTCGGCCTCCCAAAGTGCTGGGATTACAGGCTTGAGCCACCGCGCCCGGCCCATCTTTTTTCTTATACACATCTTGCAAATGTGTTTATTGTTTGTTGTTCTTTTTTGTTTGTTTGTTTTTGTTTTTTTGCTTTGAGACGGAATCTTGCTCTATTGCCTAGGCTGGAGGGCAGTGGTGCGATCTCGGCTCACTGTAACCTCTGCCTCCCATGTTCAAGCAATTCTCTTGCCTCAGCCTCCCAAGTAGCTGGGACTACAGGTGCGCACCACCACGCCCGAAATTCCCAGGAATGCAGCCCAGTAGGTCTCAGCCTCATTTTACCCAGAGTAAACAAGGTGAATGCAATGATCACAACAAGCACAGTGCTTCAGTTTGTAAGTGTTTTGAACCACATGGATCTATGATTGAGGCAGTTGATCATGTTCTTGAACCAAACTGTGTTCTGCTCACCCACAGAAGCAGAGCCAAACAGTGGCATTGGGATAACAGTGAGAGAAAGTGAGGCATTTGTTGCAGGACACCAAGCAAGGAGAATCCGGCAGCTCATGCTAAAGATCCAAACTCCTGGATGGCTTACAGGTAAGGGTTTTTGTTTGTTTGTTTGTTTGTTTTTGAGATAGAGTATTGTTCTTGTTGCCCAGGCTGGAGTGCAGTGGCATGGTCTCAGCTCCCTGCAACCTCTGCCTCCCAGGTTCAAGCGATTCTCCTGCTTCAGCCTCCCTAGTAGCTGAGATTATAGGTGTGCACCACCATGCCTGGCTAATTTTGTATGTTTAGTAGAGACAGGGTTTCTCCATGTTGGTCAGGCTGGTCTCGAACTCCCAACCTCAGGTGATCCACCCGCCTTGGCCTCCCAAACTGCTGGAATTACAGGCCTGAACCATCACTCACGGCCCAGGCAAGGGTTTTCAAAGACAGAGAGGCAGAGGTTGCAGGCAAAGCCATAAACCAATATATGACGGCTATACATTGGTGTTCATTGTGAGACCCCATCTCTACAAAAAAAAAAAAAAAATTAATTAATTAGTAGGGTATGGTGGCTTGTGCCTATGGTTCCAGCTACTTGGAAGCCTGAGGTAGGAAGATCACCTGAGCCTAGAAGGTCGAGCCTGCAGTGAGCTGAGATTGTGCCACTGTACTCCAGCCTGGACTACAGAGCAAGACTCTGTCTCAAAAAAAAAAAAAAACAAGGAAAGTTAGCCCTGGCATGTGGAAATGACCTCCTCCAGGCCCCTCAGGAAGAAATGTAGAACGAAGAACTGTGGTCAGAGTGCAGCCCTCAGTTTCCCCTTATATGAGGCTTACAAGTCAGTGGGATCTGCTTGGTGGGTTTCTGTTTGGTCCGGGTTTCTAAAAAACAACTCAGGGATGTATGTTAAGATATTATCTTTAGTTTCTGTAGGGAACAAAACATTTCCTGACCATAATTTCCTTAGCTATTATTTTAAGTTACTATTACTTTTATAAAACCAAAGAAAATGGTCCAGGCGCAGTGGCTCATGCCTACAGTCCCAGCACTTTGGGAGGCCGAGGCGGGCAGATCACCTGAGGTTGGGAGTTCAAGACCAACCTGACAAATATGGAGAAACCCCATCTCTATTAAAAACACAAAATTAGCCAGGTGTGGTGGCGCACGCCTGTAATCCCTGCTACTCGGGAGGCTGAGGCAGGAGAATAGTTTGAACCAGAGAGGCAGAGGTTGTGGTGAGCTGAGATCGTGCACTCCAGCCTGGGCAACAAGAACAAAACTCCGTCTCAAAAAAAAAAAACAAAAAACAAACAAACAAACAAAGAAAATGACTGAGGCAATTCTCAATCAATTTAGAGGTTTATTTTGCCAAGGTTGAGGATGCACATGGGAAAAAAAGACACAAGTCACAGTAGAATCTGTGGCCCATACTTTTTCCAGAGAGAACTTTGAGGGCTTTAGTATTTAAAGCAGAAAAAGCAGCCGGGCACAGTGACTCAGGCCTGTAATCCCAGCACTTTGGGAGGCCGAGGCAGGTGGATCACAAGGTCAGGAGTTTGAGACCAGCTTGCCCAACATGGTGAAACTCCATCTCTATTAAAAATAAGAAAATTAGCTGGGTGTGGTGGTGGGCACCTATAATCCCAGCTACTCAGGAGGCTGAGGCAGGCGAATTGCTTGAACCTGGGAGGCGGAGGTTGCAGTGAGCTGAGATCACACTATTGCATTCCAGCCTGGGCGACATAGCGAGACTCCATATCAAAAAATAAAAATAAAAAATAAAGGGGAAAAAGCAGGCAGGAGGGGAAAGGGAAAACTTGAAAAAAAAAAAAAGAGGGAGGATATGGTCACTTTCTTTTGCGGCTTTGATTAGGCTCACTGAATCCACATGTTGCGCAGGATAAAAAGGGGGTAGAAGGCGGGCCGTGGTGGCTCATGCCTGTAATACTAGCACTTTGGAAGGCTGAGGCAGAAGGATCACCTGAGGTCAGGAGTTTGAGACTAGCCTAGCCAACAAGGCAAAACCCCATCTATACTAAGAATACAAAAATTATCTGGGCGTGGTGACGAATGCCTGTAATCCCAGCTACTGGGGAGGCTAAGGCAGTAGAATTGCTTGAACCCGGGAGGCAGAGGTTGCAGTGAGCCAAGATCGTACCACTGCACCCCAGCGTGGGTGACAGAGCAAGACTCTGTCTCAAAGAAAAAAAAAAAGGGGGTGGGCGGGTAGAAGGAACAGTCAATTCTGTATTCATCTCATGTGGTAAATTGGCACTTTACATAAGACAAAATAAACAGAGTACAGGAAACAGTCAAGTATGCATTTATCTTGGAGTGGGTGGGGACGATGACTTCTAGTCTCCTCTTGTCCCTTACCCACCCTCATCCCCCACCTGCAAAGACAAGCAGTTAATTTACATTGTCAGGGTGAGGGAGGCCACCTGTGGCCTTCTAGCTGCAGCTATCAGTTTAGAAACAAGAAGAAAAGCACTTGTTCCCGCCCCCTCCCGTGACTCAGCTTCCAAACTTAACTTTTCCCTTTTGGCATAGTGAATTTGGGCGCCCAAGATTTTATTTTTCCTTTCACACTTTCTTGCTTATCAAGTTGCTCATTTACTTCTCAAGGTCAGCTAAGTGCCTGGAATTTCCCTTGAAGGAAGGAACTCAAGGCTTTTTTTTATTTCCATGCCGGGGTGGTCGGGGGAGCGGCCACAGGCCTCTAAGGAGAAATTCTGCTCTGTCTCAACCACAGGGTCTCTGCTAAGATAATGCAGCCTTCTAACATGCTGCTAGACATAGGCAGGATGAAACACTCCAGTCTGATGGAACAAAACCTAAATCAAGCATGTCCAACCCACAGCCCGCAGGGCGCATGTGGCCCGAGAAGGCCTTGAATGCCACCCACCGCAAATTCTCAAACTTTCTTAACACATTATGAGATTTTTTTTTTTTTAGCTCATCAGCTATCATCAGTGTTTCACGTGTCCGTGTGAAGAGACCACCAAACAGGCTTTGTGTGAGCAACAAGGCTGTTTATTTCACCTGGGTGCAGGCAGGCTAAGTCCGAAAAGAGAGTCAGCAGCCGGGCGCGGTGGCTCACGCCTGTAATCCCAGCACTTTGGGAGGCCGAGGCGGGCGGATCACGAGGTCAGGAGATCGAGATCACAGTGAAACCCCGTCTCTACTAAAAATACAAAAAATTAGCCAGGCACGGTGGTGGGCGCCTGTAGTCCCAGCTACTCGGGAGGCTGAGCCAGGAGAACAGCGTGAACCCGGGAGGTAGAGCTTGCAGTGAGTCGAGATCACGTCACTGCACTCCAGCCTGGGCAACAGAACTAGACTCCGTCTCAAAAAAAAAAAAAAAAAAAAAAAGAGAGTCAGCAAAGGGTGGTGGATTATCATTAGTTCTTACAGATTTTGGGATAGGAGGTGGAGTTAAGAGCAGTGTTTTGGGGGCAGGGGGTGGATCTCACAAAGTACATTCTTAAGGCTGGGGAGAATAAAGAACCTTCTTTAGGGTGGGGGAGATTACAAAATGTGTTGATCAGTTAGGATGGGGCAGAAACAAATCACAATGGTGGAATGGCATCAGTTAAGGCTGTTTTCACTTCTGTGATCTTCAGTGCTTCAGGCCGTCTGGATGTATCCCTGCAGGTCACTGGGGATATGATGGCTTAGCTTGGGCTCAGAGGCCTGGCAATGAGTGTTAGTGTATTTTATGTGTAGCCCAAGACAATTCTTCTTCCAGTGCAGCCCAGGGGAGCCAAAAGATTGGGCAACTCTGAAAATCAAGTCACTGCAGTGGGTTTCACATCCTTTTACCCAGGCCTTGGAGCTAAACCAGTGCAGGGCCCAGGGCCTGTGGCCTGAGACAGGCCAGGCCCTTAGGGAAGGACCCTGCAATGTGCCACAGGTAACCTGTGACTCTTCCCCACGCCCTCACCCTCCCGCCCCATGTGCACAGAGGGATCTGCAGCCATTCCCCAGGGTGACAGGGACAGTCACTGTGTGCAGGGGAAGATGCGGGTTTGGGGGCTGTAAATAAAATTCTGCTGGGTGCGGTGGCTCAAGCCTGTAATCCCAGCACTTTGGGAGGCCGAGACCGGCGAATCACGAGGTCAGGAGATCGAGACCATCCTGGCTAACACAGTGAAACCCTGTCTCTACTAAAAAATACAAAAAACTAGCCGGGCGTGGTGGCGGGCGCCTGTAGTCCCAGCTACTAGGGAGGCTGAGGCAGGAGAATGGCGTAAACCCGGGAGGCGGAGCTTGCAGTGAGCTGAGATCTGGCCACTGCACTCCAGGTTGGGCTGAGCGAGACTCCGTCTCAAAAAAAAAAATAAAAAAATGAAAATAAAAATAAAATTCTAAGGCCCCCCCAATCATCTGAATGGACCCCTCCTCCTGGTCAAGGGCATTCCAAAGTTAACCTGAAAAACTAGTTCAGGCTATGATAGAAAAGGAGGTTGGACATGCCTCATTATCCCTCTAGCATCAACATCAATATAGACCTTACCTCTGATAAGAAATATTTACAATCTATTCTCTCTGAAGCCTGCTACATGGAGGCTTCATTTACATGATAAAACCTTGGTCTCTACATCCACTTATCATAACCCAGACATTCCTTTTTACTGATAGCTTTTTTTCTTTTTTTTGAGACGGAGTTTTGCTCTTGTTGCCCAGGCTGGAGTGCAATGGCGTGATCTTGACTCACCGCAACCTCCACCTCCCAGGTTCAAGTGATTCTCCTGCCTCAGCCTCCAGGCATGCATCACCACGCCTGGCTAATTTTGTATTTTTAGTAGAGACAGGAGTTCTCCATGTTGGTCAGGCTGGTCTTGAACTCCTGACCTCAGGTGATCCACCCACCTCGGCCTCCCAAAGTGCTGGGATTACAGGCATCAGCTACTGCGCCTGGCAACTAATAACTTTTTCAACCAATTGCCAATCAGAAAAATTTTATATCTACCTATGACTTGGAAGCAGCTCTCCAAACCCCCAACTTTGAGTTGTCCCACCCTTCCAAATCAAACTAATGTAAATCCTGCATATATTGATTGATGTATTATGTCTCCCTAAAATCTGTAAAAGCAAGCTATATTCTGACCACCCTGGGCACATGTCATCAGGACCTCCTGAGACTGTGCCATGGGCCCTGTTTAACCTTTGCAAAATAAACTCTTTTTTTTGTTTTAGATGGAGTCTTGCTCTGTCACCAGGCTGAAGTGCAGTGGTGTGATCTCAGCTCATTGCAACCTCTGCCTCCTGGGTTCAAGCAATTCTCCTGACTCAGCCTCGTGAGAAACGGACTACAGGCGCGTGCCACCACACCCAGTTAATTTTTGTATTTTTAGTACAGACGGGGTTTCACCATGTTAGCCAGGATGGTCTCCATCTCGACCTCATGATCTGCCCACCTCAGCCTCCCAAAATACTGGGATTACAGGCATGAGCCACCACACCCAGCAGCAAAATAAACTTTCGAAATCGACTGAGACCGATCTCAGATGCTTTTGAGTTCACAAGGCCTGGAGATTAATACAATTCGATATACCATTTTTTAATAAAATAACCCAAAATGACAAATAAACAGTTGTAAATAAAACAAATATTTGTTTTGATTTAATTTAACTTAATTTAGGAGAGCTAAATAATTAAACATGAGGCCAAAGTATGTAAGAAAGTGGCAGTCTTTTATTTGCAAATATGCATACACTCTCGGATGAGGTTCTCTGGTCCTCAGGTGTGGGGGGCCAGGGAAGTTGCACCGGTGCTCTCGGGTGATGTTCTCCGGTCCACAAATGTAGGGGGCCGAAGAAGTCACACCGGCACTTACCGGCGGCCGACTTTTATGCCTGGGAGCTGGAAGGGGAGGAGTTTGGGGCGTGTGTTGATTTGGTTCTTTTCCCCGGGCGCGGGAAAATCTGTGATGAAGAACCCAGAAACAACAGGGACTGCTCCATCTTGTTCACCTTCCTCCATCTTATCCCTTCTCCCTCACCCAAACAGTCCAACCTCTTACTAAGAATTTAGGGTGCCGTGGTCTGTCTGGCTGCTTCCTGCTGTTAAGGGGCGTAGTCAGGGTCTGAGGTTGGCAGTTGGGTGTAGGGATGCAGGAGCATTTGGTTGAAGGTGACTGGGGTGATCTCTTGGACCCTGGCTTGGAGAAATTTTATTAAAATGGGAGCAAAATATAAGGCAAGGCAGAGGATTAGTATGGGAATTAGGAATGGAAGCATCTGCTGTACTACAGGCAGTAGCCATACCGGTGGTCCGGGGGTTAAGGGGGCGTTAAATTGTTGAAGCTAGGGAAACCCCGATAATTAAGGGAAGAAAAACAGCCCGCTTTTGGATGTTATTGCTGGAGCTGAGCTGGGAAGCTAGTTCAGACAATTCTTCTTCGCTATATAGGGTTAAGCTAGGCACTAAAGATACCGGAACGCAAAGGGACTGGGTGATGGAGGTATGGTTAAGAGTTTTAGATAGAGTTTGGTTACACCAAAAGTAGCCTCCAACAGGGGCCGTCTGGGTCCTGCTGGGAGCTTATGTGCAATTACACCATGAAGAGTTTGGCGTAGAGTAGCAAAAAGGAATCTCTGTCTTACTCTGTCTCTCCTCATCTCTGTCTCTGTCCATCTCTGTATCTCTTCATCTCTCTCTCCATCTGTCTCTCTTCATCTCTGTCTGTCTCTCTACCTGTCTCTATCTCTGTCTCTCTCCATCTCTGTCTCACTCTGTCTCTCTTCATCTGTCTCTCCCCATCTCTGTCTTACTCTGTCTCTCCCCATCTCTGTCTTTGTCTCTCTCCACCTCTGTCTCTCCATCTCTGTCTCTCCCTATCTCTTTCTTCATCTCTATCTCTTCATCTCTGTCTCTGTCCGTCTCTGTCTCTATCTCTCTATCTCCATCTCCGTCTCTCCACCTCCTGCTTACCAAGGCTGCTCCTCTCACCAACTCCCCCACCTCCTGGCTTCTCCCTATCTCTGACTCAACAAGGACTGAGTGCAGCAGAGGCCGTTGGGGAGGTCTGGGCTTTCTACTGCCTTCTGGTTACAGCCTCTCCTTCCCCGTATCTGTCCTTCATCCTGGCCTAATGAGTCCACATTTTATTTAGGGAGAGGGCAGAGTGACAACCCTGGGTGCGGGGGGCAGGGGCAATCTGCAGTGCCCTGCATGACTGAGTGTATCTGGTTGTCTGTAGACCAGGTTTCAGTTATAGAGAATCTCCATACAAAGTTAGGATTAGTAGGAGTAACTAGGGGAATTAGAGTGAACCATAATAATGATGACAAAGGTGTAGAGGGTAAGTTCAACATTGCTGAAGTCACAAAGGGCACCCTGCCAAGCTAGGTCTTCTATGAGAGTAAAAAGTCGGGAAACCTACTGGTTGGGGGATGGGTCGGGAAGGAGGGTGTCTATGGGGTTTATGAGGGAAAAGTCAGTTAAGATGAAGAATAGTGAGGAAGCGGGAAAATTTGAGGGGGGTGTTGATCTTTGAGTAGAACCTGGTCACCTGGAGAAAGGGAAGGGGAATAGATGTTTTGAGTTAGGTTAACATGTCTCGTCCCAAGAGGGGGTGGGACAAGAGGGCATGATGAGGAAAGAGTGGGCAAAGCATGCATAGTCCAGGCAGTAATTTAACATTGGGGTCTGGCGAGGGTTAGATGGTTTACCGTCTACCCTAACTACTGAGATAGTGGATGGCTGGCTAGGACCTCCATAGGTTGACAAAACAGAATAGGCAGCCTCCGTATTGATGAGAAAAGAAATTGGCTTACCCGCTATCTGTAGAGTTACCCTAGGCTTGGCAAGGGTGACCAGGGTCTCCGAATGTGGGCACCGTCAGTTGTCGTCCAGGTGTAGGAGCTGGAAGGAGCCTTCCGGCCTTTGAGGAGAGGCACCACGTTGAGGCGCAATGCCTGCCCTGCTGGCGGGGCAATCAGACTTCCAATGTCCTTCCTGTTGGCAGGTTGGGCACGACGTGGTAGGCAGGCAAGGATTTATACACTGTTTTGCCTAATGTCCAGTTGTGCCACACTTAAGGCATGGACGAGACGGAGTGGCCGGCTTGGCCTGGGGACACTGGTTTGCCTAGTGTCCTGGGTCTCCCCATTTATAGCAGGAGCCCTTGGGAGACTTGCCCTGTGTCTTCCCTGCCGGCAGAGTGGGCAACGCTGGTTGGAGGACAGCCACTAGAGCTTGCACCTGAAGCACAGCCCTTCTTTTCTCCTTGTCTAGCTCTGCCGCCTCAGCTGCTTCTTCTCTGGAGTTAAAAACTTTAAAGGCCAATTTTCCTGTATGGGAGTCTGAGACCCATCTTCAACCTTTTTTTGCTTTTTTCGAATATCTGAGGCTGACTGGGAAATAAAATGAGGCTAGGACAGCTGCCCCGGATGGGGAAGTGGGCTAGCTGGGTAAATTAGGCCAGTGCCTCTGTAAGGCGATTTAGGAAGGAAGCTGGGTTCTCATTTGGGTGTTGGATAATGTCCTTTAATTTATCAAAATTGACCACTTTGTTAGAGGCTGCCTGCATACCGGCTAAGAGACATTGAATCATAATGTCCTTCCTACGGCGGCCAGGCTGCTGCGGTTGGTAATCTCAATCTGGTTCTATGGACGGGACAGCCATCTCTCCTAACAGGACAGTGGCGTCAGTTAAATGCCATTGATCTGCATGTTGCCTGGCGGCTGCGAGAATGCACTCTCTTTCCTCTGGGTTAAGAGTGGAAGTAAGAATGACATGTAAGTCATGCCAGGTAAGGTTATATGCCTGGCCTAGGTATCGAAACTCTTTGGAATATTAGGTGGGGTTGGCTGAGAAGTCGCCAAGTCGTTCTTCAATTTTGGAAAGGTCAGCCAGGGAAAAGGGGACGTGGACTCTAACCACGCCTTTGGCTCTGGCAACTTCTTGGTGGGGGGAGGCAACAAACTAGCAGGGGAGGTTGGAACAGACTGACCAGTAGGGTAGGTTAAGACAGGCTGACTGGTAGAGGGGGTTGGGGCAGGCTGACTGGTAGAGGGCTGACTAATGAGGGCCGCTACCACGGTGTTGGAGCGAGTGTGGACGGAAATGGGAGAGGTAAGAGGAGTGGCTGAGGGAAGAGTGTCGGGCGGGGCCGTGGGAGCTCCATAGGGAGGGGTGAGAGGAGTGGCTGAAGGAGGAGCGTCGGGAGGGGCGGTAGGAAGTCCATAGAGAGGGGGGTTGGAAAGTCGGGAGGGAGGTCGCCTGCCGTCGGCCCCATCTGAAATGGAGGTGGAGTCCTCCTCAGTTGCTGAGGTGGGAGCCAAAGGCCGGGTTTAGGGGTTTAGGCTACCAAGACCTGGGCCATTTAACACCAGGCGCACAGGTCTGGGCGAGAGCGCAAGTCCTAAAAGCCTTGGACATAGATAATTTCTGACCACTTTCCAAGCCTCTGGCAGAAATTAGAGATCTAATTAAAATGTTACGGTCTAAGGTGCCTTCAGGCAGCCGTTGAGACTGGTTGTCTAATTTATATTGTGGCCACGCCACAGTGGAGCTTCCAAGTTTTGGAGGAGACACCCTAAGGGGGTGTTCCTAGGGATTTTGGATTGTGAGGTTCCCATTGTTTAACCACCAGAAATGGAAACCGACCTCACGCAGTGGCAAAGGGTCCTTTGCCGCTGCTGGAGACCGGGGGCTCCTGGAGCCACTAACGGAGAATTGAGGAACTTCAAGACGGACGTCTCCAAGTTGAAGACCTCACTGCGCCACAGGGTGGCTACGTCCTTGGGCGTACGTACGACTCTAGGCCAAGGACACGGAAACGGACGGAGATGGTTAACAAAGGGGAGTACTCACCGAAGAAGAAATTCTCAGAGCGGCACCAGTGGAAAGCTGGAACACTTGTTGGGTGTTGGTGGCTGGTTGGGTTGGGAGCCGGTTCGCTGTGGAGGAGGTTTGTTAGACCCGTAGGGAATGTTGAGGAAGGGTCTCCTCCTGGGTCGGGTTTCGGCACCAACTGTTTTGATTTAATTTAATTTAACTTAATTTAGGAGAGCTAAATAATTAAACATGAGGCCAAAGTATGTAAGAAAGTGGCAGTCTTTTATTTGCAAATATGCATACACTCTCGGATGAGGTTCTCTGGTCCTCAGGTGTGGGGGGGCCAGGGAAGTCGCGCCGGCGCTCTCGGGTGATGTTCTCCGGTCCATGAATGTGGGGGGCCGAAGAAGTCACACCGGCACTTACCAGCGGCCGACTTTTATGCCTGGGAGCTGGAAGGGGAGGAGTTTGGGGCGTGTGTGTAGGAGTGGCTTCTTGAATTTTAGTGTCCTCGGCTTGACGTCATTCTGCGCATGCTCAGTTGATTTGGTTCTTTTCCCGGGCGCGGGAAAATCTGTGATGAAGAACCCGGAAACAACAGAGACTGCTCCATCTTGTTCACCTTCCTCCATCTTATCCCTTCTCCCTCACCCAAACAATATTTATTTATTTTATCTTTTTTAGAGAGATGAGGTCTTGCTCTGTCACCCAGGCTAGAGTGCAGTGGTGCAGTCATAGCTCACTGCAGCCTCAACCTGCTGGGATCAAGTGATCCTCCCACCTCAGCCTGCTGAGTAGCTGGGATTACCAGTGTGCAACACCACGTCTGGCCAGTTTTAAGTTTTTTGTAGAGACAGAGTCTCACTATGTTGCCCAGGCTTTTCTCAAATAACTCCTGGGCTCATGTGATCCTCCTTCTTCAGCTTCCTAAGGTGTCAGAGGCATTTGAACTTTAGACTCCATTTGGGTTTTTTTGTTGCTGTTATTTTGTTTTTGAGACGGAGTCTCACTCTGTCACCCAGGCTGGAGTCCAGTGGTGTGATCTCAGCTCACTGCAACCTCTGCCTCTTGGGTTCCAGCGATTCTCCTGCCTCAGCCTCCTGAGTAGCTGGGAATACAGGCATGCACCACCACGACCGGCTAATTTTTGTATTTTTTTAGTAGAGACAGGGTTTCACCATATAGGCCAGGCTGGTCTCGAACTCCTTACCTCATGATCTGCCCGTCTCAGACTCCCAAAGTGCTGGGATTACAGGCGTGAGCCACCGTGCCTGGACTAGACTCCATTTTGAATAGGGGCTGGGTAAAATGAGGCTGAAACCTACTGGGCTTCATTCTCAGGAGGTTCAGGCATTCTTTTTTTTTTTTTTTTTTTTGAGACAGTCTTGCTCTTGTTGCCCAGGCTGGAGTGCAGTGGCATGATCTCGGCTCACTGCAGCCTCCACCTCCCAGGTTCAAGTGATTCTCCTGCCTCAGCCTCCTGAGTAGCTGGGATTACAGGTGCTTGCCACCACACCTGGCTAATTTTTGTATTTTTAGTAGAGATGGAGTTTCACCATGTTGACCAGGCTGGTCTTGAACTCCTGACCTCGTGATCCACCTGCCTCAACCTCCCAGAGTACTGGGATGACAGGCATGAGCCATTGCATCCAGCCCCAGGCATTCTTAGTTACAGGATAAAATAGGAGGTCAGACAACATGCAGACCACAAAGACCTTGCTAATAAAACAGTTTGCAGTAAAGAAGCCAGCCAAAACCAAGATGGCGATGGAACTGACCTTTGGTCATCCTCATGCTCATTATATGCTGATTATATTAGCATGCCAAAAGACACTCCCAGCAGCGCCATGGCAGTTTACAAACGCCATAGCAATGTGAGGAATTTACCCTATATAGTTTAAAAAGAGGGAGGAACCCTCAGTTCTGGGAATTGCCCACCCCTTTCCCAGAAAACTCATGAATAATCCATTCCTTGTCTAGCATATAATCAAGAAGTAATAAGTTCATGCTGCTTGCTGCTCTGCCTATGGAATAGCCGTTTTTTATTCCTTTACTTTCTTAATAAACTTGCTCTCAATTTACTCTATGGATTTGCCTTGAATTATTTCTTGCTCATGATCCAAGGACCCTCTCTTGGGGTCTGGATCAGGACCCCTTTTTGGTAACAGGATCACTTAAGCCTGGGAGTTGGAGGTTGCAGTGAGCCGAGATCACACCACTACATTCTAGCCTGGGAAACAGAGAGAGACCCTGTCTCAAAAAAAAAAAAAAGAAAAAGAAAAAAAGAAAAATTTCTGGGTTTAGTGGCTCACTTTGGGTGGCTGAGGCAGGAAGATTGCTCAGGAGTTAGAGACCAGCCTGGGCAACATTGTGAAACCCTGTCTCTATTGGCTGGGTGTGGTGGTGTACACCTGCTGGGGGGGCTGAGGTGGGAGGATCCCTTGAGCCAGGGAGGGCTAGGCTGCAGTGAGGTGTAATCGCACCATTGCACTCCAGCCTGGGTGACAGAGTGAGGCCTTGTTTCAAAAAAATTTTTTTTATTAAAAAAAATTGCTGTTGTTTTAAACTTACAGTTTAAAAAAGTTTCAGCTTCTAACACATTATTGGAAAAGTGCAATTTTAGGGTTGTTGTCAATGTTGGGGAAATCTTGATCAGGTTTTTTTCACATATGAGCTGTAAGATTTTTGTTTTGTTTTGTTTTAATTTTTAAATTTATTTATTTATTTAATTAGAGATGGAGTTTCGCTCTTATTGCCCAGGCTGGAGTGCAACAGCGCAATCTTGGCTCACAGCAACCTCTGCCTCCTGGGTTCAAGTGATTCTCCTGCCTCAGCCTCCCAAGTAGCTGGGATTACAGGCATACAGCACCACACCTGGCTAATTGTGTAGTTTTAGTAGAGACAAGGTTTCTCCATGCTGGTCAGGCTGGTCTCAAACTCCTGACCTCAGGCGATCTACCTGCCTTGACCTCCCAAAGTGCTGGGATTATGGGCATAAGCCACCATGCCCAGCTTTAAATGTATTTTTTTAATATAGAGACAGGTTCTTGCCATGTTGCTCAAGCTGGTCTTGAACCCTGGGCTCAAGTGATCCTCCTGTCTCAGTCTCCCAAAGTGCTGGGATTACAGGTGTGAACCCCATAATATTTGGAAGCATCTTCTACAGTTTAATGTATGGCTCCATACGTTTCAAAGCTTGATTCCTTTCCATTACCTGTACTTCCAGTGCCAGGGGACTGTAAGCCAGGTTCACATATGAAGACTACTTAAAACCTGCATTCATGCTGCAGTACTGGATGAGAGGCACAGTAGGTGGTAGAGTATTATTGGAAGCCATTTCTATACCAGAATTGTTACCAATTACTTAACTACACACAGCAGTGACTGTGAACTTCATACAAATATCTACGTAAAAATATCTCGGCCGGGTGCAGCGGCTCAAGCCTGTAATCCTAGCACTTTGGGAGGCTGAAGTGGGCGAATTGCCTGAGGTCAGAGTTCGAGACAAGCCTAGGCAACATGGTGAAACCCCGTCTCTACTGAAATACAAAAAATGTACTACATGGGAGACTGAGGCAGAATTGCTTGAATCCGGGAGGCAGACGTTGCAGTGAGCCAAGATCGCACCATTGCACTCCAGGCTGGGTGATTCCATCTCCAAACAAAGAAACAAACAAACAAAACTCAATAAACCCAAACAGATGTATCTCCACCTCAATTTTCCTTTAGATGGTCCCCCAAAACAACTACAACCATTCTAGTGCCTTAAGGGAAGATGAGAGAGAAGGTAATAGAGAGTGGAAAGAGGCAGGGATTGCCATTAATATACCTCAATCTTGTGCAATTTATTTTGTGTAACATTATATTTCAATAAAGTCCAACTAACCCAGCATAGTAGTTCATGCCTATGATCCCAGCAACATGGGAGGCTGAAGCAGAAGGATCACTTGAGGCCAGGAGTTGGAGACCAGCCTGCCTGAGCAACATAGGGAGACTCTGTTGCTAAAAAAAAGATTTCTTTTTAATTAGCAGGATATGGTGGTGTGCACCTGTAGCCCCAGCTACTCAGGAGGCTGAGATGAAAGAATCACGTGAGCCCAGGAAGTCGAGGCCGCAGTGAACTACGATCATGCCACTGCACTCTAGCCTGGACAACAAAGTGAGACACCATCTCTAAAAAAAAAAAAAAAATTGAAAAATAAAGTCTGGTCAGATGCTGTGGCTCACGCCTATAATCCCAGCACTTTGGGAGGCTGAGACAGGTGGATCACTTGAGGCCAGGAGTTTGAGACCAACCTAGCCAACACAGGGAAACCGTGTCTCTACCAAAAAATACAAAAAAATTAGCCCGGCATGGTAGTCCCAGCTACTCGGGAGGCTGAGGCAGAAGAATTGCTTGAAATGGGAGGTGGAGGTTGTAGTGAGCCAAGATCACACCACTGCACTCCAGCCTGGGCTACAGAGTGAGACCCTGTCTCAAAAATAAATAAAGTCGGGGGGCTGGGTCCGGTGGTTTACACCTGTAATCCCAGCACTTTGGGAGGCCGAGGTGGGCAGATCACCTGAGGTTAGGAGTCCAAGACCAGCCTGACCAACACGGAGAAACCCCATCTCTACTAAAAATACAAAATTAGCCAGGCATGGTGGTGTATGCCTCTAATCTCAGCTACTCGGGAGGCTGAGGCAGGAGAATCACTTGAACCCAGGAGGCAGAGGTTGTAGTGAGCCAAGATCACACCACTGCATTCCAGCCTGGGCAACGAGAGCAAAACTCCATCTTGAAAAACAAAAAAATAAAAAAGTCCAACTAAAAAAATATATCTTATGTTTGTGAATTTTATAAAAGCATATAACCATGTTAACACCAGGACCTTAGTAAATGAGCAGCCTTGAAGCTTAAGCATCATTAGCTTTATGGTAAATATGCTTCTGACCCTGGGGAAATAGAAATATTCATACCTTCCAGGAGTTATTCAATCTTGCTCTAAGCTTGACTGATCCTCAGAGACCTAAACTACCCACAAGGTTCCCAGTCAGAGCAGGGACATGTGGAGGTCAGGCAATGGATGGAGTTTTGGCTATAGGATGTCTACCACTGGGACTGGAGACACATCTTGTACATTAAACCAGTGGCCAATATATATATGGTTCCATCTTCCCCACAGGCAAGATGTGTGGGTCCAAGAAGCAAGGCCTGGAGAATAGAATTATGCTTTTCACTATTATTCCTAATAACCCACTAAAAAAGTTTGCTTCATCGTAAGAGTTAAAGAAAGAGGGAAGAAACATGAACTGTGGCTCAACTTAATGACAGATTTATTTTAGAGAAAATAAGCCTGAGAGGGGCTTCTGGCCAATTTTGGTAAGGAGCACTTTCTCTTACAGACTAAGAGTACATATTGGTTTTAGGAGAGGGGGCTTATTACAAGGTCGGAATGTTTCTGTGTCGGGGAGAAGTTTATGGTGGGGTTGGGATGTCTCTGGTCAGTGGGGAGGTTATCTCGGGGATGGCATCTTTCTGGCTGGTGGGGAAGTTAACTCTGGGCTGGCATGTCTCTCGTCAGGGAGGGGTTTGGAATGTTCCTGGTCAGATATGTTATTTGTGGTTTATGGTCATGCTGACCTTAACCATCAGGCTAATGCCCTTTGGGTTTAGACAGTTTGTGATCAAGGGGAACTTGAGGATGACAGTGCTTGTCCAAGATGGCGATGCTCCAGCTCTGTCACCCATCATCCCACAACATTGACACTGGAGGTCCTGGGGCCTAGAAAAGAAATGCTGTTACAGGAAACAGTCATGTTTCTGATGAATCGGAAGTTGAAGCTACTCCCTGCTCATTTGGGGTTCTGCAAGCCATAGACCAAGAAGCAAAGGAGGGGTTATGGTAGTGGGTAGAGGATGGATCCTGATCACAGGATGAAACTGGATTGCTGCTGTTGAAAAGGTGCGAGGAAGACAGTGTCTGAAATCAGAGACATCACTGGAGCACTCCTAGTCCAACAATCCTAGTCAATGGAAAACTGTGGTGACCCCCAAACACAATGCACCTGTCTTAGTCTGTTTCCCCTTGCTATAACAAAACACCTGTCTTAGTCTAACTGGGTAAATTATAAAGGAAAGAGGCTTATTTAGCCCATGGTTCTGGAGGCTGAGAAGTCCAAAATGGATGGTCACATTTGGTGAGGGCCTTGTGCTGCTTCAAGCATGGCAAAAAAGAGGAAGAAGAGGGCACGAGGCCAGAGGCAGCCTTGCTTTGTAACAACTGGCGCCTGCAGTAATTAATCGAGTCCCACAAGAAGAACTCCCATACTCCTGCGCTAATCCCTTCATGAAGCTGGATCCCTTACGATTCAAACACCCCTTAAATGTCCCACCGCCTCTCAACATTACACTGGGGACCAAGCCTCAAGATGAGTTTCGGTGGGGACAAACAATGTTCAAACAATTGCAGCAGCCGAGGACTCAGAGCCTGCAGGAATGAAGATTTGGGTCACCTCACCAGGTAGAGGACCCTGTCCAAAAAGGTGCCAGCAGAGCTAAGGTGAGCACAGAATGGAAGTTATGATTAGCTGCTTAGGTTTGGGGGCCGGTTAAGGAGGTGGGGACTGTAGCAGCTACTTTTCATGAACTTGGGGCTTTTTTTCTTTCCCATCTCAATTGATTCCCCATCTTAATCCATTTGGGCTGCTGTAACAGAATACTATAGACTGGGTGTAGTATAAATCACAGAGATTTATTTCCCACAGATCTGGAGGCTGGGAAGCCTCAGGTCGAGGGGCCAGCGGATTTGGCATCTGGTGAAGGCTTGCTTCGTGGCTTATAAACAGCATCTTCTTCATGTGACCTCATACGGCAGAAGGGGCAAGGGACTCCTCTGGGGCCTCTTTTATAAGAACTTAATCCCACTCATGAGGGCCCCATCCTTGTGCCCTAATCACCTACCAAAGGTCCCATCTCACAACATCCCCTTGAGGGTCAGGATTTCAACGCAGGGATTGGAAGGAAACGTAAACATTCACTCTGTTGGGCCGGGCACGGTGGCTCACACTTGTAATCCCAATACTTTCAGAGGCCGAGGTGGGCAGATCACTTGAGATCAGGAGTTCAAGACTAGCCTGGCCAACATGGCAAAAACACCGTCTCTACTAAAAATACAAACATTAGCCAGGTGTGCTGGTGTGCACCTGTAATCACAGATACTTGGGAGGCTGAGGCAGGAGAGTCACTTGAGCTTGAGAGGCAGAGGTTGCAGTGAGCAGAGATCATGCCAATGCACTCCAGCCTAGGGGACAAAGCAACATTCCATCTCAAAAAAAAAAAAAAAGAAAAGAAAAGAAAAAAAGAAAAAAAACTCACTCTGTTTCACTCCCTTTTACTCATTACCTTAACTGAGGAATACCGGCAATTTCAGGTGGGAGTATGACCGGTTGACATCAGTCCACAATGATATGGTAGTTACTATGACTTATAGATCCCCTGTGTTAGGCGAACAAGCTCTTCACCTGGAAAAAAGTCTAGAGTGGGTGCTGAGGGGCCAAAGGCCTGGGCTGGGCTATTTACCTTTTGTTTGCCCCTCTGTATGCACCCCCTCGCCGTCTCCACCCCGCCCTCTGAGGCTGACCTGTGTGGTCCACATCCACAAACTCCCGTGGGAGGTGGCCACAGGGAGAGAAGAGACGGAGGTCAGGGTGTTTATTTCCCTGGCTGGCTGTATCCCTCAAGGGACAATGACATCTTCTCTTCCTGGGGCCTCACAGCTCAACTCTCTCCCTGTGGATGCCAGGAACTGTTCTCCCCTTTCTCCCTTCAAGCTTCATGGGGGCACCACCTGGCTGCTGCTAAACTCTGGGTTACTGCACCATCCTTTGTGGTTCCCCGACACCCACACTTTGCAAATAAACTCTCCTCCAATGATCCTATTTTGAATGTGCCATCTGGTTCCTGGTGGGAGACCAACTAATACAGTGGGTTTTATGCCAAAATGACTCTGCTAACAGTTTCGTATTTGAACTGCAACTTGTGTCCTGGCATTTCCTCTTAAAATCAGAGCTGTTTTGAGGAGAGCCCGGGAGTGCCTGCCCCTAACACTGACAAAAGGCAAAAGGGCTAAGGAACACAATGTAATCACCTAACATGGTGCCTGGGGCAGATTCAACTGCTGGAATATTCCTTCCAACTCCCCACTTCCCTGTTACCCCGTTTAGGGTCCCAGGCTCCGTACTGCAAAGGAAGCTGCTGGAGGGAGTCGGCATCCTTTGTGTGCCTATAATGTAAGTTTGGGTTTTGAAGTAGGGAGGGGTTAGAGTAATTTTGGCAAAAAAAAAAAAAAAAAAGAGAGAGAGAGAGAGAGAGACAAGCTATGTTATTGAAGGCCTGCTCAATTCTTAAATGTTAATACACTTGCAAAAGGAAAGAAGAAAAGACATCTAATTTAGTAAGTTTGGAAACAAACAAAACCAGACTCCAAGCAGGACAAACCCAGTCCACTGGCAAGCAGGCGCAGACTGACTGCGAAGTTAATGAAGCTGAAGTCCCAGGCACTGCACTTGCCTGAGGCCCTTCAAACACTCTCATCCTAATTTTGTATTCATAATTTGATTCTTTTTCTTAAAGAGGCCCCGGCAAATTATTTAAGCTTCAGGGCCCACAAAACCAAGCTCCGCCCTCTGGCAAGTGATTATTTTGCCTCCTCTCCAAGACACAATGAGATTCTGTTTGGGAGACATCAGGGACCTTTTTGTCTGCCAACTTACCCCATCAGAATTTACATGCATTCTGGATTAATACAAACAAAATAACGGCTGGGAGGAGATGTGTGCTGTGCTCCGTGACAGTGGCAAGGTTGCAGCCGTGGCCACAAGGAGAGCTCTCACTCTCTGGGCTTCCCCTGTAATGAGGACATGTGAATGGGTGGGACGATAGACAGGAAACACTTCCCCAGCTTCTACCGGGGCAGGGCGTGCAACCACAGCAACCACAGGGCATTTGGCGATCATTTGACTTCCAAATCCAAATTAGAACATCACAACTGGCTGGGCACGGTGGCTCACGCCTGTAATCCCAGCACTTTGGGAGGCCAAGGCAGGTGGATCACCTGAGGTCAGGAGTTCGAGACAAGTCTGGCCAACATGGTGAAACCTTGTCTCTACTAAAAATACAAAAATTAGCCAGGCGTGGTGGTGGGCGCCTGTCCCAGCTACTCGGGAGGCTGAGGCAGGAGAATCGCTTGAACCTGGGAGGCGGAGGTTGTGGTGAGCCAAGATTGTGCCACTGCACTCCCAGCCTGGGTGACAGAGACTCCGTCTCAAAAATAAAAACAAAAAGAATCACAACCACCATTAACTACTACCTCGAAACCCTGTGGCTTCACATCGTGGCGTGGGAGTTGTCCTCAGCTCCTCATGCCAGGGGTAAAGACTCTTAATTAGTCAAAAAAAAGGTGCCATCAGATTTGCACCAGAAGTCTAACATTTTGCGAATCCTTTGACCCTGTCGTTCCATGTCTAGGAGTCTGTTGTAAGGAAATAATACTACAGTGCATAAAGACATGAGTACTCAGGTGTTCATTCTCCCCAGTGCTGTTTGTACGAAAAAAAGGAATAAACTGAAATATTTATGTTTATTCAGTGTTTAGTGATAAATAATTAATTAAATAAATGTTGGCACATCCACATAGTAGAATGTTGTGAGGCCATTAACATTAGAAGGTGGTAGAAAACATAATGATGGCTGCGCACAGTGGCTCGTGCCTGTAATCCCAGCACTTTGGGAGGCCTAGGTGGGCGGATCACCTGAGGTCAGGAGTTCAAGACCAGCCTAGCCAATGTGGCGAAACTCCATCTCTATTAAAAATACAAAAAGTAGCCAGGTGTGGTGGCACATAGTCCCAGCTACTCAGGAGGCTGAGGTAGGAAAATCACTTGAACCTGGGAGGCAGAGGTTGCAGTGAGCCAAGGTCAGGCCACGGTACTCCAGCCTGGCCAGCAGAGCGAGTCTCCATCTTGAAAAAAAAAGAAAGAAAAGAAAAGATAATGACATGGAAAGATAAACACGGTATGAACAGACCTGGGGGTGGGCCCTGTGGTCTCACTCCCTGGTGTTCACACCCAGTGTAACTTCCTCCCCTGGAGTGCCAGTAGGACCTGCAACTTCCTTCCAGCTAATAGACTGAAAAAGGTGAGGGAGTTTTGCAGACTTAATTAAGGTCCTAAGTCAATTGATTTTGAAGTCAAGGGGGCATTTTCATGGGTGGGCCTGACTAAATCAGGTGGAAGTCTTTGAAAGAGTATCTGGGCCCTCTCAGAGGGTCTCTCAGAGACTCTCCATCTATTGCTGACTTTGAAGAAGGAAGCTTCTATGTGGTGACAGGGTGGCTTAGCAAGGAACTACTGTAGTCTCTAGTTGCTAAGGACTATCCCTGGCTGACAGCCAACAAGAAAACAGGAACCACAGTTCTAGTCCTACAACCACGAGGGGAAGAATTCTGCCAACAGTCTGAGGAGCTTGCAGGCCAATGTTAAGCCTTAGATGAGACCAGTTGAGCCTCCGATGAGACCACAGCCCCAGCCGACACCTGGACAGCAGCCTGGTAAAGCTCTGAAGCAGAGAACGTAGGTGAGCTGGGTCCAAATTTCTGCCCTCAGAAAAAGATGTGTGTTGTTTTAAGTTCCTTACTTTGTGGGTGGGGGGGGGGAGGCAGGTTATGAAATAATGTGCAGGCCGGGCGCAGTGGCTCAAGCCTGTAATCCCAGCACTTCGGGAGGCCGAGACGGGTGGATCACGAGGTCAGGAGATCGAGACCATCCTGGCTACCCGGTGAAACCCCGTCTCTACTAAAAAATACAAAAAAACTAGCTGGGTGAGGTGGCGGGCGCCTATAGTCCCAGCTACTGGGGAGGCTGAGGTAGGAGAATAGTGTAAACCCGGGAGGCGGAGCTTGCAGTGAGCTGAGATCCAGCCACTGCACTCCAGCCTGGGCCACAGAGTGAGACTCTGCCTCAAAAAAAAAAAAGAAAAAGAAAAAAGAAATAATGTGTAGCACAATCCCATTTTTGACTTAGAAAATGGGGTCTTGACACATACTTAGAAAAAAACCTGAAACAAGTGCCAAAACACAGATGTTATATAAGGACTACAAAGGTATTATAAAATAGATATGATTAAAATGTCTAGATGCATGTCAGGAATTAAAAGCATAAGAAAAGAATAAAACACTATGACTGGGTACCATGGTTTGAATGTTGTCCCCTCTGCAATTTATGTTGAAACTTCATCCCCACTGTGTCAGTATTAAGATGTGAGGCCTGGCTGGGCACAGTGGGTTCACGCCTGTAATCCCAGCACTTTGGGAGGCTGAGGTGGGTGGATCACGAGGTCAAGAGATCGAGACCAACCTGGCCAACATGGTGAAACCACAACCACATCTCTACTAAAAATACAAAAATTAGCTGGGGGTGGTGGTGGGCACCTGTAGTCCCAGCTATTCGGGAGGCTGATGCAGGAGAATCACTTGAACCCAGGAGGTGGGGGTTGCAGTGAGTTGAGATTGTGCCACTGCACTCCAACCTGGTGACAGAGTGAGACTCCGTCTCAATAAAATAAAATAAAAAGGTGGGGGGGTCCTTTAAGAAGGGATTGGGTCATTGGGTCATGAGGGCTCTTCCCTCATGAATGGATCAATCAGTTCATGGATTAATGGGTTATCATGGGACTGAGTAAGTTATCATCAGAGTGATTCTCTTATAAGAAGCCAGTTTGGCTGGGTGTGGTGGCTCACACCTGTAATCCCAGCACTCTGGGAGGCTGAGGAATGAGGATCACTTGTGCCCATGAGTTTGAGACCAATCTCGGCAACATAGGGAAACTCTGTTTCTACAAATAATAAAAAGAAATTAGCTGGGCATGGTGGCACACACCTCTGGTCCAGCTACCCAAGAGGCTGAAGTGGGAGGGTCAATTGAGCCTGGGAGGTCGAGGCTGTGGTGAGCTGTGGTTGTGCCACTGCACTCTAGCCTGGGCGACAGAGGGAGACCTTGTCTCAAAAAAAAAGAAGCCAGTTTGCCCATCTCTCATAAACTCCTCTCCATGTGATGCCCTTGCTGCCTTGGGACTCTGTAGAGAGTCCCCACCCACAATAAGACATCATCAGATGTGGGGTCTAGCCCTTAAGACTTCCCAGCCTTGGCCGGGCGCAGTGGCTCACGCCTGTAATCCTAGCACTCTGGGAGGCTGAGGCAGGCAGATCATGAGTTCAGGAGATCAAGACCATCCTGGCTAACAGGGTGAAACCCCGTCTCTACTAAAAATACAAAAAATTAGCCGGGCGTGGTGGCGGGCGCCTGTAGTCCCAGCAACTCCGGAGGCTGAGGCAGGAGAATTGTAAGAACCCAGGAGGCGGAGCTTGCAGTGAGCCGAGATGGCGCCACTGCACTCCAGCCTGGGTGACAGAGTGAGATTCTGGCTCAGGAAAAAAAAAAAAAAAAAAAAAAAAGAGGTGCCGGGCGCGGTAGCTCACGCCTGTAATCCCAGCACTTTGGGAGGCCAAGGCCGGCGGATCACGAGGTCAGGAGCTCAAGACCATCCTGGCTAACACGGTGAAATCCTGTCTCTACTAAAAATACAAAAAATTAGCCAGATGTGGTGGTGGACGCCTGTAGTTCCAGCTATTCGGTAGGCTGAGGCAGGAGAATGGCACCAATCCAGGAGGCGGAGCTTGCAGTGAGCCGAGATCCTGGGCTATGGAGCAAGACTCTGTCTTTAAAAAAAAAGATAAAAGAAAGAGACACATGTTGAGACTTTTTCAGAATTAATTTCTGCCGCCTTGGCCTCCCAAAGGGCTGGGATTACAAGTGTGAGCCACCACGCCCGGCCAAGTGAACGTTCTTAATGTCCCTGAAATGTACACTTAAAAGTGGTTAAGATAGAAAATTTTATGCCATGTATATTTTACCTCAACAAAAAACATGCCAAGCAACCCTAGCAGATCCATGCATGAACAGCAGAGGTATAAAAGCATGCAGGGGACTGATACACCATACATGACAGGAGAGCAGTCATGCCTGGGTGGGTGAGGAACCCAGGTAGGAAAGAGAACACAAAACACAGGATGCTTTTGGTGGATCTGTTTTGCTTCCGTTCTAAAAACAGAATCTAACACCCTTACATTTCTTACCATTATATTCTAAACTTTTCTTTTTTCTTTTTCTTTTTTTTTTCTTTTTTTTTGAGATGGAGTTTCGCTCTTGTTCCCCAGGCTGGAGTGCAATGGTGCAACCTCTGCTCACCGCAAGCTCCACCTCCTGGGTTCAAGCAATTCTCCTGCCTCAGCCTCCCGAGTAGCTGGGATTACAGGCATGCGCCACCATGTCCAGCTAATTTTGTATTTTTAGTAGAGACAGGATTTCTCCATGTTGGTCAGGCTGGTCTTGAACTCCCGACCTCAGATGATCTGCCCGCCTTGGCCTCCCAAAGTGCTGGGATTACAGGCGTGAGCCACAGTGCCTGACTCTTTTTTCTTTTCTTTCTTTCTTTCTTTTTTTTTTTTTTTTTTTGAGATGGAGTTTCACTCTCATTGCCCAGGCTGGAGTGCAGTGGCACCATATCGGGTCACAGCAACCTCCACCTCCTGGGTTCAAGTGATTCTCCTGCCTCAGTCTCCTGAGTAGCTGGGATTACAGGCGCCCGCCACCATGCCCAGCTAATTTTTTGTATTTTTAGTAGAGATGGGATTTCTCCATGTTGGGCAGGCTGGTCTCAAACTCCCGACCTTAGGTGATTTGCCCACCTCAGCCTCCCAAAGTGCTGGGATTACAGGCGTGAGCCACCGTACCTGGCTGGCTGACCCCCTCTTTATCCTGGGAACAAACTCCTCTGTTCCCTGGGTCCCTACAGCCGCCTCGGCGTATTTGGCATCATCCTTGCCAAGTCTGGAGCAGGGGCTCGTGTGTGGTGTTGTCTCCCCTGGTAGTCTCCAAGTCAGAAGATCCTTCCTGACCCACCCTCTCCAGGCTGACCCACCACATCGTCATTGCAAGAATCCCAGCAGTGGAGGGTGGAGAAACTGCCTGGGGAATCTGAGCTATTAAACAAGCTGTCGGATCCACAGGGGCTGCAGCAGCAAAGGCTGCCTTTTCTGGGGAAACCTGGAAGGGTCTTTTTGAGTCAACAGTAGGTGCCCTGCTGGCCTTGCTGCACTTGCTGCACTTGTTGTTTGCAGAGGTCTGGGTGTCTGGAATTCACTTCCAAGGCTGTGAGGAAGGTGGTCAGCATTCCAGCACAGTGTCACCTGCCACAGCCTCCTCCTTCCCCAGCAGGTGACCCCTTCCCCCTTGAACCTGAGATGAAGGTGTTTGCTATGATCTCACCTCCATGTTACTGACAAGGTCTCCATTCCCCTGGCTGTGCTGAGCCTCTGTGGCCATGGGTGTCCTCTGAGCTCTCATGCAAATGGTGAAGCCAAGCCTGGACTGCACGTGGACCATGGTAAGGCCCCAGAGGACACAGTCCTATTTGCTGCTTTGAGGCTGATCTTTGCTTATTTGACCACCAGGGTTACCCTGAGGCTGCAAGTGTGGAAGTAATGTCCAGGTGGGTCCCTGCCACCCTCCCTCCAGCCACAGACTTGTGTTATGTGAGGCTCAGAGTGAGAAAGGTCCTGAAGGAGCAGCTTTGTGGTGATTGGCTGACAATACTCTCAACATGCCTCCTCTGAGCCTTCTGGAATATTTGCCAGCAACATGACTGAGGCCTACACAGTGCGGCGGAGGGCACGGTCCTCTGGGCCCCTCAGCTGCTGAAATGGAGTCAACTGTGGTGTTTCTACCCATAAGCGAAACAGGTGCATGGCTGACTATCTGCGCGGCTAAAATACATCATTTCCAACTTTTTTTTTTTTTTTTTTGAGATGGAGTTTCCCTCTTATTCCCCAGTCTGGAGTGCAATGGCACAGTCTCAGCTCACTACAACCTCTGCCTCCCAGGTCCAAGCAATTCTCCTGCCTCAGCCTCCCAAATAGCTGGGATTACAAGCATGCACCACCACACCCAGCTAATTTTGTATTTTTAGTAGAGACGGGGTTTCACCATGCTGGTCAGGCTGGTCTCGAAACTCCTGAGGTCAGGTGATCCACCCGCCTCAGCCTCCCAAACTGCTGGGATTACAGGTATTAGGCACCCCACCCAGCTTATCATTTCCAACTCTTACAATGGCTTTTGAAGAGAGCTGTTATTATCCCCACTTTGCCAAGGAAGAAACTGAGGCTCAGAGAAGTCATATGACTTGCCTGCATGCAAACTAAATGTGGTTTCAGAAGTCAAAGGCAGGTGGTCCCGGGGGGTGGGGCGGTGGGGTGGGCAGGCCCGAGCTCTGTGCTAGGGCAGGTGCTCTTTTGGCCCCAAGTTCTTGCCGTTACAGGCAGCACTGATTGAGGAAAGTGAGTGGGAGGTAATAGACCATAGTAGTTTCACAGCAGCAAATGACTGTCACGGTAAGGAAAAGCTTGTTCCTTGCCTGCTTATTTATTTATTTATTTAACTACCACTCACCACAACAGAAACTGGTTATCTGCAGGTGCACAGCTATTCTAAGAGAGTGAACGGGTGTGCAGCTTCCTATTAGAGCTCTGAGGATCAGTCAGAGCCCTCCTGGCCTGGCCCGCCCTGCCCTGCCCTGCCAGCTCTGCTACCCCAGGAGGCCACCTCATGTGCCGGCTGCTTCACTGCTGGCCTGACCCCAAGGCCAACCTATGGCCTTCCAGGGCCCTTTCCCTTCCTGTCCAAATGGGGCCAAACAAAGCAGGTGGTGCACTTTTTTTTTTTTTTTAAAAGACAGAGTCTCGCTCTGTTGCCTCAACCTCCCCAGTAGCTGAGACTACAGGCACCCACCACCACACCCGGCTAATTTTTGTATTTTTAGTAGAGATGGGGTTTCACCATGTTGGCCAAGCTGGTCTCAAACTACTGACCTCAGATGATCCACCCACCTGGGCCTCCCAAAGTGCTGGGATTAAAGGTATGAGCCATCGAGCCCGGGTGATAGACTCTTTTTAAAAATTCTCAAAAATGTCTGGGCGTGGTGGCTCACACCCGTAATCCCAGCACTTTGGGAGGCCGAGGTGGGTGAATCACCTGTGGTCAGGAGTTCAAGACCAGCCAGGCCAACATGGTGAAACCCCGTCTTTACTAAAAATACAGAAATTAGCTGGGTGTCATGGCACATGCCTATAGTCCCAGCTACTTGGGAGGCTGAGGCAGGAGAATCGCTTGAACCAGGGAGGCGGAGGTTGCAGTGAGCCGAGATCACGCCACTGCACTCCAGCCTGGGCAACAGGGGAAGACTCTGCTTCAAAAAACAACAAAAAAAATTATCAAATGATTTTATTATCAGCTGTAACACAACCCAGGAAGGGGCATACAACACATATGGCAGTTTAACAGATCACTGTGAAGCAGACACCTGGAAATCGAGTGGTGACAGGGCCTTGCCAACATCCCAGAAGCCGGAAGTGTGCAGTTCCACACCATCCCGGCCTCGCTGCCCAAAACTGAGGATGTCAGGAAGCGTTTGTCCCAGAGCTCAGGTGAGAGGTCTGGGGATCCAGAGCTGGTGTCTACAAGACAAGGCAGGTGTGAGAAGCTGTGGGTGTACATGCTCAGTGTCACCTGATGTTTGGGTTCATATATATGGATATTAGTCCTTGGTTCCTTATGCATTAACCGACACCCTTCCTTCACCCTCTTCCTACAGTGAGGTCTACCTCTCACATCCAGAGGGAGGTTGAAGTTAGGCCAGGCAGAGACGTGCTACAATATACCTTGTAAGGACATTAGAACCTGGACGGAAATGTAATGGGAATGAAGGAAAGTGTGTGACCGGAAGGCCCCTGGAGAAGAGAGCAGATGCTCAGAGGAAGGATCTGCTTGAGTTTCCCTTCAGCTGTGACAGAAATCTGAAAACCAGTGCCTTCAACAACTAAGAGGGTTGTTTTTTCATGTCACAGAAGTCTACAGCTGTTGTGACTCAAAGTTGCCATTGAGAACCCAGTCTCTTTCTGCCTTCCTGGGCTGCTGTCTGAAGCAGGTGGCTGTCGGCCGAGGTTTACTGCCTTGTGGATGCAAGGTGGTTGCTGCAGTGCCAGCCTTTCATCTGCATCAAGGCAGGAAGAGGGAGGGCAAAGGACTCAATGCAGAGCCGGTTGGGTTGAGTCTCTCCCCTTTTAGGAGCCTGCCTCGGATCCACTTGCAGTGATGTCCACTTATGTCTCATTTGCCAGAACTCGGTCCCTGGCCACCCTGCACTGTAGGGGAGCCTGGAAAATCACCTTAAACAAAGCTGGTCACACCAATACCCTGAGAACAGACATTGAGAAGGAAACTAGTAGCTTTTCCTCCAAGAAATAATTTGCAGTGAGGACAATGAGACATCCCTCCCCGAAGCTGCTTTCTAAGGATGGTGGGCCCAGGAGGGTTCAGAGCCCTTACTGCATGGGGTGAAACTTGGGGTCAGAGCTGAGTTGCTGAGGACTAAGAAGAGGCTGAGCTGCGTCTCCTGTGGTGTCTTTCCCAGCCCTTCACACAGCTTGCAGCTTCTCCTTGAAATCAAAGCTGAACCCATATTTTAAAGTGTTCTGTTTTTCCCACCAATGACGTATCTGCTTGTAAATATGTTAAGAAAGGCTGGGCAGACAAGCTAAGTGGTGAGATGTTGGTGGGGACTCAGGTGCACACAACCCTGAGGGCAGTCCAGAGCTGTGTCCTTATGGGCTAGGGCTTCACCGTATTGGTCAGGCTGGTCTTAAATTGCTGACCTCCGGTGATCCGCCTGCCTCGGCCTCCCAAAGTGCTGGGATTGCAGGCGTGAGCCACTGTGCCTGGCCCTATCTTCCTTTTAGACTTGTAAGAGATCTCTACATATTACAGATATCAATATGTACCTAGTATAGCAACTGAAAGGGGCACCAAATGATTGTGTCAACATTCCAGGTTGAGGTTTCATTCAGGGGTGGGGTCCTGTGCTCTGCAGGAGGATGAAGTCCCAGCCCAAAAGCCCGTCTGGTGGAGGTCAGACTCCTCCTAACCACACACACATAGGAATCACTCTTAGATTTACAGTCAGAATTAGAGACGTTGAGACATTTTAAAAACAGGAGCGTGTGAGTTGAAATATAAATTTCCACCTTCCTTCAACAAATCAGGATCCCCCAGTCCCACAGCAGCTGCCCTCTGCAGCAACGGCCTCCCTTACACAGGAATACGCTTCCAGTTCAGCCCAGTTCCCATCACCCCAAGACTAGGTCCCCAACACTCACTTCCTCCTTGCGCTGTTGGCTCTCTTATCCCCAACATATTTTGCACGTTCCTGTTCCTGGAATTTGAGTTTGCAACACTGATCTAGAGCAAAGCCTTCCATTTATATACAGGCAACGGGGAATGGTAGAGGTTCTTGCCCAAGGGCACACAGCCTATGATGGTACAGCCAGGCCTTCAGTGGGTCTCCTCGGACCTAGTCTCTCCTGGAGATGAACTAATACTGCAGATCCCAGGAACTGCAGAGCCTGGGGGAGAAAGGGGATGTAACTTGAGTTGGGGTCACTTGGTTGCATCTGAATTTGCTGGTATTGGGCTGTAGCAGTGGAATTCCTGGCCTGGCAGGGAGATGCCTAGTTGTCTCGGCATGGTGGCCCCCTCACCCCATGCCCTGTTCCCACGGGGAGAGAGGAAGCCACAGTGGTTGAGGTGAAAACCAGAGGTTGTGCAGCCCTGGCAGACAGAAGCAACCACGGGCAGCTGCAGCAGGCTGGTGCCTGGCCCACAGGCACCCTCCACACCCTTTCTGCAAACATTGCTGCCATGTGCAGAATTTCGGAAACGTGCAAAGCCTGAGAGTGGGTGCTCAGGAGCCCTCCCTGGTGTGTGCAGGCAGCCCTTGGCGACCCAGCCCAAACCCCAACCATGGACATCAGGCAGCTGAGGGTTAAAAAAAAAAAGTTATTGATGCACAGATGGCTGTGGTTTGCGTAGAGGAGTAGGAGGAGGGAAATGGACCCTTCCTTGTCTTGCTCCAGGCTTTGGTTGAGACGTAGGCCCTGCCCTGGGAGGAGGGGGCGGCAATGAGGCACACAGGCTGGTGGCCAGGCTGTCAAGCAGCAAGCCTGCCCCTTGGTGGTCTGCCCGCTGCCCTACCTGTGTCCTCCCAGCCGGCTCCTCCTCTCCTCTTGTTTCACGGAGTTCTCTCCTCCTCTGTCTCCCCTGACTGCAGGCTCATGTCCTATTTACCCTGTGGGATCTCTCCTGTCCAGGGATGACTCAGAGATGGGTCTGGAATGTCAGGAGAGCCAGAATGCAAACAGAGATGAGTTCAGACCTGCCCCCACGATCAACCCACCAACGTCGGGCAAATCTCCCCTGCAACCATCGTGTGGTTCTCCGTAGAATGAGGGGCTTGGCCTAAAAGAACTTGAGGCCCCTCATCCAGGCATAATAGGCCCCATAATAGGCACTGGACCTGCAGGCCTGATACTAGATGCAGCTGCCTGAGCCTGGCCTGAGGTCTAACCAGAGCCCACCTCCCTCCGTCTCCTCTTCTAAGCTGCCCCTTGAACTATGCAGACTTCTTCTCAGGATAGTTCTAGCAAACTTTCTGCTCTAGCTTCCTAGCCTGGGTGTGAGAGGCGGACTAAGGGCCTGACCACAGCACCTGGGCTCAAGCCCAGACCCTAACGCTCTCTCTGTGACCCGGGGCAGGTCAAGGCTCTTTCCTGACCCTGAGTTTCCATCACCAGGAACAGAGATAAGTGACCCTGTCCTGCCTCCTGGACTCAGGCAATATCCACCCTTCATTCCTCATGGATTTATGGAGCTGTGGCCACATCAGCCACTTTACCAGCTCCTACAAGAACAATAATAATAGAAGCAAAACAGTAACAGAAGCACAGTTTGAAGTAGAGTGAAGTTAGGACCCGCTGGTGCGGGTGAGCGGAGGGTGTGTTAGAGAGGACAGGGAGGAAAGGTGTCTCTGAGGAGGTGATGTGTGACCAGAATTGTGGCAGGAACCATTGCTGAGCTGACCTGGGAGAGGACAGTCCCGGCACGGAAAGGACCGTGCAGAGGCCCTGAGGCACTGTTCAGGGATTGGAAGAAGGCCTCTGTGACTGGGGCAAAGTGGGAACAGGTCCAGGGAGAGCAGGGCTCCAAGCAAGAGGGTCTGGGCTTGGGCTCCAGTGGTAGGACTAGGGACGGGATAAAACCCCAAACCCTTTCCCCAGGTGAGGGGATGTGGATGAGCAAAGTGGCTCAGGATGGGGCTGAGCAAGCAGTAGCACTGATTCCTCCTGAGACGGAGGCCTGGCTCAGGAGCTCAGGGAAAGAGAGAGCCCAGCAGGCAGTGAACATCTACCCGCTGGTGCCAGAGGTAGTGCAGGCAGCCCAGAGGAGACAGGACAGGCTGGGGTTTCCTGGGGAGGCTGGGGAGCCTTCCTGGAGGAGGCCAGGCGTTAGAAGTAGATGCTGCCCTTCTGACCTCAGAAGTTCTTTCTAGAGGGCTCCCTCCGGTAGGGCCCGAAGGCAGCACTGCGCCAGGGAACGACTCCCAGGCCACGAAGTACAGAATCCTGCAGGCACAGCGCTTGGCCGCCCTGAACGCAGTCCTCTGGGATGAGGAGACCGGTGCCTGGTTCGACTACGACCTTGAGAACAAGAAGAACCAGGAGTTTTACCCATCCAACCTCACTCCACTCTGGGCCGGGTGTTTCTCTGATCCTGGCGAGGCGGACAAGGCTCTGAAATACCTGGAGGTGAGGGCACAGCAGGTGGTTCGGGTCCACTGCAGGCAGCACCGCCCCCTCCCGACCCTGAGCAGGACCTGCAGGGAAGGCCGCTTCCTCAGGCGGTGCCCCTTGTTCCAGCCTGCGGGTCTCGCGGAGCCACCGGGGGGCAGCTGTGAGCCGAGAAGAGAAGGGCCAGGAAGGGGACATCTGGCTTCCCGCCGGGCCCAGTGTCCTGGCTCCCAGTTCAGCCCCACCCACAGTCACGGGAATGTCTGGAACCTTCTAGGGCAGCCGGATCCTGATCTACCAATATGCCCCAGAACTGAATCCGAACCAACTTTGATGTCTACTCGCAAAAGGCAGCCATGTATGAGAAGGTGAGCTGGCCCGAGCCCTCCCCGCACCCCAGGGCGTCCCCGTGGTGAGGCGGGAGGGTCAGGCTTGGCAGGGCCCAGGGCCAGCGCAGCTGGGATGGTGGCGGCGCCCAGTGGCCACTCCTGGGCACTGCAGGGGCTGCTGGGCAGGCAGAGCGACTTCTCCCCACAAGGATCCCATTGTTTGTTGTCCCTGTGGCTGGGGGTGGGGTGGGGTGGGGCAGTGCATGACCTACGGCCCTCCCTCTTATTCCCAGTATGACATTAGCAATGGTGGACAGCCCAGTGGCAGAGGGGAGTATGAAGTTCAGGTGAGCAGGCCAGGGGCGGGCTGGCCATCGCCCTACAGGGAACTCCTGGGCTCTGCTGCCACGACCCCCACCCCAGGCCTCAGTGTGCTCACCTGCATGTCGGCCCAGGGGACGAGCTGACTGGTGCTTCCTGTACTGCTGGGGTTAGGCAGGGCCAGTGCCCCTGGGGAGAGCACCCACAGTCCCCACCAAGGGTCTGGGGCTTCCCCAGAAACCGGGCCCCACTGCCCTGCCTCTCCCAGGAGGGCTTTGGCTGGACAAACGGCGTGGTCCTGATGCTGCTGGACCGCTATGGTGACCGGCTGACCTCAGGGGCCCAGCTGGCTTTCCTGGAGCCCCACTGCCTGGCCGCCACCCTTCTGCCCAGCCTCCTGTTCAGCCTCCTGCTGTGGTGACAGCCCTCCCCTCCTCACCTGGCCCCAGCTCCTGTCCCATTAAACCTCTGCACCAGCTCCTGTCCCTTTAAATCTCTGCACCAGTTCCTGTCTTACCCTGCCTCTTCTTGCCCTCCTACCTCCCAGCCTGTCCTCTGATCAGAGTGAAGTAGGGGGCAGGTTCATGACCTGGAGGTCATGGGTTAGGGCCTAGCTCCCTCCTGGAACCTGAACAGGGTGGAAATCCTGCTCCCAGGGGAAGACCTATCCCTCCTACCTCAAGTGCCCCAGCGCCAAGTCCCACACCTCCGGCCTTCCACTCACTTCTGTATTCCAAAGGCTTTATTGTTCTGCTGAAATGCTTACAAATACTGAAAACCCCCAGCCTGGGCCCACACAACCAAGGGCTCAATGCTGGGAAGGAGAGCAGGGGAGGTGGGGCCCAAATAAATACATATAATTTATTTCTGCCCCTGACATTATTCCTTCAAAAGAATCTGAATTTGAATGGATTGTCTCTAGATCTATTTATCCCCCAGGGCATCGTTAAAACAATTGTAAAATCAGCTGGCAATTAGTGGCTTTTAACTGCTGGATGTGCTCAGGGAAAGAGAGGAAGGGAGCCCTGCCAAGACCACTGTCACCCCAGAGTGGCTGTAGTTATCCCGAACATGCCGAAAGCTGTGTCTCCCTGAGGAGCAACCTCATGGGCTTGACAGAGAGGGTGGGAAATAGATGGGGAACATAATTCAGCCAGTCGCTCCCCAAATACACAAATGAACAATAATAGCACGCTCTGGGTAGAGTGGGGTGAGGCAGCCAGTGCAGCATTGCCACAATATGTTATCTAAAATGTTTGTTTTCCTACAAAAAGTTATGACACACACACACAAAAACAGGAAAATATGACACACACACACAGACACACACACACAAGCAGGCAAGAGAAATTGTCTTAGGAGTGACCATTAGGCTGGGCACGGTGGCTCACACCTGTAATCCCAGCACTTTGGGAGTCTGAAGTGGGTGGATCGCCTGAGGTCAGGAGTTCGAGACTAGCCTGGCCAACATGGTGAAACCCTGTCTTCTACTAAAAATACAGAAATTAGGCGGGTGTGGTGGTGGGTGCCTGTAATCCCAGCTACTTGGGAGGCTAAGGCAGGAGAATCGCTTGAACCCAGGAGGTGGAGGTTGCAGTGACCTGAGATTACAACACTGCACTCCAGCCTGGGCAACAGAGTGATACGCCATCTCAAAAAAAAAAAAAAAAAAAAAAAAAAGTGACCACTATATACTAAAGAAAGAATATCAATAAACAGATGGAAAGTATTAAAAAGGGCCAGGGGGTGTAGTGGCTCACCCCTGTGGTCCCAACATTTGTTAGACTGAGGCGGGAGAATCACTTGAGCCCAGGAGTTCAAAACCAACCAAGGCAACATAGTGAGACCCCATCTCTACAAAAATAATTAGCCAGATGTGGTGGTGCACACCTGTAGTCCCAGCTACTCAGGACACTGAGGTGAGATTGCTTAAGCCCAGGAGGTGGAGGCTGCAGTGAGCCATGATTGTGCCACTGCATTCCAACCTGGGCAACAGAGCAAGACTTTGTCTCAAAAATGGTAATAATAAAAGAATAAAAATTAAGAAAGGGCTGGGTGTGATGGCTCACACCTGCAATCCCAGTGCGTTGAGAGGCCAAGGCAAGAGGATCACTTGAGGACAGGATTTCAGGGCCAGCCTGGGCAACATAGTGAGCTGTGATTTTTAAAATTAGCCAGGCATTATGGCACATGCCTGTAGTCCCAGCTATTTGGGAGGACAAGGTGGAAGGATTGTTTGAGCCCAGAAGTTCAAGGTTACAACAGTTGTCATTGAGCTACTGCACTCCTGCATGGGTGACAGAGGAAAACTCTGTCTCTAGAAAATAAAATGAAAAGAAAATACAAAGAGAACCAGCCAGGCATGGTGGCTCATGCCTATAATCTCAGCACTTTGGGAGGCCAAAGTGGGAGGATGACCTGAAGTCAGGAGTTCGAGACCAGCCTGGCCAACATGGCAAAACCCTGTCTGTACTAAAAATACAAAAATTAGCCGGGCATGGTGGGGCATGCCTGTAATCCTAGCTACTGGGGAGGCTGAGGCAGGAGAATCGCTTGAATCCAGGAGGCAGAGGTTGCAGTGAGCCGAGACTGTGCCATTGCACTCCAGCCTGGGCAACAGACTGAGACTCGGTCTCAAAAACAAACAAACAAAAAGAACTAAATGGGGTTTCTTGTTTCTGGCCTAGGGTGTAAGGAGTGTGGCAATTGTCACTCCATCTTAACAACAAGTAAAAAGCTGAATAAACAACACCAACAACTCTTCTTAGATATGTCAGAGAATTAAGGTCGCAGAGCTGCCTCCAAAACTGGAGACAGGCAGATACAGAGAGTCACAACTTAACAGAGTAGATACCTCCACACTGGGTTTCTTTTACCCAATACTGGTTTGGTTTCAAGAAAAAACTAGAAGTCATACTAAAAGGCAGAAAATACCATTTGAAGAGATAGAGCAAGTATCAGAACCAGACTCAACTATAGTGGGGATGTTGGATTTCCAGGCCGGAAATTTGAAACAACTATGATTAACATGCCAAGGGTGCTCACGGAAAAAGTAGACAACATGCAAGAACAGATAAGTAATTTAAGCAGAGTGATGAAAATTCTAAGAAAAAACAAAGAGGAATTACAACGAGAAAAAAACACCAACGAAATGCCTTTGATCAGCTCTTTAGTAGACTGGACGCAGCTGAGGAAAGAATCCATGAACTTCAGGATATGTCAGTAGAAACTTCGAAAACTCAAAAGCAAAAAGAGACAAGACTGAAACAGACAGAAGAGAATATCCAAAACTGTGGGACCATGACAAAAGGCATCACATATGCATTAATGGGAATACAGAGGAAGAAAGAGGGAACCGAAGAGATATTTGAAACAATAATGATGGAGAATTTCCCCAAATTTATGTCAGACACCAAACCTCAGACCCAGGAAGCTCAGAAAATACAAAGACAGATGCCCCCCAAAAAGAAGAAAAAATCAATACCTAGGCATATTATATTCAAATTGCAGAAATTCAAAGATAAAAAGTCTTGAAAGAGGCCAGAGGAGTAAAAAAAACCTTACCTATAGAGGACCAAGGATAAAAATGACATCAGACTTCTTAGAAACCATGCAAGGAAGAAGAGAACCTTGTGAGATATTTAAAGCATTGACAGAGAAAAAGATCCCACCAACCCATAATCCCCAGAATCTGTATCCTGCAAAACCATCCTTCAAAAGTGATGGAGAGGCCAGCACAGTGGCTTATGCTTGTAATTCCAGCACTTTGGGAGGCTGAGGCAGGCAGTTCGCTTTGAGCTCAGGAATTTGAGACCAGCCTAGGCAACATGGTGAAACCTCGTCTCTACAAAAAAATACAAACTTTAGTGGTGGCACACACCTGTGGTCCCAGCTACTTGGGGGGCTGAGGCTGGAGGATCACTGGAACTTGAGAGGCAGAGATTGCAGTGAGCCGAGATCACACCACTGCACTCCAGCCTGGGTGACAGAGCAAGACTCTGTCTTAAAAAAAAAAAAAGAAAGAAAGAAAGAAAAGAAAAAGAAAAAAGAAAAAAAAAGTGATGGAGAAACGAGAACTTTCACAAGCCAACAAAAATTGAGAGAATCTGTAGACCTGAAGACGCAAGAAGTATCAAAAAAAAAAAAACTTCTTCAGAGAAAAGAAATGACATGTTAGAAACTTTGAACTACATAAACAAGGGAAGAGCTTTAGAGAAGGAATAAGTAAAGGTAAAATAAAAGCTTCTACTTTTCTTATCCTTGGTTAATCTAACAGATAATGGTTTGTTCAAAATAAAACAGGGCATTTATCCAAAATGCTTGATACCAGAAGTATTTTGGATTTCAGATTTTTTTCTTTTTTAATTTTGAAATATTTGCAATATACTTACTGGTTCAAAATCCCAAATCTGATCATCCAAAATCTGAAATGCTTCAGTGAGCATTTCCTTTGATCATTATGTCTGTACTCAAAAAGTTTTGGATTTTGGAGCATTTCAGATCTTGGGCTATCAGATTTTGGGTGCTCAATCTGTAATAGCAACTGTGTATTCAATAATTATAGTTTATGGATAAGGGAACTGAATGACAGCAATGATAAAAGGGACAGGAGGAGGAAGTTAAGACTACTTTGTTGTCATAAGGTACTCGCACTACCGTGAAACATAGTGTTATTTGAGTAGACTTGGTTAGTTGTAAATGTATACTAAAAAAAGAACTGCTGGAGGCCGGGTGCGGTGGCTCACACCTGTAATCCCAGCACTTTGGGAGGCCGAGGTGGGTGGATCACGAGATCCGGAGTTTGAGAACAGCCTGGCTAATATGGTGAAACCCCATCTCTACTAAAAATACAAAAATGAGCTGGGTGTAGTGGCATGCGCCTGTAGTCCCAGCTACTCAGGGGGCTGAGGCAGGAGAATCACTTGAACCCAGGAGGCAGAGGTTGCAGTGAGCTGGAATCATGCCACTGCACTCCTGGTGTGACAGAGTGAGATTTCGTCTCAAAACAAAACAAAACAAAACAAAACACACTACTGGCTGGGCATGGTGGCTCACACCTGTAATCCCAGTGCTTTGGGAGGCTGAGGCGGGAGGATTAATTGAGCCTGGGAGTTTGAGACCAGCCTGGGCAACACAGTGAGGAGTTCCCCCAGAACAAAGCCAGTTTGCATATTGGGCAGAAGATGTGAATCACTATAAACATTGCTGAAAAGAAGACATACAAATGGCAAACAGGTATATGAAAAGGTGGGCTACATAACCGATCATCAGAGACATGCAGATCAAAACTACAATGAGATATTATCTCATTCCAGTTAAAATGGCTTTTATCCAAAAGACAGGCAATAACCAATGCTGGTGAGGATGTGGAGAAAAGGAACCCTCGTATACTGTTGGTGAGAATGTAAATTAGTACAATCACTGTAGAGTTGTGTGTTTTTTTAAAAAAAAGAACATTGGCTGGGCACGTTGGCTCATGCCTGTAATCCTAGCACTTTGGGAGGACAAGGTGGGTGGATTGCCTGAGCTCAGGAGTTCAAGACCACCCTGGGTAACATGGTGAAACCCTGTCTCCACTAAAATATGAAAAATTAGCCTGGTGTGATGGCAGGCACGTGTAAGCCCAGCTACTCAGGAGGCAAAGGTTGCAGTGAGCTGAGTGACCAAAAAGTTGGTCCTATGAAAAGATCATTAAAATTGACAGAGAAGACACACAAAAAATCAGAATGAGTGCAGAGGCATTACTATTGACCTTACAAAATTGGAAATAGAATGCTATAAACAAGTATATACCAACAAATTAGATAACCTAGATGAAACAGAAAAATTCCTAGAAACAGAAATTATACAAACTGATGTAAGAAGTAAAAAGTCTCAGTAGGCGTAACAAGTAAAGAGATGGCAATAAAAAACCTTGCAATAAAAAAAGATGTTTAGGCCAGGCGCAGTGACTCCCGCCTGTAATCCTAGCACTTTAGGAAGACCAAGGCAGGTGGATCACCTGAGACCAGGAGTTCAAGACTAGCCTGGCCAACATGGTGAAACCCCGTCTCTACTAAAAATACAAAAAGTAACTGGGTGTGGTGGTGGGCACCTATAATCCCAGCTACTTAGGAGGCTGAGGCAGGAGAATTGCTTGAACCTGGGAGGCAGAGGTTGCAGTGAGCTGGAATCATGCCACTGCACCCCAGCCTGGGCAACAGAGTGAGGCTCCATCTCAAAAAAAAAAAAAAAAAAAAGTTTAATTTTATGTGTCAACATGGCTAGGCAAAGGTATCCAGATAGTTGGGCAAGCATTATTCTAGATGTTTCTGTGAAGATACGTTTTAGATGAAAATAACATTTAAATCTGTAGACTCTGAGTAAAGCAGACTACCCTCCCTAACGTGGATGGGCATTATCCAATCAGTTGAAGACTAATTTGAAAAAGACTGACCTCTGCAGAAGAAGAGGGAATTCTCCCAGCGTGCTGCCTTCGGACTTGAACTGCAGCTTCTTCCCTGTTTCTCCAGCCTGCCGGCCTACCCTAGAGATTTTGGACTTGCCAGCTACCTCTCAAACTCTCTCTCTCTTCTCCCATCCCCCACATATATATTGTTTCTGCCTAATATGGTCCAGGATCAGATGGCTTCACTGGTACATTCTACCAAACATTTAAAGAAGAATTAACATTAATCTTTCTCAAACACTTCTACAAATAGAAGAGGGGTATACTTCCTAACTCATGCTATGAGGCTAACATTACCCTGATATCAAAGCCAGATAAAGACATCACAAGAGGGCTGGGCATGGTGGCTCACACTTGGGGAGGAACACTTGGGGAGGCCAAGGCGGGAGGATCAGTTGAGGCCAGGAGTTCAAGACCAGCCTGGGCGACGCAGTCAGATGTAGTCTCTAAGAAAACATTTAAAAGTTACACAGGCACGGTGGCATGCACCTGTAGTCCTGGCCACGCAGAAGGTTGAGGCCAGATGATCACTTGAGCCCCAGGAGGTCAAGGTTGCGGTGAGCTGTGTTCATGCCACTGTCTTCCAGCCTGGGTGATGGAGCAAGACTGTGTGTCCAAAAAAAAAAAAAAAAAAAAAAAAAAATCACAAGAAAAGAAAATTACAGGCCGGGCGCGGTGGCTCACGCCTGTAATCCCAGCACTTTGGGAGGCCGAGGCGGGCGGATCACAAGGTCAGGAGATCGAGACCATGGTGAAACCCCGTCTCTACAAAAAATAGAAAAAATTAGCCGGGCGCGGTGGCGGGCACCTGTAGTCCCAGCTACTCAGGAGGCTGAGGCAGGAGAATGGCGTGAACCCGGGAGGCGGAGCTTGCAGTGAGCTGAGATCCGGCCACTGCACTCCAGCCTGGGCAGCAAAGCGAGACTCCGTCTCAAAAAAAAAAAAAAAGAAAATTACACTCAATTATCCTATATATATAGATGCAAAATTCCTCAGAAAAATACTCGCAAACCAAAACCAACAGTTTATTAAAAGGATTAGACATCATGACCAAGTGAGATTTATCCAAAGAATGCAAGGGTGGTTGCACAGCATTGTGAATGTAATAAAAGGAAATTGAATTGTACACTTAAAAATTGTTGGCTGGGTGCGGTGGTTCACGCCTGTAATCCCAGCACTTTGGGAGGCCAAGGCAGGCGGATCACGAGGTCAGGAGCTCAAGACCATCCTGGCTAACATGGTGAAACCCTGTCTTTACTAAAAGTACAAAAAAAAAAAAAAAAAAAAAAAAACTGGGCATGGTGGCGGGCGCCTGTAGTCCCAGATGCCCGGGAGGCTGAGGCAGGAGAATGGTGTGAACCCGGGAGGCAGAGCTTGCAGTGAGCAGAGCTTGCACCACTGCACTCCAGCCTGGGCGACAGAGCGAGTCTCCATCTCAGGAAAAAAAAAAAATTGTTGACCAGGCATGGTGGCTCACATCTATAATCCCAATACATTGGGAGGATGAGGCAGGAGGATTGCTGTGGCTCAGGAGTTCCAGACTAGCCTGGACAACATAGGGAGGCCCAATTTCTACAAAAAAAAAAAAAAAAAAAAGTATTTTAAATTAAAAAATTAGTTGGGTGTGGTGACATGTGCCTGTGGTCCCAGCTACTCAGGAGGCTGAGGTGGGAGAATCCCTTGAACCTGAGAGATCAAGGCTGCAGTGAGCTGTGATGGAACCACTGCACTCCAGCCTGGGCGACAGAGCGAGACCCTGTCTCAAAAAACAAAACAAACAAAAAACCAATGCCAGCTGCCCACATTACTGGGTGGAGCTATCTGAATCTTTACTAGTTCAGAGCGGTGCCTGATTCATGAGTCATTTCTTTGCTCGAATAAATGGTTAAATTTAATTTGTCTAAGGTTTTTCTTTTTAACAGTGGCAAACACTGCTCAGATGCCACAACTGACATCCTTAACAGCAAACCTAAGCTCTTCAGGAGAGGTCACGCCAATCACTAAACTCCATGTGCCTTGCCCACCCCCTGTCCCCTGTCCCTTCAGCTCACCTTCCATATGTTGAGGGGATGAGCCTCTAAAGCAACCGAATCTGCTTTTTTTTTTTTTTTGACAGAGTCTTTCTCTGTCACCCAGGCTGGAGTGCAGTGGCACAATCTTAGCTCACTACAACCTCCGCCTCCTGGGTTCAAGCGATTCTCCCGCCTCAACCTCCTGAGGAGCTGGGATTACAGGTGCCCGCCAACAAGCCCAGCTAATTTTTGTATTTTTGTAGAGACGGGATTTCACCATGTTGACCTCAGGTGATCTGCCCACCTCAGCCTCCCAAAGTGCTGGGATTACAGGCGTGAGCCACTGCTCCCTCCCAGCGAGAATCTGCTTCTTAAGCTCACAAACTTCTCTGCTAACTCCACTTTGGGGAATTATAGGGAATTACATTCCTTGGCTTGGCAAAGACATTTCCAGACTGGTGCCAACATGTTCCTGCAGCCTATCTCAAAACCCTTCCCTGCATGAACACCAAGTTCTCTGCAGCTAGGCTGAGGGGTTTGCTGTTCTCTTTGTATGCTTTGCGTACATTGTAGTGGTCTCCAGCCCATTCCCTTGGCAAACTCCTATGTGATCATCAAGACTCATTAGGACGGGCATGGTAGCTCAGGCCTGTAATCCCAGCACTTTGGGAGGACAAGGCGAGTGGATCATGAGGTCAAGAGATTGAGACAATGCTGGCCAACACGGTGAAACCCCATCTCTACTAAAAATACAAAAATTAAATAGACGTGATGGCCTGCGCCTGTAGTCCCAGCTATTTGGGAGGCTGAGGCAGGAGAATCGCTCGAACCCGGCAGGCAGAGGTGGCAGTGAGCCGAGATCATGCCACTGTACTCCAGCCTGACGACAGAGTGAGACTCAGTCTCAAAAAAAAAAAAAAAAAAAAAGACTCATTGCAAATGTCACACTATGGTGGGTCTCCCTTAGTTCTCCCCAGACAGAATGGCTCTACTGTCCTGTGCTCCTGCCATATCTCTTGTAGACAACAGTGAGAGTCCCTGAACTTCACACTACACCAGGGACAGGATCTTGAGCCATTCCATTTGAAATGTTAAGGGAAATGGTAACTCTCTGAAGTGGGTGGTCTTGGGGCCACCCAAGGAACTTATATCCAGGTTACAGGTGTGTGGCCTCGACTGTGTCTCTGGCCTTCGGGTGCCCATTCCTCACCGCCATCCCCATACTCTGAGGGAAGGGCCTGAGCCATCGGCAACAGCTGAGACTGTGAAATAGAAGAAGCAAAGTAGAAGCAGGGGAGGTGACCACTGTGCCCTGAGAGCAGGAGGGGTGAGCGGGCTGCACACAGACTAAGCACACGTCCCTCAGGTGGCCACGCCTCGAAGGCTGGACTTCGGCCGACTTGGACAGGCAGGCGAGTCAGGCTGTGCCCAGCAAGCCGAAGGTGCCTGGGCTTGCTCATTCAGTCACAGTCACAGCCACCATGCCAGGGAGGACCTGGAAGCTGTGCCTACTACTGCTGCTGGGGCTGGGACTGGAGTCCCAAGAGGCCCTACCCCCACCCTGTGAGAGGTAGGGTGTGGGGAAGGCAGCGGGAGAGGATGGCAATAAGAGGGAGGCTGGGATGAGATCTCAAGCTCTGGGGTCAGTACTTTAGAAGGAAAAGAAGAGATTATAAAGGAAGGAAAGAGTAGGGAAGAGAAGAAAATGAGGATTCCTGTATAGCAGGCTCTATGCTGGGCACTGCACCTGCAGTCCTTTTTTTTGTTTTTGTTTTTGTTTTTCTTTGTTTGGGTTTTTTGTTAGAGTCTTGCTCTGTCGTCCAGGTGAATTACAGTGGCACCATTCCACTCACTGCAGCCTAGACCTCCCAGGTTTGAGATTCTTGTGCCTCAGCCTCCTGAGTAACTGGGATCACAGGCATGCACCACCACGTCTGGCCTGTCATTGACTTTTACCAAAATTTTCCACCTTTGGAAGGGAATTAGTCTTGGTGACTGTGCTGGGAATACAAGCGTGAGCCACCGCCCCCTGCCAGGACCTGCAGTCCTGATACCAGATGCAGTTGCCAGAGCCTGGCCTGAGGTCTAACACCCTGTTGGCCTGACCCACCCTCCCTCCCTCTCCTCCTGCAAGCTGCCCCTTGAACTGTGCAGGCCTCTTCCCAGGATTGTTCTAGCAGACTTTCTGCTCCAGCTTCCTAGCCTGGGTGTGAGAGGTGGCCTAAGGGCCTGACCACAGCACCTGGGCCTAAGCCCTGACCCTAATACTCTCTTTGTGACCCAGGGCAGGTCAAAGCTCTTTCCTAACCCTGAGTTTCCATCACCAGGGACAGGGATGAGTGACCCTGTCCTGCCTCCTGGACTCAGGCAAAGTCTACCCTTCATTCCTCATGGATTTATGGAGCTGTGGCCACATCAACCACTTTACCAGCTCCTGCAAGAACAATAATAATAGAAGCAAAATAGCTGGGCATGCTGACTCACGCCTGTAATCCCAGCACTTTGGGAGGCTGAGGTGGGGGGGGTCATCTGAGGTCAGGAGTTCGAGACCAGCCTGACCAACATGGTGAAACCCCATCTCTACTAAAAATACAAAATTAGCCGGGCATGGTGGCACGCACCTGTAATCCCAGCTACTCAGGAGGCTGAGGCAGGAGAATCACTTGAACTCGGGAAGTGGAGGTTGCAGTGAGCCAAGATCGTGCCATTGTATTCCAGTCTGGGCAACGAGAGTGAAACTCTGTCTCTAATAATAATAATAATAATAATAAAAGCAAAACAGTAACAGAAGCACAGTTTGAAGTAGAGCGAATTTAGGACCCACTGCTGTGGGTGAGCAGAGGGTGTGTTAGAGAGGACGGGGAGGAAAGGTGTCTCTGAGGAGGTGATGTGTGAGCAGAACTGTGGTAGGAACCATCGTTGAGCTGACCTGGGAGAAGATAGTCTAGGCATGGAAAGAGCCGTGCAGAGGCCCTGAGGTGCTGTTCAGGGATTGGGAAGAAGGCCTGTGTGATTGGGGCAGAGTGGGAACAGGTCAGGGGAGAGCGGGGCTCCAGGCAACAAAGTTTGGGCTTGGGCTCCAGTGGTAGGACTACAGTCAGAGACAAGGGGTTCAATAGGGGGTGCGTGTTACAGGGCGAGTTGACGGTGCTTGCCCATGACAATTGTGGAGTATAAAGGGGAAAAGTGTACTTGGGAGAGTTAATAGGTTTTGTCCTGTGCGATTGTAATGACGACTTCAGAGAGACTGGGTGGTCCAGTGTTTTGTCAAGCATTAGGCCGTTTGCCAAATGTAGGGGAAGATGACTTTATTGGTGTTCCCTAAGACCAACCTCAAGCCAGTGATTCACTAATACTTCCAAACGGTTATACCATGATTATGGTTTCGTTCTTTTTTCTTTTTTTGAGATGGACTCTCGCTCTGTCGCCAGGTTGGAGTGCAGTGGCGCAATCTCGGCTCACTGCAATCTCCACCTTCTGGGTTCAAGCGATTCTCCTGCCTCAGTCTCCCCAGTAGCTGGGATTACAGATGCCTGCCACCAGGCCTGGCTAATTTTTGTATTTTTAGTAGAGACAGGGGTGTTGTCACGTTGGCATGATCTGCCTGCCTCGGCCTCCCAAAGTGCTGGGATTACAGGAGTGAGCCACCGCGCCCAGCCTTGATTATGGTTTCTTACAGTGAAAGGATACATGTTAAAAGCCATCGGAGGTGAAATATTCTAGGGCCGAGTCCAGGAGAAAATAAGCTCAATCTTCCAGTTTTTCCTCTCCCAATGGATTTATATGGACAGTACTTGATTTTTCCAGCAATAATATGTGACAGCATGCATGAAGTATTGCCAACCACAAAATCTCACCTGAGTCTTGGTGTCCAGTATTTTTATTGGAGGTCAGTGATGGAAGCATGACTACCTGTGTGGCTGACCTCAGTTACTCACTCTCCAGGTCTTCAGAGGTCAAACTGATACTGGGTGGCCAAAGGCCCCTGCCACAAATCACATTATTAGTATCATATATCTGGCATGGCCCAAGGTCCCAGAAAAACAAAGACTTATCAGGCAGCATATTTCAGTAATTTAAATCTTATCTCTCAAGGCTGGTCACAGGCCAGAACTTTCTCTGAAACGTGCAGGTTTTGAACACAGCAGACCTGCTGAGTCAATCCTTTCATGCACAAGCCACTTCTTGCATAATGAAGAATTTGTTTCGTCTTTGTCTTGGGTTCCTCCAAGGTCACCTCTAAGGTCTTGGAATCTCCCAAGTGATAGGAATATCTGTTATTCCTAGTGGTCCCTGATTACTGTTTTTTGTTTTTGTTTTGTGTTGTTTTGTTTTGAGATGGAATCTAGCTCTGTTGCCCAGGCTGGAGTGCAGTGTCAAGATGTTGGCTCACTGCAATCTCTGCCCTCAGGGTTCAAGTGATTCTCCTGCCTCAGCCTCCCAAGTAGCTGGGACTATAGGCACGCACCACCGTGCCTGGCTAATTTTTGTATTTTTAGTAGAGACTGGGTTTCACCATGTTGGCCAGGCTGGTCTTAAACTCCTGACCTCAAGCGATCCACCCACCTCAGCCTCCCAAAGTGCTGGGATTATAGGCGTGAGCCACTGCACCTGGACTGATTTTTTGCCTGTCTCAACAAACAAAAAAATAAAACAAATAAATACCAAGTCCTGGTTGGTGAACACATTGATGAGCCAGGAGGGGAAACGTCCTGGTTCCATGGGGAAAGGACACAGAAGCTCTTCATTCAGGGCCCCCCTAGATCTTGCCCCATGTGTCTCTTCATTTGGCTGATCCTGGCTTATATTCTTGTAATAAAACTACAGCCCTAAGCATAACCATAAGCTTTTCTGAGTCCTGTGAGTTCTAGCAAATTATCAAATCTGAAAGGGTTATGGGAACCCCTACATTTGTAGCCTTTTGGTAAGAAGTGCAGGTGGCCCGGGGACCCCTGAACTTGTGGCTGGTGTCAGACGTGAGGCCGTCTCACTCAGGACTGTGCCCTTAACCTGAGTGTGGATTCCGCACTAACTCCCGATGGTTAGCACCAGGATTAAATTGCAGTATTGCAGTTGGTGTCAGAAAATGTGGATTTACTAGAATGACCCTGACTCACTGAAACATGTGGGTTGGGAAAAGAAAAGATGAAAGGGCAGGGGATGAGAAATCTTTCATTCTTGAGTGGCTACATGGTCACTCATGGTGTGAAGAGCAGTCATGCTGCAATCAGTTACTGGAGGTAAAAGTTACCAATGGAACTTAGAGATGATTGATCTCTAACTTTTGGGGAGTTGGCCCATGTGCATAGGAAAATGTATACTACTAAGAAGAAAAGCAAATATACAATCCCTATGGATTTGTATCTGTAATAGTCAAACTGAAAGTAAAAGATGGGCCATGCTTAGATTCTGGTCGGTGGAATTACAACCTCCGGTACTGCACTGTGGTACCAAAAGCACCTGCTGAAGCCCTGATGGGCACTGCAATGAGATTGAGAGAATATAAAAATGTGGCCAGGTGCAGTGGCTCACACCTATAATCCCAGCACTTTCGGAGGCAGAGGTGGGCAGATCATCTGAGATCAGGAGTTCAAGACCAGCCTGACCAACATGGAGAAATCCTGTCTCTACTAAAAATACAAAATTAGTCGGGCATGGTGGTGTGCACCTGTAATCCCAGCTACTCGGGAGGCTGAGGCACGAGAATCACTTGAACCCAGGAGGAGGAGGTTGCAGTGAGCTGAGATCGCACCATTACACTCCAGCTTGGGCAACAAGAGCGAAACTCCATTTCAAAACCAAAACAAAACAAAACAAAAAACTGGTATGCGCTTGAACAGGTTTTATGTGGAGTGTTGCATCTCTTCTACCTGAATGTATTACAGGGATGGATATTGTATCTGACCAGGAAACATTTCCACTACCTAGTATTGTAAAACAGAAGGCATGGACATCCACTCATCAAGCAATATTGATTAGACATTCCAGATGGGAACCAATAAGATTGCCTAGCTCCACAGAGATTGTTAGCCTTCTCTGGAGCATAGACTGGACTTTATAGCCAAAGTCTTAGAGCACCTCCTGGCATGAGTGCTGGGACTTTGGACTAGAGAATTTCCGTGTGAGAGGTAATTATTGGCTCGCTATCAGACATTATTTGAAATTGCCCCTATGACTGAAGGATGTAAGATAATCTTGAAACCTGAAATACCTATAATATCTTGGGTGATGTTGGAGAAATGCTCTCAGAGAGTGGGCAGGGCCCAGAAGAGTTCCATAATGAAGTGGAAATGACTGGATCAGGAATAAGCTCATTGGGGAATGCAGAGTTATTCAGTGTATTCAAGAGAAGAGAGACTCTCTTCCCCTAGGACTGACTTTGGACCCACTCATTAGATTCTATTGCCAATTGGACAGTGCCCTATTGACAGCTCTCGATTGACCAACAAAGAGCTATTTGGCTTATGGATGGCAGTCCCAAGGTGAATGAACAGCCTACTGTTTGGAAGGTTGTCACTCTGATCAAAGAAGGCAAAAACAAATCAGCTCTGTGGGCTGAATTGCATACTGTTTAGGTTTTTACTAACTCTTGGACAGTGGCCAATGGCCTGGCCATATGGTCAGGCAGAAGGACAATGGGAACCTTGTCTATATGGAAATCACAACAGGAATTTTAGGAGTGCATTAAAGCAGGTTATGTTGATGTCCATCAGAAGAACCCCTTTCCAGGATCAAAAGGGAACTGGGGCAACAAGCAGGCATCCCTGTGTGCTTGCTTGAGGTGGCCACCTGTGTTCATGAAATAAACGGACATTGCAGGGCAGCAGCCATGCAGAGAAGGGCTGAATTTAGACTTAGTCCTCTTGTTCCCGCCGAGGCACAAAATGCCAGTAAGTACTTTTCTGTCTGCCAAAAAGAGAAAGACTGCACACAGCTGTGGGAAGATGACCTTGGAGGGAAGGCCCTGCACATACCTGGCAAGATGGACTGATTCTGGTAGGCCTGGAGGGCTATAAATGGGTCCTGACAAGAGTAGACACTGATTCTGGACTGGAGTTTGCCTGGTCAGTGGTAGATGCAAATGCTTAAAATACTGACACTGTAAAAGGGTCAGAACAAAAGACACTCCACCAATTTGAACCATTGAGTTATATTTCTTCAGATCAAGAAACACTTTCATCTTCAGAGGAGTGGTTCCATAGAAAATTGGGATGGGCAGTTGAAGCATGTGCTATCTAAAACAGCAGGGAATAAGGGTATGAAAGGCTGGCTTATGTGCCTTCACAAGTATGTGCTCACACTCAGCGTAAGGGGGCTCAAGGGTTTGTCCCTATTAGATAGATTCTTCTGCTTTTCTGGAAGTTAAAGGGAAGAGAGACTGGGGGATGATGACTAGCAATTCTTCCCGTGTGGTATGACTATACCGTTTTCTTTCTTCCCCACATTAACTAAACTTTCTTTTTCCAGATGATTCAGTGGTTCCAGTAAATCCCAGTGGTCCCAGGACTGCAGATACATAGGATAAGAGTAGTTTACACACCACAGTTCTAGTGTTATGATATTCTGTGTTTTTTCTGTGTGCTTACTATTACCAGTAAATAGTAAAAACTATTACTATTACCAGGTTTTGTATCTTCAGGTGATTTCTTTTTTTTTTTTTGAGATGGAGTCTCACTCTGTCACCCAGGCTGGAGTGCAGTGGTGCGATCTCAGCTTACTGCAACATTTATTTCCTGGGTTCAAGCAATTCTCATGCCTCAGCCTCCCAAGTAGCTGGGATTACAGGCATGCGCCACCATGCCCAGCTAATTTTTTGTATTTTTAGTAGAGATGGGGTTTCACCATGTTGGCCAGGCTGGTCTCGAACACCTGACCTCAAGTGACCTGCCTGCCTCAGCTTCCCAAAGTGCTGGGATTACAGGCCTGAGACACTGAACCCAGCGATCATTAACTTTCTTTTTTTTTTTTTCCTGAGACAGTGTCTCACTCTGTTGCCCAGGCTGGAGTGCAGTGGTGAGATCTCAGCTCACTGCAACCTCCACCTCCCTGGTTCAAGCAATTCTCCCACTTCAGCCTCCTGAGTACCTGGGACTACAGGTGTGTGCCACCATACCTGGCTAATTTTTTTGTAGAGACAGGATTTCACCATGTTGGTCAGGTTGGTCTCAGACTCCTCAAGTGATCTTCCTACGTCGGCCTCCCAAAGTGCTGGGATTACAGGCATGAGCCATCGTGCCCGGCCCAGGTGATTTCTTACTGCGTGTTAACATCCTATTCTTTCTGACCAAAGTACACTCTTTAGCATTTCTTGTAGGACAGGTCTGGTATTGATGAAATCCTTCAGCTTTTGCTTGTCTGGGAAAGTCTTTATTTCTCCTTCATGGTTGAAGGACATTTTCACCAGATATACTATTCAAGGGTAAAAGTTTTTTTTTTTCCCTTCAGCACTTTAAATATGTCAAGACATTCTCTCCTGGATTGTAAGCTTTCCACTGAGAAGTCAGCTGCCAGACATATTGGAGCTCCATTGTATATTATTTGTTTCATTTCTCTTGCTGCTTTTAGTATCCTTACTTTGTCCTTGACCTTTAGTTTGACTATTAAATGCTCTGAGGTAGCCTTTGGGTTAAATCTGCTTGGTGTTCTATAACCTTCTTGTTCTTGGATATTGATATCTTTCTCTAGGTTTGGGAAGTTCTCTGTTATTACCTCTTTGAATAAATTTTCTGTCCCTATCTCTTTCTCTACCTCCTCTTTAAGTCCAATAACTCTTAGATTTGCCATTTTGAGGCATTTTGATTGTATTTTCTAGATCCTGTAGGCATGCTTCTTTGTTGTTTATTCTTTTTTCTCTTGTCTCCTCTGATAGTGTATTTTCAAATAGCCTGTCTTCAAACTCACTAATTCTTTCTTCTGCTTGATCAATTCTGCTATTAAAGGACTCTGATGCATTCTTCAGTATGCCAATTGCATTTTTCAGCTCTAGGGTTTCTGCTTGATTCTTTTCAATTATTTTAATCTCTTTGTTACATTTATCTGCTAGAATTTTGAATTAGGACTGCAGATACAAATGCAAGAGGCAGGAATTACTCCTAAGCAAGAAAGTATAACTATATTCTTAAACTTTTATGTGAGAATTCCTAAGGGTCTGATGGGGCAGGTTGTGCCTTCACCTTATCTAGCAAAAATGGGGCTAACAATAAATACAAATATATTGCCTACTGCTCAAGATAGCTTACTAGTTCTGTACCTATGTAAGCCTGCCCTGTATGAATGGGAGTGGACCGAAGGAGAAGCATTTACAAGACAAGTGTTTCTACCTACAATCTGGATAAATACAGTGGCCTAACTCAATGTTCTTTCCAAAGGTGGAAAAGTTTGGGTATAAATGGAGAACAAGAGGTGTAGTAGCTGGGAATAAATGAGTAAATCCATGCATTAATAAGAAATGCAAGGAGGGAAGTCCACTATTACATTAATGCTTAGAAAGAAGATCAGAGAAAAAGATGCTATCGCCTCTTCATTCAACTATACTTGACGCCTGAAAGGGTAAAGCCATATTTTGCCAAGACCACCCCTGCTCTGGAAACTGACAAGATCAAAGGGGAGCCTGCCAGCCTGAGTGGCCTTATCCTGGGAGACATTTTGTCATGTGATCTGGTGATGAACTGGACTAATTATTAATGACAATGGGACTCTAGTAATGTGTGAACATCTTTTGACTCTTAATTTTCAGGTTACATCTACCATAGTGCAATATGATAAAGCACTGGCGTTGTTGGCAAGATTATAATACTAATATTGAGGGTCACATGTATTGGGAAATTGAGCTAAAAGCTTCCCATCTCTACTTCCACACTAGCTCCTCTAAATTTTCAATATATTCATGTTGATACTATCTCTTTGTCGTTACAAAAATGCTATTCCAAATGCAGTTGCTCAGGAAAGTGTGACTGTTTTGCTACAAGGGATCTATGGGTAAAGGCTAGGGACTGGACTGTTGTATAACAGAGTTTGTCTGTTCTTTGACCCAGGTTGCTGGGAAGTAACTTCTAAGCTCTTGCAATTTCCCAAATGATAGGTGTGTCTTCAGTATTCATGATGAGGCTCTAGATGGATTATACTAATTAGCTGACTCAGGACGAGGACTGGACATGCCAGAAAGACCAACCTGTGTGTTTGGAGAGGTGGGGCTTTGATCCAAGTGATATCAGCCTGACCTCCCAATCTCTGGGTAGGGGAGTGGAACTGGAAATTGATTTTTTTTTAAATAAAAAAACCTTACATTTATTTAATATTTAAGACACTTGAAACCCCTCACTTAATCTTTTGTTTTGTTTTGTTCTTTTTTTTAATTTTTAAATTTTGGAGGTACATAGTAGGTGAATATATTTATGAATTACATGAGATATGTTGATACAGGCATGCAATGGGTAATAATCACATCAGGGTACATGAGGTGTCCACCACCTCAAGCATTTATCCTTTGTGTTACAAACAATCTGATCATACTCTTTAAGTTATTTTTAAATGTACAATTAAATTATTTTTGGCTACAGTCACCTGTCATGCTAGCAAATACTAGGTCTTATTCATTATTTCTGTTTCTGTGTACCATTAACCATCCCCACCTCCCCCCGATGCCTGCCACTATACCACTACCCTTTCCAGCCTCTCCTGATTGTCATTCTACTCTCTATCTCCATGAGTTCAATTATTTTAATTTTAAGCTCCCACAAATAAGTGAGAACATATGAAGTTTGTCTTTCTGCCCCTGGCTTATTTCACTTAATATAATGACCTCCAGTTCCATCTATGTTCTTGCAAATGGCAGGATCTCATTCTTTTATATGGCTGAATAGTACTCCATTGTGGATATATACCACATTTTCTTTATCCATTCATCAGTCGATGGACACTTAGGTTGCTTCCAAATCTTGGCTATTGTCAATAGTGCTTCAATATATTGATTCTTTTCTTTCGGTCATATATCTAGCAATGGGATTGCTGGATCATGTGGTAGCTCTATTTTTAGTTTTTTTGAGGAACCTTCAAACTGTTCTCCATAGTGGTTGTACTAATTTATATTCCCACCAACAGTGTATGAGAATTTCCTTTTCTCCACATCCTCACCAGCATTTGTTATTGCCTGGCTTTTGGATAAAAGCCATTTTAATAAGGATGAAATGCTATCTCATTGTAGTTTTGATTTGCATTTCTCTGATGATCAATTATATTGAGCACCTTTTCATATGCTTGTTTGCCATTTGTATGTCTTTTTTTAAAATTTCTTTTCTTAAGGAAATATATGTCTGCTTTTCAGTAATGTCTATTCAGGTCTTTTGCCCATTTTAAATTGGATTATTAGCTTTTTTAATAGAGTTGTATGAGTTCCTTATTTATTTATTTATTTATTTATTTATTTATTTATATTTTTTATTTTTTCCGAGATGGAGTCTTGCTGTGTCACCCAGGCTGGAGCACAGTGGTGCAACCTCTGCCTTCTGGGTTCAAGCAATTCTCCTACCTCAGCTTCTCGAGTAGCTGGGATTAGAGGCATGCACCACCACACCTGGCTAATTTTTGTATTTTTAGTAGAGACGGGGTTTCACCATGTTGGTCAGGCTGGTCTTGAACTCCTGACCTCAAGTGATTGGCCTGCCTTGGCCTCCCAAAGTGCTGGAATTACAGGCATGAGCCACTGCACCCAGCCCATATGAACATTTTAACAATATTGATTCTTCCAATCCATAAACAATGAACATGGAAAATCTTTCTTTCTTTTTTTTTTTTTTTTTGAGACATAGTCTTGCTCTGTTGCCGCCCAGGCTGGAGTACAGCAGCACAATCACAGCTCACTGCAACCTCTGCCTCCTGGGCTTAAGTGATCCTGCCACCTTAGCCTCCCAAGCAACTGGGACTACGAGTGCATGCCGCCACGCCCAGCTAATTTTTTTGTTTTTTTGTAGAGACAGGGTTTTGCCACCACGCCTAGCCAAGGTTTACCAGTGTTTTGTTGAGGATTTTTGCATCAATATTCATTAGTGATACTGGCCTGTAGTTTTATTTTTTATTTTTGATGTGTCTTCATCTGGTTTTGGGATCAGGGTAATACTGGCTTTGTAGAATGAGTTTGGAAGTATTCCCTCCTTCTCTAATACATCTTTTTCTCTAAATGCTTCTCCTTGTTAAAAGTAAATTTGTAGGCCAGGTGCCGTGGCTCACGCCTATAATCCCAACACTTTGGGAGGCCGAGGCAGCTGGATCGTCTGAGGTCAGAAGGTTCAAGACCAGCCTGACCAATATGGTGAAACCCTGTCTCTACTAAAATACAAAAATTAGCCGGGTGTGGTGGCACATGCCTGTAATCCTAGCAACTTGGGAGGCTGAGGCATGAGAATTGCTTGAACAAGGGAGGTGGAGGTTGCAGTGAGCCGAGATGGTGCCACTGCACTCCAGCCTGGGCGACAGAGTGAGACTCAATCTCAAAAAAAAAAAAAGTAAATGTGTTAGGGATAAAAGACTTTAAGGTGAAAAAATAGGATTAATAAATTCAGCATGTTCCATAATGGGGGAACCTATCTCCCTTAGAGTCTTTTCTATTTCATGGACAATATTTGTTCCACCATGTATGCTGTTGCCATTTTGCATTAAAGGCCTGAGTGCCGTTAGGATACATGTTTTGTACCCAGAATTTGTGAGTTCCCCATACTAGGGTTAGATGAGTGGTCATCACACCTGGGTGTAATTAGTTTGAGTATGCCATAAAGCCTCCCATAGCCTTCCTTGTCTCAGCATGCGGCTGTTCCCCAGGAGAATTTGGACATATCATGGGATGCCTACTGCTTTACTACTATAAGAAACCCATTTGGGCTGGGCATCCTGGCCCACGCCTGTAATCTCAACACTTTGGGAGGCCAAGCCAGGAGGATCACTTGAAGCCAGGAGTTCAAGACCTGCCTGGGCAACATATTAAGACCCGGTTTCTACAAAAAAAACATAGAAAAAATTAGGTGGATACGCTGGCATATGCCTGCAGTCCCAGCTACTCAGGAGGCTAAGGTGGGAGGATCACTTGGGCCTGGGAGATTGAGGTTGCAATGAGCTGTGATTGCACCACTGCATTCCAGCCTGGGTGATAGAGTGAGCCCTTATCTAAAAAAAATTAAAACTAGGCCAGGTGCAGTGCCTCACACCTGTAATCCCAGCACTTTGAGAGGCTGAGATGGGTGGATCACCTGAAGCCGGGAGTTTGAGACCAGCCTGACCAAATAGAGAAATCCCATCTCTACTAAAAATACAAAATTAGCCGGGCGTGGCGGTGCATGCCTGTAATCCCAGCTACTGCTACTTGGGAGGCTGAGACAGGAGAATCACTTGAACCTGGGAGGCAGAGGTTGCCACGAGCCGAGATCGCGCCATTGCACTCCAGCCTGGGCAACAAGAGCAAAACTTCGTCTCAAAAATAAAAAAATAAAAAATAAAATAAAAATTTTTTCTATTCTGTTTAACAGCTTTTCATCCACAAAAACAAGAGTGACCTGCATTTGTGCATGGAGCTCATTGGAATAGGCTGGCCATGCTGCTGCTATTCGTTCATTTTAACCGGAGACCTTTCTAAGCATTCAATGATCAAGGTTTACAGTTACACAGTGATTACTCTGCCGGGAGTTGTAAACCACATAATCCAAAGGCCCCAAAAAGAGTAGTTCCTGGAAATTCCTTCCCAAATGGTATCCTTCATAGTAGATGTAACCTGAAAATTAAGAGTCAAAAATCTCTGGCACATTGCTAGAGTTACATTCTGTTGTCAGCAACTGGTGCAGCTCATCCTCATATCATATGACCAAGTCTCAGAGCAGTGCCACTCAGGTTTGCAGGCTGCCATTTGACCTTGTCAGGGCCCAAAAGCAGGAGTCGTCTTGGCAAATGCATGGCTTCCCCCATTCAGGCATCTGGTATAATCATGCTAAGACACAATCTTACTCTCTTGTTTTGAGTCTCTCCAGGCACGTGATATTGCATTCCCCTCATTGCATAACCCATTTACTCATTCCTTTACCCTCAGCTACTGCGTCTCTTCCTCACCATCTGTCATTGATTTTTTTTTTTTTTTTTTTTTTTGAGATAGAGTCTTACTCTGTTGCCCAGGCTGGAGTGCAGTGATGCAATATTGGCCCACTGCAACCTCCACCTCCCGGGTTCAAGCAACTCTCCTGCCTCAGACTCCCAAGTAGCTAGAATTACAGGCATCACCATGCCCAGCTAATTTTTGTATTTTTAGTGGAGACGGGGGTGTTGCCATGTTGGCCAGGTTAGTCTCGATCTCCTGACCTCCTGATCCACCTGCCTTGGACTTCCAAAGTGCTGGGACTACAGGCATGAGCCACCACGCCCAGCCTATCATTGATTTTTACCAAGTTTTTCCACTTCTGAAAGGGACATTAGGCTTGGCCACTGTGCTGATCCACATTGCCAGCACTAACAGTACTGTTGCAGGTGCCTTGCCCTCAGTCCGCTGCCAGTCATGTAAGGAAGAGTTACAAAGGTGCGGAACTAGTGGGCTATCTTGACCACTAGGCAACATGGCTGCATTCACTAAGAAGCCAAATTTAGCCAGATACTGTGAAGGCACAACACATCCCATCAGACCCTTAGTAAATCTGGCATAAAGGTTTAAAGGTACAGTTGCAGTTTTTTCCTTGAGAATCGTCCCTTCTTCTGACACCCACATTTGTAGTTCTAGTCCTGGGGCCACTGTATTGGGTAGGAAAATGTAGTTGAGATGATTTGGGAACAAATCATATAGTTATACCAACAACTCCACCCTCCCTCTTCCCAGATCACCCAGAAAAATTAGGGGAATCCATCCAATGGAGACCTCCCTTTGCTCCTCTCAAGTTGAATGTGAGCACACACTTTTTTTTTTTTTTTTTAAAAGACAGAGTCTTGCTCTTGTTGGCCAGGCTGGAGTGCAGTGGTGTGATCTTGGCTCATTGCAACCTCCACTTCCCAGGTTCAAGTGACTCTCCTGCCTCAGCCTCCCAAGTAGCTGGGATCACAGGCGCCTGCCACCACACCTGGCTACGTTTTGTATTTTTGGTAGAGATGGGGTTTCACCATATTGCCCAGGCTGGTCTTGAACTCCTGACCTCAATTGATCCACCGGCCTCGGCCTCCCAAAGTGCTGGGATTACAGGTGTGAGCCACCGTGCCCGGCCAGAGCACACATTTTTGAAGGTATGTAAGCCACCCCTTCATGCTTTTATCTCCCTCCCCCCACTATAGACAGCAAACGTTTCAACTATCTGTTCCAATTTTCTATCAAAGCGCTACTCTGAGGATGGTATGCAACACCATATGTCCATTTGCTGTGGTATTGCTTGCCCCGTTGCTGAACGCTAGATGCTGTCAATTGTGTTCTTTGATCTGAAGAAATATAACTTGGTGGTCCACACTGGTACAGCATCTTCTGTTCTAATACAGCATCTTGTAGTATTTTGCACATTTGCATCTACAACCTGATATGCAAAGCTACTTTAATGTGCCCTTTACATTTCCATAGGGTTATGCCCCAGGTGGGCAACACTTTAGTAGTTCAGTTTTTCACTGCCCATCTGCCAGGCCATTGGCCACAGCCCATGAGTCAGTAAAAACCCAAACACAGGGGCTTTTATCATTCGATTCTTCTATCACTGCAAGGAAAACAGCATGCAATTCAATCCACTGAGATGGTTTGTTCTTACCTTCTTCAAAGATTTTCCATCCTCAGTCAGAGTGCAAAGGCCTTCCAAACAAGGTCTTTCTACCTATAAACCAAGCAGCTTTTTGTCATTCAACCAAGAGCTGTTCAAAGGGCCCCTATGTGGCACTAGGATCCATCAGCTCCTCGGTGCTTCCAGAGTTGACCCTAGGGGGAAAGAGGCTTCCTGCTCCTGAATACCATGAGCACCTCCTTGCATTCCCTGAGCAGCACCCTCCTGAATAAACGTTTCCATTTTATTCAGGAGCTCCTCTGGGCACTGCCTTCATTACAGAGTGTTCCTCTGACATCACCCAAGACATTATGGCTATTTCAGGTTTCAGGATTATTTTGTGTCCTGCAGTCATGGAAGCAGTTTCTGGAAACACTCAAGAGCCAGCTAGTAATTATCTCTCAAATGACCTACACATACACTGCGCCTGGAAATGTTCTGGCCCAATCTCAGCGATCACCACTGAGTGCACCTCCCAGGTTTCTGCCATAAGCCCTTCCGATTGAGTCTACACAGGGCCATTGTACAGAGAATTGGCTACACCAGTATGATTAAAGTGCTAACCTCCCTTTGTCCACCAGCTATTCTATACCATCTCAAATTAGCCACCAGTGTGGGCTCAGGCAGTCAGACAGGCACTTTACTGCCCGAAGACCCTACTTGTTCCCTCAGCCCTGTATGTCACTCCAACCCACAAACTCCACACACACACACACACACACACACACACACACACACACACAGCCCTTGTCCAGTCCCAGGGAACATGCCTTGACCAGTCTGCCACAGACTCTAGCCTTCTCTTCTGTCTTAATGGGGTGCTGGTAGTGACCTGACCTGCTCCTATCCCTGTCTCTGCAGCGAGATTTACTGCCACGGGGAGCTCTTACACCAAGTTCAAATGGCCAAGCTCTATCAGGATGACAAGCAGTTTGTGGACATGCCACTGTCTATAGCTCCAGGTGAAGCACCTAGGGCTGAACCTCCTCTCCAAAGAACCTTCTCTCCAAAGAAGGCAGGGGGCAAGAACAAGCAGAGAGGCCCCTGTGATCAGGGAGTGGCTTGTGACACCCTGCTGACTCCTCCCTGCTGCCTGCTCTCCAGAACAAGTCCTGCAGACCTTCAATGAGCTGTCCAGGGACCACAATCACAGCATCCCCAGGGAGCAGCTGCAGGCGTTTGTCCAGGAACACTTCCAGGCCAAGGGGCAGGAGCTGCAGCCCTGGACCCCTGCAGACTGGAAAGACAGGTATGACTCTGGACGGGGAACAAGAGAGGGTCCCTTACAACTGAGCTGCCTCCCTGAACCCTGGGGGGCCTGTGTTCTTCCAGCCCCCAGTTCCTGCAGAAGATTTCAGATGCCAAACTACGTGTCTGGGCAGGGCAGCTGCACCAGCTCTGGAAGAAGCTGGGGAAGAAGGTATCAGCATCCTGGGCCTGCCCAAGGCCTGGCCAAGGGAACTGGAGAGAGGAATGTGCCTGGGGCCCACAGTGTCTCCGGAGCACAGATCGGGCTTCTTTTTCTGAGAAACCAGTTCCTGACCCCTGGGTCCCCAAATAGAAGCCCTCTAGAAAGAACTTTTGAGATCAGAAGCGCAGCATCTACTTCTAATGCCTCTCCTCCTCCAGGAAGGCTCCCCAGCCTCCCCAGGAAACCCCAGCCTGCCCTGCCACCTCCAGGCTGCCCAGTACTGGGTAGATGTTCACTGCCTGCTGGGCTGTCTCCTTCCCTGAGCTCCTTCTCAGGAGGCCTCCGTCTCAGGAAGAGTCAGTGCTACTGCTGCTTGGGGCCAGGCCTGTGCTCAGCCCTGTCCTGAGCTACTTTGCTCATCTATGTCCCCTCACCTGGGGAAAGGGTTTGGGGTTTTACCCCTACCTGGCTCAGAGAATGGGGGTGATGGGCCAATCCTCTGAACCTGGTTGGGTGGTGGCAGCAAGGATGGGGAGTAGAGGGGAAATGGGGGGCTGGCACCCCCTTACCCACCCAGCCCACCCTGGGTCTTTGTAATGGCCGCTGCTTGGTGGATACCTGCCCGGTGCCTGGCTGAGTGGTCGAGTCTTCTACCTGGCACCAAGTTGAGCCAGGACTCCCAAGGCCAGAAGGTGACAGATGAGGATCCCAGGGCTCCCAGGGGCCAGGCCTTTATCACATGGCTGAGCAGCAGTGGAGCCAGAGCTGAACCCAAATGCCTGGCTCCAAAGCCTGTGACTCCCGGGGCCTCAGATTCCCCAGCTGCCTGCAGCCTCTGCTTCCATGGGGATTCTAGGCTCCCCTTGCCCTCTCTCCTGATTCCAGATGAAGCCAGAGGTTCTCAGCCACCCTGAACGGTTCTCTCTCATCTACTCAGAACACCCCTTCATTGTGCCTGGTGGTCGCTTTGTGGAGTTCTACTACTGGTGAGCGCCCAGGCCTGAGAGACCAGGGGGCCTGCAGGACTGGCAGTGGTGCAGAAACCCAGCAGGGTGTCTTGAGCACGGCAGAGTGCCCCACTGGCTGGTGTGCAGGGCAGAGGGAGACAGTAGGGTGGTGCCTAAGCTGCCCCTTCCCCAGGGACTCCTACTGGGTCATGGAGGGTCTGCTCCTCTCGGAGATGGCTGAGACGGTGAAGGGCATGCTGCAGAACTTCTTGGACCTGGTGAAAACGTGAGAGGGGGCCAGGCACTTCCAGCCTAGGTGGGGAGGATTGGCAGGTGTGCCATAGGCCTGGAGCTGGATTGCCTTGGTGCCAGTTGCTGGGGAGAAGGCATCTCAGCAGGGCTTCCTCTTGGCAGCTATGGGCATGTCCCCAATGGCGGGCGCGTGTACTACCTGCAGCGGAGCCAGCCCCCACTCTTGACCCTCATGATGGATTGCTACCTGACTCACACCAACGACACCACCTTCCTACAGTGGGTACCACCCTTCTTGTGCTGCTCTGCAGACCCACCCCCCACCTCAGACCTCTCAGGGCTGGGGATGGGCAGCGCACCTGGGCTGAGGTGTTGTCTGCTTCACTCCAGGGAGAACATTGAGATGCTAGCCTTGGAATTGGACTTTTGGACCAAGAACAGGACTGTCTCTGTGAGCTTAGACGGAAAGAACTACCTCCTGAATCGCTATTATGTCCCTTATGGGGGACCCAGGTGAGGAACTGCACAGCCCACCCCTCAATCTCTTACCTGCTCACTCTGGTTAGAGCATCACAATCCCCTGGGCAGGAGGAGGAGTGACTTAGCCTGACCTCTCAGATGGTGACACCGAGAGCCCTCTGCAATCCTGGGCTATGGGGGCCCAAGGGCAGTTGGATCAAGATGGCTCAGCCTCCTCTTGACCATAGAGGGGCTTAGTAGCTACTAGTGCCGGGCTGCCCACCTCTCCTCTTTGCCAGACCTGAGTCCTACAGCAAAGACGCAGAGTTGGCTGACACCTTGCCGGAAGGTGAGCAGCAGCAGGGTGAGGGAGGGCTGGGGGCAGGGTGGCTGAGCACCTCTGTGTCAGGCTCTGGTCTCCTGTCATTGGCTGCCTATCCTGCAGGCGGGACTGGCTGGGTTCCCTGCTGTGTCCTCACAGGAGACCGGGAGGCTCTGTGGGCTGAGCTCAAGGCTGGGGCCGAGTCTGGCTGGGACTTCTCTTCACGCTGGCTCATCGGAGGCCCAAACCCCAACTCGCTTAGTGGCATCCGAACCAGCAAACTGGTGCCTGTTGACCTGAATGCCTTCCTATGCCAAGCAGAGGAGCTGATGAGCAAATTCTATTCCAGGCTGGGTGAGCACCCCAGGAGGGAAGGGTAAGCAGGGAGCCTGGTTTCCTGCCTCAGACTTGGCAATAGAACTGGAAGTATGACCCTGGGGTGACAGGCCTTCAGCAACCCAGCCTGTCGAGCCCTGCCCTAGTGGACGCCTGCATTCACATTTGTGTACCAGACAAGAGGACAAACTGAGCCCACCCTAATCCCCTCTTCCTCCCTTTCTTACTGTCAGGGTCTCTAGGGTCTGTGAGGGGAACCCTAGTCCACACATCCAAAATCCATCCACTCCCTCTCCTCAGACAGCTGTTCTTGACCCCCTGAGAGCTAGGGGAATCCACCCAGCCAATACCCTTGGGAGGATAGACCCTGGGACAGATCAGCTCCAGTGGTTCCCTGGGAGCAGTGTGGGGCCATATGCTCAGGAAATTCCAGGACCTAGAGACCAGAAGTGTGGTCGGTTCCAGGTCGGCACATCCCCTTGGTCATCAGGGTGTCTTAGCCCTTGCAGAGAAACACAAAGGGTGGAGGCCAAAGTAGAGCCACAAAGGGCTTGGGGCCCGCAGGCAGGGTGCTGGCTACTGGGTCTAAAGGCAGCATTACCCCAGGCAACGACTCCCAGGCCACAAAGTACAGAACCCTGCGGGCGCAGCGCTTGGCCGCCCTGAATGCAGTCCTGTGGGATGAGGAGACTGGTGCCTGGTTCGACTACGACCTTGAGAACAAGAAGAAGAACCAAGAGTTTTACCCATCCAACCTCACTCCACTCTGGGCTGGGTGTTTCTCTGACCCTGGCGTGGCGGACAAGGCTCTGAAATACCTAGAGGTGAGGGCACAGCAGGTGGCTCGGGTCCACTGCAGGCAGCACCACCCCCTCCCTTGACCCTGAGCAGGACCTGCAGGGGAGGCCGCTTCCTCTGGCTGTGCCTCGTCCCAGCCTGCGGGTCCTGCGGAGCCACCGGGGGGCAGCTGTGAGCCAAGAAGAAAAGAGTCAAGAAGGGGACATCTGGCTTCCTGTGGGGCCCAGTATCCTGTCCTGGCTCCCAGTCCAGCCCCACTCACAGTCATGGGAATGTCTGGGACCTTCTAGGACAACCGGATCTTGACTTACCAGTATGGAATCCCGACCTCTCTCCAGAAGACAGGCCAGCAGTGGGATTTCCCCAATGCCTGGGCCCCCCTGCAGGACCTGGTCATCAGAGGTAAGGAGGCAGGGCTGGCACAGCCAAGGGCCCTCCCCAGGGTGTAGAGGTGGGCCTCCCTGGTGCTGGGGAGGCGTTAACAAAAGATGCAGGCCCCGTGTCCTTTCTCTCACTCCTCTGCTCTCCTGGCCTCCACTCGGCAAACATTTATGTCCACCCAACCTGTCCAGTGCAATCAGTCCTGTTTGCCCTTCAAACCAACGCCCTCGATTAAGGGCAGTTTGGCCCGTGGTCTCAGAAAGGAAGTCTTAGGACCCAGGCCTCTTTCCCTCCTTGGGGAGAGTAGGGTGCAGCCTCTGCTCTGTCTGGGATGGGAGACCTGGAGGTTGAGTCCTGCCTGCGATGGGGTCTAGGCCTGGCCAAGGCACCTTTACCTCGGGCCCAGGAAGTGGCTTTCCAGCTGGCTCAGAATTGGATCCGAACCAACTTTGATGTCTACTCACAAAAGTCAGCCATGTATGAGAAGGTGAGCTGGCCTGAGCCCTCCCGCCACCCCCAGGGCGTCCCAGTGCTGAGGTGGGTCAGGCTTGGCAGCAGGGCCCAGGGCCAGCACAGCTGGGATGGTGGCGACACCCAGTGGCTGCTCCTGGGCACTGCAGGGGCTGCTGGGCAGGCAGAGCAGCTTCTCCCCAAGGGCTCCGGTTGTTTGTTGTTCCTGGAGCTGGGGGCAGTGCCTGACCTACACCCCACCCGCTTGTCCCCAGTACGACATCAGCAACGGTGGACAGCCTGGTGGGGGAGGAGAGTATGAAGTTCAGGTGAGCAGGCCAGGGGTGGGCTGGCCAATGCCCTACAGGGAACTCCTGGGTTCTGCTGCCCATGACCCCCACCCCAGGCCTCAGTGTGCTCACCTGCATGTCGGCCCACGGTGCTTCTGGTGCTTCCTGTACTGCTGGGGTTAGGCAGGGCCAGTGCCCCTGGGGAGAGAGCCCACAGTCCCCACCAAGGGTCTGGGGCTTCCCCAGAAACCGGGCCCCACTGCCCTGCCTCTCCCAGGAGGGCTTTGGCTGGACGAATGGCGTGGTCCTGATGCTGCTGGACCGCTATGGTGACCGGCTGACCTCAGGGGCCCAGCTGGCTTTCCTGGAGCCCCACTGCCTGGTGGCCGTCCTTCTGCCCAGCCTCCTGTTCAGCTTCCTGCCATGGTGACAGCCCTCCCCTCTTCACCTGGCCCCAGCTCCTGTCCCATTAAACCTCTGCACCAGTTTCCATCTTCCCCTGCCTCTTCATGCCCTCCTACCTCCCAGCCTGTCCTCAGAGTGAAGTAGGGGGCAGGTTCATGACCTGGAGGTCATGGGTTAGGGCCTAGCTCCCTCCTGGAACCTTGAACAGGGTGGAAATCCTGCTCTGCGGGGAAGACCTGTCCCTCCTACCCCAAGTGCCCCAGCGCCAAGTCCCACACCTCCAGCCTTCCACTCACTTCCGTAGTCCAAAGGCTTTATTGTTCTGCTGAAATGCTTACAAATACTGAAAACCCCCAGCCTGGGCCCACGCAATCAAGGGCTTAATGCTGGGAAGGAGAGAAGGGGAGGTGGGCTTTGTGTTAAGGCGTGAAGGGCGAGGCCGGACAGCTGGAGGCCTGGTCCTCCACTCTCCATTTCCATCGCCCTTCGGAGGCTGAAGGAAGGGCAGTGGCACCACAGGGCCCTTCCCCTCTGCTGCATCATCTCCTGCTCAGGCTTTCCCTCTAGGAGCATCGGAGGAATCCTCTTTCCCTGTCGGAAACTCGACCCTGTACAGAACTCCAACTATAACCTTTCTAGCTTCCCCTCCCAACCGCATCGCTCCTCCTCTGTTTCCTAGATCCCCCGGCTTCATCCCTTCTGGCTCTAAGCAAGGCACCAGTGGAAGGGAGAGGGCTGGACTGGGGGGCTGGCAGGCTGTGCATAAGGGCTGAAGACACAGGCATGGGGCAGGGAACAGGTGTTCAGTCCCTTTCCCCCAGCATGAGATGCCCAGGGGCCTGGGCTGGAGAGATGATGGCACGTACCCTCAGATGGCCCACAGTTGAAGCAGTGGGCTGGGCCACAGAGCTGCAGCAATTAGTATGTAACCATGGCAATGAAGCAGTCGCTATGGTAACCATGGTGATGGGTCTGCAACTACGGGATGGAGCTGGGACCTCAAGGATGACACTTGAGATCTCTGGCCCTTGAGCAAGGTGATACAAAGGATATGGGAAAGGAGAACAATGGGGCAGAGTGGGGTTTGAGAAGTGGGAAGTGGGCTGCCTGAGCTATTACCCCACTCTGGATGTGGTTCTGCTCAGCCCCCAAAGCCCCTGGCAAAGGGGTCTGAGGCAGGAGGGGATCTTTGGCAGCTTATGGTACCATAATTTGTCTTTTAGAAAAAAGAAAACAGGCTGGGGAGAGCAGGTGTCAGATCAGAGCTGAGGCCCTCTCTGTAACAGCTCCTCAGCCCTGGCTGGGCCCGGGGCAGGACCCTAAAGGGTTACTGCAAGTTCTGGGCTCCCAGGAGGCAGCAAAGCCACCTCCACTTTTCTTCTTCTGGCTGGTTCTTCAGGAGGCCAGAGCCCAGAAACTCACAGGACCAAGCTCTTTATAGAATATTAAAGTCTTCTTATACAAAAGCCTCCGTTGTGCTCTGCCAGGAGGCCCACAGCAGTTAGTTCATGAACTGAGTGTAGCCCTCAGCCCCTGTGACGATGACATCCATCCAGATGCGCATGGCCTCTGCAGATGGGGCCACCATGTAGTACAGCCGGTCATGGGTCTTCACGCAGAAGGTGAGGGCTGGGTTCGGGCTCTGCCAAGGGAAGAGAGGAAGGTCTAAGATGGGGCTCACCCATGCCCAGGAATAGTCTCACCTGCCTCCCTATCTGCCCTTTCCCTTCCCAGCCCCCAGAAAGCCCTGGAGCTTAGGACTGAGTCCTAAATAGGTCCAGAGCCTAGTCCCCACCAGTCCACGTGAGCCCCAGGCTGAAATGTTCCCTTCTCACACCACAGCAGTCCTGGGCTCTCTAAACTCCCTGGACCCTGACAGAGCTATACCCTGACAAGGGGGGCTCTGGTCTTTGACACCCCAAGTTCAAAAGTGAGTATCAAGAGGATCAGACACAAAGGGCTATTCCAGTGAGGACCAGAGTTTCCTCTCAGCAAAACACAGGCAGACAGAAAAAGCTGTAAGTAGGATGCTAGGCCCCGGGACCCCAGAGGAGAAGAGACCAGGACTGGGGTGGGCATCAGAGGGTTGGTGGCAGGGAGGCTGACTTGCATTAGGGAAGCAGGCCCCAGCCTCAGATATCTCCTGTGTATCAATTTCTCCCTATTAAATCTAGTCTCTGAGGGTCCCCTCCACCCCTTCCAGCCATCCCTTCTGTATCAGCCCCCCATGGGGAGATATCCTGCTGTCATTTCCAGGAGAGGAGGGAGGCAGCAAGGAGAGGGAGGCACCCAAGCCCAGAGGAGCTTCTTGCTCTTTGCAACCTGCTTTCTGCTCCTCTCTTGGGCCTGGGGGAAGTGAGGGGGGATGAAGGGGAGAGTCAAGGGTCAGGGATGAGTGAGGTACAGGAGGTGTTAATGTGCTGGTTACAGCTAAGTGGGGAGGGGTACCTCAGTCACCATAGTGAAGCGGAAAAACCTCTTCTGGGAAGGGGAGAGGGAGAAAGGAAGAGAAAGTTGACAAAGAGAACAAGGACTGGGTTGGAGCCTCTGTAGAGAACAGGCTGGAGGCCTTGCTCTCAGAGCCCCACCAGGCCACCCCTTCCCCATGGCTGTCCCTCTGGCCCCCCTCTGGTGCCCTCCACCCCTGACCTTGGCTGCACTGCGTAGGTGGTCGTAGTACACTTCCTCAATGGCCTGGAAATAGATGACTCCCTTCAGCTTCGTCTCATGCTTGTCTGCAAAGCAAGTAAGGGTGGGCTATGGAGCCAGTCACACTTCAGGTCTAGCTCCATTTATGTGGAGTTCCACGGCCTGAGCTTCCAAATCTGGGAAATGGGGTGAACATCCCAGTCTCCCAAGACCCCCAAACAGAACCCAATACAGAATCCTAAAGATATGGATAATGCTCAGCCTCATTCATAATCACAGAGAAATACAAATCAGAACTTCACTCAGAGACCACTTCTCGCCTAACCCAATGACAAAAACATACAATAAATATATAGCACGCTTTTGGCAAGTCTACGGTGAAGGAGGTAGTCTAACGACAGGTGGGAGTATAAATTGGTAAAACCCTTATGAACGATTTGGCCATGTCTATCAAAATTAGAAAGGCATTTATCTTTTGATCCAATGCTTACATTTAGGAGAATTTATCTTTCACATATACAAAGTAACATACACAAGATTATTAAGTATAGTATTGTCTATAGTCACAGAAGATTGGAAACAACCAAAATATCAATCAAGTGGAGACTGGTTAATAAGTTAGTGTGTGCCACATCACGGAAGACTAAATACAGCTATTAAGTAAAATGATATAGGCCAGGTATGGTGGCTAATGCCTGTAATCCTAGCATTTTGGAAGGCCGAGGAGGGTGGATCACCTGAGGTCAGGAGTTTGAGACCAGCCTGGCCAACATGGTGAAACCCCTGTCTCTACTCAAAATGCAAAAATAAGCCAAGTGTGGTGGTGCATGCCTATAATCCCAGCTATTCGGGAGGCTGAGGCAGGAGAATCACTTGAACCTGGGAGGCGTAGGTTGCAGTGAGCCAAGATCACACCACTGCACTCCAGCCCGGGCAAAAAGAGCAAAACTCTGTCTCAAAAAAAAAAAAAAAGAAAGAAAGAAATATCTGATACAGATACAGACTCAGAAATAAGCCTATAGTATATACCCAGATATAATATCTAGATATAGATAAATTTGATATAGAATGATCTCTAAGACACATTAGGAGGTGAAAAAGGAATGTACTGTATGCCACCTTTTGTGCAAGAAAAAGTATTTGTTTACATTCTCCTACAGAAACTCTACAAGGATACACAAGAGATTAATGAAAGTAGTTACCTGTACTGGGTGGGGCATAATTCTCAATTTAAACCTTTTGATATGTTTTTTATTTTTGAACTATATGAATACTTTTACCTATTTTTTTAAAAAAAGAAAGGAAGTGGCCGGGCGCAGTGGCTCACGCCTGTAATCCCAGCACTTTGGGAGGCCAAGGCAGGTGGCTCACCTGAGGTCGGGAGTTTGAGACAAGCCTGACCAACATGGAGAAACCCCATCTCTACTAAAAATACAAAATTAGCCAGGCATGGTGGCACATGCCTGTAATCCCAGCTACTCGGAAGGCTGAGGCAGGAGAATCACTTGAACCTGGGAGGCGGAGGTTGTGGTGAGCTGAGATCGCACCACTGCACTCCAGCCTGGGCAACAAGAGCAAAACTCCGTCTCAAAATAATAAAATAATAAATAAATAAAATAAAATAAAATAAAAAGAAAGGAAGCACATTCCCTTGATGTGTACAGAGCATTTAGCATATACATATAGCATACAGCCTCTGGAAGTCAGAGGTGGCAGGAAAGGGGCAAACTACCTGAGCAGAGGTGACCATTCAGTGAGAAGAGGCAGGATTCCTGTCAAGGGAAAGCACAGGGCCTGGGCCACCTTGTCTGTGGCACTGCTCAGATGCTACAGCTGATATCCTTAACAGTGAGCCTGAGTCCTACAGGAGAGGTCACGCCAATCACTAAACTCAATGGTGCCGGCTGGAAGTAAGCTCCTCCCTGAGTGCTCCTCCTCTCCCCAACCTCCGTGGCTTGGTAAAGGCAACTTACAGACTGGTGCCAACATGTCCCTCCAGCCTTGTATCACAACCTTCCCCTGCATGAGTCCCAAGTCCTATCTGAGCTTCTCACTGTTCCCTTAGTAATACACTTTGTATGCTGGAACTGTCTCCTCCAGCCCATTTCCTTGGCAAACTCCTAAACAATCTTCAAGACCCATCGCAAAATGTCACCACGACAGTGCACAGTTGTGCTCTCCTGTGTTCCCACAGCACAGATGCTCCTCTGTATAGAACTGATGCTGCATTGGAATCCTCCTTTATCCATTCATGGTCTACCTCCCCCAACACAAACAACTATGTGCCTGGCACACAGTAGGTACTCAATGTTGAATGAATGAATCCTAGACACCCGGATTCAGAGAGAAGTCAGAGACCCTTCTCTTAGGAAACTACAATCTCACAGGGAGGAAAATACAGACACTCAGCTATGTAAATAGCTAGTAAAGACATGGCTAGGAACTCCATGAGACCACCTACGCATCACAGGTTTTCATGAGTTAAATGAAAGAACACATTTAAGGTATTCAGCACAGTGTGTGGCACATAACATGACACTGTTATTATATCATTACACTCCTGGATTGATGTCACATGGAAAAACAGATGCTGGATAATGCAGGGGTTCAGAGGAGGATGGGAATCACTCCTAGTAAGGTGGGGTCAGGAAAGGCTTCCTAGAGATAATATGTAATCTGGACTCCATGCAATGAGGGGGTTTCTATCGAGTTGGCAGGAAGAGGGTCCAAGCAGAATAGGCACGGCACCCAGGGCCCTTATTCAGGCCCATTTCTGACATTTCCTCCTTGGAAAAGGACCAGCCCTGCCTGGCTCTGGGCCTGCTCAGCCCTCCAGCCCCTGTTCTCTCTCATCCCTTCCTTCACAGGAAATAGTAACACACTCCTGCCTCCGCTTCCTTACCACCCACCTATCCTCAATCTTGTGCAATCTGGCTCCTGGCCCCATGCACAGCAGAAAGCCTTCTCTTGACAAGCTCCCATCCCTGAGTCTAACAGCCTTTGGGCCACATCTTTCTTGGCCTTTCTGCAGCATCCATCATCGCTGGTGACACCTCCTGCTTGTGAATGTCTGCTCTTTTGGCTGGCTTCCTTCCCTGTTTCTGCTCCCGTTTCTATTCCTGCCATCTGAACTTGGTCTCCTTTTGTTTCACAGATGCTAACTAAGGCCACATATGCCAAGCACCAGCCCAGCACCTGGCATGTGGTTAGTGCTGGCTTCCTGTCTCCTGCCCCTTCTCCCTCTGCTGGTCTCTCCTCTTTCTCCTTCCCCACACAGGTAGGCCTGCCCCAGGGTTCGGCCCTCTCCCTCCCCTCTTCTCTGCTCTGAAGTCTGACTGCCCAGGTTCAGACTTATCTCTGTTTCTTAGGAGCTGTGGGACCTTGGGCAATTTACTTAACCTCTCTGAGCATCATTTTCCTTATCTGTAAAATGGCATAAAAATAGTGTTTCCCTATAGGATTATTTCAAAGATTAATGATATGATGCATTCAGAGTGCTTAGCATAGCACCTGGCTCATGCAAGTGCTTGATAATGGTTATCTGCTATTACTATTATTCCACCTGATTCAACTATTACTCCACCTCTAATCCTGACCATCCTCCTAAACCTAGATGTCCCAGAGGCACCTCAATCTCAACATGCCTCAAATGGAACTCTTTTCCCCAGGCCTCTTTCTTCCTCTCCAAAGTCCCTGGTCCCTCTACCTTCCTGGCACAGAGAGAAACATGGGACACCTGTGCTTCTGTCTCTCCTGCCTCCTCAAAACACCCAGGACCCAGGCTGGTCAGGGAAGGCTTCTTACAGGAGCCAGCAGGTGATCAGGGACCAGGTTAGGGGGAAAAAGGGCACTCCAGACCTGAGCATCTCTGGCACCAAACTCTGCAGCCCTTTCCCCTCTTCTGAGCTCCTAGCAGGATTGCTCTTCCCAGCTCTGTGGCTGGGTGAGGCTGTGTGACTGGCAGACAGCCCCACCTATGAATTGTGGACAAAAATGATGTGTGTCACTTCCCAGCTGGGACATTTAATACCAAGGCCAGGCTCACTTAAGCCTCTCTTTCCCTCTGCCACTGTGGCGAGAAATGTTCCCAAAAGGCATGCTGAAGTAAAGACAACACTGATGCAGGGCAGAGCCCCCACCAACTCACGATGTGCAGTCCACATGTATTGGGCATAAGGAAACCTAGTACTTGTAAGCCACTAGGATTTTCCTTTTTAATATTTCTTTTTTTTTTTTTTTTTTGAGATGGCGTCTTGCTCTATCGCCAGGCTAGAGTGCAGTGGCATGATCTCAGCTCACTGCAACCTCTACCTCCCGGGTTTAAGTGATTCTCCTGCCTCAGCCTCCTGAGTAGCTGGGACTACAGGCATGTGCCACCATGCCCAGCTAATTTTTGTATTTTTAGTAGAGACGGGGTTTCACCATGTTGGCCAGGATGGTCTTGATCTCTTGAGTGTGTGATCTGCCCACTTTGGCCTCTCAAAAGTGCTGGGATTACAGGCATAAGCCACCATGCCCGGCCTTTTAATTAATTTTTTTGAGACAGAGTCTCACTCTGTTGTCCAGGCTGGAGTGCAGTGGTGCAATCTCGGCTCACTGCAACCTCTGTCTCTTGGGTTCAAGCAATTCTCGTGCTCAGCCCCCTGAGTAGCTGGGACTACAGGCGCATGCCACCATGCCCAGCTAATTTTTATACTTTTAGTAGAGACAAGGTTTCACCATGTTGCCCAGGCTGGTCTCAATCTCCTAGCTTCAAGCTATTTGCCCGCCTTGGTCTCCCAAAATGCTGGGATCACAGGTGTGAGCCACTGCACTTGTACAGCCACTGGGATTTTATGACCTTCTTGTTACTGCGGCATACCTTACCTTCTCCTGACTAGGGTATAACACAGCATCCCATGCTCCAAGTAGGAAAAGTACAAAGGGAGTTCCAGGGATGGGAAACTAGGATAGAGGCTCGAACGGAGAGAGCTGATGGAGCAAGAGGGTCTAGTTGGCCTGTTCCTGGGCTATCTTGAGCACTCCTTGGCACTGTTCAACTGCTTGTCTTGGAGTCTTTGATGGAATCTGTCCAAGGGGGAGTTCCCAGTCCAACTCCGACCATAAGACCCCATGCTCCTGCAAAGCCTGGATGTCTCCTATCAGCATACCCATTGTGCATTGTTATAATTCTTGTCTGCTTCCCCGACTATAAGCTCCATAAGAGAGCTGTGGCCATCTTACTTATCACCAGAGCCTAGAACAGTGCCTGGAACTTATTAGATGTTTAGTAACATTGCTGAATGAAGGAATGAATGAATGAACACATAAATGGAGGTGAACCAGGTACACTGTGTACATTTCAGGGAAGGAGGGCAAGGCCCAGTCCAAGCCTCTGGTCCCCTACTTGGAAGCTTGGCCTCCTTCTAGAAGACCAGCCATCCTGGGTAACAGAGCCCAGGGGTCCTGGCTGGCCCCCGGGACGGCCTTGTTGGAACTCACCCACATAATAGGAAAGGGTGCGCTTGAGCCGGTCGAAGACAAACCAGCGCTTCTTCCATGATTTAATCTTGCCGCCCATCTTGACTAAGTAGCCACGGCAGACCTGGTGGGAAGCAGGAGTAAGGAAGGACCCAAATGTGCAGCCCTTAAGCCTTAAGTGTGTGCCATCGCCTGTGCCTGTATTCATGGGGGACTGTCCCCAACATCTCTTCAGGCCAGTACACCAGGTCCTGGGACAGAGATCTGGTTAGATAAGGGTAGAGACTGACGCCACTATTCCAACGACCCAGGAGGTGCCTCTCACCATGGGGTCCTCCCTCTCCCCAGCACCCCAGGGCCACACACGCCTTGTACCTTGCTGCTGAGCACCACGTGCAGGCAGGTATCAACACCATGGCCTGATGACTCAATATGTGTCTTCAGGTCAAAGTCCTCCTTCCGGATTGGCAGGTAGCGGGTCAGGGGTCGTGCCTGGGAGCAAGAGGGAGGGTCAGGAGAGTCTCCTCTCTTCCCTCATTATTTCCCTGTCCAGGCCCCTTGGCTTCACTTCTAAACCCCAACAGCCTGACATCACCCATCCCCAACCCATGGTGGTCACTCTGGCTCCACAGGGCTTATGGCAAAAGTGGGGACCTACCATGCCTACGTTGACTCTATCTAGGGCCAGGCAAACTGCGAAGTCACTCTGTGCCTCAGTTTTCCCACCTATGACCAAGACACGGCATCTTTGTCTTGCCCTGTCCCTCCTTTCCCTCCTGAGCCAAACAGAATAAAGCAAGAGGCCAGATAAGAACATGCTCTGGGAAGAAAAGCCCAATAAGAAATCTAGTCTCTGACTTCCCATGGGACCTTGTTTGGGTCACATCCCTTCTCTGGGCCTCAGTTTCCTTCCATGTAAAACACGGGTTTTGAACTAGGTAATTACTAAGGTTTACTCTACCTCTGATACTAACTAGAATTTTCAGTCAGCTGGAATATTTTTCTACTCTTCCTTTCCTAGAAGAACATTAAAATGGCCAGGAAACATCACACATTATTTAAAGAAAAAACAAAACACACAACCCCATAGATAGCTGATTCTACCCATCTCCCACACCAGACACCAGTGGCCACTGCTGCAATGCCTGAGCCCCAGGACAGGGGCTAGAAGACAGACTCCCAGAGCAGTCACTGACTGAAGCAGGAAAGGGAAACTAGGCATTTTACAAATATTCCAACCACAGGGGTAAAATTCACAGAGCTTCATTTTTTTTGTTGTTGTTTTTTTTTTCCTGAGACAGAATTTCACTCCGTCATCCAGGCTGGAGTGCAGTGGCACGATCTCAGCTCACTGCAACCTTCATCTCCTGGATTCAAGCAATTCTCATGCCTCAGCCATCAGAGTAAGCTGGGATTACAGGTGTGTGATACCATGTCCAGCTAATTTTTGTATTTTTTGTAGTGATGGGGTTTGGCCAGGTTGGTCTCTGAACTCCTGGCCTCAAGTGATCTGTGTACCTTGGCCTCCCAAAGTGCTGGGATTACAGGGTGAACCACTGTGCCCAGCCCCTTCTCATTATTTTCCAAACCCAATCCAGTTGACCTGTCCCTTAGAATTTATTTTGTTGCATTGTAGGAAATGAGGGAGCTGTGATCACTGCTTGGGAAAGATTCCATGGGACTCCCAACCTGGGGAAGCCTACAGAGACCTAATCAGAAGGGACAGCCTATCTAAGTCCTACAGATTCTCATGGGGGGGTGTAGGAGTTAGGATTTGGGACCAGAGACATGGGCAGATTTCCCAGCCCAAACCAATTTCTCCTTCTGCTTTCAATTGTTCTGCTCAAGTCTCCTGTTTAAGGAGAAAGGGTAGGGCTGGCTTTTGGGCAAGGAGGGATTTCTGTCCCGAAGAGAAACTAGTACAGTTCTGTCTTGGAGACGTAAACCAAAAGTCAGAGTGAGGTCATCCACTGATGGTGGGGACTGGAGATGAAAGGTCCTGTGGGGTGTGGGGCAGCACACCCTGAAGTTCCACATGTAGGAAAGGCAGCAGGGGAAGCAGAAGGGAAGGTGCAGTGCAGGCTCATGAAGCAGATCTGAAGCCCTGGAGAGGTCAAAGGGAGCCACTCTGATTCTTGACTACCAGCTCCCATCTCTGGGACACCTATCCAGACCCTCTTCTCTGACCCTGGATGTCTGCAAGGTGGCCTGTCACATCCTTACAACCCACTACCCCAGCACACATACACACATTTGAACAGTCCTGGCAGGTCTATGTTTTGGGGTCAATGAGTCCCAGGTAGAATTCTGCTTGTGTTAAGCCAACAGCAATATTTTCTGGAGTAGAACAGGTCTTACAGCCCAACACAGAAATCCTGGGGTCTCCCCACTTCTCTACAGCCCTCACCGTCAAGCCAACCACCACTGTGCTCCACCGCCCATTCACCTGGGAAAATTGTTTCTCCCGCATCTTGACCTCCTTCTCCACCAGCTGCTGCCTCCGGGCACTCTCACTCTGTAGCCTCCGTTCTACCTGCTCACGCCTCCGCCGCTCCTCCTCCAGGGCCTGCCGCCGCAGCTCCATCTCCCGCTCCTGCCCCCAAAGCCAAGGGGTCAGCACCTATGGCCATCCTCTTCCCCCCACTGGCCCTCGTCACACCAGGGCAGGGCTGCAGGAGGCATCCACCTCAGGGTAGTCTGGCATGAGGAGGCATCATCTTCAAAGCCCACCCTCTCCAAGAGCCCTGGCTGGTTAAAGAGAAATGCTTTAAGCATGACTGTCCTGACTTCAAACCCTGGCCCTGCTACCACTATCGGCTCTGTGATCCTGATAAAATCATTTAAACTTTGTTTGTTTTTTTTTTTGTTGGAGACTGAGTCTCACTCTGTTGCCCAGGCTGGAGTGCAATGGCATGATCTCGGCTCACTGCAACCTCCGCCTCCCAGGTTCAAGTGATTCTCCTGCCTCAGCCTCCCAAGTAGCTGGGATTACAGGCACCTGCCACCACGCCCAGCTAACTTTTTTGTATTTTTAGTAGACAGAGTTTCACCAGGTTGGCCAGGCTAGTCTTGAACTCCTGACCTCAGGTGATCCGCCTGCCTTGGCCTCCCAAAGTGCTGGAATTAGGCGTGAGCCACTGCACCCAGACATTTAAACTTTTTAAGCCTCAATTGCCTCATTTGTGAAATGAAGTTAAGAATACCCATTCAGCCGGGCGCAGTGGTTCACGCCTGTAATCCCAGCACTTTGGGAGGCCGAGGTGGGCGGATCACGAGGTCAGGAGATCGAGACCATTCTGGCTAACACGGTGAAACCCCCTCTCTACTAAAAATGCAAAAAATTAGCCGGGTGTGGTGGAGGGCACCTGTAGTCCCAGCTACTTGGGAGGCTGAGGCAGGAGAATGGCGTGAACCCAGAAGGTGGAGCTTGCAGTGAGCCGAGATCGCGCCACTGCACTCCAGCCTGGGCGCTGAGCGAGTCTCCATCTCAAAAAAAAAAAAAAAAAAAAAAAAGAATACCCATTCCTGGAATTATAGTGAAAATGAAATTAGATCATGTATATAAATGCCCATTACTGATTCCAGTAGGAAAGCACTCAAAAAATAAATGGGGCTCTGACAATTGTATCTGAATTCTCGGAACATGGGTTATCTAGATAACTTTTTTTGACAGCTAATATATAGTCCTTTCCCAATCACTAACTGAAGGCCTTTTGAAACTCCAAATTAGAAACATCTGCTATCGAACTTCAAACTTTATGGGCACAAAGTGACTACAGACTAAGGTCAGAACTGAACTTATAAAAGCCACTATAAAAGGATTTTAGAAGTCATTAAAACAAGTAATTAAATACAGAGCATGTCAGTGATGCTTTATATGTCTTAATTACTAATAAAGACCTCCTATACCATTAACTCCCATTTACTATTTCTTCCCAGCTCAAAACTTAGCAGAATCTCCTTTCCCCACATTTGCCAGGAGATGCTTACACATTTGCCATACTTAGACATAAATAAGATAGGAGGCATTCTTTTCTGGCTGGTCCTCCATTCAAACTGTCAGTATCTGTTTTTTATTAAATCCCTCAAACTGCTGACCTTACTCTCTGCGTCCCACTCTCATCTCAAACATGCAGAGTGCCTCAAATGGTGGACACAGAACAGCTTCTGCAGATCCTTTATTTATTCTCCTTCCTAGGCACACATTTCATCAGCCTGCCTATGCCCAGGATAAACCATGGGTCCCTCTTTGGTGAATCCCAGCTCCATGCCCATGTGAAGGAGCTGTCAGCCCTCTCTGCTCCCAAGGCTCCCCAGCCAACACCTCTACTCTGACTTGGACATCTGCCTCCTCCTCTAGTCTATACTTCACCCACAGTTCCTACCTTTCCTAATCAGTCCCAAGAGGAATGGCCTGCCATGCAGGTAGACAGGAATCAAAATTCCTGTAGTTGCCAAAAAGTCTACAGAAGTAAACATGCAAAAACTGGAAGTTTCCATACAAGAAATTATTGGTTGGAGAATGGTTACTGTGCTGCCTTCTCTGTTCCTAAGAGCCATGTTGTAATCTCACCAAGGTTCCCTAAACCTGTTTGAGGAATACAACCTTTTAAAACATTTTCTACCCCAAGGGAATGTGGCAAGGCTAATATGGGTGGAAGGGCTGAGCACAGGCCTTCCAGGCCTATGAGGTGGAGCACAGGCCCTTGACAGGCAGCAGGCAGCTCTGTGCCCCATCACCTTCTGCCTCCCTGATCCAGGTCAGACTCACCCTCGACTCCATGAGACGGTTCTTCTCTGCGTGAGCCTCTTTCAGCATCTTCTCCATCTCCTCGATCTTCCCCATGTCCAGACCACTCGCACTGGGGAGAGAAGGGGAAGAGGAGGTGCATCAAGGAGCTGAGGTGGTGGCTGAGGGAGGCTGTGGGCCCAGGCGTGGGGGGTACCTGGACATGTTGTCAGGGGAGCAGGCCGAGTTGCCCCCAGTGGAGATGCTGGTCTCCATGCTGTCAGAGCTCTCCAGACTCAGCGTATCGTAGGCGTGCTCACCCTCCTCCCCACGCTCCCGCCCCGCAGGCAGGTGGTGTAGGATAGAGTGGTGCATGAGAGTGGGGAAGCCAGAGGGGCCCGCTGGGAAGGGGGCTGCCCCGTGCAGGGCATCCCACTGGCACTGTGCCTCAGCTGCCGCTTTCTGCTTCAGCTCAGCCAGTCGCCGCCGTTGCTCTTCAATCACCTGTTGTCCTGCAGGAGAGACAGATGGGAGTCACAGTCGGCTCCCCACCCAGCTAAGGAGCAGGCCAGTGGCAGCACCACACACAGAAGGAGGGGCAAGCAGGGAGAGGTTAACACAGAGCAGCCCCCTCTCCCCGCAGCTTCCCTAAGGCCCCTGCAGCTCCAGGCCTGGCTGCTCTGCCAATGCTTCAGTCGCCTGCACAACCGGCCACAGATGCAGAGTCTGGCTTCAGTGCTCTTTCACATCCTGAGTCCACATAGGACACCAAACCTACCCAAATAGTGCCCAGGCAGCATGACAGCCAGCTGGCTCCAGCTCACAACCAAGGCCTAAGTAGGTCTAGGCAGGATACATGCACCCACCCTGCCTGCTGGAGAAGGGAGAAAGAAGAGATGGCGGAAACCCCATGAGCACCCAGAATGCCAATGCAGACCCCCCTGCGATGCAGAAGCAAAAGCAACAAACGCGGGAAAGAAGGCAGGGGAGACACGGTAGAGCACAGCTGAGGGCAGAAGAGAGGCCAGCTGGAGGGGTGAGGCCAGCAGACACCCCAACCTAGCTCAGCCTGGGACCCTGCCTGCAGGCAGTGGGGACCTGGGCAGGACACATCATGCTGATGCCAGGGCAGGGGCTGCCTGGCCAAAGCAATGCCCTCTGTGACCAACGTTCTACCTGCTGGGTCGTCGGTTGGGAGGGGCTCGGCGGGAAGCGACTCGACTGGCGTGGGGGACCCCGGGCAGAGGGTACGGTAGAGACACAGAGCGGGTAAGAGGAGAGAGAGGCACAGACATGGGCTTTCAAAACAACCAAATTGCACACAAGCAACAAGGACTCCTGGGTCCCCAGAGCCAATATCTCAGGCAACCATTTCTAGAAGTAATCAAAACCATCCCCTGCCTCCAGAGAGGGCAATGTCTAACCCGACTCAGGTCAACAAGCAGTTCCCTTATTGGCTAGGCTCTCTAGGAAAGATGTCACAGCCCCCTAGGCCCTTAGTCTCCGGCCCTGAAGGCTTTAGATAAATATCCAGGAAGCTCTTCTTTAGGTACCCACTCCTCTAAATCCTTTCTGCTCTGGCCTAGATCCCAATGAAAGGAAAAACATCCTGTGAAAGGTATGAACATAGAGGAAGCATGGCAACTATGCAGGGTCCCCTCAGAAGAGCAAGTGGGCTGGCGGGGCAGTCACTCACCCTTCTGTTGCAGAGCTAGTTGGCGCTTGGTCTCGATGTCCTGCAGCGTGGCTGCCAGGTTGCGAGGAAGGCTGCCCGTGCCATTCTGGGTGAGTAGAGCGCTCTGCAGAGGAATGGAGAGTTTGGACCTGGGCTCAGAAGGCCCTCACCCCCATTCCCAAGGCTTTTATGGGTGGTCTTGGCCTCTCCCCAGCATGGCAGTCTCCATCCCCTGCCACATGTGCAGCCCCACCCACTGTCCTCAGACCTTTGGGGAGGGGCTACGCCCCAGGGTAGCCACGCTGAGCTGGGAGGAGGAGGAGGAAGAGCCAGAGGAGGAGGGGAGGGGGCCGCTGCGGGTCCGGGGAAGGGGGCTGGTGGCCTCGCCATCCATCTTGGAGCGGTAAACCTGGAAAGAAAAGATAGTGCCCAGTGACTTCTGGCTCCCCCATTGGCCACCTCCCCCATGTCACCTAGTCTGGCTGTGATGTGACGTATCACTCTGGCACTAGGCCTCAGGCCTTCTGGCTCTGACAACAAGCCTCCTGAGCCAGCCCAATGCCCAGATGCTATTGGCAGCTGCCAATTCTCCTTTCTATGCTGTTCCTCCCTGGGCCAATCCCTAGCCCAACCCTGGGTCTAAGAAAAGACCTGTAAACAGACCCATGCAAGGATTTAATGTCAGTCAGGCAGGGTTGTGCAGGAGACCAACTAGAAACTGGTTTCCCTCTGGTCCTAGCTCGGTCACATACCTCCCTACTCTGGGCCTTGGCTTCCTTCTCTGCAAAATAAGGGGGTAGGACTAGACTAAATAATGGCCAAGCTCCCCTGTAGCACTAGCATGTGGTAAATATGGCCCTTAGCGTCACAAACCCTGACTTGGCATAAGCTCTGCTACTTCTTAGCTGTGTGGCCTTGGAAAGATACCATGCTCCAGTGTTTCATCTATAAAATGAGTTAACTTTATCTTATCTCAAAGGCCTATGGTGATGATTAAGAGAATCAAAACATGTTAAAGTCTCTAACCAGCTGGGTACACAGTAGAAGTCTTATATGATCAAACTCCTCCCCAAGGAAACATGAAATTTTAGCTGAGGTCACAGTCTTACAGATGCAGTGCCGTCACTCAACGGATGATCTTAAATGGTCAATGTCAGGCACTGCAGCAGGTCAGTGGAGGAAACCTAAGGAAAAGACTAGCCCAGCTCCCTTTCCCACCCCATGGTCAGTTGCTTGCTGCAGGTTCAGGTAGGCCCACGCCCTCCATGGCAACTCTGAGGAGGCTTGGGCTCTCACTTCAGAGTCTTTGCCCCTTGTTTTCTGCTTCCAAGTGTCACTGCTGGAGAAACCAGGAGAACAAAATACTGGCAGTTCTCCCAGGACACACTAGTTCCAGTTGCCACAGGCCCAAGAGCCTGTCAGGCCCCCAGACTGGGTGAGAAGCTCTGGGTGTTGGGAGCTGCCAAGCATAGGCCAGACCCACAGCCTAGCTCAGCATAGGGCACTGAACAGATCCCAACCTGACCACAGCTCCAGAATCCCCTTCCACCAGACACTCAATCAGACAGTTTTAGACTATGGAGACTGGCCCTCTGGTTGCCCAAATGCTAGGATAGCTGCCCAAGGAGTGACCTTCTCAGGGCCCAGAGGTGCCCTCATTGCCCTGACTGGGCTGACACCTCCACTCAAGGTGGTACTGTGTGGCTGATGGATTGGCAGGAGGTATCAGAGTGGACAGGTGCAAAGACTGGGGAGGATGGGCAGTGAAGGAGGGGTTACCTGCAGCTGACGGGAAGCTTTGGCGGGCAGAGGCGGGGGAGAAGAGTGAGGGGAGGCTGCAGTGGGGCCAGTCCCCAGCCCGGCCATCAGCTCCTGGTACCACTGCTCTAAGTCTACAGCAGGGAGCAGCAGCTTCTCCATCTGGAGGTGGGAATGGGGAGGGGAAAAGGGGACAGGAGGGGAAGGATGGAGAGGAAAGGCCAGGAAATAAAGGGAAAGGAAAAGGCAGGAAAAGGGAGAAAGAAGAAAGAAGAGGAAGAAGGAGGGGAAAGGTTAAAGGAAGGCCATATCAGGGAAGTGGACAGGAAGGTGAAGGAAAAAGGGGAGGAAGGGAGGGAGAAAGGAGAGCATCAAGAAAAAGAAGAGAAAAACAGTGAGACAACAGTTGCCCTGAATGTACTAAGGGCAAAGAGAAACAGTCAGGGTACAACTTCCAGACCACAGACATGTGCTACACCAGCCATGAAACCAGCCACCAGACAGAGCCTGCAGGCACTGGGCACTCCCCTTGGGCTGGCCCAGAGCCAGGCGGCCAGGTGAGCAGGAGCAAAACACACACGGAGCACACCAGTCGTGGGTGGGGGTAGCAAGAACTCACAGACCACCAACCTTGGGTGAAGGCGTGATGGAAGCAAACGAGGAGGAGGGCAGCATGGGAGGAAGGCAGGTGGTGGGAACCAGGTCCCGGGAGGCGGAGGCCCAGGGAGAAAGGCCTGGCACAGGGGCTGGGGGCACGGGCGAGGTGTCCCGCATCACCTTTAGCTGCTCAAGCATCACGTACTTGGGGCAAGGCCAGATGCAGGAGGGAATATAAGAGGTTAATGGAACTAGAATACATAAGATGGCCCTACCCACAGGGGAAGAGAGGGAAAGGACAGGAAGTACAGAGCCTGCAGCCTAGGAAAACCAGAGTCCTCTCAACTCGATGCCCTCATCCTAGAGCAGAAGACCTGCCCCTTCCCAGGCCATAGGAGCTGAAGAAAGCTCCCAAGGCCCCAGAGAAGAAAAGAAACCACTCCCAACCTCCCCTTATACAGGCTGCCCTTCTCCCTCTCTGTCGAACACAGATCCTTCTGTCCCCCAGCTCCACCCAGGCCCAAGGGGGAATCTAGGCCATCCATAAAGAGGTCCTTGGGCATTGGTGGGCACCCTCAGTGGCTGGTACCTCACTGTCAGGCAGGGGCTGGGCGAGCACACTGGGGGGGGTGGCAGAAGCATAGGGGTCCAAGCGGGAACATAGCTGGAAAACTTCTGCCAGGGTCACATATTCCTGGGGTGCCCAGTGGAAGGGGTAGGGGTGGGCAAAGAAAGGGGTTAACAGGGTTCAACAAGGTGCCCAACACCCCAAACTCCATGCCAGGCCACAGGGCCATCACTCCAGGTCAATACAAACTCCAAGGCAGGGGTAGGGTGCCTGCTATGCCCATAGATGGCTGCAAGGAGTGACAGAGACCAGAAAAGGGCAGCAGAACCAACAGTCTGAAGGCTCCTCCTGCCCCTTCACTCTTGGAGCCACCTTGGCATCCAGTCCTGCCCCAAGCAGACCCTGAAGGCCCATACCTGAATTCGCCCTGGGCTGGGAACAGGCAAAGAAGCCCACAGAAGGCCTTCTAAGAGTACACTGAGGATCAGAACCCAGCTCCCAGAGAACCCCCATCCCCAACAACCCGGCAGTCCCCAGTGGAGCACACACATGCAGCATGGGGCACCAGTCACACCATTCCCCAGGGTCCCCTCACACTCCATCAGCCCGGGCAGGAGCTAGAAACAGGTGGGGAAAGGTAGAGACATCACCACGGCCTGAGCAAGATGGGCTGTGAGAAAGAGGCCTTAGCAAGGAACAGCTAAAAGCCTAGCAGAAAAATGGGCCTACTGCCCAAGGTGAGTCCTTGGAAAGATGCCAACACATTCAACTGTGGGTTGGCAGAACAGGGACTGTCGTATTCATCACCTGTCCTTAGAAACTGAGCTTATCTGGGTGCTGGGAGCATGGTAGACCTCCACAATGCATGCTGAATCAAAGCGCAGGATCATAAGCCTGCCCTACCCAAGGCCCACCCAGGCCTAGCTCTAGAACCAGGTTGTCCTCTGGGGTCATGGAAAAGAAAAATGAGCCAGAGGGTCCAGCATGTTGTGAGAACTGATGAATGGCAAGCAGAATATAGGCAAATTAATATGCAATTCAATGGGCTGCCCAGGCACTCTATGGAATGGCGGCATGGCACACTCACACACACTCTCCCAAACTCTGGCCAGCCAAGAAACTATCACCACATGCCCTTCAGCTAAGCCCTGGGAGGAGCTGTAGGCAGGGGCTCAGCGGGCAGGCAGGCAGTGGGCAAAGCAGAGCACGCAGTTAGCTGTGATTACCTCTTGTGCTTTGGGGCAGAGAAGAGTGGAAGCAGGTGGGGTTAAAGAGACAGAGGAGGCCCCAGCCTGAGAAGACCCTGGGAAAAGGTCCAGAGCCTTAGTCCCCAGCCCCATCTCTGAGGACTCGGAGATGAGCAGCTCGGCCTACAGAGAGGGGACACGGTGAGGGGCTGCATCCCTCACACTTGGCCCAGTTCCCCACCCCAGGCCTAAATTGTTTGTGTAGTGAGGCAGGGAGGGAGGGAACGAAGTTGGTAAACCAGGTATGTTCTATTTGGAACTCACACACCAGACATACAGACTTGGGAAGAACCACTTAAGGGGCCTCAATATCCTCTTCTGAGACAAACGCCTAACTCAGGACTGAAGCCCAGGAGCCCCAGGATCAGCACTCTTATATCCACATGCTCCCCTTCAAGGTGAGTCCATCCAGCCCAGCCCCTACTAAGCCTCTGAGCTGTCTACCCACCCAACCCAGGCCCCTGAGTCCCCCCACATATATTCAGCCACCAAAAACAGGGAAATCAGTGGGCTCCTGGGAACTCCAAAGGCAGCTGGTGGCCATGGAAGATCAAATCCCAGAGCTTGGGGCCATTCCTCCTCAAATCTCTCCCATTCAGGGAGATGCCCCCATACAACCTCAGCCACTGGGGTGAAAGTGCTGTGTGTTACTCAGAGCCTCCCAGGACACCCCCTGGGCCTGAAGCTGGGGCTAACCCAATCATGATACCTCTTTGAGGGTCGACGTAGTCTTCGGGAAAGGCCTGCCCCCTGTGAGTGAGTGGTATCTCCTTTCCAGCACAGTCAGTTTCTCCTTCTCCTGCAAGCCCAGAATGGCAGAGAGTCAAAGAGGAGTGGGAGCCAGGAGATTGTGTGACAGGAGCCCTGTGCTCCACCCCAGCACGTTTGCACCCCAGCCCTTCTGCACTCCCCTCCCATTTACCCTACTCAAAATCCCCCAGCCCAACCCGAGGGACCCTACCTTTTGCAGCAGCTGTAAGGAGGCATTCTTGTCCCGGGCCAGGCGTTCTGACTCTTGCACGGCCTGAGCCCGGATCTGCCCAGCCTGACTGTCCAGGACGGCCAGGCGCTCCTAAAGGAGATGGGGTGGTTGATCAGGCCCTGGGGAGACAGGGCTCAACTCAAGGTGAGAACTAGCTGGCTCTCCTGCCCAGAGACTCAAGGCTCAGGTGAAGGGGATCAACCAGCTCTTCTGCTTGGCCTCAACTCACCCTAAGAAAACACAGGCTGCCATGTGGGCTCCTTCCCTCAGGCCTTCCTCCCTCCCTAGACCAACGACCCCTGTGCCATTAGGCACACCACTCAGATCCTCTAACCTCCCTTCCCTTACCCCACAACCAATGGGTCCCAAAGCCTAGAGACACTCCATCTGCCTCATTCTCCCTGTCCCAACCCCACTTGCCACCACTCAAATCCAGGCCCTCTGCTTCCCTGGTCTGGACCTTCTCACCAGCCTCTGCTTCCACTCTCTCAACTTCCTGATTCACTCCACACTGTCACAGATGTCTTCCTAAGATGACTTTGAGGTTTGTTTGCTTATCTGAATTTTCTAATCTTTCTAAAAAGAAAAATTACTTTCTAAAAAGGAATATTACTTGAATAATTTTTTTAAAATCCACAAATAAGGTCAGATCATGCCTCTCCTCAAAATCTTTCAGTGGCTCCTCATTACACACAGGATAAAGCACAGACTCCTTACCAGGCATTCGGGGCTCCCAAACCCTTTGCAGCTCCCCTCCCTCCTACTGCCTCCATGTCCTCTCAGCTCAGCCACACTGTACACTCAGCTGTGTAGCTGTAAACTCTCGGGCCTTTCTTATGTCACTTCCTTAGGCCAGAAGAGCTGTCCCAATCTTCTCTACCTATCAAGAGCTTACTTATCATCTAAGATTAGACCAAATGCTACCTCCTCTCCAAAGCCTCCCTTGATTGCCACTCAATTTCTTTGCTCCTTCCTCTGTGCTCACATTCTTCTGTATCACCGTCTGCCTCTATTATTGTTATTTGTGAATATATCTGTTACCACTACCACTACCCTGCCCCAAACATAAGATCCACATTGTCTTTTCTGTCTTTATACCCTCAATAGGGCTTTTAGAACAGTACCTGGCTCAACAATCATGTGCTAAAAGGAAATGAAAAGATAATAAGGGGGAAGGATGAGGGATAGGAAAAATGGGCTGGGTTAATCCCAGGAGAGCTTCCTGAAGAAGGCAGCCTTAAACCACCACCCTTAGGAGCAAATCATGGGAAAGGAAGAGTTAAAGAAGGATGATGTCCTAAATCTGGGGTCAGTCCAAAAGAAGACCAAAGTAGGCTGGCCGGGTGTGGTGGCTCACGCCTATAATCTTAGCACTTTGGGAGGCTGAGGAGGCTGGATCACCTGAGGTTAGGAGTTTGAGACCAGCCTGGCCAACATGGTGAAATCCCATCTCTACCAAAAATACAAAAATTAGCCAGGTGTGGTGGGGGGCACCTGTAATCCTGGCTACTTGAGACGCTGAGGCAGGAGAATCGCTTGAACCCGGGAGGTGAAGGTTGCGGTAAGCTGAGATCATACCATTGCACTCTGGCCTGGGTGACAACAGCGAGACTCTGTCTCAAAATCAACAACAACAACAAAGTAGGTTGGGCAGTAATCCTCACTGCAAGAGCCACCATCTACTAAGAACCCATTAGGAGCCAGGAACTCTGCTAAATGTTTTGCATTTGTTATGTCATTTAATAAGCTCCCTTATGAGGCAGCTGCATTTATATCCATTTTATAGGTGAGAACACCAACATATTTAGAAGCTAAGATCTCTTAGCCAGCTAAGTGGTAGAGCAAGGACTAGAATCATCTATTGAACTCCCAGGCCAGTACTCTGAGCCACTCTGAATCAGAGTGGAAAGGGCAGGAGAGCACAGGGCACCAGGGTAGACAGAGCTTAGGGTGGGACACTAGGGTCTGAGAATGAAAGCTGGATAAGGTTCCTAAGGAGGAGCATGGGGAAGAATGTGATACCCCAGGTCCCAGGGGTTGAGCTCCGGTTTCCCAGGAGCCAGAGTGGGTGTGGGAAGAGGAATCCACTACCGCCAAGCCCTCCCAAACTCCCCGGAGCTTATACTCACCAGAATCCCAAAGGGATGAGATTAGCTGATCTACAGCTCCCTACCTCATTCCCTCCAGGAAGAAGGAGGAAGAGGCTAGAGAAGTGCCCACCCCTAGCCTCAGTGCAGTACAGTAGAAGGAACATGGGATTTGGGCCAACAGGCCTGGGTTCCAATTCTGACTCCAAAGCTTATATTATGGGAGGCTTTGGGCAAAATGTGTAGCTTCTCCTACTCCTAGTTTCCTTGTCTATAAAATGGGGATAATAGCACTTGTCTTATGATACCATCCTAAGGACAGCATGAGGTAATCCAAGGAAGACTCCCAGCAAGGTGCCTGACACACACTCATGTGCTTAGGTGTGTCAATTTTCTTCCTTCCATTCATCAGTCAGTGCATTTGTAAGACAGCAGCTCAGGGAGAGAAGCATGGGATCTGGACTCAAGGAAAGTCCAGCAGCTCCCCACTTACCACCAACCCCAGGCTAGCCAGCGAATCTTCTAAGTCGCCAATTTTAGACACCCCTCCCCAATCTCACCATGCTCACTTCCTCCACACTAACTCCAGTCAGGCATAATGTACATGCATGTGTGCATGTGCCTGGCCACAAGCTTCAGCCATAAGGGTGGAAGCTGCTTGAGCCATCCTCTCCAGTCCCTCTCTCACCTCTTCCCAACCCTTACTAACACATACCTCCTCCCAGCTTTACTCCCTACGCTCACACACAGGCACCTGCGCCACCATCCTGTGGTCTGGCTGAGATCAGGAGCAGACAATCACAGTATCTAGCTAGCGTGTCAGAGCCAACCAGGCCACAATATGCAATAACCCTTGTTTTACAGCTCGGCCAAGGCAGGACGGAGCCATGGCTGGAACCCAAATGAATGCCCTTTCTAGGGCCCCTAGCTGGCTCTAATATCCAGATCTCAAATCTTTCTGTGTGTCCCAGCACTTCCACCAGACAAGAGCTCTGCACGCACGGGGCAAACCTCCTCCTCCTCCATCTTTCACCTTCCTGACAGGCCAGTGCCAGGCTCTGAATGGGAGCAGAATCCACTTTCCACTGGAAGACCGAGGGGAGTCAGAGCTTAATAATAATAGCTATTCTTCACCGAGTGCTTACTACAATCACATCTTATTCTGTCTTTACATCTTGTTTAATTCTCATAACAACCTGTTATAATTCTCATTTTACAGACAAGGAAACCCAGGCACAACAGGCGAAGTTAACTTTTGTGAAGTCATCGGGATTCAAACCCAGGTCACAGGCCTCCAACAGCACGCAGCAGGGAACGGGGTGGGGCACACCTTCCTCTTGGCGATGCTGCGGAGCAGCTCAGCCTTGCTCCGGAGCAGCCCCTGACCGGCCAGCTCACGCTCCTCCTCCACGCGGCTCTCCCGCTCCAACTGCTGGAACTCCAAGTCCTCAAAGAGCTTTGTCTCAGTCTCCAGGGCCTCTGCCTCCTTCAACGACAGTGACAAAGGGGGTTGGGTGGTGCTTGCAATGCCACTCTGCACCTGGAAGGCCAGGCCACAGAGGCATGCGTTGTATGGGGCTGGACCCGGGGAAATTGGGTAGGAAACCTGCCTTTACCCAGCTCCCGCTGTACTTGGCCTTGCCCTTTCGCGGGCATCATGGCCTGGAGCGCTGACCCCCCAACCTTCCCGGTTCCCTCCAAGCCACAGCACCGACCCTGGTGTCCGGCAGGTACTGCAGGGGCCAGGTGGTCCCGTCCCACCGCTCTCCTCTCTTCCTTCTGGGGCGTGGCCCGCGGGGGCCGGGGGAGGGGGGGCGGTGGAACTGACCCTTCTCAGCTGCTCCTGTAACTGTTCCCGCACTGACTCGGGGCAGTTATCGAGCTGCGTCTGGAGCTCGGCGTAGAGCGCCTGGCGGGCCTCCAGGTGCCTCCGTCCCGCGGCCAGCTCCGCCCTCTCCTGGTCGGCGGGAGGGCGAGGGAGAGGGCGGGGCACAGGGGAGAAACAGAACACACACTCCTCAACTCCGGCCCGGCAGCGGCGGGAGGGGAGCGCGGGAGGGAGGCCAGGGCGGGACAGAATGGGGGTCGGCAGTGGGGGTTGAGAGAAGAAAAAAGGCTGGAATAGAAGAGGAGAATAACCAGGTGAGGAGAAGAAAAGAGTAGAAAGGGAAAGTGAGGAAGGAAAGAGGTGAAGAGGCAGAGGGCCCGAGACCAGGAGCTGAAGGGTAACACAGCAGTCAGAGGTGCAGGGGGTGGGGTAACACAGGCAGAGGTGTGGGGGCAGGGCACAGATTTTGGTCTCCTGGGGTCCCTTAAACTGAAATTGTTGGGTAGGTCCTGAGAAAAGGCCCTCTGTTTTCTCTCCAAACCAGTCAAGGCTGGTTCCGCATCACAGAATCGGAGCCTCCAGTTCTCATCCCTCCCCTTCTACCACAGCCCAGAGACCAAAATTTAACCCAGGGTAAAAAGTGATGGTGAAGGTTAAATCCAGGGTTGGGCGTGAACCAGGAGCTGAGGATGTTAAAGCAGTGTGGCAGAGGGGACCCCAGCCCAACACCCTTGGCCTCCCTCCCCTCCTGCCCAGGGTCGGGGTGGGGTGTTGGCCCTGCAGGCTGAACTTCAGGGATAAGGGTTGCAATTAGTTCGGGCCGTTGTCATGGTAATAAGAGTCCCAGGAGTGGGTACAGAGGGGGTGGACTGTTCTGTCTGGGGTGAGATGACACCTCTGAGGGCGGGAAGGGGGATGAGGGGAGGGTTTGGTGAGTCACCCCTCAAAGGACAGGCAGAGGAGAAACTGTGATTACTGATTCCAAAGTCGGAGTGGAGCCATGGGCTGGGGGCAGGGGAGGGAAGCCGAGTGAACCCTCCACACCACTGCCATCACTACCACCATCACCACCACCACCGTCACTACCACAGCCTTAAATAACTTCTTTCTTCCCCACAGAGAAAGTGAAATCCAGGCCTCCAAAAAACTCCAGGTCAGTGGGAAACGAGATTAGGCAGGTTCCTTCTGAAATGCTGAGCTTTATCCCTAGGAGTGAGGCCCTGTGCTGAACCCAGTCACTCCCACCCCTCTACCCAACTCATCTACCCATCCCCAGAGAGGAGGACCTGATCAGGCCAGTTGCTGAGGTTTAGGTGCTTCCTCAGCCTTGGACTCAGGCTTTAAAATACCCTGTGTTATAGGTGGCTCAGGGGTGAGGGGAAGAGTAGGGGCTACCCATTACCAACCTCTGATGGGTATCTGAATTTAGGAAGCCCCAGGGGAAAGCTAGGAAGGGTAGCCACTGTGTTGGCAGAGAGGTCCTGTTCAAGCCCTCCAAGACCATGCCCACAACTGGGCCTCCTTGCTCCTGGGCTCCAGAAGGCAGGCAAGGGAATAGGTGGAAGACAGCCTGGTCTGCGTATAGGAAGCTGCCAGGAAGCTTCCTTGAGTTATCTCATGCTGTCCTCAGACAGTAGCCTAAGACAGCAGCCTAGGCATTTCCAATGGGAGAACTTCAGTCTGAGCAGCTCCACAGCCAAGCATTTCCCCCACCCTTATACCCCTCCTGCCAATGCCCCCTTGAGTAAAGTTGAGCTACCAGTCCTCCTGCCAATTCCTTTCATATCAAAACTCTGGGGTCCCACACCAAGAAAAGAAGGAGGCAGCATTAGAGGGGAGAGGCCAGGGGCACGGAGGCACCCATTGAGTTAGTGCAAAAGCGGGCATGGCTCAGCCCTACCTGGGTGGCACTGCAAGTTAGGGGCATGCGGAAAGCCCAGGTCAGTGATTAGAAGGGGCGTTAGTGTAGGCCTAGTTGGCAAGCATGAAGTTAATTTGGCACAGAATTTGGGAGTGTGGTTTTGGGGGCCAGAGCAAAAGCTCCAAAAAAAACAAACAAAAAAAACCAATGGGTCAAAGAATTTTTAAGATCCTCAAAGTTGAGGGCAGGAGGAAGAAACTCAAAAAATCCAGAAGGAAAATTAAATTATTGGAAAAATACTGTCAGATCCAGAAATAGATGACCCCTCTCCACTTCAGAGCTTTTGGCACGGTGTTGGGCATCTGGGAGTGGCCCCTGCAGGCTGGCACGAAATCTGAAAGGGGCAGGGGCAGGAGCTAGGGTCACCTGGGACAGGAGGCTGCAGATCCTGAAGGCTCAAGGGAAGCAGAGGCCCGAGGGTCATCTCCCAAAGATCACAATGTAAGCACTTGTGGCATGCTTGGAGGGAGATGTTCTCCAGATGGTGGGACCCAAACTTGAATCACTCCCCAGTGTCAGTCCCTCGGGCTGTGCTCACTGCCCAAGAAGGGGCTTTCGCACTTCCTAGAAGGGCCATAAAGGGCCTAGGATGGCAGGCACCCAGAGGTAGCACACAGACCCAAACAGAGGAGACCCCAGACACCAGCCCAGCCCTTGGCAGTGCCCTCCAAGCTGGTACCTTCCACAGAGGAGGACAAGTCACCCTGTCCCTGGAAGGCCACAGAGACCACTTGTACTGCAGAATGGATGATGAGGTGAGGGGTGCAGGGCCCAAGAGAAGACGTTTCTCCTTCTCTCCCAGGCCACTGGTACCCAGCACTAAGCCGGGCCAGGTGTGGGTTACCTTGTCCCTCTCCTTCTGGATGCCTGTCTCCAAGGCCACCAGCTTCTCCTGCAGTTGATCCACTGCCTTCTGCTCCTTCTGCAGCAGTGCCCGCTCTGCCTCCCTCTCTCCCTGCAGCAGTGCTCGCTCCATTTCGGCCTGGGGGCAGACACCAGGGTCCCCATCAAAGCAGATGACTGTGGCCCCACTCTGGGGCCTTCAGTTGGCCTAGGGAAGAGTCTAGCTAGGGCCTTCATGGCTCACCTCTCGGGCTGACTCCTGCAGCTGCTGCTCTAGCTCCTTCACACGGACCTTGAGCTGCTCCACGCGCCCCAGCACCTGAGCCCGCTCCTCTTCCAGGGCTAGCACCTCTCCCTGGAGCTTGGTGCTAGGTGTGTCTTCATGCTGGAGGGGAGGGAAACTATCAACTGAGGAAGCCTAGAGCCTTTTGGAGTCAGACCAAGAAAATGGATCACCTGTTCCTCCACGCACTTGCTGAGGAATAGCTGGACTGAGACAGGAGGCTAATTCCCTGCCTCCCCCCACCCCCACCTTTGAGGGGAGCAATAAGGGCTCTGCTGAAGATAATAAAGATTTACCACTGAGTGCCAGGCCTGGGTGGAGCCCCATGGAAAGGCAGGTCATAAAGCATATTTATAGCTTGGGAAGCTCATCAACACCTCCCTTCTTTTCCTTGTCTCATTTCTGCACCTCTGCTCTCGAATCTCTTCCCAAACTTGATCCTTCTCCTCAATGGACCTTGGCATTCAATACACTAGCCTCCTCTGCCCCCAGCAGGTCCAACCTCAGCCTCTTTGTCTTGCCTACCCCTCCATCTCACCTCCTGCTGGGTGCTCTCAGTGCTGCTGCACTCCTCCTTGAGATTTTCCTCATCTGAGCGCTCCATACTCTCCCACAGGCGTTGGGTGGCAACTCCAGGCTCCTCGCTGCTCCGCCCAGAGGCCCCTACAAGGCCTCGTGAGGGCCTCCGGCCTGCCAGTGCCAATGCTATGGTGGCCTCCCCAATGCTGGGGAGCTCCCCGGCCTCAGATCCCCCATCAGCCCGGCTGTATTCGGCACATAGGTTCAGGATGGTCTCCAGGCGCTGGCGTTCCTGGGAAGGATGGACAGAGCAGGACATGAAGGGGAGGAAGCTGAGCCCTGGTGGGGATAGTGCCAGGTTCAGTATCCTGTCAGGAGGGAGAGCAAGGTTACTGGTGGCTAGGTCATCAGTGTCAAGTCAGGAGATGCCTGACTCCAAGACCTGGGGGAGGCAGAGGGAAATAGGGTGCCCCAGAAGTGGGCAGGAAGAACCAGGCTGTTGTGCCACCTGTCCACATGGCACAACAGCCTGGTTCTTCCTGCCCACTTCTGGGGCAGCCCCTTCCATCTTCCTGTTCCTTTCTTTTTTCAATCTACCCCAGGACAGGGCTTCCTCATGGACACAAAGGAACATACCAAACACATACGGAAACATACTGTTAAGTAGACTACAGACCACAATGAGACACAGATAAACTCGGGTGCTCGTCCTAATGCAGGTACACACAGAACTACAGACACAAGGACACACACTGACACACCAGCATTGATGCACAGGCACACAAGGACACAATATGTGCCCTGGACTTGCATTAATAAGCAGGTACAAAGACACCAGCCCTGACATGCACAAATGCACACTGATGCACACTCACAGATAAACACAGTCTAGCATACAGACAGGTGGGCACGTATGCAGACAGACAGGGCTGGAAAACAGACCCACAAGCCCACAGGGACCAGACACCCAAACACAGACACACATGGAGAAGAGGTAAACCAAGGACACGGCCTTCTGTCCCCACCTCAGCTCCAAGTTACCTTCAGGCAGCCCTTGGCTGTTTATCAGCAGGATGGGCTGCTACCAGTCCTTGAATGCCCAGGCCCATGAGTGAGTACTCCCATGGCCCTACCACTTCATCCACCCCTCTCCACATACACACCCACCCAGATACAGTCACCTCTCAGGGGCCTAGGAAGTAAAGGAGGGATGATACAATCGCATTCCTGGTCTTTGTTGCCTTCTCCTGCAGGCCTATCTATAGGCCTGAAGCCTGGCTTGTGAGGCTCCCATGGCTCTCCAGGGTCCCTAGACCTCCTCAAGTGTCTCTCACCACTTACAGTTTGGCCATGAACCCAAACCACAGGAAGTGGAGAGAAGGCTGGAGAGGCATTCTCATACACTTACCCAGCTTGCCTCCTGTTGCTTGCCCAGTTCCATGGCAAAAAAAAAAAAAACAGGAACAGAGCCTCGGCACCTGGGAGGCTGGGCCAGTGCCTCCGCCCCTGCCCCAGGACCCAGATAAGCAGCCTGGTTGAGGTGGGAGGGGCAGGGCGGGCAGCCTCCAAGACTTAAAGTGGCAGGTGAGGCAGGTCAGGACTAGTGGTAAGATGTGTGCTTATGTGTGGGAATAGGGGTGGGGAGACTGATGGAGGAGTTGGGGGAGGCTGTGCCTGCCACTCTGCCTGTGCCAGGCTTACTGCCCCCTCTCCAGGATGAGACCCCAGCTTAGAATGGCCATGCATTCCCATCTAGACCAATGCAAAAACAGTGAAGAGAAGATGCAGCAGGCCAGGCACGGTGGCTCAAGCCTGTAATCCCAGCACTTTGGGAGGCCGAGACGGGCGGATCACGAGGTCAGGAGATTGAGACCATCCTGGCTAACACGGTGAAACCCCGTCTCTACTAAAAAAAATACAAAAAGACTAGCCAGGCGTGGTGGCGGGCGCCTGTAGTCCCAGCTACTCGGGAGGCTGAGGCAGGAGAATGGCGTAAACCAGGGAGGCAGAGCTTGCAGTGAGCTGAGATCTGGCCACTGCACTCCAGCCTGGGTGACAGAGCGAGACTCCGCCTCAAAAAAAAAAAAAAAAAAAGAGAAGATGCAGCAAAGGAAAAGACGGAATCTGCCTCATCTCACCCCTATCCAACACAAACACACAATCCTATACCCTCATCCAAAACTGTCCCAACCTCTTCCAAAAGCATCTCCAGATGCTTCAGTTCTGGTTCTCATCAGTTCTGATTCTCCTCCTCAAACCAGTCCCAGGGTTCCTGCTCACCTCCCAAAGAACCCTGTTCTGCTTGCAAGGACAGAGGGCAGAATCCATTCTTCTGTACATGGGCTCGACTGTGTACACACCAGCCAGAGCCCCTTAAGCTCCCTGAGTTATCTGGGGAATCCGGGCCCTGACCCAGCTCAGATGCCATCTCCAGGACAGCTGCCTAGAGCCACACCCGGCCCCTGCACACACCCACACGCATGCACACGGACACACACAGTCACAATTACAGAGGCTGGCTAACGGTCAGGCCAGGGTTGCCTATCCTGCTCTGTCCTTCTTCCCTGCCACCCACACTCCTAGATGATACTGCCTGGGCCAGGGTGAGCAGCTCCCACCCACTTGTAGATGCCAAAGAGAAGCAAAAAAGGACAAGGTACTTTTCTAAAAAAAAGTCTTAGAGTCAGGAGACTTGGGTTCCAATTCCAGCTCTCCCAGAACTTGCTGTGTGACCTTGGACAAAGCCATTCCCCTCTCTGAGCTTCAGCCTACTCAACCTACTTCAACCTGCTTCTCAAACTGGGAGGTTCAAGGTCTTACCATACCTGTGGGATGTTTTCCTAGAGCTTCACTGTGCTTGAGTAAACAATGTGAAATTTAATTTATACATTAAAACAAATGCTATGTTGAATAAATGCAAAATTAGCACGAATTTAAAACAAAGCCTTAGAGATTTCAAAAGAATTTCTTCTTCAGGGCACCAGAACCATAAGATATTGATCACTAAAGTGTATTCTGGAGGTGGGGTACCTTGAGAAGCCCAAGCCCTGTTTGAGGGCCCCTCCCGCTCTGCCAGCTGGTCTGCTCAAGCCCTGGCAGAGACTCTGCCATGGACAGTGGCAAGCCTCCCTGGCACCTGCTCACCAGCCTCTCCATCTCCTGCTCCCGGAGCCGCTCTTGGCGCTGTCGCCGGTGGTACTCCAGGAGGTCGTCCTCATTGTCACTGATCTCTGTGATGCTATTTTTCCGCTCCCTTGTGACAGGCACCCGCAAGTCCCCGCTGGAGAGCTTCCTCTGGACACAGGGACTTTGGCAGGGTGAAGCCCCAGTAAGAGAGCCCAGACTGTAGGCTGGGCTCAGCCTGCCACTGAAGCTGCCCTTGCGGGGTGCCAGAGACTCACCCAGTGTGGGTGAGGGGCTCCGTGTCCTACGGCCCCGTGCCCCCAGCGTCAGGGAGAAGTCCTCTGGTGAAGCCCCATGGGCTGCCCAGCGCCGGGGCCGAGGACTCTCTGCCACTTCCCTGCTTAGCTTGGGATCTGGGGTGGTCCGGGTGGGCAGTGGGGAGAGGGCTCGCCGGGACAGAGATGGACTTAAGGGGGGTAGTTCTCGCATACTGTCCAGGCCCCGCCGGCCCAGGCGGGGACTCTCAGGAGGCTGCAGGGTACGGGTGGCTAACCCATCTGAAAATGTTCGGCCCACTAGTTGGCGTGAGGGGCTAGTTGTTAGCACCCGCTCACTGCCTGGAGGCTCACGGAAAGGGCTGGGAGGGCGGTCCTGGAGTGTGCCAATCTTGTTTCGGGGAGCAGGGACTGGAGGCTGGAACTTAGGGCTGCCAGGAATGCTGGTGGGTTGACTGAGAGCACCAGAAGCTGGGTATTCACTCAGGCTGATGGCCACCACAGGCAGCTGCCCACCCAGCCGGGGGCTCTCAGTGGCTCTCCGGGCCTCCGCCAACACAGTAGCTGCAGGGCTGTCTGTTAGCAGACCCCGGAGGCCAGGGCTGGGAGGCCTCTCATGGCCCCCTTTCCTGCTCAGCCGAGGACTCTCAGAGCGAGCACCACTTGGGCGGGACTGTGGGGGCTGCAGGGCCAGATGGTAGCTGGAGGAACGGGCAGGTACCAGCGGGGGCACAGAAGGTCCTGGCTCTTGCCCACTGGGTGAGTGACTGGCACAGCTTCCACTGCTGGCTGGTGAAGAGAGTGGAGAGAAGGCTGGAGAGGTGTTCTCATAGCTGGAGCCCACAGACATGGCACCAGGGCTGGTTGGGGGAGACAGCAGGTAGCGCCCACCATTAGCCATCGGCGACAGTGGAGAGGTTGTGGCAGGCTTCTTGCCAGCAGCTCCAGGCTCCTCTAGCACCAGTGAGTCCATGATCTCTTGCAGGTCCTTCTCAATAGAGCTTACCAGGGAACTGTGGCTGGCACAGGCCGAGGGTCCCCGTGTTGCAGGCTGTGGGGTGTGGTTCCCATTTACCAGACTTTCTGATTCTGCTGGAGGGAAATGCAAAGGTCTTTGACTTTGGGGAGCTGCATATGCATAAGAGCCAGGGCACTAGCCCACTTCCTCCTAGCACAGTGAGACTAACAGAGCTCTGGAGAAGACGCCAGGAGATCTGGTTCTGGTACCAGCTAGCTCTGCCACTGACCTGCTATGCAACCTTAGCCAAGTCACTTGTCCTCAGTTTCTCCTTCTGTAAAGGAAGGGAATTGGCAGGGCCTTCCTGCCTGTGACTTAAAACAGTTAACAATGATAGGCACTCTAAGCCTATTGTTGTCAATTCACCCCAAGACTAGACTTCTCCAATCTATATCCTATATCCCTCCTCAAGAAGGGCAGGTAGGCCAGGCACAGTGGCTCACACCTGTAATCCCAACACTTGGGGAGGCAAAGGTGGGCAGATCACTTGAGGACAGGAGTTCAAGACCAGCCTGGCCAACATGGTGAAACCTCACCTCTACTAAAAATACAAAAAATTAGCTGGGTATGGTAGCACACGTCTGTAATTCCAACTACTCAGGAGGCTGAGGTACGAGAATCAGGAGGCTGCATTGAGCTGAGATCACTCCTGCCTCCTGGGTGACACAGCAAACTGTCTCAAAAAAAAAAAAAAAAAAAAAAAAAGAAGAGGCCAGGCATGGTGGCTCACACCTGTAATCCCAGCACTTTGTGAGGCTGAAGTGGACGTATCACCTGAGGTCAGGAGTTTGAGACCAGCCTTGCCAACATGGTGAAACCCCATCTCTACTAAAAATAAAAAATTAGCCAGGTGTGGTGAAACGCACCTGTAGTCCCAGCTACTTGGGAGGCTGAGGCAGGAGAATCACTTGAACCCAGGAGGTGGAGGTTGCAGTGAGCCGAGATCGCGTCACTGCACTCCAGCCTGGGCGACAGAGTGAGGCTCCATCTCAAAACAAAAAAAAAGAAAAAAGAAGGACATTATACAAAGAAGATGCTGCAGAGCTGGCCAGAAGTTCCAGGGGCTCCTAGTCTAATAGGACGTCAGGGCCTCCCACCATAGGAACCAGAGGCCCAGGATTAAAAAAAAAAAAAAGAAAAGAAAAAGAAAAAGCCTCCAGGGCCAGGCGAGGGGTGTGTCTTCATCCAATCAGAGGTAGGGGAGGGAGCTGGTGCTAATGGCTGGTTCCTGGAAGCCAGGCTGCCAGCAAGGAGGTGAAGCTCAGTGCCTCCAATTATCCCATTAAGCCATGCCAGCAAGAGCCTGCTTTTGCCATGCCTCACCCCTAGTCAACCATACAGGAGTCCCTGGAACCACTGCCCCAAACAGCTAAGGGAGTGACATGACAAGGCTGGGGTGAGGGCAGGGTAAAATTAACTAGGGAGTAGACTGGGAAACCAGGCTTCTGAGCCCCCAGAGGACTGGAAAAGATTGAGGGTGGGGAGAAGAGAAGAGAAAGACTTTGCAAGACTGAGTCTGGGTCCAAAATTATGGGGACTGTGTGGGATATAGTCAGAGGGGTTGCCATGGATACTGGTAATCCCAGTGACCACTCACCTTTCTTCAGGTCCCCAGGCTATCCACTTAGGCTGCTGATACCACCCCCATAGGTGTACCTGACATCCATGTCCATCTGCCCCAGCACCTGTCACCCCATAGCCATCTAAATGCCAGCGCAAAGTCTGAGATGGTAGACCCAATAATAGCCTCCTGGTCTGCATCCCACCCCCTATGCAGCTGGGCTGAGGAGGCCTGTGTTGGTTCCCCAGAACAATCACCAATTCTCTTCTGGGGATCAATAATTCACACACAAAATACAGCTGCTCCACTGAGTCATCAGCGGGCAGGGCATGGAGTGAGGGTTGGGCGAGGCCCAAGGACATGATCCCCACCACAGCTTACAGGGAGTTCAACCTAATGCTTCCTTCTGCCCCTCAGGACACCCTAGAGGGTGAGGCTCCCTGTGGTGACACAAGTGGGCCAGAGTTCTAGACACTGAGTGGCAACCTCCAGGGCAGTGGGGTACAAGCTGGCAGAGCCCACCATCCCTCGAGACACATAATTTCCCAGTTTTAGCTAAGTAGCACTGCCTTGGTTAGCTCTCAGTGGTCCCACTGCCTGGCATTCTCCACCAGCCCATGGCCAGTGGCAGTGAGCCCAGACCTTAGGTACTGTCTTGCCCTAACACTGCAAGTGTGGCTGAAATAAGCAAGGAGGACTGCTGAAGGAACACCACCAACCCAGCCCCCTGCGTCGCCCCCACTCTGGTACCTACCAGGAACAGGGCTGTAGGGGGGCCCAGGGGCTCGGCCCCCTGCTGGAATCATGCTTTTCATCCACTTGGCTTCAGCTGGGTGGTTAAAGCGAAGGAAGGTGGACTGACCCAGGCACAACATGCAGCCTGCAGAGAAAGCAAACACTTGAAGACCGGGTGTAGTGGCTCACACCTGTAATCCCAACACTTTCAGAGGCAGAGGCGAGTGGATGACCTGAGGTCAGGAGTTCGAGACCAGCCTGGCCAACGTGGTGAAATCCCATCTCTACTAAAAATACAAAAAATACAAAAATTAGCCAGGTGTGGTGGTGGGTGCCTGTAGTCTCAGCTACTCAGGAGGCTGAGGCCAGAGAATTGCTTGAACCCAGGAGGCAGAGACTGCAGTGAGCCGAGATCACGCCACTGCACTCCAGCCTAGGTGACAGAGCAAAACTCCGTCACACACAGACACACACACACACAAAAATGTTCAGCGAACACCGACACCCCTGTCCCCCAACCCCAACCTGTATGCATGATCCATCTATCTGCCCCTTGGGGAGAAGGGTAGAAGAGTCAGTCTGAGAGGCAGCAACTTCCAGGGTCACACAAAAAAGCTCTGAGATAGGGAACAAGGGGAAAAACCATAGATCAGTCCGATGACCTGGGGGGGGGTCCTGAATTTGCTCCCACTCTTTATTGTTTTGTGACATTAGGAGAGCTGTGTGCTGCAAGTCTAGGGAGCGATCACCACCTTTCTTTCTGACTAAGCACCCTCTGCATGCTCCCTGGTCTCCCCTGGCATCAGGCCAAGACTAGGCCATGGGCCCGGCCTCAGCCAAGCACATTCCCGGGCAGTACACACAAGCTCAGTCCTGCCCAGGAAGTGTGAGCACCTGGAGGGGGAGGGCATGTGGGAGCTGGAAAATGTAGCCAGGGGCACCAGGAGTGTGCACAGTGGCAGGTGTGCCTACAGGCGTCTAAGTGTAGCTGGCAGAACTCCACCTCCCAGCCACACCAGGTGCTGGCGGGCTCCCGCAGAAGATACTATATTGGGAGAAGCCAGAGCCCTGTTGTTCTCTACCACCAATCCTTCCAATTTGTCCACACCCCTGGCCCCCGGTCTCAGCCTCCTATCTACCCAATCTGGTGCCACTTGGCACCCCAAGCTTCACGTCAGTCTAAGACTGGCAGAGGAGTCTACATTCCTGGACGCTGAGACAGTTCAGCTCAGGCAGGCCACAAGGGCAAGGGGCATCCCAGGCCACGTGGGTACCTTGGTAGGTCCCTAACTAAGAAGCTCAGGAGCCTGTTCTTGGGATCTTGGGCATAGCTTGGGTTGGGGGTTTAGTAGGCTGAGAAGCCCATGGCAGATAACCATAGTGGATAAAGTCACTCACTATCCTGGCATACACAAAGGCCCTCCCAGGTAGCCAGACACCAACAATTCTAAAGGAGAGATAGGGAGCCTTCCCTGCCAAGTCACCAGTCAGAGAAGAGGATCCCACAGTATTCATAACTGGAATAAATGATAGCCAACCACACTGTCCACATCTTAATTACAACCACAGCTGTTTCAGAAAGAGCCCTGTCAAGCCCCTCCCCCTCCTTTTAGCCATTTAACAAGCTTATTAGTGATGAGTTAACAGGGTCTAGACAGACCCACTCAACCTAGGGTCATGGGTGGTGGGGATCAGGAGCCTGACCACACAATCCAGGCCGGGAAGGAGGTGGGGAGTCTGAGTGGATTCCAGTCCAGCAGTGCCAGGCCCACCCGAGTAGGATGTAGGCATCTAGGGATCCTTCGCTTGGGCCCCTATAGCTGTGTGTTTTCTGCCCCCTCCTCAGCCCTTCACCCTCCCCCACATAAGGGGGTGTGGCCGTGCTGCCTCTGGGCTATAAATAGTGATGCCAGGCACCAGAGCTGGATCCGTATTAATAGAGCAGGCAGGAGGGCAGCAGGACCGAGAGCAACCCAGCTCCTGCCCAAATTAACTTTCTATTTGCATGCAGAAGCTTCAGGCATTGCCCTAGTGCTGGCGCCTACAGCCCCTAGGGGTCTGGCCGGCCTGTTTCTGGGAAGAAGCCTCCTCTCTGCCCACTCCCACCCCACACCCCCAAAGGCCAGCCCTTTCAGGGAGCCCAGGAAACCCTGCCCATCCTGCCAAAGTCATGGTCAGTGTCCCCCATGCCCAGAGGGGATCAGGGTCCAGCTGTGTGCAGGTGGGTGGAGGAGCTGCACATCTGGAGGGGAAAAACTAGGCGAAGGAGAGGGTGAATCCTATCTGTGAGAGATGCAGAGGAGAAACACCAACACAAACAGGCTCACACTCATACACACTCATAGTAACACAACAGACTCATGGGCATACATGCTCACACACTCTCAGAGTACTGTCACTGCCTTCCTGGTCACACAAATAGAGTGGACTGGCCAAAGGGAGACCGAGTGAAGGGAATATGGGAGGAAGGGCCTTGGTCCTTCCTATCAGAGACCCTCCTTAGCCATAAGGTAGACTCCCCTCATTCTGACCAGGACCCTTTAACCTCATCTGAGGGAGGTGAGTCCTAAGGAGGGGACTGCGGGAGCGCTGGGGAAGATAAGGTCTACCGACTGAGAAGTGCCCCCAAGCCCAGAATCCCCATTTAGAAATGTTCAGGGAACACACACAATCAAGTCTCTCCGCCTCAAGCTCCCAAAGAAGGTCAGAGGACCCCATGCCCCTCCTCCCGCCCACCCTCCTCAAGACGCCCCTCCCAGCCTGAGCTTCTCCAAGCTTGGCGGCTTGGGGGCTGTGGCTGGCGCGGAGCTGAGGACTCACCGCCGAAACCGGACCTCCGGACCGCTCGCCCCCGCTAGCTCGGGTCCTCCAGGTCCCGGGCCCGCCCGGGGCCTTTGAGGGGGCGGGCCGACCTCCCGAGCCGCCGGCTCCAGAATCGGAGCGAGCAGCGAGGCAGCTAGCAGCCGCCAATGCCCGGGGAGGGGCGGGCCGGCCACCAGCGGCGGGGGAAGGGAGCCAGGGAGGGAGGGACAAAGGAGAGGAGGGGAAGAGGAAGTGATGGAGGAGACGAGTGGAGAGCTGGATGGAGAGGGCGGGGCGGGAGGATGCAGAAAGGCAGCCGGCTTGGGATCCTGGACCCGGGGCAGGAAGAAAAGGGGGCGGGAAGGAAAGGTTCAAGGGAGGTGACTGAGTGAAGGAAAGGTGAGAGGTAAGTACAGAGGCCAGAGAGTGAAGAGCCAGGAGCCAGGAGTGAGGCCAAGCAAAGGACAGGGTCTCATTCCCAGCCCCCTGTGGTAAGAGGTCAGTGGTAGCCGGGCTGGCCGGCTCTAACTGGCTGTAGTACCTTGGGCCAGTCACACCCTCTGGCCTTGGCTTCCTTATCTACAGAAAGTGAGCTCTGACATTCCATGTCCATATCTGAGGGAGAGAAGGAGAGGAAAAGAGCAGGGGCTCTACAGGTCCAGCTAGGTCATTAGGTCCTGCTCTGGCCCTTAGGCTGTCACTGTAACAAGATCACCCTGGGCTAGGAGTTCAGGCCAAAGCAGTGCTCTGTGCAATGCAAGCACTCAGCCCACCTCCTGTCTCCACCCTAAACACCTTCTCTTCTGGCCCCACTCCCCGTAGCCCAACCCATGACCCAGAGTGGACCAAGGCACTGCCCTTTCCAGCCAGCCAACTTCCTGGGCCCCGGAAGCCAGCCCGCACCCCAGCCACAACCTCCAGTTGTGCTAGACCCAGCAAAGAGCCCTCCGACCCCAATAAGGTACCCATCCTACTTGGGAAACAGATATCTGGAGCCCCCAAAGTCAGGCTGAGATTCTGAGTCAGGCAGGTGTTTTGTTTTGTTTTGTTCTGTTTTTTTGAGACGGAGTTTTGTTCTTATTGCCCAGGCTGGAGTGCAATGGCGCAATCTCGGCTCACTGCAACCTCCACCTCCCGGGTTCGAGCGATTTCTCCTGCCTCAGCCTCCCATAGCTGGGACTGCAGGCATGCGCCACCACACCCAGCAAATTTTGTATTTTTAGTAGAGACGGGGTTTCTCCATGTTGGTCAGGCTGGTCTCGAACTCCCGATCTCAGGTGATCCGCCCGCCTCAGCCTCCCAAAGTGTTGGGATTACAGGCATGAGCCACCGCACCCAGCCCAGGCAGGTATTAATACCTACCATCCAGCCAGGTCCCCCAGTTCCTCTTGTTTCAGGGACCTGGCCCCTGCACACCAGAGACTTACGGGACACAATGTTGTATGCTCTCAGCAGGCAGCTCACACAGCCTGACACAGTGTCTCTCAGATACACACCAACACTTGCTCAGTCACGCTGACACTACTTCATCTCTGCATGCTCTGAGTCACACAGACACCCTCATTAAACACACTGTCTGTCTCTCACACACCTTTATTCTCATGCACACATCCCCCAGACAACTCCTTTTAGTTACACACTCACCCAGGCATAGCTTTCCTTTCACTCAGTCCCTGGAGAAAATCTGAAATAAAATCAACCTCTTAGATGAATAATCAGGCAAGTTTTCCATTCTTGCTGAACAGCCCACTAGCTCACTCACCCATGCTGCCAACTATGTGCATACACATGCACACGCTCACGTGTGCACACGTATCTTATTCCCTTCTGAGGAAAAAGGAAGAACCATATAGGGTCAAATGCAAAATGAAGGGAGGCTTAAAAAAAAAATCTCCTCAGGAAGAGTGATTCATCGGTCTGGAAACTGTGATGGCCAGCTGGACAGACCTAGGCAGACACAGAGGATGCCCGCCAATGAGAAATAGGGCAGGAGGCAGACACAAAGAAGTGGGAAGCTGGGAGCCTTCGCTCTGCCCTCCTTCCTTTGAGCTTTATTAGTCAAGATTGTTATCAGTCTCATAACAGAAAAAGGTTGAAGGCTTCACTCCCAATTTACAGATGGAATAACTGGGTGGGAAAAAAAAGAGGTTCAATATCCTGGATCCCAGAGAGAGGCAGCTAGATAACCCAGAGATCCGGCTCCCCAGCCACACTCCTCTGCCGGCCCCCACATAAGCCCCTACCCACCAATGAGAGGCTTAGGGAATGAAGGAGACTGGAGACCAGTGCTCGGAGGAAATGCTAGGAGTGGATGGGGACCTACTGTCTAGACAGCCTGGGCCCTGAGCTGGTGGCTTTCTGGGTCCTCCCCTGCTTGGTTCCCTCCCAGATCTTTCATGTGGTCTGGCGCTGTGGTCTCAGGGTGGGGCAGCCTAGACGCAGATTGAGATTCCTCCTCATTCCCTTGGTCCTATTCCGAGCTCCACCCCTTGCTCTGTAGAGAAGAGGGCAATGTGGGATGTGCCAAGATGCCTGGGTACAGGGGGTGGAATCAGGACCTTCCTGGCTCCTTCACTTCATGCTCCTATGTTCACAGCTCTGTGCTAAAGGTTGGCATCTGTTTTCTGCCCGCCTCCCCCTTTCCCTGGCCCAAGCATATTCCTGCTGGAAGAGCCTGTCACTGCCATCTCTGCTTGTCATGAAGTGTGTCTCTCCAAGTTGCCTATGGCTGGGCACAGTGCCCAGAATGATGCATCTAAGGCCAAAGTAGGCTCCTTGTTATTCCCAGGGTAGCCCTTGTTTTTCAAAGAGGAGGGTCGCCTCTACAAGACCAGATTAGGGGAACAAGGAAAGGAAAATGATCCTCTTGTACATATGCCAACAGATAGGCATATGACCAGTGAGGTCTCATATACACATAGGAGTACATACAGAGACATTTTGGTACCATCAGTCCTGAGTTCACCCCTACCGCCCACTTGAACACACTGATCCATAAATACAAAGAAAGACACAAACACAGAGATTCGTAAGTCCAGAGTCACAAACACATCCGGAGCTACATAAACACACTCCAGTTACACAGACACACAGAGATAGCACATGCACCCCCGAACCACCCAGTTTCCAGGGAAACACACTCCCAAGAATGTCCGGAGTGGGGCCAGGCAGGGCTGGGCTTGGTGCCTTGCTCCAGAGATGAGACAAGGAAACCCTCAGCTCCTGGAGCCCAGGGGAGGGGGAGGACTGGGGAGAAGAACACCCATTCCTTTGTGCCTCTGCCTACCCCTCCATAGGCTGCCAAGCTTTGGAGACAGGCAAGCCCAGACAAGAAGGCTATGGGGGATGGGGAGAGAAAATGGGAAGGGGTTTAGGGTCAGAAGAGAGTGGGAGGGTACATACTTGGCTGGGTAGGCTTCTGGCTGGAGAAGAGTCGGGAGGGGTCACTGGGGCCACAGGAAATGCCTCAGAATTCCATCTTGGCCCCAGGCTCTCCCTCTTCTCAGGGAGCTAAATGATGCACCGGAAAGAATGAACAACACAAGCACACCCTGCTCGCAACATGCAGGGGAACAACGTTCTTACCGATGAATGTGATGGGTTTGGGGCGGGGGTAGTAAGTGCTGAGCCTTCTTTGAATTTTGTCCTGCCTCTCCTTGCTGCTCTACTGTCTCATCTCCATGCTCCCAAATCTTAGAGAAGATGCTGTCTCTGAGACTGAACAGGACTGTTAGGAACCTGCTGCCATCGTAGCCAAGCTCCAATTTTGGTGGATTCCTTCTCTCATCCAAAGTCAGAGACCGTGAAGTCCTCGAGAAGGCAAGGGCCTGCATGCTGCTACTGGTGGACCTGCCTCCCTGAAGTCAATTTTTGCATGCCCTGCCTCCTACCCGAGGGCAGGAAGAAAAGACTGGGGTTAAAAAAAAAAAAAAAAAAAATTAGCCGGGTGTGGTGGCAGATGCCTAATCCCAGCTACTTGGGAGGCTGAGGCAGGAGAATCATTTGAGCCTAGGAGGTGGAGGTTGTAGTTAGCCGAGATCGTGCCACTGCACTCCAGCCTGAGCAACAGTGCGAGACTCTGTATCAAAAAAAAAAAAAAAAAAAAAAGATGGGGGAAAGGTCAGGTCTCCTGAATCAGCTGTGAAGGAAGTGACATTGAAAGGCCTTAAGGAGGATGAAGAGGAGAGAAGGAGACAATGGAACGAGTAGGATGGCCACTTCCAAGGGGCTTCTAGGCAGTAAGAGCCCCCAGAAAACAATGCTAGGCCATCAGAACCTGCTCAGAGCCAGGCTTAGCCCAAAGTTCCTGTCCTCCTGTTAGCCTTTAACCTCACCTCTAACCTCCACCCAAATCTGTTTTTCTCATTCTCCTAATCTGACAACTCACTGTATGAACTGATGCCCAGAACCCTGTTTCCAGGGTGAGTACACCTGGTCTGTCGAAGTGCCACCTGGGCCAACTGCTTACCTGCCTGCTAACCATAGTAATCAGTGGCCTAGATTTTATTTATTTATTTATTTATTTATTTATTTATTTATGTATTTATTTATTGAGACAGAGTCTTGCTCTGTTGCCCAGGCTGGGGTGCAGTGGCGCCATCTCATCTCACTACAACCTCTACCTCCCAGGTTCAAGCGATTCTCCTATCTCAGCTTCCTGAGTAGCTAGGACTATAGGTGCGCGCCACCACACGTGTCTAATTTTTGTATTTTGGGTAGAGATAGGGTTTCACCATGTTGGCCAGGCTGATCTTGAACTGTCCTCAAGTGATCCACCCGCCTTGGCCTCCCAAATTGCTGGGATTACAGGCGTGAGCCACCATGCCCAGCCAGGGGCCTAGTTTTTAGAGCCACCTCACACAACAGAAGGCCTATTGCTTTGGGTTATATTCGTGACCCAAAAGCTACTGTCAGCAGTCTCATAACAGGAGCAGGCATGTCCTCAGATTTCACCCTTGCCCCATCCCCATCAGAAAGTATTGTTCTCCTCTTCAGCTTCACAAAACAACTTCCTCTTGGCATCATGGAACAATGCCATTGATACCCTCTCACTGCTGCTCCAATTGCTCTTCCCCAACAACCACTAACAATCCCATCATGCCCCAGGCCCTCTGATGGCGGGAATCAGAACCTCTTCTCTCCCTATAGTATGTGGAGGCAGGTTGGGGGTGACCAGAGAAGAAAAGCAGGTTGAAAACACGTCTGGATGTTGAGATGGTTTAGTATGTTGTTTAGGCACATCCAGATGCACCTGAGTACTCCATTCCCAGTATGGGCACTCAGGCAGTTGCCATGGCAACCACTACAGCCAGTCTCCCCTGTGCCTAACACATACAAGCCTTTAAACAGAGGCCCCTTCCATCTGGAGGTGTCCAGCCTTACCCTGAGTGAGCCGGGTAGGCTGCCGGACAGGGAGACCATCAATAGTGCAGGCATTGCCACAGGGGTAGAGGGTGAGGGTGCCCCGCAGGTTCTCGATGTAGCAGTGCTCTGGAGCCAGGCCTGGGCCCTGTAGTGAGATGTCTCTGGCTGCAGAGCCAATCACCGTCCTCCCTGGAGACAAGAGGCAGACTGAATCAGAAGGGTTGTCCAAGCTGAGGAGGCAGTGACAGGGCAAGGAGGGCCACAGTGGAAACATATTCCACCTCCTACTCCAGGGAGAATCTCTGCCCACCATTGGCCACCCCTACTGGACCCCTGAGCCTGGTCTATACAGTAAGTGATAGAAGCTCTTCTCAGAGAAAACTCTGCCTGAGAATGGGAGGCCCAGAGATGGGAAGACCCAGACTCCACAGATGGAGAAGGAAGATTGCTTTTCTGCAGATCCTCCCTTATTCCCCCAACTGCCTCTCCCTCTTGTCCTTGTTTCTTTTTCCCCTTCAGCCTACTCCTCCTTTCTTCTAAATCTCCCTTTCTCTCCTTCTCTCCCCCGCTTCTGCTACCTGCAACACTTCATCTCCCTCGCTAACCTCTCTGTTCAGTGCAACCTCTCTTCAGTGCAGGCTCTCCCCTAACTGCAGCAAGAACAGCCCCTCCCACTGACAGAGCCCCTGGGACTGGTATTTGGAGAATGTGGAGAATGTAGTATCACCCAGGCAACAAGTGCAGCCAGGAGAGGAGAGAGGGCGGGCAGAAGCTGAAAGGTGAAGGGGGCCGTGCCAGGGCCTTATCTTGGGAGATCTTGCCCCCAACTCCCATCTCTCCATTCTCTACCTACGGTATAGCCTCCTGTGCAAGCCAATGCCCTGGAGTGGGGCCCTTTTTCTTCTTGGCCACATTGGTTGCTAAGAGCAATGTGTTCTCCTGTTTCTCTCAGTGCTCTCTTCATGGTTTCTTTTCTTCTTCTTCTTTTTTTTTTTTTTTGTGATGGAGTCTCGCTCTGTTGCCCAGGCTGGAGTGCAGTGGCACGATCTCGGCTCACTGCAACCTCCGTCTCCTGGCTTCAAGTGATTCTTCTGCCTCAGCCTGCTAAGTAGCTGGGACTACAGGCCCGTGCCACCACCAGCTAATTTTTGTATTTTTAGTGGAGACAGGATTTCACCATATTGGCCAGGCTGGTCTAGAACTCCTGACCTCGTGATCGGCCCACCTCAGCCTCCCAAAGTGCTGGGATAACAGGCGTGAGCCACCACACCCGGCCTCTCCTCGTTTCTAAGCTGATCTTTAAGCCCACTCATGGAACCAGATTATCTACCAAGGAAGGCAGGCAGTCTGGGGAGGCAGAGAGAAGGGAAGCAAGCTGGTGGGGTGGGGAGGCAAGCATTGCCAGCAGACAGTAGAAGGGCCCCAACACATGCAGGAGCTGGGCCTCCAGGGCAGGAATGCCTACAAGGATAGAGGGGTGACGAGTGAGATGCCCTGTTCACACTTACCTTCCTCCAGCGGCAGGAGGGTGATGGCTGTGCTGAGTCGCCCACTGCCCAGGCTCACCAGGTGGGGTTTGTCCGTTTGCACTTTCAGCCCTTTGCCTGTCTCGATCAGGTCCAAGGGTCCTTTCTGTAGGTAGTAGGGGTGGAGGACAAGCATCATTAGACTCAGCACCTTACCACCCTAAACCAGTCACACCAGTACTCTCTCCAGCCCTTGCCCCTCTCCAAAGGGCTCTGAGGGTGCTGAAAGGCTTAGCACAAAATCTTACACAGAGCATTATTCCACTACATTGTAATTAGATCTGAATCTAGGCCACTAACTCGTCCCACTGGATTTATCTCAAGTCTTGGCTTAACTGTCCCTTTTGTCTATTAAAACAGAAGCAAGGAGAAAGCGGTGGGGGGTGGGGGTGGCATTGGATAAGCAGCAGGGGTACTGTAGAGGAAGGCCAGTCGAGCTCCCTGCAGACTTGTCCATGGCTATCCACTTGGCCATTGCTTGCCCCTGCTAATCTCAAGTACAGGGAAGGTAGAGGCATGGATCAAGGAGAGTGATACAGCCTAGGGTCAATCTGTAAACTGCTTTCTGACTTTCGACGGGTACTTTCTGGGTGAACCAATTAACCTGATTCAGATAAAGACTGAGCTGTTAATAGGCTTGGGACCTGGGGAAGGGCAGAGAGGAACAGAATTGCTCCTTTCGTCCTTGGGCTGGGACCACAAGGGGGTAGAAGAGCTGATCCCATCCCCACCATATCTCTCTTGCCTCACAGCCCTGATCCCACTCACCTGCACCATGGTCTGGGTCTTGCATCCAGGGCCTATTTGGTTCCTGTTGAGAGTGTCCATGGTCCTAAGGCTCCAGAGCTCCTAGGGACACAGCAGAAAGCTGGTGAGTGGGGAGGCCAGGGCAGGAGAGGGAAAGAAGTAGGTTCCGTGGCAGAGTTCTCAGGGCAGAGGTAGCACCAGTCACCAACATTCCCCAAATGCTCATGCTGAAGGGAAGTAGAGGCAGCTAAAGAGCTTGGGTGGGAGTTGTCTGGGAGCAGTGCCAAGTCTCCAGCCAGCCACAGCATGGATACTACACCATACCAGTCCTGCCTCTTGCCAGTGTAAGCACAAACAGTCCTATAGGGCTCAATCTATACCTCTGTGCTTTCTTGCCCTATGCTACTCAGAACCCAGATTTTGACAGCTGAAGACCCTTGGCCATTGTGGAGCCTTAAGCAGGGTGGGGAAAATCTACCTTAGTGGGAGAAGCAGCAAGGAGGCCCCTCCAAGGACACTGGTAGCCAGAGGGCCCCCAGGTAGGTGGCAGGGCTAAAACAGGAGCTCCCTCCTGAAATCTTTCATTCTCCTCTTCACCGTTTGTCTCTTTTCCCAGGGCTTTAGTAGGATGTTTTCTTAAAGGAGACACAAAAGAAAAACTCAGCCATTCCTGCTATCTCCAGATGTCTCAACTCCTACACCTTTTCTTCCCCAGGAAGCAACCTCAACCCAACACAATCAGTTAAAAAAAATTTTTTTTAATTAAAAGCAAAAAACTTTAGTGATAACTAATACTGGGAATATTGGGCTCTTAACTCTTGGGTACTTAATTGGCTAGGTGCTATAGGAAGCTTAGACCATTAGAACCAGGAGTAAGACAGATTCCAGAGCCAGAACTTGAATCCTCCCCACCACCACCCCACTGCCTCTCACCCACCACCCATCCCTCTCTCCCTGGCTCATGTTTTTGGTATTTGGGATGTGAGGACATTTGTGTACTAATGTGTGCCCCCATGCCCATCCCTTGGCCAACTAGCTAAGCTGAGAAACTTCCCACTTGCTGCTGAAATGTTCCTGGGGAAAGCTAAGAGTGTGACTGAGGGGTAAGGAAGCAGACCCAGGGAAGCAGGGTTTCCCTCCACTCTCTCTTCAAGCCATCTACCAGGGGACTTGGAAAGGAAGTAGGGGCAGCAGCCAGCATTCCAAGGAGTGTCTGACCCTGGCAGTGGGTCCCGAGGACCTTAGCTATGGTGTTACTAAATTTACCCTCCCAGCTTCCACCCTTCCGGACCTGGACTGCATCATCTCCGTCACCATTTCCACCCAAGCTGGCGGAAGAGAGGCCGGAACCCAGGCTGGGGCCCACCCCAAGACTGCCAGGGAAGAGAGGAGGAAAACGCCATTAACCTACGCAAAGCCCCAAGTTGGTCTGGCACCTTCCCAGAATTCCTTGCCATGGAGAAGAATTTCCAAGGACAAAGATTGCTGTACTGCTTCCTTAGACTCAGGGAAATCCCTCAGCATTTTCTGAGTGAGGAGGGGCAAGAGAGTGGGTTAGGAATGGGGAGTTTATGTAAAAGAGGGGTTAAGAAAAACAGAATAATAAATAATGGTGAAGGAGAAATATCATCCTTTGGTAGAAAGAACTTTAGACTGGGATATATAAAGCCTTAAATTCTACCCTGACTTTATTTATTTATGTATTAGTTATAAGATCCTAGACAAGTTATTTAACTTCCCTGATTGTCGAGTCATTCTTCTATAAAACTAGAGTAACGAAAAAAAAAAAAGAAAAAAAAAAGACTGTCTGGATCAGTGCTTGCCTGGGGCTAGGGGTGGAATGAGAAGTGACTGTAAAAGGGCACAAGTTTGGTGGGGGTGAAGTGGTGGGAATGTTTTCAAATTAAATTGTGATGATGATTGCATGGCTCTGTAAATATACTAAAAGTCTTTGAATTGCATACTTAAATTGGGTGGATGTTATATTATATAAATTATACCTCAATAAAGCTGTCAGTTTTTTAAAAAGGACTGTCTGAACATTCAGGTATTACATTAAATGGCATTCTATGAAAGCAAAGCACAATAAAAATGCCGTTTATTATTATTATTATTATTATTATTATTATTAGAACGGACTTTCACTCTTGTTGCCCAGGCTGGAGTGCAGTGGCGCTATCTCGGCTCACCGCAACCTCCACCTCCCGGGTTCAAGCGATTCTCCTGCCTCAGTCTCCGAGTAGGTGGGATTACAGGCGCACGTCACCACGCCCAGCTAATTTTGTATTTTTAGTAGAGACGGGGTTTCTTCATGTTGGTCAGGCTGGTCTCGAACTCCCGACCTCAGGTGATCCGCCCGCCTCGGCCTTCCAAAGTGCTGGGATTACAGACGTAAGCCACCGCGCCTGGCCCCGTTTATTGTTATGAGCTGTGTGACCTGGAGCAAGGCACTTCACCTGTCTGGGCCTTAGTTTATTCATCTGTCAGATTGGAGTATTTGTCACTATCGCCATGTAGGGCAGCTGTGGTGTGCTCATTTATTTACACTGAAGAATTTCAAGTGGAAATAAAGATTGTAAAGGAGTAAGTCCGAAGGAGAACCAGAGTGATTAGAGGAGAGAAGAGAATAAGGAGACGAAAGTAGAGGGAGAGATAAGGAGAGAGGTGTAGGGAGAAGATAAGAAAAGATGGAGAGATTGGGAGGGACGAGGCTGTGGCCTCAGCACAGTAACCTGATCCAAGAGAAGTGGAAAGAGACACCAGGCCAACCTGCCCTGCACTCAGGCGGTGCTTTCCCCAAAGGGCGATCGCCGCAGCCGAGAGCGGCCACCTGGGGGCGCCCTCATCTTGACCCCCGCCCTGGCCGGGGCGGCGGAGTGGCGCTGCGCGAGAGACGCCCCCCACCTGTGGCCCCGCTTCCTCCGGCCCACGGCTCCCCAGCACCCCGGCTGTCATTACCCGCCCGCCCGGCCCCGCGGCCAAAAAAAGGCCCCTGCGGTGCGCGTCCGGCCCTGGGTGTCCTCGCGCACGCTGGGTACAGACGCCCCAGCGCCGCCCCGGGAGCCGAGTGGCGGAGGCCCAGGTGTCTGGATTTGACGAGCGACAGGCAAGGCCCTCTGTGCGCGAGGCCGCCCGGCACCTCGGCCTCCTCCCCCGCGGGAACGCGCCGACACCCCAGCCACGCGGGACACCAGTCCGAAGCCCTCTCCGCCGAGGGGAGCACCCAGAGTCAACTCTCGGGGGTCTCGGCCCGCGCCTGAAGGAGGCCGGGGAAGGACCGACCGGCTCCGGCACCAACGGGCACTGACACAGCTCCCGGGCTCCCACGGGGTCCTAGGACAAGGTCCAAAGCCAGCCCCAGAGCACCAGACCCGGCCCTTCGCGAGGCCACTGCTCGGGCGCTCCCGGGAGCCCCGCCCCGCGGGTCGTCCGGCCTCACCTGTGTCCCTGGGGGTCGGCCTCGGCCTCGGCCTCGGCCCGAGCGGTGCATGGCTGTGGCCAGAGACCCGCCAGGCCGAGCTGGGGTCCTCTCGGCCGCCGCCTTCGCCCTCCAGGCGCACATCCGCCTTCGAGAAAGGGCCGCCGGCAGAGGAAGGAGTCAGGAAGGGAAGGAAACTGAGGCGGGGAGCCCAGCGGGGCACGCCCGAGTGGGGAGGGGGACGAGAGAACTTAAGGATGAGAAAAACCTGGCAGAGATGAATGGGGGTGTGCAGAGGGACGGGGCGGGGAAGGGGAGCCACCGGGATGTGAAGGGGAAAATGAAAGGCCGACTAAGGGATGCGAAAAAACGCAAGTTGGGGAGGGGAAGACCGAGGGCAGAGGATGCGGCGGGGAGACTGAGGAACACAGAGGTGGAGGGGTCGGGGGAGACAGGACAGGCGGGTCCTCAAGTGGAAGGGACAACAGACGGGAGGACTGGGGATGCGCGAGGAGGTATTGAGGGCAGCGGAGGGGAGACTGACGGGCGGGGAGATGGGGCGAAGGAGAGGGAGGCTGGGGCCGACCGGGACCCCAAAGGCGGGAGAGAGGAGAGATGGGCGGCCCGAGGAGAGGGGGAGCTGGGAGAGCGCGGATGGAGCCGGGGCTGTTGAGTGGGTGTCCGGTGGTGGAAAGGTGCCTCTCCGCGGTCCGCAGGGCCGAGGGAGGGAGGTTTCCGCAAGGGAGCGGCCCCTTGCACCCCTCGGCCTGCTCCTGCCCAGGCCGCCCGCGTGGGACAAGGCCGCAGTGTTGGGCGCCTGCCGTGGCCACCCGCCCGCCCCTGACAAGAGGCCTTTCTTTGGCGGGGCAAGGAGAAGGAGCCGCTTGTTTGCGCGGCCGGGAAACGGGGCGGCCCCACAGTCATCTCCCGTTCCCAGTCGGGCAGCTGCGGCAAGGGCGGCTGAATGTGTGTGAGGGGCCGCGTGTGTGAGCTGGGGCTGTGGTGTGAGCTGGGCTGTGTGTGTGACTGGGGCTGCATGTGTGAGGGGGCTGCATGTGTGAGCTGGGCTGCGTGTGTGTGTTGGGCTGTGTGAGACTTGGGCTGCGTGTGTGAGGGGCTGCGTGTGTGAGGGGCTGTGTGTGCGATGGGCGGTGTGTGTGAGCTGGACTGTGTGACGGGCTGTGTGATGGGCTGTGTGTGTGAGCTGGGCTGCGTGTGTGAGTTGGGCTTTGTGTGACTTGGGCTGCGTGTGTGAGGGGGCTGCATGTGTGAGCTGGGCTGCGTGTGTGAGTTGGGCTGTGTGTGACGGGCTGCGTGTGTGAGGGGGTTGCATGTGTGAGGGGGCTGCGTGAGGGGCTGCGTGTGTGAGGGGCTGTGTGTGTGATGGGCTGTGTGTGTGAGCTGGACTGTGTGTGTGACGGGCTGTGTGATGGGCTGTGTGTGTGAGCTGGGCTGTGTGTATGAGCTGGGCTGTGTGTGTAAGCTGGGCTGTGTGTGTGACGGGCTGCTTGTGTGAGCTGCACTGTGTGTGTGTGACGAGCTGCTTGTGTGAGCTGCATTGTGTGTGTGTGACGAGCTGCTTGTGTGAGCTGCACTGTGTGTGTGTGACGAGCTGCTTGTGTGAGCTGGGCTGTGTGTGTGACAGGCTGTTTGTGTGAGCTGGGCTGTGTGACTGGGGCTGGGTGTGTGAGCTGGGCTGTGTGTGTAAGCTGGGCTTCGTGTGTGAGCTGGGTTGTGTGTGTGACTGGGGTGCGTGTGTGAGCTGGGCTGTGTGACGGGTGCATGTGTGAGCTGGGGTGCGTGTAAGCGGGGTTGCAGGTGTGAGGGGCTGCATGAGGGCGGGGCGGTTTCCTGTGAGGCGCAGCACATGGAGTGCGTGGGCAGGCCTCGGCGTGTGGGCGGGTCCGGGTGTGTCTGGGTGGCGTGACGCAGGGACGTAGGTATGCGAAGTGTCGCGGAGGCGTGCGTGTGTGCCGCGTGGGAGCTCGGCATGGTGGGGCGCCTGCGTTTGCGTGTGGCGGCTGTGGGGTGAGCCCGCCGTCCAATGAGTCAGCCTCCAGAGGCTCCAGGACCGCTGAGCTAACGGCCCAGAATGCAGCCCCGCCCCGGAGCCGTGGGTCCCCGGCCGGGCTGTGCGGTCGCCGGGCCAAGTCCCCACTCGAGCCTGCCTCGGCGGAAGCGCCCGCGGGCGACTCGGCCACCCTGCGCCGGCGCCCCCACCCAACCGCCCGCCCGCACTTTCCTATCCCGGGGGAGCCCAGATGACTTGGGTCAGCCTCCGCTCGGGGGAACTCTAGAGATTCTAGTCCGGACGGCGCGGCGTGGCAAGGCGCCCCAGGCTGCCTCCCTGGCCCCCGAGGACGTGGGGCCTTGGGGAGTGCCTGGGAGGCCCCAGGCGGGCTTCCCATCTCCTGGACACCCCCAGGCATCCCTCCTAGACGCCCAAGACTCTGAGCCGGACTCCGAATCCCTTCCTGGTCCATCAAGGCGGCCGGCCTGGGGACAGGGGGAAGACGTCACAGGAGATACCCCCCCTCCCCAAGGTCCTACTGTGGGCGGACAGGGGGAGGTGTGGGGCGCTGGAGGACGAAAACCCGCGCGCGCGCTCGCCACCCAACACCCCGCGAGTGTCCGCCCGGCCGCCTGGGTGCCCACGGGAGAGAGTCTGGATGGGGCCAGGATCAGCGTTTCTCCAAGCGGGGGAGAGCGCCACGGCCCCCTCTGGCGGTGGCGTTGGCAGCGGCCGAGGAAGGCAAAAGCAAGCGGCTCACAGGAAAACTCCCCACAGCGCCCCTTTCGCCTCTACGCACTCACCTGGGGTGCCCTCACTCCCCCACGGGTTTCTGCCGAGCTCCCTAGCCTAGAGCTGATCTCAGGGCTCTCGCCAGGCCCCAGGGACTTCCCGTTATCCAGTCCTAGCACCGCAGCGAATGGGATCCGCAAGTGTAGTGGGAGGGGGCACTCTTACCTAGAGGTGGGGGGGACAGGGAGACACTGGTCCCTTAGCCCGGCTTGGCTCGGTCGCGGTGGCCTCAGGCTTAGGAGGACACTGTTGCCTTTCCCCGGGAGCCCGCTGAGTAGGAGGAGAGCGAGCCTGTCCCGCCCCGCTCCCGCCAGTCCCCGCCCCCGTCCCCCATCCCGTCCGCCTGGCCAGCCAAAGAAGACGCCCTTGTGGGGCTGGAGCCCAAGGTCCCCCCACCCACCCTTTCCCACAGCAGCACCTCCCCCAGCCTGCACAGCGCCCGCTTTGTTCATCTTTGCAGCTGGGCTCTCCACCACCACCACTACCACCACCACCACTGCCACCACGGCCACCAGCAAGACTACACACCCCCCTCTCCTCCCACCCTGCCCTCCCGACTCTCCTAGACCACCCTCCACTCCTAGGCTTTAACGCGCTTCTGAGAGGGTGTTTTTGACAATCTGTTTCCCTGCCCCCAAACTCTCCCCTCTTTCTTTTTGCCTTTGATGCCTGAAACCTCCACAGGCTCCTAGTGAACCCCCTAAATCGAAGCCCCTACAACATGCTCTCAATATCTCCAGAACATCTACTGAGGGTACGCAGGTCTTCTCCCTGTCACCCCCTCCCCTCGCCCCATTCCAAGTCCCACCATGAAGAGCTGTAAATGGGATTGATAACTACGCACATCAGGCTTCACAGACTTTCTTAAGGATAGGCACAAGAAGACACGTTAAAGTACCATGCAAACTCCAAAGCACAGGAACGCGGAATGGAATTATCATCTTGCACCCATGGAGCTCCACACCCATCCACGCTGACAGACCTGCTGGTTACAGATTGGGATATGGAGGCAGGCTGTAGACTTACAGTTGAGCACACCAACCTGTAGTAGGAGTGGGAGTTAATAAGGAAGAGAAGGAAGCACTAAACACTTAAAAGCGGCCCCCAAATTGAGCTAGGTTGAAGTCATTCTCCATCTCAACCTCCACCCTGAAATCCAATGCTGACAGTGGATCCTTACCTTGCAAAGCCAGCTCTTGGCCCAGGAGACTGGCTGGGGAGACCCTAGGGAGCTGAACTCAGTTAGACTTCTGGACTTCTTTGACCTGCACTAGAGGGACCCTGGAGACTCTTCTTCACTGAAGGAAGGAGCAGAAAGCCTGTAAGTCTGGTCTAAATTCCAGCTGGGGTGGATAGCAAAAAATAATTTTTCCTCTTTGAGATGGACAAGTGCTGTTCTGATTCAATGAGTTTAGTTAGTGCTGTCTCTCCCTAACCCAGGAACAGCAGGAGGCTGAACTACAGGAATCTCTGGTCACTCATTGACAGGGCTGGCCTTAGCAGGGGGCCCCCCACGGCTGGAGACTGAAGTTGACCGGGGCCAAGCAGCAGACAAGGAGGGGGAGGGGAGAGGCCTCCCTTTGCTGCCACCTGCTATAGCTAATGGAGATGGAACACTCAAGCTCCAGAATATGCTGTGGGTACCAGGAAGTCCTAGGATGTGAGAAGCGAGACTCTTAATTTTTTCTCTCTTCATATTGTTTGAAGTCATGAAAGTAATTGTGGTGAAACTTCATGAGGCAGATCACAAAGGTAATAGCCCATTCGGGTATGTAAAAAAACGAAGAAAGAAAAAACCCAAACTGTTGTATCCCATGTGCCAAGACCCAGCACTGAGGGGAGGGGTCCAGATTGCGGTACCTCAGAGGCTTTTCACTTCATTCTGTTTCACCACCCCCAGCTCCTCTTTACTGTACTGGGCAGGAGGAGTTTCAGGGAATAATCAAGCCTGCCATGGAGGCAGCAGATGCTGAGGCAGAGGGTCGAAACAGCACCCAGCTTCTCTCACTGTCCTCCCAACACAGGGACCAGCTGACCCCATGATAAAGGCGCTGTGCAATGTGTCCTCTCTCCTGCTGTGTCAGGCCTCTATGTTCCCACAGTTAGAGCACTCAGGGGACTAAAGACCTACCGCCCCCACTCTTCATCCTCGCCCTGCTCCACATCTGGAGCCCATCAAAAAACTCAGTGCTCTCTCATAGTTACGCAAGAGGTCGAGCAGCTGGGAGCTCAGGAAAGGAGGAGGAGGAGAGGGAAAGCAAGCAGAAAACAGCTTTCCAGGCTTGCTTCAGACTTTCCGAAGTGGAAGCAGGGGGAGAGGGCAAAGCCTGGGTGTGGAAGGAAGGGTGGATTTTTCTAAGGCCCTCTGCATTGGCTATGAATGTCAGGAGTGGATTTCCATACTCCTGCTTTTGCCTTGGCACATTCCCCACCTTGTCCCACCTCTCAAATTGTACTCCCTCTAGCCCCAGAGAGGTGATTATTGCTCATACAGCATGCAATCCTTGTAGATACACACCCTCTTCCAGAAAGCTATCCCTTTCTGGCCTCTGGATCCTGAAGTCACCATCATTGGTGTAGGCATAGTGGTAGCAATGACCCTTGGGGAAAAACTTGGGGAAAAACTCAAAACTTGGGGAAAAACTCAAAGCTGTCTTTTCAGCTTGTCTTAGAAATTGCAGTCTGCTTCTACCCAAAGCTAACACGCATTCAAGCTGAGTGGGAAATTTGGGGAGGACAGAAAACTGGTCTTGTGTACCTCCAAGGCTAAGGGCTTTCCTAATGAGCTGAAAAGAACAAGCATTCATTTGGGCAAAAGAATGGGAAACAAGACCTATTTCGATTTCTCTCATTGTCTTGAATTTCTTTTTTTTTTTTTTTTTTTTTTTTTTTTTTTTTTTGAGACGGAGTCTTGCTTTGTCGCCCAGGGTGGAGTGCAGTGGCCGGATCTCAGCTCACTGCAAGCTCCGCCTCCCGGGTTTATGCCATTCTCCTGCCTCAGCCTCCCGAGTAGCTGGGACTACAGGCGCCCGCCACCTCGCCCGGCTAGTTTTTTGTATTTTTTGGTAGAGACGGGGTTTCACCGAGTTAGCCAGGATGGTCTCGATCTCCTGACCTCGTGATCCGCCTGTCTCGGCCTCCCAAAGTGCTGGGATTACAGGCTTGAGCCACCGCGCCCGGCCCTTCATTGTCTTGAATTTCTAATGCTTCTTTCAAACAGCCCCTGTCCTGGTTTGGTAATCAATCTGATCACAGAGTACACCTAGGGCAGCTTTCCAGAACTGGTTTAGACCCTAAATAATCACTTAGCCCCTTCCCTAAGAACAGCAGGTCAAATAACTTTGGTCGGGGGTGGGAGAAGTGGCCCAAGCTTCTGAAAACTCTAATAGCTTGACTTGTGATTGTGAGTGAGGGAAAACAGCCTGGTTTGGAAAGATAGTCTAATTTTCCTAAAGGCCTACCTCCGTATCAATCACCAACTCCCCAGGATAAGGCGTTAAGACGTTTGTAGTGTTGCTGTCTGCCCTTGGGTAACAGCAATGCACAGCAACAAACCTACTAGTGGATCTTCTAAGACGAGGGAATTTGGGGTGAGGGGGTTGTAATAACACAGATGTGCATAGCAAAAGAAAATCATTTGTGAGATTTTGCTTGTGATTTCTCTAAAGCCTACAAGACAGAAGCCATATTCACTACTCTCATATAGATCCATGTTTAGTACTAGCTGTGGTTAACACTTGTCTAACTTGGAAAAAAAAAAAAAAGGCTTTGGAAGCAGGTATAGTCATTGCTTCTAGTTAGACTTTAATCTTCTTGAGGATGATTTTTTCCATTTTTCTCCTGTCTCCTTCCAATAAGCCCTGCCAGATGTGAAGTTTAATAAAAAGCTATTCTATAGCAACCCTGTAAATCTCAGACCCTACCTACAGTGTGAACAACTTTAAAACTGTTCACAATTTAAAAATTAATTGGAGGGCAAAGTTTCCCATCAGAGATGCATGGGTTGACAAATTTGAAGCTACAGTGAGTAAAGGAATGACAGATCTTAATCGTTTCATTGGAGTAAGGCTACAGTCTCACTCAGAGAGCTAAGCCACACTTGAGCAACATTAGACCAGATACTTTTTCACCAAGAAAAAATCAGAATCTTAGCTTTCAATGTTAAATTAAAAATTTCTCGGCCAGGCGCGGTGGCTCAAGCCTGTAATCCCAGCACTTTGGGAGGCCGAGGCGGGTGGATCACGAGGTCAGGAGATCGAGACTATCCTGGCTAACATGGTGAAACCCCGTCTCTACTAAAAATACAAAAAACTAGCCGGGCGTGGTGGCGGGCGCCTGTAGTCCCAGCTACTCGGGAGGCTGAGGCGGGAGAAGGGCGTGAACCCGGGAGGCGGAGCTTGCAGTGAGCCAAGATCACGCCACTGCACTCCAGCCTGGGAGACACAGCGAGACTCCGTCTCAAAAAAAAAAAAAAAAATTAAAAATTTCTCATCCCAGATACTTATTAATAAGTGAGAATAATTTGCCTTCCAATGTTTTGACACTCAATAGTTTTTCCAAGTTAAATTTTAAAAAAGCATAAGAAAGTAAGCAGCTCTGGCCAGGTGCAGTGGCTCATGCCTGTAATCCCAGCACTTTGGGAGGCCGAGGCGGGGAGATCACAAGGTCAGGAATTCAAGACCAGCCTGGCCAACATGGTGAAACCCTGTCTCTACTAAAATACAAAAAAAATTAGCCGGGCATGATGGCGGTTGCCTGTAATCCCAGCTACTTGGGAGGCTGACGCAGGAGAATTGCTTGAAGCTGGGCGATGGTGGTGGCTGCAGTGAGCCGAGATCGCGCCACTGCACTCCAGCCTGGGCAGCTGAGCGAGACTGTCTCAAAAAAAACAAAAAAAAAGTAAGTGGCTTTACCCAAGGGAATTATCAACAGTTCCCAAAAATTGTTCCCATTATCCCTCATCCCTGGAACACTTCTCATCATGGTCTAATGGGGAAGAGAAGACTCCTGGATTAAAGATGAAGCCTGACTTTTCTGACTCTCCAACTGCCATCTGACAAAATTAAGACTCCAATCCCCCAAAAGGCCAGAAGTAGCATCAGATTCAAAAGCTACACTGTCAGGAGTGCATGTATCAAATGTAGAAAAATACACAAGGAAGCACAATACATATAATATGGAGAAAAGGCAATGAATACTCTCAGAGATTATTTTCTCTTAAAAAAAAAGTCATTAATTTTTAATCTTAGGTCCCATTACAGCATCCTAAATCAACAAGCAGACACCAAAGTGAGTCAAGAATCCAATAAACATCTCATTTTATAATGCTCTTTATTTGATTAAAGAATTTGCCTTCTTTGTATACACTGGAATGTTATATTCCCTATGTATTTTACAGGGTTACAAAATGTCTCTCATTTTAAATATTACCCCAAAAGTAATCTCAGAAAAAAAAGGTTTTTTGAAATTAAACTTGACTTTTAAAAAATCATATGGACAAACAACTTTCAAACAAAACTGGATTAGTAGGATTTCTTGCCTACTTAACTACATGACAGACTTCTTGTCCCAGGCCCCTTTCTCAGAAAAACCTCATGTGGAAACCAAGCTGGAGATAAGAATTCTTCCCTGATGCAGTTAGGGGAAAGGAAAAGGCTAGAAACTTCTTTGGCAAGCAATTCCATACACAGCCATTTATGTGCGAGTGCTCTGCTTCAAGTACAGTACACTCTTTGCAGGGAAGGCCAGATGTTGTTCAGAGTGGGAGTGGTACTTGTCAACCAGCTAAAAGCACAAAGTCCATCTAGTCATCTGCCTCTTCCCACTGCCAGTGCCTGCAGCCTTGTAGCAACTTTTCACCACCCTATGGACTGGAATACTGAGTTAAAAGCCAAGGCTGAGCTGGCTGACACTGTAGTCTCCATTGAAAACGAAATGGGTGAGATGGAACCGAGAAACCACCAGTACATGATGATACTCAAAAGGTTTAGAGGGAAGAGAAGGATGGATTTCAGAGATGGGGACAGATAGACTGGTGGAAAATGTTGGGCTGACTGGAAGGAAATGGGGTATACATGAGTAATCTGTACATACCAAAACAATCAGTTGCCTCCTAAAATGCAAAAAATCGAATGGTGAAATGAAGCCTCCTTGACAGTTTAGGGCCAACAGGATTGGCACAAAGACTCCTTGAACCCACAGCCTTCAAAATCATAACCCTGTTTCTGTTTGAAAGGAGAGGACTGATGACAGAGAGTGCAGTCTAGAAGTGGGAGGTGGTGAAATTGAGGAATGTGAATGGATTACAAAGACTGAGGCTATTACGTTTTAGCTTAAGTACCCAAAATGTGGAGAACTGGAAATTTGGGTAGCAATAGCAGCAGACATGATTACATGTGGATGTGAAATCCCTAACTGGACAGACATAACCATTCTTTTAGACATCTTGAAGAGGGACTGTGCCATTTGAAAGGTATGTCTCAGCTATCTTTAATATTGACACAAGTGGGATTCACGGTACTGTTCTAAACTGGAAGGACAGGCCCTGAAAGGAAAACAACTTGGCAAAGAGATGAAGGAATGAATGGATATGGGAAAAGGACAGAAGACATCCTTATCTTTTAACTTCTAGACCCCACACCCCTCAAACAGTTCACCTGAATAGTCCAAAAATCAAGAATGGGTTAGATATACTTGTTGCAGGAGTGCCAAATAAATACAATGCCTGTAAACAGATGATCCCAGTGCCTGACTGAATGTATAGAAAGAAAAACCTAAAGGTAAAGGGTATGAAAGATTAAAATCTTCTACAGAGAAAACTTTTTAAAAACAAAGTATGAAATATAACTATATTTAGGGATTAAAATAAAGGAGCAGCCAGGTGCAGTGGCTCATGCCTGTAATCCCAGCACTTTGGGAGGCCGAGGTGGGTGGATTTCCTGAGCTCAGGAGTTCACGACCAGCCTGGGCAACATGGTGAAACCCCATCTCTACTAAAATACAAAAAATTAGCCAGGGGTGGTGGTGTGCACCTACAGTCCCAGCTACTTGGGAGGCTGAGGCAGGAGACCTGCTTGAACCCAGGAGTCAGAGGCTGCAGTGAGCCAAGATCATGCCATTTCATTCCAGCCTGGGTGACAGAGCGAGACTCCATCTCAAAAAAAAAAAAAAAACCCAAAAATAACAACAAAATAAAAATAAAGGAGCAACTTAGGTAAAGGAAGAGGAGGTATTTAACTGGGGGCATTCTCTGGAGAGTTTGCTTTCCTGCTGGCCAATAAAATCTGCCAAAGAAAATTAGCAGCCTTTCCCTTTATGTTTGTGCCATTTCTTTATCAAAGAATGTCTCTGTGACACTGAAACATGGGGGTGAGTCGAGGGTCCTTGCGCGCAGATAATCGTGCATTGTATCAGAAAAAAGGGGTCTCCAATGGCTTGTAAATTTGGGAAAAACTTGTCAGCCATCGTTGGCGTCTTCTTTAGTAATCTGAAAATTTTCCTTTTCAGCTCCCTCTTCTTGGTATTACAGGATTTCATACTTATCCACTAAGAAAGTGGTCTCTGTGGAAAACCTGACAGGGCTGTTTCCATCTACCTGGGTCACTTTGGTAACCTAGGAAAATAAACAAAGAGTAAGGTAAAGCAGGAGGTTTGAGTCTCCATGATGTTGACTACATTCTCACTACAGAACATATCAATTTCCCTAAAAGTGGTATTAAAAGTAACTATAAAATACTAGAAAAATGTTCAATTCATAACCGAAAGTCACAGCATCACTCTTCCCCACCAGCATGATTAAGCTGCTCTCCTTCTAGATAGAGAAAAGACAACTGTTGGGATGAGATGTACAGTAGTATTAAGTAAAAGCTCTAAAATGAGTGGCCATAGCCCAGCCCTGCCCTATATAACCTATGAAATTCATAGACATTCTATCAGGATGATATATTAACATTCTGACCCAAAACGCAATGTTCTAGCTCTTCACATTATTCATTTGCTCTGCTCTCAAAGTCCCGTGTTAAAAGTCCCTGTAAGCTGCTCTATCGTACTTATTTTTTAGGCATGGCTGGGTCCTTCCAATGAGGTTTCTCCTTTTTAAATAAATAAATGTCCAGTTTAATTAATTACCTGTAGCAAAGGTACCTATAATGGCACCAACACAACACTTGAACCACTGATTCATACTTTCTAATGAGGTTTTGGGAGAGCAACTACACTGTCCTAATCTTTGAAGAGTCCCAATAGGAAAATTTACCCATTTCTATCTAATGTCTTGAGTTCAATACAGTAGCTTCCAACACTGATGGGGTTATGTCACTAACTAACTGGTTAGGGAGAGAGAACTGCTCTTTGGAATCATCCAAGGGAGGAAGCTGCAACTTTCTAAGCACTTACAGGGGAGATGGAGACCATACGGGAAGCTAAGGTAGGGGCAGAACAACAAGCAAGTCAAAAAGTGGGGAATATTAACAATATAAACTAGGTTCTAGTAACTCAAATTCAAAAATTGGAAGAATGGTCAGGCGCGGTGGCTCACTCCTATAATCCCAGCACTTTGGGAAGCCAAGGTGGGCAGATCATCTGAGGTCAGGAGTTAGAGACCAGCCTGGTCAACGTGGTGAAACCCTATCTCTACTAAAAATACACACAAAAAATTAGCTGGGTGTGGTAGTGTGCCACCTGTAGTCCCAGCTACTTAGGAGGCTGAGGCAGGAGAATCACTTGAACCCGGGAGGCAGAGGCTGCAGTGAGCTGAGATCGCACTGCACTCCAGCTTGGGTGACAGAGCGAGACTCCATCTCAAAACAACAACAACAAAAAACTGGAAGAATGATGAGTTAAAAAATAATATTCCGGGCTGAGCACGGTGGCTCACGCCTGTAATCCCAGCACTTTGGGAGGCCGAGGTGGGTGGATCACAAGGTCAGGAGTTTGAGACCAGCTTGGCCAACATGGTGAAACCCTGTCTCTACTAAAAATACAAAATTAGCTGGGCATGGTGGCACGTGCCTGTAGTCCCAGCTACTCAGGAGGCTGAGGCAGGAGAATCACTTGAACCTGGAAGGCAGAGGTTGCAGTGAGCCAACATCATGCCATTGCACTCCAGCCTGGGCAACAAGAGTGAAACTCTAAAAAAAAAAAAAAAAAAAAAAATTCCGCTGGGCACGGTGGCTCACGCCTATAATCCCAGCAGTTTTGGAGACTGAGGTGGGTGGATCACCTGAGGTCTGAAGTTCGAGACCAGCCTGACCAACATGGAGAAACCAAGACTGCGGTGAGCCAAGATCGTGCCACTGCACTCCAGCCTGGGTAACGAGCAAAATTCAATCTCAAAAAAAAAAAAAAAAAAAAAAAAAAAAAACCTGAAGGAACAGTTCACACATTTCCATTGCTTTGCCTACCTAAAGGACAGAGTTTGCAACAGAATTGGCTCATGATTATTTGTACTAATAAAGGGAGCTGTGACATAAATAACCCCCAAATAATTTCCATTTGTAATAGAATGAATTTTTTTTTTTTTTTTGCAGGAATTTTGTCTTCCAAATAAAAAAACTTTCATTCTTTGGTTATAAATCAAGTGACAGCAAGGCCTTAAAAAACCATGTGTTGGGTGTTTTGGCAAATCAATTTTAAAATATATAAGGTTAAAAAAAACATGCAACTAAGTGTTTATGAACCCTGCACAATCCACAAGTACTTTTTTACGTATTAATATTCAATTTCTTTACTTTGTCTGATCTAGAGAGGAAAACTGAGGTAAAGCGATAAAGAATTTGACCACGATCACACAATGAATTAGAAAGGGAATTCCTGTAGAAGACATCAGCTTTTTTCTGAGCTTTATCTGACTACAAAAAGCCATGCTACCTGTCTGGCATCCTATACATGTTCCTACTGTCCTACCACTTTCCCTATACATGTTCTCAACTAAAATGGAGTACCTGTATGTTACAGTAATTTTTCTTGGAGACAAAGGAAACTTGAACAGGGAAGAAGTCATTAGGCTGCCCAGCAATGCTAAACTCCAGGCTGCCACTCTTATTTTTGGCATCAATCACAGGCAGGCACCACTCTAGGGTATTTCGTCGACTGTCATGTCGATACTCCCCATCGATCTCACCGATAACAGGCGCGCCGACACCAGACCTGTTGTAAGAAACATTCTGGTCAAGGTAGCTGTTCAGAGCTGGAACTCTACCAAGGAAAACCAACCCCAAATTTGATTACGATCCTCAAATTCTGCCTTCTAGGACTACAATTTCAGGAAAAAAAAAAAAAAAGGCTCCCTAATAACTTCAGGGATCAAACGATGAAGTCCTAGCGCCTTGGCTAAGAGTTTCACTCAATTCCCTCTGTACATACAGTTAATATGCAAAAATAGGTATTTAGGTATTTGGCAGATATGTCTATGGCTGCTCCAATTTATGGACTAGATCTGGGGACTGCGACCAACAAATGTGTTAAGATGGCTATGTTTCCAAAAACCCTGCTGCCTTGTAAATAAGGAATTTTAACATAATGTAGCACTCTTTATAGGGAACAATAGGGAAACAAGCAGGTTGATTTGGGGGGAAACTCTAAACATCAATAATGAAGATGAATGGAGGCCTCTGAGAGAATTTATTTTGTTTTGTTTTTGAGACAGAGTCTCGCTCTGTCGCCAGGCTAGAGTACGGTGGTGCGATCTCAGCTCACTGCAACCTCTGCCTCCCCAGTTCCAGCGATTCTCCTGCCTCAGCCTCCCAAGTTGCTAGGACTACGGGTGTGCACCACCATGCCCAGCTAATTTCTGTATTTTTAGTAGAGGCAGGGTTTCAACATGTCAGCCAGGATGGTCTCAATCTCTTGACCTTGTGATCTGCTTGCCTCGGCCTCCCAAAGTGCTGGGATTATAGGTATGAGCCACCGCACTTGGCCGAGAATTTGTTTTTAAAGATTTCAGAATGTTTCAAACTTACTGAAGTTGACACCAATGGGTTTATTTGATTTACAATCCAGTAAATGGACTTTTATTTGATAAGTGAAAGCACAATTACCCCTGGGGTAAATGGAAACATGATGGGAGAAACAGATCCATAGCTGTCCTTGATCTGCAAGAGAAGCAGGGCTAGTTAAGATTTACTCTGCACCCCTACACACGGCTGACAGGCAGTGTCACCTACTCCTACACATTCTAAATTTACTGGCTTTTAATTCACCAGTGACACTCAATGTTTATATTAGGGATAGGGTAAATAAGGGAGACAAAGTAAACTTTACGAGTGGCGTAAGACTATTAATTATTCCCTATCAATTTCAGGGTCCTGGTTCTTTTATGTTCTTTCTCTGTGCACTTGCTCTAATTCTGATTCTGATCTCTTCTAATTTGATCAGTTCTAGACAATGGGAGTAAAATGTTGTGTAAGGGTCTCTTCTGGAGACCATTGCAAAACTGAACTAGAATACAGGAAACCACCACAACCACAATTATAGGGTAGACAGGCCTCAAAATTGTGGCATTCTATAAATAGTCTAGTAAACGAAATCTTGACAAACAAAACTCTACCTGTCACCAACGCCCAAGTCCTACAACGGTCCAAGGCAGCCATCTACTGTTCTGAAGCAATAACCATACTGTAGAGGATAAGATGGTTACCCATTAAAGGGGATACTAGTAATAAAGCATGTTTTAAAAAGTGGAGCTAAGAATGACTAAAACCAGACCTGATAATGTAAAGGCCTGAATTATCAAAAAAGGAAGAAAAATATGAATTAAATTAGTACCATTTTCTCTGCAGCAATAACTGAGCAATATAACAGTAAAGATACACTAAGGATACACTTACTGGTACTCATAATTAGACCCTATGCTTAATCATGAGGGCTGATGGGCAGGTGAAAGGAGCTAGGATTTACTGGTGAAGTAATAACTGCATGCTCACTGGAAATGCTACTAAACAGGTAAGGTAGAGACCATTTCCAGATGATCCTAGAGAGTGGGACACTTAGGGTGTACAACAAAAGCTTACTGGAACTCAACTTCTGGGGTTGAAAGACATTTTTGTTATCTTGATTATGGTGGTGGTTTCACAGGTGTAAACATGCCAAGACTGCACAATTAAAATGTGTAGCTTGTTGTATATAAATTATGCTCCAAAAGGGCTGTTAGGAAATTTACTGTAACTAATGTAGACATCTTGTTTAACAAGAATCAACAGTTCCCTTGAACACACTCTCATCTTTAGTGAAAGTTTAGAAAGCACGTGAAAATAAAACATTCAGCCTGATAGACTCAATTTCTTTGAAAGCTGCAAAACAGAAAGCTTGACTGAGAAATGGCTCCTCCTTCTGGAAACCTTCATTACTACACAAACAAGCTGAGGGCCAACATCTAAAAACAGCTCCAGGCCAGGTGCAGTGGCTCAAGCCTGTAATCCCAGCACTTTGCAAGGCCAAGGCAGGTGGATCATTTTGAGGCCAGGAGTTTGAGACCAGCCTGGCCAACACGGTGAAACCCCATCTCTACTAAAAATACAAAAATTAGGCTGGGTGTGGTGGCTCATGCCTGTAATCCCAGCACACTGGAAGGCTGAGGCGGGTGGATCACAAGGTCAGGATATCGAGACCATCCTGGCCCATATAGTGAAACCCCGTCTCTACTAAAATACAAAAAAAATTAGCCGGGTGTGGTGGCCTGTGCCTGTAGTCCCAGCTACTTGGGAGGCTAAGGCAGGGGAATTGCTTGAACCAGGAGGCAGAGGTTGCAGTGAGCCGAGATCGTGCCACTGCACTCCAGCCGGCAACAGAGCGAGACTCCATCTCAAAAAAAAAAAAAAAAATTAGCTGGGCGTGGTGGCACATGCCCGTAATCTCAGCTACTTGGGAGGCTGAAGCATGAGAATCTCTTAAACCTGGGAGGTGGAGGTTGCAGTGAGCCAAGATTGTACCACTGCACTGCAGCCTGGGTGACAGAGTGAGACTCTGTCTCAAAAAAATTAAAATAAAAACAGCCAGGCACGGTGGCTCACGCCCGTAATCCCAGCACTTTGGGAGGCCAAGGCTGGTGGATCACCTGAGGTCAGGAGTTTCAGACCAGCCTGGCCAACATGGTGAAACCCCATCTCTACTAATAATACAAAAATTATCTGGGCATGGTGGCACATGCCTGCAATCCCACTTACTCAGGAGGCTGAGGCAGAAGAATCACTTGAACCCAGGTGGTGGTGGTTGCAGCAAGCTGAGATGGCACCACTGCACTCCAGCCTGGGCAACAAGAGCAAAACTCTGTCTCCAATAAAAATAAAAAATAAAAACAGCTCCAGATCTACAACTGGCTTGTTTGTTCAATTTGGTTTTAAAGTCAGTAAAATCCATCCATTCAAAGTGCTCAATGTATTTCAACAAGTGTGTGCAGTGAGCACCACCACAATCAAGTCACAGAACAATTCTTGGCTGGGTGTAGTGGCTCACGCTTATAATCCTAGCATTTGGGAGGCCAACGCGGGCAGATCACTTGAGCTCAGGAGTTTTGAGATCAGCCTGCACAACACAGCAAAACCCTATCTCTACAAATAATACAAAAATTAGCCAAGCGTGGTGGTATGCGCCTGCAGTCCCAGCTACTCGGGAGGGTGAGGCAGGAGGATAGCCTGAGCCTGGAAGGTGGAGGGTGCAGTAAGCTGAGATCGTGCCAGTGACCTCCAGTGACAGAGAGAGACTCTCAAAAAAAAATTTCTTTGCTTTACTTATTTACAAATATGAAATGTTTTGTAAAGTTGTATGTCAGCCTTGCACATGGGCCATGCTAATCTTCTCTGGTTCCAATTTTAGTACCTGTGCTGCCAAAGCAAACACAAGTCCTAGAACATTCCTATCATTCCCAAAAGTTCCCTTGTGCCCCTCTGAAGTGAAGTACCTTCTTCTCTACCTCCTCATTTTTATTCAATAGTATTACCTTTTCCAGAAAGTCAAAGAACTGGAATCACATAACATGCAGTCTTTTATATCTGGCTTCTTTCACAACTAGCTTTTTAAAGAATCAATTATCTCTGAATGGACCGTCAGGTCAGGTAGGTGCTGACTCCAAAATGAGTTCCAAAAGACCAGTTCTGTAAGTCCAACATAGGGGACACGGGGACAGCACTTACGGGAGTGGGATGGTGATAATCACGTCATTCAGTTCTAAATTATCTTCTTGTAGCTCATATTCTATGTTGACATCACAGCCATTTCCACTCTCCGAGGGCCAGCAATTAACTGAGAAGAAAGCAAAGCAGTCATACTAGAATATTAGAAAAAGATGGCTGGGTGTGGTGGCTCATGCCTATAATCCCAGCGCTTTAGACAACCAAGGTGGTAGTATCGAGGTGGGAGGATTGGTTGAGGCCATGAGTTCAAGACCAGCCTAGGCAACAAAGTGAGACTCCACCTCTCCAAAAAAAAAAAAAAAAAAAAGCCAGGGGTGGTGGCACTTCCCTGTTCTCCTAGCTACTCAGGAGGCTGAGGTGGGAGATCAGCTGAGCCCAGGAGTTGTAATGAGCCATGATCACACCACTGCATTCCAGCCTGGGTCACAGACAGAGGGAGTCTGTGTCTTTTAAAAAAAAAATTAGCTGGATGTGGTGGCATGTGCCTGTAGTCCTAGTCCCAGCTACTCAAGAGGCTGAGGCAGGAGGATGGCTTGAGTCCAGGAGTTTGACGCTGCAGTGAGCTATGATCGCCCCACTGTACTCTAGCCTGGGCAACAGAAGACGACCTTGTCTCTAAAACAATAACAACAAAACCACAATGGTTTCAAAATAAAAGGTAGTAAAAATGAAAACTAATGATAAAAATATACAAAATGCAGCACCAGGTCCATTTCAAAAGAAAGTCATTTTGTCAAAAAGAACTTTGCTATGGCAATAAAAATAAAAGTGTACAAAGCAAGGGCTATTTCCAGTTCTCAATGCAAACTAGCTTAGTGGGACTGGCCAGAGGCACTTACTTGTCAGTGGAATAAAAGATTCTTCTGTGGTTTGTAGTCTCCACTTTAGCACCCCTACGTCACTGTTGACTGGAAATGACTTCTCTGGATTCTTCAGGCCAATTAGAGACTCTGCAGTGAAAAGTTTTTTATCCACATTTGGATGGGTCTAGAATGAGAAGGAAAGGAAAACTCCTGAGGTTCAGACAGATAAGAAACAACCCCTCTCTAGGCTTATATGGCCCATAATCCAAACATCTAAAATACAGTACCTAACAAATTCCAATTCTTTTTCATTTTGAAGAAAGATTTCCCTTCTTCAAAGACTTTTAAAATAATTTAAGATATTTAAAAACCAGTAATTAAAAAAAAAAAATAATTTCAACTCTAAAAGTCATTATAGAACAAGTTTGCACCTGAAAAAGTTAAAAGACCATTAACCAAGTGCTTTCCAAAAATACTTCACATGGAGCAGGTTCATGGTGGGGCCAGGTTTGCCAAGCAGAAGGCTCTAGTAAGACCCTGATCAGCTGCCTGGGTCAAATAGCATTTTTGGCCTTATATAAAGTAGCAGAAAAGGGCAAGCTCTGTGTAAAGTCTAGTTGCAATTTTGCCTAGAGACTTAAAGTTGTTAAAATCCAAGCCAATTAAGATAGTCTTATCTTTTTAAAAGAAATTGTTTTTGGGGAGGTTGAGGTGGGCGGGGCATTGGAGGTCAGGAGTTTGACATCAGCCTGGCCAACATGGCAAAACCCCATCTCTACTAAAAATACAAACGTTAGCTGGGGCCGGACATGGTGGCACATGCCTGTAATCCCAGCTATTTGAGAGGCTGAGGCAGAAGAATGGCTTGAACCCAGCAGGCAGAAGTTGCAGTGAGCCGAGATCACACCATTGCACCCCAGCCTGGGCAAGAAGAGTGAAACTCCGTCTCAATAAATACATAAATACATAAATAAATAAATAAATAGCTGGGTGTGGTGGTGCCCACCTATAGTCCCAGCTACTATGGAGGCTGAGGAGGGAAGGATTGCTTGAGCCCAGGAGGTTGAGGCTGCAGCGAGCCAAGGTTGTGCCGCTGCACTCCAGTCTGCATGACAGAGAGAGACTCTGTGTCAAAAAAACAAAACAAAACAAAACAAAACAAAAACAAAAACAAAAACAAAAATACCCAGAAGGGCTGGGCATGGTGGCTCATGCCTATAAATCCCAACACTTTGGGATGATGACGTGGGCGAATCATGAGGTCAAGAGTTTGAGACCAGCCTGGCCAACATGGTGAAACCCCGTCTCTACTAAAAATTAAAAAAATTAGCTGGGCGTGGTGGCAGGTGCCTGTAATCCCAGCTACTTAGGAGGCTGAGACAGGAGAACTGCTTGAACCCGGGAGGCAGAGGTTGCAGTGAACCAAGATCGTACCACTGCACTCCAACCTGGGCGACAGAGAGACTCCATCTCAGGAAAAAAAAAAAAAAAAACCAACAACAAAAAAACAGAAATCACTTTTGGATAGCACTTTACAAGCCAGCAAAAATGTTGTCAAATAATATAAGCACTGCTTCCAAAAGACAATTCTGTGCTGACTACAGGAGGGAAAGTAGACAAAAACACTCTTCCCTAAAAAAGATTTGTTCTTGTGATGAGATGTTAAGCTAAATGAAATGTGATAAGAACACCTGTAACATAAAGAAGGGCTTATATATATATCTATCCAATAGTTGGAACACACACACTTATACTGAAAGGATTTTATGTACTTTTCAAATACATCATTAGATACTGCCCTTCAGTTAACAAAACAAGCACTGGTAGTTTAATAGCAGAATGAGTAAATTTCGCATTGTGCCACCATGTCTGGCTAATTTTTTAAGTTTTTGTAGAGACAGGGTCTTGTTGCTCAGCCCTCATTGCTCAGGCTGTTCTTGAACTCCTGGGCTCAAGCGATCCTTTGGCCTCAGCCTCTCAAAGTGTTGGTATTATAGGCGTGAGCCACCACACCTGTCTTAAAGCCTTGTTTTTTAAAAAACTATATTTCAAGCAAGATCCTAAGTGATTTACTGTTTTCTTTTTTTTTTTTTTTTTTTTTTTTTTTGAGACGGAGTCTCACTCTGTCGCCCAGGCTGGAGTGCAGTGGCGCGATCTCGGCTCACTGCAAGCTCCGCCTCCCGGGCCCACGCCATTCTCCCGCCTCAGCCTCCCAGTAGCTGGGACTACAGGCGCCCGCCACCTCGCCTGGCTAGTTTTTTGTATTTTTAGTAGAGACGGGGTTTCACCGTGTTAGCCAGGATGGTCTCGATCTCCTGACCTCGTGATCCACCCGCCTCGGCCTCCCAAAGTGCTGGGATTACAGGCTTGAGCCACCGTGCCCGGCCAATTTACTGTTTTCATAACAGCAAAAAATAAACATCTCTTTGTACCTTTTGCTAGTGAGTATGAAGTCATTTATTAGATTTCAAAATGACCTTTTATTCAGTTCCAATATTTAAAAGCCATCCTAACACAGCTGCTTTACTCACTCTCAGGTAGCTACTGTATGCAATAAATCAACTTCTTTCCTATGCATTTAGAGTGATGCTAGTTATGTAACTTAAATAATTTTCTGTGGTTCATATTGGGAACTCTAGTTGACAAAGACTATAATAGGTAGACAAAGTGTTAACACTCCCTATCAAAAGCTTCTACACACCTGTAGCTGCACCCCTTTCTTATCTTCATTTTCCACATGAAGACGAATTCGGCCATATTTGTCATCTGAGATCCTAAGCATGATCATGCCATGCAACTCCATATTCTGTAATCCTCCGTCTCGTCCACAGGTTAATGTGATCTTTTCTTCAATCTTCATATGTACACTACAAAGAGAAAGTAATACATTTGTTCAGAAAGGTAGAAACCAATGGCCGGGCACAGTGGCTCATGCCTATAATCCCAGCACTTTGGGAGGCCGAGGTGGGCAGATCACCTGAGGTCAGGAGTTTGAGATTAGCCTGACCAACATGGAGAAACCCCATCTCTACTAAAAATACAAAATTAGCCAGGCGTGGTGGTACATGCCTGTAGCCCCAGCTACTTGGGAGGCTGAGGCAGGAGAATCCTTGAACTAGTGTAGGAACCTAGTTTTTAGATTTCTTCCTGGGCAGGGGTCGCCGCGAGAGACCACTCGACACGGAAGTCACAGCGGAGAGATTTATTACTAGCGCGCTAGGGTCCTATGTCCGAAGTTGGCCACAGGACCCCGAATGCTTGTTACACACAGTTTTTATACAAAAACTACAAAGATGTTTACAAAGCTTGAGGCGCAAGGGGATTGGAGCAGGCTAAAGCGTTTCACTCTGATTGGTCAGTTTGAACCCAGTTTGAACCCGCGCGGGATGTTTCCTGGACTTGCTTTTCTGTTTGGGTTCCAGGAATTTGGGGTGGGTATCTTAGATAGCCACAGGGCATCGGGCGGGTGCTTGAGATGGCCATCTGGTCATCGGGTGGATGCTCTAGATGACCACCTGGTCATTGGGTGGATGCTGTTTTTAAGGGCGGTTGTTTTTCTAAGCTTCTAAGTTTCTAAGCCTATTTATTTCTAAGTTTAAGAATTTCTAAGTTCTTTAAGTCTAAAAATCTAAAGGTACTTAAATTCCTAAATCTATTTTCACTAGGAGGCAGGGGTTGCGGTGAGCCGAGATTGTCCCATTGCACTCCAACCTGGGCAACAAGAGTGAAACTCCATCTCAAAAACAAAACAAAACAAAAGAAAAAAGAAAGGTAGAAACCAGAAATCCCTTTCTCCAAGGTCTAATGATTAGCCATCAACAACGTTTTTTTAAAGGTGCTACTGCTATAGCTATAAACATTTAAAAGACGATACCCTTTGATACAGCAATTCAACAGACAAATTCTCATCTGTGCAAAACAATCTGCTAAGTTATTCACTGAAGAATTGTTTGTAATGGCAAAAGTTTAGAAACGAATGTCTGCCACTGGGGGCTGCTTAAATAAAGGCATATCCACGGGCGCAGTGGCACACACCTGTAATCCCAGCACTTTGGGAGGCCAAGGTGGGCGGATCATGAGGTCAGGAGATCGAGACCATCCTGGCTAACACGGTGAAACCCCATCTCTACTAAAAATACAAAAACAAAATTAGCTGGGTGTGGTGATGGGCACCTGTAGTCCCAGCAACTCAGGAAGCTGAGGCAGGAGAATGACGTGAACTCAGGAGGTGGAGCTTGCAGTGAGCTGAGATCACAACACTGCACTCCAACCTGGGCAACAGAGCAAGACTCCACCTCAAAAAAAATAGAAAATAAAAAATAAAAGAATATTCACCCAAATGAATAGTAGGCAATGGTGAGAAAACAACTGAAAAAATGTTCTATTTGAAAATATTTTCAAGCTTAAAAAAATTAAAATTATACAAGGAAGACATATATACCTTTTTCTAGATTCACCTATTAACATTTACCCCATTTGTTTTATAATTTGCATATGTGTGTCTCTCTCTCTAAACATTATATATGTATGTTATACATTTGATTTTTTTCCCCTGAACCATTAAGAAGCAGATTACATACATCACGGCACTTTGCCCCTAAATACTTCAGTGCTTATTTTTATAAGATTAGGGATATTCTGTTACATAATTAATCACAGTACCATTATTAACTACACAAATTTACACTGATACTTTTTTTTTAGCTTTTTGTTGTTGTTTTGAGATGGATTTTCACTCTTGTTGCACGGCTGGAGTGCAATGGTGCAATCTCGGCTCACTGCAACCTCTGCCTCCCGGGTTCAAGTGATTCTCCTGTCTCAGTCTCCCACACAGCTGGGATTTCAGGCGCCTGCCACCACGCCCGGTTCAATTTTGTATTTTTAGTAGAGTCAGGGTTTTACCATATTGGCCAGGCTGGTCTTGAACTCCTGACCTCAGGTGATCTGCCCGCCTGGGCCTCCCAAAGTGCTGGGATTACAGATGTGAGCCACCGCCCCCAGCCTGTTGTTGTTTAAGAGATAGATCTTGCTATGTTGCCCAGGCTGGAGTGCAGTGGCTATTCAGAGGCACAATCACAGTTCACTATAACCTTGAACTCCTGGTCTCAAGCAATCCTCCTATCTCGGCCTCCTGAGTAGCAAGGACTATAGCCATGTGCCATCATGCCAGGCTAACACTGATATAATAATTGTATCCAATCTATCAATCATATGTCAATTTCATCAGTTGACCTAATAATATTTTTAATAGTAGTTGTGATATTATGATATACATATGTACTGGTTTTCATCCATGGTTCGTGGCTCATAACTCCCATATCCCTTATTATACATAATGTTGGGGCACTTTAGGCCTCAGGACCAGCCCTCAGAAAACAGAATCTCTCTTTGACCTTCTCCTGCCCTCCTTTCACCCGCCCAAGGCAGGACTCTAATCTCCACAAGGGGTCCTGCACCATATCCTGGAGGAAGATTAATGTTGCACAGAGAGGCCAAGAATCTGGACAGGCCTTGCTGGGTTTCCCCACTCAGCCTATCAGTATTAGGTCATACCCTTTGTCCAATCACATTTCTGCACACCTGTCAATCATGCCTATCCAATGAAGTCTCCATAAAAGGCTCAAGAGGACAGGGTCTGGGAAGCTTCTGGACGGCTGAACACATGGAGGCTTACAGGAAGATGAACAAGGTCTCATCCATTTTCCAAGAGAGTGGCGTACCCCTGCTCCCTGGGGACAGAAGCTCCTGCACCCAAGACCCTCCCAGACCTTGCCCTATGTATATCTCTTCATCTGGCTGCTTATTTGTGTCCTTTAAAATATCCTCTGTAACAAATTGATAAATGTCAAGTAAGTTTCCCTGAGTTCTGTGGGGTGCTCTAGCAAATTAATTGAACCCAAAGACGGGGTCATGGGAGGCCAAACTTGAGGTCAGTAAGAAGTTCTGAAAGCCTGGACTTATGACTGGTGGGAAGGAAGAATCAGTATTGGGGGACTGAACTCTCAACCTGTAGAATCTGAGGCTATTCCCAGGTAGATAGCATCAGAATTGAACTGAATGGGAGGACACCTGCTTGATGTGTGCAGAAAAACCTAAACACACTGGATAATGGAAGTCTTCTGTGTTGATTGTTGCTGTTGAATGAGAAAATAGAAAAAAAGAAACAGTTTGAGTTGTTTTTTCTACACTACAGTAGTAGAGGATCCAGTCTAGGTAAGGTATTGCATTTACCCTAGTTTCAAATAAAGAAATTCTTATCTCCAAAATAATTAAGTGAAAAATGCAATTGGAAGATGTGTCTAGTTTTACTGCTTTGCATAAAAGGGGGAAAATAGACACACTGTATACACATGTTTTTTATTAATCTATATATCATAGACCACCCCCCTCAGGATACAAAAAAAACTCTGTTAACACTAGTTGTCTCCTAAATGAGAAACTGGCATGGCTGCATGAGAGAAAGACTTCTGACTGTTAACAACTTTTGAATTTTATACTATATTAAAGTACAATCCAATTTTAAAAAGATTAAAAAGTGGGCCGGGCGCGGTGGCTCAAGCCTGTAATCCCAGCACTTTGGGAGGCCGAGACGGGCGGATCACGAGGTCAGGAGATCGAGACCATCCTGGTTCACACGGTGAAACCCCGTCTCTACTAAAAAATACAAAAAACCAGCCGGGCGAGGTGGCGGGCGCCTGTAGTCCCAGCTACTCGGGAGGCTGAGGCAGGAGAATGGCGTGAACCCGGGAGGCGGAGCTTGCAGTGAGCTGAGATCCGGCCACTGCACTCCAGCCTGGGCGACAGAGCTACACTCCGCCTCAAAAAAAAAAAAAAAAAAAAAAAAAAAAAAGATTAAAAAGTGCTGTTACAGGCAATTACTAAGTACAATCTATTCATATTCAGTAATATAAATATGTTTGGTTGGATGAACTACAGAGGCTACAAAGAATATTTTGTTATCCTACCCTGTTCCCTGTTCCAATCTCTTAGGTCTTCCTAGAAACAAAGGCATCAGAGTCAAGATCATAAAGGAGTGTATCTTAAGACAATGCATGGCACCATTTTACCTTCAAAAAAGTTTGCTCTGGCCGGGCGCGGTGGCTCAAGCCTGTAATCCCAGCACTTTGGGAGGTCGAGACGGGCGGATCACGAGGTCAGGAGATCGAGACCAGCCTGGCTAACATGGTGAAACCCCGTCTCTACTAAAAAATACAAAAAAACTAGCCAGGCGAGGTGGCGGGCGCCTGTAGTCCCAGCTACTCGGGAGGCTGAGGCAGGAGAATGGCATAAACCCGGGAGGCGGAGCTTGCAGTGAGCTGAGATCCGGCCACTGCACCCCAGCCTGGGCCACAGAGCCAGACTCAGACTCCCTCTCAAAAAAAAAAAAAAAAAAAAAAAAAAAAAAAAAAAAAGTTTGCTCTGTGCTCAAGAGGCATTTTATCATTTAGAAAAAAGAGTGTCTCAAATTCTCTGTAATATGTCATGATCTCCAACATTTTTTTTTTTTTTTTTTTTTTTTTTTTTGGAGACAGACTCTCACTCTGTCGCCCAGGCTGGAGTGCAGTCACTTGGCTCACTGCAACGTCTGCTTCCCAGGTTCAAGCAATTCTCCTGCCTCAGCCTCCTGAGTAGCTGGGACTACAGGCATGCGCCACCACACCCACCTAATTTTTGGTATTTTCATGGAGAAGGGGTTAATTTTTTGTATTTTAGTAGGTTTTCACCATGATGCCCAGGGCAGTCTCATGAACTCCTGAGCTCAGGCAATCTGCCCACCTCAGCCTCCCAAAGTGCTAGGATTACAGGTGTGGGCCACTGCACTCAGGAACATCTTTTTAAAAGTGTGAAGCCTGTCTCACTCAAAGCAACCACTAGGAAGAGCACAGCGGCTTTAGTGAATCAAGAAATTTATCCCAGTGTAACCCTGTTCATTTCATACAGAACAGGGCATATAAAGAGTAAATACTTGGCTGAGCGTGGTGGCTCATGCCTATAATCCGAGCACTTTTGGGAGGTAGAGGCAGGTGGATCACTTGAGGTCAGGAGTTTGAGACCAGCCTAGCCAACACAGCAAAACCCCATCTCTACTAAAAATAAGAAAACTAGCCAGGCGTGATGGTGTGCCCCTGTAATCCCAGCCACTTGGGAGGCTGAGGCAGGAGAATTGCTTGACCCCAGGGGGTAGAGGTTGCAGTAAGTCAAGATCGTGCCACTGCACTTCAGTCTGAGAGACAGAGAAAGACTCTGTCTCCAAAAAAAAAAAAAAAAAAAAAAAAAAAGCAAGAAAGAAAAAGAGTAAATACTCCTCTTTTATGCACACCTGATAGAGGTATCCTCCTGGTATTATCTTTCACTTGACCTCAAAACCATCAGCAACAGTAGAAGGTCTGACTTCAAGATGAGAAATCTGAGTCACGAATATGTGAACTTGATAACTACCACTTAAAAATGTCACCAGCCAGTACCACAGTCCTGAGATAGAGATGAATCAAAATATTCCATACCGGCTTCAAATATTTGAACTGCAAAAGATGGCTGGGCATGGTGGCTCAGGCCTGTAATCCCAGCACTTTGTGAGGCCGAGGCAGGCAGATTGCTTGAGTCCAGGAGTTCGAGACCAGCCTGGGCAACAAGGCAAAACCCCATCTCTACCAAAATACAAAAATTAGCCCAGCATGGTGGTGCATGCCTGCAGTCCCAGGTACTTGGGAGGCTGAGGTGGGAGAATCACTTGAGCCTGGGAGGCAGAGCTTGCAGCAAGCCGAGATTGCACCACTGCACTCCAGCCTGGGTGACAAAGTGAAACTCCATCTCAAAAAAATAAATAAATAAAATAAAAATGCAAAATATATTAATTTGCTATTAAAGATATCTACAAGTTTTGGATTAAAGATTGGTTCTACTTAAGAGTTTTTAATTACAAAAAGTCATGCCAAAATATAGTCTGGGGTCACTAGAGCTCTAGTCCCCTAATTCAGGTCCATTCTAAGAGATAAGCTAAACACTAGGTGTGACTATGAGTAACTTTAATTTAGCTGTAAAAGGAAAGTTCTAAACGTCATAGAAAATAGGTGGCTGAGGGCCCACCAATCAGGGTTTAAGGAAAAAAAAAGGTCAGGTGCAGCAACGCATGCCTGTATCCCAGTTACTTGGGAGGCTGAGGCAGGAAGATTAATTTGAGCTCAGGAGTTGGAGGCCAGGCTAGACAACATATTAAGACCCTGTCTCAAAAAAATAAAACAAAACAAAACAAAAAACGACCTTATGTTAATACATAGAATATGCTCTGAATAAATCTTTTAAATCAGGAAAGATTACAAGACAGAAAAAGAATTCATAGCACACTGAAATAAGATTTTTTAAAAATTATGTGGACTGTATTCAAAGCTTGAATTCTTACTCAAAGTTCCTACTTACCTTTCCATATTAATAGGTGGAGCATGCACTTTGGTAGCTTCAGAAGTACGCTTGCCCATACTGGAGGACATGATGGTTTCACCTTCAGATTTCAATTTGTCCACAAAGTTATCTACTTCCTTTCCTTTGGCTCCAAGTTTCAAAGCCTTGCTGGGGCCTGAAGGCCTAAGTGGAAAAATTTGAAATTCATTACCCAAAGGTATATTTTTACAAGCACACATGATCTGATGAAAACTTTGTATCCTCCATCCAGAGAAACATACCTGTGCACAAAATTTTGCATATAATTTCGGGTAATTCACAGATTACCCCTAAAATCAATCTTTGAACATCAAGATTAAAAATCTACATTCCATAAAGCATTAAATATCCCTTTCTCCCCCACAATAAGGCAACTCTCATAGGAAACTGAGGTCATGACATAATTTATAACTCTCTTTTATACAAAAGGAAAAACATCACATTCAGATTTCTTCTTTATCCTCACATTTTATGTGGCCAAATTTAACATCATATCTTACTTCATCAAGTCCTTCATTATTTACAGCTTTCCAAGAAATCAGATTATCACTTCAAAGATAGACACATATACACCCATCATCTGGCATTCTAAAGTACAATGGATTGATTATACCTGGCTGGTGCAGGTGCCACTTTTGGTTTATCACTTTCAATGATGGTTTCTGTGATCATGGCAGCTGTGCTGCCTCCAGATACTGCAGAGCTGCCAAATCCGCCAAATCCTGGTGCTTTTTTGCCCTGTCTCTCTGCATCTCTTCGGGCCTGTTGTAATTCCTTTGCTTTACGACGCATCTCAGCCTTAGCTTCACGTTCTTGAGTCTACAGAAAAAGACATACATGAATGTAGCTGTTTTTTTTTTTTTTTTTTTGAGACAGGGTCTCACTCTGTGACCAAGGCTGGAGTGCAAGTGGCACGATCACGGCTCACTGCAGCCTCAACTTCCTGGCCTCAAGTGATCCTCCCATGTCAGTCTCCCAAGTAGCTGGGACCCACAGGCACGTGCTACTATGCCTGGCTAATTTTTTTTTTTTTTCCCTAGAGACAGGGTCTCACTATGCTGTCCAGGCTGGTCTTGAACTCCTGGACTCAAGTGATCCTTCCACCTCTGCCTCCCAAAGTGCTGGGATTATAGGCATGAGCCACTGTGCCCAGCCTGGATGTAGCTTTGAATACAGTCTATACATCAGAAAGTAAAAATTGGAAAATCAGATTAGTGAAGCCTAAGAGGAAGATACACAAACAGGTAGTCCCAGAGAAGATCCTATTTACCTCTCTGACGGCTCTGAAAACCTTCTCCTCATGAGAATCCATTTCTGTGAAGGTTCTGATCTGTGCCAAGTTAACATTCTCCCGGTATCCCAGGGCAACAATTTCATCAAAAGCAAAAATCAAATCAAAACAGTGCTCAGATATTTCATTCTCTTCTAAGGCTCGGCAATATTCAGGGATCTAATCGTGGACACCAATAAAAAAGAAAGATTTAGAATTTATCAGCAGCTATATTTCCAAGTCTTATCCTTTAAATTATATAAATTTCAATAACCCAAATCCCTTAGCTACTTCTAGTCTTTATTTTATTTTTTGAGATGGAGTCTCACTCTGCTGCCCAGGCTGGAGTGCAGTGGCACAATCTCGGCTCACTGCAACCTCCATCTCCCAGGTTCAAGCCATTCTCCTGCCTCAGCCTCCAGAGTAGCTGGGACTACGAGTGTACGCCACCACGCCCAGCTAATCTTTGTATTTTTAGTAGAGACAGCGTTTCACCATGTTGGCCAGGCTAATGTTGAACTCCTGACCTCAGGTGATCTGCTTGCCTCGGCCTCCCAAAGCGCTGGGATTACAGGTGTGAGCCACTGGACCCAGCCTAAGACCTTGATTTTTTTTTCTTTTTTTTAAGACAAAGTCTCACTCTGTTGCCCAGGCTGGAGTGCAGTGGCACGATCTCAGCTCACTGCAACCGCTGCCTCCCGGGTTCAAGCAATTCTTGTGCCTCCGTCTGCTGAGTAATAGGATTTCAGGTGCCCACCACCACACCCAGCTAATTTTTTTGTATTTTTAGTAGAGACGAGGTTTCACCATGTTGGTCAAAGTGCTGGAATTATAGGCGTGAGCCACCGCGCCCAAGACCCTGATTCTTACGGCCGGGTGCAGTGGCTCATGCCTGTAATCCCAGCACTTTGGGAGGCCAAGAAAGGCAGATCACCCGAGGTCAGGAGTTCAACACTAGCCTGGCCAACATGGTGAAACCCTGTCTCTACTAAAAATACAAAAATTAGACAGGCATGGTGGTGCACATCTGTAATTTCACCTACTCGGGAGGCTGAGGCCAGAGAATTGCTTGAACCTGGGAGGCGGAGGTTGCAGTGAGCCGAGATTGTGCCACTGCACTCCAGCCTGGGCAAGAGCGAGATTCTGTCTCAAAAAAAAAAAAAAGGAATTGGGGTCTTGCTGTGTTGCCCACACTGAAGTATAATGCCTATTCACTTGAACTCCTGGCCTCAAGCAATCCTTCTGCCTCAGCCTCTTGAGTAGCTTGGACTACAGGCACATGCTACCGCACCTGGCCTTAGTCTTTTTTATTATTATTTTTTTTTGAGACAGAGTTTTGCTCTGTTGCCCAGGCTGGAGTGCAGTGGTATGATCTTGGCTCACTGCAACCTCCGGCCCCTGGGTTCATACCATTCTCTTGCCTCAGCCTCCCGAGTAGCTGGGACTACACGTGCCTGCCACCATGCCTGGCTAATTTTTTTTGTATTTTTTAGTAGAGACGGGGTTTCACCATATTAGACAGGAGGGTCTCGATCTCCTGACCTCGTGATCCGCCTGCCTTGGCCTCCCAAAGTGCTGGGATTACAGGCGTGAGCCACCGCGCCCGGCCTTAGTCTTCATTTTAAGCAAGACTTTGGCATAAAGTCTTAAAGAGAAGTGTGTGTGTGTGTGTGTGTGTGTGTGTGTGTGTGTGTGTGTATGTTTGGATCAGTAAGTCTTACCTAAAAAACATTATCTAAAAAGCACAACCAAACAAGTATCAGAACTATAACGGCAGATTAGAACAACTGCTCTAGAACTGGGAAATGAAAGAGTAGTTCCCATATTCTTTTGGGACACCTATATTCTAAGAGGACACCCAATAAATGTCTGCTGAACAAACAAGGAGCTGCAGCAGTAAGTCGCTGGGGTGGGAAGCAGGAGCCTGCAAACTGGTGAGCATCAGCTGCTTTGGAGGAAAAACTAGTTTCGCACAAAATGTAAAACAAAAAGTGGAACCCAGTATTGTAGCAGTACTCTTACCACTCTTGAGAAGAGCCTTAGAGTCTCCAAATCTTCTAAAATGTTGCTGTTTTTGGTAGTGATCAGTACCATATAGAGTTTCTCCATAGGCTGGTAGACATATCTTACACTCTCTGTTTCAACAAACGTATGTTGTTTTCCAGTGTTCATGAGCTTTGGAAAAGCTGCTAATAAGCCCTCAATCCGAGTTCGGGTCATTTCCACAAACTGTCGAGAGACAATAGCCTTTCCTGCTTTTGTGCAGACCGCTGCTGCCAACAGCACCTGCCAGGAACATACGCATAAATAAGTACTATTATTTCTTCACATCTGTTTTCTCAACATCCCAGGAAATGTTCCATAGAATGACATATTTATTTAGTGACAGAACTAGTAGTAGTATTATTTTTAAGACAGAGTCTCACTCTGTCACCCATGCTGGAGTGCAATGGCAAGATCACAGCTCACTGCAATCTCAAACTCCTGGGCTCAAGAAATCCTGAGTAGCTAGGACTACAAGTGCGTGCCACTGAGCCTCGCTAATTTTTAAAAAGCTTTTAGTAGAGACAGTGTCTCGCTATGTTTCCCAGGCTGGTCTTGAACTCCTAGATTCAAGCAATACCCCTGCCTTGGCCTCCCAAAGTGCTGAGATTATAGGCGTGAGCTACCACGACCAGCTGACATGACGAGCAATAGAATATTGACTTTCACGGGCACAGTGGCTCACACCTGTAAACCCAGCACTTTGGGAGGCCAAGGTGGCTGGATTACTTGAGGTCAGGAGTTCAAGACCAGCCTGGCCAACATGGCAAAACCCCATCTCTACTAAAAATACAAAAATGAGCCAGGCATGGTAGCATGCACCTGTAATCCTAGCTACTCAGGAGGCTGAGGCACGAGAATTACTTGAACCCGGGAGGCAGAGATCGAGCCACTGCCCTCCAGCCTGGGCAACAGAGCAATACTCTGTCTTTAAAAAAAAAAAAAAAAAAAAAAAAAAAAGAATGCTGAGTTTCAAACTTTTACTCCATTGTTCTTTTCATTGTAATACGTAATTTATAAGACAAAGCTAAGGTAGGGGAAACTAACGCTATTATTCCTGTTTTTCAATAACATACCTATAGAAAAACTGTGTAATGAAATGACCTTTTTCCAAGACCATACATATATTAATAAGTCTCCTGTGACTCAGAACTGGGTTGCTCTTTGCTTTGGCAAACCCACAAAGAACAGCTTAAAACTTTTTCTAAAAAGAGCAAGATATTTCCAAGCCCACGCTGAAATGTGATCAGGCAAATTAAAAATATTAAAGACATAAGAAGCCCCTTACATTTATTATTTTTATCTAGAATATGAACCCAAGCTACTGAGTCTAAATTTATCTTCTGCTCCTTGACTAACTTTCCCATTCACACTGTCTTACTCCCGGATATCCAAACAATCTGCAAAATAGAAATCTAAATGGCTCAATGTTTCACATAGGTTTTGATATTAGGCAATGATCAAGACCTAATAGCCCCCTATTTTAGCATCTGGCATTTCACTAAACAAAACAAATAAAGCACCAAAGGAAGCAGCAGAGACCTCAAATGCCATGAGCAAGGGAGTAAGAAAATTAAGTCCAGTCTCCTCAGTGCAGGAACCCAAGAGCTCATTCACAAGCACAAGTAACAAACACTTTTTTTTTTTTTTTTTTTTGAGACAGAGTCTTGCTCTGTCGCCCGGGTTGGAGTGCAGTGGCCGGATCTCAGCTCACTGCAAGCTCCGCCTCCCGGGTTTACGCCATTCTCCTGCCTCAGCCTCCCGAGTAGCTGGGACTACAGGCGTCTGCCACCTCGCCTGGCTAGTTTTTTGTATTTTTTAGTAGAGACGGGGTTTCACCATGTTAGCCAGAATGGTCTCGATCTTCTGACCTCGTGATCCGCCCGTCTCGGCCTCCCAAAGTGCTGGGATTACAGGCTTGAGCCACCGCGCCCGGCCCGTAACAAACACTATTAAAACATTTAGGAAGCCTCAATGCTAGGATATAACCTCTGAAATATCAAAATCCTACTGGTCAGGCTTCTCAGCTTTACAGAAAGCTCTACAGGTGAGTAGCTTGAAGAAAAACAAGTTAGCCAATTTAAATAAATATTCTTATAGTTTCTTTTTTTTTTTTTTCTTTGAGACGGAGTCTCGCTCTGTCGCCCAGGCTGGAATGCAGTGGCCAGATCTCAGCTCACTGCAAGCTCCGCCTCCCGGGTTTACGCCATTCTCCTGCCTCAGCCTCCCGAGTAGCTGGGACTACAGGCACCCGCTACCTCGCCCAGCTAGTTTTTTTTTTTTTGTATTTTTTAGTAGAGATGGGGTTTCACCGTGTTAGCCAGGATGGTCTCGATCTCCTGACCTCATGATCCGCCCGTCTCAGCCTCCCAAAGTGCTGGGATTACAGGCTTGAGCCACTGTGCCCGGCCTAATATTCTTATAGTTTCAATACATCAATAGTTTCATATTATAGGAGAACATAACATCCTTATCCACTGAAAATAGGTAATTAGGGTATGTGGGAGACAATCACCATCATGCTTATTTCTCAACAGCAAGTGGTCCCGAATAGCTGGAACTACAGGCGCCTGCCACTACGCCCAGTTAATTTTTTTTTCTTATTTTAACTTCCTTTTAAGATGGAGTTTCACTCTTTTTGCCCAGGCTGGAGTGCAATGGCGTGATTGTAGCTCACGGCAACCTCCACCTCCCAGATTCAAGGAATTCTCCTGCCTCAGCCTCCCAAGTAGCTGGGATTACAGGTGCATGCCACCATACCCAGTTAATTTTGCATTTTTAGAACTCAGTACTCCTAAATTCGATCACCTAAGGTAAAAGTGATCCACCCGCCTTGGCCTCCCAAAGTGCTGGGATTACAGGCATAAGCCAAAGTGCTTATGCCCTTTTTAGGGCATAGGCCCTAAACAGTTTTTAAAAAGTAGTCTTGGGCCACACACAGTGGCTCACACCTATAATCCCAGCACTTTGGGAGGCAGAGGCGGGTGGATCACCTGTGGTCGGGAGTTCGAGACCAGCCTGACCAACATGGAGAAACCCCACCCCTACTAAAAATACAAACACACATTAAAAGAGACTTAGACATGTCAGTCCATCACAATGTACAAATCAAATTTGAACAGTGATTGAATAGTTGATAATACTAAAAAATTATTGCTAATTTTTTAGGTGTAAAAATATGCTATCATAATAATATATTTTTATGGAAGGAATACTTATATATTTTTTAAAAAGAGTTGTGTAGTTTTGAATCCTTCCACAGTCTGTCATATTAAAGGTGCTCCCTCGACGACTATATTGAACTAAAAGAGTTGTCTGGGATACACCTTATCTTCAAACTATGCTAGTTTTGCATGTGGTAGTAACGAAAGGTCACTGGATTTAGTAATTATCCTGAGGATCAGAATTCACAATTTCTTTTTTTTTTTGGAGACAGGGTCTCACTTTGTCACACAGGCTGGACTGCAATGGTGCGATCGTGGCTCACGTAGCCTCAACTTCTGGGCTTGAACAATCCTCCTGCCTCAGCCCCTTGAAAGGAGCTGGGACCATGGGCAGGTGCCACTACGCTTGGCATATTTTTGTATTTTCAGTAGAGGTGGGGTTTCACCATGTTGCCCAGGTTGGTCTTGAACTCCTGGACTCAAGTGATCAGCCCACCCTAGCCTCCCGAAGTGCTGGAATTACAAGCATGAGTCACCACACCTAGCCAGAACTCACAATTTCATGTGTTGAATATCAGTTATAAATATTCCTTTTAAAAGCAACTGTCCTAGTATTATATAAATGGGTTTTTATGACTTGGGATAAAATTTCCCAAACTGCCAATATATCACACATGGATTCAAAACTGCTAAATAGCAAACTGATGATTCAAAAAGTGGCCTGAGTGATGATATGATGTTCATAAAGAATCTAGACAAAATTGCTTTATGAATATAAAAATGGAAAAAATTATTTCTAAATTAAGATTTATGTAATTTAAAACATATATGTAAATTAACTATTTTAAGAACATATTGGACTATTTTTGATATTTTTTTAAAGTACAATTTCCACTTTATTTTTCTCCAGAGAATAGTCTGTCTTCAGTCTTTAAGGACTCAGCTCCCTACATGGGCTTTGGTGGGGGACGTGGGGCAGCAATCTGTAGGTCTAAATTGGGGAGGGGGTGTTTGGTTCTTGCGGGCTTCATGAGATTGATTCCTGACTACTTTGCTGTGAATTGCACAACTCACACAGTAATGTAGCTTCACATACAGCTTGGGAAGCACATAGGCATCAAAGATGCTCGCTTCAGAAATGTCCCTGACTGCTGCTGTGGGACTATGTTTTGAAAGACGAATTTCTAATGGCCTTGTCTTTGGGCACACATCGAGCACAGTTAGTGCAGCGAATAGGCCGCATGTGGCCGCGGCCCTTTTTGGCATGACCGTTGTTCCTTCTTTTCTTTGTCATCTTGGAGGCACGGACCTAAGAGAGGAGTTTTTTGGTTTTGTTTTTCGTTTTTCTTCTTTTTTAAAAGACAGAGTTTTGCTCTTGTTGCCCAGGCTGGAGTACAATGGCAAGATCTTGGCTCACTGCAACTTCCGCCTCCTAGGTTCAAGCGATTCTCCTGCCTCAGCCTCCCGAGTAGCTGGCATTACAGGCGCCACCACCACGCCCAGCTAATTTTTTTTTTGTATTTCTAGTAGAGACGGGGTTTCACCATATTGGTTGGCCAAGCTGGTCTCGAATGCCTGACCTCAGGGGATCCACCCAGCTCGGCCTCCAAAAGTGCTGAGATTACAGGTGTGAGCCACCGCGCCTGGACTATTTTTGTTACATTCTTAAAAGTTTATATAATTGGCAAAAAGCTTTTCTTCTTAATAGTCCCATCAGAAAAGTGGGGAATTCCCTTATATTTGGAATCATATCACATTGGTTTCTCCTTTTCCCAAAGACTGAGTTAGAATTAGTGTCCCAAAATTTGCAAAGAACCAAGCTGATATATCAGAAAAACTAAATGACTGGGAGTGAGAAAATCTATATTCTAGTTTTGTTCTTCTATTTACCATCTGTCTGACCTTCAGTTACTCAACCTCTCTTAACCTTGTTTCTTTTCCTATAAAATGCAGCATTATCTAATGACCTTATAAGCTATTATGAGGGCCAAATGACTATAATGAAACTGTACTTCAAAAGTGCTATACAACTTGTAGCACATATATTCATGATGTAAAACAGCACCATTAGTAATAACAAACATGCATCTCATGAAAAAAAATTATGTCACTTCAAGGTGATGGATTTTTCTTTTTTTATTAAAAAAAAAAAAAAGAGAGAGACGGGGTTTCACCATGTCGTCCAGGCTGCTCTCAAACTCCTGGGCTAAAGTGATCTGCACACCTCAGCCTTCCAAAGTGCTGGGATTACAAGTGTGAGCTATAGCATCCGGCCAAGGCAATGGATTTTTGTCTTTGTCAATATTTTGATATTCAAATAATGAATATTGATTCTCCCCCCAAAATTTTACATATAGTTTCAGGGAATGCATTGATCCTCCAGAGAAGTTATTCTCAAATGGCCCACAGAAAATCCCCTCATGCAATGAGAGATATTATTAATAAATGGGAGCATATTGTAAATGTAATCCCTGTAGGGCCTCCTATCCTTAAAAGTTTGAGAATCACAGCTCTAGGAAGTTATGGTCCTCTATGTTAGAATTTTATGAGGTTCTGAAGGAATAAGACAAATCAAATGCACATCTAAAGAAAGGACAGCTCAGACCAAAACTTCAGACCTATATAAACATGCTGCATTTAACAGAAACCCCATATCTAATAATAAAACTGTTAGAAACAATGTTTACAGGCTCAAGGGTAGTTCTTAGGTTTCCAACTAGAGTTAAAAACACCTCTATACCATACAGGTAAAATTTAGGTAAAAACATCAAGGGCAACTTGAAAGGGAAAAAGGAACAAAAAGGTGTATGTTACTATCCACTTTATTTATTTTTTGAGACAGTGTCTCACTCTGTAGTCCAGGCTGGAGTGTAGTGGTACCATCTCAGCTCACTGCAAGCTCTGCCTCCTGGGTTCAAGAAATTCTAGGCCGGGCGCGGTGGCTCAAGCCTGTAATCCCAGCACTTTGGGAGGCCGAGACGGTGGATCACGAGGTCAGGAGATCAAGACCATCATGGCTAACACGGTGAAACCCCGTCTCTACTAAAAAAAATACAAAAAACTAGCCGGGCGAGGTGGCGGGCGCCTGTAGTCCCAGCTACTCGGGAGGCTGAGGCAGGAGAATGGCGTGAACCCAGGAGGCGGAGCTTGCAGTGAGCCGAGATCCGGCCACTGCACTCCAGCCTGGGCAACAGAGCGAGACTCTGTCTCGAAAAAAAAAAAAAAAAAAGAAATTCTCATGCCTCAGCCTCCCGCTCGAGCAGCTGGGACTACAGGTGCAGGCCAGCACCACCAAGCCTGGCTAATTTTTCTATTTTTAATAGAGACAGGGTTTCGTCATGTTGGCAAGGCTGGTCTCCAACTCCTGGCCTCAAGTCATCTGCGCGCCTTGGCCTCCAAAGTGTTGGGATTACAGGAGTGAGCCACCGCACCCGGCCCATCCACTTTACTGTTGAGCACGTTCAAAAACTAATTATAGGTACTGGTAATCTCCATTTTTGTGATGTTATAAGAATTAACTAAGTAATTATTTATTGAACACCTACTATGCATACAACATGCTTTCTGAGAATTAAGATGACACAGACTAGCATTCTGCCTACAAGAAGCTTAATAGGGATGAGACACAAATGCAAATCACTGTAATGTATGGCAGAATGTGTTAAGTAACATAAGAGAGTCACTGATAAAGTGGGTAGAAATTCAGAGGAAGAGATTACATCCAGCTGGTAAGGTCAGGGATGACTTGATAGAAGAAACAGCATTTAGACAGGGCGCAGTGGCTCATGCCTTAATCTCTGCACTTTGGGAGCCAGGGCGGGTGGATTACCTGAGGTCAGGAGTTCGAGACCAGCCTGGTCAAAAAGGTAAAACCCTGTCTCTACCAAAAAACACAAAAAATTAGCCGAGTGTGGTGGTGCACGCCTGTAGTCCCAGCTATTGGGGAGAGTGAGGTGGGAGGATTGCTTGAACCTGGGAGGCGGAAGTTGCAGTAAGCCGAGATCACACCACTTTTTATTTTATTTTATTTTATTTTGAGACAGAGTCTCGCTCTGTCGCCCGGGCTGGAGTGCAGTGGTCGGATCTCAGCTCACTGCAAGCTCCGCCTCCCGAGTTCACGCCATTCTCCTGCCTCAGCCTCCCGAGTAGCTGGGACTACAGGCGCCCGCCACCTCACCCGGCTAGTTTTTTGTATTTTGTTAGTAGAGACGGGGTTTCACCGTGTTAGCCAGGATGGTCTCGATCTGCTGACCTCGTGATCCGCCCGTCTCGGCCTCCCAAAGTGCTGGGATTACAGGCTTGAGCCACCGCGCCCGGCCGAGATCACACCACTTTACTCCAGCCTGGGCTACAAAGTGAGACTGCCTCAAAAAAAAAAAAAAAAAAAAATGCCGGGCGCGGTGGCTCAAGCCTGTAATACCAGCACTTTGGGAGGCCGAGACGGGCGGATCACGAGGTCAGGAGATCGAGATCATCCTGACTAACATGGTGAAACCCCGTCTCTACTAAGAAATACAAAAAATTAGCCGGGCGAGGTGGCGGGCGCCTGTAGTCCCAGCTACTGGGAGGCTGAGGCAGGAGAATGGCGGGAACCCGGGAGGCGGAGCTTGCAGTGAGCCGAGATCGCGCCACTGCACTCCAGCCTGGGCGACAAAGCGAGACTCCGTCTCAAAAAAAAAAAAAAAAAAAAAAAAAAAAAAAAAAAAAAGGAAACAGCATTTAAATCATGCTTTAATGAATTCCAGGATTTTTTTTTGTTTTTTGTTTTTTTTTGAGATGGAGTCTCGCTCTGTCACCCAGGCTGGAGTGCAGTGGCTTGATCTCAGCTCACTGCAAGCTCCGCCTCCCGGGTTTACGCCATTCTCCTGCCTCAGCCTCCCAAGTAGCTGGGACTACAGGCGCCCGCCACCTCGCCCGGCTAGTTTTTTGTATTTTTTTAGTAGAGACGGGGTTTCGCCGTGTTAGCCAGGATGGTCTCGATCTCCTGACCTCATGATCCGCCCGTCTCGGCCTCCCAAAGTGCTGGTATTACAGGCTTGAGCCACCGCGCCCGGCCTCCAGGATTGTTTTGAGACAGTCTTGCTCTATTGCCCAAGCTGTAGTGCAGTGGTGTGATCTCAGCTCAGTGCAGCCTCAACATTCTGGGCTCAGGTGATTCTCCCACTTCAGCCTCCCAGGTATCTGGGACTACAGGCACATGCCACCACACCTGGCTACTTTTTATATTTTTCTATAGAGACAGGGTTTTGCCATGTTGCCCAGGCTGGTCTCAAACTCCCAACTTCAAGTGATCCACCTGCCTCAGCCTCTCAAAGTGCTGGGATTACAGGCATGAGCCACCACACCTGGTCAGAATTCCAGGATTTCATATGTCAAGATGAAGAAAGCAGTAGGGTAAAATCATATGTCTCTCTTTGAGTCATTCCATTATCCAGATACAAGCAAAACAAGGCTTCCAAAGTAGGACCAAAGTTCCCCATACTAAGTATAGCATAAATATCAAAACATCCAGGACACCACAAATCACAGGTTCTAGGCAGTTGACATAGGTCTGTTACAGCTACTAACACGGCTAGAACGTATGGTCACCTCTAAACATGATAAATTTATCCTATCCTAAATTAACATTTGTCTTCTTAAAGTTCTTGAAATAATAAACCTCTTCATATCAATGTTTACTGGTTTAACAATTATTAAAATATAGCATATACTAAAAGGTAAGTTAACAATTTTCCCTATTGAAATTTGATCTGATTTTCTCCGAGGAAGAATTAATAAAAATGATTACAAAGTTTTTGTTTCTTTAACATTTTTGGAAAAAAACATTCCAGATCTAAAAGGAACTTGCAAGAGCGCTTGATTGTCTTATAGATGTGAAAACTGAGGGCCCATAAGTTAGATGACCTCTCCAGGACTGCTCAAAAAAAAAAAAAAAAAAAAAAAAAAAAACCTTCCCCCATTAGGTTAGGTTTTGCCAAACAACTTTTAATAATTCTTACATGGTTTGAGTACACTATCTTTGGACTAAATAACAACTCTCTGCTACACAGACTTAACTACATGAATTGTTAAGTGCCCCAAGTTAAGAAACCTGGAGAATTAGGTTTCTGTTCTGCCTTTGCCACTAATCATGTGACCTTGGATAAGTCACTTAATTGATTATTGAAATATCCCTAAAGTAGGAGATTAGTTTATATGAAATCCAAAGTGCTGTGTCTTTAAAGTTCTATAAGTCTAAGCATTTGAAAACTACAGTAACAGAAAAAAAAAAAAATACAGTGACAGAAAACGTACAAACTTCCATTTTATACCCACTGCTCCAGTTCTAACCACTTTGGAACAATATTTTATGGTAGTATTAGGCTGCAAGACGGCAAACTGTCTAACCATAACAAATTGTGTGTGCAAGAGAGGTACAAGAATAACAGGTGGTATAATTCAGCATAAATATGCACAACTCTGTCTCAAAAAAAGTCAAGTTCTTTCTTGAACCTCTAAATGCTTCAGGATTCCTTACTTTCAGAATTATAGTCACCTTCTCCTTTGTAATTCACTGCAATATTTTATACACACACACACGATTCATGGCCATATTAAAGCTAGTTTCTATAATTGTCAGGGAGGACTGTTCGGTTTTTCCTATTTACGTGAAGCTATTATAGATAAAATCAGAAAGAAGATTACAATAAAATGTAGACCACATACAAAACCTAAACCTTGAAAAGTAATTCACTCAGTGAGGGTTTTAAATCCATCACATTTCTATTCTAAAACAAAAGCTTGTAGAGAATTAAAACACACACACACACACCCATTATCAGTTTCTGCAGTGAACTTCTATATGAAGACATAAATAGATGGCAAATCAATGGAAACTCAAGAGAATCATTTTCATTCTCTGCTGTCCTCTCAAAACACAATTAAAAAGATACATAAAGAATACAGTGGGGCCGGGCGTGGTGGCTCAAGCCTGTAATCCCAGCACTTTGGGAGGCCGAGACGGGCGGATCATGAGGTCAGGAGATCGACACCATCCTGGCCAACGTGGTGAAACCCTGTCTCTACTAAAAAATACAAAAAACTAGCTGGGCGTGGTGGTGGGCGCCTGTAGTCCCAGCTACTCGGGAGGCTGAGGCAGGAGAATCGTGTAAACCCGGGAGGTGGAGCTTGCAGTGAGCTGAGATCCGGCCACTGCACTCCAGCCTGGGTGACAGAGCGAGACTCCGTCTCCAAAAAAAAAAAAAAAGAATACAGTGCTGGGCATGGTGGCTCAATCTGTAATTCCAACACTTTGGGAGGCTGAGGTGGGAGGATCACCTGAGGTCAGGAGTTCAAGACCAGCCTGGCCAACATGGTGAAACCACATTTCTACTAAAAATAGAAAAATTAGCTGGAGATGGTGGCACATACCTGTAATCTCAGCTACTTGGGAGGCTGAGGCAGAATAGCTTGAACCTGGGGGGCAGAGATTGAAGAGAGCTAAGATCGCACCACTGCACTCCAGCCTGGGTGACAGAGTAAGATTCCGTCTCAAAAAAAAAAAGAATACAATAGCTGTGCTGCTGCTGTATCATATATGAAAAAAAGGGGCTGGGCGCGGTGGTTTACGCCTGTAATCCCAACACCTTGGGAGGCTGAGGGCAGATCATAAGGTCAAGAGATAGAGACCATCCTGGCCAACATGGTGAAACCCTGTCTCTACTAAAAATACAAAAAATTAGCTGGGCATGGCAGCATGCGACTGTAGTCCCAGCTACTCAGGAGGCTGAGGCAGGATGATAGCTTGAACGTGGGAGGTGGAGGTTGCAGTGAGCTGAGATTGTGCCGCTGCACTCCAGCCTGGAGACAGAGTGAGACTCAGTCTCGAAAACCAAACAAACAAGAAAAAAAGTTAGAACATGTTCTCATTAATTTGCAGAATACAAGAAAAAGATCAAATCAAGGCCCGCATGTCTACAGTCCCAGCTACTCGGGAGATGGAGGTGGGAGGATCGCTTGAGGCTAGGAGTTTCAGGCCACAGTGCACTGTGATAGTGCCTGTGAATAGCCACTGCCCTCCAGCCTGGGCAACATAGTGAGACCCTGTCTCTTAAAAAAATAAGTAAATCAAAAGATGCCGTTCTTTGTACTTTACTTTATGATGAAGTCATGAGAAGGCATTTGTTTTTGCATTTGTTCACTTATTTATCTACTGGAACTTTGCAGTCTAGGACATTGTGCACTTCAATAACTAAAGCCAAAAGGAATTTATTTTTAAAAAATCAATGTTTATGTACTGATATCTGCAACTTACTTTGAAATGTATATTTTTTTAAATGGAGAGAGGGATGGATGGATGGTTAGATACGTGATAAAATATAGTGAAATGTCAGTTACAGAATCTAGTTGGTGGTTACATGGGTATTCACTACAAAGTTCTTTCAACTTTTCCAGATGTTTGAAAATTTCATAATGAAATGTTGAGCTAAAATAAATTGCTAGAAGTTTTGATACAACTTTCAGATCAATGTTTCACCCTATCTGGACATTTCTACTGTCCAGGGATATGTTTGTAAAGGAGCAGGACCCAAAAACATTACACAGAAATAACACCAATGTCTTAAGACTCTACAGAGCAGAATGTACTGAGATAAATTGTTCTCCAGAGTACACAAATCTGTGGGTATCTGGATCATGCTAAGTCCCAAATAATTCAGAAATATGTGACACAACTCTATGTATACATACACATGTCAAAATAGCATGCAAAAGTTAAATTTTATATATATCATGTAGGGCTTTACCATCCCTCAGTTATCAATGAATTAAAAATACTAAATTCCAATAACCTTTTAACAAATAAGATTTTTATAAAGATTATCTATATCTGGTTTACATAATACAAGACCTTAACTTTACCATTAAAATAAAAATACGCTCTAAAATGCACTATTAATTCCAGGGTGTAACAGGAACCGAGTTTCAAAATCACTAACCAAATACAGAACCTCCTGGAGAAACTGAAAATACAAGTTTCTGTAAATTTTACATACAACACAAAAATTTTAGGAGGCAAACCTGTTTGATGCAATTTATATACCTGAGGCTGAGAAAAGCTGTTCAGTGGCTTAAAGCTCAAGCATGAGTTCCCCCCATTATCCAAGTTCTTATCTACAGGGTTGTCAATAGAACTGATTAGGACTGGCACCAAATTACATTCTGTCATCTCTCAGGTACACTGGACAATGTTTTAAATCAAGTTATCTATTGACAAAAGAATAAAAAAGAACAGAAGAGAACATCCTTCAAAAAATTAAAGGACATAAGGTGCACTGAAAAATAAATTACTAGCTTTTTTGAAACCAAAGAATGTCTACTACTTTATGAATATCTACAAATCACAGCGATAAAGGAAGACTGAGTGATGTCAGCAGTTCTAATTTCCTCCATCCTCAACCACATTAACCTTTCTCATCCTTGTAACAGATGAGTATACAAAGATAACACATGTGAAGGCAAGTAACTGGTCTCAGAGGATAACTCACCCCTCTTACTCCTTCTCCTGTGAGACATCTGACTACGACATGCCACATACACATTTTACTTCATCTGAACAATAAGTTGCTTGAAGGCAAACCCTGTGTTCTCTGGAACTTGCTCACATTTTCCCAGTGGTCTACACAGTGTATGTACCCTGAGTCACACTAACAAATGGACACAAGTGAGTTCTACGGAAGTAGTGGAAGGTTTCAGGGACACTTGGGTCCTATAAATTAATGTTAGAAGTTACTCCTTTCCGCTCTGTGTCTCCATTTCTCCCTTCTGAACAAACAAAAGAAAAATTTCTGGACACCAGTAGATTTGCATTTCGAGTTATCAACGGCCTAGCAAATATCGGGGGTGGGAGACAAGCTGGTTAACAAGAAGGACCAGAACCTCCGGAGACAGGCCCAGCTTGCTGAGCCTAAGCGCCAGGGAACCGGCAGGACAGCATCAGTTCCGAGGTCCGCAGCCTGGGACCCGCACCACCACCACGAAGTTCTCGCAGAGCAAAAACGCCGGGCCGTCTCACGGGCAGGTCCCAGCAGACGAGGGAGTCCAGCTGGTTGGGGGGTGGTGGGGAAGCGGGCACGACGACAGATGGACTGAAGTCAGCTCCGTCGGATCTCCAGGAGACCGGGCACAGGAGGCCACATTGCTCCCAGAGCCCCGAGCAAAGCACCCGGCCCTAGACCCTCAGGGCGGGGCTCCTCCGGCCCCGGCCCCAGGCCCGCCGACAGGGAGAGACGGTGAGGCTCGGACCCCAGGAGTTCGGGTCCTGGCTCGGATCTTACCATGGTGAGGGCGGTGGTGGGGCGCACCCGCTCTCCGGCTCCACTGGGGATAGGGGGAGGGTCTGGGGAAGGGGAGCACGGGCCGCTCTGGATCTGCTACCCGCTTGACAGGAGCCGCTGCCGCTTCGCCTCTTGCCAAGATGGCGGCCCCGAGCCACGTCTTCAACCGGAAGCGGCGCAGGTCAAAGGGCGGGGCGGGGCGGGGCCTGCGGGCTGGGGAAATTGAGGGTACCCCGCTCCAGTTAAGACTGTGCTCAGGAGGTGTAGGGAGCGTTCACCCCCCGACTGTGGAACCTTATGTCTCTGCCCTTTCACTGTCATCGCCTTCATTTATTTTGCGTCACATCTTACAGTTTATTAAGCCGCTGGCACAGCCACTATTATTTAATAAATATACAAGATAACCCGTGTGCATAAAGGACTAGTATCCGGAATATATATAAATAAATTTTTTTTTTTTTTTTTTGAGATGGAGTCTCACTCTGTCGCCCAGGCTGGAGTGCAATAGGGCGATGTCGGCTCACTGCAACCTCTGCTTCCCAGGTTCAAGGGGTTCTTCTGCCTCAGCCTCCCAAGTAGCTGGAATTACAGGCACGGGCCACTACGTTCGGCTGTTTTTTGTAGTTTTGGTGGAGAAGGGGTTTTGCCATGTCGGCCAGGCTGGTCTCGAGCTCCTGACCCCAAGTGATCCACCCGCCTCAGCCTCCCAAAGTGCTGGGATTACAGGCGTGAGCCCCCGCGCCCGGCCTAAGAACTCTTATAACTCAGCAATAAAAAGACAAATACAGTATTCCTATCTAAGAATGGGCTTCATCTGCAAAATGGAGAGAGTAGAAAACAAAAAATTAAAATGAGCAAAAGATCTGAATAGATATGTGTCCAAAGAAGATACATAAATGGCTAATATGCACATTAAGAAATGTTGAATATCCTTAGGGAAATGGAAATCAGACCCATGGTGAGATACCACTTCACACCCACTAGGATGGCTATCATAATAATTGTTGGTGAGGATGAATGTGAAATAGTGCAGCCACGTTGGGAAAGAGTTTGGCAGTTCCTCAAAAAGTTAAACCAAATTGCCATATGACTGAGCAATTCTACTCATAGGTACATACCCAGGAGAACTGAATATATGTCAACACAAAAATGTGTACCCTAATGTTCATAGCAACTTTATTCATAGTAGCCAGAAAGTGGAGACAATCCAAACAAATCCATTCATCAATAGATGTGGCATATATATGGAATGGAATATTATTTAATCACAAAAAAGAATAAGGTACTGACATGCTACAATATGGATGAACCTTGAAAATATTATGTGAAAAAAGACAGATACAATGGGGCACTCATATATGATTCAATTAATATGAAAGATCCAGAACAGAAGAAAACCCACAGAGACAGAAACTAGCTTAGTGGTTTCCAGGGGCTCAGGAATGGTAGGAATAGGTAGTGAGAGCTAATTAGTGTGAGATTTATTTCTGAAATAATTAAAACATTCTGGAATTAAGCCAGGCATGGTGGCATGATCCTAGAGTCCCAGCTACTTGGGAGGCTGAGTTGGGAGGATGGCTTGAGACCAGGGGTTAAAGGTCAGCCTGTGCAAAATAGGACTTAGACTCTTAAAACAAAAACAAACAAACAAAAAATAGTAGTTCTGGAACTAGATAGAGGCAAATATACTAAAAATCACTAAATTGTATACTTTTAAAAGGTGAATTTTTATGATTTGTAAATTATATCTTTTTTTAAAAAAAACATGCACAGGAAGCAGGGCAGTTGTGCTTATGTCCATTTTGTATATGAAGAAAATGATGAAAAGTTTAAGGGACTTACCCAAAGTTTCTAAACCAGTATATGATGGAACCAGGACTCAAAATCTGTTCTTGTGATTCTCATGTTATTTCTTATATGCCAAATTTCAGATTTTTCAGAGTATAGCTGATTCAGTAGTTCATCCTTAAATCATTTTATCCCACATCCTTAGCTCAACCCAACAGCACTCACCCATATTAAACCTATATGTCCACAATTAAGTATAATAGCAACTTTTAATTGAGTGCTTAATTTGTGTTAGGTACTTTACACATGTTCTTTCTAATCCTTTACAACAATCCAAATAAAGATACTGAGGATCAAAAAAGTTAAGCATTTGTCCAAACTCACACAACTAGTAAGTGGTAGAGCCAAGTTCAAAGTCAGTTTTTTCCTGGCTGGGCGCGGTGGCTTATGCCTGTAATCCCAGCACTTTGGGAGGCTGAGGTGGGTGCAAGAGATCAAGACCATCCTGGCCAACATGGTGAAACCCCATCTCTCCTAAGAGTATAAAAAAAAAAAAAATTAGCTGGGCGTGGTGGTGTGTGGCTATAGTCCCAGTTACTCGGCGGGAGAATCGCTTGAACCTGGCAGGCAGAGATTGCAGTGAGCTGAGGTCTCACCCCTATATTCCAGCCTGGGCAATAGAGTGAGACCCTGTCTCAAAAAAAAAAAAAAAGTGACAATGGGTATAAGCTTTCTTTAGGGGATGATGAAATGTCCTAAAAAAGATAACAACTGTACACATTTATGGGGTAAATTTTTATTTATTATCATTTATTTATTTATTTATTTTGAGATGGAATCTCGCTCTGTTGACCAGGCTAGAGTGCAATGGTGCCATCTCAACTCACTGCAACCTGTGCCTCCTGGGTTCAAGCGAGTCTCCTGTCTCAGCCTCCCGAGTAGCTAGGATTACAGGCATGCACCACCACACCTGACTAATTTTTGTATTTTTAGTAGAGACGAGGGTTTCCTCATGTTGGTCAAGCTGGTCTTGAACTCCTGACCTCAGGTGATCCACCCGCCTCAGCCTCCCAAAGTGCTAGTATTACAGACATGAGCCATCTCGCCTGGAGCAATTTTAATTTTTTTTTTTTTTTTTTTTTTTTTTGAGGTAGTGTCTCTCTCTGTCGCCCAGGCTGGAGTGCAGTGGCCAGATCTCAGCTCACTGCAAGCTCCGCCTCCCAGGTTTACGCCATTCTCCTGCCTCAGCCTCCCAAGTAGCTGGGACTACAGGCGCCCGCCAGCTCCCTGGCTAGTTTTTTGTATTTTTTAGTAGAGACGGGGTTTCACCGTGTTAGCCAGGATGGTCTCGATCTCCTGACCTCGTGATCCGCCCGTCTCGGCCTCCCAAAGTGCTGGGATTACAGGCTTGAGCCACCGTGCCCGGCCAATTTTAATTTTTGTTACAAAAAGCAGACATGTTTTAAGAAAGATGGAACAAATTCTTATTTTTTTAGAAAAGTAAAAATCCTGTTAGAAACTATTGCCTTATTGCGGCACCTTCCAGGTCTTCTGACTTGGATCTCAGAAGCTGTGCAAGACCAATTGATGCTGATTCTTCGGAAATATAACTGTAACTGAATTAAACCGCAGAAGAAAAATCAACCTTGTAAGCATTCTTCTCGAGGAGTCCCATAGTGGCAGCATATTATAATGGTTAAAAGCAGAGACTTAAGAATCAGACTGACCTATGTTTGGCTGCTGTTTTCAGGACTTATTAGCTGAGTGACCTCAGGCAAGTTACTTTAACTGTCTAAGCCTCAATTACCTAATCTGTAAATTGGCGGTAACATCTATCTCATAAGGTTGTGAAGTAAATTAGATGATATAATCTAAGTGCTCCCCTGCAAAAAATCTAAGTGCTCCTACAAAGTAAGTACTCCACATTACATATCCACTATTACGAGCAAAACACATCACAAAATTTTTTTAAATGCAGTTCCATTTTTAACTATCAGTATCCCAGAAAAGGTGTCTCTCATTTTTAAAAGCTACTTTCCTTGTTTTCCTCTGGCAGGTTTTCAGGATCAAATTTCCAATATTATTTTCTTTTTAAAATTTATTATTATTATTTTGAGATGGAGTCTCGCTCTGTCACCCAGGCTGGAGTGCAGTGGCGCGATATTGGCTCACCACAACCTCTGCCTCCCAGGTTCAAGCAATTTTCCTGCCTCAGCCTCCTGAGTAGCTGGGATGACAGGTGCGCACCACCATGCCCAGCTAATTTTTGTGTTTTTAGTAGAGATGGGGGTTTCACCATGTTGGTCAGGCTGGTCTCGAACTCCTAACCTTGTGATCCACCCGCCTTGGCCTCCCAAAGTGCTGGGATTACAGGTGTGAGCCACTGTGCCCGGCCAAAAAATTATTATTATGATTCATCATTTATATTTGAGATGGGGTCTCGATCTGTTGCCCAGGCTGGAGTGAATGCAATGGTCCAATCTCGGTTCACTGCAACCTCTGCCTCCCTGGCTCAAGCAATCCTCCTGCTTCAGCCTCCCGAGTGGCTAGCACTACAGGCGTGTGCCACCACACCTGGCTAATTTTTTTTAATTTTTAATTTTTATTTTTAATAGAATAGAGGGGGCAGTTCTTGCTATGTTGCTCTAGCTGGTCTCAAACTCCTGAACTCAAGCAATCCTCCCGCCTCTGCCTCCTGAAGCGCTGGGATTACAGGCATGAGCCACCACACCCGGCCTCCAATATTTTATGTTTCTCTCTCCCTGACTTCCCAAATTAATTATGTCCACAGTTTGAAAATATTTGTTCCTTACGTCTCCATTCACTCATTCCTCGATTCATCCACCCGATGAGCATTGTTAGTGTCTAATTTCTGCAATGTACTGGTGTTACAAAGTTTAAAAATTAATTAGACACAGATCCTGCTTTAAATAAGTTCACAGTCTTCTTTAGCAAATAAGAAAGACAGGACACAGAGTAAACTTTGAACCTCAGATACACAAGGAATAATTTATTACTGTAAGTATGTCCCATGCCACTGCACCCTGTGGAGGGGAAAGACTACAATGTAATATAGTGCTAGAAAAGGACGTACAGAGTGCTGCGGAATTTCCCCTGGAGAGTGTGTCTACATTCCTGTAAGACTGATCTGGAAGGAACTGCAACCCCAGAGATTGTTGTCCTAGGGGAACAAACGCACACCCTGTTTCCAGATTGGAGGGCTAACTCTATACCAGCCCGAAATTTATCAACCGGCGTTGCCACCCGCAGCCGCTAGATGCCGTAACTGACGCATTTACTGAAACCATAGACAAACAGGCGACTTGGCCGCCCAGAGAGGCTTTATCCGTGGCCCCTTGATCTTCTTCCTGCGCAGAGAGCCTTCGCGGGTGAGGCGTAACGTGCAGGAGGTCTCACGAGAGTGGAAGCAAGTCTCGCGAATTTTAAAATTTATCTTTTTGCCTAGCGACTGACAACAGGCTGGTTGCTTGGCGTGGAATGGTAAAGTGGCTTGGCTTTGAGACTGGAGTGAGACCCCAGCCCTAGGCTGGGGTTCTTTCCATTATAGAGGAGACGGATTCAGAAGGGCTACAGGTAATTAGTACTCACCCCAGCAAAAAGGGAACTGTTTTTCTAGAGAGGCTTAAGAGGACTCCCCTTTACCCCATTCCCGGTTACCTCTTCCCATCTCCGTGGTAACTGTTCCTTCGTCACCTCACCACTAACCGTCCTGCTTCCTTTATTCACCAAGAAACTTAGGTGGGATCCTATCTGCAAGATAAGGGTGAAACTGGAGGTGATACTTTTCTGATTATTGGATGGGACCGAGAGATTGGAGTTTCCCTTCTCTTCCGGGACCCTCCCACCCCACCCCGTCTCACCCCACCCCACCCCAACCTAGAGGTGGCTCCAGAGACAGAACTCTTTCTAGAACCTCTACAGCCTCCCCTGAGAAACCTCAACAGCCTTGGCCATCCACATACGACGAATAGTGTTCTGCCCTCGCGCGTGATGGTACAGCTTTGGGAAGCTGCAGAAGTTGGCTTTCTTTCCCTCCACGATTCCCTCGTTCCTCAGCCAGCCTGCCAGCAGTTCCTAAATAAGGGCTGCAACAGAATGACTTAACTGCTTGACCGAGGGCCAGGAAACCTTAAGGAAAGTTTGGATGGGGTGACGGTTTTATGAAAAACTAGTTTCTTGAGTAAGGAAGAGGAGCCAATGCTGGTTTGGAATATACCTCCTGGCAGAGTGCTTGATGTCCCATGATAGGAACTATGTAATCATGTCTCCTTTTGCTTAGACCAAGGTTATTGAAAACCAGACATATGATGAACGTCTAGAGATTAACGACTCTGAAGAGGTTGCAAGTATTTATACTCCAACCCCAAGATACCAAGGTAAGAGAGGAAAGAAGAGAAATGGTACTCAAAGAGCAGGATGGATTCACAGTTGTCTTCAAGAAGTTCCTGTTTTATAATAGCAAATGTTGACTTTCAGAGTCAATTTACTTCACTTGCCATTGTTTGTTTTCTAACTAGTTAAGGGGGAGAAATCATAGCCTTCCAAATTACAGGATCTTCCCCCAATGCAGCCCTGTCACCATTTACTTCATATTACTGCTTTGCTCACTATCTGCCAGGAATTCACTGTACTGTTTTTTTTTAACATGTTTTCCCCAGCTTTGAAGATGCTTCATAACCTCCCCTTAGACTGCAACCCCAACCAAAATCACAGTGGAATGTTTTTAACGGGCTGAATACTATTTATGTATTCAACAAACTTTTTTTTTCTTAATTTTATAGAGACGAGGTCTCGCTATGTTACCAAGGCTGATCTTGAACTCCTAGCTTCAAGCAGTCCTTCCACTTTGGCCTCCCGAAGTGCTGGGATTACAGGTGTGAGCCATCGTGCCCGGCCAACAAGCATTTAAAAATGCCTACTGTGTGCCAGCCTTATGCCTGGCACTTGGGTAAATAGTGTTAAATGACACAATGTCCTTGCCATCCCGATGCTTGTAATCATGGGAGGCAGATGACAAATGAGTACACACATTCCAAATGTGGTAAGTGCACACCGATGGAGGCAGATTGTTTCTGTTAAGGAGAATAACAGTGAGGAAGGAAACCTACTTATTTTTATTTTTATTTTTTTGAGACGGAGTCTCACTCTGTCACCCAGGCTGGAGTGCGGTGGTGCAATCTTGGCTCACTGCAACCTCCGCCTCCTGGGTTCAAGCGATTCTCCTTCCTCAGCTTCCCGAGTAGCTGAGATTACCACACCTAGCTAACTTTTGTATTTTTAGTAGAGACAGGATTTCACCATGTTGACCAGGCTGGTCTTGAACTCCTGACCCCAACCGATCTGCCTGCCTCAGCATCCCAAAGTGCTGGGATTACAGGCGTGAGCCACAACTTCCGGCCAGAGACCCACTTTTGATAGGGTGGTCAGGGAAGATCTAAAGGGGTGACATGTAAGACTGGTAGATGACAGGGATCCAGACACTGAGGAAAAGTAGACCAGGAAGAGGAAACAGTATGTCAGATGTGAAAAACCTTGAAGCCTGAAAGAACTTGGCTTAGTTTGAGGACCTGAAAGAGACCAGTTTACGGTAGAGGGGACTCTACTGTATGATATGGTCAGATCAGAGAGGTAGGGCAGGAAGCATAATAAGCAGAGCTTTGGAGGCTGTGTTGCTGTCATATGTGGAATGGACTGTTGCGATGGCTGAGTTGAGATGATAGTGGCTTGACCTCTGGTGAGGAAGTTGAGAATAAAGAAAAGAGGCAAATATGGTACAAAACAGATTTTCGTAGAATCACTAAGACTTGCTGATGGATTGGATTTGACTCGAGTTAGGAATCAAGGATGACATCCAGGGTTTCTGTTTGTTTATTGTGGTAAAATATACATAACATAAAATTTGCCATTTTAACAATTTTTAAGTGTGCAATTAAATAACATTAAGTACGTTCACAATGTTGTATGACCATCACCACTATTTCCAGATCATCCCGAACAGAAACTCCGTACCCTTTAAACAGTAGCTCCTGATTGCTTGCTTCCACTCTTCCCTGGTAACCATTATTCTACTGTCTCTATGAGTTTGCTTGTTCTGGGAACCACATAAGTGAAGTCATGCTGTATTTATCCTTTTGTGGCTGACTTACTTCACTTACTGTGATGTTTTTAAGGTTCACCTGTATAGAATGTAGACTTTCTTTTTTAAAGCTAATACTCCATTGCATGTATATGCAAGTTTTTTTTTTTTCTTTTTTTGAGACTGAGTCTCGCTCTGTCACCCAGGCTGGAGTGCAGTGGCATGATCTCGGCTCACTGCAACCTCCATCTCCCAGGTTCAAGCAATTCTCCTGCCTCAGCCTCCTGAGTAGCTGGGACTACAGGTGCACGCCACCACACCCAGCTAATTTTTTTGTATTTTTAGTAGAAATGGGGTTTTACCACATTGGCCAGGATGGTCTTGATCTCCTGACCTTGTGATCCACCTGCCTCGGCCTCCCAAAGTGCTGAGATTACAGGCGTGAGCCACCGCGCCTGGCCTATGCCACATTTTTTTAATTCATTCATCTGTTAATGGACACTCAGGTTGTTTTCATGTTTTGGCTATTGTGAATAGCACTACTATGAACAGAGGTGTACAAGTGTCCATTTGAGTCCCTGTTTTCAATTCTTTGGGACCTAGCCACCTAGGTTTTTGTGCCTGAGCATGTTTGTGCTCTTGACAGCTGCAGATACTATAATTTGTTTTTAGTTTGGGCTAATTTAGTAAACAAAAAAAATAGTGTTTAATTTGCATTTCTTTGATATAGAAATCATTTATCATGTTTTCATTCCAGTTAATGCCTTACATCTAATTACACTTTTATTTATTTATTTATTTATTTATTTTTTGAGTCAGAGTCTCGCTCTGTCGCCCAGGCTGGAGTGCAGTGGCACCATCTCGGCTCACTGCAAGCTCCGCCTCCCAGGTTCACGCCATTCTCCTGCCTTAACCTCCCGAGTAGCTGGGACTACAGGCACCCACCACCACACCCAGCTAATTTTTTGTATTTTTAGTAGAGACGGGGTTTCACCATGTTAGCCAGGATGGTCTCGATCTCCTGACCTCGTGATCCACCCGCCTTGGCCTCCCAAAGTGCTGGGATTACAGGTGTGAGCCACCGCGCCCGGCCTATACTTTTATTTTAATTTAATTTTTTATTTATAGAGACAGAGTTTTGCTCTGTCACCCAGGCTGGAGTGCAGTAGCACGATCACGGCTCACTGCAGCCTCGACCTCCTGGGCTCATGCAGCCCTCCTGTCTCAGACCCCCCAGTAGTTGGGACTACCAGCCCATGCCCCCATGTCCAGCTAATTTTTTTTTTTTTTTGAGATGGAGTCTTGCTCTGTCACCTAGGCTGGAGTGCAGTGGCGTGATCTCGGCTCACTGCAACCTCCACCTCCCAGGTTCAAGCAATTCTCCTGCCTCAGCATCCTGAGTAGCTGAGATTATAGGAGTGTGCCACCATGCCCGGCTAATTTTTTTTGTATTTTTAGTAGAGACGGGATTTCACCCTGTTGGCCAGGCTGGTCTCGGAACTCCTGACCTCAGGTGATCCACCCGCCTCAGCCTCCCGAAGTGCTGGGATTACAGGCATGAGCCACCGTGCCTGGCCTAATTTTTCTATTTTTTGTAGAGACAGGGTTTCGCCATGTTGCCCAGGCTGGTCTTGAACTCCTAGGCTCAAACAATCTGCCTGCCTCCACCTCTTAGAGTGCCAGGATTACAGGTGTGAGCCACCACGCCTGGCATTAATTATACTTTTAATTGTTCAGAGTATTTAAAAGTTGCTCTTATCTTTGCTTACTGATTCAGGTTCAAACTTGTGACTATTATTTGCCAGGCCCTGGGTCAGTTCCTTGCACATAAATTTTTTCATTTGATCCTTATAAGAGGCCAGGGTGAGAAATATTAGTGACCCATTTAGAGGTGGGAATACTGAGACTGAAAGAGGTTAAATCTTTTTTTTTTTCTGTCCATAAGTTTATTGTCTTTATCTGAAAAATCTTTACAGAAAATTGTTGGCCGGGCGCGGCGGCTCAAGCCTGTAATCCCAGCACTTTGGGAGGCCGAGACGGGCGGATCACGAGGTCAGGAGATCCAGATCATCCTGGCTAACACGGTGAAACCCCGTCTCTACTAAAAAATGCGAAAAATTAGCCGGGCGAGGTGGCGGGCGCCTGTAGTCCCAGCTACTCGGGAGGCTGAGGCAGGAGAATGGCGTGAACCAGGGAGGCGGAGCTTGCAGTGAGCTGAGATCCGGCCACTGCACTCCAGCCTGGGCGGCAGAGCGAGACTCCGTCTCAAAAAAAAAAAAAAAAAAGAAAATTGTTTGATTTCACTCTCAGCAGCCCGCTCCTGAGCTCTGAGGAAGCTGGCCTTCTTTTGAGCTACCTGATGTTTTTTCTGAGCAATGGACATTTTGGGACAGTTCCACCTCTGCTTTTTAACTTCTTCCTTGGGTTATTTTCATAGACTGGATTCTCTTGTATAGCACCATGAGCTTTCTTATACATCTCCTCCATCATGTCTGGTGTTACGCTGTTCTTTTTGTATTGAGAGAACTGGTTCTTGTAAGCATCATCATCTTCTTCCATTAAGTAGCGCATATAATCTGCAACATTCTGTCCCATGATGTGCTTCTGGTGTACTTCTGCATTAAATTCCTTGCTTTCAGAATCATAACCAGGGAATCATTTGGTACTGTGAGGGATAGACAAGCCTGTATCCACAGCTCCCTTCAGGGCGCCAAAAACTTTATTCCCAGTGATAGTTGTGGCAAGGCCTGCATCCAAATAGCAGGTAAAGGCACCTGGCTGACCATCAATGCTTTCCACACTGTATTCATTGGCAGTCTCCTCCACTTGGCCTTCATAGATCTTGTTCATGCCAAACCTGTTGAGAAGCCTGTGGGCCAGCAGCAGGCCAGTACAATACGCTGCAGCATAATTTGTCAGGCCAACCTTCACACCATATTTTGGCAGTTTTTGTGCATATGCTGCACAGACTATATCCCCCTCTATATGGGCATAAGCAGTCTGACAAATGATATCTCTGTTTGTTATACGAACTATCATCCTGTATTTGGGTGTGTTGTATTTATTTTTATCCTGTATCACCAAGTGTTTCTGAGGATAGTAATCAGTTTTACCCACTCGTCTTCTAAATTTCACTTGATATCTCTTAAAGTAGGCCTTATTCTTAACAACTTTAATAAACCCCATCCTGCGGAACAGAGACCCGCGTCCACGGCTCGACAGAGACCTGCAGGCACAGCAGTGCTAGGGGGTGGAAAGGCAAAATCATTTTAAGTAGTTTGTCTTCAAACACACACTCTTAGTATAAATTCAGCACTCTGTGCTTTACTAGTGTAAACTAAGGGCAGAGTGTATATTTTTTTCTTTGTCTTTTTTTTTTTTTGAGACAGGCTCTCACTCTGTTGCCTGGGCTGGAGTGCAGTGGCGTGAACACTGAACGCTGCTTACTGCAGCCTCAAGCTCCTGAAACTCCTGGGTTTAAGCAGACCTCCTGCTTTAGCCTCCCGAGTAACTGGGACCACAGCGCACACCATCACACCCAGCTAATTTTTTTTTCTTCTTTTTTTGTAGATGTGATCTTGCCATATTTTTCAGGCTAGGCTCAAACTCTTGGGCTCAAGTGATCCTCCTGCCTCCCCTTCCCAAAGTGTTGGGATTATAGGCGTAAGCCACTGCCTCTGGCCAGAGTTTATATTTTTTATGTAATGGCCGATAATTTGATTAGTATAATGTCTAACCCAATGCCTTAAGCATAGTAATATTTAGTAAATATATCTTGAATTGAATTGGCAGAGCCATGACTAGAATTCAGTCTCCTTTTTAGCTAGATGTTCCAATAAACCTTGTTTTATAAAATGGTTAGAGCATAAAATGTTACAAACTAAAAAATATTTGTCTTTAAAAATCATTTTAACAATAATCTAAAGGAAAAACTTTTTTTTTCTAAGGACTTCCTCATTCTGCCCATCTTCCTAACAAGGCTATGGCTGATAACAGCAGTGATGAGTATGAAGAGGAAAATAACGAGGTATAGTAATACAGCTTCTTGTAGAATTTCTGCTTTGGGTTTTTAGTAGTTAGAGATTACACCAGTTTAATGCTAAACATTTCTTGAACACTCACCTTCAGTGGTTAGGGACCTTTGAGCTCATGGAGGAAAATCAGTTACAAAGAACCTTGAGATTTTGACCTTTCTTCAGGAATAAAGCCTACGATTACAATTGACTTTGGTGAGGAATTTCATGTAATGTAGGCCAGTGTTTCACAAACTTTCTTGATCATAAGACTCAACTTTGATACTTATTTTTAAATATACAGATTCCCAGCTGGGTGTAGTGGCTCACACATGTAATCCCAGCACTTTGGGAGGCGGAGGCAGGTGGATCACCTGAGGTCGGGAGTTCGAGACCAGTCTGACCAACGTGGAGAAACCCTGTCTCTACTAAAAATACAAAATTAGCCAGACATGGTGGCGCATGCCTGTAATCCCAGCTGCTTCAGAGGCTGAGGCAGTATAATCACTTGAACCCAGGAGGTGGAGGTTGTGGTAAGCCGAGATCGTGCTATTGCACTCCAGCCTGCACAACAAGAGCGAAACTCTGTCTCAAAAAAAAAAAAATAATAATAAATAAAATATACAGATTCCTGGTCCCACCCCAGAATCTCAAAAGTAAAAGCCTGGGAATTTATATTTTTTAGGAAGCAGTTCAGGTAATTTTATGCTAAAGCGAGTTTGAAATTATTAGTCTAGGCATTTTTTCATTATCAATATTTGTGATACTGTCAGTATTTTGTGAAAGAGATTTTAATTTTGAGGTCTTAAGACTCAGATATTGGCTGCTGTTATTCTGTGAACCTAGAGAACCACCCTGCTTCTGTAAGAAAGATGGCAAGATGCCCATCTCTCTAGAAACATGTAGGACCTTAGAGTTGTACATGTGATTTCTTAAAAACCATTTGTGTTGGCCGGGCGCGGTGGCTCACTCCTGTAATCCCAGCACTTTGGGAGGCCGAGGCGGGCGGATCACCTGAGGTCAGGAGTTTTGAGACCAGCCTGCCCAACATGGCGAAACCCTGTCTGTGCTAAAAATACAAAAAATTAGCTGGGCGTGGTGATGGGTGCCTGTAATCCTAGCTACTCGGGAGGCTGAGGCGGGAGAATCACTTGAACTCGGGAGGCGGGGGTTTCTGTGTGCCAAGATCGTGCCACTGCACTCCAGGCTGGGCGATAAGAGCGAAACTGTGTCTCGAAAAAAAGCCAAAAAACAACCATTTATGTTTAGCCTTAGCACGTTATCCAAAGGTTATGTTTTTTTGTTTTGTTTTGTTTTGTTTTGAGATGGAGTTTCACTCTTGTTGCTCAGTTCACTGCAATCTCTGCTTCCCAGGTTCAAGTGTCTCCTGCCTCAACCTCCTGAGTGGCTGGGATTACAGGTTCACCACGCCTGACTCATTTTTGTATTTTTAGTAGAGACAGGATTTCACCATGTTGGTCAGGCTGGTCTTGAACTCCTGACCTCAGGCAATTCACCCGCCTCCGCCTCCCGAAGTGCTGGGATTACAGGCATGAGCCACTGTGCCCAGCCTGTTTTTTTTTTGTTTGTTTGTTTGTTTTTTGTTTTTTGAGACGGAGTCTTGCTCTTTCACCCAGGCTGGAGTGCAATGATCTTGGCTCACTGCAACCTCTGCCTCTTGGGTTCAAGCGATTCTCATGCCTCAGCCTCCTGAATAGCTGGGACCACAGGCCTGCACCAACTCGCCTGGCTAATTTTTTTGTTTTTAGTAGAGATGGGGTTTCACCATGTTGGTCATGTTGGTCTTGAACTCCTGACCTTAGGTGCTCCACCCACCTCGGCCTCCCAAAGTGCTGGGACTACAGGTGTGAGCCACTGCACCTGGCCTGATGGCTGCATTTTAATGGGTTTTTTTGTTTTGTTTTGATACAGAGTCATCTCGCTCTGTTGCCCAAGCTGGAGTGTAGTGGCACGATCTCAGCTCACTGCAACCTTCACCTCCCCGGTTCAAGTGATTGTCCTGCCTCAGCCTCCTGAGTAGCTGGGATTACAGGCGTGTGCCACCACGCCTGGCTAATTTTCGTATTTTTAGTAGAGACGGGGTTTCACCATGTTGGTCAGGCTGGTCTCGAACTCCTGACCACGTGATCCACCCGCTTTGGCCTCCCAAAGTGCTGGGATTATAGGCGTGAGCCACCGCCCCAGGCTGACAATATTCTTAAAAGTTCTCTGTGCCAAAACTGCTTCCTATGTAACTAAGAATAATTTTGGCAAATCTTGAATTGAGAAAGAATGCTCTAGAGTTCTTATCAATCATATACTAATAAGGCATAGTCACTGAATAAATTCTGCAACTGTGTTTCATTATCTGCCATGCATGTTACAGCTTAGTTAGAGTATACTTTTATCTACGTATAATAAATTTGTTATTCTTAGAGCAAAATGTGACCAAAAGCAGTTTTTGGTGTCCTGTAACGTGTCACAATTTTGTGTGCCAATAGCTGCTTTACCATAAAAACAAATTAATTTTAAACAACTGGAATCAAACGTGTTAACCTCAGTATAAGACATGTGGTATATAGAAACCAAGTTTTGAAAACCTACTTTTAAAGGGGGCCAATTGGTCATCCTTCAGGTCCTAAGGGAGGGCATGCCACAGGCTCCAGGCCACAGAGGCAAAGACATGGACCCTGTTCCACCTGCCCCTGAAAGTCTCAAGTGCCACCAGACCCCTTCTCATGGACTTGAGAGGGTGGGATGGTACAGAGAGAGCCAGAAGCACACAAAGGTAGGTTATAATGCCAAGGACAGAAGAGCTGCTTATCTTGAGAGAGAATGTGTAGTCATTGTATGTAATTTATGGGGTAAGGGAAGGGAAATACGGATAGGTCAGATACTCCATGAAGAGAAATATCACTGAACAAAAATGGAAAGTCCATAGTCTCTGGAACTGCTGGTTAGATGGGCACAAGGTTAATTTTAAACTTTCTTCTTTTGATAGTTTCAAGCAGCTTACGCTGGGCAGTCTTGCAAATTAAGTACTAGATTTCCTCTCTGTGGTCTTTGTGAGTATTAAGACCCCTAAAGTTTCTATTTCCACTTCATCTTCCCCAATTTTCTTCCAAAATAACTAGAGTTGCCATCCTCTTCTTTGAAAGTCCATAGCTTTTTGGGTCGAAGCTGTCTCAAGTGTATGCAGAGCCCTGAAGATCTAAGTAATATGTACAGTAGATAAAATTAGATGGAATTTATACCCCAGCCTCAAGTAGAGAAATGGAATATGGTTCTAGCAAGTGGAGTCCCCATTTGTAGCTGAGCAGGGGCAGAAGAAGGCTCTCAAGCCCCTTCTGGGAAGTGCTCCCTTCTCTTTCTGGTGATTAGGTGCCAGGTAGTTGGGGTATTGGTTAGAGCAATAGAGAACTGGGCATAGGTACGTTTGATTTTTTTACTTGAAGCTTTCTATGCCTGTCGTGCCCTATCTCAGGAGAAGAAGAAGACCTCACAGTTGACACCTCAACGGGGCTTTAGTGAAAATGATGATGACGATGATGATGATGATGATTCATCTGAAACTGATTCTGATTCTGATGATGATGATGAAGAGCATGGAGCCCCTCTGGAAGGGTGAGGAAAGAACACCCAAGCCAAGGGTGTTCTTCAGAATACCTCCTTCAAAACACTGGAGTGGGAGGACGTCAGTTAGAAGTGAAATTCCAGCATCTCTTTTGATCTCCTGTATTTAGGATTTTCAGATGTCTCAGAAACCCAACATAATAATGAGTTTTCCTCCCTTTCTGACTCCACTACCTCATCCAGTCCTATAGTATCACTTGTACTATCTGAAACATTTGTGGGCTTGGGGATTACATGAGATTTTGCTGAGTAAATCTAAAAGGTGGTAGCCAGGCATGGTGGCTCCAGCCTGTAATCCCAGCACTTTGGGAGGCTGAGGTGGGAGGATTGCTTAAGGCCAGGAGTTCAAGACCAACCTGGGCAACATAGCAAGACCTCGTCTCTACAAAATTTTTTTCTTTTTTTTTTTTTGAGATGGAGTCTTGCTCTGTCGCCCAGGCTGGAGTGCAGTGGTGTGATCTTGGCAAGCTCCACCTCCCAGGTTCCTGCCATTCTCCTGCCTCAGCCTCCCAAGTGCTGGAACTACAGGCAACCACCACCATGTCTAGCTAATTTTTTTGTATTTTTAGTAGAGACGGGGTTTCACCACGATAGCCAGGATGGTCTCAATCTCCTGACCTCGTGATCTGCCCACTTAAGCCTCCCAAAGTGCTGGGATTACAAGCATGAGCCACCGTGCCTGGCTGCCCAAAAATTTTTTAAAAATTAGCCTAGCGTGCTGGTGTGTGCCTGTAGTCCCAGCTGCTCAGGAGGCTGAGGCAGGAGAATCACTTGAGCCCAGGAGTTTGAGACTGCAATAAGCTATGATTGGGCTACTGCACTCCAACCTGGTCAACAGAGTGAGACCCTGTCTCAAAAATAAATTAAATTAAAAAAAAATAACACTGCTAAAAACACTTGTATAAAAATTTCTTTTTTTCTTGGTGCAAACTATTTTCATGTCAGATACTTAAATCTCTCTCTCTCTTTTTTTTTTTTTTTTTGAGACAAGAGTCTTGCTCTGTTATCCAGGCTGGAGTGCAGTGGTATTATCTTGACTCACTGCAACCTCTGCCTCTCAGGTTCAAGCGATTCTCCTGCCTCAGTCTCCTGAGGAGCTGGAACTGCAGGTGTGTGCAACCACACCTGGCTAATTTTTGTATTTTCAGTAGATAGGATTTCAACCATGTTGGCCAGGCTGGTCTTGAACTCCTGACCTCAGGTGATCCCGCCCGCCTTGGCCTCCCAAAGTGCTGGGATTACAGGTGTGAGCCACCATGCCCAGCCCTAAAATCTCTTGTTGTACCTTTTCTTGTCATCCTTTCATTAAAAAAGGGTGAACCATTTATGCTACATTTTAACATCAAAAAAATATTATATTTTGGATTTTCTGCACCTCTGTCCTTCAGAGTCAGAGATAATTGAGAGTTAAGTATGATCAACTTTAAAGTTGCCTTGCAAGCCACCAGGAAAGGCAGATATTGGAGAGGCAGAAGCTAGGTTTAGGATCATGTCCCTATAGTCAGTAACACAGCAGCACCTAGGACCCTGCCACCTCTGCTCTTCTCTGGCCACCTTGAACAAACTATTTTCCTTTTCCCAGGGCCTATGACCCTGCAGATTATGAGCATTTGCCAGTTTCTGCTGAGATTAAGGAACTCTTCCAGTACATCAGTAGGTGAGTACTAGGACCTCCCACCATACCCCACTATCCCTACCTTGCCCCAAACCTTTCCTACCTCTAGTCTGAAACAGGACCATTCTCTGTAGATTTTTTTTAGCCTGAATAGTAAAGTAATTTTCTCTGACTGTCTCCACCTTCCCTTGGCAATATCTCCTAGGTATACACCTCAGTTGATTGACCTGGACCACAAACTGAAGCCTTTCATTCCTGATTTTATCCCAGCTGTCGGGGATATTGATGCATTCTTAAAGGTATAGTCAGTACATACTGAAAATGACTCCTTAAGTGTTTCTTCTGATGCCCCTGTTACTCTTAACAGTTTCCCTAATTTCTTTGACTAGCGTTGGCTAGTCATGTTCATTTCATTGGAGTTCTTAACTTTGCTCTCAACTCCAATTTATACTCATTGCTCTTAAGTAATACTTAATATCTCATTGTACATTGTTTGTCATGTATTTGCTTCCTAATTATCTAGGACAACAGGTTTCTATTTAAGCTGCTATGGATCATATATTTTTTTCTGGATAGTATTGAGTACAGCAGGATAAGCATGCTTTTAATACTAGTAATAATGATGAACCAGAAGAGTTCTTCCTCTTTAACTTACTGGAAACATGTTCCTTTCTGCTTTCTTACCTTTTTCTTAACCAGGTCCCACGTCCTGATGGAAAGCCTGACAACCTTGGCCTGTTGGTATTGGATGAACCTTCTACAAAGCAGTCAGACCCTACGGTGCTCTCACTCTGGTTAACAGAGAATTCTAAGCAGCACAACATCACGGTAAGATACTAGCTTAGTATAGGCCCCAGCTGGAGAGGGCCAAGAGCGGAGGAGGCTTTGCTGGCACTCATACAGTTGACTTACTGCCTATCAAAAGAGATGGCAATCGCTTTTGGCCAGCCCTATTTTTTATATGACAGCTTTATTTATATATAATTTATATACCAGCAAGTTTAGTCATTTAAATTGTACAACTTATTTTAATATAATCACAGTTTTATAGCCATCACCACTACCTAATTTAGAATATTTCCTCACCTCAAAAAGAAACTTCATACTCATTAATATTCACTCCTCATTCTCCCACTTCCTCCTAGACCCTGGTAATGACTTTATTCCTTTATTACGGCTGAATAATATAAACTGTGTGGATTTGCCAGATTTTCTTTATTCATTCTCTAGTTCTTTCCACTCTTATTAATAATAGTGCTTTGAATATTTGCATACAAGTTTTTGTGTGGGTATATATTGTTATTCTGTTGGGTATATACATAGGAGTAGAATTGCTGGGCCATATGGAAACTCTATGTTTAGCCATTTGAAGAACTACCAAACTGTTTTCCAAAGTGGTTGTACCATTTTACATTCCCACCAGTAGTGAATGAGAGTTCCAGTTTCTCTACATCCTTACCAATACTTTTTGTTTGTATTTTTTATTCTAACCATCCTAGTAGGTGTGAAATGGTATTTTTTAATTTTATTTTTTTTTGAGACAGTTTTACTCTTGTTGCCCAGGCTGGAGTGCAGTGGCGCAATCTTGGTTCACCACAACCTCCGCCTCCCGGGTTCAAGCAATTCTCCTGCCTTGAATAGCTGGGATTACAGACATGCGCCACCATGCCCAGCTAATTTTGTATTTTTAGTAGGGACAGGGTTTCTCCATGTTGGTCAGGCTGGTCTCGAACTCCCGACCTCAGGTGATCCACCCACCTCGGCCTCCCAAAGTGCTGGGATTATAGGCATGAGCCACCAAGCCCCGCCTAAATAGTATTTCATTATGGTCAGTTCTGCCATTTTGACCTGTCCCCTTTCCATGGCTCCAGCAAATTATTTTTTTTTTTGAGACAGGGTCTCGCTCTGTCACCCAGGCTGGAGTGCAGTGGTGTGATTGTGGCTCACTGTAGCCTCAATCTCCTGTGCCCAAGCAATCCTGCTACTTCAGCCTCCCAAGTAGCTGGGACAGACCACAGGTGTGTGCCACCATGCCTGGCTAGTTTTTTTTTGTTGTTTTTTTTTCAATTTTTATTTTGTAGAGGCAAAGTTCTCCCTATGTTGCCTAGGCTGATCTCAAGTGATCCTCCTGCCACAGCCTCCCAAAGTGCTAGGACTGCAGATGTGAGCCACTGCACTTGACTTTTTTTTTTTTTTTGAGACGGAGTCTCGCTTTGTCGCCTAGGCTTAAGTGCAGTGGCGCGATCTTGGCTCACTGCAGGCTCCGCCTCCAGGGTTTATGCCATTCTCCTGCCTCAGCCTCCAAGTAGCTGGGACTACAGGCGCGCAGCGCCACGACCGGCTAATTTTTTGTATTTTTAGTAGAGATGGGGTTTCACCATGTTAGCCATTATGGTCTCGATTTCCTGACCTCGTGATCCGCCCGCGTTGGCCTCCCAAAGTGCTGGGATTACAGGCGTGAGCCACCGCGCCCGGCTTTTTTTTTTTTTTTTTTGAGACAGGATCTCGCTCTTGCCCAGGCTGGAGTGTAGTGGCACAATCGTAGCTCACTGCAACCTCAAACGCCTGGGCTCAAGCAATCCTCCCATCTCAGCCTCTAAAGTAACGGAGACCACACGCATACACCACCACGTCTGGCTAATTTTTTAATTTTTAGTACAGACAAGGTCTCACTATGTTGTCCAGGCTCGTCTTGAACTCCTAGTCTCAAGTGATCCTCCCACCTCAGACAGCCAAAGTGCTAGGATTACAAGTGTGAGCCGCCATGCCTGGCCTGGCTTCAGCAGATTTTATCAGGGTTTCCTATCCCCTTTATTTGACGCTGTTTCATGTGGCAGCGGCTGCCATCAGCAAGCCTGAATATGAAACAACAGTGGATATAATGAGGACACTGTAAAAACAAGAGAGCTACTTCAGTGCCATCAGCTAGGCTTTCTCCTTATTTTCCTAGCAACATATGAAAGTAAAAAGCCTGGAAGATGCAGAAAAGAATCCCAAAGCCATTGACACGTGGATTGAGAGCATCTCTGAATTACACCGTTCTAAGCCCCCTGCGACTGTGCACTACACCAGGTAAGAAATACCACATTCTTTACAACAGTAACACATAGTAACCTTCACCACCTGTAAACTATTGCTCCTGAGAAGAGGCCCAGAGGCTGGGAACATATTTGATCAACCTGAGGTCCTGTGGATCCTGGCAACTGCTAGCTGAGATTGTAGACATAAAGATTGTAATTTCTGTAGTATTACTTAGCTAGCTCCTTCAAACCCCAGGCCTGGGTAACTTTGGTATGCCCAGTCTAGGTTCTCCTGAAGGCTTCCTGATGTGCCAGATTGAAGACCTCTCCTTCATCCTAGAATATGCTGATCCAGAGGTTGCTGATGTTATCATTTCATGTTTCTTGTTCATATTTACCTTTATACTTTTAGGCCCATGCCCGACATTGACACACTGATGCAGGAATGGTCCCCAGAGTTTGAAGAGCTTTTGGGCAAGGTGAGTGGAAGGTAGCCGGAGGTAAGATAATACGGTATTCGCTCTAGGGCCCAGTGTTTTTTCTCTTCCCTCATTATTATTATTGGCAACTTTTTCTTTTTTTTTTTTTTTTGAGACGGAGTCTCGCTCTGTCGCCCAGGCCGGAGTGCAGTGGCCGGATCTCAGCTCACTGCAAGCTCCACCTCCCGGGTTTACGCCATTCTCCTGCCTCAGCCTCCCGCGTAGCTGGGACTACAGGCTCCTGCCACCTCGCCCAGCTAGTTTTTTGTATTTTTTAGTAGAGATGGGGTTTCACCGTGTTAGCCAGGATGGTCTCGATCTCCTGACCTCGTGATCCGCCCGTCTCGGCCTCCCAAAGTGCTGGCTTGAGCCACCGTGCCCGGCCTATTGGCAACTTTTATCTTTTTTTTTCTTTTTTTTTTTTTGGAGACAGGGTCTTGCACTTCCCAGGCTGCAGTGCAGTGGCATGATCATGGCTCACTGCAGCCTCTACCTCCCAGGCTCTAGCGATCCTCCCACCTCAGCCTTCCCAGCAACTGGGACCACAGGCATGCACCACCACATTCAGCCAGTTTTTAAATTTTTGGTAGAGATGAGGTCTTGCTTTGTTGCCCAGGCTGTTCTCAAACTCCTATTCTCAAGCAATCCTCCTGCCTCAGCCTCCCAAAGTGCTGGGATTACAGGCACGAGCCACTCCACCCAGAGATCATTAACTTTCTTTTTTTTGAGATGGAGTCTCACTCTGTCGCCCAGGCTGGAGTGCAGTGGCATGATCTCAGCTCACTGCAACCTCCACCTCCCAATTCAAGTGATTCTCCTGCCTCAACCTTTCTAGTAGCTGGGATTACAGGTGCTCACCACCATGCCACCATGCTAATTTTTGTATTTTTAGTAGAGAAAGGGTTTCACCATGTTGACCAGGCTGGTCTTGGTCTTGAACTCCTGAGCTCAAGTGATCTGCCTGCCTTGGCCTCCCAAAGTGCTGAGATTTCATTAACTTTTTAATGATAACACATGAAACCCATGTATATATTGTAATTTGATATATAAGAAAGAAAGATTTTTTTTTTTTAGACACAGTCTCACTCTGCTGCCCAGGCTGGAGTGCAGTGGTGTGATCTCGGCTCACTGCATCCTTCGCCCCCGTGCAGGTTCAAGCACTTCTCCTGCCTCAGCCTCCCAAGTAGCTGGGATTACAGGTGCCTGCCACTGTGCCTGGCTAATTTTTGTATTTTTAGCAGAGGAAGTGTTTCACCATGTAGGCCAGGCTGGTCTTGAACTGCTGACCTCATGATCCACCCACTTCCGCCTCCCAAAGTGCTGGGATTATAGGCGTGTGCCGCCGCGCCCAGCCAAGAAAGATAGTTTTTTAAATAATTGGTGATAGAATGAGGGTATAGTGAGACAATTGACTATTCGAAAAAAAATTAAATTAGGTTTCTGCCTCAACCATATATGTATGTGAATTTCAGATGAATTAAAGAGTTAAGGTGGGTCGGGCACAGTGGCTCATACCTGTAGTTCTGTCATTTTGGGAGGCTGAGGTGTGAAGATTGCTTGAGCCCAGGACCAGCCTGGGCAACATAAGGAAACCCTGTCTCCAAAAAAAAAAAAAAAAAAAAAAGTAAATAAATAAATAAAAGAAGGGAAAAAAAGAGTTAATGTAAAAATAAAGCCATGTAAGTAATAAAATATAGGAAATACAGAAGGAGCATGACTGAAAAAATAAATAAAATATAGGAGAAATTTAATTCTCTCTTTTTAAAAAATTCAAGTGTCTTATAACTTAGGGAAATTTAATTCTATTAGGATGGTTAGGTGTTTCTCAGTGTAAAAGAAACTTAAAAGTCATATTGAGGCCGGGCGCGGTGGCTTAGGCCAGACGTGTTGGCTCACACTTGTAATCCCAGCACTTTGGAAGGCCAAGGCAGGTGGATTACCTGAGGTCACGAGTTTGGACCAGCCTGGTCAACATGGCGAAACCCCGTCTCTACTAAAAAAATACAAAAATTAGCCAGGTGTGGTGGCGGGCACCTGTAATCCCAGCTACTCGGGAGGCTGAGGCAGGAGAACCACTTGAACCCGGGGGTGGAGAGGGGCGTGGAAGTTGCAGTGAGCCAAGATTGCACCACTGCACTCCAGCCTGGGTAATAGAGCGAGGCTCCATATCAAAAAAAAAGAAAAAGTCGTAATGGTGTAGGAGGCCAAGATAGGAGGATTGCTTGAGCCCAGGAGTTTGAGACCAGCCTGAGCAACATAGATCCATCTCTATTAAAACAACAAAAAAAGGCCAGGCGCAGTGGCTCACTCCAGTAATCCCAGCACTTTGGGAGACCGAGGTGGGCGGATCACGAGGTCAAGAGATCGAGACCATCCTGGCCAACATGGTAAACCCCATCTCTACTAAAAATACAAAAATTAGCCAGGCGTGGTGGCGAATGCTTGTAGTCCCAGCTACTCGGGAGGCTGAGCCAGGAGAATTGCTTGAACCCGTGAGGTGGAGGTTGCAGTGAGCCGAAGTCGTGCCACTGCACTCTAGCCTCGTGACAGAGCAAAATTCTGTCCAAAAAAAAAAAAAAAGTCATGATGGAGAAAATGTGACAGTTTAAACTCATAGAAATGAAAGGTTCTACATACGAATAGATACCATAAACAAAGTTAAAAGACAGTGGCAGTCTGAGAAGAAATATTGTATGTATATAATAGAAAAAATTACTATCCAAGCAAAGAGCTCTTATATATTAATAAGAAAAGGAAACTGGGCCAGGCATGGTAACTCACACCTGTAATCCCAGCCTGTAATCCCAGCACTTTGGGGGGCTGAGGTGGGACGATCACTTGAGGCCAAGAGTTCAGGACCAGCCTGGGCAACAATAGGAGACTCTTCTCTACAAAAAAAAAAGAAAAGTAAAAGGAGCTGGACGCGGTGGCTTATGTCTGTAATCCCAGCACTTTGGGAGGCTGAGGCAGGTGGATCACCTGAGGTCTGGAGTTTGAGACCAGCCTGGCCAACATGGTGAGATCCTGTCTCTATTGAAAACACAAAAAACTTAACCGGGCGTGGTGGCGTACATCTGTAATCCCAGCTACTCAGGGGGCTGCGACAGGAGAATCACTTGAATCCGAGAGGTGGAGGTTGCAGAGAGCCGAGATCATGGCTCTGCACCCCAGTCTGGGCAACAAAGCAAGACTCTGTCTCAAAAAAAAATTTTTTTAAGTATCAAAAAAGAAAAGGAAACTGAACAAAGATGCCCAACAGGTCCTTCCTAGCCATCATGTTTAAATTGCTGTGCCAGCTCCCCAGCATTCCCTGCCCCCTGTCCCTGGTTCTTCTTGATAACACTTATCTTCTAAGGTACCATAGACTTTATTTATTTAGTTTGTTCTTTCTTAGTAAAATATAAGCTCTATGAAGACAGATTTTTTTTTTTTATATATGAGGAACTGATTGTAAATGCAAAGAATTTGGAAACAGTCGCTTGAGCATTTTGAAGTTGTAGTTGATGGAAAGGTGTCTGATTAGGGGATTGAATAGCTAGGTTGCAGTACAGCCATTCAGTGAAATACTATGCAATGGAATATTATTTAACCTTATTTTGCTCTAATACGAAGAAATAACAGTGATATGTTGTTAAATGAAAAAAGCAAATCATAGCAAGTTGCAGAACTATATGTACTCCATTTTTTGTAAAAAGAGAAAAGAAGTTTTAAGAAACCAGTAGTTTAAAAAGTTCACACTGTGACTTTTTAGTTTCTCTGTTTAGATTCAGAGACTGTTACCTGAGTTAGACGTCATGCCCATTTTCTCTGTTCATATAGTGTCCTGGGATCATTAGGCATTATAACACCAAGTAATGCATATATCACTGTTAATACTTGCCCATAACTTGGTATCAGTTTCTTTTTCACAGATTCCCACAGGAAAAGAGTATGGCAGTGTATTTTACCTATAAAATGTATGACCAATTCCATACTGATCGGGGGGAAAAAGTAGCATTTTGTATTATTTTGCTAGGCTGCCATAACAAAGTACCACAGACTGAGTGGCTTAGACATCAGAAATGTATTATTTCATAGTTCTGGAGGCTAGTAGTCCAGTAGTATACTGTCTAAGATCAATTTGTTGGCATGGTTGATTTTCCTTCCTTCCTTCCTTTCCTCCCTCCCACCCTCCCTCCTTCTTTCCTTCCTTTCGTCCTTCATTCCTTCATCCCTTCCTTCCTTCCTTTTTTTTTTTGGGGGGGGTGTTACTCTGTGCCCAGGCTGGAGTACAGTAGCTCAGTCTCAGCTCACTGCAGCCTCAACCTGCTGGACTCAAGCGATCCTCCCACCCCAGCCTCCCAAATAGCTGGAACTACAGATACTCAGCACCACACCTGGCTAATTTTTTTGTAGAGATGGAATTTCACCATGTTGCCCAAGCTGGTCTCGAACTCCTGGGCTCAGGCGATCTGCCCACCTCAGCCTCCTACAGTGCTGGTATTACAGGTGTGAAGCCGCCATGCCCCACCAAGGGTGATTTCTTCTGAGGGGTCTCTCCTTGGCCATCTTCTGTCTGTGTCTTCACATGGTCTTCCCTTTGTTATGTGTCTCTGTCCTAATTTCCTCTTCCTATAGGGACACCAGTCATGTTGGATTAAGGCCCACCCTAATGACCTTGTTTTAACTTAATTATCTCTTTAAAGATGTTATCTCCTAATATAGTCACATTCTGAAGTACAGGGAGTTAGGAACTCAATATCTGAATTTTAGGGGAACACATTTCAGCCCATAACATGTGTCTTATGCTAGAAGCTCTTTTCCTTCAGAGAGAGAGTGGTTCTGGGACCACTGACACCAGCCTTTTGACTTTGGTCCTTCCCATGCCTCTTCCAGGTAAGCCTGCCCACAGCAGAGATTGATTGCAGCCTGGCAGAGTACATTGACATGATCTGCGGTGAGTTCCTCCTTCCTTTCCTCGTCCCCATCTCTGGTTAGAGACGCTCTAGGCTTTTGGACAGGCTTGTTTACTCTGGGAAGATAGCATCTTGAGTTTTAGCTTTCACGTTAAGCCTGTTGTGCTCTTTGGCAGCACTCGAAGGTGGTGTTTGGGCTTATGTGACTACCTGCTGGGTATTTAACCCCCAAAGTCATAGTGACATCCCATCTGCCAGGGGTTTGGCTATCCTAAACAGAAGTGCCCCTGATTCCCAGAGTTTGTTTGGTTCTGTTCCTGGAAGTTCTTCTTCATTTCAGCCATTCTAGACATCCCTGTCTACAAGAGTCGGATTCAGTCCCTCCATCTGCTGTTTTCCCTCTACTCAGAATTCAAGAACTCCCAGGTGAGCCAAGCATCAGGGGTTGACTTAAGCTGTAGAGAGGATCACTACAGTTTCTACTGTTCTGAACCTGCTGTGATTGCATCCTATAGCGATGTAGGATGTCTCTGCCCAGTTACCTTTGCCCTTTCCCATAATTAGGAGAACAAAGGAGGCAGGGATGGGGTTTTCCAGGGGAAAGTGGAAGAAAAAAAGGGTGGGGGGAAGTAAGAGATGTGGGCCTTAGGTGAAATTAGCTGAGGATCTGCAGAGGATACTCATTCTTTCAGGAGAACCAATGGCCTCATGAATGGAAGCAGGAAGGAAATAAAGGGGGGTCATTTTAAAGAAATTAATTCTTGCTAAAATATAGCAACTAGCATATCCCTAATACTCAATGTTCCCTCTCCTCTTTCCTTGCAGCATTTTAAAGCCCTCGCTGAAGGCAAGAAAGCATTCACTCCTTCATCCAACTCCACCTCCCAAGCTGGAGACATGGAGACATTAACCTTCAGCTGAGACAGCTCCCAAACTGCTCTTTCAAGGCCGAGCTGGCCCCTCTGCCCCAGCTGAAATGGACAGATCGTTGTCAGCTACTTGATGTCCTTGCCTATGCCACAGCTTGGCTCAGGGCCAGTGCATGCCCTGCTGCCCTCTCTGCCAGAGGGCACAGAACATGTTTGTTTAATGAACCTGCCTGCCTCAGATTGCTGTCCCTGGTGAGTTAATGCATCTATACCACTGTGGGGATTTGAGTTAGAAGAATTGGAATTTCTGAGATCCCATGGAGCTTGGATTGGGAGGAAAGCTTAAAAGATTTCCTTTTTGTGGGAGGGATGGAATTGTTTTCTTTCCTTCGTAAAGTTAGTGGGTAAAAATTTTATAAATCAAATGCTCTATTATATTGTCAGATTATTCTGCTATTTAATATGAAAGAGAAAAGGCTGACTGAGCATAAGGCAGAGACACAGGAACTTTGCTTAGTAATGGGCATTAAATGAAGAGTAGTTAAAGCAAACAATTTTTGTGAAATAAAATGAAACCCCAATCCTCCAAGATTGGCAGTCGAGGGGAATCATTTTTCTGCTGGAATTTAATTTTTCTAAGGGTCTCTCTTCAGTTAATGCTGCCTCCCTGAGGCTGTCTGGCTCCAGACCTGTCTGGTTGTAGTCTCAGGGAGCGTAGCTATTGCAGTAATCTGGGTGAGAGGTGATTGGGGTGGCAGTAGTAGAGATGGACAGATTCAGGAAATATTTTGGAGTTATGTCAGCCAAGCTCCAGTCAGGAAGTCTGAAACCATGCTAGTTATTTCTAACAAAGGGTGTTTAGCCAGGCACGGTGGCTCATGCCTGTAATCCCAGAACTTTGGGAGGCTGAGGCAGGCAGATCATGTGGTCAGGAGTTCGAGACCAGCCTGGCCAATAATATGGTGAAACCCCATCTCTACTAATAATACAAAAATTAGCCAGGCATGGTGGCACATGCGTATAGTCCCAACTACTCAGGAGACTGAGGCAGAAGAATCACTTGAACCTGGGAGGTGGAGGTTGCAGTGAGCCAAAATCGTGGCACTGCACTCCAGCCTGGGAAACAAAGCAAGACTCCGTCTCAAAAAAAAAAAAAAAAAAAAATGGTGTTTAATATGGGGAATTGGCCAGGTGCAGTGGCTCATGCCTGTAATCCCAGCACTTTGGGAGGCTGAGGTGGGTGGATCACTTGAGGACAGGAGTTCAAGGCTGGCCTGGCCAACATGGTGAAACCCTGTCTCTACTAAAAATACAAAAAATTAGCTGGGTGTGGTGGTGGGCACCTGTAACCTCAGCTTACCAGGAGGCTGAGACAGGAGAATCACTTGAACCCAGGAGGTGGCGGTTACAGTGAGCCAAGATCGTGCCACTGCACTTCAGCCTAGGCAACAGAGCAAAACTCTTTCTCAAAAAAATATATGTAATAATATGATAAATTGGTTACAAAAGTGTTGTAGAGGCTGAAGGAGCAAAAGGGAGAATGGAGGGTACTGAGGAACATAAAAGTTAAAGGGGTGGTAGCCATTGCCGGCGCTGGTAGCAGAGGTGCTCGGCTGGGGCCAGGTCTTCAGTAGCCGAGGAGGTGCCACACTCAGGCACTGCTGACCACCACAGGTGTGTACTGCCACCACTACAGTGACTAGAGCAGTGGCTGCTGCTTCCTTCTCCCACTGTCTCATCCCTGCTGGTGCCTGCCACTGGCAGAGGTTAATAGTTTGCCAGGGAATCTGGCAGTAGAAAGCAGAGTGTAGAAGGGAAGGATAGGACTGAGAGACGACAAAGAAATATCCAGTAGACATAGAACCAAGAGAACTTGCTGATTGAGCCAGCGTGGGGGATGGAAGGAAAGAAATCAAGGATGACTCCCCGCTTTTTTTTGGCTTGAGCAGCTGAATGGATAATGAAGCCAAATACTGATACGGGACAGAAATTGTTTGAAGGGGAAGATTACATTAAAATGCTACACCAGGCCAGTTGCTTTGGCTCACGCCTGTGATCCCAGCACTTTGGGAGGCCAAGATGGGAGGATCATTTGAGCGCAAGAATTTAAGACCAGCCTGGGCAACATAGGGAGACCCTGTCTCTACAAAAAATAATTAATTGGGCATGGGAGGCCGAGGCGGGAGGATCCCTTGAGCCCAGGGGGTTAAGGCTGCAGTGAGCCATGATCATGCAACATGGCAAGACACTGCTGTCTAAACAAAACAAAAAATCGATACCATCAGCCTAACAGATACACAATAAACACATAGATAGGAGAGGAACTGTTTCTTATAAACCCTTTAACTATGATCATCATGCTTGAAGCCTCAGTTTTGTTTTGTTGTTTTTTAAGAGACAGGGTCTTGCTGTATTGTCTAGGCTGGAGTGCAGTGGCATTTCATAGGCCCCTACTCTTGGGCTCAAGCCATCCTCCTGCCTCAGCCTACCAACTAGCTGGAACTGCAGGTACACCACCATGGCTGGCCTAAGTTTGACATTATATCAGGCCCATATGCTTTGCTCTCAGATAGGTACCATTAATGCTTACATTCAACTCATAGGGAATGAAGGGAGACAAAATTGGATAGGATTCCATTAGGTTTGCTCCATTAGGTTTTCAGGAAGCAATCAGATGGCCTTCTGAGCTGAAAGATAACACTAATAAATACAGTTGATTCTCATTCATGGTGGTTATTCTGTAAAGTCACTGTGAACACTTACTTAGCAAATATTGAACTATAGAACCATTGTTCCTAGAGGAAATACAGGGTTAGGTTCCTGTGTAGCTCTGGTCATAACATCTCATCAGCTGACCACTAATTCATTGAACTCGTAGCCAACAGCACTATAACTCATGCCTGAATGAGCTATACTGCTAACACATATTTTCTCCATGGGGCACATCACAGCCTTCTTGCACCTAAGAATACAAGGTAGCACTTCAGTACTACTCTTGGAAACCATTTTAAACAGAAATTACCATCAAAAAATGTTCAAAATGTAGCACTACATAGACTGCAAAAAGGACACTTGTTTCTAATATGAGTTGAAATGAGGCAGAGTGCTGCCTTCAACCTCAGCTGGGAATGTGGGCATCAGGAAACCAGAATTTTTCAGTGTTCTGAGCATGTCCAAAAATGACCATGGAAACAAGTAGTAATTTGGGGTTGCAAATAGATTTTAGCAAGTAGGTGAATTCACAAATACAGAATCTGCAAATACTGAGAATCAGCTGGACTCCCTGCCTAAGCTCCTGGTTGGTGCCTGGGCCTTTCAGCTTCTCTGTCTCCTCCAGCACATCCACCACACCTCCTCAGGGATCATCTTCAGATGGCTTTCACCAGGCTTCTCTCTTCAACAGTCTCGAGTTACTCCCTTTTGGCTACTTGCTCTGTAACCCTAGGAAAAGTCAATTAACGTCTATGCTTGCTTAACGCAGCCATGAAACAGTTACAATAAACACTAACTTTGTCCTGTGGATAAAAATAATGTGAAAAGATTAAGTGGGCTGGGCACAGTGGTTCACACCTGTAATTCTAGCACTTTGGGAGGCTGAGTTAGGAGGATCACTTAAGCCCAGGAGTTAAGAGACCAACCCGAGGAACAAAGCAAGACCATGTCTCTACAAAAAATAAAATAGCTGCGTATGGTTGCGCATTCCTACAGTGCCAGCTGCTTGGGACGTTGAAACAGGAGGATCGTTTGAGCCCAGGAGGTGAAGGTTACAGTGAGCTACGATTGCACCACTGCACTGAAGCCTAGGTGACAGAGTGAGACCCCGTCTCCAAAAAATAAGTGCTAGTGCCATAAAATGTAAAATATAATAATTTTGTTACTAAGTATAAATTTTCAATTCTGGCCTCTTAGACTTTCCATTTGGCTACTCTCTCCCTACCCCAAGATCCTCACTTTCTACGGTTGTCCAATGTAAACTGCAAAACCAATTTGCTTGTCATGCTCTGCATGTGACTCATGAGTTCTCTGTTCCAACTAAACTTTTAGGTAGGCGATTTTCCTTGCTGAAAGTGTCACTCACCTTCTCTGCTGATCCTAGGCTCTTGGCACTTCCAAGTAAACAAAAATCAAACTCAAGTATTTACATCTTCACTCCTTCCTTTAATCCTACTAAAATGTCAGTATAGGAAACTAAATAGATGTAAACCAGCGAGGACAGATAATAGGAAAGAAAATGATGAGAGACTAGAGAGCAACAATTGTAGAAGATGAAGGGGTAACTGATTTAGTAGGAGAAAGAGAAAAAACCTGAAATCTAACTGCATGTGGAGCACAGGGTCTGAGAGTCAGTGAGAAGTAAGCCACTTCACACTGTGGAACCCTGGAAAGGATTGGGAACAGAAAGTGCCAGATAATTCTGATAGCAAGTGTACAGGGTGGGGCTGAAAACAGGAGGTTGGTTGAAGGTTTATACGGGAAGCAGATTCCCAGAACCTTCCCCCACTGTGCACCCACCTCCTTATCTTAACAGAAAATGGGCACCTTTGAACCAGGTAGGCTCGGACATGAGAATACCAAGCAACTATGAGGACAGAAGTAAGGAACAGTGTTTAAATGAAAGGATTAAATAAAGGAATGAGTTTGCATCCAGCCCTGTGTCAAGCTTATACCTCCAAAGCAGGATACTGAAAGAGTCTACTTCCAGGAAATTGATCAGGCAAAGACGAAAGACCTACAGATACTGACAATTAGGATTCGTTAAGCAAATGTCCAGATCCTACCTATACATCAACTTCCAGATTTTTTGTCTTAATCATGTGTGTGCACACACAAATCATAAACTACCATATGGAAGATAAGAAGGAAATAGAGGACTTCTTCTTTTTTTTATTTTTTTATTTATTTTTTAGAGAGTCTCATTCTGTTGCCCAGGCTGGAGTACAGTGACGAGATCTCGGCTCACTATAAACTCCCCTTCCTGGGCTCAGGTGATCCTCCCACCTCAGCCTCCTGAGTAGCTGGGATTATAGGCATGCACCACCATGCCTGGTTTTTCTGTTTTTTTGTTTGTTTGTTTATTGTTTATTTTTTATTTTTATTTTTTTTTGTATTTTTAGTAGAGACAGGGTTTCACCATGTTGGTCAGGCTGGTCTTGAGCTCCTGGTTTCAAGTGATCCACCCACCTTGGCTTCCCAAAGTGCTAGGATTACAGGTGTGAGCCACTATGTCCAGCCAGAAATAGGAAACTTAATAAATCAATCAGAGCTAATAGAAATACAAAACACTTGGCCGGGTGCAGTGGCTCACGCCTGTAATCCCAGCACTTTGGGAGGCTGAGGCGAGCGGATCACAAGGTCAGGAGATCGAGACCATCCTGGCTAACATGATGAAAGCCCGTCTCTACTAAAAATACAGAAAATTAGCCGGGCACGGTGGTGGGCGCCTGTGGTCCCAGCTACTCAGGAAGCTGAGGCAGGAGAATGGTGTGGGCCTGGGAGACGGAGCTTACAGTGAGCCGAGATCACGCCACTGCACTCCAGCCTGGGTGACAGAGCAAGACTCCGTCTCAAAAAAAAAAAAAAGAAAGAAATACAAAACACTCTAACAACAGCATACAGATGCTTCTCAAGTGTACATGGGACATTGTTTAGGATAGACCATATGTTGGGCTACAAGTGCCAATAGATTTAAGAGACAGATGTACAAAGTAGTTTATCTGACTATACCAGGATGAAGTTAGAAATCAATAACAGAAGGAAAACAGGAAAATTCACAAATTTGTGGAAATTAAGCAATACACTCTTAACCAATAGGTCAAAGAAGAAGTCACAAGAGAAATTAGAAAATTAGAAACAAATAAGCCGGGCGTGGTGGCTCACGTCTGTAATCCCAGTTCTTTGGGAGGCCGAGGTGGGCAGATTACTTGAGATAAGGAGTTGGAGACCAGCCTGGCCAACATGGTGAAACCCTGTCTCTACTAAAAATATAAAAATTAGCCGGGTGTAGTAATGGGCACCTGTAATCCCAGCTACTCAGGAGGCTGAGGCAGGAGAATCACTTGAACCAGGGAGGCAGAGGTTGCAGTGAGCTAAGATCATGCCACTGCACTCTAGCCTGAGTGACAGAATAAGACTCCATCTAAAAAAAAAAAAAAATAGAAACAAAAAATGAAAGCACAACATACCAAAACTAACGGGATACAGCTAAAGTAGTGCCAAGAGGGAAATTTATGTGTAAATGTTTATATTAAGAAAGATCTCGCCGGGCGTGGTGGCTCACACCTGTAATCCCAGTACTTTGGGAGGCCAAGGCGGGTGGATCACAAGGTCAGGAGATCGAGACTATCCTGGCCAACATGGTGAAACCCTGTCTCTACTAAAAATACAAAAATCAGCTGGGTGTGGTAGCACATGCCGGTAGTCCCAGCTACTTGGGAGGCTGAGGCAGGAGAATTGCTTGAACCCGGGAAGCGGAGGTTGTAGTGAGCTGAGATTAGAGCACTGTACTCTAGCCTGGTAACAGAGTGAGACTCTGTCTCAAAAAAAAAAAAAAAGATTTCAAATAATCTACAACTTAAGGAACTAGGAAAAGAAAACTGAGAAAAAAAAAAAAAAAAAAGAAACCCAAAGCTAACAGAAGAAAGGAAATAAAGATTAAAGCAGAGTCTCATGGTTTGAAAGCCGGCTCAGCAGCAGAACAATAGAACACGTAGAGGTTTTTGACGCCAGTCCCTGGCATTTGGATGGCATTTTTGGACCCACTGGGGCCATGGGGAACTTGCCACCCTACAGGGAAGGTGACAGGCCTGTCTGCCTTTGCCATCTGCTGACTGCAGAGCCCCCAGGCCCTTGAGTGAACATGAGCGGTAGTCACATAGTGGATACAAGGACCTTAGGCGAGACTCAGTGCTGTGCTGGCTTCAGGTCTCACCCAGTGAAGTACCAGTGGCGGTGGCCAGAGGGGTTCTTATGTCACCCCACCCCCGGCTCCAGGTGGCCCACCACACAGAGAGAGAGACTCCATTTGTTTGGGAGAAAGTAAGAGAAGAGAACAAGAGTCTTTGGTAATACAGATAATTCTGGATTTTATCCAACACCACCAAGGCAGTACCTCTATGAGTCTGCAATAACCAGAGTGTTATTGAGCTTGGGGTGATCCCTAATGCAGAGACTGCTTAGATCACAACATCAAAGTCCTTTTGAATACCTGGAAAGTCTTTCCAAGAAGGATGGGTACAAATAAGCCTAGACTGTGAAGACTATGATAAATACGTGCCTCTTGAATGCCCAGACACTGATGAATATCTACAAGCATCAACACCATTCAGGAAGACATGACGTCACCAAACAAACTAAATAAGGCACCAGAGACCAATCTTGGAGAGAGAGAGGTATGTGACCTTTCAGACAGAGAAGTCAAAAATAGCTGTTTTGAGGAAACTCAAATCAAGATAACACAAAGAAGGAATCCAGAATTCTATCAGATAAATTGAACCAAGAGATTGAAATAATTTAAAAGAATCAAGCAGAAATTCTAGAGTTGAAAAATGCAAGTGACATATTGAAGAACACATTGGAGTTTTTTTTTGAGACAGGGTCTCACTCTGTTGCCCAGGTTAGAGTGCAATGGTGTGATCCCACGACTCACTGCAACCTCCACCTCCTGTGTTCAAGCAATTCTTGTGCCTCAGCGACCCAGGTAGCTGGGATTACAGGCATGTGCCACCACACTTGGCTAATTTTCTGTGTTTTTAGTAGAGACCGTTTTGTCATGTTTGCCAAGCTGGTCTGGAACTCCTGGCCTCAAGTGATCTACCTGCCTTGGCCTCCTAAAGTGTTGGAATTACAGGCATGAGCTACCATATGTGGCCCATGCATAAGAGTCTTTTAATAGCAGAATTGATCAAGCAGAAGAATTAGTGAACTGAAGACAGGCTATTTGAAAATACACAGTCTGGGCTGGGCATGGTGGCTCACGCCTGTAATCCTAGCACTTTAGGAGGCCAAGGCAGGTGGATCACTTGAGTTCAGGAGTTTGAGACCAGCCTGGCCAACATGGTGAAACCCCATCTCTACTAAAAATACAAAAATTAGCTGAGCATGGTGGCGGACACCTGTAGTCCCAACTACTTGGGCGGTTGATGCAGGAGAATTGTTAGATCCCAGGAAGTGGAGGTTGCAGTGAGCTGAGATCACACCATTGCACACCAGCCTGGGCAACAGAGTGAGACTCTGTCTCAAAAAACAAAACAAAACAAAACAAAATAGTCAGAAGAGATGAAAGAAAATAGAATAAAAAAGAATGAGGCATGCCTACAAGATCTAGAAAATTGCCTCAAAAGGGCAAATCTAAGAGTTACTGGCCTTAAAGAGGTGGTAGAGAAAAAAATGGGGTAGAAAGTTTATTCAAAGGGATAACAGAATTTCCCAAGCCTAGAGAAAGGTATCAATATCCAAGTACAAGAAGGTTAAAGAATACCAAGCAGATTTAACCCAAAGACTACCTCAAGGCATTTAATAATCAAACACCTAAAGGTCAAGGATAAGGAAAGGATCCTAAAAGCAGCAAGAGAAATGAAACATACAAAGAAGTCCAATACATCTGGCAGCAGACCTCTCAGTGGAAGCCTTACAAGCCAGGAGAGAATGGCTTGACATATTTAAAGTGCTGAAGGAAAAAAACTTTTACCCTAGAGTAGCATATCTGGTGAAAATATCCTTCAGACATGAAGGAGAAATAAAGACTTTTCCAGACAAAAGGTGAAGGATTTCACCAACACCAGACCTGTCCTACAAGAAATGCTAAAGGACATTAATGAGCAATAAGAAATCATCTGAAGGTACAAAATTTACTGGACACAAGAAAAGGCCATTAATGAGCAATAAGAAATCATCTGAAGCTACAAAATTTACTGGTAATAGTAAGTACACAGAAAAAAACAGAATATTATAACCTCGTAACTATACTGTATAAACTACTTGTATCTGAAGTAGAAAGACAAAAAGATGAACCAATGAAAAATAGTAACTACAACAACTTTTCAAGACATAGCACAAGATATAAATAGAATCAACAAAAAGTAAAAAGCAGGGATACAAACTTAAGGTGTAGAGTTTTTATTAGTTTTCTTTTTGCTTTTGTGCTTATGCAAACAGTGTTGTTGTTCTCAGATTAAAATAATGAGTTATAAGATATTATTTGCGGCCAGGCGCGGTGGCTCATGCTTGTAATCCCAGCACTTTGGGAGGCCAAGGCAGGTGGATCACTTAAGGTCAGGAGTTTGAGACCAGCTTGGCCAACATGGTGAAACCCTGTCTCTACTAAAAATACAAAATTAGCCGGGTATGGTGGTATGCGCCTGTAGTCCCAGCTACTCGGGAGGCTGAGGCAGGAGAATCACTTGAACCTGGGAAGCAGAGGTTGCAGTGAGCGGAGATTGCACCACCACACTCCAGCCTGGGTGACAGAGGGAGACTCCACCTCAAAAAAACAAGCAAAACAAAACAAAACAAGATAGTATTTGCAAGCCTCATGGTAACCTCAAATCAACAAACACACAATGGAAACAAAAAATAAAAAGTGAGAAATTAAATCATATCAGAGAAAGTTACCTTCACTAAAAGAAACACAGGAAGGAAGGAAAGAAGGAAGAGAAGGCCAGAAAACAAATAACAAAATGGCAGCAGTAAGTCTTTACTGATCAATATTAACATTGAATGTAAATGGACTAAACTCTCCAATCAAAAGACACAGAGTGGTTGAATGCATAAAAAATACAAGACCCGGCCGGGGGCGCGGTGGCTCACGCCTGTAATCCCAGCACTTTGGGAGGCCAAGATGGGCGGATCACGAGGTCAGGAGATCAAGACCATCCTGACTAACACGGTGAAACCCCGTCTCTACTAAAAATACAAAAATTAGCCGGGCGCAGTGGCGGGCGTCTGTAGTCCCAGCCACACGGGAGTCTGAGGCAGGAGAATGTTGTGAACCCGGGAGGCGGAGCTTGCAGTGAGTGGAGACTGCGCCACAGCACTCCAGCCTGGGCGACAGAGCGAGACTCCGTCTCAAAAAAAAAAAAACAAAAAAAAAACCCAAAAAATACAAGACCCAATGATCTGTTGCCTGCAGGAAACACACTTCACCTAAAAAGACACATAGACATAAAATAAAGGGATGGAAAAAGATATTCCATGCCAGTGGAAACCAAAAAAAGTGCAGTAGCTATACCTCTTTAAGAAAAAATAGATTACAGACAAAAACTATAAGAAGAGACAAGAAAGGTTACTGTATCATAATAAAGGGATCAATTTGGCAACAGGGTATAACAATTGTAAATATATATGTACCCAACACTGGAGCACCCAGATATAGAAAGCAAATATTATTAGAGCTAGAGAAAGAGATAGACTCCAATGCAATAATAGCTGAAGACTTCAACACCCCACTTTCAGCAGAGACAAATCTTCCAGACAGAAAATAAACAAAGAAACACCAGACTTAATTTGCCCTATTAACCAAATGGACCTAATATACATTTAGAGAACACTTCACCCAACAACTACAGAATACACATTCTTCTCTTCAGCATGTGAATATTCTTAAGGGTATACCATATGTTAGGTCACAAAAGTCCTAAAACTGGAAGTCAAAAATTGAAGTAATATCAAGCATTTTCTGTAACCACAATGAAAAAAAACCAGAAATAAATAACAAGAATTTTGGAAACTATACAAATACATGGAAATTTAAAAATATGTTCCTAAATGACCAGTGGGTCAATGAAGAAATTAAGAAGGAAATTGAAAAATTTCTTTAAACAAATGACAATGGAAACACAGCATGCCAAAACCTATGGAGAACAGTGAAAGCAGTAGTAAGAAGGAAGATTATAGCTATATGTGCCTACATCCAAAAAGAAGAAAGACTTCAAATAAACAAACAATGCACCTTAAAGAACTAGAAAAGCAACAGCAAGCCAGACCCAGTTTTAGTAGGAGAAAAGAAATAATAAAGATCACAGCAGAAATAAATAAAATTGAAATGAATAAAATAATACAAAAGATCGATGAAACAAAAAGTTGGGGTTTTCTGGTTGTTGTCTTTTTTTGAGATGGAATCTCACTTTTGTCACCCAGGCTGGAGTGCAATGGCGCAATCTTGGATCACTCCAACCTCCGCCTCCTGGGCTTAAGTGATTTTCCTGCCTCAGCCTCCCAAGTAGCTGAGATTACAGGTGCCCAACACCATGCCCAGCTAATTTTTTTGTATTTTTAGTAGAGATGGGGTTTCACCATGTTGGCCAGGCTGGTCTCGAACTCCTGACCTCAGGTGATCTGCCCGCCTTGGCCTCCCAAAGTGCTGGGATTACAGGTGTGAGCCACCGTGCCCAGCCTGTTTTTATTTTATTTTTTTAAGTTAAAATTGGCAAAACTTTAGCCAGACTAAGAAAAAAAGGGAGAAGACTCAGATAAAATCAGAGATGAAAAAGGAGACATTATGGCTGGGCACGGTGGCTCACGCCTGTAATCCCAGCACTTTGGGAGCCTGAGGAGGCCAGATCACCTGAGGTCAGGAATTTGAGACCAGCCTGGCCAACATGGTGAAACCCCATCTCTACTAAAAATACAAAAATTAGCCAGGCGTGGTGGTGGGCACCTATAATCCCAGCTACTCGGAAGGCTGAGGCAGGAGAATCCCGTGAACCCAGGAGGCAGAGGTTGCCACTGCACTCCAGCCTGGGCAACAAGAACAAAACTCCATCTCAAAAAGAAAGAAAAAGGAGACATGACATTACAATACTTCAGAAATTCAAAGGACCTTTAGTGGCTACTATGAGCAATTATATGCCAAGAAATTGGAAAATCTAGAAGAAATGGATAAATTCCTAGACACGTACACCCTACCAAGATTCAACCATAAAGAAATCCAAAAGCTGAACAGGCCAATAACAAGGAACAACATGGAAGCCGTAATAAAAAGTCTTTCCGGCTGGGCATGGTGGTTCAGGTCTGTAATCCCAGCACTCCGGGCGGCCAAGGCGGCGCACACCTGTAATCTTGTTTACAATAGTCGAAAGGTGGAAACAACCCAAATGTCCATTGAGAGATAAACAGATAAACAAAATGTGTATATGTAAGGAATGGAACGCTATTCAGCCTTAAAAATGAACAAAATTCTGACACGTGCGACAACATGGATGCTTTATTTTTTTTTTTTTGAGACAGAGTTTTGCTCTTGTCGCCCAGGTTGGAATGCAGTGGTGCAACCTCAGCTCACTGCAACCTCCACCTCCCAGGTTCTCGTGATCCGCCCACCTCAGCCTCCCAAAGTGCTGGGATTACAGGCGTGAACCACTACAGCTGGCCAACATTTCTCAACAGAAGACATACAAATGGCTCTTTCCCATCTTGCAAGATGGCGGGTGAAAAAGTTGAGAAGCCAGATACTAAAGAGAAGAAACCCGAAGCCAAGAAGGCTGATGCTGGTGGCAAGGTGAAAAAGGTTAACCTCAAGGCTAAGAAGCCCAAGAAGGGGAAGCCCCATTGCAGCCGCAACCCCGTCTTTGTCAGAGGAATTGGCAGGTATTCCCGATCTGCCATGTATTCCAGAAAGGCCATGTACAAGAAGAAGTACTCAGCCGCTAAATCCAAGCTTGAAATGAAAAAGAAGGAGAAGGTTCTTGCAACTCTTACAAAACCAGTTGGTGGTGACAAGTATGGTGGTACCTGGGTGGTTAAACTTCGCAAAATGCCTAGATACTATCCTACTGAAGATGTGCCTCGAAAGCTGTTGAGCCACGGCAAAAAAACCCTTCAGTCAGCACGTGAGAAAACTGCGAGCCAGCATTCCCCCCGGGACCGTTCTGATCATCCTCACTGGACGCCACAGGGGCAAGAGGGTGGTTTTCCTGAAGCAGCTGGCTAGTGGCTTGTTACTTGTGACTGGACCTCTGGTCCTCAATCGAGTTCCTCTATGAAGAACACACCAGAAATTTGTCATTGCCACCTCAACCAAAATCGATATCAGCAATGTCAAAATCCCAAAACATCTTACTGATGCTTACTTCAAGAAGCAGCAGCTACGGAAGCCCAGACACCAGGAAGGTGAGATCTTCGACACAGAAAAAGAGAAATACGAGATTACAGAGCAGCACAAGATTGATCAGAAAGCTGTGGACTCACAAATTCTACCAAAAATCAAAGCTGTTCCTCAGCTCCAGGGCTACCTGGATCTGTGTTTGCCCTGACGAATGGAATTTATCCTCACAAATTGGTGTTCTAAATGTCTTAAGAATCTCATTAAATAGCTAACTACAAAAAAAAAAAAAAAAAAAAAAAAAAAAGACATACAAATGGCTAACAGGTATATGAGAAAATGCTCAATATCACTAATCATCAGAGAAATGCAAATCAAAACCACAATGAGCTTACCCTAATCAGAATGGCTATGATTAAGAAGACAAAGCTGGGCATGGTGGCTCACACCTGTAATCCCAGAACTTTGGGAGGCCGAGGTGGGCAGATCATGAGGTCAGGAGTTCAAGACCAGCCTGGCCAATATGGTGAAACCCCGTCTCTACTAAAAATACAAAAATTAGCCAGGCGTGGTGGTACATGCCTGTAGTCCCAGCTACCGGGGAGGCTGAGGCAGAAGAATCGCTTGAACCTGGGAGGTGGAAGTTGCAGTGAGCTGAGATTGCACCCCTGCACTCCAGCCTGAGTGACAGAGACTCTGTCTCAAAAAAAAAAAAAAAGACAAATAATTACAGATATTGATGAGGATGAGGAGAAAAGGGAACTCTTATACTCTTATATTGGTGGGAATGTAAACTTGTACAACCACTATGGAAAACCGTATGGGGATTCTCTCTTTTCTTTGGAGACAGGGTCTCACTCTGTGGCCCAGGCTGGAGTGCAGTGGGGTGATCTCAGTCACTGCAGCCTCCGCCTCCTGGGCTCAAGTGATCCTCTTGCCTCAGCCTCCCAAGTAGCTGGCACTACAGGTACACGCCACCATGCCCGGCTAATTTTTGTGTTTTTGTAGAGATGGGAGTCTCACCATGTTGCCCAGGCTGGTCTTGAACTCCTGGGTTCAAGCGATCCACCTGCCTCGGCCTCCCAAAGTGCTAGGATTACAGGTACGAGTCACCACACCCGGCCTGTGATTTCTCAAAAAACTAAAAATAGAATTACCATTCAATCCAGCAATCCTACTTCCGGGTATCTCCAAAAAGGAAATCAAAATATCAAAGAGACACCTGCACCTGCATGTGTATTGCTGCACAATTCACAATAGCAAATATGCAGAATCAACCTAAGTGACCATCAATTGATGAATGGGTAAAGAAAATGTGGGATAGGCCGGGCGCGGTGGCTCAAGCCTGTAATCCCAGCACTTTGGGAGGCCGAGACGGGCGGATCACGACGTCAAGAGATCGAGACCATCCTGGCTAACACGGTGAAACCCCGTCTCTACTAAAAAATACATAAAACTAGCCGGGCGAGGTGGCGGGCGCCTGTGGTCCCAGCTACTCGGGAGGCTGAGGCAGGAGAATGGCGTAAACCCGGGAGGCGGAGCTTGCAGTGAGCTGAGATCCGGCTACTGCACTCCAGCCTGGGTGGCAGAGCAAGACTCCGTCTCAAAAAAAAAAAAAAAAAAAAGAAAATGTGGGATAAAGAAAAGAAGTGAGTTAAAGGGTACAAACATATAGTTAGAAGGAATAAATTCAATGCTTGATAGCAGAGTGGGGTGAGTATAGTTAACAAAAGTGTATTGTACTTGGGTAATGGACACCTTGAATATCCTAACCTGATTACTACATATTATACACATGTCACACCAGCCTGGGCAATAGAGTTTTTCTACACATTTTTTTCTTTTTTTTAAGGACGGAGTCTTGCTCTGTCACCCAGGCTGTAGTGCATTGGCGTGACCTCGGCTCACTGCTATCTCTGCCTCCTGGGTTCCAGCAATTCTGCCTCAGCCTCCCGAGTAGCTGGGACCACAGGCGTATGCCGCCATGCCCGGCTAATTTTTTTGTATTTTAGTAGAGATGGAGTTTCACCGTGTTGCCCAGGCTGGTCTCGAACTCCTGCGCTCAAGCAATCCACCCGCCTCGGCCTCCCAAAGTGCTAGGATCACAGGCGTAAGCCACCGTGTCCAGTCCCTCCAGATATTTTTTAATTAGCTGAGCACAATGGCACACACCTGCAGTTCCAACTACTCGTGAGGCTGAGGTGGGAGGATCCCTTAAACACAGGAGTTCAAGGCTGCAGTGAGCTATGACTGCACCACTGCACTCCAGCCTGAGTGACAGAGCAAGACACACACACGTGTGCTCTCTCGAGCTCTCTGTATATACACATACATACATATATATGTAACAAAATTTCAATGAACCTCATAACTTTGTACCAAACAAAATCACAGCCCAGTCTGAGCCTTCTGTTCGCATGGGCAGGACGAAGGGGCTCAGTATACTTTAGCCCAGTCCTGAGGTGGGAAGAAGCAGCTGAGTGGTATGGACCAAGTGAGAATGAGATGCTGGTTATAGCCAAGAGCCCCCCACTCGGCACTCCTGAAATAGAAGATGCCAATCCTGCCACTGGGAACAGTGTAATTAAATAAATATTATTCATTTTTCTGAAGCAAATTTGGTAATGTCAGAGCTGAGTGGTGGATATACAGGTGCTTGCCATATTTTTTTCCACTCTGAGACTGGAAAACTTCATTTAAAAAACATATTAGAAGAAGGCTGGGTGCGCTGGCTCACAACTGTACTCCCAGCACTTTGGGAGGCCAAGGTGGGCGGATCACTTGAGGTCGGGAGTTCGAGACCAGTCTGGCCAACATGGTGAAACCCCATCTCTACTAAAAATATAAAAATTAGCTGGGCATGGTGGTAGGCGCCTATAGTCCCAGCTACTTGGGAGGCTGAGGCAGGAGAATCATTTGAATCTGGAAGGCGGAAGTTGCAGTGAGCCAAGATCGCACCCCTGCACTCCAGCCTGGGTGATACAGTGAGGCTCCATCTCAAACAAAACAAAACAAAACAAAACCAAAAATATATTAATAGAAGAAATGAAGCAGAGATATGTAAATTAATTCAGTCAAGTTTATTAAACTTACTGTGTGCTTAGCACTGTCCTAGGCAGTAACATGAAAAACATTACAAAAGAAGATCTCAACAAGGGAAAAATATATTCTGTACTATATTAATTTCCAATCATTTACAGGTCGCCTTTTAAAACGTTCTTAGGTCGTTTTGGGGTATGTGGTCTCCTCCTTTCTCCATGTCCCCCTAAAGCTTCCACACTGTTGAACTATGTGTCTGTGGCAACCATCCTCCAGGAAGGGCACCTTCCTGCTGATGGGGCAACCAGGGGTTGGTCGGGGCTGGGGTTCCATGGTGGAGGAGACATGCTGAGAGGAAAACCATCAATCCCGAGAGCTCAGGACACTCACAGTGAATCACAGAAGGCCAAACGTGGGGAAGCCACAAAGAGGGCTCTGGGCCCCTCACTCACCCCCTCCCCTAGGGGATGTGCTTAAAGTGCTAACACTGTAATAAAATGATGCACAGCTACAAGCCGTCCTGGGTGCTACTAGACTCATCGCCTGCCTCTTCCTCCCTGACTTGTGCTAATACTGAGCGGTGGCACAGGCCAGTAGAAAAGTCTAGTGCCCAGCGAAGTAGTAGAGAAGGTCCAACATGTAACCTAGAATTCTCTGGAGGAGGGGGTGAAGGAAGGGGCAGAGAAGAGCAGAGAGGTGTGCAGCAAAAAAGACTTGTGCTTGGCCAGTGCCCCTGGGCCAGGGGTTGGTTCCTGTACAAAGGGCAATTTGGTTCTACATAGCTAGCAGGGTCCTCAATTTTACCTGAGGGAACAAGGATACATAGCATAGGAAGGAGGAAAATCCATGCAGGGCCCTCCCTGTTCCCCACACAGGCACGCCCCCATGCCTACTGTACAAGGTGTTGTGGAGTACTGGGGTGGGCATACAGCAGGCCATGACACACTTGGATGCTGGATGACATCTGAACACCCCTGGCCAAAGAGCTCCCTCTGGAAGGGCCCAGTCATCACATGCAGGGCCCACCCTGAGTCAGCATGAGGGGCTTAGGTCCAATTGGTAGCCTTGCCAAAGATACCTGTGTCCCTGTGGGTTACAGCCCAGTGAAATGCATCACATGCATGACATAGAGGGCACCCCAGCCAGGAGGGCAAGCAAAAGTGGCAGTGGCATGACCTCTTCACGTTGGTGACACAGCTAGGCAGAGGATGCCTTGGAGGAATGGGAGGGTGCCCAGAGGCCAAGAGAATACTCCTGTCTTGCCCTCGGCTCAGAGCCAGATCTCATCACTGCTCACGCTGGATACTCGATAGATATAGCCCAGCATTGGGAGGCGGATGAAACCTGCAGGATCAAAGAAGCCCGCAGGGACTCAGTAACGCTTGTTCCTTGGAATTTGGGAGAACCTTCTCTGCCTCCTGGGCACTTGGAGGCCTTTGGCATAAGCACAGGGCTGGGGGACAGAGGAGGAGGGTGGCAGGCCCCTTCCCCAGTACCTCGGCTGGTGAGGAGGCCGCCGGGCTCCGGGTCCAGAAGCTCTGGCCGACTGTTGTTCTGAGCCATCTGCCGGTCTGCTGGTTTCACTGCTGGTTGACAAAGAGGGCAGTGTTCAGGAACAGGAGCGTGCCTGGTGGGGCCTCGCCCCTCCCAAGCACCAAGCTCTCTTTTTCTCGGAAGCACTTCTGGAGATTAAGCAGAGGCAAAGAGCAGGGCCCTATATATACCTCTGGAATCTGGAGTGAGGTCATTGAGCTGAAGGTTGGACGGGAGGGACATGTTCTCCCGTGGCAGGCGCACGTTGTTGAGTTTTAGGTTGTTGGAGTCACTACAGGGAGGATAAAGGTCGGGATGGATATGTGTCCCAGCACAGGCACTCATGGCTGCCTCTACCAGAAACCCCAGGCTCCCTCCTGTCCCCATCCTGCATTTTGGTTACACTTGTCCACCCAGCCCCAGGAAGAATTACCTTGATATAAGAGATGGGCGCCGGGAGGGGCCTGCGGAGAATGAAACCATGTCCCTAATTCTCAACATGCCCTCCCACGCTGGGCTCTCCTCCTACCCTTTCAGAGCCAGGACCTTCAGGCAAAGGGTCTCTCAAATGCCCAGGCTTGGCCCTGGGGCCAGAGACTGGGTTCCCAGTGCCTGACCCTGCTACTTGGGATGCATGTCACCCTACCCATGGCCACACCCTGGAAGTGCTCTGCCACCGTCAGAGACGACTGGTTCTGCCCAGCTGCACTTGCTGTCCTGGCTGCTGCTCAGCCTGACCTCATCCCCACTGCCCCCAGTGTCCCTGGCCTACCTTTGGTTTTCTTCTCTTTCCTACACACCAGGCAGGCCACCAAGGTGCTGAACCCCACGAGGGTGCCCAGGGCAAGCCCAGCAGCCACAACAATGCCCAGCAGTGGTACTTCCACCCGGGTAGCCAGAAGCCCTGGAGGATGTCCTCTGGTTAGGTCCCAAGTGGGCAGTGCCCCAACCCCAACATGCCATAGGTACTGCTCTGCCCTCCTCGCCCAGGGTGGCTGGGAACAGTTCATCCACAAGACCAACTCACAGGGAAAAAAGTACTCCCATTTCTGTATGGGGATGTGGACCCCTGCACCCACCTGAGGCTTTGCTGGGCCAGTTGCTGGCCATGCTCACCTGGGGCTGGAAGTGAGGCACTGGTGACACCCACATCATTGGTGGCCACCACCGAGAGGTTGTGTGCCAGGCTGCGGAGCTGCAGCTGTACCGTATGGTTGGTGAGCCAGGGGTAGTTCTGCGCATCCAGCACCAGGAAGTCAGAGGTGTTGACAGTCACTGGCCCATCCTGGTCGATCCAGGTGACATTGGCAGGCGGGTTGGCACGCACAAGGGCAAACAGGACAACCAGGAGGCCTGGGCCCTGAGCTTCCTGGTACTTGGCGCCGACTTGGGCAATCTCTGGCTTGACTGGTGCAAAGCAGAGGCCAATATGCTTTCACCACAGCCCCTTATACTTTTGGCCCTTTCTTCCCAAACCCAGATGGGAGCCAGGGGCCTGGGCCTCTCCTCAGAGGGCATGCTGAGGAACAGGATGGCTGGGTCTGCCAGACAGGCAGCATTTCGTAGTGATTATGAGTGTAAATACTAGAGCCAAATGCCCAGATGTGAATCCTGGCTCTGCTTCTTATCAGCGGGATCATCACCCTGGGCGGATTGCTTAACCTCTTTCTGCCTCAGTTTTCTTATTTGTAAAATGGTGACAAAAATAGTAATGACCTCATGGGATTATTCAGAGGATAAAATGAGTTCATATTTGCAAAGTGCTTAAGTATCTGCTAAATGCCCTGCGGACCACCTGCCTGGTGGGTGCTGGGGGTCCCTGGGCAGAGAACCTCTCTCCCTGCCCACCTCAGGGTCACTCACATTGCACATTGAGGATGACAGAGGCGTTGGCTGATCGGCCACTGCTGGGGTCCTGCAGGGAGCAGTTGAGCTCATGCTGGGCCCGGTGGGCAGTGACAGTGAAGGTGCTGGTGCCTCCAGAGAAGGCCTCCCCTCCCACGCTCAGCAGTCTTGAGGTGCTGGCCTCCTGCAGCTGTCCATCCAGATACCAGGCCAATCTGGGGGTGCCAGGGCCCCCTGCCACCCGGCAGGTGAAGGCGTGGCGTTCATTCTCCCGAAGCGCCCGCTCAGCCCAGGTCTGACCATCTATTTGTGGCGCCAACTCCCCCCAACCTGGAACACAGCAGGGGGCCTCTGGGATGGGGTCAGGCAGGGTTGGTACTGTGCTGTGACCAGGAATTGCCCCAGTGAGAGGAGCAGCAGGCCAAGGGAAAGGGCGCCTGAGTCCTCTCACCAGGGACTGGCTGGTTGGACCTAGGTAGGTGGGTGAAGGGAACAGGGGCTCCAGGGTTTCGGGCCTAGAGTAGGTACCCAAACAGAACAGCAGACAGAGGAGAGAGGGGGCTTTGGACCCCAGAAGGACTTGGTCAACGACTGAACAGGGGTGTACCTGAGCTCAGAAGGGCTGGCAGGAGCAGCAGTGTGTGCCGGAGGGTGGCTGGGCCTGGAGGCAGCGCCATGGTGGCCCGGGCCTGGGCCCCAGGCTGCTGAGAGAAGGGGGCGGGCCTCCGTGTCAGCCAGGTGACAGCAGGTAGGTCTAGCAATTGCTCCAGGAATTTACTCTCCAGAAACAAAAAGAACCATGTACGGAGACACAAATATAGACCAGCCCCCAGTGGCGAAGGCACGGAGACGAACGGCAAAGCCCAAAGGTACAGACCCACCCAGCAGACACCTGGACATCCTGCAGGTGCAGAACCGAGCACTGACTCCAGGCTACAATACAGACACACGCCCGCAGATACGCAGAAGCAACCAGCATCCGTGCAACCACACCTTGCACACACGCACACTCACACACACTCATACTCCGTCTCCACGCGCCCCTCCCCCAAAGGAATCGCCTTTCTCCCGATCCCATCCTCTCTCCTGCCCTGTTCCCTCTCCCATCCCTCGCCCTACGCCCCCTTTCCTGGTGTTGGTGGCTCCGGCGGATGTGGGCGGAAGAGGAGGGGGTTGGAGGGTGGGGTCGCCGAGCATCCTGCCCCCGCCACCGGGGCGGCTCACCTGGCTCCTTCCCCGAGCGCTGCCGGAGCAACTGCTCAGGTCTGATGAGCACCGCAGTCCGCTGCAAGGGCGGGGGCTGAGCCAGGCAGGGCCAATCGATGCCCGACCACTGGCCCCACAGGCCCTACCCCGGCAGGTGGGCGGTCGCGGCTCCCCACCCGCCTGGCTGGTCCGTAGCCCGCGCCGAGAGGCCCCACGCACAGAGTGCCCCCGCGTGCCCTTCTCTCCGGGCGCGGGCAGGAGGCAGGAGCAGGCGGAGTCGGTTAGGCCCGACGGCTTTATTGGTTCAGGGCCCCCTCCCGTCCCCTCGCCCACGGACGCGCGGGCCAGCCGCGCTCAGCGGCTGTCGCGGGGGCGGCGCAGCTGCCCCATCATGTCGGCCAGCATGCGGTTGCACAGCGCGGCGTAGGGGTTGAGCAGCACCAGCTGGCGCCGCGCGAAGGGGCTGCCCAGCCGTGCCGCCCTCTCGAAATCCCTGCGGGCGTCGTCGTCTCGGCCCTGCAGCCGCGCCAGGAGTCCGCGCTGCACAAAGCTCTGGCGGGCGGCGCGGCCCCGGCCGCCGCTCAGCTCCACCGCGCGTTCCAGGTCCTCCAGGGCGCCTGCGGGACCGACGAGACGGGCGGGGCGGGGGTCAGCGGCCGCCGGGGCGGCCTTGCCGGAGCCCCAGCCCACCTGCTGCCGTGCGGATCACCGTGGTCCTCGCGGCTCCCGGGCGTGGCCATTTACAACCCGCCTCGCACCTGCTAGAGGTAGGGATCGTTATCCCCATTACACAGACGAAGCCTGTGGAAGAGTTGAGAGGACTTGCCCAGGGCTGTACAGCCAAGCCACTTAGTGGCAGAGCTGGGACTGAAGTCCAGGTCTCGCCTTGTTCCTATTATTTTCCACCGCTAATATACGAAAACATGAACGTTGCGGGATTCTGAATGGTCTCTATGTTTATGAGTCTGGCCCACTGCCCGGGGCAAGTAGCAGCCAATTTATTCCACACCTGTTATTAAGCATCCACTATGGGCCAGGTGACTGACTCTGAATGTCAGGGTTCAAAAAAATAGTATTAACTGCATAGTCATTTCTTACAAGTACAATCAAGACAGTTTCTCATTGTTTTCCTTTTGAGGGCCCTTTTCTCTTTTCCATTGCTTGCTTTAGAACACATTCTCTCTCCCTTATATCCTGGACTGGTTGCCTTTCGTTATTCTTTGGTTATCTCCATGTATCTAATTTCCTTGGTCCTGGAGCCAGAGCTGGCCTGCATCGTTTTTATTTTTATTATTCTTGTAAAATACTTGGGTTGGGCCTCAGAACTCTGAACTCAGAACCTCAGGCAGCCAGCCACCTTCTTAAGTCCATCAGGCTGGCTTCTTTCGGACTCTGCTTCAATTCACTCATGTTCTCTAGTCTCCTAAAGAGCCCGAGCCTCCGGAGAAGCGCTCAGATTGCAGTACTCCTTGGTTTCCCTCAGAGGAGCTGGTCTGGAGGAATCTCTAGTTGGAAGCACCTCTGCATCTCTCTGGGGTTTTCGTCTGCAGGCTGTCTCCAGCGATCTGGGGCAGATAAGCCTGGAAAGGGGCTCTTGGGAGGTTCCCATTGTTCTTGGAGTGGGCTCAAAACTCCCTAGCCTGGCATTGCTGGTTCTGGGAGCACCTGCGTCACCGCTGCTCCTAACAGTCAAGTAGTACTAGGTTTGCGTGGTTTATACCTTCACATTAGCCTCATCTTTGGTCCCCAGTGTGGTCCCATTGTCTCCACTTAATTAGAATAACCTGAATGCAGCAGGAGTTTGATCCAGTCACTCTCCTGTTAAAATCCTTGAGTGATCCCCCATGTTTTCAAGACAGTGCAGTCTCAGCCTAATACTCCCAAGCCGTTCATCAAGCCCTTGCCCACGGCTCCAGGCTCAGCTCTCCATCCCTCCTCCACTCCCTGCTCCACCCAGCCTGAAGACCTGAAGCTCTCTGTACTTGTGCCTGCTTTTTGGACCTCTACAGACTACCTTCTCCACTCACCAACTAACTCCTACTCATCCTTTAAAACTCGCCCTTCAGGAACACGTCCCACGCTGACCCCTCTCAAACTTGTTTTGCTGGTCTCAGAATTATGTGTCTGTTCTGTCCCCTGGAGTGGGAGCGTTCTGAGGAGCAGTATCATGTGGCGATTAAGAGCACACACTCTGGAGCCCTACCACCTGCTTCACATCTCAGCTCTGCTGCTACCTGACTCTATGATAGTGGGCAAGTTACTTAGCCTCTCCATGCTTCAGTTTCTTCATCTATAAACTGGGGATGACAGTGGTACCTACTTTTTAGGGTGGTTGTGAGGATTGATTTACTAGTTTATATGTAAAGTGATTAATGTCTGGTACATAGTGACTGCTATATGAATGTTGGCGATCCATATACCCTTTATCTCAGTGTCCTTAGCACCAGCCTACTGCCACATTGTAGGCTCTCATTAACTGTTCCTTAATGGAATGCAGTCTCTTCTGAATTTCACATTAGCCCCATGATATTAGCAGGGCCCCGATACATCTCCTACCTTATAGGTAAGAAGACAGGCTCCAGAGGGGTTTAGCAAGGCCACCCCAGCCCCACAGCCACTTCATTTCTGGTCTGTGCCCTCCCGTGGGCCCTTTTGCAGAGGATACAGGGCATCTCCCCTTACCTGCCACATCTCCCTGGAGTCGCCGGGCCTGGGCACGGTTGTTGTAGGCTGAAGCCCTCTCAGGCAGCAGGCAGATGGCTTGGGCAAACCTCTCCAGGGCTGTGCTGAGGTCCCCAGCCTCTGCTGCCATCACCCCCTGCAGCTCCAGGGCCTTGGACTGTTCCAACTGTGCTTGAGGGAAAACTTCATCTGGGCCAGGGAAGGAGCCAGGAGGGGCCAGGTGTGCAGTTGGTAGCAAGAAGAAAAAGCCACCTCAGGCTTTGGAATTCTGAGATCTGAGACAGAGCTGACTGGGAATGGGTCACAGCAGGGGTCAGCTGCAGTGTTTGGGGTAGGGGGAGATGAGGTCACTAAGGCTGGGAGCTGGCATTGCCTGAGTTCCAAGGGACCTGGAAAGGGGCTTTGGTTGGTTCCCCATTGCCAAGAGAATGAAGCCCAAACTCCTCAATCTGTTAAAGCACTTGCTCCAGGTCACACAGGCCATACATTGCAGAGCTTGGATTTGAACCCAGGTCATTCTGGCTCCTGTCTGCGTTTTACTCTACTACACTGCCTCTTATGCAAAGGCCACCATGACATTCCCAGATCATGAACATCACTTCTTATGTATCCCTTAGCATTTCGGCCTGAGTTAGTAAGGTGTAGGCTTTAATCCTCAGAAACAAAGGATATCAAAAACTTCTTCATTAGGGACTAATGGAAAAGCCAGTGAACACACTCACTGCAGAAGAGTTAGCTTGGAGCTTGGCTTGTGACAGTGTTTAACGGATACTAGTTGTGCTTGCTATATTGGAACCACTCAACTGAGCAACCATGCCCTGCCTTACTTCAGTCTTCCGTTCTGGTGGTGGTATTCTCTGTTATGACACAAATATGAGAGTTTAACATCACCTGGCAGTTAAGTTTGGATCATACAATCAATTAAGTGTAAGTTCAGAGGCCTGAGAGCTGATGGATTGAGAGACAAACCCCGGCTTACCCCTCTTGGCAGGACGTCTCTTACCAAACCCCCATCAGTGCACTAAGGAGCAGCCAACCTCTCTGATTCCAATCTCAATCAAGGGGCCTTATAAGACCACTACCTCTGCCACCTCGGGAGGCCAGCAGGCCAGCCTATGTGCAAAGCTACACTTCAGATCAAATGCCCACCTTCTTTTCGTTCTTCCTTTTCTGCTTCCTCTCCGAGGTCCAGTCCAACAATGTCTCCAAATGGGGTGTCAGGGTTGAAGATGGCCTGCAGCACTGCCCGATCACTTGGAGTCCCCATGGTGCCCAACTCCAAAATCCCAAAAGGTGACTCCGGATGAGAGAAGAGGGAGGGACGTGGTGAGGGTGGAGCCTCCAGCAGGAAGTTGATCTGAAAGGATGAGGACCACCCCTTCATGAGGAGTGTCTCCCTGTCCTTGGCCCTTAGCATTTGCTCAACCTGTGGCCTGGAGGGTTGGCCCTGGCTTGGCAGACTATTTGGTTACTTCTCAACTGCCTCTGCCCCCAGGAGAAACAGTGAACAAATCCAGCTTCAGCCTTAAGGTGGAGTGCAGCTAAGAGAAGGTGCTCTCCAGCTTCTCCCTGAAATGCTTTGTTTATTATATTCACAGTTGAGGAGAAAATAGATAAAAATCACTACTTGACCTCCTTGGATAAAACGGGAGTTATGTAGAAGGTAAAGGCCCTGTTCCTTTGTCCTCTTGACCCCGCCTCATATCCACAATTAATTAGGTCCTGAACATACATCACTGATGAATAAAGGAAGAAAATACAGTCAAGAGAGCCAGTGTGGAGTGGACCTGAAGGTGGGCGACAGGGAATGATTTAGTGATGCCACCTTAAGACTGTGGAAGGTACTTTGTGACCAGGTCACAGGCCATGCCCTTCCCCCTTTTCTCCACCCTCTCCAACCAAAGCCAAAAGGAAGCTTAACCATGTGCAGCAATAAACTTGACATGTTTATTAATTAAACTATCACTTAAATAAAAAAAAGTGCATAGAAAATAAACATGTTTAAAAACTCCTTTTTTTTACAACTATGTACACTTTTTACTTTTACATTCAGTCTTTCGTAGAGAGCTTTCAGCATTATTATTTTTTGAACTATTAAAGTATTTTCCTTCATCCCTGTCACAGGGAGTTAACACTGATGGACTTTAGACACATTTTCCTTTTTTTTTTTTTTTTTTTTCTCTTTTTCTCTAACCAGAAGCTTGGAAGAACACAAGGAAAAAAAAAAAAAACAGATCTGTTATACATGATAAAGTTGTCAAAAAATGTCTTATTTCTAGAAAAGAAGCTTGTCATCTGTTGAGCTCTTGAAACAATTATTCAACTACCTGTATTTACTAAAGAGACTGTTAAAAGTTCAATAAAAGAAACACCACAATTCTATTTTCTTGGTTGAAAGACAGAACTAGAGTACCTCGGAACAAGATACCAGGAAAGCACAGAACACAATTTTCCCCTAAATGCAGGTGGTAACCCCAACATTCATAACCAAAAATAGAGAAACAAGGAGGACAGGTACTGACTGGCAACATTCATGGGCAGAAAAAAATCCAGGTGACACCATGTCTGCATTTTTCTCTGATCCGAGGAATGGACTATTCTACCATTCCTTTATGGTTAGAGGTTCCCCCCGTTTCGGGAATCAGAGGAAAGTGAGCCTGACATCTTCCTGCCGCTACTAGCAACTGTAACACAATCCTTATCTATAGTGTTAAGAGAATTAAAAGCCATGGACTGAACTAGGCTTTGTTACATGGTGCATTACTATATTAGTTCCTATATATATCATATTTATATTTATTTGAAAACCAAAACAAAAAGTTGCAAGTTTCCAGAGTGTGTGACTTGACTAGCATTCATGATTCGGCACAGAACCATCTGCTCAATAACCTTGTATTGCTTTAAAATGAAGGAAATGAAACATAAAATTACACCCAGCCCTTTGCAATGACCCGCTTTTCCTTAAAAACAAAAACAACTTGATTTCTATTAAAAAAAAAAAAAAAATCCCAAACCAAACTTAAAAAGTTAACATCTGACAAGGTTTTGACCTTTAGTATTTTCAGATATTTGATTGAACGTCAGTCCTTTAGAAAGATACATTCATTAGAAGATTTTTTTTTATTTTTGTGTGTGTGTTGTATTTTTTTTTCCTTTTTTTTTTTTTTTTTTAAATCAAGGGAGCTACATGGTGCTCACTGCATTGGCCGGGGGTTTGACAGAGGCGAGCAGGGTGGCGGGCTGGGTCCCGGCAAAGGAGTCTGGTTGAAAACGTATAGCTGCCAGGGCTTCCCCCTTAATTCTTATTATTGGTCTAAAAACAGAGGGGCTGTGCGAGAGGTGGTGGGTGGCCAAGGAGGGAGCCAAGAGACCAAGTTCCGGCCAAAGGGTCAGCGCCATGCAGCTATTCTGGTTACACAGTTGTCACTGGCCACCAGGAAATGCAGCCACAACAGGTTCTAGCAGCAAAGCTATAAGTGAGCTGGCTCTCACTGAGAACTGACCAGGTTTGCAGCTGTTACTCCTTAGGGATTTGGGATGCCCCTTGGGGGATTCTTGGGAATGACCCACCACAGTTCCTCAATCTGCACTTTTGTGCGGAGATTCCCTTGGTCACTTTTGAAAGGAACTCAGATGTGTTTTGGAGATAGCTATGCCATTTTTGCCGCCTTTCCCTCTTGCAGGGAACCTTCGCTTATCCCCCAAGTTGCTGGCAGGTGTGCTGAAAATTTGGCAATGGACTCAAGGCTGAGCTAGAAGAGGAATTTCTCATTTTTGTGGTTGACAATTAGGGGGTGGAAAGGCAAGGCAAACCATCTGCAGCTGGCAGGAGAAGGAAGCTGTGGGTTCCTCCCCTGTCCTCAGGGTTTAGGGTTGGTAGAAAGAGAGTGAGGAGGGGGCTCACAGTACAGCATGGCCTAGCAGGGCAGTAACTAGGTCTATTTAGCTGAGTTCCCCCCACCCCCTGACTGGCCTTTGGGTCTTTCTCAAGGTGAATTCAGGACCCATCAGTGCATTAATCATTTCAGTAACAAATGCAGCTTAAGTTTTTTTTTCTTTAAAAAAAATAGGAATACAAGGATTTACAAAAAAACCTCACACAGTGCAATAATAAAGGAAAGCAGACACTAGTGGAACCCCTAGGGCCACTGCATCTTGTTCATGGGCGAAAGGAGGAAGGGAGGTGAGGTCTGGGTAGAGTGCTTTCCCCAGTCCCCTGCTGGCACTTCTCCATGATGACAAGGAAGTCTCTGCCATCCTGGCCACAGTGCTGGGCTCCCTGCATGACAGTGAAAACAGTGACAATGTTCCAGCAAAGCCACCAGACAAAGTTCTTAAGGTCACAGGAGAGAAGGGAGCCCAGGATGGAAGGCACAGCAGAGCCATGAGTCCTGGGGCAGAGAGTGCTGGGCTGAGTCGTATTGCTTTGCTAGACTTCCATAGGAATGGGCTTCTTGCGGCGAGAAAAGGGTGCCCCACCCTCTACTTGGACTACACTACTCTGAAACCTTGTGGCAGAGGCAGAGAAAAATCTGCTTTATCGTGAGTGGTCAGACTGTGCTTCAGTTTCAACGGGCTGCCCCAAAAGAGGGCACAAGGTGATCAATGGGTTCTCTGCAGATACGAGGCCTTGGTGGGCAGAGGGAAAGGAAAGAGTGGCCTGTGAGGCAGATGGCGATTGAAATGTCAAGTTGCCATTCAACTTGTTGTTTGCTAACTCTGAAGTAAGAAAGATGAGGGAAATGTAAAAGATTGCCATCTCTCACCACTCTGGAAGTTGCGCTGGAAAGGAGAGAGGCGGGAAAGAAGAGAAACTGTTGTATCAAGATATTACTGTAGCCTTTTGAGGAGCTTCAATAGGGGAAGGAGGGGAGTGGCCCAATGGAGTTGGGTGACCTTCCTTCTCCATTTATTGTCGAAGAGCAAACCCAGGAAACATTTATGTCAACAGGGCACAAACAAGCTACACATTAAACAACAAAAAGTACACCTTCCAGGGGGAAGTTGGGCAGGAAAAACCAGACTTTGTGTGTACAGCTGAATATTTTCTCTAACTTCATCCTATGAAAATAAAAAATTATTAAAAACCGATCTTCTTTTAAATTAGGATAATACCGCAGTTTAAAAAATAGCCTTGTCATAAGTGCTTCTCCCTATGAAGTGCTTCTCATAGAAAAATATACAAAATATATTTACATTTATAAAACCTTAAATAGTCAACTGTAAACAGAACAGAGTAAAATCCAATGACTTAATTTAACAGGTTTAGGACACTGTCTTGGGGAAAGGAAGAGAAGAAACATTTGATGCTGTTTTGACCACATCCTAAGGAGTAATCAGGGCAGTAGTGTCATTGAATTTACTGTAGCCATGGGTTGCACGCAGGTGGCAGAGTTCCCTCAATATAAGGTGGTCTAGTCCCCAAGTTGTGGGCCTTGAAATCTGATTAGTGTTCTGCCTTCAACTGGACACTGACCATTTAAAAATTAAGTCTTCCTATGTCTTAACAAGGGGAAAATAAAGTAACCATGTCTTAGGAATGGGACCCAGGGGTCATCCTGGCTGTGATACTCTGGTTGTCGCATGATTTAAATCCTATTTAAATAATCTTTTTCATCTCCTAAAAAATCATGCTATTTATGTTTCTTTAAAACTCTCTGTGGAGCTTTATGAAAACTTTTCCAAATTCTGTCTGGTTATGACCAATGGCTCCTGTCCACTTCCCCACCTGGAGTGCTTGCAGGCTCAGGGAACTTTTTGCAGGCACATCCTATGCCCAGCAGGGAGTGTCCTTGAGCAGGCAGTCAGTCTCCCCTACAACCCAGAAAGAAGCATGGGAAAGCAGTGGGATGAAGACAGGGGAAAGGAAGAAAAGGAAGAGAGGGAATGGGAGAGGGAAGCCGCTCCTACTGTCAAGAAAGGTAATTGGCTGAGATAAGGCTCCTGGGGACAACACTCCCACTCAAAGCCTACAGGCTCAATGTTTGGTAATTAATTGGCACAACCCCATGACAGCCTTTTGACACCAGAGGTGCTAAGAATCCTGTCTCCCAACCAGAAATGAACTCTCGAGTGGGAGGATAGTAGGGAAAACCACCAGACCTCTGTTTGTTCCACAGATGCCATAGGTGGGGCCTGGCTGGCAAACTGTCAGGAATCCAACCAACCCTCCATTTGGGGCCTTGCCTGACCCACTCACTTACAGTGCTTGGGAAAGGGCCAACTTGAGGATGGCAACTTATTTCTGTGAGATATTCAGGCCCAATCTCCCAACATAACCAACCCTCTATAACAGGCTCCTTCCAGGCAAGTCTGCTAGGGACCCCATTCCCACTTTCTAACGGTAAACAATCGGAGGGGCCCCAGGAGAAAGCCGATCATAGATCTTTCTTCGAGACCTCAACTCTCTCTCCGGGACTATGATCACATGTGAGTATAGGACATAAGAGAACTCAGCCATCACAGAGGCCCCTCAGCTGTGCCCACTCAATCTGGGAGCTCCCAGCTGCTGGAAAAGGCCTTCAGCGTTGCTTTGGATGGCCCCACGTCCTTGCACTCCAACATTGGGGGAGAAGAGCAGCTTCAGTTTAGGAACTTCCGGCATTTCTTGGCGCCACAGTTGCAGGGCAGCTTGTTGCTGGCATCCTCAATGGGGAACTTATAGTCATAAGTGAGTTCCTCTCCTCGGTAGATCTTACGCATGGCAAAGATGACGATGTGCTTCTGCCCATCAATATTGATGACCCGAGAATAGCAGTTGGGCTCACATGAGTGATTGATGAAGCGTGCAGCATTTCCATGCATGGTGGCATCCACTACCTCTGAGTCATCAATTCGGAACATATAGCAACCAATGCCCTGTACATGCAGGAGAAAGGAGAATAACTTGTCATTTCTTACAAACTCAGGTTTAGGAACATTTCCCAGTCTTCTCTTGATATTACCTACAGCTGCTGATAAAGTTTCTTCTAGTAAATTCCCAGATTTCTCCCAGTACCTATCTTTCAAGATGCTTCCATGAAGAGTTCCTAGATTACAGGCCACTAGTCTAGAGGCTTCTAAAGTCTCTGCGGGAAACAGAAACCTAAAACTTGAATAGCTATTTGCTTCTGATACCAGGAGCCACTCAGACCTCTAAGAGTAACTTTCTATGCTAATCCTCAGAGTGGATTCTGTATTTTTACTGGGCCCCTCACGAATTTCAGTTTTTTGTTGTTGTTTTTTTTTTTAAATGAACATCTTTGAATTGGTAACATACACTATTTCTTTTGGGATCCAGGGATCATACTGGTCCCTTTCTACAGCAAAACAAAAGAACTGGGTGAGTGCCAGTGGGAGACTTACCTTGCTGTCGTAATACTTTTCCCGCTTGTCAGTCTGGATGGAGCGGATGACGTTGCCGGCATACTCAATCACCATCTCACCTGCATCGATGTTTCTCTTACAGAAAAGACCCCGGCCATGGATGGGGGACCTAGGACAAAGATGGAAAAGAGGTCAGACACAAATTTTGCAAGTAAGGTTAAGTGCATGAATACATGAATAAGTTCTCCTGGTCTGTTACTTCCTCAGGAGGGGCATATACTTGAGAAAATAAAAATTTGGACCCTTGATTTGTGTATATTGTTCTAACAAATGGCCAAAGATAAAAGGTATTTCCATTCTGCAAACCACTGGAAGCAGCAATATTTTAATGCTTATTATGTTAAAGTCCTTGTTCAACACAAACAGGTGCAGGATCCCAGGATATGAGAGGGTCAATAAACAGTATCCGTAAAATCCTCACTTACTGAGGAAGGTCACTTCAGCATTTGGTCTACTTTGCTTTTGAAAAACTGCATTCGTTTTCTATAGTTCTTTCTAGAATTTTAGCCATACCTGTAGACACCAACTGCCTCCTTAGAAGTCTTTTTTAAGTGCCGGAAACGCATGGGCATTGGCAGATCCATGCTAGTTGCCCTCCTAAGAGATAAGACATACTATTAACGAATTTTCTTCAGGAAATAATGTTTTGAGTCTTGAACTGAAGGTTCCTAGAGAAAATTAGTACACTCTCTGTTCAATGCCAAACTGAGTAAGTGCCTTATAAAATGAACCCCATTTTTTTTTGAGATGGGAGTTTCGCTCTGTCACCGAGACTGGAGTCCAGTGGCGCGACCTCAGCTCACTGTAACCTCCGCCTCCTGGGTTCAAGTGATTCTCTTGCCTCAGCCTGCTGAGTAGCTGGGACTACAGGCGCACACCACCATGCCGGGCTAATTTTTGTATTTTCAGTAGAGACGGGGTTTCACTATGTTGGTCAGGCTCGTCTTGAACTCCTAACCTTGTGATCTGTCCGCCTCAGCCTTCCGAGGTGCTGGAATTACAGGCATGAGCCACCACGCCTGGCCAATGGGCCCCATTTTTAGTATATATAGTACTTTCTGACCATGACGACTATGGTGGTACAACCAAAGCTGACAGAGTATACCGTCATTAAAGAAAATACGCATCTTAAAGTTCTTTGAATTTCTCCTCTGTACCTTATATTCCTCACTCCTTACCAAGCACCTACTGCTACTTCAACACAAATGGATTTCAGTCTTCTTAAATCTTATCCAGGAAAGTCTGATGCAAACACTTTCCTACATAGTGCCCTGACCAGCTGGAGGAGAGGGAAAGCAGTTTCTAATGACTGCTCCCCACTCAAGACTTACCGAGCTGACTTCAGCTGTACCTCCTCCTCTTCTTCATCGTTGGGGTTGTATTCAGGAGGCTGACGATGTTTAGAAGCCAGGAAGTTAAACATGTCAAATGCTGACTTCCTGGGGCCAAAAGATGAAAAAGTATTTACAGAAATGCTTTAATAAAGCAGTAAAGGACGATGGCATTAACACTGGAAATCTCAAAGGGTATGTGGGAAGACGACTGTGTCATGAGATAAGAAAATCGAGATCCAAAACTGCTGACAGAAAAGAAGGGAACTTGCCTGAGGTGGACTTCAGCCCTGGCTGAGCCATGAGGGTTCAAGGGGGGTTCATTGGCCTCCTCTGGCTTGTGGAAACGGAATTTGTAATTTCGACAGTGCTTGGCACCAGACAGCTGCTCAATGAGGAACACAACTGCATCATGGAGAATCCCCAGCATCCTCAAACCATTAACACCTAGAAGAATCAGAAGCACTAGGGCAGTGAGGAGTGCAGTCAACAGGAAACAGCACAGTCCTACAGAAATGCCTATGCTACAGTCGCTCTGCCAGAGGTTACTCCAGGGTGAATTATAGTACATATTACCTCGAAATTAGCATCAGATAGCCATTAAAATGATGCTGATACAGATCTATTGATATGGAAAATGTTCGTGATAGACGGTTAAGTGAAAAAAGCATGTCACCAAACTACGGACTATTTTGTATGTGCTGTATTACACAGAAATGCTATATGCTAATGCTATATACACGTGTTATTTCATTTAATGCTCATAATGACCACATAAGGCAGGAATTACTAGCTTCATTTTCAGGTGAGCAAACAGGCTTAAAGTATTGATGTAACGCTGGGTGTGGTGGCTCATGCCTGTAATCCCAGCACTTGGGGAGTCCGAGGCGGGCAGATCACGAGGTCAGCAGATCGAGACCATCCCCATCCTGGCTAACACGGTGAAACCCTGTCTCTACTAAAAATACAAAAAATTAGCTGCGCATACTGGTGGACGCCTGTAGTCCCAGCTACTTGGGAGGCTGAGGCAGGAGAATGGCGTGAATCTGGGAGGTGGAGCTTGCAGTGAGCCGAGATCACGCCACTGCACGCCACTGCACTCCAGCCTTGGTGACAGAGCAAGACTCCATCTCAAAAAAAAAAAAAGGAAAAAAAGAATTGATGTAACACTCCCAAGGCCACATGATTTGACAAGATATGAACTCTGGACTGCATAACTATAAATATAATCCATCTAGGAATGGATTACCTAGGTTCTATAAGCTCATATTCCCCCAGATACCTCACTAAAGTTTAATTTTCTTTCTTTTTTTTTTTTTTGAGACGGACTCTAACTCTGTCACCCAGGCTGGAGTGCAGTGGTCCGATGTTGGCTCAGTACAACCTCCAACTCCTGAGTTCAAGCAATTCTCCTGCCTCAGCCTCCCAAGTAGCTTTGACTACAGGGGCATGCCACCTTGCCTAGCTAATTTTTTTGTATTTTTAGTAGAGATAGGGTTTCACCATATTGGCCAGGCTGGTCTTAAACTCCTGACCTCAGGTGATCCACCTGCTTTGGCTTCCCAAAGTGCTGGGATTACAGGTGTAAGCCACAGCACCCAGCCAGCCTCACTAAAGTTTAAAAGCAATGTTAGGCCGGGCGCGGTGGCTCAAGCCTGTAATCCCAGCACTTTGGGAGACCGAGACGGGCGGATCACAAGGTCAGGAGATCGAGACCATCCTGGCTAACACGGTGAAACCCCGTCTCTACTAAAAAATACAAAAAACTAGCCGGGCGAGGTGGCGGGCGCCTGTAGTCCCAGCTACTCGGGAGGCTGAGGCAGGAGAATGGCGTAAACCCGGGAGGCGGAGCTTGCAGTGAGCTGAGATCCGGCCACTGCACTCCAACCTGGGCGACAGAGTGAGACTCCGTCTCAAAAAAAAAAAAAAAAAGGCAATGTTAATACACCCCTAACACAGAACTCTCTCGTGTTGTTATGATGAATGTGTGGAGTAATACACTCAGTAGCTGCTTTGTTCTACTCACTGTCTCATGCTGTTAATGAGCATTTTAAATTTTTATTTTATGAAAACAACATTTATATAAGTTTGCTGGCATCGATGGTGAAAGGCTTTCATTTTAAAATTATTTGGCTTTTTCCATTAAAGGGAGAGGGCACAGTTACAACTGCCACCCTTCTTTTTGACACTAGCAAATAGCTAATGTTCTTTATATTTTTATTAAGTAAACAATATTATTTCATTTATAAATATTGCTTTTGGTATTATTAATAGATATAGAAACAGTAATGGTGTCTGTTGCGGATCAGGTATCCATTTCATAAGTGTAACTGTATTAGGACTGCAACTGCACATATGCAATTCCAGCAGACATACAGTTTGTGTTATGAAGCATATTTAGAGATGTAACCTTGGTATAATGTCCTGGTGCAGAGGAAACAGCAGATGAAAAAGCAGATGATCATGCCACGGCACTCCAGCTTGGGCAACAGAGTGAGACCTCATCTCAAAAACAAACAAAAAGAATGTTGTCTCTAGATAAGCAATATTCTTTTTCTAAGAGACAGGTTTCCCTTTGTTGCCCAGGTTGGAGTGCAGTGGCATGATTGTAGGTCACTGTAACTTTGAATTTCTGAGCTCAAGCCGCTCCCACCTCAGCCTCCTGGGTAGCTGAGACTACAGGCATATGCCACTGTGTTTGGCTAATTTTTAAATTTCTTGTGGAGACAGGGTCCTACTGTGTTGCCCAGACTGATCTTGAACTCCTGGCCTCAAGTGATCCTCCTGCCTTGGCCTCCCAACTTGCTAGATTACAGGTATGAGCCACTGCACTAGCCCCAGATAAGTGACATTCTTATGATCACAACTGTTGGTCCCCTAAGACTTTGGCTTAAGTATATAACACAACTCTACACGATAAGAACTTAAGCCATATAAGGCAATGGCAAACTCTTTTTTCTTTTTTTTCTTGAGATGGAGTCTCGCTCTGTGGCCCAGGCTGGAGTGCAGTGGTATGATCTTGGCTCACTGCAAGCTCCACCTCCTGGGTTCACACCATTCTCCTGCCTCAGCCTCCTGGGTAGCTGGGACTATAGGTGCCCGCCACCACGCTCGGCTAATTTTTTGTATTTTTTAGTAGAGATGGGGTTTCACCATGTTAGCCAGGATGGTCTCGACCTCCTGACCTTGTGATCTGCCCGCCTCAGCCTCCCAAAGTGCTGGGATTACAGGCATGAGCCACCGCACCTGGCGGGCAAACTCTTTTTTCTACAGACCACTAATTTTCCTTAATAATTTTTTCCTGGAAGTTCTAGATTGCTGTGAATTCTTAGGTTAAACAAAAAGACATTGAAAAACATACTACCTACTCAAGTATATTTTCACATAAAGTTCCTTTTAATATGTACGCTGAATGTTCAACTCTCATTCACCAGAGGGATTACAATGAGATTAATATTGTGTTAATAATGGGAAAACAAAGATGCATTATGTGTGGGCCCCTGTCTATTCTTAAGGAGCTCACAGCAGAGGAAGGCAGAGATGTATACAAACCATACAATGTGCAGTGTCCAAATTAAGGTATAATATACAGTACTATAGGAACTCTTAAGAAGGAACAATCTGTTCTGCTTGTGGGAGACTCATTTATTCATTCAATAAATATTTACTGTATGCCTAAAATATCCCAGGCACTTTCCATCTTTCCACTGTGCCAGACAGGACCTTGGGAACACAGAAGTGAGCAAGACAGGCAAGGTACCTGTATTCATAGAGCTTTTACTTCATGGAAGAGACAGACAATAAACACATCAAAGATATTCCCACTTCAGGACTTTTTCATCTGCTGTTTCCTCTGTGTCAGGACTTGAGAAAACACAGTTAATTTAATTCAATTTTTTTTAAGAGATGGGGTTGCACTATGTTGCCCAGCTGGTGCGTGGCTATTCACAGGTATGTTCTTGGCACATTATAAGCTCAAACTCTCCTTCCTCGGCCTCCTAGCTTGCCTTTAGGACTTCCGCTTTATGTATTTGCAATGATTGGCTTCTTCTCATCATCACACAGGTCTAAGCTCAAATGTCACCTCATCAAGAGATTCCAGATTTCCTGCCACCAACTACCCACCTCTGTGTCACCCTCTATTTCATTTCCCCATGGTATCTTCTTCGTGGTACTTACATATACATATACACCACTAGAATATAAGGTCATGAGGGTAAGGACAAGGTGGCAGCACTGGAAATGGAGAATAATGGACAGGTTTTGGATTGGGGAACACAAGGGTCATTGTGGTTAACCTCCAAGTTAAATAAACCTTCTACCCCAGATGATTAGTCTAAGACAATCCTGGGAATCCCAGTCCCTTTGCCAGAGACTGGCTTAGAAATGGACATGGGGCTAGGTGCAGTGGCTTACGCCTGTAATCTCAGCACTTTGGAAGGCCGAGGTGGGTGGATTACCTGAGGTCAGGAGTTCGAGACCATCCTGGCCAACATGGTGAAACTCCATCTCTACTAAAATGCAAAAATTAGCCGGGTGTGGTGGCGTGCACCTGTAGTCCCAGCTACTCGGGGGGCTGAGGCAGGAGAATCGCTTGAACCCGGGAGGCGGAGGTTGTAGTGAGCCAAGATTGTGCCACGATACTCCAGCCTGGGCAACAGAGCAAGACTCTAAATCTCAAAAAAAAAAAAAAGAAAAAGAAATGGACATGGCACCAAATTCTGGTCTGTGAGATGTCCATTCGTTCCTAAGAAAGAGCCTCTCCTGTTCCTCTGAACACTGCAATGACTGAATGTTATTGTGGGAACCGCTGCAGCCATTTGCTATCAGCTTGAAGATGAAGTTTTACTATAGATCGTAAAGTGGAAAGAAGAAAGAATCTAGGTATTTGATGACATTGCAAGCTCCTGTACTAATCGATGTGACGTCTGTCCTACCTCTGGACTTTCTGTTATGTAAGATGATAGAGTATTTCACTCTTTAAATCAGTTAAGAGTTGGGATTTCCGTAGGCACAGGAAGAATGATCAAAAAAGGTTAAAGAGCTGACCTTGAGCAAAGTCTTAAAGGATTAATAGGAGTTTGTTGTGTAAACCAGGGAATTTGGAGAGAAGAGAGTAGATGGAGGAAGTAGGTCCTGGTGGAGGGAACTGCATGAACCATGTTATGCTGATGTGAAAGCACATGTAGGGTATAAAGAATTGCTTGGGGACGCATGTTACAAATTCAGCTTTCTCAGCTCCAAGCCCAGAGATTCTGATTCACACCTACAAACTACACTTTAAGACACATGGATGGGCCGGGTGCAGTGGCTCACACCTGTGATCCCAGCACTTTGGGAGGCCAAGGTGGGCAGATCACGTGAGGTCAGGAGTTCGAGACCAGCCTGACCAACACGGAGAAACCCTGTCTCTACTAAAAATACAAAATTAGCCAGGCGTGGTGGCACATGCCTGTAATCCCAGCTACTCAGGAGGCTAAGGCAGGAGAATCACTTGAACTCGGGAGGTGGAGGTTGCAATGAACTGAGATCACGCCATTGCATTCCAGCCTGGGCAACAAAAGGGAAACTCCGTCTCAAAAAAAATAATAATACAAAAATTAGCTGGGTGTGGTGGCATGTGCCTGTAGTCCCAGCTACTCAGGAGGCTGAAGCAGGAGAATCACATGAACCTGGGAGATGGAGGTTGCAGTGAGCTGAGATCGCGCCACTGCACTCCAGCCTGGGTAACAGAGTAAGACTCCATCTTCGGGGGGAAAAAGACAAATGGATGGATCTGGAACAGTAAATAGTGTAGTGTGGCTGCAGAAAAGAATGTGGAGCAGTGAGGGAAGCGGGGAAAGCTGAGACTGAACAGATGAATCTGGTTGAAGAGGACCTCGCCATGTAAGGATCCATAGACTGGAAACCTCAAAGAGCAGGGCTGGGTCGCTACTCAGCGACTGTATCCTGTGTTTAACATGGTACCAGGCATTTTACGAGTGGTCAGTAAATATTTACTAATAACAAATACGTAAGGGTTGAAGATTGTACTCTGTAACTAGTAGGCAATAGTAAGATTTTGAGGCACCTCTGGAGACTCGGAGGGTACAAGGAGGCGAGATAAGAGACTCAGTTATAGGGCTTTTTAACATTGCAGGTGAGAGAATAACAAGGGCTATGTCAGAGAAAAAGAAAGGGATGTGACTCGTATTTTTGGGGTAGAATTGTAAAAATTATGAGCAGGATTATCTTTTTTTTTTTTTTTTGAGACAGGGTCTTGTTCTGTCACCCAGGCTGGAGTACAGTGACATAATCTTGGCTCACTGTAGGCTTGACCTCCCAGGCTCAATGAGATCCTCCCACATCAGCCTCCCAAGTAGCTAGAACCACAGGCATGTGCCATCATGCCTGCCTAATTTAAAAACTGATTTTTTTTTTTTTTTTTTGAGACGGAGTCTTGCTCTGTCGCCCAGGCTGGAGTGCAGTGGCACAATCTCGGCTAACTGCAAGCTCCGCCTCCCGGGTTCACACCATTCTCCTGCCCCAGCCTCCCCAGTAGCTGGGGCTACAGGTGCCCGCCACCACACCCGGCTAATTTTTTTGTATTTTTAGTAAAGATGGGGTTTCACCATGTTAGCCAGGATGGTCTCGATATCCTGACCTCGTGATTCGCCCGCCTCGGCCTCCCAGAGTGCTGGGATTACAGGCGTGAGCCACCATGCCCAGCTATATTTTTATTTTTTGTAGAGATGTAGTCTCTCTATGTTGCCCAGGCTGATATTGAACTCCTGGCCTCAAACAATCCTCCTGCCTGGGCCACCCAAAGTGCTGGGATTACAGGTGTGAACCACAGCATCCAGCTGATTAAAATCTTTAGTGTTTGCTCAAAACAAGTGTATTAATAAGTTTGTATGCTACCTAATTTAATATGAAGTCTAATACCAATGGTAAATGATTTCAACTTTAAGAAAAGATAACATTTCACACTACCATGTCTTAAAAAAAAACAAAAACAGGTAAGTGTTGGCAAAGGTGGAGAAATGGGAACACTTGTACATTGCAGGTGGGAATGTAAAATGGTATAGCCACTTTGGAAGAAAAACAACAACCTGGCAGTACTTCAAAAAGTTAAAGTTACCCTATGACCCAGCAATTCCACTCTGAGGCATATACCGAAGAAAAAGAAAAACATGTCTACACAATAACTTGAACATGAATATTTGGGGCAACATTATTTGCAGCAGAAAGTAGAAAAAACCCAAATGTCCATTGACTAATAAATGGATAATAAATGGATAAGCAACATATGGTATATCTACACAATGGAATCTTTGGCAATAAAAAGGAATGAAGTACTGATGTGGAAGGCAAGATGTAACAGAAGGGAAGAACCTGTAAAGTATTGTGTTGAGTGAAAGAAGACAGTCACAAAAGGCTACATATTGTCTGATTTCATTTATATGAAATGTCCAGAATAATCAAATCCATAGAGACAGAAAGTAGATTTGTGGTTGCCAGGGGCTGAGGAATGACTCCTAATGAATAGGGGGTTTCTTTTAGGGATGATGAGAATGTTCTGGAATTATAGAGTAGTGGTGGTTGTACAACTCTGAATATATTCAAAACCACTGAATTGTATGCTTTAGATGGGTGAACTGTATGGCATATGAATTAAATCTCAATAAAGCTGTGATAAAAAATTCTTTTAACTGATTTTTTTTTTTCCACAAAATCAACTCTGCCTTAGGCAAACAATTTAGCAGAATATTCTGAGACAGGAGTGGAATAACACCTCCAGCCATTACCTGCAAATGAGAGCTGCTTTAGGCGGGCATTTGATCGAGCTTCCTGGACTTTATCTGTCAATGACTTCCAAGCATCTGAAAGGAAATAAAGAAAACTGTAAGGCAGAAAATATGCACATAAACCCTTCTGAATATCAATGATGTGCACAAGCACTGTGGTTAGAATCCCTAGAGTGTGAACACTTGACCTCCTAGAACAGTGTTTTGTTATTTTGCTTAGAGTTTAAATCAGTTCATTACATGTGAAAGGAGCTGGAAAGCTGCACTCCCCAGCAGGGCTTCTTTCTGTTGGAGGACACAGAAGCACTAAGGAAAGTCAGACCTTCCGAAATCACATCTGAATCCCCAACGCATTCACAACCCTTGATGGAAGTATGGATCTCACATTTGAATGTTTGGTACTATTATGTTCCCTGTACCCCTAATCAAAACAGCACTAGTAATGATTTAGGTCAGGCGCGGTGGCTCACACCTGTAATCCCAGCACTTTGGGAGGCCGAGGTGGGTGGATCACGAGGTCAGGAGATGGAGACCATCTTGGCTAACACGGGGAAACCCATCTCTACTAAAAATACAAAGAGAGGCCGGGCGCGGTGGCTCAAGCCTGTAATCCCACCACTTCGGGAGGCTGAGACGGGTAGATCACGAGGTTAGGAGATCGAGACCATCCTGGCTAACACAGTGAAACCCCATCTCTACTAAAAAATACAAAAAACTAGCCGGGCGAGGTGGCGGGCGCCTGTAGTCCCAGCTACTCGGGAGGCTGAGGCTGGAGAATGGCGTAAGCCCGGGAGGCGGAGCTTGCAGTGAGCTGAGATCGGCCACTGCACTCCAGCCTGGGCGACAGAGCGAGACTCCGTCTCAAAAACAAACAAAAAAACAAAAACAAAAAAACAAAAAAAAACAAAGAGAAATTAGCCAGGCGTGGTGGCGGCGCCTGTAGTCTCAGCTGCTCCAGAGGCTGAGGCAGGAGAATGGCGTGAACCCCGGAGGCGGAGCTTGCAGTGAGCGAGATCGACCCACTGCACTCCAGCCTGGGTGACAGAGCGAGACTCCATCTCAAAAAAAAAAAGATTTAACCAGAACCGTGGGAAGATCATAACCTCTCTGTTCCTTAAAGTTAAGAGCAGAACTTGAAAATCCTTACAGTTCCTTCCAGCTCTAACCCAAGATTCTGTGATCTCTTCCAGTTTTCTAGGCATTTCCACATGGATTTCTTACATCACTCCACATCATTGTCTTCTGTGGAACTTCCATACTCCTTATCTCCTTTGTTCTCCATGCATTATCTTTTGTTTTAGTCACCCAGGCCTGAATCTTTAGGGTCATCTTTGACTTTCCCCTCTCCATATTCAACCAAGTGTGTTCATTCTTCTTTCCATTCCTTTCTTTTCCCACCAAATGTGGGTTTTATTACCAGACATCTCTACTCTAGCAATACTCTCATTAGTGAACTCTCATCTTTGAGCATCTCCAGTTCAATCTGTCTTATATAGAGAGCTTATCACATTATGTTTCCTGAAATTCTGCTTCTATTCACTCCCTCAAGTTTTCAAAGGCCTCTAAAACTTGTCCCAATCCACCTTCCCAGTTTTCTTTCTGATTTGTTTTATACGACCACTAGAGCAGGCGCCAGAGAAAAGGCAAGTAGGCAAAGTAAAAAAGAACTTTATTAGCTAGCCAATGTGAAAGAAGATAGGGCGAAGTTCACCGGTCTCAGGCGGTGGAGGCCGGAGAAGTCGCTCCGGCGTTCTCGGGCGAAGTTCCTGAGTCCGGATATGAGAAGGGGCCGAGGAAGTTCGCGCTGCGCGTCTGCCCGGAGCGGCTTTTATATCTCGGGCCTGGGAGTGGGAGGGCAGTAGGCCGGCCATGGGCGGGTTGGGGGCCGTGTGGTAGGCGCGGCCAGGTAGGTTTCGGTTTCCCCAGTCAGACGTCAGGTTGCGCCTGCGCAGCTGACCTGTGGGTTTCCCGGGCGCGGGAAAGTTGGTGATGAAGAACCCGGAAATACGCCATCTTAGTCCCTTTTGTTCTTTGTTTTCCTCCTCCCTCCGTCCAGACACTTTCACTACCACCTGACATGGATTTCAACGCCATCTCACCTGACACTACTCAACCCACCAAATGCAATCATGCCTTTCTAACTTTGCTTACCTTCCTTCTTCCTAGAGAGCCCTGCATTCTTCTTTGCCTAACCAAAATTCCATTTTCTCCTTTAACAGTTTCTTCTATTAATCTTCATGGGTTTTTGATAACCCTAACTCACTAACTCACCCATGGTGACCTTTCTCTCCTTGAACTCTTCTAGTACTTACAGCCTAGAGAACATTTACTAGTCCTTCAAAGGCGGATGAATACCTACATGCTTGCGATACAAAGATGAATAAGAAAATAGAATTCCAGCCCTTATGGAGAGTTCGCTGTTGAGTGAGTGATAAAAGTAAACAAACATGTACAAAACAAATTTTAAGCTATGAGAGAAGAACATGTAAGATTCAAAAGAGGGAGAGGGAGGGCTTAGCTACCTCAGAAGGTCAGGAAAGACCGCCTGAGCTGGATCTTGAAGGGTGAGCTGGAGCTCACCAGGTGACTGAGGGCAGGGAGAGAACTCCAGGCAGAGGAGAAACATGTGTGAAGGCACACAAGGGAGAGAGAAGGGCACAGAAGGCGCATGAGGGAATGGCAAAAGACAAGGCTGGAGGGGGGGGGGAAGCAGGGTTCTCATGGGCTCCGCTAAGGTGTGTGCAATGTTGAAAACATAATCTGTATCATTAATTTTTCATGTAAAATATGGCTATTTCTCCAACAAGACAAACTTCTCAAGGACAAGGAAAATGTATGATGCCTCCAGGTATCCCCCATACTTTCTAGCATAAAACATCCACCTAAATGGTGCTAATACTCAGAAAATGAAGCTCTAGCTGAAACAGGGCTTCTGCTGATGAGTCAATCTGATTTAATCCACTCACCTTCAATACTTTCTGCACAGATCTGAAAGCCATCATCACTGGAAATTTCAAAAACAAGTCCTTTCTTGGGTTTTTTCTCAGTAATGCTTTCCTTCCGCTTTTGTTCTTGCTGAAGCCAAAGCATCAGTGGAGAGCTGAAATTACTTTCTTCTTCTTCCACTGTTTTAGGTTCTAACAGGGAGAAAATAGATAGGGGCCAAAGTGGTTGCAGCAACAAATGCTCACTGAGCACTGACTACCTGTAGAGTATTTTACATAAATGATCTCTAAGCCTAACCACATTCCACAGTTGGTTTATTATTCCCATTTACACATAACAAATCCAAGACTCAAAGAGCTTGCCTAGGTCATTGCTAGAAAGTAGTGACTAAAACCAGAATTTTTTTTACATGAAGTTGTCTCTGTGGTAGAATTTCTGGTAGGACAATCTGATAGTTTTTCAATAAGCAACTGTCCTCAAAGAGTTATAGCCAGAACTCTCTAATCTTAAAGTGACCATTTGTTTCCTCATCAAATTCATTAGAACTGATGGAAAATGCTATGGCGATGTATCTGGTATTGTAACCAAAATCTGACTATCTAATAAAAATGGTTCTTAGTTTTCTTTAGTGACAACTAAAAAGTGAAGTCAGGTTATTACTAGCTATTTAAACCTCAGTGCTGGTAAAACCAGTACAGTAGAAGAGTATGGGTATTGTCTTGAGTCCTTAGCTGACAGATGATCATAGAATATGTACTGGAAGAACACTGCACCAAGAGACAGGTGCGCCAAGTTTCAGTCTCCAATGTGGGCCAAATCACTTAACTTCTTTGGAGCTTAGACTTTTTTTTTTTTTTAAACATAGAAAATAAGTAGGTAAAGTGGGTCATTTTCATGGTCCTTTTAACATTGATATTCTCGGATTCTAACCTGTTATCCACCCACATACCTGTACTTTCTTGCTCATTTGCTGGATTTTGGGTCACCTGAACTTCCGGAAGAACAGCCACTTGCCTAAATAAAAACCAAATGTAAGATATAATATCAGTTAGTTCTTCAATTCGAAGAAAAACATCCATAATTTTCTATACAGCTCTGGTATACAAAATAACTGTTAGAAAATGAACCACAGGGGGCTTTCTGTAGAACTTGTGGAATGAATACAACCACCACACCACTGTATGGTACATAACATAAAACTCTTTTGTGAGATTCTTTACCAAATACTGACATTAAGTTTCTGTTTTTAAAGTTGTAAATTGTGCCCTTGAAATTCTTCTCATACTCTTAGTACTAGAAAAAATGAAAGGACACTTGTCAGAAGCAATTCTAAAGTTACTTAAATAAGTTAGCTGGTTTAACTAAAAATAAAAAATAAGCTGCATAAGCTTATAAACCACCACCAATTTTCACTTTTTTTTTTTTTTTTTTTTTTTGGAGATACGGTCTCACTTTGTTGTCCAGGTTGGAGTGCAGTGGCAATCACGGCTTGCTGCATCCTCTAATTCCCAGGCTCAAGCAGTCCTCCTACCTTAGCTTGGACTGTGGATGTGCACCACCATGCCTGGCTAATTTTTAATTTTTGTAGAGACAGAGTCTCCCTATGTTGCCATGGTTGGTTTCAAACTCCTGGGCTCAAGCAATCCTCCTGCCTTGGTCTCCCAAAGTGTTGGGATTAGAGGCATGAGCCACTGTGTCCAGGCCCAATTTTCACTTTTTTAAACTAAATAAATTCTGGAAACAATCCAAATATATATCAATAGAGGACTCATTAAATTACTGTAGATCCACACAATAGAATCGGGGGCAGCGATTTAAAAAGTGAAGCACATCTATATATACTGGCATAGAAAGATGCACATAAGTGAAAAGCCAAATATAGAACAGTATGTGCAGTATTATTCCTTTTATGTAAAAAAGCATATACATATTCATATATATACCATGTTTATCTGTATATGCATAGAAATGTCTGCATAGATAAAAACAAATTATTAGCAATGACCACCTCTAGGGAATAGATTGGGCGGGGGTGAGGGGGACAAACAGGAAACTATTATCCATTATTTAAATAACTCCTCTGTTCTATTTTTTTTTACTTTTTTACAAGCCTGTATTATTCCCATTTAAAAAACTTTGGCAAGAAAACAAAAATGTGAATCAGGAAGAACTATTTTTTTTACCTTTTTTTTTTTTTTTTTTTGAGATGGAGTCTCGCTCTGTGGCCCAGGCTGGAGTGCAGTGGCCGGATCTCAGCTCACTGCAAGCTCCGCCTCCTGGGTTCACGCCATTCTCCTGCCTCAGCCTCCCGACTAGCTGGGACTACAGGCGCCCACTACCATGCCCGGCTAATTATTTTTGTATTTTTAGTAAAGATGGGGTTTCACCATGTTAGCCAGGATGGTCTTGATCCGACCTCGTGATCTGCCCGCCTTGGCCTCCCAAAGTGCTAGGATTACAGACGTGAGCCTGGCCTGGAAGAACTATTTTTCAAATGAGGTGGACAAAATTGAGAGCTTAGTCTTTTTTTTTTTTCTGAGACGGAGTCTCGCTCTGTCGTCCAGGCTGGAGTGCAGTGGCGCCATCTCCACTCACTGCAAGCTCCGCCTCCCAGGTTCAAGCCATTCTCCTGCCTCAGCCTCCCCTATAGCTGGGACTACAGGCGCCCGACACTGCGCCCGGCTAATTTTTGTATTTTTTTAGTAGAGACGGGGTTTCACCGTGTTAGCCAGGATGGTCTCGATCTCCTGACCTCGTGATCCGCCCATCTCGGCCTCCCAAAGTGCTGGGATTACAGGCGTGAGCCACCGCGCCCGGCGGAGAGCTTAGTCTTAAAGGACAAATTCTTCAGCTTACCCTGCAGGTTGCCCACATTCCTTCTGGGAGGACTGCTCCACATTAGCTGTATCCTGCTGCTCAGCCTCTGCTCCTGGAGTCCTGGAACACAGGCGTTTGTATCTTTTCAAGACAAACCACCAGTAAATATGTACAGAATGTGGAGGTGAGTCGAAAGAAATGGCTCTATCAGGATCTGATAAAGTCTATAAGCCAGCAAAACTGACCTAAGGTCATAAGGTTAGAATAATGGTTACTTTGAGGGGGCACTGACCTTATAAGAGAAGGCACCCTTTTGGGTTGCTAGAAATGTTCTGTATCTTGATCCAAGTGGTCGCTACATAGGTGCACTCCACCTAGGCTGGAGTGCAATGGCATGACCATGGCTCATTTAGCCTCTAACTCTTGGGCTCAAACAATCCTCCCACCTCAGCCTCCTGAATAGCTGGGGCTACAGGTGTGCACCACCACACCACACACACTCTACAAAAAATTTTTTTTTTTGTAGAGACAGGGTCTTACTATTTTGCACAGGCTGATCTTGAACTCCTGAGCTCAAGCAATCCTTCTGCCTCAGCCTTCTAAAGTGCTGGGATTATAGACATGAGTCACTGTGCTTGGCTTTCAATGATAAAGTTTTTAAAAAAGGACTCTATGTGGATTTACCAGAGGGAGCTTTGCCCTCAAGATAAGAATAATCATTCTCTAGTATAAGCCTCAGTAAAAAAGAAACAGGAACAAACAGCAACACTGTTTGAAATCAGAGCAAAAAGTAATTAGATGTGGTTCTATCCAAGAGACAAACCGCCCATGGATGGAACTACATTTTGCTATATAAATCACCACTCAGAGAGAAAAACATTCAAAACCCAGAAAACTCCCAAGTAACGCAACTTGAACAGAAGAGTGTCTCTCCCAGGAGAGTACCACATCAAACAGCCCCTAATTTACAGCATAAAATCCCACAGACCTAGCCTAGCTAGTATTTGGATCTCTCACCCTGTGCCTGAGGTCAGGGACGTTGCTTCTTGGTCTGGAATGTGTGCTTCAGAAGAACTGGTCCGCAAATGGGAAACTTTGTGCTTCTTGCCATTCCCTTTGTCTAGAGGCAGCTGAAACCGTTTGGTTTTTGGTTTGGGTTTAGTGGGACCCAGCACTGAAGGGCTTGCTGACCGCTGTCCAGAGGATGGAGAGGATGGAGAACCCCCAGGAGAGGTGGAGCTGGCTTGTACAGCTGAGGATAAAGCCTTGTTCTGCTCCAGCCCCACGCTATTAGGAGCGTCTACCGTCTGGGTAAAGTTGGATACCTGGGGCCCTGAAGCAGAATCAAGATCACGCTGGGAAGAATGAATCCCAGTTTTGCTGGCAAGGAGCTGGTTCACATGCTGAAGCTGATAGTGTTCGTCTGCTTCCCCAGAAGGTGAAGCGGCTGTTACGCCTGTAGTCTGAGTGGAGGGGAGCACACAGATGCTAGATGCTGCTGTCATTGCAGCAGTAGAGGGGGTCTGTGATGTCCCCAGTTGTGGAAACATTCCTGAACTTGGTGGTAAAGCCACAGGCTGGTCCTGAATCCCCAGGCTCTGCTGGCTAGCTTTGATTAAAAGATTGCTTATTGAGCCAATATCTGGGGTACCAAGCAACCTTGGGTTGGTTAAGGTGACGTGTCCTGGAACTGATGCACTACTTGTAGGGGTTGTGGTAGTTTGCATGGATACAACATTCAAGACAGAGGAACTAGATGCCAAGCCAGACACAGACCCTGATGTGAGGTGGCTAGTATCCTGGCTTATTGTTGATGTGCCCGACGCTGTGGCAGCAGTTCCTCCCACACTCTGTGGTAACAGGGGTGCCGGTTCAAAATACATGATGCTAGATTTAGATCTTTTTATGATGTTGGGGACAGTTCGATGAGATGAAGTATTAAGTGACCCCAAATCTAACAGATTGGGATGATTAGGAAGCTGGGAGGGTGTGAAGTTAATCAATGTCATATTAGAAACCACATCGGAAGGGGCAATGTTTGAAGGGGTAGTAGAGGGAGCAAGTTTTTTATTCTTTCGGGTCTGTAGACGAGATATGGGTCTTTTCTTGAGTCCAGAGGATGGAGTGGCTACTGTGGTACTGAGGTCTGTCCTCTGGCTGGATTCTGAAACCAAAAGTTGGGGATCTGGAGGAGGCTGAACTCCAATAAGCAGGCCTGAAGGAGGACTGCTGATGTTGGGTGGGAAACTACTTTGAGTAGCTGCAGGGAAGGAATGTAAGTGCTGGTGATGAGACATGGGTAGCAATCCTTTGCTAGCAGAAGGGAACAAAGATTGAGAAGTTGGCAAGCTTGGATTTAGTCCTGTGGTGAGGGTGAGACCACTTCCCATGGGCCCCAGTACTGAAGTATTTGTCTCCATCACACTGGGTGTAGAACTAACGGAAGAGGTCAATTGGATTTTTTGTGTCACTCCATTTGGAAGAGTTTGGAGAACATAAAGTGGCTGCATGTTCTGATTAACAACTATGAGTTTCTCAGTGGCTGGCTTCAGGTGGGGTGGAGTGGTCTGGACAGCTGCATTGGAAATCTGAGACGGGCCAGGACTATCAGTAGAATTGGGCACATACTTCTGGTTCTGGATAGGAACAGTTGGGGAAACAGGTACCTGAAGGCCAGGGGTGCTACTGTTTCTAGTTAAATCCTGATTGTTGCCATGACCTTGCTCCACTGAACCACAAGGAGGGCTAGAGATGTGGTCTGCATCCATGTGTCCTTGGATAAAATGATCAGGAGTCATGTGGCCTTCAGGAGTTGGATCTACTCCTGGGCTCAGCAGTGCTGGGTCACCTTCAGAGGAGGCTACAGATTTTTCTGTGATGGTTACTCTCTTCTCCCCTGAGTCTGAGATTACAGCTAATCTACTGGGATTCTGGCTGGGGACAGTGGGACTCCGGGTGGTCAAGACAGACAGATCAGATGGTAGCTCTAGAGGCAACTCAAACTGTTCCTCTGCTGAGATAGAGGAAGAGACACTACTATCCACAGGTTCTGTTGTAGGCAGCTGCTGAGAAAATACTTCAAAAAGACCCATGTCTTTTTCACGATTACTGTCAAGACCCAAACCTTCACCAAGATTCAGGAGTTCTGATGAAGATGACTCTGGGCTCTCACCCAAAGCCTGCATGGATGGAGTATTCTTTAGTACAAAGTCCATAATGTCTGAAGGCAGGATATTCCCACAGTCATCACTGTTGTTATTGTCTGAATCTGATTTCAGGAGCTCAGTATTATAGGTGTCCAGTAAATTTTTGTCTGAGGGGGTACTTGTGTGGACTCTGCGGCTTGACTCCAATGAGCTGAGCTGAGCTTCCAAGGAGTCCTGTCCCTGTGTTTTAACTCTGCTTACAGAATGGCAGTTATCCATCTTTGGCTCATTTTTGTGGCCAACAGAACTCTTAATGACATGTTCTTTCTCCCCAGCATCTTCAGGTCGATCAATCTTTAAGTTCTCTGTTCCATTTTCTTTACCGTTTCTTTTTGGAATCTGGCTGCTTTTCCTTGTTGTGGCTGTGACACTAGTATCACTCTCTGTCCCATCATCAACACCATCCAACTGTGAGATTTTCGGAAGATCACACTGTTCCTCCTCCCGAAATAAATTATGGGATGCTAGTCGTTCCTCTCCACCTGAAGAAATCACTGTTCTAGTGAAATTGTAATAGTATAAGTCGTCTTCATCCGAAGTGCTTAAGTCATCGGCCCCATCCACCTGTCCTTCAGCCGATCTCTTGCCTCGTTTCTTCCCAGTTGAGCTGCTATAGAATGGAATGTCTTCTTCACCATAGGATCTTACTCCATAGAGTGGGGTAAGCCCAAAGAACATGTTAGAACGTGCACGGGCACTGCGACGGGGATACCTCCTTTTAAAAGAGCCATCCTCCTGAGGTTTGGGGCCATCTGGAAGCATTAGGTTTCTGTCCTGTACTGGAAGATTCTGATAGTTGTTACTTTGAGAATCCTGGCATGAGGTATTATTGGGGTTTGGTTGGGCCACTGGACCATCTGCTGGATTTTCAGAGGCTGAAATTGGTTCTGGGGGAGATGTTGACTCTATTTGCAATGGGGAAGCAGGACTACTTTCTTTCAGGGTGTTTTTGGATTGACTCTCATTTTCCATTTTTAGAGGTGTCAGTGTCACTTTGACTGTGCGTTTCCGTGGTGCCTGTAATTCCTTGGCAGATCCTTCTACTTGCATGGGTGGAGCTTTGGGGACTCCTGGCATAGAAAGGCCTTTATCACCAATCTTATCAGAAGAAACATTGTTACATGGTCTTTGGCCCATATACTCAGGCGTCAAAACCTCATCCATAAACTCTGGCTTCAAGTTTCCTTCCTCACCAGTTGTCACCTGACCAGGTTCCAAAAAAGATTTACTGGAATGCTTTTCTTTGAAAGTTTCTTTACAAGACTTTTTTCCTTTCTGTCTCCTATCTCTGGAACTAGATCCCATATGTTCATTGATAATGGATGATCTGTTGCTCATTCCAGATAGCTTCAAGGTTTTGACTTCAGTATCTTCATCTGGAGAGGGGTTTGCCGATTGGGTAGAATCTGTGTGTTGGTCTCGATCATTCCTTTGCCCTCTCAAATGCAGGTGTGGAAAGGAGAGGGCCTCTTTAGAAGAAAACGACACCGAAGAGGGTTCAGCAAAGGAGCCAATTTTACTAACATTCAGTTCCCTAGATGTTGTGTTATGAACCTGTGGGGTCAGTTTAGGAATTCCAGGGTAAGCCACATTATGTGCAGATCCCTCTGAGCTCTTCGAACTCAGCACTTTGGTCTTCTCTCCCTTTAAAGAGGAGCTCTTGGAGGCCAAGTCTGAAGCACTGGACTGCTTCATTTCTGAAGATGAAGATCCATCCAAGTGACTGTTTTTATTTCCTACAGTAACCACTGTCCTTTGCAAATTTGAAGAGGTGGAAGTGTTTTGCCCTAAACTAGTACTTGAATTCAGTGGCCCTAAGACATGATCAACTGCTTTGGCACTTGATTCAAGATCAGTAGCGGTCCCAATGGTGGAGACTGAGGAAACATTATTCCTAGAGTAAGTATTCCCAGTTCTCATTGGAGACATTATCCGGAGTTTGGACCGCTGAGGTGATAAGGAAGAGGTACTGTGACGCCTGGAGCCAATACTTCGAAGTCCAGAGGAGAGTAAAGGATCACCTACTGTGACTATTTCATGAGTGGTTGGGGTAGGACTTCCTAAACAAGAGAGAAAAAGTAATAAATGCTATTGTAGATAGAACAAATGTGTAGAAGTCACTGGTTTCAATGATTTGACTATATATATAAAATATATATATATTTATAGATAACTAGAAATCTACATTTTCTATTTATTTATTTATTATTAATTTTTTTGAGACAATGTCTCACTCTGTCACCCAGGCTGGAGTTCAGTGGTATGATCTTGACTTACTGTAACCTCCACCTCCTGGGTTCCAGTGATTCTCCTGCCTCAGCCTCCCGGGTAGCTGGGATTACAAGCATGTGCCGCCACACACGGCTAATTTTTGTATTTTTAGTAGAGACAGGGTTTCACCATGTTGGCCATGCTGGTCTTGAACTCCTGACCTCAGGTGATCCACCTGCCCTGGCCTCCCAGAATGCTAGGATTATAGGGGTGAGCCACTGCACCCAACCGGAATCTACATTTTCAATCAGTAAAAGTCACCGACATAAAGCTGCCTGAAAGAATTACAAATTAATCTTTGGGCTGATCTTCTTAGGTCAAGTAGGTCAATAAAGTCTTTTACCTGCAGAAGGCAACGGCCGACAGCCAGGGGATCTCTGTGTCGGAGAATAACTGGGTGTTCGAATCCTGGGGACCTTTGAGATGACATGATAGTAACAGGAGCCAGAGGTTTGCGAATGAGGAGGTCGGTCTGGTGATGGAGGACTTATAATTTCAGCTGTGTTTTGATTCTCTTTTGATGAACTATCTGTGGCAGGAAATAAAAACTCTTAACTGAAAAAGCCCAATTAAAATATCAAACTAATTAACCAATAGAAAGTCAGCTGTCAGGTAAATGTAAAACTAGAAGCAAATGAGACCTCCCAAGTAAATGACTTTTCCCCCAGCTTTCAATCATAATACTCCCTGAATCCAATTCAAGTTCCAACCCATCTTTCTTTTTTTTTTTTTGAGACACAGTCTCACTCTGTCTCACAGTCTCACAGACACTCACTCACAGGTCGGAGTGCAGTGGCGTGATCTTGGCTGACTGCAACCTCTGCCTCCCGGGTTCAAGTCATTCTTGTGCCTCTGCCTCCCGAGTGGCTGGAATTACTGGGATTCCAGGTGCCTGCCACCATGCCTGGCTATTTTTTTTGTATTTTTAGTAGAGACGGGGTTTCACCATGTTGGCTAGGCTGTTCTTGAACTCCTGGCCTCAAGTGCTTCACCTGCCTCAGCCTCCCAAAGTGCTGGGATTACAGGCATGAACCACTGTGCCCAGCCTCAAGTCCCGTCTTGATTCAAGACTAACCTGTAAAAGATGTTGGACTATGGGCAATGGTCCTGTTTTCATCATGTTCAACAGTGCTGTTGATATCCGGCTCTACGACTGGAGGACGGCACTCCACTATCTTACATGTATATACACAGCGCTTGCGAGCATCTGTGGTGCTCCAGTATACCCTGGAACACCTGGGTAAACAGATTTGGGAAAATCATCATAAGGGAGAGGACAGAAACAGAAACTAGTATTTTTCAAAACCTCTCTTCATCCTAGGTTCCCTGGTCCTTTTAATTACAGAATTTAGCTTTATTTCATGGGTTCTTAGTACAGATTCCCCTAGTTAGGCTGTTCCAAGCTTTTTGAAGTGCTTGGTTTTTCTTAGCCTCTCAGAAAATAGCCTAAGATCTTTTTTTCTTGTACCATAAGCAGGCACCAAATATAGTAAAATATCCTAAAAGCAAGAGAAAGAAAAATATTAACTACTACAAAAATTAGTTTTGGCCTTCAGGACAGAACTACCACCTTACAATGTATACAAAGTATGGTCCGAAAATAAAACAAAGGGCAAACCTGTGGTGTTTCCTTTGGGAGAAAAGCCCCATGAGACAAGAGAAATGTAACTGCTTCAAATTTGCTGAATGCTAGTGGAGTCTGGTTTGTGTGAAAAGCTTCCAGCTAAATGTGGAGCACAGACTGTGTCATCGGAATAGGAATAGAGTAAGTTGGAGCATATATTGCAGAATGAGACTCCAACGCGAGAGCGGTAGAAGGAGAATTTTGAACTTGTATTGTTAGCTTGTTAGACATTTTAACAACTTGCTTCATATAGGTAAGATTATAAATTTTTTTTTTTTTCTTTTTTTTGAGACGGAGTCTTGCTCTGTCGCCCAGGCTGGAGTGCAGTGGCCGGATCTTGGCTCACTGCAAGCTCTGCCTCCCAGGTTCTCGCCACTCTCCTGCCTCAGCCTCCCGAGTAGCTGGGACTACAGCCAGCCACCACGCCCGGCTAATTTTTTGTTTTTTTTTTTTTTTTTTTTTTTTTTTTGAGACGGAGTCTTGCTCTGTTGCCCAGGCTAGAGTGCAGTGGCCGGATCTCAGCTCACTGCAAGCTCCGCCTCCCGGGTTTATGCCATTCTCCTGCCTCAGCCTCCCGAGCAGCTGGGACTACAGGCGCCCGCCACCTCGCCCGGCTAGGTTTTTTTGGTATTTTTTAGTAGAGACGGGGTTTCACCGTGTTAGCCAGGATGGTCTCGATCTCTTGACCTCGTGATCCGCCCGTCTCGGCCTCCCAAAGTGCTGGGATTACAGGCTTGAGCCACCGCGCCCGGCCAATTTTTTGTATTTTTAATAGAGACAGGGTTTCACCGTGTTTGCCAGGATGGTCTCGATTTCCTGACCTTGTGATCCGCCTGCCTCGGCCTCCCAAAGTGCTGGGATTACAGGCTTAAGCCACCGTGCCCGGTCTAAGATTATAAATTCTTATTGAAAATTTTGATCATTATTGTGGGGATTTATAGTTTTAGAAGGACTTATAAAATGTAAAGTTGGGAACAGGGCATGAGCTGTTTTATCCATGAAAACAATCTGCACTCCTGAATGAAGATAAATGTAATTTGGAGGAATCTTTTTTTTTTTTTTTTTTTTTGAGATGGAGTCTAGCTCTGTCGCCCAGGCTGGAGTGCAGTGGCCGGATCTCAGCTCGCTGCAAGCTCCGCCTCCCGGGTTTACGCCATTCTCCTGCCTCAGCCTCCCGCGTAGCTGGGACTACAGGCGCCCGCCACCTCGCCCAGCTAGTTTTTTGTATTTTTTTAGTAAAGATGGGGTTTCACCGTGTTAGCCAGGATGGTCTCGATCTCCTGACCACGTGATCCGCCCGTCTCAGCCTCCCAAAGTGCTGGGATTACAGGCGAGAGCCACCACACCCGACAATTTGGAGGAATCTTAAGAGACTGACCTTGTGTTTTCTACTTAGGTTTTAAGTAATTCTGAAATGATGTCAATAATACTTTCCTTCTATAACTGGATTCAGCTAACATAAATGCTGCTTTAGTCCCAATCTACAAGCAGATGAATCAGAGAACTAGCAAACTAAGTAATTAACTCTTAGTAGCAGTTTAAAGTAGCTAACAAGTATGCCTCTACATTTAATGACCTTCAGTGTATTCAGGTTGTGGGGCTGCTGTCTTCTCTTTATAGTGCTACTTACTGATATCCAATAGGAAAGAGCTTATCTTCACAGTCAGAGAGATCATTTAGAATTCCTAAGCAGTCGATTGTCATAGAGCCTGACCAAGGAAAGAAGAACTGATTAGAGGAGATAATGAGTGTCATTTTATTTTTTTGAGAGAGTCTCACTCTGTCGCCCAGGCTGGAGTGCAGTGGTGCAATCTCAGCTCACTGCAGCCTCTGCCTCCGGGGTTCAAGTGATTCCTATGCCTCAGCCTCCCAAGTAGCTGGGATTATAGGCATGCACCACCACTCCCAGCTAATTTTTTTTTAGTACAGATGGGGTTTCGCCACATTGGCCAGGCTGGTCTCCAACTCCTGACCTCCAGTGATCTGCCCGCCTCAGCTTCCGAAAGTGCTGGGATTACAGGCGTGAGATACCACACTGAGGGTCATTTTATAACTGAGGACCAGTAATTTCCCCAATGATATATACAGCCTTCCCCAATAACCAAGGCTAGGTCATACCAATCATCATGTGGATATTTTCTGGTTCCAAGCCATTGAGAAACTTCCTTCTCAAGCTGATTCCTTCAAAGTCCACAAACACTCTTCTGAAAACTTCAAATCCATTCTCAGGAACCACCTTAAATAAAACCCATGGTAGCTGTTAATAGGCTGTCCCTTTGCACATTATACTCATGATCCTGACTGTCTCAGAGAGGAAGGCACACAGCATATCTCAAAAGCATCCTTCTGTTTCACTTAGCAGGACACTTCTGTATTTCCCAAAAGAGATAGTGCCTCTAGGAACACCTAATAGAAAAGCAAAACAGTTTATCATCTTGCTATATTTTTGTATTTTTCTTTTGAATTCCTAAATAATTCAAAAAGCAAATAAGCCATGAAAAGACTTGAAAGAAACTTAAATGCTAAGCAGAAGAAGCCAGCCTGAAAAGGCTATGTACTATATGATTCCAACTATGTGAAACTCTGCAAATGGCAAGACTATTGAGATAATAAAAACATCAGTGTTTGCCCAGGATTGGGGAGAGGCAGGGGTGAACAGGCAGAGCACAGAGGATGTTTAAGGCAGTGAAAATACTCCATATGATGTTATAATGGGGGATATATGTCATTATATATTCATCCAAATCCACAGAATGTACACCACCAAGAGTGAATGCTAATGTAAACTACGGACTCAAGGTAATAACCGTGTGTCCAGTGTAGGTTTATCCATTGTAACAAATGCACCACTCCAGTGGGGGATGCTGATAATGGGGGAGGCTGTGCATATGTGGGTGCAGGGGGTATATGGGAAATCTCTGTACCTTCCAATTTTGCTGTGAACCTAAAACTACTCTAAAAAATAGTCTTTATTTTTTTTAAAAAAAGCAACTAAAGCTCTCTCACTTCGCCTTTGATCAAATCCCGATGTCGTTGGCAATACACTTTTTTATCATCCAGAAAGACACAGTTCTTGGCTCGGGAACACATAAAGTGATAGTTGCTGGTGCAGGATGTGAGACAGCAACCCACGGTGGCTCCTGGCTTTTGGCAGAATTCACATCTCTAAAAATCCAAAAAGAAAAGAGCCCTATTCAGATTTTCAGATGTTTTAAGACGTTTACCATCTCCTCTATAGACTCATCCCATTCTACAGTTCCTACAATTCATTTTATCTATTGGTAGTCTGTTGAATTATGTATATCAATACTTGTTGGCTAACTACCCTGATGGCACTGTGAAAAATATCAGTGAGGCCATATTCACCCACAGGAAGAATATCTGGAAACTGAGAGGGAATCCCTTGCATAAAATTTACCCATAAGGTCTTACCAGCTGCTTGCCCCTGATCACAGCCATATGCACATTCTTTAGTGATCCGTCATCATCTTCAAACACTTCCGCAGACCACAAAGCACAATTTACATGTGTCCACTCATTTTGGCCAATATATAGCAAACGACCAGCATCCTATAAAATAGAGATTTCTTTTTTCCTAAAGAATATAATGCCAAAGGAGGTTTTCCTCGGCATTAGCTTTTCTTCAGTGAGGATAACCTCAAAAAAGCAACTGTAATTCTTTAATGCAGGGAGGCACACAGAAATCAGAATTCATTTTGCAACGTTGCTCTGTTTCCACTTCCTTCTTTTCTAGATTACTTTTTCCATAGACTGAAACTATTTTACAAATCTAGAGAATAAAAAAATGAACTGGGTATGGTGGTTCACGTCTATAATCCCAGCACTTTGGGAGGCTGAAGCGGTAGGATCTCTGGAGCCCAGGAGTTTGAGACCAGCCTGGGCAACATAGGGAGACTCCGTCTCAACAAAAACAAACAAAAAATTAGCCAGCATGGTGGTGCGCATCTATGGTCTCAGCTACTCAGGAGGCTGAGGTAGGAGGCTCGCTTGGAAGCCGAGATTGCAGTGAGCCAAGATCATGCCACTGTACTCTAGCCTAGGTGACAGGGCGAGGCCTGGTCTCAAAATAAAACAAACAAACAAAAAGAGCAATAGGTGGTAAGTTTATAAAAATGTGCACTGACGTCTATAAACTGTATTTCAAAGTCAGTTCTCTCAAACTGTATTTAAGAGTTTTTGGCCGGGCACAGTGGCTCACGCCTGTAATCCCACCACTTTGGTATATGAGGTGGGTGGATCACCAGCCTGACCAACACAGAGAAACCCCGTCTCTACTAAAAATACAAAATTAGCCGGGCATGGTGGCACATGCCTGTAATCCAGCTCCTCGGGAGGCTGAGGCAGGAGAATTGCTTAAACCTGGGAGGCGGAGGTTGCAGTGAGCTGAGATCGCGCCATTGCACTCCAGCCTGGGCAACAAGAGCGAAATTCCGTTTCAAAAAAGAAAAAAACAAAAAACCAAAACTTTTTAAAAAAATTGTAGGCTTACTATGTGTGCCAGGCACTAAATAGAGGTTTTACATACATTATTTCATTTAATCCTCACAACTACTCTGAGGTAAGCATTATTATCTTCATTTTAAAGATGAAACTGAGGGGTCAGAGAGGTTAAACTACTTGCCAAAGTCAGTAAGTAGGCAGTTAAGCACAGAAATGTGTTCAGGCAGGCGGCAGAACTGGGGCTCTTAACCATTCTGCTATCCTATATGAAACATAAGTTTTTTAATATGCAACTTATATTTTATTAACTTGCACAAAATATTCTTGAGGAACTTCCATTACAAATTACTAAACATCAAGGGTTTAAGGCAAATCAGTCACCTTTTAATCAAGAAAATCAGTCATTAAAAAGCTCCAAGTGCCAAATAAATAAAAGTTTGAACTAAGTGACAAATAAAAGTTACAAGTTAATAAGTTATAGGGAAATAAAAGTTATAAATTAGTAAGTTGTAAGTAAGTTCATTAAATAAATGGCATCCAGTCATCAAGTATGGACACAAGGACAAACAGTTCTTTTGGGGTATGTATTAACTAGGGCCCTGTGTCGCAAAGTACTTACATTAGCACTGTCATCACCATATGTCAAACATAAAGCACACTGTCTATTGTCTTCTATGCCTGGGGGTGGGTTCAGCTCTGGGCTGTCTTCTCGACTCCTATCAGTACCTTGAAATCCAAAAGACTCCCATCAATACCTTGAGATCCAGTTAAAATTGGCAATACTATGTCTGATTTCCAGGAAAAAAGAAAATGATTCAGCTTACATAGCCTACAGCCTATAAAATAACCACTTTTCAAAGTGTTCAGAGTAACGCTATCTCATTATCTATGTTACAATACTCAAGAGTATTTATATCAAGTCCTCATTAACACCTCAAGTGAAGCAAAATTAATGATGGTATTACATTTAAGGATGACCTTAAAATTCCTTTCTGATATCCAAGTATATCTAATTTTAGTGAATTGGATTCACAGAGTCAATCATCTGCATCTAGAGGGAAATGGGTGACGACGCTCCTTTTGGTGGCTTACTCAAAATTGGTGGTGTAGGAGGATGCAGAGGAGTTGGTGAGTCTGGTTCTCCAGGCCCTTTGGGTTTGGGAGCTGGAATAATTTTCTTCATTAAAGGAGGCTGCTCAGTGTGGCTGTTTTCCTCTCGCTCCTGCCACTGAGCATAATTATGGTCAAGTGAAGGTGGAAGCACTGCGTTTGGTAACATCCCACTGCTGAAAATAATTGATTCAACAAGCATTTATTGAACTCCTACAGTATACTTAGAACTGTATAAAATAATCAAATTCTTGATATCACCTGTTGCCCCATGTACGAGCCATTCACAGAATATAAGAACAAGTCACAGCATTTGGAAAACTGCAGAAGTACACAGAACTTAATATTTTAAAAAATATCTCAACATATGACTCTTGGTTAAACTTGCTGAAACAAATGATAACCCTATCAAAAAATCAAAAGAGGCCAGACGTGGGGGCTCACGCCTGTAATCCCAGCACTTTGGAAGGGTGAGGCAGGCAGATCACGAGGTCAAGAGATCAAGACCATCCTGGCCCAAATGGTGAAACCTAGTCTGTATTAAAATACAAAAATTAGCTGGACGTGGTGGTGCCCGCCTGTTGTCCCAACTACTTGGGAAGCTGAGGGAGGAGAATCACTTGAACCAGGGAGGCAGAGGTTGTAGTGAGCCGAGATCGCGCCACTGCACTCCAGCTGGGCAACAGAACAAGACTCCGTCTCAAAAAAAAAATCAAATCAAATCAAAAGAATTTACATATGGAAAATCAACAGCAGTAGAAAGCACCATTTGAACTATCAGTCAAACAGAACCCATTTATAACAAGGCCAGCCACATGGCTATATCACACACGTATTGTACATTTGTCACAATTAAACCAAGCCCCTTACAATAAAACAAATACAAAAGTAAAGAACAAAAAGGCAACTGCCTATAACAAACATTAAGTGTAGTCCTCAAAACAGCACCGAAAAGGCATTTCAACCAATTCATTTTTAGTATTAAAACCTTTAGGAAAACTGCAATCTAGAAATACGAGAACTCTCAGACTTCTAGCCGATGAGGAGAAAAAAAAAGTGATGCTAAATTCACTTACTTGCTTGATACTTTATTTGGCTCCCAAAACCTGGACTTTTTGACACTGAACCATGGAAAAACACGTTCCATTTGCTAAAATAAAACACAAACAAAATGTAAATATGTAAACATTCATTTAGATACCACATGAAAAAACTTCAAACCAGCTTCTCTGTCAATACGAGGATAATTTCAGGCCACCAAGGGAAAGATCCATCCACTCTGGCAACCTCACCAAATTCCTCTCAAAGAATCAGAGGATCAAATTAAACCAAAGATGTTTCATAGACATGACAAAGCAAAAAGTAGAAGAGAATAAGTTCATTGTATTCACAGGGTAGTTACTTATAGGTAAGCATTAAAACCATGAATTAGTAATATCATTCACCCGAATGAAGAAGGACTTGACCATGCTGTTGGCTTTTTTAATTTCTGGCTGTCCTCCATCTGAATTAATGGCTGCTTGAATGATCTTCACAATATCATCACTGAACTCCAACTGTATACAAAAACAAAATGTTAATTATTCTTAAAACAGTGTATTCTAAAAACCATTTCCTTTTTCCTCCCTAATCATCCAGCACAGAGATCCAACAGAAAACTCGTACCCTATTTTAATGTGGTATAATACTCTTTGGCTGAGACCTTTGAGATTCAATTCACAATTAACCTGTGGCAATTAAGAGATGCCAGGCTAATGAGGTAAGAATGCAAACAAATTGGCTGTATCATGATAAATTATCCAAGCAGGTCCACAGTTTTTAATTTGGATTAAAATAAGCAAACAGTGTCTCAGGCCTGTAATCCCAGCACTTTGGGAGGCTTATGTGGGTGGATCACTGGAGGTCAGGAGTTCAAGACCAGCCTAGCCAACATGGTGAAACCCCATCTCTACTAAAAATACAAAATTAGCCAGGCATGATGGCGCATGCCTGTAATCCTAGCTACTCAGGAGGCTGAAGCAGGAGAATCACTTGAACATGGGAGGTGGAGGTTGCAGTGAGCTGAGATCCTGTCACTGCCTTCCAGCCTGGGTAACAGAGCAAGACTCCATCTCAAAAATAATAATAAAGAACAGAATAGCAAATATAGACCATGAGATAATAAATGATCATTTCCTATACATTCTTAAAATCATAAAATTAACAGGCATCTATCTACAAATGAAGACCTTATAAAGAAAGGCACTTTATTCAGATCTGATCTCAAAAGGGGAGGGAGAACCAATTAATTTCACATTAGCATTTTCCACATCAACAGTTTGTTAGTGCTTCCTCTTAATATAAAAATAATTTTCAGAAAACTGAGATGAAAGTGAAATAAAAGAACTATTTTAAGACATTACCTTCCCTATCATAACCCTTCTTCTGAAACACAAAGCTAAAATAACTCATACATTTTTCGGTTTCTAAAGCCATGTGACATTTCTAAATATAATACAAATCATTTTTTAATTTACTTATACTCAGCCTCATGCCCCACAGATCCAAGGAAGCTACACTGGCACTAGAAATTTTGATGGTTCGCTGTAGAAACATACCACAGATGTGTAATTCCCTTGGTCCATCTTCCTCTTGACTCCTTCCAGATCTAAAGGCTGCTGATCATCCTGTTTGCTGACCTCAGTAAGAACTGGTGGATCAGGTCCTTCGGGGGAGCTGCGGGAAGGTATACTCTCCTCTGTCTCGGGATTTAAGTCTGGAGGCTTGGCAGCCTATTGCCAGGAAAGATATGTTGCTTTTATCTAACACTAAAACCAAGATGTCCATGCAAATTCTATTAAAATTAATAAAGATGGTACTGAATGATTCATATTCATTTCATATTCCAAAGAACATGAAAATAATCAGATTTCTCAAATAGAAAAGGAAAGTTAAAAATGAGACTGTTATGTAATAGCTTAGCTAGGCTAACTTAGGAACTTTTCTTGGTAATTTCCAAACCTAGTATGAAGAAGCTGAAACTGTGTTCAGTTCCTTTTGAGTATAACATAGAAAGCAGCTAACTTTCCTATTAAAAAAAGGGAGCTCTATTAAAAGATAAAACAGCAGCTTAGCTCTGAGTTAAAAGTGATCCATATGGTTCTTCTAATGACTACTTTATAAATGTGTAAAGTTCACAACTTACATAGAAAGTGTTTTTCCAATTGATTACTATAATTGTCTCCTAACTACAAATCCTGCCTCTAGGCTCAGGTATCTCCAGTCCTTCTCCACTCCGGTCAGAATAATATTTTCTAAGAAGCAACTCTGATCAGGTTACTGTCTTGGGTGAAGTGCTTCACTGGCTCCCCATCACCTTCAGAGTATAAAGTCCAAATTTCTCATTATAACAGCAAGACCTTTGAAGATACAGCTCCTTCCCATTTCTTACTCTAAAGAAGGTCCTACTCTTGGCTCTAAATATTTTCCTAATGGTTATAGCCACAACAAGTAACTAAAAATTAAGCAAGGAGAATGAAGTAAAACAAAAGAGAAACACTAGGTAAAAACTACCTAAGAACAAGCTCTCAGAAAAAAAATGAGACTTGGCCTACCTGCCGGTAGCGTAGCAAATGGCTGGTAGTCCGAGAATTCAACAAAGCTGTCAGAACTTGCTTCAGAGAAATCTGCAGCTCTTTTTCAAGGGCCAGTCGCCACTCTGCAGGGTGCCGTTCAGTACAGTTCACACAAGTGTAGGCCACACTTTCTGGCAGATTAGATAGAATCTCATACATCTCATCTAAGAAAACAAAAACCTACCATGATGAGGTCCTCTGAAGAATGGGAGAGAGGAAGAAGAGGAAACTATTCCACTGAACTTACTATAAAGTCATATGTTGGGCACCACATTAAGATTCTAATATCCTCATGGGTATCACACATATTGATCTCAAAAAGTGGCATTATTAATTAACACTAATCCTGAATTTGGTTATTGAGAATCAGGTTATGGAACCCACAAAGGACAGCAAATAAATACTTTAAAGGCATATATTCAAGATAAGTGAGCACAAATGTAGTATAATGCTGCTTATTCTAGAAACTAAAAAATAAATTTGGGCCGGGCGCGGTGGCTCACGCCTGTAATCCCAGCACTTTGGGAGGCCGAGACGGGCGGATCACAAGGTCAGGAGATCAAGACCATCTTGGCTAACACTGTGAAACCCCGTCTCTACTAAAAACACAAAAAATTAGCCGGGCGCGGTGGCGGGCACCTGTAGTCCCAGGTATTCTGGAGGCTGAGGCAGGAGAATGGCGTAAACCCGGGAGGCGGAGCTTGCAGTGAGTGGAGATCGCACCACTGCACTCCAGCCTGGGCGACAGAGCAAGACTCTGTCTCAAAAAAAAAAAAAAATTTTAGAGATTTCAAATAACAACACAACCATAATTTTAGGTTTAAAGTGCTCTAGAGGCTTATAAATGCAGTAGTACCTATAAAGAAGAAAACTGAAATAAAAAGACTCCAACCTTCTGTACCTGAAAGATTCTCACATTTGGAATGGACCCAGCGATCACACTTCCCACATTGCATCATCTTACTCTCATAGTCATCATCATCGTAACATTTGTCACAGAGAGGGCAGAAGTTTCCTGAAAGCAAAGCAAAGTTTACAGCAGTGCTTTGGCTCACGTATATGTGTTTTTACGGCCCTTGACTTGCATATACCAACCCAATCTAAATCTTCTTCTGGGATCATGAACACCAGCATGGATCTACTGTGGAATGTTCACATATCTGCAGTCTCAAGATTATTCTGAATCCCTCAAATACTCACAGAAAAGCTTCATACGCCATTAGTTTTCTTTAGTTTACTAGTTTTCATTTATAAAGGTCATAAGGTAGATTTTCAAGGTAAAACAATAGAAAAGAATGGAAGAGAGAAATTTCTCACACATTTGAAACATTTAAATATTTAAAAGGAAGTGGCAATATGGAAGTCAGAAACAGTACATGTAAGCTTTTTCCTTATTTCTAGGGCATTTATATTAGAGCTTAGAGGAGCACTTCCTAAGATTCAGTACTCTGCATAACCTTCATAAATTTTCTTTATATACAGAGATCTCCTCTATTATTTTTTACTTAATGAACTTCTTCAAACTGATCTGCTTATCTTAGTTAAAATACTGAACTTTATATGATTATCCTAAGTCAGTAATATAATAGGTTTAATGTATTAGTTATATTAATATTTTTTCTAATATAACTATTAAAAGAAAATGTTTGGGTACCAACTAAAATCACTTCTGAAATAAACAAATGTATAATATATATACCACACTTTGGGAAATACTAGCTTAGAGGATTTCTTTGTGGTTAGTTATAATGAAAAGTCCTCTTAACACTTCCCATATGAACTAACAAGACATTTCTAGTTGCTAAGTTCTAAACAGGAACTTAGGAAATGTGTCTAAATGGTATCCTTGACATAATGTGTGAGACTTTTTATTTCATTTCACTAGAGAGTCTAGTTCACCTCCAAAACACCAAGTACAACCTCCGAAAGTTGGCAAAACTGGCTTTTTGGGTACCTTTAGCAAAGAGCTTGGCGCAGTCATGGCACAGTGAGAAATCGTGAGACCACTGTGCATCCCACCCTTTGCCTGGAGTTGTGGATCCACAGCTCTTACAGCGAACACACTTGGTACAGATCTAGAAAAGAGGAAAAGAAATTCAACAGGAATTTCTTGTTTTTAATATCTTTCCTTAACTAAAAGGTTCTCAAATGCATCCATTTATAGCTTCATTTCTCTACTGAGATGATTTCCTAGTAATGAGGCAAAAAGATTGTCATACTGACATCCTCAAGCATAGATATTTGTAATACAAGTTACATAAGCCCAACAGTCACAGGACGGTTCTCTATAAAAGAGCATCATGTGTATAACTCACCCAAACTTTCTTTTTCTTTGTGGGTTTGGTGGGGTAGTTTGGTCCCAGGCACTCAGGGTGATAGCTGTTTCGGCACTTATTACACTCCAGCAGCTGCTGTAAGAAAATATAATGGCAAAATGATGAGCATCATATTACCTTCACCCAACACCTATTACTTAGCACCCATTTCACATTTACTGGCAAGTAAGTAGAGCACACAACTGTAAGTTTTAATTTCCTCACACATTATTTACTCCTGCCAAAGGCACTTGGTGATCAGCATTCTTACTAGGGAAATTTGACTTATTTTTGGAATTTTATTCAGTATCATGTTTTCTGCCATTGTTCCAAAATTAAAACACAAAATGGGCAAATGATGACACCCAATTAAATACTAAAGACAGACTAAGCAAAAAGAGAAATAATATAGATACAAAATCTTAACTGGAAGACAGAAATAGAGATCGAAAAAGAAAGCAATATTCTAAGCACAGTCACCCTTGATTTCCGTGGGGGATTGGTTCCAGGACCCCCAGAGGATACCAAAGTCCATGGATGCTCAAGTCCCTTAGACAAAATGGTACAGCATTTGCATATAAGAAAATGCACATCCTCCCATATACTTATTTTTTTTTGAGATGGAATCTCACTCTGTCACCCAGGCTGGCATGACAGACTGCACCACAGGCTGGAGTGGCTCACTGCAACCTCTGCGTCCAAAGTTCAAGCGATTTTCCTGCCTCAGCCTCCCAAGTAGCTGGGACTACAGGTGACCACCACCACGCCTGGCTAATTTTTTGTATTTTTAGTAGAAATGGGGTTTCACCATGTTAGCTCAGATGGTCTCGAACTCCTGGCCTCAAGTGATCTGCCTGCCAGATACTTTAAATTATCTCTAGATTACTTATCATACCTAATACAATGTAAATAGTTGTTATACTGTATTGTTTAGGAAATAATGACAAGAAAAAGTCTGTTCACATAGAGTACAGAGGCAACTACTAATTTTTTCCCAGATATAATCAACCCAAGATTGGTTGAGTCCAGGGATACAGAACCCACTGACACAGAGGTCCAGCTGTAGTTCTATTACCAAGTTTTGTACCTTTGTAGCCTGATGTTGCCTTCCACAAACGTGACAGAATTTGCAGCGACGACAACACCAATTTTCCAGCTGGTCCTCCAGAGGGCGCTCGTTTTCCTCTAAACAAAACTTGTGGAAGGGCTCACAACAGACTTGGCAATATACAAACTATAGTAAGAACATGGGAAGATAGAAGTACGTCAAATAATATGTAGAAAAACATAATCAACCACACCCTCCTTATATACTTTGGGTTTTAGTAGTCCACTGGCATATATTTAAGTCAATACATATTCATTATGACTATGTAAAAAAGTACAGTATTGGGCACTGTGGGAGATTCAGAGTACTAAAGTGGTAATAACAGTGGAATTAGAAAGTAACAAAGTAAATATAATCCAAGATCTAACAGAACATGCTAAGTGCCCTAAGAGTGGTATAAACAAAGAGCTATGGGAATGTCAAGGAGTGGGGTGAGGGAAATAGGGAAGGTTTAAACGTTTTCTGTAATATACGAAACAATTCTAAGCTCTGGTTTGTCCTTTCCATTTCTTTTTTTTTTTAATTCATTTTTATTTTTATTTACTTATTTTTTTGACATAGAGTCTCACTCTGTCGCCCAGGCTGGGGTGCAGTGGTGCGATCTCGACTCATTGCAATCTCCGCCTCCCGTGTTCAAGCGATTCTCCAGCCTCAGTCTCCTGAGTAGCTGGATTACACGTGCGTGCCACCACACCTGGCTAATTTTTTGAGACGGGGTTTCACCGTGTTAGCGAGGATGGTCTCCATCTCCTGACCTCGTGATCCACCCGCCTAGGCCTCCCAAAGTGCTGGGATTGCAGGCATGAGTCACCACGCCCAGCCTCCATTTCTAATTTTAGAAATAAGTTATTTTCATATTGATATAGGATTTTCAAAAATATTAATTAGGATAATCCAGAATTTTCATTTGCCACAAAGGAATTATTGGGACAATTGGTCAAACCTAAATAAGGCCTATAGATCAGATAATAGTAATGTACCAATGTTAATTTCCTGATTTGGTAATTATACCATGGTTAAATACAAGAATGTCCTTGATCTTTTAAAATACACACTAAAATATTTAGAGGTAAAATGGTGTATGTCTGCAACTTGTTCTCAAATTTTTAGACAAATGTATATCTGCAGGTAAAATGTGTATATGTATTTTATTTGTTATTTTGTAGAATAGATACACACAGAGAAACATATTAACACTTAGGGAATCTGGGTGAGGGGTACCTAGAATTCTTTGTACGACTCATAGTTTTTTTGTAAATCTGAAATCATGTCAACATAAAAAGTTTAAAAAATTCGCCTGGAAGAGTTCATCAAGCACTGGTTATGCTTTAGGAGTGCAGTGCAGGCAGCAGGCTATTCTCTAATTCATGTTTTAGGAATCCTGTGAGATTGCTATGTACAACTATAAAGAATTTAAATCAGAACAATTATACCCTGAAAAAGAAAGCTGTTTAATCCCAGAAGTTGAAGGACTGGTGCTATAAAAATAAGTTATACCTGTGGGTGGCATAAATGTGGGTGCAAAGCACTATATTAGGAGGGAAAAGAGATATAGTAGACCCCTGGCACTTGTAGACTGAATATTCTCAGTCTCAATGATATCTGAAGCAACTCCTGCACTTAGAACAATAAGTTGTTCATAATAGGGACTAAGAGAATATTTGCTTAGTAAATGAATACCAGGCAATAATTTGTAATTTTGCTAGTAATAACTTCAAATGGCAAGTGGGCAGGGTTGAGTTTCTTACCTAGTTTGTGTCTCACTGACTGCTCAACATTCAGATTTCAACCTAGCTTGGATTTTCTTATTTTTTCTTTTTTTTTTCTTTTTTATTTTTTTGAGACAGGGTCTTGCTTAGTCGCCCAGGCTGGAGTGCAGTGGTGTGATAATGGCTCACTACAGCTTTGATCTCCTGGGCTCAAGTGATCCTCTCACCTCAGCCTCCCAAGTAGCTGGGACTAGAGTAGCTGGGACTATAGGCACATGCTACCATGCCTGGTTTTTTTTTTTTTTTTTTTTTTTTTTTTTTTTTTTTTTTTGAGTAGAGATGAGGTCTCACTGTTGCTCAGGCTGATCTTGAACTCCTGAGCTCAAGCAGTCCTCCTGCCTCAGCCTCCCAAAGTGCTGGGATTACAGGCATGAGCCATTGCACCTGACCTGGATTTTCTTTACTACCTTTGCATACATATCTTATGTGGTAAGTAATAAGCCAAAGAGCTATCTGCCAGGAATTTAAGAACTGTAAAGGATGTAGGATATGTCCCTTATAAATGACAAACTACTGCTTCCTATTCAAAATTGTGCACTTTTTCCTTTCTCATTGTAAAGGTGGTACATACTGCAAAAAAACTCAGAAAGATTAAAAAAAAAAACAAAAAAACAGAGAAACAAATAGAGGTCACCCATAATCCAACCACACTCTTAATATTTTGGTATGAATCCTTCCAGATTGTTTTCTAGATATATATTCTAAAAACACTTTTCCAAACTAAGATGGGATTGTGCTTTATATACTATCTTGTAATCTGTTCTTTTCACTCAGTGATATGTCATGGACATCTTTCCATGTTATTGCTACAATTACTTTTGCACCAACCTAATAACATCAATCTATATTATCATCTTTAGGACTTCATATTTGCCATTATATATGCCCTATACTTATTTTAACCCATGCTCCTATATGGACTTTTGGGTTGTTTCCAGTTTTTTATTATCATGAACAATATTGAAATGAACACTACTTTATATCTACAGGTTTGCCAATTTATTTACATCCATAAGTATTTGAAGTGCAATTGCTATGTTAGAGGATACACCTATTTTAAAGATAAATATATATTTCCAAATAATTCCCTCAGAAAGAAAGATTGTAACTAATCTGTATTTCTTTCTACCAACAGAAAGTCCCCATTTATTCAGGATTCTTTTTTATCATGCTTTAATTTCCAGTTTTTGGTCACTAGAGGGCTAAAAACAGATACCCTCCTTTCACCTCCCCCGCCACCTACCATGTATTTATTTCTAATTTTGTGAATTATCTATTTCTGTCTTTTGCCTATATTTTTTTCTGGATATCATTCCTTTTTCTTATTAATTGGTAAGAGCTCTTTGTAGACAAAGAGGCTCTGATATACACTATAAAACCACCACCAATAGCATCCCTTTTAATAGACCACTGTATAATTTTTTCTCTTATTTAGACATCTAACAGAAAGATCAGAACTCTAATAGACTGAATTTAAGAGAGATGGGATTATTGATCTTTTCACTCTCAATAACTTTGCTACTCTAATAGCAGATTCCTTCCTAAAATCTCTAAAATACTTCAAAACATTTCTTTAGCTGGTTTAAACAGGGGATAGTACCTGCTAAACACCAACAAAACAGACTATAGTAATTTCATCCACAGAAAAATAATCTGTGTACTTCCTGGGGTACAAAGAAGCAGGATGCCTTACCTCTACATGCCCACTACTGGCACAGAGAAAGCAAACCACCCTGGGTGTTATAGGAACAGAAGTCAAGATTCCTAAGCCTCCCATCTCCCATACATTTTCTGCTTCACAATCCTCCTGTGGAGAGAGAAAGGTCACTTAGGAAAGTTTTACAATTACACAACTTTGGATGGAAAATAAGGATGAAAAGCATAAAATTAGTATGACATCAGAATGTAGAGTATTTCATTTCAATGAGTCCAAAAATAACTGCTGCTTTAGAAAGTTTAAATCTCAGACACAGACTATTAAAAGGCTCGCTTATTTGTTCAATTCATATTGAATATATTGCAAAGATACACTGGGACTGAATTTCCCTTACAGTTTTGCTAACTCAAGGAATCATCATGGTTTGATACTTTCCATGTGAAGGAATTACTTCCTCTGATACTGCTCAGGATGGATAGGAATGTTTCATTATCTATGTTCTGCAGTCAGTTCACAAACAGTGACCTAAGAACACTGACCAAAGCTCTCCTAGCGCTAAACCTATCTGTGAATGGGAGTTCTTATTCATTCCCCCAGTTGGTGCTGATTTCCTCTTTCAACACCTTTGGTAGTAGCATTTTCTTTATTTAAAGTCTTTGACACTCAATATACTTTACGGTCACTGAAAACCTTTACCTTAAAGTCCACTCTGATCCTGTGGACTCCATCTGCTGGAATTTTTTGCTTAGAACTATTGCCATTGGAGAGAGTACTGAGGATGTTCAAAGTGCCTGCATTCTCCTGCTTATTGACTGGAGGTGGTTTTTCCTAAGGAGACAAAAGATGAATATAGAACAAAATCACACCCTATTTGCCTTCATATTTGCAACAGATAATAACACAAATGACAAATCTTATTAATAGATCTAAAAAACATGTTTCCAACATAAACAGAGAAATAATCTTCAAAAAAATTTTTTTTAAGAGATTGGGTCTTGCTTTGTTGCCTAGGCTGCAATACAGTGGCACAATCATAGTTCACCGCAGCCTAGACCTTGTGGGCTTGAGTGATCCTCCTGCCTCAGCTTCTCAAGAGTAGCTGGGACTACAGGTGCATGCCACCATGCCTAGTTGATTTTTAAATTTTTTATAGCAACTGTGTGTCACTGTGTTGCCCAGGTTGGTCTCCAGCTCCTGCCCTCAAGTGATCCTCCTGCCTTGGTCCCCCAGAGTGCTGGGATTATAGATTAAGTCACCACACTATCTCTTTATCCATAATAAATAAAAATAGTGAAAACAAGGAAGGGTGATTTTTACAGACAAATAATTGCTAAAGGATGTTGGGGTCAAAAAATAATTATGCCAAATGGCTTTTAGAATAAGCAGATTCCTAGGCTAGAACATACAGGGCCACAAAGAAGGGCAAAGCAACAAGGAAGAGACCAAAAAAGAAACAGGCTAAAGCCTAAACTTTTTTTTTTTGAGATGGAGTCTCGCTCTGTCATCCAGGCTAGAGTGCAGTGATGCAGTCTAAGCTCACTGCAGCCTCTGACTCACAGGTTCAGGCAATTCCCCTGCCTCAGCCTCCCAAGTAGCTAGGATTACAAGCGCCCACTACCACACCTGGCTAATTTTTGTATTTTTAGTAGAGATAGGGTTTCACCATGTTGGCCAGGCTGGTCTCAAACTCTTGACCTCAAGTGATCTGCCCGCTTCGGCTTCCCAAAGTGCTGGGATCACAGGCGTGAGCCACCGTGCCTTGCCAAGCCCAAACTCTTTTTTTTGGAGACAGTGTTTTGCTTTGTCACCCAGGCTGGACTGCAATGATACAATCATAGCTCACTGTAGCCTCGAATTCCTGGGCTCAAGACGATCCTTCTGTCTCAGCCTCCTGAGTACCTGGGACTACAGGCAAGCGCCACCATGCCTGGCTAACTACTTCTTCTTTTTTTTTTTTTTTTTTTGTTTAAATAAAGACAGGGTCTTGCTATGTTGCCCAGGTTGGTCTTGAACTGCTGGCCTCAAGCAATCTTCCCACCTCAGCCTCATTAAGTGTTGGGATTACCGGCATGAGCCACCGTGCCCAGCTAAAAGCCTAAACTTGAAATTTCTTAATTTTAAGAAATTCCACTGCCATATACATAGAAGTCAAGGATAAGGCTTTTTCCCTACAAAATAGAATACATCCCTGAGAAATGGCAGAGAAACAAATCTCTCCTCACCTTTTCTTTTGGTTTTTGTTTTACAGGGATACTTGGGCGGGGAGCCACTTTTTTCTGTTTGCTCTGCTCTGGACCTAAAAAATTCAGAATAAATTGCAGTCAGATGCTGGCAACGACTACTTTAGTACTGACTGACCTGTGAAGAAAGGGGCATTAGAAAAAAAAAAAAAACTATTTAAACTCTAGGCTTCGAACAGGAAATTAAAACAATATCTCCAATTTAACTGGTTTTTTGTTTGTTTATTATTATACATAATAGTTAGAAAGAGAGCTGATTTTCTTGAACTGAAGACTTAAAATCATACATTTCCTGCTTTCAAATGCTGTTTGAGACATCAGTGCTTTTTTGTTAGTACTTGTGGTTCAGCAGTTCCTTCTTGCCCTCCGCACTCACCTGATTCTGGTGGTGGAGGCTGCTTTTTCTTGGGTTCACTAGGAGTGGTTTTGGGAACTTCTTTTCTTGGCGGTCCTGTAGTAGGTGGCTGAGGGGGGATGACCGGTGCTGGCTGGGAGACCTGCTTGCTTGACTTCCTAGAAGCTGGAATGGTGGCCTGTTTGGATTCAGGCCCAGGGGCCGAGACATTCCCTTCTTCACTCTTTTCCTCAACGGGCTTTCGTGGAGGAGGCTCACTACTGCTTTTCTTTGGGGCAGGATCCTCTCTTGCTGATGGGGTAGGTTTCTGACTAGAGTCCACCACGTTCTTCACAACACTGCTCTCTTTGCTCTCTTTCTTTTCACTGGTCTTAGACTTTTTTTCTTTCTTTTTCACAGCTGGGGGAAAAACAACAACATCATCTGTCTATAAGTGAGAATAATTTTATTTAAAATAGAATTACAGAGCCACCATATGATCCAGCAATCCCACAGCTAGGTATATACCAAAAGAAAGGAAATTAGTATATCAAAGAGATATCTGCACTCTCATGTTTACTGCAGCAATATTCATGACAGCCAAGATTTGAAAGCAATCTAAGCATCCATTAACAGATGAATGGATAAAGAAAATGTGGTACACATCCACAATGGAGTACTATTCAGTCATAAAAACGAATGAGATCCTATCATTTGAAACCGCATGGATGGAACTAGAGGACATTATGTTAAGTGAAATAAGCCAGGCACAGAGAGACAAACATCACATGTTCGCACTCATTTGTGGGAGCTAAAAATTAAAACAATTGAAATGATGGAGATAGAGACAGAGAGAATGATGGTTACAAGAGGCCGAGAAGGGTAGTGAGGTTGAGGGGGAAAGTGGGGATGGTTAATGGGTACAAAAATATAGCTAGATAGAAGTGAATAAGATCTAGTTTTTGATAGTACAACAGGGTAATTACAGTCAGCAATAATTTACTGTACCCTTACAAATTACAAGAGTATAATTAGATTGTTTGTAACACAAAGGATAAATGCTTGAGGTAATGGACATCCCATGTACCCTGATGTGATTATTACCCATTGTATGCCTGTATCAGCATATCTCATGTACCCCCATAAATTAATACACCTGCTGGCCAGGTGCAGTGGTGGCTCATGCCTGTAATTTCAGCACTTTGGGAGGCCAAGGTGAGAGGATTGCTTGAGCCCAGGAGCTCAAGACCAGCCTGGGCAACATGGCAAAATCCTGTCTCTGCAAACAAAAATTACAAAAATTAGCCAGGCGTGGTGGTGCGCACCTGTAGTCCCAGCTACTAGGGAGGCTGAGGTGGGAGGATGGCTTCAGTCTGGGAGGTCGAAGCTACAGTGAGTCATAATCATGCTACTGCACCCCAGCCTGAAAGACAGAGTGAGACTCTGTCTCAAAAAAATAAATAAATAAATAAATACACCTGCTATGTATCTACAAAAATTAAAAATAAGTTAAAAAAATACATTTAAAAAATAGAAGTGTAGAAACGTGACACAACATTCTCAGTTTCCTGCAGCTAAAAGTTAGCATTGAAAGGCTAAAGAAAGTTAATGCCAAGTTGATCAGGTGAAATAGGTATACTTTAATTGCTCTAGGAAATAGAATGAACTATAATTTTTATATAAATCTTAAAGACTTATTATGTAAAATTTAAAAAATATCCCCCAATACAGGAAATAGTCCAATCAACCCCCATGTACCTATTACCTAGCTTCAACAATCTACTCCCTGCGAAAGAGTTGCACTTTAAAAAAAAAAAAAGTATTGTCTTCTACTGGATGTATACAACTACACAGCATTTAAGCAAGGAACATTTGGGGGAAAACCTTTTTAACAACACTACCTTTAGCTTGCTTCTGCAGGTAGGCTTTGGAAGGCATCCATTGTAGATTCTGACATTTTCTCATCCTAGGAAAACAAGGATTAAACCATGAAACAAATTAAATTTAGAAGAGAAGCACTGAAACAAGTGTTCATTTTGCCTGAAACAATCAGTGAATCTTTATTCAGGTTCACATTTTTATAGCTGAAAAAAGGACTGCTCATTACTCAGATTAAATCTGAGCCTTTGAATCCCCGGATCAGCAATTTCACCTACCTTTAGGATCTAAAAGGAGCAAATATCAAATTATTTTTGAAATGGGACTCAAATTTCTTGTAATCCAACACTGACTAGCACCACACACAAAGTGATCAGTCAGTATTTCTTGTAGTCGCACCAGTCCTACTCTTATGAGGTTAATATTCATCAAGTAATCTTAACACAAAACAGACTAAAATTATCAAACAACTCCTTTGTCTACCACTACAATGTTATAATTAAATCTGGTGGCTTTGATATATACTTCACCCCTAAATTTAGATTTAATAAAATTCTAATGTAATCTGAAGTCTACAATTGCACTGAATCCACTTTAACTCTTAAATTTAGCACAACTTTATCTTGCTATCATGTACTTTTTTGTGATCTGTGAATTACTTTACTTCTTTCCACTAATGAGACTGAGACAAGATTCTTGCTTAAGGTCACACCAAACCAAAGCACAGAACTACTTCTTGTCTCCTAGAAATTATCTTCCCTGAAGTAAATAATGTAGCATTTCTCCCAACTATTCTTTATATTAATCACTTTCATGTCACTCACTCATTCAGCAAATATCTATTGATACCTATTATTTGTGCCAGGTAATCTACAAGATGCTCAATCACCAAAATTTCTGTTTATGCTACTATCTTGATCTACTTTAAATAAAGTATCTCAGATGGCAAAAAGTACATCCACAAACTGACTAAAAAAAGGAGAAAAAGTAGAGTAATAAAAATTTCAACATAAAAAATTCCATATTAGGGGATGGCTAATGGGTACAAAAAAATAATTAGAAAGAATGAATAAGACTTAGCATTTGATAGCACAACAGGGTGATTATAGTCAATAATAATTTAATTGTACATTTAAAAATGACTGAAAGAGTGTAACTGGATTGTTTGTAATACAAAGGATAAATGCTTAAGGGAATGGATATCCCATTTTGCATGATATGATTATGATGCATTGCATGCCTGTATCAAAACATCTTATATATACCATAAATGTATATACCTACTATGTACCCATACAAATTAAAACAAAACTTCTTAAAAATAGAAATTTCGGCCGGGTGCAGTGGCTCACACCTGTAATCCCAGCACTTTGGGAGGCCGAGGCAGGTGGATCACCTGAGGTCGGGAGTTCAAGACCAGCCTGACCAACATGGAGAAACCCCGTCCCTATTAAAAATACAAAAATTAGCCAGGCATGGTGGCGCATGCTTGTAATCCCAGCTACTCGAGAGGCTGAGGCAGGAGAATCGCTTGAACCCGGGAGGCGGAGATCGCGCCATTGCACTCCAGCCTGGGCAAAAAGAGCGAAACTCCGTCTCAAAAAAAAAAAACCAACAGAAATTTCATATGAGGCCAAGCACTGTGGCTCATGCCTGTAATCCCAGTACTTTGAGAGGCCAAGACAGGAGGATCACTGGAGCCTAGGAGTTCAACGTTGGCAGTGAGCTATGATCATGCCACTGCACTCCAGCCTGGGTATCAGAGCAAGACCCTGTCTCTTAAAAAAAAAAAATTCCATGTGCACGAAAATATTCTAAGAGACAGTCGGAAAGCACAGATATTTATGCAGTGTATCTCCAGTGTTTCCTGAATTGTCATAATTTTGTTGGGTCAACATAATTTCATAAAGTTGTCAGGTTTTAAGTAGGAATCCTCCAGAGCTACAGTCTGATATGGCAGTCATTAGTTACACATGGCTAAAGTTAAACGAAATAAACAATGTAGTTTCTCAGTCATACTAATCACATGTCAAGCACTCAATAGCCACATGTGGCTAATGGCTGCCACACTGAACTAAACATTTCCATTATTGTTGTCTACTATTCCAATAGAACATTTCCATTGTTGCAGAACATTCTATTAATGACAGCATGGCCCCAGAGTATTTCTTATTTAAGAACAGCCCACACCACAAAATCTAACTGTAACAAGTCTTACAACTCAATTACAACCACATTCAGTGTCCTGATGCATCTGTGCAACAAACTAGGGATAAATAAGCAACTTTATGGTTGAGAGGTCAACATCTCAGAGTGAAACACCCACTTACTTGCAGCACTGCTTCTTTATATTGCGACCACCAAACTTGGGCTTATCTAAGCAATTAGTACAAACACCACAGTCCTCAGGCACCTGGCAGCCAGGACACTGCCCACACCGCCTCGATCGCCGTCCTTTCTTTACTGGAGGTTCCTGGGGTGCCTTGTTTCTAGTGACAGGTTTAATTGGTTTGATGGGTGGAGCAAGAGGTTCAGCATCTTCTGAGCCAGCAATTGATGACTTGTCTGATAAAGAAATGCGGCATTAGTTCCAAGGGAGTACTGAATCCCTTCTTGGGAGTAGAAGGAGAGGTTCTCAAAAATCCCCTTCTATCATTAGATACCTTCAAACCTTGTTTTAATTGGTACTCCAAAAGTAAAATATATTAAAATATTTATATACAGAACTCAGAATCTATTTTAAATAATTATTTAAATGTGTAAAAATGCCAATAACTTGGCCGGGCACAGTGGCTCATGTCTCTAATCCTAGCACTTTGGGAGGCTGAGCCGGGCAGATCACCTGAGGTCAGGGGTTTGAGACCAGCCTGGCCAACATAGCAAAACCCCTCTCCACTAAAAATACAAAAATTAGCTGGGCATGGTGGCACATGCCTGCAATCCTAGATACTCAGGAGGCTGACGCAGGAGAATCGCTTGAACCCAGGAAGTGGAGGCTGTAGTAAGCTGAGATCATGCCCCTGTACTCCAGCTTGGGTGACACAACGAGACTCCGTCTCAAAAAAAAAAAAAAGCCAACAACTTCCGTCTCGATGAAAGCAAAATTCCAAATATTGAAAACAAAACAGTCTAATCTAAAATCAAGAATAGAAACCAAATGCTTCTAAGGATTCTTCAAACCTCTAAATTCATTTTGAGTGGCCACTTTGCACTTAAGAACTATATGGCAGCCATGAGAACGTGCCTCCTAGACCTCCAACTACAGAAAGCACAACTGACCTGGGCCCCCGCTTCTGTGCTCTGAAATCGAGTGGTGCAGAGGCCACACTTACCATGGGCTTTCAGGCAGTGACTCGGTGGAGGAGTCCTTCCTCCACCTGCTCCCGAGAGACACAAGACTCCCCTGACAGTCCACTTTTACTCAAAGACACCTTGACAGCTTTCTAAACCTTTCTTACCTGTACAGCAGTCTAGGAAGATTCTAGCCTTCCTTCCCCTTCTCCTTCATGGGGGTGAGACGGACATCACAGTCTGACAGCTCTCCCAGACTTCCCTGCCTACCTCCCCGTTTTCCTTCTCAGGCATTTCCTTTAATAAAATCCTCATGTTTTTAATCCCCTCTTGCCATCTGTTTTTCAGAGGACCTAGACTAACTATGAAGAGCCTACTGGGCATCCCCAGAATAATCAACAAACAAATCAAAAGCCTGTTCTGACTCCAAGTTGACCTTCCTGACCTACCATCATTCCCCATGGAAGACAAAATCTTTTCTCGTTCTTCCCATGGTAAGGCACTCAGGGTGGGCATGTCATCAGGAAACACAGCTCGTTTTCGGCCAAGGGCAACAGCTGCTCTTCTGCAGACATGTTTAATCCGGGGTCCTCGCACAGAGGTCTCTGATGAGTCACTTTCTTGACCCTGAATATGAGGCAATCCAAAAACAGTAACAACCATACATGTTGAAATTATAACTGAATGAAGCCGAGGTATACTTGATCAATTTCATGATGATTTAGAATCAAAACATACAACTCTAATTATTCCCAGCTGATAAATCACATCAAAACAGAAATCAACTATTAATGTATCCTAATTGGCAGCACAAAAAAAAGGTCTCTAATCAAAAAATAAAAAACAGCTTGAGGTGGGAAGATCATTTGAGGCCAGGAGTTCAAGACCAGTATGGGCAACATAGCAAGAACCCATCTCTACCCAAAATTTAAAAATTGGCTGGGCGTGGTAATACACACTTGTAGTTCTAGCTACTTAGGAGGCTGGGACAAGAGGATCACTTGAGCCACCTTGGGTGACAGAGTGAGACCCTATCTTAAAAACAAACAAACAACTAAGCTTCTATTCCGAATTACACTACTATTTTAAATTCCCCTCAAAATTCAAGCTGCCCGTCTATATTACCAAAAAGTTCAGTGTGATATAAATATGGCTTATCTAACCAAAAACTATTTCTTATATTTCCTTGATCAACAGAGAAGTAGGAGTGAAATAACTTATAAATGAAAGTATAGGCTGGGCGCAGTGGCTCACGCCTGCAATCCCAGCACTTTGGGAGGCCGAGGCGGGCGGATCATCTGAGGTCGGGAGTTTGAGATCAGCCTGACCAACATGGAGAAACCCTGTCTCTACTAAAAATACAAAATTAGCCGAATGTGGTGGCACATGCCCGTAATCTCAGCTACTCAGGAGGCTGCGGCAGAATTGCTTGAACCTGGAAGGCGGGGGTTGCAGTGAGCTGAGATCACGCCATTGTACTCCAGCCTGGGGAACAAGAACGAAACTCTGTCTCAAAAAAAAAAGGAAGTATAAAAGGCTACAACAGAAATGTCTCAGATTTTAAAGAGCCACTGCTCCTATCACAAAAAACATCCAACATGGTGTTAAAAATAAGTCCCATTATATTCCTGCTATAATTCTCAACTGGCAGAATTACTAAATGTAACTATGGCCCTAGGTTGAATAACATTAATTTTATTTATTTATTTTTTTGAGACGGAGTCTCACTCTGTTACCCAGGCTGGAGTACAGTGCCGCGATCTCGGCTCACTGCAACCTCTGCCTCCCAGGTTCAAGCGATTCTCCTGCCTCAACCTCCCGAGTAGCTGGTACTACAGGCACATGCCACCATGTCTGGCTAATTTTTTGTATCTTTAGTAGAGACGGGGGTTCACTGTGTTAGCCAGGATGGTCTCCATCTCCTGACCTCGTGATCCGCCCGCCTCAGCCTCCCAAAGTGCTGGGATTATAGGCGTGAGCCACCGCCCCTGGCCCTGAATAACATTACAAATCTAAGTTTATGGCCATCTTACTCTAACTTGATATGCTGGCATAAATAGGCATCTACTACATGACAATCTTTTCAAAAGACCCTAAAGATCAGCAACACTTCTCAGAAAAGGCCAGTGACTAGCTTACTTTGTTAAACAAATAAACAAACAAAACAATAAAAAAACAAACAAAAATGCTAGTCTTCGTAAAAATCTGTTTGGCATCATGTTAACTAACTGAATTCTATAGCTTTCCTGTTCCATGGCCTAAGGCTAAGTGCTTCTAATCTGTTTGTTTATTTATTTATTTTGAGACAGAGTCTTACTGTGTTGGCCCAGGCTTGAGTGCAGTGGCAGGATCTCAGCTCACTGCTATCTCTGCCTCCCAGGTTCAAGTGATTCTCTTGCCTCAATCTCCCGAGTAGCTGGGAATAGAGGCGTGTATCACGTGCCCAACTAATTTTTTTTTTTTTTTTTTAAGTAGAGATGAGGTTTCACCATATTGGCCAGCCCAGGCTGGTCTCAAACTCCTGACCTCAAGTGATCTGCCCACCTTGGCCTTCCAAAGTGGTGGGATTACAGGCATGAGCCATGGCACCCGGCCAGTACTTCTCATTTGTATTCTGCAAAAACATATTATCTATTGCTCTAATCCCTCACTACTCAGAGGAAGAGAATGCTCCCCTCTGGTTTTCTATTCTATCAGGGATAGTAAAACAATCTGACTATTAAAATGTACCTTTAAAATTAAGTCCCAGGTTTAATTACATCAAGCCTATAAGGTACAAACAACTCAGCATCCTCTGAGTTGTTTAAGTTATCTAAGTCCCAACCTTAGTTCATTCAGCCTTAGTTCACCAATTTTCCACAGGTGCCAATCCAGCTATCCGATATTCCTCAAATATGTTTCTTACTTTTCCATTTCTACCCACACTGTTCCCTCTACTTAGAATGTTATGTCCTGCCATTTTCTACCTATCAAAATCCTACTGGTCCTTCAAGGACTACTGCAAATACCACTGCCTCCACCATATTTTCTTGGTTCTCATAACTGGATATAACTGAACTACTTAGCCTAAAACTTGCCCATAGAAAGGGCTCAATAAGCTGTTAGTTTTAATAGGCAAGGTGGAAAAGAGTACCTGTGCTTTGGGCTGGTCAGTTTGTTTAAGACTCTTACTCTTCTCAATCTTGCAGAGCTGAGCTTTGGCCTTTTTTAGGAGGCTGGCAACCCTCTTGTCAGTCATTGGAAGCTTGTCTGCCTGAGCCAACATGGAGCCTATGGAGGAAGTGGAATGTTTAACAGTGCTAGATGAAGGAGTGGAAAGGCAGAGGGTTTTCTCCTTCTCCAGGGATGGGGCAGTTGGGCCGAGGTCCAAGTTGGTTTTTTCCAGATTTCCTCTCCCTTTCTTTATAAGTATTTTGGTTTTGACAGCTGTTGTATCCCCAAGAGTCACAGAAGTAATATCAGTCCCAGAATCATGTGATGAAGACTTCTTCCGCCCTGTTGCTTTTTTGGCAGAAGATGAAGTGGCAACATCTTCACCAACAACCTTCTCTTTGGAAACCCTACCCACAGGATACAAAGCAGAACTACTCTGAATTTCTGATCCCTTTTTCCTTTTCTCTTTCCTTGACTCCCGCTTATTCTCCTTTTCTCTCTCCCGGTCTCTCTCTCTACTCTTGTCCTTCTCCACGCTCTTGTCAGCATCTCGATCTTTGGACAGCTCCTCAGGGGCCTTGTCTTTATTTCTCCCTCTTTCAGTCTGAGAGCCTGGGGTAAACCAAGGGAAGAGAGGAGTAGGACTACTTGATGAAAATGGCTCTGGCGGAGCACTAGTCTGCTTCCTTGGTCTCTGATTTTTCTCTGCAGATTCCCCAGACTGAGTCAGGGAATGAGAAGGAAAAGTAAAAGTTGGGTTTAAGGCACTAGTGGCAAGAGGACTAACAGAAATGCTTAACGAGGAAGAGACAGAAGACGGGGGGGTGAGAGGTGACAGCTCAGAAGTACTAAGCCTTCCACTTCTCGTCCTCATGGAGTGAGAAGGAGATCTTGGTTCAGATCGAATAGGACTAAACACTTTTCTTTTCCTTTTTCTATTGGATACTCCTGAAGATGATGTTCCAGCAGAAGTTCGATTACTAGGCAAGGTTACAGACTCAAATATTCTAGAGTGAGCCTCACTTGGAGTAAATCTTGGAGCTCTCAGAAGAGGGCTCCTTTTGTGCATATCAAACCTTGTTCCAGAATGGAGTGGCGAAAACAATCGGGCTGAAGTAGCAGTACCAGATGCAGAAAAACCAGACGCAAAGCCAACGTCCTCGGGAGTTAGCGGAGGGGGTCGGAAATTATCAAATATTGGTTTGCGAATAAGACCTTCTTTGGCATACTTTGCTGAGGAAAAGTATTGTGGCTCTGACCTAGAATGCTTTAAAGAAGTCCACCTAAATGTCGGTTCTCGCAAAATAGATTTTCGCTTCCCTTGCATAGGAGCAGTGGAAGCAGGCAAAAATGGTGATGCTAAGGGGATTGTTGGAGGCATAAGCCAAGGTGTGTGGTCAGAGATACTGGAGGCTGGCTGCAGTGGTGGGGGTGGAGTCAGCAGAGGTGGAGGTGGAGACGAGGAGGTCTGCTGCTGGGGGGCACTTTGTAGAGTTAATTTTTTCGTCGTTCTGGATCCAAAACTTCTCTCCGACACTGAATACCTTCTGCTTCTCCTATCATTACTCTCATTTTCTGGGGACTGGGAAATGGGCAGTGGAGTATGAACTTCAGGGGTATCGCTCCGCTCCTCAGGAAGTACCTGAATCTCCTCAGAAGCCTGAGAGTCTGTGGAGGTATCAACACTGGGGCTACTAGATCGGGAGGAGTCTGAAGACATTTGAGAGGAGTGCTGAGAAGCTGCACTTGATTTTTCAGAAGATCCACAGGACGGGGCACTGAACCTACTATTCGGTGTAGACTCTAATCGGGCAATTTTAATTGGAGGGTCATAATCCTCATCCTCTATAAACCGCCGAGGGGTCTTAATGATCCGCGAGGAGATAGCACTGACAACAGGCATGATGAACTGTCGAATATTTTTGACCTGTGTCTTCACCTTTCTTCCCTGCAGCTGAGCTGCTTCTTTTTCAATTTTCTTTTGAGCCCCCTTTTTTGCCCTCTGCAAGAGTTGCTTAGCAATGGTTGCATCTGTCCTTTTTGAAGAAGGAATAATCCTAACTGGCTTAATCCTTCGAGGGCTTTGTCTGACAACTGTCTTATCTTCTTTTGTAAGTGGAGGTGTTCCTTCCTTGTCTTTCCGGACTTTCTGGGGCTTTTCCAGTTCAGAATTAATGAGGAGACCCGAAGGGGTCTTTATCCTTTCTGTTGATGGTGGCCTTCCTCTCCGTCGTACAATCTGTACCCCCTTCCTTCCTATTTGAAGCTTCCCTGTCTTAAACTTAGACTTGAGAGGAGACAGTTTACCTGCTCTTAATTTTTTAATCTTTGTGGCTTGCTGAAACGTAGCAGAAGGTGTCCTTTTAATTTTTTTCAGGTTATCTTCTTTGTTTCCCTTTGGTAACTCTGAAATGTCCTTTCCATGTGTTATTTTGATTTTTACTCCAGGGAAGGTGGGAGGTCTTCCTCTCTTCTTTTCTATACTTTTAGAATCTTTCTTCTTGATCTTATCTCCAGATTTGGTCTCTGATTTATTTAGAGGGGAAAACACAGATGGATCTGAGAGGATAGCTGAATTTCGGTCAGAGCCACTTCTAGGTCTCCCACGAGGTTTTCGAGGACTAGTTTTAACTGTGTATAGAAATTAAACAATGAAGAGCATATATTTAGCTGTGTAGTTTAGGTTTTAACTAAGCTGAATATAACTTAGCACTGGCCATTTTGTACTGAGTTCAACTTGAGTCTAATGAGTCAATCAAACATCTTAATTGTGCTTAGTTTCTTTTCACCCAAAATTTGCCTCAAAGAAGTCAGCAAATAACATGCCACCTGAAAGAACATTTAATTATTTTTTGATACAAAAAGATAATTAAGAGTTTTCCACTGAACAATTAATCCACAAAACTGATTTTCCTACAATTTTAGATAAGCAAGAAGGTTTTTTCTGAATTCAAAGGAATTGTAAAGAAAAAAAAATCTGAACTTCCTTGCCATATCCTAGCCACCAAGATTAACATTTAAGAACATGCTTCTAGTCAGTCATCCCATCTTTTCAATTCAGAATTCTGGCTTTGAACAAATTTGAACACGCTGCTCTTCAATCATCAACATACCAACTCCCTGGGCAGTTCAGAGTACCATATTTCAATCTGTTTTCCCAAAGTAGACTAAGAAAAGTTTTACTGAACAGAAAAATGTTCATTCACGACACATCAGAATAAGATCACTGAATTCAGTGGCATGTGAACTAATTAGTGAAGTAACAAAATGATGTGTCTACTAAATCTACCCCCCTGCCTAGAGGTTCTTGAGCTAGTTAGTCTCAAGTTGCAAAAAGATTTAACCTTAACTGATGTAAACAGCAAAGTGACAACTTAATAAATCAAAGTCCTGTTCTAAATAAAAGGAATTTTCCAATGTATAAATAAGCTCAGTTTGCTACTTTTCAAGCCATTCAAGAAAACAAGACTGTTTTTAAAACACCTTGTATAAGTCTACATTTTAAAAAGTAGTAACTTGGCTATTTTATCAAATCTTCTCTTCCCTCTTGATAACATTCTTCTGAGATTAAAACTTCCCTTAATAGGCACCAAAGGAGATTTATGCCATTATGATGAACATTTTTACAATGGAACTACTTTCTAACAGAACAGAAGTCAACAAAGATTTTATTGTTGAGATTTCTAAATATAAATGCATTCCTCATCAATTAATTTATGAGAGTTCCTTTAATAGACTAAGGATTCACAGCTCCTTTCTCAACATATTCTAATTACAACAAAGGTAATAAACTAGGAGACAGCAGAGAAACCATGTTTCATTTCTCAAATAATGAAACATATCAAGATGGTTTCTTAGAAAAGAAGACAACATTCAAGGTAGACTGGTAGTCAAGAAAAAAAACTTAACAGAAAACTATCATGAAAACGTTGTGAATTAACAAAATAAAACTCCTGCCCGGAGTCTGGGTGACAGAGTGAGACTCTGTTTCAAAAACAAGAACAACAAACAAACAAAACAACTCCTGCCCGGAAATACATCAAACGATTCCTTATCATTGTGGTAGACTTGAACCTGGCCAATCAGAGGGCTTTATCAATTCTGAAAACCTCTTCTATCCTACTTTTAAAAAAATGCTTTTGGTAGACAAGTAGAAGCAGCAGAACAGAGAAGAGTCCCAGCACTGCTGCTAACTTCCCTGATCCAAAGAACTCTCAAACTGGTTATAAATCATTACTCATATATTTTATGGACCTCATTTTGTCATCTATAAACACAAAAAAAACCCAGATGATCTCTCAAATTCCTTTCCTATATGAAGTTTTAAGACTTCATCACATGTTAAAGAGAACACTGCTACTGTCTGAATAGCACAGATACACTACCGCCCAACTCCGCCCAACTAGAATGGCAATACCACCCCTATTTAAGAAAAGAAAAACTGTCAACTTGGATGTTTGAATTAGATGATAATATACGATGACTCTTAAGTGAGACCCTAATGCTAGCACACATCACAAGCTAAGTCAATGTCAAAAAGCAGAAACAGCTAACAATATCATAGTGTCTATCCACATAAAATCAAAGAAAACCATATATAAAGTCAGAATGGCAGCACAGATAGGGAATGCATTTTCATCAAAAGATGCATAGCTTTCTCCTATATAGAACTGAATTCTACAAGCCATTAAATGTTATTTCCATTGAGGGTCTTCTCTTAGGAAACTGCTTGTAAGTCTAGAATTTCAAGATATTCTAGATATTTTGTTGGTGAGAATGATGACAAATATTGCTAATTTTCCATTTTTTTTTTTAAATTTTAATACAGCCTTTCAAGAATCAGGTAAAAATGTTTCACATAATGCCAATATTTTGTTTTTGGTTCTTTGACAACAGTAGACCAAATTTAATCTGAAAAAAATAATGGCCAAATTATTCCCAAAGACATATACACTACCACATAACACAAAATGTGTAAATCTGAGGATGCTTTTAGTAGGTTACCTTCAGTTTGCCTACCAGATTTCCCAGTAATTCTGTAGAAACCTACTTCCCATGCCCCAAGTTGTTCCCAGAGAGAAAGAATAAGCCCAATGTGGCCTGATAGAGAAGAGTCCCATAAAGAAGTCTAGCTCATAAGCCATTTCCTAACCCCAGTATGGTAGAGCACCCTTTACATGCAAAGAAGGCAAGGGGAAGCCACAATCTCCTAACAAATAAAACTTAAAGGCACCATGCACTTAATTGGCCGTACCTGAAGGAGACCTTGTGGGACTTCGCACTCTGACTTCTTCATCTGAGCCAAAACCTAAGAATTGCTCATCCTACAACAAAGGAAAATTATTTTAAAATCAGAAGCAAAAACGTACATACAAACACATCCCAAAGAAATGCCCAGAGGAGACACAAATGAATTTGGAAAATTTGCCTTTTTATATTAATTATCATCATTCAAATGGATACTATAAAATAACTAATATAGAAATAAATGGACCCAGTCATACAGCTTTATTATAGACAAATAGGAGCTGTGTAGTAACTGAACAATGCATTGAAATGTCATCTTTGGTGCATAGTACACAGAGGATAGTGCTAAATTTCAAACTGTAGATACAGCCCAAAACAATTAAAGGACAACTTTAAATCAGGTAAGCAAATAAGTATAATGGCAGAAACATACAGCCCCAATACAACAAATGCTTTTCAACAAGTATTTAAGTCTATAGACACATAAGGAATAACATAAACAATATAATAATCTCTTGCCTTCTAAATATTAATAGAGACTGAAAGTGCCATAATTGTCAGTTCCTTAACTCAGGAATTGACATTTAGATATGATTTCTGTACATTTGAGATCGAGAGAGTCTCAACATGCATTTTATGGCATAATTTTGAAAATGCCTGTGATAAGAGACTTAATGGTGGGCAGCAGTGTTTGTGAAAGGGATCATGAATTGACCACATATAGGATGAAATCCTTTACTAAAACTTAGGGAAACATCCTATTTTCAGTTATAGTTGGAAAAGACAAAAAGCAAAAGCTTCTGCTTACCTCTAATTTTTAACCTGCTCTATAAAAAAAAAAAAAAAGGGATTTGTTTAACCTATTTTGCACAAGTTATCAAGAAAGATGGTCTATTTAAACAAACTGATTAATAGAAATTCAATGATTCAGAGATTGAGTTCTTTCCAGAGGGAGACACAGAATGATAGAATTTCAGATTCCGGAAACAAAATCCATATAAAACAAGAACAAAACAAGGATTGAAGAACAGACATTCTGGAACCTCCAATTAATAGTGGTAAGTCCCAAACTGAGTTCCAATGATAAAAGCACTGACATTTTCCTCTCAAGAGGTAAGATCACAGGTATGTGGACAACATCAATGAATTTTCTGAAGGATTATTTTCTCAGTTCATTTAAAACTAGAGTCAGGTGCTGACCGTCTTAGCCATGTTTCAGCCATGACTATATTAAAAGACATATGTAACTTTTAGGACAAATTAGCAGGTTCATCTCTTAAATTTAAATGCTTTAGAGGAGCAAAACATTTAAGGCCCAGTCTTTGCATACTAGGCAACTGAGAGACAAGTCTTATTGGCATCTAAAGAGGCTTTTGCTCTGAGATGGCTAAGATTAAAGTATTGGACTATCTAATACAAGGCTGAAATTCTCCTCTTCAAAGACATCTGAAAAAGCATTACAATTTTTTTTTTTTTTTGAGTCTTGCTCTGTCACCCAGGCTGGAGTGCAGTGGCGCGATTTCAGTTCACTGCAACCTCCGCCTCCTGGGTTCAAGCGATTCTCTTGCCTCAGCCTCCCGAGTAGCTAAGACTACAGGCCCTTGCCACCATGTCCAGCTAATTTTTGTATTTTTATTAGAGACAGGGTGTTACCATGTTGGCCAGGTTGGTCTCAAACTCCTGACCTCAAGTAATCTGCCCGCCTCAGCCTCCCAACAGCTGGGATTACAGGCATGCACCACTATGCCCAGCCATGAAAAAGTATTATAATTCTAAGAACGTATGAAACCTAAATTTAAGGAACACAGACTAGAGTACTTTTTTAAAAAAATTACCTATTTTGCTCAGGCTGGTCTTTAATTCCTGGTCTCAAGTGATACTCCTGCCTTAGCCTCCTGAGTAGCTGGGACTACATACATGCACCACCATGCCTGGCTTACTGGAGTACTTTTTACAGTTTCTTCTTTCATCACTAATTTAAATTCTTACATGTAAGTTCTTTTTCTGTTGTTTTTTTGTTTGTTTGTTTTTTGTTTTTTTGAGACAGAGTCTTGCTCTGTCACCCAAGCTGGAGTGCAATGGCGCCACCTCAGAGCTTGCTGCAGCCTCTGCCTCTCGGGTTCAAGAGATTCTCATGCCTCAGCCTCCCAAGTAGCTGGAGTTACAGGCATGTGCTACCACACCTGGCTAATTTTGTATTTTTAGTAGAGATGGGGCTTTTGCAATGTTGGCCAGGCTGGTCTTGAACTCCTGGCCTCAAGGGATCCACCCACCTCGGCCTCCCAAAGTGCTGGGATTACAGGTGTGAGCCACTGTGTCCAGCCGGTTCTTTTTACTTTAAGAAAGTTTAAAGTAAATTATTACTGTGAACATTATTTGTGAATAAAAAAATTTTCTCCTGACCAGCACAGTAGCTCACACCTTAATCCCAGCGCCTTGAGAGGCTGAGATTGGAAGGACTGCTGGAGGCCAGGAGTTCAAGACTAGCCTGGGCAACATAGTGAGACCCAATATAGTGAGTCTTTACAGAAAATTTTAAAATTAGCCAGTGCTCACTCTGTCACTCAGGCTAGACTGCAGTGGTGTGATCACGGCTCACTGCAGCCTCAAACTCCTGGGCTCTAGCAATGCTCCTGCCTTAGCCTCCTGGGCAGCTGGGACTACAGGCATGTACCAGTACCTAGCTAATTTTAAAATTTTTTACAGAGATGGGGTCTTGCTATGTTGCCCAGGCTGGTCTCAAACTTCTGGGCTCAAGTGATCCTCCCATACTGGCCTCCCAATCTAAAAAAAACTAAAAATAATTTTAAAATAATTAGCTCTCTCTTTTCATCTTAAAATAAGTTAGTATATAACTAACCTAAGACATGTGAATCTTAACCCCAAATAAATTTCTGGAATCATTTTCAGGGTTTACACTGTAGGCTACAATGTTACCAACAAAACAAAACAAAACAAAACAAGCCAAAACTCCTAACAGCACAATTAATATAAAATCTTATCACAATAATGAAATTCCATACTGTTAACTTTTAAAATGTACTTTCAGGCAGAAAAAAAAAGACATTAAAAATAGCAACCCTAAAGTACATTTTGAGGAAAAAGCAAATAAAATAGGCAATGGCAAATCACTTCAGATGCTATAAAAAACAAAACAGAAACAAAAAAATCATAGAACATAATTGTAGATATTATATACATGTAGATGTAGACAGCCAATCCAATCTTCTCATACATGATGCCAGTGAGGACAGTGCTCAATGTGGGGAGAGAAGGGTTGGTTTAGGGTCTCAGTCTGGTTCTCTCAGACTACGTAATCTTAGACAACTCACTTACTGTATCTATCCCTCAATTTCATTTTTTATTTGAGCATTGTAAGGAATAAATAATTTATGTGAAATCACTTGGAAAGCTATAGGCAACATACATATGAGGGGACTTCAAAAAGTTCATGGAAAAATGGAATTAAAAGATGAAAATTAAAAATATAAATTTTATTTCTCAACATAATCTCCAAGGTCAAGACCCTTTTGTAAGCCATGATACCAGCCATTTAGCCCATCCCTAAAGAACTGGGGGTCATGGGAATTGAAACATTTTAATGCAGTCTCTTTTTTTTTTGAGACGGAGTCTTGCTCTGTCGCCCGGGCTGGAGTGCAGTGGCCAGATCTCAGTTCACTGCAAGCTCCGCCTCCCGGGTTTACGCCATTCTCCTACCTCAGCCTCCTGAGTAGCTGGGACTACAGGCGCCCGCCACCTCGCCCAGCTAGTTTTTTGTATTTTTTAGTAGAGACGGGGTTTCACCATGTTAGCCAGGATGGTCTCGATCTCCTGACCTCGTGATTCGCCCGTCTTGGCCTCCCAAAGTGCTGGGATTACAGGCTTGAGCCACCGCGCCCGGCCTAATGCAGTCTCTTTTACATTATTAACTGAAGAAAAATGGGTGCCCTTCATAGTTTTTTTCTTTTTAAGATGGAGTCTCACTCTGTCACTCAGCTATAGTGCAGTGGCACAGTCTTGGCTCACTGCAACCTCCGACTCCTGGGTACAAGCGATTCTCCTGCCTCAGCCTAGATGCTCTGCCTCCTTCATAGATTTTTAAGATTGGGAAACAAGAAAGGCCAAGGAGCCAAATCAGCACATTTAATGATACTGAATGACTTCTTATCAAAATTCTCACAAAATTGCCCTTGTTTGATGAGAGGAATGAGCAGGAACATTATCATGATGGAGCAGGACTCTCTGGTGAAGTTTTCCTGGGTATTTTTTTTATTAAAGCTTTGGTTAACTTTCTCAAAAACACTTTCAAATAAGCTGATGCTGTCATTCTTTGGTCCTCCAGAAAGTCAACAAGCAAAATGCCCTGAGCATCCCCCAACAACTGCTGCCTTGACGTTTGCTCTTAAACAGTCTGCTTTTGCTTTGACTGGACCACTTCTACCTCCTGGTAGCCACTGCTTTGATTGTGCTTTGTCTTCAGGATCATATTGGTAAAGCCATGTTTCATCTCCTGTTAAAATTCTTCAAAGACATGCTTCAGGATCTTGCTCCCACTTGTTTAAAATTTCCACTGAATGCTCTACACTTGTCTGCAGCTGATTTGGGTGCAATGGTTTTGGTACCCATTTGATAGAAAGCTGCTCAACTTTAGTTTAGTGTTTTTTGTTTTTTTTTTCTGAGACAGAGTTTCGCTCTTGTCACCCAGGCTAGAGTGCAATGGCACAATCTTGGCTTACTGCAACCTCCACCTCCTGGGTTCAAGTGATTCCCCTGCCTCAACCTCCCAAGTAGCTGGGACTACAGGCATGCACCACCACACCTGGCTATTTTTATTTTTGTATGTTTAGTGGAGACGGGGTTTCGTCATGTTGGCCAGGCTGTTCTCGAACTCCTCACCTCAGGTGATCCACCCACTTTGGCCTCTGAAAGTGCTGGGATAACAGGCGTGAGCCACCACGCCTAGCCAACTTCAGTTTTTCAGTCAGAACCGTGTAAGCTGAACCAATTGAGATGTCTATGGTGCTGGCTATTATTTGTGCTGTTAATCATCATTCCTCTTCAATTACTGCATGGAACAAGATGAATTTTTTCCTTGCAAACTGGACAGTCTACTACAGGCTTCATCTTCAACATCATCTTGTCCCTTCTTAAAATGCTATCCAATTATTTATTTGGGGCACCGTCCCCATAAAGTTTACGTAAAGCATCAGTGATTTCACCATTCTTTCACTCAGCTTCACCATAAATTTTATGTTTGTGTTTGCTTCAATTTTAGCAGAACTTATGCTGCTCTGATAGGGGCTCTTTTCAAACTGATGTCTTATCCTTCTTAGTGCCTCAAACTGCATCCTGTTCAGACATGTTATGACAAGTTAGTGCAAGTTTATTTTGGTACATAAAAAAATTTTGAAATTCTGCAGTTTTTTCATAATATGTATTTTCCATGAGTTTTTTTTGAAGTCCCCTCACATAGTAGTTCTTGCTGTGTTTGAAGAAAATGAAGCTCTAAGAGGCCAAATGACTTGCCCAAGATTACACAGTTAGCTACAAAGAACCTAAGTGTCTAAATTGGCTGTACAATAGTCTTCCTGCCATAATAGGTACAATATAAAACAATAAATATTTAAAGGAATTGAATAAGTTGTCTATAGTACAAAATATGCTATTCTTTTAGCTACTGTAAAAGTCATATGATAGCCATTTTCAGATCCTTCAAATTTCTGATTAATTCATTCTTTTCCTGAATTTTACTCATGGAACAACCTGCTAATCTATGCATTTCACAAAGGCATCTGGGGATTTCCCAACACTTACCAGGGGACTACATTGCTAAATACATGTATTTTATGCTCCAAATGCTACAATGACTGACAGCTCAAGCAACTATACATATAATAATCAACAGGTAAAGTATTCAACAGGTAATAAAAAGTTATTAATCTTTAAAAGAAATGGGCTGGGTTCAGTGGCTCATGCCTGTAATCCCAGCACTTTGGGAGGACAAGGTAGGAGGAGTGCTTGACCCCCGGAGTTCAAGACCAGCCTGGGCAACATAGCAAGACTCCATCTTTATTAAAAATAAATAAATAAATAAAGATAAATGTAAGAGATACACACTGCTAGGTTCATTATTAACAACCTAATGAGTCATTTTTATATATTTCAAACTTTAACAAAATGTAACTACATAATCCTAACTGCAATGTGTTCAAAACAAGAGTTCCACTGAGCTGTCAGGCAGTTTAACCGTCAATATTTAAAGTTTCTAAGTACTTTCCAAAATGACAGGAAGCATTAATTCGTTTTCCTTCTGGTCTTGTAGCTGGAATAAGGAAATAAAAAAATAAGAGGTCAGGCCGGGCGCGGTGACTCACGCCTGTAATCCCAGCACTTTGGGAGGCCGAGGCAGGAGGATCACGGGGTCAAGAGATCAAGACCATCCTGGCTAACACCGTGAAACCCTGTCTCTACTAAAAAATACAAAAAAAAATTAGCCGGGCGTGATGGCGGGCGCCTGTAGTCCCAGCTACTCAGGAGGCTGAGGCAGGAAAATGGCGTGAACCCGGGAGGCAGAGCCTGCAGTGAGCCGAGATCGCGCCACTGCACTCCAGCCTGAGCGACAGAGCGAAACGCCGTCTCAAAAAACAAATAAATAAAAATAAGTAGTCAAAATGAACTATACTTTTACCCAAGAACTTTCTTTGCACTTGAAATATTGATTGATTTCATGAAGCATGCTTTAAAAAATAAGTAACTATTGTTTAAATAATCCAGACAGTTTAGCCAAAACCAAAAGCCGTCATTGTTATGTTAAAGAGCTCCAGTCTTCTAACTTTGAACTTCCAAGCCTATGTAAGAGCCCTAAAAAACCAAACCAAACCAAACCAAACAAAAAAACTAAGTAAAGCCAAGTTGAGAAAGCACTGGGAAAGAAGGCTACAAGAAGGTGCTGCAGCTGGGCCCGGTGGTTCACACCTGTAATCCCAGCACTTTGGAAGGTTGAGGTGGGCGGGTCACCTGAGGCCAGGAGTTCAAGATCAGCCTGGCCAGCACGGCGAAACTCCGTCTCTACAAAAAATAAAAAATTATCCAGGTGTTGTGGCATGTGCCTGTAGTCCCAGCTACTTGGGAGACTGAGGCACCAGAATTACTTGAACCTGGGAGGCACAGGTTGCAGCCAGCCAAGAGCTCATGCCACTGCACTCCAGCCTGAGTGACAACGCGAAACTCCATCTCAAAAATAAATAAATAAATAAATAAATAAAGAGGGTGCTGCAAAAATGTCCTCCTTGTTGCACACACTGCACTATCATCGGCAACAGGTTTCTCATCTTGCTCCATCACCCACCTTAAGCACATGGGGTCCCTGGAGGTTGGAAACAAGGCAAGAGTGTTGGCTTCCCAAGGATTTAAACTTCCCTAGAAATCAAAAGACTAAGGTAATATGTGTATAAAAAAGACAAAAGAAGCTGCAGTTAAATCCACATTTGGCATCGTGGCATCATAAGCCTGGAAAGCCCTGAAGAGAGAGGGTACAGGAGACATCATGCTATACATGACTAAGGATTCCTGGGAACTGGGCCCAGGTAACCATTCATCACACATACTTTTCCTTTCAACATGGCCTACTCTGATGAGCACAGCATTCCAAGACAGTATAGCCACAAAACCTAAACCTTGCTGACACTGATGTCCTTGGAGACTAGATCACCAAGATTTCATTTTCTTACCAGCAAAGACAGAAAAATACCCTTGCCAAGTAGAGCACTGTAAAATACTGTTTAGTTTCCAGTGATTAAGACAGCAAATTACACTATGTCATGTCACTTCCTAAGTCAAATCAATTGTAGAAATAATAAACATGTAGAATTTCTTTCTGACCCCTGCATCTCCACTCTAGGGTAACCAGTTTTTGAGAGCTTCCAAGCATACCTTTACCACTAGATTCAGCTTACTCATAAATATCTTAATATTCAGAAATTTTAGTGACAAAATTTTAATTCTTTAGTGGCCATTTTTGTGAATGACGAAGCAATAGGAATATTTGTCACAAGAGAACCTAAGTGAACCCCAAATAAGTATTACACATAATGTTTGTGTATAAAATATAAGGTATATTTAAAAAATACATGAAATTCTGTGTTTCAAGAAATTATGTACTACTAAGACAACTTTCAAACAAAGCAATATTTAATTCATTTGTTCATTCAAAAAACATTTATACACTTGCCCTAGGGCTATATGTTCCAGATACAACACTGAGTAAGACATGATTCCTGCTCCCAAGAAGTATCTAAGGCAGACAGGCAGTGTGCAATTTCAGTCTTCCTTTTAAAATTCAGTCGCATTAAAATGTCACTAAAGAATAGCTGGGTATGGTGGTGTGCGCCTGTAGTCCCAACTATTTGGGAGGCTGAAACAGAAGGATCACTGGAGACCAGGAGTTCAAGGCTGTGGTGCCCTATTGTTGCACCTGTGAATCCACTGCACTCCAGCCTGAGCAACATAGCCAGATCCTGCCTCTAAAAAAACAATGTTACTGAAGGATAAAACAGTATGTAATTCATACTCTGCAATAAAAAATTTTGCTTAAATCTTGAAGGCTGGGTGTGGTGTCTCATGACTATAAACCCAGAATTTTGTGAGGCCAAGAAAGGTGGATTGCTTGAGCTCAGGGAATTCGAGACCAGGCTGGGCAACATGGTGAGACCCCCTATCTCCACTAAAAATACAAAAAAATAGCTGAGTGTGGTGGTGCACACCTGTGGTCCAGCTACTAGGGAGGCTGAGGTAGGAGGATCCTTGAGCCTTGGGGGCGGAGGTTGAAGTGGGCTGAGATCGTGCCACTGCACTCCAGCCTGGGTGACAGAGCAGGTCCCTATCTCAAAAAAAAAAAAAAAAAAAAAAAAATTAGCTCCTTCTTCCTCCTATATTAGTATATGGTTCATGGAGAAATATTCAAATTTCAAAATTCTTTCAAAGGATGGCAATGTATATCTCCATTCCTCAGTATCATAACTAGGCACTCCAGAGTTAGAAATTAGAGTTTAGGCAATCAAGACCTAAATTATTTGTAGTAATTAGATGTGACACAGTTTCTAGTAATACCACTGATCTGATAAAATTTCAACTGATAAACTGCAATGTTTTCTTCCCTACCCCCAACTAAAATGCATAGCTTTTAGTTCCTCCCTTAAATTCCTCCCAATTGGGCTAGGTGCGGTGGCTCACGCCTGTAATCCCAGCACTTTGGGAGGCCAAGGCAGGCAGATCACTTAAGGTCAGGAGTTTGAGACCATCCTGGCATGACCAGAGACATGGTGAAACCCTGTCTCTACTAAAAATACATAAATTAGCCGGGCATGGTAGTGCCTGCCTGTAATCCCAGCTACTCAGGAGGCTGAGGTAGAATGCTTGAACCCAGGGCGGGGGGTTGTGGGGGGTCAGGTAGAGGTTGCAGTAAGCCAGTAAAGCCAGTAACTCACACCACTGTACTCCAGCCTGGGCAACGGAGCGACTCCATCTCAAAAAATATATATATATATTTTCAATATACTATAGTCAGAGCAAAAATCACCTGCCTAGAGTTCGTTACCTACCAGGCTAAGATGGAGGCTCCAGAGCTACTTTGAGAATTCTTCTACTGAATAAGCTCCAATACTCCTGGCCTCAGATGAATATAGCCTAGGATGACTTTGCTCATATCCTCACCTTCCTTTTCTAGCAAGAGACTCCTAGGTACTTCACAGCACTTAATTAAGTGGTAGGCATCTCAAACATGCCCTTTAGCAGCTGTATCTTAGCATTCTTCTGTCTCCAAAATTTTTAGTCTTATGAAAAATCAGGGCCTAGCATGGTGGCTCACACCTGTAATCGCAGCACTTTGGGAGGCTAAGGCGGATGGATCACTTGAGGCCAGAGTTCAGGATCAGCCTGGCCAACATGGTGAAACCCTGTCTCTACTGAAATAAAAAATTTGGTGGGCGTAGTGGTGCATGCCTTTAATCCCAGCTTCTTGGGTGGCTGATGCACAAGAATCACTTGAACCCAGGGGGCAGAGGCTGCAGTGAGCTGAGATCGTGCACTGCACTCCAGCCTGGGTAACAGAGCAAGACTGTCTCAAAGAAAAAAAAAAGAAAAAAAGTTTGAAAAATCAAATTCCTTCAATTACAAAATTAATTTCAATGAATCAATTGAAAATAACATCAATACCATAGACAGTATCAAAATCACTCCTGATGCACTTGTTTTTTGAAATACTTTGTTTTGAAGGCTTCTAGTTTTTGGTATCATTATATATCATTCAATCAAATGAGGAGCCCACAGGAGAACTAAGAAAATTACAACCAAACAACTAAAGTTGAAGAAATATCCAAGAGGCAAACTGTGCATCTTGGCAGCGACAAGTTTAAAAAGAATATCACTTCCCCTTTGGGAATTTATTCCAGGTAGCTATAACTTCAGCTGGCACATTTCCCCTTGTGGCTACTGCTACAAGCTTTAAAATACCAAGGTCTTAATGTCACACTTTAAAGACATGCTCAGATAATTACTAGTATTAGCAGAAGGAATTTTTAAAAATGTGTCCACACATTTGTCTTCTTTAGAGTGTGTACTCTGAGGACAGAAACAGTTTCCCTATTCATTTTTGTATTGCTAGTATCTAGCACAAATTTGGCACCCAATAAATGTTTGTAAAATGAAAATAAAAGAAATGCAATAAACTCATTTTAAAAACATTAAATGCCTACTGTGGTAATAGTACTATAGTAGAAATTACTGGAGGACTTCAAAGAATTACCTAATATGATTCTTACTTTTAAGAATGCATAGGGAAAGGACGAAGTGGCTCACACCTGAAATCATAACAATGGGAGGTGGAGGAGGGAGGATGGCTTGAGCCCGGGAGTTCTAGACCAGCCTAGTTCTAGACCAACACAGTGAAACCCTCTCTCTACAAAAAACTGAAAAAATTAACTGGGTGTGGTGGTGGATGCCTGTAGTCCCAGCTACTTGGGAGGTTGAGGTGGGAGAATTACTTAAGTCCAGAAGATACAGGTTACAGTGAACTGTGATCGAGACACTGCACTCCAGGCTAGGTGACAGAGTGAGACCCTATCTCAAAAATAAAACAAAATAAAATAAATTTTAAAGCATCTAAAAAAAATGCATAAGGAGAATGCCCTCAGGTTGGGAGGACAGACTGTACCAATTCATTCATTCACTCACTCATTAAAATATATATCGGCTATTACTAGGCTACGATATGAAAACAGAGATAAAGGACAGCTTCTATCTTTAAGGACCTGCTAGTCTTAAAAACAGATGAGTAACTTAATGAAATATAGTATGTTGCCTGCTATGCTAGAGGAAGACACTGCTAGAGGAGCACAGCAGAAAGACAATTAACCCAGTCAGGGAGAAAGGATCGGGAAAGCCATTGCAGAAAGGATGAAAACTTAATCTTTCGAAGGATGATAAAGCTGGTGGGGAGTGGGGGAGGAGTGTACTGCAAGCAGAGAGAATAACACATACAAAGGCACAGAGGCACAACAGAATGTGGTATGGAGTGAAATTAAAAACAGTTCCATATGACTGAGGCCTTAGCTGATATGGGAAAGGGGCAGAAGATGTTGAGGGGAAAAAAGGGCGGCCAGGCGTGGTGCTCACGCCTGTAATCCCACCACTTTGGGAGGCCAAGGTGGGCGGATCATGAGGTTAGGAGTTTGAGACCAGCCTGGCCAACATGGTGAAACCCTGTTTCTACTAAAAAAATACAAAAAAAAATTAGTTGGGCATGGTGGTGGGCACCTATAGTCCCAGCCACTCAGGAGGCTGAGGCAGAGAATCGCTTGAACCCAGGAGGCAGAGGCTGCAGTGAGCCAAGATCGTGCCACTGCACTCCAGCCTGGGTGACACAGCGAGACTGTCTCAAAATAAATAAATAAAATAAAAAATAAAAGGCAGGAGGTGTATCATGAAAGGTCTTATATGCCTTCATGAGTTTGAAGTTTATCTTTGAGGAAGTGTAGACCTCATCCTGAAGGCTATAGCCTATTAGTGACTCAGGTAGGAGAGAAGCATGATTAAATTTGGATTTTTGCTGCCAAAAGCTATGACAACAGTGGTGAAGTAGAGGCAGGAAGAACAGTTATAAAATGACAGTAGTGGCCACAGGGATTGAGGGGAAAAGGACAGATCCTATAGACAATAGGAAGCAAAATGGACAAGACTGATATAAAGGTTTAAGGGAGTGCAAAGAATCAATAAAACACTTGTGGATGTCTGGCTTAGGTTGATTAGGTTTATGGTGGTATTTACCAAGACTGGGAACACAGAAAGGAGACAGGTTTAAAGGAGTGGGAAGAGAGATCATTTTAGACATCTGAATTTGAAATGTTTATCCACGTTGTCTAAAGGGTATAATGATCTGAAGAAAACACATCTGACTCAATGAATAAATGAATGCTGAAACTGTGTATGAATTCAATCACCCAGGGAAAGAATATAGTACTGAGAGAAAAGGAGGGTAGATGGCAGAGCTCGGAGGAATACCTATATACTTAGAAACATACAGGCATGCCGGGCACGGCGGCTCACATCTGTAATCCCAGCACTCTGGGAGGCCAAGGCGGGCAGATCGTGAGGTCAGGAGATTGAGACCAGCCTGGCTAACATAGTGAAACCCCATCTCTACTAAAAACACAAAAAATTAGCTGGGCATGGTGGCGGGTGCTTGTAATCCCAGCTACTTGGGAGGCTGAGGCAAGAGAATCGCTTAAGCCCGGGAGGCAGAGGTTGCAGTGAATCGAGGTCGCGCCATTGCACTCCAGCCCGGGGGACAGTGCAAGACTCTGTCTCAAAAAAAAAAGGTTCATTTTTTTTTTATTTTTAGTAGAGACGAGGTCTCACTGTGTTGCGCAGGCTGGTCTGAAACTCCTGAGCTCAAGCAATCCTCCCAAAGTGCTAGGATTACAGGCATTAGCCACCATGCATGGCCCTAAAAGTTTTAAAGAATGCAGCTCTGAAGGAAATAGATCATGAAGGTAATGAGCAATGGCTGATTAACAGTAACAGGAGAGGCCAGGTGCAGTGGTTCACATCTATAATCCTAGCACTTTGGGAGCCTGAGGCAGTGGGATATTCCAGGAGTTTGAGATCAGCCTGGCAACATAGGGAGATGACATGTCTACAAAATAATTAAAAATGTATTAAAAATGTAGCCAGGGCTGGGCACACTGGCTCATGCCTATAATCCCAGCACTTTGGGAGGCTGAGGCAGGCAGCTTGCTTGAGCCAGCAGTTCAAGACCAGCCTGGGCAACAATGTAAAACCCCATCTCTACAAAAAATACAAAAATTAGCTGGGTGTGGTGGCTTGTGCCTATAGTCTCAGCTACTCGGAAGGCTGAGATGGATCACCAGAGCCCAGGAGGTCAAGGTTGCAGTGAGCCATGACTGCGCCACTGAACTCCAGCCTGGATAACAGAGCGAGACCCTATCTCAAAAAAAAAAAGAAAAATAATAATAAGAGTTGGGGAGGTGGGAAGAAAATCAGATGCAAGGATTGGAGGATTGGTAAAAACTGATTAGGCTGAAAAGGGGAAGCCACAGTAGGGCCAAGATAGAAGACAAATGAAATATCAGAACCTTGTTAATTCTAGTATGGTAGGGTCAAAGCGAATGCAATGAACACAAACTGCTACCATTGGTTCTCAAATGTAGAGAAGGCATTAACTGTAAAGTTTATTCTGGAAATGGTATATATAATGAACTAGAGTAAGAAAGACTTAAAAAAAGGGGGACCAGATAGCAGGCTACAGGCATAATTCAAATATGACTGTCATTCAATCATTCAGTAAGTATTTACTGAGTATTGCCAGGTACTGTTTGATTCTCAAGATACATGTAAAGAACAAAATTCCTGCCCCATGAAGCTACAATCTAATGGAGAGACAGAAAATAAACATATAACAAATAAATAAAAGACACTAGGGGCTGCGCATGGTGGCTCTCGCCTGTAATCCTAGCTACCAGGTAGGCTGAGGCAGGAGGTTCACGTGAGCCCAAGAGTTTGAGGCTGCAGTGAACTGACTGAGCCACTGCACTCCAACCTGGGTGACGGGGTGAAACCCCATCTCTAAGAAGAAAAAAGACATTAGGACAATAAGAATTGACAGGAGTAGGGGGTGGGGAGGGGTTAGCTGTGGGGTTATGTTCACTAGGGTGGTCAGGAAAGGCTTCTCTACGGTAATAGTTTACCAAAGACTGGAAATCCATGAGCCACAGGCCAAATTTGGCCCACCACCTGTTGTTTGTTCTGCAAATTAAAATTTTAAAAAACTTTTAGCCATTTTTTAAAAGTCAAAAGAATATTTTGTATATATGAAAACTATATGAAATTCAAATTTCAGTGTTCATAAATAAAATTGTATTGGAACATGGCCAGGTTCAATTGTTGATGGACAGACGGTCCCTGACTTACAATGGTTTGACTTACAATTTTTGACTTTACGATGAGCTTTTAAGTGTATTAAATGTATCTTTGGCTTATGATAATTTTGATTTATGGGTTTTTCAGGATGTAGCCCCATCGTAAGTTGGGGAGCATCTGTATTGCCTATGGTTGCTTTTGCACTACAACAACAAGAGTCGAGTAGTTCAACAGAGGCCATCTGGCCCTTTGCAGAAAAAAACTTGCCAAACCTGGTTAGACCTAAATGAGAAAAAGTCAGACATATAAAGACCTTGGTGGAGTAGTGTTCTAGCCTGAGAGCAAGTGCAAAGGCCCCAAGACAGCAACAGGCACAGCATGCCTGACAGACAGAAAAAGGCTAGTGTGGCTGCACAGCAGAATGGATGAGAATGAGAAGAGACAGTGCTCGAGAAGTAGGCTTGACCAGAGGCCAGATTACGTGTGGCTTTGTTGGCCATAGTAAGGAATCTGGATTTACCCTAGCAGTGTGGGGAGACACAGAGGGGTTTAAAGTGAAGGAATAGGATTTGATACCGGAGTTTACTATTGCTATGTGAGGAACAAACTTGAGTGAGGCAATAACACAAGCAAGTCCAACCAAGAGACTATAATGGGAGACTCTCAGGTTTTGGTAGTGAAGTTGTTGAGAGGTAGTTGAATTTAGGGCTGATTTTGGATGTAATGCAGACAGAATTCGCTGATAGGATAGATGTGGGATGTGAATAAAACAGAGAAACTAACGATGACTCTTACATCTTAGGCCTGAGCAACTGGATTTTTGGTGGAATAATTAAGAAACGAAGAGACTGGGAATGGAAAAGGTTTGAGGGAGAAAGTCAAGACTTTTTAGATATGGTAAGTATGAGATACCTATTAGGCATCCAAGTGCTTCAATGTATACGTGTTTCCTTGCCTATGAAATGGGAATAGTAGTGATACTTCAGACAACAGCCATGAAAGTTAGGTGAGATAATTCATGTGAAGTGCTCAGAATATAGCCTGGCCCACAATAAACACACAGTAAATATTAGCCAAATGGAAATATCAAATAGGCAGCAGGCTATACAAGCCTGGAACTCTGAGAAGTCATTAGTGTTAGAGAAAAAGGTTTCTTAGTACTCAGCGTACAGATGAGGCCTGGATGAGATGACCTAGGAAGAGTGTGTAGACAGAGAAGGCGGTGAAAAGTAGACTCCTGGGAACCTCAGACATTCAGGAGAGTTAAGCAGAGGAGGGAAGCCATACAGAATACTGAAAATTAACAGCCAATGAGTTACGAAGAAAAACAGGTGAGTACAATGTTAAAAAAAAAAAATCCAAGAAGGGAGTGGTCACCTGGTTCAAATGCTGCCAAAGGGTTTAACAAGATGAAGACTGAGAATTATCTATTCAATCTGGTAAAATAGAGCTCCTTGAGGACCTTGATAAGAGCTACTTCAGAGGCATCATGGGGATAAAAGCCCAACTGGAGTAGTTGGGGAGAGAATGAAAGGTGAGAAAGTAGAAACAGCAATTATACACAGCACATTCAAGGAGTTTTGTTGTGAAAAGGGAGAAAAGAATCAGGTAGTAGCTAGAGGTGGACGTGGGGTCAAGCGTTTTTTTAAAGAAGGATTATATTAAAGCAGATAGTTTTATATGGTGATGGGACCAATCTAGTTGTGAGAGAGAAATTGCCTACACAGCAGGAAAGATGAGATAACTGCAGGTATAACCCTGACTAGATGAGAGAGGATGGAATGTAGAGCTCAAATGGAGAGGTTGGCCTTAGATAGAAGGGGGCACTTCAGCCAGGCACAGAGGCTCACACCTGTAATCCCAGCACTTTGAGAGGCCGAGGTGGGCAGATTACGAGGTCAGGAGTTCGAGACCAGACTGGCCAATATGGGGAAACCCCATCTCTACTAAAAATACAAAAATTAGCAGGGCGTGGTGGCGGGCGCCTGTAATCCCAGCTATTCAGGAGGCTGAGGCAGAAGAATCACTTGAACCCAGGAGGCGGAGGTTGCAGGGAGCCGAGATGGGGCCACTGGACTCCAGCCTGGGCGACACAGTGAGACTCCATCTCAAAAAAAAGAAAAAAAAAGAGGGGGGCCCTTCTTTGATTATAGAAGGCAGCAGAGTATGTAGTCACATCTAAATTCCATTTTAACAGGAGGGAAAAAAGTTGTTTTGTTTTTTGAGACAGCATCTTATTCTGTTGCCCAGGCTGGAGTGCAGTGGTATGACCATACCTCACTGCAGCCTCCAATTCCTGGGCTTAAGTGATCCTTCCATCTCAGCCTCCAGAGGAGCTGGGACTGCAGTGCTCACCACAGTGCCTGGTTATTCTTATTCTCTTATAGAGAAGGGGTCTCACTATGTTGTTCAGACTGTCTTGAACTCCTGAGCTCATGCAGCCCTTCCTCTTCGGCCTCCCAAAGTGTTGGCATTACAGGCATGAGCCACCATGCCTGGCTGAAAAAGCTATTACATACTTTGAGAAAATTTAGGCCAGGCGCGGTGGCTGAAGCCTGTAATCCCTGCACTTTGGGAGGCCGAGACGGGAGGATCACGAGGTCAGGAGATCGAGACCATCCTGGCTAACATGGTGAAACCCCATCTCTACTAAAAAATACAAAAAACTAGCCAGGCACGGTGGCGGGCGCCTGTAGTCCCGGCTGCTGGGGAGGCTGAGGCAGGAGAATCGCTTGAACCCGGGAGGCGGAGCTTGCAGTGAGCTGAGATCTGGCCACTGCACTCCAGCCTGGGCGACAGAGTGAGACTCCGTCTCAAAAAAAAAAAAGAAAGAGAAAATTTAAAATCTCCTGATTCAGAGCCAGACATAGTTGTGTGCACCTGTAGTCTCAGCTACTTGGGAGGCTGAAGGAGTAGAATCGCTTAAGCCCAGGAGTTCAAGGGCTTTAATACATGATGATTATGCCTGTGAACAGCCACTGCCCTCCAGCGCAGGTAACATAGTGAGACTTCATCTCTTAAAAAAACAAAAAGCAAACAAACAAAAAAACCCCTCCTGATTCATGTATTACATTCTTGGTATAAGACAACTGACTCGGCCGGGCGCGGTGGCTCAAGCCTGTAATCCCAGCACTTTGGGAGGTCGAGACGGGCGGATCACGAGGTCAGGAGATCGAGACCATCCTGGCTAACCCAGTGAAACTCCGTCTCTACTAAAAAAATGCAAAAAACTAGCCGGGCGGGGTGGCGGGCGCCTGTAGTCCCAGCTACTTGGGAGGCTGAGGCAGAAGAATGGTGTGAACCCAGGAGGCGGAGCTTGCAGTGAGCTGAGATCTGGCCACTGCACTCCAGCCTGGGCGACAGAGCGAGACTCCGTCTCAAAAAAAAATAAAAAATAAAAAAAAATTAAAAAGACAACTGACTCAAGAATCACTAAATCCGTAAATGAATAGCTGAATTGCTTCCAATGACAATTCTGTTAACATTAGTTCTGAGAGCTTCAACCTTCATATTATCAATTTCCAAAGTATCTTGCAAAGTATTAAAAATGTGAATACTTATATTCCTGCTATATTTTAAGCCGAGCTCATTAAAAGAATGAGAGGCTAGGCATGGTGGGTCACACCGATAATCCCAACACTTTGAGAGGTCAAGGCAGGACGACTACTTGAGCCTGGGAGTTTGAGACCAGCTACACAAGATGGTGAGACCCCCATTTCTACAAAAAAAAAAAAAAAAAAAAATCACTTTGGGAGGCCAAGGTGGGTGGATCACCTGAGGTCAGGAGTTCGAGAACAAGCCTGGCTAACATGGTGAAACCCTATCTCTACTAAAAACATAAAACATTAGCCAGGTGTAGTGGCACACGCCTGTAGTCCCGGCTACTCAGGAGGCTTAGGCACGAGAATCACTTGAGCCCAGGAGGTGGAGGTTGCAGTGAGCCGAAATTGAGCCACTGCACTCCAGCCTGGGTGACAGGGCAAGACTTTGTCTCAAAAAAGAAAAGAAAAAAAAGAAAAGAAAATTAAAAATTAGTCAGGCATGGTGTTGTGAGCCTATGGTCCCAGCTACTCAGGAGGCTGAGGAACGAGGATCCCTTGAGCCCAGGAGTTTGAGGCTGCAGTGAGCTGTGTTTGTGCCACTGCATTCCAGCCTAAGTGGAAGAGCAAAAACCTGTCTCTTTGAAAAAAAAAAAAAAAAGAATTAGATAGCAAGTACCATGAGGGAAGGGACATCTCCAGTGGTAGAGCCCCAATAGCTGGTCATCTGCCTAGAATACAAAAGATGTTCTTTGAAAGATGAATTAGATTTTTCAATTTTTATTTCTTACTTGTAATGCAATATTTATGATGGCCATTTTTAGGAAGATGAGCCTCTTTGCAGGTACTTTTTCATTATTTGCAGTAGAAAAAAAATGCAGTGACACCTGTAAATAATTTCCAAAAGCGGAATATAAAAATAATGCTGCTCAATCAGTAAGAAAAGTATAATATACCCAAGCATAGTCAAATACACAGACATCAAGGGGAAAACTTCTTAAGCCAAAATGGTTAATGAAATTCCACCAGTCAAGAAATGTATGCTGCTATTGAACTGACATCATATTCTCTTGTGAACAGATTGTCAGGGGTAGGAACAAGGGTAGATTCTCTCTGGTTATTGGTGCATCAAGAGAACAATGATTATTTGAATGCGTAATAGATAGGAAGATATTTAAACTGTTTAAATATGATCTCTGCCTGTATTAAGAAATGTTAACACAAAAAGGTCACTTAGGATTAAAGAGCGCCAAGACAATAATTCTCTGTTCTTCAATAACAACAGAAGGTAAAAATTTCACCGACACAAGAATGAAGTTCAGTTTTCAAATATTTAATTCAATTCTACCTAGCAACTGTCACCTACGAAACACAAATGCTACTCACTTTGTAACTAGAGAAATAGGTACTACCCGTCATCCCCACTCCATGTCAACAAGAACAAGCAGCAAAGATGCTGAAAACAGCAAAGCAAATGAAACAGGTGAACTCCACCCATCCTGCTTCAGAAAAAGAGGTAGTTATAAAGTAGCTTATTTGTCTTAAAAAAAAAAAAAAAACAGCAAAATGAATGCGCTACTTCAGATAGTAAACTATTCTGATTCCTGGCAATGCCCCAAATTATTCTGCAGAATCTTTATTTAAAAAACTCAAGAAAGGTGTATTCCCAGACTCCTCAGGTTCCAAGTCTGAACTGATGTATCTACTTGCTAAAGCAGAAAAAATAAGCTCACTTAACTGATTCACTGTAGAAAATTAAGTTAAGCATCACAATCACAGGGTTTATTTTTCTGTAATAGGAAAGTACCATAAATGACCAGATTGATTTGAATAGGCTAGAAAAATTAAACAAACACCAACTTTATTTTCAGATATGGTTCTTTTTATTATAAGAAATTTTGGTCCCCCATATGACAAGTTTAAGTGGTTAACTTCATTTTGAGCTACATTCTCATTCAACTACAAACTTCTACTATAAAACTCAGTTTTTTTCTTCCATTTGTTGTTCTTATCCTGGTGCAAAAGTCATGTTACATCTTTCCTTCTGGGAAGATGGGCTGTTGAATGACCAACAGTAACGAGAGTAACACTGAGGAATCCACAACTTCCTTCCTTCTAAAGGTAAACAGGGTTATCTCTCTGTAAAGTCAGTTTGCTGAAGACGCAGTGTAAAATTAGATGACAAAAGTGAACATCCTTCTTGGCAAAATAACACCGAAGCCTCCGATTCGGCCAACACAATTTTTTTCTTGTTTTTTTTTTTTTTGGAGATGGAGTCTCACTCTGTTGCCCAGGCTGGAGTGCAGTGTCATGATCATGGCTCACTGCAGCCTCAACCCGTTGGGCTCAAGCAATCCTCCCATCACAGCTTCCCGAGTAGCTGGGACTATAAGGCACAGGCCACCATGCGTGGCTGTTTTTTTTTTTTTTTAAATTTTAAATTTTTATTTTGTAGAGATCAGGTCTCACCAAGTTGCCCAGGCTAGTCTTGAACTCTTGGCCTTAAGCAATCCTCCCACCTCAGACTCCCACAGTGCTGGTATTACACTTGTGAGCCACTGTGCCCAGCCCACCAACACAATTTTGACTTATTATTTTTTAGGAATATTCAAATATATGAGTTGGGAAATTTTGTGTTCTTAATATTTTGTAAAACCAGTTGGTCTCTTCTGGCTACCACATCATATTTGGAAGTTTGCCATCACATTCTGAGAAGCCCACATTAGGTGGCATCAACCTATTAAAAAAAAGAAAGTCCCTGGTATTTTTTATTACTCCAACACTTGAATCTCTCAAGTAGAACAAAGAATCGTAAGAGAAATCGTCTTTGCTTTTATAATCCCATTTTCTGAATTTATACAAGCAGTTTTTTTAATTTTATATCTCTTGTTTACTGAATGTACAACAAGCAATTAAAAGTTATAGGGAAAGTATGAATTGGTTCTACTTCCAATTCCCAGAGTTTCTCAAATGACATCCAACTTTATAATTAAGGAGTCAAACTGCCCTTTACTTTGCCAACAATTGCAGAATTCCTGCAACAATCCAGCTTCACCTATGAACTACAGACATTTTATGAGACTGGTTAAAAGTAGAGACTATTTATTATATGCAACTTAAAAAATACTTAAGATATATAACTAATCTTAAATCTAGTATCAGTTCACTTGAAAGAAGGAATTCATACACAATTCCAGTAGGAAATTCAAAAGTCCTAAAGCTTCAATAACCCAGTGAAGGTTTTGGAGTTAAGAGTTAGTAGGAAAACTGGCTGGTGGTAATATCAGCTCTGCCCAGACTTTTGGTAATCTACATGAATAATCCCAATTCAGGTTTTCATTCTGACTGTACAGGAAATGCTTTCTGCAACCCAACATATCTAAAAAGGTTTCATTCTGAGTGATGCAAGCCCTCTACATAGCCTCAAAAGCCAAGGGTCAGAGGCTTTTATAATACTAACATGAAGCAAACTTATATTAGTTTGGAAATGATTTATAAGCATTTGTTATAATGTATCCACAAGCAGTGACAGCCTTAACAAGAGCTATTCTGAACCGTACCTCTTTAAATGACAACTGAAAATGGACATAAAAGCTACAAATACTTATTTGTTTCCTATATTGATACCACACCTACTGTTTTCCTTGGTTTCTCTTGATGTTTAAGATTTCTCTCTTAGCTCCACTTACAAAATTTTTATTCTCCTATAAAGCCACTACAAAAACCATTACTTCATAAAAAAATTTCTCTGGAAGCTTCCTGCTGAAAAGTAATTATTGCTTCGAGGAGCTGAATAAGAATTTATTTACTGATTCACAGAAGGAAAAGGTAGCTTGAGAGGTCATTTTATACATATATAGGCAGGACTGTACTTTTAAAATATACTTCCAGAGAAGATATAAAATTATTTTGGCAACCTTTTTACCATGACTATAATGACAACCATCATTACCAATAAGTTCTTTACACAACTACCCCTTATTTCAGTTTAAACCTATTTTCTCTTATTCTGCTGTCAGTGGAGCTGGGAAACCGCTAGTTACCATTCCTAATAATGGATCCATTCATGTTTTTTGAAGAGTTATTAAGTTGCCTCTTAACCTTTCATTCTCTCAACCTTTCCTCATAGGACTGACTTCCAATCATATAATCATCTTTTGAGTCTCCTCAGAACCGTCTCCAAGGTCTCCTCATCCCTTTTAAGTTGAGGAACCTAGAAATGGAAACAACACTCAAGTAAGGGGATGATCAGTGCTAAGTATTATCTACATAAAAGATAATGCCATTCCATCAGGATACCTTAACATTGCTTTCAAAACCCAATCAGTACCTTTACAAAAATGTCCCATCATGGCTACTATGCTTTCCTTTGCCATACTTAAATTAGTATTTCTTAATGATTAGTCCAAATATTCTGTTCGTAGTCTTAAGTTCTCCTAGTTTATGTAATGTGTCCTAGCAAAGTATTCCTAAAAGCTGTATGTAGATCAGATTTTCAATTCAACAAATACTATATAAAAAGTCACCATTATAAAAAACATAAAACATAAATGATGACTTAAAAATGGCCCATGTCTTAAGGGAGTCACTATCTAATGGGACAAAGACACATTTCAAAAGTATCACAACATAAGGTATACTGGGTTAAATTCTTTAAGGGTAATGTACAAAACACAAAAAGAAAACAGGAAAGAAGTTGAGTTTCAACTAGCAGTACAATCTGTGAAAACATGGAAGAGTTAGGATCTGGGGATCTGAGTTGAACCATGGGAGATGAATAAGCCCAGGACAGGTCAAAATGGGAAAGACTTTAAGGCAAAGGAGAGGCTTTAGCAAAGGTACAAAGGCAGATAAACAGACTGTGGAGAATACCTAATAGTTCAGTAGTCCAATGTGGTTGAAGCAGTAACAACGTACATTCAGGAGACACGGTTCAAAATTTAGAAATACAGGCTAGCAAGATCATACAGAGCTGAGAATCTTAAATTTTATATTCAGTGAGAAGCCAAAGGATTTTAGGAATAAAGTGACATAATCAGATCTGTATTTAAGAAAACCATTATATTGTGTAGCACTGTGCGGGGTGAAAAGATAGGTGGGAAGACCAATGAGAAGATTACCACAATAAACTATCCAAAAGTAATGGAAATTTAAACTAGAACAGCAGGAACAGAACAGCAAGGACAGATGAAAGAAACACTACAATAATATAATGGACAAGACTCAGAAATTGATTGGATGGGAGTGGGAAGAGAAAGGACTTAAAGATAGCACAGTGTAGAGAGCAAGAATCAACTTTCAAGCAGATGTAGGTTCAGATTTAAATTCTAGCTCTGCCACTTACTAGCCATATAACTTAAAGAAAATTACTTGTCTGTGCCTCAGCTTCTGAGGTGTATTGATGGTTTCTGATGGTGTATTGAGTACATTAGCAAATCTTTTCTTTTCTTTCTTTTGAGACAGAGTCTCACCCTGTCCTCCAGGCTGGAATGCAGTGGTGTGATCTTGGCTCACTGCAACCTCTGCCTCCTGGGTTCAAGTGATTCTCGTGCCTCAGCCTCCAAGTAGCTGGGATTGCAGGTGTGCACACCACCATACCTAGCTAATTTTTGTATTTTAAGTAGAGACAGGGTTTCACCATGTTGGCCAGGCTGGTCTCAAACTCCTGACCTCAAGTGATCTGCCTGCCTCGGCCTTCCAAAGTGTTGGGATTACAGGACTGAGCCACCCCACCCAGCCTGCAAATCTTTTTTTAAAGAGAGTATGGAGTATGGCAAAACTGTACTTTTCTTTTTTTTTTGGGAGACAGAATCTTGCTCTGTTGCCCAGGCTGGAGTGCAGTGGCATAATCTTGGCTTACTGCAACCTCCACCTCCCAGGTTCAAGCGATTCTCCTGCCTCAGCCTCCCAAGTAGCTGGGAGTAGAGGTTCCGGCCACAACGCCCAGCTAATTTTTGTATTTTTAGTAGAGACAGGGTTTCACCATGTTAGCCAGGCTGGTCTCAAACTCCTGACCTCAGGCAATCCTTCCACCTTGGCCTCCCAAAGTGCTGGGATTACAGGCATGAGCCACTGCGCCCGGCCCAAAACTGTACTTTTCCTCCTTAAACACACTACTCTTAACTAGTTACTCTTAAACTCTAATCTGCTTTTGACCATTCTGCTCAAGTTCCAACCCTCAGAAATTGCAACCTACAATTCAGCATTTCTTCTATAATTAAATGGTTACTTGATTCTCCTCAAGCTGACACTTAAGAACAAATGTCACCAAGTATAGACTAATGGATCTGAACCTGGAGCCTAAGTACCCTGAAGAGCCTCAGAGCTGTTGTAAGGAACCACCAAGTGCTCTCCTCATAAAAAGATGAGGAGCACTAGTTATAGAGACAACAGGTAGCAACCCCATTATAGCTGCCTTGGCCTGATAATGAGCAACTCATGGGGGCACTGTGTTCCTTGGTATCTTAGCTGCCTATTTATACCATCTTGTTCTCTTTCTTCTTTTTTGCCTTATCTCTTAATATGTTTTAGTTGAACACTAATGTTGTTACCAACATAGGTGGCTGGCCTTCAATTTGGTTCTACCTAGCTCATAGAAGAACTTGACATTCAAACTAATATCAAGAACATTCTAAGATTATAGCACTCAAACAGGTGTATGTATGCATATATATACAGGTATAACTCAATGTAATAAAAACCAGTTATTTTGATGAAAAAAAAAAAAAGATTATAACCCTGCTTTCCTTTCAATCTCTTGGTTCTAATAATTAGGGCTTCCTATGTGCCAGGCAAAGTGCTAAATGCTTACATTACATGCATGATCTCGCTTAAGCCTCACAATAAGGCTATGAAGCATGAGTACCCCTGACTTACAAATGAAGAAACGGAGGCATGGAGAGGTCCAAAAACTTTTCTGGTTGGGTGCAGTGCCTCACATTTGTAATCCCAACACTTTGGGAGGCTGAGGTGGGGGGACCACTTGAGGCCAGGAGTTCAAGACCAACCTGGGCAACATGGTGAGACCCCCATCTCTACAACAAATAAAACAATTAGCTGAGTGTGGTGGCGCATGCCTGTAGTCCCAGCTACTTAGGAGGCTGAGACAAGAGGATTGCTTGAGACCTGGAGGTTGAGGCTGAAATGAAATGTTTGTGCCATTACACTACAGCCTAGGCAACAGAGCATACCCTGTCGCAAACAAACTGAACAAAACACAAAAAAAAAACTTTTTCAAGATGGCTGAGCTTAGATTTGAACTCAGGCAGTTTAAATCCAGAGCCCATGGTCTTAACAACTCTTAATTACTGTGCTATACTATCTCACACCAGTACAGATTAGATTATGAGATTCTCCCTTTCTTCTGTAAAGGCATTTAAATATGCACAAATAAAAAATCCTAGCCAAAGAGATTACAAAAGGATTTCCTCATTAGCTAAGCTTAAAGAGATGTTATCCACAAGGTTCTACTGCTTATAATTAAAGGCAATAATCTAGGGACAATGTTTGTGTTTGATCTAAAAAGTGGTCAATCCTCATGGATGGGCAGAGGTTGAATATGGGCAGGTGTAAATATTTCTCCAGGTGTAGGATATTTATTAGAGATAACAATTAACTTCTCCCTAGTTTTTAGAACTGAGATAGTATAAAGGAGAGCCTAAAGAAAAAACTTTTCTCTAGAAACACTTCTCACAAGTAATATCACTCTCCTAATTCAAGACAGAAAGCTACCATTACATTGATGCTGTAAAATGAGAATGAAACAATGATGCTTCAGCAAAGCATAGATAATACAAGTGGATCTCTCTAAAACAGTATGAATGTTAGAAAGATTCATAGCTTTTGTTGCTGAAAGACATCAAAACATCTATACCCAAACATTCCAACAAAACACAAAACCAGAAATGCAAGAAAATGGACAAAATACTATATATGGAAAAACTCCATCTCCTGAAATAGATGCCACTGGACAGATGCTACCCAATGGTACCTCACAGGGTACTGCTGTAGCAATAATTAAAGGTAAGATATCTGGGGAAATCCCTTCAGTCTATTTGTCAAATAGAAAAACAACTACTCATTTCAAGGGAAGGGGAATTTTCATACACTGCACAGAAAACTGCCAACTAACTCATATCTTTGTTGTTTCCTTAAAACTAAAACTCATTAGGGCAATACATTCAATTCAACATCTGAAAGTTAAACCAAGCTTGGCCTCTTAGAAGTTTTAGACTAATCCTTCAAGGGGATTTATATCATCCACAACAATTACAAATCACATAACAAAATTCTTCTTTCAAATGTCTTAAGTCTTTAGAAGCAAATGTCTGGCAGCAGCTACAGTCTCATGGTTGGCTTCCCCTGGTGTGTAACCTGACAAGGTAAAAAACTCACTGAAATATTTAACAGTGGTGGTATGCATTTCTTTGGATAGGTCAAGAAAAGCAGTTCATCATTTTAAAAACATAAAGAACCATTTTATGGGAAATCATTCCCTCAGTCCAAGTGTCTCTGTATTTCCTCGGGGCTTTCTCAGAGACTTTATTGAGGGGGAAAATGAAAAGGCTAACAAAAGGACCCCTTTTTTCTCCCTATTCCCAGCATAATCTACCTCAGCCACAGGGCCAGTAGCATCCACACTGTCATAAATGCCAGCAATTAGAGAATTAGGCCATAAAACCACCCACTCAGGTATAAGAGTGCAGGCCTCCAGCTTTATTTAATGCATGCCATAAAAGATCCTGTACTTCCTTCTTCCAGGCCTTCTTCAACAACCAATGAAATGACAATAACAACAAAAATAGCCCTTTGTCTGTGTAACCTCATACTGATGTGATCAATGAAGCCATCTGGGTCCAGGTAAAGGATTTAAGATTCCTTTTTCTTAATAAAAGGTAGCATTTTCTCTAGCATGCCACATGTAGATCTAGTAAAGAACATACTGTATTTTGAATACGAAGGTCCTGGAAACTAAAGTCAAACTACTTTTTCCAGAAAAGCTATTTTATCTTATTCTGAAAATACTCTAGAAGCCTAGACAATTCCTGAACTTCTCAAGAAATACTGGAGCCTACAAGGGTATTCTTAATTAACTCAATAATTTCCAGAACCTCCTAAAGTCTTTCTAATCAAAAGTTAATTCAGATCTCAAAGCTAACTTTAATTCAGTCTGTGTCTCAAAGCTGATACAATCTAGGAGCAATCAATAATTTCATCTGATTGTCTTGTTTTCAACAACCTCGGAGTCCACAAAAATCACAAGTCTGAGATTTACTCCATGACAATATTTTACTCATCAAGCTTCATAAACCAGTCTAGATAAGATCCAAGGAAATACTTTGTATCAGTGAACTCTGTGGCATCCTCTTTCCTACTAGTGCCTACAGGGTTAAGAATCTGATTAAAATGTAGGTATGTCATGCCAGACTCATTAGTAATTTAACCTTTCTTAATCCCTGAAAATAACATATGCAAACAAAGGAAGGTCCCATCCCAGCAATCCTTGAATAAATTCCTCCCAAAGTAGTGATAGTCACAAAGCTTCCCCCTTCTCAAAGGTCTATGCCATTGGGCTCTCCACCTTGGCAGAGGAAGAATGGAAAGAGACAAGATATTCACAAAAGGCCCGATTGAAGGCCTTCAGTTAAGTGCTAGAAGGAAGCTGAAGTTCTGTGCCAACACTAGTGGAATGTGGGCAGGCACAAAGAGATCTTAATTAGGAGACCTACAATTAAAACACAGCGAGTTTCCAAAAGAGAGAGGCACTGCAGTCTGTTATGCCTCTGAGCAAGCAAAGCACTGTTGCCACCCCCTCTAGCCACAGGGTAAGGGAGGCAATTGGTATAGAGTCTGCACAGCTGCCCTATGGAAGGACAGCTCCAAGGTGAACAAAGAAATGAGAAGTCAAGATGGGAATAGTTTCTCTCAACTTCCAATAAGAATAGATCACTGTTGTGTGAATGATGATTTCCTCCAGGAGTATGTGCCTTAAGATAATTAAATGGAAGTGAAAGATGGGGACATGTCCTCTGGTTTTCAGTCACAGAGGAAGAAAAGTTCTAAAGACTGAATTTCTAATGCTCAGTATAAACCATTTCAGAACATATTAATAACTACTTCCTATGAAGTAGGTACTATCACTTAAGTTTATAAATACATTGATGTATTGGATTTTTCTTTTCATTCAAAATTCACACACCTAAAGGAATATACCACCTAGACTGAAAATAACTTCTCTTTTGGATAGTCTGGCATTCACAACAATGAAAACACATTTAGCCAAACAAAAGGGCCTCTAAACACCAGATAATGCCTGGGATTCTGTAGGTTCTCAGAACTATGTGTAAAAACTTTATCCTCATTTTTCTTATAAATGAAACTGGTCAACTTCACCAAAGTCCTTATGTTTTTTTCACACAATGAAAAATTTCCAAGTTGAAAATTTCTCCTCCTAATAATAATGCCAGTTATACGGGCAAAGGTATGATCTGATATTAAAAATTACCAAACAGAATCCCAGCTACTCAGGAGGCTGAGGCAGGAGGATCAGGAGTTCAGGACACACCTGGGCAACATAGTGAGACCCTGACTCAAAAAAAAACAAAAATTACCAAATTGTCTCACTTGACTCTGACTCTTAAAATGAACTCAGAATAAGAAATTCTGATCTGACCCAAAATTTAACACAATAGAAAGGAATCATAATACTGACACAGAACAGATTCATGAGCTATTTAGTCCAAACTTTTCATTTTACAGATCAGAAATTTAAGGTTAAAAGTGAATTTGCCCAGGGTCTCGTAACTGTTCAGTAACAGAGATGAGAGCCCACATCCACCAACTTCTACTCAGAGGCTTAGTGCACTCCACTGTACTTGTGTTCCCTCCTTCATTTACCTTCTGCCAATCTTAGGATTAGCTGTGAAGGCAATGAAGGAGCAGCTCCCACTCTTGGTACATACATGATCAGTAAACATCAAAAAAAAAAAAAAAAAAAAAATCACAAACACTCTCCTACTACCTTTCAGCTGCAGGAGTACTATCTTTTCAGGTCCAATCCAAAAGCCTGTCTCAGTCCACATGAACTAAACTGCAATTTCAAGTGAAAACAAATACACACCAATGCTGTAACTCAGTTTCAATTTGTATCTAATTAAAGTTTGTTATGTTATGAACAGGATGGAAATTTTGCTTTTAATATTTTGTAAAGTAGTAAGGAAGGTAACCAGATTATGACATTAATAAACAAAGACTAGTTACTGATAAATATACTGTTTCAGGAGTTTATTATTACAACAGCCTAACTTCCAGTCAACAGAAAGGGTGCTGCTGTACTATGTTTATTTAGATGGCAAAGTACAGTAATATGAACATTACCTGAGACAATCCTTAGAAAAATGGGATACTGACACTACAGAGGGAAGGAGAAAGACAAAAAATGGACCTCTGATTTCTTACAGTGCTCAATAAAACAAAACCTCAATTCTACTTCCTAATTGTCATACAAAGGAAGTCAGGAATCGGCAGCAGTGAAGGACAAGTCTCCTATGGCTGAGGGAGTTCAAACAACAAAGTCATCTGGAAGTTCTGTTACCTAGTTTTAGAAGTATTAACATAGGTGTTGTTAGTGGCAAGTTATAGTCATTATTCACTGAAGGCGAACCAGAGTTTAAAGAGGTTAGAATCATTTTGGATCATATAACCATTTCTTCATGAATTCAGATAAGACTTGATATAGAGCCATGAGTGAGTTCTGAGAAGCAATCTTTATAATTCCATGTCAGCCCAGGGTGAACCTAAACTTCCTTTTTGGAACTTTATCATTGATTAGTAAGGCTATGTTAAAAAAATATATATATATATATGCACTTGGCTTCTACAATGAAAACTTCAGGTCAGAGGTTTACCGCTACTCAATGCATATCATCAACTCACTGGATTGCCTCAAACACCACATAAAAAGCTTACCCATGGAACAGAGCTCATTCAAGTCCAAGTCAGAAAAAATACTGAAGTTTAATGTAAGGAGTCAACTACTCTTCTCATAACGAAGCAGCAACTACTGTTCAGGAAAAAGTTTTAAAGACAAAAACCCCTTATAAATATGATCCTATTTGAAATAACTGCAATTCCTTGACAAGCTTTACACTATATACTAGTGTTAAGCAAAATAAAACACTAGTTTACAATTATCTCATAATGCCAGTAGGTAAGAAAACGTTTAGCCCCTGATTAAAACTTTAAAAGTGATTTGTCAAAGACCAACAGATAAAATATTCTGGTGCCCAGACATTAGGTCCCTGAATCCAGGTGGCTCTCTTTCTAACCAGTCTCTTGAAAAACTATGATTGGAAGCTGTCAGCATAAAACTTTGCTTTTGAATATGTGATAACATTTGGAATGTGAATGTTTGGTCCTTCAATACAAAATAAATAAGCATACTGAACAAGAAGAAAATGCTTCTCAGGATCCCCTTAAAATGGACTAACTTCTCCTAATAGAGACTTTATTAAACTCAAATATACACGGCGCTAAAATGCTACATATAACCAGGCAAGTCTCAATTTTGAAAATAAGCAGGTAAATGAAATGTCAGTTTTGATTTTTTTTTTTTTTTTTTGCTGCTGTATCTTTTAAAAAAGCAAAATCAACTCACATTTAAGCACCAACTCCATGCAAGTAACCTGAACGGTTCAGTCTTTTTGTCATGTATGTGGCCTTTGGTTCTCCAACTACATGGGATCTGTGTTGTTAGCTTAAAAAATACAGAATTGGCCTTTCAAAAAAAAATAATAATCTACAGCAACCAATAAATAGTCTCAAACAACCCTGCTGACTGCAGCTGCCTTCTGAAGGCTGGGAAAAGGAGGTGGAGATAGCGCAGAGAGAGGCAGGGAAAGGGGACGCTGCAGCTAGCTACATAGCAAGGAACACGCCCCCATCATGTCCTCCTTGCTCTGTCAGAAGGCGGGTTGTTGTCAGTCTCCTGATCAGGCTGCCTTAGAAACGATTAAAAAAAAGGAGGCAGGAAGACTAACAACCAAAAAATGCCAGCTCCTCGAAAGGAGGGGCCGGGGTCCTTGGGATCTCCTCCCTCCCCTTCTTCCCAGGATCTTTCCGTAAATCTAAAGGGGTGCGGGGCACAATAGGGGACAAGGGGTTTGCCCAGGATATTTTGTGTGCACCAACGGCAGAGCACGCAGGAAACGGCTGGTTGTTATCTTTCCCTTTCTGTTTCAATCAAGAGCACTCCAGAGCAGCAACCCCCTACCCCCCTTCGCTTCAGCCCCTAGCAGCTGCTCTTCCTCCTCCTAGCATCCCCCATGCCATTCTCCCCCCTCTACAATTCAAACTCCCCCCTCCTGCATCCAATGGAAAACAAATGCGCAACGCCACTGGCTGAACCTGAACTCAACTTCCCTTCCCTGGGCAACTTTCCTTTTTGCTAAAGGGGGCTGAAAAGTGTTTATAGAAGCAACTCCGTTATTGCCCCAGTACTAATGGGGAAGGGGCAACGCTCTAACCCTTCATCCACCTTGGGTCTCCTTATAAGAATCAGAGAGAACCCCAAGTCATTTCTAAGGAATAACTTTGCTTCACAGTCCTCCTCTTTCTCCCATCCCAAAGCAACCACCGCCACCACACTAAAGTATAACTGTCCCTTATCTACTCTCCTCACCCCAACCTGGCTTCCCCCACCCCTTCCAAGCCCCAGGATTGGCCTAGGAAAAGGTGGATCAATAATGAAATGACGAGAAGGGCGGGAGGGAGCTCGGGTTGGAGACTGCGTGCTCTCAGGCGCAGTGGGTGGGGTAGGAGAGCAGCTGCTTCCCCTGGGAGGATGCTGCCCCAGTCCCCCCACAAACACCTCCCCTCACAGGGGCCCCCTTCCCCAGAGCTGGAGGGAAAGCCTGCCTCCTCTCCAGGGGGAGTGGTGGAAAGCTGCTCTTCTCTAAGCCTAAGGGACAGTGGACTATTTTCCCCTCCAAGATGCCACTAATCCTTCATTCTAAAGGAGGGAAAGGGTGGAGTGAAGGTAGAGTAATTCCCGGCTACCAATAGGCTGGAAACTGTAGCCCTGTAAGACGAGGTGGGGGGGCGGGGGGAAGAGACTGCTATATGAGGAATCACCGTTATCTTCAGAGGGAAAGGAGGTGAGACCAGGAAAGGTGCAGAGGAGAGATTTTCCCCGGTGGGGTAGGGAGGAATGGGGGAGGATCTGTCTGCTTGGGGTGGGGGTAGAGGGTGGAGGTGAACGAAGGGGGAGTGGCTGGCAGTATAGGGACCTGGCCTGGGGACGGGGCGAGGGTTCATCGGGTTTTCGAAAGCAAGGTGCTGCAAGGGACATCGATCCCCAAGGGCTAGGAGAACGTGGTCCTGGATGAGGCCATCACCCGAGAGATGCCCGAGAGGAAAACTGCCCTAGGAGTAACACATCTGCCCAGAGAGGGAGGCGGGGATGTGGCGGGATCAGGTCTCTAGGAGGGAGGGAGGGAGGAATCTTGCTCGGATGAGGTAATCTGTGAAAGGGAGGAGGGGTTCAGTCCCGGGATGGGAAACCCCGGCGAGGGGGTCTGTGCCAAGGGATTTGGGGAAGGGTCAGGGGGAGGAGAGCGGGGGGCAAACGCCCTCAGCCAGATGGGCCCAAAGCCCAGGGTGGGGGCGCCTGGGGGTCTGCAGCCCTGCATGGGGGTCCCAAGATGGGAGAGCCATTCGCCCCGGGTGAGGGACCCCGAGATGGTCCCAGAATTGGGATGCTCCTCAATCCCGGATGGGGGAGGGGAGGGGGCTCCGCAGAGGGTCGAGACCCCGGACCTGGGGGTTCCTCGCCCCCTTACCTCTCCGCTGCCGCCTCCCCCGCCGCTCTCCCCAAACACGGCCCGGAACCGGCGCAGGTTGGTGCCGATGGCGGCCGAGACCTGCAGCGCCGCGTCGAAGCCCGGGCCCACCCGGAGCAGGGCCGGCCCTGAAGAGGCTGAGGACGATGACGAAGACGAAGACGAGGCGGACGACGAAGAGGCTGCTGAGGCGGCGGCCGCTCCCCCTGGAACCCCAGCCCCGCTGCTTCCCGCCGCCGCCGCCGCGGCCGCCACAGCCGGGGGGGAGGGGGGCGCCCCGGGGCCGCCACCGCCGACCGGGGGCCCGGGGGGAAGCAGCAGGGCCGGGACGCGTTGCCGCGGGGCGCCCCCTAGGCCCCGGCGCCCCCCGCCGCCGCCGCCCCCGGTGGTCCCGGGTCGGGCGGGGAAGCGCCACCGACAGCTGTGCGCCATGTTCGCCCCGTGAAGTGAAGCAGCGAGAGGGAGAGGCGACAACACAGGGGGGCGGGGAGGCGGAGGGGGGGGCACGGGGCCCCGGAACCTGCCTAACCCGCTCGACGCTGCCTGGCCGCCTGCACTCTACAGGCCGCTATGCAGAGCGCCGGGCCGCGCCCGCCAGCCCCGCAATCTGTATAGCGGCCACGGGCCTCTGCCTCTGACGCCTGGGCGCTGCAACTCCATCCCGAGGCCCGGGCCGCCCCCTCCTGCCCGCCCGTCGGCCCCGCAACCTGGATAACTGCATGCCCCGCCCTCCGGGAGAGGCATTGCTCGGGAAAAGGAGGGGGGAAGGAAGCCCGGGAGCCCGGAGCAGAGCGCGGGTTCCGGAGAGAGGGGGAGGGGGCGAGGGCTACGCGGAGATGGAGGCGGAGGGAGCCGGGCCGCCTGCAGCCTTGAGCACTGAGAGGCCGATTACACACGTTCCCGGGACGCGCTGGGAATCGAACCGCCCGGGAGAGCAGCTTCCAGTATAACGCGGCGGCTGGGTCGGGGAGCAGTGAGCCTTCTCCTCCGCCCCAGGGCACGGATACAAGATGGGTTAGCCCGAATTGAACGCTTCTAGAATAAAAGAGCCCTTATTGTACTACATGCAAAACAGAAGCACTGCCCAGTTTACTATATGCAAAACAGAAAGGCCCTCAATGAACGCACTTTAAAAAATAAAAAAGGAGCCCCTCCCATTTTCATGCTGGAGCTCTCTCCAAAATGCACACACGAGTGGCAGGTCTCCTGCCACCTCCTCGCTCTACTGTGCACTCGTCTGGCTTTTGTGCCCTTCTGCAGGGAGTTGGGTTGTGTTTCTCCAGCCCGGGCACTGAGGCCACGGCGTGCTCCGCTAACGACGCGGTGTTACAACGAAGCTGAAGCTGGGTGGCTAACGGGGCCTGGAGGGAAGAGGCGGGCAAAAGCGCCCCCGCCCCTTCTTCCTCCGGTCTCTGCCTGCCGCTGCATGCAAAGCAGACCCTAATGTATGCACGCAGAGGGAGGGGGGCTCGCGAGCACGTTTCTGATTAAGAGAGGGGGAGGAGGAGAGCGTTGGGCATTATGATACACTGGGTGGAAGGGGCCCGCCGGCGGCGAGCTCTGTGCGCGGGGTTAGTAAGCTGAGGGGGGAGGGGGAAAGAAGGAGGCGAGTTAGGGAGGGGAATGAATATCCACCGGGTTTACTTTATTGCGGGAAAGAGGGGAGGGCGCCTCGAGTATAGCGTTAGAAGCCTGCAAGGCTGGGAAAGCCGAGAGGGTAGGGAGGGGTTTGTGTCGGGGGAACTTGCGTTGGTTGAAGCTGGGGGATCGATACACAGCCTGCAGGCCCCGGGGCAGCCTCCATCCCCCCAGCCGAGGTGGAGTTCGCTGGAAGGTCACGCAGCCTTCCTGGACTCCCGCACCGGTACAGCGCGCTGCATGTAATATTACAGCCTGGGGCGGCGAATTTGGGAAGGAGGGAGAGGGTCGTGGCGAGCAGGTTGCACTCAGCTCTGGCCCTCCGGAGGGTGCACTGCACGCCTCCAGAGAAGGTCCACAGCCTCCTGGTGCTGAAAACCTACGTCCCTCCACTGGCGAAACATTTGTGCAGAGCGGACGATGGGATGGGGGCTGGGGGGGAGCAGTGAAAGGGAGGAGACACAGGCAAGCCCCAACTCCCCCAACTCGTCCCGAATCGATCTTCGTTCCAACCGCGCAGGATGGGGCCCAGATGGTTTGCAAAGCGCACACTCACACAACGCATACACAGAACAAGATTCCGTTGTTACAGCGCGTGGTTTACTAGATGCTAAAAGGGTGGGAGTAGCAGGAGGGTCTTAAACGGCAGCCCCAAGGCTCTGCTAAGGACAGAGACACCCCATTGTGGACGGTTTCTCCATTGCAATATATTTAGCGTTGGGCGCTGGGTTTTTTGCTTCAGTGTAACTGCTCTGATCAGTTACAGATTGGCGACCACGTGTATTCCCTCAAGCATCCTGATTTGTTCTCTCTCTCTCTCTTATTTTTCTTTTGTATTTACCGCCCCCCCTTCTTTAATATGCATAACGGTCTGCAGAGGTAATAGGCAGGGGACTGAATGACAGGCTTTATATAACTGTGTCAACAGATTTCTTCCCGCCTTCTACCCTTGAGAAAACATGAACCGGGTGGGTTCTGAGTAACCTCACTTCAAGCAGTCTTCATTTAACACAGGTGGGAGGTCTGCAGGTTGGAAGGCAGCAGAAAGAAGGAAGAATGTCTTCGAATATTGTTTGGAGTCTCCAGATTCAAGCCTCTGAGCAGAAAAATTCCTTGAGAAATCATATAGTTTGACTCTTTGCCACTAGACTAGTCCAAAAGGAGCCAGAGCAAGTCAGAATTTTGTTTATTGTTGGAGATTTTAGGGCAAAAATATTAATAATAACATTTTGAGTGCTTTCTGTGAGCCTAAGTACTTTATGTGCATTCAATTCTCTCCAATCCTATGAGATAAATTTGATTTTACATATGGGGAAACTGAGACTTAGAATAATGTCTAAAGTCACACAGCTAGTAAGTAGAAGTGCTAAAACTCATTGGGGTCTGACACCAAATATCCGTTAACCATCCTGTTGATCATAAAAAGACATTCTATGCCTTACACATTAGGTACCTTAAACTCCATGTGCTTTACTTATTTTTTATTTTAATTTTTCATTCAACATATTTTTATTGAATATCTAATACATTCATATGGTTAAAAATTTAAGGCCGCGCATGGTGGCTCACGCCTGTAATCCCAGTACTTTGAGAGGCCGGCCTGGGCGGATCCCCTGAGGTCAGGAGTTCAAGACCAGCCTAGCCAACATAGTGAAACCCCCATCTCGACTAAAAATACAAAAGTTAGTGATGTGGTGGCGGGCCCCTGTAATCAGTTACTTGGGAGGCTGAGGCAGGGGAATCACTTGAACCCGGGAGGCAGAGGTTGCAGTGAGCCGACATTGCACCACTGCACTCCAGCCTGGGCAACAGAGTGAGACTCCGTCTCTAAAACAACAACAACAACAAAAATTAAAGGAGGCCGGGCACGGTGGCTCATGCCTGTAATTCCAGTACTTTGGGAGGCCAAAGCGGGTGGATCATGAGGTCAGGAGTTTGAAACCAGTCTGGCTAACATGGTGAAACCCAATCTCTATGAAAAATACAAAAATTAGCCGGGTGTGGTGGCAGGCACCTGTAATCCCAGCTACTTGGGAGGTTGAAGCAGGAGAATCGCTTGAACCTGGGAGGCAGAGGTTGCAGGGAGCTTAGATCCCACCAGTGCATTCCAACCTGGGCAACAGAGCAAAACTCCATCTCAAAAAAAAATTAAAGGAATTAAAGTCATTAAAGTCCTCACTTTATTTTTGTTCTGAACTATCCTCTCCCCAACCCCAGTAATATTACTTACCCTTCAGTAGGGGTTACTGTTATCAGTCTATTGTATATTCTTCCAGACATAGTCTATGCCTACAAAAGCATACACATATAGAAGTTTTTCCATGAATAAAAGCATATCAAACCCATTTCCTGAATATTGCTTATTTCACTTACATCTTGGAAATCATTACTATCAGTAGACAGTTTCCTCATTATTAGGGCTGTATGGAATAGAAATAGAGCTTACTTTAATCAGTTCTCTATCAGTGGGCACTTGTTTCCAATCTGTTGTATGTATTTCAAACAATGCTGCAGTGCATAACCTTTAATATACGTCATTTTGCAAATGTTCAAATGTATCTGTAGTATAGATTTCTAGAAGAGCAGATGCTGAGTATGTACATTTATAGTTTTAATAGATAGTGTCAAGTTGTCCCCAGTAGAAGTTATGCTAATTCATACTCCCACCAGCAATGTTCAAGAGTGCCTTTTGGCCTAGTGCAGTGGCTCATAACTGTAATTCCAACACTTTTGGGAGGCAGAGGTGGGCAAATCACCTGAGGGCAGGGGTTTGAGACCAGCCTGGCCAACAGGGCAAAACTCCGTCTCTACTAAAAATAGAAAAATTAGCCTGGCGTGGTGGCGCACACCTGTAGTCCTAGCTACTCGGGAGGCTGAGGCACCAGAATCGCTTGAACCAGGGAGGTAGAGGTTGCAATAAGCCAAAATCACCCCATTGCACTCCAACCTGGAAGACAGAGCGAGAGTGTCTCAAAAAAAAAAAAAAAAAAAAAAAAAGAAGAAGAGGATAAAAGTGCCTTGGGAGGCTGAGATGGGAGAATCTCGAGCTCAGAGACCAACCTGGGAAACGTGGGGAAACTGTCTTTACAAGAAAATACAAAGATTAGCTGGGCGTGGTGGAAGGAAGAGGTGGGAGGATCGCTTGAGCCCAGGAGTTCAACAGCAGCCTGGGAAACACAGTGAGACCTTGTTTCCATGAAAAATAAATGAAAAAGTTAGCTGGGCGTGGTGGCATGTGCCTGTAATCCCAGCTACTAGTAGAGCTGAGGTGGAGGATCCCTTGAATCCAGGAGGTTGAGGCTGCAGTGAGCTGAGATCAGGCCGCTGCACTCTAGCCTGGGCAAGAGAGTGAGATGAGACCTTGTCTCAGAAAAAGAAAAAAAAAAATTAATTCATTAATAAAATAAAATAAGTAAATAATAAAGTGCTCCTTTCTCCACGGTGTTCCAAAAAGGGTTTTTAAAACTTTTTTTGATCTTTGTCAACCTAATGCACACATTTTAAATTTTTTCTAAGTGACAGAAGGAAACTTTTAAGAAGGGAAACCCAAATTTTGCCAATTTCTGCAAACTAATTAATTACTTCTGGTTTAAGGGGACTTCTAGATATTTATTCCCTTTCCCCCTCATCTGGAAAGATTTATCTTGAGAACCAATATTGTGATAGAATTAACATCAGCTCAGAGTCACAAATCTGGGCTTGATTTGCATGTCCAATAATGTTAGCTATACGATCTTGAACCAGGCACCCAGCCTCAGTCTTAGTTTCCTAATCTGCAAAAATAAAGATATTAATTACAGCTTCACAAGATTATCATTGAAGATTGAATGAGTAAATAAAGTGTCTTCTCTCTAATTCAGACAGAAACATTTTCTCCCCAGGGATTTCCTTAACCATTGGTACAGCTACCCCTCTGAAATTAGCAATTTTTTCTCCAAAGGGCCCCCAAGTGAACACATTGCATCAGTAGTCCCAAAGGCCTCCAACAAAGAACAGTGGCTGAGTTATTTAAGCTTGTCCAAAGGAAGGCTTGATCATCACTGAGCAGAGAACTGTTCAGAATGCTCAGGTGCTGCTTTTTTTCTGGGGAAAGAAGGGTACAGTCCATTACTCTTCCACAAAAGCACTCTTCTAATTAAGGAAGCAATGGCTGCATTTTGCTCTGAATCCGTGAATTTCCATTTCTGAGCTTTAAAAAAATATTATATATATTGGCTGCGCGTGGTGGCTTACACCTGTAATCCCAGCACTTTGGGAGGCTGAGGTGGGCGGATGACCTGAGGTCGGGAGTTCGAGACCAGCCTGGCCAACATGGAGAAACCCTGTCTCTACTAAAAATACAAAATTAGCCAGGCATGGTGGCGCATGCCTGTAATTCCAGCTTCTTGGGAGGCTGAAGCAGGAGTATTGCTTGAACCTGGGAGGCGGAGGTTGTGGTGAGTTGAGATTCGTCATTGCACTCCAGCCTGGGCAACAAAAGCAAAACTTCGTCTCAAAAAAAAAAAAAAAAAAATTATATATAGCTATTCCTATGACTAAAAGGACTTTTTTGTTTGTTTGAGACAGAGTCTCACTCTCGTCCAGGTTGGGGTGCAGTGGTGCAAACTCGGCTCACTGCAACCTCTGCCCCTGAGCTCAAGCGATTCTCCTGCCTCAGCCTCCTGAGTAGCTGGGATTACAGGCACCTACCACGACACCTGCCTAATTTTTGTACTTTTTTTTTTTTTTTTGAGACAGAGTCTCGCTGTGTCATCCAGGCTGGAGTGCAGTGGCGTGATCTTGGCTTACTGCAACCTCCGCCTCACGGGCTCAAGGAATTCTCCTGCCTCAGCCTCCCTAGTAGCTGGGATTACAGGTGTGCATCAGCACGCCCAGCTAACCTTTGTATTTTTAGTAGAGACAGGGTTTCACCATGTTGGCCAGGCTGGTCTTGAACTCCTGACCTCAAGTGATCCGTCCACCTCGGCCTCCCAAAATGCTGGGATTACAGGTATGAGCCACTGCACCCAGCCTTAATTTTTGTACTTTTAGTAGAGACAGGGTTTCACCACCTTGGCCAGGCTGGTTTCAAACTCCTGACCTTAAGTGTGGGAGAGGAGTTCGGCCTCGGCTTCCAAAGTGCTGGGATTATAGGCATGAGCCCCCGTGCCCAGCCTAAAAGGATTTTAAATACAACCCTAGCATAGACATCTGGCTTTCTGTAAAGAGGTCAGGAGTTCGAGACCAGCCTGGCCAACATGACAAAACCCCATCTTTACTAAAAATACAAAAATTAGCCAGGCATGGTGGGGAACACTTGTAGTCCCAGCTACTCGGGAGGCCCAGGCAGGAGCATCGCTTGAAACTGAGAGGCGGAGGTTGCAGTGAGCTGAGATTGCACCACTGCACTCTAGCCTTGGCGACAGAGCGAGACTCCATTAAGAAAAAAAAGAAAAAAGAATTCAGTAGAGTTCTGCACAAAGGCAAAGGCTAGACGCTTCTCGGACCATGAGCTCTCTGAGGACAGGAAACAGCGTATTACTTATCGTTGTATCCCCTGTGCCGAAGAGTGTCTATACCAGCCCAATTAATGTTTGCAAAATAAATGACTCTTCCCAGATGCACTCTTGGACCTTGGGATTTATACGGAAAGGGTCATGTTCTGTCAGGATTTTGGCAGTCACATGTCATGTCCTGGGCTGTTTGGAGGGTGTGTGTGTGTGTGTGTGTGTGTGTGTGTTTTAAAGAAACATTTTATTTAAAATCACTTAAGCAGTTCCCATTTGAAATTGTACCAATGACAAAAGTTCATATTTTCAAAGAGAGACAAATTACAGGAGTAATTATTATTTGATTATGATTGTTTCATCTCGTAGAAGCTTGAAGGAAATGTTACACTAAAGCATTTTCTTTCCCTCTCTTCCTGATTACTCCAAACTTTACTCTCATAGTAGTCGTCTGATCAGTGTCCTTACTTTCAACCTTTGCCTTTGTACTTTCTGATTTTCTTTTGTCCTTTTATTTATTCAACAAGTATTTGTTGAGCACCTACTCTGTACCAGGTACTATGTTAGAACTGGAGATACAAAGGTGCTACGTCATAAAACTTTCACAGAAGCAGGAAAAGGCATGAGTTTTTTTGAGAAACAAAGTGTATTTCGGTATTATTTAAACATAAGATATGTGGCTGGGCATGGTGGCTCATGCCTGTAATCCCAGCACTTTAGGAGGCTGAGGTGGGCAGATCACTTGAGGCTAGAGTTCAAGACCAGCCTGGCCAAAATGGTGAAACCAATCTCCACTAAAAATACAAAAATTAGCTGAGTGTGGTGGTGCACGCCTGTAATCCCAGTTCCAAGACAATCGCTTGAACCTGGAGGGCAGAGGTTGCAGTTAGCTGAGATTGAGATTCTGCCTCAACAACAAAAAAGATATATGTAGGTGACTGGGCAGGTGGCTCATGCCTGTAATCCCAGCACTTTGAGAGACTGAGTCAGGCAGGTCGCTTGAGCCCGGGAGTTCAAAACCAGCCTGAGAAACATAGTGAAACCTTGTTTCTACAAAAAATAAATGAAGAAATTAGATGGGTATGGTGGTATGTGCCTCTAGTCCCAGCTACTTGGGAGGCTGAGGTAGGAGGATCTCTTGGGCCTGGAAAGTTGAGACTGCAGTGAGCCATGACTGCCCCATTGCACTCCAGCCTGGGAGACTGAGTGAGACTTTGTCTGAAAAAAAAAAAAAAAAAAAGATACATGTGGGAAAGTGTCAGAAGATGACTGGACAGAGCATATTAAGGAGTTTGAATTTTATTCCATAAATGTCAGGAAACAATTGAAAAGTTTTGAGGCCGGGCGTGGTGGCTCAAGCCTGTAATCCCAGCACTTTGGGAGGCCGAGACGGGCGGATCACAAGGTCAGGAGATTGAGACCATCCTGGCTAACACAGTGAAACCCTGTCTCTACTAAAAAATACAAAAAACTAGCCGGGCGAAGTGGCGGGCGCCTGTAGTCCCAGCTCCTCGGGAGGCTGAGGCAGGAGAATGGCGTGAACCCGAGAGGAGGAGCTTGCAGTGAGCTGAGATCCGGCCACTGCACTCCAGCCTGAGTGACAGAGAAAGACTCCGTCTCAAAAAAAAAAAAAAAGAAAAGTTTTGAGCAGGAACCGATAGAATAGAATTTGTGCCACATCCCTTGGCAGCTGAGTATAAGGCTGGTAGTGAGAATAGAGGCAGAAAATGCAGTTAGGATATTTCTGGTCTCTTCCTAGGGGTCCAGACTCATATATCCATATGCGGTAGTCAGATCATTGGTAATGAATGCAGTGACAGTGAAGATGTCGGAATGAAGACAGATTGCCGAGATATTTAGCAAATAGCATCACTTTTGTCGTCCATTTAGATACCGAAGATAAAGAAAAAGGGCTTTTCTCAGGTTGCTAGGTGGGGTCAATAGGGCAGATGGTGATACCACCAACTAAGTTAAGGAGAACAAGAGGAAGCCGATGTTTTTAATTAGAGATGATGACTTTGGTTTTGGAACAGTAGAGTTTGAGATTTCTGTGAGATCTGCAGGTGGAATTGTCTAGCAAGCAGGTAGGTACATTGGCCATGGGCTCAGGGAAAAACGGTAAAAATACAGATCTGGGACTTGGAAGCATGGAGATGGTAGTTGAAACTATGGGCATGGACCACACAAAAGAGTATGTGTAGCACACAGAGGCAAAGGCATTGAGACTGGAACCAGAAGAAACCCAGGTCTGTGGGATGGGCTATAAAAAGTAGCTAATGAAAGGAGACTGAGAAAGAAAGCTCAGGAAGGTAAAAGGGAGCAAGAAGGAAAGCAAAGGAGAACGTTTCAAAGGAGCTGTAAACAATGTCAAATGTGGCAGAGAGGTCAAGAAGCAAGAGGACTGCAGAGTGTTCGTTGTAGTCAGAGGGAAGTCACAAGTGTTCCCAGGAAGAGTAGGCGTGGGGGAAAGGTGAAGTCTAAATCAGGTGGCATTTGGTTAAGGAGAAAATGGAGAAGGCAAGGAGGAACATGTGTAGGAAACTCCTTCAGGAAGCTCAGCTGCAAAAAGAAGGAGAAGGCGCTTTAACTGTAGCCCCTTAACACATGGTTAAGAGTTGATTTTGGCCTGAGGTGGGCGGATCACCTGACTTCAGGAGTTTGAGACCAGCCTGGGCAACATGGTGACACCCCATCTCCACTAAAAAGACAAAAATTAGCCGGGTGTGGTGGCAGGCACCTGTAATCCTGGCTACCTGGGAGGCTGAGGCAGGAGAATCGCTTGAACCTGGGAGGCAGAGGTTGCAGTGAGCTGAGATCACACCACTGCACTCCAGCCTAGGCAACAAAAGCGAGACTCCATCTCAAAAAAAAAAGAAATGTTGATTTTGTAAGCTAATTTTTGGTTACTATAAAAGTAGGATATGCAAGGTAAGGAGTTACAAATACTATGTAAGAATATAAGATAGAAAATCTAGGCCGGGCGCGGCAGCTCACACCTATAATCCCAGCGGAGGAGGCCAAGGCAGACGGATTTCTTGAGCTCAGAAGTTCGAGACCAGCCTGAGCAACATGGTGAAACCCCGTCTCTACTAAAAATACAAATATTAGCCAGGCGTGGTGGTGGGTGCTTGTAGTCCCAGTTACTTGGGAGGCTGAGGCAGGAGAATTGCTTGAACCTAGGAGGCAGAGGTTGCAGTGAGCTGAGATCATGCCACTGCACTCCAGCCTGGGTGACAGAGGGAGGCTCCTTCTCAAAAACTAAATAAAATAAAATAAAAAGTCTAAATATCCCTTCCTTCTCTTCAACTGTAGTCTAACTCCCACAAGGTAATCACTGTTAACTTTGTTGTCTGATATTTCAGACTATAAAGTAGTGTGTACATATATATATGTGCATATATATATGTGTGCATATATATATATGCATATACACATAAGCACACACCCATATATCTTTTTAATCAATGTGATTATGCCACACAAGCTACTATGCTGAGTAATTTAATCTTTTCATTTAGCAGCATGTCCTGGAAACTTTTCATTGCTTTCTGACCTTACCTCCTGCCTCTCTACCCCTAGTTCGTCGTATCCCTACTGCTTTGACCTCCTTGGAGTTCCTGGAACACGTCAGGCACACTTATACCTTAAGGCCTTTGCACTTGCTGTTCCTTCTGCCTGGAATGTTCTTCCTCCAGATATCCTCTTGGCTCACTCTCTCTTTTCCTTCAGATCTCTCTTTAAATGTCACTTTCTCAGAGGCCACCACTTATCATTCATGATACCTTATACTACTTCATTTTTCTTCACAGCACTTATTACCATGGATTTGTTTACTTGTTTAACGTCGGTCTCCCCCACAAGGATATAAGCTCCATGAAAGGAGGGGGCTTTGCTTCATTGCTCCATACCCAGAGCCCAGAACAGTGCATGACCCTTCATAGGGTTAAGAAAATATGAAGAAGCATGGAGAGTGGGCGGAGTATGGTCTTATGGATAACAATGTAATGATTAAGAGCAAGCTCAAATTGCTTGCGTTCCAATCTTTCTTTCTTTTTTTTTTCTTTTTGAGATGGAGTATCGCTCTCTCACCCAGGCTGGAGTGCAGTAGTGCGATCTCAGCTCACTGCAACCTCTGCCTTCCAGGTTCAAGTGATTCTCCTGCCTCAGACTCCGGAGTAGCTGGGATTACAGGAACCCACCAACACGCCCGGCTAATTTTTGTATTTTTATTTTTATTTATTTATTTTTTGAGACAGAGTCTTGCTCTGTTGCCCAGGCTGGAGGGCAGTGGCATGATCTTGGCTCACCGCAACCTCTGCCTTCCAGGTTCAAGTGATTCTCCTGCCTCAGACTCCGGAGTAGCTGGGATTACAGGAACCCACCAACACGCCCGGCTAATTTTTGTATTTTTATTTTTATTTATTTATTTTTTGAGACAGAGTCTTGCTCTGTTGCCCAGGCTGGAGGGCAGTGGCATGATCTTGGCTCACCGCAACCTCTACCTACTGGGTTCAAGTGATTCTCCCGCCTCAGCCTCCTGAGTAGCTGGGACTACAGGCATGTGCTATCATGCCCAGCTAATTTTTGTATTTTTAGTAGAGATGGGCTTTCACCATGTTGGCCAGGCTGGTCTTGAACTCCTGACCTCAAGTGATCCGCCTGCTGCAGCCTCCCAAAGTGCTGGTATTACAGGCATGAGCCACTCTGTCTGACCCAAATCTTTATTTCTTATTAGGTGTGTGCACTTGGGTGAGTGAATCAGTTTCCTCATCTGTATAATGAGGTTATACTAGTGTCTCACTCCTTGGGTTGTTGTGAGGATTAATGTGTGAAAATATGGAACATGCTTACAACAGTAACTGACGGGTAGAGAATTGTTGGTAAATGTCCATTGCCATGATTATTGGTAGTATTCGATAAAGGCAATCTAGGAGTTTTGCCATCTGGGGACCTACTGGTCCAGCTCTTCTTCCCCTCTTTGATTATTCCGTCTCAGCCTCCTTTCTTTGTCCTTCGCCCCTTAAACAGTGGTGTCTCCTGAGTGTTTCTCATTTTTCACATTCTCTTAGAGTGAACTCATAGTTTTAACTATCACCCAGGCCGAAAAGTGCCATAACTGCCACCCAAACCACATGGTTCCCCAGGGCCTCAGCCTGTGGCATCCAACTGCTTTGAGTATTTCCATTCTAATTACTTGTTAGGTTATATGACTCACTGAGGTGTGGGTTCCTCAAGGGCAGGAATAGTTCCCTGGCTATCTTTTTTTTTTTTTTTTTTTTTAAACGGAGTCTTGCTCTATCACCAGACTGGAGTGCAGTGGCGTGATCTCAGCTCACTGCAACCTCCACCTCCTGGGTTCAAGTGATTCTCCTGCCTCAGCCTCCCAAGTAGCTGGGACTATAGGTATGCGCCACCACACCTGGCTAATTTTTGTGTTTTTAGTAGAGATGGGGTTTCACCATGTTGGCCAGGATGGGCTCAATCTCTTGACTTCGTGATCCGCCCGCCTCGGCCTCAGAAAGTACTGGGATTGCAGGCATGAGCCACCGCGCCCGGCCTCTGGCTATCTTTATCTCTGCTCCTGTAGGTGAGCTGCTCTTGGTAGGTATGCTTTGTGGGTGCTCACAGTCTAGTGAAGGGAACCAGACAATAAATAAATAACTAGGACAAGCCAGGTGGTGATCAGTGTGACGTAAGCAGGATAGAGAGTAGAGAGTTGGGAGCGGCTGAGGTACAATAGTTTATAAAATATGGCCAGACTTTGGGTTAAGGGGCTATTTGAACAGAGCATTGAAGGAAATGAGAGTAAACCAAATGATGTCTGAGGGAAAAGCATTCCAAGCATAAAATAGCAAATGCAGAATCCCCGAGGTGAAGTGTGTTTGGAGGTGAAGAGGCCCAGGGTGGCTGGAGGAAGAGTGGTAGGAAACCAGATGAGGGAAGTCTGTGGTGGTGATGGTTTCAGAGCGTATGAGAACACAAAATGAGAGGAGAAGCCATTGGAAGGTTCTGAAGACCGACAAAATATGACTTAATATTTGAAAGGATCACTCTGTCTGCTGGTTTAAGAATAAACAATAGGCCAGGCGTGGTGGCTCACGCCTGTAATCCCAGCACTTTGGGAGGCCAAGGCAGGTGGATCACAAGGTCAGGAGTTCGAGACCAGCCTGAACAACATGATGAAACCCTGTCTCTACTAAAAATATAAAAATTAGCCGGGCGTGGTGGCATACCTGTAATCCCAGCTACTCAGGAGGTTAAGGCAGGAGAATCGCTTGAACCCAGGAGGCAGAGGTTGCAGTGAGCCGAGATCATGCCACTGCACTCCAGCCTGGACAACAGAGTGAGACTCCATCTCAACAACAACAACAAAACAAGAATAAACAATAGAAAGGCAAGGGTGAAAGTGGAGAGAGCAGTCAGAAGGCTATTGCAGTGGTCTGGGTGAGAGAAGATGGTGTCTGGGCCTTGGGTGGTAGTGTGGAGGTGATGGAATATTGTCAGATTCAGGATACATTTTGAAGACAGATGATGCAATAGCTGTAGGCTCTAAGAAAAACAAAAAAATGAAAAAAAAAAAGTAAGGATTTGTTGATTTGCTGATTGTATTAAATGTAAGGTGTAAAAGAGAAGGCAAGGATGCAGAGATAAGTAAATGAATGATTACGTCAGAATATAAATAGTTGGGAAACATTAGGAGAACCAACAGAAGAAAGAGGATTCAAAATACACTCATATACCCTACCATTCACTCATAGGGAAGAGTAATGAAAGATAAGTCAGTAGTTTGAGAATGAAGTAAAGGGAAGATTTTTTTTTTTTTTTTTTTTTTTGAGACACAGTCTCATTCTGTCACCCAGGATGGAGTGCAGTGGCACGATCTCGGCTAACTGCAACCTCCATCTCCCGGGTTCAAGTGATTCTCCTATCTCAGCCTCCAGAGTAGCTGGGATTACAGGCACCCACCACCTCGCCCAGCTAATTTTTTTGTATTTTTAGTAGAGACGGGTTTTACTGGTCTTGAACTCCTGACCTCGGGTGATCTGCCAACCTTGGCCCCTCAAAGTGCCGGGATTACAGGCGTGAGCCACCATGCCCAGCCAAGATTTTTAAAAAATTTAAATATTGGGGCCGGGCATGGCAGTTTATGACTATAATCCTAGCACTTTAGGAGGCTGAGGTGGGCGGATCACCTGAAGTCAGGATTTCAAGACTAGCCTGGCCAACATGGTGAAACTCCATCCCTACTAAAAATACAAAAATTAGTCCAGGCATGGTGGCTCATGCCTGTAATCCCAGCACTTTGGGAGGCCGAGGCGGGCAGATCACCTGAGGTTGGGAGTTCGAGATCAGCCTGACCAACATGGAGGAAGCCCGTCTCTACTAAAAATACAAAATTAGCTGGGTGTGGTGACACACGCCTGTAATCCCAGCTACTCAGGAGGCTGAGGCAGGAGAATCACTTGAACCCGGGACGCAGAGGTTGCAGTGAGCCGAGATCTCACCATTGCACTCTAGCCTGGGCGACAGAGCGAGACTTCGTCTCACCAAAAAAAAAAAAAAAAAAAGCCACACTTCTGAAAAGAGTCACCTACATTCACAGTCTCCACTTCCTTGCCATGTTCCATGCATTTTGTGTGTGTGTGTGTGTGTGAGGTGGAGTCTCACTCTGTCGCCCAGGCTGGAGTGCAGTGATGTGATCTTGGCCCCATATACTCTTTTGGCCTGTATCATCTGACTGCCATCTCCATTGAAACTACTGTCACAAAAAAACACCAATGGCTTTCTATTTGCCAAAATTAATGGACAGTTTTTTTTTTTTTGAGACGGAGTTTTGCTCTTGTTGCCCAGGCTAGAGTGCAATGGAGCAGTCTCTGCTCACCGCAACCTCTGCCTCCCGGGTTCAGGTGATTTTCCTGCCTCAGCCTCCCAAGTAGCTGGGATTACAGGCATGTGCCACCACACCGGGCTAATTTTTGTATTTTTAGTAGAGACGGGGTTTCACCACGTTGGTCAGGCTGGTCTGGAACTCCTGAACTCAAGTGATCCACCTGCCTTGGCCTCCCAATAGTGCTGGAATTACAGGTGTGAGCCACCACACCCAGTCTAGCACACTTTTTTTTTTTAAGAGGTGGGGTCTCACTGTATTGCCCAGGCTGGCCTAGAACTCTCCAGCCTCAGACTCCTGAGTAGCTGAAACTACAGGTGCATGTCCTTGTGCCTGGCTAAGGAACACTTTTTAGGTCTTATTGTATTTCATCTGTTTGCAGCATTGTTGATCTTCTAGGAGCTCTCCTCCCTTTGTTTCTGGGACCTCACTCTCTCCTGCTTTCCTCCTACCTCTCTAACCTTTCCATCTTAAACGCCTTCCTGGGCTTCTTTTCTTGTTTAACCCTAAAAGCTCATGTTTCTCAGAGTCATGTTCTTAGCTCTCCTTTTTTTTCACTATTCCATTCATTCATTCAAATATTGAATGCTTACTATGTGCCAGGCACATTTCTAGGCGATGAGGATATAGCAATAAGCAAAACCTACAAAAATGCCTGGCTTTCCCTTATAGAGCTTACCTACTCTCCTAAGCAATCTCACCTATACTCAAGATGCTTATCACTTCTAAATTTACATCTCCAGCACTAACCACTCTTGAATTTCAGACACATATAACCAATACTATGTAAGGCATCTTCATTTGTATGTCCTTAAATCAAATTCCTCTTTACACTGAAATTTGCCTCTTTCTACATTCCCTCTTTTTTTTTTTTTTTTTTTTTTTTTTTGAGACAGAGTCTTGCTGTGATGCCCAGGCTGGAGTACAGTGGCAGGACCTCCGCTCACTGCAACCTCTGCCTCCCGGGTTCAAGGGATTCTCCTGCCTCAGCCTCCCAAGGAGCTGGGACTACAGGCACGTGATACTATACCCAGCAAATTGTTGTATTTTTAATAGAGACGGGTTTCACCATGTTGGCCAGGCTGGTCTTGAACTCCTGACCTCAGGTGATCTGCCTGCCTTGGCCTCCGAAAGTGCTGGGATTATAGGTGTGAGCCACTGCACCCAGCCTATATTCCCTCTTCTAATTATACCACCATACACTTCCAATTGCCCATTTCTCTTCAAGATTATGCAATAGTTCCCAGTCTTTTATTTATTTTTTCTTTTTTTGAGATAGAGTCTCACTCTGTCGCCCAGGCTAGGGTGCAGTGGTGTGACCTTGGCTCACTGCAACCTTCAGCTCCCAGGTTCGAGGGAGTCTCCTGCCTCTGCCTCCAGAGTAGCTGGGACTACAGGCATGTGCCACCACGCCCAGTTAATTTTTGTATTTTTAGTAGAGACAGGGTTTCACCATGTTGGCCAGGCTGGTCTGGAACTCCTAACCTCAGGTGATCTGCCCACCTTGGCCTCCCAAGGTGCTGGGGTTACAGGTGTGAGCCACCACGCCCTGGCAGTTCCCAGTCTTCTCCTCTGACATGTGATTGAATTTCCTAAAATGCAAATCTGACCATATTACTTCCATCCTTAATGTATTTTAATAGTTCCTTATCACCTTCGAAATCTTTTATTTTTTGGTGTAACTCTCTCTTACCCCTTGTCTTCAAAACACATCTTTATTTGGTTCTTGCCTTAGTGAACTAATTTTATTTGAATTCTCTTGTGTGATCATTCTTTGGTGCAGGCATCTTTGTTTAAAAGGCCTTTCCCCTCTTGTACTCTTGGTTAAGCTCCAGACCCAGCTCTGCTATATGCACAGCCATAGCATAATGTGCAGACTTTTATTGTTGATCTTTAAATACTGTGTCACAGTTGTATGATTTGTAATTGTTTCTTTTACTACCTCTTCCACTAGACTGTGAGCCCCTTGAAGATAGGAAACATGTCTTTTAAAATTTCAGAAGCACAATCTGATGCATAACAAGAATGTAATAAATGTTTGCTGAACAAATAAATAAATGGACAAATGAAAATGAGGAATAAATAGGGAGAGATTACTGAAGAGTGAAAAGGAAGAGAATCAAGAGCAAACATAGAAGGATAGTTTTGGAAAGAATGTCCTGTTTTCCTCTGTGATAGGAGAAAGAAGGGAAGGGACAGCAGAAAGAGGGTGTAATCAGAAGTAGATCTGTTCAGGCCAGGTGTGGTGGCTCACACCTGTAATCCCAGCACTTTGGGAGGCTGAGGTGGGCGGATCACCTGAGGTCAGGAGTTCGAGACCAGCCTGGCCAACATGGTGAAAACCCTGTCTCTACTAAAAATAGCTAGGCATGGTGTCACACGCCTGTAATCCCTACTACTTGGGAGGCTGAGACAGGAGAACCACTTGGACTCAGGAGGCTGAGGTGGCAGTGAACTGAGATCATGCCACTGCACTCCGGCCTAGACGACAGAGTGAGACTGTTTCAAAAAAAAAAAAAAAGAAAAAGCACATCGGTTCGAATTGAAAGGGAGAAAACTGAAGGAGTTCGTGCTGGATGGTTTCTATTTTCTCTTTAACGTAATAGGTAAGGCATTCCTCTTCTTTGGAAGACACTGCATGTCAGTGAAGTTACCTAACAGTTTCTTTAAATCTCACCTTCCATACCAGCAAAATTCTTGATTCTACTCTCTAACCCATATCTCTTGTAAAGTTGTGAGAACCAACAAGATCATATAGGATAGGGCTTTGAGCTCTTTAGATAAGTAGCAATGGACCTACTGATAATCACTTAAATCTGACTTTAAATCCATGAAGTTGAAAGCGGCTGAATTCCAAAGCCCCTGCCATTTTATCATTCCTTTTATTTCTGTGTATTATCAATGCTGCAGTTCCCAGAATTGTAAATATTTTGTTTGCCTCCAAATTACTTTGAAAAAAATTCACTAGGCCTAGTATTACTGTTTGTCTTTTTTGAGACAGAGTCTCACTCCATTGCCCAGGCTGGAGTGCTATGGCACAATCTTGGCTCACTGCAGCCTCCACCTCCCGGGTTCAAGCTATTCTCCTTCCTCAGCTGGGATTGCAAGTGTACATCACCACACCTGACTAATTTTTGTATTTTTAGTAGAGATGGGGTTTCACCATGTTGGCTGGTCTCGAACTCCCGACCTCAAGTGATCTGCTCGCCTCGGCCTCCCAAAGTGTTGGGATTACAAGCGTGAGCCACTGAGCCTGAGCCTGCCTGTCTTTTTCTTTCTTTCTTCTTTCTTTCTTTCTTTCTTTCTTTCTTTCTTTCTTTCTTTCTTTCTTTCTTTCTTTCTTTCTTTCTTTCTTTCTTTTCTTCCTTCCTTCCTTCCTTCCTTCCTTCCTTCCTTCCTTCCTTCCTTTCCTTTCTTTCTCTCTTTCTCTCTTTCTCTCTTTCTCTCTCTCTCTCTCTTTCTTTTTTTTTTCTTTGACATAGGTCTCACTCTGTCACCAGGCTGGAGTACAGTGGCACAATTATAGCTCACTGCAGCCATGAACTTCTGGGCTCAAGCAATCATCCTGCCTCAGCCTTCTGAGCAGCTGGGACTACAGGTGTGCACCACCACCCTCAGCTAAGTTTTTAATTTAGTTTTTATTTATTATTATTTTTTGAGAGTGGGTCTTGCTCTGTTGCCCATGCAACAGTGGTGTGATCATGGCTCACTGCAGCCTGTACCTCCCAGGCTCAAGCAATCCTCTAGCTTCAGCCTCTTGTGGAGTTGGAACTGCAGGTGCACACCACCATGCCTGGCTAATTTTGGGTTTTATTTATTTTTTTTTTTTTGTAGAGACAGGGTTTTACCATATTGCCCAGGCTGGTCTCAAACTCCTGAACTCAAGGGATCCACCTGCCTCAGCCTCCCAAAGTGTTGGGATTACAGGCATGAGGCACACCTGGCTTTATTTTTAATTTTCTGTACAGATGAAGTCTCGCTATGTTGATGAGGCTGGTCGTGAACTCCTGGCCTCAAGCGATCTTCCCATCTCAGCCTCCCAAAGTGTTGAGATTACAGGCGTAAACCACTATCAACTATCAGTCTTCCCACAGCTTCAACTGCTCTCATTATTCTAATCCTACTGACCATTCTCAAAGTCCTCCCAAGTTTTTTTTTTTTTTTTTTCTGAGGAAAAATGGATAAAACTGAGCAATATTATCTCCCCATTGAGATGTCTAGCTTTTTTTTGAGTCATGCTTAAAGTCTAACTATATAGTCTAAAGTTGGTTTAGGATTCCTTTCAGCCACCAGTGCCAACTTACCTTAGGCTAACAGGAATAGAGTTCAGTTGATCTAATTTAGAACAAATTTGTATCCGTAGATGGGATGGAAAATCTAGGTGAGGATTAAGGTCATGGACAAGGTACAAGAGGAGGAGGAAATCTGAGTTAATTATAACCTAGGTTATGCAGTCTTAATTCCAGGAAGCTGTGCCTTAGCTAGGTAGACAACTTGTTGATTGAGGAATATTCTCAGGGGAACTAGAAGCTATCCGTTTCTGAATTCTGAGATGAATTTCTACATCATCTGAGATGAAGGTGAAGGTGTCAGTATCCAAAGACTAGAAATTCTAAGAAAACTATGTCACTTGGAGAAAGCCTTTTAGTAAGCATTTGCTTATTTTCTTTCCAGCAGTCATGGCTGGCCTGGAAGATTTCCCAAAGGTTATCTTTTTCAAGACCAGTTGGGTAAGGCTGTTTTGATATGTTTTTGAATATACATTATAATGCATTCATTGTGTTTATTTGTTTATTCCTAGATTTTTTAAAAACTGTATATATTTTGGTAATAACTAAAGTAAAAGCAGATAAAACCAAGAGAACATGGCCATCATTGTTCAAGGCTTCATACTCTCTGATGCAAAAAGATAAGCCTGAATTAAAAGCTACATTTCTTTTTTTTTTTTTTTTGAGACAGAGTCTGGCTCTGTTGCCCAGGCTGGAGTGCAGTGGCTGGATCTCAGCTCACTGCAAGCCCCGCCTCCCGAGTTCACGCCATTCTCCTGCCTCAGCCTCCCGAGTAGCTGGGACTACAGGCGCCCGCCACCTCGCCCGGCTAATTTTTTTTGTATTTTAGTAGAGACGGGGTTTCACCGTGTTAGCCAGGATGGTCTCGATCTCCTGACCTCGTGATCCGCCCATCTCGGCCTCCCAAAGTGCTGGGATTATAGGCTTGAGCCACTGTGCCCGGCCAAAAGCTACATTTCTTAATGTCTCTCATATGAAAAGCTATATAAGCTCCTGGTGTCAAGTTTAAAAACTGAGAACTTATTTTGAAATATTATGGGTAGAGACTAGGGAGTTAAATGATGACTTTTTAAAATGTTTAGGGTTAGGTATTAACACCCTCAGCTATTTGCCTTATTTTCTTCTTTACTAAGAGCCCTCTCTATCAATATATAGCAAATAGTCTTGCTTAAGGCCCGGGAAAAGTCACCGTATCCAAGGCTTGATGCAAATTATATGTTACCAATCTTCACTTACTCCTGCTAAAGTTGAAATGGAGTGTCTTACATGTGGGTTACAGTTCAGATGTAAGTTTCTGAATAAAAACATAAAAAGCGAACCATCTCCCTTACCTACTCCTGCTCCTCACAGTCCAATAAAAAACTTAAATATCGTAGAGTAGAGGGAATGTGGTTAGAGTTAGGACACCGAGGAATCAAGTCCTCCATTCCAGTCCTCTACCACTGACTCACTCACCTCAGGCAAATGGTTCCACTTCATTTCATTTTGTACTGAAAAGTGAGGAGAGTAACATTTTGTTTCAAATTTTCTTAGGTGAGTGGGGTCTGCTACCCTGCAAGGCTTTTGCTGAAGTTGAGATGAACAAGTAAGGAAAATATGCAACTATAGATTGTTTTAAGAGAGGTGGGAAAAAACCCAACGGATTTTGTTACTGATTTGTGTCCTTAGGACTCTCCACTTTGAGAGATTTACTACTTAGTCCTTAGAGGCAGCTTCCTTCTGGGACGGGTGGATATGAGGCATGGGGTGGGGTCGGATGGTGATGGGAGAGCAAAGGAACACAAGGGTCCCAAATCAAGGCCCTTTTGGCTTCAGTGTTTACCCTCAGTGCAGTGGGGGTGAAATTTGGAGCCTAGGGTGAGGTAGAAATTAGTGTCCCTGCTGCAGTAGTAACTTGGGTATCAGATAATAAAGCATATTTCCACCAGCATATTCTAAAGGCAGATGAAACTATACAGGGGTTTAAGGTAAACCTATGATGAACAAAATATCACCCCTGACTTTTTAAAATTTCATTTTATTTTCTGTTCCAGGGTACATGTGCAGGATGTGCAGGTTTATTACATAGGTAAATGTGTGCCATGGTGGTTTGCTGCACCTATCAACCCATCACCTAGGTATTAAGCCCAGCATGCATTAGCTGTATTTCCTGATGCTCTCCCTCCCTCTGTCCTCACCTTGACAGGCTCCAGTGAGTGTTATTCCCCTCCTTGTGTCCATGTGTTGTCATTGTTCAGTCTCACTTTTGAGAACATGTGGTGTTTGATTTTCTGTTCCTGTGTTAGTTTGCTGAGGATCATGGCTTCCAGCTCCATCCACATCCCTGCAAAGGACATGATCTCGTTCCTTTTTATAGCTGCATAGTATTCCATGGTGTATATATACCACATTTTCTTTATCCAGTCTATCACTGATGGGCATTTGGGTTGATTCCATGTCTTTGCTATTGTGACTAGTGCTGCAGTATGTATGTATCTTTATATGTACCTAGTATATCCACTTTAAAAACCATTTAATCACCTTTTTGGAGAAGTTTTTTTCTGATTTTCCCGAACTGCTTCCCTTTACCCTCCTGTTGATGCTTCCTGTAGCACACATCATTGTATAATAGAATGATTTATATCATTTATAATGGTATAATAGAATGATTTATATTTTATAGAATAGAATAGAATGATTTATATTCCTTTGGGTGTATACCTAGTACTAGGATTGCTGGTTCCAATGGTATTTCTGGTTCTAGGTCTTTGAGGAATCACCACACTGCCTTCCACATCACCCCGACTTAATGTTTACTTGGTCATTATTCCTTTCTTTTTTTTCACCAATCTGGGGCTCACATGACTTTCTTTCCATTGTTCTACCTGGAGGTCACTAAAATTGGTAACCATTCTTCCACCATCACCTCATAATTCACTGTCTTAGAACTACATTTATTCAGTTGTTCTATTAGGTTCCCCACTCTCTTGAGACCCAGAGTCAAATGACATCAGGTAAAAATGCAGGCTGTCCTTAGGGGAAACAATGGCTATTTTAACAAGCAGGCTATAATTCAAAACCACACAACAGTATTTAATTGCTTCTGGATTTGACAACACTGGAATGCATTAAAACTTGGAGCCTCTGAAGATAACCTTCCTAACTTTATGCAAGAGTCCAAGGTATAGTTCTTATAAAAATCCATCCATAGGTTGCATATGTAAAATCCTCTGAGGAAAATGGTGGTGCTTTAAACCTTCATATGGTATGCTTCTTTGAGCTGTAATAAGGATATAAATCAGGAAATGCAGGCTTGGCAAAGAAAGAGTTAAGATGATCAATTTCTAAGGAATTTCAGGGATTTTCAGATTTCAGGCTTGGTCTTTTATAAAGGATCTTCTGCTGCATACCTCCTGGTTCTCCCCTGCTAGACCTCATATATGCAAAAGTAGCTTTGCATTAGCTAGCACAGTAGAGAAGGCTAATCAGAGATCCAAATCTCTGTTTCAGAGTTGGAGGTTGAGATGCAAGAGTGACTCAGCTGGCAACAGCTCTGTAGCAGTCTCAGCCTGCAGGCCTTCAGGAAGTGAGTCCTCCAGGCCTGCATCTCCCTCTGTGGCAAATTGCCACTAAACTCTGCTGTTTATCAACCCAGTACCAAACACAGTAGGAAGAGTCTGCTGTTTCACTGTTTTCAACAAAACCAAAAACATAGAAGCCAGATTATATGACGGGATAGTATTACAAAGGTGTATTAGATACAGTATCTCCCTTAAGAAACTTACAGCTTAGTAAGGAAATAAATGTAAATATAGCATTAGAGTACAATGATGTGTGCTACAAGAAGCATCAACAGGAGGGTAAAGGGAAGCAGTTCGGGAAAATCAGAAAAAACCTCTCCGAAAAGGTGATGAAGAGGTTTTGAAAGTGGATGTGCTAGGTAGAAAGTGCCAGGAATGAAGGCAGAGGGGAAAGCATTTATATAGATTCATTAATGGATACATTCACTTTATGCATCACATTTGCAGAGTGACTTCTGTGTGCTTGGAGCATGTGATATGAACCATCTAGTACAGGCAAGGTGGTGTGTGTATATATATGTATAGGTGGAGAGAGTGGTAAGATGAGATAATGATGTTGTGGGAGTAACTGGAAGTTCTCCAATTGCTTAAATTTTCTTAGTCAAGTAGGAAGTAAGGTCATCTGTTGAAGGATGTAATTGCGGTCTGAAGAAACATAATATGATTGGCTGGTAGTATTAAGTGCTCTCTTAAGGTTCTGACCATCGTGAATATAGAATGATACTACTTTTTTTTTTTTTTTTTTTTTTTTTTTGAGACAGAGTCTCACTCTGTCGCCAAAACAGGATGGAGTGCAGTGGTGCGATCTCGGTTAAGTGCAACCTCCAGCTGGTGGGTTCAAGTGATTCTTATGCCTCAGCCTCCCAAGTAGCTGGGACTACAGGTGTGTGCCACCATGCTCAGTTAATTTTTGTAATTTTAGTAGAGAGGGGTTTTTGCCATGTTGGCCAGGCTGGTATCGAACTCCTGGCCTCAAGGGATCCACCCAAAGTGTTGGGATTACAGGCGTGAGCCACCACACCTGGCCAGACGAGTTACTTTGTTTTCTCCAACTTCATTTGGCTATGTAGGTGCAGAGCAGGTGGAAAGCTGAATTAAGCCAAGGAGTTGGTTTTGGTAAGTGAGTACAACGAAGAGAGTGAGAGGCAAGGAAGTTGAAGGTGTATTCAAGAGAATGCTTATGATTGATCATGGAACATAAGTTGTATCAGGAGGGAAAAGCTGACATCAAGGGGGTGAGGGAGATGGTAGGATCAATTTATTGATGGTCATGAAAACTCTGAATTTGTGTAGTTGAGATATTTGACAGAATGGGCTGGGAAGATAATAGGTGGTCAGAGAGAGGGATGCATGAAATTGAAACTAAGATGGTTGATAATTTTGGTAAAAAGATAGGAATCAGTATTTAAGGAAGGTGAAACGTGTAACTGTTAAGTTTTTAGGGAATCAAAAGGCCAGGTTGGTTGAAGGATCATCTATGTTAGTAGTTCCCAAACTTTAGCATGCATTAGACTTATATATGGAAAGATAATTAAAATACAGATTGTGCTGGGTGCGATGACATATGCCTGTAGTCCCAGCTACTTGGGAGGCTGAGAGAAGAAGATTGCTTGAGCTCAGGAGTTTGAGACCAGTCCAGGTAACATAGTGAGACCATCTCTAAAAAAATGCAAAACCACACAACAACAACAACAACAAAAATACAGATTGCAAGATCCCACTCCTAGTTTCTGGGGTAAAGCCTGGTAATTTTCATTTCTAAATTCCCTGGTGATGCTGATGCTGCTGTGGTCCAGAGACTGTACTTTGGAAACTACTGACCCATGTGTATGTTGAAATTGCAATTGTCAAGAATTAAGATAGAAGTAGTGTTGGCCGGACGCGGTGGCTCAAGCCTGTAATCCCAGCACTTTGGGAGGCCAAGACGGGCGGATCACGAGGTCAAGAGATCCAGACCATCCTGGCTAACACGGTGAAAACCCGTCTCTACTAAAAAATACAAATAACTAGCTGGGCGAGGTGGCGGGCGCCTGTAGTCCCAGCTACTCGGGAGGCTGAGGCAGGAGAATGGCGTACACCCAGGAGGCGGAGCTTGCAGTGAGCTGAGATCTGGCCACTGCACTCCAGCCCGGGCGACAGAGCGAGACTCCGTCTCAAAAAAAAAACCCAAAAAACAAAACAAAACCAAACAAACAAACAAAAAAGATAGAAGTTGTGTTATAAAGTGACAGTGAGCCAGCACACAAAATTGGCAAGAAATAAAGGGGACCAGGTGAGGTAGCTCACGCTTGTAATCCCAACACTTTGGGAGGCCAAGGTGGGGGATTCCTTCAACCTAGGAGTTTGAGACCAGCCTGGGCAATGTGGCTACCCTGTCTCTACAAAAAAATAGCTGTGCGTGGTGGCATGTACCTGTAGTTCCAGCTATTTGGGAAGCTGAGATGGGAGGATCTTGAGTGAGCCTGGGAGGTTGAGACTGCAGTAAGCTGTGATCATGCCACTATACTCCAGCCCAGGCGACAGAGCGAGACCCTGTCTCAAAAGACAGATAGGCCGGGTGCGGTGGCTCACGCCTGTAATCCCAGCACTTTGGGAGGCCAAGGCAGGCGGATCACGACGTCAGGAGATCGAGACCATCCTGGCTAACACGGTGAAACCCCGTCTCTACTAAAAATACAAAAAAATTAGCCGGGCGTGGTGGCGGGCGCTTGTAGTCCCAGCTGTTCGGGAGGCCGAGGCAGGAGAATGGCGTGAATCCGGGAGGCGGAGCTTGCAGTGAGCCGAGACTGCGCCACTGCACTCCAGCCTGGGTGACAGAGCAAGACTCCGTCTCAAAAAAAAAAAAACAAAAAAAAAAAAACAAAAAGATATAAAAAGGAATGAACTGATTAGTGGAAAACTGCAACAATCAGGGACAGTGGATATACACTCTAATAACATGACATTTAAAGCTAGGTTTTACGGGGATTGGTTAGAAATTGTGGCTGAAACAATGGTTGGTAGCTAATGAGATTAAGGTGAGGCAGAAGGGAGACTGCCAAGGGCTTTGCATGCTAGTATTTTATTGTATCAGGGCCTTTTGTTTGGTAAACAGGTCTAGTGTAAGTTCCCTGCTAAGGGATTACCTCTGGTGGAACTGTTACTGAATTCATCACAAGGGTGATCAGAATCTTACGTCCTGGTAGAAACAAAAACCACACTGATTAGAAAACAGTAAGTCCTACTAAACTACCTATCACTTTACATAAGATTAGGGAGGTTGATATCTAATGAGACAAGAAATCTTAAATAACTTAATAGCAGGGCAAAGCAGGACCAAGAATATATAATACAGAATGGAACTGGAAATACAAAGGAGGATCCACAAGCTGGTCACAGGTAGAGTCAGGGCACCGACTACAACACAGGATCATGACCTTGGCCCAGTTTATGTTTCCACCACTTATTGCTCTTGGGATCCTAGCCAAATTGTCTTTTATAAAGGATTTTCTGCTTTTTCATGTTTTCTGCTTAGTTCCTCTCTTGTTAAATGGTATATCATTTATGGCACGTGCTTCAGAGGAAAGCTGAGGGCTAAATGAGATAGCTGGTGCAAGTGCTTTGAAAAGGTAAAGTGTTATACAAATATGAAATATTTAAAAAGAAAGTATTGAGCTATCCTTAGAAATCAGGGCAGAATACTTAGGTATGTAAGAGATGAATGGAAAAGAAAGGAGAAACTGTTAATGTAAGAACAATGCTGAGATGTATAAAACAAAGGACGAGACCGGGCGCAGTGGCTGACTCCTGTACTTCCAGCACTTCAGGAGGCTGAGGCGGGCAGATCACGAGGTCAAGAGATCAAGATCATCCTGGCCAACATGGTGAAACCCTGACTCTACTAAAAATACAAAAAATTAGCCAGGCATGGTGGCACGCGCCTGTAGTCGCAGCTACTTGGGAGGCTGAGGCAGGAGAATCTCTTGAACCCGGGAGGTGGAGGTTGAATGCCGTTGCACTCAAGCCTGGTGACAGGAGTGAGACTCCATCTCAAAAAAAAAAAAAAAAAAAAAAAGGGATGAAATGTGCTATGTGGACAGTTTCATGAGTTTTTTTTTTTTTTTTTGAGACTGAGTTTCGCTCTTGTTGCCCAGGCTGGAGTGCAATGGCATGATCTCGGCCCACTGCAACCTCTGCCTCCCAGGTTCAAGAGATTCTCCCGCCTCAGCCTCCCAGTAGCATGTGTGCTGACGCCCGGCTAATTTTGTATTTTTAGTAGAGACAGGGTTTCACCATGTTCGTCAGGCTGGTCTCCAACTCGTGACCTCAGGTGATCCGCCCAAAGTGCTGGGATTATAGGCGTGAGCCACCACACCCGGCCTCACATTAGTTTGTTTTTTTTTTTTTTTTTGAGATGGAGTCTCGCTCTTTGCCAGGCTGGAGTGCAGTGGCGCCATCTCGGCTCACTGTAACCTCCGCCTCCCAGATTCAAGTGATTCTCCTGCCTCAGCTTCCCAAGTAGCTGGGACTACAGGCATGTGCCACCACGTCCAGCTAATTTTTGTATTCTTAGTAGAGATGGGTTTCACCATGTTGGCCAGGATGGTCTTGATATCTTGACCTCGTGATCTGCCCACCTCAGCCTTCCAAAGTGCTGGGATTATAGGCGTGAGCCACCACGCCTGGCCACATTAGTTTTGAAATGATGAAAGCCTCAACAAAAAGCCTCATTTACTTACATATAGATAGCAGTTTCCTTAGGAATAAACCTTTGGACCACAGTGACAAATATTCGTATAACTGGCTTTGACTTAACCATTATGTTCTCTCTCCTCGTGATGCCTACTACTAAATGAGTACTTACTTCTACTTTTACATACTGAGAAAATTGCAGGACCACATGCACTGTTACATGAACCCTATGCAAGTTTGCAGGTTTCTATTCCGGCTTTTGTTACACGGAGTTGAAATTACCTGCTGATGTTAGACCACACAAGTTACTTCAGGGCAGGACTGTGCCTTGTCAAAATCTTTCAATGGCTTTCCATTCATTGTCCTTAAAGAAGTCCAAGCCTTAATAGGCATAAAATACAATCTGGTCCCCACCATCTCTGGCTTTACCTCTCAGTGCTCTCCTCTGCCTGGCAATTTGGCCACACTTACACTCAGATCATCAATGTACTACACTTTTTCTGACAATAGCTTTTGCACAGGTTGTTTCACCCGCCCAGCATACCTTGCTCCATTCTTCTTGGCTTAGTTTCCTGGTTTATATAGTTACTATCGTCTCTGACTTCTCTTGAACCTCCTTCTCATCTGGGTTAGCCTTCCTTTTTTTTTTTTTTGAGATGAGTCCCACTCTGCTGCCCAGGATGGAGTGCAGTGGAGTGATCTTGGCTCACTGCAACCTCCACCTCCCAGGTTCAAGTGATTCTCCTGCCTCGGCCTCCCGAGTAGCTGGGACTGCAGGTGCACGTCACCACACCTGGCTAATTTTTGTATTTTTAGGAGAGACAGGGTTTCACTATATTGGCCAGGCTGGTCTCAAACTCCTGACCTCGTGATCCGCCCACCTCAGCCTTCCAAAGTGCTGGGATTACAGGCGTGAACCACTGTGCCCAGCCCTGGATTAGCCTTTCAAGCATACCTTCCCCTTCCCTCATTATAGTACTTCTCACATCTTATAGTAATTGCATGCCTAATTACCTGTCTTACCAGATCAAACTCTGTGAAACAGGTAACAGTCTTGTTCCTGAATGTTTCTGCCATTTTAACTGTGCCTAGAACTTAGGTGCACAATAAACACCGAGTTTGCCAATGACAAACACTTGGCAGCACACAAATTCAGTGAAAGCCTCAGTGGTTCTGTTAGAAGACATGTGGGGTTGATGAGGACAAAAAAAAAAAAAAAAAAAAAGAGAGAAACAAGCCTGGTGAAGTCAAGTGGCCACTTCAAGGAGCTCACTGCTATTTTTTAACCTAAGAAAATTCCGTACATGCACTATTAGCCACAGGGGAGACCAGAGGTGTTCTGTATGGCAAAAGAGGAAGTTGCAGTGAAGTGAGTAGTAAATGTTTATTTTGAGGATCTTCTGGTGTGACAGTGGTGTTATAAACAATCACATTACATATCATTAATCAACTAGGTGTCTGTAGGTTTTAACTAGTACTAGCTGATCTCCTATCTTGTTTTTTTCCGGTTAATTTGAATAATCATGCACTGTATGAAAAAGAAACTGATTGCCATTCTCGTATCAGTCTTTTTGAGCACTTTTTGAAAAGAGGTCGTTTCAGTTTTGACCACCTGTTTATTGCAGGAGTAAGTTAGGCATTACTTCACATTTTAGCAGCGTGGTAGTCTCTATGGGAACTTTCTTGCCTATCACTTAGATAAGCTGTGCCGTTTATTAGGCTAAAATAGCAGTGTTCTAAATGCAGTGGGTAAATTTGGGATTGACTGGATAAAGGTTCAACACTATTAAAGGATTAATAATAATACTATATTATGAGCCATAATGCTTTTATAATAAATATGCAACCACCTTTTGGTTATCATCAGTTGGTATTGTATGTTTTGCTGTGGCTGCAGGAATAACAGTGGATTTAGGAAAGTACCAGTGAGTCAATTAAGGATTTTAAGATCCCTGGGAAAAGCCAAGGAATGATCAATCTCTCCTATATACCCAATAAAATCGCTCCAGAAGACAGACTAATACCAATCATTTCATTTACTTCAGGATGTAATATACTATTTAGATCCCAGGAAGATGCTAAATTATAACCTCGTTGAAATATCTGTAGGGCATTTTGTTTTTGCGAAGGCAGTAAAACCAGACAAACGAATAACACACATCAAAATCAGATTTCTAATGTAGGGCTCTGTCCTACTGTTAAAGATGTTAGAAAGATACATACTTAGAATACCACCCTGTTCTCTCTGGGGGAGGCTATATTCAAGATGACAAGTACTCTAACATTTTTACAGACATAGATGTTGTTAATAGGGTCTTTCTGTGATTTTAGCAAAGAGAAACAGTTGAAATGTTACTCTTTCTAACTACTGACATGATTCATCTCTATCACTGGCATATGGTACTACCATTTCTCCTACTGTGGCAAGTTCTAGTTTTCCCAAGACCTAACCCTCATTGTTCTGGAAATAAAGCTTAAATATATATATTCCAAACCTTTAAATTAAAATGTTATCCCCATATATTCATGTACCAGGTTAATATCGCCACATATATCCTTTCTAATTTTGGGCTAAACAGATGTGCATTTAGAGTTGTTTAAAGACAACCCAGCTTAATATCAAGAGAAAGTGTGACCTTTCATGGAGTATTTGATGGAAAAAACACTGAGTTTTGACAAATCTTATTTTATTCAGATAGCAGTCTGATCACACATGGTCCAACAACACTCAAATAATAAATCAAATATAACCAGATGTTAAAGATTGGTCTTCAAACATCATAGCCAATGATGCCACGCTTGCCTATGATCTCTCCAACATAAAACCACATCAACACCTCAGTGGCCACCACACCATTCAGCACAGCTTCCTGAAAAAAGAAGCATATATTTTAAGGTATCTTTTTGTGTGTGTGTATATATATATAAATTTTTTTTCAAACCATTCTTTTCCAGAATTAAGGAGACAAAGAACATAAAGACACTATTCAAACTAGAAGGCAGTTTTAGTCAAAGTTGAGAATTACTAACATTACTTTTGTTCAACTGCTGAGAACCCTTGAACTTTCAATTTTGTAAGGTAAGTAGTTAAAGCTTATAAATTCTTTCAAAGCATTCTTTACAGACCTGAACTGACTTAACCCTTTCATTATAAGTTTATGAGACACTTTATGGGCCCTAAAACAACCCACATCCTGGATATAGCTGGTGCATTTAGACAGGGCATTCATATGAAAGGATGGCTCTAGGAAGGCCGAGTCTCTGAATAGACATTTTTGTCTGGCAAAAGAAAATCTGCTGAAAGATGAAGTGCTGTCTTCCCCCTTTAGACCTCATTTTTATTCATTTAGTATTTGACTTAACTCTGACCAAGTATCTGGTATTCATATCAACATTTTACTGCCCCAAGGAGAAATATACACATCTGGTTCAGGAAAGCACTGTTATTAATACATGGAGCTAGAATATGGATCTTGAAATTCTAGTTGGAAAAATAACTTTCCCTAACAAAACTAGACCTTTTCCTTTCAGTACTTCTGGAAGTGAATTTTCCCCATCAAATTAGACCAGAAGTTTATGGAAGTCTTCTGAAAAACAACCATACTTCCCAGGATGTAGGCTCTAAAATTAGCAATCATTTAGGCTTTTTGTACTCTGTGCTTGGATCATGCAAATAAAATCCAAGTTCCAGTTCTTTTTTTCCCTTTTCTTTTTTGAGACGGAGTCTCGCTCTGTTACCCAGGCTGGTGTGCAGTGGTGCGATCTCAGCTCACTGCAAACTCTGCCTCCCGGGTTCACACCATTCTCCTGCCTCAGCCTCCTGAGGAGCTGGGACTACAGGTGCCCGCCACCACGCCTGGCTAATTTTTTGTATTTTCAGTAGAGATGGGGTTTCACTGTATTAGCCAGGATGGTCTCGATCTCCTGACCTTGTGATCTGCCCGCCTCGGCCTCCCAAAGTGCTGGGATTACAGGTGTGAGCCACCAGGTCCGGCCTTTTTTCCTTAAGAGACAGGGTCTCACTCTGTCACCCAGGCAGTGACACAATCATAGCTCACTGCCTCCTCTAACTCCTGGGCTCAAGCGATCCTCTCACCTCAGCCTCCCAAGTAGTTGGGACCACAGGTGCATGCCACCACACCTGGCACATTTTTTTCACTATTTTGGGTAGAGATAGGGCCTTGCTATGTTGTCTGGGCTGGTCTTGAACTCCTGGCCTCAAGCGATCCTCCTACTTACTTTGGACTCCCAAAGTACTGGGATTACAGGCAGGAAGTGACTGCGCGTGGCCGCAAGTTCCAATTCTTACAGTTTTTAGATTTTATCTTCACACAATTCAATAACCCAGGTTTGGTATTTTTATCTTACATATAAGAAGTGTTAGCTTCCTGACTGTGATATAGTTCAAGAGATGTTTTGGCTGAACTGGGGACAATCTCAGGACTACAGATGAAAAAAGTACAGACTCAGCAAAGCAAGCCATCATATTTTAGTATACTGTCTAATATAGGACAGGAAAAAAAAATTTCCCAATAAAAAAGGTCACCTTTTTGCTAGGTTTAAGACTGTTAGGAAACTAAGACATAAAATGGGCTAATTATTTCTACCCAGGTGACAAAATTAGAAAAGTAAGTATCTTCCTCAGCAGTCAAAATTTTTTTCCTCATTATGTTGGATTCAGCCTCATTGGAAATATATATATTAATCAAAACAATCAGAAAAATCCCAAGGGAAGACATTTTCTGTTATGCGCATCCGTTTTCATTTAGCCCATGGTTACCTTAACTGTGAGCTGTTTGAAGCTACCAGTCTGAGCACTATTGACTATTTTTTTCAGGCTCTGAATAGCTCTAGGGATCTCAGCAGGGGTGGGAGGAACCAGCTCAACCTTGGCGTAGTACCAAAATGTGGCCAATCGAGGCTTCGAGTAAGTCACAGCAGCTGGAAAACAAAACAAAACAAAAAAACCAGGATGAACTCACTAGAGACCGAAAGAAGCAGATGTGTGGGCTGGACACAAATATTTATTCATGCATCACCTTCATTCACTGCTTGTACCAAATGTGCACCCGGTGTGAAAAGTCAAAGCTGCTCCCTGGTAACAAGAGGCTTTTAAAGATGCAGAACACCTGTGCCACAGGGATGTTCAATCAGGCAGGATGCTATAAGCACATTCAATTATGCCAGTACTAGTGGCCAGCTAGTACTGTACTTCATTTATGAATGGCAAATCTAGCTAACTGTAAAGATGCCAGAAGCTGGATTTAGAAACAAGAGAACAGTCAATTTCTTCATATTTTCTTGGTAGAGAGATAAGTAAATTTGAAGAAAAAGGTGAAGAAAGGGATGAAGGATTTAGAATGGCACTCTTAAGAACAAGATGGAAAGTTATCATAATATTATACACAAGTTCAGATGGAATTAAAACAACTGGTACCCAATTTGGTATTGTCATCAATATGTGCTGGATTAAATCTTTCTCTTGACAAAAGCACAGCTGCTCCTCTTTCAAAGACACCACAAATAATAAAAGTAAAACCTAAATGTATCGTTAAGAGCCCAAACTAGAATCTATTACCAAGCTGGAATTCCTCAAGGTATTTACTATTTCAAGAGAAGAGACCATTAACAACCAGGGTAGTTGTGAGAATGTAGTAGTGATTTCAGAAAGAGGAAGACATTTTTTATTTAAAAAATTATGAGAGAGGCTAGGTGCAGTGCTCATGCCTGTAAACCCACCACTCTGGGAGGCCGAGGCGGGCAGATCACTTGTGGTCAGGAATTTGAAACCATCCTGCTCAACATGGTGAAACTCTGTCTCTACTAAAACTATAAAAATTAGCTGGGCATGGTGGTGTGCGCCTGTAGTCCCAGCTACTGGGGAGGCTAAGGCATAAGAATTGCTTGGACAGGGGAGCCAGAGGTTGCAGTGAGCCAAGATCTCACCATGACACTCCAGTCTGGGGGACAGAATGAGACTTTGTTTCAAAAATTACAAGAGAAATGTAATAAAAATAGCATGAAGGCCCATAAAGTGTCTACTGTTCAAAGACAGATTACCTAAGGCTCTTGGTGTTTTCCTTGTATTAATGGCCTCCATTTGAGTATTTCTGAATTACTATCTCCCTCATCTTCTGTGTTTGGGGATATGGGCATACTTTTTCTTTTTTTTCTGAGATAGAGTCTCGCTCTATCACCCAGGCTGGAGTGCAGTGGTGTGATCTTGGCTCACTGCAAGCTCCGCCTCCCAGGTTCACGCCATTCTCCTGCCTCAGCCTCCTGAGTAGCTGGGACTACAGGCGCCTGCCACCACGCCCGGGGCTAATTTTTTTTTGTATTTTTAGTAGAGATGGGGTTTCACCATGTTAGTCAGGATGGCCTCAATCTCCTGACCTTGTGATCCGCCCGTCTTGGCTTCCCAAAGTGCTGGGATTACAGGCGTGAGCCACTGCACCCGGCCAAGGATATGGGCATACCTTCAAGCAGACACAAAGCTCTAAGAGATAGTTCCAAATAGAACTGCCAATGCCTGTAAGATGGGACAATAAAAAAAAGTACAGTCTTGTGGAACAGTCAACCAATTGTCAATATTATCTCCAACATACAGACATTTCATCCTTAAAAAAAAAAGAATCAGTTTACTGTACATAAACACTATTTTAGGTGGTAAATTTGTTTCTTAGGGGATACAGGTTAAAGAGTTTGAAACTGCTTTACATGTATACAAGAGATAAAACATAATGAATGGTAGATGATGGGAGCTAGGTTTCTCAGTGGAGGTTGAGTGATGTTACAGGTAAGTAAGAAAAGCAGCAAGAATAAACCCCACGATACTAGGTTAGAGTTGGACTCAGGTTTAGCTTAATATATACACAGACTGATAGACACGGAAATAATTATATATACATATATGCATGTATACACATATATACATCTATATGGATACCTATCTATATCCCTGTCAATTGAGAGGACCTAGAAGTAGTGATATTCTAGTAGCAAGGAACATAAACAGCACCCAGACCTTAGTTTCTCAATTCTATTGTCCAATAAAAGGAACTAAGGTTCCTTGGCGAAATGGCTGATTCTAAGGCTGGGACAGGGAAAATACAATATAAATCTGAAGCATCTTGTAGTATTAGAAAGGGAGGCAGCATGTCAAAGGGACAGAGGTGCTAACCTGAAAGAGCTCCCAAATAGCCAAGGGTGAAATAATTTGAGCAATAATACAGTATTTGATATACAAAGTATGAAATGAATGTACAAGTCCATACAGTAAGTGACCGGATAAATAAACGGAGAAGAGACAAATCTTTCTCACAGAAGAATTCTATTTAATTTATGTAGATATTCCTTCCTACAGGAGATGGAATCCCCCCACTGTAATCACACCCTGCCTTTATGGGATAGGCTTAGTTATTTGCTTCTAAAGAATAGAACACAGAGAAAAAAACAGTAACTTTACAGTGGAGGAACCTATAACCAAGTGATGAAAGCTTGTATCACCAGAAATGTCACATGAATATCATATACCTCCTGACACGTGATTAGGGCATCTCATTACTGTGATACTTCCTCAAAATCCATAGTTCCAGACTAAGCATGAGAAAAACACCAGACAAATCCAGATTGGGGAAATTCTTCAGGATACCTAGGCAGATACCTAGACAGACAAGATACCTAGATACCTTAAAACTGTCAAGGTCAGGAAAGATGAGGGAAGACTGGGAAACTGTCCTGGACCAAAGGAGGTTGGAAAGACACAGAAACTAAATGCAATGTGGTACACTGGATTGGATCCTAGAACGGGAAGATTACTGGAAAAACTACTGAAATAGAAATAAAGTCTACAGTTAAGGGGAAAAAAAAATCAGACTCTATGATTCCTAGGCAAGCCTGATGATAAATTTACTTATTTCCATAAGCTTCTTTGGCCCCCAGGGGAATTAACAGATACAGTCAGTAATTTTTATTAAATATTTAACATTCACGCCGGGCGCGGTGGCTCAAGCCTGTAATCCCAGCACTTTGGGAGGCCGAGATGGGCGGATCACGAGGTCAGGAGATCGAGACCATCCTGGCTAACACGGTGAAACCCCGTCTCTACTAAAAAATACAAAAAACTAGCCAGGCGAGGTGGCGGGCGCCTGTAGTCCCAGCTACTCGGGAGGCTGAGGCAGGAGAATGGCGTAAACCCGGGAGGTGGAGCTTGCAGTGAGCCGAGATCACGCCACTGCACTCCAGCCTGGGCGACAGAGCAAGACCCCGTCTCAAAAAAAAAAAAAAAAAAAAAGAAAAAGAAAAAATATTTAACATTCACATTTAATACACTACCCTGTATATGTTATAAAGCAAAATGTATTTCCACGTTAACATTCCAGCCCAGTTGAGTCCTCCTTTCTAAGTACTTTTGGAAGAATAACAAGATTTTTTTTTTTTTTTTGAGGCGGAGTCTTGCTGTGTTGCCCAGGCTGGAGTGCACTGGCGTGATCTCCACTCATTGCAAACTCCACCTCCCGGGTTCACACCATTCTCCTGCCTCAGCCTCCTGAGTAGCCGGGACTGCAGGTGCCCGCCACCGGGCCCGGCTAATTTTTGTATTTTTAGTAGAGATGGGGTTTCACCGTGTTAACCAGGGTGGTCTCGATCTCCCGACCTCGTGATCCGCCCATCTCGGCCTCCCAAAGTGCTGAGATTACAGGCGTGAGCCACCGCGCCCGGCCAAGAATAACAAGTTATCTTTCAATTATTTACAATAACGGAGGGAAGGGTTTATACATTTCATAACAAAAAAATTACCTTGGTGTTACTTTTTAGATTTTTATCATAAAAACTAGATTGCAATTCCTTAATATGCGCCATCTAAAAAATGTGAAAGCCACACCAGAAAAAAAATCCACTTGAAATATTAAGAATTGTGCCTTAAATCATCCACTCCACGAAGTCCAGAGTGAAGCCTCCAATCCTTTTTTCTCTTTAGTTTTTTTTTTTTTTTTGAGACGGAGTCTCCTCTGTCACCAGGCTGGAGTGCAGTGGCGCGATCTTGGCTCACTGCAACCTCTGCCTCCTGGGTTAAAGAGATTTTCCTGCCTCAGCTTTCCCAGTAGCTGGGATTACAGGAGCCCGCCACCACGCCTGGCTAATTTCTGTTTTAGTAGAGATGAGGTTTCACCATGTTGGTGAGGCTGGTGTCAAACTCCTGCCCTCAGGTGATCCACCCGCCTTGGCGTCGCAAAGTGCTGGGACTACAGGCGTGAGCCACAGCGTCCAGGCTTTTTTTTTGAGACCGAGTCTCGCTTTGTCGCCCAGGCTGGCATGCAGTGGTGCGATCTCGACTCACTGCAACCTCCGCCTCCTGGGTTCAAGCGATTCTCCTGCCTCCACCTCCCAAGTAGCTGCGATTACAGGCGTGCACCACCAGGCCTGGTAGTATTTTTAGTAGAGATGCGGTTTCACCTTGTTGGCCAAGCTGGTCTCGAACTCCTGCCCTCAAGTGATCTGCCCGCCTCGGCCTCCCAAAGTGCTGAGATTACAGGCCTGAGCCACCGCCGCAGGGCCATCTCTTTTGATTAATATAAAATTGTAGAGCTCTATGACAGATAACAATCTTAGTAAAGTAAAAGATTTTTTTGCAAGCTTAAGAAATTCTTTGGGAAAATGTGTAAAATGTTTCGCTAGTAGGATGTGAGGTTCTGCAGGAGAGCCTTCAATAACTCATAGTTTGGCTGGTGATGGAGGGAAGGGAGGAGAGAATGGATAAAATACCAGGCTGGCACTGTGGCTCACGTCTGTAACTCCAGCACTTTGGGAGGCCGAGGCGGGAGGATCCCTTGAGCCCAGGAGTTAAGAGACTAGCCTGGGCAACATGGCGAAATCCCGTCTCTTAAAACATACAAAAATTAGCCAGGTGTGGTGGCGCGCCTGTGATCCCAGCTACTCAGGAGGCTGAGGTGGGAGGATCGCTTGAGCCTCGGAGGCAGAGGCTGCAGTGAGCTGTGATCTACCACAGCACTCCAACCTGGGTGACAGAGTGAGAGTCCCTGTCTTCTAGGAAAAAAAAAAAAAAGAAAGAAGGAAAAAGAAAATACCCAAATCAAACTCAAGCACAGCAAAAGAGACTAAAAAGTATTACTTTTTTTTTTTTGAAGTTCTGCTTTCTATTCACATTTCAGAAATCTGGGCGAAAGTTAGAGATCTGACCTTCAGTCACTTACTGGAATACAGCACATTTAGGAAAACCTTACGTCAATTTATCTTATCTCGCTTCACGAATAAAATGAATAGCCTGCCACTGAGAAGACAACTGAAATATTTACTGGCCAAATAAACTAGTACTCAGAGGCTGTGATTATTCAGGGTTGTTGTGAAATACAGGGGTCTACCAGTGAGGCTCTTCAAGCCGAAAAAATTCCACGAATGCTAAGCTGTAATAACAAAGATTACTATTTATACGGATCCCGTTCTATGCTTCTCAGGGCACGGATACTCATCCATGAAGTTCATTTCCACCAAAAATTTCCCTCGGATTAAAGTGTAAGTATCTTAGAATCCGTCTAGGACAGAAAGCAAAGTCGACATTTCTGTTGACTTCCAAATACTCCACTGACAACCAGACCATGTGATGAGGCCGAATTGATGTACTTTCACACGTTTCTGCCTTTCCTTTTCTTAGCTCTCCTAACAGAGCCATGCCCTCTATATTCCTGCCCTTAGCGATCTCAGGGGGCGTAATGGCGGAGCTGCCGGGCAACGCCGGGCATCCTTCACACTACCTCTCTTCCCAGTGGTGGTTGGATTTCAGGAACTTCTAGGTTGTGTAGAGAACCCAATCTGCAGGTCAGGCGAGCGGAAGGCTAGAGGAGAGTCGCCAACCTTCCTGCTTCCTCCACCTGCAGGCCATCCCGACCCGGCACCCGCAAGCCCCTCGGGTCTTTGCCGCCCGCTTCTTCCTCTCAGGCCATCGCAGGCCTCCCTGCCGCCCGTGTGCCCGCCTCGGCGGTCTTACATCGCGCTCACCGTTCACCAGAGCCGGGGTCTTCTCCACAAGGTTACGGACAAATTGGGCCATGGTTCTCGGATGCGAAGTCCGTCGCCCGGAACGGCCGGCTGAATGTCACCCGCCGGAAGGACCCGTTGCAGGACCCCGTCCCACTTCCAAGGTCAGGCCGCCTCTTTTCGCGCCGGTCGAGGATATTTAAATGTCCAAAGATCTTTGCAGAATCCAGTCTGTCCACTTACTTTTTTCAACATGGAAGAGAAAGTGGATATGAAAATATGATATTAGAGAGCATGTGAAGAACAGCGGGATTCCGCAGAGAAGCAGGCATTTTGTTGGGCAGCCACTAGCAGAGGACCGGAAACCCGGCAAGGAGCGGAAATGCGCATGCGCCCTGAACCTTCAGTGCTTTTCTTGGCGCCGATCTCCGCTCTTTCGCGTCGGGTGCTTTAGCTGCGTTTCTGAGAACCTATGAAGTCGGTGCTGCAGAAGCATTCGCTGAGATTCTTCTAGTCCCACACGATCGTTGTACAGAGGTAGAGAGGGTCCAAGGCCAAACATATAAAGTTATGGGCCGAGCAAGCACCACACAACCTGGTACCAGGTTCAACCCATAGCCCTTTTTATTTGAGAGTCTCGTTCTGTCGCCCAGGCTGAAGTGCAGTGGCAAGACTTCGGCTCATTGCAACCTACGTCCCCCGGGTTCCAGCGATTGTCGTGCCTCAGTCTTCCGAGTAGATGGGACTACAGGCGCCCGCCACCACGCCTGGCTAATTTTTGTATTTTTAGTAGAGACTGTGTTTCACCATGTTGGCCAGGCTGGTCTCGAACTCCTAGCCTCAAGTGATCCGCCCGCCTTGGTGCTGGGATTACAGGCGTGAATCACCGCCCCTGGCCCCATAGCCCTTTTTAAAGTTGATTTTTTTTGTAATCCCAGTCTCCCCAAAGTCCTGTATCAGGATTGGAATCCATTTCCCCTAATTCCCTAGTTAGCCACAAGGAGTTGTGCAGATGTGAGGGAAAAAACACCTGTATTGAACGCCCACACTATGCCAGGCATTTTGGAATTTAAAGAAAGCCTGTAAGGCATTGTCCCCATTGAGACTGGTCTTGAAAAATGGCCACACAATTTGGAAGTGGCAGAGTTGAGATCTGAAGAAGCTGCAATGTAAACTCAGAGAGGGGGCATTCTATCAGATTAGGCATGGTGGTGATTTCAGCATACTTCCTAGAGAAGATCCTTGAGCTGATGTGTGAGAGAACAGCTGTATACTACAGAGGGCTGAAACTTCATAGTTTAATATGAGAAAGAAAAAATGTATATAGGGAAGTGGCATTTGATGAGAGGAACAGAACTATAATGTATCCTGGGGAAGTCTGGGCAGAGGTAAATCTCTGATTTTTGGAATGGTTAGAGGGGTGGAAAGAAAAATTTGAAGTGGTATCAAGGAACTAAGAACTTTTCAGTGAAGGAGTGATTCTGCTGCCCTAGATACTGCAGAAAAGTCAAATTAAGGATGGGAAAGTTAATTTAGCAATATGGCAGTCTTTAATTAGCGCAGTTTCAAAAAATTAGGATAGAAGCCAGGGTGAATGGTGAAGAAATATGGCTGTAAAGGATTACAAGTCAGAAAACCCAAGGGGGATGTGGAACTCAGGGGAGAAATTGAAGACAGAGAAGACGCAGTCATTTATTTATTTAGAAATGGGGTCTTGCCACATTGCCTAGGCTGGTCTGAAACTCCTGGCCTCAAGAGATCATCCCACTTCTGCCTGTTGCTTAGCTCTAGGATTACAGGCACAGGCCATCCTGCCTGATGAGAAGGGATATTGACAAGAGGCAATATCCTTTCCTGATGAGGCAGGAAAGGAGAACTAGCCAGGGATCTATGGGGCCTTTTCCACAGATGTGATGATGGGAGAGAGGTTTGAAAGTCTTCAAAGTCTCTGAAGTCTTTATCTTCCCAGCAAAATGAAGGCAAACTCATTGGATTGCGAGGGGTAACTGGGAGGGGGGGATGGGAAGGAATTTAAGGAAGGAGGCCACAGTTTGGAATAGCTGAAGGACACACAGAAGGGTTGTTGGGCAACATTGGAGATAAGTTTGTGGTTGCACCATTCTAAAAATTGTGTTTTTCCTCCAGCAATGGTCTGCAGTTTGGATACTGCAGCAGAGGGGAATGGCTGAGTTGATCTAGGCTGACATCTTGCATGGCAGGGGTATGGAAACAAGGAGCAAGAAAGGGGAAGATAACAGCAAATGATTACAAAGACCGGGGGTTCAGGCCAGATAAAGAAAAACAGTGAAGCCAAAAGAGAGCTGGTTAGGAAAACCATACTGTGAGATTCATCTCCTGAGGGTAACCCCAGGGTCCCCTCCAGAGGCCTGGTAAGGTAGGCTGGATCAGCCAGGTCACACATATTTGATGTTACTTACCTAAAAAAAAAGTGAAACATCAGAATCCTCTAAGTTTTCAGGGGGATTTCTGAAACTGCCACTAGCTTTTAATAATGGAATAAAGTGATAACAAAGGTTGTAAGTCAGGTGTTCATTTATTAAATACAAGTTTTGAACAAACACTGCCAGGCAAGTTTAACAAGAAGTAACCTTCCTGGAATGTTTCAAAATACAGTCGTGTTGATCAAGTTTTATTTCAATCAACCTTTTCATTTTCTGTTTCTAGGTTCATTTCCTGTTGAGCAATTAGAGCATGTGCATTATTTCCTCACATGACATCACAACAGTGCAGCATCAGCCTCTGGCTTGTAAAGGCACCCAGTAGACTTATGCTCTGTGCAATGGCTGCTTAGCAACCACCATCAAATAAAGTAATGAAGCTTTTGTAGAGTGTGATACCAAATAGCAACTGGCACCTTCACTTGCACCATTAAAAAAACCTTTAACATTTCCTTCAGTTTTCACATATCCATTAAAAACTATAGTAAAAAACAAAACCCAGACTGCTTGATAAAACATACTTAAACAATTTTCCAAGTTTAGTATTAGCCTCTTGGTAAGTTATGAGCAATACCAGAGCTGAGTGTAAGAGTCTTCATTTTGCTATCATACTCCAGCAAAGCCAACACACAAAACTAGGTATGTTAGAAAGTCTGCTCTACTAGATTTAGAGCTGCTTCTAAGTTCCAGACAAGACACCTTTTTAAGCTTCCAAGTGTATATATACACACGGTGTTGTACCAAGATAACTTTTTAAAGTCTAATTTTTTTGGATGTCCTTAAATTACTTCACAGAAAGAAAAAAGGCACAGAGGACACTTGATTTCCTTACCAGTAGTGGCCTTAAGCTACACACTTGCCTGTGCAAAGAGTTTAAAGATATTCAGCAGCATTAATGGTGCCACAGCCATTCATAAAAAGTTTCAGGAAAATAGTTTAAAAAAAGAAGAAAAGCTTGCCAGAAAAGGCTTACAATCTGAAGGTTAAATACAGAAGAATATAGACAGAGACTGGAGGCAGCATGGGGGTTGTTAACTAGGAAGCTGCTGGGAATAGCTGCCTTCTGAGTTTTTGTGCCCATTTTCCTCCAGTTTTCTCCTGAAAAACTCTGGTCTTTTCCCCGGTTTTTAAAATGAAAACATCCTAGTAGATTGGGTTTGAAGGATAAATGCAAATAGGCAGAAGCTTATTTTATACATAGTTCATTCTCAGAGAGGGAAAGGAGGATGATAAATATTGAATGAAGCTAATTTTAGAAAATAAACAAATCCTGTCAACCCATGCCGTAAAGGCCCAGGGAGCACACCGAATGAATCTTACATTCTGGCATTTGCAAAAGTGTCTTCAACTTCCTTTTTCATTTATAAGCACAGCAATAGGCAACACCTATTTTATATCTCGGGTGGGAAGCCCTCTTAGATTTGAGGCTTTCCAGCTGATGGAATCGAAAACACATCAAGGACTGCTTATAGCAACTTGTGTTGAAATGTAAAACTACTATTTTATTTGAAAGAGACCATAGTTAATAACATGTTCCAAATGAAGCAGTGACACCCATTTCTTGATCCTATCACTTTTCTTGTCACTTATGACATCTCTGGGCTTAGAAAGACAGTGATATAAAGACAGTCCATAGGGGGAATGTCCCTAGTCAGCATATTAAGCTGCACAGTTGAGTAGTGAGCTCAGTTTCACTAATGAAAGTGGTGAACATCCACCTACTAACTACACAGGACTAAGTGGATATTTAAAATGGCTTGTGGACAAGGTTGTGCCCAAATTTTTACTTTGTTAATTGAAGACCTAAGGCTGTGTTAGAAGTAGCTCTTAGAAGTCAGGTCACAAGCCCAAACAAATATTAACTATATACATTTTATAATCTCAGCATTTTGTCAAGAATGAGTATGTTAGTAAACATGGCCACATACTGCATACATCTCACTATGGAAGAGAAAATATAAAGTGGTACTCAGTTTACACTAAATCAACATAAAAAAGCAAATGGGGTATATGTGTGTATATATATATCTCACACACTGAGATATACTGTTGATATTAGTGTCTTAAAATGACATTTTTCATGGATATGATATTCGTTGCCTAAACCTGCTTAGGCCTAGTCCTTGTAGAGACAGATTTTCATAAGAGAATAAGGGCCCAACAGTCTCCTCACCCCCATCAATTGGTAGGATTGCGTTACCAATCCTCATTAAAAGAACTGTATAACAAAATTACAAGCTATCAACAGAAGTTGCACAAGATTCCTTTAAATTCCTTTTTTTTTTAAAAAAAAAATTCTCATCTATCATCTTATTCAAAAGTCTACACAAACTTCAAGGTATCTGCTTTTATGTGAAGTTATTCTGTAACAGAAAAGGGTCTAGATCATGAGGACTAGTAAATACACAGGATAACACAGGATTTTCTGATGACATCAGCTGTCACTGAAATATGTGACATCATATACTTATAAAAGCAGCACTCACCAAAAATGTTTGAACAGTAATTGGAAGAGAAATAGCAGGGTGACAGGAAGTTTTAGTAGCTGAAATAATTTCATTTAGGAAAAGGAAGAAGAATATGAAGAGACAACAAAAGGTGAAATGAGTGATTTCTAAACTTGGTGATGCTATAATAAGTATAATTTCCTGCAAGCCAGGGGAGCATTGTCAAGTTCTTAGGAATCTTAACTATCATAATTTCAGCAAGAGCAGTTCTCTAATTTAGTAAAGAAAAAAAAAAAAAAAAAAAAAAGAAAAGAAAAAGAAAAAAAGGAACAGAACCAGAAAGAGAGAAACCACAAACAATTGTTTATCTGCACTCTGGGGTTGGTTTTGGTTTGGTTAGTTCACAGTATCTATTCAAGTTGCTCCTTTTGTTGTTTCCTCTCTGCAAGCCACCGTTGGATTTTTTCTTTTAGTTCTGTGTTTGGACGGATCTGGTCCATGGTGAGGGGACTACGGTTAAAGGGATCTGTTTGGTCACTGGGACGAAGAGAGAAAGGGAAATAGGGTTATTTCTGTAAGTTCTAACATTCTAAGACAAAAATAGAACACCTGGGCATCGCATCTTAAGAATGAAGCCAGAGTGCATTATAACTTTGAGTCAAATGCCGAGTTGGGGTTAGAAAGAGTGAAAAAAAGATGATTCAGGAGTTTTTGTAGCTACTTTGTTCATTTATTTATTTATTTTTGGAGACAGAGTCTTGCCCTGTCACCCACGCTGGAGTGCAGCGGTACCCAGGATGGAGTGCAGTGTTCTGATCTCTGCTCACTGCAACCTCTGCCTCCTGGGTTAAAGCCATTCTCCAACCTCAGCCTCCCGAGTAGCTGGCATTACAGGCATGCACCACGACACTCAGCTAATTTTTGTATTTTCAGTAGAAACAGTTTCACCATGTTGGCTAGGCTGCTTTCAAACTCCTGGCCTCAAGTGATCCACTGGCCTCGGCCTCCCAAAGTGCTGGGATTACAGGCATGAGCCACCCACCTGGCCCCTATTTCTTAATAAATTTTATCTCAACACTGCTGTTCAGATGATATTTAATTACAGTGGCTTAAAAAATACTATGCTTCTGTCACCTTTAGATTTCTCTAAGACAGAGACACTGTACATTCATGTCAGTGTAAAGAACTATTTGTAATTACAGTGACAGATTCTTAGGACAGTATAAGATGTTAAGGAATAAAGCCTTGTAGACCAACATTTGATTTAGTCAGCTGATTGTTATGCAAGTACATGCAGATTATGGCTTCCTGACACGTAAGAAGGTTTATGACAGGTGTCAATCTTTTGGCTTCCCAGGCCACAGTGGAAGAATTGTCTTGGCCCATACATAAAATACATGAAGACTAACAATAGCTAATAAGCTAAAAAAACAAAAATTGCCAAAAATTCTTATAATTTTTTTTTTTTTGTTTGTTTTTTGTTTTTTTTTTTTTTTTGAGACGAAGTCTTGCTCTGTCACCCAGGCTGGAGTGCAGTGGCGCGATCTCGGCTCACTGCAAGCTCCGCCCCCCGGGTTCACGCCATTCTCCTGCCTCAGCCTCCCTAGTAGCTGGGACTACAGGCGCCCGCCACCGCGCCCGGCTAATTTTTTGTATTTTTAGTAGAGACGGGGTTTCACTGTGGTCTCGATCTCCTGACCTTGTGATCCGCCCGCCTCGGCCTCCCAAAGTGCTGGGATTACAGGTGTGAGCCACCGCGCCCGGCCTCTTATAATGTTTTAAGAAACGTTACGAATTTGTGTTGGGTCACATTTCAAGCCATCCTGGGCTACACACATAGCTTGGACAACCTTGGTTTATGACATACTTTAAGGGCTGATATACCTTCTCTCTATATTGAGGCCACTATAAAATACAAATTTTCATTGCAAAAGACATACCATCTAGCACAGCATAATCCATATAGTGAATGCTTAGTACCAAATACCAAAAGGTGAAAAGTTTTTTTTTTTTTTGAGACGGAGTCTTGCTCTGTTGCCCAGGCTGGAGTTGCAGTGGCGCTATCTTGGCTGACTGCAACCTTTGCCTCCCAGGTTCAGGGGATTCTCCTGCCTCAGCCTCGTGAGTGGCTGGGACTACAGGCGTGTGCCACCACGCCCAGCTAATTTTTGTATTTTTAGTAGAGACAGTGTTTCACCATGTTGGCCAGGCTGGTCTTAAACTCCTGACCTCAGGTGATCCACCTGCCTCGGCCTTCCAAAGTGCTAAGATTACAGGCGTAAGTCACTGCACTTGGCCAGAAATTCATTTTTTTAATATTAAAAAATTTCCTTAACTTTGGGTCAAAGTATACAAAATGTATCTATCTGTTTATTTAGAGACAGTGTCTTGCTCTGTTGCTCAGGCAGGAGTGCAGTGCTGCAATCATAACTCAGTGCAGCCTTGAATTCCTGTGCTCAAGCGATCTGCCTCAGCTTCCTGAGTAGCTAGGACTACAGGCATGTGCCATTACACTTGGCTAATTAAAAGTAATTTTTTGTAGAGATAGAACTTAATGTTTTTTTTTTGGAGACAGAGTCTCGCTCTGTCACCCAGGCTGGAGTGCAGTGGTGTGATCTCGGCTCACTGCAACCTCTGCCTCCTGGGTTCCAGTGATTCTCCTGCTTCAGCCTCCCAAGTAGCTGGGATTACATGCATGCCACAAGCCCGGCTAATTTTTGTATTTTTAGTAGAGATGAGGTTTCACCATGTTGGCTAGACTGGTCTCAAACTTCTGATCTCAAGTGATCCACCTTCTTCAGCCTCCTAAAGTGCTGGGATTACAGGCATGAACCACTGTGCCTGGCTCAATATAACTTAATTTTAAATATGGAGAGGCCAAACAAGGTGGCTATGCTTGTAATCCCAGCACTTTGGGAGGCTGATGTGAGTGGATTGCTTGAGCCCAGGAGTTTGAGACTGGCGTGGGTAACATAGACCCCTTCTCTACAAAAAATACAAAAATAAGCCAGGAATGGTGGTGCATGGCCTGTGGTCCCAGTTACTTGGTGAGGCTGAGGTGGGAGGGTCGCTTGAGCCTGGGAGGGTGAGGCTCTAGTGAGGTGAGATCACGCCACTGCACTCCAGCCCGGTGACAGAGCAAGACCCTGTCTCAAAAAAAATAGATAAATCTATAAATAGGCAGAGTCTTTCAGCACTCATTTCTATCTGATGCTGGACTAAAACAGTTAAGGGGCCCATTTGGTAGCTAATAAGCTACCATTTATTGCTTCATTCCTGACTTTTCTATAGTTATCATGGGGCAGACTGTCCAAAGAATAGGCAGGCTGGGGAAAATTCATGGTTACCACAGCACTTTGGGAGGCTGAGGCGGGTGGATCACTTGAACCCAGGAGTTCAAGACCAGCCTGGCCAACATGGTGAAACCCTGTCTCTACAAAAAATACAGAAATTAGTTGGGAGTGTTAGTGCATGCCTGTAGTCCCAGTTACTCCAGAGGCTGAGACAGGAGGATCACCTGAGCCCAGGCTGGAGTGCAGTGGTGTGATTTTGGCTCACTGCAACCTCTGCCTCCCAGGTTCAAGCAATTCTCCTGCTTCAGCCTCCCGAGTAGCTGGGACTACATGTGCGCACCACCATGCCCCGCTAACTTTTTTGTATTTTAGTAGAGATGGGGTTTCACCATGTTGGCCAGGCTGGTCTCGAACTCCTGACCTCAAGTGATCTGCCTAGCTCGGCCTCCCAAAGTGCTGGGATTACAGGCATGAGCCACTGCACTCGGCCAGAAATTATTTTCTTAAGGCAGGAAGAGGTAGGGTAAAGTTAGCATTTCTTAACAGAATGTTTTGTTGTGAAATGTTTATATCCTAGCAATTGATACCAAAATGCCTTCCAACATATCAGTAAATCAATAATATGTGGTATCTATTGGGTGCAAAGTACTGTATTAGGTGCCTGGGAGAGAAAGATAGCAAACTAATGTATATCTGTGCTCTTGAGTCTGCTTTTTGGGACTGGCCTACCTGAGCAAATGTCTTGCAATGGTGGATCTATCCACAGTGACTCTGGAAGATGGCAGCACCACAGGGTCACACATCAGTGTGCTCATAATGGGATCCAGGAACTCATCACAGGCATCTGCATAGGTTTCCTCTTCCTGTTGTTGGAGGTCTGCAAGAGACTGAGTATACACATCTGGTAGTTAAAGTGAATTCACAGTGCAGCTGAATTCAGCGTGCGCAATGACAGAGTGAGACTCTGTCTCAAAAATAAAAAAACAGGTCATTAATAACCCTTGACAGTGATAGTGACACATGTGAGCTTCATTTTCTCAAAAACAAGGCAAGACAGATATTCTGGGAACAAATTAAGCATTGAGCCCCAACTCTGGACCTTTAAGTTGGCTCAGCTGCTGGCAGTCACACTGGAAATGGGTTGAAATGTTAGGAGGAAAAGAAATCCATCACATACAACATCCATCTGGCAATAGTTCTATTATAAATGCCATAATTCAAAAGGGGACGGAGAAGGGGAAGTGGAGGAGGGTATTGTTTGCATAATTAGAGTCACTCATGCAGCCTGTGTATGAAAAGCAGTTTTTGATTTTTGATACAAACAGGTAGAGGAATTTTAAAGTTGTTTCAACATTTAATTCCTTCACAACTCAAGTTCCTCAGGGATCCACCTAGCTAAGCTCTAACCAAAGACGAAGTCCAACTCAATAAAGAAACTCAATGAAGGGAAGACTGACAGCAACAAGGTTGGTTTTCTATTAGACTTTTGTGCCATGATTTTTTTCCTTCTTCTTAACTGCTAACAGAGCTGTCATACTCTAACCAAAGGGATTTAGCTAAATACAATATAGTATTTTAATCTTTAAAATGTATGCATATTCCAATAGAAGCCAACTACCAACTATAAACATAGAGACAATGAAAATAAAAATTAGTGACTGAAAACTACTCATCTTGTATTTTTTCCAAAGAAGTTATTCTGTATTAACGCCCTAGGTTTTAAAATCTATTGGCAACTCTGTGCATAAACGTTTTCGTAAAAACATCTTACATAAACGTGTACATTCTTCTCTTCTAGTTGAGGTTTCTTAAATTTCTTTTTTTTTTTTTGAGATGGAATCTTGCTCTGTTGCCCAGGCTGGAGTGCGGTGGTGTGATCTTGGCTCACTGCAACCTCTGCCTCCCAGGTTCAAGTGATTCTCCTGCCTCAGCCTCCCATGTAGCTGGGATTACAGGTGCGCTCCACCACGCCCAGCTAATTTTTGTATTTTCAGTGGAGACGGGGTTTCACCATGCTGGCCAGGTTGGTGTCAAACTCCTGACCTCAGGTGATCTGCCCACCCTGGCTTCCCAAAGTGCTGGGATTATAAGCATGAGCCACTGCACCCAGCTGATTTCTTAAATGTCTATTCTCACTCTCATGTTAACAAGAATAAAACTAAGAATATTATAGTTCTAAGTGACTGACCAAAAAGAACCATCTGTTTATATTTTCTCATGGCAATGCTCTTTTTCTCCCTGAAATAGGGTAAAAATCAGCACAACTGAGGCGACAATCTGATTTTTTGTGTGGATTTTAGGAGGTGGGGTCTTGCTATCTTGCCTAGGCTGGAGTGCAGTGGCTATCCACAGACGTGATCATAGCACACCGCAGCCTCAAACTCCTGGGCTTAAGCGATCCTCTAGCCTTAGCCTCTTATGTAGCTGGGACTACAGGCTTGAGCTACCGTGCCTGGCTGACATTGTGGTTCTTAATGAAATCAGCAAACAAATCCTCCTCTTCCTCACCTTGATTCTCTCTGCCAAGTTGCTGAAAGCCACAATCATATTCCCAGGCTTATTTATTTTCTTCAAGACTCGAACTGTCTGTGCAAAGAGAGTTGGGGAATAGGAACGTCCATCCTTGGGCACAGTGGCACAGAAATTCTCCTCATCCCTGGAAGGTCAGCATCAGAAAAAAACTGCTCACCAGAGGGTAGGTCAATGGAAGAGACAATAGACAGGCTGCAGAACAAGTATTCTCACCACTTAAAAGCCATGAACATTCTTTTAATATATATATTATTTATATATTTAATATATTATATATTTTTTATATATATACTTTTTGATATAGGAAGACTTTCTAGGAAGTCTATCAAGTATCATGTGACCTTAAAAGAATGCTACTTTTCCAAACAGTGGTACAACCAGTAAAGTTTATCTTTGCACAGATCAAAGCAGAATATTAGAAATCTTAATGTCCCATGGGTCACTCAAAATCTTATTAGTTTTTAGAGACAGAGTCCTGCTGTGTTGCGCAGGCTGGTCTCAAACTCCTGGCCTTAAGCAATCCTCCCACTTCAGCCTCCCAAGTAGCTTGGACCATAGGCACACGACACCTTGCCCAGATAAAATCTCCTTATTTAAAACTACAGAAGACTCCTTCATCAACCAACTAGGAATGAATCATTTCTTTTCTATTTTCACATAATTACCAACCGGTCATTCCTTTTTTTTTTTTTTGAGGCGGAGTGTAGCTCTGTCGCCCAGGCTGGAGTGCAGTGGCCGGATCTCAGCTCACTGCAAGCTCCGCCTCCCGGGTTCACGCCATTCTCCGGCCTCAGCCTCCCGAGTAGCTGTGACTACCGGTGCCCGCCACCTCGCCCGGCTAGTTTTTTGTATTTTTTAGTAGAGACGGGGTTTCACCGTGTTAACCAGGATGGTCTCGATCTCTTGACCTCGTGATCCGCCCGTCTCGGCCTCCCAAAGTGCTGGGATTACAGGCTTGAGCCACCGCGCCCGGCCACCAACCGGTCATTCTACTATGAAAACCCTAAATCAAAACATTAGCATCCCCTCTGGCTTGACAAATTTCAATCTCAGGTACCCAAGATTTAAGTAGATAGTGCAGATATCTGATACAAGCTGCTGGGGTTTGAAGTCAAATTCACTGAAGTCCTTGACTTTTAAGGCACCCATCTTGGGGCCAACCAGGTGTTGCAGGAAGTAGTTCAACATGGAGATGATGCGCTCAGCCAGGAAGGGATGCACAAAGAGTGACTTGATCTCTGGAAAAGAATCCAAAGTCTCTGAAAACTCAATCCATCAGCACTCTTTTCCTTATTAAGTATAGTTTATTTGGAGACCTCTGGGGACTACTGTTATTTTATTTTTAAAATTTTTGAAGGAACTACTTTTTAAAAAACTAAGTAATTCATTTTCACGGCAGAAAATATAGACAAGCAAAAACCAAAACCAAACACAAAACAGAAAAGACAAAAACTACCACCCAGAGATAAACACGGTTAACATCTTGCTATTTTAACATTTTGTCCTTCTAGCTTTTCTGTCCATATTTACACACACACACAGACATTTTTAAAACAAAAATGATCATATTTTACATATTCTGAAACTTACTGTTTTCAGTAACTATATTGCAAATACTTTACCATTTTATTAAGTGTATGTCCCTGTGCTGTCCAACATAGCAGCCCCTGGCCATATGTGGCTATTAAAATTAAAAATAAATAAAAAATCCATTCCTCAGACTAGTTAAGTATGGTTCTGGACAGCCCAGATTTATAGGATATTTTCACCATCACAGAAAGTTCTATAGAATAGGGGTGATTCACATAATCTTTTTAAAAAATGAGATAGGGTCTCACTATATTGCCCAGGCTGGTCTCAAACTCCTGGGCTCAAAGTGATCCTCCTGCCTCGGCTCCCAATGTGTTAGAGGATTACAGGCGTGAGCCACTGTGCCCAGCTGTTTTACATCATTTTTTAAAAAAATTATGTTTTATTTTTTTCAGACAGGGCCTTGCTGTTGCCTAGGCTGGAATGCAGTGGCACAATCATGGCTTAAGGCAGTCTCAACCTCCTAGGCTCAAGTGATCCTCCTGCCTTGGCCTTCCAAAGTGCTGAGATTACAGTTGTGAGCCACTGTAACCAGGCTGTTTTCCATCATTTTTTTTTTTTTTTTTGAGACCGAGTCTTGCTCTGTCACCCAGGCTGGAGTACAGTGGCGCGATCTCGGCTCACTGCAAGCTCCACCTCTCGGGTTCATGTCATTCTCCTGCCTCAGCCTCCCAAGTAGCTGGGACTACAGGCGCCCGCCACCTCGCCTGGCTAGTTTTTCATATTTTTTAGTGGAGATGGGGTTTCACCATGTTAGCCAGGATGGTCTCGATCTCCTGACCTCGTGATCCACCCGTCTCGGCCTCCCAAAGTGCTGGGATCACAGGCTTGAGCCACCGCTCCCGGCCTGTTTTACATAATTTTTTATGGCTGACTTTTCCAGTTGTAACTGCACCATAAGTTATTTATTTAACGTCTTCACCGGTGGACATTTTTACTATTTTCAGTTTTTTCCTACACTTATCAATGAACTTAATTGTGGATACATCTTGTAGACTCATTGCTTCTTTTTTTTTTTTTTGAGATAGAGTCTCACTCTGTTGTCCAGGCTGGAGAGCAGTGGCGTGATCTCTGCTCACTGCAATCTCCGCCTCGTGGGTTCAAGCTATTCTCCTACCTCAGCCTCCCAAGTAGTTGGGACTACAGGCACGTGCTACCACACCTGGCTAATTTTTGTAATTTTAGTAGAGACAGGGTTTCACTATGTTGGCCAGGTTGGTCTCGAACTCCTGACCTCGTGATCTGCTCGCCTCGGCCTCCCAAAGTGCTGGGGTTATAGGCGTGAGCCACCGCGCCTGGCCTATCGCTTCTTCTTAACAAATCTGTAAGGAACTGTTATGTCATAGGGCATGAATTCCAAAAACTAAAAAAAATAAATTTATACATGTCAAATTTAACAAGCCAGACAGTATCATAATGCTATGTTTGGTTGGTACTGATAGTTGTTGATTTTTCAGTTTCAGTCATTATCACAAATCCCTCAATATATAGTCAAATTTTTGGTTAAATAATTTAGTTATTAAAATTATGTAAATATTCACAGCAGAGCCATGTGCTGTCCTATTGAGTATATAGTTCCTTTTTAGTATAACCTTTTGCTTATTTGCTTATTTTCAGAGCCTCTTATCACTAAATTCTTTCCAAACTCTCCATTGGAATTTAAAACTCTCAACACGGTCATTTCTAGCTGTTGATTAATTTTTGGAAACATTCTTTCTGGATGTTTCTATCCTTTGCTCCAATCTGGACTGCTTGCTCTACAGGCCTGCTATGTAGTGGTCACACAAGCTCCTTTTACCATCATCCTGGGAATCTCCTTTGCGTCTCCCTTGTGTTGAATTCCACCTTCCTCCTCCTAGGTTTACTTTCTCTCAGAAATGTGTCTCCGCTTCAAATGACACCGTTGAAAGTGCAAAGCCATTTTGATACTTAAACTATGGTAACATTACCTGACTTCTCTGGGATATTTTAGGGTCTTCTTTTTACCATGATTTCCTAAAATTTCACAATGTTATACCTCAGTGTGGGTTTTAAAAAATTCTCTGTGCAGGGCCCTTGGCAAGCCCTTTCAATTTAGAGGCTATCTTTGAGTCTTGGGGATTTTTTGGTATCTTTGATAACTTCCTTCCCTCCATTTTTTTCTTTTGAGACTTCCTAGATCCATCCTTTGTTTCTTATCCTTTCTCTTTTAATTTCCATCTTTTTCCTTCTGTTCTACGTTCATAGAAAAGTTCCTTGAATTTATATCTTCTAACCCTTTTACTGAATATTTAACATTTCTGAGGTAAAAATTTCAATATCCAAGAGCTCTTTCTTATTCTTTAAATAATCTCTTTCATTGCCTCTTTGTTCTTGTTTTTTGGTTGCTATATCTTCTCTTATCCCTCTGAGATTAAAAAGTTTTTTAAAAAAGTTTTTACAAAGTTTTCACCTATTTGTTTTTCACATTAGAGGATTTCCTCAAATGGTGATTATTGTTATATCATATTTAGCTGAGACATTAAAAATGATAATTTCAGTATATAATCAGTATAAAAATGGACAGATTTCACATTTTAACACTAAGTCTTGCAGTACATATTTTATACTTATAGCACATCTCAATTCAGACTAGCTACATTTTAAATCCTTGAAAGCCACATGTGGCAAGTGGCTACTGAATTGGACGGTGGAGCTATACAGGGAGTAGAGATAAATGGCTATTACATCCACCATATTTAACCAGGATTCAAGCATACTTCTCAGATTAACATACATATATGTACATGTGTGTGTGTACAGACACACAAATATTTATATGGCCAACTTGTCCACCAGAAAGATTTTACCACTTTATGCTCTCTGGCAGCTGTGTGAGGGTGACCATTTCTTCATTCCCATGTTAATAATAGGCATTATCATTCTTTTTGAAACTTCTCAAGTGATTCGTTTCCCTCCCAGATGTGGAGGATACTGTCACCAGGGTCTGAATTCTTAGTTTCAGCTAGGCTGAACCCTCACGTGAAGCAGATCTTGGCCATTACTTTTTTGGGGGAAAGCAGTACTTTGTATCCTTACCTGATGTGAGAAAGGCAAGGGTACCAATTGTTTCATTGGACATGATGTTATGGAAACGTGCCAGCTGTCCAAACATCTGTAGGCCGGCCTCCTTTTCTCGGCGGGCTTCTGGAGTCAGACTATCCCATTCACCTCGGTCCTTCTCAATTTGCTGAATCTTTATCTTGCTCAAATACTGCAGAAACCAGAGATGGGATGTATCAGAGAAGAAAGGTGCAGTTGAAGGGACGTGACATTTAGGAGGTCCTACTAAAAATCCAGTCAACTAAGCTGGGAAAACAAGGGATCATGTAAGAGACATGAGCCTTTATTTCTCAGCATAGGGCTGAAGCTCAAAAGAACTTTCAGGAAAAAAAGAAATTGTGGCTTCATACAGATTTGTTTCAGCTTGGGTACATTCACAGGTAATTCCCCTAGAAATAGTATATCATTATTAAATGGAAAGAAGGATGAAGAGTTTAATATATGAAACCCAGGCCAAGAAACAAAAAAACTAAAAAACCCCACATTGTGAAAAAACGATGACTCCTTCCTGAAAGATGAAAACAAATCCCCCCCTGCCAAATTCCTTACAAAAAATCAAAGCTCATCAAATATGCAAGATGTGTGGAAGAACATAATTATTTAAAACTCTCTATTTCATGTCATCCTTCCTGTTGTAGCAAACAACTTGTTAAACTTAATCTCATGAAAATACCATCTGCTTCATACTTTGTGTCACACACCTCTTGCTTAAAAGGGTCTGTTTGTAACAGGACCTATTCTCACTTTTGAAGAAAACCTATCTTAAACCCTAAAGTGTAGGATTATGAAGAAATCAGATCAAACCTTTCTCACAAATTAAACACAAGCTACTCAGGGGACTGCTGATCACAACAAGGAGCTCATGATTGTCTAAAGGCTACCCTCAGGATTTACCTGCTTCATCTCCCTTTAGGTCAGTGCCCTGTCCATCCTCTACCTATCACAGGTAAGGGAAGTTTTGCTCTACAGATAGCAAAGTTTTTATGGGAGAAGTAAGCAGATCCACCAGGGAAGGTTAAGGAAATAATACACTGAAGGAACTGAGAGGCACCCAGCTGCATTTTATACTTTGTGAAACGTTTGTTTCACAATATAGCTAAGAATTTAGGAGACAGTGGAAATATGAGAAATATTGACAACTTGGAGCCTTTATATGAAAAAATAACCCAAATCAGAGATTTTCTTTCAAGTAGTGGTGCAAAAATCAGAATCTTTTAGGAAAGTGGGTTAAAAGTCATTGTCTTAGTAAGATATTTTACTGACATGTTGGGATTAAAAGGGTTTCAATGACCAAAAGGTAGCTCCTTTGATTTCTTTCTTTCTGTAGTGCTGGCCTGATGAATTACTCCTGCCAATACAATGTAGTTTGGCTTCACCATATGGTATTTTCAACTCTGCCAAAATGTCCATCTCATGACGCTTCAATGACCCTTGATCTTGGTCTCTAATGGAATGAACTAGAAAGCTCTGTAATGGCAAGCTTGGTGGTACACTAGTAACCACACATTTTTGGTGTTCCAGTCTGGTACTAGGGGCATAAGGACTGCTCTATTATGATTAAAAGGTAAAATGTATGTACTGATGATGATTTGATGGTATGGGGCAGTTAAATCTTTTTTTCTCACCTGTATGGCTTCATCCAAAAGGAAGATGGCATCATTCATTAGCAGGTTAAGAAAGCGGAGGAAAAGTGGGGGATTCATGGCTTCTAAATTCTTAGAGGCATAGTCAGCCAAATCCTGTAAGTCCCAGCCCACAAGAAAACCATTTTAGTATTGAATTACAACTCATTGGGGCTTATATAAAGCAACAGGTTTCATCAGAAACTCTCTCACCTTAATGCTCTCCCGATAGGTATCTGTCCCCCACATGTATCTTAGGATAGGATACATGGGACGACGGTAATTAAACTTCTGTTCAAATTGATGGGGGTCTCCTGGAGTAAGGCAAGAGCAAAATATCAGCAAAGGTGGTGTCATAAGAGGAAGAGCTTATGCCTATGTGTAGTCATTTGCTTTGTAGCCATTTGCTTTTGAGTGTGTTAAGACTACTAACAAAATCTGCTCTGGAGTTTCTAGAGGTCTAAAGTTATGGCCAAGTGTTTGCTCATTTCCTTACTGACGAAGTAAAGGGGAGACAGAGATAAAGGATACCTTACTCTACAAGAGACAAGTACCAAGCTATAAAATAAAAGTCAAGGGAAACAAATGCTTCCATATCCAAACATGAGTACTTCTCAGGCTTTAAATGAGGGCTCAGGGCTGGCCATTATGGCAGTGAAAGCCATGTGCAGGACGGGACACTAAGCAATTCCCACATTCTTCACAGACAATATCCCAACTGTGTAGCCAACAGGTTCTTGATTACTCTGAAAAATCAGGTCAAGAGCTAAAAATCTGAGGCTTATCCTGCTTTTGAAATACCAAAGGTATTACTAGAGCTCCACAGGCTGGGTCATAATAAAGGAAGAGTGTAGGATTTGGAGTCAAAAGACCTAGGTTTTCATTCTGGCTCTGCTTAATCTAAGTCTCTTAATCTTTTTCAGCTTCCACTTCCTCAGAAATAAAACAGAAATTGTACTCCATTACAACACTTTGGTCGTATGGTCACATAATGAGATAACTGCAGTGATTTATTATACAATTTCTTATGTATTATAAAGATTTACATGCATTATTTCACTTAATCATCACTTTGACCCATTTTATAGATGAGGAAACTAACGCTGATAGGTGAGCAAATTAAAAAAACCAGAATCCAAATATGGAAAGGCGGCCAGTAAAATGTTAAATGCCTCTTTAAATGTTAGTTGTATTTATCACTGGATGGTAGACATCCCTTTAAAAAATGGCCTTCAACAACTTCTTGACATATCTTATTTACTGACTGAGACAGAGTACTGTTTAAACAAACACAGGGGCTCAGGGTTACATAGAGAGGGAATGTTGCCCACTGGTGTTTTTTTTTTTTTGAGAGGGATTTCTTGCTCTGTCATCCAGGCTGGGGTGCAGTGGTGCAATCTCAGCTCACTGCCACCTCCGCCTCCCAAATTCAAGCGATTCTCGTGCCTCTGCCTCCTGAGTAGCTGGGATTACAGGCACCCGCCACCACGCCTGGGTAATTTTTGTATTTTTTGTAGAGATGGGGTTTCACCATGTTGGCCAGGCTGGTCTCAAACTCATGAGTTCAAGTGATCTGCCTACTTCGGCCTCCCAAAATGCTGGGATTACAAGCATGAACCACTATGCCTGGCCGCCTGCCGGTATTCTTAATCGAACCATTAGATTATTGGAGAGTTATATAGTCTGGTTAAGATGAAAGAATCTCTCAACCAGTACACTGCCTCTTTATGCACGATTCTGTAATTTTAAGAGAAAAATAAAGACCCAGGTTTTAATCAAAAAGTCTAATTTGAGTCTGATTTGATGAAGCATCATAATAAGGGTGTTAGAATACGTAGATTTCTTCAGGTGACAGAGACCTGATTCTACCACTTAGTAGTGAATGTCATGACATAGACAAATAATTTGATCTTTTGGGCAGTCATGTCTTCATATGTAAAACAGGGATAATTAAAAATAAATAAATAAAACAGGGATAATAGAGTGAAACTTTTCAGATGGTGACAATAGGATAATGTTAAAAAAAAAAGCACTTATCATCAAGCCTGGCACATAGTAGGTATTCAATAAGTAATGGCTTGACATTTCTTTGATATCCAAATACGGATCAAACTATGAAGCTCCATTGGGTATCAGTTTCTCAGTTCTGGGCTCAGCTTCATGACTAATTTACCTGTAAATTCGATGTCCACAAAAACCTTGATTAGAGCCTCTGCAAGTTGGGGTGCATACTGAAAGTTGCAGAACACACGTTTCCGGTGGAACACACTGGATACCAAAGGATTTGGGGTCTGATCCAGGTGGGGCATCACTGCTTCCAACACCTCTGCTAGTTTGGCCCTCAGGTGGGGATTCTTCATTCTGCAAAATGGGAAAAAAGCAAGATGAGCAGATAAGCTTAACTCCAAATTTATGATGCTGTTCTCTCCACATAAGAATAAAAATCCACCCTAAACCATCATTACAGGAAAAAAAAAGATCCACTTCTGCAGTTTTAAGTTTGTCAGTTTCTTGGTGTGGGTGGAGGGTGGGAGGTGGTGATGCAGGGTACATCATTTAACTTTTGAGTTGACAGCTTACCAACTATGAGGGTGAGCACTTAAGTTTTTGAATGCTTAGCCATTGTTTACTTCTCTGTAATAATGCATTATTTACTGCTTACTATTCTCTGACAGTTTCATGTGGAATAAACTTGCCTTTTCAAGCTTTCTGAGGGTAAAGACTAGAATATAATTATGCTACATTACCCATGACGCATACAGTGTATGCATAATACTTGTTGACTTATGACTTCTCATTAGGTATGCTCAGCTCAGTGAAGAATTGGCTTCTCTCTACTTATCACTGATACGGCTCAGGGAATTGTGGGTCATTCTCTTCATTGTGCAGGAAATCTTCACTTTTGTACACAGAGTTTCCATTTCCTTTAGCCTATGCATCAAAAAAATCAGGGAAGCAATTCTACAAGTCACAGTATCTTCCTTTGGAAAAGAGGTCTAGAAGCTATGAGTGAGAAAACTTGAAATGAGAAATAACATTGACTTCAGTTTACCGCTCATCCAACTCAGAATAGCAAGAACAAGCTTTATCATCATATAATTATTAGAAGATCATTAGCACCTGGCTGCCACTGGTAAGTTTCTGGCATTATGTTAACTACTTTAACCATGGACTAGCAGTGGAATTCCCATAAGATACCTTATATGCAGGATTAAATTCTCTGTGGGCAAAGTTCATTGTTTATTATACCTCTCAACAGTGGGGTTTCTGGCTACCCATATGGATGGTCAGGTGATTCATTAATGTTACTATAACTTCTGAAGGCAACCCCTTATGATTCAGGCTTGTTTATTTCTTGGTTTAGAAGTCTTCTGAATGTTTTACAGCCTAAACAGTGACAGAACCAAGCTTACAGCACTTCACCTTTCTATGCTTCCAGTAAAAATGGTGATAAAGTGAAGGACATGCTCCAGGGAATCTGCTGATGTCTCCAAAATGTCATCGGCAAAGCGGCGGAGAAAAATGAGAAAATCACCCAGGTTATCTGCAAAAAATTCTGAAAAAGAAAATATTCACTGGAGTTAGCCAAACATCTGTATATTTGTACTAATAAACAACACTTAAAGTCCTTTCACCCTACTTAATGAAGGTTAAAAAAAAAAACAACTAAATGTTTTGTTGGTACTAGAGATGGTGATAAGTCAATAAATGTAAAATCTCCTTTAAATGTAAGTCAATTTAAATTTTTATTCAAGTAAATATATGAACAGTAATGACACAAAATGTTAACACACCAGTATACTAATATATACATTTTTAGTCTCAAGGTTAACTGTGGTTTAAACCCTTCAGATGTGTGAGGACGCCCTAAAGATGTTAACGTAAAGATTAACATGTTAGGTGATGGCGGTAGCCAGACTCCAGGACGGTCCTCCAATGATCACTGCTTTTTGGTATTCATGACCTTATGCAGTCCCCTCCCATATTCACTCTTTCAGAGTAGAAGATAAACTCTGAGGCATACAGCAGATGTGATGCTATGTCATTTCCAAGATTAGGGTATAAAAGCTTACAGTCTCCATTTTGGTCACTTGCTCCGGGGGAAGCCAGCTGCCATATCATGAGTAGTATTTAGAAGACACATACATGGCCTAGAAAAGAGGCTGCTGGTCAATAGCACAAGCAACTGAGGCCTGTCAACAACCACATGACTGGGCTTGTAAGTGGATCCTCCAGCCCTAGCAGAGTCCTCAGATTCCTAAGGCCCTGACAGCTTGGCTACGTAACTTCCTGAGGAACTCTGAGTCAGAATCATGCAGCTGAGTAAGCTGTTTGCAGTGTTGTTGTTGCTATTTTATTATTATTATTATTTTTGAGACAGGGTCCTGCTCTGTCACCCAGGCTGGAGTGCAGTAGTGCAATTATGGCTCACTGTGGCCTCAACTTCCTGGGCTCAAGCCATTCTCTCACTTCAGCCCCCTGAGTAGCTGGAACTACAAGTGTGCACCACCATGCCTGGCTAGTTTTTTAGTTTTTGTAGAGACAGGGTCTCCCTATGTTGCCCAGGCCAATCCTGAACTCCTGGGCTCAAGTAATCATCCTGCTTCAGCCTCCCAAAGTGCTGGGATTACAGGCATGCACCATCATACCTGGTCTGTAGTTTTAAGCTGCTATGTTTTGGGGTAATCTGTTACACAGCATGATATGACCAATATAATGGTTAAGAACACATAACCTGATTAGATTGGCAACACCTGCCCACCCCTCAATGACTCACTGACACACACACACACAAACTCTCTCTCTCTTTCCCTTCTGAGTTAACCAATAGGAGCTAATTTTTTTTCTACGAAAAGGACAGGAAAGGTTAGATGAATGTGTAAGTTGAACAAATATTAATGGTAGAAACTAATAGCTCTGAAAACTCTGATTACACTTAATCCTTTGAAGATGATTTTCTGATATGCACAGCAGTGGGGACACAAGGTTGAGGAACAAATTGTTAGTCACCCAATACTTTGACCAGTAGATATTATCTAAGTTTGAGTTGTTTCTCCGAAAACAACTGAATGATAATGAAGAAAGGGTATTTTGAGGATTAAACTTCCAAACTGACCCAGTTAAACTCAGAAGGCTATAAATAGGACATTCCCAAGGGAGAGCCTGCTTACCTGGCACGTAAGCCAAAGAGCTGTAGCCATCTGGCAAAGGAAAGGTTAGCTCTATTGGTTGTGAGCCCTCATTGCCTATGGCCAGTTGAACCAGTAGAACAGCCATGGACACCTGCAAGTTTAGGCAGTTTTGTAGCATTTGTGGCTCTGTCATGGCAGTCTTGGTAGAAAGATAGATGGTCATCAGTCGTTCAAACTGCTCACGAAGACTGTCCGCAGCAGGGCTAGAACTCTGCTGAGCATCCCGCCAGGCAACCTGCAGCCGATGCAGATTTTGGTTGATTTTTACCATCTGATCATGCAACCTGCCCCCAAGAAAGCAGAAGAGATTGGGTCAGGGAAAACAGAAAGTCACACACACACAAAAAAACCAACCAAAAAAACAAAAAAAACCACCTCAATTATTTATCTAGTCTTCTCTTTATGGATAGTAGGGAGTTGCAGTTGCAATGACACAGAGGGCACTCACAAAAGTTTTTGACAGGACACAGGCAGGGTGCACAGCAATGGGAAAACGTTGCCAAGTATTCAACATAATCGAAGCTAATTGCAAATAGTTAGCAGCCTTCAGCTGAAATGCACTATGCAAAGAAAGGCAGCTTGGTTGAGTAGGGTGTAGAATGGGCTGTTACTACATAAAATAAATAATTATTAGGCAAAGTACAAGAAGCCCAGCAGGATAGTTTTACATCACATGAGGGCAATGATCATACTTTGATGCAATGATCATACTTTGATGGGGTTATATGGATAGTCTTTCTTCGGTTAGTAGAAAACTAAGCTGGTGAAAAGGGACTCTAGATTAGTAATGACCACATATAAACTAGTAGCCACCTGAGATGCAATCTAAGAGCAGCTTCCAGCACTCTGTTGTTCAATATTAAATTAAATTATTCTTCAGAAAAGGTCAGCCTAATATTCTCTACTGAAAGGAAGACACATAATTCAAAGTTATGGATAATAGTCCAAAATCATTTCCTTTGGCTCTGTAGATAATGTCTTGGCTAGTTAATATTGGGAAACTAGATGATATTCATTTTTTGTTTGAACCTAGGCAGTTGAGCAGGTTAAGCACATGCTGAACTTTTATCTACTGTCTTATTTAAAATGTCTATGATGGAGATTTCTCTCTAAAGATATAATTTCATTCCTCCAGCAATGTGTTGACTGAGTAGTTTTGAAAAATGCTCTGCATCAATTCAGGTATCTTGAGAAGGTATTAAAAATTGCTATTCCTAGTGTCCCTTTCTATGACTGCGTTGCTGTTTTCTCCCTCTACTTATACCTGTCATAATCAGCTAAATCAGAGGAAACAAATTACAGAATAATGAACAGCCAGAACCAGAACTGTTTTTGGAAGTCATACATTCTAGTTCTAAAATCTTCACATTTCTAGAATCTTCTTTATCTAATGTCTTTTGTGGTCCTATTGATCTCATCAGACTCCCTTATAAACATTTCCTTAATTTTTGCCATTTTTGTCTCTCTGTAGAGTTAGAACTTGGTCTTTTTTTTAAAAAATTAATTAATAATTATTATTTTTTTTGAGATAGATTCCCGTTCTGTTGTCCAGGCTGGAGTGCAGTGGCACGATCTCGGCTCACCGCAACTTCCGCCTCCCAGGTTCAAGCAATTCTCCTTCTTCAACCCTAACCCTAACCCTAACCCTCCTGAGTAGCTGGGACTATAGGCACGTGCCACCAAGCCAGGCTAATTTTTTGTATTTATAGTAGAGACGGGGTTTCACCGTGTTAGCTAGGATGGTCTTAATCTCCTGACCTTGTGATCTGCCCGCCTCGGCCTCCCAAAGTGTTGGGATTACAGGCGTGAGCCCCTGCGCCTGGCCAAACTTCATCTTTTATCACCAGGAGTAGTAATGAATTTTTTTTTTTTTTTTTGAGACAGGGTTTCACTATGTTGCCCAGGCTGGAGCACAGTGGTTCAATCTCAGCTCACTGCAGTCTCAACATTCTGGGCTCAAGAGATCCTCCCACCTCAGCCTCGTGATTAGCTGACACTACAGGCACATGCCACCATGCCCAGCTAATTCTTGTATATTTTGTAGAGATGGGGTTTTGCCATGTTGCCCAGGCTGCTCTCAAACTCCTGGGCTCAAGTGTTCGGCCTGCCTCGGCCTCCCCAAGTGCTAAGGATTACAGGCATGAGCCACCACACCTGGCCAGTAGTGAAAATTTAAGAGCAGAAAGTGTAATATAAAATGAAAACAATTCCACTTTCCCAGATCATAACAGAAAGAAAGCTATTTAATTTTTAAAGTTTAACAGGTCAAAAGTTAAAAACAGGTCAGGCACAGTGGCTCATGCCTGTAATCCCAGCACTTTGGGAGACCAAGGTGGGTGGATCACCTGAGGTCGGGAGTTCGAGACCAGCCCGGCCAACACGGCGAAACCCCATCTCTACTAAAAAAATACAAAATCAGCTGGGCATGGTGGTGCATGCCTGTAATCCCAGCTACTTGGGAGGATGAGGCAGAAGAATTGCTTGAACCCAGGAGGTGGAGGTTGCAGTGACCAGAGAATGTGCCACTGTACTCCAACCAAGGTGACAAGAGCGAAAATCCATCTCAACAACAACAATAAAAGTTAAAAATAAATTTAAGGAATCTGGACAAAGCTGATTCATGAAACACAAATAAATTCATAAAATGCCCCTTTTCTATTAGATTTTAATGTAAGCCTTTAGAATAACCTCAGATTATATCTCTAAGACTCTCCCTCTCTTTTTTTTTTTTTTTTTTTTTAAGAGACAGGTTATCACTCTGTCACCCAGGATGGAGTACAGTTGCACAATCATAGCTCACTGTGGCCTCCAACTCCTCGGCTAGAGCAATCCTCCTGCGTCAGCCTCTGGAGCAGCTAGGACTACAAGCATATGCCACCATGCCTGGCGATTTTTTTTTTTTTTTTTTTTTTTTTTTGAGACGGAGTCTGGCTCTGTCGCCCAGGCTGGAGTGCAGTGGCCGGATCTCAGCTCACTGCAAGCTCCGCCTCCTGGGTTTACGCCATTCTCCTGCCTCAGCCTCCCGAGTAGCTGGGACTACAGGCGCTGCCACCACGCCCGGCTAGTTTTTTGTATTTTTTTAGTAGAGACAGGGTTTCACCGTGTTAGCCAGGATGGTCTCGATCTCCTGACCTCGTGATCCGCCCGTCTCGGCCTCCCAAAGTGCTGGGATTACAGGCTTGAGCCACCGCGCCCGGCCGATTTTTTTGGTAGAGATGGGGGTCTTTCTTGCCCAGTTTAGTGGTCTTAAACTTCTGGCCTCAAGCAATCCTTCTGCCTTGGCCTCCCAAAATGCTGAGATTAAAGATGTGAGCTTCTGTGCCTGGCCAAAGACTCAATTTCTACCTTCTGGTTATCAACACAACTCAACTGTTTCTTCCTAATGACATCAGAGGAGTTACCTGTGAAATCCCAAGTACAAGGTATACTCTGTCAGGGCAAGGTTCTCTGTTACAAGGTTGTAGTTCTGTGGAAACTTTGGCTCCTGCACAGCTGGGATCAAACAGGTTTCTTTGTCCAAACCTCAAAGAGGTTAAAAAAAAAAAAAAGACAAAACAAGGGTAAATGTCTTGTCACAGACATCCATCTTGGTCTCCAGTCTCCTCTTACACTCATTCAATTTCCATACTGTTAGCAGTGATATCTTCTTAAAAACATTTCTTGTCATATTAGTTCTTTGTCTAAATATATCTTTTGGCTTCTCACCGTCTACAGAAATACAGTTAAATCTTTTTCACTTGACCATGAAATCACCAAAAATTAAAAGGAATAATACTATAGATTGTTTCAAGTGATAGGCAATAGATCATTTGTATTTATTTTGTGTTTTTCTGAATTTGATTATTTGCTTTTGAGCAGTTATCATGTTTACAATTAGAATTATAAAACTGGAATGAAATATACCAAAATTAAGAGTGATTTCACTTAGAGTGGTAGGATTATGAGTCATTTATTTTCTTTTCATTTCTCTGTACTGTTTTCTCCAGTCCAGCCCCAACAATCTTCCTCCCTTGACCCATTTCCTCCCCAACTCAACCCCATCTACCCCTTGCCCTAGCCACATTGAGCCTCTCACCATTTCTTAGTCAAGACTTTCCATAGTTTTATACCTTTACACTCGCTTTTCTCTCTGTATAAAGGGAGCCTCTTGCTTCTTTGCCTGGTAAAACCTAACTTGTCTCTCAAGACTCAGCTATGAAGACCTCCAACTTCTGCAGAATTGTTTACTCCCTCCTCTGTGCTCACACAGCTTAGCCCTATACCGTATTATAATTATCTGTTAATATATCTGCCTTCTGGAGCCTGAGTTCAAAAAGGATGAGGACTCTGCTTTATTCATTTTTATGATGTATGAATGAATGAACATGCAAGGCTGCCAAATCCAGAGAGAAGGTCTCACTAAAGTACAACATTTAAAAGCTACCAGGTGTTTTTTTTTTCCTCTCAAAAATCTGTCTTTAAAAAATTCCGGCCGGGCACAGTGGCTCACGCCTATAATCCCAGCACTTTGAGAGGCTGAGGCGGGTGGATCATGAGGTCAAGAGATCGAGACTATCCTGGCCAACATGGTGAAACCCCATCTCTAAAATTCGCTGGGCATGGTGGCATGCACCTGTAGTCCCAGCTACTCAGAAGGCTGAGGCAGGAGAATTGCTTGAACACGGGAGGCAGAGATTGCAGTGAGCCGAGATAGTGCCACTGCACTACAGCCTGAGTGACAGAGTGAGACTCTATCTCAAAAAAAAAAAAAAAAAAAAAATCTAAATAGCTCTTGTTTCTGCCTCATCTTTTTTTGAGAAAGGAACTCTGTGAGAAAGGATAAGGGAGTGAATGCTTTACACGTTACACACACATACACACACACACATGCGCACACACACAAGGTTTTGAGAAGCCTGGTTCTCCCCTACCTCTCATGTGCACATTTTTAATTTTTCGTTCTTCATCATTCAACTCCTTGAGGGCACAGTATGTGGGATTAAAGGTGAGGAGCCGAGAGGATCTGGGTTTGCAAAATGGCTGGCATAGCTTCAGGAGAGCAGCACCCAGATTCAGAAAGAAGGCATCCGAGGCATACATTTGGAAAAAGATTTCTGGCATCTGATTGGCCCAAATCTTGGTGCGGCCTGCATTTGCATGCAAACAGTTTCCAAGCCAGGACAAGATACAGTGTTTGGTTTCTGGAGAGAGCTGGAGTAAGTTCTTCAGCATCTGGTAGATCTTTTCGTGGAACTGAGCCATGAACTGTTCAACCGGAAAACAACCACAGAACGTTCCAGTTTCACAATCCTAGTATTTTTTATTCCCAAACCTTAGCAACTGGCAGTTTCTAAAAATATGCTAATCCTAATCTTTCCCCTCACTCTCTGCGCCTTATCCCCTAATTTGATTTTAAAATATATTTCTGGGCACTTATAAGAGATTTTCTGATCAGCTGCCGAACTGTAGATGGCATTACATAGTATTAGAGCATAGGTCTGTAAATTTTTTCTGCAAAGGGCTAGACGATAAAGATTTCTGGCATTACTTACCATACAGTGTCTGTAGCAATTATTCAACTCTATCACTGTAGCGTGAATTCAAACCACAAACAATACATATACTAATGGGCATGACTATGTTCAATAAAACTTTATTTATAAAAACAGGCGGCAGGCCAGATTTGGCCACTGCTAGTTTGCCATGCCCTGCCTTAGAGAGTTGTAATGATTAATGAATAGGAGACTTATACTAATAAATAAGAAACTTAAATCCCCAATTCAATCATTTAAATGCCTCATGTTAGCCAGACCTCTACTATAATTTATGTGAAGAAGCCCAAATAGAGAGGGCATAGGTTAGACAGGAAAAGGAAGAAAAACTGGGTTTATAAGCTAGAGTTCAGTCAAAAGGTTTTCAGAGCTAAAGGTATAGCTCAGTGAGAAAAATGAGGGTTGCAGGGAAGTAGCTGTAGCAGTGCTACAGCAAAGGGTAAGGAGTAGCAGCAGCTCATTCTTAACCCACACAAAGGTTTATCCTCTGTTCTTAGCATATGCTAAAAGGAGGGCATTGTGTTTTTTTTTTTTTTTTTTTTGAGACAGAGTCTCATTCTGTCATCCAGGCTGGAGCGCGATGATGCAATCATGGCTTACTGAAGTCTTGACCTCCCAGGCTCAAGTGATCCTCCCACCTCAGCCTCCCGAGTAGCTGGGATGACAGATGCTTGCACCATGCCCAGCTAAGTTTTGTATTTTTTTGTAGAGATGGGGGTCTCACTGTGTTGCCCAGGCTGGTTTCAAATTGAACTCCTGGGCTCAAGCGATCCTCCCACCTTGGCCTCCAAAGTGCTGGGATTACAGGCTTGAGCTACCATGCCCAGCTTTAATTTATTTATGTGATGTAAAAGCCAACTAGATCAATTTGCTTTTCCAGAGAGGCCTGAGCAGCCTTATCTGTATCTGCTTCTGAGAAAACTATTTTAAGATCGGGGGCTGGGATACCCTGGTAAACAGTTCCACCTGATGGATGTTGGCCTCCTGTACTTTGATCTCCTGGGGGCTGGAACGAGATGGATTCAAAAAGTAGCCATGATTTTCTACAACACCCGGAGTCTTTAATAAGCAGGAGATATTCAGAATTACTCCCAGCAAGGTCTTCTGGTACATTTGCCCATTGGTAGGGTCCTTGGGCTGAATGTATTCTACAAAAACCTGTAAGAGAAGACAAGTCCTGCTTATTCGTCTGCATGGTGAGATAAGGTGATGGGGTGGGAGGGCCTCAAAACAGTTAAGTTGATACAACAACCAAGCTATCTTTTTCTTATTTTATAGGTAATATTATAGTGTCTTCAGGATACGGAAGCATAATGTATTACACATCCAGCTCAACTGAATATATATCATCTTTCAGACTTACCTTTGCCATATCTTTTTGCCTAGTGAAATAGAGAAGAATATCCAGATATGCATACAAAAGGATCTGACAGAGCTCGAGATCTTTTATTCGGCCCAATAAAATATCAAACACTGGAATCATGACTTCTGGAAATGTTCGAACTTCCTCATCCAATATCAAGGCTTCAATGACCTCTTCCAAAAACTCAGTTACATCTTCAAAATCTAACAGAAGACAAATGAGAGAGAAAGGAGGGCACAACAATTTTTACACGCCTTTACACGCTAGCTCTTTACTTTCAATAATTTTTTTTTTTTTTTTTTTTTAAAGAGATGGGGGTCTTGCTTTTTTGCCCAGCCTGGAGTGTAGTGGCTATTCACAGGTGTGATTATAGCACACTACAGCCTCAAACTCCTGGGCTCAAGGAATCCTTCTGCCTCAGCCTCCAGAGTAGATGGGACTACAAGGGTGTGCTACCATGCCCGGCTTTATTTTACTGGTACTCAACCTCAAAGATCAATATGTGAGCCCTCTTCCTTAATCTGTACCAGAACCATAATGGCTCTGAGACTTTCTAATGCAATTAGTGAAATTTTAAATCTGAAAATCAAAATGTAGAAGCTTACAGATTTTGCTCATGTACTCACGGGCTCCCTGGATGGCTTCTAACATCAAATCTACCAGTTGCTCATGGATGTTTTGGTCAACATAGATCTCTGGGGTGAGAAGAACTGTTCGGGTATTAGACACAGTGAGGTTTCTGCACTGCACTGCAAAGGGTAGCAGGTTCTCTGGAACTTTGGTAATCTGCAAACAGCATGAAGAAAAGAGCGAATAGTCTAACTCTAATCTGGAATGAAAGTAGACATAGTGAATAGAATAGAAGAGACAGACTGGTTTCCTGTGGATGCTTGAAAATTAATTAGAGATTCAATCCTTGGCTTAAGGAATCATCTATCTGCCTATTTAAAGTTCCAATCCTGGAAATGTCAGGCTTAGCCTACTCTAATATTTACATCTCAGTGGAAATGAATTCATGAGTCCTTTTCTGTTTTTTTGAGACAGAGTCTTGCTCTGTCACCCAGTCTGGAGTGCAGTGGTGTGATCTCAGCTCACTGCATCCTCCACCTCCCAGCTTCATGTGATTCTCCTGCCTCAGCCTCCTGAATAGCTGGGATTATAAACGTGTGCCACCACGCCTGGCTACTTTTTGTATTTTTAGTAGAGAAAAGGTTTTGCCACATTGGCCAGGCTGATCTCGAACTCCTGGCCTCATGTGATCCGCCTGCCTTGGCCTCCCAAAGTGCTGGGATTACAGGAGTGAGCCACTGTGCCCAGCCTCATGACACTTTTTTAAGGATGTGATTTCTAAAGAGGTTTTGGAGAGAATAGGCGTAACTAGTTAATTGGGGAGAAGGGTGGACCCCAACATACAGAAAGCACAGACTAAAGCTTTAGTGCATCTGATATCCAGTGTTTTAAACATACTATGACATATATAAATTGGTATAAAAGCTTTACTGTCCCTGATATTCAGTTCTAGACATACTATGACATATATAAATTGATATAAAGACGGATCCAACTCTGGCCTACATGCTAAAGTCATACCCAAGAGGACAATATAGTATTCAATGGGGATTATTCCTTTACCTCTTCCTTGGCTCTCTGGAAGCAGGAGTAAAGGTAACAAAAAATGTGCCTCTCCCCTGCATCTCGATCAGCAGAGAGATTTAGCGTTGTAGAAGAAGTCATGTTAATTAAGTGGTTGCCTGGATCTTGAAGTAATAAGCGAGCGAAGAGGGCCTATAAAGAGAAACAAACAAAAATACTAAACTATTGCAAAATTAATCTTAGAACATTAAGATGTAAAAGGTAATTCTGATAGTTTATTAGCAAGAATCACAGATTTGAACGTAGAGTGAAGGAGAAATAAAGGGCCCTGTATCTTTTTACTTTAGAAAATATTAGAAAATTATGGTATATATAAAGTTATCCTAAACTAAGCCTCAAGTGTCTAGTATAGCCCCAGCATAGAGTAGGCATTAAAAGACTATTTGTTGAATGGTGCTGAGATCAGTGATTAAACTTAAATGTGAAATCTACTATTCTGTGTGATTGTTGATCTCATTCAGACTTATATAAAGATACTCTAAATGTGAAGTTAAACTGCAAGGTGTCAACTGTCTTTCCTACCAAACTTTTATTCTTTTAACGTTACTCAGGCACCTGCAAGGTACAACACACTGTTTTTTCAAAGTGCTGTGGTTTACATGTTTGTCTCCAACAAAATTCACGTTGAAATTTGATCTCCATGTGGCACTGTTGGAGGTGGGGCTAGCGGGAGGTGTCTGGGTATGGAAGCGGATCCCTCATGAACTGCTTGGTGCTGTTCTCAAGGTGGTGAATGAGTTCTTGCTCTCACAAGATGGTATTAATTCTCATAGGAATGGATAAATTCCCTCCAGAGTGGGTTCTTATTAAGCCAGGACACCTCTCAGGTTTTCTCCTCTTTGCGTGTGTCCTCATCGTATGTGTCCTTTGCTGACTTCCTCTACCATGCTGTGAGGCAGCACAAAAGCCCTCACCAGCGGCCAGGGACATGCCCTGAAACTTCTCAGCCTGCAGAACTGTGAGCTAAAGAAACCTTTCTTTATAAATTACTGTTTGGGTGTTCTTTTTTTTTTCTTTCTATAGACAGGTCTTTCTTACTCTGTCTCTCAGGCTGGAGTGCAGAGGCTCACTGCAGCCTCTGCCTCTCAGGCTCAAGCAATCCTCCCACCTCAGCCTCCTGAGTAGCTGGGACTTCAGGTACATGCCATCACAGCCAGTTAATTCTTTGTATTTTTTGTAGAAACATGGTTTTGTTGTGTTGCCAGGGATGGTAACTCTTGGTCTGAAGAGATCCTCCCAAAGTGCTGGGATTACAGGTGTGAGCCACTGTGCCCAGTCACAGGTATTCTTTTATAGCAACACAAAACAGACTAAGATAGAAAGGATATACAGAAGAAAAAGTGATGAGCCTTGTCCTTAAGAACTTAAGTTTAATAGGGGAGATAAGACAGGTACATAAGAAAGCTGCAACATGAGATAGAAAGTGACAATTCCCATAAGAGATTCAGAGGCTGATTATTCTAGGTACCCAGAGAAGGAAGTAACACTTTTATTTGGCAAAGCTTTGTAATTTTTTTTTTTTTTGAGATATTCTTGCTCTGTTGTCCAGGCTGGAGTGCAGTGATGTGATCTCGGCTCATTGCAACCCCCACCTCCTGGGTTTAAACCATTCTCCTGCCTCAGCCTCCCAAGTAGCTGGGACTACAAGCACCCACCACCATGCCCAGCTAATTTTTTGTATTTTTAGTAGAGATGGGGTTTCACTGTGTTAGCCAGGATGGTCTCGATCTCCCAACCTCGTGATCCACCTGCCTCGGCCTCCCAGAGTACTGGGATTACAGGCGTGAGTCCATGTGCCTGGCCAAGGCTTTGTAATTAAGAAGGCATTTTAACTGGTTCTTAGAGGATGGGTAGATTTGGACATGTGGCCATGGCAGATAAAAAGATTCCAAAAGAGGAACACCACAATGTTAGAGATGCACATCCAGGTTAATTGGCCTTCTACTGGCGAAAAAAAAAAAAAAAAAGAGAGAGGGATGGACATATGGACACAAGCATAAGTTGGAGAACAGTGAGCAGAGTTCAGGTGCATAGCTAATTTTTGCTAAGGGTACACATTAGGAACATAAGAATATTACCTGCTCAACGTTGCTCATATCGAGCCAGTCTTGATCTTCTAGCTCTACTGCCATTTCTTCCAAATACACACAACGGCTGGGGATGCCATTCCCGCTTTTCAAGCTGGGATCACCTGGGAAATGGTTTTAATATGATAGGTTAAGGATTATGCTTTTGTCTTATACAGACAACTGATCTTGACAGCATCACTCTTGAACTGCAAATCTGACTCAGGAATACCAGAATGATCCTGATACACAAAGCAACATCTAAAGATTCAAATCTTTTTTTTTCCCCTCTAGTCACAGAAAAACGGATTTGTTATAAACCTAGCATCATGACATTTAAAGAGTAAATCCCAGACATTAGTACCAACCTTGGGGTTTAACCACAGACAGGGCACAGAGGGCAAACACTCTCTGATGCCTCTGAGGGCTCCCATCTGAAAATTTAGGTTACCTCTGAGAAGAAAATCAGTTTGGCTACCATTCCATGTCCCTTTTAAGGTAGTAAAGGCAAGTAGCTATATAGTGCAGTCAGTATTGAAACGGGAACAACAGATCTGTGTCTAAATACTGTTTTTAGATCATACCAAAAGCTTCACTGAAATATAAAACCTGAATTTCAGGGAGTGCAGTGAGTAGGTTTGTATCTAACCATTAGCTGTAATCAGTTTCTAAGAGCAAGCCCCTAGCCCAAGTTGAAATAGGAAGGGTAGAATCATGAAGAGATTGGCTACAAGTTTGTAACTCACTGTTGTCCAGAGTAATAAGGAAGATCCTTTGGATCATGTGATTGATGTTGAGTTGCTCACATATTTCTTGCTGTGATCGGAATGAGCGGCTAATCTCAGCCACAGAGTAATCGAATTCATCCAGGCTCTCTGACACGCTATTATCCGAGTCATCTGGGCTAGCTGGGAGTTCATCTGCCAGAAAATGTATACTGTTAAATGTTACACCCCTTTCTTTAAGAGAGAATCAAGCATACTACCAAAAATAATAAATGTAACCAAGAGGATGATAATTTTGGATGTAAAACAAGCTAATCATCTAATTAGTGAACATCTCAAGTCAGGGAAGTTAAGTATAGGGTTTTGAAATTCCTGGCTATAAATCCTACCACATTTTACAAAGCAAAAGTTTTATTTCTATCCATAATTATACTCCACACTGCCAGAAATAGCAATATGTTATCTTCTCTACAGAATCCTAGTGAACAAAGAGTTACCTAATAGATCAAAATGCCTTTAATTATTTTAAATGTATGGCTTTTCTCCCTGATTTTAAGAGATCACATTTGTTTTAATAGTTCTTAACTGTACAGAAAAACATAGTAGAGAAAGTCTCCTGAACCAATTCCCTAAAGATACTTAACACTGTTCAAGAATTTTTTTCTATTCTGGTGCTAATATTCATTACTATCTTTTAAATTTTTTTAAAAAATGGGATATTATACATAGCTGTTTTCAGCTTGCCTCTTAATCAGCACCAACACCTTTCCTTGTTAGGTCATTTAGAGGCCTACCTCATTCTTTTTAATGGCTGTATTGTATCACATCTCTTGCATGCCCTGTGATTTAAGTAGCTACTTTCCAACTGATGAACAATAGGGTTGTTTCTAATATTTCATGATTTTAAATACTGCACTGAATACAACTTAACCCTTTTTGTTCACTTGTATGAGTATTTCTACAGGATAAATTCACAGTAGCAGAACTGCTGGATCAAAGAGCTTGAACATTTAAAAAGTTAACATTTACTGCCAGGCACGGTGGCTCACGCCTATAATCCCAGCACTTTGGGAGGCCAAGGTGGGCGGATCACGAGGTCAGGAGATTGAGACCATCCTGGCTAACATGGTGAAACCCTATCTCTACTAAAAAATACAAAAAATTAGCTGGGTATGGTGGCACACACCTGTAGTTCCAGCTACTTGGGAGGCTGAGGCAGCAGAATCGCTTAAGCCCGGGAGACAGAGGTTGCAGTGAGCCGAGATTGTGCCACTGCCCTCCAGCCTGGGTGACAGAGCGAGACTTCATCTCAAAAAAAAAAAAAAGTTAACATTTACTACCAAGTTACCCTCAAAGAGACTGTTCTGATTTGCATGCAAACCCAACAGTATATAAGAGAGTGCCTGTTTGAATCTTCACACATTTTATAGGTAAAAAAACTATTTAATGGTTGTTTTAATTGGCATTTCTCTAATGATTGATGATAATAAATTTTTTAATCATTTGGTTATAAGTTATCTGTCACATCTTTTGTACCTTTTTTTCTTTCTTATTCCTCTTTTCTTATTGATGAAATTCCTTCTATTTTTATTTTTATTTTTTTAAAAAAATTTCTGTCCTCAAAATCTGCTCCCATCCTTTGATTTTTTTTTTTTTTGAGATGGAGTCTCACTCTGTCGCCCAGGCTGGAGTGCAGTGGTGTGATCTTGGCTCACTGCAACCTCCGCCTCCCAGATTCAAGCGATTCTCCTGCCTCAGCCAAGTAGTTGGGTCTACAGGCGCCCACCACCACACCTGGCTAATTTTAGTAATTTTAGCAGAGATGGGGTTTCACCATGTTGGCCAGCCTGATCTCAAACTCCTGACCTCAGGCGATCCGCCCACCTTGGCCTCCCAAAACGCTGGGATTATAGGCGCCTGCCATCACGCTCGGCTAATTTTTATCTTTAGTAGAGATGGGGTTTTGTCATGTTGGCCAGGCTGGTCTCGAACTCCTGACCTCCAGTGATCTGCCCACCAAGGCCTCCCAAAGAGCTGGGGTTACAGGCGCGAGCCACTGTGCCCGGCCCCATCATTCATGTTGAATGACTACATAAAAGTAATGTGATTCACTATATGCCACATATGAGTCTATATCTACTTTTCTCTATTGACAGAATGGTTACTCTGAAAGTCCAGGTAAAACTCTCAAAGTAAGAGTTGTTTCAGTGTGGTGAGTATAAGCTCAATATAGGAAGCCAAAGGTTTTGGCAAAGTACTAATTGCTAGTGGAAACAGGTTGGCTCTGGTGGCATGATAAACTCAGTGTAAACAAACTAAGATGAAGAGGTGCCAAAATAGTAACAGAAGGGCATGTGCCTGCAGTGCTTCCAACTCTAGCCAGATTTATGTCTGTTTATAGCCAGAAGGACAAGCGTTCTGTTGCTCAGCTGCTATACTGTTGAGTTCTTCTCTGACCTCCAATAGTGACAGAAGCTAAGAATCTGGCAAAATTTCCCTCAGCCACATACTCATAAATCATACTTTCTCATTCCTTATTTTTCCTATTTTTCACTCTGCTTTCTCCCCTACAATCTTCTAAACCTATTTCCCATTCTGGGCCCGTATCATAGAATTCTGGGAGAGATTTCAGAGACTGAAAATATCATGTTAAAAAAAATCAACATTGACTTTGTTTTTCCCTTGCATCAATCACTCATCTGTCTTGCTTTTACCTCTTTTTTCTTCAGCCCTTTCTGAAAGGCCAAAAGTCAGCTATGCACCTGAATGTTTTTTTAAAAAAATAAACAAAGGGAAAACGCAAACACTTCTCCTTCTCTCAAAAGAAAAACACTATTATTCTTTTCAGAGAGAGAAGGGGAGCAATTTCTGGTTTGAAAGATTGTGAATATCTCCAGAAGACTAACATATTTGAGAAAAATCCTAATTCTTCTAGTGTATATGCTCCTTATAGGAGGAAGCTGGACTTGATTTTAAATTTGGTCCCAGAAAGAAAACCATTTTTTCTGATTAGTGAGATGTTATTCTGATTTTTTTCACAGTAAGGCTAAGGATCAGATTTTTTTAAAAGTCTGTCCTAACAGGACTAAGCTACAAACGATGCCACTCATTGGAATAGAAGAAGCACTTTGCTTGGGAGGGCCTTTGAAGTGCTGAGCTTAAGAACAAGTCTCATTTGCCTACAGGTCAAAAAAGCTTTTATAGTTCTTCCTTTTACATCTACTTTCTATAGCTGCACACGACTTGCTTTTTACACCTACACTTACCACCTCAGTGTCCTATGTTAAAAACATTTATTTAAATAGCTTTTACTAGGTGATTTTTTTTTTCTTTTAAAGAAAACAGCCTGACAGCTTTGGGATCACAACTGGCATCTGTTACTATGGAACCACCTGTTATCTGGTCTCTTTTTGCACAGTGGAGAGGACTGGGGAGGGGAGGGACTCAAAACAAAACCAACAACAAAAACGAACAAACAAAAAACCCCAATTTCTGCTCTAAACAAACAAACAAAAACCAACTTTTGTCCCAAACTTAAATTCCAATTGCAATTAAGGACTCAAAGAAATGTAATTTGGGAAGACCCCATTCTGGGTCATCTTATCTCCTGCTATTGGCTCCTCTACTTACCAGATTGTTGCTTCAGCTGCTCTTTTTGGATTGCCGCAAACTGTTTGGCATCAGCCAGGGAGCCAAAAAGAGCAGCAAAGGGGTTACTTGAGATGTTGTTGTTATTCTCCTGGTCTGTCATTTCACTTTAAGGTATCCTCCATCCAGACCTAGGGGGAGGGGCTGTTCAAAGGACAGGTATGAGACACAAGAGGGCAGATAACACAATAGCTATAATATACCCGTGGTTGTTTCTTTTCCCATTTCTCAAATATAACACATTTAAAAAGACTTTGGGTTAAGATTTTCCAATTCCTGTCCCCAAACTCAAGATGTTTTTGGCAAAACGGTTACAAACCTACCAGCTGGACTCGCTGGCTTGATTTGGGGATAGCTAAAACTAAAAAGTCTAAAACATGTTCAGCTGGAATGCATTCATCTGTTGATATGCTTTCATTTGCTATACCTTTAAGAAAATAGGTTAAGTGGAAAGAATTATTGAAGTCAAAGAGAGAACTCACCTACTGATTGTAATAACAATGTGGCACTGAAAAATAATAAGACAAGAATTATGGATTTCCCAAGAATTATGAAGCTGGCAGTCTAGTTCTCACTCACTGGGGCGAGGACAAGCCACTTCTATGACTTGGGGCTGGGGCTGAAAATTCCTCAGCTACGTATAAATTAAGTAAAAGCCATGTCTTCGATTTGGACTCTGGCAATCAGGTCTGGAAGCAGTTTAGCTGTATGTTGTGGGTGTTTAACATAGATTAAGCAATCTATTTATTTCTAGGCTTAAAAATACTGATATTTCTTCCATTAAAAATTAAACGGTCTTTGCTTCATGCTATATCTAACCTTCACTGTTTACCCGATTTCTTAAAATAATACTGAAGAAACACAAATTTCAACGGTCAGGTCTACTGTGTAATATGAAATATATCTACCTCAAAGGTGTTTAGTAGAGCTGACTGAGCCTGCATTCACACTCTTCTGATTACATTTCCTCATTCGAGACCAAGGGAACTCAGTGGCACAAAAGAATAAGCAGCGCTCCCTGAAAGGCTTTCTCCCCTTTCTGAAATTTTAAAGCCATGACATAGAAATATTAAATACAACTCTGAAAAGGGTGGGAAGAGACAAAGGGTATGAATGTTCTGCTCACAAGGATCTTGAACTGCTACAAGGACAGAGACCTTAGAAATAGCGGGGGTAGGGGTATAAAGGAAGAAAAAAAGAACATTTGATCTACCTTTAGTTTATTGAGGCAAGACTCCTCACAGGATCATATTAACAAAAGTTAATGTGGGCCAGGTGCAGTGGCTCATGCCTGCAATCCCAGTACCTTGGGAGGCTGAGGCAGGTGGATCACCTGAGGTCAGGAGTTCAAGACCAGCCTGGCCAACATGGTGAAACCCCATTTCTACTAAAACACAAAAATTAGCCGGGTGTGGTGGCTGGCAGGTGCCTGTAATCCCAGCTACTTGGGAGGTGGGAGGTTGAGGCAGGAGAATTGCTTGAACTCAGGAGGCAGAGGTTGCAGAGAGCCGAGATCGCACCACTGCACTTCAACCTGGGTGACAGAGCGAGACTTCATCTCAAAAAAAAAAAAAAAACAAAAAAACCCAAAAACTAATGTGGTCGAAAAAGTTACCCTTATTTACCAGAGAAAGAGATGATTTATAACATTTCTTGACAATTCTGAGGCATCTTCAGCACCTGCTTCATGCTCCTCTGCCATTTTTTCCACACAAGAGCTAACGGCTAATTAGTTGTAATGACTTAGGCAGTCTAGTCTCCTCTCAGTGCAGCTCAAAGCTTTACTTCAAGGAATTTAACTGTTATTTGGATTTTTAGTAGAGATGGGGTATCACCACGTTGGCCAGGCTGGTCTTGAACTCCTGACCTCAAGTGATCCTCCCACCTTGGCCTCCCAAAGTGCTGGGATTATAGGCATGAGTCACTGCACTTAGCCTTCTGTATTTTATTTTTTGCTATGTATATTTTATTTATTTATTTATTTGAGACGGAGTCTCACTCTGTTGCCCAGGCTGGAGTGCAGTGGCCGGACCTCAGCTCGCTGCAAGCTCCGCCTCCCGGGTTTACGCCATTCTCCTGCCTCAGCCTCCCGAGCAGCTGGGACTACAGGCGCCCGCCACCTCGCCCAGCTAATTTTTTGTATTTTTTAGTAGAGACAGGGTTTCACCACGTTAGCCAGGATGGTCTCGATCTCCTGACCTCGTGATCCACCCGTCTTGGCCTCCCAAAGTGCTGGGATTACAGGCTTGAGCCACCGTGCCCAGCCTGCTATGTATATTTTAGTCAAGCTTAATAATGTAAAAAGGGAAAGATACCATATTTAGTATTGAAATTAATGAGGGGGCTTTCCCCCATGTAATTACTGCATAAGTTTAATTATTTCCTCTAGTAAATGTAAAACCACCAAGAATTGTCTTATTGTTAGCTGACCACCCTTCTACTTCCATCCTAAAATACCTCAAATTCCAGAGGTATTTTTATAAAGTATACTGAGCTCTTGTTATTTTTCTCTCTAAAACATCACATTCATTTTTTCCTTTGGGTATCCACTCCACTCAATCCAGAAGAGGTTGACCAGTTCAGAAGGGGTTGACTTCACCCACTAGCCCCAGGAATGAACATACAAGTCTGGCTGGGCTAAAAAGAATACAGCATTTTCCGGCCAAAGCAATTGATCCTGGAGTGGGCAAAAGACACTATGGAGGCCTAACAGAGTCAATGAATACCAGCTTCATGACTTCAGTTGAACCTACAGAAAAGTGAGTTTTTTCCTGCTTGAGTTGCTAGGCCGGTAAGTTAGAGTTGCCATCTTTACACCATTTAGAAAAGGCCTAGCCTAAAATCAAGCCAACATACACTAGAAAATAGAATTGAGAGATGGAAAGAGAAGTCTGGACTTTTCAGTTACAAAAACCAATAAAATTTACCTAAGTGCCTAAACCAGTTTGATGTTTTTTAAAACACAACTGAAAAGTGGCCAGATTATTACAAAGGACATGCATCACCTGCAACACATAAGCAGAAAGAAAGCTGAAAGCCAGGAATACAGCACATATGACAGAGAAGCTCTTAAGACTATAAAGAAGGCTGGGCACGGTGGCTCATGCTTATAATCCCAGCACTTTGGGAGGCCAAGGCAGGCAGATCATGAGGTCAGGAGTTTGAGACCAGCCTGACCAACATGGTGAAACCCCATCTCTACTAAAAACACAAAAAAATGTAGCCAGGTGTGGTGGTGTGCACCTGTAATCCCAGCTACTCAGGAGACTGAGGCAGGAGAATGGCTTGAACCTGGGAGGCAGAGGTTGCAGTGAGCCAAGATCATGCCACTGCACTCCAGCCTAGGCAACAGAGGGAAACTGTCTCAAAAAAAAAAAAAAAAAAAAAAGACTACCAAGATAAACAAGAAGAATTTATCACCATAAATTGCATTACTTCCTTCTTTCTCCATACTATACTGTTGCACTGTATAAAGAAGCTAGCTTTCTACATTTTACCTCTACTTTTACTAGGAGTTTAAACTTTCTGCATTGTATTTCTAAGCAGATCTTCTGCATTGCTAGGCTGTAAGCTCTTCTGATTACATGTTCATATCTGATTATTCTCTCTTCTGTGTCTAGCATTATACATCACAATCACACAATCCTAAATAAGTAGTTATTGAATGGCTTCAATCTTACACGTAGTTCTTTCTGAACTCCTTGTAATCAACAGCATCACCGTGACCATGATCCTACTTCAAGGTAAGGGCTTTACTACTTGTCTTAGGTTGCAGTGGAAGGTCAAGCTACCAGGCTAGACGCTGGTTCTTTGGTATCTTGGCATGTGTAGAATGGTGGATGGAAATAAGTCTCTGTTGTCATCTCTACTATCTGTGAAAAACAAAAAGGTTCTCACCTACCTTTCACTAAGCTCATCTTTTTCACAGGTACGTCAAATCTGTGTACAAACTTTAGATTTGTTCAATGCACTTACCAAAGTAAATAAGAGTACCTAGATAATCACCCACTCTAAAGGCCTGATAAAATGAAACCTAAATATTTTGTTTAATATTCAATAATATCACTCGGGATTTATAATCTCCTATTTTCAGGGCCGGGTGCAATATGTCACGCCTGTAATTCCAGCAGTTTGGGAGGCCAAGGTGGACAGATTACTTGAAGTCAGAAGTTTGAGACCAGCCTGGCCAATGTGGTGAAACCCTACTAAAAGTGATTACAGGCGCACACCACCACGCCTTAGCCAGGCTGTAATCCCAGTTACTTGGGAGGCTGAGGCAGGAGAATCACTTTAAACTGGGAGATGGAGGTTGCCATGAGCTGAGATCACGCCACTGCACTCCAGAGCAGAGCCTGGGCGACACAGTCAGACTCTGTCCCCCTCCAAAAAAAAAAAAAAAAATATATATATATACACACACACACACACACACACACACACATATGAGTATATGTGTGTGTATATATCGTGTATATGTATGTGTGTATATATACACGTGTGTATGTGTATATATACACACATACATATATGTATACATATTTTTTCCTATTTTCAACGCCATACAGAGATACAACACTATCCTGTTGTCAGACACTTTGGGATGGTACAACTACCAATCCTTAGAAGCTTTTGGATTTGATTCTTTTAAAATATGTCCTCCTTGAAAACAAGTTTCACTCTGATATACCTGCTGCAAAGATCTATATCTATAATAGCTGTCCTACAAAATTCTGTCACCTCCTCCTGATTCAAGCTTTGTTTATGAATAGTACCACTAATCCTTTAAGACCATTGTCAGCTCTCATGAACACATAACTGTGTTAACATCAGACTTGGTTTTTTTTTTTTTTGAAACGGAGTCTTGCTCTGTCGCCCAGGCTGGAGTGCAGTGGCGCGATCTTGGCTCACTGCAAGCTCCGCCTCCCGGGTTCACGCCATTCTCCTGCTTCAGCCTCCCGAGTAGCTGGGACTACAGGTGCCCGCCACCACGCCCGGCTAATGTTTTGTATTTTTAGTAGACACAGGGTTTCACCGTGTTAGCCAGGATGGTCTCGATCTCCTGACCTCGTGATCCGCCCACCTTGGCCTCCCAAAGTGCTGGGATTACAGGCGTGAGCCACCGCGCCCAGGCAGTATTGTTTTTAAACAGAAATATCTGGAACACTTTGTAAAACTGGGATTGTCAAAATCAAGCTCTATCAAATCATATCCTCCCATAAGGTCTGTGCCCTGGTAAATAATACATATATCAATTTAAAATAGAAATTAAAATATCAATTTAAAATATAAATTAAAAAACAATTTTCGTTGTTGTATGTTTCACCTAACACTATCAGGCCAGACGAATGTGGCAACAAAATTCCATCAACACATCTATCTGCAACCTAGAAGGATGTCAAGTCAAAAAGCAGACAGCAGTCCTTCTTGGATCCCATTTTATCGCAGGTGGGCTTCCACGTGACGCCAAAACACTAAATGACAGCGAGACTAAACACATGCTTGCTCTCAGGGCATACAACTGAACCTAAAGGGAAGGCTCATCAAATATAAGGTCATGAGCCATGGTCACTCAATTTTAGAAGTGTCTTCTAAACCCAAGGAAACATGAAGCAGAGTGACCCAAGAGTTATCTGAGGTGAACTCATCACCTGCCTTAAGAAATGTCAACACCCTGACGTATGCATTCAACTGGTTTGCTTACGACTCGCGATTAATCTTATCTTCTTGGCATCTGCCTATTTGTTATCTATTCTTCATATTTGATCCTTCCATGTTCCATAAGGGATTCGCAGGAAGGAGGGAGATCCGCCCGCCTGGGGCACGTTCTAGAGAAAGTAAGTCAAAAGATAATGCAATGATAGCGCTCCGGCCTGTCCAGGAGGGGCTTGGCAAAGATGGGGACAGAAATGTACAGAGAGACATCAGAAGCTTCGGCACTGTAAGGGGTTCCAAATCAGACAGGGTCGAAGTTCAAGAAAGAGAAGGTGCCTGGTTAGGAAAGCACAGAAGGAATTTGGAGAAGATAAGAGTGAACAGGCATGAAGTGGCATTGGACTAGCAGAAAATATCACAACGCAAAGTCAGTGACCCCGTCCCCTGAAGCTATTGCCTGTCTTACCAGAGCCTGAAGGGCCAGCAGCGACGACACGACAGAATCTCAGGGGCCGAAGGGTTCCCACTTCCGACTCAGCACATCAACCGGATGTTACGTCATCAACAAGCGCCGGGGCTTGTGGAAGTTCATCTCCGCGCCGGAAGCACCGTGTGCAGGCTCACCCGGGGGACTGGCGCTCAAATCCGCCTACAGCTCATGCGCTAGCTGTATAGCTGCGGACTGGAGGCGGGGCGGAAGTGGCAGGAAGTGGCATGGGGTCGGATTGTGGGTACGGGAGTGGGTCCACCTGGCAGTGCGCTTTGGAGTGTGGAATATGAGGCTGGGTTTTGGAAACCAGCGTACCGAGGGCAGATAAAACTGTGATCCCTGGCTCTGCTCGCAACCTCTGTTGGGGGTCTGCTCTCTTATTTTCCCACCAGTCCTATATCTTTTTGAAGCAGTTTCTGTTACTCTCTATTATTCAAAGGGATGACACTAATAGCAATAACAACTAAAAGTTTGTTATTGTGCTGTCTTCGGAGCAGTCTTTGGAGTGTGCTATTTTTGATTGGATTTCAGTTTTCTTCTCTGTGAAGTGGAGACGGTATACATCCTACAAGGTTGTTTTTGAGATACACATAAATGGCCGGGCACAGTGGCTCACGCCTATAATCCCAGCACTTTGGGAGGCCGAGACGGGCGGATCACGAGGGCAAGAGATCAGGATACACAAAAATAATAAAGGAAATAATTTTCAAGAGTTAAAAGCGCTGTGCAAGTGAAAATTCACAGAATGAGAGAAAATAGTTGCAATTCATATATCTGATAAAGGATTAATATCTAAAATATATAAAGAACTACAAGAACAAAAAAACCCCAAACAGTTCAGTTCAAAAAAGGGCAAAGGACTTGAATAGACATTTCTCCAAAGAAGATACGTTCCAAGAGAATAACTATCCACTTGGTATCTGTGGGGGATTTGTTTCAGGACCCCCTGGGTACCAAAATCCATGGATGGTCAAGTTCCTGATACAAAATGATGCAGTATTTGCATATAAACTATGCACATCCTCCTGTGTCATCCTAGAGATGACTAAGTCATCTCTAGATCACTTATAATACCTAATACAATGTAAATCTAAATAGTGTTGTATTGTATTGTTTAGGGAATAATGACAAAAAGTCTGTACATGTTCAGTACAGATGAAATTTGTTTTGGAATATTTCCAATTCATGGTTGGTTGAATCCATAGATGGAGTCCACAGATATGGAAGGCCAACTGTACAAATTGTGGATAAGCATATGAAAGAGTGCTCAACATCGCTCGTCTTTAGGGAAATGAGAATAAAACTTAATACCTACTAGGATGGCTATTATATATAAAAAAAGGAAAGTAATGGTTGGCAGATGTGGAGAAATTGAAACCCTATGCATGGCTCATGGCAATGTTAAATAGTCCAGACTTTTTGGAAAAACAGTTTGATGATTCCTCAAAAAGTTAAACATAGTATAACCATGTGATCAAGCAATTCCGCTTTGACATAGATGTTCAAAATAACTGAAAGCAGAAACTTACATAGTTGTATACCTATGTTTACAGTAGCATTATTCATAATAACCAAAAGGTGGAAACAACCCAGAATGTCCATCAACAGACGAATGCATAAACAAAATATGGTATATAGCTACAGATGACTTATTCAGCCTTGAAAAAGAATGAAGTTCTGATACATGCTGAAACACTGATGAACCTTGAAAACATTATGCTAAGTGAAATGAGCCAGACAGAAAGGACTAAATACTGTTTGATTCAATTTATATGTGGTACCCAGAATAGGCACGTTTCTTGAGAGAGAAAGTATAATAGAGGTCACCAGGGATTGGAGGGAGAGGGGAATGTGAGTTATTGTCTAATGGGTACCAAGTTTCTGTTTAGGATGATGAAAAAGTTCTGAAATGGGTAGTGATGATGGCTACACATTGTGGATATATTTAATACCATTGAATGGTACACTTAAAAATAGTTAAAATGGGGTTGGGTGCAGTGGCTCATGCCTGTAATTCCAGCACTATGGGAAGCCAAGGTGGGGAGATCACTTGAAGTCAGGAGTTCGAGACCAGCCTGACCAACATAGTGAAACCCTGTCTCTACTAAAAATACAAAAATTAGCTGAGTGTGTTGATGTGTGCCTGTAATCTCAGCTACTTGGGAGGCTGAGGCAGGAGAATCACTTGAACTTGGGAGGCAGAGGTTGCAGTGAACCGAGATCATGCCACTGTACTAGAGTGCCTGGATGACAGAGTGAGACTCTGTCTCAAAAAAAAAAAAAAAAAAAAAAAAGAAGAAGAAGAAAAAGAAAAAGATTAAAATGGTAAATTTTAGGTTATATATCTTTTACCACACACACACAAAAAGCCCTGGGCAGTCTTAATGTGCCTACCACTGTTCTAGTTCCTAAAGATACCGTAGTGAAAAAATATAAGTCTTTTCCTTCTTGGAGCTTATAATCTGGTAAGTTGGGTTGTAACAGCATTTAAAATTAATGGACATAAGATGAATCATTCAATAATATTGCTGGAATAACTGGGTAACTATCTGTATTTAAAGTTGGTTACTACATTAGATCTGATGCTAACATCAATTCAAGATGGGTCAAAGATGTAAATGCATAAAATAAAACCATAAAAATGCTAGAGGAATTCATGGGGGAACTTTTAAAAAAGGATAATTTTAAAATGGAGGAAGACTTTCTAAATATGAAACATAACTAGAGGTCATAAGAGACCAGTGAATTCTACTACATGCAAATATTTATAAAGTGTGCATGAAAAACTAACCATAAGCAAAGTTAAAAAATACATAAAGTTGGAAAAAGACTTGCAACTAATATCACAAAAGACCTAGTCCCAAATATGTAAGGGGTTAGTGTAAGTCAGTAAGAAAAGGACCAAAGATGTGAACTTACATATCATGAGAAGGAAAAACAAATGGTTTACTCTAGTTTTTTTTTGAGACGGAGTTTCACTCTTGTTGCACAGGCTAGAGTGCAAATGGTGCAATCTTGGCTCACTGCAGCCTCCACCTCCCAGGTTCAAACAATTCTCCTGCCTCAGCCTCCTGCGTAGCTGGGATTACAGGTACCCACCACCACACCCAGCTTATTTTTTGTATTTTTAGTAGAGACAGGGTTTCGCCATGTTGGCTAGGCTGGTCTCGAACTACTGGCCTCAGGTGATCCGCCCGCCTTGGCCTCCCAAAGTGCTGGGATTACAGGTGTGAGCCACCACGCCCAGCCTCCAATTTTTAATAAGAAAAATGTAAACTAAAATTATAGTGAGAGGCCATTCAGGTTGGCATGATTCAAAAGGTTAATAATACACTGTTGGAACATGTGTGGAATAACAGGCACTTTTGTTTATTGTTATTGGTGGTATATATTGGTACAACCTGGCTGGGCACAGTAGCTCACACCTGTAATCCCAGCACTTTGGGAGGGTGAGGTGGGAGGATCACTTGGCCCCAAGAATTTGAGACTGGCTTGAGCAACATAGTGAGACCCTGTCTCTATATAAAAAAAAATTAAACAATTAGCTGGATATAGTGGCACACACCTGAAATCTTAGCTACTCAGGAGGCTGAAGTAGGAAAATTGCTTGAGCCTGGGCAGTTGAGGCTGCAGTGAGCCAATGTCATGCCACTGCACTCCAGCCTGAGCAACAGAGCAAGACCTTGTCATATATGTGTGTATATATACACACTTGTGTCATATATATATACTTGTGTGTATGTGTGTTGTGTGTTTACAACTGCTATGAAGTGAAATTTGGCAATAGATAATAAAATTAAAAATGCAAATACAAGTGTCCAACAATTCAATTTATTTGTATTTGTTACAAATAGACTTATGTGTATTCAAAATGACATTTATTGTTAGAGCTAAAACTGTAAAACTGTAAAAAGTATAAAAAGAAGACAGGAGAAAATATTTGTAACTGTTGGTTTGGTAAAGATTTATTAGAGATGATACCAAAAGCACAATATATAGAAGAAAAAAATCGATAAAATGTACTTCAAAATTCAAACCTTTTGCTCTTCAAAAGACACCATTAAGAAAAATAAACCATAGATTGGTAGAAAATATTTCCAAATCATATATCTGATAAAGGACTTATATCAAAAATATATGCAAAAAAAAGAAGACAAATAAGCCAACTTAAAAATGGGCAAAAGATTTGAATAGACATTTAACTAAAAATATATGAATGGTTAATAAACACATGAAAGAATACTCAGCATGGTTAGTCTCTAGGGAAATGCAAATTAAGACCATAATAAAATACCATATTAAACCCATAGAATGGCTGTATTAAAATACAGTTACGGGCCTGGCCCGGTGGCTCACACCTGTAATCCCAGCACTTTGGGAGGCCAAGGGAGGCAGATCATTTGAGGTCAGGAATTCGAGACCAGCCTGGCCAACATGGTGAAACCCTGTCTCTACTAAATACACCAAAAAATGAGCCGGGCCTGGTGGCGCGTGCCTGTAGTCTCAGCTACTGGGGAGGCTGAGGCAAGAGAATTGCTTGAACCTGGGAGGTGGAGGTTGCAGTGAGCTGAGATCGCACCACTGCACTCCAGCCTGGGCCACCGAGCAAGACTCCATCTCAAAAAAAAAAAAAAAAAAAGAATGAAAAGAAAATGTCCTAAAGCCGGATTATGGTAATGGTTGTACAATTACTTAAATTTACTAAAACTTTATGAGAACAGGTGAAATCACTTAAGACGGGTGGATTTAATGGCATGTAAATTATGCTTCAATGCTATTATTTTAAAAAATGATATTTCACAAGGTTAGTCTTTGCAGAATTGTTGTAAGAGCAAAAGATTGGAACCAACTTAAATATCCATTGATAGATAATGGGTTAAATAAATCATAGTCTATTTGTACAATATGGCTGTATTAAAAAGCAGTTCTTCATATAATGGTATGCAATAATCTCACAAGATGTATAATTTGATATCATTTGTCTAAAAGATAGGGGAAGGGAGGACAGTATGTATTTGAGAATGTGCTCATATATGCCTAGAATACCTCCAGAGAGATATATAAGGAGCTAGTTTTAAGATCGGGCGTGGTGGCTCACACCTGTAATCCCAGCACTTCGGGAGGCCGAGGCCGGCGGATCACTTGAGGTCAGGAATTCCAGACCAGCCTGGCCAACAGAGCGAAACCCTGGCTCTACTAAAAATTCAAAAATTAGCCAGGTGTGGTGGTGGCGCCTGTAATCCCAGCTGCCCGGGAGGCTGAGGCGGGAGAATCGCTTGAACCCAGGAGGCAGAGATTGCAGTGAGCCCAGATGGTGCCACTGCACTTCAGTCTGGGCGACAGAGCAAGACTGTCTCAAAAAAAGAAAAAAAAAGAGAAACAGTATGTCTCTGAAGAGGGCAACTAGGTCGCAGGGGATGGTGGTGGAGGGAGATCTTTCACTGAATATTTGAGCCATGTGAATTATGGTCTATACAAAAATGAAATAAAAATCACAACACAAAAAATTATATCAAATCGAGGGGGTTATTTGATCTTTTCATTTTTCTTTTACAATTTTCTCCAATAGGTGGCGCTACTGAAACACCATACTTGTTTTTATTTTTATTTTATTTGAGAAAACCCCAAATGTGCTCTGATGGCCTTTCTTCTCCATTTGTCACCTCTGGGAACCTTGAATCTAGATTTAGGGCTGAAAGTCTCTCTGCTAGGAGCTTTCCAAAATGCATTGCTTTGATTCTGGGAACTGAATAGAAGGAGAACACCTGGATTAAAAAAAGAAAAATTGCAATTGGTTCAAAAAAACCAAATAATGCTTTCAACCCTGTCTTCCTGATAGAAACCTCAGATAGATTAATTGAATCGTAACTTCTGACAGATTGACTTGTTGATTGGAAGGTTAATATAGGTTAGTGGTTGTTAACCAGGGGTGATTTTGCCCCGAAGGTGATGTTTGGACACATTTGGTAACGTCTGGACACATTTTTGATTGTCACACTGGACAATCTACCAGCATCTGGTGGAGACAGGCCAGGGATGCTTCCATAACTCCTACAATGCACAGGTTAGCCCCTCATCACAAATAATTATTAGCCCAAAATGTTAATGGTATAGATAATGAGAAATTTTAATGTAGGTTAAGATTAATATTCAGCATCTCTATGGCTTGAGGCCCTGCTCTGACAGGATTTACAGATACTTAAAATTCATATTTTCCTAGGCCAAGACAATCAGTATGGCCCCAGAATTTTTAGAAAAGAGTACCCCAAACCACCTCCCAATCCCTGATCCCTAGAGTCTGATCCTTATAGCCACTTAGGGAAGGCAGCTAGACTTAGAAGCAATTGGGAGGGCAGTTGATGCAAGGGTCCTTTATTAGAACTGGCATTGAAGAACCCACCTACTCTGAGTCCTGAGTTCAATTCCTCCTCAACTGGTTTCCTTGAAGGTGACTGTACTGGTCATCTTCTCGATCCTTGAGGGGCTGGAAAGGACAGCACAGTCATAAGGTCATTTTTTCCATCCTCTATTAATTAATTTGATGCATGTTTATTGAATGCTTTTTATATGTGAGAGTTTGGAGTGGGTAGTACTTCATGGTCCTGAGGATGGAAAGAGGAAAAGGAGATGGAGGCTCTGTCTTTTTTCTTTTCTTTTCTTTTTCTTTTTCTTTTTTTTTTTTTTTTTTTGAGATGGAGTCTTGCTCTGTCACCCAGGCTGGAGTGCAGTGGCCAGATCTCGGCTCACTGCAAGCTCCGCCTCCCGGGTTCACGCCATTCTCCTGCCTCAGCCTCCCGAGTAGCTGGGACTACAGGCACCCGCCACCTCGCCCGGCTAGTTTTTTTTGTAATATTTAGTAGAGACGGGGTTTCACTGTGTTAGCCAGGATGGTCTCGATCTCCTGACCTCGTGATCCACCCGTCTCCGCCTCCCAAAGTGCTGGGATTACAGGCTTGAGCCACCGCGCCCGGCCCTCTTTTTCTTTTTCTGTTTTTTTGAGATGGAGTCTTGCTCTGTTGCCCATGCTGGAGTGCAGTGGTGCAACCACAGCTCACTGCAACCTCGACCTCCTGGGTTCAAGTGGTCCTCCTGCCTCAGCCTCCTGAGTAGCTGGGACTACAAGTGTGCACCACCACGCCCAGTTAATTTTTTTTTTTTTTAGTAGAGACAGAGTTTCGTCAGGTTGGTCAGGCCTGTGTCGAATTCCTGACCTCAGGTGATTCGCCTGTTTTGGCTTCCCAAAGTACTGGGATTACAGGCGTGAGCCATGGCCTGTCTATAGTGAGTGCCCAGCCTGTCAAGAGTTTCTTTGTGTGTCCCTCTCAGTGTGTTCTTCAACTGGTGCTCACTAGATCCTGACCTCAGTCTCTGTCAATCCTTCTCTTTAGTTCATCTATTCTACCCAAGGTGATCTCATCATCTGGTATGCTGTTAGCAGTTTCTTACCTGTATAGGATCTTCCAAATAACATGCCCCTCAATCCCAAAGATTGACCCCCTCTAATTACAGCAATGTCTCTTTTATTCTTCATCCCCTTACCTGGTAGAGCTGGTCATTGGGCAACAGAGTCTGCTTGTCTGAAGCTGCACAAAAAAGAAACAGAATCCACACAAGGTAGAATGCATAATAAATTGGGTTATATTCACAAAATAGAATACTGAATAACAGTAAGAGTTTTATATACACACAAGAGTATGGATAAAGCACATAATCATAGTAGTTGTTGAGTGAAAGAAACTACTCACAAGAATACTTAGTATATGAGTCAACTTACATAAAGAACAAAAACAAGCAAAGTTAATCCTTGTTGTTAGAAGTCAGGACAATGCTCACTCTTGAGGATGGGTAGTGGCTGGAAGTGACCACAGGAGGGCTTCCATGGCATTGGTAATATTGTCTTTCTTAAATTATGTTTAAATTATGTGCTGACTGCATGGGTGTGTTTGCTCTGTGAATTTTTTTTTTTTTTTTTGAGCTGTATGCTTGTGATTCACTTTTCTGTACGTAAGGATTTACTTAAAATAGTTTTTTTTTTTTTTTTTTGAGACGGAGTCTTGCTCTGTTGCCCAGGCTGGAGTGCAGTGGCACGATCTTGGCTCATGCAAGCTTCGCCTCCCGGGTTCATGCCATTCTCCTGCCTCAGCCTCCCGAGTAGCTGGGACTACAGGCACCCACCACCATGCCCAGCTAATTTTTTGTATTTTTAGTAGAGATGGGGTTTCACCATGTTAGCCAGGATGGTCTCCATCTCCTGACCTCATGATCTGCCCGCCTCGGCCTCCCAAAGTGTTGGGATTACAGGCATGAGCCACTGTGCCCAGCCGGTTTTTTTTTTTTTTTTTTTTTTTTAAACACAGAGGATAAATCAGAGGGAGTCGTATCTTGAGACAGGTGAACATGCTGTGATAACACCAAGTATCCTTTTCTCCTGTCTCAAAGAAATACAGCCTCACCCAACTATGCACATTAGCAAGAGGCACCAACTCAGTCTCTTCTATTGGGTACGTAATGGTAGGAGGAAAGCTGAGGGTCTCAGGTGGTCCCATCTCTCATCTGAGAGCGTTCTTTTTTTTTTTTTTTTTTTTGAGACGGAGTCTTGCTCTGTCGCCCAGGCTGGAGTGCAGTGGCCAGATCTCAGCTCACTGGAAGCTCCACCTCCCGGGTTCACACCATTCTCCTGCCTCAGCCTCCCGAGTAGCTGGGACTACAGGCTCCCACCACCACGCCCGGCTAGTTTTTTGTATTTTTTTAGTAGAGACGGGGTTTCACCATGTTAGCCAGGATGGTCTCGATCTCCTGACCTTGTGATCCGCCCTTCTTGGCCTCCCAAAGTGCTGGGATTACAGGCTTGAGCCACCGTGCCCGGCCAAGAGCATTCTTTTACCTCTTGACTGGCGAACTCCATCCTGTCCAGCAATGAAGTAGACCCCAACAGCAAGGAAGAAAATGCTGACGATTTCAGCAAAGACAAAGCCCAATATGGTGGCTGCATTTAGTTCAATGCAGTTCTGACACACTGTGGGGAAAAGGAGAGACAAACCTTCAGGGTGTGAAAGTTGTTTTTCCTGGATCTTTTTCTCCTGCCTATCAGCAATAATGCCCCTGTGGAGGGCAGCAGGCTATTCCTTTGTGGGTGGCAGGGCAAGGGAAGGTCCTTGCGCCAAAACTCAATGCATCTTGATGTTCCTCAGTCCCCCAGGATTCCTGGGGAAGCCCATGGAGTATGTGGAACAAAGACTAGATGCTCTTCATGCTCCACTGTGCTCTAGTCCTCACTGCTACTCACCTCATGATTGCCCCTATCTCCCCAACCCCTTCATTCAACTCAGTTTATAGAAGGTGCTGAATTGCTCGAATGCATGGAGCCCACCGAAAGGTAAAAAAGTTTTACAGGACTGGCTGTGCTTTTTCAAATAGGGCGAGGGAAGTATCTTACAGTATTTCAAAAGAGGCAAGCTGAAATTAAGAGAACCGGCGATAATCTCACTGTTGAGGATCTATTTCCACTTTCACTCCAGACAAAAAGCTCACCAGAGCAGCAAATATTGATTAATTTCATGACAAACAGACCAAAGGGGATTACATACTTCTGTAATACACTTGGAGTGTTTTTGACTTGTCCTTTGATCCTTTACACTGATACACCCCTCGAGGGTCCTTGGTATTACTTCCCAGATTCCATTTATTTTTATGTGCAGTTAGGATGTCTATCATCTTCCCTTCTTTAAACCATGTGATATTTGTGTTTTTCACATGACAAGTCAGAAGTACTGAACCATCTTCTTGGTTATACACGTTAAGCTTGCGGTTTTCTGAAATGAGAAAAGCCATGGTTCTATTAAGGATCTTGCCTCTGAAATTCTCCCTGCTTCTGCATACCGGGAGATCATTAGAGTAGCGTTTCACAAACTTCGATGTGCACATGAATCACATGGGGATCTTGTTAAAATTTCAGGTGCTATTTAGTAGTTCTGGGGAGGGGAGATTCTGCATTACTAACATGCTCTTAGGTGACGCCAATATCTGCGTCAGGGGATGAAGAATAAAAGAGATATTGCTGTAATTAGCAGGGGTAAAACTTTGGGATTTGGGGGCATGTTATTTGGAAGGTACTATACAGGTAAGAAACTGCTAACAGCGTACAAGATGATGAGATCACTTTGGGTAGAATAGATGAAATAAAGAGAAGGATTGACAGAGACTGAGGTCAGGATCCCAGGTGACGCCAAAACCTGATGGTTCATGGGTCACAGTTTGAGACGTGTCTAGCTACTAGGGTCCTGTTTCTCCTGTAAGAGACCAGCTAAATGCTTAGCTACAGGCAAGCTGCCCAGAGCAGGTTATGTCAGGTCACTGATTTGGTTGATAATAGTGACATCACCTATCTATCCTCATCCTTTCATTCATTCTAAACTGTTCGCTCATGTAGGACTACTCTTGTAGGAAGCCAAATTTCCATCAATATTCTGAGTCTGAGTATAGAAAGAAGCCATTTCTCCTACCTTCAAATGATTGGGCCAAACTACCTGTAAAGACAGAAGAGAGACAGAGTATTAGCTGGGCATGGAGTTGTTCAGATGCCCTGAAGTATTTCCATGGTTATTTAAGGCCAACATGAAGAAAGATCCAAATCCATGAAAATGATAGTATCTATACTTAGTTATCTGGATTGTAGACTAGATCACCCAACTGAATTCAAGGTGATAATAAATAATTTGTCTCATCTTTGTCCTGGTATCCTGGGAGGGTGTTTCTAACCCTTGGAATTTCATGAGTGACAGGAGTGGCTTTGTTATCTGTGGTGGACCCTTAGACCATACCTGAGTTTATGCCATGGCAATGACTCAGGATGGTGCTGGTCAAGACGAACCATATGGTAAGAGGATTGCAGCTTGGAAACTAGTGGTATTAGCCCCAGGAAGGGAACCTAGAGATTGAGATCAGTCAAGTGGTCAATGATTCAATCAATCATGCCTATGTAAAGATACCTCAATAAAAACTTGATGGAGCTTCCTGGTTGGTGAACCCATCAATGTGCTGGCAGAGTGTGGGAGAGTGCTGGGGGTGATGTGTTCTAATTCCATGGGGAGAAAGCATGGAGGCTCTGTGTTCAGGACCCTCCTGGACCTTGCCCTTTTCATTTAGCTGGTTCTGATTTTATTTTTTAATAAAACTGAACTAGGAAGCACAGCACTTTCTTAAGTTCTGTGAGTTATTCTAGCAAATTATCAATGAGAAGAGTCATGGGAATCCTTAAGATTGTAGGCAGTTTGTCAGAAGTGTGAGTGGTCTGGGGTCCCCTGAACTTGTAGCTGGCATTTAAAGTGAGGGCAATCTGGTTGGGAACCATGCTCTTAACCTGTAGGGTCTGATACTAATTTGGGGGGTTAGCATCAGAATTGTATTGTAGTGTATGTAAGTAAGGATATTGCCTATCCAGTCGAGAACACTCTGCTCTTTGAGCAGCTAATGCCCTGGCAAGGAGTGGGTGTGCACTATCCAAAGCCTTTAGGCTGAGTTCCTTATAAAATCTTCAGCCTTGGTGATCCTTTTCTTGTAGAAACCCTGGATGTCCCAGGGAAATTAGCTATTCAATTAATCCTCAAATCTGTCTCAAAACTCAGAGTTGACTGGGAGCAGCGGCTCACGCCTGTAATCCCAGCACTTTGGGACACTGAGGTGGGCAGATTGCTTGAGCCTAGGAGTTAGAGACCAGCCTGGGCAACATGGTGAAACCCTGTCTCTACAAAAAAATACAAAAACATTAGCCGGGCATGGTGGTATGCACCTGTAGTCCCAGCTACTCAGGAGGCTAAAGTGGAAGGAACAGTTGAGCCTGGGAGGTGGAGGTTGCAGTGAGCCGAGATTGCACCACTGCACTCCAGCCTAGGTGTCAAAGCAAGACTTTGTCTCAAAAAAACAAAAACAAACAAACAAACCTTAGGGTAGTAGAGTTGCATGGTAGACATACTACAGAGATCTGGCACTCGGATTCAATTCAATTAGATTTAATCCAAACATTTAATGAGCACTATTATGACCTAAAATAATTAGATATTATGAAAAAAAAAGAGTGCTGATATGAAGAATCAACTGCTGCTTCCAAAGTTTATGACGAAGTGAAAAAAATTAAAACACATATGCAATTAATTTAATAGAACATATACATTATCTTTTAGTGCTTATATGACTGCATATGAAAAAAGGGTAGAAGCTATTAATTTTGACCAAGGGTGAGGGTCAGGGAAAGCTTAATAGAGGAAATGACATTTGTCTGGGCCCTGAAGAGTAAGCAGGAATGTACCAGACAGAGAAAGGCATTCTGAGTAGAAAGAATAGCTGAATAAGATACAGCTTTGAAAAAGGACAAGAGAGGTAGTGTGGCTAGAGGTGGAGTGTGTGTGATAGGGAGAGGTGGTTATGAGTCAAAGTATAATGGAAAAGAAAGAAGTGAACCATCTTAGAACCTCATGCAGGGCTGGATTATCTTTGAACAGTATCCAGTGCAGTGCCTGGAACATGGTAGGAACTTTATTTGTTGAATGAATGTGCAAATGAATAAATGAGCAAATGGGAGAAAAAGCAAGACAAACAGATAAATAAGTTTCTAACTAGTTATTCTCCTGACCACCTGGTCAGAAGACTGAGAGAAAACAGAGACCCCTCATTCTAAATTGGATTCGGGAAAGGAGATTGCACTGATCGTTGACATAGTTTTAAAATTTTTTTTCGAGACATCTTTTTTTTTTTTTTTTTTCTTTCTCTGTCACTCAGGCTGAAGTGCAGTGGTGCGATCATGACTCACTGCAGCCTCGACCTCCTGGGCTCAAGCAATCCTCCCACTTCAGCTTCCCAAGTAGCTGGCATAAGTGCATGCCACCATGCCTGGCTAATTTTTGTAGTTTTTGTAGACACAGGGTATCCCTATTTTGCCCAGGTTGGTCTTAAACTCCTGGGCTCAAATGATCCTCCCTCCCTGGCCTCCCAAAGTGTTGGGATTGTAGCCTTGAGCCACTGTGCCTGGCCCATTGACATCTTTTAATGTTGCATATCTGAGTGAGATTTCCTTTTAGGACTTAAGACGTCATGTAGCCACATTTCTTTTTTTGTTTGTTTGTTTTTTTGTTTTTTTTTTGAGACGGAGTCTCACTCTGTCGCAGAAGCTGGAGTGCAGTGGGCACCATGTTGGATCACTGCAACCTCCATCTCCTGGGTTCAAGCAATTCTCTTGCCTCAGCCTCCTGAGTAGCTGGGATTACAGGCGCCCACCACCACGCCCAGCTAATTTAAAAAATATTTTTAGTAGAGATGGGGTTTTACCATGTTGACCAGGATGGTCTCGAACTCCTGACCTCAGGTCATCCACCCGCCTCGACCTCCCAAAGTGCTGGGATTACAGGCGTGAGCCACCACGCCCATCCCTGCCACATTTCTGGATTGGCTGACATGAGAACTCCCAGACAGTGGAGGAGTTGTTCAAGTACACATAGCTCATTATGTGTCCAAGCTGGATCCAGAGCTCAGGTTTTCTACTGCTCAACTCTATGCTCTTTCCACGATATGCAGCCACCTCACCTAGGCTTGAGAGTTGCTCCTCAACCTGTGTTGTCTTTAGCTGACTTTTCCTCCCATTTCTCTCAGAAATAATTCTATTCTAAACTCTCACTGTCCTCTTTAAGTCTCCCAACCGGCCATCACCCAGCTCAGTTTCTGCAGGTGGCATTGCCTCCCACCTGGATTTTTTTAGAACATGGAAGCTGTTATTGTCCTTTCTCCTTTAGCTTCCTTTCCCTTTATAAACCTATATGTGGCCAGCGCCGTTTGCACTTCTTTTCTCCCGGTCTTAGAGGGTAACGTTGCCTTCCCCTGTGTGCTCTTGACCCCACTCTTGACTTTGTCCTTCCACCATCAACTCCAGGACCCTGCTCTACTCATCATCTTCTCCTTTAGCTTAGAAATGTGCTCAAGTTTCTCTCACCCTCAGAAACATTTATTCTTAGACTCTACTTCCTCCTCGACCTACCACCCAGTCTTTTCTCCCTCCTCATCCAAATTTCTTTAAAGAATAGTCTTCACTTGCTGACCTCATCACCTGACCTTCACCTTCTACCAATTTTCACTTAGCTTCCACTCTCAATACCCCACTGAAACTGTGCTAAATCACCCATGATGCATATTCTGCCACATCCCACAGACTTAAACTTTTAAATATATTCTTATATTAGTGGGCTCTCTTTAACATTTTATACTCTTGGTAATTCTCTCCTTCTAGAAGCTCTCTACTCCCTTGGTTTCCAAGGTAGTGCATACATTTGATTATTTCAGCTCTTTGATTCTCTTTTTATCTCTTTCCTGGAATTTTTTTTTCTCTAACTGCCCCTTAAAATTGGTGCCCGCACTGTTCCATCTTCAGCCCCATCTTCCTCATATAGTACTTATGTGACTTCAGCAAATTCCATGGTTTTAACTTTCCCAGTATGTCTAGACTCCAGGCATCAACCCAGTTCATTCACTTCCTGTTGGATATTTCCAACGGAGTATTCATGCAGGCACCTATGCTGTACCATACACTCAGTCTGGCACCATGAAGACTAATCTCTCCAATGAGACTGTGAGCTCTGTAGAGCATAAGTGTTTTATTCATTTTTATTTCCTCATGGCATATCACATATTAGGATCTCACCCATCTTTGTTGACCAGTTGGCTAACTGCCCAACTGAGTGAATGGACATTTCATAGGTCGACTGCTAACCCCCAGCTCTGAAGTAGGGAACATATACTTTTTCCTTTTAGTTTCCTGGCCTATGCCCTTTTGGGCTGCGTTCAAATCTAAGATGGCGGTAACAGGGTCCTCTCTTTAGCCAGTGAAGTACTCTGCATTTTTCAGAGACAAGGATTCCTTCTCCTCCATGGGACACTGCTTCTCTCTAGCAGAGAACAGTTAAGAGGCTCCATTTTGCCCTTCTTTGAACTCTAAGGTGACAGCAGAGGTAGGCTCAAGGTTAGGGATCCCAATATTCCTGTCTCACTAGTGATGGGCTCTTCCCTTGAGCCCTTCCCCGGGCTGCCAGACCCCTAGTAGGCCCTTACCTTGAAGAAGAATGATAGCCAGGGTGAAGCCAGTCAGGCCCTTCCCCTGTTCCATGTCAGTCTCTGTCCTCTGGCAAAAGCACGGAGCAGCCCTTAGCAGCCAGCCAGCCTGTGCAGCAGCTAGACTGGCTCCACCCATCCCTGTTCGGGCTGGGGCCCTTGAGAGAAGGCAAGAACCCAGAGCCTCCACCCTCTGCTGCAAGTGTGGGTAGCAGGGGCCTCAGCAGGGCTGCAGGTGCAGATGCCTTTTATTTTTCCGTTAAGGAGGGTGGAGGTGGTGGGGAAGGAGAGGGAGAGAGTACTGGATTCCCACTCAGAGACTCATCTTGCACAGGGAACTGCAATGGATGCTGGGTGGGAGATGGTACTGGGACCATTTCTTCATGAGGGGGATAAGTGTCCCTGACATTAGTTGTTAGGATTGTAGCCAGTTGTTACTCGTTGTTAGTTGTTATTGCTATAGGTAATGAATTTGGAGGAACTCTCAGCTGCTTGGGGCCGGACCTCCAAATGGAAAGCCACCTCAGTCCAGGCAGCTGGACTGTCATTCGGGAATTTTTTTCACTTTTTTTTTTTTCTTTTTTAAGACAGAGTCTCACTTTGTTGCTCAGGCTGGAGTGCAGTGGCACTGTCTCAGCTCACTGCAACCTCCGCCTCCTGGGTTCAAGCGATTCTGCTGCCTCAGCCTCCTGAGTAGCTGGGATTACAAGCACGCACCACCAAATTTTTGTATTTTTAGTAGAGACGGGGTTTCACCATGTTGGTCAGGCTGGTTTCAAACTCCTGACCTTGTGATCCACCTGCCTCAGCCTCCCAAAGTGTTGGGATTATAGGCGTGAGACATGGCACCTGGCTTCACTGTTCTTTTGAGATCATGAAATAGGCACCTGGAAGGGAATAGATGGAACAATTCTGAGGACAGGCCAGCACATTTTCAGGGGCCAGAGCCCGGACTGAATGTCTAGGATCTCAGGCCCCTGTCTCCCTCAGCTAGTCAGTCAGTGAGCCAACAAAAATGTGCAGAGCTCCCATTATGTGCCAGGCACAAGATACAGCAGTGAGAAAGACGGGCATGACTCTGTTCCCAGGTAAGTGACAGTCTAACTGCAGCAGTGTGAAGAGTTTCAGATCCTCGTAGGCCACAGGGGAAAAAGGTCCATTTGTCTCCCCGGGAGGCTCAATATTGCCTGTGAGTCAACTATATTATTATTAATAACTACCCCTTATTGAGCACATATGATGTGTGAGGCACCGTGCAAACATCTTGTTTGAATCCTTATAACGGTGCTAATGGAATAAGACTCTGAAAAATTTCATGGCTGGCCCAGGCCCCACAGGTAGGCAGTATTGGACCCAGGATTCAAATCTCTGGCTGGGGTCCCTAAAGCCCAGCCTCCCACTGACAAGAAGCTGCTAGAGCTGGTGTCCCTGGCTGCCTAGTGAAGGGTCCTGAGAAAGATCAACCTCCATGAGAAGTATAGCTGCTACGGCTTGCGCTATGGGACCGATGGCTTCTCTCAAGGGGCTTCGAGATGTGGTGGTTTTTAGGTGGTGCGTAAATGTAGTTGCATTGTCAATAGGGACGCTAAAGTTCATGCCACCTTTTCCATGTTCTCTACCAGCTCCCTGCTCAGAGATAGAGCAATTTACACCTGCTTCCTTCCTACCCTACCCCTAGCCCACCCCCACCCTAACAATTTCCCATCATCAACGGCAGAAAGCAGAGAAGCAGACATCTTCTAGTTCCTCCCCCACTCTCCTCTTTCCGGTACCTGTGAGTCAGCTGGGGGAGGGCAGCTCTCACCCAGGCTGATAGTTCGGTGACCTGGCTTTATCTACTGGATGAGTTCCGCTGGGAGATGGAACATAGCATGTTTCTGTCTGGACTGGTACTGGCTACCCTTCTCTCCCAAGGTAAAGCTACTCCAGGTGGGTGGGGGAAGGGACCTGAGAGGGACATTACTGTTGGGAGTGAGGCCCACTTGAAAGTGTTTCTTGTCAGGCACGGTGGCTCACACCAGTAATCCCAGAGCTTTGGGAGGCTGAAGTGGGAGGATCCCTTGAGGCCAGGAGTTTGAGACCAGTCTGAGCAACATGATGAGACTCTATCTTTACAAAAAACAAAAGAATGAGCCAGGCGTGGTGGTGCACAGCTGTAGTCCCAGCTACTTGAGAGGCTGACGCAGGAGGGTCACTTGAGTCTGGGATTTCAAGGCTTCAGTGAGATGTGATCATGCCACTGCCCTCCAACTTGGGCAACCCCACGAGACCTTATCTCAAAAAAAAAAAAAAAAAGTGCTTCTTGGTGCTAGCTTCAATTCACCAGGCACCCCAGGGTGTCAGGAGAGCAGGGCCAGGATGTAGCATAGAGTCTGGGAAACAGGCTCTCGGCTTTGACTGACTCCAGCCACGGGTGCATGTGGGCCTAGAATGTCTCTCAGAAGGCCTTAGGCCAGAGATCTGTAGGAAATAGCTCAGTATGTATGTACCTGAATCTGGGACTGGCCATGGGAGCACAACTTCCTGCACTACTCCTTTTAGGGCTGATGGCCTCTGGAATCAGGACTCTTGTTCATTTGGCCATGATTATGTCACCCCTGGAGGCATGTCCTAGCACTCATGGGACTGCTTTAAGAAAGAAGTTAACTTCAGGTTGAGCAGGAGGGAGGGAAGATTTGAGGGGTTGTTACATGGGAGGATTTTAACTCATCTCAGTTTGCCAATTTCAGTTTTAAAATGGAAAGTCCCATGTCCCAGAAACCCCTTCAATGCTAAGCAAACTGGGTCCAATGGTCACCTGATAGTCGACTGCACTAGGACACTCAGGATTTCCACTGGAGACAGATCCCTGAAGAGCACGTGACTGTAGGATGTGAAACATTTGATGTGCTTGTGTCTCCCTGAGTATACATGCATACACTTCCAACCTGCTTCAGAAATGTGAGCAGCAGCTATTTCAGGGTTTTCTAGAAGATGCTCTTGTATCCAAATTTGTGACTGAGTGTGAAGCCCAGGACGAATGAATGTAGACTCCACTTTTCCCTGTGTTTGGAGGCATAGACTGTAGTGCCTCTGTGGCCTGTGGAGATGTGCTCAGGCTTTCAAAGGAACTCACTGCATCTGGAATGTTGCTGCACCCACCTCCAGCCCTAAAAGTCTCCCACAAGACTTGACTTGTGAGGAGCTCTAGGGATGGATTCAAGAATTTTTTTTTCCTGTTCTCCTCCTTCTAACCAAGGGTGGAAAACTGTACCTGGGATTTGCCCTGGTTCCCTTCTGGACCACTGAGCTGGTAATTCAGGAACTGGTAAACCAGCTGGTCTCCATCCACAGCCATCCCTGACCCTGGGAAAGCCTTTAGTATTGAGAGCCCCACTTTCTTGTTTGTTAATGGAGCAGGGGCAGTGAGGAACGATGAGAACAAGAAGCTGAAGTGGGAGTGTTGTAGATGGCTGGAAAGTAGTATTAGATGTTTTCTTGAAGAAAAAATGCAGACATTTCCAACCAAGGAATGTTCTTCTGTCTTTCCATATCTTCCGAGTGCTTCAGTGGTCCGTGCTCCCCCTACTTCTCATCAGTGGTCTGGATTCATTTCCAGGAAAGTGCTTGGATCAATCCTGCTCTGAGGGGTCCTCTTTTGCACCAAGGCCCCAAGACCTGTCCTCTGCTTGAATGGCATCCTCATGTCCCCCTTGACCCCTGAAGTTGATGGGAAACTTTCTGAAGGCTTTTTCTTGTGACTTCTGTCTCTCTTGATAGAAACCATAAACACTCCTGGACCAGGAAAATGGTCTCTGTTAAGTATGAGCTTCCGCAGAACAAAGGGCTTGGTGCAGACCAAAGAGCTGTCTCCAATTGTGATATTTTTTCCCCTTTAGTGAGCCCCTTCGAGATACCTGTAGAGGAACTTGAGGACAGAGTGTTTGTGAAATGCAATACCAGCATCACATGGGTAGAGGGAACGGTGGGAACACTGCTCACAAATAATACAAGACTGGACCTGGGAAAACGCATCCTGGACCCACGAGGAATATATAGGTGTAATGGGACAGATATATACAAGGACAAAGAATCTACTGTGCAAGTTCATTATCGAAGTATGTGCTTCCTGAACCTTTTGGGTTGGAATGGATGGGGCTTCTGGACGTGAGAACTTTCTGGCTAGAGAGGGATGTGGTGATCCCATCTGTTCTCTAAACAAAGTGAGACCACTCTTGTAATGGTACGAGCCAGATCTGGGGACCTTCAAAGTGGAAGAGAGAGCTTAACTCAGCAAGACAGAGCAGTAGGGGTCATGTTAGTGCAGCCTCGGTTGGGTGAGAGGTTTGGCCCACCACCTTGTTCAAGGTCCCCCACAAAGCTGAGATTGCTTCTTGGCTCTTCTCAGGGATTCCTTGGGATGCAGGGTGGAGGAAGGTGTGGCAAGGCCATCACCAGGCCTTTCTCCTAGAGTCTTATTGAAGTTTGGGTTTTGGCATAAGAGATCTAAGGGTTGCCCTGGGAGGCAGAGATGGTTCCCTGATCTTAAAGGCTCTCAACCTCTCCTCTCTCCTCCCTTCCCCCACAGTGTGCCAGAACTGTGTGGAGCTGGATCCAGCCACCCTGGCTGGCATCATTGTCACTGATGTCATTGCCACTCTGCTCCTTGCTTTGGGAGTCTTCTGCTTTGCTGGACATGAGACTGGAAGGCTCTCTGGGGGTTAGTGGAAGAGCTGAGCGTGTGTGTGTGTGTGTGTGTGTGTGTGTGTGTGTGTACCAGTGAGCTTATGCACCACCTAAGGAATGGGGCTGGTGGTAGGTTTAGTCTCAGCTGGGAGTTACTCTTGCAATCTCCTAAAGACTCCTAGAACTTTGACTGTTGAGAGAACTTGTGTGTTCCTATCACTCATGCAGACTTCTGAGGGTGTGGGAGGGTGGATCTCAGTGTCCCATCTGCTAGGCCGTTGATGTCTCTCTCTGGTTCTTCTAGCTGCCGACACACAAGCTCTATTGAGGAATGACCAGGTCTATCAGGTGAGCCTTGAGGGGAAGGAGGGCTGACACTGAATGCTGTTTGCACGTGGGAAGGGTCCTACTGGGGAGTTCATCGCTTGGTGTGACTGGAGAGGTCAGACAGGAACTCTCATCGTTGGGGCCTACTGGGGCCCTTCCTCGAAGAATTCTGACCCTGCCTCCTGACCGTTTGCTCTTCTCCTCTCCTAGCCCCTCCGAGATCGAGATGATGCTCAGTACAGCCGCCTTGGAGGAAACTGGGCTCGGAACAAGTGAACCTGAGACTGATGGCTTCTAGAAGCATCCATTACCAACTGTACCTTCCCTTCTTGCTCAGCCAATAAATATATCCTCTTTTACTCAGCAGGTGCCTGGACTTCTTAAGACTCCTGGGCAAGGCATGGGAGTTGTCCTGACTTGTCTGGGATCTCGCCCTCTTACCTTTCTGTTCCTTCCTTCATCTCCTTCCTTCCTCTGCTCCACACAGACAGTGTGTTGGGTGACTCTCGCCACATCCTGGCTGTCTGGTGTTTCTAGCTCACAGGGCTCCCTGGGTGAAGGGTCTGCACCACCACATTCCCACAGTTACTTGTTGACTCCAGTGCCTATCACAACCCTTTTAGGGTTTTGGCCGCCTCATCCAGCCGAGGGCAGGCTGCTGTGTTTAGAAGCCCAGCCGCACAGAATTTTCTATGACGTCATGAACGGGGGTGGCAGAGACAACAAGAGGCCCTGGGACTAGTTTCTCACCAAGACTCAGAGGGTGTATGTGACAAAGTCCCACTGCTGCTAAGGGGATGACCTCAGCTCTATGGCCCTGCTGACCAGGTGCCACTAGCCGTAAGGAGGTCTTACCTAAGTCCCTTTCGTATCCCTTTCCCCTGTATCATAGGCACCATTTTAGCTTCCTTTCGCCAGCACCTGTCCCTGGCTTGCTCCTGCCTTCTGCATTATAAACTGGGATCAGAAACCATTCACCAATTAAAGCACATTATCCTGCTTCATCTACCTGGAAAATAGGAGTTTGAGACAGTTTTTGTTTGTTTGTTTTTTTGTTTTTTTGAGATGGAGTCTCACTCTGTTGCTCAGGCTGGAGTGCCGTGGCATGATCTCAGCTCACTGTAACCTCTGTCTCCTGGTGTCAAGTGATTCTCCTGCCTCAGCCTCCCGAGTAGCTGGGATTACAAGCATGTGCCACCAAGTTCAGCTAATTTTTGTATTTTTAGTAGAGACAGGGTTTCATCATGTTGGCCAGGCTGGTCTCAAACTCTTGACCTCAAATGATCCACCCATTCAGCCTCCAAAAGTGCTGGGATTACAGGCATGAGCCACTGCACCTGGCTGAGACAGGGATATTTTCAATAGATGCCATCTTCTATTACTTCTAATAGTAGTGGTTCTAGGCTGGGCACAGTAGTTTATGCATATAATCCCAGCACTTTAGGAGACAGAGGCAGGGGGATCACTTGAGCCTAGGAGTTCAAAACCAGCCTAGGCAACATAGCAACGTCTTGTCTCGACCAAAATAAATGAATAAATAAATAAATAAATTAGCTGGGTGCAGTGGTGGGCACCTGTAGTCCTAGCTATTTGGGAGGCTGAGGTGGGAGGATTGCATGAGGCCGGGAATTGGAGGCTGCAGTGAGCTATGATTGTGCCACTGCACTCCGGCCTGGGCTACAGAGTGAGACCCTATCTTAAAAAAAAATAGCCATGGTTCTGAAACTTTGGAGGCCTGAGGGATTTATTAAAAATATAAACGCGGCTGGGCGTGGTGGCTCACACCTGTAATCCCAGCACTTTGGGAGGTTGAGGCGGGCAGATCACAAGGTCAGGAGATTGAGATCATCCTGGCCAACATGGTGAAACTCTGTTTCTACTGAAAATACAAAAATTAGCTGGGCATAGTGACGCACGCCTGTCATCCCAGCTACTTGGGAGGCTGAGGCAGGACAATTGCTTGAACCCGGGAGGCAGAGGTTGCAGTGAGTCGAGATTTCGCCACGCACTCTAGCCTGGTGACAGAGCGAGACTAGATCTCAAAAAAAAAAAAAAAATAATAATAATAATAAATAAATAAATAAAAGTGCTAGAGACACACTCTAGGCAGGGTGTTTCCAGGTGATTCTGAAACAGCCCAAATTCAGAGAGTCTCTAGTTTAGAGGAAGAATTAAGGCCACTTTCTCTCTTATGTCCTTTATGCCTGTTCCTGGATCCCGGAGTAGGGGATTCCTTCTTTTGTTCTCTGATTATACAAATAATTTAAAGAGCCTCCGAAAAGTTTAATGACTGAGAATTTCCTAGACCTGGGTTTCCAAAGGAAGAAAGAATTAGTAACCACATAGCCAGAGAAATGGATGATTCTGCCCACCATCTTCTCAAGACACATAGAGACCCTAATTTTGTGAGAGACAGAACGAATGTCTAATTCACATGTTTCATTCATAGTTCTGAGTTATCCCTATCCTTTTTATCCCTACTCCTGCAGTTGTCCTAACCCAAGATCCTACTTTCCCATTGGATTCTCTACCTTGATCATCCCTTCCATGGCTTGTATCTAACCAACACTCTGGATCCTTTCCACGTTCCACACACTCATAATACCTTGTATTCCTCAAATTCTTTTACATCCCTCATTCCCCAGTTCTCAACATTGGCTGCACATTGGAATCTCCTGGGAGCTTTAAAAACACTGGTGCCTGGCCAGGTGCAGTGGCTCATGTCTGTAATTCCGGTACTTTAGGAGGCTGAGGTGGGTGGATCACTTGAGCTCAGGAGTTCGAGACCAGCCTGGGCAATACTGGAGAAACTCCATCTCTACAAAAATACACAAAAAAATTAGCTGGTGTGGTGATGTGCACCTGTAGTCCCAGACACTTAAGACACTGAGGTGGGAGGATCAGCTGAGCCTGGGGAGGTCAAGGCTGCAGTGGGCCATGATTTCACTACTGCACTCCAGCCTGGGCAATAGAGTCAGACCCTGTCTCAAAAAAGAAAACAAAAGCAAAAAACAGTCATGCTAGCTGAGTGTGCTGGTGTGCACGTGTAGTCCTAGCTACTCGGGAGGCTGAGGCCAGAGGATTGTTTGAGTCCAGGAGTTCAAGGATGGGGTAGTGATCTCCACGCCTGGCAAATTTTTAAGTTTTTTTTTTTGGTAGAAACAGGATCTTGCTTTGTTACCCAGACTGGTCTTGAGTTCCTGGGTTTGATAGATTTCACCAGTGATGTTATCTACGGCTGAAGTGATCCTTCCTCTTCAGCCTCCTAAAGTGCTGGGATTACAGGCATGAACCATCACACCCTCCAAGGTGAAACTTTTTTTTTTTTTTTTTTGATGGAGTCTCACTCTGTCACCCAGGTTGAAGTGCAGTGGCCTGATCTTGGCTCACTGCAACCTCTGCCTCCCAGGTTCAAGTGATTCTCCTGCCTCAGCATCCTGAGTAGCTGGGATTACAGGTGACCACCACCATACCTGGCTAATTTTTGTATTTTAGTAGAGACAGGATTCTACCACATTGGCCATGCTGGTCTTAAACCCCTGACTTCAGGTGATCTGCCAGCCTTGGCCTCCCAAACTGCTGAGATTACAGGCATGAGCCCCTGTGCCTGGCCCAAAACATTTAAATGGAGTTGTTTTAGCTACTCTAAGTCCATTTTAATTGGCTCCTCAGTTACTACAAAAATGTCTGCTGGGATTTTGATCAAGATTGTATTGCATTTCTAGATCAATTTGGGGAGAATTAACATCTTAACAATATTGAGTCTTTTCACACATGAACATATATTTTGCCAGATTTATTCCTAAATACTTTATATTTTTGATGCTATTGTGTGTGCTCTTTTTGTTTGTTTTTTTAGAGGCAGGGTTTTGCTCTGTCACTCAGGCTGAAGTACAGTGGCATGATCACAACTCACTGCAGCCTTGAACTTCTGGGCTCAAGTGATCCTCCCACCTCAGCTTCTCAAGTAGCTCTGGAGCTACAGACATGTGCCACTATGCCTGGATATTTTTATTTTTGTGTAGACACGGGATCTCACTATGTTGCCTAGGCTGGTCTTGGACTTCTGTACTGAAGCGATCCTTCTACCTTGACCTCCCAAAGTGCTGGGATTATAGGTGTAAGCCACTGTACCAGGCTGTATATGGTATTAAAAATTTTTAAATCTCCAATTGTTTATTGCTAGCATATAAAAATACAATTAATTTTTGCATATTAATCAAAATAAAAGGCAAAACTGCTATACTCACTTATTAATTCTAGTAACTTCTTTTGTAAGACCATTGAATATTCTACATAGACAATCATGTTGTCTGTGAACAAAAACAGTTTGTTTCCTTTCCTATCTGGGTGCTTTTTGTTTCTATTACTTGGCTTATTGCACTGGCTAGAACCTCCAGTACAATGTTGAATAGAAGTGGAGAGAGGACATCCTTGCCTTGTTCATGATCTTAGGAGGAAAGCATTGTCTTTCATCTTTAAGTATGTTAGCTGTGGTTTTTCTTAGATGTCCTTTAACAGGTTGAGGAAGTTCTTTTCTTTCTAGTTTGCTGAGAATTTGTATCAAAAATAGGTGTTGGGTATTGTCAAGTGCTTACCCTGCATCCATTGAAATGATAATATGGTTTTACTTTTTTAGTCTGTTAATACGGTAAATTACATTGATGGCACGATATGGTTAAACCAACCTTGTATTCCTGAAAAAAACTCTAGTCATTTTGTATTATTCTTTTGGTATGTTATTAGATTACATTTATTAAAATTTTGTTAAGAAGTTTTACCTCTATGTCATAAGAGAATTTGTCTATAGTTTTCTTTTCTTGTAATGTCTTTGTTTTTGGTATCAGTATCTTAGGGTTTTCCAGAGAGACAGAATCAATGTGATATATATAATATATAATGTATACATATGTGTGTGTGTATCCCATTTTGCTATTGTGAATAGTAATCTTTATTATTTCTTTGTCTACTTTAAATATATAAATAAATATATATAAATATATAAATATATATTTATATATAAATATATATAATATATATAGATATATATATTTCCCATTGGTTCAGTTTGTTTCTCTGAATCCATGGGTTCTGCATTTGTGGATTTAACCAACTGAAGATCAAAAATATTTGGAAATAAAAGGATGACTGCACTTGTACTGAACATATACAGAATTTTTCTTGTCATTATCCCCTAAACAATACAGTACATACTATCAGAGTGAACAGGCAACCTACAAAATGGGAGAGAATTTTTGCAATCTACCCATCTGACAAAGGGCTAATATCCACAATCTACAAAGAACTTAAATAAATTTACAAGAAAAAGTGAAACAACCCCATCAAAAAGTGGGGGAAGGATATGAACAAACACTTCTCAAAAGAAGACATTTATGCAGCCAACAGACACATGAAAAAATGCTCATCATCACTGGCCATCGGAGAAATGCAAATTAAAACCACAATGAGATACATACCAGTTAGAATGGTGATCATTAAAAAGTCAGAAAACAACAGGTGCTGGAGAGGATGTGGAGAAATAGGAACACTTACACTATTGGTGGGACCGTAAACTAGTTCAACCATTGTGGAAGATAGTGTGGCAATTCCTCAAGGATCTGGAACTGGAAATACAATTTGACCCAGCCATCCCACTACTGGGTATATACCCAAAGGATTGTAAATCATGCTGTTATAAAGACACATGCACATGTATGTTTATTGTGGCACTATTCACAATAGCAAAGACTTGGAACCAACCCAAATGTCCATCAATGATAGACTGGATTAAGAAAATGTGGCACATATACACCGTGGAATACTATGCAGCCATGAAAAAGGATGAGTTCATGTCCTTTGTAGGGACATGAATGAAGCTGGAAACCATCATTCTGAGCAAACTATCACAGGGACAGAAAACCAAACACCACATGTTCTCACTCATAGGAGAGAATTGAACAATGAGAACACTTGCACACAGGGTGGGGAACATCACACGCTGGGGCCTGTTATGGGGTTGGGGACGGGGGGAGGGATAGCATTAGGAGATATACCTAATGTAAATGACAAGTTAATGGGTGCAGCACACCAACATGGCACATGTATACATATGTAACAAACCTGCATGTTGTGTACATGTACCCTAGAACTTAAAGTATAATTAAAAAAAGAAGAAAAAAACCCAATGCAGTACAATATTTATATGGCATTTATGTTGTATTAGGTATTACAAGTAATCTAGAGATGATTTAAAGTATATAGGAGGATGTGTGCAAGTTATATGCAAATATTACATCATTTTATATAAGGGACTTGAGCATCTATGGATTTTGGTAGCCATGGGGAGGTGCTGGAACTAATCCCCCACCAAGGGATGGGACAACTGTGTATGTATCCTATTGGTTCTGTTTCTCTAGAGAAATTGGCTTATGTAGCTGACATGTCTAAAATCTGCAGGCTATGTTGGCAAGTTGGAGACCAAGGGATTTGCTGTTGCAACTCTCCATAGACAATCTAGAGACAGATTTTCCTGTTATTCACATGACCTCAGTTTGTTTTCTCTCAAAGCTTTCAAGTGATTGGATGAGGTCCACTCACATTATGGAAAGTAATCCACCTTACTCAAAGTCTACTAATTTAAATGTTAATCTCATATATAAAAATACTTTCATAACAACATACTGATGTATTAAGCCAAATATCTGGGCCTAGCTAAGTTCACACATAAAATTAACCAGGGTAATCAACACAGGTTAAATCTGGTCTTCAGAGAACGAGTTGGAATAATTCCTTCTTCAATTTTCTTGAAGTGTTTGTGTAGAATTGGTATTATTTCTTCTTTAAATGTCTAGTAGATTTCACCAGTGATGCTACCTAGGTCTGAATTTCTTTTTTAAACTACAAATTCAATTTATTTAATAGATAAAGAGCTATTTGGGCTATATATTTCATCATCAGTGAGCTTTTTCAAGGACTGTGTCCATTTTATCTGAGTTGTGAAATTTATTGGCACGATTGTTCATAACTGTTAGGGGCTGAATGTTTGTGTTCCCCCGGAATTCCTATGTTGAACTCCTAACCTTGAATGTGATGGCATTAGAAGGTGGGGCCTTTGGGAGAAGGTGGGGCATGGTGGCTCACGCCTGTGATCCCAGCACTTTGGGAGACTGAGGTGGGCAGATCACTTGAGGTCAGGAGTTTGAGACTATCCTGGACAACAGGATGAAAGCCTGTCTCTACTAAAAATACAAAAATTAGCTGAGTGTGGTGGTGTGCACTTGTAATCCCAGCTACTCAGGATGCTGAGGCAGGAGAATCTTTTGAACCCGGGAGGCGGGGATTGTGGTGAGCTGAGATTGTACCACTGCAATCCAGCCTGGGTGACAGAGCAAGTCTCAAAAAAAAAAAAAAAAAAAAAAAAAGAAGGTGGAGCCTTTGGGAGGTGATTATTAGCTCATGAGGGTGGAGCACTCATGAATGGCATTAGTACCCTTACAAAAGAGGCCCCAGAGAGTGCCTTCTACCATGTGAGGATATGGTAAGAAAGTATGAACCAGGACTGGGTCTTTACCAGATACTAAATCTGGGAAATCTTGGATTTCCCAGCCTCCAGAGCTGAGAAATAAATGTCGTTCAAGCCACCCGTTCTATGATATTTTTGTTACAGCAGGGTGAATGGACTAAGACAATAACATTCCTTTCTTATTCTTTTTTTTTTTTTTTGAGACAGAGTCTTACTATGCTGCCTGGGCTGGAGTGCAGTGGTGTGATCTCAGCTTAGCGCAACCTCTGCCTCCCAGGTTCAAGCTATTCCCCTGCCACAGCCTCCTGAGTAGTTGGGATTACAGGCATGAGCCACCTGGTCGGGCTAATTTTTGCAAATTAGTACACGGGGTTTTGTCATGTTGGCCAGGCTGGTCTCAAACTCTGACCTCAGGTGATCTGCCTGCCTCAGCCTCCTAAAGTGCTGGGATTACAGGCGTGAGCCACAGTGCCTGACTTCTTATTCTTTTAATACCTGTAGGAACTGTGATGTTATTTCTCATTCCTAATATTGATAATTTATATCTTTTCTAGCCTAATCAATCTGGCTAGAAATTTATCAGTTTTATTGGTCTCTGGACCATCGTTTGGTCTCATTGATTTTTTTTTAACTTATGGATTATTTATTTCTGAAATGTTTCATTGCGTTTTCTGTTGTTTTTCTGTTTTCTATTTTATTGATGTCAGCTCTGATCTTTATTTTATTTTATTTTTCATGGTTATTCTCATATTGTTTATTTTTGTTTAAACTTTGTTTATAATTGTTTAAAATTATTTTTTATCTATACGTGGTTTTGTTTTATTTAAAAAAATATTTTAACTTTTATTTTAGGTTCAGGGGTACATGTCCAGGTTTGTTATATAGGTAAACTTGTGACATGGGGGTTTGGTGTACAGATTATTTCATCACCCAGGTACTAAGCATAGTATCCAATAGACTTTTTTCTGAACCTCTCCCTCCTCCCACCCTCCACCCTGAAGTAGGCCCCAGTGTCTGTTGTTTCCTTCTTTGTGTCCATGTGTTCTCATTATCTAGCTCCCACTTATAAGTGAGAACATGAAGTATTTGGTTTTCTGTTCCTGCATTAGTTTGCTAAGGATAATGGCCTCCAGTTCCATCCATGTTGCTGCAAAGTACATGATCTCATTCTTTTTTATGCTGCATAGTATTCCCTGGTGTGTTTGTACCTCATTTTCTTTATCCAGTCTACTGTTGATGGCCATTTAGGTTGATTTCACGTCTTTGCTATTGTGAATAGTAATCTTCACTATTTCTTTCTTTCTTTTTTTGGGGGGTTTACGTTGAGTTAATTTGCTCTTCTTTTTCTAGTTCCTCAAGGTGGAAGCTGTGCTCATTGTTTAAGACCTTTGTTCTTTTCTAAGATACATTTAATTCTGTCTATACGTTTCCTTCTAAATACTACTTTAGCAGGAACCCCCAGATTTTGATACCTTTTGTTCTCATTATTATTCAGTTTAAATACTTTCCATTTTTCCATTGATTTGGTTTTTGTCCATGGGCTACTTAGAAGTGTGTTATTTGCTTTCCAAATATTTCGAGAGTTCCCAGTGTATTTGTTTTCTATTACTGCCGTAACGAATTACCATAGATTTAGTGGCTGAAAACTACACAAACTTATTATCTTATAGTTCTATAGGTCAGAAGTAGAGTATGGATCTCAATGAGCTAAAACTCAGGTGTCAGCAGGTTGCATTCCTTTTTGGAGGCTTTAGGGGAGACTCCATTTCCTGCCCAGCTGAGTTGTCGGCAGAATTCGGCTCATCGTGGTTGTATGGCTGAAGTCCCTGTTTTCTTGATGGCTGTAAAATGAGAGCCATTTTTAGTTTCTAGAGGCCACCCACATTCCTTGGCCTCATGGCCTCCTTCCTCCATCTTCAAGGCCAGAAATGGTGAGTTGATGCCTTCTTACACTTTGTGTCTTTTCTTTTTCTTCTTTTGTTTCTTCTCTGCAACTCACGCTTGTGTCTTCCTCTTCCACTTTTAAAAGCTCATGTGATTATATTGGGTGCACCCAGATAATCGAGGATAATATTCCCATCATGGGGTCTCTAACTTTAATTACATCTGTAAAGTCCCTTCAGTCATGTAAGGTGACCTCTTGTTAGGTCTAGGGAGTAGGATGTGGACATACTTGGGGGAAGCATTATTCTGGCTAACATCCCTAGTTTATCTTTCTGTTATTTGTTTCTTATTTAATTCCATTATGTGACTAATCTTTTAAAATATATTGAGATTTGTTTTATGACCCCAAATATCATCAATTTTGATAAATGTTCTGTATGTACTTCAAAAGGCTGTGTATTCTGTTGGTGGTGGGTGTGGGGTTTTATAAACGTTAATCAAGTGAATTTGGTTTACGTATCTTACTGATTTTTGGTCTATGGTGGTACCTCGGTATTCACAGGAGATTGGATCTAGAATCCTCCTCAGATACCAAAATCCATGGATACTCAGGTCTCTTATACAAAATGGCATAGTATTTGCATATAACCTATGTACATTCTCTCATATACTTTAAATCATCTCTACATTATTTATAACACCTAACACAATGTAAATGCCATGTAAATAACTATTATACTATATCGTTTAGGAAAAAATGACAAAAAAGTCCATAAACATTCAGTGCAGATGTAACCATCCACTTTTGTCCTGAGTATTTTTGATTGATGGTTGATTAAATCCATGGATGTGAAACCCTCAGATAGAGAGGGCTGATTGTACTTGTTTCACTACCTTTGGAAAAAGGGATGTTGAAATCTGTAACTACAATTGTGATTTTGTATATTATTCCTTGAAGTTTCATTAGCTTCTGCTTCAATTTTTTTTTTTTTTTTTTTTTTTTTTTTGAGATGGAGTCTCGCTCTTGTTGCACAGGCTGGAGTGCAATGGCATGATCTCAGCTCATTGCAGCCTCCGATTCTAGGGTTCAAGCGATTCTCCTGCCTCAGCCTCCAGAGTAGCTGGGATTACAGGTGCCCACCATCATGCTCGGCTAATTTTTGTACTTTTAGTAGAGATGGGGCTTCACCATGTTGGCCAGGCTAGTCTCAAACTCCTGACCTAAGGTGATCTGCCCACCTCGGCCTCCCAAAGTGCTGGGATTGCTTCAATTTTTAAATTGTGTAATTGGGATTTTTTTATTTTAAAAATTTATTATTTATTTAATTTTAACAAGCTAATATAAATTGTATACATTTAAGGTGTGCAGCATGATGATATTTTGAAATATGTATATCATGTGGAGTGGCTAGATCAAGCTAATTAATATATACGTTACCTCAAATACTTATCATTGATTTGTGGTGAGTTGCTTTAATTTTTTTTTTTTTTTTTTTTGATGATAGAATCTTGCTCTGTCCCTCAGGCTGGAGAGCAGTGGTGTGATCTCGGCTTACTGCAACTTCCACCTCCTGGGCTCAAGTGATTCTCCTGCCTCAGACTCCTGAGTAGCTGGGATTACAGATGTCCATCACTCCATCTGGCTAATTTTTGTATTTTCTGTAGTGACGGGGTTTCACCATGTTGGTCAGTCTGGTCTTGAACTCCTGGCCTCAAGTGATCTGCCTACCTCAGCCTCATAAAGTGTTGGGATTACAGGTGTGAGCCACCATGCCTGCCAATTTTGTATCCCTGTTATTAGGTGCATAAACATTTAGAATTGCTATATTCTCTTGACTCCTTTGTCATTGTGACATGACATGATATCTCTCTTTATTCCAGGTAACATTCTTTGGTCTTTGAAGTATGTCTTTGTCTGATGTTAATACAGGGTTTTCTTTTGATTAGTGTTAGCATGGTATATTCTTTTCTATTATTTTATTTTTTTTCTTTGTGTTTCATTTTATCTTTGTGTTTTTATTGTTATATCTTCAAGCCCACTAATCTAATCTTTTCTTCTGTAATATCAAATCTGCTATTAGATATAGCCAATGCATATTTTTTCTCTTCTTTTTTTCTTGAGACAGAGTCTCCCTCTGTGGCCCAGGCTGGAGTGCAGTGGAGCAATCTTGGATCACTGCAACATCCACCTACCAAGTTCAAGCAATTCTCCTGCCTGCAGAGTAGCTGAGATTACAGGCACCCACCAACACACCCAGCTAATTTTTGTATTTTTTAGTAGAGATGGGGTTTTGCCATGTTGGCAAGGCTGGTCTTGAACTCCTGACTTCAGAACTCCAGAACTCCTGATCTGCCTGCCTTGGCCTCCCAAAGTGCTGGGATTACAGGCATGAGCCACCGTGCCCGGCCAGATATGGCCAATGCATTTTTTCCCCCCTCTCAGATATCATAGTTTTCATCTCTACAAGTTTGACTTGGGCCTTTTAAAAAAATATTATTCATGTTGCTATTTAACATGTTCGATGTTTCCTTTACAGTAGTGCTCCCTTATCTGCGGTTTTGCTTTCTTTGGTTTTAGTTACCCATGGTCGACTGAGGTCTGAAAATATTAAATGAAAAACTCCAGAAACAAACAATTTGTAAGTTTTAAGTTGTGTGCCACTTGGAGTAGCATGACGAAATCTCCCATTGCCCTGTTTTGTCCCACCTAGGAAGTGAATCATCCTTTTTTCCAGTGTATCCACACTGTCTATGCTACCTTCCCTTATTCACTTAGTAGCTGTCTTGGTTATCAGATTAGCTGTCGTGCTGTGACAGTGCTGTGCTCATATGATCCTTATTTTACTTAATAATGACCCTAGAGGGCAGGAGTAGTGATGCTGTCATATGATCACAGTTATTCTGTTTTATTATTATTGTTGTTAATCCCTTACTCTTCTTAATTTATAAATTAAACTTTACTGTATGCATGTATGTATGTGCAGGAAAATCATAGTATATGACGGAGTTTGCTACAATTTGATTTCAGGCGTACACTGAAGGTCTTGGAATGTATCCCCCATAGATAAGGGGGGGCTACTGTAGCTTCTTCAACATATAGAATCACTTGTTTAATGTCTTTGCCTAGTAATTCTATCATCTGTATTATTTCTGGATTGGTTTTGATGAATTGATTTTTCTCCCTCATTCCAAGTCCCATTTTCTGGTTTCTTTGCCTGTCTGTTAAGTTTTGGTTAAATGCCAGAAATCGTAAAATTAAGATGCTACATATTTTTGTGTTCCTATACATTTCCTTGAGCTTTGTTCTAGGATGCAGTTACTCACTTGGACAGAGTTTGATCTTTTGGGCCTTGCCTTTAAGCTTCCTTAGGCAGGACCAGTACAACGTTTATGCAGGGTTCATTTCTCCTCATGATTGAGGCAAAACCCTTCTGAACGTTCTTCCCCATACTCCCTGAATTATGAGGGCACAGGAGCTTTTATTATTACTATTTTTTGAGACAGAGTCTTGCTCTGTCACTCAGGTTGGAGTGCAGTGGCACGATCTTGGCTCACTGCAACCTCCGCCTCCTGGGTTCAAGCGATTCTCCTGCCTTAACCTCCCAAGTAGCTGGGATTACAGGCACCTGCCACCATGCCTGGCTAATTTTTGTATTTTTTGTAGAGACAGGGTTTTGTCATGTTGGCCAGGCTGGGCTCGAACTCCTGACCTCAGGTGATCCGCCTGCCTCGGCCTCCCAAAGTGCTGGGATTACAGGTGTGAGTCACTGCGCCCGGCCACACAGGAACTCTTTCTGGCCTTGTGTGAGCTCCAAGGACTATTCTCTCTAATCTTTTCAAGTGGTTTTTAAATTTGGCATCTTGTACTTTTTTCATATGCACGCACTGCTCACTACTACGCTGAAGATTTGAGGGGCCTCTGCAGATCTCTGGAGTTGTCTCTGAGGGCGTTTCTGTCCTCTATTGTACTCTCTTTTATAAACTCTAGAAACCTTGGCCTGTAATCTGTCTCTTTACCTCAGTGCTCTGCTCATGTCTGCTCTGCTTGGGTTCTCCTGCCATGAACCATAGGCTGGGAACTCTCTCTAGGCTATAAGCTGGGGCAACCCTAGGGCTTCCCTTGTTTTTTTTCCCACCTCTCAGAGATCACTGTCTATTTTTGCCTGAAATCCAATGTCTTAAAAACTATTATTTTCATCTATTTTATCTCATGTCTTAATCGTTTCATGCAGAAGGGTAAATTCAATTCCTGATACTCCAACTAGGCCAGAGGCAGAAATTGAGCTCCTCTTCTATACTCTTAATCTTTCCTTTATTCTATATTCCTCTTTTCCACTGCTTCCCCCCTATACACTGCATTCAACTGCAATGTGGTGTTCCTTCTGTAATGTGTATCCCTCCTGTCCTCTGCATCCCATATGTAATCTACAGCCTCCTCATCCGCTTATTTTTCTCACTTCAGCATCTACATTTATCCTGCACTACTCTGCCTCTGTCCAAGTGGGAAACCTTCTCAGGATTTCAACTCCACTTCCAACTCTTCCACCTGTCATTCCAAGGACATTTGCTAGGACATCTCTGCCCATGATGTCAGTAAGTAACAGGTACCTGTGGGATCGGACTTCACAAATAAAACCAATGTTCAGGGCTAGAATCCTTTATTTTAAATTTTTAAATTTCCATAGGTTATTGGGGAACAGGTGGTGTTTGGTTACATGAGTAAGTTCTTTTTTTTTTTTTTTGAGATGGACTCTCACTCTGTTGCCCAGGCTGGAGTGTAGTGGCGTGATCTCAGCTCACTGCAACCTCCACCCTCCGAGTTCAAGCGATTCTCTTGCCTCAGCCTCCCGAGTAGCTGGGATTATAGGCGCCTGCCACCGCACCTAGCTAATTTTTTGTATTTTTAGTAGAGACGGGGTTTCATCGTCTTCACCAGGCTGGTCTTGAACTCCTGATTTCGTGATCCACCTGCGGCGGCCTCCCAAAGTGCTGGGATTACAGGCGTGAGCCATTGCGCCCGGCTATGAGTAAGCTCTTTAGTGGTGATTTGTGAGATTTTGGTGCACCCATCATCTGAGCAGTACACACTGTACCCAATTTGTGGTCTTTTTATCCCCAACCCTGAGTCTCCAAAGCCCATTGTGTCATTCTTATGCCTTCGCATCCTCATAGCTTAGCTCCCACTTGTGAGAGAGAACATATGATGTTTGGTTTTCCATTCCTGAGTTACTTCACTTAGAATAATAGTCTCCAATCTCATGGAGTGGAATGATAGTCTCCAATCTCATCGAGGTCGCTGTGAATGCCATTAATTCATAATTCATTCCTTTTTAGGGCTGAGTAGTATTCCATCACGTATATGTGTGTGTGTGTGTGTGTGTATATATACATGTGTATATATATGTATATGTGTGTGTGTATATACATATATACACACATACATACACACATACACATATATACACACATACTCCACAGTTTCTTTATCCACTCGTTAATTGATGGGCATTTGAGTTGCCTCCATGTTTTTGCAGTTGCTAATTGTGCGGCTATAAACATGCGTGTGCAAGTATCTTTTTCATATAATGACTTCTTTTCCTCTGTGTAGATACCCAGTAGAGGGATTGCTGGATCAAATGGTAGTTCTACTTTTAGTTCTTTAAGGAATCTCCATGCTGTTTTCCATAGTGGTTGTACTAGTTTACATTCCCACCAGCAGTGTAGAAGTGTTCCCTGTTCACCACATCCACTCCAACATCTATTTTTTTTTTAAATTTTTCGATTATGGTCTTGCAAGAGTAAGGTGGTAATGCATTGTGGTTTTGCTTTGCATTTCTCAGGGCTAGAAATTCTTAGCTAAAGAGGGAATTAAGAGACCTGTTGTTCTGGTCGGCTCTAAATTTGGGAGGAGGAATGTGGGATTAGGGTAAATAGAACCCCTGAGTCCATAGCCTGTTGAGTGAACAGGGTGTGATGATGCAGTGATAGTTATACTGCATTGTTGGAATTGTCTCTGAGTTATTAGTGTTTCCCTGGCTTCTCAGCATCACCTCCAATTCTTCCATTTTGAGGTATTCTTAAATAAAATAAGTGTTCAGGGTTAAATAGCTCGAGAACTCATTGAGAAAAGTTGGGAAATATTTTTGTCATTATATCTAGTTGCTTGTACTTTACAGGACCAAGGAATGGGCAAATGCCAGGAGGGCAGATCTCTGTCTCCTAATCATGTACCAGCTCTGGGATGGGGCCAAGACTTGTACCAGGGATGTCTGAAGGAACTAAGAGTCAACATATCTGAAAAGGGACAGCTTGAGGCCTGGATCCACAACATCACCCATCTATCAGGGAACGGCTGGCCACTTGAGGCCTTCCAGACTTTGCCTAGGAATGAGCTCAACGTCTCCCAGGCCCGGCGCCACGTACTGCCCTTCACCAAGGTCTTCGCCACCTGCTGCCCTTTGCGCGTGCAGTATGTATGTGGCAGCACGCTGCAGCTGCAGGGCTACCGGCCTGTGTACTCTGAGGACCAGCAGCGTGACCTCACCCTGGATCTGGTGCTGCCATAAGGCCCAGACCACTTCAGCTGGGCATCGTCTGACTTTGCAAACTCTGAGCCTTAGAGGAGGCCCCAAGTTGTGGTCGCCAGGCCCAGGAGGCAACTGCACAGTGGAGAGGGAGCTGGGGTGCACAGGGAAGTAGGTCCCTACTATTAACTAGGAGTTTGGGGTCCTCTCCTGAAGTAGGCAAGAACTGCGCTTCTCTTTCTCTCCTGATTCTTGGTTTTCCTTTGAGTCATCTGGAGCTGCCTTCTCATCAGGTGCACTCTTCATGGGAAGCAATTCTTGCCCCCACCTCCTCTGGGCACAGGGAGTAAGTTCTGCTAAATTAAATTAAATGTGTTCCAGGCTGGGTGCGGTGGCTCACATCTGTAATCCCAGCACTTTCGGAGGCTGAGGTGGGCAGATCACCTGAGGTCAGGAGTTCGAGACCAGCCTGACCAACATGGTGAAACCCCATCTTTAGTAAAAATACAAAAATTAGCTGGGCGTGTGGGTGCCTGTAGTCCTAGCTACTTGGGAGGCTGAGGGGGGAGAATCACTTGAACCTGGGAGGTGGAGGTTGCAGTGAGCTGAGACTGTGCCACTGCACTCTAGCCTGGGGGACAGAGCAAGACCCTGTCCAAAAAAAAAAATTAAATTTGTTCTAAAATGCTGCAATTTAGTGAACTGCAACCTCCTTTTTTCTCTTCTTCTTCTTCTTCTTCTTCTTCTTCTTCTTCTTCTTCTTCTTCTTCTTCTTCTTCTTCTTCTTCTTCTTCTTCTTCTTTTTTAAATTGTGTGATTCCGTTTATTTAAAGCTGAAAAACCAGAAAAATTAGTCTATGGTGATAGAGGTCAGAATAGGGGATACTTTGTAGGGAGGATTTGACTAGGATGTAACCTCATTTAATATGTAAACAAACTACAACCTGACCTGAGAGTATATTTTTGTAAGAAGAAAGGAAGTCTCCTCCAATCACAGCAGCCAGCTTTCAGTCAGGGGCAGACTGTAGACTGATCAGATGTGTCTAAATTAGTCAAAGGCTGACCTGTAACCAATCAGGCTATATCCAATACCGCTTCCTTTTTCTGTTTACAAACACTACTTGTCCACTGTTGCTGGGTGGAGGTCTCTGAGACTGTCTAATATAGCTCTCTCATTTAATGAGGTGAGTTTAAATCAGGTCTTTTTGTAGTGAACTGTGGCCCTAATCACTATCATCTCCTGAACCAAGACTGACCAGCTGGACTCAAATGCTATTGAACTATCTTTATTGCACGGACTTTGAGTTGTTGATTTTGACTAGTTGTTTGTGGAAACTCCTGATAAGGAGGGTACTTCAGTTTCTTGGCATTGTCCACTCATAGTCATCATAATAGTCCCCCTGGCTGGGCGTGGTGGCTCACACCTGTAATTCCAGCGCTTTGGGAGGCTGAGGCAGGCAGATCACTTGAGAACAAGAGTTCAAGACCAGACTGGCCAACATGGTGAAACCCCAACTCTACTAAAAATACAAAAATTAGCCAGTTGTGGTGGTGAGTGCCTGTAATCCCAGCTACTTAGGAGGTTGAGGCAAGAGAATTGCTTGAACCCAGGAGGTGGAGGTTGCAGGGAGCCAAGATTGTGCCACTGCACTCCAGCCTGGGTGATAGAGCGAGACTCCATCTTAAAAATAATAAAAAATAATAATAACAATAACAGTCTCTCTGATGTGTTGCTTCCCCTGGGAAGTCTTAAGTGCTCCTATGCAGTCATTCTTTATACATCAACTGGTCTATTAGGGTTAGAATAACAAAAACATGAAGAAAGCAGCACAAAGAATCATCCAACTAAGGTGAAGTTGTGAATTGTGAGTTCAGTATTGAAACAAAACAAGTCCATTATGAGGGTGATGGAAAATGGGGTCAGGGGCCAAAGTTTTGGTCAATCTCTCAAAATTGAGATGCTGACCAAAAGGCAGAAATGTTTAAATTAAATTTGGCCCAAAGCTGCTGGTGTATCTGTTGAACTGCAACCCAACTTAGTATTTAAGTAAACTGCCTCCCAACTGAGACCATATTCTTGTAACAAATAGCTGAATCTCAGCAAGTCACAGCTGCTGTGCTTTAACCAGTCACAGGCTGCCAACTGATCAGACCATGTCCATATAAGGCAAATGCTGAGCTGTACCCCATCAAACTGTTTGTGTGTATTACTTCCAATAAATTTGGCCTGCCCATGTTGCTGGGTGAAGCACTCTGAACCTCTACCGGTTCAGGGTGATGCCCGATTCATAAATTTTCTTTGCTCAAATAAATTCTGCTTAATTAAAAAAAAAAAGAAAAGAAAAGAAAAAGAAAAAGAAAAAAGAAAAGTGAGGCAAGGAAAGAATAGTCCAGGCAGAGAAGGAAGCATGGGCAAAGACACGGAGGTGGAGAGCAGGGAGAATTTCAAGAGGTTTAGTTTTACTAGAGCATGAAATTCAAGTTTCAGAGTGTTAGCAATAAGGGAGAGGTGGTAAGGATCCAAAAGTAGAAGACCTGGAGTGTAAGGCTAAGTAGGGGGTATGGGCTTCTTCCTGTATGAGGTTACGCATCCTTGAAGAGCTTCAAGCAGGAAGTGATATGGCACACATAATTATGGAGGCAGAAATAGAGAGAAATCAGTTTGAAGAGCTATTTAGGGAGTTCCATTTGGTGACTAATTGGATGTGGAAAATGAGGGTGCAGGAGGCATCCAGGCCAATTCCAGGGTTTCTGATCCAGCAGCACTGTGTAGATGGTGGTACCCTTCGCTGGGGATGGACATGCAGGTGGAGGAGATTATTTGAGGGATTGGGGGTGGGTAGGCGGTGGAATGGTGACTTCAGTTTTGAACATCTTGAATTTGAAATGTCTGTGAAGTTTGTGGGCTCCCAAATGAATACGTCCAGAATACGTCTAAAGCCTAGGAGGATATCTGATCTGGTCAGGTCTGGGGATAGAGATATGGGAAAGTAAGAAAAATAGGTGAAGGGTGAAGGGTATTGGAATGAGAACAGAACTTTCAGGAACACCAATGTTTAAGGAGCAGGTGGAGGAGGAATTTCAAGAGAGGTAAGGAGGGGCAGATGATGTCATGGAAGCCAAGGAAGTGAGCGGCCAATCTTTCACATACCTCTGAGAGGTCTGCTCTTGAAAGGCTCATGGAATGCTTCTTTGATTTGACAAGAAGGAGGGTGCTGTGATGTTTTGAGAGTTTCTAGAGTGGTAGAGGAGGAAGCTTGACTGTAGAGGGTTGAGGATCGGAGGGAAATGAGGAAGTTGGCCTAGTAGACTTCTCTTTGGGGCTTAAAAAGGCAGAGAGAGAAAGGGAAGTATCTGGGCAGGAGGCACGCAGGGTCAAGGGAGAGCTTATCTTACTGTGGGAGAGATGAGTAATTGGGACTACAAGCACATGCCACCATGCCCGGCCAATTTTTGTATTTTTAGTAGACATGAGGTTTCACTATGTTGATCAGGCTGGTCTTGAACTCCTGACCTCATGATCCACCTGCCTTGGACTCCCAAAGTGCTGGGATTACAGGTGTGAGCCACCATGCCCAGCCTGGAGTGCCTTCTTTATCTCCAAGTTCTATTTGCCCTTCCCTTCAAGGTTTAGATAAAGTCTTTCCTCCATGGAACTTTCTCTGCCTCTGAACACCTGCAACACTGTAACACGCATATGTGATTAATCGCATCATCTGTTCTTGTGTTGCTGTTTAACTTTTTGCACGCTTGACCACTCTTATATAATTGCAAGCTCCTTGAAGACAGGAACTGTTTATTGATATCCTCCTAGTAGTTAGCATAGTGCTGATAGCCATATGAGTGATTAGAAAAGCACTAATTGAAGGAATGCATAAACAATTAAATACAGAGCTTTTAAGTCAGGACAATGAGAAACATTCTTTTTTTTTTTTTTTTTTGAGACAGAGTCTTGCACTGTCGCCTGGGCTGGAGTGCAATGGCACGATCTGCGCTCACTGTAACTTCTGCCTCCTGGGTTCAAGTGATTCTCCTGCCTCAGCCTCCCAAATAGTTGGGATTATAGGCACCCACCACCATGCCTGGCTAATTTTTTGTATTTTTAGTAGAGACAGGGTTTCACTATGTTGGCCAGCTGGTCTCGAACTCCTGATCTCGTGATCCGCCTGCCCTGGCCTCCCAAAGTGTTGGGATTACAGGCGTGAGCCACCGTGCCCAACACATTCTTTTTTAAAATTTTTATTTTTAAATTTTACTTTAAGTTCTGGGATGCACGTGCAGAACGTGCAGGTTTGTTACGTAGATATACATGCGCCATGGTGATCTGCTGCACCTATCAACCCATCATCTAGGTTTTAAGCCCCTCATGCATTGGGTATTTGTCCTAATGCTCTTCCTTCCCTTGCCCCCTATGCCCCTGACAGGCCCCAGTGTGTGACAATGGGGAGCATTCTTTATGATCACAGTCAGTAATGAGTAGATGCTCTGACCATTAGAATTGGCTGCTAGTTCCAGCTCTGCCCCACCCCATCTGTGACTTGGGCAATGACTTGACCTCTCAGAGCCTCAGTATCCTCGTCTGTAAAGTGAGGCTGACATCTAACTTGCTGTGTCAACATAAAGATTAAATGAGATAATGCAGGTAAAGTGCTAAGTACAATTTCTGAAGCCTGTATTGAGTAAATGCTCAATACATGTTAGCTGTGATTGCCTGTATTACACTGAGCCATGCCTCCCCTTGACAGGGCACAATCAAGTATACTTGGGACAAAACCGCCATCCCTGGGCCAGCCTGCTGATCAGCAGCTAGTGATGGACAACATCACGGAGGCGTCTTCTGAGCCTAAGTGTTGATGCTTAGAGTGAAGGAAGTGACTCTTCAACAGGGACCAAAAACAAATAGAAGCTGTAGCTACAGCCCATAGCTGTAGCTATGTTCCCCCATACTGAGGGGGAACAGTATGTGGAGGCCGCTGGTCACAAACAGCCTTTTTAGTGGTGGTCACACTTATAAATAGCCCTGCTGTCAGCAGGGAAATTTCTGAGTGCAGAGAGGGAGAGAATAGAGCCCGCTGGTTTGAGCTGGAGTAGGACAGTTCCTGGATGCTCTGGCCTCCTCTCTCTGCAAGCAGAGTGTGTGGTGTGAGACTGAGAACAAAGCGCTCCCACACTGGCCTCCGCCCAGCTGCCACTGTACCTCTCCCACCCTCACTCCCAGGAGCCACGCTTAGCAGTGCAGCCCACATCCTGCACTGCTTAACCACAGCCCGCTTCTGGCTGCAGGCGGCTGCCTTGGGGTGGGGGTGGGCCTGCTTGAGACACCTCCCTCCTTCACTTCCCCAGCCCTGGCTCTGCAGCTTTTCCTGGCAGCTTGTGGAAATCTGTGTCCCATCCCCAAGCCGGGCTTCCACCGCCACTGTCTTCTTCCGTAACTTCATCTGTTTTTCAAGGCCTGTTTCTGTCTTGCCCATTTTCTACCAACCACTCCATCAGGGACCCATCAGTCATTCTCTGCCACCTTTGATGTCTTCCTCCGAGAGAAGTTGGTGAAACTTTCTTTCTTTCTCTCCCTCCCATCCTCTTTCTTTCTTCCCTTCCTCAATCCCTCCCTTCTTTCCCTTTCCTTTTATTTTTCTTTCTCTCTCTTTCTTTTCTATCCCCTCCCTCTACCCTTCTTTCTTTTTTCTTTTTTTCTTTGTTTTTGAGATGGAGTCTCGCTCTGTCGCCCAGGCTGGAGTGCAGTGGCGTGATCTCAGCTTACTCCTGGGTTCACGCCATTCTCCTGCCTCAGCCTCCCGAGTAGCTGAGACCACAGGCACCCGCCACCACGCCTGGCTAATTTTTTGTATTTTTAGTAGAGACGGGGTTTCACCATGTTAGCCAGGATGGGGATGGTCTCCGTCTCCTGATCTCGTGATCCGCCTGCCTCGGCCTCCCAAAATGCTGGGATTACAGGCGCGAGCCACAGCGCCCGGGCTTTTTTTCTTTTTTCTTATTTCCTTATGCCCTCTCTAAAGAGAGCTTCAGGTAATGGCCCTAGCAGCTGTGGAAACAGAGAGTGTTTGCATCTGGGGTCATAGCCGAGAATTTAGTCAAAGGTAGTGAGAACCTGAATGGTCTTGGGAATTAAGGCAGCCTCTCAGGGCTTCTCAGAAAAGAGGGACAGCAACTCTTTCAGCCAAACACAATTTATTTTTTCTCTCTCAGCTGAGAGGAGCCGAGCACATTTAGGGAGATGCAAATGACCATCCAGTGGCCTACAGTGGAGATGGGGGGGTGAGGGGGGAGTGTGGGGGTGTGAGTGGGGGGGTGCGGGTGTGGAGGGCTAGGGGGTTGCGGGGTTGGTGGGGAGTGTTGGGGAGAGGGAGGAGCACAGGGCTGGCTCAGAGCCAGGATCTGTGAACGGGGCAGGGCCTCTGTCAACATTTACCCAGTCCATCCCCAGAGAGGGTTGCAAAAGGGGATGGAGATAGAAAAGTAGATGGAATACTTTGGGATGGGGGACAACTTACATGCAAGAAGAAAAGGGAACTGAATGGAGAAGTTACATCCAAGGGGAAGGGAATGAATAGCAGAAATAAATATCCTGGCAAGAGGGCAGGCCAGCTGTGAGGATGTGACTACTGATAATGCTTCAAAGGAAGAAGCAGCAGCAATGTCTTAGGACTGGGTACCAGCAGAGAAGGCAGGAAGGAGGGAGCTGGGGATCAGGCTGGAGGGCGTGAGTTCGCCATGAGGCCGAGGAACGATGCTCTCGTGGGGTCCAAGACTAGCCCAGGAAACAGGGAGTCGCAGGGGGACTGGAGAGGAGACAGACCTGGGCCAGAGGGAGGCAGTGTTCTCCAGAGGGTCAGATGCGTCTCTGATTCAGGCCAGAATACAGATCCTGCTGGCCTTTCCGGATGGGCTGGGAGTGAAGTAGAGAGGAGGTGGTCAGTGGTGCGGGAGGAAGTACCTCCTAAGAAAGAACGCTGAAGATCTAGCTTTAGTGCATGGAGAGAGCTTTGGACTTGAAGTCAGGAGGCAGGCTGGAATTCTAATTTGGCTCGGATGGTAGGAGACTTCAACTGGTCACCTCCTTCCGTGAGCCTCAACTTTCCCATCTCAAAAATAGGAACTTAAAGACCCACCTTCCAGGGCTTCTGTCAGGGCTAAATAATTCACTTATACTAAAGTAAATACTACGTGCTTGGCTGGTGCTCAACAAATATTTGTTGAGTATATCCAGGTGTGAGAGTGAAAATATTTAACAACTAGTAGTGCACACATACCAATCAACAAGAACAATCCTGGTGATCCTCTGCCATGCCAGGCATTAACTCTTCAGTTACCCCAACTCAAGAGACAGCCTGGTCGGGGAGAGACTGGGATGCCTGGCCGTGTGTGTGTGTGTGTAAGGGTGGGTTGGGGTGAGCAAAGTTTGGGGCCATTTTCCAATGAAGTATTTTAATATTTCAATAGCTTTTATATAATATTTATATAATTTTAATATCTCAATAACTCGTATGGCTATACTGGTGCATGCTGGTGGAATATCAGCCTTGAATTTATTGTGTTAGAATCTGCACATATGATATTCTCCATGGCTGTATCCCAGATAATGAAGAAGCCAGAGAAAGAGGAGTATGTCTCTCGCAAGCTTCCTCCTCTCCATGGTTGTGGAAGCCATGCAGCCTTTGAGACAGTCCTGTTTTACCATGAAGGAGGCAGAGGTAGCACACAGAGGGTCGTCATGGAAGCCCTGAGTGAGGGGCTTTGAAGCATCTGGCAGACAAGATGGGCCATCCCATCTGTTCCCTTCCCCCCCCGGAGGGGCATCCCTCCCAGCCTCCTGGCCCATTTCTATCCCCCGTTACCTCATAGTCTGGGTTGGGAACAGGTGGTGGCCTCTCCTTGTTTTGTCCTGCAGAGGAAGGAGGGGAAACGTTTCATTCCCATGAGGGAACCAATCTTGCAGCACTGTCTGTGCCAGTGAGACCCAGATAGAGAACGGCAAACCCCGTTGTTCTCTCCTCGACCACTTTCCTTTTACGTTCTTTCTCTTTTTTTTTCTTTCATTCATCTCTGAGGACCCTACGCTCTTCTCATCATTTTGTGACTTTCCTCAGCTCAAGGTCCTCCTATTGTTTCTCTATACGGGGAAGGGAAAGGAAAAGCAGGAGCTAATATATCAAAGTCTCTCTTCCCACAGCTTAGGGACAGAATCGGATGGCTGCAGGCATCGACAGGCATGTGAGGAAGCCTGTCACGTTCATAAACATTTTTGCACTTTTACAGGATGGAAGGAGGGGACTGACATGAGATTTGAAGCCCTCTGTTGAGATCTTGTCATCACAGTAGTAGAAGCTGTGCATAGAAGCTCTAGAGAAGCTGTTCTGACCTAGCTGTGGACTTGCCACCTACCCTGGCCCAGTCTGGTCGTCCCCCTTGGCAGGAATCTCATCTGACCGGACTCCACAGCCTTACCCCTTTGCCTGCCGCCAGCACCTGCTCCTCGTGTCACAGGCTTGGACTTGGCCTTTCTATTCTTGCTCCAGTAGTAAACCAGCAGCAGCAAGCCCAGAGTGATGCAGATGTCCACTATGACAATTGTGGCCACCGCCATCACATCCATCTCCATGCAGTTCTCACACACTGTCAGGGACGGGGTGGGGAGAGGGGAAATCACTAAGCAAGGAAAACACAAGGCGCTGGAGGTGAGGAGGGAGCGCATGAAGGCCATTCTCCCCTTATTACTCACACACTTGCCATGGCCAGAGCCCCCCCTTCAATATGTCCTGAACAACATCGACAAGCAAAGAGTGGTGGCTGTGGGTAGAGGCACTGGAGTCAAACAGCCCTGGGTTTGAGTACCTGTTTTATTACTCACTAGCTGTGAGAAGTGTGAAGTGTGTTTTCAATTCACAGACGCTCTGTTTCCTCATCCCTTTACTCATGGGAATAAAATGGTATTTAACCCATATGGTTGTTGAGAGGATTATATGAAAAAAAATCCTTGATAAGTGTTGGATACAGACAGTGCTTGAGTGATACTTAATAAGCACTCAATAAATGTTAGCTATTGTTATTATTTTATTATTATACCTTAGCTTATGCCATTTTATCAGAGTGGACTTGAGTCTTTTTTGCAAATCTTTCTGAAAAATTTATCTCTGGAGGAAGCATTAGATAAACTCATGTTGGTGTGCCATGAACCTGGGTGTGATGCAGTGCAAATGACCCAGTCCTGTCTCTTAGGGAGTTGCTATTTTAGATCTCGCACAGACTGGGGTTACCCCAAAGCCTCATATTGGTGTTTAAGCTATATTCCAGAAAACACTGATGCTGTGTGGTACCAGATAGTCCCGGGACTGAGTGTGGGAGGAAGCACAAAGACACCAGGGCACTGTGAGCTGGGTTAGGGGAAATCATTGAGAATGCCCTTTTGAATGGTCCTCCCTAAAGAGCCAGTGGTGCCTGCTCTGGAGACCTGGATTACCTCTTGCCTTCAGGTAGAGATGATGGCTCGCGTCCTCTGGATTGCTTCCTCTGGGGTAGCAGACATAATAACCACTTTGCTCCATTTCTGAAAATTCCGGCAGAAACAGCTGATCCCCAGAATCTTTGTTTTTACCATTGTGTTGCCATTGTATTTCAGATCCAAGATGCTGAGAGCATGTCAGTATTACTGTGGTTCCAGAGATGGAGACTTTATATGCTGGGGAGAAAGAAGGGAAATTGATGGAAGAAACCAGGACAACTTTTAGAAAAGGCAAATTAGTGACAAAAGAACCACCCAAATGCAGGAAGTCATCTGTCATCTAGGTCTTAGATTTGCTTGTCAAAAGGGGGCTCTACTGGCTGGAGGGTGTGGAAGAGGAGATAGGTGGAATGAAGGGAACTGGAGAACCTGAAGGGAACTAGAGAACCTTTTGAGAGGTGGCTTTAGGGTTTACGCAGGGACATGGGGACTTGGGAAGGGTAAGATGGATGTAAAGAAAAACCCATAAAAGTCCCTATTTGGAACCTTTCTAAAACGGGGTTGAGAATGCAATGCTGGGAAGATTCTTGGGGTTAATCTCTCTCAATCAGTTCCTTCTCGTCTACCCACCAATCTGCATCCTCAGACAGGGCATAAATAAAAGACCAATAAACTCACGTGTCTGTGTAATACTACCTGAAAATGAAAAAAGGAAACAGCAGTAAGAAAATATCTTGGTTTAAGTTTAAATTGTAGGTAAAAGTTTTCTAGTGGAATTAGACACTGCCCACAAGACTTCCCAAAGAGGGTCTCATCCACTTAGGAGCCCTGAGTCTTGGAGGTGAGGTTCATGCTTAGCCTGTGAGATTTAGCTCGTAGATACATTTATTAAATAGCTCATAGATGTAAATCAGATACATCGCATTCAGAATATACCAGCGTGTGCTCCTAGATCCAGATCTACTGAAGCTCAGAAAGCCTTAAAGTCCTAAAGCCACAAATTCCAGAGATCTTCAAGCTTATCCTCTTACATTAGCCAGAACTGTATTACAGATAGGTATGAATGACAAATGAACCACCCAAATGCAGGAAGTCATCTGTCACCAGGCCTTAGATTTGCTTGTCAGAAGGGAGCGCTACTGGCTTTCTCAGAAATAAATCTCTCCACTGAATCACTGATTCGTGGACTTACCTGTTTCTTACAATTCAGAAATTCTTTCTCAGAACTGAGTCCCTCATAATAGAGAAGAAACACCTTTATTCTTATTCCATATAACTTTCTCTCTGTTTGCCTTTAAATAACGTGAAATACTCTACACATTTTGAGTGAATGGTTCTTCCAATAAAAAGTGGTTTCACTTTACTTTGTATCTGAGCATAATCAGCTCTCAATTATTTTTGTTAGAGGGAGGCCTATCAGGGTGGACAACTGAAATCAACTAATAAACCACTAATGCCATTCGCAGGTCCAGCCACGTTTCCCACAGCAGCCATTTTTGCCCTGGGAGGTGGAGCTAGGAGTCCTTTCTGATTTCCTGGAAAACTTGTGGCTGGAACACTGGGTTCTGTTACAGCCTGGACATGACAGCTGGAGGAGAGGAGAGGCGGTGGTGCCGCTGTTAGGGACAGAGTTCTGGACTCAAGCATCAGAAGCCCTGTGTTTGAATCCTAGATCTGCCCTAGTCTGTGTGACTGAGGGCAAGTCATTTAACTTCGCTGAACCTCAACTTCTTTATCAGGGAAATGGAGATAAAACACCAACCTCACAAGGTCTTTGTGAAAATTAAACGGATTATGAAGGTGGAAGTGGATGACACATAGCAGGTGCTCAAGAAAAAGTTACTTCCTTTCCTCCTTTCCTTCTTGAGGTCCTGCTGCTCCCAGCGCAGAACTGAACTCTGACCCAGTTGCTCAGGCAGCCCTCTGACAAAGACTGCACAGAATGTAAACAAATCATTCTCCAGGTTTTTCCACCTGCTTATAATTGGGAGCTGAGTAAAAGGAGAGTAGATAGTTTATATTATTTTAATTTATAAATAATTTTTCAACACGGATGTTTCTTAGACATGTTAAATGAACTAGAAATCATCAATAGAGAACATAGACATTATACTTTGCTGGGTGTGTTTGTTTGAAAAAAATGTAAAGAAAATTGCTCACAACTTTTATTGGCACAAATTCAGTAGCAGAGCTTAGACTTAACTCATGTTCACACAAGGGTCTAGATGTCTATGCTTAGACAGAAATGTGCTCCGCGTATGTTCATTGTGCACTATCCACAATAGCAAAGACATGGAATCAACCTAAATGCCTGTCAATGGTAGACTGGATAAAGAAAATGTGCTGCATATACACCATGGAATACTACGCAGCCATAAAAAAGAATGAGATCACACACGTCCTTTCCAGGAACATGGATGGGACTGGAGGCCATTATCTTTAGCAAACACACACAGTGACAGAAAACCAAATATCACATGTTCTCATTTAGAAGTGGGAGCTAAATGATGAGAACACATGAACACAGAGGGAAATGACACACACTGGGACCTCTCAGAAGGTGGAGGGTGGGAGGAGGGAGAGGATCAGGAAAAATAACTAATAGGTACTAGGCTTAATGCCTAGGTGATGAAATAATCTGTACAACAAACCCCTATGACACAAGTTTACCTGTATAACAAACCTGCACATGTACCCCTGAATTTAAAATGAAAGTTAAATTTAAAAAAGATATGTGTGCTCACGAAGATTTTACACACATCCAGAGATAGTATTTCATAATGGTTAAGAAAATGAACTTCAGTATCATATAAATCTGCATTAAAACTTTTTTATTTTTAAATTTCTATTAATTTTTTCAGAGACAGTGTCTTTCTCTGCCACAGAGGCTGGAGTACAGTGGCACAATCTTGGCTCAATGCAGCCTCAACCTTCTGAGCTTAAGTGAGTCTCCTGCCTTGGCCTCCCAGTGTTGGGATTATAGGCATGAACCACGGCACCTGGCCTAAATCTGCATTTATATCTCTAGGACTGGACTGTTTATTTATTTTTGTTTATTTTTGTATTTATTTGAGCCTTTGTTTCCTTCACTGTACAATAGGAGTGTTAGAAGAATTAAATGAGGATATTCAAGTAAAATATTTAGAGCAATGCCTAAAACATACGTGCTCAGTAAACTTTAATGCTTATCACCTATAGTCAGCGTGCTTTTCATGTATTAATAGCTAAAATTCACCTACTGCCTGTTTTTTGTTTGTTTGTTTGTTTGTTTTGAGACAGAGTCTCGCTCTGTCACTCAGGCTAGAGTGCAATGGCGCAATCTCAGTTCACTGCAACTTCCGCCTCCCAGGTTCAAGCAATTCTCTTGCCTCAGCCTCCTGAGTAGCTGAGATTACAGGTACCTGCCACCACACCTGGCTAATTTTTGTATTTTTAGTAGAGATGGAGTTTCACCATGTTGGCCAGGCCGGTCTTGAACTCCTAACCTCAGGTGATCCTCCCACCTCGGCTTCCCAAAGTGCCGGGATTACAGGCGTGAGCCACCATGCCCAGCCCACCTACTGCCTTTTATGTCAGATAATGTTCTAAGCGCCTTAAATAAACTACTCATTTGGTCCTCATAATAACCCTACAAGTTAGGTAGCACTATTATTTCCATTGTCCCATAATGATGCTATGGCACAGAAAAGTTAGGTAAATTACTCAAACACACCCAGCAAGTAGAGAGTTGAGCCAAGATTCAAACATTCTGGTCTAGCTCAGTTAGACTCTTATCTTCATACTATAGAGCTTTATCTCTTCTGCATAAAATATTTTTCTTCCCTAAAACATAAACTTATCCTTTAAAATTCAGCTCAAGGATCACCTCCCCCAGGGAACTTTTCCCAATGACACTCAGTAGAGTTGATCACTCCCCTCTTTATACTTCATTTTACTCTGTATCTACCCATATTATAACATGCAACTCACTATATTTTCAATTATTTGTGTCTCACACAAGACCATCAGCTTCTTGAGGGGAGGTAATTAGCAATGTGTTCATAGTTTGTTCATTTATTCATTCAAAAAATATTTATTGAGCACCTACTATGTGCCAGATACTGGGCGAGGTAAATGAGACACTGTCTCTGTCTGCCTTGAAAGATTTCAAAAACATATACACAAACACATGTTAGCTCCAACCCACTCCCATATGTGTATGATCAGAGATACATATATGCACAGCTATAATCTGACATGACAGCTAGCAACAAATACAGGCACGTTTCATACAGATCTCATTGAAAGATACTTGTATTTTCCCTTTAATAGTTTTAGTTCTCAGTGTTTGTTATGGTGATTGTACTCTATGACCATTTCATTCCACATTTGAAAACTTTTGCTAGATAGAGTGGAAATCCTCTTACCCATTTCTTCACTACCTGAAAAGGAAACGGTAAGAAGCCATTAGTAATGTTTCTATTGGCAATGAAGATCAGACCCTTCTCCCCTGGGTTGGGACTCTTCGCTCAACCCTTAGGAAACAATGGAACTTCCAATTTCCTTGGCTGCATATAAAAAGCTGTTTTGGGCCTTACGTCTTATCTGACGCCTATTAACAAAAATGGCTCCTAAGGACACTACAAATTAGGCAGCATGGCGGAATCTAGGCTGGCTTAGTGGTTGCCTTTACTTTAATTTTTATTTTTGAGACAGTCTCCATCTGTTGCCCAGGCTAGAGTGCAGTGGTGCAACCTTGGCTCACTACAACCTCTGCCTCCCAGGTCCAAGCGATTCTCTTGCCTCCGCCTCTCGAGTAGCTAGGACTACAGGCGTGCACCACCATGTCTGGCTAATTTTGGTATTTTTAGTAGAGACAGGGTTTCGCCACGTTGGCCAGGCTGGTCTCAAACTCCTGGCCTCAAGTGATCTGCCCACTTCGGCCTCCCAAAGTGCTGGGATTACAGGTGTGAGCCACGGTGTCCAGCCATGGTTGCCATTAAATACAACATTGGTTCACTCCGTTTGGAAGAGCTGATTGAATAGAGGGGCTTCCAATGTTGGAACACTCCTGACTCTACTGCTGTGGTTGAGAGAGTAAGTTCAGGCTGGGTACACTCATATGCACGTGCACTCGCATAAACACACGTGTACACACATGTATTCAGACATGTGATCCTGAACATACACCCAGATGTTGCCCCAGCAGCTTATCCAGAGTAACCCTGTGCATGCATTCTGGCTACATCTCCTCTGCAGAATCTCACATCACATATGAGATGCAAACAAAAGAAAACTGTTCGTGCTTTCAACTTCATTTAAGCCTCAATTTTTCTTCTGTATAGTTAAAACTCATTATTTCCTGCCTCTGTTGCTTCCCCCTTCTGGGCTAGAAATATCTCCAGACTTGTGAGGAAAGTCAAAGGTGTAGATGGCAGAAACTCCTTTTCCTGCCCTCCGTGGAAGTTCTGTGGGAGGCCTAAGAGAAAGCTCCACTCATAACTACAAACAATGACGGGGTGACTTCATAAAAAAGAAAGAAAGCATATCTCACCGTCTTGCCCCCAAACGCCAACTAGAAAATAAATAAGAAAAAAAAAGTGTTAGTAAATGTTGTGGGTACCTGTATTCCTAAACAGAAAAAGGGCTGTGTTGCAGTATGACCACTGATGACATCTGATGTCCTTCCCAGTTGCTGTAGAACAGTGGAACTTACTGCTGGTATTGACCAGGGATTCCCAGGAAATTTGGGAGGAAATAGAGGAAGGAAGCATCTAGCATTAACTATGAGTCCACAATTTCTGACAAGTGGGAGTCAGAAAAAGTTAGGACCATATTTTTGGATGACTAGAGACATAGCAAAAGAATTTTGCCCTCAAGCCTCCATTTTGAACATTGGTCTCTGTGGAAGAAAAACACACTCTTGGTTGGGTACAGACACTGGGATTCTTGTTCCATCTCTGGCTCTGCTTTTCTGGTGGTTCAGTTTTTCCATTTGTTTTCTGCTTGAGACAGAGATGGAAATATTTGAAACCCTGATTACTCATCATCTAGGGCCTGTGCGTTGAAAAGCCTGACCACATTTCCACCGGGCCCTCCAGGATGCCCTCACTCAGCAATACCCTGGATTCATTACAATGATCAGTTTCCCTGGCATTGCCTGAAAGCTTTCTGCACACCTAGGACCCCCACTTTCCTATCCCCAGAGCAGATTGGACACATTCCTATGATGCCAGACGTCTAGGGGTGATTGGGTCTTTGATACTCTCTCTTTTATTTTCTATTTATTTATTTATTTGTTTGTTTATTTATATATATTTTTTGAGACACTCCAGGCTGGAGTGCAGTGGCTTGATCATGGCTCACTGAAGCCTTGACCTCCTGGGCTCAAGTGATCCTTCTACCTCAGCCTCCCAAGTAGCGGGACTATAGGCGTGTGCCACCACGCCTGGCTAATTTTTAATTTTTTGTAGAGATGGGGTTTCACTATGTTGCCCAGGCTAGTCTTGAACTCCTGAGCTCAAGTGATCTTCCCACTTTGGTCTCCCAAAATGCTGGGATTATAGGCGTGAGCCACTGCACCTGCCCCTCCTCGTCCTCCTCCTCCTCCTTCTATTTTTAAGGAAAAGCATACTTTATAACGCAGATCTCTAAGAATATGCCTGGCCACTCCCTACAGGAGTCACATCCTGCCACTTGCTACTCAATGTGTTCCTAGGACCAGTAGCAGATTAATAAACTTGAGAGCATACTAGACATGTGGAATCTCAGTCTCCAGTCCAGGTCTTTTGAAACAGAAGCTGCGTTTTTAACAAGATCCCCAGGTGATTTGTGTGCACATTCAAGATGTGAGAAATCTAAGATGAAGCAGGAAGTGGAGACATCATGGCTGTGGCTCTGAGACGGGGGCACCAGCTGTGATAGCATTTTCTAGGTCTTTGAAATAAAACCATCACGAGCCATTTTGCCTCATGTGGTGCAGCCATTTAGAGCACAAACAGTCCTGGTCTCACAGATCGGCTTCAGCACTTACTATGTCCTTTAAAACAAGTTATTTAACTTTTTTGAGTATCAGTTTCTTAATCTGTAAAGTAGAGGACTTATCAGTTTATATAGTAAAAGTTTAAAAGAATTTTAAAAAGAGGATATAACACCTTTCTTTCCAGGTGGAAGTAGGATTAAACCAGTTAACACGTCTAAATAATTTTTTCTTTACATAGTATCTGACACTCAATAAATGGCAACTTTTTTTGTGTTATTTATTTCATATGAGATATATAAATGCTCTTGGTTATGTATCAATTCATAATCCATCTTGCTTCAAAAAAACTAAATAAACTGAAAGTTGTCGGTTACTTGAAAAGGACTAAAAATTATGAGGTGTTTTATGGTCTCAAAGACAATGAACTTGCTATATATGCCCTGTGCAGAGTTTGGGTGCAAATATCGGGTCTCCCCAAAACAAGGAGTGGAGCTTCGCTCTTCTAGTCTGTTTTGGGTTAGTTCTGGAGAGCTGGGTAAGTTGGAATGAGCTAGTTCTTAGAGGTAGCGAGACCTCTCTGCTCGCAATAGCTATGATCACCCCAACTGCTCTTCTTTGCCTGCTCCCCGAACGCTCTCCCAGGCACCCGTGGCCTAGCTTTTTCTTTAGTCCCCAGCTCTAATCCCCCACCCTAACATAGCACAAACAGTTCCTTACATCTGGTAAATGAGGCTCCTTGGTGCCACTGAGCAGTGCCAGGTAAGCCTTCCAGTGGTCTGGAGACACACCACCCTTTCCACTCCACCCTACTCACTTGATAAGAGGCAGAGGCCCAGAACTCTCCAGCGAGTGCCCGACTGCATCTTTCTTTCATGGGACGGTTACTTTACTAAGATGGCGGAGGCCAGCAAACTTACTACTTCTGGAAAAAAAAGCAAAACAGATGACTTTTTCAAAACATCTGCTAGAGATAAGGACCCTGGGGCCATTGTTCCCAATGCTAGGATGAAAAAGGAGGGCTTTATAAGAGAGAGACTCACCATTTTCTGAAGCAGGCACCTGAGGCTGGGAGGGGAGGAGGGTTTCTGAGCCCCACACAGGAAGTAGAGGGGCCTCTGGGCCTGCGGGTTTTACCTCACTTGGAAACGTTCAAGGCAGAGGCCTCCACCTGGATTGGTTGAAGAAAGCTGGGTCCCACAGCCTTCCTAGAAGGTCAAACAAGAGGACTCTGACAAAACCTGGAGGGGCCATGAAAAATGCATGACATTTAGCTGTCCAGACCATGTAGTAGGTTGGCACAAAAGTAATTGCAGTTTTTGCCATTAAAAGTAATGGTAATACAACATGCCTCCACATTGTGGGGTCCTCCTTCCCCTATAGGCTCTGCCAGGAAGAGGGAGATGCACTGAACATTTGCTTTCTTTATGGTGGGTCTGGCACGGAGCAGCAGGGTGCAGCCATCTTATAAACAAAACTTGTTGGCTTGAAAATATATGTTGACTTAAATCTGTAAGATGCCATTTTTTTGCCTATAATTTTACAAAAATATTTAAAAACACAAGACTCAATGTTGAACAGGGAGTGATAGTGTCAAAGTCTGCTGGTATGAGTGTGAATTGATGTAACTTTTCTTTATGTTTAAGCACGTGTCAATCAAATGCTTACTATATCCAAGCACTGTTCTAAGAGCTTTTCTGACATATTTAATCCTCAAAACAACCCTCAAAGTTAAGTATTATTTTTATTTTTATTTCCATTTTATACTTGAGTAAACTAAGGCTCAGGCAGGTTATCTAAGTTGCAGATTATAGAGCTGGGACTCTAGAAATCATTTTGATGAAATTCACTTACTTAATACACATTTTCTGTCTACTGTACTGTAGTTATATGCTGGGTGCTAGTAATACAGGAGTAACAAGATAAGTAGTCCTCTTGTATAAAAAAGGAAATGTGGAGATTAAACAGATAATTTCACAACCAATAACCATGCCCCGCATGATGGTGTACCCCTGTATTTCCAGCTACTCAGGAGGCTGAGGCAGGAGGATTGCTTGAGCCCAGGGGTTCAAGACTGTAGTGAGTGTGATTGTGCCTGTGAATAGCCACTGCATTCCAACTTAGGCAACATAATGAGACTCCAGCTCTAAAAAAACCCCCAGATAACTTCAGGAGATTGATGCTAAGAAAGAAGACATTCAGGTGCTGTAGGAGTGATAGAAGGGAACTAAGATAGTCTGGGGTGGGGTGGGGAAGAGAAGGTCCCCCTGAGCAGGTGACATCTAAGCTGAAGTTTGATGGAGGAACAGCAATGAACCAGGTGGAGTGGAAAGCGTTCCAGACAGAGGGAGCAGCATGTTTGAAGCCCAGAGATGAGGAAGAGAAATGGAAAGTCCAGAACAGCAGGTAACAGGGAGAACGAGGAATGTAAGAAATGATACAGGAAATTCACCGATGTGGTACTTTTGGAGGCCAAAGCAGGCAGATTGCTTGAGGCCAGGAGTTCAAGACCAGCCTGAGCAACATGGTGAAACCCTATCTCTACAAAAAAAAAAAAAAAAAACCAAACCAAAAAATTAGCCAGGTGTGATGGTGCTCACCTGTAGCCTCGCTTACTTGGGAGGCTGAAGTGGGAGGATCACTTGAGCTCAGGAGGTTGAGGCTGCAGTCAGCTATGATTATGCCACTACACTCCAGCCTGGGCGATAAAGTGAGACCCTGTAAAAAAAAAAAAAAAGAGAGAGAGAGAGAGGTAGGAAACTCAGCAGGGGCCAGATGGGAAGGGATTTGCAAGCTATGTTAGGGGTTCTTAAGGATTTTCTTAGGGCTGTAGGAAGTATTCAAATAGTGACAGTATCAAATTCTTGCAATATTCAAATGGAAAAAGTTGTTTTTTTCCAACTTCATCCAACAGATGAAGTCTCACTCTGTTGCTCAGGCTGGAATGCAATCATGCGATCTTGGCTCACTGCAACCTCCCTGTGCTGGGCTCAAGGGATCCTCCTGTCTCATCCTCCCAGGTAGCTGGAATTGCAGGTGCCCACCTCCATGCCCAACTAATTTTTGTATTTTTGGTAGAGATAGAGTTTCACCATGTTGCCCAGGCTGATTTCGAACTCCTGAGCTCAAGCGATCTGCCCACCTTGGCCTCCCAAATTGCTGGGATTACCGGCATGAGCCACCACCCCTGGCCAAAACAAAAAAAGTTTTAATGATGGAAGTAATATGTGCATGTTAAAAACAATGCATATAGAAGGGCTGTATAACAATAGTCCCCTGTTCTACCTTACTTCACCCCTACACTTCTCCCTAGGGAAAACAACTTTTAAGTTTTTCAACTTTTTTTTTTTTTTTTTTTCTGGTGGTTACCTTCCTGTCTGTAAATGTCCATTGCTATCCATCGGGTTCTCTGGGAAACAACGATGGAGATTTGTGCAGGTGGCTCTCTAAGGAAGCATAGGAGCATTATCTGTAAGGGAGAGAGGGGCCGCATCGGGCAGAGAGATGTGAACTGCGATAAGACATATCAGGAGCCTCAGCCAGAGCCATGGGGAGTTCTCAGCCTGGGATCACCTTCCCATTATCCTGAATTGAGCAAAGGGGCCATGAAAAGTACCTGAACTGGTATTTAGGTATTATGAATTGAGGGTCTGTGAAGTTGAGTGAGGCAGCTGCTTTTGCTGAGGGCAATGCCTTTGAAAGACCTCAACTATGAGTCCTTGAGTACAAGAATCCCAGCAGCTGGGGGAGGGAGCAGCCCTGGGGTAGTGACCTGGGTGCAGCCACAGTATCCATGCAGTTTAACCCTTGCACTGCTTTGATCCATTCGCTTCATATAATAATTTCATCCCATCCTTAAACAGCCTTTTCAGGATTCTGGTTATCTCTTTTCTTGGAGAAGCTTTAAAACGGGAAGTTTCCTAACAGGACAAATTACAGCCCCATTAGCACAGTTGTCCCAGGGCACATCTGATAGGCAACCCTTGTTCCCTATTCTGGATTGCTCCTAGCCTCAGCTAGCACCTCTGCTGACCTCAGGGAAGACACAGCTTGAGGAGTCTGAGCCCCTGGCCGTGTGGTCTTTTCAGGCTGTGTCTGCTGCACTTGCCCATTTACCATCAAAATTGCACCAAAAGGTGCCCCAGGGGATCCCTTGGATTCTATCTGAGTTGTCTCTGCAGCCCTGCCTCCTCCTTATCATCAGATATGGAGAGATTCACTCTGCTGGGGGAGCAAATCTTTTTTTTTTTTTTTTTTTTTTTTTTCATGCTGGTCTCTTAGCAGTGGTGTAGCTTAAAGTTTAGTGGGTGCTGTGGTGAAAGTGTTCTGCCTCTGGAAACCATGGCCCCTGGAAACTCAGAGCCTAGTGTTAGCGGGACAGGAAGCACAAATTTCCTAAGTGGGTCACTGGAAGTACTGGTAAGCATGAATATCCCTACTTCTAACCTTTAGCTCTTGGACACATGCATTTTACCTTTTGGAGACATAGTATCATATAACAGTCATTGGCTTAATATGTATAGCACACATCCTGAAGGATAGTGCCCAGTCCTAGCCGGGTGTCATCTCTGAGTTGATACCTTAGCTATGTCTTCAAAAGACTCTTCCACGGATCCATCAGGCTGGCAGCTTCCGGATGGTGTGGTATATGATAGGGCCAGTGGATCCCATGGTCTTATGTCCACTGACACATCTTTGCTTTAAAGTGGGTCCCGTGGTCTGTTGTGATGCTATGGAAGATCCAATGCTGACGGGTCAGACAGTATGTGAACTCTTGGATAGTACGGCTAGCTCAGGCACTGTGGGCAAGAGAATCAAACTCACACCCAGAATATGTCAAACGAATTGATCTGTCCTGTCAACGAATTGAGCCCTTTCCAGATTTTGGTTTGAAAAGGGTCCAATGTAATCCACTTGCCAAGAAATGACTGGTTGGTTTCCTTCAATGCTGATGCCAAATTGGGGGCTCAGCACTGAACTCTGTTTTGGCAGTGGCAGCAGCTGGATCAAGCTTTGTGAGTGGGAGCCCACACTGTTGTGCCCAGGTCTAGCATTTACCATGGCCACCATAGCTACTACATTCATAACTCCACTGTTTGAGTGCTGGGATGGTCATGGACAGAGGCTAGTTGACTTTAACTGGCCAAGTCATTTTCTTCTACTTTGTGTTGTGGTGCCTCTTCCACGATGGATGTTCTCTGCTTGGTGTTCACTGCGACACAAAGATCTTTACACCTGGTAACGACTCCTGTGGGTCCATACGCATGCCTCTTCCCCAGAATTTCTGTCCCCAATCTTCTTCTCTTACTTGTTCCAGGCCCCTGATCAATAAATCAAGCCACTCACCCCTGCCCATGGATCTCTATATATTCTGATATTAGGCCAGTTCTCTTTCCACATAAAGTGAATGACCATGTACAGTGGCAGAAGCTCTGCCCTTTGAGAGGATTTCCCTTTACTACTCTTTCTTTTTCTTTTCTTTCTCTGTTTTTTTTTTTTTTTTTTTTTTTTAAGACGGAGTCTCGCTCTGTGGCCCAGGCTGGAGTGCAGTGGCCGGATCTCAGCTCACTGCAAGCTCTGCCTCCCGGGTTTACACCATTCTCCTGCCTCAGCCTCCTGAGTAGCTGGGACTACAGGTGCCCACCACCTCGCCCGGCTAGTTTTTTGTATTTTTTTAGTAGAGACGGGGTTTCACCGTGTTAGCCAGGATGGTCTTGATCTCCTGACCTCGTGATCCACCCGCCTCGGCCTCCCAAAGTGCTGGGATTACAGGCTTGAGCCACCGCGCCCGGCCTCTCTCTTTTTTTTTTGAGACGGAGTCTCACTCTGTTACCCAGGCTGGAGTGCTGTGGCACCATCTTGGCTCATTACAACCTCTGCTTCCAGTGCTCAAGCAATTCTTGTGCCTCAGCCTCATGAGTAGCTGGGACTACAGGCACGTGCCACCATGCCCAGCTATTTTTTTTTGTATTTTAGAAGAGACTGGGTTTCACCATGTTGCCCAGGGTGGTCTTGAACTCCCGAGCTCAGGCGATCCACCGCCTTGGCCTCCAAAAGTGCTGGGATTATAGGCATGAGCCACCACACCCGGTTCCCTTTACTACTCTTTCAAGGTCGTCCCCTAGTGGGAATGCAGGACCGCAGGACTGCAGCATTCCATTTTTGGCTTGCATCCACATACTAAGATGACATCTGTCAAGGAAGCTCAGGCTTTATTCTCTGTCGGCTGTCTTCAAGAATAGCCCACCACGCAGCCACGAGTTGAACTGAAGGTGAAGTATTAGTGTAGTAGTGGTGGATGATGGAGGAGTCTGGGCCCTGTGCTCCTGCAGTTGCTGCTTGTGTCCTCTGTCACTGCTCATGCCTCAGCCAGACTGCATTCCTTCCATCTTGCAATGGATTGTTGCGCCCACCCAATCTCATGACTTGGAAGGTCTGATACTGCTTAGCTTATAATGGGCAGATCAAGTTTAATGGTCAGCTGATGTCCCATTGTCAGTTACTCAACTTCTTCCTGTGTATCTACTCTAGTAGCATCCCAAGCTGCTTTTCAAATGGCATATAATTCTCTGCTGCAGGTAGAATGGCCTTGTTCCCAAACCCTAGGTATCAACATTGTGATTCTCCTACTAGAACTTGCCATAAATTCCAAAAGCCATCTTTTCCCACCACAGATACTTCTAACTGCCACCAGGGTTGCTGGTATGTGGCCCAAATTGCAGAGCTGCTTGTACCACAGCATGGACTTGCTGCAGAGCGCTTTACTGCTCTGGGCTCCATTCAAAGCTGTAAGAGCTTTATGTCACTTGGAAATGAAGAGGCCTATAAGGCATTGTCTTTCTTAATGGTGGGGATGGTGCAAGGTACGATAACATAGCCTCTACTTTGGAAGAAATGGCCTGAATGGTCCATGACCTTGCACTCTTAAAAAGGACACCTGGCCGGGCGTGGTGGCTCATGCCCGTAATCCCAACACTTTGGGAGGCTGAGGTGGGTGGATCACCTGAGGTCAGGAGTTCAAGACCAGCCTGGCTAACATGGTGAAACCCTGTCTCTACTAAAAATACAAAAGTTAGCCGGGCATGGCAGTGGGCACCTGTAATCCCAGTTACTCAGGAGGCTGAGGCAGGAGAATCGCTTGGGTCCGGGTGGCAGAAGTTGCAGTGAGCTGACAGCATGCCATTGCACTCCAGCCTGGGCAACAGAGCGAGACTCTGTCTCAAAAAAACAAAAACAAAAACAAAAACAAAAAAGCAGAAACATAAAGAGTGTAATTGAACTGCTTGCAACGCATGGATAAATGCTTGAGGGAATGGATACCCCATTCTTTAGGCTGTGCTTATTTCACATGATATCTTTATCAAAACATCTCATGTGCCCCATAAACATACACACTTACTATGTGCCCACAAAACTTAAAAAAAAAAAACTTAAAAAAATAATGCTGGTGCTCATTTATTAGAATGCATTGGCAAAGCCTCTAGGCCCTCCTGAGGGACAGAGTCAGCTGGTGGGTTTTCTGGTATTTAAGAGGTGATTCATTCTAGCATGCTCACTCTCTGATCCTTTTCAGGCCTTTCTCCATAGTCTGCCACAGCATTTCAGACACTCTACTTCATCTAATGTGGGCCACCACTTTTACCAAACTTTCAAGAGCCTTCCTAGCAGCAGATTAAATCAGTCTCCTAGGGTGCATACCAGGTATTAAATCTCGTGTCATGAGAGCGCCCCCACATTGACAAAGCCTCTTCCATTCAGCTTTACATTCTACCCCACTTGATCCCCATGCCGCCCACAGGCAAATGCCCCAGGCCTTGCCAGTCCACATCAGTGGGGTCCTGCAGTGGTCTTGGCATATCAGTCTCTCTCTTCTCTCAGCAGCCCCAGCACTTCCTCAGTTGGGTCATCTTGAGAATTGACTCTAGTGATTGATCTGATGGCCAGGAGGGGAGGTGAGGGCAGATTCTGAGACAGGCTAATAATGTTGTCTTGTAAGGTACCTTCTTATATGAAGCCTACGTCCAGCGGGTTCAGGGGAAACTGGAAGTTCAGGGGTCTCGATCACATTTGCTCAGCCTCAGGGTCCCGTATCTTCCTTATCATGGCCCTGATTTTGGCATAAGCAACTTACCTAGGCTAAGAATTCCTCCTCTGAAATTCTTCCACTTTTATGGAGAGTGCCCTCTAGCTACAGGAGATCAGGTCCTCCTTAAATCCTGCTAAGGAAGCCAGCCTCTGACTGACTTTGTTTTAAATTGGTGATTAATTGATATGAGCTTGTCATTTTCTCTCTTTAACATATCAGTGGTTCTAAGCAATGGCCACCCAATTTCACAATCTTCATAGTTACTATTTACCTGAACTTCTCCCATACCAGGGGCATTTCAAAAGCCAGTGTATTCCTTCCACCTTAATCTTGGCCCAGTTTACCACAGGGACTGTAGCTACTCCTACCATTGACGATGGGGTCTTCATTGCCATCTGATATTCAACTCCAGAATCCCATCTTTAAAATCTACTTTTAAGGACCACTTCTAGAACCAACTAGTTTAGGATTGGTCCCCCAGCAGCAGAGTTTGGGATTGCAGTTCTTGTTCAAGTGATTTGGTGAGGGAGCGCCCTCAGGTGAGTTCTGTAAGGGAGTAAGGACGGCACTGGACGGCACGTTAGAAGAGGAGAAACAGCTAGTTCAAAATGTGGGTTCAGCTGAGGTCTAGCCCTAATCTGATCTCCAGGGGAGCTCTGGAGCAAGAATGCCCCCACTGAGTTGTCCCACCTAGAGGCAGGAGACTGAAAATCTGTATTCCCCTATCTGTCAGTCATTGGCTGCAGGATGCCAGGTAAGGCAGCTTCCTGGAGGTGGAGGGCAATTCTCAGGTGAAAAGTGTTGCTGTGAAGCTATTAGCAGTCAATACTCACAGAAGCCAGGGGATAGGTGCACTGAGCAGGTGAAGGGGATGCGACGGGGCACCAACAACACCTGCTACAGCATGCAGGTGCTACAGCATGCATCTCTAAACACTGATTTCCATTTCCTATTTGGTGAGTTTTATGTAAATGAAATCACTCATACTTTGTGTTTGGTGTCTTTTGGTCAACATTAGGTTTCTGCAAATCTTATACTTTGTTGTTTGGGTTGTGTTCCACAAATTTTAATATGTTGTATTTTACTTATTCAGTTAAAATACATTCTAATTTCCATGGATTTATCTTTGACTCTTGGGATATTTTGAAGTGTATTGCTGGAATTGGCATTAAGAATAGACATAATTCAATAGAACAGAGTAGACAGCACAGAAAAAGACCCTAACATATATAAACAATTGATTTTCAAGGAAAGTGCTAGGATAATACGATGGGAGAAATGGTAGTCTTTTCAACAAATGGTTTAGGAAAAGCTAGGTAGAAATCCGTAAGGAAAATAATGAATTTCAATCCTTACCTCAAACTATGCGGAAAAAAAGAGAGAGAGAGAGAGAGAGAGAGAGAGAGAGAGACAGAGACAGAGACAGAGACAGAGAACTTGAAATAAGGACCTATATGTAAAAGCTAAAACTATAAAACTTGTGGAAGAAAACATAGGATAATATCGCTATAGCTTTGGAGTAGGCAAAGATATTTTGGGATACAAAAATAGTAATCATAAAAGGAAAAAAAGAATAAGTTATACTTTGTCAAAATTAAAAACTTTTCTGTCTTTCGAAAGACTCTATTAAAATGAAAAGGTAAGTCACAGACTAGGAGAAATAATTTACAATATGTGTATCTGACAGGGGACTTGCATTCAAAATATATAAGTAACTCTTACAACTTAGTAAGAAGGTGGCAGCCCGATAAAAAACTGGGCAAAGGATATAAGTAGGCCCTTCATAAAAGAAGACATAGCCAAGAAGCACATGAAAATATTCTTAACATCATTAGTTGTCAGGGAAATGCAAATTCAAAACACAATGAGATACTACTATAAACACTCTGAAATGGCTAAAATTAGGATGACTGACAATAGTAAGTGTTGAAGAGGATGTGGAACAATTGGAGCTTTTTTACTTTGCTGGTGGGAGTGTGGAATGGTAAAACCACTTGAAATAACAATGGAAAAATGGTTTGTCAGTTTCTTATAAAGTTAATATACTTTTATGTTATGACTCAGCAATACCATACCCAGGTTATTTACCCGAGATAAATGAAAACATGTGTCCACAAAAAGATATGTATATGAATGATCACAGCAGTTTTAAAAAAATAATAATGGCAAAAACCTGGAAACAGCCCAAATGTTCAACAAGAGATGAATGAATAAATAAATTGCAGTGCATTCATAGCATACTACTAAAGCAATAAAAAGGAGCAAACTACTGATGCATGCAACATGGGTACATCTTAAAAACTTTATTTTAAGCAAAGAAGCCAGACACAAAAGTGTATGTGCTGTATGGTTCCTTTTATATGAAATTCTAAAACAGTAAGGTTTATTTATTATTATTTTTAAATTTATTTTCTTTTTTGTAGAGACAGGATCTCACCAGGTTACCCAGACTTTTTTGGACTCCTGGACTCAAGTGATCCTCTTGTCTCAGCTTCCCAATGTGCTGAGATTACAGGTGTGAGCCACTATGCCTGACCTAGAATAGTAATATTTAATTTACAGTGACGGAAAATTATTGGTTGGTTGGGGCTGGAGGTAGGTGGAAGATTGATTGCAGAGAGGCTTGAGGGAACCTTTAGGGGTGACAGATATGTTTTGTATCTTAACTGGGGTGGTGGTTACACGAGTGTATACATCTGTCAAAATTCCTGAACTGTGTATTTAAAAGGGTGCATTTTATGGTATGTAAATCAAACCTTAAAAAAGAATGTACAAATAGACATATATACACTCACAGGAAAATGGCTACAGAATAATGTCAAAGTAATAGATCATAGAGTAAAAGGGGAGGGGCAAGGATTGGTTGGTTGTGTTTTTTCATTCTAAGCCTTCAGCAAATTGATTTTTTTTCTTTTTTTTTTTTTTTTTCCCCGGAGACAGGGTCTTGCTCTGTGTCATCCAGGTTGGAGTAGAGTGACATGATCTAGGCTCATTCCCGAGCCTCCCAGGTAGCTGGGACTACAGGCATGCGCCATGCCCAGCTAATTCTTTTAATTTTGTAGATACGGAGTCTCGTTATGTGGCCCAGGCTGGTCTCAAACTCCTGAGCTCACAATCCACCGGCCTCAGCCTCCCAAAGTGCTGGGATTATAGGCATGAGCCACTCTGCCTGGCCAAGCAAACTGATTTTTTTTTTTTTTTTTGAGACGGAGTCTCGCTCTTTCGCCCAGGCTGGAGTGCAGTGGCGCAATCTCGGCTCACTGCAAGCTCCGCCTCCCGGGTTCACGCCATTCTCCTGCCTCAGCCTCCCGAGTAGCTGGGACTACAGGCGCCCGCCACTGCGCCCGGCTAATTTTTTCTATTTTTAGTAGAGACGGGGTTTCACCATGATCTCGATCTCCTGACCTTGTGATCCGCCCGCCTCGGCCTCCCAAAGTTCTGGGATTACAGGCGTGAGCCACCGCGCCCGGCCAAACTGATTTTTTTTAAAAACAACGTCCTTATACTTCTTCACTAAAAGAATTAGGCGTAAATGAGAGGTAAAGAGGTAGAGTCGGAATGCAGACATCTCTTTGGAGAAGTTTTTCAGCGAAAGAGCAGAGAATGGGGCTTTGGTTGGAGGGGATGTGATTTCATGGGAATTCTTTTTTTTAATGATAGATACATAAAACTAGGCAAGAACTCAATATGCTTATATCTTTTTTACAATTATAGAACCAAAAGGAATTTACAAGTTAAATCTAAAAAAATTCAAAACTAATTCAATTTAATGATATAAAAAAGACAGAATTGCACAGTATAATCTTTACCATGTACAATGCAAATGTATATTTACGAAAATGACTGGAAAAAAACTACAGTAAAATGCCTACAAAGATAGAACATGAATATAAATAGAACAATTTACATTTTCTTCCTATACTTTTCTACATGTTTGAAATTTTCTGTAATGAATATTTATTACTTATATAACTAAAGATAAGCATTTAAAAAAGAATAATTGATGCTAATTTTCAAATAGGTATGAATCTAATGTGCATATATATAAAAATATATATATATATATTTGAAACAGTCTCAGTCTGTCACTCAGGCTGGGGTGCAGTGGCATGAACATGGCTCACTGCAGCCTCAACCTTCTGAGCTCAAGTGATCCTCCTGCCTCAGCCTCCCAAGTAGGTAGGACCACAGGCATGTGCCACCACATCCAGCTATTTTTATTTTTATTTTTAAGTTTTGTAAAGATGAAGTCTCCGTATGTGGTCCAGGCTGGTCTTGAACTCCTGGGCTCAAGCGATCCTCCTGCCTTGGCCTCCCAAAGTGCTGGGATTACAGGAACGAGTCACTGCACCCTGCCTAATGTGCATGTATTTTTGATATCAGCATGTGGACACACCCATCCTGCTTTTCCTAGCGTTCACGTGTCTTACTTATTTATGCATTTATTTGTTAATTTTTGCTTCTTTTGACTCAGTCCTCATGTCATTCATGCTTCTGTTCCTAGGCCCTCTCCTTAGCTTAAAGTCCTTTCCCTTCCAGCACCATACAGTTCTCAATTAGTTGAGATGGCACAGCCCAGAACGACTGGCCACCTTAGTGTGATATAGTGCTTCTCAACTCGTGAGACACATGCCCTTCCTGTAACAACTATTCTGTAACATCCCCTTTACTAGGCTGAAAGGAAATCACAGAAAAGAAAGCAAGCCTCCACACACAATTTCCCCTCAAATCAATACAGTGCTCCTTGTAAAGAAGAAATACAAGAAGTGTATGAGGAAATAAATCCTTTGGCATGATTCCATTACAAGACAGAATAAGAGTCAGATTCTTGCCGTGTATGTATTATCCATGTAAATGCCCAGCTTCAAATGTATGCTATTGGGTGGTGCTGGTGACTCAAATACCACGGGTGCTTTAGTAATGTAATTTTCAAAAGCAGTAAACAATGATTGGTAAAGCTCTGAACAAAACAATCTTCCTTTAAATTATATGGTAGTTGCATACTTGGAAAATTCAACGTATATTAAAACCATGCAAAACATATTGAGTAAAATGGAGCTAGGGTCTAGGATCAGATATTACACATTTCGGTTTTCCGGCTTCATTAATGTCCCACGTGCCATTTGAAAGTCGTGTGGGATGTAGGACAATTCTTTGTTTTGCTGAACTGTTCCCATGCATTTCTAGCCCCCAACCACTAAATGCCTCTAGCATCTCTCAAAAACAATCCTACATATTTCCAAAACATCTTCCGGGGAACCATGCCATCTCAGTTAAGAATCACTGTTTAGAACCTTCCTTCCACCTGGGTTTGCAGAACCAAGAATCGAGATCCCTCCCAACATGAACAGAAGGAGGCAGCAACTGACTGGAAAATCAGTATTATGGACACGAATATACTTGGCATGAGGTGTCCTTTGCCCTTACTCAACCTGCGCCACAAGCCTCTGGACCAGCTTGAAGCCTGCTCTGATTTCTGGCACTCTACTTAATCATGTTCTCCTCTCTGGCCTCCCAAATGATTCCTATCTCCTCTCAGGTTCCAGCAAACTTGCAGTCCTCAAGCAGTGGCCCTATTTTTTTTTCAGAATTGTTATTTTAAAAAAAATTGTGGTAAAATACAAATAACAAAATTTATCATCTTAACTGTTTTAAGTATACAGTTGAGTAGTGTTAAGTCCATTCACAATTTTGTGCAATCAATATCTAGAATTTTTTTATCTTGCAAAACTGAAACTGTATACCCATTAAACATTCCCCTGCCCCCTCTGATATAGTTTGGATGTGTGTCCCTGCCCCAATCTCATGTTGAATTGTAATCCCCAGTGTTGGAGGAGGGTCATGGATCATGGGGGTGGATTTCTCATGAATGGTTTAGCACCATTCTCTTGGTGCTGTCCTCGTGATAGTGAATGAATTATTTCGAGATCTGGCTGTTTAAAAGGGCAGCACCTCAGCCAGATGCAGTGGCTCACGCCTGTAATCCTAGCACTGTGGGAGGCTGAGGCGGGGACATCACCTGAAGCCTGGCCCACATGGTGAAACCCCGTCTCTGCTAAAAATACAAAAATTAGCTGGGCATGGTGGTGCATACCTGTAATCCCAGCTACTCGGGAGGCTGAGTCATGAGAATTGCTTGAACCCGGGAGGCGGAGGTTGCAGTGAGCCAAGATTGTGCCATTGCACTCCAGCCTGGGGAAAAAAGAAAAAAAAAAAAGGTGTGGCAACTTGCTGGTCCTGTTTTTCCTGCTCTTGCCATGTGATGTGCCAGCTTTTCCTTTGTCTTCCACCATGATTGTAAGTTTCCTGAGGCCTCCCCAGAAGCCAAGCAGAAGCCAGCATCATACTTCCTGTACAGCTTGCAGAGTACCATAAGCCACATAAACCTCTTTTCTTAATAAATTACCCAGTCTCAGGTATGTCTTTATAGCTATTTGAGAATGGACAAATACGCCCCCAAAGCTGCAACAAACATCTATGTACATATCTCTTCAGCAACTATAGCTGCAGGATAAGCTACTAGAAGAGAGATTGCTGAACCAAAGGATACCTGTACTTACAATTTAGACAGATATTTGTAAATTACCCTTCCAAAAAGTCATACCAATTTATATTAACACTGGGTACAAATGTTACTCTTTCATTACATCTTTGTTAACCCTGGGAATTTTTTTCTTTCTTAAAAAGTGGTTTGTATTTTAATCTAAATTAATCTAACTAACATAATAGTCTAATAGTATTGTAAAGTTTATAATGAAAACCAACAATCTCCTGCCTGCCTCCTCCACTCCTTAACCATCTGGAATTGATTTTGTGTACAATGTGAACTAGAGATTCAATTTCATTTTTTCCCCTATGGCATTTTTCCAAGCTCCATATTTTGAACATATTCTCCTTTCCCCACTGATCTGCTATGCCATCTCCATCATATATCAAATTTTCATATGCATGAAGTCCTGACTTACAGGCTATGCATTGTCTCATCAGTTAATTTTTCTATCCTTACATCAATACCACATCATCTTAATTATTATAGATTTATAATAAATCCTGGCATAGATTTATTCCTTGCCCTGCTCTTCCTTTTCCTGGCTATTCTTGGCTTTTTACTTCTCCATATAAATTTTAGAATCTTAAGTTTCATGAAAAACCCTGCTGTGATTCCGATAGGAAATGAAACAAATTTATAGATCAATTTGGAGGGACTTTATATCTTTATGATATTATTATATTGTTTAAAATACATGAATATGACATAACTCTCTGTTATTATTACTATTTTTTTGAGGCAAGGTCTCACTCTGTTGCCCAGGCTGGAGTGCAGTGGCATGATCTCAGCTCACTGCAGCCTCAACCTCCTGGGTTTGAGCAATCCTCCCACTTCAGCCTCCAAAGTAGCTAACACTACAGGTGCACGCCACCGTGCCCAGATAATTTTTTGTATTTTTTGAAGAGGGGAAGTTTCGTTATGTTGCCTAGGCTGGTCTGAAACTCCTAGGTGCAAGTGATCCACCCGCCTCGGCCTCCTCAAGTGTTGGGATTACAGGTGTGAGTCACCATGCCTGACTTATGAAGGTACTTTTAAATGTCACTAAAGTTTTATAATTTCCTTTGTGTAGGTCATACGTATTTTTATTAGATTTATTCTTAGGTATTAGATATACTCCGATAATATAGTATGTAGTATTTTTTTTAAAAGTTATGTATTTTTGGCTAGGCACAGTGCCTGACGCCTGTAATCCCAACACTTTGAGAGGTATGCAGGCGGATCACTTGAGGTCAAGAGTTCGAGACCAGCCTGGCCAACATGGAGAAACCTGGTCTCCAATAAAAATACAAAAAACTGGGTGTGGTGGCTTACTCCTGTAATCCTAGTTACTCAGGAGGCTGAGGCAGGAGAATCGCTTGAACCCAAGAGGTGGAGGTTGCAGTGAGCCGAGACTGTGTCACTGTACTCCAGCCTTGGCCGGCAGAGGGAGATTCCATTAAAAAAAAAAACAAACAGTTTTTTTTGTTGTTGTTGATTGTTGTTGCCTTATGGAAATGCTTTTAATATTACGTATACTGGTATAACACTGTTTCATTGCTAAATTCTATTATTCTTAAACATTTGTCTATATTCTTTTGCTTTGTCAATGTAAAAAGTCATGTCATCTGCAAACAATTACAGCTTTATTTTCTCTTTTTTTGTTCTGTAAGCTTCTGATTTGTTTTTCTTGTACTGTACCAGATGGGGCCTCCAATATAACACTGAATAGCCACAAAGATATTGGGCATTCTTTTTAATTATTGACTTGGGAATGATCTAATATACCTCCACTTAGAAGAATATTTGTCGTGGGGGTTTAATAGTTACTCTTTATCAGGTTAAGGAATTCCCTTCTAATTCTAATTTATAAAGAGTTTTTATCCTGAATAGGCATGGGATTTTAGCCAATACTTTTTCCGCTTCTATAGACAGGTTCATATGGTTTTTCTCTTTTAAGCCGTTTATATGATGAATTACATTTATAGATTTCCTGATATTAAACCACTGTTACGTAACTGAAATAAGTCCTACTTGGTAGTGGTGTATTATCTTTTTAAAATTTTTACCCATTTGAGTCAACTTGCTAAATTTTTTTTAGAATTGTGGTTTTTATTTTTCATGAGATAAATTGGCTTGGAATTTTTTTCTTAAGTGTCCTTATCTTATTTTCTTTCGTATCAGTGTTATAATGGCCTCAATAAATGAGTTGAGGAACAATTTATTTCTTCTATTTTCTGGAAGAATTTAGGTTTTTTTTCTGGCATTCTATTTTATTTATCACTCATTCACTTGTTTTTCAGCTTCCAAATTTTTATTCCATTTCTTGTCTGCTATTATTCTCATATTGTCCTTGTCTTTTATGGGTATATGCCATTTGAACGGGCTTTCTGGGAGATAAAAGGAGCGAAATACATGTGTTCACTTTGCCATGTTTAACCTAAAATCTGGTATTTCTGTTTCCTTTCCCATTAATTAATTTATCTATAAAGTTTGACTAATGGAGAGTTGATTGTATAAAGAGTAGATTGAAGTCTGAGCCTGGGTGTTTAATTTTAAATTGTTCATTGTAATGGAAAAACTAAGAAGCCTATACCGTCATACTTCAGAGATATTGCAGGTTTAGTTCCAAACCACCACAATAAGGTGAGTACTGCAATAAAGTGAGTCACACAAATTCTTTGGTTTCCCAATGCCTATAAAAGTTATGTTTACACTATACTGTAGTCTACTAAGTGTGTAATAGCATTACGTACATACCTTAATTAAATAATATACATACATAATGTACATACCTTAATTAAAAATACTTTTTTGCTTTAAAATGCTATTGATCCGCTGGGCATGGTGCCTCACACCTGTAATCCCAGCACTTTGGGAGACCGAGGCAGATGGATTGCTTGAGCTCAGGAGTTCGAGACCAGCCTGGGCAACATGGCAAAACCCTATCTCTACAAAAAATACAAAAATTAGCTGAGGTGGTGGTGTGTGCCTGTAATCCCAGGCTGAGGATTACAGTTCGGTGGCTGAGGCAGGAGGATCACTTGAACCTGGGAGGTGGAGGCCGCAGTTAGCTGAGATTGAGCCACTGAACTCCAGCCTAGGTGACACAGTGAGACCCTGTCTTAAAAAAAAGCATGAATCATCTGAGCTTTCAGCAAGTCATGATCTTTTTTGCTGCTGTGGGTCTCACCTCCACGTTCATGGTTGCTGACTGATCAGGATGGTGGTTGCTGAAGGTTGGGGTGGCTGAGGCAGATACAAAAAAAAAAAAATGAAGTTTGCTTCATTGATTGACCCTTCCTTTCATGAAAGATTTCTCTGTAGCATTCGGTGCTGTTTGATAGCACTTAACCTACAATAGAGTTTCTTTCAAAACTGGAGTCAATCCTCCAAACCCTGTCACTGCTTTACCAATTATGTTTATCTATTATTCTAAATTCTCTATTGTCATTTCAACAATGTTCATAACATCTTCACTAGGACTAGATTCCATTTTAAGAAACCACTTTCTTTGCTTACACATACGAAGCAACTCCTCATCCATTAAAGTTTTATCACGAGATTGCAGCAACTCAGTAATATCTTCGGTCTCTACTTCTGATTCCAGTTCTCTTGCTATTTCCACCACATCTGTAGTTACTTCCTTCACCGAAGTCTTGAACCCCTCAAAGTCATCCATGAGGGTTGGGATCAACTTCTTCCAAACTCCTGTTAAAGTTGATATTTTGACCTCCTCTCATGAATCATGAATGCTCTTAAATGGCATCTAGAATGGTGAATCCTTGGCAGAAGTTTTTCAATTTCCTTTTCCCAGATCCGTCCCACTATCTATGATTGTTATAGCCTTAAAAAATGTGGTTCTTAAATAATAAGACTTGAAAGTCAAAATTACTCTTTGATCCATAGGCTGCAGAATAGATGTTGTGTTGGCAGGCATGAAAACAACAGTAATATCTCTTTGTACATTTCCATCAGAGCTCTTTGGTGACAAGGTGCATTGTCAATGAGCAATAATATTTTTTAAAATAATCTTTTTTAGGGGGGCAGTAAGTCTTAACAGTGGGCTTAAAATATTCAGTTAACCGGCCGGGCGCTGTGGCTCACGCCTGTAATCCCAGCACTTTGGGAGGCCGAAGCGGGCAGATCACGAGGTCAGGGGTTTGAGACCATCCTGGCTAACACGGTGAAACCCTGTCTCTACTAAAAATACAAAAAATTAGCTGAATGTGGTGGCGGGTGCCTGTAGTCCCAGTGACTTGGGAGGCTGAGGCAGGAGAATGGCATGAACCCAGGAGGCGGAGCTTTCAGTGAGCTGAGATCTTGCCACTGCACTCCAGCTTGGGCGACAGAGCAACACTCCGTCTCAAAAAAAGAAAGAAAAAGAACGCTCTCCAACCTGCTTGTTCTCTTGAAGCTTCAGGCCTCAATGGGAAATGGAGGGGAAGGTAGAAAGGCTGAAACGCCTTAGCTAACTAAGATGAGGAAAATTGGGTAAAATAGAATAGTGAGAATTAAATGATACAATGTATTCAAATGCTTTGCAAAGAGCTTTGCAGATGGAAAGTTCTACTATCAGGGCTGTGACTTCCATGAAGCTAAATATGGCATCTTCATATATTTTTTCAGCACAGTGTTGGACATATAACAGGTGCTCTATAATTATTCAGTCTCAGTTTTTAAATTCAATTTAAGTATTATTTGGTAGATGAATGAATGGGTGTATTCCAAATCCTAGGTTTCAGCCCAACATAGTGCCATTCTTGATCATTAACTTAGTAATTCAAACATATAAAGAGTGAATAAAAGTAGGAGACACATTCTGACAATTAGTATTTAATTAGTGTTTATTATTAATCAACATTATCAATTAGCTTTAATTTAATCATGTTCAAATAGAATCTATTATAATACAGATTACATTTGCTCCTTTCCTTTTATGGTTGCTCCCAGGCTGAAAACAGAGGAAGGTGGGAAGCCCTTGTTCAGTGTAGATATATATCCCAGTCTTAGAGATGATCTTCACTTAGATATAAAGATAAGCCAAGTTAAAGCTGGGACTGAGTTTTAGGTTGCCACTCCACTTCTTTTTTTTTTTTTTTTTTGAGACGGAGTCTCGCTCTGTCGCCCAGGCTGGAGTGCGGTGGCCGGATCTTGGCTCACTGCAAGCTCCGCCTCCCGGGTTCACGCCATTCTCCTGCCTCAGCCTCCCGAGTAGCTGGGACTACAGGCGCCCGCCACCTCGCCCGGCTAGTTTTTTTGTATTTTTTAGTAGAGACGGGGTTTCACCGTGTTAGCCAGGATGGTCTCGATCTCCTGACCTCGTGATCCGCCCGTCTCGGCCTCCCAAAGTGCTGGGATTACAGGCTTGAGCCACCGCGTTTAGGTTCCAACAGAGGGAGCTCCATACTGCTTAGCATCACTGCAGTGTGGGGCACACAGATGCTTCAGTAAGAACGCATTCACTCATCCAGCAAGTGAGTATCGAGCATCTACTATGTGCCTAACAGTTAGGTGTTGGGGATACAGAGACATGAACCCTGCCCTGAAGGGATTCAGTCTACAGTAGAGGCAGACGTGTAAACAAGTAATGACCACACAGTGCAGCAAGGGCTATAATAAAGGTGTCCCAAGGTGCTAAGGGAACTATTAACTCCAGGTCCAGGGGACAGGGAAGGCTTCATGGAATGTGAGCTTAATTTTGAAAGGCAAATAAGAGTTGATCAGCTGGATAAAGTAGACAGAACATATGTACAAATACATATGTGGAGGTAAGAACAAGCATGTTACTAGTTTGCCATAGTGATGAATAAGGCTTAAGGAGCCTGGAAAATGGGGAAAGAGGGGCTGGTTACTTGACAGGGGCAGATCATGAAAGGCCTTAATCTGTGAATTAAGAAGAGCCAGTTAATGTATACATCCAGCTCAATAAGATAAGAGACCTTAAAGTAAATGGAAAATTATACCTTTATTATACTTATGCACAAAACAGTTTTTAAAGAGTTTTTGTTGTTGTTGTTGTTGTTGTTGTTTTTTGTTTTGTATTTTTTTGAGACAGAGTCTTACTCTGTTGCCCAGGCTGGAGTGCCGTGGCATGATCTCGGCTCACTGTAACCTCCGTCTCCCAGGTTCAAGCAATTCTCCTGTGTCAGCCTCCTGAGTAGCTGGGACTACAGGCGCGCACCACCACGCCCAGCTAATTTTTGTATTTTTAGTAGAGACAGGGTTTCACCATGTTGGCCAGGATGGCCTTGATCTCCTGATCAAATGCTCTGCCCACCTCGGCCTCCCAAAGTGCTGGGATTACAGGTGTGAGCCATCAATCCTGGCCTAAAGAGCTTTTAAAGAGAATTTTGTCTTTTAAAGAATCCTCAGGGGCCATTTATGCACTTCACAAGTCATCATATTTATGATTTCATACTCAGTGCCTAGTTTGGTCATTCACTTTCTCACTTTCTTTGGATTTGATCTACATGACTTTTAAATGTGTCCAAAAATCAAGCCCATTCTCAAAAGCATGAAGATTTGCCATCATTAAAAATCTCAAGGCTGGGTGCAGTGGCTCATGTCTGTAATTCTAGCATTTTGGGAGGCTGTGGTGGATGGATCACTTGAGGTCAAGAGTTCGAGACTAGCCTGGCCAACATGGTGAAATCCTGTCTCTTCTAAAAATACAAATAAAATACAGAATTAAGCAGGCATGGTGGCACGTGCCTGTAGTCCCAGCTACTAGGGAGGCTGAGGTGGGAGAATCGCTTGAGCCCAGGAGGCAGAGGTTGCAGCGAGCCGAGACTGCGCTACTGCACTCCAGCCTGCGCAACAGAGCAAGACCCTGGTTTAAAAAAAAAAAAAAAATCGAAAAATATTATGATTCAAACTCCTAGGGCAATTCTTAAAATGTTCTAGAAATTTTTGGAATAATGTCAGCATCATTAGAATAAAAGCTTGTACCCAAGGTGACAATTTTAAATGACAATTTTTCTTTGGCTTTAAAAGCCTCCTTTCCTCTTGGTTACTGCTAATGTAGCTCAGCAGATATTGACACACAAGAGAGCATATAACATTGGAACAAACTGCAAGAAAACAGCGATGTTGCTGGGACTTTTTCCTGAGCTTTTCAAAGCTAAGGGTGGACCCCCTCACTGAGCTAGGCAGGAAGGCCTTCCCTCTTTACCTCTGACTCACCTGAGAAGACTCACACCCTGTCTGCCTGGACAAGCAGCTGGCTGCCCTTTCTACCCAGAAAGGCTTCTCAACGGACAAGTCCAACCTGCTTGTTCTCTTGAAGCTTCAGGCCTCAATGGGAAATGGAGGGGAAGGTAGAAAGGCTGAAACGCCTTAGCTAACTCAGCACCTTTGCTGCTTTTCAGCATTTGGCAGATCTATGATGATGCCTCCTGCCATACAATTTGCAACACCTGCACTGTTCTATAACCTGTCCAGTGAGTCCTCTGATCACAGCCTTGGATGTTGTGGCAATGTCAAATTGCTTGTAATAACTTTAAATACTTACTCTCAGGTTTTGTATTTATCTCCTTAAGGACCAGTGACAGTTTCCAGGTAGTCTGCAGGCTACACTTTGAGATGCATTGTCCCAATTTTTTTCAGTGAACAGAAAGTTCTGGAAAGATGAATAGGTAAGGTGTAAAAGAATTTGGTTCCATGTTAGCACATTGAAAGCCCTGAGGAGTACTGTAGCTAAAACCAAACCAAAACAAAATTCTGTTTCATTAGTTTAATCTAGCGTTTTCCCTTACGTACAGAATATTTTCTGTTGTTCAATACCTACTGATATCTTGAGGAGTAGTGTCTTGTCCAGATGCCAATCTAGGAGATGGGAATGTAACAGGTCTCCAAGGCTTCTTGCAATTCTGAGTTAAACAGGCAAACTCTTCCCGTTGCTTGAGTTATTAATTCCATACTCCTCCCTGCTTACAAAATGTGTCTGCTGCCCTCTTTTCTCCCCTGAGATGGCTGTTGTGAAAAGAGCAAAGAACAAGAGGTGGAGTTACAGTAAGTCAAGGACCCCGGACAGAAAGTTGCTGAGGCTGAGGCCAGGGAAAACAAGAATTACTGGTGGGGATTACAAGTCAGGTCTTGCCATGAGCTTCTAAGCTTCCACTTGCTGTTATTCAAGTAGGCTACTTGCAAGATCAGCTTTCCTCCAAAAAGCTGATGTCTGTTTTCAAACGTAAGCTCACTGTCTCAGTGGTGTTGATGGATCAAAATGTTTAATGGTGTTGGAAAAGGTGGAGCCTTTTTCCACTCTGCCGGGCACAGTGTACCTCTTGCGGAGACTCCACCTAACCTTCAGATTTTCCTCTACCTCTCTTCCTATTCAGTGAGTGCTCCATGCAACCACTTTTGCATACCTATGCTTAAATCCTTATATGTGTACAAAACCCATTAATAACACCTATTATTTTTAGAAAAAAGCTAAAACTTCTTTAGCATTACTGACAAGTCTCTGTTGCTTTTCTCTTTCACACTTATATAAAATTCCCATCACTTCCTAGAATTTCCCTGACATCATCAGACTTCAATGAAAAACCCTTGGACGAAACCGCAGACAAACGACTCTCACCTTCGACAGCTCCCTTCATGCTGCTCTGCCTCTTCTGTCTTAAGCTTGTTTTGTGGAGGAAGGATCATGGAGTTTGGAATTAAAGCCCAGTTGTACTACTTCCCAGCTATATGAACTTGGGCAAGTCGCTAAATGTCCTAGTGTCATTTTCCTTATCTGTGAAATGAGGAGATTAATAAAGACTTTCTAAGGTTGTTGTGAGATGTAAAGATATTAAAAGAAAATTACTGCCTGGGTGCGGTGGCTCGCGCCTGTAATCCCAGCACTTGGGGAGGCCAAGGTGGGAGGATTGCTTGAGCCCAGGAGTTCAAGACCAGCCTGGGCAGCATGGCAAGATCCCATTTCTACAAAGAATACAAGTGTGGACATCGTGGCGCATGCCTGTGGTCCCAGCTACTTGAGTGGCTGAGGCAGGAGGATCGCTTGAGCCCAGGAGGTGGAGGCTGCAGTGAGCTGTGATCGAGCCACAGCACTCCAGCCTGGGTGACAGAGTGAGACTCTGTCTCAAAAATAAAAAAAAAAGAAAGAAAATTATTTAACAAATGGTAGTTATTGCGATTCCCACAAGCTGGCCTCTGACTTGAAGCTCCTGTATGAGCCATGCTATTTCACTATAACCCAGCCCCCCTGTTCTTTTGTCAACTGGTCTCGGCTAAAGGATGCCATGTATGGTTAGCCTTTTCAGGGACAGCTTCCCTTGTGCTTCCAGGCAGAGCTTGTTCTTCCTGTGCTATCATTTGAATGTGGCATTTCCTTTATTATTGACGTCACCCTGTATTGTGACTAATTTTTTTTTTTCTTTAACCTGAGAACTCCTTGAGGGCTAAGATCTTATCATTTTCACCCTTGAATTCCTGAGGATGGTGCCTGACACTTGGTAGTTGCTCAAAACTTTTTTTTTTTTTTTAAGTAATAGGAGGCAAATGGAAGAGGCAAATGGAACAAAATGAGATTTTGCATAATCCTAACCTTATTGTAGACAAAAATTCCAAGTATTTTCCCATCGACTTTTTCTTTCAGGAGAGATGCTGAGAAAAGGATACCTACTGTTTATTTCATTTGCTTTTGCTTCAAAAGTCTTCCAGAATCGTGGAGGTACAGTTTTGGGGAGAGAAGGAAGGTACTACTGGTCAGAGTGGTTGGTACATACAACTGAGAGTTGACTGTTGACGTGTTTGGTCGATTCTAATGAGGAAGGGAGACTGATGTTGAAGAAGGAGTTAAAGTTGTCTCTGGAGTTGACCTGTGAGTTAGGCAGGTCTTGTTGTGAGTCTGACTGTATCACTAGCTGGGTGACCTTGGTTACACTACTTGATCGCTAAGTCTCAGCCTTAGGCCAATTTCCTCTCTTATTCCTGTCAAAAAACCGTTGGATCACCTCTGTCTTCAAGATTTCTGCCTCTCCATCTCCTCTACTCTAGGACAGTGACTTTCCTTCTCTATTACACAAGGAAAGTAGAGATCACTGGATGATAACTCCCTTACAGAGGAGAAAAAACTCCGTAAAATCACAGACACAAACACACACACACACACACACACACACACACACACACACCCAGCTCAAAAACTCCTTCAACTTTCTGTCCCAATCCTTTTACCTTCAAAGTTAACTGTACCTGTGCCCCATCTGGGGGCTCCCCTTTATCTAGATTGACCATATAAATTTTCTTCCAAACTGTAACACCACAGCATAAAAGGTGTACGGTTAATTATTACAGTGGAATAAGAGGTATGAGCCAGGGCTGATTTAAGCAGCCAGAACATTCTTTACCTCTTCTTAACAATGCAAGAGATACACTTCCTCGTGTCTTTGGCCTCAGTCCTAAAAGCATTTTAACATGCTAAAGTTAAAACCAACAAATAAATCAAGATCTGAAAACTTCTTTCTACTCCTATTTCTTTCCAGTTGCCTCTGTCTCTGCCCCCTTTATAAGCTCTGTCCTTTGAAGAGTAAACTACATCCTAGTCTACCATGATTCCTCAATCTACTGCAAAATGGGCTCTGCTTCACAACTTTTCTGATGAAACTGCTTCCGCCAAAATCACCAACTGGGGAATCTTGTAGACATTTTCAGTCCTTGTTTTATTTGACTTTAGCAGCATTTGATATTTTGTGTATTCGCTCTTTTTATTTATTGATTTTTTTTGACGGAGTCTTGCTCTGTCACCAGGCTGGAGCGCAGTGGTGCGATCTTGGCTCACTGCAACTTCCACCTCCTGGGTTCAAGCAATTCTTCTGCCTCAGCCTCCCGAGTAGCTGGGACTACAGGCATGTGCCACCACATCCAGCTAATTTTTGTATTTTTAGTAGAGCCGGGGTTTCACCAGGTGGGCCAGACCTCATGATCTGCCCGCCTTGGCCTCGAAAAGTGCTACGAGTACAGGTGTGAACCACCGTGCCTGGCCCCAATATTCACTCATTATTTAAATACCTTTCTCCCTTGGCTTCTGTGACCACTCTCTCCTGGTAATTCTCTCTCCCTTTCTTCTGGACACACTTATTCAGTGACTTTAGACATCTCCTCTTCCCCTTGTCCCTTAGGTATTTTTCAACCTCTAGATTCTGTCCTTTCCCACTCTACTGTGGTCTCGGGCCGTCTCATCCATTCCCATTCTCACAATTACCTTCTGAAGGGCGAAAGACCTCAAACTGGCATCTCCAGTCCAGAACTCTCTGTAGAGCTCAGATCTGTGGTGGGTACTACTGTCAAAAGAAAAAATTACCACAGATTTAGCTTAAATATTGAATTGGTTTTTATTTGCAATTCTAGAAAAGGGCAACACCTCATTCCGTAAAACAGAATGAGTGTTCTGATGAGCTGAGCACAGGGGGTTGGCTTTATAGGTAGAAAGGGGCTGAAGAAAGCAGATACAGGGAACAAAAAGTGGATGAGCGGTTTTTTTTGCTTGCTTTTGAGACAGGTTCTTGCTCTGATGGCCACACTGGAGTGCAGTGGCATGATTATAGCTGATTGCAGCCTCGAATTCCTGGCCTCAAGCAATCCTCCTGCTTCAACCTCCAAAAGTGCTGGGATTACAGGCATGAGCCACTGCACCCAGCCTATGGGTGATTTGGAAGTGACTTTCTTTCTTAGGCTAAAACAGAGGGGACTTCTGGCTGGGCGAAGTGGTTCATGCCTATAATCCCAGCACTTTGGGAGACCAAGGCAGGTGGATCACCTGACATTAGGAGTTCGAGACCAGCCTGGCGAACATGGTGAAACACTGTGTCTACTAAAAATACACGAATTAGCCAGGCATGGTGGCACACACCTGCAATCCCAGCTGCTCAGGAGGCTGAGGCAAGAGAGTTGCTTGAACCCAGGAGATGGAGGTTGCAGTGAGCCGAGATCATACTACTGCATTCCAGCCTGGGCAACAAGAGTGAAACTCCATCTAAACAAACAAACAAACAAACAAAACAAAAAAAACCACAAAACAAAAAACAGACCGGGCACGGTGGCTCATGCCTGTAATCCCAGCACTTTAGGAGGCTGAGGTGGGCAGATCACCTGAGGTCGGGAGTTCGAAACCAGCCTGACCAACATGGAGAAATCCCGTCTCTACTAAAAATACAAAATTAGCTGGGCGTGGTGGTGCATGCCTGCAATCCCAGCTACTTGGGAGGCTGAGACAGGAGAATCACTTGAACCCTGAGGCAGAGGTTGTGGTGAGCCGAGATTATGCCATTGCATTCCAACCTGAGCAACAAGAATGAGACTCCATCTCAAAGGAACAAAAAACAAAACAAACACACACAAAAAACACCAAAAAACAAAACAAAACAAAACAAAACAAAAACAGAGGAGACTTCCTTATCGTATCAGCTCAGGTGCGCTGACCCCTTTTGATTGGTTACTGTGAATCTTCTGTTTGTTTGTTTTACACTGGCCCATTTCAGAGTTCAGTTTGATAATATGTCACCTACCATGAGTGGCTCTGTTCTGGTTTGGTCTGGTCTGCTGGGACCTAGTGCAGGAGGCTAGTCCAAAATAATGGGCTCCCATAAACTGTATTTAATAGTGCTGTACTAAACATCTCTGCTTGACTGTCCCATAGAAACATCAAATGCAACAACTCTTCATCTTCTCTGTTTCAGAGAAAGGCAGTCACTTTCCACCCAGTGACCTAGGCTCAAAACTCGAGAATTGGCCGGGCGCGGTGGCTCAAGCCTGTAATCCCAGCACTTTGGGAGGCCGAGACGGGCGGATCACAAGGTCAGGAGATCGAGACCATCCTGGCTAACACGGTGAAACCCCGTCTCTACTAAAAAATACAAAAAAAACTAGCCGGGAGTGGTGGCGGGCACCTGTAGTCCCAGCTACTCGGGAGGCTGAGGCAGGAGAATAGCGTAAACCCAGGAGGCGGAGCTTGCAGTGAGCTGAGATCCGGCCACTGCACTCCAGCCTGGGTGACAGAGCGAGACTCCGTCTCGAAAAAAAAAAAAAAAAAAAACAACTCGAGAATTATCCTCCAATACTTAATACCCATTCTGTCCACTTCTAATCATGTACCAATTCCCTTCCTTTCCATCTCCTTGACAGCTCTCAAACTCTTAACTTCTCTCAATTCCCTCTGCCACTATTTCAGCTCAGGTCAAATAATCTCTTGCCTGGGTTCCTGGAAGCCTCTTCCCCGGCCTTGTTCCTTTCCAGTGCCTTTGTCCATACTGTAACTGAGCGATCTTTTAAATTCACAAATCTGATCAAATCACTTTCTGCTTAAACAGTTTCAATGTTTCCTCATTGCCCTCAGGATAAAGCCCTAACTCCTTAACTCTTATCAAGGGCCTTTTTGGTCTGGCCCCTGATTACATTTTCAGCCTCATCTCTGAGGGTCATTCCCTTTTCTTTTTCCCCTTTTCTCTCCACTCACACTCAAGTTTTTTAATTGCCAAAAAGGCCACGTTTTTTCTTCTTTCTTGGGCTTTGTACCTACTTTTACCCCTACCTGGGCTCACCTCTCAAATGCCACCTCCCGTTGCCTACCTTGTATGTATCTTCAGAGCTGAAGAATTATAATAGTAATTGCAATAATAGATAATATTAATTGAGTGCCATTATGTGCTAAGTCATTTATTTGCACTCTTATTCAATCCTCACAACCGCCCCATGAGGAAGGCCTCCTTATCCTCATTGAATGGTTGAAGACACTGAGATCCAGATACCCACACAGCAGTCAGAGTGATCATTTTAAACACGAGTCAGAACATTTTACTTTTCATTTCATAAGCTTTCTCTTTTTTGTGTGTTGTAGTAAAAATACATAACAAAAAATTTACCATTTTAACCACTTTTAAGTGTACAGTTCAATGGCATTAAGTCCGTTCACATTCTTGTGCAACCATCATTACCGTCCATCTCCAGAGCTTTTACATCTCCCCAAGTGGAAACTATGTACCCATCAAACAATAACTCCCCATTTCCCTCTTCCTCTAGACCCTGGCGACCACCATTCTACTTTCTGTCTCTATGGATTTGACTATTCTTGATGCTCCCATATAAGTAGAATCATTCAATATCTGTCCTTTTGTGACTGGCTTATTTCATTTAGCATAATGCCTTCAGAATTCATCCATGTGGAAATACGTGTCAAAATTTTATTCTTTCTAAGGCTGAAAATATTGCATTGTATGTATATGTCACATTTTGCTTATCCATTCTTACTTTGATGGTCACGTGAGTTATTTTCATCCTTTGGCTATTGTGATCAATGCTGCTTTGAACATCAGTGTCCAACTATCTGTTTGAGTACTGACTTTTAATTCTTTTGGGTACATGCCAGAAGTGGAATTCTGGGTCATATGGTAATTCTATGTTTAATTTTTTAGGAACTGTAATACTGTTTTTCACAGTGACTGCACTCTTTTATATTCCCACCAGCAATACACAAAGATTCCAATTTCTCCACATTCTTGCCAACACTTACTCTATTTTCTGTCTTTTTTTTGGTAATAGTCATCCTAGTGGATGTGATAATAGCATTCTAATGGACTGTGGTTTTGATTTATATTTTCCTGATGTCTAGTGATGTTCAGTATCTTCTCCTGTGCCTACTGGCCATTTTATCTTTTTGAAGAAATGTCTATTCCAGTCCTTTGCTCATTTTTTAATGGGGTTGTTGGATGCTGTTGTTGTTATTGAGTTGCAGGAATTCTTTGTGCATTCCAAACATTAATCCTTTAGCAGAAATTGATTTGCAAATATGAAATATTTTCTCCCTTTCCAGAGACTGTCTTTCATAACCCTTTAATGGCTGCCCTGTACCCCAGTGGTCTGGTCTGCCCTGTACCCCTCCATCCTTAGCCCCTCACCACTGCCCCTTCACTCTGCTCCAGCCACAATGGTCTCCTTGTTTTTCTTCAAATACTCCACACGTGCTTCTGCCTCAGGTCCTGTGCTTACTATTTCCTCTGCTGGAATGTCCTTCTTCCCGATCCACATGGTTCACTACCTCACTTCATTCAGATGTTTCTTAAGTTTCATCTTATCAGAGAGGTCTTCCCTGACCACCCCTTTCCCCTTTGTTCACTACTTTATTCCTTGTGTGCCCAGGGAAATGCCTGGCGTGTCATAGGTACCCAAAACATGTTTCTTAAATGAATGAATGAATAAATGATGTAGACCTTTGATTCACACCCAAGTTTCTCTGACCCTAGAGCCTGTAGCTGCCAGCCAGCTACACTGGATGGTTCCTGTTTTGGGAAGCCTTCCCAAGGCCTCCAGGGCTGGCTGAAGGACCCTGGCCTCTGTGTTTCTCTGATCACAACTCATTTGTCACATTGCATTGTAATTGTCTACTTATTTGACTGTGTTTCCCAAGATACAGTTAGCAACTTGAGGGTACACACTAATTTCTTGTTTGGCATCTAGCATAATTTCTAGCAACAGGGCTCAATAGGTATTAGAATGAATCAATCTCTCTGAGTCTCAATTCCTCATCTATAAAATGGAGGTATCTATGTATCGTCTTACAGTTATGGAGATCAGAACTAATATATGTAATATGCCTACCACAGTGCTGGGTACATAGTAGGCACTTGAAAAATAGTAATTTAAAATCATTAAGGGTAATTTTTATTTGTTAAAATCTACCAGTATTCTAAGGTATGTCTAAATTAGAATGATAAAATGTAATGATTCTCCAACACTTTATTACTGAATCTGTGTTGTCATTTACTTAATGCTGAAGAAATTTGGTGAATGTGGGAGCAAATTTCCCCTCAACATTTTATTATGAAAAATTTCAAACATGCAGAAAAATTTAAAGAATTATACAGTAAATACCTGTGTATCCCACCTAGATTCTTCAATTGACATTTTACTATGCTTGATCACATATCCATCCATCCATCCATCCATCCACCCACCCACCCACCCATCCTTCCTTCCTTCCATTCATCCATTTATCAATGAGTCTTATTTTTTTATGCATTTTTAAATTAAATCGCAGACATCAGGATGCTTCCCTGTAAATACTTCAGCACTAATGAGAGTTTAGAATTTGTTTACAATTCTTTTTAAAAAATTACTGAAGTAAAACTTACATTCAATGAAATGTACGAGTCTTAAGAGTATACCATTCAAAGCGTTTTGGCAAGTGCGTAACTCAAACCCCTGTCAAGATGTAGAACATTAATATCACTCTAGAATGTTCTCTCATGCCCCTCCAGTCAATCCCTGTCCCCATTCCCCCAGAGGCAAACACTACTTTTATACTTTTTTTTATGACAAGGTAGTTTTGCCAGTTCCAGAACTTCATATAAATGGAATCAAAGAGTTTCTACCGTTTTGTGTCTGGCTAATTTGCTGAACTTACTTTTGAGGTTCATTGTGGTGATATGTATCAGTGATTTGTTCCTTTTTATTGCTGAATAGGATTCACGATATGAATATTCTACAGAAGATCCATTTTACTGTTGATGGACCCCTGGGCTGTTCCAGTTTTGGGCTATTATGAATAAAACTTCCATGATTATTCTCCTACAAATATATTTCTGTATATATAATTTCATTCATCTTGGAGTGGAATTGCCAGGGTGGCTGAGTGTTTAGCTTCATAAGAAACTGCCAGCCCTTTTCCCAAACATCTTAACTAAGTATAGTCACAAACAACTAAAATTTATTGAATGTTTTCTGTGGGTGCTGAGCACAGAACTTTAGTTAATGTATTTCACTTGATTCTTACATCCAGACTATGGGGTAAATGTTATTGTTCCCATTTTACATATGAGATGACTGAGGCACAGAGAGTTAAATAACTGACCAAGGTCACATGGCTAGTAAGCAGCTGAGCTTGGATCTGGATCTAGGCAGGTTGGACTCTAGCTCCTATACGTCATGCCTCCTAGAATAGAGTAGCAAAAAAAAAAAAAAAAAAAAAAAAAAAAAAGGGGGCTATTTCTTTTCTCAGGAAATTAATTAACTTCCTAGGAATAAAAAATTGGTCATGGTAACCAATTTTAACAAGAGATAACTGGAACAATAACAACAAGAGATGCTGTGTTCATCAATAAACACAATCTAATGTAAATTCTCACCACCATTTAGAGGTGGTGTGCATGGTTAACAGAGAGGTAGATAAATTCATTTATCAAGGTCCCTTTATCCTCCTGAGAGGTTCCTCAAAGTTATCTTCAAAAATGCCCCATCTCTCTAGCCCTGCACAATCTACGTAGCTTCCCTTGAGAAAAAGTGAAGTGTTAAACCACTTCAGAGTCTCTTCTTTGGGCTGGTTAATAAGGGCATGATGCCTCTCCTCTATAATTACCAGAGGAGCCTGAGGCTTATTGGAGAGGTGCATATCAGCTGTAATGAGGTGGGGCAGGAGAGCGTTCCCTCCCACGATTTTTCTAAACTCATAGAGGCTCAGTCTCAGGCCCAGACCTGTTTTGGAATATCTCTAGGAAACTTGAGGCAAGAAGGAGGGCCACAGGGAACACAACGATTCTTTTGGGCTAAGAGCCCACCTCTCATCTATGACTCTTGACAGCCTAGCCTCCCTCTCACATCTTTGAAAAGCTCTCTAAACCAGGGGAAGTTTTGAAAAAGGATGCTAGAGATTGGAGTTGTTGGTTGGGGAAGGCTGGGAGTCCCTGAGTCTTCGGAAAACAGATGTTAGGTCTACACTTTCATTCTGGCTCATAAGCCAGGAGCCCAAACAAAAAAAAAAAAAGCCAGGAGAGTAAGTGGTGGTTGGTGTCCCAAGACTTTCCTTCTCATTTTTAATGGTTCTGGGAAATACCAAAGTAATTCTACTTCTAGAGATGCTCTTCTTGGGTCACATATTATCCATCCCCAATGGTTATATTTGTCAGGATCAAGTCCACGCTCCGTAGGATGGTGGATGAAGGCACTGTCCAGGTGGACCTAGCCTCGCACCTGGCCTGCCACTCCTCTCTGTGCTCTAGGTTTGAGGAATTGCATTGCATGCTAGTCCCTGTGGGTACCACATTCCCACCCATTTGTTCCAATAGGAAGGCCTTTGTTTCTCCTCTTTCCAGAATTCCTATTCATCCTTTAAGGATTGAATTTAAAAATCAAGAATGTGGTAATTATTTGTTTACTTCACCTTCCTATCTTATATGATTCCCTCCCAGGTAGAAATATTCTATGTATGTCTGAATTTTTTCTACTAAAAACATATGAACAGAAACTTTTGAGTAAACGAATGCTTTATTTGATCACTCTAAGAGCTAAATTATTTGTTTTCCTTACTTCACAGAATGCTAATTTTGTGAAAAAAAGATTTTCGCCTAAGATGTTGAGAAAGATAACTTTTGCAAATATTGATACAGGCCCACTGTCCCTTCAGTCTCCTGCGCCCCCAGTGAGTCTCCTGCTGGCTAAGGTCTAGATACTTACTAGAAATCATTTTCTGGGAAATGTGTAGAGGGATGGGACAGATGAGATTCTTTCAAAAACTATTGGTATGTCACAATTTTAAATGACAATCAGGATCTTTCTCTGGAAAAGTTTAGAAAGAAAATGGTGTCTCTGAAAACATTTCTTTTTAATTTCCAGAACTCCTCTTCCTTTCCTTCTATTTGCCTAGACACAAACAAAACTTAGGCCTTATGTAGCTGCCTTCAGTTTTGGTCTAAGTTTGGCTGACTGATGTCCAGAAAACTGTGAGGGGCAAACATCCTTTTTATTTAGCATTTTCTCTTCTTAACTTTCTACCTTGGCCTCTTCCTTGCCCAGTGAGGTGAAGTAGTTGACGGTGAAGCCACTCCTGCTAACTGGAAGCAATTGGGCGTTGCCAAGCACTAAGCCAGGAACTTGAACTCAGCAGAGAAGTGGGATCTGGATAACTCCCGCCCCTCAGAGCAAGGCTGGCAGCCAGCTCATGGGCATTTGGCTACCTGGGGGAGGGATTTCTGCTCCTGACAACAGGCAGTTTGTTCAGTTCTTCCTGCCCTGATTCTTCTCCTGTTGCTTTTCACTGCATCCCTGAGCTGTTTGGTAACTCTACCTCTCACAAGTTTTTGCAATTTGCTGAAGACTTCAAAATCCTGGCTCTACCTCTCCTTCCTCTGTAGCTGTATTTCCCTGCAAAGTTGGAAGCCAACCAAGATCAAATTTCCTTAACTCTTTTTCTTTCAGGGTCCTGGAGCTGAACTCTTCTGACCTACATACCCGAAAGGCTGTATCTTATCCTTCCTCACCACCATTTGAAAGGTTCCCACAGCAGACTGATTTTAGGTCCCTTTCTGACCTAGAAGCTGACAAAGGCGCCACACAGTTTTCAGAAACTCTCCCCATGCCAACAGGTTTTCACTAGCACACAGCTGGTCTGCATTTGGGGCAGCCTCTGTTTTCTGAGTTCCAACACAATGGATTTTTGTGGTTGTCTACCTGTTTTTGCTCCATGCCCATGTCATCTTTCTCCTGTTGCTGTTTTCTGCACTTCTGTATTCTCCTCTCTTTTGGTAGAATTTTCTCCTTTTTTCCCTCTTTATGATGTTCTATTTTTTTCTACTCACCCTGCCGCCTTCTCTTGTTCCTGCCACCCTTTTTTGCTCTGGTTTCAACTAGGAGATTTTATGAGTGACTGAAGAGTTTCTAGACTGCTAATCCAGGGATAAGGGCAATCTATCTCTTTTCAGGGTTAGATTCCCAGTCCAGCCTACTTCTTAACTGCATGTGTAAGCTTCATCCCCCTCCTACCGATGTTTCTGTGCCGCTTCATTAATCTTTAACGATGACCCACCCTCTTTCCAGACAAGGAGACATCTTTTCTTGTTTAGATTCCTCAGCTCTTTAGACTTCTCAGTCATTTAGCTATTCTAAAAACGGCAGATGAAATCCGAGGCACAACAAAGTTATCACGAAAACCTTTTCCTTGAGAGCCCCATGTCTGATCGCTCATATTAGCTGATATTTGGTGGAAAGAGTACTAGATTTTTAAGAAAAGTTCTGGTTTTGCCACATGGTAGCTGTGCAACCTTGGACAAATCATTTACCCTCCTCAGGTTCTTAGCGTCCTCACTGGTCGAATGGGAATGCTTCACGGGGCGTTGCGGAGATGAAACAATCAGCAGGAGAGCACTTTATAGATTGCACTGGGATGGTAGGGTGAACGAGCAGGGATGGTGTCCTGATTTGTCTTTAAATTCTTCAAAGGTAAAGGATTGTTAAACGTGGAGATTTGATTTGGTTTGTTTCTGCCAGGTCTCCTGGAAAGCTACAAACTAGAAGAAGTGCAGAAATCCTTGTAGTAACAAGGGTATCAGCTTTTTGTCCACTGAGGGTCTTAAGGAATTCCGACTCCCGTTTTGAAATTGTATCTAATCCAGTCCCAGGGCAATGTGGCCCTGGGGTGGTGCTTCGAGAAGTGGAATCACTGCAGGACAGTTTCAACATTCACTTCCCAGGCAAGCCTAAAGCCTGTTTTAAAAGGGCGTGTAGGGGCCAAACCCATAACAGTCTGGGACATTTCAGACTGGCACCACCTCCTCTGGCTGTTTCCGAGGCCATCTAGAGGCCAGAGCCCAGTCAGATTAAATGAAAGTAAAGAGAGGGCTGCGGGAGTTTGGGACCTTTGTGCAGACGTGCTCATGCTCTTTAGAGGAGAGGGCGGGAGAGAGGAAAGGAAGGAGGGCATTGGGAGCTGAGGCCCCTCCTTTCATTTCAGAAAAGTGCGCAGGCAGAGCGGGCTGAGTCACAGGCACAGGTGAGGAACTCAACTCAAACTCCTCTCTTTGGGAAAACGCGGTGCTTGCTCCTCCCGGAGTGGCCTTGGCAGAGTGTTGGAGCCCTTGGTCTGCCCGGTCTGGTCTCTGGGGCCAAGGCTGGGTTTCCCTCATGTATGGCAAGAGCGCTACTCGTGCGGTGCTTCTTCTCCTTGGTATACAGCTCACAGGTAAGAGCCGGCGGGCTTCTCTCAGCGTTTCCTCCACTGCTCACTCTATAAAGTTAGCTAATTGTCTTAGAAGTTGCAAGACTTTTGTTTGGGAGTCTGAGCCACAGATACAGTTTGTTTTACTTTGGATTTTACTGAAACCAAAGTTGGTGGACTGTTTTTGGAGAATTGCTCTCAGACAAACAGGTTTAGGTGTGTTCAGCTGCCAGTGATTCAGGCACACAGAGGGCTTTCTAATCTCAGGTTACATGCCATTTTTGTGTGTGTGGCTGTTCTCAACCTCCCACTGCTGGCAGGACTTGGCATTTGGATTTCTGTGTGTGGGTCTTGTCTGTGACTCTCAGCAACATCAGGAAAGTGGAGATTGTTAGAGAGAGACCTACTGTGGTTTTGAAAGTGCCCCAACACACACATTCTAAATGTAAATATCAAGGTAAAAAAAAATGCCACGTGGTATAAAGGTTCCAGGGGTGCAGGTGAACATAAGCTGTCTGGAGTTGATTCATTCGGTTTCTGCAATAGACTAGTAACCGTACGAAATCCACATAAGGACCCATCTGGAAAACTTACCTGCTAGGAGACCACTTTACATACAATACATAATACTTAACCTTAATACATAATGTAATGTCTAATCAATGTTATGATTCGTTTTAATTTTTTGTTTATGCTTTCAATTCTATTTGCGGATGTCTGTAGTTTGTTATAACAGTTTTGAAGTCAGTACCACGAGGCGAGGCTATCATGCTGTGCAGAAAGCAAGAGCACTATGAAGGCTTGCTGTGTGGTAGTTTAGTTGTCACATGGAATGGGAGGGTCCAGATTGCATACGGGTAGGAGTACGTAGATTCTGGGTGAAGTAAGTTTGGGAGCTGGGGCATCTCAGTTTCACTTCACTTTAAGTCCTACTCAGATATTTATTTTGGAAGTGTCAGCAGAAGTTCTCACAATACTACATTTCCTGTTAACCCTTCTTTTTCTTCTTTTTCATTGCAGCTCTTTGGCCTATAGCAGCTGTGGAAATTTATACCTCCCGGGTGCTGGAGGCTGTTAATGGGACAGATGCTCGGTTAAAATGCACTTTCTCCAGCTTTGCCCCTGTGGGTGATGCTCTAACAGTGACCTGGAATTTTCGTCCTCTAGATGGGGGACCTGAGCAGTTTGTAAGTAGATTATTGTCATTTTCCAGGGTACTCTTGGTTAGGGAAATAATAAGCCAGTCCATTTCTCCTTTCCCTTCCAGTATTTTTCTTAGCAGCAAGCACAAGGTTAAGCTGGGAAACAATTCCTGGGACAGAGACTGAGAGGCCGTTGAAGGGGAAAGCAAGTGACAGAGCTGCAGACAGGACAGTTGGGTTTGCTGGTGTTTCAGTTCTGCTCCCACCATCTTGGTCTCCTTGCCTGGGTGCTGAGTAAGAAGACCTTTTGCCATTTCCCCTCTCTAGGTATTCTACTACCACATAGATCCCTTCCAACCCATGAGTGGGCGGTTTAAGGACCGGGTGTCTTGGGATGGGAACCCTGAGCGGTATGATGCCTCCATCTTTCTCTGGAAACTGCAGTTCGACGACAATGGGACATACACCTGCCAGGTGAAGAACCCACCTGATGTTGATGGGGTGATAGGGGAGATCCGGCTCAGCGTCGTGCACACTGGTAGGTTATTCAGGGAACAGTGGTTTTGGAAAGGATGAGAGCTTGTACAAAAGAAAGGGGCAATCATTGTTAAGGCTGAGAGAGAGGGACAATCTTTTGTGATGGATAGAGAGAGGGACTAGCCCTTCAGAACTGGGAGCCTCAGAGGGAGACTGAAGAGTTCTGGGGTAAAAAGAGAAAGGCTTTGTTTGGCCCTGGAAAGAAACAGAAAGTAAAGCAAAGGAACTCAGAGAATCTGTTACAAAAATGGCACTGAGATTGTGAAAGGGAGAGGGAGCAATTCTTGGATAAAAGGCTTACAATAGGTCTGTTCACTCGCTCATTTATTCGAGACACTTACTGAGTACCTACTCCAATGCTAGGCACTGTCAAAAGTGCATGACATACACTATCTCATTGAACCCCCACACCACTCTAGGAGGCAGGTACTAATAATGGTAGCTAACACTTACTGAGTACTTCCCAAATGTCAGGGGCTTTACGTGACATATTTTATTTAATCTGTACATATCTCATCAGTTTATTGTGCATTTAATGCCTCCCATCTTGCCAACGAGGAAACGAGGCTCACAGAGGTTAAGTCACTTGCCCTGAGTCATGTAGCTGATAAATGGAGTAACTTAGGACTCAAACCCAATCAACTCTGAATCTAAAACTGTGTTCTAAACTGGTGCATTGTATTATCTGTATCCCTATAAAGGACAATCTGGAAAACCATGCCAAGCAACAAAGAGCAAAGTACACGAAACTTACAAGTTGTAGATCTGGGTTTGAGTCATTGCTACCATTTACCAGCTATCAATAAGTCTGATTTTCCTCATCTGTAAAGTGAGAATAACACAGTGAGGATCATGATGAGGATAAAATGAGACAATAAATGTGAATATGTCCCAACCTCTGAATTGTACTTAATAGCTACCATACACTGAGTGTTTATTTTGTACAGGCACAGCATGGAACAACTTACATGAATTATTTTATTTTTTATTAAGAACTCAACAGATCAATATTGTTATCTCTATTTTATACATGAGGAAACTGAGGCTCAAAGAAGTTAATTACTTCAAATCACACAGCTAGGTACTTCAACCTAGTGTTCTCTGGTGTGTGCTCTTAACCAACACTACTCCAAACATATAAGCCTGAGAAGTGGTATGATTTCCTTTCATTCACAGTACAGTTTGAAACCATTTCTCAACACCCCACCAATAGAGGACTGTGTGACCTTGCAGAAGTCATTTGAGTATTGAAAGAAATAATGTAATGGTTTGGGGCTTCAGTTTCTTCACCTGCAAAATGAACAGGTTAAACAAACAAAAAATCAGTGGTTCTTAACATATGTGGGTAATTATTCTTTGAGAATCAAATTAAAGCCATGGCCCTGCTTCCCATAAAACAATGGAGACATACACAATGAGGCATGGATTCTGTGGGCTTGCAGACTACCTTCCATCCTTCTTCCCCACCTTCCTTCACAGAGTCAAGGCTGGGAATCCTGGGCTAGACATTCTCTAATGTCCTTTCTGACTCTGAGGGCTTATGGAAGTATAATCAGAAATCAAGCTAAAGGACAAGAGAACCAGGGTTCACAGACTCTAGTGTGGCTTAGCAGACCTTCCCTCTGGTTTCCCTTTTCCATCATTTATCCACTAGACTGTAGCTTCTGATTAACTTTCCTATTCTCTCAGTGGCATGAACTCCTTGAAGGTTATGTCTTTTTTGGCTCTGCATTTCTATCACAGTGCCAGGAATGTAGCAGGCCCTCAATAAATCTGAATAAATGACTGACTGAGTGAAAGTGGTGAGAAGTCAGGGAGAAATGAGTTGGGCACTAGGCTTGATGAGGTTAGCAAAAACTTTACCCCATAGGTAGTTCAACCCACCCAGTGGTTTTCAAAGTTGCATCAGAATCACCTGGAGGACATGTTAAAACAGATTGCTCAGCCCCACCCCTAGTGTTTCTAATTCAGCAGGTCTGGGGTGGGGCCTAAGATTTCCATGTTCTCAAGTGATATGGTTGCTGTTATTTCGAAGACCACACTTTGAGAACCACTAAAGTATGTGTATGGTTTTCCTATTGCTAGTAGGATTTACAAGGTAATATAGTATTTTATGCATAAAGATAGGAGAAAGGAAGATTCCATCTATTGATTAAATGCATCCCTATTATGTCATTAGATTTCATTGTAGTCCTCTTCTTTTTAGAATCCTAACTTAATCTTTTTCTCCTTACAGTACGCTTCTCTGAGATCCACTTCCTGGCTCTGGCCATTGGCTCTGCCTGTGCACTGATGATCATAATAGTAATTGTAGTGGTCCTCTTCCAGCATTACCGGAAAAAGCGATGGGCTGAAAGAGCTCATAAAGTGGTGGAGATAAAATCGTAAGGCTGGGCAGTTCTGGGAAAGTTCTAACACTCTAATGGGGACTCTTGGTATTTTGCAATGGGCTAAACAGTTGCTGAACAGATGTTTTTCCCTTTAAGTAAATTCTACATAAAAGAATTCACATTTGCAGGACAGATAAATTAGGTATGAACTAGTAACTTTACAAAAGCTTTCTCAATTTTACAAAATATTTCCTTATATGATTTCTTTACTATGGCGGGGGGGGGTTGATTTTATAAAAATCTGGTATGTAAAGCTTTTCTTAAAAATCCCTTATGTTTAAAGTGAAGCATACATTTGTAAAACCCACTGGGCTAGGCAGTCAGCAGGGCCACTGTGAGTCAGTGCCTAGGAAAGTCTGTTGTGCTGATAGCAGGTGTTCATTAAACGTATTTTAAAATTGAGATAAAATTTACCTACCATAAAATTCACCCTTTTCATGTTCACAAAGTTGTGCAGCGATCATCACTAATTGCAGAACCTTTTTAAGCTTCCTTCCCTAAAGAAACCCCATACCCCTAGCTATCACTCCCTATTATCCCCTCCCACCAGCCCCTGACAACTACTCATCTACTTTCTGTCTCTATGGATTTACTTATTCTGGACATTTCATTTAAATAGAATCATACAATATGTGGCCTTTTATGCCCAGCTTCTTTCACTTAGCATAATGCTTTCAAGGCTCATCCTTGTTGTAGTATGTATTAGTGTTTTCTCCTTTTTATGACTGCATAATATTCCATTGTATGAATATGTTGTTTGTCCATTCAATTGATGGGAATTTAGGTTTTCTCTACTTGTTGGCTATTGTGACTAACGCTGCTATAAACATTCATTTACAAGCTTTTGTGTAGATCATATGTTTTTAATTCTCCTAAAAGTGGAATTGTTGGGTCATATGGTAACTCTGTTTAGTTTTTGGAGGAATTGCCAGACTGTCTCTAAACAGCTGGACTATTTTGCATTCCTATCAGAAATATATGAGGGTTCTGATTTCTCCACATCCTCCTCAACACTCATTATTGTCTTTTTTTTTTTTTAATCATAACAATGTATTAGGCCATTCTTGCGTTGCTATAAAAAAAACAAACAAACAAACCTAAGACTGGGTAATTTATAAAGAGGAGATTTAATTGGCTCACAGTTCTGTAGGATGTAGAAGCATGGCGCCAACGTTGGTTGGCTCCCGGGGAGGCCTCAGGGAGCTTTTACTGATGGCAGAAGGCACAATGGGAGCAGGCATTTCACATGGTGAGAGCAGGAGAGAGAGTTGGGGGAGGTGCCACATAGTTTTATAGGACCAGGTTTTGTGAGAACTCACTCACTACTGAAGTGAGTGTCCTTTGAAGTGAAGTATAGTGTCCTTTGAAGAACAAAAGTTAAATTTTGATGAAGTCCAATTTATCTATTTTTTCTCTTTTGCTGCTAATGCTTTTGAGTCTCATCTAAAAAATCATTGCCTAATCCCCAAGACCATGAAGATCTATGGCTATGTTTTCTTCTAAGAGTTTTATAGTCTTAATTTTTACATTTAGATCTTTTGAGTTTTATTTTGAGTTCGTTTTTGTATATTGCTGAGACAGAAGTGCAAATTCACTTTTTTGCATGTGGATATCTAGTTGTTCCAGCAACATTTATTTCATTTCCGTAATAAGTAATTACTGAAATAAACACCCTTAATTTTTTTTTTTTTTTTTTTTTTTTTTTTTGAGGCAGAGTTTCGCTCTGGTTGCCCAGGCTGGAGTGCAATGGCACGATTTTGGCTCACTGCAACCTCCGCCTCCTGCATTCAAGCGATTCTCTTGCCTCAGCCTCCCAAGTAGCTGGGATTACAGGCATGCACCACCACGCCCAGCTACTTTTCTATTTTTAGTAGAGATGGGGTTTCACCATGTTCGTCAGGCTGGTCTTGAACTCCTGATCTCAAATGATCTGCCTGCCTCGGCCTTCCAAAGTGTTGGGATTACAGGCATGAGCCACCATGCCCGACCAAACAGAACTGATTTTAAGAAGCCTAAACAAACTCAACTCTGAGGTTCTAGTTTGAATAGAATCAATAAAGATGACTTAGGTCAACACAAAACTTTTTTTTTTTTTTTGAATAACAAATATAAATTAGAGGTGGGATACTCATGGTAAAATAAGGTGTCTGCTTTAAAACTCTGGAGTTCCCGAATCAGAATCCAAACTGTATTCCTTTACATTCTGAAAAGTCTCTAAGTTCAGAGGTGTGACTATTATTAATTAGATGGCACTAGTTTAGCTCTGTGTAAACTTCAATTGACTCCCAAGTGCATGTAATTCTTCCAAAAATATGGGGGGAAATACTTTACCTGAAGCTTCTGTGGGATTTGCCTACTTGCTTCTTGTCTTGTTCACCTGACATTCGGTTTCCGCTTCTTTGTTACAGAAAAGAAGAGGAAAGGCTCAACCAAGAGAAAAAGGTCTCTGTTTATTTAGAAGACACAGACTAACATTTTTAGACGGTAAGGTTCACAAATAGGTTGATTTCTTTCCTCAGCTTTCTGACGCGTCCAGCCCATCTCTAATGAGGACTCCCAGATCACTTTTATGGCTGTTAGGTGTCTCCCATATGAAATTAGAGGAGCTGGGTCAGGGAGACAAAAGTCTTCTATTAGTCTTATGGATAGCTCCTCCTTCGAGTGTATTTTGTGCAAAAGATTAAGAAGCTGGACTCTACTGCCATTAAAGCTGAGAGAATTCTAAGGTTATTTGTGGCTTTGGGGTTATATTTATTACCACTACTACCAATAAATATTCAACAAGTAAATAAATCTTTTTTAAATCAAAAGATTAGTATCTGCTTATTCTGTTTTTTTTTTTTTTTTAATTGTAAACCAATTATGGTATTAAGAGAGTGACTCAATAGATGTATCTGGCAGTTTTTTTGTTTTTTTTTGGTTTTTTTTTGAGACGGAGTCTGGCTCTGCCACCCAGGCTGGAGTGCAGTGGCCGGATCTCAGCTCACTGCAAGCTCTGCCTCCCGGGTTTACACCATTCTCCTGCCTCAGCCTCCCGAGTAGCTGGGACTACAGGTGCCCGCCACCTCACCCGGCTAGTTTTTTTTTTGTATTTTTTTACAAGAGACGGGGTTTCACCGTGTTAGCCAGGATGGTCTCGATCACCTGACCTCGTGATCTGCCCGCCTCGGCCTCCCAAAGTGCTGGGATTACAGGCTTGAGCCACCGCGCCTGGCCGTATCTGGCAGTTTTTACAGGAGAGCTTTTGTACTATTTGGAATTGATTTCAACTCTTCTCATTTAGTTATTGACACTAATAACTACATGAAATGAATCCAGTTTTAGTGGTGTATAATTTTATTTTTCCAGTTTTCAGGTTCATCGGACTTAAAAAGTAGGATAATTTATTTTTCTTTTCTTTGTTTTTGAGACAGGGTCTCAATCTGTTGCCCAGGCTGGAGTGTAGTGGTGCAATCTCAGGTCACTGCAACTTCCCCCTCCCAGGCTCAAGTGATCCTCCCACCTTAGCTTCCAAAGTAGCTGGGACCATGGGTGCGGGCCACTACACCCAGCTAATTTTTGTACTTTTTGTAGAGATGGGGTTTCGCTATGTTGCCTAGGCTGGTCTCACTTGAGCTCAAGCGATCCACCTGCCTCAGCCTCCCAAAGTGTTGGGATTACAGGCGTGAGCCACTGCACCCGGCCAATTTATTTTTCATATGCTCAGAATTTCTCCCATTCTCTGAAATAGGTCCACACATTTAATTTCTAGATGTTATAAATCCAGACATGCAAACTTAAATTTTACACTCATAAGAAAGTTCTTGATATTAATGACTTTATCCTGTAAAACTCTGGCTCTCTTACATGGGAGAAAATTTTTATAGACCATTATTAGTTGCAAAGAGGGTCACATTTTTATAGGCTAAAGCTCCAGTGAAAGACCTCAAGGATTTATAAAATAGAATATGGAGAAAAATGATCGTATTGTAAAATCAGAAAACCAAAATTAACATCAGGGAGTTTTTACCAACCAACGGTTATTGTCTTTTTAAAGTTAAGGGGATTATCTAACAAGTTGGGGCCATGGAAAATAAATATGGGAGACGTTTTAGATCAAAAGAAACTTAAGAGATGAACACAATCAAAGCACAATGTGTGATCCCCAACTGAATGAATAATAGCGTGAACAAGCTTGTTGTAAAAAAAAAAAGCTTAGAGGGACAATTGGGAAAGTCTTGAATATGAAAATGTTAAATATATGGACAATATTAGGGAATTATTTTTAGTTTGTATTAAGTATAGTGATGGTATTGTAGTTATACAGAAAATGTACCTATTTTGAAAAATGCTTACTGGAGTATTTAGGTGTAAATGTCAGCAATTTGCTTTAAAAGCATAGGAAAAAAGCAAATAAAACAAAAAAGGCTTCAGAATTAGGTGATGGGGGAGATGAAGTAAGAAAAGAAAAGAATGAATTAATGAATTGAAGGGATGGGTAAATTCCACACACTCTCTTCTCTACTTTTCTGTATGTCTGATTTTGTTTGTAATGAGAGTGAGAAGTGGGGAGAATATGGAATGTATGTGTGTGAGCAAGTTGTGGGTCATCCAAGTGTCCATGCAAGGTACTTAGAGGCTATGATTTAAGGATACTAACTCTGAAAATTATGTAATAAGGATTAGGAAACTTCTTTTAAAAATTAAATTGGGGGAGAATATGAATATTTTCCCTCAGAATATTTTCTTTCTAATAACATATATGTAATTCATAACGCCAAGTATTCCTATTGCACTCTTCTCAAATATGTTATCCATTTAAACTTTTGTTTTGTGTTTTAGGAAGCTGATGATTTCCAAGAACAAGAACCCTAGTATTTGTTGAAGTTAATGGAAACTTTTCTTTGGCTTTTCCAGTCGTGACCTGTTTTCCAACCAGTTCTACCGCATATACAAGCAACATCCCTCTGGAGCCAGCACAGTGCTCTTCCATTTCACCAGTCATACACAGCCTCATTATTAAGGTCTTATTTAATTTCAGAGTGTAAATGTTTTCAAGTGCTCATTAGGTTTTACAAACAAGAAGCTACATTTTTGCCCTTAAGACACTACTTATAGTGTTATGACTTGTATACACATATATTGGTATCAAAGGGGATAAAAGCCAATTTGTCTATTATATTTCCTTTCACGTATTTCTTTTAGCAGCACTTCTCCTACTAAAGTTAATGTGTCCTTCCCATATTCTCAATTAAAAGGTGAGCTAAGCCTCCTCGGTGTTTTTGACTAACAGTAAATGGTAAATTCAAACTGTTAAATGACATTTTGATTTTTATGTCTCTCCTTAACTAGGAGACACATCTTGTTTTAATGAATTTCTTTCAATATTCCAGGTGATAGATTTTTGTTGTTGTTTTGTTAATTAATCCAAGATTTACAAAAGCACAACGCTAAATCACACAGTAACTACAAAAGGTTGCATAGATATGAAAAGACTGGTAGATGCCATTGCAGGATGAATCACCTGTCACTTTTCTTCTGTGCTGGGAAAAATAATCAACAATGCGGGTCTTTCATGAGCAGTGACAGACTGTTTAGCTTACTATGTTGCCCCCCAGTTCAATGATCTAGAATAACAGAGCAGAGCCTATGCTCATTTGCAGACTGGAATCATTAAGCAGTTTAATAAAAATATCGTGAAACAGTATATTACAAGTTTGAAAATTCAGGGCTGGTGAAAAAAATCAACTCTAAATGATGATAATTTTGTACAGTTTTATATAAAACTCTGAAAACTGGAAGAAATTGTTAACTTTTTTAAAAAAAATTCTAATTCACTTGTTTATTTTAGGGGAGGAAGGCTTTGATATGGAGCACAGAAATACCAAAGCTACTTTAAATGGAAAAAAAAAAATTTTATTCTTTCTTTCCCCTATACTGGTAGATAAAGCAAACTTTATAAGTGGGCTATTGAAAGAAAAGTGCCTTTTAAAAGTGTTTAGTTTCCCAGTGTCTTTTCCAAGCCTAAGATACAGAAGTATTTGTTCAAAGGATAGAAAACATCTAAAAGTTTAGGCTCAAGATCAATGTTTACAGACTGATATTTTCAGTTTTTAATTGACTGGGCTGCAGATGTTATTTCTTTTAACAAACTAGAATTTTCAAACATTATCTGTATTTAAATGTATGGACCTTGATATTTTTCCAATACTATTTTTTAAAAAACTGTTTGATCTACATATGAACCTTAATTCTGAAATTCATTACATATCTGTTTCATTCTGCCTTTTATACTGTCTAAAAAAGCAAAGTTTTAAAGTGCAATTTTAAAACTGTAAATTACATCTGAAGGCTAGATATCCTTTAATCACATTTTATATTTTTTCTTCACAATTCTAACCTTTGAAAATATTATAACTGGATATTTCTTCAAACAGATGTCCTAGATGATGGTCCATAAGAATAACGAAGAAGAGGCTGGGCGCGGTGGCTCACGCCTGTAATCCCAGCACTTTGGGAGGCCGAGGCGGGCGGATCACAAGGTCAGGAGATCGAGACCATGGTGAAACCCCGTCTCTACTAAAAATAGAAAAAATTAGCCGGGCGCAGTGGCGGGCGCCTGTAGTCCCAGCTACTCGGGAGGCTGAGGCAGGAGAATGGCGTGAACCCGGGAGGCGGAGCTTGCAGTGAGCCGAGATTGCGCCACAGCACTCCAGCCTGGGCGACAGAGCGAGACTCCGTCTCAAAAAAAAAAAAAAAAAAAAAAAAGAATAACGAAGAAGTAGTTAAAAATGTATGGACAGTTTTTTCAGCAAAATTTGCAGCTTATGTCTTGGCTAAATAGTCAAGGGGTAATATGGGCCTATTGTTTAGTGTCTCCTTCCTAAAGAGCACTTTTGTATTGTAATTTATTTTTTATTATGCCTTAAACACTATGTAAATAAACCTTTAGTAATAAAGAATTATCAATTATATAATTTGTGTATATACATATCTAAAAGTTCTACACTGCAGGGAAAACAGATGGATATATATTTTATCTTTACTGAAAAGTTTTCTTAGTAGAGGCAACCTGCAAGTCAATAATGGATACATTAGTTTCTACTGGGTGAACAGAAGTATACGGATTTCCACAGAATTTTCACATTGCTTTGGGTACCTGGGAATTGGGCATAGCAACACTACTTAGTTTGAGCGTTCTTTCAAAGAAAAGTATCAAAGATTATATTTAATACTTTGCATTACATTTTTAATAGGGAAAACTACTGGCTTTCAAGTCTAGTAAAGGAATGGAAATTGAAAAACGGAAACTTATTCTTTCCCAAAGCGAAAGTATACTTTTATTCTCCTCCTGCTTTCATTGACACGTGGCTATTTCCAGGGAAGAGGCTTACTGATTATTACAGCAGTGTACTTATTGTACCATCTCTTTTTCAGAAGTATGTGACGCCATCTCACTTCAAGTACTGTGATAACATAACTTTCTTACTTTTCCAACCAAAGACACACAAATCCCAGTTCTCCTTTTCCTCTAATACAGGCTATAATGATTTGATCATCACTGCCACTGCCAAAAGTAATTTAATAAACCCCCAATTTTGGATGCTGTGATAGTTACCCTAAAAAGGACAACAACCAATGAGGCTTGTGGCACATATCACTACCAGCGCCTAATATATATTTATCTATGCTGTATGATCTCCCAGGTGTTTCTGAACTCTAAATTTACGGGAGCGTATTCTGAGAACCTTCAACTAAATCTCGAGACGTAAAAAACGATGTCTGACATGCAGAGCATCAAAATTATTTAGTTCTGCAGAATTCCACAAAAACAAACTTGTAAATATTTAAAGTCTGTAGCCTACTTCCTTTTCAAGCAAAATAGAAAAATTAGCTCCCGCCTGAAAGTTAATGAATCGCTGGTCAGTGAAACCAGGTGTGGTTCTGGAAAGAAGCCAGGTTCCTATGGTAACTTCGGATCGCCATTTAAGTTGTCTCTCGGCCCCCTGCCCTGACGTCACTTCCGGCGTTACCTGTGTCGTTACTGGGCGCTGTAAACAAGGTGTGCAAGCATCTGGAGAGCTGCCGGGATGCAGCAGAGCGGAGCAGCTGGAGGTCGTGGCTGCGCTCTCTTCCCTCTGCTCGGCGTCCTGTTCTTCCAGGGTGAGTGCTCCGGCTAGCTACGCTCCACTTCCGGCTTGGGGGGTTAGGGAAGATGGTCGCTTTTCCGGTTCCGGGTGGGGAGGGTCTCCGAAAAGCCCCCGCATAGCTCTGGGAGGAAAGGAGGGAGCGGGACGTTGGGACGATGTCATCACCACACCTTTGCGGGTAGTTGGTATTTTGTCAGTCCTTTTCTGAGCCTTGGGAGCTTTCCACCTTGCGTGACCTGTCATTGTAGTTTGGTGATGGCATACTTGATGGAACCACAAAGTGCTCTGGCTTTGGGAGCACCCGGTGTTATTTTGTGATGAGGTTGACTGCTGTGCTTTGGGCGCTGTATACCCTGATTAGAAAAATGACAGTTCTAGCATTCAGTAGTTTGTCCCAGTAGTTTTGGGAAACAAAATCATGACAGTTGGTAATTTTATTTTTTGTAGGCGATTATTGTGGTCTGTAAAATGAAATATTTGTTAGTCACAGAAGAGATGTGATGTGATTCATTATAGAGAAGCATATTGATGAAAATCAACTACTTTAGCATTTTAATAACTTTTTTAATACAAGAAAGAGCATTTAATTCTGTTAAAATTTAATCGATTAAGTAGTATCAGAAGTAGGGTATTCACACTTGACATTCACATCTTAAAATTTAGGTGAGTTTTGCTTTCATATAATTTTCAAATTGCATAAATTTCAGTTCAACCTAATTACCTTCATTTTAATGTACTTCATTTTCATTTCCTGGATTTTATGTATGTGTGCCTTCCTGGGAAATAAAATATTAGTATATCTAGCATTAGAGTGAATTGCTAGCTTTATAAAATTTCCTTGAGGGTAATGGGGATTTCTGAAAGATAAATTTAATATTATATAAATATAAATACTTTAATGTAAAGACTTCAGGTGTCCTACATCTTAGCAGATAAGGCTGGAAAGTTTTTATTTTAACTGGTGACTAATATTCATGTTGCCAGCACACCCCGTGATCCCTCCCAGCTGCCTGTGTCATCATAAGTCTCCAGTTTTTTAGCTAAATTACTTTGCCATATGGTATTTAGGCTGGCCTACCGTCACTCCTAATACACCCAGTCCACTCTCTCTCTCTTTCACACACACACACACACACACACACACACACACACACACGACATACTCAAATATTGTCTTATTGAGAAAAAAAATCTGGAAATGGTGTTTTCTTAAATCTAATGTCATTTTGCTTTGAAAAGCATGTGTCAAGTCCAGCAGATCATATAATTCAATGAAACATTAAAAGTTGATTTTACGATCTCTGTGTACTTGTGGAATAGATATTTTGCCTTTTAAAAAATAACTGGTGGTAGGGTGTGTGGCTCTTGCCTGTAATCCCAGCACTTTGGGAGACTGAGGCAGCTGGATCACCTGATGTCAGGAGTTCAAGACCAGCCTGACCAACATGGTGAAACTCCGTCTCTACTAAAAAATACAAAAAAAATTAGCTAGGCGTGGTGGCGGGCGCCTATAATCCCAGCTACTCAGGAGGCTGAGACAGGAGAATCGCTTGAACCCAGGAGGCAGAGGTTGCAGTGAGCTGAGATCTCACCATTGCACTCTAGCCTGGGCGACAAGAGTGAAACTCCATCTCAAAAAACAAAAACAAAAAAGAAACAACTGGTTTATCATATTATTCACATGCCATACAATTTACTCTCTTAAGGGGCATAATTGAATGGTTTTTAGTATATTCACAGTTGTGCAATCATTACCACGATCAATTTTAGAACATTTTCATCACCCCAAAGAGAAACCTGATACCCATTAACAATCACATCTCATTCCCCATTTCTGTTTACCCCTGGCAACCACCAGTCTATTTTTTTGTATCTATTGATTTGCCTATTCTGGACATTTTATATAAATAGAATAATATCTGTAATCCCAGCACTTTGGGAGGCCAAGGTGCGTGGATCATTTGAGGTCAGAAGTTTGAGACCAGCCTGGCCAACATAGTGAAACCCCGTCTCTACCACACACACACACACACACACACACAAACACACACACACACACAGACAAAAAAAAATTAGCTGAGTGTGGTGGCATGCCCCTGTTATCCCAGATTCTTGGGAGGCTGAGGCAGAAGAATCACTTGAACCTGGGAGGCGGGGGTTGCAGTGATCTGGGATTGCACCATTGCACTCCAGCATGAGTGATGGAGTGAGACCCTGCCTTAAAAAAATAAATAAATAAATAAACTAAATGGAATTACACAATGTGTGCTTTTGGTGACTGGCTTTTTTCACTTCGCATGTTTTCAAGGTTCATCCATTTGTTTGGTCTTTTAAATCTTATGTGGTAGAGTTTGGTTTCATGTTAGTGTTTATTTGCCTTTTGTTTTCAAAGATAAGGCCACTTAAATTATTAGATTATTTGAATTCACCTTAAGTTATAAGTCTGGTCCTGCTATATCAGTTATCTAAGTATTTAGAAATGGTAGACTAGGGGACCTAGGGTTCTTAAACTTTTCTCTTTTTTACTTAAGTGTGCAATATGAATAAAATCAGTAGATTTATATTTTAGAAAATGGGGCATACAAGATTGGGGGCTTTATTGACATGTTTAATTCTTTCATGTGTAAAATTACTTATGTTAAAATATGATTTTCTTGTTTTTCTCCCAAACAGTTTTTGTTAATTCTTATGAATGTTTCTATAGTTGGCTGTTTTTACCTGGCAAGAATGCTTTTCTGCTCAGATGAAGAGATAAGGGCATTAGGCCTGGGATGGACATTTCTGAGTGAATTAATGTGGGATTGGTTTTTTTTTTTTTTTATGAGTGGAAGAGACAAACTATCCTACATCTATTGGTTTTAAATCATTTTTTAATTTCAGTATAATATATGTAGAGAAAAGTACACATGTCATAAGTGTATACAGCTCAATGAATTTTCAGAAACTGAACACACATGGGTAACTAGCACCCAAATCAGGATATATAGAATGTTTCTCATATTCCAAAAGCCTTCTTTTGTACTTCTTTCCCATCATTATCCTTTCTCCCCAAAAACGAGTCAACACCCTGATGTCTAACAGTATAGAATAGTTTAGTTCATCCATGGATGCAGTGAGCTGAGATCACGCCACTGCACTCCAGCCTGGGTGACAGAGTGAGACTCTGTCTCAAAAAAAAAAAAAAAAAGGAAACCATTGTTGGTTTGGTCTAGTTGAATAAATATTACTAGACATCCACAGTACACTAGGCTCTGTTTTGATGGGCTCAGGATCTACTGGAGAAGACATAAGTCAATAGATGATTTTGGAGTCTGATACCAAGAGATAAATGCATTAGAAACCATGAGGATGGAGAAGAGATGCTTTGATCTGGCATGAGAATAAAGGAAAGGTTTCCTGGAGGTGAAGTTAAATCTTGAAAGAGGAATAAGTTTGTAAGAGATAGGGAGTGAAGAAAATTTTAGACATAGAAAGGAGCATAAACAAGGCATGGAGGACTGGGCATGGTGGCTCATGACTGTAATCTCGGCACTTTGCGAGGCCAAGATGGGAGGATCACTTGAGCCCAGGAATTCAAGATCAGCCTGGGCAACATAGGGAGACCCCATCTCAAAAAAACAAAAAATAAACAAGGCAGGCGTGGGGTGGAGGGCATTAAATAACTTTCAAAGCAGGTTTTCTGAAACTCGCTTTGATTGGATTAACTTAGATCACATATTGACCCAAAACCTATCTTTGTGATTGGGAGGATATGATTGGGGTGTATTAATACTTAATTGGCTCTTGAGAGCCAATTAAATATTAATACATCTCTTCCTATGTCCGCATTAGGGAGTTAACATGTGTAGCTTGAAATTGACCATGATAGGAGTGTTTGCACCACAGAAATTGTCCAACCCTGTGTATCTGGGGCTTTTTATTTTTTATTTTTTATTTTTATTTTTATTTTTTTTTTGAGACAGAGTCTCGCTCTGTCGCCCAGGTTGGAGTGCAGTGGCGCGATCTCGGCTCACTGTAAGCTCCGCCTCCCGGGTTCCCGCCAATCTCCTGCCTCAGCCTCCTGAGTAGCTGGGACTACAGGTGCCCGCTACCGCGCCCGGCTAATTTTTTTTTGTATTTTTAGTAGAGACGGGGTTTCACCGTGGTCTCGATCTCCTGACCTTGTGATCCCCCCGCCTCGGCCTCCCAAAGTGCTAGAATTACAGGCGTGAGCCACCGCGCCCGGCGGCTTTTTATTTTTTGTAAAAATGTTTTGCTGTTTACCAGTACACCACTAGGTGTAATGATTGGTTTAGGTAAATCCGAGTCAGCCTCAGCTGGCAGTAAAGTCAGTTGCTGTTTACTTTTAGTTTTCTCCCCTCCCACCAGACTCGTTCTCTGCTCTACTCTACTTTCTTTGGAAAGCTGACTGTATAGAGTACATCATTCAGGCTCTCTTCCTCTGGTTTCCAGTTAGATTTGGCCAACCGGAGGCTTTGGCAGGAGATTGGAGGGCAGGAGAGAGAAGATCAGGGTATGTATTTCCTGCTCCCTCCCTCTCTTGGTGCCATGATCCGTAGTGCCTGTATCCCTCTAACAACAGCCACTGTCAGGTAGCCCACAGCTCCCACTCTTACCAGGATCTAGTAACACCATTTCCTCCCTTTGCCCTTCAGACCTGGGGATGGTAAAGGCTTTGTGCTGTTGTCAGCTTCCTTAACCTTGGGAAAAGTCCCTTCGAAAAGTGACCTAGGCTGAGCATGGTGGCTCATGCCTGTAATCCCAACACTTTGGGAGGTTGAGGTGGGAGGATTGCCTGAGCTCAGGAGTTTTAAGTCCAGCCCAGGTAACCATGGCAAAACCCCGTCTCTACCAAAAATACAAAAAATTAGCCAGGTGTGGTGGCACACACCTGTGGTCTCAGCTATTTGGGAGGCTGAGGTGGGGGATCACTTGAACCTGGGAGGCAGAGGTTGCAATGAACTGAGATCTCGCCACTGCACTGTAGCCTGGGCAATAGAGCGAGACCCTGTCTTGAAAAAAAAATAGAAAAGAAAAAAGAAAAGTGGCCCATACACTTTTCACAATCTCAACTGATTGTGCCTTCCATTTCCTGCCTGGATCCTGACTGATAGTGTCATCTTCCTCCTAGCTCATAGGCTATGATAGGCTATGTGGGAAAAGATAGGTATCAAAAAAAAAAAAAAAAAAAAAAAAAAAGGGATATTATTAGGAGATCAGGGGAAATGGATGTTGAGCTGGCAACAAACAAATGTTTACTACATTCGATTTGAGGACATGTGGTGGTGATATTCAAGAGAGTATATCTGGTAACACTTGAACACTCAGAGGCAAGTCATGGCTAGTAATATAGATTGGGAAATCATTATCCTATTAGTGGTTGTTAAATCTACAAGTGAATAGGATTGTCCAAGGAGAACATGTTGAATGACTGTATATTCAGGCTGGATCTCTAAGGAACACCAGTGTTTAAAGGCTGGATAAGAAAATAACAGCCTTGGATATTTGATACATACTGTCAGAAACGTGGGGAGACAGAGAGTGAGTGAGTACCTGTGTGTGTGTATGTGTAACACAATCAGTGGTGGAGTTGGTTGGAGGGAAACTAAAGAGATTCTGATTTTAAATTGTAACCCATGTCTCTTTGTTCTAAACCAAGGGTTGACAAACATTTTCTGTAAAGGGCCAGAAAGTATTTTAGACTTTGTGGGCTACATGGTCTCTGGTGGCAACTATTCAATTCTGCAAAAAATGCAGCCACAGATAAATACATCAACGAATGAACATGGCTGTGTTCTAATAAAAGTTTATTTTAAAAGACATTGTAAATTTTTTTTAGCTGCTTACCAAAAGACCATTGGATGTCATAATTGATTTAGGCCAATCTGGTCACACCCAGAGCTAGTAGTCAGGTCAGTTGCTAGTAATTTTTAGTTTGTTCCCTTTCTACTAGATCCATTTGCTTCCATTTAGCTCATGGGCCATAATTTGCTGACTTTTGTCCTAAACCAACCACTCCCTTGACATTATCCCTTGGGTATCTCAGAGGCACCTTAAATGCATCCAGAATCAAACTCCTGTTCCCCTGCCAAGCCTAGTACTTTTCTAGTCTTCCCTTCTCAGTGAATGGCATCAGGAAGTCAGAAACCTGGGAGTCATCCTTGATATCTCCCTTTCCCTAATATTCCACAGCCATACTTAGTTCAAACTTCCCTTCTTTCTTACTTGACTACCATAGTAACCTCCTCAGTAATTTCCCCATATTCACTCATTCATTTTTTTTTTTTCTTTAAGAGACGAAGTCTCTCTCTATCACCCAGGCTGGAGTGTAGTGGTGCGATCTCAGCTCACTGCAACCTCCGCCTCCCACCACCACGCCTAGCTAATTTTTGCATTTTTAGTAGAGACAGGGTTTCACCATGTTGGCCGGGCTGGTCTCGAACTCTTGACCTCAGGTGATCCACCCGCCTGGGCCTCCCAACATGCTGAATTTCCCCATATTCACTCTTGATTCCTTGTAAGTAAGTGTCTTCTCTAAAGTGATCTGTTAAGAATGCAAATTTCACCAGGTCTCTTCTTGTTCAGTCCCACAGTTAAGTACTTTCCATGGCTTCCTATTACTCTAAGGATAAGGACCCAAATCTCTAAGGTCCTGCCTGGTCTGGTTTTTGTTTACCTCCCAACCACATCTCATTCTATTTTCTCTCCCTTTCGTATTTTTTGTGTTGCAGTCACACTCCTTTTCAGCCCCTTGACTGACTAAGCTCCTTCCTGGTGCAGGACCTTTGCATGTGCTGTGTCCTCTGCCTGGAATGCCCTCCCTCTCCTCACCTTGTTACCTCTTCCTTCAGATCTTAGCTCAAGAGTAACTTTCAGGGAAGCTTTCATTAACCACTCTCCTCTCCCCCAACATAACAGGGGCCGTACCTGTAGCCACTTTCTTTTTCCTTCCTTTATAGTAGTTATCCAAGTTTGTAATTATGCATTTGTCTTCATGATTAATTAATTAATGTATCAAACTTCTACTGTGTTTCAAGTATACAAGGGAGTGTATTTATTTTGCTTGCATTTAATTCCAAACCCAGAGGGTGGCACAAAACAGATGCTCAATAAATGTATGTTTGAAGAATGAGTGAATGAATGAGATAATTGTCATGCAAGCTTTGGGATAGAGAAGTTCATTAGTCACTGGTAGAGGATCCAGTAAAATAAGGATAGAAAAGTGTCTACTGAAGTTTTTATCCCTTGAATTTTACAATTTTAAGATATATGATGCCTTTTACTACAAGTGATAGTGGAGTTCAGTTGTACCATAAGGCCTATAAGTGAATGGGAAGGAGGAAATGGAGACCTCAAGTATAGACTACTCTTTCACAAACTTGGCTTAGAAAGGAGAGAAAGGGCAGTAGTTGGTAACTAGAGTAATATTACAGTGTTAAGGAAAGATTTTTTAAAATTGCTATTTGTTTTTAAGGATGGGAGAAACCTGTGTATTTAGAGGCTGAAGGGGAGGGGTTGAAGGCAGTAGAAACGGTTTTTTCTTTTTTTTTTTTGAGACAGAGTCTTGCTCAGTCACCCAGGCTGGAGTGCAGTGGCGTGATCTCAGCTCACTGCAATCTCTGCCTCCCAGTTTCAAGCGATTCTCCTGCCTCAGCTTCCTGAGTAGCTGGGACTACAGGCGTGTGCCACCATGCCCGGCTAATTTCTTTTGTATTTTTAGTAGAGACAGGGTTTCGCCATGTTGCCCAGGCTGCTCTTGAACTCCTGGCCTCATGTGATCCGCCTGCCTTGGCCTCCCAAAGTGCTGGGATTATAGGCGTGAACCACTATGCCCGGCCTAAAGAGGGTTTTTCTGCTAAAGCAGGGAATAGAGGGGATGAATCCAGGCAGAGCGGAGGACCTGGCCTTGCATAGGAAAAGGGAAACCACGTCCTTTCAGTTGGAAGTAAGGATGGGAGCAGATGCAGGAATGTGTGTGCCTGGGCCGTTTATATGGCCTCAAGTTTCATGGCGAGGTAAGAGGTAACGTTTTCTTCTGAGAATGAGGGGTTTGGAGGTTGCATGGAGGACTGAGGAAGAATGACAAGGGCTTGAGGAATCATGGAATGGGAAGCTAACCAAGGCCAGTTAAAGGTTTGCCAGGCCTCGTCGAGGACTCAGCTGTGGGTGACATTAACACATTTCTTATGGTAATTGTCCAGTTGTGTGATTTTTCTTGTTCAGGGTATACTAGCCCAGTCCAGTTGTGGTCATCTAGAGCTGAGCTTTTCCTGAAAGGGTGAAATGGAAAGATAGGAGTATAGGGGAGTTAAGAGTATTGAATGTACTATAAAAAAGGTGATAGGAATAAAGTGGATGATTTTCAAGCATGCTTTGTTCCTATACTAGAATTTCTGGTGACCTGTCCGCCTGTTTCTCTCAGTGTCTCTCTGCCTGCTCCCCTCCCTCTGAATTTTTGCCCTGAAGGTGCTAACATTTAATAGAGGAATAGCCTGTGTAACTAGGTGCAATCGATGGCATCTGTGCCTGTGCAGGATTATGTACCTAGTGTTAGGAGGGGAAAGGGCGATGAACCGCATCAGGGAATTTGGGAAGGCACCGCAAAGGGCGCCGATATTTGACCTGGAATTTGAAGGTGTGTGAATGTTGGGGATGTGGTGTGGTGGGGAACAACCCAGGCAGGATTGTTAGAGGTGGGGAGAGCCTTTCAGACAGAGAGCTGTTCAAAGAGAGGCTCAGTGGCAGTACGTGTGGGAAATGGCAGGACATTCAAGTAATGATGAAGGGATTGGGAAAGTAGATGGGATACAGTGACAGAAGTGTGGGGCTAGATTGCCACTCTTTGAATTTTATTTTGTAGCCCAATAGGAAATTATTGAAAGTTTTTGAATATGTATGGTGTTCATTTTAATAATAATAGCTAACATTTATTAAAGTTTTTATTCCAGCTGCTGTGCCAAGCATTTCATGTTGTGAAATGAACAACATGATCATAATAAAAAGTTACCATTTTTGATTGTAGTCACTCTTCAGAGTGATCCAGTGAAGTAGATCTTGTTATTATTCCCATTTACCAAGTGAAGACATTGAAGCTTGAACTGGTTAGGTAACCGAGATCAGGGTCTCACAACCAGAAAGTAGCTGACCTAGAACTCAAGTACAGGTCTGGCTAATTCTAAATCTGTATTTTAAATCTCTATACTATACTTATGTTTTAGGATGGAGGAATAGACATGGGGAGAGTGTAGATTGTCCATTCATTTCCACCTCCCAGTTTTTAGAGTTAGATCTTGAGTGATGAATAAGGATTTTCTTACAGTGATGGGTCAGGATTGCAGGCCTAAGAGAGTGGGGACTGAGGGATAAAAGCTTTCCAGCAGAGGGACAGCGTTTGCAAAGGCACAGAAGGCAGGACAGGTTTAGCATGGCAAAGTCAGAAAGGGTGCCACAGGCAGACCGGGAGTAATCTTCGTCTTTGGGATGGGTCATATTCTTACGAGTTCTCATTAGTGGGTTCAGTTTTGGTCTCCTCCTTTCAAAAGGAATGTCAATAGACTGGATTGTCTAGAGAGGAGCAAGAAAAATGACTCAAAGCTGGCAGAGGTAAAGGCAGTGGAACTGATGACTCATAACTGTGACAGGAAAGGTTGAGAGTGTGTGGGCAGGACTGAAGAGGTGACAATAATGACAGTGACACTGTCTAACACGCACTGAGCACTTACTCTGGTTTGGGTAGGCTTCTTAGTGTGGTATGTGTTTTAACTCTTTTAATCCTCCCAGTGGCCTTCTGAGGTAAGTACTATTATCACCATTCCCATGAGGGTGAGGAGACTGAAGCAGTACGGTAACTTGCTAAGGCTGCAGACCCAGCAGGTAACAGGGCCGGGATTTGAACCCAGATCCTCTGGCATAGGAGCCATGACCTGTGTGCTCAATCACTACACCGTTCTGTCTGTACTGGAAGCACTGCTGATTTTCAGGACAGCATGTGGGTTTGCACTTTTCTGAAGTCTTGCTGCTCTGTTTGTCTTGGCCACCAGAAGATTCATGGCTTCTCGAGGTAGATAAGGAAGCAGGAAGAACAAAGTACTGGCAATGTAATTTCCTAAAATATGGCTCTGTAGGGAAAGATAAGTTTTTGTTCTCTGAAAGCAGAAGGAACTGGTTAGAATAAAGTGCCAGCCCTTTTCAGGGAGATAAATTGTCAGATTTGGGTACATGAGTGGTTTTGGAAAAAATAAGTCTCTAGTGGGTTTCAAAATGATACCTTATTTTTACTTGCTAGAATGCATTCACCTATTCTGTTTTCTTCCCCATGATTTACTTTTAATGGATGTGTGATTCCTCAGCCAGCTTTAAGAAAAAGGGAAAAACTAGATAGTACCTTGAGGGCAGTTTCAGAAAATTATTCGAAATAAATATTCCCATTCTTACTTCCTATTCTCATTTTGCTGTTGATGAGGCAATGGTAGCTTCATGATGCAACCATGCTATACTTGGAGTAAGTCCCTTAGACCACAAAAACTGTCATATTCCCAGAGTGTGTGTGTGTGTATGTGTGTCTGCGGGGGATGGAAAGGGATGGGTGATGTTGCCTGTTAGCCAGCCATGGGCAGACCCATTGTTTGTAGCTAATTGAACCACAAGCCTGTATCTGGGAAAATGCTGGTGTGACCAGATTTTAAATTTTTATACAAGCCTTCAGTTATGATTTAAGATTAGAAAATGATTGAAAAATACTATCTTTGATTAATGTGGCTATCAACTCCTTGTCCCTTGTGGGCTTGCCTGAGAAGATATTTATTCATATTTATTGCCCTGGCTTTTTGATGAGGGCTCTAAAAATAATTGTTTGCTCACATCTGTATATTCCACCCACATGAATGCATTTTAAGTGTTTGGGTTTGCTTTGATTAGGTGTTTATATAGTCCTTTCCTTGGAGATTCACGCAGATGCCCATGTCCGAGGTTATGTTGGAGAAAAGATCAAGCTGAAATGCACTTTCAAGTCAACTTCAGATGTCACTGACAAGCTTACCATAGACTGGACATATCGCCCTCCCAGCAGCAGCCGCACAGTATCAGTAAGTGTGTACTTTTTTGGAACGTTCCTTTGGTCAACGGTTTTGGAATTGTTTTACTGCAAATCACAGGCATGCCTGAGGCCATCTCATCTCAGAGTAGAAGATGGGCTTCTACTTTAATAGAGATAGATGAACTTTTATCCTATATGACATTCATTTGGTCACATAGGGCCCCGTGTAAGAATTCTGTCAATAAGCTGCAGGAAAAAAAACTGTCAGAAACTCAGAGGAAATGTGGTTTAATTTTTTTTCCTCTTTATTGTTTCTTTTTGCATTATTTCATAGCTTCATTTTCAGATTTAATGTACTAAGAAGGGTACCTTCAGGACAATTGAATAGAAAAATTCTATAGGTCCAGTCACAGATGTCCTTTCTCTTAAGGCTGCTCATTTTCTGTCGTATTAAGTTGTCTCAGTGGGTGTATCTCTTTGCATATTTGTGCTTTGTGGATTTATCTTGACACTTTTTTTCCAGTGTATAAACATCTGCATTGATTTATATGGCTGCCTTTGAAGGAAATGGTGGCACCTCGTGTTGGTGACAGATGTTGGTGACAGATGGTCTTGCAATATTGGAAGTAATAAACCTTCGTCACACATATAAAACACATTTATGGTCCAAGTTGCATTGTAGGTGTCTAATTGAAGATTAAAATGCTATAAAATTTTTTTCTCTTTAAGCTTCCAGCAGTATCCTTAGCTCAGGATAGATGTTATTCAAGAATGTGAATGTCATAGCTGTATGGAAGATTGTATTTTTTTAAGTATTGTTAATTTATTTATCCTGTTTCCTTCACTGGAAAAATGTCCTCTTTGATTTTGTGTAAATAAGCTTTGCATTCTGTGTTAGGAGCCATTGTAGAATGCCACATAGCTTGAGGCTAGGTAGGTGACTCCAGTGAAAGAAGCTAGGCTGTATTCATGCTCCCCTCCCACTTTTTTTTCAGACTTGAAATAGTTCACTTGATTCCGAGTGATCAGGAAACTGTGGCTGGCCTTATTTGGCTCTGCCTCCTTGGTCAAAAGTAGGACAGAGCAAGCAATGGGGAGCTTCCTGGGTGAGAAACAGCAGCTCTCTTCTAGTGCTGCCCTCTGCGAGACTGGTCAGAAAATCAGCAAACTCATACAAGTTGGAATTAAAGTTACATAACATGATGTTGCAGTCATGGAATTAGTCAGTCAAGATTGTGTCAGATTAATCAAGAAGCAAGGATATGAGTTTCATGAACTTAACATTGAATTTACGAGCTAGACTAATCTCGAGGATATACAGTGGGCCGTGTTTTGTCAATAAGGAGTTCCAAACTCTTTTACACTGATGCTGATAATTAGTGGTAGGGATTCTTTACCTCCCCATTTGAAATGTTCAACACACTTATTATTTCTCATTATCTGTCTTTATCACTAAATGTAAGTTCCATGAGAGTAGGAACTATGCCTGTGTGGCTCCTACCGTTTCCTTTTGCTTAACAATGCCGAGCACATTAGAAATCTGCACCAAATATTTGTTGAATAAACGCATGAACAAATGAACAAATAAGTGAGTCAGCATCTTTTCTGGGAAGTTGCTTTTCAAAATTGGGCAATTCAGTGGTTGTAAACACCCAGGTTCCTAAATGGGAAGGTACCAAGTAACAAAGAAAGAGGAAAGCCTGTATTTTGCATAAGCCATATTGCATAAGTCATATTGTATTGTAATACCTGCCTGGCCTGCCCCAGGTATAATTAGGCTTTTGGTGATGAAGTGTCTAATCAAGGTTTTTGATAAGTGTCTGATAATTAGACTTTTGGCGATGAAATGTCTGATCAAGTCCTAGGTAGCATTGTTTTAATTCAACATATATTCATTGAGTACTTATCACGTATTAGACTTAGGGATTATATTAATTGTCAAGGTAGATAACTTGAGAGAGGCTGAATTATATTACACTCTCCTCCTTTGAGAACAAGCAAAAATCTCCCTTTTGTCACTTACTAGTTGTATACCTTAGAGCAACTCACTTAGTCTTTTGTTTGGCTTTGTTTTCTTTCTTTCTTTCCTTTTTTTTTTTTTTTTTTTTGAGGTGGAGTCTAGCTCCATCGCCCAGGCTGGAGTGCAGTGGCACAATCTTGGCTCACTGCAATCTCTGCCTCGTGGGTTCAAGCAGTTTTCGTGTCTCAGCCTCCCAAGCAGCTGGGATTACAGGTGTATGCCACCACACTTGGCTAATTTTTGTATTTTTAGTAGAGATGGGGTTTCACCATGTTGGCCAGGCTGGTCCTGAACTCCTGAGCTCAAGTGATGCGCTCACCTCGGCCTCCCAAAGTGCTGGAATTACAGGCGTGAGCCACCATGCCCAGCCTGTTTCCCTTTTTATACGTTTGGGATAATTATACCTGCCTCATGTAGTTCAGTGTAGTTGTGAGGCTCAAGTGAGTAAATGTGTGGAAATTATTGGCAAACTGTCGAGTGCTATTCAAACATGAGATGCTACTTTAGAACAAAGTTTCCCAACTTTGGCACTGTTGACATTTTGAGCCAGATAATTCTTTACTGTGGGTGCTGTCCTGTGCATTGTAGGATGTTTACTAGCATCCCTGGCTTCTACTCACTAGATGCCAGTAGCATCTCCCCAGTTGTGACAATTGAAAATGTCTTCAGATATTGCCAATATCTCTTGGAGGGTGAAATTGCCTCTGGTTGAGAACTATTACTTTAGGGTTCCAGGGAAAATTTAGAAGCGATTCAAGGATTAGGATCCCAGAAGTGTCTCGTCGGGCCTTTTTCTGATCAGTTTTACTAACCTATAGGATGGAGGTTAAAAAAGCATAAAAAGTTGCCCAAATGAAAAAAAAAAAAACCACACCATTATACAGTTGTATTTTATTTTGGACCTACTGAGGTTTATATTTTCATTGCATTTTCCAAGTTAACTTTTTCTCTCGTGGTGTTGCTTTCTTAGATATTTCATTATCAGTCTTTCCAGTACCCAACCACAGCAGGCACATTTCGGGATCGGATTTCCTGGGTTGGAAATGTATACAAAGGGGATGCATCTATAAGTATAAGCAACCCTACCATAAAGGACAATGGGACATTCAGCTGTGCTGTGAAGAATCCCCCAGATGTGCACCATAATATTCCCATGACAGAGCTAACAGTCACAGAAAGGGGTAAGCTCATTGCCACCAACCTTCTTCTGCAGTGCTCTGTGACTGCGGTGGTGCTTTCTGGAGAGCTCGATGATAAACAAAGCTGTCTATCTTTGTAAGCCAGTTGGGTCATTAAATCATTGAGTCAAAGTAATTTTTCTGCCATCCCAATATGTATGTTGGGGTGAATTTTTAATCTTTATTTTGAAAACTGAATTTCCTCTTCAGATGTTGTCATAGTTTCTCCATTACCCTTTTTAAAAATTTTAAAACCAAAGTTCTTGTGGAATGCATAGAAAACCCCTGAGTAAATACAGGGTTGTTATCTCTGTGAAATGGAAGGATTCCAGTTTTCCTAGCATGTTCATACTCCCAGTTATGAGATAGTGTTCTTGCCTGTGTCTTGAAAGGGTACCCCCTCTAACCATGAGAGGTAGTGCTTTTCTTTTATGTTGCAAAGAACAGTAGTTTCCCTTTGCCGTGAAACAGGAGGAGAGTAGATTAAGTACTGATTTTTTTTTCTATGTTATTCCCTGATGACGATTAAGTGGTCATTCTAGTCCTTAATTGGATTTGAGCCAAAGATTTAGAGGCACATTATGGGTCATTATAGATTTGTCATCATTTCTCAAGTCTTTTTCAAGTTTCTCTCCCTCCCTTTTTCCCTCCTTCTCTCCCTCCCTTCCTTCCTTCTTCCTTCCCAACTTCCCTTCTTTTCTCCTTCCCTTCCTCTCTCCCTCTCTCATTTCTTCCTTCTCTTTCCCTTTCTTGCTTTCTCTCTCTTGCTTTTTCTTCTTTTCTTTTAAAGGTAATAACTTGTAGGTTTCAAAGATGAGCACATTCATACTCCTGGCAGAAGAAGAAAATGATACAGTTTTGCTGGAAGGCAGTTTGGTAGTATGAATCAGGTGCCTTAAAAGTTTAGGCCCTTTGATCTAGTAATTCCATTGTAAATTTCATCTTAAGGAATTAGAGCTAAAGATGAAGATTTATGTACAAGTCTGGCCATCCGAATGTGACTTATAGATTCTAAGAATTCAAAACAACTTGAATGTCCAGCATTAGAGGATTAGTTCTATAAATTATTCAATATGATAGAATGCTATGCAGCCATTCCACATCACATCTGGAAGGAATTGTTAATTATTTATCATATAATAAGTTAAAAAGGAGGTTAAAAATAATACGTAATATATGATCCATACTTAAAAGTATATATGCCCCCCATGCACCCCATACCCAGTACCCCAGAAGAAGATTAAATGGGTAGATATTAAAGTCTTCCTAGGATTGGGATCATGGGTACATTTTTATTCTTCATTGTACTTTTGTGTATTTTCTACCTTTTACACAATGATTTATTACTTTTGTAATCAGAACAAATATAAGAGCAAAAGTAGAACCTAGTTTCTCATGTCACAGGAGGCATATTTGCACGTCCCTGTCTTTTACCTTCTCTTTCTCCACCTCTAGGTTTTGGCACCATGCTTTCCTCTGTGGCCCTTCTTTCCATCCTTGTCTTTGTGCCCTCAGCCGTGGTAGTTGCTCTGCTGCTGGTGAGAATGGGGAGGAAGGCTGCCGGGCTGAAGAAGAGGAGCAGGTCTGGCTATAAGAAGTCGTCTATTGAGGTTTCAGATGAGTAAGTCCAGCAGGAGCCCTGGGCAGCAAGCCTGTTTCCTCCTTAGCGCCCTACCCAGACCCCCACATCCACACCTTCCTTTCTTCTAGACTGAGTTTAGTTCTGCTGGTGAACTTTCTTTTCAAAGAGAATAGTTCTGCTAAGGGCTGCCAAAAGGAAGGTTGAAAGTGAAGTGTGTGAATATTAATTTGGAGAGAGATGGGGGAGTTGATATATGGTCCTAGTCTTCTGCTTTGGATGTCAGATTGTACAGTGCCATGGTCTAAATAAATTCTGAAGTTGATGTTTCATTCTTTCAATTCCAGGTCAATTATTTTTCCTTCTGCTTGTATTTGGCACTGAGCTGATGATGTTTCCTGATAGAAAATGCCTGAGCAATGAGAGAGGCTTTAAGAATAGCTGTGGAGGGCAAAAGCAATTTGAATAAGCAAGATCTATTCTTGGTCAGCATATGTTCTGAAGTGAGGGGCTACATGGATTGTGGTTATCAAAAAGATTTATTAAACATTATTCTGCCAGTGAGCAGCCGTGATCCAGTATATTCCCTAAAAATAAATGTAGTAAAAGGAAATCAAAACAAAAATCTACATAAAACTCCTGTTCTCCATTATCCATGTCAGTGGTGGGGAGTCTTACATTGAGAAGGTCCAGAATTCTCTCTCTCTTTCTCTCTCTCTCTCTCTCTGTGTGTGTGTGTGTGTGTATGTGTGTGTGTGCATTTATTCAATAATAAGAGAGCATCCTGTGCCCTTTCCAAGGAATCTGTGGCTCTAAAAAAGCAAAGAACTCTTGGTAAAAATGCTAATGTCTATTTGTAAGCATGGTATCCAAAACCCCTTATGATTTTACTCTAAGTCACATTGTTTCCTGACATCTCCCCATGTCCCAGCTGCCATGAACTTATTTATTTGCCCTAACATACTATACTTAGGTCAAATATTTTTCCTAACTCTTTCTCATCCTCTAAGACCCCGCCTTTTGTCTTGCTGGTAATGCCCTCCTTCCTTCTCTTGTTTGCCTGGAAACTTTCTTATCCTCCAAGACCCAGCTGAAATAGCCCCTTCTCTTGAGTTTCCCTGAGTCCTCAGGGAACAATTAGTCACTCCTCGCTCTTTGCTGCTGTAGCAGTTTGACCTTAACTCTATTAAAACCCTTATCACACTGCATTATAACATATTTGTTAAGTTGTAACAGGTCTTTCACCCTCATCATGAGCTCTTTACAGCCCCAAGTTTTATTTATCTTTTTACCTCTAGGCTAGCACAATGTTGAGACTTTGTCAGTGCTCCCTACGCTTCTGAATGAGTGGTTATTTATTGAGCAGTTATTATGTGCCAGGCACTATGGTATGTGTTTCACATGTATTTACTTTTTATTTACTCCTAACAACTATGCTTTAAGGGTGGGTGGTGATATGTGCATCTTTTTGTTTGTTTGTTTTTTGAGATGGGAGTGTCACTCACTCTATCACCCAGGCTGGAGTACAGTGGTGTAATCTCGGCTCACTGCAACCTCCGCCTTCTGGGTTCAAGTGATTCCCCACCTTAGCCTCCTGAGTAAGTGGAATTACAGGTGTGTGCCACATTGCCCAGCTAATTTTTGTATTTTTAGTAGAGATGGGGTTTTGTCATGTTGGCCAGGCTGGTCTCGAGCTCCTGACCTCAGGTGATCCACCCATCTCATCCTCCCAAAGTGCTGGGATTACAGGCATGAACCAATGCGCCTGGCCAATATGTGCATTTTATAGATGAGGAAACAGGGGCTTAAATAATTTGCCCAGTCACCCGGCTAGTGAGTGGAAGAGCTGGAATCTAAAACCAGACCTGTCTCATTTCAACACCTGTACTTTTAACTGCTCTACTCTATTGAGGATAGTGGTGATTCAGATGTGGTTTGCCCTCTTTTTACAGCACTGATCAGGAGGAGGAAGATGCTTGCATGGCGAGGTTCTGTGTCCATTGCGCTGAGTGCCTGGTAAGTGCATGCCATTCCTTCTGTTTACTGCTGATGTCCCACTTTCCTGCTTACCTAAGAGGATCCATCCTATGCCCTCAGACGCCGCAGAGGATATGCAGTTAGGTCCCAGCAAGATATGAGCCAGCATCTTCCCTCAAAGCATTTTGGACTCAGGGGACCCCTACCAATTCTAACCATGATTTGTTTCATGTCTCATGGGCAGAAAATGGTAGTCTTAGGTTAGGGAAGGGGACCACGTAGAGTAGTTTCTACTGACTGACAGAAAATCCCAAAACAGGAGTGTCCTGTGCCACTGAATTCATACTAGGAGACTTCGACTGTCTGGACCCAACCCTGAATTTAACTTTTCCACTGAGTCATAGTATTTTTCAGGGAGTTAGGGAGATATAACCTTTTAGGTAACTTGATGTCTTTTATCAATAAGAAATACCACCCCGGAAGGCCCAAGTTTTGATTTAAATGTCAAAAGGCTGTCATCCCTCCTGCTTTGAGTACTCGCTGTGACTAATGACAGAATCAGAGAGTCCAGTTAGGAGGCTGGGGTGGATGTCCTAGGATCCTAGCAGGAGGGAAGACTCTGTGATGTGGTGCAGTTGAAAACAGGTCATAAAGAACTTCTGATCCCATATGATACATACCTATCATTGCCTCCTGTTTGCTTATTGCCAAGCTCACACTTGGCTTGATGACTAATTGCAGTGTTTTTTGTTTCTGTTTGTCTCATGCACTTAAGTATCAAAGGGACGATGAGAGAAAGGTTGGTATTGCCAGTACAGAGGACCTAATACCAACCTTTGGAGGCTCGAATATTTTTGAGAACACAAAATAAGTTAATGTTCATACGGTTGTTATCCACATTTCAGATATTAATCCATTCAACAGTGGTTTGTTGAGCATCTGTCACATGCCATGTGTACTGTTCTAGGTGCTTAGGAACCAGCAGTGAACAAAACTGACAAAAATTCCTACCCTCTGAGAACTGAATGTTCTTTGCCTGGAAAACTTTCTCATCCTCTAAGACTCTGTTGAATTGGGGTACAAATACTCACAAAGTTTTAAAAATAAGTAAAATATATAGTATATGAGATAGCACTTAATGATATGGAAAAAAAAAATCAGAAAAGGGGGATGGGATGGCTGGATAGGGAGTGTGACATTAAATAGGTTAGGGACAACCTCAGTGAGAAGATATTCGAGCAAACACCTGAGAGAAGCAAGCCATATGGCTATTGTGGAGGAGCGTTTCGGGCAGAAGAAATGACAGGTGCAAAGGCTCTGAGGAGGGGCCATGACTGGCATGTTCTTGGAGTAACAAGAGGGCAGTATGGCAGGAATGAAGACAGCACGGCAAAGAATAATATTTGTTGACATCAGAGAAGTAACGCAGCAGCTACATCTTATAGAACCTTGTAGTTGATTATAATGACCTGGACTTCTACTCAATGAAATGGAATCCATTGGAGGGTTTGGGAAGAGAAGCACTATCAACTGATGTCCATTTTAAAAGTATTACTCTGGCTTTTGTGTTGAGAAAGGGTGGTAATGAACAATGACAGAATCAGAGAGTCCAATTAGGAGGCATTTGCATTAATCCAGGTAGCTGAAGATGCTGGTAGTTTGAACCAGGGTGGTGGTGGTGGAGGTGGTGAGGAGTGGTTGTGTTCTGATTATAATTTGAAGGTAAAGCCAGAAGGATTTACTGCTTTTGCGTTTATATATGAAAAAATGAGAGGACTCAAGGATAGTTCCAAGATTCTTGACTTGAGCAACTGGTAGAATAGCGTTACCATTTGCTAATATGTGGAAGTCTGTGGGTGAATCAGATTTTAGGAGGAAGATCAGAAGTTGGGTTTGGACATATTAAGTTTGAAATGCTTACTAAACTTCCAAGTGGATATGTGGAGTAGGCAGTTGTGGGTGTGGAGTTCAGAAGAGAGGTCTAGACTGAAGATAGAGATTTAGGAGCCATTAGCAGATGGAGACTGATAGAGACATTTCCTCCAGGGAAATGAATGTAGATAGGGAAGGGGTCAGAGGAGGGAGCCTGGGCCCTCCAAGATTTCTAGTATGGGAAGATGAAGAGGACTTATTAGTAAAGAGGCTAAGAAAGAGTGACTAGTGAGGTAGGAAGAAAATCAGGAGATTTTGGTATCCTGGGAATCAAGTGAAGAAGTATTTTAGGAAATAGTGATCTAGAGGGTGATCAACTGTATTGTTTGCTGTGGAGTCAGGTGAAGTAAAACGAGAGCTGATAATTGATTATTGGATGATTTTGGAATATGGAAGTCATTGGTGACCTTGGCAAAAGGAGCTTCAGTGGAATATTGGGAATGAAAACCTGTCTGGGGTGGGGTCAAGAAAGATTGCAGAAAGATGCATTGGGACAGTGGCTATAAACAACTCTTTCAAGGAGTTTTGCTATGAAGGGATGCAGAGAGACAGGCAATATGTGGAGGGCAGTGTCATGGGTGGCTTTTCTTTTTAAGATGGGAGAAATTGAGCACATTTGTATGCAGATGGGAATTATGTAGTAGAGAAGGAAAAATTGATGCTGCAAGAGGGAGAGGAGAGGATTGCTGGGGTAATGCCAGGATCTAGTGCGTAAGTGGAGATGTTCACCTTACATAAAGTAAGACAGGGAGAGCGTATAAGAACAATAGGGAAGGCCAAATAGATGGGTCCAGATGTAGATGAGTGGCTACATGTGATAGAGCTTGTGGAAATTCCCTACTGATTGCTTCTCTAGTCCCAGTGATGGGAGAAAGCAAGGCCGTCAGCTGAGAATGATGGGAAGAGGAGGTGTTAGAAGTTTGGGGAAAGAGGGAAGGGTATGAAATAGTCATCAAGGAGAATGAATAGACTAGAGAAATATGGTATACCAGATAGTGCTAATGGCCCACTGGAAGTTAGAAGTAATAAATGTGAGTATGAATAATAATAATGGTAACAGGAGCTAGTCTTGAATGAGTGCTTACGAAGTGCCCGGCAGTGCTAAGTAATTTACATATATTGCCTCATTCAATTCTCATAACAGTTCTATGAAGTGTATTTTTATTATCCCCATTTTACAGATGAGGAAACTGAGGCTTAGAAAAGTTAATAACTTTATCCAAGGTCACACAGCCAGCCAGCAAGAGGTGGAACTAAGTGGTAGACTGACACCTAGTCTAAATTCCTAACCACAATTTTGCACATTTCTGTAAGAGAGTGGGGAGAGGATCGCTGGAGTGATTCCACCAACGCTTGTTTTGCTAAGAAACGGTGCTGTAGACAGGCATCCTTTCTTGTGTGTTGAGGTTTTAAAAAATATTCAAGGGAAAGGAAACCACTAGGGCTTCAAAGCAGAAATTCGCCCAATAGACACCAATTACGTTGAGGTCCTATGAAGCTCCGTGGGGGAATTTAGGTGTGTTGAGTCAGTGGCATTTCACTTGTGGTTGTCTCCCCAAGCCAGATTCCGTCTGGAGGATCCTAACACATGGTCTTTGCCTAAATTCCAACTCTGGAATTGTGTTTCACACCTACTGTTTTTCTCCCTCCAGGATTCAGACTATGAAGAGACATATTGATGAAAGTCTGTATGACATAAGAAGAGTCACCTAATAACAGGAAACATCCCATTCCACTGGCAGCTAATGCCTGTCAGAGAAGTAGAGTTGGCCTAGACCATAGTGACGGACAATCCTGGAGATCATCAGTAAACACTTTAGGAACCACTTATTTATTGAAGAAATGTTCTTGTATTTATAAACTGTTCAAGAACTCTCATAAGAGACTCATGACTCCACTTTCAATAAATTATGCTGTAATTGAATGAAGAAATTATCTTCCTGAGCAAAAAGATACTTTTGGATTTGTCTTTGCTCTGGAATGTATTACATGTTTTCTTCCAACTGTTTGAAGGAGAATCCTGAATGTTTGCCACACTGCTGATGCCAAAATAATTTTTTAAATGAAGTGGAGCTTATGATTTCCTGACGTGTCACCAGACAAAATGTTTGCTTGGGATAGGTGTTCTTTGTTTTTTGCTCCATGTACACTTTCAGCTGTGAGTTAGTATAGGGCATATACTCGTTGGTTGAATCACCTCAACCTCAGTTGTGTTTGGATAATTTAGGGTGTATAGCCTTAGTTTCCTTAGAGTTTTGGTAGGATCAAGTCATTGGTTTGCTTTGACTGGGTTTTTAAAGTATTAAATACAATGTCATCAATTTACAGTTAAGGAAAGGAATCAGGAAGTAGAAAAATTATTTTATTTAGTCTTGCTGGTATAATTTGGGCCAAGGAGTCTTTGTTATTTTCCTTCCTTCCTTCCTTCCTTCCTTCCTTCCTTCCTTCCTTCCTTCCTTCCTTCCTTCCTTCCTTCCTTCCTTCCTTCGTTTCTTTCTTTCTTTTCTCTTTTTTTTTTTTTAAGGCAGAGTCTCACTCTGTTGCCAGGCTGGAGTACAGTGGTGTATTCTTGGCTCACTGCAACCTCTGCCTCCTGGGTTCAAGCGATTCTCATGCCTCCGCCTCCCGAGTAGCTGGGATTACAAGCATGCGCCACCACACCCAGCTCATTTTTGTATTTTTAGTAGAGGTGGAGTTTCACCATTTTGGCCAGGATGGTGTCAATCCCCTGACCTCATGATCCACCCGCCTCGGCCTCCCAAAGTGTTGGGATTACAGGCATGAGCCACTGTGCCTGGCCTGTTGTTTTATTGTCTTATAACTACAACTTTTCTTCTTGACTTTTCAGGTCGGAGGCAAGAAAAACTCTTTACAGGTTTTTAGTGGGGGCTTATGGAGTATTTCAGGAGTTCTTTGCAATTAGATCATCTTTTCACTTGTATTGTCTTTCAAAACTTTGTTGATTTCTAAAATGCACCAACTATGAGTAACTATGGTATTTGCAAGTGGTTTTTACAAAATATTTGAGATGAGGAAGTGAGATTGTGCATAACATACTTATCCTTTCTGTTCTCTCAGTGCCTTATAGCAGGTTACTCCATTCTGCTATGACAACTTGTTTCAAATGTTAATTTATGTAGGATTTTTTATAAGCCATTAAGGCATATATATAGCATATCAGTAAACATGGATAGTGCATATATAAATAGTCCTCTGTAATAGCGATTGGATTTACTTCTCAATTATGAGAGACAAAAATTATCCCCTCACTTGTCTCTATTCTTTCAATAGGTTGATCCCTTATCATGGTTTTTCATTAGTTGGTCAGGAAGTTTCCATATTACAACACTTTAGACTGTATATGTTAGTTTAAAAATCATTTCTCTCTCTCTCAATTTCTTTTTTTTTTTTTTTTTTTTGCAAAGACCTAATTTTAAAAGTTTGGGTTGTTAGATCTGTCTCGTAGATTTGGCGTGGCCTTTTCTGTTAACCTAGTCCACAGATTAGTGAATCTGGTTAGTTGAAGGACATTGTGATTTGACTCTGGTCATGTGAGGAAGTAGAAGAGGCAAAGACAGGACCGGCAGTTTACATTTCCACTGGTTAAACCTCACGGTACTTTGGGGGGCTGCTCGTTAACTTATGTGGTTATCTGAGGCCAATCTAACATGACCATTTCTAACACCTCAACAGAGAGAGGAAAGCAACTTGAGCAATGACAGTAAATAATTTGGGCTCTCAGAGATTTGAAGATAGAGACCTAATTGTGAGGGGGACTATTTTGTGGGTCCTCATTTCTCCACGAAAGAGATGATGTTACAGGAACCCACTGAAAGCCACATCCCATTAAATGAGGAACCAGTTTTGGCTGGGCCTTCTTGTAATGTCCTTGCAGGTGTGTTGTGAAGATTAATGCAGGGTGCTATGTTTGTAGATTGACACCTAGTCTAAACTTGAGGTAATTGGTGCTCTATGAATACTCAGTCATGTTATTTTATAGCCTTAATCATGATTTGAACTAGTCCCTTCCTTTTTAAATGACTGAATGGAGTCCTTCGTGGTAAGGGGAGTACATTGATAATTTAGTTTACTTCATGGGTTTGTGGTCACATCCCAGTCATCAGCTGCTATCATTTTCCTTCTTCATTCCTTATGTTGAGATTTGGGTTACAGCTTTTTATTCTTTGAAGGATCACGAAGTAGTGTACAGACACCTGCCTTCTTTAAGGATGAAAGGAAGATAAAGTGGTTTTTTTTGTTTGTTTACTTGTTTGTTTCACCTATTGTTTGAGTAATTTCTAAGGTGCTATTCTCTCTCTCTTTTTGCTACCCCATGAGCTTTTGTCACAGCCATGGAAACCAGCCTTGTTTAGAAAGGGAACTTAGTTCAGAAAGGGTTAAAAACCTTCCAGAGTTTTTCTTTAGCTGCTGAAGTTTTTACTTGTGGTTACATGACCTTAAGTTTTATGCATTAGGCTCTTAATTCTATTACAAAATGTGAACTTACCAATTGCTTTGTGTTTTCCATGTGACCTGTTACTTCAGGCTACTTGGGGAACATCTTAGTCCTTTGTAGCTCCTGAACCCAGCACTGGTGCTTCAAGAGAGAAGGTAGCCCGTCTTTGTTCAAAACAAAACAAAACACCACTTCTGGAGGCCATATCCTAAATATGAATGTTCTACTAAGTCACTAAGTTATGGTTCTAAAGGGAAACCGTAAGAAGACCCACAAGGAGTGGACCAAGACTATTATTTAATTGCACAACTTGAAACTTTGCTGCCAGAAGAGGCAGCTCCATTCCTTTGACTCCATTGTTGGGCTGTTAACTGCTGCACGTCATTGACTTTTTTTGTTTTTGTTTTTTTGTAGGAGGGTAGGCGCTGTTGGGCCATATGCACAGATATTGTAACTCTTGGTGTCTTTACTGCATCATAGTCAATAAACTTCTTTGCACCCTTTGGCTACCTTTTGGTGTGTGCATATCTACATATAAGGTGGGAATTGTCATGTGAAAAAGATGGGGGTTTGTGGTGTTAAAAGAGAAACTTTAGCTGAATTAAATTTAAAAGAGTTGAATTGAGCACAGAATGATTCACGAATCGGGCAGTCTCGTGAGCCAGAGTAGGCCCAGAGACTCCAGCACAGCCACGTGGTAGAAGATTTATGGACAGCAAAAGGAAAGTGATGTACTAAAAACAGAAGTGAGGTACAGAAACAGCCGGATTGGTTACAGCTCAATGTTTGCCTTATTTGAACAGTTTGAATCATTGGTCATCTTTGATTGGCCAAACTCAGTGATTGGCACAAGAGTAGACTACAGTCTGTATACTATTCCATTTAGGTTATAGTTCATGATGTACAGAGAAACCTTTAGACCAAACTTAAGATATGTAAGGAGGCAGCTTAGGCTGAACTTGATTTAACAGTGGTTTTCAGCATTGTGCAACCAGTCATGTCTGAGCTGTAGCCCCACAAGAACCTGCAGAGATTCTGTGGTATGCTGGAACCAGCTCACATAGCAAGAGCTAATTACAGGCTGAGTATCCCTAATCTGAAAATACAAAACCTGAAATACTCCAAAATCTGAAACTTTGAGTGCCAACATGATGCTCCAAAGAAATGCTTATTGGAGCATTTTGGATTTTCAGATTAGGGATGTTCAACTGGTATGTATTTGGCAAATATTCTAAAATCTGAAAAAAAATATGAAATCTGAAACACTTCTGGTCCCAAGCATATTGGATAAGGGATACTCAATGTGTATTACATTTTTTAGGAATTTTTCAAGCCAGTTGTTAAACTGTTGGTAGCTTGAAATAGGCCATGATGGGAATATTTATACTGTGGAGATTGCTGGTTCTCCAGCACATCACTTCTAAAGTACCATGCAGCATAGTGCTTGGGAGCAAACGTTCAACAGCTTTTCAGATGATACAGGACAAGTTCCATAAGATGAGTCTGCCCATGCCTAGGTCAAGCCAATCTAGCCGAGGTTGAAGGTGCATACATTGAGAACCTCTATTTTTGAAGTGGTGACTAAGACTGAGAGGTATCTTGAAGTGAAGAAACCTTGAGTTCTAATCTAGGATGTCCAAGTCACCCAAGAGGTTCTCTATGGGAATCAGTGGCTGCCTGTATTCTGGAAATGCTGATATCACACGGCCAGAGGAAACTCATGTCTACGTAGCGAGTTGGAGGACTGGGCAGGCATATCTTTGGAAGCAGTGATTGGGTGATTGCCTGGCGAGGTTGCACCTCTGTTTTGAGAGGAAAAATAAAAGAGGTTGCATATCTTTAAGACAGAATGTTTTGTGTTAATATTACATTTATTGTATTTTGTTTGCATGAAACGGATTTCTTTCTTAGCACCTACTTGCCTGGTGCCATTCAAGCTCTTACCCTCAGAGGGCTTGTCATCTAAAAGGGAAGATGGCATCTGAAGAAGTCTGAGTGTGAGGTTCACTTCAGTAGGTTGAATTTGTCACCTCTTTTTAGAATGAAAATATACATAAAAATTGGGTAATGAGACTGAAATGAGAACCTTGAGTTAGAGGTTCCTGTTTGTATCTCTGCAGCCACTTCAGAAGGCACGTGTTTGGTTTGCTCTGAGCCTAACCTAGAGTGCTCGCAGCAGTCTTTCAGTTGAGCTTGGGAACTGCAGCTGTGGGGAGATTTCAGTGCACTGCCTCTCCTGGGTGCTCTTCATCTTGGGTAAGCAGTTGCTTTGAATTTCTTAAGCCATTATTTGAACTTTTCTCATGCAGAAGTGTGCCAGTCCTGAAGGCTGGTTGAATTGGTAGTCTTTCAGGATTGTGAAGCCGTGATTGCAGAACTCTTGATCTCTGGAGGGGGATGTCATAAAGTAGTCTAGTGGGTGCTGTTTCAGTTACTGTCGTGTAGAGTAACTTAGGTGAATCTCCTCAGCAAAAAGAGGAGCAAAGTTTCCTCATAATAAGAGTACGTGACAGTGATGATGACAAGGCTTCAGCTTTAAGTCACCCATGGGTTTAGGTAGAGCTGTGACTGGCTGTTCTTGAGCTCACAGCAGAGCTTTCTTCACTATTTTTCTTTTTAGAAGATAGTTTTAAATTTTATTTTTAAACAAATTTCATTGTGTATATTTAAGGTAAACAATATGATGTTGTGGGATACATGTAGATAGTAAAAAGTTTACTATGGTGAAGCAGATTAATATATCCATCATTCTACATAGTTATACCACTGTTTTTCTTCTCCCCATTATAGACATGCCAATATTTAACCTTTAGAAGCCCGAGACTTAAATCTCCCAAGAGAGCTAGACTACTGTCCATACTTGTTACACCCTCAGCACAGCCCTGACCTTGGGAAAGGCTCATGCAGGATGGTTTAGGTATAACCCACTCTGAAGAAGGGAGCAGAAGTAAGGACCTCCAGGGTCCCATTCGTGTAGAGAGTTAACCGACGTGACCTAGACTGTGTTACAGAAGCCATGTGACCTACCAGCCTGTGTTCAATGGCTTAACAATGGAAAATGAGGGCACATTTTAAGAGGCATGGCTTAGAGTGGTTATATGGACTTGTAGACCTAAAAACATCTGAGAGCCCACAAGTGCACAGCAGTATGCAGATGGATTGAGAGGACTCGGCACTGCAGGTGGACAATACTCTGTGAGTGAAAGAAGGCTGTGCAGTTGTCTGTTTGATCAGTGGTTAGTTGTCCTTACTAGGGACAAACACTGAGAGACAGCAGCTCTCCCTTATTTTGTCTCATGATGTTGTCATTTGGGGGGTAACTTTGGCATCTTGTATGGTAGTCTCATTGTGGCATGTCTCTTTTCCGAAGATGTTTTTTCTGTAGTAACTGCCAAGGAGAACAATTCCCCTACACTGTTTAGTAACTTTAAAAATTGACATATAATAATTACACATATTTATGGGGTACACAGGGGTGTTTGGATACATACAGTGTATAGTGATCGGATCAGACTAATTAGCATATCCATCATCTCAAACTTTTTTTCATTTATTTGTGTTATGAACACTCAGTATCCTCCTTCTACTTCTTGGAAACTATGCATTGTTGTTAACCATAGCCATCTTAAAGTGGTATAGGACACTAGAATTTATTCTTCCTATCTAGCTGTAATTTTGTTTCCGTTGACAAATCTCTCCCTATGTCCCTTCCCCTCTAGTATCCTCTGTTCTACTTTTTACTTCTGTGAGATCAATGTTTTTAGCTTCCACATATGAGTGAGTACATTCAGTGTTTAAGTTTCTGTTCCCAGCTTATCTCACTTTACAGAATGTCTTCCAGTTCCATCTATGTTACTGTGAATCATAGATTTCATTCTTTTTAATGCTCAAATAATATTTCATTGTGTACATATATCACATTTTCTTTACCCATTTATCTATTGTTGAACACCTAGATTGATTCTATGTTTTGGCTGTTGTAATAAGTGCTGCAATAAACATAGGAGTGCAGATGTCTCTTCAATATACTGATTTCCTTTCCTTTGGATAAAGGTCCAGTGGTGGGATTGCTAGATCATATAGTAGTTTATTTGTAGTTTTTTGAGGGACCTCCATATTTTCCTGGGTAGTGACTAGCCAGGGCTGGTGTCATGGGTGGTAAGGGTATTTACCAAGACAGCCATAAGTAAAAAAATACCTTGCAAGGTTGCTGGGCAGCACAGCAGGGAAAAGCCTGTCTGCAAAGAGGCAGGGACTAGAGAGAAGTTTTATAGGGTCGTGCTGGAGGGGGCTACCTGTGGAACGAGGTCACTGTGCCCACAGAGGTCGTTGTGCCCTTGGGTAGTTTGATTAGCTACTCTCAGAACAATTGTTCATTGTTCTTCCCTACCTGGGACCCTCCCAAACTTGGGGCCCCTTCCTCATTGTTGCTTGCTTATCAGGACTCTACATTCCACCCTTGGCAGAACAACAATGACAAATTTTTGGCATTGGGCAGAGGTCTCATCTTCCAACTACTTGCTGCTGACCAGGGGCATAGAGTTCTCCCTACCTACGATTGTTGATCTGTCAAGAGACCCATCCTAGATTGTGGGACCTAGGATATTGGATTTTGCTGGAGGAAGGGTCTCATCAGAGAGGGGGAGCATGTCAAGGCAAAACTGGTGTCCAACTGAATTCAGGGGAGACTGGTAAAGGTAGCAGACATCATTGGGGAGAGACTGATATCCCATTCACAGCATCATTTGAAGGTGAAACTGCTGAATTTTAGAAGATACAATTTTATTTCTTAAGCCAGTTACTGAAAAGGCGAAGAAAAACCTTTTGCAGTCTGACTATTTTTCCTTATTGAAAGCCCATTTAGATAACCTGGAAGTTACTTGATGAAAAAGTGTTTGAATTTAAACACAGCATAGGGAACCAATTTTAGACAGATTATTATACCTTAATTACATACAACATTCCTTTTATAAATTTCTTTCATGAATTTTCTCATGACTTACACTGGTCATGACTACCTATGATAGGCTTGGACTTTCTGACTTGTCCTAAACTTCCCTCTTTCTTAACAATCAGTCATTTTACTTTATGACAAGAATTTACCACACAAGATCCGTTCTTATATAAAATTTCTTTCTTTATAACTCTCCTTATCAAAAATACCTCTTCACCTTTATAACTTTCTTCTTCTTTTTTGTTTTATTATTATTATTATTATTATTATTATTATTATTTTGAGACAGAGTCTCACTCTATCACCCAGGCTGGAGTGCAGTGGTGCGATCTTGGCTCACTGTAACCTCTGCTTCCTGAGTTCAAGTGATTCTTGTGCCTCAGCCTCCCAGGTAGCTGGGACTACAGGTACAAGTCACTATGCCTGGCTAATGTTTGTATTTTTAGTAGAAATGGGGTTTCACCCTGTTGACCAGGCTTGTCTTGAACTCCTGACCTCAAGTGATCCACCACCTTGGCCTCCCAAAGTGCTAAGATTACAGGCATGAGCCACCACACCTGGCCTTCACCTTTATAACCATCTTTATGTCTCTCTTATTTCCTCATTCCTTTTACCTTGTTTTATATGTAACCTTTTTTTTTTTTGAGATGGAGTCTCATTCTATCATCCAGACTGGAGTGCAGTGGCACCATCTTAGCTCACTACAGTCTCCACCTTGTGGGTTCAAGCGATTCTCCTGCCTCAGCCTCCCAAGTAGGTGGGACTACAGGTGTGTGCCACCACACCCAGCTAATTTTTGTATTTTTTTAGTAGAGACAGGGCTTTGCCATGTTGGCCAGGCTGATCTTGAACTCCTGACCACAGGTGATCTGCATGCCTTGGCCTTCCAGAGTGCTGGGATTATGGGCGTGAGTTACCACATCTGGCCTATATGTAACCTTTGAATTAGACAAAAAAATATTTTCCTTTTGTTAGGAAGTTAAGGTTTATACTGTGTGTTGCTGTGCGAGTTCTGTGAAGGGGCCACATATGAGGAGGTTATCCCCCCTCAAGAGATTTCTAGGTTGAATTTCTTGCTAGGGTGTGTCTGTATAAGTGTGGGCTATTTTTAAACCTCCAAGATAGGACTATCCAGGTTGAAGCTATTGGTTAAAGATTTAGGTAGCTTTCCAGGGAGAAAGGGGGATATTAGAGGGAAAGATGAATTCACAAGTTGGGTAAACATTAAGCAGGCACCCACCTTGGAAAGGATATTTTTGCCCCAAAGGGGTGTGGGGTATTTGGATATTACCAGGGACTGGCGGGAGATTGGTAATTGGTCCCTTAAATAATATAAAGGGGTATGGATTTTTGGAGGAGGGGGTGCCACTTGTTTTCATTACCCAACAGGATTTGGAGGAGAGTTGCTCAGAGAAGATTAGTATAGAGTCACTACAAGTCATTTATGTAGCCAAAATGATAACTCCAAAATTTCTAAAAGGCAAAAATCTTTCCTTGCTGATAGAGGAGAGAGTCAACCTTCCAAGCAGGTCGCAATAAAGATAGCACGACACCAACCGAATCTGTCTCCTCTCCCCTCCTTTTTCTGTTGTTTATTGAAAGGTAAACAAAAATCTCTCATTATTTTAAAATATTATGCAAAAATCTTGTTTAAGAGAGAAAGCAAAATTTCATCTTTGCATTAGTATATTATTAATGTTACATCCAATTCATAACAAAACCTTATATACAAATCTATACAATCATAGTTAGTTTGACCATAAGGTAAAATGTCCACATACCTCTCATAATTCTTTACAATTTTCTGTTAAACAAATAAATTCTCTAGAAAACCATTATTCAGACACATGGGCCCAGATTCTGGCCCTACATCAGTGTGCTTTTATTTCAGTGTTCGACCTACGGAAAAGCTAAGTAATCCCCTTTAAATCTTAGCCAACTTGCTTGTACCTACAGAACTTTTCACAAGATTAACCCTTCACAAACCCTTTTCAACTTGCTTAAACCATCAGTTTTGTCCCATTACTCTTTTTTTTTTTTTTTTAGACAGAGTCTCACTCTGTCACCTAGGTTTGCATGCAGTGCCACAATCTCAGCTCACTGCAACCTCTGCCTCCCAAGTTCAAGTGATTCTCCTGCCTCAGCCTCCCAAGTAGCTGGGATTACAGGCACTCAACACCACACGTGACAAATTTTTGTATTTTTAGTAGAGACGGGGTTTTGCCATGTTGGCCAGGCTGGTCTCAAACTCCTGACCTCAAGTGATCTACCCGCCTTGGCCTCCCAAAGTTTTGGGATTGCAGGCGTGAGTCACCATGCCCAGCTGTCCCATTACTCTTTTAGGTGAGGCCAATAGTTAAAACCCTCTGAGCTAGACAAAATTACATTCTCTTTAACAGAAACCATATTCACATGATTTCTTAGTAACCTCCCACCAAAACACATTCTTTATTTACACTGTCTTTATTTTTTATTTTATTTACACTGTCTTTATTTTTTAAAATCATTGGAGTCATGTGACCTAAAAGGGATTAAAGTTTCAATTTTTTCTGATAATATGTTTGATTTTAGTTTCTTTAAGCCAATTAATTAGACCTCTTTTATATAAATACTATACACACAACACATATAAATACACAGACAGAAATGGAGAATCAAGAGAAAATTCCATTGACTGAGAAGTTCTTAGCGGGAGAGCAGGGGTTTTTGTTTGTTTGTTTAGACGGAGTCTCGCTCTGTTGCCAGAGTCATTATTGGAATGCAGTGGTGCGATCACAACTCACTGCAGCCTCAACCTCCTGAGCTCAAGTGATCCTCCCACTTCAGCCTCCTGAGTAGCTAGGACTACAGGTGCCTGCCACTATGCCCAGCTAATTTTTTTTTTTTATATATATATACAGATGGGGTTTCGCCAAGTTGCCCAGGCTGGTCTCAAACTCCTGGGCTCAAGCGATCTGTCCACTTCGGCCTCTCAAAGTGCTAGGATTATAGGCGTGAGCCACTGTGCCTGGCCAGCAGGGGCTTTTAAAACAATATCTGTATACATACAGCCCAAATATCATCTTTAATTAAGTTGATTTCTGACTATGGAGTTCTCAAAATAAAAATCTCTTAAAAATCTTTTGTTATCAGATTTTAGCCAGGACAAATGGCCAATATTTCTGGCTTTTGAATCCTTACCTAAAGGTAACCTCCTATGTGAAATTAATAAATCTTAAGTAAGGGGATAACTTAAATATGGACGCACAAGGTCCGTGTGTGTCTGGAGACACAAGGTGTCTCCAAAGAGATGGTAAGCAATTCACAAGATCTAGAATTGCCCCAAAGGTAACTTAGAGAAAAAAATTTCAAGACAGGAAATGAGGAGCTGTCCATGGAAGGGAAAAGAATCAATAAATGATTAAACCACAAAAGACTCACTTTTGAAGCCAGGAATTGAACCCAGTGCACCCCTCTGAGAGGGCAAAGCCCTAGTAGTTGAGCTACAGCAGGGGTCCCTAATCCCTGGGCAGTGGACTGGCACTGGTCCATGGCCTGTTAGGAACCAAACCGCTCAGCAGGAGGTAAGTGGCAGGCAGAGGAACAAGCATTACTGCCTGAGCCCTGCCTCCTTTCAGATTAGCGAGGGTATTAGATTCTCATAGGAGTGTGAACCCTATTGTGAACTGCACATGTGAGGGATCTAGGTTTCATGCTTCTTACGAGAATCTAATGCCTGGTGATCTGAGGTGGAACAGTTTCATCCCCAAATCATCCTCCACCCTCCCTGGTCTGTGAAACATTGTCTTCCATGAAACGGGTCCTTGGTGCCAAAAAGATTGGGGACCAGTGACCTATAGCGCAAGGTGACTGCTGTTGTTTTTTCCAGGAGGAGTTTAGAGCATTTGCAAGCTTGCAAAGAATTTTAACTGCTCAAGAGAACTTTCTAGGACTAGCCATGTTATTATTACGCACCTTCTTTTAATTTAGCCTTTTCCTTTAAATGGTGTACTCAATTCCAACAGTGACTCAATCTTAAAGCCTGTTAAACTCCAGATAGTGATTTTCCAGATTTTTACCATGTAGGCAAAAGGTAGTTCCAGAAAGGGGGAGAGGAGGTGTCTCCATGACAGGCAGCTCTTGAACTCAAAGGGGAAATGGATAATTTTACTTGCCATTTCCAGAGTCACCCTTGGCTTTGTTTTGTTGTGATTTGGAATTCAGCCGGGGCAGAGAGCCCGCTTCAGTTTAAGGCCATCAGGGACTAGAATTCTGTCCTCAGGGCCTTTCAGCCCTCAGAACAGTCCCATTTTCAGCAGCTGAGCTTGTGGCAGAGGGAGCTAGCTGTGAAGGGCTTTTTCTCATGTATCCCATTGGGGCAGTTTGCCTTCCAGTGTCCTGGCCATCTGCATTGAGGGCACTTACCTGGAGGAGTGTCCTTAGGGCAACTGGAGGGGCTGAGGGCTTCTAAATCAGCCAACAATTGAGCCTGCCTTTGTCCCTGCATTTTTCTTTCTCCTTAGCTCTGCCCTCCTCATTCTGCTCTTAGTTGTAAAAGACTGATGAGGTTAAGTTGAGGATTTTTTTTTTGCATAGGGGCCATGCTGTATTACACAAGAAAGTTAGGTGTTTCTTTTTGAGAGTCTGAGGGTTAAATTTGTCTCAGTGTTTTAGGATGCAATGCAGAGGTGAGTCTGAAGGAACAGACGGGACCTGTCCCATGGTGGGACTGGAAAATGATGAGCCAGCCTCTGGGGGCTAATGTCTGCTGGGGACACAAACTGCTTTCTCTTGGGGCTTCTCGCTGAGGAAACGTGTTCCACTCACATCCACTGACGGACTTGGGTGCACTTTCTAAAGGGCATCCCAGCTATCAGAAAGACCTCTTGGCACTGGGGCCTTGTACTGGATGATTGGTTCAGGTATGAGGACGGGAGGGGAATGGGGAGACTCACTGCTCTGAGGTTGCTTGAGCCCACCTAGTTTGGGAACATCCAGAGCAGGAGGTCTGCCTGTCTTCACAGGGAGAAGTTAGAGTGAGAAAGAAGGGGGTGTGAGTCCCCCAAACCACGTGTGCCAGTTGTGACACATAGAGGGACTTTTGACCAGGAAAGATAGGAGAGGGTTTTCCTCTCTCCCGGGCAAGGCAGACAAGACTCTTCAGCCCCTGGCCTTCAGGCCACACCAGGAAGTGGCCCTGGCCAGTTGTCATAAGTTGCCAGAGGGATACTAGAGTTTGTTTCCGTTGAAAACTGAAAAGGAAAGCAAACTCTGGTTGGGTGACGACTTCTCACCAGGACCTTCTGGTCCACTGGGGAGTGGCCCTGGCTAGGACCTTCAGTTGTCTCCAAACTTGGATGCTGTGCACCGAGATATTGGAGTTGGAGGAGAGGCAAGGGAGCGAGTAGTGGAGAGGTCCCCAAGCAATCCCCTTTTGGATCACCAAAATGTTGCGGGTAGTGACTAGCTAGGGCTGATGTCACTGGCAGCAAATGTGTTTACCAAGACAGTCATAGGAAAGAAGGCAGATTTATTAGAGAAGGTATGAAAATATGTTGCAAGGTTGTAATGGGCAGCACAGCAGAGAAAGCGCTGTCTGCAAAGAGGCAGGGGCTGAAGGGAAGTTTTATAGGGTGGTGCTGGAGGGGGCTACCTGTGAAAGAGGTCACTGTGCCCATAGAAGTCATTATGCCCTCAGGTTGTTTGATTAGCTCTGTCTCAGAACAGTCAAGTTCATTGTTCTTCTGCACTTGGGCCCTCCTCGAACTGGGGCCCCTCCTCATTGTTGCTTACTTATCAGGACTACACACATACTGTTCTCCATGGTGGCTGTGCTACTTTGCATTCCTACCAACAATGTGAAAGAGTCCCCTTTTCTCTGCATCCTCACCAGCATTTGTGTGTGTGTGTGTGTTTGTCTTTTTGATAATAACCACCCTAACTGGAGTGAGATGATAACTCTTTGAGGGTTTCATTTGCATTTCCGTGATTACTGATATTGAGAATTTTTTTTCATATATATGTTGGCCATTTGTATGTCTTCTTTTGAGAAATATCTGTTCAGACCATTTGCCCATTTTTAACCCCCCTACACTATTAGTAATAGAAAAGAAGATCCTGATAGTCATAACCCCCTAGAAAGACAGAAGGTATTTGCCAGAATTTATATTGTGAAAGAACCACGAGCTCAGGTCAAAATATTTGGCCAACAGATGAGGTAACTTACTCTGGAGAATTATCTCAAAACATCTCCTGAGGAGATAAATTAGTATCTGGAAAGAGAAGGAAGCAGGGTAGAAGCTGAGAATTTCAATGGTGTCTCTTATCAAGGTGCTTAAGGTGCTTCTGAATATTTTTGCTGGATTTTTTAAAAAATGGAGATTATTTTATTTATCTATATATGAAATCGGAATTTTGTTATTCAGCTAAATGTGTATAAAAAATTCAGAATTTGTGTGTGTTGGTGAATATATAGAGAGGAATTTGCAAATATCTGTCAACTAACTAGGAAATTCAAACTCAGACAGTGTTCTTGGTAAATGTCCAAGGTGTTATGAACTCATTTGACAAGTAGTTACTGAGCGTGTCCCTGTACCTCACACCATGCTGGCACTGGAAGGGTGGTGGCTCATGGGCATGGCTCTTGGCTTCATGGAGCTTATAGTGTTGGGAGTGGAGGTAGAGAGCAGGTCTTAATTAAATGAGCACCCAAATAAATAGACATAGTGGCCCATACCCTAAAGGAAAGGTAGAGGTACTATTAAGACGTGTGGCTGTTGGGCGTGGTAGCTTACGCCTGTAGTCCCAACACTTTGGTAGGCTGAGGTGGGCAGATCACCTGAGGTGGAGAGTTTGAGACCAGCATGGCCAGCATGGTGAAACCCTGTCTCTACTAAAAATACAAAGTTAGCCGGGCATGGTGGCACATGCCTGTAATCCCAGCTACCCAGGAGGCTGAGGCAGAAGAATCACTTGAACCTGGGAGGCGGAGGTTGCGGTGAGCCGAGATTGCACCATTGCACTCCAGCCTAGGCAACAAACTGAAACTCCATCTCAAAATAAAAAAAAAGACATGTGGCTTAGGGACCTGTCCTGGGATGAATGGTTGAGGAGAGGTTTCCCGAGGAGATGACATTTAACTTGAGATGTGAGCGATGAGCAGGTGTTAACTAGGTGAAGGCCTGAGCAAGGTGGATTGGAAGACCATTCAGTCAGGAGGAACAGATTAATCTTCTTTTGACAAATAAAGTTCAGAAAAGCTTTGCTCTAAAATATTGGTTACTTTCTCAGATGTGGAGTAACAGCATAGTGTGGCAAAGACACAGGCTCGGATCCAGGATGCCTGGGCTTGAATCCTCACTCTGCCACTCGCTCTGTGTTCTGAGGCAAGTCACGTTGCCATTCTCTGCCTCATTTCCTCATCTGTAAAACCTCATGGGGTTGTTGTGAGGATTAAATCAGTTAATGTGCAAAGCACCCAGGGCCTGGCATTAACCTTCTCTGCTTTATTACATATCAACTACTGATTACTAGTGTGCTGCTCTATTAAGAAAAAGGTCTGATCTTTTAATATTGAAAACAAGGCCCAGTGATTTTCCCAAAGATCAAAGAGTCAGTTAAAGGAAGTTCTGAGCCCAGAAGAACGTTTAAAAAAAAACTCTTAGTAATTTTTCTGCTAAAATCATTGCTTCTCTCTTCACCGAGTTCTAATGGTGCATTTGAGTATGTAGGACTGATAACGAATGTCTTCTATTCATGATACTTATGTTTCTTAGAATTTGTTTGAAGATGGTTTGGGTGTGGCTCTGAGTTACTCAGGTTTAGTGCCGAGATTCAGAATCTTTTTAGAGTCGCTGGCTTCCTCTTAGAATAGAGTGGAGCAGGGGCTGCTGCAAGATGCCATTAAGTTGATTTCAACTTAATGGTAACATTGTCGGCTATGAGCATTTATCCAGTATATGCCAGGCATTTTGCCGGCGCTGTAACACGGCACCAGGACACACGTATAAACAAGGCGCGTATGGTGCTACCTTTTAGAGTCTGCAGACTTGAGTTGGTGGCAGACACATAAATTAGTCATTACTCCTCCTTGCAGTTGGTGAGCTGCTGGGGGAATGTCCCACTGCTAAGTGCTGTTTTCTGGGCAGAGGAGGGAGCACAACCAACTCCGTGGGGAAGGCAACAGATGTCCCAGATGTGATGAACTAATGTTAGGACATACCATAAAGGAAGCCCCTTATGACCCTCATCCATGTATGTATGGGGCAAGGTGGGTGGCATGGAGCAGGAATGGGGTTTTGGTTATGTTGAGAGAGGTCTGTGTTTTCGTTAGAGGTTCTTTTGTTTAGGGGAATCTATGTGACCCCTGGTATATCTGGCTTAGTGTAATTATTATCCACATTGTTACAACAAGGTTCAAAAATGGAAACTTAAGTTTCCAGTTCATTCTGATTCATCATTTGCCATTCTTAGGAAGGTAGAAGCTCAGAACCTGAAATCTCCCCTAAAACTACAAACTCTGTTTCTGACTCTTATCTATATAAAGAATCTTCCATGGTAATTCTTCCTATTTTCAAAGCACTGTTATCTACATTATCCTATTAGATCCTTTTGTTATCAATCCCTTTTAATGGCAAGGAAACAAGATCAGCTGACCTCTCTCTGTATAAGTGGGACCTAAGGTAGAAACTTCCTTGAATAGCTTAACTCTGATTTTCCAGGTAGAGGATTTTGTTGATTGGAAAATACGATTAAGGAAGGTCTTAAGTAATCAATTTTTATTAATTAAAATGGCTACCGTATGTGCCAGATGTCCCAGCAGAGCTGGGCGGGATACCTTGCTGTTATTGCAAAAAACACATCGTTCCTCTTAGCAGATCCTGAGGTGGAATCTCGCCAGTGGCTGGGTGGCCGGGGGTAAAGACCACAGCTGAGACCAGGCGCAGTAGTAGGTGGGACCCAAGACTGGTTGCACTGTAACTCCTGAGAGTCAGGATTCTTCTGTTTAGCTAAGAAAATTTGGGGGTAGTTTGTAGAATGGTGAATCCTTTTCCAGGGACTGGTGAATGCAATGAAATGAATACTACAGAGATAACATGCATATCAAACACATACTTTTGTCCAATGCACAGCCCAATTCTCATTCTAGCCATGCTGCCCTGCCTTTAAAAAGTTAAAAAAAAAAAAAAGATAAAAAGTTCACCGTGGGCCAGGTGCAGTGGCCCATGCCTATAATCCCAACACTTTGGGAGGCTGAGGTGGAGGATCACTCAAGCCCAGGAGTTTGAGACCAGCTTGGGCAACACAGAGAGACCTCTCTACTACTAACAACAACAACAAAAAAAAATTAGCAAGCATGGTGTAACATGCCTGTATACGGTCCCAGCTACTCAGGAGACTGAGATAAGAAGGTTGCTTGAGCCCTGGAGATCACGTCACTGCACTCCAGCCTGGGAGACAGAGTGAGACTCTGTTCCTGCCCCCCACCTCTTCCTCCCAAAAAAGCAGTAATTCTAATTTAGGTGGAGAGATGGGGGAAAATTTCAGACTGGATATCCTGTAATTTTTTGTTTGTGTGAAACACACAGGTAGTGGAAGGTCTAGGGTTGTCATCTCAAGGGCATCCTTCAATCATTTGCTTTTTTTTCCTCTATAAAAGCAACTTTCATCTAATCTTCCCTTACGGCCAATCTAAAGCAGCCCCCAAGTGACTCTTAAAACACTACTCTGTTTTGTTGCATCATAGCACTTACTGACATCTGGTATTTTCTTATTCATTCATTTGCTTCTTTTTTCCCCAGCTCCCGCTACACGCAAACTGCAAATGAGCTGGGACCTCGTCTTGTTTTTCTTGTTCAATGCTGCATACCAGTGTCTCAAACAGAGGCTGCTCCATATAGTCCTTCACTATTGGTTTTTTAAGTTAATGAACTTCTCTTGACATGATTTTCTGATTTTTGTTCTTTTATCTTAAGGTTTAAAAGTTGAGAGCAGCATGTTTTGCCTACTGAAACTCATCCTGCTGCCAGTGTTACTGGGTAAGTAGAAGCTAAGGGACTGTGTGGGGTATTTGATTTCTCCTAAGTTCTGTGCATTATTAAAAGCCAATTTGATATGTTTTTGATTCCCCTGGGTTTCTTGAAGATGGAAATCCTAATGTGGAACTTCACAGTTTTGTTGAAGCAGCTGTTTTTGAAGCCAGCTAGCTTATGCTTTCTTGGGAAGCTGAATCTTCCTGTTTCCATTAGAAACAGAATGGCTTTGGGTCCTAAAGGGTGTTCTGGGACCCTCTTACGTGACAAAAAGAAAGTTTCTCTGTGGCATTCCTGCACTTTAAATTGTTATCTTTAAAACCACAGTTCGCCTTGAATCAGGAACTGAAATTACCAAAGAGAGACCCAGAGCTGTTTTCATGCTACAGCCACGCCGGCCTTCTTGTGGTTCCTCAAATTCACTGAGCTCTTTCCCAATTTGTGGTGGTTTCCTTTGCCTGGAACCTTCCTCCCAACACTTCACTCTAGCAAGCCCGCCCAAGGCTTCCTTACCCTTCAGGTTTCCCCTTATGCTCCACTTACTTCTGAGGAGCCTGACCTGGCCATCTCCTCGGACCAGATTAATCTCCTCTTTAGGCCTCCACCTATGTGCTGGGCTTCTTGTTGCTCATCTCCACTGGTTTCTAGGTTTTCATCCTTTTCCCCCATGCTTTTTTCTTTATCCCATGGGTGTAGTTCTGGAAGGAGAAGAAATTAATCAGGTGCTTTGCTCTCATAGCCTTTTCTTTTTCTCTTTGTTATCATTTTTTGAACTTTGGACAGTGATTTAAACCCTGACTCAGCAAAGTATATAACAGGGTTGCCTTTGCTCCTATTCTAGGCAATACAGAGTGTGTACAAACATGCACATACACACGCACACCAAAATGGTGTTCATTAGAGAATTTTTCTTTCTTTCTTTTTTTTTTTTTTTTTTTTTTGAGATGGAGTCTCACTCTGTCGCCCAGGCTGGAGTGCAGTGGCCGGATCTCAGCTCACTGCAAGCTCCGCCTCCCGGGTTTACGCCATTCTCCTGCCTCAGCCTCCCGAGTAGCTGGGACTACAGGCGCCCGCCACCTCGCCCGGCTAGTTTTTTGTATTTTTTAGTAGAGACAGGGTTTCACCTGTTAGCCAGGATGGTCTCGATCTCCTGACCTTGTGATCCGCCCATCTCGGCCTCCCAAAGTGCTGGGATTATAGGCTTGAGCCACCGCGCCCGGCCCATTAGAGAATTTTTCTCAAAGAAGCAGGGTTATAATGATCTCAGAAGGTATTTAGACATTTTCCCAGAGATCTGTGGAGCAGCCTGCAGGTTTTTGCCCTCCAATCCAGAAAGCTACTAGTCCAACCCCTGTATGTGGTGACTTGGTGGCACTGGGGGTTTTGTAGTTTTTGTGGAGAGGTTTTCCTTTCTTGCAGAAAATCTCATCTTTTTCAGCTGTTTCTCTACTAAGATTGCCCTTCAAACATCAGTTTCTCTTTGCTTTGGTTGCTGTTGTTGCTTCCTAGCTGTTCTTCATTTAATTCTATGCACAGTGTTCTTAGTATTAAATTCGCTTATTACACTTTCGACCACACGTGGAGTTGCTCAATTCTTCCTTACAGGAAAATTTCAAATATTTGTTGGAGCTAATTTTGATTTCTTTCAAAATAATTCCATCTGAAGGGTTTAGAGTTGATGTTTTCTTTTGTGTCCTCCCTGCTGTGTGAGCCTGCTGTTGGGCAGGAAGTTAACTCTCTTCTCTCAGGGAAACAGCTTGCATGAAAAGACTGGCACATTTTCTGTTCATTCCCATCACTTGGCTCTTCTCTGATATGAACTGGGCAGCATCTAAATGTATCTTTCTTGATTTTGTTGTCTCTTTGCATAGAGCATATCTTGTGAAAACAGAAATATCCATGTAATTTTTTTTCTTGTAGTGACCTCTTGAAATTGCTTGAGCAACATAGAGATAATGGACAGGGGTCCCTGTGTGAAGCACCTAGAGGCTGGAAAGCTGATGACAAAGCTGGAGGGGTGAGGCAGGGAGAGGACAAACACAGTGGAAATGCAGGAGGAAAGCTATGCTCCATGGTGGCCTAATTATAAGGACCTGTCCTACAGCCAGAATCAGCCAGCAAATGCAGAAATAAGCTTTTGTAAAGGAACTAAAAGACGAAGAGGAAGTAGACAAAAGGTCCTTTTTTCAGAGAGGGAACCAGTGGGAGACTTAAGAGCAAGGAACATCCCATTTCCTGGTAAGTGGAGGTGGGTGTCTAAATTGATGATCAGAAAGGAGAGACTTCCAGAGTTTCCCTTATTTCTTTAGAAATGTTGGGAGGAAGAATTCCAGAAAAGCGTAAGGGACTAGATAGGAGGAGGCAGCCAGACAGCATTTATTGTAGTATGAAGATTGCAGAACCCTTCTGATGAGCCATATAGGTAACTAGAGGACAGGGATGCCATGCCATACTGCCTTTGAACACGCCTCTGAGGACTTTGTCTATGTTGGATCATCCAGGGAGAGGGGTGTTTAGTACTCCATGATTGAAATTGATTTTTGTTGTTGAGAGTATTTGTCTAAATGATGTGTCCTCTTGCCTTTGACTTCTATAGATTATTCCTTGGGCCTGAATGACTTGAATGTTTCCCCCACTGAGCTAACAGTCCATGTGGGTGATTCAGCTCTGATGGGATGTGTTTTCCAGAGCACAGAAGACAAATGCATATTCAAGATAGACTGGATTCTCTCATCAGGAGAGCACGCCAAGGTAACGCGGGGGAAACATCATTATGTAATAGAAGCCCCTGACTGCTGGTGTCAGGACAGAGTGGTGTGAGAGTCAGGCATCAGGTGCCACCAGGAGGTGTTACAAGAGCCGGGGCTTTGGAGATGATCAGAACTGGGCCTCGCACTAGATCAGGAACTTGGCTATGTTATCAGCTAGGTAAGTAAGTTACTCAACCTTGCTGATCTTAGCTTCCTGAGCTGTGAAGAGGAAGGCAATTACAATAATGGTAATGCTTACCTTTCAAGTAGTTAAGGGGCTAATGGGAGACACACACATGAAATGAGAGGTTCCTTGTTCTTGTACATGAAATTCTTTTAGTTTCCTTCCTTTATCTCTACCCTTTGTTAAGTAGCAGAAGCCGGTGAGAGGGGTAAATTCCAAGGTTCTAGAAAGGAGAGCTCTGACCTAGGCATAAGAACTATACCACAGTGATCTTTTTTGGGGTGGGCAGGAGGACAGATTCTTTCAGTGTTTTTCACTGCTCCATTTATGTGCTGGAGAATCATCCTTTTCTCCTTTGTGGCTGCTTAAAGTGTTGGGATTAGCAGATGCAGCATGGCTGGGCGAGGGTCTTTCATGGAGCACTTTGGAGTGAGGAACAGTGTATTAAGCCTCATCAGAGAGTCTGTATAGATACTCGTATATCAGGATCATTTATGAAAAACATCCCAAGTAGTTTGTTACTAACAAGAAACTCCCAGTGTTTGCAAATAAAATATTGTTTTTGTAGCTCAACAGAGCACACTCCCTGTTGTCCCTATAACGCTACTCTCACTCAAATTTTTATTGGCCTTTATTTTTATAAGAGGGATAGGTCCATAGTGTAAGTAGAGTAAGAATTTCTGCTGGGTGTGGTAACTCACGCCTGTAATCCCAGCACTTTGGGAGGCTGAGGCGGGGGGATCACTTGAGCTCAAGAGTTCGAGACCAGCCTGGGCAACATGGCAAAAAACAATCTCTACAAAAAAAACAAACACAAAAATTAGCTGGCTGCAGTGGCATGTACCTGTAGTCCCAGCTACTTGGGAGACTGAGGTGGGAGGATCACCTGAGCCTAGGAGGTGAAGGCTGCAGTGAGCTGTGGATTGTGCACTGCAGTCCAGCCTGGGTGACGGAGGAAAACAATACAAAACCAAAACCAAAAACAAAAGAATTCCCCAGGGCCCAGCCTAGAACCATTGCCCGTGGATGACTCCTTTTGTGTTATGATACTGCTGCCGGGAGGAGGGTAGAGATGAGAGAAGTGGCAGCCAGCCGGCCATGCCTGGAATTCTCACGCCAACACCACCCACAGCACTAGTGAAAATAGATCATGCATCTGAATGCCATCTAATCTGGGGCCGTGGTAGAAACTAGGGTGAAAATGAGAGATGGTTTTCAAAAGTTGTAAGTTTAAAATCGTAGAGTGATCTTCAGAGTGGGTGCTATATTTTGCCTTAAACTGTAAGAAATAAAATGTGGACCGCATTTCTCCATTTGTCCTTGTAGAAAGTGAGCTGCAGATCTTGTGCAAGTTGGACTGTTGCCTGGCACATTATTTTTATTAACTGGGTACCAAATGCTTTTGGATCATGATCATGATGATAGCTCTGCTGCCCCCACATAACAGAGTATCTGGGATCCAGGCTCCTTGGTCTAGCACCTCTTTTGATTTTCTCCAACACTGTTTTGCCCTTCAGGATGAATATGTGCTATACTATTACTCCAATCTCAGTGTGCCTATAGGGCGCTTCCAGAACCGCGTACAGTTGATGGGGGACATCTTATGCAATGATGGCTCTCTTCTGCTCCAAGATGTGCAAGAGGCTGACCAGGGAACCTATACCTGTGAAATCCGCCTCAAAGGGGAAAGCCAGGTGTTCAAGAAGGCGGTGGTACTGCATGTGCTACCAGAGGAGCCTAAAGGTATGCAAATGCTTACTTAAAGAGGGGCCAAGGGGCAAGAGATTCCATGTGCAAGAGGCAAGGAAACTGATTATCTTGAGCAAATGCCAGCCTTTGGGCTAAGTACTTACCACAGAGTGAATCTTCAAAAAATGATCATAATGATTTCAGTCAATAAAAATATAGTTATTTTATTAAATAAAATATTGATAATTATTGTATTATTACTTTAAACACACTTCCTCCTCCCAAAAGCCCTGTGAAGGATGTTTTGTTCACATATGTGTCCAAATATGTTTTGGACACATATTTATTAAATGGCATAACTAGTACTTGATCCCTGGCACCTCTGACAACAGAGTCCATGTTCTTTTTTACTATGCCCTAATACCTTTCATCAGTTATCCACATTGATGCTACATCTGTATTTTATAGGTACCCTCTGTTAGGTGTTCTGGGGGATAGAAAAGAAATGAGCAGGCCAGGCTCAGTGGCTCATGCCTGTAATCCTAGCATTTTGGGAGGCTGAGGCAGAAGGATTGCTTGAGCCCGGGGGTTCAAGGCTGCAGTGAGCTATGATGGTACCTCTGCATTCTAGCCTGGGTGACAGAGCAAGACTCTATCTAAAAAAAGAAAAAAAAAAAAAAAGGCTGGGTGTGATGGCTCACACCTGTAATCCTAACACTTTGGGAGCCTGAGGTGGGAGGATCGCTTGAGGCCAGTTTGAGACTAGTTTGGGCAACATGGCGAGACCCTATGTCTTAAAAAAAAAAAAAGCTGGGCGTGATGGCACATGACTGTGGTGGTTTCAGGTACTAGGGAGACTGTGGTGAGAGGATCACTGGAGCCCAGGAGGTGGAGGCTGCAGTGAGCTGTGATTGCACCACTGCACTCCAGCCTGGGTGACAGAGCTGAGACCCTGACTCTTAAAAAAGAAAAAAAAAAAAAAGAAGAAAGGAACAGATCTTTCTAACTCTTTGCACTTTATTTTTCCATTTATAAGTGGAGGGAGTGGTAGATGGGTGGTTTTAAAATTTGTGCTCTGTAAAACCTTAAGTTCCAAAGAACATGAAGGGTAAAAGCAGGGCAAGGGGTTGGTAGCAGACATATGTGCTCAGATAGGACCCCAGGCTCCCACCTGCATTGCAACCAAAGTCCTTTTCCTTTTTCCTGTTGTATTCATTGGGCTACCAGGTAAGATTTGGTTTGAATAAGGATTCTGCTGCTTTCAAGCAGTTTGAAAGGGAGAGTATAAGCTACGGTGGCCCAAGTCATGTAGAAAGTTTTTTTTGCCTCTTTGGATATTAGTTGAAAGGAATGCAGCTGAGACTATAACCAAAGGAGGCATTATGCTTCCAGAAAAATCTCGAAAGTATTGCAAGCAACTGTAGAAGCTGTTGTATTGGGCTCCAAAGGAAAGGGTAGAGCGATTCAACCAGTTAGCCCGAAAGCTGGAGATAAAATTCTTCCCCCAGAATCTAGAATATGGAGACACCAAAGTAGTTCTGGATGACAGGGATCATTCTTTATTTAGAGATGGTGGATTCTTGGAAAGTATATATATTGAAATAAATCACTATTGAAAAAGTCTCATGTGAAGCCACTCATTCCACTGGAGTTCTGAAATCTTTCATCGTGTAAATAATTTCCATGTCTCTCTTTTATAATAAACTAATGATATCCAAACTAATGTCAGCCAGTGTCTCTACAATTTAGTTTTGCTTATTGATATAAATACTTACAAATAAAAATACATAAATGAAAGTAAAAGTTTGCAAGCTGCAGAACTAGATGCATTCTTTAAGATTGCGGAATAGAAGGAACAGTCTGTGACCCCAGGAAACTTTGTAATGTAGTTAGGGAACTAGAATCTGGGGCCATTTCCCGCCTGCAGCTAGCTTAGGTCCTTAGCCTCCCAGCTTTATTCATGAGCTCCTCCAGTGCACCCTTCCTTCCTCTCTTACAACACTCATCACACCCATTCACTTGTGTCTTCCCTGCTTGCCTGGGCACAGCCCCTGGTACAGAGTAAGCAATTAATAAGCATTTGTGGAATGAATGAAGTTATTGAGTTAGCATCCCTTGCTTGAATCCAATTTCTAAAAAATGGAGTTGTAGGAGGTGGCCTCTGGCCCCTCTCCTAATTATCCGTATTGTCATTTTTCTCTTAATTCCAAAGCTCTGGTTCTCCCGGAAGAAGAAGCAAATCAGATGCCTGTGCCCAAGGATTCTCTCTTCTTTTTTTTTTTTTTTTTTTGAGGTAGGGTCTTGCTCTGTCACCCAGGCTCTGGAGTTGCAGTGGTACAATCACGGCTCACTGTAGCCTTGAACTCCTGGGTTCAAGTGATCCTTCTGCCTCAATCTCCCTAGTAGCTAGGTCCATAGGTATGCATCACCATGCCTGACTTTGTTTGTTTGTTTAAGTAGAGACGGGGTCTCCCTACATTGTCCAGGTTGGTCTCAAACCCCTGGGCTCAAGTGATCCTCCTGCCTCAGCCTCCCCAAATTGCTGGTATTACAAAGGATTCTCTTTTTGCTTCCTTTTTCTGCCTTTGGTCTCTAATGCTGTGCCTGAACACTTGCCCATGCAAGCACAGCCTTTTCCTGCTTAGAAGAGACACAGAGGAAACTGCAAGGAGTCAATTTCAAGAGCTGAGGAATTCATAGAAACAGGCTAGGGCAATGTTAGAGGTAGTCAGATATTTCCCCAGTGGCTAGTGGAGCAAACTGTGTTTTTTTTTTCTTTTTTGTAATTCCAGCTAGAATGGGAATAGATCCAACCCCTAACAATTTTGCCTAGTGGAAGGTGCTCCAACTTGCTTTACGTGAGTTGCCTCCACCAACGTGGCAACTCCGTCTTTTGCAGTCATCTATAATTTTCTCTACAAAGTTTACCCTTCAGTTGACAGTCTATGATTCTACTGCTTCAATTCTTTTTTTCATAGTTCTTAATTTAAATACTATAGATGAAAATAATAATTAGATTAATGTCCTCTACTTTTGCTCTAGAATCAGCCATCCTTCTACTTATGTGGGGTGCCACAGTAGAGTGAGTGAGAAAACTCGGGCTTTGCCTTCACTCAGGCCTGAGCTTAAATGTTGGCTTTACCTTTTACTGGCCATGTGGCGTTGGGCTCCTTTACTTTCCTTCTCTGTAAAATGGGAGAGTAGTCATACAAACCTCAAAATATTGTAATGACTAACTGATCTACCATGTACAGGGTGTCTAGCACATGGCTGGTGCATTGAAATGACTCAGAATGTTCAGTTGTTATTATTGCATTTTAAAAATAGAGTTTAATTCTTAACGTGCTGATAGATTTAAAGGGAGTTTGCTTCCTTGCTGGTATTCTTTGGAGTAAATTTTTTATCGCTTTCAAAATAATTCCTTCCGTAGATTTTAGAGTTCATAATATTTTCTTTTGCTTTCCTCCTATTGTGCATTTCTCCTGCTGGGCAGGAAGTTACTCTTCTCCCAGGGAAACAATTTGGATAAAAGGGTGGCTTATGCACTCTGTTCCCTCGTGATCTTTGCTTAACACTCTTTTGAAGGAACTCTGTGCACTTAAGACCTAGACCTGTGTCTTCCTTATACACTACCCTGCCTTTCATTGCTTAATCAACTTTGTGGTTGATTTGTATAGAGCATTACTGAAAAATCAGAAATATCTTTCCACTTCTTTTCTTTTTCACGGGCCACTTAAAATGACTTATGTAATAAACATATGGTGGGTCAGCTGCTTGTACAATAGGCAGAAGGAAGAGCCTAGGAGTTGGAAAGCCAGAAGCAGGGGAAGAGGGGAGGGTGGGGGCAGGAGAGAGCAGGATGAAAACAGAAAGAAAAGTCAAGGAGAAAGCTGTCTTTTATCTTGGCCTAATTAGCAAGGAGTCCTGTGACTTGTACCAAGGCCAGAACTAGGTCCTAGAATAAAAGAAAAAGAATAAAAGAAGTTGAAGAAAATTACCCATGGTTCATTTTTTTTTAGTTGGGAGAGTCAGTGGGTTAAATATAAGAATGAGAGTTCTATAACTTTCCACTTCCTGTTTATGCTAAGCAGATGTTGGTATCTAAGACGATGAACATAAAGTGGGGGCTTTGAGATTTTCCATACTTCCTTTAGTACAAACTTGATGTGAAATTAGAGTTCATGGGAGGAATTCTGGAAAAGGGGAAAGAGAAAGGAATTAAAGAGGACCAGAAAGTGTTTATGGCGGTATGGAGACAGCAGAAACCCTCGGGCTTGGTACATGTGGGCAGCTAGAGGGTATTCTCATCTTGGGGATGCTGCTGTGCTGGTCTGAGGGAGGAGGCTCTGAGTACTTTGGATCCAGGGAGGATCCTCCGGTTCACCTACAGAGGGAATATGTATAGTGTTTGGTGGTGACAGTGATTTTTGCTGCTGAGGGTCTTTGGCTAACCATGATCTCTTCTAGAAAGTCTTTGACTTCTATAGATTATAACTTGAGTCTGACTTGATTTACTGTTTTATCCTCAGAGCTTGTGGTCCGTGTGGGTGAAATGATTCGGATGGGATGTGTTTTCCAGAGCACAGAAGTGAAACACGTGACCAAGGTAGAATGGATATTTTCAGGACGGCGCGCAAAGGTAACAAGGAGGAAACATCACTGTGTTAGAGAAGGCTCTGGCTGATGGTGTCAGGACAGAGGTAGAATCAGGCATATGAGGAGGTGTTGCAAAAGCCTGGGCTTTGGGGCTTATCAGAACTGGACCTTCTCCTAGCAATTTCAGCTTTCTGGTGGGTAAGATAACTCCAATGAAGAAGAAGAAGAACAAGAAGATGATGATGATGCTTAACTTTTAGATGCCATTGTGAAATTGTACATGTAAAGCATTTTGTACATGACTTGGCCCCTACATTTTAGTTTCCTTCTTTCTCCCTTTTCCTTTGTATAGAGTCCGTGGGAGAATGAGGGAGATGATTTTTGTGGCCCAGCCAGGAAAGCAATGGGCTAGGCATAAAAGTGATTACATTTTTATTCTTACTGGGGTTAGTTCTGTGACTTTTCATCTGTGCTGCATTGCCCCATTTATGTGATGGAGGGAATTTTCATGGGTACTTCACGTGCTGGGATTGATCGATCCTGGGGGCCAGGGTGAGGGGTATTTCTTGGGAGATCTATAAAGCAGTAAACAGCAAGTTCGTTCATTAGACCAGTAGATCTCAACCATGATGTGGTCGTATACTTATGGGTCAACATGTATTGTGGGGATATCCCAAGTAACTTGTTATTAATAAAAGTTAAGGTGCAAAATTTATTAAAGATTAACTTTTATAAATTAAAACATATTCCAGGTCATCTCTCTAACAAAGTCATTTGCACTTGATTCCTCTATGCTATCTGAGTGGGTCACAGTGGGTGACATCATGATGGAGTATGAGGAATTACATCTGGTCCCAGGTTCACCCCTGAGAGCTTGCCATGCATTTAAATGTCATCCATTGAGTGATTCACAGGAGAAAAATAGGATGAGAGTTGACATTTTGAGGTTGTGAATTTGAATCACAAGAGACAAATGTTAGGGGCCAGGTCACTTCATTCACGTTTGTGTCTACATACCCATTAACTTTTCTTAAAAGCTTTAAAAAAGCAATCTGCATGCCTTTTTTTTAAACGCCAATATTCATTTAACAAGTTATTTTTAAAGCATCTGCTATATGAAGAATACTCAAAACCCCTGACCTGATGGGAAACTTACAACTAAGATGAGGGAGATACGCATAAAATAATAAAGAAGTATATAGTACATCAGGCAATAGTAAGAGCCTATGGGGAACAATAAAGCAGGACTTTGTGGTTTTTGTTATGTGGGTGCTTGGGGAGGCCATACTGAGATGACATTTGAGGAGAGGTATGAAGGAAGTCAGGGAGTGAATCCTGCATGTGTGTAGGGGGAAGAATGTTCTTGCAGTCATAGACAGTAGCGAGTGCAAAGGCCCTGCAGCCAGTATGCAAGGAGCAGCCAAGAGGTCCATGTGGCTGGAGTGCAGTGACCTAAGTAGGTGAGGGAAGAGCAAGTAGAAGTTGAAGTCAGAGGAAAAGGGAGATGGGCTGGGTCATGCAGGGCCTTGCATTTTGGTATAAATGGGAGTAGGGGCAATGAAGGGTTTTGAGCACAGGAGTAACATGATTTAACTTACATTTTTAAAGCCTCATCTGCTGAAAATAGATTGTCATAGCAAATAAGCAGGGAGACAAGTAAGAAAGCTGTTGCAGGAACCCAGGTGAGAGATGAGCTGGACCAGAATGGTATCAGTGGAGGAGGTGAGGACTGGCTGGATTGGGGATATATTTTGAAGGTTGAGGTGATAGGATTTGCTGAGGGATTTGATGTGATTTTTTCCAGAAAGAAATTAAGGATGACTCCAAGATTTTTAGCCTGAGTATCTGGAGGAAGGCATTGCCATGTACCCAAATGGGATGGACTGGAAAGAACTGGTTTGGGGGAAAGATGGAGTTCCGTTTTAGACATGTTTCAGGTTCCTATTGGAAATCCAACTAGAAATGTCATCAAGAATAAAAGTATACTTTTGCTTTTTTTATTGGAAAGGTACACAAAATGAAAGTCCTCCTTTTCTCATCTCTCTGTTCAGATGGAACAACTGTTCATGGGTTGGTGATGTCCTTCACAAGCACACACACATGCACATGTGTACGTGTGTGTATGTGACTTTGTGTTATTTAAAGCTTTCTGATAATACCCTTACTGCCTTCACCTAGCAGGGCCTTGGGAGTCCTGAGATCTTCCCTCCCCCATTTTCTCCGCTTCCCCCTCCACTCCAGTCCTCACAATCTCATACTTTTTGCCTTCCCCTTCTAGGAGGAGATTGTGTTTCGTTACTACCACAAACTCGGGATGTCTGTGGGGTACTCCCAGAGCTGGGGCCACTTCCAGAATCGTGTGAACCTGGTGGGGGACATTTTCCGCAATGACGGTTCCATCGTGCTTCAAGGAGTGAGAGAGTCAGATGGAGGAAACTACACCTGCAGTATCCACCTAGGGAACCTGGTGTTCAAGAAAACCATTGTGCTGCATGTCAGCCCAGAAGAGCCTCGAAGTATCTAACATTTGGCTGGGGGGCATTGAGGGACCTCCTGGCTGGTGCATGGGGCCAGGACTAGAGTGAGGCCAGAGAGGTTCCTAGGATGCAAAATTGAAGGAGGCATCCCTCTCAGGTGCTGACTCTGGCCTTGCAAAACCCTGAGAATGATGCCTCCTTAGAGGTGGCTCCTCGGGTACCTGACTTGCCTCACCCTAGTTCTGGCCCCGCTGCTAGGCCAGGGACAGGGGAGCTAATTTAGTGAATACCAATCCTCTGCCAGACCCCACTCATTGCCAGGGTCGTCTATTGATGTAAAGATACAGAAGCTCAGGGAAGGATCTGAGTTGATGTCCAAAGTCAGCATACTTGGTTTCAAGGGAGGTGCTGTACGCGCTAGAGTGGAGCGGGAAGTGATCCTAAGCTAGTGAGAGACAGCCAGGAACCGAGAGGAACATGCAGGCACCAGAACCAAAAATGGAGGGGTTTTCTGATCAGAGGTTCTCAGTTCTGGCAAACAGCGTGCATCAAGGCCAGTGGTGTGTAGGAGAGGAAAGACTCGATTGTGTTGACAGAGAGAGGTTGATAAGTGAGGGGTTGAAGTTAAACCATAACCCAGTTAGCAATCAGGATGTGGCCTGTGGACTTTGCCCCTTGCTAGGGCCTTCAGGAGTTGGTTGTGGTTGATTGGGGGTGGGGAAGATGGGGTGAGGATGGAACATACCTCATACCTCAGGCCAGAGATTTAAGTCTGTGGAGGCACCTTGTCTCCAGCTGGAGAGGGGAGCAGGGCAGATGGGTTTCTTAAAGAACCATCATCTTTCTGTGTGCTTCCTTCTCAGAAGTCCAATTCACAGAGAAAATCGAGCTATTATGGGGGCTCATGCAGCTTCTCTACCCACAAACATATCTATGTCTCCCCATCCTTATCTCTGCCCTGCTATCCTGAGACAGAGGAGGGTCCCTTCTGCTCTGGGCTTATCCGGCCCCCTGTGCCCAGGTGGCATCCTTCTCAGAAGCCTCACAACATGGCTCTTTGAGCTCTCACTTTCTGTTGGCTTCTACCATTCAATTTTTGCTCAGTTCTACCACTTACCTACTTCAACTCCCTTCTATGTCTTTTTTTCTTCAGCTCCATTCTGTGTCTTTCTTTTTCTTAAGATTGCTTTCCTGAGATACAATTCACATACCATACAATTTGCCCATTTAAAGCATTCGGCTCAATGGTTTTAGTATATTCAGAGTTGTACAACCACCACCACAATCATGTATTTCTTTCTCAACATAGCCAAATAGCTTGCTAAAGGTCTGTGTTTGGAATACTACTGTCTCATCTCCCATTAACTCTTCAGTGCACTGCATTCTGGCTTATTCTACCCCTACTCCAGCTTAGACCACCAATGGCACTGCAACTATCCATCCTCAGCCTTCTCTCCCTCAGTAGCGTTGGACACTATATTTTATATGCACTCTATGTTGGACCCAATTCCACACACACTCATGGATATGCATAGTAAACTCTACACAAGTTTTCCACAAATCCTTCATACGCGACATGTCTAACCTACCCCTGCACACCCCTCCTCAGCCCATCTCCCCAATCTCAGTTGTCTAACTAGATGCCTGGGGATGTGCTTGATTCTTCCCCTTTCCTCGACCCCAATCTAACAGGTCAGGTCAACAAGTCCTTGACTCCTACTACAGACTCTTGAAGTTGTCTTCCTTCCAGTCTGTCACTGCCACCTTAGTTCTGGCTGTCTTCATCTCTGTCTTGAACTGTAGGCCTCTAACCAGTCTCTGCTTTCTCTCTCAGCTGCTGCTCCTCATTCTTCACACGGCTCTTGGTGCCATCTTTCTAAATCACATTAAGAACTTTCTCTTCCACTGCTAATAATCTTTCAATGGTTTTTTCATTGCCTGCAGAAAAATGCCAAATTCTTGGTTGAGATAGTCAAGGTCCTTCCTGACTTGGACCCTGTCATCTCTCCAGCCAAATTCTCCAGCACACCCACAGATGCCACTTTTGTGCCAGACCCATTGAACTCTTTCTAGTTTCTAAAATCACCATCCTGTCAGGCCTTCAGATCTCGCGCAGAACATCCCCTGTCCTTTCCCAGATTGTCTGCCCAAGAAACTGGATGTTTCCTATAAGTCTCAGGTTAAACTTTAGAACTTTTGCTGGCAAATTCTCATTTGCTGCACATAGAATGGGGCACCCTTTTTTCTGTGACCCTCTGTTCCCCATACAGACTTCTGTTGTAGTGCCTACAGCAGCCTGTGGTTTTCTGTTGACGTGTTTGTCTCCTTCCTTGGAAGCAGGGACCATACATCATTTGTCTCTGAATCCCCTGTACCTAGTGCTGTCTGGTCCTGAGGAGGTGCTTGCTTTATGTGTTTAGAAAGAACCATGCAGATGAGTAGAAGGTACCCTATGGGCAGAAGTACCTCCAGAGGCTTTCCTTGGTATCGTCGTTGTGGGGCTGAGTCTTACGGCATGTGTTCTTTTGAAGACAAGCACTTGCCCTGGGGAAGATCAGCAGCCTCTAAGATACCTGTTATTTCTCAGTCACTTGTTAAGCCAAATTTTAGAACAGAATTGTTGACGTGAAAGGAAACTTTACTACAGGTGAAGTGCTAGCCTCTTCTCCCACCCACCTTAATCTACATTTTAGGGTAAACAGGGGGGTTAGACTTTGGTTCTCAATCTCACGGAGACAGTGTCCCTAGTGTCCAGATATGGGGTAGAGTCTGGCCTTCCCTCCGCTTCCTGGCCTGGCTGGTGCTACTTGGTACAGGGTTGTGGGGCTCTCAGCTCTTTGCTAAAGTTATTGAGACCCTCTCCTTGCTTTTCTCCTTTCCCAGCACTGGTGACCCCGGCAGCCCTGAGGCCTCTGGTCCTGGGTGGTAATCAGCTGGTGATCATTGTGGGAACTGTCTGCGCCACAATCCTGCTGCTCCCTGTTCTGATATTGATCGTGAAGAGGACCTGTGGGAATAAGAGGTACAGGGCTGCCCCCGCCCCTTGGGTTGGGAGGCTGGGGGTGCAAGGCTGCTTCTATCCAGAGTGGAAGAGGTGATAGGGTCCTACTATGCCATTCTCACAGAAGTGGGCATTTTAAAATGAGCATTTTAAAGAATCAACTGTGGTAACCCTGCCCACTTTGCTCACTGTGCCTGGAAAAGAATTGAATGTTCCTACACTCTCCTCATTCACTTTGGTATTACGTAAAGACTACAAACTCCCTTAGAAATGGGGGTCTCAGTAGGGCATAATTCAGAGCATAAATCTTACACAAGAACTATCATGGTACCATTCACTGCCTAAGAGATGATTTTAAAATTATCCACACTGTACGTTCCGCATAGAAGCTAAGATCTTAAGGGTTGCCAGTGGTTTTATCTAAAAGATAGAAGACTATCTAAAAAAAAAAAAAAAGTGCTTTTAAAGGCCTGGATTTCATTAGTAGTTCTCCCAGGGTCTCAGAAGTGCTCAGATGCTCTAAGAGGGACACTAGCGTTTCACTGGCTGTTGGCAGATCCACGCCCCTCAGTTTATCCAACTATTGATGAGGGGCGCAGATTGACTGTCTTGTTGAAATAGTGTCAGTGGGAAAGGGCCTCGTGAATAATCCTGACTTTTGAGTGTTCTTTCCCAGTGGGTCTTTGATCGTGCAGAAAACATTTGGACCTGCTAAGTTTTCACTTCCCCTCCCTAGGGCTTCCTGATTTGGGTTTGAACTTGGCTGGCCTCTCTGAAGGTCTTTGCTCTGGGCATGCTCGGAGCACTGAGCTAGACAACCTGGGTTCCACTCTCAGCTTACTTCCCCTGTCTGAGCCTCAGTTTCCCCCCAAAGGAAAGGTAGCACTTCCATGTCTAGTTGTTTATTCTAAAGAAATAATTAGATGGATATGCTGAGATTTGTGCAAAACTGCAGTCATGCTTATAATTAAAAATAGGGATCATTGCCAGTGTCTGTCAGAAAGGCAGTGATTCAGTGAACCAGTGTTTCACTCAATGAAACACTCCAGATCCCTCTATGTGATGACATGGAAAGATATCCAAGGGGTAAAAATGCAGAATTTATGGGATGACCTCATTTTTATAAAAGAGAAAATAATATGATGCTCACTCCAGCAGTATATGTACTAACTACATTTTGTGTGAGCTGATGCTTACTCTGAGAGAGGCTGGGAAGGATAGTTGTAAAATGTGGGTAACGGCGTGGAATTTGAGATGAAGGAGAAGGTGGATCCCATGGGGTGAGGGGTTGCAGGGAACTTCCACTTCCAACTGTTTACGTTTCTGTATTATCTGAATTATTTTACAATGAGAAGCTACAACTTTAAAAGCAGAAAATACAATGAAAGTATTTCCACTGAGACCAGAACATATGGTTTCTTTTCTAGCTTAAACCTTGATTTTTTTTTTTTTTTTTTTTTTTTTTTTTTTTTTTTTTTTTTTTTTTTAGTTCTGCCTTGGGCCAAAATAGAAAAAAAGAAAGTACATTCAGAAGGCAAATGGTCGGCCGGGCGCGGTGGCTCAAGCCTGTAATCCCAGCACTTTGGGAGGCCGAGACGGGCGGATCACGAGGTCAGGAGATCGAGACCATCCTGGCTAATACAGTGAAACCCCGTCTCTACTAAAAAATACAAAAAAATAGCCGGGTGAGGTGGCGGGCGCCTGTAGTCCCAGCTATAGGGAGGCTGAGGCAGGAGAATGGCACAAACCCGGGAGACGGAGCTTGCAGTGAGCTGCGATCCGGCCACTGCACTCCAGCCTGGGCGAAAGCGCGAGACTCCCTCTCAAAAAAAAAAAAAAAAAAAAGGAAGGCAAATGGTCATGAGATCAAAGGCCAAGGGGCCCCGACCAGGCAGGCGCGGAGCTCCGGGCTTGGGGCGGGTGTTCGTGGGGATTATTCCGCTCCGCCCCCTGGAGAGGCCAGGAGCCCTTTGGATTGGCGTCTTGCTGAGCTCCTGCTGCCCCCTGCTGGTTCCGCGGCACTCCCTGGTCCTCAGAAACGTAGAGACGATGGTCAAGTGGAATCCTATCTCCCCTCTCTCTCTTCATTCACTTAAAATTACCTCTCCCATAAGGACTGAAAGTGGCTTCAGTGATAATAGAGAAGTTGAAGCCGTTTTTCAGCCTAAATTATCTCCAGAACAGCTTCTTGTTCTTCATTAGAAGAGATGCGCTTCTCAGGTTTCCAGGTGAGCCGGGTAGCCCTGGCTGTAGGAGTCCAGAGAGAATAGTGTCTTCTCTGGGGTCTCTCTCTTCACAAAGCCAAGAGGGGGTCTCATGTAGGGACCCTTGAATAAACCATGCCAGCTGGTTAATTCCACATGCTCTTTATGTCTTGCAGTTTAGTGAATTCTACAGCCTTGGTGAAGAACACGAAGAAGACTAATCCAGGGATAAAAGAAGAACCCTGCTATTTTGAAAGCTGTGAAGGGGAGGTGAACACACGCTTCAGCCTAAAACACTAAGCAGATGCAGGCCTGGGCCGTTCTCATTCTCCCAGGAACCATGTCTTACCCATTGTATGTCGCAGCTTGCAGGCCAGTGCTTGGCACAGAGCAAGGACTCAGGAAGCCTTTGTTACTAGAATAAGAGCCTCTGAGGAGTACAGTGCATGGCGCTGGCTGGGCCAGCCCCAGGCAGCAGTTTCTGGTATTGGGCTGAGGAAAGAGCACTGCGCTTGGAGTCAGAAAGCTCTGCCACCTCCCCTAGTCTCACCAGCAAAATGAGGATAAGGATAAAGATATTACAGTTGCCCGGCCTGCTTGACAGGGTTGTTGTAAGGTTCACATAAGATGATGATATGCAAATGCTTTGTAATCTAGGAGGTGCTGTTTGTCTAAAATCTAATGGGGAATTATAATACATTCAGGAGTTAAGGAGTTCTAATGCTTAAAATGAAATAGTCTAAGACCTTAGCAAGAAAGGATTAAGAAGGATTTTTCTCTCCTTATTGATTAGTAATGGAGTTATAAATAATTGCTTCTTGAGACTGAGAAATGAATTGGTTTTCTTTAACTCCTATTCTCCTTTCTTTTCTTTCTTTAATTTTTAAAATGCTCTTTGAATAGTTACCTTTCTCTATTTTGGGCTGTTTTTGTCCCAAGAGTAGGATTTTCTCCCAGTAGAGTGCAGTAGTCCAAGAATGGGCCACTGGATGATACTGCTTTCCCAACGAGTGACAGGACCATGAACCTCACAGCTGTGAGGCTCAATGAGGGCTGGCCCTGCCACATAAACCCTCTGAGGGAAATGATGACAGTACCCTGTTGATTAATGCCATTCTGCCTTTACTGTAATTAGAAGGAAATAACCCCACAATACAAGGAATTTAGCAAGATAAGGAACCCCTGCTGCTACCTAAACATCCATCTAAACAAAGATGTTTGGCTTTTGAAGCAAAGAGTTTGGTTCTTAAGACTGTGTTCTTTGACAGTTATTTTTCAAGAAGACTGAAGGCTGAATTATCATTATTGGGAATTCTCTAGCTCTCAGTAACCTTTGAACCTCCCAGTTTGGGTGGTTGATGCCCAGCAAATAGGAATAGGTGGCCTTTTCTCTGGTGTATAAGATTCATCTAATTTTTAGGAATTTTTATACCATTTTCCCCCTCTAGAAAAACATTTACTCCTCAATAATTATACGGGAGGTGATCGAGGAAGAAGAACCAAATGAAAAATCAGAGGCCACCTACATGACCATGGTGAGAATGATTCTGGCCCCAGCTGAGCCAGGTGTCAGAGGCTCAGGTGGTGGTGGTGGTGGGTGTGGCTGGGTTGCCCAGGAAGGCTGCTGAGGGCAGTGATTTTTCTAAGTAGCAGGAAAGTCTGAGAAACTGAAGTTCTGCTGGATAGAAGAGTGATATCAAACTTTCTTACCCAAGCTCAAGGATTAAAGGTTATCACCAGAGATTATTTATATTAGTGGTGAAAAGAAGTGAAGAGTGGCCTTTACTGGGGGCAGGGAGAATGCCTTTTGCCTCATCAGTTCAATCTAATAAAGAAAACACGGTCGGGTGTGGTGGTTTATGCCTGAAATCCCAGCACTTTGGGAGGCCGAGATGGGTGGATTGCTTGAGGCCGGGAGTTCAAGACCAGCCTGGCCAATGTGGCAAAACCCCCTCTCTACTAAAAATGCAAAAATTAGCCAGGTGTGGAGATGTGTGCCTGTAATTCCAGCTACTTGGGAGGCTGAGGCACGAGAATTGCTTGAACATAGGAGGTGGTGGTTATGTGAGCCGAGATCCACCACTACACTCCAGCCTTGGCGACAGAGTGAGACTCTGTCTCAAAAAAAAAGAAAAGAAAAGAAAAGAAAGGCCGAGTGCGGTGGCTCACATCTGTAATCCTAGCACTTTGGGAGGCTAAGGCAGGTGGATTACTTGAGGTCAGGAGTTCGAGACCAGCCTGGCCAACATGGTGTGAAACCCTGTCTTATTAGAAATACAAAAAGTTAGCCAAGCATGATGGCGGGCTCCCAGCTACTTGGGAGGCTGAGGCAGGAGAATTGCTTGAACTTGGGAGGTGGAGGTTGCAGTGAGCTCAGATCGTGCCATTGCACTCCAGCCTGGGAGATGGAGTGAGACCAAAGAGAGAGAGAGAGAGAGAGAGAGAAAGAAAATAGGATAAATAGGATAAGATCCTTGGGCAAGTATTGTGTTGCAGTGAGTTGTTTTCCTTGCTATCAAAAGCTCAAAGTAGGGTTCCTTCCACTGCTTAGATTTTGTTTCTTAATTTTGTGACTTATTGAACCTTCTCATAATCTAACTGCCAGGCAGGCTACATGCTGGATCTCATACAATATTTTGGTGTCTGATTCCTAATTTCCCATTGCTTAGACTTTAGGCCCTTAGAGAACTACAGCACTTGGAAAAGGCACTGCAGGGCGTGCAGTGAGTAGGGGTAGGAACAAAAGGAGTGAGCTGGCGATGAGCATGGTGCTATTTGTAGACTAATTATAGGCACCCAGCCCATTCAGGAGCAGTGTTCTGCTGGGTTTGGGAAGGCTGGCCTCCTCTGCTTGTGGAATGATGGGCTTTGTTTGTTCCTGTCGCACCAGCCCTGAGGACACATGACTCCCAGCTGATTGCAGCAGAGAGAGGTCTGCCAGGGAAGTGTGAGATCAGAGGCCTGGCCTGGATCCACCGAGTGAAACATTAACTCCACTGAAGTTGCAGCTGAATGGAATCATTTTCCCCCTGTATTTTTCTCCCATTTTGTTATGTGATGCTGCAGTAACTTGCGAGGCCTCATCCTGGCTCCTGGAGACCTGCTGATATAGCTGCCTTGTGGCTACTGCTGAGTGCGTCACCAGCCAGGGTGGCACTGTTTGCAGAAAGTCTCCGAGGTGGGGAGGAACAATTGTCTTCACAGCTACCTTCCCCAGGTTTAATGCTAGGCAATTATGGTTTTGATTTTGTGGAAAACACCATTCCTCCCCTCTTGATCCAGGTCCAATAGAGTAAGAGGAGAGGCCTGGGCTGCAAACTCAAAGGCCGGCAGGGGCCGATCAAGTTATTGTAAAATATGATGTGCCAAGTTAAATAAGCCTGTTGGTGAATTTGGGACTGCAGGCCACTTGTTTGAGACTTCATTTATAAAGGTGTTCTCTGATAGGGAGCAGAGATAACAAAGAGCCTTTGTATTTTGTTGTTGAATTGATGAAATTCATGTAAATGTAGTGGCACCTTGCTGTTTTCCCTTTCTGAGGCTGTACACACAGTGGTTAAGGTTGCAAGCCGTGGAGCTGGACAGACCTGGGTCCAAATTCTAACTCTGTGTTGCAGCCACATGGTCTTGGGCAGGTAACTTGGCCTGTCTGAGCCTCAGTTTCCCTATCCTTAGAATGGGAATCATAATACCTACCTCCTGGTTGTAAGGATCACATAAGATGATGCATATGAAATTCAGTATTGGGCTGGGCTCATGAGAAGAGCTCAATGAATGGCAGCTGCTGTGATTACGCACTACTTCTTACAAGCATGTTTTGTTTCTTTCTGCCCTTCCCCAACAGCACCCAGTCTGGCCTTCTCTGAAGTCAGATCGGAAAAACTCACTTGAAAAAAAGTCAGGTGGGGGAATGCCAAAAACACAACAAGCCTTTTGAGAAGAATGGAGAGTCCCTTCATCTCAGCAGCAGTGGAGACTCCCCTGTGTGTCCTGGGCCACTCTACCAGTGATTTCGGACTCCCGCCCTCCCAGCTGTCCTCCTGTCTTGTTGTTTGGTCAATGCACTGAAGGTGGAGAGTTTGGAGCCTGGCAGAGAGACTGGACAGCTCTGGAGGAACAGGCTCTGGTGAGGGGAGGGGAGCATGGACTTGGCCTCCAGAGTGGGACCCTGGCCCTAGGAACCAGGCTGAGCTGAGTGGCCTCAAGCCCCCCACTGGATCAGACCCTCCTGTGGGCAGTGTTCTTAGGGTATGAGTTACTGGGAAGAATCAGAGATAAAAACCAACCTAAATCATTCCTCTGGCACATTATTTCTAAATAAGGGTGGTTTGTGGAAATCATCCTTTTTTAATGCCTCGGTTGATGGGGGAAGTAAAGTCCTGGTGAGGAATTTACAGTTAGAAACTTCTGGAAAAACTGAAGTTCCTGGAGGAAAGCCAAACCGTGCCAACACACTAGAGGCTAGTTTGGGTCCTGGGAAAGGTTTGGGGTGAATGGGTTGGAAGTGGGGTATGAATACAGCTTTGGGATTTAACTCAGTGGTTCTTCATTCCTGCTGGGCATTGCTGGTGGCTCCTTGTGGGGCCTCACCACAGGCCTCCTAATTTGAAATTTCTCAGTGAAACTTAGGCATTTGTCTCTCTTGATACTCATGGGTTGCCATGGTGGACAGCCACTGATTTAATTCTTGGTCTGAAATGTGTGGTTCCTATACTTTTGGTTGCTATTGTAAGATTCGATAAGGTTAGTCTTAAAAATCCTTTGAGGGGGGTATCCAAGTTGGTAATTAGGAAGTCAAACTGTCTCTGTTTGCTGATGACATAATCATAAACCTTGAAAACCCTAAACTCATCCAAAAACTCCTAGAACTGGTAAATGAATTCAGCAAAGTTTCAGGATACAAAATTAATGTATACAAATCAGTAGCTTTGCTATATACCAATAGCAACCAAGCTGAGAATCAAATCAAGAACTCAATCTCTTTTATAATAGTTGCAAAAAAATTAAAATACTTAGGAATATACTTAACCAAGGAGGTGAAATACCTCTACAATGAAAACTACAAAACACTGCTGAAAGAAATCATAGACAGCACAAATGGAAACATATCCCATGCTCATGCACAGGTAGAATCAACATTGTGAAAATGGCCATACTGCCTGTATTTAGTTTGTTTTCCTGTTCCTGATAAAGACATATCTGAGACTGGGAAGAAAAGGAGGTTTAATTGGACTTACAGTTCCACATGGCTGGGGAGGTCTCAGAATCATGGCAGGAGGTGAAAGGCACTTCTTCCATGGTGGTGGCAAGAGAAAATGAGGAAGATGCAAAAGTAGAAACCCCTGATAAAACCATCAAATCTCATGAGACTTATTCACTACCATGAGAACAGTATGGGGGAAACCACCTCAATGATTCAAATTATCTCCTACTGGGTCCCTCCCACAATATGTGGGAAGTTTGGGAGTACAATTTAAGATGATATTTGGGTGGGGACACAGAACCAAACCATATAATTCTACCTCTGGCCCCTCCAAATCTCATATCCTTACATTTCAAAACAAATCATGCCTTCCCAATAGCCCCCCAAAGTCTTAACTCATTTCAGCATTAACTCAAAAGTCCACAGTCCAAAGTCTCATCTGAGACAAGGCAAGTCCCTTCCACTTACGAGCCTGTAAAATCAAAAGCAAGCTGGTTACTTCCTACATACAATGGGGGTACAGGTATTGGGTAAATACAGCCATTCCAAATGGGAGAAATTGTCCAAAGCCAAAATAAAGTGGTTACAGGGCCCATGCAAATCTGAAATCCAGTGAGGCAGTCAAAATTTAGAGCTCCAAAAATGATGTCCTTTGACCCCAGGTCTCACATCCAGGTCACACTGATGCAAGAAGTGGGTTCCCATGGTCTTGGGCAGCTCTGCCCCGTGGCTTTGCAGGGTACAGCCTCCTTCCTGGCTGTTTTCATGGGCTGGCATTGAGTGTCTGCAGCTTTTCCAGGCGAACGGTGCAAGCTGTTGGTGGATCTACCATTCTGGGGTCTGGAGGACGCTAGCTCTCTTCTCACAGCTCCACTAGGCAGTGCCCCAGTAGAGACTCTGTGTGGGGGTTCTGACCCTATGTTTCCCTTCTGCACTGCCCTAGCAAAGGTTCTCCATGAAGGCCCCGCCCCTGTAGCAAACTTTTGCCTGGGCATCCAGGCATTTCCACACATCTTCTAAAATCTAGGCAGAGGTTTCCAAACCCCAGTTCTTCTGTGCACTGGCAGGCTCAACACCACGTGGAAGTTGCCAAAGCTTGGGGCTTGCAACCTCTGAAGTCATGGCCTGAGCTCTATGTTGGCCCCTTTCAGCCATGACTGGAGTGGCTGGGATGCAGGGCTCCAAGTCCCTAGACTGCACACAGCATGGGGACACTGGGCCTGGCCCACGAAACCATTTTCTCCTAGGTCTCCTGGCCTGTGATGGGAGGGGCTGCCACGAAGACCTCTGACATGCCCTAGAGACATTTTCCCCATTGTCTTAGGGATTAACATTCAGCTCCTTGTGACTTATGCAAATTTCTGCAGCCAGCTTGAATTTGTTCTCAGAAAATAGGTTTTTCTTCTCTATCACATTATCAGGCTGCAAATTTTCTAAACTTTTATGCTCTGCCTCCCCTATAAAACTAATGCCTTTAGCAGCACCCAAGTCATGTCTTGAATGCTTTGCTGCTTAGAAATTTCTTCTGCCAGATGCCCTAAATCACCTCTCTTAAGTTCAAAGTTCCACAAATCTCTAGGGCAGGGGCAAAATGCCACCAGTCTGTTTGCTAAAACATAACAAGAGTCACCTTTGCCCCGGTTCCCAACAAGTTCCTCATCTCCATCTGGGACGACCTCAGCCTGGACCTTACTGTCTATATTGTTATCAGGTTTTTGGTCAAAGCCATTCAACAAGTCTCTAGGAAGTTCCAAACTTTCTCACATTTTCCTGTCTTCTTCTGAGCCCTCCAAAGTGTTCCCACCTCTGCCTGTTACCAAGTTCCAAAGTCGCTTTTTGGGTATCTTTTCAGCAATGCCCCACTCTACTGGTACCAGTTTACTGTATTAATTCATTTTTACACTGCTGATAAAGACATACCTGAGGCTGGGAAGAAAAATCGAAGCTACAGTTCCACATGGCTGGGGAGGCCTCAGAATCATGATGGGAGGCAAAAAGCACTTCTTACATGGGGACAGCAAGAGGAAGTGAGGAAGATCCAAGAGCAGAAACCCCTGATAAAACCATCAGATCTCATGAGATTTATTCACTACCATGAGAACAGTATGGGGGGAACTGCCCCCACGATTCAAATTATCTTTCACTGGGTCCCCCACGCAACATGTGGGAATTATGGGAGTACAATTCAAGATGAGATTTGGGTGGGGACACAGAGTCAAACAATACCACTGCCAAAAGCAATCTACAAATTCAATGCAACCCCCATCAAGATACCACCACCATTCTTCACAGAAATAGAAAAAACAATCCCAAAATTCATATGAAACCAAAAAAGAGCTTGCATAGCCAAAACAAGAGGAAGCAAAAAGAGCAAATCTGGAGGCATTATATTCCCCAACTTCAAACTATACTATAAAGTCAGTCACCAAAACAGCATGGTACTAGTATACAAATAGGCATGTAGACCAGTGGAACAGAATAGAAAACCCAGAAATAAAGCCAAATACTTACAAGTCAACTGATGTTTGATAAAGCAAACAAAAATATAAAGTGGGGAAAGGACACCCTATTCAACAAATGGTGCTGGGATAAACGGCAAGCCACATGTAGAAGAGTGAAGCTGAATCCTCATCTCTCCTCTATACAAAAATCAACTTCAGATAGATCAAAGACTTAAATCTAAGACCTGACACCATCAAAATTCTAGAAGATAACATTGGAAAAACTCTTCTAGACATTGGGTTATGCAAAGACTTCATGATCAAGAACCCAAAAGCAAATGCAACAGAAACAAAGATAAATAGATGAGATTTAATTAAACTAGAAAGCTTTTGCACAGCAAAAGAAATAATCAGCAGAGTAAACAGACAACCCACAGAATGGGAGAAAATCTTTGCAATCTATATATCCGACAAAGGACTATTATAATATCCAGAATCTACAGGGAACTCAAATAAATGAGCAAAAATAAAACAATCCCATAAGTAGATGGGCTAAGAACATGAATAGACAATTCTCAAAAGAAGACATATAAATGGCCAAGAAACATATGTAAAAATGCTCGGCATCACTAATTATCAGGAAATGCAAATCAAAACCACAGTGCAATACCACCTCACTCCTGCAAGAACAGCCGTAATAAAAAAAATTGTTTTTTAAATAGTTGTTGGCATGAATGTGGTGAAAAGGGAACATTTTTACACGGTTGGTGGGAATGCAAACTAGTACAATCACAATGGAAAACAGTGTGGAGATTCCTTAAAGAACTAAAAATAGATTTACCATTTGATGGAGCAATCCTACTACTGGGTATTTACCCAGAGGAAAAGAAGTCATTATACGAAAAAGATAGGCTGGGCATGGTGGCTCATGCCTGTAATCTCAGCATTTTGGGAGGCCGAGGCAGGTGGATCACGAGGTCAGGAGTTCAAGACCAGCCTGGCCAATATGGTGAAACCTTGTCTCTACTAAAAATACAAAAATTAGCTGGTGGCCCATGCCTGTAATCCTAGCTACTCGAGAGGCTGAGGCAGGAGAATTGCTTGAACCTGACAGATGGAGGCTGTGATCTGAGATCGCACCACTGCACTCCAGCCTGGGTACCAGATCAAGACTCTGTCTTGAAAAAAGAAAAAGAAAAAAAGGATACCTGCACATGCATGTTTATAGCAGCACAATTCGCAATTGCAAAGACATGGAATCAGCCCAATTGGCCATCAATCAATGAGTGGATAAAGTAAATAAATATAGTATATATGTATATATATATGTACGCCATGGAATACTAAGCCATGAAAAGGAATGAAATAATGCCATTTGCAGCAACCTGGATGGAACTGGAGAACATTATTCTAAGTCAAGTAACTCAGGAATGGAAAACCAAACATCATATGTTCTCACTTTAAGTGGGAGCTAAGCTATGAGGATGCAAAGGTATAAGAATGATACAATAAACTCTGGGGACTCAGAAAGGGTGGGGAGGTGAGGGATAAAAGACTACACATTGGGTACAGTGTACACTGCTCAGGTGATAGGTGCATCAATATCTCAGAAATCACCACTGAAGAACTTATTCATGTAACCAAACACCACCTGTTCCCCAAAAACCTATTGAAAAAAAAAATCCTTTGGGGTTGGGTGCAGTGTCTCATGCTTGTAATCCCAGCACTTTAGGAGGCTGAGGGGGAGGATCACTTGAGGCCAGGAGTTCAAGACCAGTCTGGGCAACATAGTGAGACCCCATCTCAATAAAATAAAATCGATTAGCTAGGTGTGGAGGTGCGTTCCTTTGGTCCCAGCTGCTCAGAAGGCTGAGGTAGGAAGATTGCTCGAGCCCAGGAGTTAGAAGCTACACTGAGATATGATTGCACCACTGCACTCCACTCTGGCCTGGGCAACAGGCTGAGATCCTGTCTCAAAATAAGGAAGAGGAAAGGAAGGGAAAGGGAAGAGGAAGGAAAAGAAGAAACAAAAGAAAATCCTTTGGTTCTGAACAACTTCCAGCCTCTGGGGATCAGCCTGGGTTCAGCTCCGGTCTCCTTTCCTTGACTGCCACAGACCCTTTCTCATTCTCTGCAACACTTTCTTCCCATTTAGCCATGCAGGGCCAGATAAAGAGGAGGTCTTTTCTGTTTTTCTGATTTCTGATCCATTCTTAAATGGGGTTACATTTTTTTTTTCTTTTTTTGAGACGGAGTCTCGCTCTGTTGCCCAGGCTGGAATGCAATGGCGCTATCACGGCTCACTGCAGCATCCGCCTCCTGGGTTCAGGCGATTCTCTTGTCTCAGCCTCCCAAGTATTACAGGTGATTACAGGGATTACAGGCGCACTCTGCCATGCCTGGCTAATTTTTTTTGTATTTTTAGTAGAGATGGGGTTTCACCATGCTCCCCAGGCTGGTCTTGAACTCCCGAGCTCAGGCAATCCACCCGCCTCGGCCTCCCAAAGTGCTAGGATTACAAGTGTGAGCCACTGCGCCTGGTGAGGCTACATTTTTTAATGATTCCCCCAACTATCCAAACATTAGGATCCTCTCATAACACACCCATTATGTTCTAGTTTAGACATGGATAAGCATCATTAAATGCTTCCTTCCTATCTGCCAGCTCTCAATGAGGAGTATGTCAGGGTTTTCCATACGGGTATTGAAGGCAGTATCCTGTCCCAGACATACCAGGGACGCAGATTGGTGAGACGAGCAGAGGGGGAAGAGGGCTCTCTTACATCCGGAGTGTTCATGGAGAGGAAGTGGTTTCATTTCTGAGCTATTAAGTAACATTCTCTCCTGGAATAAGGGACCCTTTTCCACTTCCTTAAATATTGTGTGCATTGGAAGATGGCCTTCAGGATACAGAGTTAGGTGGGTGGATGGTGATTTTACATCTGTTGATCAGGGTCTAAGAAAATAATTCGGCCGGGCGCATTGGCTCAAGCCTGTAATCCCAGCACTTTGGGAGGCCGAGACGGGCGGATCACGAGGTCAGGAGATCAAGACTATCCTGGCTAACACAGTGAAACCCCGTCTCTACTAAAAAATACAAAAAATTAGCCGGGCGCGGTGGCGGCGCCTGTAGTCCCAGCTACTGGGGAGGCTGAGGCAGGAGAATGGCGTGAACCCGGGAGGCGGAGCTTGCAGTGAGCTGAGATCCGGCCACTGCACTCCAGCCTGGAGGACAGAGTGAGACTCCGTCTCAAAAAAAAAAAAAAAAAAAAAAAAAAAAAAGAGCAGGAGGGTGGGCCGAACAACTTATCCACGTGATCCCCAGCAGGCACTTGGACAGCGAAAGTGTAGGTGCGCCCAAATTCACATTTGATTCATTCAGAGTTTGGCTTCCATTCTGGGTTCGGCAGTTGTGACTGAGGGGGAGGAAGAGGAAGCCCACATCTCTGCTCCCCGCAAACCTTCTTATCCACAGGCATGGAGCCAAGGTCGAGGGTGGAAGTCCACAGCTGTTAAACACTAATTTCACCTAAAGCCAAAGCAGCCCTACAGGGGACTGGGAAAGAGACCCGCTTCTCTCTCAGCCCTTCTGCTAGAGGTGGTTTGTCCATTATTCCCAGGAACATGAAGGGAAATTGTGTAGGGAATGGGCTTCCATATCAAATAGTTCTGGTTCAAATCCTGGCTGCCTGTTACTCTTCAGTATTGCACAGTGTATTTAAATCCTTTGAGGCTGTTTTCCCTGTATGTAAAATGGAGACTCACCGAGGTTTGTTTGTTTTTGCAAGGACTGAATGAGGTAGTGTAGGGGATAGTGCCTGGCCTGAGCCCTCCATCTCCTTCAAATGTTTTTCCAGGTAGATGTATCTTCTTAATGTCACTCAGAAAGGAAGAACCCACTCAGAAATGGGTTCTTTTATCTTCTATTTAATGCTAGTCAGTCTTTGCTATTCAATCTTAATAACACAATTAACAGTACGGATGACAATATCTTCTGGTGATTCAGTCCCCATCTCTTAATTTTGATTTCTATGGGCAAAAGATCCTTTACCAAAATCCCTAAATCCCTCTTCCTATTCAAAGAAAGACTGAGGTAGGAAGCTGAGCTTAGGCCAAGGCTTTGTATAGCTCTGAGGAGACAGATTTTGAAGGACCGTAAAGCTACTGAAGATCCTTGTAGTAGAGCCTTTGGAAAGCAGTTTTGTTACCTGACTTTGCAGTATTTTAGATCCCTGGAACACCAGATGCTGTCATATTTGAAGGTTTGAGAAGTACATAGGCCTTTGCCAACAGAAAGCAGCCCCAAGGGTGGAGGGAGTGGAGCTACTCATGAATAATGGAGAACTTAGCAACTTCAGAATTTGGCTATTGCAACTGAAAACAGTTCTGCCTGTCCACTGGGGATTGGTAGAATATGAGCTAAGTCTCCTTTAAAAGGCTACAGCCTTTTGTTGGCCAGGCGTGGTGGCTCATGCCTGTAATTCCAGCACTTTGGGAGGCCGAGGTGGGTGGATCACCTGAGGTTGGGAGTTCGAGACCAGCCTGACCAACATGGAGAAACCCCATCTCTACTAAAAATACAAAATTAGCTGGGCGTGGTGGCACGCGCCTGTAATCCCAGCCACCTGGGAGACTGAGGCAGAAGAATTGCTTTAACTCGGGAGGCAGAGGTTGCGGTGAGCTGAGATTGCGCCATTGTACTTCAGCCTGAGCAACAATAGCGAAACTCAGTCTCAAAAAAAAAAAAAAAAAAAGGCTGCAGCCTTCTGCCAGACCTTTAGTTATCTGTTCCTGGTTTGTCCTCCACCAGTGTCCTTTTCTCCCTTTTGACTAGTTGGTATTCTCACCTGTCTGTTGGTAATTGGCCATTTTCCTTCATAAAACACTAGCTCTGTATGTGTGTGTGTGTGGTTGGAGGCAGCCACTGAGTTAGCTCAGTTATTTAGAGCTGCAGAACCTTAGGTTGCAGTTATCCTCTTAATTCAGCATAAACAAAGTTCCCAGGACCACTGACCTTCTGTTCTGGCCAGCTGGTTCGCAGATGTGGTCTAGGGAGGTCAGGCAATCCATGACCACTTCTGCAAAACCCAACTACCAAAACATCTCTTCTTCAAAAAATAAGGGAACTTACAGTTTTCTCAGAAAGCTGAGACCTTTCTCATTTCATAGATGGTGCGAGCCATAGTGATTTACCCGTCCGAGAACTTTCAAAGCTGGATGAACTCTGCCTTGTATGTTCATGGCATTCTGTGTGTTGGTGCCATCTTGTCTGCCCATCTATACTTCATTAAAAAAAAAAAGTTGCCGGGCGCGGTGGCTCAAGCCTGTAATCCCAGCACTTTGGGAGGCCGAGACGGGCGGATCACGAGGTCAGGAGATCGAGACCATCCTGGCTAACACGGTGAAACCCCGTCTCTACTAAAAAATACAAAAAACTAGCCGGGCGTGGTGGCCGCGCCTGTGGTCCCAGCTACTCGGGAGGCTGAGGCAGGAGAATGGCGTAAACCCGGGAGGCGGAGCTTGCAGTGAGCTGAGATCCGGCCACTGCACTCCAGCCTGGGCGACAGAGCCAGACTCCGTCTCAAAAAAAATAAATAAATAAATAAAAATAAAAAAAAAAAGTTTTAGGCCAGGCGCAGTGGCTCATACCTGTAATCCCAGCAATTTGGGAAGCCCAGGCTGGTGGATCACCTGAGGTCAGGAGTTCGAGACCAGCCTGGCCAACATGGTGAAACCCCCCCGTCTCTACTAAAAATACAAAAAATTAGCTGGGCATGATGGTGAGCGACTGTAATCCCAGCTACTCTGGAGGCCGAGGCAGGAGAGTTGCTTGAACCTGGGAGGCAGAGGTTGCAGTAAGCCGAGGTCATGCCACTGTACTCCAGCCTGGGCAACAAGAGTAAAACTCCATCTCAAAAAAAAAAAAAAAAAAAAAAGTTTTAATGATATATATATATTTTATTTCAATAGATTTTGTGGAAGAAGTGGTTTTCGGTTACATGGATAAGTTCTTTAGTGGTGATTTCTGAGATTTTAGTGCACCCATCACCTGAGCAGTGTACACTGTATCCAGTATGTAGTCTTTTATCCTCCACCTCCTCACAGCCTCCCTCCGGAGTGCCCAAAGTCCATTACATCACTCCTACACCTTTGAGTCCTCATAGATTAGCTCCCACTTATAAGTGAGAGCATACCATATTTGGTTTTCCATTCCTGAGTTACTTCCCTTAGAATAACGGCCTCCAGCTCCATCCAAGTTGCTGCAAAAGACATTATTTCATCTCTTTCTATGGCTGAGTAGTATTCCATAGTGTATATACACACCACATTTTCTTTATCCACTCATTGGTGGATGGGCACTTCTGTTGGTTCTATATCTTTGCAGTTGTGAATTGGGCTGCTATAAACATGCATGTGCATGTGTCTTTTCTATATAATGATTTCCTTTCCTTTGGGTAGATACCCAGCAGTGGGACTGCTGGATTGAATGGTAGTTCTATTTTCAGTTCTTGTGTTTTTTTTTTGTTTTTTTTTTTTTTTTGGGATGGAGTTCCACTCTTGTCACCCAGACTGAAGTGCAGTGGCATGATCTTGACTCACTGCAACCTCTGCCTCCCGGGTTCAAGTGATTCTACTGCCTCAGACTCTCAAGTAGCTGGGATTACAGGTGCCTGTCACCACGCTCGGCTAATTTTTTGTATTTTTAGTAGAAATGGGGTTTTGCCATGTTCGGCAGGCTGGACTTGAACTCCTGACCCCCGGTGATCTGCATGGCTCGGCCTCCCAAAGTGCTGGGATTACAGGTGTGAGCCACTGCACCCGGCCTACTTTTAGTTCTTTAAGGAATATCCACACTGTTTTCTATAGTGGTTGTACTAATTTATATTCCCACCAGCAGTGGGAATATAATATTCCCTTTTCACTGCATTCACGCCAATATCTACTGTTTTTTAAGTTTTTAATTATGGCCATTTTTGCAGGAGTAAGGTGATATCTCATTGTGGTTTTAATTTGCATTTCCCTCGTGATTAGTGATGTTGCATGCCTCATTTTTTTCCATAACAGGAATTCTGTGATCCATGCATTGTTGTCTTTCCTGCTGTTGGTGTACTCTCTCTTAGGATGCCCCTTTCCTTTCCTTCTTGCCCCCCTACATCAACATTCCTTCAAGGCCCTGCTTTAGATCATCCACCTGGGTGATCTACTTCTCAGCTCTTCCTAGATGTCTCTGCACTTGATCTACTTTTGTCTTTCCTTGTCTTCTAATTGCTTCGTGGGTGTGATACTTCATTTTCTCTTAGAGATCTCAAACTCTTAGAAATTCTGCTTTAGGCCAGGCATGGTGGCTCATGCCTATAATCTCAACACTATGGGAGGCTGATGCAGGGGGATCACTTGAGGCCAGGAGATTGAGAACAGCCTGGCCAACATGGTGAAATCCTGTCTCCACTAAAAATACAAAAATTAGCCAGGCGTGGTGGCACAGACCTGTAGCCTCAGCTACCCTGGAGGCTGAGGCATAAGAATCACTTGAGCCTGGGAGGTGAAGGTTGCAGTAAACCGTGATCTCGCCACTGCACTCCAGCCTGCACGACAGAGTGAGACCCTGTTTGAGGGGAAAAAAAAAAATTCTGCTTTAGGTCTTTTCTGTGATCCTTGTAGCATTTGACCCCAAGGGGGACAATCCCTTGTCGAATGAAATTCCTAGGGAGTGGAGGGGAACAGCATGCGCAGGGAGCAGCTGGACCTGGCTCCCATTCCCAGTTCTACCATACCTTGACTGGGGAGGTCAGGCTGATGGGATTTCTGCCCCTTCCCCAGATGCAAAGTAGATATTCACTCATTTTCATCTGCTCAAGGACCAGTAGAGGCCCAGTGCATGCTCAGAAGAATAAGATGCAATCTCAGTACCTAAAGAACTACAGTCTTGTTGGGGAGGTCAGATGGGTAAGTAACTAATAAAATACTCTTTGACTCCCGTTAGTTCAATATAAGGTGTCCCTGGGTCCCCATGTCTCTGGTAGATGGGACTGCACTCACCATGCTGTATTGCGAGTGTATGCATTTATCTCCCTATCTAGAATGTGAGCTCTCTAAGGGCGAGCGGTATCTCATTCATGTCTTGGTCTCTAGTTCCTAGCTGAGTGTCTAGCATATAGGGGCTGTTCCATAGACATTTGAGTTTGTTCATGGAGAGATCTGATTGACAAATGAGTGAATGTACCCAGGGTCACAGGAGCAGAGAGAAGAGGTATTTAGAAGAGCAGGAGTAGGTGACTTTGGAGCACATTTTTGAAGACAGACCATGAGCTTGATGAGCAGGCAGGAGATAAAGGGCATTCCTACAAGAGAAAACAGTGAAGGCAAATACAGAGATGTGAGGCTGCATGCGGGGTTAGAGAAACCTTGCCTGGTAAGGAAGGGCTTCAGAGGCGTGTGGGGCAGAGAAGAGAGGTGAGTGAAATGGATCCCTACCTCGTAGCTCATGAACAGACTGCGGAGTGCTCTGCAGATCACCGAGGCCAGCATTTCATCCGAGGCTTGTTCCTGCTTCCTACTCCCCTCTCCCTGAACCCCTAAACCTGGCTTCTCATGGCATGCAAACCTTCTGATTGGCTGAAGGCAGTGCTTCTCAAGCTTTAATATGCTCAAGAATCACCTGGAGATCTTGTTAAAAGTGCAGATTCGGGGCAGTCGTAGTGGCTCACACCTGTAATCCCAGCACTTTGGGAGGCCGAGGCAGGCAGATCACAAGGTCAGGAGATGGAGACCATCCTGGCTAACATGGTGAAACCCCGTCTCTACTAAAAATGCAAAAAAAATTAGCCGGGCGTGGTGGCGGCCGCCTGTAGTTGAGATTGCGCCACTACACTCCAGCCTGGGCGACAGACGCAGACTCCATCTCAAAAAAAAAAAAAAAAAAAAAAAAAAAAAAAAAAAAAAAAAAATGCAGCTTTGGGTTCCTTGGGACTAGGGTGGGGCCTGTAGTGCTGCCTTTCTCACAAACTCCCAGGTGACACCCATGATGCTGGCCTGGGGACCACACTTTGAAAAGTAAGGCTCTACGGTAAATAACTAAGGAGGCTCTCTATAGCCTCAACGAGGCTTTCCATAGGTAAAAGGAAACTACCTTCCTTTGAATTATTTGTAACACTGCTTCTGCCAGCAGGGTAGGTAATTGAGTGCTGTCTAATAAAACCTTCACTGATAAATAACCCTGGGCACAAATGCCAAAACCACAGGGCTTCACTCCTAAAAAAGTGCATCTTTGACACTGGTGTCTTCATTCGGCACAACGCCTCTTAGAGCTGCTGCTTCCCAGACTTTCACTGGCTCCTCGGGCAGGCTTACTCTTTCGGAGCAAATGGGCGTCTGGAGGCCCAAGTGGGTTGTGGGGAAGTTCCAGGGTAGCTCTCCTCCTCTCTCCCCTTGGCTCTGCCTGCTACTGCCCCTTGCCCTTGATCTGGCTCCTCCTGACCTTTGGTCCTGGGGAGCTGAGTTGGATGAAGGCTGTTCTAAGTCTGGACATCTAGTTTCTCTTTGCTGAATTCTGGATAGAAACAGATCTTCTGGATCCACTTCTTGCCTCAGATGCCTCTAAAATAGAAGCTTCTGGACCTAATGTGAGACCAAGTGAGACAGGCAAGCAGCTTCCTTCAGTTTCTGGGCCTCACGGGCACCCTCTGCTGCATTAAGAAAAAAAGACGAGGCCGGCTACGTCAAACCAAAAATTTCTGGCAACCGGGCAGGGCTGACATGTGTCTGCGGCAGCATGGATGGCTGTGCTGCAGAGTAGGAGTTGGCAGTGCACGCCTAAGCGGGAGCTGAGGCCCGGCTTGTGCCAGTCCACCCCTCGGGGCACAGCTGTGAGCTGCTGACAGCGGGGTGGACCTCAAGACCGGAGGGCACTGGGGATGGGGCCAGGTGTGGCCACTGAAGGACACTTTTCTTCCCATGCTGCCCCACCTCTCCTTCCCTGCAATTCTGCCCTGTGGGCCCTGTGTTCTGTGAATGGGCCAGCCAGAGCCAGACCCTAGGGATGGGACAGAGGCACTTGGGGACAAAGTCTGTGTGTGATCTTGGCAGGGACAACCATAAAGGGCTTTTAGACTACCCACCCTTCTGCCTTCTGGCAACTCTGCCTCAAAACCCTGGCCCCCTTGCTCCTCCCCAGCCCAGAACAGATTGAGAGGCCATAGCAGGATTTCATTTCCTCCACAATGTCGACTTTCCCCCTTTCCCTCTCCAGATTCATTAATTCATTCAGGTGTGCCCCTGTGCAGTCACTCACCGCCTGCTGGTGAAGTTTCTGCCCTGAGCCAGGCACTGTGCCGGATCCTCACTGTTCCTCCATAGCCTGCCTCTTAGCCCTTGCTTTTATGTCACCTGCAGAGGCTAATTGCTTCATATGTCTTGCTGGTCTTCTCTTCCCGGTGCCTTTCTAGACAACCTGGGGGTAGCTCCATGTCTCCTTCCCTTAGTGCCTTATAAGCAATATGGAATGCTGGAGACACCCAGGGTTTCATGAAGACCTCAGTTTGAATCCTGACTCTGACCTTAAACTCTCATATGTAAACTTGAGGGGGTTGAGCCCCATGAGCCTCTGTTTCCTCATTTGCCATTAAAAAAAGAATAGGCTGGTGTGGTGGCTCATGCCTGTAATCCTAGCACTTTGGGAGGCTGAGGCGGGTGGATCACCTGAGGTCAGGAGTTCGAGACCAGGCTGGCCAATGTGGTGAAACCCCGTCTCTACTAAAAATACAAAAATTAGCCAGGCATGATGATGGGTGCCTGTAATCCCAGCTACTTAGGAGGCTGAGAAGGGGAAATCGCTTGAACCTGGGAGACACTGGTTGTAGTGAGCCGAGATCACACCACTGCACTCCAGCCTAAGCAGCTGAGTGAGACTCAGTCTCAAAATAAATTAATAAATAAAATAAAATAAAGGCCAGGCGCAGCGACTCACGCCTGTAATCTCAGCACTTTGGGAGGCCGAGGCGGGAAGATCACTTGAAGCCAGGAGTTCGAGACCAGCTTGGCCAACATGGCGAAACTCCGTCTGGACTAAAAATACAAAAATTAGCTGGGTGTGGTGGCAGGAGCCTGTAATCCAAGCTACTTAGGAGGCTGAGGCAGGAGAATTACTTGAGCTTGAGAGGTAGCGGTTGCAGTGAGCCAAGATCGTGCCACTGCACTCCAGCCTGGGCCAGAGTAAGATTCTGTCTGAACGACAACAAAAAGTAATAAAAAGAAAAAGAAAAAAGAAATCGTGGTGGCGGGAGCCTGTAAACCCAGCTACTCAGGAGGTTGAGGCAGGAGAATAACTTGAACCTGGGAAATGGAGGTTGCAGTGAGCCAAGATCATGCCATTGCATGTGGGCCACAGAGTGAGACTCCATCTCAAAATAATAATAATAATAATGATAATAATAATAATAAATAAATTTTAAAAAAAGAAAAAGGAAAAAGAAATAACCTATCCCAGGGTTAAGGTTAAACTGACAGGGCCGGGCACGGTGGCTCACACCTGTAATCCCAGCACTTTGGGAGGCCAAGGTGAGTGGATCATGAGGTCAGGAGTTCAAGACTAGCCTGGCCAAGATGGTGAAACTCTGTCTCCACTAAAAATACAAAAATTAGCCAGGCATGGTGGCAGGCACCTGTAATCCCAGCTACTCAGGAGGCTGAGGCAGGAGAATCGTTTGAACCCGGGAGGCAGAAGTTGCAGTGAGCCAAGATCGCGCCACTGCACTGCAGCCTGGGTGACAGAGTGGGACTCCATCTCAAAAAAAAAAAAAAAAAGAAAAGAAAAGAAAAGATTAAACTGACACAGGCTGGACATGGTGGCTCACGCCTGTACTCCCAGCACTTTGGTAGGCTGATGCAGGTGGAACACTTGAGGTCAGGAGTTTGAGACCAGCCTGGCCAATATGGTGAAACCCTGTCTCTACTAAAAATACAAAAAAATTAGCCGGGGATGGTGGCACGTACATGTAGTTCCAGCTACCCTGGAGGCTGAGACACAGGAATTGCTTGAACCCAGAAGGCAGAGGTTGCAGTGAACTGAGATTGCACCACTGCACTCCAGCCCGTGTGACAGAGCGAGACCCTGTCTAAAAAAATAATAATAATAAAATAAAAAAATAAAAAATTGAGATATCACATGTAAAGTGCTTGGCACAGAGTTTATGCTCAAAAATATTAGTTGTTCCCTGTTTGGTACACAAAGGGCCCATCACAAATGCAGGTGACTGCTGCATGCAAATCTCTGCCCTACTTAACCATCTCCCCAGGAGTATGGGGGTCACCTCTGCTTAGGGTCACCTTGGACTCCACCCCCCAAGTTCTCCTGCTTATGACATTAGCTTATTTTTTCTTCCTTCTTCAAAAGAAAAGTTTTAAACATACACAAAAGAAGAGAGAACTATATTTACACCCATCACCAGCTAGTTTCAACTATCAAGCAAAACATCTAGTCTCGTGTCACCTATTCTCCCATCTCTTTTTTACTTTGAATTTTATTTTTATTTTTTAGATGGAGTCTCCCTCTGTGGCCCAGGCTGGGGTACAGCGGAATGATATCCATTCACTGCAACCTCTGCCTCCCAGGTTCAAGCAGTTCTTCTGCCTCAGTCCCCCCGAGTAGCTGGGATTACAGGCACCTGCCACCACACCTGGCTAATTTTTGTATTTTTAGTAAAGACAGGGTTTCACCATGTTGGCCAGGCTGGTCTCGAACTCCTGACCTCAAGTGATCTGCCTGCCTCTGTCTCCCAAAGTGCTGGGATTACAGGTGTGAGCCACCGCACCCGGCTTATTTGAATATCTTAAAGCAAATCCAGTCATCATATTATTTCACCCATAAACACACCAATGTGTGTCCTTTTTTTGTTTTTTTGTTTTGTTGTTGTTGTTTTTGAGACAGAGTGTCACTCTGTCACCCAGGCTGGAGTGCAGTGGCATGATCTTGGCTCACTGCAACCTCTTCCCCCTTCAGATCAAGCAATTCTCCTACCTCAGCCTCCCATGTAGCTGAGATTACAGACACACACCACCATGCCCGGCTACTTTTTGTATTTTTAATAGAGACAGGGTTTCATCATGCTGGCCAGGCTGGTCTCAAACTCCTGACCTCGTGATCTGCCTGCCTCAGCTTCCCAAAGTTCTGGGATTACAGGTGTGAGCCACCCCGCCTGGCCATCCATATGTGTCTTTAACAGAGAGATGCTAAAGGACAAAACCACATTTATCACACCCAACAAAACTAGGAATGATTCATTAATACAATCTAATATGTAGTTCATATTTAACTTTTCCCAATTGTCTCAAAAACTTTTCTTTCCTGTTGATTTGTTTGGATCAGATTTCTCCAAAGGCCTGTGTTACATTCGATTGTAAGATCTCTTGGGTATTTTTCTCTCAGCTTGCTTCAACATGTTCTGTTTTCAGTGGAAATTCTAGAATGAGGAAATCATTACCACTTGAAAGTTTCTCCAACTCAGTTTCCTGAACCCTTTTCAATAACACAAGAACAAGCATCTCCTTTTTTTAAGTTTTTTTTTTTTCCTTTGGAGGCTGGGCCCAGGCTGGAGTGTGGTGCAGTAGCTGGGACTACAGGCGTGAGACTTTACTTCTGGCTAAATTTTGTATTTTTAGTAGAGATGGGTTTTGCCATGTTGCCCAGGCTGGTCTTGAACTCCTGGACTCAAGTGTTCCATCTGGCCTCCCAAAGTACTGGGATTACAGGTGTGAGCCACTGGGCCAGCCTGTATGGAGGTTCCTTTAAATGGGACCATTCCCTGTTTTTAAATGACAATAAATGTTTCCCTTTTCCAGAATCTTTAAAATAAATGGATTCCTCTAATAGTTTTCAAAATCCAGCAATCATCCCAGTGAAGTCAAAAGGCAGGATTTGTATTATTTCTTGTTTTAGAGGGTAAAAATTTCTGGGGATTTCGTTCTTTTCAAAATGATTTTTTTATGCCCTCCCACCTGCTTTTTGAAATCCACCAACCACAATATTTACCCCATCCCCCTTTTCTCTCCCCCCATCTCTCTCTCTCTCCTTTACACACTCCCTCTCTCTCTCTTTTTAGCAGCAACATACAAGCCGGCCATATTAGAGAGATGGAAATAAAGCTTCCTTAATGTTGCATATGTCTTTGAAGTACATCCGTGCATTTTTTTTTAGCATCCAACCATTCCTCCCCTGTAGTCCTCGCCCCCTCAAATCACCCTCTCCCGTAGCCCACCCGACTAACATCTCAGTCTCTGAAAATGCACAGAGATGCCTGGCTACCTCGCCCTGCCTTCAGTCTCACGGGGCTCAGTCTCTTTTTCTCTTTGGGTAAGTTAGACTCACATCTGCATGCTCCCGAGGGTTCAGAAGTGTAGCCGCAACGTGAAGAGGATGGGGGCAGGGGATAGGAAAGAAGACATTGCTAGCGCTTCCCTCTGTGTCCTTGGGAGGGGAGGTGCTGGGGACTGGAAGGGACGTTGCTGGGGAGTGCAGAACCCTGGGACTACTTAGTCACAGAAATGTTGGGTCAGGGGATCTGAGTGTTGCTGGGGGCTGACAGTGGTCAAGGGAGGTGAACCTTCTCTGGATTTCCCCTAAGTGGACCAATGTGGGGGTGGGGCAGAGAGTGGATTGACCTGCAGTCTCTTCAGGGATTTTTTTTTTTTTTTTTTTGTAGCTGCCGCAAATGTGGGGTCCTGGGACTTAATGTTCCCTTAAGGGGCTTCTTTTCCGAACCTTGATCCTGGTGGATTTAGGGTGTTAGGAGAGTGTGCGGGGGAGCTGGTGGCAGAAAGTTGAGTCTGGGTCTGGCTTCCTGGCACTCGGTCTCACTGATCTGTTGGAACGTGTGTGGGAGTAGGTGGGAAGCAGGCTTGGGGAATGATGTCTGGGTTGGGAGGAGACCTGCTGAGGCACGCGCTGATGGAGAAGGCACCTTTGGCTTGGGCCCGATGGAATGGAGGAGGGGCCAGGTGTAGAGATTCAGGAAAAAATGGAACCCACGGGCTGAACGAGGTTGCAGCCCTTTAAATCCAGCCTCAGAACTGCCCAGCCCAGTCTTGCAGACTGTCCTGTCAAGTGGCCCCAAATGTTAATTTTGTATTTGACCACTCAGAGACTTCCTGGTGGGGAAGTGGCCTAGAAAGTTGTTTGCAAGCCTGCTTTGTAGAGTTTCGTTCTTGCTCCTAAACTTACTTATTGCTGGAGCAGCAACTGAGAGTCAAGTCCAAGGACTTGATGGCAATATTGGCCACCACAAAGCCTCTCTCTCTTTCTGTGGCGTGATGTGCTGGGTTTGGGGTAGGAGTGCTAAACACAGACAGTGCAGAGGCCCTGCCAGCCTGCTTTGCTGAGTTATGTGGCATATTAACATCAGGGCAGGAATGCTATGGAGTCTCTGGCAGGACCTGGGTTTCAAGCCACCTTTGGCATTTACGTAATGACCACAGGCAAGTTACTCAACCCCTCTGAGCTTCAGTTCCTTCCCGGGTAAACTAAACAATGCCTACTGCCTGTCGTGTTTGTGATCCGGGCACGGCAGGAACTCAAGAATGGCTAACGTAAGAATGCTTTTCGTGAGCCCAGGCACTGTGTCTTCTTCAGCCCTCACAGCAGTCTGAGGTAGATTCTATTATACCTCAGGTTACAGGGAGGAAACAGATGACTACGTAACGGGTAACGGGAGCTGAGATTTGAACTCCCTGTGTCTGACTTCACCACATTCTCTTAAACGTTGGATTCCACTGCCCCCAATGTTCAAGAAATGGCACTGCTGTATTAACAGTACCTAATTGATCAGTCTCAGTACAAGCTGAAAGAGGGGGAGTTGGGTGAGTGGACTGTTGCAAGGAGCCCCAGATGGAGGACAGGACCCCTCTCTCAGGAGTTAGGAAGCGCTTCCTGCAGAAGGGAAGCTGCCTGGTGAGAGCCATGGCTAAGTAAAGTTAGAAAGGGGGCTCAGTGACCAGGACCCAGAGCCCTGGGCTAGGGCAAGGAAGAGGGAGTCTGGGATGAAGAGGTCTGAGTGTTGGGGGTGGGGAGATGGTGGTGGGAGGCAGCTAAAGCTTCTGCAAAGCTGAGTGGGAGAGGATGCAGGAATGGGGATCCTGAACTTGAACTTGATTGGTGCTGTAATGAGGCATGTCCCTGGCACTCCAATGCTGAGGGCTGAGTTGACAATGGAACTTTGGTGGTGTTGCAGTAGCATCGATCCCCGGGGTGGAGGATGCCACAAGTGATGAGGGAGGGGACTCTGTCGGGGCTGGGCTTGTGGGGATGACTATGGAGGTGACCATAAGAGAAGAGGGCCATAAGAGAAAGGGCAGGTGGGCAACCAACTGTACCCACAACAGAAGCATATGAGGCTAGTTTTAGCTAGAAACAATGCAAATGACTGGACTTCCCTCAAGTTTTTCTCAAGACCGTTAACTCCACAGTCACTGGCCTGCTTACCAATGTATGGATTATGTTAGGGGAGGCATAGAAAGTGGAGTCTGGGCTGAGCACGGTGGCTCACGCCTGTATCCCAGTGCTTTAGGAGGTTAAGGTGGGAGGATTGCTTAAGGCCAGGAGGTGGAGACCAGCCTGGGCAACATAGCAAGACCCTGTCTCTACAGAAAAAAAAAGAAAGAAAGAAAAAAGAAAAAAAGAAAAATGAGCCAGGCATGGTGGCGTGTGCCTGTAGTCCTAACTGTTCCAGGATGCTGAGGTAGGAGTATCAAGAGTTCCAGGCTGCAGTGAGCCGTGATCACGCCACTGCACTCCAGCATGGGCAACAGAGCCAAACCCTGTCTCTTAAAGAAAGAAAGAAAGAAAGAAAGAAAGAAAGAAAGAGAAAGAAAGTGAAGTCTGGTCCTCACTCTGGCCCACTGCACATATCTGCTGCTTGTGGTGGCAGGGACCCAGACACGGAGAGAAAGATGTCTCTCCTTCCTTTAGTAGACTTTACTGAGGCCCAGTCTGTGCCACCCACTGTCCTGGGTGCCAAGGATACCAAGATGAATAAGAATCAGTTCCCCAGAGCCTCTTGAGGGAAACAGGCCCATAAACAAATAATAACAAGACAACATTGTATGTATGGTAACAATAATAGCAATAGTGATCATCAGAGTCGCAGCTAACTTTTGTCCAGGCCATGTGCTAGGCACTGTGCTGAACTTCATACAGATAGTAAGACACTTAATCCTTAAGACAGCCTCATGAAGTTGGGCTTATTGTCCCCTATATGACAGATGAGGAAACTGAGGCACTGGGAGGTTAACTATCCTGCCATTCTGCCCCCAAGTCATGTGGAAGAGATAGGAACAGGGCTTGGGTGAGGACAAGGACACTGGGGAAACAGTCACCGAGGCTAATGCCCTGTGAGCTGGGACCTGAAGGATAAGTAGGAGGGCCCCAGGGACAGGAGGGCAAATGAGCTTCCCAACCTGAAGCAAAAATATGTGCAAAGGCATGGAGAAGGGAAGCAAGGTGGTGTTTTCAGAAAAAATCAGAACTGGGGTCACTGGAGTGAAGGAGACCTGGGGGGATGGGGGCTGGCAGGAGATGAGGCTAGGGTACAGGTTGGCCTCAGATGGCAAAGGGCTTGGAAGCCGTGCCCAGGAGCCTGGACTCGATCCTGAAAGCAGTGGGTAGCCGTTGGAGGCTTGGAGGTGAGGAGTGATGAGGGTGGGTTGCTCCTGGCTGTACGGGGATGGACTGGAGTGGCCGGGGTTGGGGAGGCCCTGGAGCAGGAAGGGTCTGGATGGTACAGCCGTGCAGGTGCGGCGATACGGGCTGGAGGCCACACTCACCTGGGAGGTGGGAGCTGCCCTGGGAGACAGTTCATCTGTTTAGACACTTAAAAAAAAAAAAAAGAAGGAAATAATTACCTCATAGTTTGCTGTAGGGTGGAAAGAGGAGTGAAGAGATTAACTTTCAGTCTCTGCAAGAGATAGCGTTTGGCAGATGAGCAAATTTTCATAGTCTCTGCAAGATGGGCTAGTTAGAACAGTGGATGACACGGTGCCTGAGGGCCCAGATGTGCCTTGGAGACAGCAGGGGGCCCGCCACTGCTGAGATCAGAAGTCACAGCCCGTTGATGATCATTTCCCTTCTGTGAGTTGAAAATCAGGAGACACAGGCCCCAGACCTGGTCTCAAATGGGACAATCAGGAAGACTGCGTGCCTCCCTTGTATGGAGGTCCCTTTAAATGCAACCATTCCCTGTTGGCCGGCCTGCCTGGAGTTGGACCTGCCATATAGTCGGCAAGAGATCTGGTACCCCAGATGCCTTGGGATGGGGCTCACTTCCCCACTCAGCTTCAGTGCCTCAACCCTGCCTGGAGCCAGGCAGGCTAGCTTCAGATTCTAGCTTTGCGTTCGTCTCTTAACTTCTTTGTGCTACATCTTCCTCATCCGGAATGTGGGAGTGATAACAGGGTTTTGTTAGTATTAAATGAGGTGATATATGTAGAGTGCTTAGACAGTGCCTGGCTCGTTGTAAGCATTTTGTAAGGGTTTGTGGCTGTGAAGTCCTTTCTGTGGCCTTGGCCATGCATTCGGGTGCTTTCCCGAAGCAGGAGAGGTAATCAAGAGACCAGTGTTTTGCTCACAGCTGTGATCTTATTGAGCCATGGCCCCCTCCTCCTCTTTAATGAGGGCCCGGACTGGCGGAAGGTCTGAGGCTCAGCACCCTAAAGCTGCTGGGATTCTGGTAAGGTCACAGGCTCACATGGGGATCTTGGATGAGGGGCTAGGAACCATGATTCTGGCCTCAGCTTGTCCCTATTCTCTGCGTGTGGCTCTCATGGCCTCTCTTTCCTCATCGATAAAGCGATGGGGCTAGATCTACGGTTTCTGATCTCAGCTCCAACTCTGGCTCCGGATCCCACGCTCCCTCGCCGGATGGAACTTGACGTTTCACCTCTGTGACCACTAGAGGGCACGCGTGTTCCGCCCGGTACCTTCTGCAGTGCCACGCTGCAGGGCGGGGGGGAGCCCGCATTGCACCTCTCTGGCTGCCCCAGTCCTGCGGGCCAGAAAAGGCGCCCCCGCACTCCTCTCTACCCTGCCCTCCTCCACCGCAGGGTGCTAGCTCCTTCGAGATGGTGGAGTTCAAGTTCTAATCTGGAGCACTGCCTTGGGCTTGGTGGAGGGGGCGGGCAGAGGCCCGCGCAGGGTCAGCCGGGCTTCACAGAACGCAGACTTTTTGGCCTGAGGAGCCCTTGGGAAGATGATGGACCTCCCAGGGGAAGAGCTAGAGGGGCAGCACATTGCTGGGATGGGAGGTAAGCTCAGGACAAGCACTGTCAATGCCTTGCCTCAGAGCTCTGTGCCTCTGCAGATAGAGATGTTGTTGGCATTTTCTGCACACCTCCTCCCTGGCTGGTGCGGTGCCAGATGCTTTCAGAATATGGTGATGAAAGTGCAGGAGATGGAATTGGGCTTTGTTCTTCCTGGCAGGGGCCCACTCATCCTCCCCAGGCCGTACTCCCCTAATGAGCACTTAAGCTCACACCTGGAATCCTGAGCCCTGGGCTCCTCCTCTAGAAAACGCAGATGGTGACGCCTGTCTCCCAGCTTGGAGAACAGATGAGGTCCCCATGCCTACCCCTCCATCCAGGGCGGCTTCCAGTTCAGAGAATCTCTGGTTCTTAAATCCTACCACTTGCCCTGATCACTTGGGCCAGGGGCGGGGCCGGCAGAAGGGTGCTCCAGGCAGACGTTGATGTCCCTGCAGGCTGCAGGGCAGCTGCTTCTGCAGCTTTGTGCAGGAAAAAAAAAAAAGTTTGAAAACTAGGAGCCCTGCAGGCCTGGGCTGTTTGCCAATTCCTAAGGACTGGCTGGAGGGGACAGTCTCCAAGGTGCCCTCAGGCCAGGCCAGATGCTCCCCTAGAAGCCCTTCTTGTTTGCAAGGCAGAACTTGGGGAGAATTGAGGTAATAGCAGCTACCATTTGCTGAATACTTACTGCTTATTTTCATTATGGAAACAACCCTGGGGGATATGTGTCACCAGCTGCATTTTACAAAGGAGCAGCCCCCACTCTCCCAGCTTCTGATGCTGGAGCTGGGATTGAACCCAAGTCTAGTCGCATCCCCTTGTCTACACTATTCCCACATCAGCCACTACTGGGCTCGCCTGGACAGCCTGCCCGCACTCCCCACCCCTGCAGGGACCTCTTATCACACTCCAAAGAGGAAACTCCTAATTCCGCATCCTGGCCCACAAAGCCTTTGTGAGCTGGTCCCTGCCTTACTCTCGGACCTCAGGTCTCACCATGTGCCCCCTCGGTCACTCTGCTCCCTCTGCCTCAGGCACACGAAGCTCCTTCCAGTCACTGGGACTTGGCCCCTGGGAATACCCCTGCCTCGGAACTCAACTCCCTCAAAGCTTCAACAGGCTCACTCCCTCACTTCAGGTGGGCACTGCCTGCGTGTCCCCCTCAGAGCAGTCTTCCCTGCCCACCTGACATCAGACAATGCCCCTCTACCTTGCCGTGTGTCTCTAACCTACAACATGATTTTTTTCCTTGTTGATGTCTATCCTTCTTCCCAGAATATAAGCTTCATGATGCAGTGACTCTGCCTGTCCTGTTCACAGCAGTAACTCCCAGGGCCTAGACTAAGTGCTTGGCACACAGTAGGTGATTTATAAATATTTGGTAAATGAGTGAATGAATGACGCTGAACACTGCTGTTTATCTTCCATAAAGAAAGGGAGTCTTCTGAGATAAGGTTCTTGAGGATACGGGCAGAGCATCTTGGAATGAAGGCCAGGGCTCAGGTGAGTCCAGTGAGGTGCCTAGGGCATGACATTTAAGGAGGTAGTTCCATGACTAGAGAGTGGATGCCCCTTAAGTGTCTTGCCCCAGGCCCCTTGCTCACCTCCCCATAGGCTCTGTCCTGCTTAGAATGTCAGAGTGGGACGGGCCTTTCTCAGCCCCAGCACCAAGGTCTCCTGGCCTACATCTGGTGTTCCTAATAGGACTCCTCCACAGAACCAGCAGCTCCCACCCTGCCCTCCTGTAGCAGCTCCTTGCCGTGGTGTCTCCAGGTCTGACATCTCCAAGAGGGGCTCCTGTCCCTGTAGACCCATCAGCTGGTCCTTGGAATGGTGCCTCACCTTCTGGGGCACCTCTTCCCTCCCACAGCTTGTTTGCCCTCTTTCTTGTCTGTCACAAGCCTGAGGAAGGTAGGGGGCTGGGCTGTGCTGGGACACAGCTTTGCTCTGTCCCTGGGATATGGAGAGCAAGGCCTTCCAAATCTCCAGCTGTTCTCAGGCTGCTGTCCTGAGAACAGAACTGCAGGGGAGCCCTAAGTTTCAGCTGGAAGGGCTTTGGCCCAGCAAAGATGGTTCGAAGTGGTGAGAATAAGGGGGACACTGAGGCAAGCATAGTGAAGCCCCTTGTCTGTGGTCTTCTGCTAGCATATGACAGAAGTGGGGCAAGTGTGGTGGGGGCGGGGGTTGCCTAACAGTGGTTCTAGAAAAGGCTTGGGGCCATTTGGCTGCCCCTGGCTTGACAGATAGGTGACGTGATGATTTGGTCTCTCTCTTCCCCTACCTGCTCTGCCACCCCACTTTGCCTCAAAGACCATATCTGGTGCCCCATATGTGCCTGCCCACTCCACGAGTATGGACTGGGGAGGCTGAGTGGGCCCCTGCCAGGAAGAACGAAGCCCAATTCCATGCGGCTTGCACCTGTACTCCCAGCTACTTGGGAGGCTGAGGTGAGAGGATCACCTGAGCCCAGCAGGTTGAGGCTGCAGTGGATCATGACTGTGCCACTGCACTACAGTTTGGGCAACAGAGACCCTGTTGCAAGTAACAATAACTCCCACCTCCTGACTAACTGGCGCTGTCGAGGACCCAGTCCCCTGCCCGTTGCTCTGCTCTGCCTCATCCCCCAACACCCTCAGGCACAGAGGCTTGCCCCTCCCCAGCCCTTTCAGCCAGACTCCTCACCAGCTTGTGGCTTCGTCTGCAGTGCCACCAGGACGGAGCATGGAGGTCACAGTACCTGCCACCCTCAATGTCCTCAATGGCTCTGACGCCCGCCTGCCCTGCACCTTCAACTCCTGCTACACAGTGAACCACAAACAGTTCTCCCTGAACTGGACTTACCAGGGGTGCAACAACTGCTCTGAGGAGATGGTGAGTCCTGGGCTGAAGGCGGCAGTGGGGGAGGAGGCAGGAGCCCCGCAGCATGAAGCCCCCGTCCCACCATCGGCCCCCGCGCTAGACTAGGGCCCCAGAGGACCCTGGGAGGGCTGCGTGCCCTGGAGGCTTTGACGCAAGGTGTGCTGCGCACCCTGGTGCCTCCTAGAGGTAACTGCCTCTCTTCCCCAGGAAAAGGGTGGATGGGAAGAGGGGGCATCCTCGCTGTCTTTGTAGTTGCTTGCTCATTCAGCTGCCCATCCGCCCATCCTGTCCCTTGCTCCATCCCCAGTTCCTCCAGTTCCGCATGAAGATCATTAACCTGAAGCTGGAGCGGTTTCAAGACCGCGTGGAGTTCTCAGGGAACCCCAGCAAGTACGATGTGTCCGTGATGCTGAGAAACGTGCAGCCTGAGGACGAGGGGATTTACAACTGCTACATCATGAACCCCCCCGACCGCCACCGGGGCCATGGCAAGATCCATCTGCAGGTCATCATGGAAGGTGAAGGCTGGGGTGCCAGCTGCGGGGCCCTGACCTTTCCCACCCACCTACTCTCTGCAGCACTCGCTCAGGGCACTTTGGGGAGGCCATGCCTTTCTGAGGGTGGGAGCAACCATTTGTGCTGCATAGAAGGAATCCATTTTCTTCCCTTTAGTCCTCAAGAACCTGGGAACGTGTCCCAGAGAGTCCTGGTAATGATATAGACTATAATCCCGGTCTTAATGATGGGGCTGGGCGTGATGGCTCACACTTGTAATCACAGCACTTTGGGAGGCTGAGGCAGGCAGATAGCTTGAGCTCAGGAGCTCGAGACCAGCCTGGGCAACATGGCAAAACTCCATCTCTACAGAAAATGCAAAAATTAGCTGGACATGGTGGCTGGCACCTATACTCCTAGCTACTTGGGGGGCTGAGGTGAGAGGATCACCTGAGCCCAGCAGGTCGAGGCTGCGACAAATCATGATTGCGCCACTGCACTCCAGCTTGGGCAACAGAGCAAGACCCTGTTTCAGATGACAACAACAACAATAATAATGACGGTGATGATGGCAGCTTTCATTTATTGGGCACCTCTATGTCTCAGTCGTAGGGCTAAGCTCTGTTTATGCATTATTTCATCCTCATGAAAACCTTCGAGGAAGGTATTATTATTAACCCCATTTTACAGGTTAGAAAACTGAGGTTAGAGAGGATAAGTTACTTAAGGTCATGCAATTCATAAGTTGTACAATCAGGACTCAAATTTGGGTCTGATTTGATCTTAAAGTTCGTGCTCTTAAATACTTCATCACACTACCTCCTCTGGGGCCTTTGGGTGTCCTGGGATTTGAGGGTGGGGGTGCTTCAGGGTCAGTCACCTGGATTGTTTTTTGGCTTTGCTAAAGTCCTATCTGCGGAGGAGAGTAAAGTCAGGATGGTTCCACGCATGCCATGGGTAGTGAGGTGGTGGGGAGGCCCCTTTCCCAGCCCTCGTGCTCAGTGGCTCTCCTTCCTTTCCAGAGCCCCCTGAGCGGGACTCCACGGTGGCCGTGATTGTGGGTGCCTCCGTCGGGGGCTTCCTGGCTGTGGTCATCTTGGTGCTGATGGTGGTCAAGTGTGTGAGGAGAAAAAAAGAGCAGAAGCTGAGCACAGATGACCTGAAGACCGAGGAGGAGGGCAAGACGGACGGCGAGGGCAACCCGGATGATGGCGCCAAGTAGTGGGTGGCCGGCCCTGCAGCCTCCTGTGTCCCATCTCCTCCCTTCTCTGCCCTGTACAGTGACCCTGCCTGCCCGCTCTTGGTGTGCTTCCCGTGACCTAGGACCCCAGGGCCCACCTGGGGCCTCCTGAACCCTCCACTTCGTATCTCCCGCCCTGCACCAAGAGTGACCCACTGTCTTCCATCTGAGAAACCTGCCATACTCTGGGACATGTGGGCCCTGGGGAGAGGAGAGAAAGGGCTCCCACCTGCCAGTCCCTGGGGGAGGCAGGAGGTACGTGTGAGGGTCCCCAGAGAGAAGGGAGTGGGTGGGCAGGGGTGGAGGAGGAGGCCGCTGTCCACCTGCCCAGTGCTTGGCCTGGCAGTGGCTTCAGAGAGGACCTGGCTGGGAGGGAGGGCTTCCCTGTGCTGACAGAGCTCCCTCAGGAGGGCTTGGCCTGGCATGGCTGTGCTCCTCCCCTGCTCCCAGCCCAGAGCAGCCGTCAGGCTGGAGGTGACGATGAGTTCCTGAAGCTTGGAGGGGCATGTTAAAGGGATGACTGTGCATTCCAGGGCACTGAAGGAAAGCCAGTGCTGCAGGCAAACTGGACATGTACCCTGGCCTGGGAGGCCGTGTCGGGCCCTCGTTTCCATTGCTAGTGGCCTCCTTGGGGCTCCCGTTGGCTCCTAATCCCTTGGGACTGTGGATGAAGCCAGACTGGAAGAGCAGCTCCAGGTAGGGGGTCAGGTTCCACAGAGGGCACCCACCAACAGAGGCCAGTTTCAAAGTCAGCTGAGGGGCTGAGGGGGGTGCCCCATGGTAAACGCAGGTTGCTGTAGGCTCTGACTTCTCCCTGGGGTAACCACCCTCGCCTGGGCAGGGGCAGCCAAGGCTGGGAAACGAGGAGGCCATGCGCGGGGTGGGCCAGCTTTCTTTGGGGCTTCAGTGAGAACTCTCCCAGTTGCCCTTGGTGGGATTTCCACCTGGCTTTTAGCTGCAGAGAGGGAAGGGAAAGTCTGAGGTTGGCATGAGGGGAGGCCTTGGAACCTGAGTCCCCAATGGCAGCCCTGTCCCATCTGTGGCCACGCTACTCGCTCCTCTCTCAACAACTCCCTTCATAGGGACAAAAATGGCAATTGTAGGCCAGGCACGGTGGCTCACGCCTGTAATCCCAGCACTTTGGGAGGCCAAGGCGAGTGGATCACCTGAGGTCAGGAGTTCAAGACCAGCCTGGCCAACATGGCAAAACCCCATCTCTACTAAAAACACAAAAATTAGCTGGGCATGGTGGCGTGTGCCTGTAATCCCAGCTACTTGGGAGGCTGAGGCAGGAGAATCGCTTGAGCCTGGGAAGCGGAGGTTGCAGTGAACTGAGATTACACCACTGCACTCCAGCCTGGGTGACACAGAGAGACTCCGTCCCAAAAAAAAAAAAAAAAAAAGAGGGAGCCAACCATCACTGCCATTACACTCACATTCAATGGAAATTGGTTAGGCCTGAGAGAAGGAGCAAGAGACAGAAACACTGACTCTGAGAACACGACCTTGGAAGATCCTGAGATCAACTAGCCAAGTCACTCACTTACAAATGGGGAAACTGAGGTTCCAACTGACAGAAACTGAGGGTCCTGCCCTCTTCTCTGGCTCCTCAGTCTCCAGTTTGAATCAACAGAGCCATTGTTTTCCAGGTGGGAGGGGCCTCTGGGGCCTGGTCCATGATGGGGTGAGGTGGAGGGGTGGGCTCCTCAAGCCCTGCCCCTCTCCCAGGAGCCCAGCCCCTCTGGCCAGGACTGAGGAGGAGTGGAGGGAAGCAGGGAGGGAGGGCTCGAGCATGAAGGGTGCAGCTGCTGGCAAATGCCCCATTCCCTGCCCCAGCACTTCCCAGCCTTTCCAGGAGCTCAGCCCCACCCCTGCTCAGGGAGTCAGGTGCCCAGGGTAGGGAATAAGTCTAGGAAAGGGGGTGGAGACAGGACCGTGACAGTCTCAGGGACCAATCCCTGCCTCTGCCCATCAGATGGCCAATTTGGGGAGAGAGCAATATCATCTGGGAGATTCAGCTTAATTTGCTTCAATTCAGCAACCATTTATTGAGCATCTATTACGTGCCAGGCACTGTGCCGGGCACTGGGGATATACACAAAGCCATAAGCATTGGGGGCTGCCAGGTTGGCACTGTAGGGACCAAGATTAACTTTTTGGTGCATCTAATTCCACCTCTGCAAGACACTGCTTCCAAGGCTACAATTGGGGAAGATGAAGAGATTCTAGAATCTGGGCCCTGGGAAGGGAGAAATAGCAGGGAAGAGGGCCGATACAACAGGGTCAAGGGTGCAGAGGCCAGGCAGAGTGGGCACAGAGTGGGGGATGGGCAACCAGCCTGGTAACACCTGGGTGAGGTGAGTGAGTCAAGCCCATCTGGAAATGCTAAACTCATCAGCTCAGTACCTAACTGCCAATCAACACACTGCCAATGTGGGTGGGCTAAGCCACCAGGATGCCTGCAGCAGATGGACACTACCCATACTCGAGTCAGCCAGCTGGGGGCAGAGAGGTGGGTGGTGGGCACCTCATGCCAGCTGAGACCAAGAGAGGTTGTATACATTTCTGCAGCTTGCAGATTTCATTTTTTTGGTCACTCTTAAAGTGTCCTTCTCTCCCAGGATGAGTGAGGATCTGTGCTGATGTTGGGAACTTATCTTTTTCTAGGATCCATAACATTTAGGGGAATTATTTGCAAGCTTTCCTAGTGTATTCTAAGAAGTTCTAACTCTCTATCAAGAAGCCCAAGATTTCTGGAGTCTTTTTTCCCTCTTCCCTGACCAGTTGGGGCCCAGGAAAAGCAATGTCTCTTCATGGGCCTCAGGGCCCAGCAGATGGGGCTGGGTCAGGAGCTATCTCTGTCCCAGGTGCTCAGCCTGCATATGCATTTTCTTCTGGAGCCTCTTAGAATCTCCTCCAGAGGACTCATGGAGCTGCCTCCCCCAGGATGGTGAGGTTGGGAGCAAAATGAGGCTTCTGTAAGTAGAGGTGGAAAACCAGTGAGATGTTTCCACAGCGGCCATTTCTCTACCCTGTTTCCTAACTTATGCTGACAAGATTTTCCCTCTTCCTACCGTGGGGTTCGAGCCCCACTTCTGGCTGCATGTTCCCACCACCATGCTCTGCTGGTTTTAGTCTGCTGACTTTCTCAACTGCTCCAGCCTCTCCTGCTCTCTCAGAACCTCCCCCTGCCCCCCCTCCCCCCAATCTGTCTTTTCCTCCTAATTAAGGGCCACTGCAAAGAGAGACGGGCTGGCTAACCCATGGGATTTAGCTTATAAGAACAAAGCACAATTTTTCAGGACTGAAATGCTTTGAGGTGCCTTGGAACTGGCTTTGGAAATAGCTATCTGCCCCCTAGCTATGGACTCTTCACAGTTATTTCCAGTTTATAAAAAGGAAAAGCTGATCAGATCCATATTTCTCTCTGCGAGTCTCCTTGGGAAGGTTGGGCTGGTAAATATTTGCAAGGTCAGGTTAAGCAGACAGACAATTGAAAATACTGGGTAGGTCCAAAAGGATAGTCCCAGGCCATAGGAATGGCTTGGTGCAGTTAACGGGTGATGAAGCAAGAAATCTTCCTTCCTACTTATGTCTTAAGGATGGACAGCCTGTGTCTCTTGCTGTGCCTCTTGCTGGCGTCTTCCTTTATTGAAGCTTGCTGATGCACTGTACATAGTCTCTCTATATAGGTATAGATATATTATATATACAAATATCAAATATCTCACCACACCCACCCCAAAAGTTACACTGTGTGTGTGTGGGGAGGTGTAATCACTTCTCAGTGTTTTGAGTTGATTCACCAAAGGCAAATTTTGGAATGTTCTTGTGCTTTGTGCACTTGGAGGGGAAAACCCAGCTACATATGCACTTTCTCGGTTGTGTGTGCTATAGAGAGGTTGGAAGGGGTGGTTGGAAGGGGAGAGAAACTGAGATGGCCCTCTATGACCCGACTGCTGGGATGTATCTGCTTTTGGGAGCAGACTGAGTTTCTTTTGCAACTTGTCTTATTGTTTGGGTCTACTGGCGACAATAAACTGTCTCCCCTGAAAATCCCTCGAGTGTGGCTTTATTCAGGGGTTCAGGGCAGGGTAGGCTGAAGCTTTGCCAGGAGCTTAACTGGAACCCTAGGTGCTCCTTGCCTGGTAATCCCATTGGTGCTGCCAGATCTCCAGCATCTGAGGGCCTCAACGCCCCTGCCTCACAAGGGGAATGTTGTCTAACCCACACTTGTCCCCCCACACATGTTTCATCCCTTTGCCTTCTCCAGCCCCCTGGGGACTCTGCCCACCCTGAGACAGGGTGACTGAACACCTACTTCTTGGAGGGCTCTTGATTATTTTGGGGATGAAGACAACCCTGGAAGCTCCCAAGGCTGACTGTTATGCGGATGTTGCCTGTTCTTTGCACGGGCAGACAGGCCATCCTTCCTGCTCTGTTCCCCAAAGGTGTTGGATTAGACATTTCTTTTGCCTCCTCTGGACTCAGGAAGAATAGATGACAGCTGGTCAGAGTCTGCCCTCATGCAATTCATGGAGAAGGGTGGCTGTGGGAAGGTTCAGGTGGCTCATGTCCCATCTACATACTGCTGGATCCTATTTACATGTGCCAAAGCAGCCCTAAGAAGTTTAGGACCAAAGGCGACCTCCTGGCTAGGGGCTCCACTGTCCAAGACAGGCCTTTTTTTCCCTCCCTTGCTCTCCATTCTTCTGTCTCTTTGCATCTCTCCTTCCCTCCCTTGCGCCTCTCTCTCTCTCTCTCTCTCTCTCTCTCCTAGGAGGCTTACCAGGCTTACCTTCCTCTTCCTACCCTGAGGTTCGAGCCCCACTTCTGGCTGCATGTTCCCACCACCACACTCTGCTAGTTTCTCAACCGCTCTAGCCTCTCCTGCTCTCTCAGAACCTCCCCCCGCCTCCCTGCTCCCCATCTGTCTCTTCCTCCTAATTAAGGGCCACTGCAAAGAGAGACAGGCTGGCTAACCCTTTTCAGCAAGAAAAACCTCAACTTGCTGAATGGCAAAGACATACTTAGGTAGTTGGTTCCTACTTTTCTCTTGGTTTCTGTCTCATTCCTGTCTGCTCTCTGGTGATCCGGAGACCCTCACCAGTGGTTAGTAGTTAGGAATACGCCAAGAGGACCTTGATATTGGTAGTTCTAATGGTTTAAAGGATGACAGCTGCCATTTGGGAGAGAAGTCAGACCGGAGGTGGCAGCGTTAAACAAACGTGGCTGGTATTCAACAGCACCAAAAGTTCCCTTGGTTTAAAAGAATGTCTATCCCTGGAGCCTGAGTCCTTCCAAGAATGGGGTGTTGGCGGGGAGGGTGCTTCTCTACTTAACAGATAGGAACATTTGGGCAAGGGACATGGACTGAGCTGCAGAAGGCACCAGGGATTCTGGTTGGTTCCTTCCAGGATGGACACAGGCCCCTGATATTCAGCCAGGCCAGCAGCATCTTCCTCACTGGGCTTTTCTCCCAAACACTTGGTTTTGGGGACCAGGTGGCAAAGGGACTAGGAACAGTTTGCCCCAACAGATTGAGAGTTCTTCCTATGGGCAAAGAAAAGGGAGCAAGGCCCTGGGGAAGAGGGCCTTGGAAGTCACAAACTGGGCCTGGTTTCTGGGAAGGCTGGATTTGGTTCAGGCAGCTCCCCTACATTTGGGTTCTTTGGCCCGGCCTGCCTGGGGCAGGGTGGATTAATTTCGATTGCAGAATGAGCTGCCTTGGTGGGGGAAGGGATAGCTCCTACCCTGGTGCTCAAAATGATTGGTCTCCTGTGCCCCTCAGTTGGGATGGAGATACCTGTACAAGAGCCTCCCAGTTCCCACTGGACACCCCATGCATGGGATATCCCAGTGGGATAGCCATCGGCCTGCCCATGGACTGTTGCTAGGGAATAGGAATCTGGGTCAAAAGGAGTAGGGGTGACAGAGTAGACCTTTGCAACAGCAGAGATGGGAGGGGCCCCAGCAATACCTGTCAAGGCTCCTCATTATTCTAAAGGGGAAACTGAGGACCAGAACAGAGAAGTGACATGCTTAAGGCGACATGATGAGTCAAGCACAGACAGAGTCTGGCACTGGGTTCCGAGTCCGCTGTGCTTCCTGCAGTCCACAGGTGCTGCACCTAGTGCTTGACACAACAGCACACACCAGCCCAGGCCCCTCCCCTGCTCTCCCCAGCTTGGCCTGAGTTGGTGCAGAGGAGGCACTCATGCTTCCTTAAGGGCCCAGTTTTCAAAGCTGAGGTTCAGAGAGGGAACATGATTTGCCCAGTCATACAGTTGGCTAATGACAGAGCCTGGGATAGAACCCAAGTCTCTCTTCCCCCCAGTAAATGCCTTCCCTAGGCTGACCTGATGTCCCTGGGAAAATAGGCTCATGTCCTTTGGCACTAGTTCCCGGAGTCCCGTTCCCATCCCCTATCAGCATGACGTGCCTCATGTCAGTTTGCATAGGGGTAATTAAACCTTCTTAGGTTACCTATCTCCTTCCCATCTTGCAAGGGTGGAAGGTAGTATCAAAACATCTTCAGGTGACAGGAGCCTGAGGTAGTGTCTGGTGGGGTGCAGGCTGGGCAACTGGACACAGGACAGGAGGGCAGGCCCCCACTAGGTCTCCTGGCCTTCTTCACTGGCTCTTTGGGGGCTCAGAAGGTCCGCGCGGGAAGGGCTCTGCAGGAACTCTTCTCAGAGAGCCCTGGTAGCACTGCTGCCCCCCACTCTTCCTACAGAATCTCACCCCGAAACCCACCATTTTTTAGTCATTCCTGGCTGTCTGCTACCAGGCTGACGTCCAGAGTGCCAGCTACTTCTTAGGACAGGCTCCAGCAGCCCAGTGGATGAGGGCTCTGGAGGGCCTGGGGAAGGAAGCCCCGCTGAGAACCACATCCCGGCATCCTGACATGGCACATGGATGTGGTGGGGGGCGGTTAGTGGAGCCTAGCCTAGGAGAAAAGGGAGCAAGGCCCTGGGGAAGAGGTGATGGGAATAGACGAGTTGGGATGGGGGAGTTGGTGGCCTGATTTTGCAACTTTTTCTTTTCTCTGGCAATAATGACCTTGAGGTCTAGGAGGTGCTGGGGAAGGAGGGGCAAGTGGGTGCCAGGCACTCAGCCTGGCTACTTGGGATTCCATGGGAAGGGTTTTCCCCTATGGCCCTGGCAAAGTCACCTCTATCCCAACCACAGTTGCCTCTGCTTCTCAAGTGGAACAAATTCCCAGTAAACAGGTGGCAAAGGGACTAGGAACAGTTTGCCCCAACAGATTGAGAGTTCTTTCTGTGGGCAAATAGGCAGAAGAGGAGGGCATGTTCAGCCAGGAAGGGAAGTGTGCCTCATAGCTGTTGACCGATAGAGTGGCCCAGGCTGTAGCCTCAGGGACAGGGATTAGACTTGTCCCATTCTGTCCCAAGGCAAGACATTAGGACTGGCAGGGAGAGACAGATACTGATCTAATGTAAATCACAGCTGTGCAGGGGGTTGAGTTTTTGAGGTAATGAGATCCCCATCCCGGAAGGTATTTAAGCATAACTTGGGGGTGTTGTTGGGAAGATTCATATATCAGGTCATACTTTTAGATAGCCTTTAAGTTTACTGATAATGGCCCTCTACAGTCCTCATTTTAGGACTCAAATGATAGAAGTGGGATAGAAGTCTTGCTTGCCTGAAGATAAGTATAACACATACACTGGCAAACATGCACACGTGTCTGGCCCTCTGCCTTCTTACTCAGTTGTGGTTTTCCCCAGGCCCTCTCTATACCCCTGTACCACTTTACCTGGTTCTTCTGTATCTGATTTATCCGTGGTGGGGATGTGGGGGGTGTGGGCAAACCTCTATGTACAGTGAGAAATACGCTGGGAGAGGGTGGGAAATTTGAAGCCAGGTGACCTTGGGGAGCTTCTTTCCAAAGATGAGGCCAAGTCTAACTTGCCTTCCTAGGCCCACTAGCCAGGTCAGAAACTCCCGTCTTTCCAGTCAAGACTGTAGATGGACGATACAAGTCCTCCCTGCCTCCCTCTCCCTGAGTGCCCCCAGCTTGGCCAAATCTGTCAACATCTCCCTCAACTCCCCCATAGCATGCTTATACCCGGAGGCTGTCCACGGGAGCTGAGCCTGCTGGAAGGGCTAAGGGGTGGATTTCATGGCCATCTTGAACTTTAAGGGCATTGAGGGAGGAAGGTATGGGACTCTTGGCTAGATCAATAAGAAGAGCCACTATTTACCGAGTACCTACTCTGTGCCTGGTGCTGACCTAGGTATTCGATGTACATCAGCTTACTTCATCCTCAGGGCAACATCCCACCCAAATGCATTCTTTTCTCATTTTTACACATGAGGAAACAAAGTTCTGTGGTGTTATAAGTATGTGTACAAACAAGGTGGCATAGCTAGGAAACAGCAGAGCCAAATTCACACTCAGGGCCTGGTGAGGCCAAAGCTATCACATGACATCAGGAGAAAGGACGGTGAACTGGGCTCTTACAGACCAAGCACTTGGGGGTGGGGGAAGGGTGGCTTGGAGCCAACCCTAAAATGACCATGGACAACAACATAAGGGCAAAACTGTGAACAGAGGCCATGCTTTCCCGGTGGGCCCCCCCTGCCCACTCCTACATGGCCCGGCCCTTGGCCCCACAGCTCTGTGCAAACAGCCACAGCATCTGCTGGCCACCTTCTCCTCTCCTGGCTTCTGGCTCCACTGCCTTCCTGCCAAAAGCCTGTGTATCCTCTGCTTCACCTACTGGGCAATTGTCTCCCTGTCCCCACCCGTCCCCTTCAGCCTGAGCCACATTCCAAATTCTTTAAGTTGCCCTCGACTCAGGAATTCTCTCCTCTGCTCCCAGACCTCCTCTCTTCCTCTCATCTGCCCCTACCATCTCTGCCACATTTCCTCTCCTGGTCCACATCCTCCCTCTCCCTCACTTTGCAAGACCCACTGCTCCCACACTAAATGCTCCTAATGCATGAAGCCAGAGCATCTGGGGAGTCCTGCCAGGTACTCCGTGCTATGCTGTGCTTCTGGCTTGCTCAGTCTGTCTCAGGTGCCCATTTCAGACCCAGGCCAGGAGGGTATCTGGCTATTCAGCTGACAAGGCAGTCCTGTGAGAGACAGGCTGCAATGGATGACAAACCTTCCCAAAGCCTCCAGTTCCCAGCCCTCCCGAGTCACCGTCCTCCCTTGATGGGCAGGCAGGGGGCCATGGTGACCCATGAAGCAGAGAGAGAAATATAGCTCTGGGGTGCTGGGTAGGGTGGTTGACACCCTGCCCGGGGGCTTCAAACCCCACCCCAGTGTGGCCTATAGTAAAGAGATGTCCAGGACTCACCCCGTCTCGGAGCTACTGCAAGGGCAGCACATGCCTGCTCCTGGAAGTGGGCGCACACCCTCTCCAGCTCGGGACTGGCTGGTGAGCATCCCTCTGGTCAGGATATTCCAGCTCCCTCCTCCCTCTGCCCTCCTCCTTCCAATGAGCTCATTTGTCTGGGGCTCCCTACCCACCTTAGCCTGAAAGGATGTTTGGACAGAACCTGGCAGAAAACAGAAACAGAGGAAGGGAGAGATTGAGGATGTGGCTTCCTACCTGCCTCTGCCCAGAGCCCCTAGAAAGCAGAGGAGTGAGAAGAAGCGATCCACTCTCCTTGGGAGAAGGGTTCAGAAAGAGTTTATCTTTACTCCAACTCGCTGGTGTGAGGTGGACTCTGTGTGGTGTTCCTTGCTGGACTGCTAAGCCTCGTGCCTGTGGGTTGGTTTGGTGCATGCTGTCCTGTTAACCCCCTCGGCACCTGCCAAACTTCAGTGGACACTGAGACTCTGGCTGGGGCCAAGCTGGTGCTCTGAGCTGGAGGAAAGGAGTGGTGAGTAGGGAGGGGTAGAGGGCAGACCTTGATGCAGCAGAAGGAAGCCTCCAAAAGTTTGTCCAGGTAGCGTCACCTAACCCCAACCCAAGTGGCAGAAGGATTTGTGCACATTTAACTTTAAGTTAGTGCAAGTAGAGAGAATCTCCTGCCTGCAGTTTCCCCATCCTGAGACGGGGAGTCTGGTTACAACCAGGGAGTAGCTCGGGGAAGGAGAGGGGCAGATGCATCTTGGTGTTGATCTGGAGAGGAGCTGTGCGGTGGGTGTGTGGTGGGGGAGGTGGGCTCCCTGCAGAGCCCGTTGTCCTCCAGCTCCAAGAGCCGAGTCAGCGCTGCGCTGAGCTCCCTCTGTTACCTGCAGTGCCCCGGCAGGAGCGCGAGGGTTTATGGGGGAAGAGGAGGGAGAGGGAGGCAGGCGGGCAAGGGCAATAGGGGAGCCAGAGTAGGAGGAGGCTCCCTGCCAGGCTCTTGTTACTTAGGAGGAGCTCCTCTCAAAATAGCGCTGGAGACCTCCTTGGAGCTCTCTGTTGCCCTTCCTCCTCTGCACAGGGTCTCGATGGCTGTCTGAGAACTGACAGGGGAGGAAGCACTTTCCATGTACCCACCCTGATCATCTGTACAAGGTGATCCCGCTCCAGGGGTGAATGCCTTCCAGTGTAAGGGCAGCTCTGGAGGCTGGCAGCTGGAGCTCGGCCCATTCCTGCCCACCCGACTTCCCCTAGGGCATGCTGATTCCTCTCTAGGCTGGCCCTCCTGGAAAACAGGCACCCACCCTCCTTCCTAGCTCAGATCCAGCTCCCTAGGAGGGCAGGGGAGAGGAGACCAGCTGAGTCAGTTGCTTGGTCTCTGAGGATTTTTGTTGGGCTTACTGCTTCAAAGAACCCTACGTGAATCCCCAAGGAAACAATCTCCTTCCCCTTAAATCTAGGCCTTGTCTCCTGCAGCCTGAGAGCGGGCAGTTCTCTGACAACTCTGTGGCACAGGGCCCAATCCGCCTCTGCATCTTTGAAAACTGGCTCTTCAATGTATTTCTGAGCTAGGCCACCCAAGAGCTGTGTGTGCATTACCCCATCACCAGGAATCGGGCTTGTCTGACCGTGGCTGGGGACTGTGTCCCCAGATACCACCCCTGCCCTCCCCCAAGGGACTTCCAGCAGAAGGGACAGGAGCCAAGGTGTGGTATCTCTTTCTTCCTGTCCCTATCCAGTGACTGGGGACTCTTGAGCTGGGTGAGGAGGTACTAAATCAGGGAGGGCCCTGGAAAAGATAGTTTTAAAAGGTAAGAGAGAAGGAGCTCTGACCTTTTGACACCCTCTCCCCTGGCATCCTCAGTAGGAGCCTCTGAGTTAGATCGATGGGCTGGGGTTTTGAGAATTTTGGAGGAAAGTGCTCTATAAATGTAAAAATCCTCTAGCCCTTAAGCTAATGCATTTCCCAAGCACTCTTTCTGCCCAGCTGCGGAGCCCTCCTGGAGTTCTTTAGAGGAAAGCTGGGGGTGTGGATTGGGGAAATCAAGTAATGGGGGAGGTGCTAATCCTGACTTTAGCAGTAACTTTCTAGGTGACCTCGGGTTACACATTCTACCTCTCTGAGCCTCTTTCTTCATCCCTAAGGCATGGGGATTTCCTATGGACCCTTCAAACTCTACGAATTGGTGAGGTAGCAGTGAGGTAGCAGGGAAGGTGGGGAGAGGGCACTGAGGACACTGGCCACCTTTTCCTGTCACCAGGATCTAAAGATATCCCTGCAGTTCTGTCCCTCTCCTCCCCCTGCTCTGGGCAGGGGTCACTTTCCTTCCCTTTGGCTCACCTCCTCTCTCACCTCAGTCTAGGGCTCTGAGAAACATGACCCCTGCTGTAAAAATAAAGTGGTCAGTTTGTGTGCCTGGCCCTGCTGATCTAGTGCAAGGACCTCCTGGGGGAAGGACAGGGTAAGCCTTCAAACCTGGAGACAGAGCGGGAGGCTCAGCCTCAGGGCCCACAGACCTCTTTAAGTTCAAATGGACTGAGTGTTTATCCTGTGCCTAGCAGTCTGCTAAGCACTTTTACATGCAATAATACCTCATTCCCTCTTTACGGCTAGGTCCACTTCTGATGTTGCAAGGCCTGGAGCAAAGATACAAATGGAAATCATACATATGTCTAAATATTAATCAGGAAAACAAAGTGTTAAGATTGATGTTTTATCATCTGCCTTTAATTACTTTTCCTTCATGATAACCTGGAAAACCATGTCCAAAATGAAACTTTCAGGCCATTCTCTGGTACACGCTCTTCTCTGGTCCTGTAGGGAGAGGGTCTCTTGTGCATGCCTGGGGTGTATGTCAAGTTCCATGCGTTCCCCATCACCTGCAAACAGCTGTCCCTTGCCCACTGCTCTAGCCCTTGAATGTACGCCCGATATGGTCAGGTCTTGAAAGGACAGATCTGGGGAATAGGGGGAATTCCAGAGTTCCTGATACCCAGAGTACAGTCTGGAAGGGGAGGAGGTGCATGTCCCTGTCTGCCCTGCCCCCTTGGTCCCATGGACTCATTCTCCAGTGAGAAGGGGCATGGCCAGAGGAGGGCCAGAATGAGGGCCTTTGAAACCAGGAATCCAGGGCTGAGGCTCCTGTTGCCCAAGTCTAGGGGTAACATTGCTCTTAGTATGCCTAGGAGGCAAATATTATTGCATTCACCATTTTATAGATGAGGAGCAGAGGCTCCCCCGGAAGACTGTATAACTTGCTCAAAGCCATACAGTCATAAATGGTGGCGCTGCCAGAGCCTCTATGCCACTATAGGGAAGGCAGCGACCCTCTCTCCTGAAAAAGCAAACAGACATTCAGCATTTTGCCTGCAACCTCAAGGGGTCCACTATTACTCCGAAGCCTACCCAGAGACCCCTGTCAAGAAGGTGGCGTGTTGGTGTGCCTGCAGCAGAAGTCAGACCATGAAGTGGGAGCAGGTTTCCCAGTTCGGACCAGTCCTGGACAGTAAAGATGGCCTGTGATGCAGGGAGGGTCTTGGATGGTTGGAAAGGTGCTCAGGAGGAGATCTACTCATTTACAGAACCACCAGCCCAAGTAGCACCGCTCAGGTGAAACTCTTTCACTTGGGACTGTCTGGGAAAAGGCTTACTCGTTCACAGCCTCGCCTCAGCCCTCTGACCTGGTTGTCACCTCGGACTCCTGCACCCCTACCCCAAAAGGGAGGCCGAGGGAGTCTGCGGTTCCGAAGAAAACCGGAGAGTTGGAGGAGGGCGAAAAGGCAGAGTCTGAGGGGGAGGGCCTAGGTAGGAAAAATAAGAAGCAAGGTGCAGGGGGAGGGAAATGGGGCGCAGGACACAGACCAGGAGCGGGCCGTCCTGCTCCCTAACCTGGAGCATGGCGATTTCCAAGGGGTCCATGGAGAAACGTGGGGCGGGGTGGCGGGTGGGGGAAGGGAGGGCGGGGGCAGTTTGCAATTGGAAAGCTCTGTTCCGGGCTTCCTAAAACAACCGCCGGAGTTGCTGAGCGATGGGGCTGAAGGTGGCGGGAGCGGGTCCCGAAGCTGCACGCGCGCCAAATCGCACGGCCACCGAGGAGGCGCAGGCTGCAGTGGGCAAGCCCGCACACGCCCACCCGTTGTTGCAGTGTCCGCTGCGGACTTTAGAGCGGTCTCTTGGCGGTCCTGGGAAAGGAAGCCACTAACCTTCCCGTGTTCCCCCAAGCAGAACAAAACAGCCTTCCAACAACCGAAAAGCTCCACCTCTACTCCCCTCTGAACTATGTTCCTAATTGGCAGCTCAGCGCATGGGATGATGCGGGTGGCTGCAGGCCGGCCCTGCAGTGACAGCCGCAGCAGCCCAGCCCCACTGGAGAGGGAGTTGGGGGTATGGCCTGGTCCCGGGGCTCCGGGACCGCGAGGCGGGGCGCGCCGGGCAGGGTGCGCAGCGGGCGGGGGCTCCCTGGGCTCCGCGGCGGCCACCGCCCCTCCTGCGGCTGGAGCGCTTCCAGAGCAAAGGCGCAGCCTCGCTCGCCGCTGCGCTCGCTCGGTCTTCCTCCCGCTCCTGCTCCAGCTCCTCCTCCTCCTTCCCTCCCGCCGCGGCTCCAGCAGCCGGCTCCCAGCAGCGGGCGAGCGCGCCTCCCCCTCCGCTCCCTTCCTCCCCCTCCTCTCGCTCTCTGCCCGCTAACTTTCCCGAGCCCCGACCCGCGGCGCAGAGCTCCGGGGTAGCTTCGTGGCGGAACGCCGACCTCGGGCGGAGAGCGCGGCTGTGCCCAGTATCCCATCCCCGCGCCCCCCGCGCCCCCCGCGCCCTCCGGAGAGAACAGGACTATGCCCGGGGCTGGGGACGGAGGCAAAGCCCCGGCGAGATGGCTGGGCACTGGGCTTTTGGGTAAGGCAGCCCCAGCTTGGTCTCTTCTCTAGCCTCCCCCCACCCCCAGAGAAGGGGACACTCGAGAAGGAAGATGCCTTGGATAGGGTGGGCTTTGGAGTGCGGCACGGAATGCGGACCGTGGCCGCCGGCTTCCTGCCTGGTTCCCGCCTGGTTTGTAGGCTGTGCTCCCTGGGGACCGTGCGCGTCCCTCTGTGCCCCAGCAGCCCGCCAGTCTCAGGATTAGTTTTTTTGCTGTCTCTGGCACCTTTGGCTTCAGGTTTTTGGAGCTGGATCTTGGAGCTGCAGCGCGGGTCTCCCGAGTTCAGAGGTTCAGGATGCTGGAGGAGGGGGTCCGTGCCTTGGGTGCAGGGGGTACCAGGTGGGTTGCTCGTGTGACTGTTGGGATGATGGTTTGCATCCCTGCCCAGAGCCGTTTGCTTGTTTCCCAGGCACCAGGCATGCACCAATTGGGGGTGGGGGAGTCCCCTTCTTCCTGGGCCCTTTTCCTGCTTTGCTCCTCTGCCCTCTACCTCCCTCAGGAGCCACTGCCTTCTCCACAGCAGCACCCCAAAGTTGGAAGGGGCTGGAGGGGCTTGCGGGATCATTCAAGACCCTTTAGGAAGGGCCTTGTCTGTCTTCCTACAAAGAGATTCCGTAGGGAAGACCTGTTTGACCTGCTCCTGGCTCTTCATTTTTGGAGTGAATATGGAGACAGAGGAGACTTGTCCAGAGGACACGGAGGAAGAAGCATTATTAATATCTATTAATATGCACATGAGAGTTTTGAGTGTCAAACTCCAAGAGATTAGGGAATGATATTTATTAGTCCAGAATGTAATCTCCTCATAAATCATAGCCAGACTTTAATGTAAGCCGACTCCATCTCTGGCAACGGCATCTCTTCCTGTTTATATTGGTCAGATTTGGCTTTCGGCAGCTCCCTGCATTGGGAAAGACACCGATGTAGGTATTTGTGCTGAAAACAGGGAGACAGAAGCCTATAGGGAAGTGGCTACTATTTCTGCAAATGTAAACTGTGTGCAGATCTATCAGGTTGGTGCCTGGTGGTGAAGAGGGGAGAGAGTATTTCTTGTACTTGGGATGTTTATTTACCTCCCTACGGCGAGATGGAAGACACCCGTGTTTTCTCCTGTACCTTTGGCACAGATGTCATGCTGGTTTCACAGTGACCTTAATGAAGTGGGCTTCAGTGAGGCCTGAGGCTCCTTTTCACAGGGTGGGCACAACATCATTCCATGCTTCTTCCCCCCATGGCATCTCAGATCAGCCCAGGTCCCCATGGTGGCAATGGCAGGGGTAAAGGGTCACTGAGGAATTCAAACTCAGACAGTCATTAAACGACCCCACTTCACACCTCTGGCTTATGTTCCTGGGTGGGGGATGCCAGTCCCTGGTTTGTTAGAATACTCATAGAACCAGGCCTCTGTGGGCAACGGAGAGGGCTCTGAAAATGATGTATCTGTGTGTGTGCGTGCACGCGCGTGTGTGTAAGGGGGATTGTGGGCATAGTCTCGGTACTTTTCTCCAGGTGGAAGCCCCACCTTCTCCAAGGACTGTTCAGGTGTATAGACCAGGTAGGGGCTAAGGCCTGTTGATGCAGGTTTAGATGAATTTCTGAGCTATGCTTTGGGAGCCCAGGAGACAGCAGAGTGACTTGTAGGTGGGAGACCTGCCGGCCCCAGGACTGGCCTCATCTGCTCTGTCCCCTGCCCCTCTGGTCTGCAGAGGGACTCCAACCAAGGTCCCTTTGGCCCTTGACCAGGCAACACTGACTGATCCCTCACAGGGGCATTGGTCTGAGCTTGGGACATAGATGACATCCTTGCTGTCAGTCCAGTAGGGGAGACACAGAGATGACTGGACAGCCAACTGGAAGTGTTCCCTGGGAGCATCAGAGCTGGCAGGGACTTTGGGAAGCAGAGCACAGAATTCTCCTAGGGATGAGGAAGTCATGGTCCAGAGAGGGATGGTGACTTGTCTAGGGGCACATGGCCAATTGATGGCCAAGTGGGACAGAATCTGAGTTTCTTGGGCTCTGTCACACCACGCTGCTTCCCAGTTAACTCTGACTTTGGGAAGCAGAGCACAGAATTCTCCTAGGGATGAGGAAGTCATGGTCCAGAGAGGGATGGTGACTTGTCTAGGGGCACATGGCCAATTGATGGCCAAGTGGGACAGAATCTGAGTTTCTTGGGCTCTGTCACACCACGCTGCTTCCCAGTTAACTCAAGTCTGGTGAGGGGGAAGGTAAATAGGGATTGTGCTTAGGGCTGAAGAATAAGTGAGGCTCTGGGGCATGGGCGTGGAATGATAAAGACTTGGGGGGCCTAGAGCTGCTATTTTCATAGCTTTGGAGACTGGGTACAGAGCAGTGAACTTCCAGGAGTCCTCTTCCCCTCTCCCCATATCAAACCCAGTCTCACAGACTGAGACCAAAGTGATTTCTGATAACCTAACAAAATGCCCTTTTCTTACACTGAGAAGCAGTTTCCAAGGCTGTATTATTGCAATTGAGGTTTATGTGCTTTCCTATCTCTTCCTAAGCATGTAACTGGTAATCTCTCTGTCCTGCGCACTCCTTCCTTGTTCCCCCATTTACTTAATTGCTGTGATCTGTGTTTAATTATCACTTGTGAGGGTGCTCTGTTGCACAACCCTATTTCCCCTGGTGTGTACTTATTAAGGGCTTGTTTAATGAGAATGCAATTAAGGAGAGGGTGCACAGTCCCACTCAGAGGGAGAAAAAGGAAAGAAGCAGCAAGGAGACTGTGGAGAAGAAGAGAGGAAAGGGGAGAAGTGGAGGGAGTTTGAATCTAGAATCCTGGGTTTGAACCTGGAAAACACGCTTAATTCTCCTTCTGAACCTGCTGGAGGTGCAAGCCTGTGGGGGCACCTGGGAGAGAAGGCTGGAGTCCCAAAGCTCTTTTGACTGGCTCCCTTCTGGTGGGATCAGCATGAGAGGGAGACTGGGCACAGTGGACCATCTTGCCCTGCTGCCAGTCCTCAAGGAGGTATAGGAATCTTTGCATAAGCCAGGGGTGGGCCATGCCAACACAACCTGCTCTCTGGCCTGTAAGAGGAGGGACAGGCATGCTGCTGGGACTTGTTTGCAAAGCTGGTTTCATTGAGCATCCCCTGCTGTCTCAGGGGCATGCTTTCATCCCAGCAAAGCTCCTGGGGGTGGGCAGGAAGCAGGCAGGTTGCCTAGGGAGAGGAAACTGAAATCTTTCCTTTGTCTCTGGGCCCAGGGGCCTTGCCTGGCCCAGCCCTGCCTCCCAAAGCCCCCAGGGCCTGCACCCCAGAAGGGGCCCTGTCCTGCTGGCCTCGGCCCACTTTCTGCACCCAGCTCTAACTTTGAGCCTTTCTAACTCTCCCTGGGCCAGAGTGTATCAGCCTCCCTATTAAAGTCAGCTGTGTGTCCACTCGCCGTGCCAGCAAGCCCTCAGAGCTACACTTAGAGTGGCTACCAGCCTGCCCCTCTTTCCTGCGGTGGCTGTGAGTGATCCCTGGATGTGGGAAAAGGTGGCGGAATGTTTCCTGCCTCCACATTTGCCTTGGGATAAATGGTAGCTGCCATAAGATTCCTGCTGGTGTGAATATTTAATAATGTGATTTGCATGTGCTGAATACTTTTCCACTTTAACAAAAGTGTTCCTGAGTCAGTCCTCAGACAAAACCCCAGATAGGATGGCAGGGGGCCGAGGACTTCAGAGAAGGCAAAGAAAATAGCTGCTCTGAGAGTGGCTAAGTGGATAGGGCCTTTTAGGGAGGAAAAGCAAGGTTTTGGGGTTCAGGATGGAATTCCACGGGATCATGACTGGGAAGAGTTGTTCCTCAAGTCCACAATGCCAGAAAGAGGCTCCCCACTCTCAAACACACACATGTACACTTTAACATTCTAGAATGAAGTTCAGAATAGAGCGAAGCAAGGCTTTCTTTACTCCAGGGAAACGGCCACATGGAAATAAGCCAAGAAGTGGTACAGGGTGAAAATACAGATCAATGTGGGAATGGCCTGGAGACATTCTTGGCTGACACTGGTTATTCAGGGAAGCTAGGGGTGCCCTGGCTACCTGTGATGAGGGATACCCTTGTCCCCTGCTCCCCTTTCAAATACCATCCTCCTCTATCTGCAGGGTGCCCACTCATGGAAGCCCCTCTTGTGTTTTATAATTTCCTGTTTTGGCTTCACACCAACCTTGAGAAGTAGGAAAGAGGCATCCCTGCCCTGGCTTGGGGATATGCACACCGGATGTGGCCCCTCTGACTTTCTCAAGGTCAGCTGGCAGAGTGGGGCCTGCCTTGCGCATGCTCACCAGTCCTCTCCAGGGTTGGTCATCCTGAAGCAGCCCTCGGGGGGCCTTTGTGGACCAACACCTGCCCCTGGTTCCTCCCTCTCCCCCAGAGCAACCTCGTAGGAGACACTGAGTTCAGTGGGAGGCAGGCCCCTCAGCTTTCTCGTGCATGACCTTCCCAGACATAACTGGCCGGACTGCATGACTCCCAGCTGGGACGGCTGTGCACTGAAGAAGCCAGGCTTGCTCCCCCTCTCTGATGCTTTCACTTGGACAGGGCTCTGGACTCTGTGAAACCATTTCTGTCGGTTTTCATTTTCCCCTTCCAGCTACTGAGGAAGTAGCAATGCTTCACTTGCAGAGTCCTGAGTGTATTGGAGTTAAGTCATCCACATAGACGCACACAAATCAGGCAGAAATGTGTACTGTGTCATTAGCCAGACCTTAAAGAAATAGTGTACTCCTCTCTTCTGGACCCGTCTTTTGCTCATTTTTGCTTCTATTTAAAGCAACCAACAAGATTTCCCTTTTTGCATGCATCTTTTGTGCTCTTGAATATCTCTTTCTGGCTGGGGTTGAGGTGGGGAGATTTGGGCACTGATTTGAGTTGCCCCATCTCCTCCGGGACCCTGATTCCTGGACCGGTATGCTGATGAGGAGCAGCCACACTCCTTGGTGCCCTGAGGGAGGCCATTAGCTATCAGGAAGCTGCGTTGTCTGACAGCTTCCCTGTCCACTGCTCTGCATTCACTTCCTGTTTGTGGGGGCTATGGAGGGTGGGAAGCAGAGTCGGTGTCTCCCACCAGAAGGTTCTAGTGCTGGCTGCAGACTGGAGAGTGGGATCTTGTGTCTGGCTTCTGTCCTTGGACCTCTGGGGGAGATGGGGTGGAGGAGGGCAGAGATAAACAGAAAGGCAGGAGTTCTATGGAATGCTAAGCCCTGATCAGTGTTTTCTTGGAGAGCACGGTTGGTCACAGAGTGGTGAAAGGGGGGCTAATATCTGAATGCTGCTTATGCCACTCACTGGGTGTGTGGCCATGAGCAAGGTAATCTCTTTAAGCCTGTTTCCTCATTTGTTTATTGAGAAGGAAAATGTAACTTATAGGATTATGATGAAGGTTAATAATAGTAACCTAAAGGATTATGATGAGACAGTGTATATAAAATACCTCTCCTATCCTATAGTAACTGCTCAGTCTCAAATTCACCATTTACTGTGTGGCCCTGGGCAAGTCAACTTAACCTTTCTGAGCCTCAATTTCATCATATATAAAATGGGAACATTATACATGCCTTTGAGCATTCTAATAAAAGTTGGAGTTAGTATCCACAAATCCTCTGGCACAGTGGTTCTCGGAGTGTGGTCCCTGCTCACAGCATCTCCTAGGAACTTTTTAGAAATATAGAAGCTCAGGTTCCACTCCAGACCTTCTGGATCAGAACTCCAGGGGCTGGGTGGAGCCAGCTGTAGCTGTTCTGTAGGGGATTCTGATGACTCTCAAGTTTGAAAACCATGGCTCTAGAACAAATTCTGGCTGGCCATGAATCCTAGAAGCTGACCAAAAATGAAGGCTAATTGAAATAACTTCCCAGCACTAATCAGAGCCCTGGTGGGCAGATCTGGATCTCGCAGGCAAGTTACCTAACCTCTCCAGGCTCAGTTGTCTCACCTACAATGTGGACCTATAATAGTAGGTGACTCATAGGACAGGTGAGGATGAAATGTGCCTGGCACATAGTAGATGCTCAGTTAATATCAGTTATTACTACTGTCACCAGCAGTGGCTGGATCACGATGGGATTACTGGACCACGGGGAGTGATTTTAGGGCTGGGGGCTATGAGCACTCCACTTTGTCATCAGAAGTTAAGGGCACAGGAAGAAGCTGAGCCGGCAGGGCTGCCAGCTCTCCTTGGAAATCCTTTTCTGTCATTTGAAAAGCATTGCTAAGACGCATTATCATCTGGTGGGGGCAAAACAAGAGGTTTATGATGCAGAACAGGGAATTAAGTTAGACAACACAGGGCCTTCCTGAGAGTGGGGGTGGAAGGTGCCAGTTTGCCCTAGGGACTAGGAGAGGCAGGCATCCACTTCCGGACACCCGCCCCCACCGACCTTGAGGCGAGTGGGGTTTCCTTGAGGCATCTGCAGGACATGGGGTGGGGAGGAGGGGGGGAACCAGGCCCCCTTACAAGGACACGGAGCGGGAGTTTGGAAGCCGTGATCGGAGCGGCCTTGTCCCAGCGGAGAGGGGTCGCATCGGAGTGCTGGGGAGGAGGTTCGAAGCGTGAGAAAGAAGCCTAGGGGCGCTCGGAGACGCACGGGGACGAGGGGGCGGAGTGTGGCAGGGAGGCCGGGCTGCCGGGCTCAGGACGGGACGGCGTGTCCAGCGCCCTCCCCGTCCCGCCCCCGCGCGCGTGCACTTGGGCTGGCCGGGAATCCTTCCCCAGGGTGGCTTCTGCCTGTGACTTTCCCACCCTGGCTGCGCCCGCGCGCCCCCGCGGCTGCCCAGCTCCAAGACCCGCGTTGGTCCCCACCTGCGCCGTCCGTCTTCCTGCGGTTCCCAGGCTCCCGTTTGGCGGCCAGAGGGCGTCGGACTCGGCTGACCCAGGGAGGTCCAGCCCGAACGTGTCCTTCCGCCTCTCAGCCCCTGGGGGCCAGGGAGGAGCCTCCAGTACCGGGGAACGAGAGGCTGCTGGACGGCAGCCCGGGACTGCGGCGGCCGCGTTTCTCTTCCTCACCTTACGGGACCCGGCTCTTCCCCCGCCTCGACCGCCCCGCCCGCCCCGCCCGCCAGTCCTGAAAACCTGGCGGGAGGTGCGCACTGTCCTAGGGGAATTCCCCTGCAAACAGAAGGGAGCCCGCCCTGCGCGTCCTGGGGTGGGTGCGACAGGAGCGCTTCCAGGCACTGCGTCCCCAGGTGGGGGGCGGAGCGGGCGCGGTTCGCGGCAGCGGCCAGGCCTTCGTTTCCTTGGGTTGGGGTGACCCCTGGTGGTCATCCAGAGCGCCACAAGGGCTACTCCCTGATCCAGAATTCAGTCCTTTCCAGGGGAGAAATGGAGAATGATGGAGGGCAGCCCAGACGGTGTTAATTGGAGTAGAGAGCCATCCTCCCGAAGTTGGGACGGAGGGTGACAGAGACCTCCCTGCTGGCCAAGTCACTCCGCCCTGTCCGAGCATCCCCTTCCAGAGCTCCAGGCTGAGGTTTTGGTGGGGTTTTATTAAGGAGGTGGTGCTCCTTACACAGGCCTCTTCCTGCTCCCCGTAACCCTGTCGCTGGAGGTGTCTGTGGGAAAGGCCACCAACATCTACGCTGTCAACGGCACGGAGATCCTGCTGCCCTGCACCTTCTCCAGCTGCTTTGGCTTCGAGGACCTCCACTTCCGGTGGACCTACAACAGCAGTGACGCATTCAAGATTGTAAGTATTTGGAGGAAGGACAGTACAGCCTAGCCTCCCTTACCCATGCCTCCCCTCCCAGGCTCTGGTCGCTTCTGGACTGAGACCCACTGCAATGGTCCCCAGAACCTTTTGCCACCCTTTCTCCCAGTATTCTTTTCAGAGCCTGCCAGGAAGAATGTGACTGGGAGAGATGCATAGATCGTGTTGCCAGCATTCGGGGACTGTTGGAATTCTTGGCTAGAGTCCTCCCTCTGGTCTTAAGAAATACCCGGAGCTTGGACTGCTTGTCTAAAAATCAATAGTTTAGTCTAACAAACAGGAGAGAGAAAGGCCTTGGAAAGCTTGGAGAGAGGGAATGAGAAGAGTCTAAATGAGGCTGGACTGGCAGGGAAAGGAGAGAGGAAGGGAGAGAGGAGGGAGAGCTGCAGGATCATTGGTGGGGCTGCGATGGGAGTGGGAGTGAACCAATCAACAGGTATTTATTGAGTACTCACTCTACAATCTAGTGGGGGATCCAACCTGAGACTTTCACAGGGAAGCCACAAGAGACCAACTCTGGTTATAATTAAATGCTGACCTCAGAGGGTGCTGACGGGCAGAGCTGTAGGATTGATCCAGGTCTTGATAGAGGGCCAGAATTCAGATGCGCATGGTGTCAGCAGAGGCTGGGTGGGAGGTGACAGAGGGAAATGAGTGCGGTGCTTGCAGGAGTCATTACATAAAAGGCTTTTATGAAGAGAGCGGTAAGAGCTGTGCTGCATTCCAGGGAGACCTTAATAAAAGGAAATGGGTTTAGCCTGAAACAAGCAAAATTCAGGTTAAACAGGCAGAGCTATTGACGCTGGAAGAGGAAACTGTGGGGGGAAGGAGCAGGGTGTGACTGCAGGCTCTTCCTGGTCCTGGACAGGGAAGGTACTCAAGGAGTGGACTGGTGTGATGTCATGACCCTTGAGGACCCTGATTCTTTCTTGGCCACCTTCTCTCTCCAACGCCTTTCCTCCACCAGCTCATAGAGGGGACTGTGAAGAATGAGAAGTCTGACCCCAAGGTGACGTTGAAAGACGATGACCGCATCACTCTGGTAGGCTCTACTAAGGAGAAGATGAACAACATTTCCATTGTGCTGAGGGACCTGGAGTTCAGCGACACGGGCAAATACACCTGCCATGTGAAGAACCCCAAGGAGAATAATCTCCAGCACCACGCCACCATCTTCCTCCAAGTCGTTGATAGACGTATGCAGTAGGGGCTGGTACAGGGCAGTGGAGTGGGAAGGACTTGGGGGGCACCCAACTCAGCATTACAGTGAAATGGCAAAATGGACTGTGTTGGTGTTTTCTTTTGCTTTACACTTTCCAGAGTTGCTGGAGTTACATCTAAAAGCTAGAAGAGCTCAGCTTGAACACTTAATTCTGCTACCAAATAGCTTATGAAATACTCTTAGCCTCTCTAAGCCTCGTTTTCCTCATCTGTAAAATGGGAATATGACTGCATTTTCCTGGAGTTGTGGTTAGAGAAGCTACATGTGAGTGTTTTGTGGCTAGTAAGGTTTTCTCCATGTATACTGATTATTAATACCATTGGGTATTCCATTAGCAAAAATTGATTGAATGTCATGCATTGGACTAAAAAGTGCTGTGAGTGATACATCACATTCTTCCTTGAGGAATTCACAGTACAACGATAGAGTGGGGATTTTTGAAGAAAGTGAGAGAGGAGCCATGAGGGCGTCTTTGGGAAGACAGGGAGGGAGCAGTGAGTGCAAAGGCCTTGAGGCAGATGTGTGAAGAATCACAGCAGGCTAGTGCTGGAGCAGGGCAAGGAGTGAGAGATCAGTCAGGTGAAGCCAGATTGTGTAACCACCTTACTGGAAGGGTGAGTGAGGTGGGAGCCACTGGGAGCAGAGGAGTTAAGGCCTGAACAGGTTCACTCAGGCCCCTGTGCCAAGAATAGATAATAGAGGGAGGAGATCAGTTAGGAAGCTATTGCAGACATCCACGCAAGAGGTGGCTTGGGCCAGGGCCAGGGGGATTGTGAGCCATCAGATTCTGGAAATTTATAAAGTTAGAGCTGTCAGGATTCTCAGGTAGATTGGATAAAGGGTTTGAATAAAAGGCATTGAAGAAGACTCCAAGGATTGTGGTTATAGCGATTGGGAGGATTAAGTTGTTCTCAGTAAACAGAAAAATAATCAAACATATTGACTGGGAGCATCATCTGTGCATGAATATTCAGAAGCAAACTCTGTTGATTGGCCTTGTTATGTATTCAGCATTTCAAGGTGACTCCAAGATCGAACTGTTTTACACAGAAAGAACCACCCTGGAGGAAGCCTAGATTACACTCATTTATTAAATCATTTGGTTATCCAGTCACTCATTTATTTGGAGGAATTCAGCATGTTCCTCTCTATTTACAAGATCTGGTTCAGTCCGATTCGGTCCAGTCTGATCCGGTGTGGTCCAGTCTGATCCAGTTCGGACCGGTCTGATCTGGTCTCGTCAGGTCTGGTCCGGTCTGATCCGGTTCGTTCCGGTTCGGTCAGGTCTGATCCGGTTCAGTCCGGTCTGATACGGTTCGGTCCGGTTCGGTCTGGTCTGATCCAGTGCGGTCCAGTCTGATCCGGTTCGGACCGGTCTGATCTGGTCTCGTCTGGTCTGGTCCAGTCTGATCCAGTTCGTTCTGCTTCGGTCCGGTCTGGTCCGGTTTGGTCCGGTCTGATCCGGTCTGATCTGGTTTGATCCGGTCTGGTTCGGTCCGGTCTGATCCGGTTTCGTCCGGTCTGATCCGGTTCGGACCGGTCTGGTCTGGTTTGGTTCGGTCTGATCTGGTTTGGTCTGGTCTGACCCAGTCTGATCCGGATCCATCCGGTTTGACCTGGTCTGATCCGGTTTCACCCGCTTTGATCCAGTTCGATCCGGTCTGATCCGGCTCGATCCGGTTCGATCCGGTCTGATCCGGTTCCATCCGGTTTGATCCAACCGGTCTGATCCGGTTCGATCGGATTGATCCAGCTTGATCTGGTTCGATCCGGTTCCATCCGGTTTGATCCGGTCTGATCTGGTTTGATCCGGATTGATCCAGTTTGATCCGGTTCCATCTGATCCGGTCTGATCCGGTTTAATCCAGTTTGATCCGATTCCATCCGGTTTGATCCGGTCTGATCCGGTTTGATTCGGTCAGATCCGGTTTGAACCGGTCAGATCATTAGGTTTGATCCGGTCTGATCCGGTTCCATCCAGTCTGATCCGGTTTGAACTGGTTTGATCCGGTCCCAGTTTGAACCGGTTTGATCCGGTCAGATCCGGTTTGAACCGGTTTGAACCGGTTTGATCCGGCTTGAACCGGTTTGATCCGGTCTCATCCGGTCTGATCCGGTTTGATCCGGTTTGATCCGGTCTGGTCCGGTTTGAAGATCCGGTGTTCCATCCGGTCTGATCCGGTTTGATCCGGTTCCATCCGGTCTGATCCGGTTTCATCCGGTTTGAACCAGTTTGATCCGGTTCCATCCGGTCTGATCCGGTTTGAACCGGTTTGATCCGGTCTGATCCGGTTTGAAGATCCGGTGTTCCATCTGGTCTGATCTGGTTTGAAGATCCGGTGTTCCATCTGGTCTGATCCGGTTTGAACCGGTCTGATCCGGTTTGATCCGGTTTCATCCGGTTTGAACCAGTTTGATCCGGTCTGATCCGGTTTGAACCGGTTTGATCCGGTCTGATCCGGTTTGAGCCGGTTTGATCCGGTTTGAACCGGTTTGATCCGGTTTGAACCGGCTTGATCCGGTCTGATCCGGTTTGAGCCGGTTTGATCCGGTCTGATCCAGTTTGAAGATCTGGTGTTCCATCCGGTCTGATCCGGTTTGAACCGGTCTGATCTGGCTTGATCCGGTTCCATCCGGTCTGATCCGGTTTCATCCGGTTTGAACCGGTTTGATCCGGTCTGATCCGGTTTGAACCGGTTTGATCCGGTCTGATCCGGTTTGAACCGGTTTGATCCGGACTGATCCGGAATGATCCGGTCTGATCCGGTTTGAACCGGTCTGATCCGGTCTGATCCGGTTCCATCTGGTCCCATCCAGTTTGATCCGGTTCCATCCGATCTGATTCGGTTTGAACCGGCTTCATCCGGTCTGATCTGGTTTGAACCGGTTCGATCCGGTCTGATCTGGTTTGAACCGGTTCCATCCGGTCTGATCTGGTTTCATCCGGTTTGAACCGGTTCGATCTGGTTTGAACCGGTTTGATCCGGTCTGATCCGGTTTGAGCCGGTCCCATCCGGGCTGAACTAGCTTGATCTGGTTTGATCCGATTTGAACTGGTCTGATCTGGTCTGATCCTGTCTGGTCCAGTTTGATCCGGTCTGTGATCCGGTTTGATCCGGTTCGATCCTGTGTGATCCGGTTCGATCCGGTGTGATCCGGTTCCATCCAGTCTGATCCGGTTTCAACCGGTTTGATCCGGTCTGATCCGGTTTCAACCGGTTTGATCCGGTCTGAACCGGTTCGATCCGGTTTGATCCGGTTCCATCCAGTTTGATCCGGTTTGATCCGGTTCCATCCGGTCTGAACTTGATCCGGTTCCCGGTTCGTTCCATCCGGTTTGATCCGGTTCCATCCGGTTCGATCCGGTTTGAACCGGTTCCATCTGGTTCCATCCGGTTCCATCCAGTTTGATCTGGTTCCATCCGGTTCGATCCGGTTTCCATCCAGTTTGATCCGGTTCGATCCGGTTCCATCCAGTTTGATCCGGTTCGATCCGGTTCCATCCAGTTGGAACCGGATCCATCCGGTTCCATCCGGTTTGATCCGGTTTGATCTGGTTCCATCCGGTTTGATCCGGTTTCATCCGGTCTGATCCGGGTTGAACCGGTTTGAGCCGGTCCCATCCGGTCTGAACCAGTTTGATCCAGTTTGAACTGGTCTGATCCTGTCTGGTCCAGTTTGATCCGGTCTGATCCTGTTTGATCCAGTTCGATCCGGTCCGATCTGGTTTGAACCGGTTTGAGCCGGTCCCATCCGGTCTGGTCCAGTTTGGTCAAGTCTGATCTGGTCCAGTTTGGTCTGGTCTGGTCCCGTTTGATCTGGTGTGATCCGGTTTGATCCGGTCCAATCTGGTCCGATCCGGTTTTATCCGGTTTGATCCGGTCTGATCCGGTTCTATCCGTTTTGATCTGGTCTGATCCGGTTCAATCCGGTCTGATCCAGTCTGGTCCAGTCTGATTCGGTTCTATCCGGTCCGATCTGGTCTGATCCGGTTTGATCCAGTTTGATCCGGTCTGATCCGGTTCGGTCTGGTTTGGTCCGGTCTGATCCAGTTTGGTCTGATCCGGTTTGGTCCGGTCTGATCCGGTGTGGTCTGGTTTGTTCCGGTCTCATCCGGTTTGATCCAGTCTGGTCCGGTTTGGTCCGGTTTGGTCCGGTCTGGTCTGGTTTGGTCTGGTTTGGTCTGGTCCTGTTTGGTCTAGTCTGATCTGGTCTCGTCTGGTCTGGTTTGGTCTCATTTGGTCTTGTCTGGTCTAGTCTTGTGTCGTTTGGTCTAGTCTTATCTGGTCTGGTTTGGTCTGGTTTGGTCTGGTCTGGTCTCGTTTGGTGGAGAGGAGGAAGACTGGGTGGAGCAGGTTCGGTAATCAGTCAGGAGTTCAGTTTTCAGATGAAGAAAACGAGGCTAGGGGGGTTCAATGACTTGCCCAACATTGCCAGCTAGTTAGTGACAGTTAAATCCCGTACTTGAAATTCAGGCTATCTGACTCCAAACGCTTCTCACCATCTAAGAGGTATCATAGGGAGGTTCTTAATTTTTTGTGGGTGAGTAAAGGAGGTCTAGAAAGAGGCAATGGAATTTTCTTCTGGTAATTTCGGGATCAAGTCACCACTCAAACTTGAGTGTTATGGGCTCCAATTCTGATTTGTTCCCGAACTTGTGTGAGCACATCTGTGGGAGGGCATGTGTGGGGTGGGGGAGAGGGCCCCTTGTGTGTGCCCTAGCCTGATGGATGCCATGCTCTGCCTCTCCAGCTTCCTGCTGCAGGCCTGGGGAGGGCTGGGGGTCTGGGAGTGGATGTGCCCCAGATGCCAGGGGGTGGAGTCTACATGGCCCTTGTACTGCCACAGTGCTCGACTCCAGGTAACCCTTGCTCCCTTTGTGCCTTCCCTTTCCTCCCTACTCGGGCCACACAGTGGAAGAAGTGGACAACACAGTGACACTCATAATTCTGGCTGTCGTGGGCGGGGTCATCGGGCTCCTCATTCTCATCCTGCTGATCAAGAAACTCATCATCTTCATCCTGAAGAAGACTCAGGAGAAGAAGTGAGTTGACCTGGAGCACACTCCTGTCCTCCCAGCAGCCCACCACCCTCTCATCTACCCCCATCAGCTTTCAGCCTTCCACCTGCCTCCTCATTCCCCCCATTCCCATTCCTACCACTCTCTGTTCTATCCCTGCCACCCCCACCCCATCTCTCAGCCCCCCTCCTCGCTTTCTTTCTTCCCCATCCTCCCAATGTGTATGTATTGAATACGTTCAATTCATTGAATACACAAACGCCAGCCACCTACTCTTCCTCATCCCACTGTCTTCTTTCCCGTCCCATTAGCCTCTCTTTCCATTTGTACCACCCAACTGAGAGCCTTACCAAAGGACTCAGGGAGCCTTTGAAAAAATCAGAGAAAATATAAGATTCCATGTACAGAGACTCTAAAATGGGAAGACCCTTCTAGGGAGATGGGAGCAAAATTCTTCTGTTAGGAAATTCTGAAACTTCAGTAGGGGGTGATTTTTTAAAAGTTTGAAATGGCAGCTATGGCCTCCCAGGGAGCCCTAGGAAAAGTTCAGGTATAAAAATAGACATCTATAAGGGGAAGGGGAGGGAAGATGGGGAGGTACGGAGGGTGCAACCCTCAAGCCTAGAGTTTTTGGAACAGTATCAGACAGGCTCCAGAGCAGCATGTGGTGAACCTTGCAAAACTAGAGCAGGGAAAAGGCATTTGAAAGTTGTGTCCTGAGCAAGACAGATGCGACGAGATGGCTTCCCATTGGAACAGAGAGGGTGATGGTAACCACGAGATCCAGAGATGGTAACCACGAGATCCAGAGAAGGGAGAAATGCTCTGCTCTGCTCCTGTTTGCTGAAACATTCTGCTCTGCTGAGAAGAGGGAATTCCTCTGGAAAGGGCAGAACTTACTCTGGAAAGAGGGGGTGGAAGTTGGAGGTAGGGAGGGGATGTACAGGTAGCAACACTGGGGCTGTGGACCAGGGGAGGACCCCAGAACTGGGTTGTTGATGAAGAGCTCCAGGGTTGTCTGCCTGCCTTGTGGCCAGAGGCTGTGAGGGTTTTGGTGATCTTGTGAGGGGCCAGAAGTGTGGAGCTTGACTAGGTTCTGTTTTTAATAACCAGTCTTACTATTGATGGATGGAGAACATATTTGTCAATATATGGTTTACAAGCACCTAGGAAAGACAACAGTGTTCCTTCAGAGTCACAGTGAGTTGTGTTTTTTGTTTTTTTTTTTTTGAGACAGAGTCTTGCTCTGTCCCCCAGGCTGGAGTGCAGTGGCCGGATCTCAGCTCACTGCAAGCTCTGCCTCCCGGGTTCACGCCATTCTCCTGCCTCAGCCTCCCGAGTAGCTGGGGCTATAGGAGCCCGCCACCTCGCCTGGCTAGTTTTTTGTATTTTTTAGTAGAGACAGGGTTTCATCGTGTTAGCCAGGATAGTCTCAATCTCCTGACCCAGTGATCCGCCCGTCTCGGCCTCCCAAAGTGCTGGGATTACAGGGTTAAGCCACTGCACCCAGCCCACAGTGAGTTTATTAAAAACAAGACATGCTAAGCTGGATGTGCGTGCCTGAAGTCCTGGGCACTGCTGTGGAGGAGGGACACACTGAAATCAGAGCATGTCCAGCTCAGGGCAGTCAGGGTGGAACGGCTCCCGGGAGGTGTCTTCCCATCTGACCATCTCTCCTTCCTGCTGTCTTCTGCTCCATCCCACCAAACTCTGCCCAGACCTGGCTTGAAGCCAAACCCACTGCCTGCTCTGCCCCTTCCATGGACTCTGTTCTTCTCTTAATACCGCTGGTCACAGAGAGCTCAGGGAGGAAGGCGTGGGGGGCCTGGGGAGAGGGACTCCGTCCTCACCATACTTCTTGCTGGCCTGGACCCCTCCCCCTGCTGTGGCACAGCCTGGGAATGGACCCCTGGGAACAGCACCTGGTGTCCTTTGCTTTCTGCCATGTTGAGACAACTAGGTGACAGCTAAGCTTTATTGAGAACTTTCTTTTTTTCTCTTTTTGAGACAGTCTCACTCTGTTGCCCAGGCTGAAGTGCAGTGGCATGATCTCAGCTCACTGCAACCTCCGCCTCCCAGGTTTAAGTGATTCTCCTGCCTCAGCCTCCCTAGTAGCTGGGACTATAGGCACGTGCCATCACGCCTGGCTAATTTTTGTATTTTTAGTAGAGACGGGGTTTTGCCATGTTGGCCAGGCTGGTCTCGAACTCCTGACCTCAAGTAATCCGCCTGCCTTGGCCTCCCAAAGTGTTGGGATTACAGGCATGAGCCACTGCTCCTGGCCAGTTGAGAACTTTCTACATGCCAGACACTGTTCTAAGTACTCATTTCTGCTTCCAGCAACCCCATGCAGAAGGTGTCATCCCTACATCTATTTCACAAATGAGGGAACTGAGGTACAGAGAGGTTAGGTGACATGGCCTCTGGCTACCTTAGCTCTGCAGAAGGCCAGGGAGAGGCATAGGGCTGGGTGCAGGGCCCACGGCTCCCGCCACAGTTCTCCCCCTACTCTTGCTCCTCTCCTCACTACTGTCCCCTCTCTCTCCCTCTCTAGGAAGGAGTGTCTCGTGAGCTCCTCAGGGAACGACAACACGGAGAACGGCTTGCCTGGCTCCAAGGCGGAGGAGAAACCACCTTCGAAAGTGTGAGCCCTGCTTCGGGCTAAGCAGCTACAGGGAGCCCCCTTTCTGATGACGAAACTAATGCTTGAGCCCCGTCCGTAGAACCCATGTGCCTGAGACATCTGCTGCTTGGCTCAAACTGTAGTCTTTCCGGGCACAAGAAACCAGAGTCCTGCCCAGCCTGCCCATCCCCTTCCCAGTCAGGGCTCCCCAGGGACAAGGGATGGCCAGGGGAGGGGGTCTGCGGAAGATTCAGGAGAAAGAAACGAGAGGCTAGGGTGGTGTTGAGGGGCTGGTCCCCTGACACCTGGGCAGATGGGGTCTCCTTCGGTCTCCCCACCCTGCACAAACAGGGCGTTGGTTTTCCTCCAGGCTTCTCTTCACAGGGGACTGGGAGGATCCGTGAGGGCTGTCCTAAGAGCTGGGCCCTGGAGATGGGGTGTAGGAAGAGGTGGCTTCCTTTGGAGGTGGGAGTGAGGTGGAGGACTCTGGAAAAGACCTGGGGTAGGAGTTGATGGGGGCAGGCCCACAGTGAGAAGCTGCCTCGGCTTCATAGGATGCCAGATCCCCTACAGTCCCCCAAGTAGGGAACTTCCTTTCCCCTGCCCCGGGACCCTGTCTGCCTATTCCCTCCCCTGCTCAGAGTTTTTAAGCCCTCCCAATCAGGGCTGGCCGCCTTGTCTTGAGGGGTTCTGGCCACCTAGCCTGCTCCTCTGCTCTCTGGGCTACTGAGGGGCTCAGGAAGGGGCCCCTCGAGCCTTCCTGGAGCACCGGAGTGCTCCCTATGCCTTTCCTAGCATTTTTACTTGGGGAATTGGGCCACAGAGGTAGCGAACCAGTGTCCTGGGCCTCTGGGATGCCTGCCCCATCCCTGCCAATGCTGGCAATCCCTCCCCTGGCATGGCAGGACCATCACCACTCTGGGCACTCCTGAGTTCAGCTCTCCCCTGTTGCTCCTTCTCCTACTTGAGAGGCTGCACCCTCCAACCTCCCACTGGCTCGCTCCTCCCTTGCCATCCATCACGCCCTGCCCCCAGGGTTGTTCATTTCCCAGCCCTGGGTCAAGGGCCTGCCTTTGCCTCAGAGACTTTCTTCCTTTGGGTGAGGGGGTCCTTGGGTTTCCCAGATGCTTCCTGCTCAGCTGGGCCACCCCCTCCCACCTTGGGGTTGGGGAGGAGCAGGGAGTGGATGCCTGTAGTTTTCCTTTGTTTCTCCCAGAGCTGGTTTGCACACCCCTTGTGTGTGGGGCTAGACTGTGCCTTAGTCCTGAGTCCTAGCCCTTACCCCCGTCCTCTCCAGCTGGTATGTCCTGACATAACAGCAGAGTCTGGTGTGGTGCTGGTGAGGGTTCGCCAGCCCTCCACTCCCCAAGGTCATAGAGGGGGCCATGAGGCTGGAATTGGCCAGTGACTGAATCTTGGAGACACCGGCCATTTCTAGCCTGCCCTAGCGGGAGGTGGTGATGTTGGGAGTGGGATCTCCTGATGGAGCCCAGTGTGTGAGTCCCTGTGGGGCAGAACTGGTGAGGCCAGGGATGGTAGGGAAAAGTGATAACAGGCCTCTCCGCCCAACTGCTTCCAGTCCCTCTCTCCCTTACTGATTTTTTGATGCCCTGTCTTCTGGGCCCCTAGGAGGGATGAGAGAGTAGTAGCCCTCTTTTTCAGAGAGTTTGGGATCTGCCTCAGAGCTCTCCCTGTCAAAAAGTAGTTGCAAACCTTGAGAGGGTGGAGGAGGGGGAGACTGAGGACCAGTAGCACCTTCAGGGTACCCGTGGCTGTGGCCAGTTTCCCTTAACCAACCTGCTGGGCTCATCAGTTCCCTGTCTGATCTGCCTGTGCGCCTCCCATTCTTCTCTACCCAGAACCACGGGCTGGGGTTCAGATTTTCCTGGCTTTGGGAGCAGACAGACCAGAGCCACCAGCCATTCAGAGAACTTCTTATAGCTGCCTTCATGCAAAACTGCTTTCTTCTTCCTTCTCAATGGTGACATTTGAAGAGGCGGAGCACCTTGGAGCTCCTCTTCTCGTCTTAAGAGAAAGCCAAGGCACGTAGAGTAGGGAGAGGAAGGGCACCATCCTCTCTTTCCTCCCCTTGGTCTACTGCTGATTTCTAGATGGATCATGCAGCTTCTCTGGGCTCAGCTCTTTCCATCTACCAAATAAATGGGTGTAATAATACTTACCTACCTCACAGGACTGTTGTGAGGCTTGGCGAGTTTTGTCTAAAAACTTCTTTTTGGCTTGGAAAGGGATCTGGGAAGCCAGGTATTAATTGCAGGGATAGTTCCAAGTCTGTCCTGTCTTCATCTCTGTGTCCCATCTCTACAACCCACCCACACACACACACACACACACACACACACACACACACTCTCTCTCTCTCTCTCTCTCTTTCTCTCTCTGTCTCTCTTTCTTTCCATCCCACCCCCTTGGAATTATTTAGTCTTTGCAATATTAGAAACCTTGACTCTGATGCTTAAAGCTTCTTGTCCATGGCTCTTATTTGATGGTTTTCAATAGAGGTGATTGAGATTGTAGGGGAGCATTTTTGGTTGTCCCCATGCCTGGGGGCACTACTAAGAATGCTAAACTTAGTCCCCGCAACAAAGAATCATCTTGTCCAATATCAACATTATACCCATGGAGAAACACTGGCATGGATTTGCACTAGGATGTATGTGGGCAAAGCTGTCTTCCCCAAGTGGACCCTCAGTGCATGCAAATCTCTGATGGTGGCTTCCAGGGCTTGTGGGCTAGAGAGAGCCACTTACAAACATGATCTTGAGAGACCTGGGCGCATGCAGCTGCGCTGAGAGTGATGCCAGTGAGACCAAAGACAAAGTTCCGAGCTCCTCATCAACTACAAAATATGACATCAGCATCCCAGGTTCTGGGCTTCTCCTCATGTAGGAATTGAATAGAAAGCAGCCCAAATAAACCCCTGATGCTAGAAAGGCCTGGGGAGAGCAGCCGATGGGGCTCAGCCTATATACGGCAGGCCGATGAGAGCTCCTGTGGAGCGAGAGCGTGAGAGCATGCTTGTGAGATGGCAGGAGGTGGGGTGTGCTTGTGTGGAGTGTGCATGTGCAAACACATGCGTGTGCAGGCAGTATGGGTGCATGGTGACATGACTGTGGAGTGGGTGGGCTGTGCATGGAAGGGGTGATGCGTGATGGGGAGATGCTGGACATTTCAGGAGCTGTCTTTCTTGGCCTGAGCTGTGCCTGTTGAGGCATCTGGAGATTGAGAAAGAATCAAAGATAGAGAAGACCAGCCGTGCTCCTACATTCCATCACTCCATGACTTCATCTCACTGTTACAGACAGCTGCCATCAGAGGGCTGGCGGGAGGGAGTTCCAGGAGCGGGGACTTCTCGGGAAAATCCTATAGCTTGCTTTACTTTACTTTGTCCCAGGTTGGAGTCCCTACTCTCCCACCTCCCACCTGATATGCAGTGCTTTTGACTATCTTATGCATGGTTTATTCCTCTGGCTTGGATGACAACAATACCCATAGTGAATTTTCTTATATAACTATAGATCAAATGATGCAGCGATGGGTCTTGGGAGGCCTCAGGTGTGTGAGTGCCTCTGGGAGGCGCGGATGTACACACACCCAGCACTCACTTGTGTTCAAGCACAGAACGGATGTAATCAGACTGGCCTCTACAACAAGTTTTGCTTTGTAGAATTGTATTTAGCTCTGCCTTGGATGAAATAAAAATTATGTTTAATAGTTTGGGATTTGGGGGCTTCGATTTTTGACTGATTGGGGGTTGGGGTCCAGTTTTATTTCTTGCCAGCTGTGCTCAGGACAAGTTCCTTTACCTTCTCTGAGCCTCAGTCTGTTTGTGTCTGAAATGTTACCTGCCTGGGTGAAATAACACATACAAACTGCTTAAGAACCTCTGGCACATTCACAGGCGTTTGGGTCGTTTTCATTCCCATACCTTCTCTGGAGAAGTTGGCAAGGTGGACCTTTAATACTGGAATCATTGCCAGGGCCCTCCTGGTATGGATGACCTTGGTCATGACCCTGGCACCACAAATGTCACAACAGCTCCTCCTCCAGGCTCTCTCTCCTTCCCTCCCCCGAGTTAGTATTTAGGTCCAGGTAAAATCTGCTTCACACGAACGCCTACCTTCCAAAGAGAGTTTCCGGGTGCTGGGCATAAGGCCAGTGCCTGGGAAGGAACTGAGGATACATACCAATGTGTAGGTGTTTGTTTATATTCTTGGACTTTCTCATACCACAATTTCTTACCATACTGTATTCCCTTCAATGGATTCACCTCACACTGCATTTCAAAAGGTTCCAGACACTAAGTACTCAGAAGAGCTTGTTGAAAGACCCTGTCTTCTCTGTCAAGGACTCCAGGAATGCAGAATCAGTTTTGGCAGATGTCCCTGCCAGCTCTGCCTCCTCCAGCCCTCAGCTATAGAGACTGCACTGTGCTCCTGCCCTGAATGGATTCACCACCCGGGTTCCCCACACAGCCACTTTCCTGTCTTCAGGTACTTCCTGTAGCCTGGGACCTCCTGCTACCTTTGCATCTGCAGTACACCGGTTGGATATTGAGGTTTCGTGCGGCAAGCCTGGGTTTAGAACACTTGGGATGCCATGCATTGAACTTGCAGTTACCGCTGTAAGGATCAGTCCCCAGGTCTGATTAGGTCTCTGTCATTGCTCTGTTTCATCCCTACTTCCTTTCCCCACCCAACAGCCATTATAACTGACAGATGGCCCAATGTCTCAAAACCACATTAGGAACTGGGACTGTCCTGGGCAAACCTGGATATAGGGTCACTCCCTGTTAAGCTCCATGCTAGCCCCACGCTAACTCAATGGGGACTAACATACACACAAATTAAGGGTCCTTAATCTGAGCTGGTGGCAGGCACGCAGATCAGATTGACTTTAGGAGGTCTGTACACCTAAAAATAAAGGTGAAAGTGAACATACGTGCTTAGGGGATCTTTCAGAAGGCCTTGGTACAAAAGCTGGGAATTATCTTCTACTCCCCCACATTGGTGTTAGGAAAGAAGCTGGTTACACTTTCCTCTCCTGCCTCCTCAAGTATGTCATCTTCTCCGTTGCTTTCATAAGAGAGAGGGGGAGCTTTGCTGACCCCAAGGGCTAGGCCTTTGCATTAAAGGAACAGAAAAGATTTCTTTTGATAGACCCTTTGGTCTTTTGGCCTTTGGGCCTAATTTCTTTGTCTTTGGCCAACTCTCCTCCCCCCCTTGCATTCTGCAAGCCCCAGATTGGGTTGATTGACTCCCGGTGGAGAACAACCCTTTAGCTCCCTATGTTCAGCTTTCCAGGAGGCTGGGGGGTATCTGTGCAAATTCACACACTTAACAGAGGAGGCAACAGCACAGGTGCATCTGCTGCAAAATGGTAGACAGTTACCAAAAAGAAGTCTGGACCTTAGGAGTAAGCAATCTCTCAGATTGTGGGGAAGGTGGCTCTTCTAGATTATGGGAAGGGGGAACCCTGGTCTCTGACATTCAGAGGCTAATTGGAGGAAGAGGAGGCCAAGAAGGGGACTGATGAGGAAGCACCCAAGGGCAAGGCAGAGTGATGTCTTTGAGGCCAATATAGAAACAGTGTTAAGAACAGGGTGACATTGCTAAGTTAAGGACTAATCCTTGCCCCTTGGTCACTGGTGACCTCAGTGAACCCAGAAAAGTGAAATGGGTCAGCCAGATGTGGGGAGATGGCAGAAGCTTGATTCCAGTATGTGGAATAGTCAGTAGGAGGTGGAAAATGGCCCTGGTGCATAGGTTACAATTTCAAGTAACTTAGCTGTGACAGGCATTGGCCCTGGTAGGAAGGAGGGTAGATGGTTTTCTTTTAAAGAGGGAAGAAATAAAAAAAAGTTAAATGCGCATGAGGAAGAGACAGCGGAGCCAGACAGCCTGCAGTAGTTGAGAGAGAGGAAAGAAAGTGTCATTTGGGTGGATGCAAGGGGATAGGATCCAGTGGCCAGGCAGAATGATTGGCCTTAAGACAGGTCAGGTCACACCTCTGGCACCAAGACAGAGGAAAGGGTGTCAAGGCGAAATGAATGCAGGTAAATCTGCAGAGAGGGCAGGGCAAGAGGTGGAGAGACTTTGCTTTACAGTCCTTGGTTCCTATGGTGTTATCAAGTCATTTGGAGAGCAAACTTAAGGTTGAAGCCAAAGAAAGCTGAAGACCCTCCCAATTCAGGAGCCCCAGGGCTCCCACTTCCTCAGGCAGATGGCCAGCCCTTCCGCTGCCATTCTAACTGGACCTGTGCACACTGTAGCAGCAGAGGGCACACAGCAGGAGGGGGGATGTTCTCTCATAGCTCATTGCTTAAACAAAGCCACCTACAGTGCTAACAGGAAGGATGTAGGGTTCCCTTCCACGGCCTGCAAGCAGGTATAGAAAAGAACAATCCTGGACTTAGAATCCAGGAACCTGGGTTCAAGTTCTCGCTCTGTTACCTACCAGTGAAATGGCATTGGGCAAGCCACTTCATCTCTCCAACCCTCAGTTCCCTAGCCTGCAAAATGGGGATGATGAAACCTACTGCATAGTACTCTTGTGAGATTAAATGAATCAACAGGTGTGATATACATACATATGTGTATATATATATATAGAGAGAGAGAGAGAGAGAGAGACAGAGTCTCGCTCAGGCTGCAGTACAATGGCACGATCTCAGCTCACTGCAACCTCCACCTCCCGGGTTCAAGCAATTCTCCTGCCTCAGCCTCCCAAGTAGCTGGAATTACAGGCGTGTGCCAGCAGGCCCAGCTAATTTTGTTACATTTTTAGTAGAGATGGGGTTTTGCCACGTTGGCCAGGTTGGTCTTGAACTCCTGACCTCAGGTGATCCGCCCACCTTGGCCTCCCAAACTGCTGGGATTACAGACGTGAGCCACCATGTCTGGTCTGAAATACTTTAAAAACTACAAAGTGCAGGCCATGTAAATGTTAAGCAGTTTGTAAGCTGAGCCAGCATTACAGGAAGAAAACCCAGGTATGGCCAGCACTGAGCTCACACCCTCCTGTTCCTGGTCAGGAGGGGCTGCCAGCTGAGTGCGTCGGGGCTGGGAGGGGAGTGGCCAGTATTAAGAAATGACTTCCTGGCAGACTTGGTTATGTCAACTGCCCAAAACCAAACTCATGATCTCACCTCAATCTGACTCCAGATCTGCTCCTCCCCATGTTTCCCCATTCATCCAGTCATCGGGTCAAAACTTTTAGAGTCTACCATGACTCCTTATTTTGTCTTCGACCTGAAACCTTTTTGTCAGCAAATCCCATTGGCTCTATGTTCAAAATATATCATCACCTCAACTACCTCTCGCTACCACCATCCCTACAGTCCTGACCCAGGCCGCCCAGGCTCTCCCTTGGATTATTGCAGTAGCTTTCTCACTGATCTTCCTGCTTTAGGTCCTCTTTAGTCTAATTTCCAGGGTGGTTCTTTTAAAACAGGATGAGATGATGTCATCTCTAGTTCTGGCCAAGATGGAGGCATAGTGACCATTTACCCTTATACCTTAAACAACTGAAAAATTGGAAAACACATAGGATACAATGGTTTTCAGACCCTGGACAATAGGCAGTGGAGAACTGTCATTCCTGAGAGGGAGAAAGCCATGAGATGAACTTTACTATTGCTCCAGCTTACTGCCTGGAGATAGTTTCCAGGCTGCAGCGCCTGGAAGGCTGGGGAGGGGGCCCCAGGCTAAGCCTAGCATCGTCTCTGAGTTGTGGAGAGGTGCCCAGAATCTGGAGGAGGTTAGGACAGTAAGAGTTTGCAGGACCAGAGAACCTGGGAGGGTCCTCCCAAGTTTTCAGCTGAGCACTGATAGTGCAGATGTGTGAGGAAACTATCTAAGGTGAGGGAAGGAGCCTCTAGAAAGGATGAGGAAGGAAAATCCCTGGAGCTCACATAGGGCAGCCTTTAATCCAGGGCTGACCTCACCCCACTACTGAGGCAATGCCCTTTGAACACTCTTCCTCATCTCTCATGAATTAGGAAGTTTTGCCATTTTACTTGGCTGCAATGTGAACTACTCTTGGCCCTGTGTGAGCTCCGGGGATTGCTTCCTCTAACCCTTTCTGGTGGTTCTTTCTCAGCCTCAGGCGTGCCTGGATCCGCAGCTGAAGACTCCTGGGGACCCTTTGCAGGTCTCTGGAGTGCTGTCTCTGTGAAGCTATCTCTTCTCTGAGACACTGCCCAGTCAGCCCTATCCACTGGACTCCTAACTCCATTTCCTTGATTCTGGGAGGTTGCCAGACTCTGCCCGAGTCCCCTTTCCTGGTGCTGTAGCAATTGGAGGGCTCCCTCATTTGGTTCTCCTCTCTCAGGAATCACTGACCTGTGCTGCTGATGCTCTGTGTCTGAAAGCCATTTCGTGCATTTTTTCCCCCAGCGTTTTAGTTGTTTCAGATGGGAAAGTAAATGCATTTTGTGTTACTGCATTCTTGTCAGAGGAAATTCATGAAAATTTATGTTCACTCAAAAACCTGTACAGAGTTGCTTCTAGAGGTTTTGCCACTGCCAAAATGAAGAAATAACCTAAATCTCCTTTGACTGGTGAGTCGATAAAACAAACTGTGTCTAGCCATACAATACAGTGGAATATTCCACAAAATCCCATGCACGATGGGCTTCTCAATGCAGTATGCTAAGTGAAAGCATTGGATGAATCTATAATGCAGTATGCTGGGTGAAATAATTCAGACTCAGAAAGGTACCTGCTTTATCATCTGTGACCCATGTACCACTCTGGTGGGGGTGGTTGCTGATAATGAGGGAGGCTCCTGCATGTGTGGAGGCAGGGAGTATATATGAAATCTCTTTACCTTCTGCTCAGTTTTGCTGTGAACCTAAAACTGCTCTAAAAAAAAAAAATTAAGTGTTGGGTCGGTTGCGGTGGGTCATGCCTGTAATTTCAGCTTTGGGAGCCTGAGGTGTGAGGATCCCTTGTTGAATAAGTAGATTTCTATGGCAAAGCAGAATAGTGCTAATTTTTCCTCTTTCAATATCATTTCAGAATAAGAGCCTGGTGTGATTGCCAACTCCAGTGGTGACAAAAGGATGGTGATTTTTTCTTTTCTATTTTCTTCTCTTTGTTTACAAGTTTTCACTTATTATAGCTTACTAGTGAATTGAAACTTTCGCGATTACGTAGTGACTCTCTTTATCCTAAAGTCAGTTTTATCTTTTTGTCCTAAATCCTTATTTAGAAAAATATTATACAGCTACCCCCGCTTAAATTTGATTAAATGCTTGCTCTCTGTATCTTTCTTCACCTTTTCAGTTTTAATGGTTCTGTAACCTGGTGTTTTGTGTATGTTTGTTACAAATAACATATAGCTTGCTCTTATGTTTTTTTTTTTTTTTTTTTTTTTTGAGACAGAGTCTCGCTTTGTCGCCCAGGCTGGAGTGCAGTGGCCGGATCTCAGCTCACTGCAAGCTCCGCCTCCCGGGTTCATGCCATTCTCCTGCCTCAGCCTCCTGAGTAGCTGGGACCACAGGCGCCCGCCACCTCGCCCGGCTAGTTTTTTGTATTTTTTAGTAGAGACGGGGTTTCACCGTTTTAGCCAGGATGGTCTCGATCTCCTGACCTCGTGATCCGCCCGTCTCGGCCTCCCAAAGTGCTGGGATTACAGGCGTGAGCCACCGCGCCCGGCCGTTTTTTTTTTTTTTTTTTTGAGCAACATGGGTGTTTATTTCATCTGGGTGCAGGCGGGCTGAGTCCGAAAAGAGAGTCAGTGAAGGGAGATAAGAGTGGGGCCATTTTATAGGATTTGGGTAGGTAAAGGAAAATTTCAGTCGAAGGGGAGTTGTTCTCTGGTGGGCAGGAGTGGGGGTCACAAGGTGATCAGTGGGGGAGCTTTTTGAGCCAGGATGAGCCAGGAAAAGAAATTTCACAAGATAATGTCATCACTTAAGGCAAGGACCGGTCATTTACACTTCTTTTGTGGTGGAATGTCATCAGTTAAGGCAGGGCAGGGCATTTGCACTTCTTGTGATTCTTCAGTTACTTCAGGCCATCTGGGCGTATACCCTCCACTGTAAGAGTTATCCAAAGCGTCTGTGATAGTCCAGGAGGCTTCCGAGGCGATGGGACAGCGTCAATCTTCAGCCGCCAATTTAAAATTGCTGAGATGTTCCTTGGGCTGGTTGGTCTGAGGACCAGAGGTCGTAGGTGGATCTTTCTCACAGAGCAAAGGGCAGGAGGACAAGGGATTGATGTCCCAAGGGAGGTCCCCTGATCCGAGTCATGGCACCAAAATGACATGCGCATCTGTGTGAAGAGACCACCAAACAGGCTTTGTGTGAGCAACATGGCTGTTTATTTCACCTGGGTGCAGGCGGGCTGAGTCCGAAAAGAGAGTCCGCTCTTATGTTTTTATCCAATTTGCCTATTTCCGTATACTATTTGGTGAATTTAACATTTATTGTGATATTATATTAGTACTTTTTTCACCATCCCACTTTGTATATTCTATTTGTTCCATTTTTCTGTGCTTTACCCTCCTTAGTGCTCTACCCTCCTTAGTGCTCTTCCTTCCCCACCTTTCTCTTTTGTGCTTGCTTGGTGTTTTTTGTTTTTTATTAATCAATTGCTACCTTCAATTGTTTTGGAAGTGACACACTTTTATTTCCATTCTTTTGTTGATTACCCTTTTAACCATCTAGAACATAGTACAAACATTTTATGTAACATAGCGTTAATATTTAATCTTCCTCTTGAACAATTTAAGAACTTTATTTATTTTTATTTTTATTTTTTTGAGACGGAGTCTTGCTCTGTCACCCAGGCTGGAGTAAAGTGGCCGCATCTCAGCTCACTGCAAGCTCCGCTTCCCGGGTTTATGCCATTCTCTTGCCTCAGCCTCCCGAGTAACTGGGACTACAGGCGCCCGCCCCCTTGCCCGGCTAGTTTTTTTGTATTTTTTAGTAGAGACGGGGTTTCACCGGGTTAGCCAGGATGGTCTCGATCTCCTGACCTTGTGATCCACCCGTCTCGGCCTCCCAAAGTGCTGGGATTACAGGCTTAAGAACTTTAGAATATATTAACTCCAGCTATCCCCTTTAATTTACATGCTGCATGCTGTTGTTACTCCATATTTCAGTTAGGCCTTTAAAAATTAACCTACAATGGAAACTTCTTGGTCAAATTGTAACTAGCTAGTATTGTATTTATATACAGGGTCTTTTTTCTTTACCTATGTATTTTTCTACTCATAGCCAACCAATAAATTCAATATCTGTTTAAAAAAATTAACCCACAAAATAGATATTATTGTTATTTTAATAATATGTAGACACGCCTGTAATCCCAGCACTTTGGGAGGCCGAGGCAGGTGGATCACTTGAGGTTGGGAGTTTGAGACCAGCCTGGCTAGCACAGTGAAACCCCATCTCTACTAAAAATTCAAAAATTAGCTGAGCATGGTGGCATGTGCCTGTAATCTCAGCTACTTGGGAGGCTGAGGCAGAAGAATCATTTGAACCTGGGAGGTGGAGGTAGCAGTAAGCCAAGATTCTGCCACCGCAGTCCAGTCTGGGTGACAGAGTAAGACTCGGTCTCAAAAAAAAAAAAAAAAAATAATAATAATAATATGTAGACAGAATGTGTTTAGACTTATCTACATTTTCGCAATTGCCTCACTATTCCTTCTTGCTTGTTGATTCTTCCGTTTAGGATCATTTTCCTTCTTCCTAAAGTAAATGCTTTATATATTCTTTTAGAGAAGGTTTGTTGATGGTAAAATCTGTTTTTGTTTTCTTGAAAATGCCTTTATTGGCCGGGCGCAGTGGCTCAAGCCTGTAATCCCAGCACTTTGGGAGGCCGAGACGGGCGGATCACGAGGTCAGGAGATCGAGACCATCCTGGCTAACACGGTGAAATCCCATCTCTACTTAAAAAAATACAAAAAACTAGCTGGGCGAGGTGGTGGGCGCCTGTAGTCCCAGCTACTCGGGAGGCTGAGGCAGGAGAATGGCATAAACCCGGGAAGCGGAGCTTGCAGTGAGCTGAGATGCGGCCACTTTACTCCAGCCTGGGTGACAGAGCGAGACTCCATCTCAAAAAAAAAAAAAAAAAAAAAAAAAAAGCCTTTATTCTTGAAAGATAGTTTTGTAGGGTTCACAATCCTTGATTGATTGTTATCTTTTGGCATGCTGGAGATATACTTCCACTGACTTCTAGCTCCTTTATTGCTGTGGGAAAGCCTGTTGTCAGTCTAATTGTGGTAGATGTGTGGTACTGTGGGTGGTCTGGGTTTTCTTTCTCCTGCTGTAAAGAGTTTCTTATTGTCTTTGGTGTTCTGCAGTTTCATTATAATGTACATAGGTGTGGATTTATTCTAATTTTTCCACCTTGGTTGTATATGTGTACACTATGGTGGTGTATGTTCTGTGGATTCACACCTTTCATCAGTTCTGGAACATTCTCAGCTCTTACCTCTTTGGATATTGTCTCTCTCTCATTGTCTTGATTTTTTCTTTCTGGGACTCTGGATATGTTAGAGTTTACCATTCTAGGCTTCATTGCTCCTGGCCTTGTTTTCATAGTTTTAATCTCCTTATCTCTGTCTGCTGTTAAGCCTAGTCACTTCTTCAGCTTATCTTCCAGTTCATTTGTTCTCTCTTAATTGGTGTTTTAAATGTTATTTACCCCATCCACTTAGTTTTTTATTTTTATAATTATAATTTTTATTTCTAAAAGCTCTATTTGGTTCTTTTTCAAATCTGCCTGTTATTTTTGCTTGATTATTAAGATATCCATTTTTAACAGAAAATAACAAGTGTTGGCGGGGATATGGAGAAATAGTAACTCCTGTAAACTGTTGATGGGAATGTAAAATGGTGCAGTCTCTGTGGAAAGCAATATATCGGTTCCTCAAAAAATTCAAAATAGAATTACCATATGATCCAGCAATTCCACTTCTGGGAATATACCCAAGAGAATTGAAAGCAGGGCCTCAAAGAGATATTTGCACACCCATGTTCATAGCAGCATTATTCACAACAGCCAAAAGATAGAAGTAACCTGAATGTTCATCAGTGGATGAATGGACAAACAAAATATGGTATAAACAATATAATATTATTCAGTCTAAAAAGGGAGGAAATTCTGACACATGCTACAACATGGGTGAAACTTGAAGACACAATGTGAAGTGAAATAAAACAAGCCCAAAAAGACAAATACTGCATGACTTCACTTAAATGAGGTGCCCAGAGTAATCCAGTTCACAGAGACGGAAAGCACAATGGCAGTTGCCGGAGATTGGGAGGAGGTACCCAGAGTAATCCAGTTCACAGAGACGGAAAGCACAATGGCAGTTGCCGGAGACTGGGAGGAGGGGAAATGGAGAGTTGTTTGATGAGTACTGAGTTTCTATTCTGGAGATGGATGGTGTGATGACGGCACAACAATGTGAATGTACATAACACCACTGAACTATACACGTAAAAATGGTTAAGATGGCAACTTGTGTTATGTGCATTTGACCACAGTTAAACATATTTTTAAAATGTGGAGCTAGTATTCATTTTTTATTTAAATATTTTATAAATTATCATATTGGTATAGTGTGGTAGTTTACAGCAAGACTCTGTATTCCAAGTGCTCATGTTCAACTTACAGTCTATAACCTCAGGCAAGGAGCTTAACCCCATTGTGCCTTAGTTTTTTTAATCCATCAAGTGAGGATAAGAATAATACCTATCTCATAGATTTCTGTGAGTATTAAATGAATCAGTACATGATGAAGCACTTGCAGTAGTGTCTGGCACATACAAATACTCTGTAAATATTGCTTATTATTATAAGTCTCTAATTTCTGACATCTGAAGCCTTTGGGGTTCTAAATTAGTTTGTTTTTTTATGCTGCCCACTTAAGATGTTTTTTATTTTTCAACATCTTTGATCTTTGATTGTGAGTTCATATTTGGAGGATCTTTGGGAATCCTGAGGCTCTAAATTTGAGATATTTTCCTCCAGACCATCTGCAATTTGAGACCACCTTTACTGCCATCAGTTATCTCTGCTTCATGTAGGAGCCCTGGTTCAGCTCCCTTGTCTGCAGCGTGTCCAGGTTTAGCTCCGCTGCCATGCTCCTCCATATAGGTCTCAACCCAAGATTTTAGTTTATTGCTCCCAGATCATCACCTTAGTTTCCGCTCACAGTTCTGATAGTTTTGTTTTACTTTGTTTTGTTTTCTGGGTTTCTATTTTCTTTGTTTTTGGCATTTGAGAAATTCTGTTGTTTCCTAAGAACCTAGTACAATATGAACAAGTATATTTCATCTAGGATCTGACTTAACTATAGCAAGAGAGTCCTCAGAAAACCCAGGCTTTCACACAGCTGCCAAAAAAGTCCATGGGGCTTAATTCTTTGACCATTTTGAGTGCAGGGACTTATTCATGCTTACATCCTCACAACCCAGCTTGGGAACTGCCTCATACCTGGCAGCTGATCCCTTTTGTTTTTTAAATGTAAGAAGCCACACTGAGGGCTCTCCGGGTGGAAAAAGTTAGGACACAGGATCAGCATTTCTTTCCAGCCACTTGGGCATCCCTGATCGAATGTCACCCTTGACTGCCTAACTCATCTCCTTCCCAAGACATAGGTTATCCCTGGCTCCTGGCTGATGATCACAGGCAGGGAGGGAGGGAAAGAAGCAAAGGGAGAAGGCCCTGTGTAGGAAGGAAACTTGCTCACCCTGGCTTCTCTAATCTGCAGCTCACTCTTGCTGCCACTCAGCAGATCTGGTCTCCCTGACTCTTTTTTCCCCTGCCTCTACTTTGAGACTCAATTGCTTCCCCAGAACTTTTTTTCTCCCCAAGTCAAAGAATGAAGGTTCAATGGTCCCAGCTCAGTTCTTATCAAGCATTCCAGCTAGCCTATGCCAGAGATGTCACACAGCTCTTTAATAATAGTGGCCATAGCTGTAATAACAATAACAACAGTCGGTAACAGTAATCACACCAACAGTAGGGCAGTGCGTTTTATATTACAACTGGTTTCTTGCTCCAGTAGGCTTGGGGATGGGTGAAGACGGACAGGGCTGGCACAGACCCTTTCCTCCTCCTCTCCAGCCCACAGTGATCTGGGCTTTCACAAGACAGCCTACTTCCATTCAGTAGTGTGGGAAAGTTCCTTCTCGGCTTAGCAATACCCCTGAGACCTTGGCCTGCAGTCTGGCGTGTTCAGTGGGCCGCATCTCTCCCTGGGATGCTGGGAGCACCAAGTGTGGCTGAGCTTGGGCTGCTGACTTCCTCTGGGCGCCTCTGGGCTGTGAGGGTCTCTTACAGGAATTGAGGCCCTTTGCTGCTCCAAGAAATGCTGAGGTTGTGGGCAGAGGGGTGTACCCAAGGGGGCTCTTGCTCTGTGTCTGACTTTGGGGGATCTCCAGGTGGGCAGGGCAGGAAGGAAGCAGCTCCCAGCACTGCAAAGGGGCAGCAGCATTACAGTTCAGCCTAGAATAAGAGAGACCGATGAAGAGAAATTCAGATTATTTGAAACTGGACAAAGTGGTGACATGTGCAAAATGAGTCTTCCTTTTCTGAGGCATTTTGCTTCTCTCCCTACCCTGCAGAGGACCAGGAGGTCTCATGAGCCTTTCCACTCTCTTCCTTATCAGAATCTTCTCACTAGAAAGGATCTGATAGTCTCATTCTGTCAGAAAAGAGAAAGAAAGGCTTGGTGTGTTCTATTCCCTAAGGTATTTGCATTTAACAGAAATCTCTGACCTAAGGAATTTCAGCCTTAATAGTGCAATCTCAGGCTGTCCCTTGCTTGGAGGGAAAGTTATTTGGGATGTAAAGAGTTGTCAGAGCCATTTAAATCAAACCTAAGGATGGATTGGCACCTCCCAGGTAGAGGACTAGAGGGAAGGCACAGTGGGTACGGCAAAGGTGCCTTACCTTCCGGACATTGTAGATCCAGTTAAGATAGGCTGAGACCTTGGTGTACACTCCTGGGGTGCTCGGGTCCCCACAGCCATAGCCCCAGCTAACGATGCCCACCACCTGCCACTGGTCAGATTGGTACATCAGGGGTCCACCACTGTCACCCTGTGAGAGACCAGAACAGAGACTGCTGGGGAGGGCAGGTGAAGAGGGGGGGCTTCTCCTTCCCAGCTTCCTGAACTGGCCTGTCTGTTCCCCTGAACTCCCTGCTGCTCCCCGATGTTCCACCCTCACCCTCTTTGCTCATTAGCACCCTGGAATGCTCTTCTCTTCTGGGGCAGAAGGGCTTGTCTGTGGGCAAGTAAGTTGCAAGCGTGCTGTTAGCCTTCTCTCAGAGATTCACAGCTCACATTAGCAAATTAAAGGCTCTGAGAGATGCTGTAAAAAAAGTCTGGTTATTGGCCAGGCGCAGTGGCTCTCGCCTGTAATCCCAGCATCTTGGGAGACTGAGGCGGGTGAATCACTCGAGGTCAGGAGTTCGAGACCAGCCTGGCCAACATGGTGAAACCCTGTCTTTACTAAAAATACAAAAATTAGCTGGGCATAGTGGCAGGCGCCTGTAATCCCAGCTGCTCAGGAGGCTGAGGTGGAGAATCACTCGGACCAAGGGGCGGAGGCTGCAGTGAGCTGAGATCAAACCGCTGCACTCTAGCCTGGGCAACAGAATGAGACTCAGTCTCAGAAAAAAAAAGCCTGGTTATCATTGTTTAACCTAGTAGTTCCAAAATTTATTTAATTACTTATAGAGTGCCTATTTTGTGCCAGGTAGTGTTCTAAGCAATTGGGATCCAACTGATAAAAAAACCCAAAAGATCCCTGCCCTCAGAAAGCTTAGGATCAAATAGGGTGAGAGACAGTGAACAAGCAAATAACAAAACAAGAAAATGCCAGATAGTGAAAAGTGCACTTATCTCGGAGTCCTTATCAGCTCCTTTAGCCCCTGGGGCTTCCTCCCTCTGAACCCAAAACTAGCCTAAATGCCTGTTTAATGCTACCCCCTTTCTCCCAACCACTGTGAGATCCCTGAGGGGTCTCCAAAGACTACCATGTTCATGGTACACAAGCGATGACTAAGAGATGCCTCTTAAGTGAAGGAATTTAATGACTGGAAATGGAGGTGAGAGTAGGGTAGGGGTTTTAATGAAAATGGTTCAGGCGAAGCACGATGGCTCATGGGAAAATCCCTTGAACCCAGGAGTTTGAGACCAGATTGGTGCAACACAGTGACCCTGTCTCTATTAAAAAACATAAAAGAAAAAATAAAAAAAAAAGAAAATGGTTCAGACGATCCTCTGGAAGTATGGGGGAGGAAGAAGGTCTACAGGGATTGCTAAACAGTCCTGATGGCCAATGAGGCCAGGGTGAGGGGCACGCACGGGGGCTCTTCCAGCATCCTGCAGGTGGTAGTTCTTTCCTAGTGTAGTTCAGCAGCTTGGGGACAATCACAGAGAAAATAGACCTGGGATTCCTGACCTCAAGGGGCTAATCATTCCGTAGCTAGTGAGAAGAGCGGGTGGGGAGGAGGAGTAATGTAATCTTTGTTGTTGTTGTTTTTAGATGGAGTCTTGCTGGGTCACCCAGGCTGGAGTGCAGTGGCGCAATCTTGGCTCACTGTAACCTCTGCCTCCTGGGTTCAAGCAATTCTCCTGCCTCAACCTCTCAAGTAGCTGGGGTTACAGGTGCGCCACCATACCCGTCTAATTTTTGTATTCTTTTTAGCAGGGATGGGGTTTTACCATGTTGGCCAGGCTGGTCTTGAATTCCTGACCTCAAATCACCTGACCTGCCCGCCTCACCCTCCTAAAGTGCTGGGATTACAAACGTGAGCCACCACACCCAGCCGGTAACATCATCTTTGAATGTGAAAGAGATTCTCTGATTGTCTGCATCCATCCATCCACCCACTCATCTATTCATACATCTTTATCTGACTGTATCCTTTCCTTCCCTCCCTTTCTTCCTCCCATAATCACACATTGAGTGCCCGTGATATGCAAGGCTTCCTGTGGGGCATGCAGCCTCTGGGTTTTCTCATCTCTCTAGAACCTAAACCCTATTCCTAGAACTCCCCATGATTCTTGGAGGCCCCACCTGGCAGGTGTCCACACCCCCTTCCGGGATGCCTGCACACACCATCTTCTCGGTGACTTCCCCCTGGTACGCATCGTCTGCATTGCACCGTATGCTGTCAATGACCTGGACTGACGCCTGCAGCAGTATGTCAGACATCTTCCCTGGGAGGGTAAAAACACATTCCCATGCATGCCTTCTATCCCCCAGCCCTGGATTGCCAAACCACTTTGCTTTCTGCCTGGCGCCTTGGTGCTTGGTCCTCTGGGATGGGTTTCTCTGAAGGGTGGTCCTCCTTCCCATCACTTCTGGAAGCTGCTCCCTCATACATGGGCATCTCCTGCCCTGGGGTCCTGCACCCAGGACTTACCTCCCTTTTGCTTTGTAAAGCCCCATCCAATGATCCAGAGTGGGGTGGCTGGAGTGAGCTCCTCATCAGAGAAGGGCAGGCAGATGGGCCTGACAGTGCCTGCCAGGAGCACAGAGGAAGAAGGAGATCTTTTATTCATCATAATTGTTAATTTTCTGTAAATTATGATGCTTTATGATTATGGGGATCTTGCTGGTCTGGGAGAGACTGGGTTAGCTAATTCCTGCAGATAGTAAGCAACTTGGCTCTGGGCATGCCTTTAATAGGCAAACCAGCCAACCCAAAGCCCGTATCCCCAACCATTTCCTTTATCTGACTCTCAGACACCAAGCCAATATTTTCTCTGCCCTAAATCACCCCAGGGACAGATACTAGACAACCAGAGGCTGACCTCTATAGCCTAGAGAATTGTCCACACTATCCAATCCCAAGCATGCTCAATCTTGCCTTCCCTACCTTGGCCAGACCTGCCCATGGAAGCCACGGGTGGTTCTGGGCCATGCCTTCCCCTCACTCCTGTCTCCTGGTGGACCCAGCTGCTCCCCAGGTGTCCCTGTGTTGTGGGGGTTTCTCTCAGAAGCTAGAAATAATAAACTCTTCTTTCAAAGTTAGTTGTGTCTGTATCTGTCACCTTACCATACCTGATTAAAACAATTCCCAGGCACAAATCTTGAAACATACCCCAGGGTTCAGGAGAGCCTGGCAGTTAAGCTCTCTGAAAGGGGTCACACCAGGGTCTCTAGAACACTTGTTCCATGGGATGCTAGTAGAAGTGGCATGAAAAAAGGATTCTGTGGTCAAATAAATTTAGAAAATTTATGCAATAAAACAGATTATTTAAAAAATTTCTCATACCTTTAATAAACTAATGTGCTCCAAGAAGGGAGCTGTAGTATTAAAATGCTTCCCAAACTTATTTGACAATGGAATCCTCTCCTCTCCAAGGGGCCAGTGTCTTGTGGACCCCACGGTTGGGAATGCTGATCTAAATACATTTCAATATAAGCACAAGGCATCCAACAGAGCTGTTCAAAGACTCCGCAGGCTGCTTCACAGATAATGGGTTCCCTGCCCCTGGAGGAGAGCAAACAGGAGCACAATGACTCCTTGGCAGGGATACTGAGCAGGCTCTCGGGTATTGGTCAGTGGTGGGGAATGGGCTCGATAATCTTTTTAAAAGGTCTCCTAAAACTCCAAGATCAGATGAAACTCCAGTTCTCCATTGAGGGGCTCCACATAGGGAAGACAGGCCTTGGAAGAATCTCCAGTATGGAATGGAGTGGAGGTGTTAGCTGACAGCTTGAGGAGGCCTCATGGCATCAGTGATGTTAGGCTGACATATTAGTTACAGACAAATGGGCAAGCTGAGGTCTTGAGAGGAGAAATTATGTGCCAAGGTCACTCAGTGAGCTAACAGCAGAGTGGATGTGAAAACTGATGGAAGGGGCTTGGGTGGCCTCAGGCCCTGCTTCTCACCTGAGAAAGTGAGTGGGAGCTGCAGCTTCATGAGGGCGATGTCATTGTCTTTGGGGTACATGGGGTTGAATTCAATGATGATGATCTTGGCCACAGCCAGGGATGGGAAACTGCCCAGTTTGTCTGAGCCCGCCCGCACCTTCCAGTTGAACACATCGGTATGTTTCCTGGGGGCAGAGACAGCTGGGCTCAGGCCTGATCCAAGCCTGAGGAGGCTTTGCCAAAGGCTGGGTCCCCAGGGCCCTGGGGATTGGGGTACTGGGTATCACTGCCTTGGGAGGGAAAGATGGTGGTGGCGCAGGGATAGTAGAGAAGGGGCAGTCTTTTGGCACTTACAAGAAGTCGAATTCAAAAAGGGGATTTGACACTTTTTCCTTAGTGAAACCTGCCCAAGGAAATCTCAAGGAGGGCTGGGAAACGGGCTCCTCTAATGCCTGAGTTTTGGGGTCCTGGCGCTCTCTCCTCCAACCCTTTTCATTGTGTTACTCATGCTGTCAGTTACATTATGTGCTTTCTTTTTCCCAATGCCAGGCACAGCTTAGTGTGCAGAGATGTTTTTCTAAGAAAGAATTTACAGCTCTTGCCAGAATCTCAAAAAAATAAACAACAACAACAACAAAATGGTTAAGAAACGCTGGCCTAGATCATGAGTGCCTTGAAGACAGCAGTGGGGTCTAATACACTTGGGCGCATCATCTGCTGCTTGGTACCTGGTAGGTGCTCATTAGATATTGAATGAATGAATGAATAAAAGTGAAGGGGGGTGGGACATGGTGGCTTACACCTGTAATCCCAGCACTTTGGGAGGCCGAGGTGGGCGGATCACTAGAGGTCAGGAGTTTGAGATCAGCCTGGCCAACATGGTGAAACCCTGTCTCTACTAAAAATACAAAAATTAGCCTGGCATGGTGGCACATGCCTACAGTTCCAGCTACTTGGGAGGCTGAGGCAAGAGAATTGTTTGAACCCGGGAGACGGAGGTTGCAGTGAGCCAAGATTGCACCATTGCACTCCAGCCTAGGCGACAGAGCAAGACTCTGTCTCAAAATAAATAAATAAATAAATAAAAAGTGAAGGGGGCCTGGGAGTGGCCCTTCCCCAAGGTGAGGCCAGGCCTCTCTGTGGACTGAAAAGGAACCTATGCTTTTTAATTTTTTTACAGTTTCCAGACATAATGAGGAAGTGGCTATGATTCTAGACCCTGGAACAACTTCCTGGAAACAAGCAAAAAGAGTGAGTTCTTGGAACTTCAGGCAGGTGAGAAGAGCTTTTGTGGCTTGAACGATATGGGGGTGGGATGAGGACTCTGGGTATCTGATGGTGTCCCACCAGGAAGAGGCCATGCTTGGTGACCCGTACCCTCTGCTCAGACACCCAAATGCCTAACAAAGGGCATCATGGCCATTGTTTCATTGGGGCCACCACACCCTGGCAAACGTCTCTAGTCGGAGAGTGAAGAGAAGGAGGGTGTCAGGAGACAGGACTCCAAGCTCTCTGGCCCCTGACTGGCCTTGGTTCCCAGAGACCTCCTTACAGCTGGGGCCTTACCTGAAGCAATGCGCTGCTGTGAGGACCCAGTGGGGGTCCAGGATGCTCCCTCCACAGACGTGCTGTTTGTCGTACTGGATGCTGACCTGCCAAGGCCAAGAATCCACAGAGGCCTCCTCCCCGCCCACCACACGGGGGGTTTTCAGGCTCTCCCCACAGGCTGGACACAGGCAGAGGCAGGAAGTCAGGCTTTTGGGGATGAGGCTGCCTCCCCTCAGTACCCAACATGTGCTCTAAGCAGGGACCTTCTGGCTGGGGCCAGAGTGGAGAGAGGACCAGGCCAGTTGGAGTTATTCATGGGAGGTACTGAGTGTCCCAGATCATAGCCTTTCCCCAAACCTCCCTCTCCTTTTTCTTTTTCTTTCTTTCTTTTTTTGGTTTAAGATGTGTTCAGGAGGTTAGACTATGGACACGAGTGTGTCCGTTGTGCTGGGAATTTTTGACCTTCCCAAGTGATGCAGAATTACCAAAGCCCTGCCCAGGTGGCGTGTCCCCAGCCACTCCCACTGAGTAACAGTAAACAGACACCCACAAGCTGTTTTGTGACTCGGAAGTGGACTGTCCCAAACTCCTCCTTCTCCAAGTCTGTTCCCCTTGCCAGGGGAGTCTCTCAATCTAACATCCTGTCTTCCTATTGACTGACCTGACTTTCACGTCCCCCGACCCCTGGAACTCCAGTAAAGCCCTCAGGTCCCACCTCTCCACCCGTGCTCTGCCTCTTCAGTTCTTCTGGCAGCCACCACCATGGTGGCCATTCTAAAGGAAAAGGTTGCTTCCTTTCCTGTGTGTCAGGCGCCGTGCTGGGCTGGAGCTTTTCAAACACTGTTTTCTCCATGCCACCTTGCCCGCTCCCCCAAAGCCCTTCAGGAGCTCCCTTGAGGGCAAAGTAGAGTTTCCATTCCTCCTGGCAGCCTCCTGCTGTTTCATATAAAGTCTCTGTCTAGCCAAATTGATCTGCTTGTAGTTCTCTAAAAAGTCATTCTGTTTTTGATCCAAAAAGATGCCCTTCCCATTGAAATGCTGTCTCCTCTCCTAGTTCTCGAAATCAGGGATCCCCAAACCCTAACCCCCAGACCTCAAACCAGCACTGGTCCGTGGCCTGTTAGGAACCTGGCTGCACATTAGGAAGTGAGCGGCAGGGGCAAGTGAGCATGACCACCTGAGCTTCACCTCCTGTCAGATCAGAGGTGGCATTAGATTCTGTAGGAGCACAAACCTTATTGTGAACAGCACATGTGAGGAGTCTATGCTGTGCGTTCCTCATGAGAATCTAGGCTAGGTGTGGCGGCTCACGTCTGGAATCCCAGCACTTTGGGAGGCTCAGGCGGGCAGATCAGCTGAGGTCAGGAGTTCGAGACCAGCCTGGCCAACATGGTGAGATGCTGTCTCTACTAAAAATACAAAAATTAGCCAGGCGTGGTGGCACATGCCTATAGTCCCAGCTGGGCTGGTGGCGGGCACCTGTAGTCCCAGCTATTTAGGAGGCTGAGGCAGGAGAATTGCTTGAATCCAGGAGGCGGAGGTTGCAGTGAGCCGAGATCGCAACACTGGACTCCAGGCTGAGTGACAAGAGCGAGACTCAGTCTCAAAAAAAAAAAAAAAAGAGAGAATCTAATGCTTTCTATCCCCCTTTTGGTTTGTGGAAAAATTGTCTCCCATGCAACAAGCCCCTGGTGCCAAAAAGGTTGGGGACCACTGAATTCTAGATCATTCATTAATCTAACCAATTTGTGTCAAGTGCCCTGTCTTGGGGCAGTGCTGGGTGCTGGGAGAGAGTGGCGGGCAAGACAGACAACATGGGCTTTTCCTCCTTGAACCTACAGATGCATTTTTCAGTGTTTAGCCTGGGACCCCAGTCCCTGGGAATTTCCCTTTCTCTGGCATTCCCATAGGCTATTCTGGGTGTTGGCCACCCTTTCAGTGTTGTTGAGTTTAGGTCTTGTTTTCTTGGTAAAACAGAGGCCCCACAAGGGAGGACCTGTCCCTTATGCTCCTTCATGCCTTCAGGGCTACTCAGTGTAGAACCTTAGATGGTTTGGCCATTTGTTCATTCATTCATTGACCAACCACCACGTGTCAGATCCCACACACTAGGTATTGTGGGGTCGGAGTGGGGGGCACGTGATAATGAATGAAACTCTCAACATCCTGCAGGGAAGCATACACACTCCTAAATTGCAGAGGCAGCATTGTGACCTTCTTCCCTTAGGTGTTCTAATTTCTGGCTATCCTTCCAGACCAGTCTCAGTTCTCTGTGAAGCTGGTAGGATGAGATGAGCCACAGTGCTTGTTTTCTTCTCTGATCTCCTCTGTTAGAGCTAGAAGGGTCCCTAGAGATCCTTGATGGGCAGTTGGACTAAACAACCTCTTGGGAAAATGAACTTCAGGAAGGTCAGGTGAATGACTCGAGGCCACACTGGAAGTGAATGGGACTGGTGCCCAGGTCTTCTGACCCCTGTCCAGCTCTCTCTGCAGCATGTCCACTGTGACTGCTACTCAGTTTGGCATTTTCCACATGCTGTCTTGCATCTCTTTCTTACTGAGTCATAAGCTACTGAGGATAGTGGCCAATTATTTCACTCATCTGGTACTTTCTACTTCTAGCCAACAACTGACAGAATGAGACATATTCTAACTGTTCAATGAATATTTGCTCAAATAATGAATGTGGGTAATCTGATCTTGGATACCTGAGCTGATTGTGACAAAGAAGGCTATGTAGGTCCTGACCAGGGGAGGGGAGGCAGTGGAGGACCCGTCCTGCCCTTTTCAGTCTTCCTAACACTCTCTCCCAGGTCTCCACTTAGGTTGTGGAGTCATGCACAGATGGTGGAAGGGGGAAACTGAGGCTTGGAAAGACCCAGAAAAAGAAAGTGACCTGCACAAGGCCACCAACAACTCGAGGGGGCATTGACCTGCAAGCCCAAGGGCTGTAGACAAAGGCAGAATGAAACTTGGAGTCCCAGAAATTTAGGAGTGAAGATGAAGGTCTTCCTCCTTGCTCATTGCTGGCCCAGGCCCAAACCCTCAGAGATCAGGGGGTACTCACCAAGACAGTGCAGGGAGACCAGGGAGCCTGAGAGACAGGGCCTGGAAGACAGACACAGCACCCTGTGATTTAAGCTTCTTGCTCAGCTGGGAGGTAGGGACTTAAGCCTCCCAATGCTATTAATTCAAGTCCCCTCCCAATACCTGGGGAATGTGGAAACTGTACAGTGGGGAACATGTGGAGAATGCATTGACATCCATTGCATTTCCTGCATTGACACTTCCATTTGATTGGATTCAACACCCCCACTGCTGAGTACCCATGGTGCACTAGGCCCTGCCTGCTTCAAAGCCCAGCTTGGGCTCCTGGGACCTAAGAGGGAAGAAGGCAGATCCCAGAACAGAGTCTGTGGCACTGTGGACTTTAAAAATGGAGGAATGGGATTTTGATGGAATTTTAGGCAAAGGATCATTCTGGACCAACCCTGTCCATTTCAAGATTTACTTTCAGTGAATGAAGGGGACCAGCCCCTTCACCACCTGTGGGCATTTCTCGTCAGGTGGAACGAGAGACTTGAGAAAAGAAAGGGACACAGAGACAAAGTAGAGAGAAAGAAAAGTGGGCCCAGAGGACTGGGGCTCAGCATAAGACTCAGCATACGGAGGACCCGCACCACCTGCACTGGTCTCTTGAGTTCCCTCAGTATTTATTGATCTTTACCATCTCGGAGAGGAGGATATGGCAGGACAATAGGGTAATAGTGGGGAGAGGGTCAGCAGGAAAACATGTGAACAAATGTCTCTGTGTGATAAACAAGGTTAAGAAAAGGTGCTGTGCTTTGATATGCACATACATAACATCTTGGTGCATTAAAGAGCAGTATTGCCACCAGCAAGTCTCACCTCCAGCCTAAGGCAGTTTTCTCCTATCTCAGTAAATAGAACATACAATCGGTTTTACACCGAGACATTCCATTGCCCAGGGACAGCAGGAGACAGATGCCTTCCTCTTCTCTCAACTGCAAAGAGGCCTTCCTCTTTTACTAATCCTCCTCAGCAAAGACCCTTTACTGGTGTCTGGGCTGGGGGATGGTCATGTCTTTCCCTACCCACGAGGCCATATCTCAGACTATCACAGGGGGAGAAACCTTGGACAATACCTGACTTTCCTAGGCAGAGGTCCCTGCGGTCTTCCGCAGTGTATTGTGTCCCTGGGGTACTTGAGATTAGAGAGTGGTGATGACTTTTAACAACCATACTGCCTTCAAGCACTTGTTTAACAAAGCACATCCTGCATAGCCCTAAATCCATTAAGCCTTGAGTAAACACAGCACATGTCTCTGCAAGCACAGGGTTGGGGGTAGGGTTATAGATTAACAGCATCTCAAGGCAGAAGAATTTTTCTTAGTACAGAACAAAATGGAGTCTCTTATGTCTATCTCTTTCTACATAGACACAGTAACAGTCTGATCTCTCTTTCTTTTCACCACAGGTGAATAAGCGGCCCTCAGCAACATCCCTGAATGCTAAGAAGCCAGCCTCCTCTCTGAACCGCTTTGCCACAACGTGACAGATTTCAACTGGATGCTCTGCTCTAACGCAGGGTGACGAGGCTCAGGAATGGGCCACCCACAAGGGCCGTGGAGCCTCTTCCCTGGAGCATCAAGAAGGTGGGGAGCTCTGGCTGGGTAAGTGGTGGGGAAGGACAAAGTGACTTTGGAATCTTGATTATTGGGCAATTTATTAGAAAATTTACAGCAGTAGCAAAAACTATTTACTATCCAGATTGAGGGAAAGGTCACATTATCCATCCCTCTGACTTTGAATAGGACAACACACTTTGCCCAGCTGTCCATTGTGTTAAAAACAAGTCAACACAGAAAACCTCTCCAAAATGTGAGTCTATAGCTCTTGGCATTGAATGATCTGTCTGGCTAGGAGTTCTTCCTGATGTCTGGCTTACATTCCCCTGGCTGCTTAGGGTTCCAGGTGAGCTGGTTGCAACCTGAAGAGCAGCATCCATGTGGGGGCCTTCTGTAGGCCAGAAGGTGTTCCCTCACTTACCCACTTGAGTTCCTCACTTGAAGCTCCTGGCTGTTTTCTGTGATTTCAACAACATCCAGATCCTGGTCTGGGCCAATCTCCACAGCTCTGAAAGTGGGTTTGCTGCTCACATCGAGAGAGAGAGAGAGAGTTGTGAGCTGGGGCAGGGGGTTACAACAAGATGGTAGAGTTGGCTCCCACTCTTAGGAGAGAGGGTGGCAGAGAATGCCTGGTGGGGAGTGGCCAGAGAGTGGAGGTGGTCTTAGTCAGTGAAGATGGGGCCTGCTTTGCCATACAATAAAGAATATATCCTTGGCATCCCAGGACTCAACCCTTGGTGCTGTGCTGATGTAACTTGCTTTCTTGGGCAGGGACTCCAAATCCAGAACCCAGAGCCCTGGAGAAATGTTAAGGGTCTCCTTTCCAAACTCCCGGCTCTGCCCTTATTTCAAATATCCCAGCAATGTCTTCTGGTTCACGGCAGGAAAACAAAGAGGCATAGTGGCCCAGGTTAGCTCCCTTCTCACCTGGGAGGGAGTTGGAATGTGGATATTTGGTTTTCCAAAAAAGGCATCTGGTTTGAATTTAATAGTGGGGATATACTTTTGGCCCCTTAGAGCTATTTAATAGAACAGGACTGGATTGTCTTTATAAGAATCCAAACAAACGTTTATCTCAACAGGACCACCCTCCCTCTTTCTGCTAATCCATGCTTGCCTGCTTTCAAACCTTAGGTTGAAGTTTTTCCTCTAACAGGAAGTCTTCCCTGATTAATTCCATCTCTCTGATTGTTCCTTTACTGAATCTGCCTCTTCTAAATCTTTTCCTTCCATCCCCAACCATGCTAGTAATGCTAGTAGAAGCTCTCCATGGAGGGGTGGGTTGTTCCATGATACTGGTGGTTTGGCACATTCTCAGGCAGGAATGCTGGCACTTCCTGGAAGGACCCAGGGAGGACTCAGACCTGGGAGGACTAGAGTCCATTTTAAGAGTCCTCATAATCTAGGTTCTGTCCCTGGCTCTAGCACTAGTTTGATGTGTGGTCTTGGGCAGGTCACATTCTTTTTCTGGGTCTCTCCAAGCCTCAGTTTCCCCCTCTATAAAAAGATGCATGGGGCTGGGTACAGTGGCTCATGCCTGTAATCCAAGCACTTTGGGAGGCCGAGGTGGATGGATCACCTGAGATCAGGACTTCAAGACCAGCCTGGCCAACATGGTGAAGCCCAGTCTCTACAAAAATACAAAAATCAGCCAGGCATGATTGCTAGTGCCTGTAATCCCAGCTATTCAGGAGGCTAAGGTGAGAGAATTGCTTGAACCTGGGAGGTGGAGGTTGTAGTGAGCTGAGATAGCGCCATTGCACTCCAGCCTGGGTGACAGAGTGACTCTGTCAAAAAAAAAAAAAGATGCATGGACTAGATGATCCCTAGGGTCTTCCACATCTTGAAATACCCATGGTTCTAGGACAAGAAGGGCCTCCAATCTAGAAGGAGGAAAGAAAGTAGAGAAATCTGAGACCTAGAAGGAGGGAATATGGTAGAAATGGACATTCCCAGGAAAGTTAACTTCTGTTCACCAATTCCATCCCAATGAACGATTCTGATGAACTTTGATTTTGTAAAACACAAGAATAATCAGGTGGTTTGGTGCCTTAGTGAGCTCCAAAAGGACAGAAATTCCAGGAGCCTATCACCTTAAGATCCTCTGGAGACACCCGAGTTTCATAATCAAGCCTCAGCCTGCTGTGCTAGGTACGGCTGACGGCTGACACAGCAGTTGACTAGACTACAGTGGGGAACGGGGGCTGGCTGCAGCGAGGCTGGGCTCAGTGGCTGTGGGAAGAGGGGAGAATAGCAGGTGCTGGGCATGACTTCCTCACTCTCCTTGAAATGAAGGTGGCAGAGTGTGCTTTCTGGAGGGTACTGGAAGTTGCCCCCTGTGGAGAGTAGAGAGCAGCAGAAGCCTGATGAGCAGAGAAGAGAGAGGCAAATAATTCTGATTGATTTGTAATGGCTGCCTGGAGCATTTACTGAAAAAGCACTTTCAGGCTGCATGAGGGATCCATGGGAGAGAGTTCTGTGATTGATTGGTGATGTCTGCCTGGTAGAGTTGTTTTTGGTTTTGGTTTTGGTTTTGGCCTAGTCTCTGGGTCCAGTCTCTTAGAATCCTGAAGAAGTTTGAGGCCTGCCAGAGATAGGTTATCTTACTCTGCAACTGAATGCGTGGGTTCCTTTCCATCCTCTCCAGCTAAACTCTCTGAGTGATCAACCATCTCATCAGCCCCTTCTTTTATAGATGATGTCCTACATGAGAATAAAGAATCACCCAGTGTAGAAACAGAAACACTATGAGAACTCCTAATGTGCAAGAATTAGGGATCTTGGGCTCAAATTCTAGCCCTCTACCTCCCAACCACTACCCTAGCAAGTTACTTACTTTCTTTGAGCCTATTTATGAAATAGATATAATAACTATCTTTTTGGGTTTCTGCCAAAATCAAATGAATATAAATATATAAAATGCAAATTACTCTTATTATAATCTTACACCTTTTCATCCACTCCAGATTTGGAACTGCTTTTGAAATTTGCAGAGAGAGCTGGGATTGCCGAAGATGGGGCCCCACTGAAACTAGGCTCACTTAAGCTAAATCTTAACCAACGAAACTTTGAATAAGTTAATTTGGCTTTTGTGTTGCTGGGCAGGAACAGTTTCTGGCAAAGTCAGGACAAAGGAGTGAAGGTTGAGGAGTAAAGGAAAGGAGAGGACTGCACAGAAGCTAGAAGTGTGTGTGTGTGTGTGTGTGTGTGTGTGTGTGTGTTGGAGGGCAGCACACATTCTCTCATTGGCGTTCCAAAACCATCCTATGATGCATGGACTAGATGATCCCTAGGGTCTTCCACATCTTGAAATGCCCATGGTTCTAGGACAAGAAGGGCCTCCAATCTAGAAGGAGGGGGTACTATGAGGTTGGTATTACTTCCCCCAATTCACTCCTGAGAAACCTGAGGCTTAGGAAATTTAACTTCATGTTGCTTAAAAGTGAAATGCTGGGATTCAAAAGCTATTCTGCCTGGCTCCAATGCCTGTATTTTTTAGGAAAGAGAGAAGAAGGAGGAAGGAAAGGAGGAAGAGTAGGAAAGAGGAAGAAGGGAAAAAGGAGAGAGGCTCAGGTTGGTTACCTGCTGTAGCCCATCTGCCTGCAGGCTGTCTCGGCCAGAGCTTCTGTGAAGTTGTCGAAACAGGCAGAGAACCAGTTCCCTGTGGCCGGGTCCAGCACCTGCAGGGTGGATCGGTCCTTGGAGAGGCGGACTAGGAGGAAAAGAACCTGGGTTAGATGGAAGGAGGGGCCCATCTGGCCCATCCCCCTCAGAACTCATCATGAGACCAGTCCAACCTCCCCCAGCCTAGAACTGGGGGTACCACAGAGCCCCAACACTTTCAATGTCAAGGGAATTTCCTCCATTTGGCTTTGTCTATTTGGGCCCCATTTTGACAGTAGCTAGTGTGACCAGACGTCCCGGAGTCAGTCTCTGTTTTGACCTGTTGCCCTGGCCCAATGGTTAATAGAGCCCCCTTTTGCTCTTACAGGTATCAGTTTTGATGATCAATTATGTGGTCACTCTACCCAGAGACCATATACAACTTGTTTACATTGTATGGACCACATACCCATCCATGGTCCATGCAACTTGCTCAGCCTGGGGAAATGTCTCAGAGAGGGACCTAGGTCCTTCTCCAAGAAAGGTCAGAGCGGGAGGTTGAGTGAGAAGTCCTATTGGCAGTAGGATGACAGGTGCATTTGACTTCTGATAAGGGCATTTGACAGGTATTTGATTTCTGATAAAGAGTGAGCAAATACACAGGAAGTCACTCAGCCCTGCCCTCAGAAGCCCCATCACTCATCTCCTACCTATCTTTATTTCTTCAGAGCCCAAGCACCAGGGGGATGAAGGTAGAAGAGTCCAGCCCAAGAGAGAACGTGGGTTTTATGCTCAAAACACCTATCCATTGAAACGACCTGGCTCAGTCCTGTCACATAGCGCATCTCAGCAAACACTAAAGAATAGAAGGACCAATAGCTGGCAAAGTGGCTGAGAAGTCTCTTTTCTAGTCTCCTTGAAATAACAGATCTCATAGAAAGGAGGAACGCTCCAAGGTCACCCAGTCTAGCCCTCTGCCTGAAATCCACCCAGGCGCAGCACGCATGGGGCAGGTTCAGTTACAATTTCCTGTCCTTTCTGGCTCACATTTGTTCATCAAATAGTTGCTGTTTGCTGTGTGTTAAGTACTGGGATTTAAAGGTAGACAAGACACAGTCCTGCTCTCAAGAAACTTATACAGCAGGGTACAGTGGCTCACGCCTGTAATCCCAGCACTTTGGGAGGCCAAGGCGGGCGGATCACCTGAGGTCAGGAGTTCGAGACCAGCCTGACCAACATGGCAAAACCCTGTCTCTACTAAAAGTATAAAAATTAGCCAGGCATGGTGGCTGGCACCTGTAATCCCAGCTACTCATGAGGCTGAGGCAGGAGAATCACTTGAACTTGGAAGGCAGAGGTTGCAGTGAGCCGAGACCAAGCCATTGCACTCCATCCTGGGCCACAGAGCGCTCTGCCTCAAAACAAAAACAAAAACACACAAACAAAAAAAGAACCTCATACAACAAGGATGAACAGTGACAAGTAGGTGGCAGATACTATGCAGTGGGCCATGGGGGCCTGAGCAGACCTCCTGCTGGGCCCACTCCTCTTGTGCCTCAGACCCTGCACTCACCTGCCACTGCAGGCCCTTCAGGGAAGCTCTTGACACAGTGCTCCTCGTCCTCTCCCAAGGGACAGTCCAGCTCCCCGTCACACAGCTGCTTCCTTGGGATGAAGTGGAGGGGCTGCTCGCAGAGGAAGTAGTATTTATCCAGAATCACCTTGACTGGAGGCAAGTGCAGGGAGGGGCAGAGAGGGCGGAGGGTCAGGCTTGAGTAGGGAGAGGCTGGGTTTTCCTGGCGATGATGCTGGGCTCTCAGATGCATGTGTGAGTTCCAGGCTCAGTTCTGCTATTTGGTAGCACATAGACTTGGCCTGAACCTCAGCTTCCTTGTCTGTAAAGTGGAGGTAGTAACACCGGCCCCATACCCACACGATGTCTGAGGATCAAGAGAGGTCACGTGTGTGGGAGAAATTGAGAAACAGGCTGATACCTGCCTCTTACCCCCAGTGCTGGCTCAGTACGTTCTGGTAACAGAGGAGGAACCCAGAGTCTGAAGACCCAGTTCTGAGTCCTAGCTCTGCCACCTACCGTGGAACTTAACTTTTTTGTTTTTTGAGATGGAGTCTCGCTCTGTCATTCAGGCTGGAGTGCAGTGGCGGGGTTTTGGCTTGCTGCAGCCTCCGCCTCCCAAGTTTAAGTGATTCTCCTGCCTCAGCCTCCCGAGTAGCTGGGATTACAGGCACGTGCCACCGTACTCAGCTGATTTTTTGTATTTTTAGTAGAGATGGGGTTTCACCATGTTGGCCGGGCTGTTCTCGAACACCCAACCTCAGGTGATCCACCTGCCTTGGCCTCCCAAAGTGCTGGGATTACAGGCGTGAGTCACTGTGCCCAGCCATACTGTCCAACTTTATACGGATCACTTTCCTTCCTTAGTTCTCAGTTTCCTCATCTGTACAATGGGATGATAGTATCTATAATATCTGCCTCACAGGGCTGTTGAGAGCATGTGGTATGATGGTAGTTGTGAAAATGTCTCGTAACTATCAAGTATAGTTCTAGAGTTGGGTGCTTTTATCTGGGTGAAAGAACTGTTGAAAGATAAGAACACATGCACACATGCAGGGGGATCAACACACTCTGGGACCTGTTGGGCGGGAGGCAGAGGCAGGGAGAGCATCAGGAATTATAGCTAATGGTTGCCGGGCTTTATACCTCAGTGAAGGGTTGATCAGTGCAAACCACCATGGCACGCTTACCTATGTAACAAACCTGCACGTCCTGCACATGTACCCCAGAACTTAGAATAAAAGTTGAACAAAAAAAGTAATTAAAATATATAAATAAAAATAACTAAAATTAAGAAAAAAAGAGAAAGATCTGTTAAGGGCTTGGTCCTTGGTTTTTTTGTTTCTCTTGCTGTCTTTAGATTCTGCCAGCTGCTTTCGAATTCTGTTGTTCTTTTGCCATCTTGGGATGATGGAAAGATGTCGAGTGTGTTTAATCCTTCAGGGAACTGATATTTTAACACTTCTTCTGGCCGTGCATGGTAGTTCACACCTGTAATCCCAGCACTTTGGGGTACCAAGGCAGGAGGATTGTTCGAGCCCAGGAGTTCAAGATCCGTCTGGGCAACATAGTGAGATCCTTGTTTCTCCAAAATAAAAATAAAAAAAATTAGCCAGGCATGGTGGTGTGCCCCTGTGGTCCCAGCGACTTGGGAGTCTGAGGCAGGAGGATTGCTTGAGCCCAGAACTTTGAGGCTGCAGTGAGCCGTGATGTCATGATTACACTCTAGCCTGGGAGACAGAGTAAGACCTTGTCTCAAGCAAACAAACAAACAGACAAACAAACAAACTTTTCCTTAGTGAAGACTCACAGCCAAACACCCTGGCAGGAGGGGACTCCTCCTTCGTAACTGAATTCTCTCTTGGCCTGATGGGCCCCTCTCCAGTCCAGTATCATCCTGGGCTGGTCTTAAGAGTAGTGGCCTGAAATCTAATAATGGTCCCTGCTTGTCACCGTGTTAGGAGCTTTCTATACATTTCCTCATGTAATCCTGGTAACAGTCTTGGGAGGGAGGTGTTATTACTAACTCACATTACAAACAGGGACATGGAGAATTGAAGGCCAGGCTTTATTTTCCCAGGGCACACAGTGCTTCCAGTGTACAGCCAGGGCCCATCTAACTCTCTGGGGAAGCTTGAGATGTGATCGCTGGCCCTGATGCTCCTGGCGTGAGTGAAGCAAGGGAGAAGGAGGAGCCAGGTATTACCTAGCTCTTTGGAGTTTGGTTTATGATCAGGAGCCAGAGTGAGGCAGAGTCACCCCAACCTCCTGGGACAAATCCAGGAGACAGCGTTGCCAGTTGAGACTCCAGAAGCCATAGGTTGAGGGAGCCCGGCCCAGGATGGAGGACTGGGTTACAATCTCTGATTACAGAATCCGGGGGCCAAGGATGTGGAAGCCATGTAGGACCTTCCGGGACAGGGAGTGTCCAGCTCTAAATTATGCTTCAGTGCCTGCCTGGCTTTCCCTGGATAACTCTGGCCCCCTTTATCTCCACTGTGGCAGGGTGTATGCTTATGGAAAGCAAGCTCGCTTCAACATTAGCCTGAATAGAATAGGATGGCAAGTCTGCTGATGGCACTGCAAACCTCCATCGTGTGGGCAACCAAGACCAAAGAGAAAGGGTTTGGGGTCATCTCCATCTCACACCCATCCAGGGCTCCCAGGGCTTTGAGTGGGGTTTATGTTGTGGCTCTACTTTTCTACCGCCACGAGATGGAAATGAACCTGTTCAATCAGGGCACTGGGGTCCTGTCCCAGCCTTGACGCTGACTGCCGCTACTCCTCTCCGAGCCTCAGTGCTCGCGTGGAAGGGGGACCAGAAGCTCTCTCAGTGTCCTCCAACCAGGCAGTTGGCTGCTACTGCTTGAAATGTCACCACAGTTACAAGTGCAGATTCCTGAAAGGCCAGCTATTCCCTGGCTGCACAGGCAGTCCTGCCCCAATTAGCAAATGCATGTCCTGGGTCACATTTCGCCTGCTGCTGTGTGATGACACACTCTTTTGCAAAACTTGGTTTTTAGCTTGGTCATTTACAAATGTTATCTCATTGGTGTTCATGATATCGCTTTGAGGGAGGAAGGACATTTTACAGGTGAGGAGACTGAGGTTACGAGGCAGTGAAGGACTTACTCAAGGTCATGCAGCAGCAAGTGGCAGAGCCAGGATCCCTGTCTCAGGTGTCCTGATTCCTAGTCTGGTCCCCAGTGCCCTACTTCTTGCTGTGAAAAGTTGCGGTTAGTAACCTGCTGTGCTCATGTGGATAACAAAGGCAATGACTCCATCATAAGATGTGGGAGCCGAAAACGACCCACATCCCTGCTCCTTCAGTTGAATCTTCTTTATCACGGATAAGGGCCTGAGGCAGAGAGGCCTGCTCAAGACCACACTGGGCCTCAGGCACTAGCCATGGTGAAGGCCAGGCTGAAGGGGGCCAGGTGCCAGCTGCCTGGGGGGTCTTCTCTGCTGCCTCCTCTTTCTCCCCTCCTCACAAGCAGAAACTCTCCCTGTTCTTCCAGCCGCTGCTCAGAGCCACTCAGCTTGCAATCTACAGAAGATGGGAAGGAGGGGGCAGGGGGCGTGGCGGCCCTGCAAATTGCCTGCGTGGGTTAGGAACATGTGCCACTGTGCTCTCCCTCTAGAAGAAGTCACCTGGGATAGAAGCCATCTGGAATAGATGGGGGCTGAGTTCATCTCCCCTTTCACTCTTAGAATAAGGTTCTCTTCAAAGCAGGGGGTGGATACATATAGTTTCTTTTTCTTTCTTTCTTTCTCTCTCTCTTTCTTTCTCTCTCTCTTTCTCTCTCTTTCTTTTTCTTTCTTTCTTTCTTTCTTTCTTTCTTTCTTTCTTTCTTTCTTTCTTTCTTTCTTTCTTTCTTTCTTCTTTCTCTATTTCTCTTTCTCTTTTTTTCTCCTCAAATTCCTTTTATTATACCAATGATTTTTTTTTTCTGCAAAGCTTTATGCAGATCACCTGCCCCTGACTGTGGGGGTGGGGGCTGCCACTCACTGAGTGGGTGAAGGACAAGTAGGGGCTGCCATTTATGAGGTGATGATGGGAGGGGCGGGGCTGCCTCTTACTGAGGGGGTGAGAGCAGGGGTGGGACTGCCTCTTACTGAAGGGGTGAGGGCAGGGGTGGGGGACTGCCTCTTACTGAAGGGGTGAGGGCAGGGGTGGGGGACTGCCTCTTACTGAAGGGGTGAGGGCAGGGGTGGGGGACTGTCACTTATTCAGGGGGTGAGTGTGGGGGTGGGGGGGGGGTGGGCCCTGTCATTTACTTAGAGGGTGAAAGTCGGGTAGGGGCTGTCACTTACTGAGGACAACCACAATGATGATACTCGCCAGGCTCAGTAGTGCTACGATGATGGGGATCCCCACCTTTCTGAAGGTCTCCATGGGGGTACGGGGTTTGCGCAGGGGGTTGACATCTGTAGGAAGGTGGGAGGCAGAGGGGAGAGCATGCTGTCAACACTTGGTGGTCCCTGAACCAAACTCCACAGCCTGCCGCCCTCTGGCCGGTGACAGCAATGCCTTGAGGACAGTTTTGGTTAATGCTGGGGGGTTATTCCTGCAGACAAGGCTTAGCTTCATCAGCACATGGTTACCCTGCCTCTTCTCACTTATCCAGGCTCACTTATCGTTCATGAGTGCCCCTCAAAGGAGCCCCCAGGCCAGGCCGCCTCCCCTGTGTCTCGCCTGAGCCTGTCCCAGGACATTTCTGGGTTTCGTCTGACCTTTGCCTGCCTGAGAGAGGCCTGAGCCCCTGGAGCATGTACCCATTCACTGTGCCACCATTTATCCTTTTCCTGACCTCCTGACTTAGCTTTTGATTAAACATTAAGCTTCCGGGAGGCAGGGCCCTCCAGCACAGTGCGTGCTTAGTAGAGGCTTAATAAACATTTGCGAATCAATGCATCTTCAATCCCACAAACAGCAAGTCCCAGCCTGGTCCTTGTCTTTAAAGAGATTACCATCTCGGGGAGGAGGCAGACACAGATGCCAGTCCAGCCAGGTGGAAGATAATATATGTTATAATAGAGACATCTTCAAAGGTAAACTGGTGAAAGCCTCCTCAGCAGGTGGCACTTAAGTGCAGGTTGGGAGGGAGGCACTGGCTCAGCTCAGTCAGAGGCATGGAGGGGGCTTGTAAGCTGCCTGGTGTGCCTGGCGTACCAGGGGAATAAAGGCAAGTTGGAAGGCAGGATGGGTGAAGGCAGCTGTGGAGACTCTTGAACACTATGCTAAGGAGTCTGGGTTTTATCCTGAAGGCAGTGAGGAGCCGTTGAAAGTTTTTGAACAGTGGAGAGACAGGATCAAATTAATTTTAGAAAGATGGATCTAGTTGGGTGTGGTGGCTCACGCCTGTAATCCCAGCACTTTGGGAGGCCAAGGTGGGTGGATCGCCTGAGGTCAGGAGTTCAAGACCAGCCTGACCAACATGGTGAAACCCTGGCTCTACTAAACACACAAAAATTAGCCAGGCATGGTGGTGCATGCCTGTAATCCCAGCTACTCGGAAGGCTGAGGCAGGAGAATCGCTTGAACCCAGGAGGTGGAGGTTGCAGTGAGCAGAGATCGTGCCATTGTACTCCAGCCTGGGCGACAAGAGCAAGACTCCATCTCCAAAAACGAAAAGAAAGATGGATCTTTCATCAGAGAGGAGATGGATTGGAACAAGAGAGTCTGGGGTTAGGGAGACCAGGTAGGAGTTGATCACTGCCTAGAACAGAGGTGATAATAACTACATTGTCAATTGCACATCATTATCCAAGAAGAAGGAACTTGAAAGGGAAAACGTAGACAAAATTAATATCAGTAAGTGTCAGAGATACATTCTTTTAAGTCCCCCTCTCCTTGTGGGAAATAAGCTGGGAAGGTGCCATGCGGACTTCTCCCCTGGGGGAGCTGGGGCAAGAATTCTGGAAACCCTGGAAAGCAATGGACTGGCTCTCCTGCCCTCACCTCCACATGGCTGGTTCCCTCTCCTCCTCCCAGTCTTTCTTCACTGTCACCTTCACAGTGAGGCCTACCTGGATTTCCCTATTTAAAAAGGAGCCTTCCAAACTTTCCTATCCTCCTTTCTTGCTTTCTTTTCTTCCAAAGCACGCATCGCCTCTAACATATGCTATATTTGACATATTTTCTGTCTCCTCCCACCCTTCCATGAAATGAAGACTCGTTGAAGACAGAACTTGTCTGTTTTGTTCACTGCTGAATCCCTGGTACCTAGAACAGTGCTTGGTCCATAGTAATTGCTCAACAAATATTTGTCACATGAACAGACGAATTTTTCTTGGCTCTGTTCTCTTAAGCACATCCCTTCTACTACCTACTTCTTTTCTTTTCTTTTTTCTTTTCCTCCCCTCCCCTCCCCTCCCCTTCTCTCTCTCTCTCTCTCTCTCTCTCTCTCTCTCTCATTCACGGAATCTGCTGCCCAGGCTGGAGTGCAGGGGCAATGGCATGATCTTGGCTCACTGCAACCTCTAACTCCTGGGCTCAAGCCATCCTTTTACCTCAGCCTCCTGAGTAGCTGGGACTACAGGCATGTGGTATCACACCCAGTTAGCATTCATATTTTTTGTAGAAATGGGGTTTTACCATGTTACCCGGACAGGTCTCAAACTCCTGGGCTCAAGCAATCCACCCACCTTGACCTCCCCAAGTACTAGGATTACTGGCATGAGCCACCATGCCCGGCCCCTTCTACCTTTCTTACAGGTCGCATTTTATTCTGCCTTGAATGATGGCTAATCACATGTCTGGCTCTATTTCTTTCCTCAGCTCTTCAAAAGCAGAGAATGGTATCCTGCCAGAGATTGGTACCCAGTGAATGCCAGTACTAATGAATCTGTTGACAAAGGAAAGCTTAGGACACTTTGTGTTTCCCCAAAAGAGAGTTTTAACTTCAGACACAGAAGCCAGGCAGTGGGGTGTGGACTGGAATGGTGTTGCCCATAAACTATGACCTGGCACAAAGTAGCTTATCAGTAATATTTGCTGATACTGTTTTTAAAGTTCCAGCAGCCAGTCTTCAGAATTGTCCTCTTTCCTGTGGCCATGACTATGATGACATTTTGTTCATGAATTCATGCATGATTTATTTATTGAGCACCTACCTCTGGGAACATGAGATTGGTTTGTTTTCTCCAAGAGTGAGTGACCCATGGGGAGTCCTGGGTTCCTGTGTCCAGGGCCAGATACTCTCGGGGAGCATCTGCTTCCCCCACTAGGAAGGAAAGAGCTTTCATACCTAGTTTAAGTTAACGAACACAGTGAGCTATGAACAGCCTCTTTGCCAGCTATTGTTCCTCCCTCCAGCCTGTCCTATCCACTGCAGCTAGACAGAGCTTCCTAAAAGCTTGCTTTCATCCTGTCGCTTCTTACTCGAGGGCCTACAAGAGACTTCCGCATCTGGATTATGTCTTTCAAAGCCAGTGTAATTTGGCCTCTCTCTCTGAGCCAAATGGACTTCCACTGCTAGTCTTCGCCAACCCCCAGTTCTGCATAGGCACGTTCACTTCCTGGTCCTCGAGCAAACTCAGCCTTGTTTTCTGGTTTGAGAGTTCTCAGGCTTGTTCAGGTGGTGGAGCAGCTGGCACCCTGGTGTTCTTTGGGGACACCATGGCCTACTCTTATACTAAATTCCAAAGTATCAACTAGGCACCATTTTACTTGCTAAAGATTACTTCGTCTGTGGTCATTGTTAACTCATGACCCAGAACTGGGAAATAAATAACCTGTCAAGCAGGATTGGCCATTTTCTCACTGATCTGTTCATATTAACGTGTTCCTTGCTCGTCTGTTTTGCTGATCTAGCAGGCTATCAGGAGTAGATATTAATGGTTTAAGAAAATGCAATGGAAGAAAAACACCTCCTTAAATTTGGGATCATTCTATTTTTTAACTTATTTTTCTTTCCCTGGAAATCAGGCAAGCACTGCCATTTTTCATGAAAATGCTTCTGGCCAGCTTGTTCCTTGGCAGCACAGTGGGACCGTGAACTCCATGAGACCAGGGACTTCGGCAGTCTTAATTACTGTGATAGGCCAGCGTCCAGCCCAGGGCCTGGCACTTGGCAGGTACTTACAGTTTTAGTGGAAGAATAAGAGTAACTGAATGAATGAATTGGAGAATCTTTGCTTTGGTGATTTTAGGTTCGTTGGTCTTGTTTCCCCAGAGACCAGGCCTCCTGCTTCTAGAATGAGTCCTGGAATGTTTGCTGAGTGATGGATAGACGGGTGGCTGGATGTCACCCATGGCACTTATCATTTTGGTAGTGAGGGCCAGGCGAGAGTGGCTTAGGATCTACTTGGTAGCTGAAACTCAGAGGCTAAGGTGGACAAACGAAAGCCGGACCTGAACTTACCGAGGCTGTTCAGAGGTTGATCACTGTCAGGATCCTGCAATTGAAGGAAAAACAGTCAGTGAGTTGAGGTGGGAGCCTCTCAGGCTGGGGCTAGCAGCCTAGGGGAGGTTCTTGGGTCTTGTCTATATTCCCTTCTCCCTGAGTCTAAGTAGGGGTCTCTGTGTTATCCAAATACCTGGTTCAACAGGAAACATTCAGTCATACACCTATTTGATCTATTTCAATTAGTTTACTTATTAATTTATTTAACCAGTAGCAACTGATTAGCAATTGTAGAAGCAACTGGCTGCTGGTTTGTTGTGTAAATTGCTGAACTCCTTAAGATGATTCTGCGCTACTCTCTGCTTTTGTCAAGGATTTGTCTATGTTTACAGATAGTATATTTCTATAAAAACTTGAATAGATGTTTTACAAAAGGGAACACCCAACTCGCCAACAAGTACCAAACAATGCTTAATGCCATTACTTATCCAGCAAATGCAGATTCAAACCACAATAAAATATCTCTACATAAACACCAAATGGCTAAAATGTAAAAGACTGACAATACTGTGTTGATGATGATGTGGGAAAACAGGAGCTCTCAGACCTTGTTGGTGGGAGTGTAAATTGGTACAAATACTTTGGAAAATGGTTTGGCTGAATCCACTAATGCTAAACACACAACTATTTTATGATTCTATGATCCAGCAATTCTGCTCCAGGAGATAGCCAAGAGAAACGAGTACAAACGTCTAGCAAAAACCCTGTGCATGAAGGTCTACAGTCACTTCATTTGTAATAGCTAAACATTGGAAAAACCCAAACGTCAGTCACTGGTAGAGTAGATAAACTGGTATTTTCATATAATAGAATATAATTCAGCAATAGACAAGAATAACCTAATTCAAAATGCAACGATATGGATGAATTCCACAGACATAATGATGAAGGGAAGAAAATAGTCACAAAAATTACGATTCCACTTATATAAAGTTTAAAAGGCAAGGTTAATCTATAGTGATAGAAGTCAGAACAGTGGTTACCACTGGGGAAGGGGGGCAGTTAGTTATTAGAAGGAGCACAGTGGAGTCTTCTGGAAAACTTCTAGATCTTATTCTTGACATTGGTTACAAGGGTGTTTATATGTGCAAAAATTCACTTTAGACTTGAATGCCTTACTACATATATGCTACCAACACTATGACATTTCTGAGCGTGGTCTTAGGCCACCATTGATGCATGTACACAAATACACGCAAAGGCATTTATACTTACTCACACCACTTCACGTGTGCACTCTTGGGTCTCGTCTATATTCCCTTCTCCCTGAGTCCACAGCCACATAGAGTCACATGGAGGAGCCACTGACACAAAGGCTCAGATACAAAATACATGCACACCCTTTCGGCCAGACAAATGTGAAAGGGAGGATGCTGTCTGGGTTTACGCCCTCTGAACCCTGTGGTCTAGGTCTCCACCCAGGGACTTGCCTGCCCTATTGTGCTGAAGTCATGACCTGCCTTGGTGGTGGTTGGAGGAGTCGCAGGACCTTGTACATTTCCGGCTGGAGATTTTTTCTGTTCCTCTTGGGAGTGAGAGGGCCCCTTTTCATCCCTGAGTGGGTGACCCTGATTAGATATGGAGGGAGGGTCCCTGGGTGTTGCCTGCTCCACGGCTAAGCATGGTGGACACAGCAGTTGGGAGGAGCTCTTCCTTTTCCTCCCAAACGAGCCTGTAGTCTGCTGGAAGGACATGCCTGGCCTTGCCCTTGGGTGACACTAGTCCATGGGTGGCCTTGTGGTGTAGCACACAGCTTGGTTCTGCAGTCTGCAGGGGTCGAGTCAGAATACAACCCTGGCCTCCTGTTAACTGTGTGCTTTCAGGAAAGATCCTTCACCTCTCTGAACTCCAGGCTTACCCTCTGTAGAGTGGGGACGATAAAACCTGCTTCAAAAGACTACTGTGAGGATTACATGAGTTGTCTGGTGGGAAATGCTGGGCTCTCACATGGGGACTCTCTTCCCTCTGCCCTCCCATTGAAACTGCCTTTGCAAAATGATGACTGAGACAGTGAAAGAGATCTAACCTAACCGACTCCATCTTACTTCTAACCTCCAAGCTGTCCTTGGTCATTCCTGGGCATAGGCTGAACTAACTTTGGGAGAAACTCAGCTTATAGTTTAAGCAAAGTTGGTAACAGCTCTTTCCCAAAGCAGACCTCCTTCTTGTCTGGGGACTAGATTAACATTAGCCCCGAGATTAGAAATTATGGTTTAGGAATCATACAGCTGGAGGTCACAAGACTCTGACCCTCCCCAAACTGCTTCTAAGATCAGTGCTTGAGATATTTTGCAGACCCTGCACTTGATGGATCAGCTGGCACCACCCAGATCGATAAACTGGCTTATCTGATCTGTGGCCCCCAACCCAGGAACTGACTCAGTGCAAGAAGTCAGCTCCAGCTCCATATGATTTCGTCCCTGACCAATCAACATTCCTGGCTCACTGGCTTCCCCCACCCACCAAGTTATTCTTAAAAACTCCGCCCCCTGAATGCTCAGGGAGACTGTTTTGAGTAATAATAAAACTCCGGTCTCCCGCATGGCTGGCTCTGTGTGAATTACTCTTTCTCTATTGCAATTCCCCCGTCTCGAAGAATCGGTTTTGTCTAGGCAGCAGGCAAGGTGAACCCCCTGGGCGGTTACATCATCCTCTGCATTTCTATAGCATTTGGTACAGGAGTTTATCATAGGACTTCTCTCGTAGGGTGGTCAGCGTTTCCTTTTGTTTTTTTTTTCTTTTTGGTTGATTTTTAAAATTTAAAATTTAATTTTTCAGTGGCCACTCTTTCTCATTGCGTTTGTACCCTTGGTGTTTAGCACCAGGCTGGTACTGAACTTTGAGTTCTGCATTGTAGTTCATTCCCAGCCGTCTCTCCTCCACTATCACTAGGGCTGGATACAGCAGACTGTTTCCAGGCTGAAGGTGAGACCCAATTGGGCAACTCTGCATTGTTGTGGCTGGAGTCAAGGTAGGATAATATCAACAGTAATTCACACCCAACTGGCATGTGACGGTTTACAAAGTCCTTTCATCTAACTCTTGTCTAGTCAAGTCGATATCAATTGTCTGCTAACCAGGATGGGCAGCATTAAAGAATTAATTATTAACTAAACAAATGCTTGTAAAGCATCTACATTGTACCAGGCACTACTCCAGGAGGATTCAGAGGCAGATTAAGAAACCACCCCAGCAAGATGGGGAAAATAGTGCCCAAACAAGACAGCCGAGAGTCTGTCCCTGAGAAGCTTGTTTCTTGGTGGAGAGGAGGGCTAGGGGAAAGGGGAGGACAGGCCATAAACAGATAAACCAGAAAAGGTCAGAGAGGGGTAGGTGCTATGCAGAGAGTAATCCAGGGTGAGAGGAGACAGTGCCTGGATGGAGACTGAGAATGGGAGCTCTAGGGAGAGGCTCAGGATGGTTGTGGAGGATCTCGCTGGTCTCCCTAGAGGAGATGACAAGAAGGAGCCAAGTGGCAAGGAACAAGCTTGGGGGGTTGGAGGAACTGAATAGAGATGGGCATGGCTGGGGCAAGGCAAGGGCCTAAGGAGAGAGGAGGTTGGTGGTAAAAAAACGCCATATGTGTTTGGAAGATACAGGCAATAGGCCTCGCCGATGGACTGGGTGTGCTTGGGTTTAGTTTCGTGGGTAAGAGGGTGCTTGCTGAGCTGTGGGAGGCTAGAGGAGCGGCTGGTGGAGCAGGGAAGTGGGCCCTTTCGTGTCGATTCATTCCCTTCCACTGAGTCTACTTGTGCATGCATGCCTGCATTCATTGAGGTAGGTAGGGCAAATTTCTTTTGTTTATTGTTAATTTGACAAATATTGACTATACACCTTTGATGGACCCGGAATTGTGCTAGAAGCTGATGCACAAAGGAAGCTTATATTCTGCACTTTCTGGGGCCTTGGATTCCTCATCACTGGACTGAACAGTGGCTAATTGTGTGTGTGTGTGTGTGTGTGTGTGTGTGTGAGAGAGAGAGAGAGAGAGAGAGAGAGAGAGAAAGGAAGAGAGAGTCTCATTCTTTCGCCCAGGCTGGAGTGCAATGTTGCGATCTCAGCTCACTGCAACAGCCACCTCCTGGGCTCAAGTGCTCCTCCCACCTCAGCCTCCCGAGTAGCTGGGACTACAGGCATGCACCACCACGCCCAGCTATTTTTTATTTTTTCGTAGAGATGAGGTCTCACTGTATTGCCCAGGCTGGTCTCGAACTCCTGGGCTCAAATGATCTGCCCACCTCAGCCTCCCAAAGTTTTGGGATTACAGGTGTGAGCCACCATGACTGGCCCTTAATTGTTTTCAATTGCTATTCACTGAGTAGTAGCTGTGGGAAAAAATTCTATACCTGTTTGAAACCAAAAGAGAGAAAGAAAAAATGAACTAAAGCAAAACTGTAAGCTAGAATGATAGGAACTGTGACTATCTTGTTAACCGTGGCATCCCTGATGTCTCCTACAATGTACAGTAGATAACGAGTGTTGAAAAAATATTTGTTGAATGAAAGAATTAGTGAAAATATCTCAGTTTGAGGACTCAATCTCAGGTCAGTCTTTACGAAGCTGACTGTGGTATATTCACACAATGACATATTAGGCTGCAGTCAAAACAAATGAACTATAGTGACACAAAATAATATGGATGGGGCCAGGTGTGGTGGCTCACACCTGTAATCCCAGAACTTTGGGAGGCCGAGGCGGGTAGATCATGAGGTCAGGAATTTGAGACCAGCCTGGCCAACATGGTGAAACCCTGTCTCTACTAAAAATACAAAAATTAGCCAGGCATGGTGGCAGGTGCCTGTAATCCCAGCTACTCAGAAGGCTGAGGCAGGAGAATCCCTTGAACCTGGGAGGCGGAGGTTGCAGTGAGCAAGATAGTGCCACTACACTCCAGCCTGCGGGACAGAGCGAGACTCCATCTCAAAATAATAATAATAATAATAATAATTATAAGGATGATATTAGAATGTAATATTAAGTGAAAAAGTTAGTCCCAAAAGATTACATATAGCACAGAATCTTTTCCATAGAGAAGCAAAGGAATGATGAATATGGGGTTTGGGAAGAACTTACCTGGGCAGGGAGCTTGTAGCATAGTCCCTGGCCTATCAAATATGTACAGCCAATATTTGTTGAATTAATAAAGGAAAGACACTTGCCCTACCCACCTCAGGAGGGGGATGGATATGTGTGTGCAGGAGTGGGACCTCATGGTTAGATGTAGGTTACTATTAAGTCCTAGCTTTTGCTGGGAATGGTGGATTTATGGAGGCTTATTACATTGTTAAAACCAACTAACTAGCAAGTTACAAATGGGCCCTGCATGGACCAATAGTGAAAAAAGTCATGAAGCAAAGATTCTAGTTCCCCCAATGCTATGCACCCAAGCCTCAAGGAAAACATACAAAAGCCATCACCTGGCTATACGGAGTGGCTTCAGGTCAAACTCGTGTCCTCACCATGCTCTGCCCTTACTGTTGTGCTGCCTGAGTTTCCCCATGAGCTCTTGGCAAACATCTCTGACACAGAGCGACTAGAGGTGATGGACAGATACACTTCTGGAAGAGGAGCTGCAGAAAGTCACGAGTACTGGGGCTGATGGGCAGAGAGGTAGGTGCATTTTAGGCCTGTGAGTGTCAACTGGGGTCCATCAATGTCGATGACATCCCTAAGCAGGATAGAAATAGGGACTTATGACCAGCTGCATCTCCTCTGAGCCCAGAAGCAACAATCCTGAGCTAAGGAAAGGAGAGAATGGGGCTGAGAGATGTGGGTACCAGGTAAAATTCAGAGATCCAGCCAGACTCCCTCACCATGGTGGGTCCCTGCCATGATCAGAAGATGCAAAGCTGAAACAAGGCAACTTCCTTATTTTCAGATGAGAAAACAGAGGTCAGATAGAATTGTCTTAACCTGGAGTTAATAGAGGGAAGGACGAAGTTGAGACGTCACCAAACAACACATGTGCTTCCTTCTGCTTTGCTGGAGATGTATTTATTTACACTCAACTTGAACTCAGCTTCTGGCTACAACTGTTGCAGCCCCGGCCCAGCCTGGACCAAGCCAAGGCACTGGCCTTTCCCTTTCTATTTGGGCCACTGGCTGGGCCAGGCCTGTCTGCTCTGTTGATTCAGCCTGCCGCAGAGCCCTGACTCACGGGTGCAGCCCAGCCAGTGTCTGACCTGGGGCTCATCCGGGAATGAAGCTCCTGCTGTCTGCAGTACAGTGGAAGGGCAAGAATGCCCAGGCCCCCAGGGCCCAGGTAGGGGGTGAGGTGGGGAGGTGGAAGTGGGTGGGTGTTCGATCTCTGGAAAACCTGCCATTGCCTGATCAACTCAGAGAATCTTCTTTTCCTGTTTCTCGGTTTGTCACCGGCAGCAGGAAGACATTAATCCAAGCCCCAAATATGGAGGCAGAACCATTAGTTATTGTAGTGGAGTATTATTATATAATTTACAATGTCTTTCTTTCATAAATGCTGCCCTCTATAATCCGTGGAACAACCCTGAGAAATTGTCCCCATTTTACGGAAGAGGCAGCTGTTCCGGCTTCAGAGCAAGTAAGGAACAGATCTAGTCCTTTAGGCCCGGTTTCTGGGCTTGGTGGACTGTTGGTTTCATTTCCTCGTGGTTTTAGGAACTCATCGGGGTAACAGTCATTAGCTGGTGCTGGGCCCTTTTGAATCACTCCTCCCTTGCAATGCAGCCTTGTTGGATATAATCAGCATGCAATCATCATGCAGAGATTGCCCCCAGCATCTCCCCAGCTCTTTCTTGGTCTGAAGGTAGAGTGACTTTGCTCAGTTCTGGGCTCTGCCATGTCATCTATGAATGGGGTCAAGATACTTCCCTCAAAGAGCATGTCGGGAAAGGGGCCTATTGTAGGGCTTGGTTCCTGGGAGGGGCTTTATTGATATTAGCCTTTGTTCTTCCCTTTCTTCCATTAAGTTCTCACCTTTTTCATCTGCCTCTTCTTCCTTTATTCCTACTCCTCACCCCTACCACTGTTTTAGATCATGGGGAACCTCCTGGTTGGGCTTAGCTCAGCTCCAAAAAGCAAATGGACATCTTAAGGTCCGCTTCCTTTCCAGCTCAGAGATGATGAACCCAGATACAAGGCAGCTCTTGTTTTTAAATAGAGTGAAGATTAAGTGGCTGCAGAGAAGCCACCAGCCTGGGGAGTATGAGTTCTCATCTTGCCTTGTCTTCTGACTTGCTGTGTGACTTTGGGCACGCTCCTCAATGTCTCTGAACCTCAAGGTCCCTTTGGGTAATTGGGAACTGTCTTTCAGAGATGGAATGAAAGGGTTAATAACCTCACAATGAAACAGGCAAGTCCACCAGGCTAATAAGGAGGGGAAGAAGAGGCGGCAGCTCAAGGAGGCCAAAGGAACAGAAAGTTCGGCCAGCTCCTGTCTGCTTCCCTTGCCAAGCAGCCTGTCCCTGGAGCCTTATTTCTGTCTTCCTCTCTGCAATGCTGACTTGGCATTGCCTTGCTCTGGAAAGAAGTCAGTAAGGGCAGAGCTGGGATGACTGGAGTGTGGACAAAGAAGGAAAAGTAGGGGCACATAGAAGGGGCCTCCTGTCCCTATTCCTGTCTACGGCAGCTTCAGTCTTCCCTGGAGTCCAAGGCCCTGGCTTCCCATGGTCTCATAGGAAAACCTAGAGCCAGAGATGCTGCTGTTGCTAGGTGATGGGATAAACAGGTCCTTTGAGGCTTGGGCAGGTGGCAGTAGGTTGCTGAGGTCAGTGACAAGCAGTGGGGAAAACCCAAGGGAGGGGGTGGGGAAAGTTCTTTGAGTAAGCCAAGAGACCCAGAGGTGCTCACCATCAGCTTGCAGAGTGGGGCCTGGCCACAACGCTCCTCTGAGGGCGCCTTACTCTGCTCTCTGATCCCGGAACCTGCATCCCTCCCCCAAACCAACGGTGAACAGCTGTGTCCTCGCCACTTACAGCTGGAATAGGCAGTTTGATGCCTTTGCTGCACTGGAAACAGGGCTCTCTCTCTTGGATGTCTCAGCCATGACAGGTAAGGGGAGGAGAGGGTCACTGAGGGCTGGAAGATCATAGGGCAGGAGAGGAGGGAGTGAGTTTCTTGAGATGAGCCTGGTGGTGATGCAGCAGCCCAGAGTGCATGGGAAGTCCTCAGAGATGATTGATCGTGCCTGCTTCCAAGTATCCTGGGATCTCACCTGTTACTCTGTCTCCAGGTGGGTCAACTACCAGCCCAGGCCATATGCAGCTGGGCATCTAAGCTCACGTGCAGAGATTCAGGGAGCATCCTCACAAACACTGCCTGGCATTGAGGCATTCTTAGAGCAGCACTTTTTGCTTTGGGTCTACCCTCAGCCCCCGCTGCTACATTAGAAACCATTTTGCCTTGTTCTAAGCCACATAGGTGCTGACCTGTGGGCAACTTGAGCCGAGCGCCTCAGCCCCTATCTTAGCACATAATGGCTCCAGGGCAGGGCCTGGGGCCGAAGGGAGGGGTCAGGCAGCCTGCCATTGTCCCCTGCCAGCCTGCTGTTCAGCTCCCATCGTTTAAGAATCAGCTTTTGTGTTTGGGCGTAGCTCTTAGGTTTAGTTAGGGCCGGGAGGCAAGGAAGATGTAACTATCCCTATTTCACAAATGGAGAAACTGAGGCACAGCAGTTCTGCTCCTTCCCCAGAGACAATGTGAAGGGCAGGAGTGAGGTATTTGTACATGCCCATTGGGCTGAATTAAACTGAAGACGGACCTGGCTCCCACTGGAGAACCCTTGCTTCCAGGCGATGCTGCTGTTGACTGCCATACTTAGGAATCCCTCTGCGGTCTTCTCTTTGTCCTAGGGGAAGCAGCTCATTCTCTCCCACCTTTCGGAACTCTCAACAATTCTACTTTGCTCAGCTTTCCCTCTGTTCTAGGGTGGTGGGTCCATCTGAGCCCACCTTCCCTTCCTGGAAGGGTCTGATAGGAAGGAAGGTGCCACCATCTTTGCACACCTGAGGACAATGCCTGGACAATGGCTGGAGTGGACTTGAGAGGGCCTTTCAGTTCAGCCTTTCAGCCTGACAGGGACCCTCCCGGGTTTGCCGTTGGGAAGGGCTGATGGATATTGAAGCTTAGAGGGGTTCTCTCAACTTTGCTATTTACCTGAACTGAGGAGCTGCTGTCCACGGAGCAGTCTGACGTTAATTTTAAAAAGTTCAAAGACAGTTTATACCACCTTTCAAGAATCGTACTTACTTTTGCTTGTCCTGAATTGTCCTTGAAACTTTAAGGGGAAGGGAAATGGCTGGGAGGGAAAAGGAATTGACTGGAACTGACTCCAGTCAGGAGTTTGAGACCAGCCTGGCCAATACAGTGAAACCCCGTCTCTACTAAAAATACAAAAAATTAGCTGGGCATGGTGGTGGGCGCCTGTAATCCCAGCTACTCGGGAGGCTGAGGCAGGAGACTCACTTGAACCCGGGAGGTGGAGGTTGCAGTGAGCCGAGATCTTGCCACTGCACTCCAGCGTGGGCAACAGTGTGAGACTCTGTCTCAAAAAAAAAAAAAAAAAAAGAAGAAGAAGAAGATCTGACTCCTCCATCTGTAGAAAAACTTTGAGCAAGTCACTCAACAGCTCCTGGACCCAGTTTCCTTCTTTGGAATGTGGGTACAATAAAAGTGACTTCACAAGATGGTAGGGAGTAGGGTTCTGTAAGGTGTACCACCTGTTCAGCACCATGCACTTTTCAGCACCTTTGCAAGGCCCCGGGAGCCCCATCTGGTCCTTGCATGATTTTACAGACTTGCTCATAGTCCCCTAAATTGGTCTTTGCAGTTTGAGGGGTCTCAGCTACCTTGATCAGAAGGGGGTTGTCCCTTGATCCTGCTCCTCCTGAACTCTGAGGCAGGCACACTGGCCTGAATCCAGCTCTACCTCTTCCCAGCCAGGTAGTCCTGGGCAAATTAATAAATTTTTCTGAGTCTCAGTTTTCTCATCTGTAAAATGGGGAGAATATGACTTACTTCACAGGGTTGTTGATGAGAATTAATGATGACACATGTGATGTGCCTGGCTTGGTGCTTGAAATATAGAGGAGTTTAGTAAGTGAAAATTAGTGCCCTCTGCCCCAGTCACCCTACAGGCATGGAGAGCAGAACTCCACACATGCTCAAGGAGGGCCTGCACTGTGGTTCCGTACAGGGGCAGGGTTGAGGATTCTCATTTGTTCTGGAGGCCCCAGTGATAACCAGCCTTGGTGGGCTGGTGTGGCTGCTGCAGTCAATCTCCTGGCACAGGTTTCAGTGACCCTAGGTCTGTTTCCTGTGAACTCTGAGCTCAGGATCCTATAAATAGTGCTTTAATAGTGCTTCAGTGTCTTCTCTGCATCTCCGACTTTGTAGTTGCATAACCTGAAGTTCCTTTACTGCTTTCCTGCCCGCTCACATAACTCGTTGAGTGCTTCATGAAGTTTTTCCTTGCTGAGATTTCATTTGCTAGGAGAGGCTGTGTTTTACAGTGCACAGAGCACAGGCCGTGGAATCCTGCAGCCTGGGTCTGAATCCTATTTGCTCATCGGCCTGAGGCTTTAGGCAAGTTATTGAACCACCAAGAGCCTCAATTTCATGTGTGTTGAACCACCAAGAGCCCCAATTTCATGTGTGTGTGAAAAAGAGGGAGAGAGAGACGCAGTAAATCTCCCTCCTAAGGAGCCCCAGATGTGCATAGCATATAGTACATTGCCTGGTGCATGGTAAGAATACAATAATTGTTTTTTTGTTTGTTTGTTTGTTTCATTTTGTTTTTTTTGAGACGGAGTCTCGCTCTGTTGCCCAGGCTGGAGTGCAGTGGTGCGGTCTCGGCTCACTGCAACCTCCACCTCACCTCCCAGGTTCAAGTGATTCTCTTGCCTCAGCCTCCCGAGTAACTAGGATTATAGGCACCTGCCACCACACCTAGCTAATTTTTTGTATTTTTAGTAGAGATGGGGTTTCACCATGTTGGCCAGACTGGTCTTGAACTCCTGATCTCAGGTGATCCACCCGCTTTGGCTTCCCAAAGTGGGATTACAGGTGTGAGCCACCACGCCCAGCCAAGAGTACAATAATTGTTAACTGTAATAATGATAATAATACCAATAATAATAGTTTAGTCATTGAGTAAGGCACCTTTCTGGGCCCTGGAGATCTAGCAGTGAATCAGAGGTAAAGCTCTTTTGCCCATGGAGTATATTCTATTATTTTTATTAATTATTACTAACAATATTAAAATAGAACCTGGGAAGTTCATGACATAGTAGATACTCATAGTCAAAAATTATTTACTGTTAATGGGAAGGAGATTCATAGAGAGCCTGTCATGTATGTAATGGGAACTGAACAAAGAAAGAGCTACTTTTATGATTTCATGGGCCCCGGGGCTTGGCTTCAGCAGGGTATTCTGTGGACTAAGTGCATCTGGGGAGAGTGACCAGGGCAGTCAGGGGACAGGAGGGGATGTCATGTGACCTATGTGAACCCTCTTGGAAGAGAGGGTGGGGGACGCAGTTCAGAGAAGCAAGGACCAGTGGAAGCAGGAAAGCTTCAAGTGTGTGTGGCCATCTGAGAAAGGCAAAAGACCATTCCAGGAGGAATGGGGGAAGTTACAGAAAGTCTTTTCTCCTGGCAAAGGAAAGATTGTTTTCAGCAATCGTAGCTTCTAGAAACAGATGTGTGAGCAAAAGCTGGACTGTGAAGGTTTCTGTGGCAGACAAGGGCCAGGGTCACGTAAGGGCTCTGAGCACTCCTGGAGGATTCGACCAAGCCCCCCAGCGGTGCGGCAGAGGAGCACTGAGGCAGGGCAGAAGTGGTGGGGGTGGGGGACAGTCCTTCCAAAACCTGCAGCTCTGTTTTTCCCTCTGTGTCCCGTATGGGAGTTCTGCATTTGATTTCAGTGGAGCAACCGGCTCTGAGGCCAAAGTACGCTTGGGGAACCCACTCGCCAAGAAGACCTCTAAAGTTTTTCCTTAGGGTCTGTGATTCTGAAGAGCTCACTCTCAGTCTGAAATTTCTCTTGTTTCCTCTCACCGCTAGGATTAGTCCTAGGCCTGATCCACTTATAATATTCTCTCTTTGTATCAATTTTCTATCCTTAATGGTCTCCTGGTAATTTGGGTTTTTTCCCTGAGCAGCATCGGGTATGAAACTTTAGTCTTCTTGAAAGTCTAAGTTAGTTATAGCTACTGGTTTTCCCTTTGCCCTTGGCTGAACGACCCTTTTCAAGTCATGAACCTCTTTGAGCCTCAATTTCTTTTTTTTTTTTTTTTTTTTTTTTTTTTTTTGAGATGGAGTCTCGCTCTGTCGCCCAGGCTGGAGTGCAGTGGCCGGATCTCAGCTCACTGCAAGCTCCGCCTCCTGGGTTTACGCCATTCTCCTGCCTCAGCCTCCCGAGTAGCTGGGATTACAGGTGCCCGCCAACTCACCCGGCTAGTTTTTTTTGTATTTTTAGTAGAGACGGGGTTTCGCCATATTAGCCAGGATGGTCTCGATCTCCTGACCTCGTGATCCACCCGTCTCGGCCTCCCAAAGTGCTGGGATTACAGGCTTGAGCCACCGCGCCCGGCCTTGAGCCTCAATTTCTTTCTTTCCTTTTCTTTTCTTTTTTTTTCCTTCCTTCTTTCCTTCGTTCCTTTTCTTTCTTTCTTTTTTTTTTTTTAACTGAGTCTTATTCTATTGCCCAGGGTGGAGTGGTGTGATCTGGGCTCACTGCAACCTCTGCCTCCTGGGTTCAAGTGATCCTCATGCCTCAGCCTCCCGAGTAGCTGGGATTACAGGCCTGAGTCACTGTGCTCGGCTAATGTTTGTATCTTTAGTAGAGATGGGATTTCACCATGTTGGCCAGGCTGGTCATGAACTTCTGACCTCAGGCGATCCTCCCACCAAAGTGCTGGGATTACAGGCATGAGCCATCACACCCAGCTGAGCCTTAATTTCTTCGTCTACAGAATGGGGATTACAATGTCTCAGAGAGTTGTATCAGACTGAAGGGAGATTTTGGATGTGAAAGTGCTTCTTGAAGCACAATATGGTGCCTTCGTTGCATTTGGATAGAGACATGATACTCTGCCGCTGTAGCTATCATTCTCTTTAAGACCACCAGTGACACCTATGTGTCCAGGTAGGTTCTCCTGGCAGCCTGGCAGGACCCTCCTCTCTGGGGACTGGACATGTGATGGTGGGTGAAGTCAGGGTGGAGATGGGAGGAAGGTGAGGGGCTGGCCTCGGCTCTATAGTTACCCTCTTCTTGTGGACATCAGTGAGTAAGTGAGTGTCAGGTTCTGCCTGGGGTGTGGGCAAGCGGTGTCCCCTGCTCCTGTTCCCTCTATGGAGTGCACAAAATTGAAGGCCTAGATTTTACATGGTCTCTGAATCTTCCATGGTATCTTGCCAGTACCTACCACAAAGTAGATGCTCAGGGAACACATGCTGAATGAATGAATGAATGAATGAATGAATACAGATTTAGAGGAAGAGACTGAGACAGCAGGATATGCTGAAAGCATTGGTTGGCTCAACTGCACCAGTGGGCAAAGGCCAGCCAGACTGATATGCAGGACATTTTGTGACAGGGGATGCCACTGCCACCCCTGGACAGGTGCCCACTCCTGGACAGGGGCCATCATGTCTCTCACCCTCTTCCTCAGTGTTCCTTTCATCTGCTACCCTTCGAGAGTTTCTGGTTGCGTGTGGATTACACGAGGAAGCTGGAGGGTGCTCTGGGGGCCATGGGCAGGGGAGGACTGTTGCGGTTTTCCGTCTCGTTTACACATGTCTCTGCTGCCGACGTGCTGGTTAGTCAGAGCAGCAAGCTGGGAGGTGGCGTTAGACGTGTCACAGGGGATTGCCACATTGGCTCTGCCCCACTTTTCCCCTTCCCTATCACCAGGGTATCCAGGCAGGCGCAGACCTGTGCCTCCCTCACACCCAACCGCCGCTGGGATAAAAATACTTTAGTAACCCCTCAGATAGAATCTGGCATGCTTTCCAGTTGGACTTGGGGTGAGCCTTGTTTTCAGTGTCAGATAAATCAGACATTGGTTATAGGGGATTCCGTCTTTGATCATTTATCTGTCATCCATCAGTCCACTCATTCATTCATTCACATTTACTAAGTGCCTAGTCCATGCCATGGATGACACGCCCTGTGCTAGGTTTACGGCTAAAAACAGAAAAGACACAGACCCTGTCCTCAAGAAGCTTCCCTTCTGGTGGCAACAGGTTTATAAGAAAATGTGGCAGATGAATGCACTTTAGGTTTGGAGGAGTTCACTATCCTGGGGAATCCTTGCTTGGGAACTTGAAGCGTTTTATTGAGGCTGTTGTTTTCACCTGAGCAGGAAGGAAGGCTGAGGGCAGAAAAGGCACCTGGGAAGGCTGAGGCCATGCAGATTTTCAGGCCTGAGAGCATTTGTCTCCTGCTGCCCTGGGGCTGTTCTGGGGCTTTGGGAAGCTTGTTAGCAGTTCCCCAGCCTTGTTTTCGGTCTGTTTTTCTCATCTGTCCCCCTGCCCACGGCCCCCCTGAACTAGTCTCTCCTCATTTCTTTCATTCAGTTTCTCAGATCTCTTGGGCTTTGGCATGGGTCTGGGCTAGGGGGGTGGCTGCTGGGTCCTCAGTTGCACTGAGTGAAGACTGAGAGGAGGAGAGGCCTGGGGGCACACAGGAGCCCTGACATCTAAACCCCTTCTCCAGGGAAGCACCCAGGCACAGAGCTTGACCCCCAGGGTCAGGCGGGAAGCACCTTGGGAGATGGACAGGGCCTGGGGATGCAGCTTCCACCTCGGCAGGTGCAGCTCCCACGGCCTGGAGTGCCAGCACCTTTGCTCCAGCCGCAGCACGAGACCCTCTTGTCCCTACACTCCCACTCTTTCTTGCTGTTCACACATGCAGTTCCCTGTGTCTGGAGCTCCTTCCTGCTTTCCCTGCCTGGAGAGAGCCTGCTCATCCTTCAAAGTCCATTGCAAATCGTTTCTCTTCCAGCACAATTTCCTAACTGCCCTAGAGAGAATCTGTTGCCTTGTCAGCTCCAGGGGTACCTTATAACCACTGCTGGTGTTATACTTGTCACACTCTGTGTTGAGCACCTGCAGGGTGAAACCTAGGTATTGTGTCCCCCAACCCCCAGCCCCATTTAGAGACTGGCCAATGACAGGGGCTGATTAAATGGTAGCTGGCTAGAGCTTCGGGGTGGGGAGTTACAGTAACACCAGGCCCCGTCACGCAGGTGGCGAGGGATCCAGGAGAGCAGGCAGAGCAAGCAGCCCCTCCTTGCCTGTCTTGCCTTTTAGGACCTTCCCACTGCCCAGCGCAGTTTACTACCTCAGAGCCTAGGATGGCACTGCCAGGGCCGAGTGGGCTTCTGGATTCTGTGCCCCAGTCAGGGGTGGACTCCACAGTGCTCCCAGCACCCCACTGCCCGCAGGCTGGCTCCTGACTGCCACATTTCTGAGCCCAGCCAAGCCCAGCCAAGCCCCTTGGGTCTGTACCAGGCTGGCACAGAAAACAGGAGGTGGGAGGGAGGATCAGCTTCCTCCAGAGCAGCTGGAAGCGTCAGGGGTTTGACCTCAGGTGTTAACACCCATGTCTGGTGGCTCAGGGTGCGTTTGGGTCTCCGAAACAGTAATGAGTCAAGGCCAGGAGAGCCAGTCCCAGGGTCCCTGACTTCCCTCCAGGCCTCAGCTACGGAGTAGTTAGCATGGGACACACTTCCTTCGGGGACAGGGCTTGGGTTCTGACCTCTGCCTGGGCCTGAGTCCCTGCTCCAGCTCTCCCTAGGAATACCCGGCTTAATGGGTTCCGGGGAGAGCAGTCGTTAAGACGCAGCAGCTCAAAGGACCCTGACTGTCACAGAGAGGGGCCTGTGGGGATGGAAGGAGGTAGGGAATGGAAGGGAAGGGAGGGCTGAGCCTGGGTGAGGAGATCTCATCCTCCCCTCAGGGCTGGGAGCTTTGGCTGTCTAGGGTTGTTAAGCACAGGCTTAATGATAGGGTTATTAAGCACAGGCGGTATAATGGCTAGCTCTGGGGCTAGAAACTTCCTTGACCATACCATGGAGATTGGCCATGCTGCTGCCTTGCCTTTGGGGCCCCAGGCCTGACCTGACCCCTCCATCAGTGTGCCCACCTGCCCTCCCCTGCTCCTGCAGCAATGCCCAGCTCCTTCCCTGGTGGCAAAGGGTCTGTGTTGGGTGTGCTACCCAGCTATCATTTCCTAGCGCAGACTCCTCTTTAGTCCTAAGTCCTTACATTTGTGTGGGGCTTCATGGTTTCCAGAACCCGCTCACATGTATTAGCCGTGTAATCTCTGCGGGTCCTGTGCGTGTGCGTGGAGGTGTTGTGGGTGATATCATTTCCATGGACAGGGGAGAAGGTGAGTCTCAAGAAGATGAATGACTCAAGACAGCACAGCTAATCAGGGAGCTGGCCTCAGCCTTCTGATTCTGTAGTTCGTGACCTGTCCTAGAAATGATTCCCTTCTCTGTTGCTCCCCCAAGAGACACCCCAGGTCTCCTCGGTGCGGTGCCTGCCACCCAGAAGCAGCTCACAGCTAGGTAGGCTCCACAGCTGCTCTCCTCTCCTGGGAGCCCCAGGGGATGCAGCGTCTCTGCACACAGGCCAAACTTTGGGGCACCTCCTTGGATGGGAAAGCAGGAAGCTTGTGCTTTGATCCTGGCTCAGAGGGAAGCCCCTTCCCTTTTCTGATCAGCAGCCACAACCGCACTAGGAATTGTTCTTGCCAGAATTTTCAGAAGAGTGTTGTGGGAAGTGCTCAGGTTGGGAATAGGAGCCAATCACTCGAGGGGCCCCTGCAGGTCACATCCTTCCCCCTTGGACAGTGGCTTCTCCTTTCCTCTCTTCCCTTCCCTTTCACGTTGGTATCCGGGCAATTGCTGCCTCTTGGCCAAGGACTGGAGAAGGAAGACCCCTGGACCCAGCGATGATCTCTTCCCCTCCCTGGCCCTCAGCTGTCCTCCTTGAAAGGTGGGGTTGATTCTCTTTGCCCCAAGACAGCGAAGACGCTCCAGGTGTTAAGAGGAGAAAGAGGAGAGAGGGTGAGGGCATGAAAAGAGATCAAGTAAAAGATCTCCACAAACACCCTAGATTGTTTGAAGGCATTTCTGCACTGTTTTCTTTTCTTTTTCTTTGTTGTGTTTTTTTTTTTTTTGAGACAGAGTTTCACTCTTGTTTCCCAGGTTGGAGTGCAATGCGTGATCTTGGCTCACTGCAACCTCCTCCTCCCGAGTTCAAGCAATTCTCCTGCCTCAGCCTCCCAAGTAGCTGGGATTACAGGCACCTGCCACCACGCCAGGCTAATTTTTTATATTTTTACTAGAGACGGGGTTTCACCACATTGGCCAGACTGGTCTCGAACTCCTGACCTCAGGTGATCCACCCACCTCAGCCTCCCAAAGTGCTGGGATTACAGGTGTGAGCCACCGTGCCCGGTCTGCACTTTTCTTTAAAAAGAAAAGGAATCAGTTTTCCCAGGGAGTGGCAGAGGGCCACCGTGGCATCAAAACAGCCCCCTGCCTTGGAAAAATAGTGCCAACCTCTAACCAACAGACCTGGAGACACTGGGCAAAAGAACATTCAGGATTCAGGAAAGAACAGTCAGGAAGGACAGCCCTGGCTCTGTGCCTGAGGACCATGGCAATGGTGGGAGAGAGGAAGGCGGGTGCGTATGAGATGTGTATGGGACTAGGGTGTGGGGGGATTTGGGTGTGGCCTCTTTTCTTAACCTAGAAGGTGTCACAAAATTCTCAGCTGATGAGCGCTTAGGCTGGTTGAAGGGCCTTTTTTGGGGAGACCCACCCTCCCCGTGTCTTGGGAGCAGAGGGCCCCCACACTCACCATGCTGGCTCTGTGATCCTCCCAGTCTCCCTGTAGCCTGGAGCTGAGATTGTCACCCCAAGGCAGCAGGAGGGCCTCCCCACACAGGTCCTGGGTGGCCAGCAGGTCAGAAGTCCCTGGTCAGCACTGGCTGGAGGAGGCCCGAGTGCAGGGCGGGCCTTGGGCCCTCACGCCCAGCATCCTTGTCCACTTAGCAAGCTGCTGCCTCTCACCGCTGTGTTCCAGGAGTGATTGGGGGACTGTGGGCAGCTTGATTAAAACAGCACTACAGGTGAAGTTGCCAAACTGGAATGATTATGTGTCTTGTAACCTGACCCCTGTCTTAGGGGCTGGAACAACACCTGAAGTCATTCATGGGCCCTTCGGCCTCAGAACAGGTGACACACCTATGTCACAGAAGCCTTCCTGCCTGAATGACTTCCACCCAACCGTGTGTTGGCTGAAGGTGATGCCAGGAGTTTCCACCCTTACTCCCCCTACCTTGTAGGTGCATGACTTCTCACTGTGTGAGTGCTTTGGTTTGGGGTTGTGGGAAGTTGGAGTGGTCTGGGAGTTGGGCGACAGAGTTTGCAGCTCAGTGCAAAGGGATCATTGACAGGTGTGGGGCAACAGGATTGGAAAGTTCACGGAGAAGGAGGGAGTTTCTTCTCTTAGGGAGATAAGATGTGCCCCCTTTCCCTGGATCCCAGAAGCGAGTCCACAGAGCCAATGTGCTTCCTGCCCCTGCCTCAGCGGCCATTCAAAATTCTGAAAATCACTATTGGTGCTCTGGCTAGAGCCCACGTCTCCTCGTCCACAGGGTCATTTCTTTCTTTCTTTCTTTTTTTTTTCTTTTTAAAGACAGGGTCTCTCTCTGTCCCCTAGGCTGGAGGGCAGGGGCGCAATCTCAGCTCACTGCAACCTCTGCCTCCCAGGTTCAAGTAATTCTCATGCTCCAGCTTCCCGAGTAGCTGGGACTACAGGCATCTGCTACCATGCCCAGCTAAGTTTTGTGTTTTTGTATTTTCTTTTCTTTTGAGACAGAGTCTCACTCTGTTGCCCAGGCTGAAGTGCAGTGGTGTGATCTTGGCTCACTGCAACCTCCACCTCCCAGGTTCAAGTGATTCTCCTGCCTCAGCCTCCCGAGTAGCTGTTGGAATTACAGGTGTTGTGCACCACCATGCCCGGCTAATCTGTATTTTTAGTAGAGATGGGGTTTCGCCGTGTTGGCCCCGCTGGTCTCAAACACCTGGCTTCAACTGATCCACCTGCCTCAGCCTCCCAAAGTGCTGGGATTATGGCATGAGCCACCACACCCGGGCCCACAGGATCATTTCCGATTCATGCTCTGCCACATCCTGATAGATGGAGCTGCCCCCCTGGCCAGGGGATGTGCAAGGTGAAATCTTACAGCCACAGACATTTTGCTGGGAGGGACTTGGATAATTGTCCACACTGTTCCTCCATTCTGTGGGTGACAAAACTGAATTCCAGAGAGGCAAAGTCAATGACCCAAAGTCACATAATGAATTAGTGTCTGGTTCCATATGAATCCAGATCTCCTTCCATTTCTGACCTGACCCTCCCAGGAGACCAGCCTGGGTTAGACGTGTGTATTAGTCCTTCTGTTGATAATGTGCTTCTATGTATCAGCCCTTTAATTCTCCAAAAACAACAACCCCAATATTTTGTTTCCATTTGTCAGCTGAGGAAACTATAGCTCATGGACATGAGGTAGTTTGGGGCAGAGTTGGGGCTGGAACCTGGTTCTCTTACTGGCTCACATTGCCAGCCTTGTGAACACGCTGAATGGAACACAAGTGTCTGAAAGCTCCGGGTTTGTGGTTTGGGATAATATGGCCCATGGAGGACCCCAGTGATGTCGAGCAGGAGGAATACCGGGTCAGTGTAACGGATTGTTGGCCAAATCTTGGCTGATGAATGCAGTGTAGCCTTGTACTTATCTCTGAGCAGCAGAAATCTGAAACTGGCCTGAAGGGCTCTGGAGCCAGCGCAGTCCCAGCCCTTCCTTACTCAAGGCTGGTGGCCTTTAGAGTTGGAAGTCTTGGGCAGAGGCAAGAGCCTGTGATCTCAGGTGACCTCAGGGTCAGGGCTGTGATGATCCAGGCAGGTACCTCCCCAGCAGCAGGGCAGTGAGAAGCCAGTGGGCCACTGGGAGCCACGTTTTCAGTTGTCTTGGTTCCTCTATGTGCCAGGCTAAACATCTGGTCCTCAGGTTTGCATTGCTTCACCTGGTGCTCAGGTGATGAACCAGGAAAGAGGCAGCTGTCTGGGCATGAAGGCTGCTGGGCATGGCTGGTTGGAGGGATGATGACTCAGCCTTCCTGGCTTCTGCTCCCCATTTGGTCTGGGAATTTGTGGAGAGGTCTGGGAAGAAGGTACACGAGCAAGACTGGGCAGGGTGGTTGTGATGCCTGCAGGTGGGGGTGAAGGTTTACAGAGGGAGGCACAGGGGCCTGGAGAGAGCAGAGGCCCCCCTCTCCCAGGTGCTGGGGAAAACCAGCTGGACCAGAGCCCACTTTCTTTTTTTTTTTTTTTTTTTTTCTGAGACAGGGTCCTACTCTGTTGCCCAGGCTGGAGTGCAGTGGTGCAATCTCAGCTCACTGCAACCTCCACCTCCTGAGCTCAAGGGATTCTCCTGCCTCAGTCCCCCAAGTAGCTGGGATTACAGACTTGAGCCACTATGCCCGGCTAATTTTTGCTCAAGCCACCATGCCTGGCTAATTTTTGTAGTTTTTTGAAGAGACAGGGTTTCACCATGTTGGCCAGGCTGGTCTCGAACCCCGTAGCTCAAGCAATCCACTCGCTTTGGTTTCCCAAAGTGCTGGGATTACAGGTGTGAGCCACCACACCCGGCCCAGAACCCCCATTCTCCCAGAGGAAGCCTCAGCTCCCTGTCAGCTCTGTCTTGCCTGCCTCTTTCTCTTGCCCATCCACCTCTTTAGATTCTCCTCCCATTTTTCCTCCCTTCTTTCCCTCCCATTACTACCCTTTTATCGCTTCTTCTTTATTTTTGACATTTTTTTCTCTTCCTTCTTCCCTTTCCTTATCTGTTTCCAGCGTGTGTGTCAAGATCAGAGGCAGAGTTATCATGAAACTCCTGAATCTGAAGCTTCAGAGCCCGTCAAATGCATGGCTCCTTCCAGGGCCCTGGGAAAGGGACCAGCAATATGTTCACACTATCATAGGTTTTTGCAAATTTTGCCGAATATTTCTTTGATATGCTTTTTTTTCAGGAAAGCCCCTCAAGAAGTGGCCTATCCCTGTGAGTGAAGGCCAGAGCCTTCCTCACCCAGGCTGGTCCCATATAGGTGACCTCAGTTTTAGGACCAAGAGGTCTTGTCCAGCTGAGAGCTCCATGCACACCAGATTCTGAGAGGTGTCAGCAGCGCTTCAAAAAACTTTGTTGTTTGTTTTCTGTGAGGTTTCTGGACCATGGACTGAGCTCAGACACATCCTGTAGGAGCATATTATTTCTGTAAAGATGGTTATTTAACCCTCCTCCACCCCATCATGGCGGCGCTGCTGAGGGCTGACCCAGAGGCCAGGGCAACTCGCTGGTGTCCATGGAGGAGGTCCAAGGCTATTGCCACAGCCCTCCAGCCTTGCACAGCACAGAGGCAGTCACCCCAAGGACAGGCAGGCACCCGGCTGCTCCTCTCGCCCTTCCTGGAGGAGGCGCTGCCTTCTGTCCCTGCAACTGCCTTCCTTATGGGCCAGCCTGACGCTCAGACTTGTTTGAAGCTGCACCGGTAGCTTTTTTGTCTCTTTTCAGCATTCACAACAGCCAGGGACTTGATCTGAATGTATTTTAAATCACATTAAGTAAAGAGTCTGTTGCTCTTTGAAAAAAACCCAAGCCCCTCAAAATGGATAAGCTTCAGGCCTCTTAAAACCTGGATCCTCCTTGGTCAAGAGCATGAGCTCTAGTGGCCTGGGGTCCTGCCTCCTAATCTCAGCCACGAATGATTTGTGTAACCATGGGCATTTTATCTAAACTTCCTACACGCCACCTTCTTCATCTGTAAAGTGGGGATAATCATAGTACTGACTTCATAGGGTTGTTATGAAGATTAAGAGATAATCCTGGCTGGGCGCAGTGGCTCATGCCTGTATTCCCAGCACTTTGGGAGGTCAAGGCAGGCAGATAACTTGAGGTCAGGAGTTTGAGACCAGCCTGGCCAACATGGTGAAACCCCTATTAAAAATACCAAACTACTCTACTAAAAATACCAAAAAAATTAGCTGGGCGTAATGGTGGGCACCTGTAATCCTAGCTACTCAGGAGGTTGAGGCAAGAGAATCGCTTGAACCCGGGAGGTGGAGGCTGCAGTGACCCAAGATTGTGCCACTGCACTCCAGCCTGGGTGACAGAGCAAGACTCTGTCTCACAAAACAAACAAACAAACAAACAAAAAAACAAAAAAAAACACAAAAACCAAAACAAAACCTTCACTTCCATGTGAAATGTTTGGTGCCTAAGAGAGAAGTTGTAAATGGCACTCTTATCCCCATTCATTTCACAAAACATGTGTTTATGTAGCTCATGCTAGGCCTACCTCTTGTGTTAGGGTCTGTGGATTAAGAGATAAAACACAGGCTCTGAATACACACACCCCACAGTCTACTGAAGGAGACAGGAGACATCCATACATCATAGTAAGCTTAAAAAGATGTTCTAGTAGAGATAAAAAGAGAACATTTGGGGGTTTAGAAACCCTTTTTCATTTTTACAGTTCTCTCTGCTCCCTTCCTCCTTCCTTTCCTCCCTGCCCGATTTCCTTCTTTCTTCCTGCCTTCATTTTTCCCCTAGATATTTTTACTTAGCTACAGTAATTTGTAGGATGGTATATCAATTGCCAGTTGTTTCTTTTTGAAGACGGAGTCTAGCTCTGTCACCCAGGCTGGAGTGCAATGGCATGATCTCGGCTCACTGTAACCTCTGCCTCCCAGGCTCAAGCATTTCTCCTGCCTCAGCCTCCCAAGTAGCTGGGATTACAAGTCCCTGCCACCACACCCGGCTAATTTTTGTATTTTAGTAGAGATGGGGTTTTGCCACATTGGCCAGGCTGGTCTTGAACTGCTGACCTCAGGTGATCCACCCACCTTGGCCTCCCAAAGTGCTGGGATTACAAGTGTGAGCCACGGTGCCTGGCTGCCAGTTTTTTTCTGATTGTACATTTGATCTCAGTATCAGCAGTCACCCACTCATCCATCTATATGTGCCTGGCCATCCATTCACCCATTCATCCAGCCAGCCAGCAAGTATTTTCTATGATGATACCAGACAATGTGATTAGACACTGTGGTTGGGGAAAGCAAAGTATCTCCTGCCTTGAAGAGCTCAGTCTGCCCATATACTGCACCTCCCTTCTAGGAGCTTCTGAGAGCAGCAAGCCCTGCAGATCCTTCCTGCTCAAGGTACGCGTGCCCATGGACCCAGCAACGCCACCAGTGCTGGAAGCTCGTTGGAAGCGCAGACTCTCAGCACACCCCACTCTTACTCAATCAGAGTCTTATTCAATCAGAACCAAGATCCCCAGGTGATTCGAATTTACCTGAAAGTTTGAGCAATGCTGTTCTAGGTCTCTTCCCATGCGCAGGAGTGGGTAGAGGCTGTTATTTCTGAAGTGAGCTGAATTCAGAGACTGGAGCTTGACATAGAAGAACCCCTGAGGTTCCTTCCAGCCAGCAGAGCCTATGGTTCTTCCCTTTGAACCCAAGTAAATTGAGATCAGTTTCAGTGACTGGCTCATTTGTTCACATCTCTTCCAAGAAAGTAGGTAGAGGAGGGTGCAGTGGGTGGGCATGAGCTGGCAACAGCCCAGGCTCACTCATACCAAGCAGCTCTGGAATGCGGCGTGGAGGGAACCCAGTGTCTCTTTTACAGAGGCCAACGGGGGCACCTTGGCTCACTGTGCAAGCAGGCTCCCTGTTGATTCACTGGTTTTCTAGAAAGGATTTTTACTGCTTAGCAATGCTTCTCCTGAGACATTGTTTAGGCTCAGAGGTGGTTGAATTGAGCCTCAATTATCTGTACCAAAGAACCGAGGCAATTGAGAATCCCAAACCTGGATCCCAACTCTGAGCACTAGTCACCTCTGTTTGGTGGGAGCTGACCTTCCTCTGGCCCCTGCCAGGATGAACAGGTGTTCCCTTCCACATGCCTGACTTAAGGCTGAGGGTGGGGGTGAGGGGAAGACAGGCATGAGCCTGACAGAATGGCAGGACACGTTTGCTTCAAATAAGCCACACACGGTAAGGAAACAGCTACCACATAATGTGCGCTCTCATGTGCCAGGCTCTGATGCCTGTGTGAAGTCTCGTTGTCTCATTTTGTCTTTGCAGCCACCCTATAATGTGGGTGCTGCTGTTACCTCCGTTTCACAAGAGAGTAAACTGAGGTTCAGGCAGGGTTGAGATCCAGGTCGCTGTAACCCAGGATGCCTAGGTCCTTTGCCCTAGACCATGCACTGTGGGCCCTGCACAGATCCTGGAGGGGTCCTACACTGGCTTCTGCAGCCCGCCAGGGACCTCTGGAAAGCACTCAGGTTCCTGTAGCACCAGAGTCCTGTCTGAGTTTGCGTCTGTTCCAGGGGACAGTTTCCATATTGTCCATGTAATTTGCTAGCAGTCTCCGTGAACATCTTGTTCACTCAGTCCTCTCCCCTTTTAATTAGGCAAGAAACTAATTTCAGATTTTTTGTGAGTCCATAGCGTTTCTTTTCATCTGTCTCTCCAGGATAGTCTTAATTTCATCCTGGGGCAGCCCAAGGGTTAGAAGACACAAGAGGGACAGTGGAGCTGGGACATACTGCTTTCCATCCTACATGCACTGTAAACTCCAGACCATGAACATACAGTGCTTTGACAGTGTTTTTAATAAGAATCTGGCTAGAGGCTGGGTGTGGTGGCTCATGGCTGTAATCCCGGCACTTTGGGAGGCGGAGACAGGTGGATCACCTGAGGTCAGGAATTTGAGACCAGCCTGGCCAACATGGTGAAACTCCATCTCTACTAAAAATACAAAAATTAGCTGGGCGCGGTGGCGGGTGCCTGCAATCCCAGCTACTGGGGAGCCTGAGGTAGGAGAATCGCTTGAACCTGGGAGGCAAAGGCTACAGTGAGCCAAGATCGTGCCACTGGACTCCAGCCTGGGTGACCTCTGTCTAAAAAAAAAAAAAAAAAAGAAAAGAAAAGAGAAGAATCTGGCTAGAGAGTAAACAGCATAGATTTGCTTTATCCCATTTATTTTTCTCAGGATCTGGATAATGAACAACATGTACATGGAATTACCTCCGTGCATAGCTTTAAATCTTAGCTCTGTTGCCTCCCAGCTATATTGCCTTGGTGAGTGGCATGATCTCGACTCATTGCAACCTTCGCCTCCCGGTTTTGTGCGATTCTCCTGCCTCAGCCTCCCGAGTAGCTGGGATTACAGGAGCCTGCCACCATGCCCAGCTAATTTTGTATTTATAGTAGAGACAGTGTTTTGCCATGTTGGCCAGGCTGGTCTCAAACTCCTGACCTCAGGTGATCCACCTGCCTCGGCCTCCCAAAGTGTTGGGATTATAGGCATGAGCCACCATGCCTGGTCTCATATGAACTTCTTTCTATCCTTTTATAAGAACCAGTTCCCAAGATAACAGCATGAATCCATTCACTGTGCCCTCATGGCCTAATACCCTCTCCTTAGGCCCTACCTCCCAACACTGTTGCATTGGGGATTAAGTTTCCAACACATTCTTTTGGGGAGAGACACTGAAACCACGGCAATATTCTAGCTAAAACTATCTCCAGAGCGTATATGGAGCCCCTGTGCTGAGCTCCTTGGGAGATCTCCCCTTTATATCTGTGGCACCAGCACAGTGCCTGGCAAACAAAAGGTGCGTAAATGCTGGTAGACTGAATTTGGTTTAAAACATAATTCCTGCCACAGAGGAAGATAATTCTGGCAGTGGTGTGGGGGCGAGACAGGGAGAGGGGATTAGAGACAGTGCCAATAGTTCAGGCGAGAGATGGAGAAGATCTTAATTAAGGCCTGATCCAACGGCATAAAGACGAAGAAAAGGAAGATGAATATTATTTACTGACATTCTACTCTGTGTTGTGCACATATAAGATATCTAATAACCTTGCAAATGAAGTCTTAATGTTCCCATCTTACAGATGAGGGAACTGAGGGGGTGGCCCGATACCTCACAGCCTGTACTTGGCAGGCAGACCCAGAGCACAGGTGCGGTGTGGGATGCTGGGGTGCTGGCATTCACAGATGCTGCTGATGCAGAATAGAGAGGACTGGCGGGGGGGAGGACCTGGGGATGATTTCGTTTTCTGTGAGGGTGATGAGTCGGTGGTGGTCCATTAACAAATGAGTTCTTTGGGTTGACCCTGTTGGAAGAGAGAATGCTTTTAGATCGTCGTGGTTGGACCTTGCCAAATCCCACGGATGATAATGTATTGATAATGCTGGTACCTCTGGCTCCACTGAGTGCTTTTGGCCATGGAGTGATGTGTGGGGAGAGACCATGGCTCCTGGATGCCGCAGGGCCTCTGTGGGGTGGCCGAGAATGCAGACACAGCGCCACCAGGTGGTGGAAGGTCACTCCGCTACCCCGGGTTTCTCCCTTTTCCCAATAGACCATCTGCAGCCTGAAAGGCCAGCAGGGAACAGCGCTGTGAGGTTCCATGTGCAGGTACCATCCTGGCTCACCCTCCCTGGCCTCCCTCCTTCATCCTCGCCCCAACTCATTTCCCAGGCTGCCTGCAGAGGGGTGGGTTCAGGCTGAGAATGAAAGTACTTGAAACTGAAATCCTTGGGCTCAGACTGTCCCTTGGCCTCACCCCTGTCTCTGTAAAAGCCTCTCATTCATCCAACGTTTACGAGCACCTCTAGTGTGCTGGACACTGAGGACACAAAGATGAATAAGGCGCTGTCCGGAGCTCTTTCACAGGCCGGGAGGGAGACTCGACACAGAGATCGTGCTGTCATCCTGCTGGCCAACTCTAAGAGGAAAGAGCACACAGAGTCGGAGGGCTCCTTCCCCAAGGAGAGAGCATTTGGATTGTACTTAGGGGAGGAGCAGGACTTTGTCAGGTGGAAAACCGGGGGTGCAATGGGAGGAAGAACATCCGGTCCAGAGAGGAGGCTGTGTGTGCTGGGGAAATGGTGACTGACCCACAGATACTGAGCATCCTTTCTGTGGCAGCTTGGCGCTGGGGCCAGGAACATGAATCATACATAGCTCCAATTATGAGAAACTCTTGCAATAGACATTTTCTTTTGAAGGATCTGTACACAAGTAAGGAATTTGGACACAGACCTTATGTACTGGAAGTCTGTGATACTATATATATATATATATTTTTTTTTTTGTGAGATGGAGTTTCACTCTTGTTGCCCAAGCTGGAGTGCAATGGCATGATCTCGGCTCACTGCAACATCCATCTCCCGGGTTCAAGCGATTCTCCCACCTCAGCCTCCTGAGAAGTTGAACTATAGGTGCGCCACCACACCTAGCTAATTTTTTGTATTTTTAGTAGAGACGGGGTTTCACCATCTTGGCCAGGCTGGTCTTGAACTCCTGACCTCAGGTGATTGGTCTGCCTTGGCCTCCCAAAGTGCTGGGATTACAGGCGTGAGCTACTGCGCCCAGCCAATTTTTTTAAAGAGACAGGGCTATGCTGCCCAGGCTGGAGTGCAGTGGCTATTCACAGGCACGATCCTACTACTGATCAGCATGGGAGTTTTGAGCCGCTCCATTTCCCACCTGGGCGAGTTCACCCTTCCTTAGGCAACCAGGCGGCCCCCTGCCCCTGGGAGGTCATCATATGGATGCCGAACTTAGTGTGGACACCTGATGAGCATAGCAAACCGAGGCCCAGAACTCAAGTGAGGACTCAAGCGATCCTCCTGCCTCAGCCTTCCAAGTAACTGTGACTACAGGCATGTGCCACCGCGCCTGGTGCATTTCTAATATTTAATGTACAGATTGGCCTCATGTCTGCACTTGGTCCCTGTTCAGTGGTCCACATGTGCGCATCTGTGAGGGTCTGAGGAGGTTAGCATATTGTGACATGTTTACACGTGGTCTGTGAGGTGGATTTATCGGTGATCTCATCTGGTTTTAACTAAATTAGTCCTCATACAATGGACAAGGTATTTAGCAAATTTCCCAAAAAGATATCAGGGATTAAGAGAAGGCCAGTAATGCGGGTAGGCACAGCAAATGGCCAGGCTCTTGCTCCCCTACTCAGAATGGGCTCTCATTATCTTTCTGTCTTGAGTATAAAATTGTAACAATCTCATTTTGCTTGATAGAAGCTGGCCAAAAGAAAAAAATCCAGAATTATCAAGATAATGTTTTGATTTTTTTTTTTTTTTTAAGTCAAGGTCTCACTCTGTCACCCAGGCTGGAGTGCAGTGGCAGGATCACGGCTCACTGCAGTCTTGATCTCCTGGGTTCAAGTGATCCTTTTGCCTCCTGAGTAGCTGGGACTCAGGCATGCCACCATGCCCGGCTAAGATAATTTGAAATATAGTCTCAAGTCTCCTGATGTTAGTACTACTCTGTCTCTCAGGGTGTATTATGCCTTCAGATATTGGCTAGTGATGTTAATGTACATAAATATAATTTATACATAAATAAACAGACATATATTAGAGATGTGTGCTAAAATTCTTTTGTTATTGACAGAGATCAAAGAACTTTGGAGACCACAGCTCTAGGCAATAAGGAGCCAGCAGGAGTTCTTTAAGCAGGCAGATGAATTGTTTTTATTTTATTCTGAAAGATCACTCTGGTAGCTGTGTGGATGGAGACCCTGGGGTAAAGAGAATAGTAGGGAACTCATGCAGAGGTCCAGGTGAGAGATGAGATCCCAAACCCATGCATGGTAGGGCAGCCAGGAGGGCAGAGCAATTTCACATGCACGTTGGACTTGGTGACTGACTAGATTTGGAAAATAAGGGCGAAGAGATCCGATCCCGGGGTACTTCCAGGTGTCTGGGTGATTAGGCAAATAATGGCACCACTTACCAAGGTGGCAGAGGTGGGTTTGGGGAGAAAGATGAAGAGTCTGGGACTGAAAGCTTGAGTCAGAGGTGCCAGGGAGAGCCCTGGGTGGAGGTCATACTTCCTGGGGTCCTGTGGCTGGTTTGGGGCTGCAGCCACCTCTTCCCCAGCAGGGTCCGGGTGAGGGAGCGGGCTGGGTCACGGTCATGATGAGTAAATCAGGCAGTAATGGTGTCCTCTGTCCAGACCTCCTGATTCTAGCCTGGTCACTGGGGGCTGCATCCCAGGTATCAGACCCTGATTGTTATCAGTGAGGGTGTCTAGGTTCTTGGCGCTTCGAACAAAGAATTGGACAAAACACACAAACAAAGCAAGAAAATAATGAAGCAACAAAAGCAGAGATTTAATGAAAACGAAAGCACACTCCACAGGGTGGGAGTGGGCCGAACAAGCGACTCAAGGGACTGGTTACAGAAGTTTCTGGGGCTTAAATACCCTCTAGAGGTTTCCCGTTGGTTACTTGGTGAACACCCTATGTAAATGAAGTAGAGGATCACAGTCAGTCTGATTGGTTGTGGAGAGGGATCAATCAGAGGTTGAAGTGCAGTTACAAAGTTACACCCTATGTGAATGTCTGATTGGTCGTGGAAAGTGACCAGAGGCTGAAGTGAAGTTACAAAGTTATACTCCTATGCAAATAAAAACTTGGCCAGCGACCAGCCTGATTGGTTGCAGGAGGGGACCAACTAGAGATACTTCACAGAAAAGGTAGGGTGGGGGGTCGTTACAAAGGGAGTAGCTTCTGGTCCTTTTGTTACTTGAGTGTGAAAGTTGAGGTTTTCCTTTTGATTTAGTTCTAGGAAGTCAGCATAAATTGGCCTTAGGTTCCCTGACTCCAGGCCCTATTCTCCTGCCTCATGATCACTCTGTATATTTCACTTCTGCAAAACCACTTAAATGCAGGTACCCTGTCTTCCTCCTCCTCTGAGCCATCATGGACGTGACAAAGTTACTTCTTCATGGTGCTCTAGGCCAAAGCATTGGGAAAGCCGGGTTAGGTTGGGAGTGTCCTTGCTGTCATCAGATCTGAGATAAGCAAAGTGAAATGCAGTGGAGAAGTGGGTGGGGCAGGGCAGGTTTGGGTGCTGTGCAGCTGTCTAGGTTGGGGAGGGACAGGTGTTTGACCACTTGTAGATCCAAGCTAATCAGTGTCCAGCAGCCCAGGTCGCAGGAAGGGCTGTGGGGAGCATGAGCAGGTTCTGCCTAACAGAGGTTGCCTCTGTGGAGGCCAGCGGGATCTGTGGGTTTTTCCCAGGGTTCAGGTGAAGTATCCTCCACCCCTCCCACTTCCTTTGATCCGACTGTGTTCATCTGGTAACCTAGTTACTGATTCTGCTTCTCAGGAGCACTAATGCCAAGAAGAAGGTAGCTCCAACTGGGGACCTGCCACTCTAGTCCCTGAAATAATTTACTACTTAAAAAATGCAATACATTGGCATAAAAGTAGCTAGAAATGCCACTTATTGAGGGAACACTTGCTAAATGCCTTCTGTGAATCGATCATCCAATCTTTTCAGTCTTGTGAGGTGGGCATTATTTTCTCCATTTCACCTACAGGGAAACGCACTCAGATCTGGGGTTTGCAGCTAAGTCTCTCTGCAGCTGAAGCCTGGGGTCTTAACCACTTCCCTTCTTGGAAGAGGCAGGGTTGAAAATGATGCTGGGCTTGCGTCTTGGCCTGTCTAGAGCCTCTCAGTCATTCCCACTGTGGGTGTCATGTGTCTGTCATGAGTGGCAGTGCTCCCGTCCTGGAACAAGCAGGGCCACGACCATATGCTAGAATGGGTGACTCAGCAGAAGCGGTGCCTCTGGGAGCCTCTGCTGGCCTGGATGCCTCCCACTAGAGTTCCTCAACCTGCAACCAGGACCCTGTGATGCGAGGCCACGGGGCTGGAGAGGGGCAGCATGGAAGTGCTTTCTCTGTCCCTCTCTTACTTATAGATCAAAAAAGGAAAATTAAAAGGGGGCCAGGGTGGGTGTCTGCCTGGGGATCCAAAGGATGAGGGCAGCCATGTGGGAGGGGTGATGGGAGGACCCATGTCTGGCTGGCTAAGAGAGACTTGGAAGCCAGACTGGAACTAGCATTCCAGAGAACCTGGAGCCGGCAGGGAATTAGAGGAAGGGGTGGGGAGGGGAACAGCCATAGGGATACCCTGGCTTCTGTAGAAGGGGGTCCCAGACAGCTGTTTGCAGTTGCTCTCCCAGACCCCCGGGGGGCCCAGAAGAACACAGGATGCTAAGCCTAGAAGGGAAAGGCTGCCAAGGGCAGTCTCCCAGGTGAGCATGGCAGCTGTCCCTGGGTTTCCACCACTAAGGCTTCCCGGGGCTGCCCTCCGCTCCCAGCCTGAGAAGAAAAAACTGCCTATAACATTGGCCGAATGGAAACAGACGACAGCAAAGCTCTGACTCATGCCTTCCAATGCCAATAGACCTGATTTTGTATTTCCCAGCGCTTTTATGAGCACCAAGAGCTATTAGAATTGCAAGAGGTGTGTGGGGAGATGGGAGTGGGGGCTCACACTCACAGCATGGGAAGCGGGGCTGAGACTCTTGTCGGGGGAGAAAGACCTCAGCCTCCCACCCCATCCCCATTCACCTGAGAGGTGGTGGGAAAGGGAGTGGTCTGGGCTCTGGGCAGAGGCTCTAGACAGGCCACACGGGTGGGGGACCTGGAGGAGAGGCGTGTGAGTGGATATGGTTTGAGGGAGCCCCTAGAGCATGGGAATTGGGTTGTGAAAAGAGGACTGGGCTTGGGTATAGCCCTGGCTGCCTCCTAGCACCCCACTCAGACTCCTCTCCTCCCTGGGCCCTCACAAGGGGGTCTGCAGGTGTGTCTGCTGGGTCAGTGCAGGCTCCACTCGCTCCCAGGCCCAAGGCTACGAGATAAAATGCGAATCATTCCCTGCCTGTAGGCTCCTAGCTTGCTTCAGTACTTATCTTCCCTGTCATGGAGGGAGTGGGAGGTCTCCAATCCCTAGGCCGGCGTGGGAGCCGGAATTCTAGACCAGTTTATCCAGTAGGATTGAGCAGCTCACTCTGCATCTCAGATATGGGGGGTTGTAGCAGCAGTTCGGGTTTCATCTGGGCGCAGAGTGAGGCAGAGCTCTGGGATTCCAGGCTGCTTTTCCAGGTGAGGTGGCAAACGAATGGAGGTAGAGCTACGTGGGAAGACCTGCCAAGACTGAAAGATCCTGACAGACCCCAGGGCACCCCAAGGCTTATCAGTTAGTTGCTTGCCTGGGCCCCATAGCCCCTGTTGCATGTTGCATGCTTTTGGGTTTTTAACAACAGCAGCCAACTTGTGTGTCATGCTTCACAGTTGGCAAAGACCTTTCACACATTCTGCACTCTGAGGTGTGTCTATGAGGCTGCTCATGTTCCACGTAAGAGGTGAGCCCTCAGTGAGTGGCAGAGCCCAGACCCCTGCAGGGCTGTGGGCTCCACGCTGGGTGCTCTTCCCTCCTCTCAGCGCCTGCATGAGGAGTGAGGGGCACCACTTTCCCTCCCAGACTGAGAACTGCCCCCGCCCCCATGCCTGGGCATCACAGGTGACAGCATTCTTCACGTGACCTCACCTCTTCTAGAGACTTCTCACGTCAGGGCAATGTCATGGGATGATATTTACTGTGAATAGGAAGTCCCACACCCCCCTGGGTTATAAATCCTCTACAGGATGGCCAGGGGCTTGAAGATGACACTCTGGCTTCTGCAGACCCTAATGCTGGATGGGGTAGGTGCCGGCAGTGCCTGGTGACTCAGACTGAGGCTGTGTGTAGACGCCAGCCTGCGACAAACCCAAGTGTGGAGGAACTGGGAAGGCCCCTTTCTCTGGACAAGACCCTGGCCTGGTGGGAGGCCTCCCCACCAGCTTTGCCACCGTGCTCTGGGGATGTTTCTGATGCATTTGTCGCTTGCCCCACTTACCCTTTTTGATCTGTCTCCTGCTTCTCTATAGTTACCAGCAAAGCCTCAGAAGCACTCACTGCTTTAGGGATAGGAAGGTGGGGAGAGGCTCCGAAGCTGCAGCTTCCTCTTCTGCAGAAAGACGACTCCCACCCCATTCCTTCTCCAGGTCCCCCGAGCTGGGCTCTTCGTCACCTCCCAGAGCAATTTGGCCTGGAGGCAGGATGTGTGCAGCACCACAGCCCTCTGGTCCTGGGTGGACTTAGATGGGTGCCCTGGATTTTTGGTTCCCAGTCTGCACTGCCTCTGCTTTGATAGAGATGCACCTGCCCTGAGTTCCCTGAGGATTTTTCTCTTGTGCTTACAACTGGATTTCTGGTTTTGCTTCTACTCCAAGCCTGGTCCCTGGCATTTGCCTCTCACCTGTGGTTTTGCATCGCATTCCTCGCCCCGTCATTTCTTCTTGTGCTGAGGCTGTAGCTGCTTGCTGGTCCCTCATCCATAGCTGCCCACCTGCCCAGGCGTGCGCCTCTCCCGCCTTGGATTCATGTGCAGCGCCTTCCCCACACTCCTGGCCCTGTGGTGAATACTGAACCTGAGACTGGGATAGGAGGAGAGAAAGCTCAGTGCAAGGAGGGGCGGGCCCAGGAAAAGGAGACAGAGATCACTTTGGGAGCTGCAGGGATGTCCTGAGAGGTACATGGCAGCCAATGCAAGCTCTGTTTCAGGGACCCTGCTCTCCTGGCCCAGCAGAACAGTCCCACAACAGGGTGACTGGCCCCCAGGCCACGGGGACCGGAGACAAATTTTTAACACAATTACAAAACTTGCTCTAATTAGGCAGGACAACTAATTAGCTGTCAGTATGACCCTATGTCAACTAGGTCACAGGGTCAGTAGAGTTTAATCCCCTGCCTGCGGTTACCCTACCCTGCAGCCAGGCTGGATGAACTGGAGATGAATGTCATCGTTTATTTTGAACAATAATGTCTGTCTGTGTTTCATTCCACAAAAATTGCCTCTTGGCATCATGAAGCTCAGTCTCTGGTCAGTCATCCTCCAGTCCTGCGCTGCCATCCTTCCAGCCTTCTCACCCTCATGCCTGCATTCTGCCTGCTGTCTGCCTCATAAAGAATCCCAGTTCCCAACCCGTCCAATTTCTCTCATTTCATCCGCTCCTTCCTGGCGTTGCTTTCAGCCCCCAAGGTGAATCCCCTCAACATACCATTCACTTGCAAATATAATACCTTCATCCTCGTGCTTCTCCCACACCTGGCCAGCAACACTGCAGTTCTGGGGCAGGCCCACCATCCACCGACACCACCCCTGCACCTGGGTGCTGAAAAGTCCTTCAGCCACGGGGCGGTGACCACAGCAATGGCACTGCCTCCAGCGCCCAGCGGAGTCTCCCACCCCCAGCAGTGTATCACCTGTGGTCCAGAGGAGCCTCCTGAGCTCTAAATCTAGATCTCCATTGCCCAGTGGACATCTCCTCATGGGGTCTGGCAGGTGCCTTGAGCTCAACAGGATGGTGGAACTGCCTTCCTGCATGTCCCCAGTTTGATCAGTGGCACTGCCCTCCACCCTGTTGCCTAATCAACACCCAGGTCTCCCTTCTCTCCCTAACTTATTACCTCCAATTGATCACCCAGTTCTGCTGACCCTCCCTTCCAGATGTCCCATCCTGCTCTCCCCTGTCCCTTGCCCTGGGTCAGGCTCCCACCATCTTTCCAGGATGACCCTTCTGACTGTCTGGAGGGCCGCCTTAGCCTGGGCTCGCTACTCCCAGCATGTCCCAACCCTGGCCGAAGTGAGCCTCTCAGGGGCCAATGGAATCCCGCCTCTCCTCGAGGAGCAGCAACGCCTCCATGACCTGCCCCGTCCACCACTTGATCCTCGGCCGCTACCTGGTCACATGGAACCTTCAGGGAACTGTGATCTCTCCTGCCTCTCTATCTTAAGCCCAGATCCTCTTCCTTCACCACATCCTCTGCTGGCAACTGACTACTGACTGTCCTTCACAATTCATCACAGACCTCACGTAGCCCAGGGGTGCTTCCTTGACATCACCCTCAAATCTGGGTTTTGGGCTGTCCCCCAGTGCTCTCCAAGCCCCCACGTTTACCTCTTACAGCACAGATTACTTGTCAGTGTGTGCTATCTCAGCTCCTCTTTCTCTCCACCAGAGGTCTGTGGCTGTTTCTCTCATTTCCAGATGCCTGGCCTATGTGGGAAAACAGTAGTATATGATTATCGAATCAATAATCAAGGAGGACTTCCTAGAAGAAGCAGCTATTAGGTGGTGTTTTGTAGGCAGACACAAACTGGTGTGAAGAGGAGGATGAGAATGACTTGCATAGAGTAGAGTCTCTGACTCAGAGTCCTTCAAGAGTCAGGGGAAACTGAGGGAAATGACTAGACATATTTGATAAGGAGTGGGGGACACCAGCAGAAAACATGCTCCACCAAAACACATCACATTCAGGTATGAATTCAGCACTGCAGAGGCCAAAAAAGCACAGACAAAACATGTCTTGGTTGGAGGTGGCAGGGCCAGGGTGGTGGCGGCAGGTGTGGCATAGAGTAAGGCTGCAGAAATGGAACAGCTGGTGGGGTCCTTAGGAAACCAGCAATAGGGCATGACTTCCTGCAAGATGGGATCTCTGTAGTTCATCCTGGCCCTGGCAGAAAATCCAGGTATCTTGGAGGCCCTGGAATTTGAGGGATCCACTCAGAGGCTGCCAAACTGGCCTTGGCAGCCACAAACAGGAATGTCATACCAGAGACATAGGAGGCAGGGATGGCCTTCCGTTTTTGGAGCTTATCATAATTCCAAAAGACACAATCCTGAATGTTGAAATCCTGAAAGTTCAAAATCCCAAAAAATAGGCCAGGCGCAGTGGCTCACGCCTGTAATCCCAGCACTTTGGGAGGCTAAGGCAGGTGTATCATTTGATACCTCACCTGAGGTCAGGAATTTGAGTCCAGCCTGATCAACATGGTGAGATCCTGCCTCTATCAAAAAATACAAAAATTAACCAGGTGTGGTGGTGCACACGTGTAATCCCAGCTTCTCAGGAGGCTGAGGCGGGAGAATCTCTTGAATCCCGGAGGTAGAGATTGCAGTGAACCAAGATCATGCCACTGCACTGCAGCCTGGGCAACAGAGCAAGACCCTGTCTCAAAAAACAAAATCCTGAAAATATAATTCTGGAAAAAATAATAAAAACATTCATTAAAACATATTTATTTATATTTAAAAGGGGATTTATATTGGAAACATAAAAACACAACAGAATACTTTATAATGTACATTACCCAATAAAATAGGCAGTGATAACATATATATTTTTGCAAGCATAAACACTCAGGTAATGACGGTTGCATGGTTATAAGAGTCATCAGCAGATGAACCATATTCAGAAAGAAATAGGTCAAAAAGAGCAAGACATAAATGCATGTCACCAAGGTTGGTACTTGTATGCACCCAGCTTTATAACTGTGGTCATCTGAAACAACAGGATGAGCAACCAAAGTCTTTCAATGAGTTTGATCAAAAACTTCAATGGATCACCACCAAAAATGCGGTTGTTTATGCATGGAGCTGCATTCCAAGCTACGAGGAGCTGAGATTCCAAGAAAGTTTAACTTCACAAAGGCAGATGTACAGAAAGGACATCTCTGTAACTACTGAGAAAATTTCAGTGTTTTTTTGTGCATACACAATGCATCCACAAAAGTTGACATTGTGATAATACACTTTCAGGGAGCCAAATTTGAAAACAAACAAACAAACAAGAACAAACAAACCAAAAATCAAAAACCAAACCAAACAAACAAAAAAGCCCAAAACCCTTCATAAAACAAATTAGAACTCTCTAAAAGTCTATACAACTTGGCCTCCAGTCTTGCAAATATCGCAAAGATGAAATACCTAGAATAGGGAACTGTGAAAAATAATGTTCAAAATTTAAAATAGTGAAAAAGAAAAGAAAAAAACAACAAAAAAACTATCCTGTGATTGTGATTTTGGGGATTTTAGATGTTAGGGGTTTTAGACTTTAGAGATTACGATCTTTCAGGATTTTAGCATTTGAGGTTAAGCGTTTGCGATTTTGTTTTGGTCCAGCTCCTCTTTTTCCTCTCTGAGACCTTATAGGCAGATGTGGAGACCACATCACTGTCAGGGGAGCAGGAGCTGGGGTGGAGGTCTTTGGGACCTTGAATGAGATGAGTTCTCAAAGCTCCTTCCAGGCTAAAGAATAACAGAAATTGTAGGACTTAAGCCTCCAAGTGAATAAAAGCCTCATAAACACATTGCTTTAGGAGGTTAAAGAGCTACGCTGGATAGCCCAGGAATGCCCCACCTGTTGCCTCTAGTTTTTGGGGTAAGACACCATTTCAGCCACCAGAGGGCGCTCAGGTTGCAGGAATGGTTTCTCAGGCCTGCTGCTTGGAGGAGTTGAATAAGGAATCTAAGGAAGGGTGGCTGGAGCATGGGAGCCATGCAGATGGGACTCCAAGACTGAGTCCGACCTTTTCAATCACTCTGCCATTGTCCCCAGCTAAGGCCATTAATTAATTCATTTATTCAAGGAACATTTGCTCTGTACCCGGGAGCCCTGAGCTAATAAGCTTTGTTTTTGTTTGTTTGAGACAGAGTCTTGCTCTGTCACCTAGGCTGGAGTGCAATGGCATGATCTTGGCTCACTGCAAGCTCTGCCTCCTGGGTTCAAGAGATTCTCCAGCCCAGCCTCCTGAGTAGCTGGGATTACAGGCGCTCTGCCACCATGCCTGGCTAATTTTTGCATTTTTAGTCAAGATGGGGTTTCGCCATGTTGGCCAGGCTGGTCTCGAACTCCTGACCTCAGGTGATCCACCCGCCTTAGCCTCCCTAAATGCTGGGATTCCAGGTGTGAGCCACTGCACCCGGCTGTGAGCTAGTAGGCTTTGGAGACACAGAATCAGATAGACCTGTCTGGACCCTGGAGGAACCACAGCCTGGGCTGGGAGGTGGACCTTCAACACTGCAGTCCCCTGCGGGGTATTTGTGCTATGACAGAGGGACATGCTGAGCATGGTGGCAGCGCCCAGGAGGAAGTGTTGATTCTATCTGGGACCTGGGGGAAGGCTTCATATTGTTGGAAGTATTTGCTGTGGGTCTCAGAGGGTGAGCAGGAGTGCCCCAGGCTGAGAATTCGGGGAGAGGCAGGCAGGGGCACATTATAAGCCAATGCCTGCCTAAATTTGGATAGATAGGGAAATGCCCAGGTGGGGCTCATGAGGTGCGGCTGGAAGGTGGGGAGCATAGGCGATCAGGTTAGGGAAGAGCTGGGGGCTTATCTCAGAAGAGAGAAACATTCTATGTGGGAGCCAGGGCAGACTCAGGTTCTGTGGGGACCTGAAGCTTACATAGTTTTCAGGCTTTCTTAGATGAAGAATACAAAATTATAAACACAAACTTAGGAAGAGGGGCTTGGAAGGGTCCGTGCAAGTGAGCAACTTGAGGCTTAGCTTCTTGGCCTCCTGGCGAATCCTCCTCTGCGTGGGAGACACATCTTCCACAATCTCCCTGCTTCCCTGCAGGGGCCCGGCCTGCCCTCAGCAGCTCCCTGCTGGCCGCAAACCACTTCCCTCTCACTCCTGCCTCTCGCCCTTCTTGGGACCCCTGGAGTCTTGAGTAGCAGTAGAAGGCCAGACGCAGAAAACTGGAGTCTGAGGTTTCGTCTGGGGAAAGGGAGGCAGAAGCTGCACAGCTGTTGCCTGAGGTGGTGGGTGGGAACGACCTTTCCTATGGTGTCTATGGAAATAGCACCCCCTACCCCCATTGTTCCAAGAGCTGCCTTTGAATCTGACCAGCAACTCTTATTCACGCTTTCAACAACGCAGTGTGGAAGAGTTTCCCCTCTTTGCCAGGCACTTTCACGCCTCTCATGTCATCTGCGCCATGTTCCAGGGAGGCAGGCAGTACTGTTCCCTCTGCAGAAGGTTCACGATTCAGACACCTGGCAGGTGGGACCTCACACCTAGCACTCTCCCTGCATCACCCGTGTCTCTTGTTCACAATCAACCCAAGAGTATTAGTATTAGTATTAGCATTAGCATTAGTATTAGCATTAGCATTAGTATTAGTATTAGCATTAGTATTAGTATTACTATCAACCTAAAGTAAGATTGCCCTGCTGGGGCACCAGTGCAGGAAAATGAGTCACCGTAGATGTGAAACCACAGATGACATGGCTGGCTTTGTTTTTCTCCCCTTCCTGTGGCGTGTTTTGATGGTAAAGGTGTGCACAGGTGGGGTGGAGCTGGCAGCCCTTGTTACATTGTCTGCACTGTAGTGAGAGTTCTCACCTTTACCCCCTTCTTGGGCTGTTGGGAGAGCTCTCGCCTGGGTTTAACCTCAATTTCAGGCTATCACCAGTGCAATGGATCGCTGAGACTCAGCACTGATTTGCAAGATTGCTGGGTGTTCAATTTGATGTCTCATCCAGGGCATGGGGAGCAGACAGGTGACTGCTAATTTCAGTAGCCTTTAATCAAATAAAGAGAACTGAGCATCCACCTGTGTTAGACTGTGCTAGGATAGTGCCCAATCAGGCATGGCCTTGTCCTCGTGGCTCACTTCAGCATCCATGAACCGCTCCTGTGTGCCAGGCAGTGAGCTGGCCTGTGTGAGACCCAGGGGTGGGTGAGCAAGCTGTGTGGCTGCGAGTGAGAAGTTCCCATCTGTTTCAGGATGTCAGCCTTTGTTATACATCCGCAGAGAACAATTCAAGGCATAGCATCGTCTGTACAAAACTGGATAGGATAGTTTCTTTGCTTCTTGTGCCACCAGTTAGAATGGAAGACAATGCCTCTGATATCCACTGGTCCTTTCTTGACTCTGCATACAGGCAAACATGAGCCTGCCTCTACCTCCCTCATACATCTTCACAAAAGCCCAGAGCAATCCCTTGTGTCTCTCCTGCTTCACTAAAGGATGAGAATCAGAAGTAGGGGAATGGAATGAGTCAAAGCATCTTCCCTGCCCCCAGAGAAGCTCTTTTGCAGATGGGGTGGGGATGGATTGGGGGAGGTCACTGGAGCCATCTTCTACAAAGGATGCTCAAAGGTTTGGAAGTCCTGGGTCTGGGATTCAAGAAGCATCCCAGTGGCAGAGGTGACAAAGGAGAGAGAAATCATCCAAATATTTAGGTGTTTCAATGCTTTGGGCAGATCTACAAAACCCCAAAGCTTCTGAACTTGCAACCAATCAAAGCAGCCCTGATTTATCTTATTTTCTGCAACATGCATGCATTGGCCGGCACTTACAGTGAGGAAGCAAGGACGGCGGCTAGAAGAGTGAGTGAAATAAGGCTTTGAGGCAGGAGGACTGCAGGGGTGCTCAGGATGGGTGACCGCTACTTTGTATGTGTCAGTTGTTTTTGCTCCTTGCCTTCCTGCCCAAGGTCTGGTGGGGATAAACGGAGAGCCAAAGCTGCCTTGGGTCTGCAGATGGCAGGGGCGGCTGACGGTTGGTGTCAGTGGCTGGGTGCTGGAGCCCAGCTCACCTGGGCTGTGCATGACTCTGGCCCACGTGAGCCTCTGCTTTGTCTGGGCAGGGCCCTTGGCCTAGGTTCCCCCAGCTGGGAGCCCGTCTTTGTAGACCTAGGAGCCCAGGAGGCCTGTGGGGCAACCTGTGCCTGGGATTCTGCCTGGGTGAAGGAAGATGTTCTACGATTCCCCAAAGGCCATTTCTTCTTCCATTACTTCATGTGACTCTCACAGCAATAGCACAAGGTATACACCACTCACCAGCCTCTTCATTTTATGGGAGACAACCTGGAAGGTCGGAGTGGCTCACCTGAGATTGGACAGCTGGTGTGTTCCAGGGCTGGGGCTGTAGCACATGCTCCTCTGAAGGCAAACCCTGTGCTCATTCCAGTACTGAGAGACTTCAAAGAGCCTCTCTATATCCGTTCCCCACAAGGATCCTGGGCCCCTTGGTACCTTTTAGGCTCCAGTGACTCCACCACAGCATGAGGTGGTTTGAACTCAGTGGCACAGGTCTCCACAACACCTCCCTGAGTATCCTCCCTCAGCGTCTAGTGTGGGAGGCACAGTTTGCAAGGCAGACACACTGACAGCAATCCAAGGCAGGAGTAGTTAGTGAGGAATGTGGACTTACCCTTGCCAAACTCTTTCGATCATGCCTCCCATCAATAAACAATTTTGCACGTGCACTCTGATATTTATGTATTTATAAGGTATATTTGTACTTATACTCGAACATATATGACCATTAAAAAGCACACATGCAAAAAAATAAATTAAAAACATTAAGGATGGGCCAGGTGCGGTGGCTCACCCCTGTAATTCCAGCACTTTGGGAGGCCGAGGTGGGTGGATCACCTGAGGTTGGGAGTTCAAGACCAGCCTGGCCCACATGGCGAAACCATGTCTCTACTAAAAATGCAAAAATTAGCCGGGCATGGTGGTGGGCACCTGTAATCCCAACTACTCAGGAGGCTGAGGCAGGAGAATGGCGTGAACCTGGGAGGCAGGGCTTGCAGTGAGTAGAGATCGCGCCACTGCACTCCAGCCTGGCTGACAAAGCGAGACTTCGTCTCAAACAAAACAACAAAAAAAAAAACAAAACAAAAAATTAAGGATGGAACAAACATGTGAGAATTGCAGCTTCCCTTCAAATCACTCCCAGACAGTTCTGGGGTCCTCAGCCAGTGTCCCAGATTCAATGTTTGGACCAGCCTCCCGGCCACTCTTGGCAGGGGCCATTGCCCCTCTCTGGCTCTGTGCAGCAGTGTCTCCTGTGGCCCCTGGTGCCAGGGCAGTGGCTACCCTGTGGAGGCCTGGAAAAGAGCCCTGGCCCCTGCCCACACCCGGTGTTGCTGCTAAAGCTCACGCTGGCAATGTCCCTGGGAAGTTTGGTGAAATAGCACTCTTACTTAAAAATATATGTTTTTGGTTGCGAAAGTAGCACATTATGATTATTGGCAAAATCATCATCATTTTCACTTGCTCTTTTACTTTATTTATTTATTTTTTTTTGCATTTCTTCAGCCTGTGCCATAGGCATGAGGCTGCAGGAGGAAGGAAAGCTGAAGGGCAGGCTTTCCCCTTCCCCATCCTGGCCCAAGACCTGTGACACTTCGTTCCTTTAGGTCATGTCCTTTCCAGAAGACACCTCCATCTCTTCCGGGATGGCCTGCTGTTTGGCTATTACTCATGTGTTTAATCTAGAGCCGTGGTTTTTTTTTTTTGGTTGTTGTTGTTATTGTTGTTGGTTTCCCATACTTTATGACTTTTGCCTCATTCCTGAGCCAGTTGTACCATTATTTACTTAATATTTTTCTTTCTTTCTTTTTTATTGAGATGGAGTCTCACTCTGTCGTCCAGGCTGGAGTGCCATGGCGCAATCTTGGCTTGCTGCAACTTCCGCTGCCCGGGTTCAAGTGATTTTCATGTCTCAGCCTCTCGAGTAGCTGGGACTACAGGAGCACACCAGCAGGCCCAGCTAATTTTTTTTGTATTTTTAGTAGAGACTGGGTTTTGCCACTTTGGACAGTCTGGACTCAAACTCCTGACCTCAGGTGATCCGCCCACCTCAGCCTCCCAAAGTGCTGGGATTGCAGGTGTGAGCCACTGTGCCCGGCCTGATATTTTTCTTAAATCTGACTCACTTTTTAAAATTAGTTACTTCCTTTAACCTTGTTCTGAGAAATAAAATCCACAAAATCAAGATTTGATATGCTAGTTAGGTCTCTTGTTAAATATGTGAAAATAAATGCATAGCTATTTAAACAATAAATGGCTCCTGGGTACCACTTCCCGTGTTACCAATGGAGGCACCCCCACTCTGGGGCCGGTGATGGGGAGGCATGCAGAGAGAGGCCTTGGTGAGATTCCATCTGAGCCCCAGAGGCACCTCCTAAGAGACTGTCGATAAGCCACTTGAAACACGCTGGGCTGCTACCTGCATCTGCTTCTTCCCAAGACACAGACCCTGCCTAGCAAAACTTAGGCACTCAAGCCAGTACCCTGGGACAAATGTGGAGGGTCACAGAGATCCCCAGCCCACAGAAGGCATTTGCTTAGGCCGCTGTAAAGGAAGCTTTGCCTTGACTCCCCTCAAGGTGAGTGGCCACAGTTTATACTCAAAGTCTCATTTTGGCTGCTGAAATAACTTATTTGCTTCTCTGTCCACGGGGCTTCTCCATCCACTAAATCCTTCAAACAGAAGCACTGTGTTCTCCATCTCTCCCAGCCCTCAGTCTCTGGACAGGACAGTCTAAGGTCTGGGGTATACATCACTCACCAGCCTCTTCATTTTATGAAAGACAACCTGGAAGGTCAGAGTGGCTCTGAGATGGCTGTGGCTGGCTGCGGGTGTATTGCCCATGCCTGCTCCTAGTTGACGTCTTGGCCGTCCTGAGCCACCATCAAGACTCTGTTTAGGAAAAGCCAGGACAGAGGAGCTGAGCTTCAGGGTGTCATCTGTCAAGAAGGCCCCAGAATGCCAAGCTCCAAAGCCCTGACTGGGGCCAGGGTTCATTCTTTGTATATTTTCTCTGTCTCTGTCTCTCTCCCTTTCTCTCTGTTGTCAGACACACAAGTGTGTGTATTCTAGAATCCTTGTTAATTGGTTAATTTAGTTAAAACCAGATGAGATCACCGATAAATCCACGTAACAGAACACATGTAAACATGTCACAAAATGTAACCCCCTCAGACCCTGGCAAGATGTGCACAACATGTGGGCCACTGACACAGGGACAAAGTGTGTGTCATTTCTCCCAAGGTCGCCGCATTGGGGTGGTGGCTGACTGTCAGCAGCCGGTTTACTCCTAAACTCAGTCAGTAGAAGGGAGGCTCACTTCTATTCCTTGACTTCATCTTGCTTAGGGAAGTAATAAAACTGAGTATTTTTGGGACTGGCTTCTACAAAGAAATTTAACATGTTTATTTATCTTAAACTCCTTGACTCAAAACAATACATTTTCAAATCTAAACATCCTTCTCTCTAAACTTAAGTATATTCAGTATGACTCTCACTTTCTTCCTCCTCAATGTGAGATAATCAGAACTAATTACTTTGGGAAACTCCCTATACCGACTCTCATATGAATGGACTTTGATGGACCCGTTCCTCTGTCCTCCAGACCCAAATGGTGTCAGTCTGGCTGTGAAAGAATCCCCTGGGGAGCTTACTGAAAATTACAGATTCCTGGGCCCACCTCTGGAGAGCTTCCTTGGATAGGTCTGGAGTGGGTCCCCGGTGCTCCATTCTTTGAAAGAACCGTAGGGAACTCTGAAGAATTTGGGAACAGCTGCTCTACACCTGCCCTGACTTGCCTTAATTGTAGGGACAACTTGGCTCAGACTCAAGGCAAGGTTCTTGATACCCAGGGGTCTGTTGAGATGGAGGGCTGAGCAGGCAGGAAACTACCTGATGTTAAGACTACATTTCTGACATAGCCAGGCACCAGGACTTACAGCTTCTTGAGGCTTCCTGGTTCTTCATAAACCCTATCATCAGTGCAAAGGTTGATGCCAATCTTCCTGTGTGCTTGGAAGGAGATCACACATCCATCTAATCTAATGTGGTATCAGACCAATGTGGCATCGTCACTTAAAGAGAAAGGGGCCCAACTCTGAGCCTTGTTTTATGTCACAGGAAATTGTGATCTGTCAGGGGCTGTTTCTATCCATCTCATTCTTGTATTAGAGATCAAAGGCAGACTTTTGGTTGTCAGTAGGTGGAGATCTCTATGGGCTCATGTAACTTGGTGCCTAACTGGTCTCTTTCCAGAGGAGGACAAAGGCTACTGATAAATTAATGAAGAGCTGCCAACACTCTTATGCTGTTCTAGAAAATTTCACTCTAAGTGAAGGAAAATAACTTATCGAATATCTACCACGTGTCAGGAACCATGTAACTCTCCTTTCACACACACGTCTCACTTAATCTTCACATTAACCTTGTGAAGTTAATATTTTAATTCCCATTTCAACATAGGAGAGGATTAAAACTCAATCTTGCCTGGAGTAATGATATTTTAGCTTCCAGATGGCCTGGCTCCAGGTCTCTTTCCATCATCACACACTGCTAAGGCACATATCCCAATGGTCAAGAGTTACAAAGATCTGCCTGAAATCTGCTGTCTGTTCATTCATTATACTGGGTTGAAAGATTCAGTGCTGTACATTATCAGAGAGAGAGAGTGAGGGTAAAGTTTAGAGAACAGTCAACAAACCAGTGGGTCCAGTTTCAAACAGGAGATACTCGATTTTGTATTGTTATTATGTGATTGGTTCCCTTTACTTCAGCAATATTCATCACACGAATATTTCTATTGAAAAAGACGAAAATCATACAAAATTGATGATACTTGTTTTGACCTTTAAAAATGGCAATTTTATATGGTTCAAGCTAATACTAAGGCAAAACTTGAAAGGCTCTTTTTACTTCTACTCCCTACCCCACTCCCCTGGTTCTTCATAAACCCTGTCATCACCTGCTTTACACCTGCCCTGTCTTACCTTAATCATAGGGAGAACCACAACTTGGTGAGACCCTCTCTCTCTCTCTCTCTCTGTGTGTGTGTGTATGTGTGTGTGTGTGCATGTGTGTATATCACAACTAGAATTATATGATATCTATTCTTCTGCGACTTGAACTGATCTTTAAAAAATGGAATTGATGAGCAACAAATGAGCAACAAAGGAAGGATTCTTGATTCCAGCTGAAGAAAAGTGTAGGCTCCATAAAACCTGATGTATTGAGGGTGAGGGGGCTTAGAAGCCAATGGAGATGAAAATGTTCCGTTTTTCTTGCCAAACCTGGACCTTGGGCAATATCATCTCCACATCTGCCTCCACCATTGATCCTAATAGTAAACCTAGGGCCTCCCACTAGGGTTTGTTGTACTCAGGTTTTGAGTTTTAGAACTTCCTTCTGGTTTTGTTTGATGTATTGCTAATCTTGCAGGGGATTGTGCTGCTCGCTTGTTCATTTTTTGTTTTGTTTTGTTTTGTTTTAAAGTTCCTTGTCAGTATGATCTAAAAGCTAGAGAGGTCCAATCACCTGCTGGAGGTTTCTTCTAAGTGATCAAACTAGGATTTTTAAATATTTTTTTGTTTTTTGTTGGTAGAATGACCTTTTTTTTTTTTTTTTTGGAGACCGAGTCTCACTCTTGCCCAAGTTAAGGAGCAGTGGTGCGATCTCAGCTCACTGCAACCCCTGCTTCATGGGTTCAAGCAATTCTCCTGCCTCAGCCTCCTGAGTAGGAATTACAGGTGCCTGCCACCACACCTGGCTAATTTTTGTGTTTTTAGTAGAGATGGGGTTTCACTGACCTCAAGTGATCTGCCCACCCTCAGCCTCCCAAAATGCTGGGATTACAGGCATGAGCCACTGCGCCCATCCTAGAATGAACTTTAAATGGGAGTTAGAGGGGCATTTGGAGAGAAATCATGATTTAGATGGGCAGCGGGATGACCACGTGCAAGATCTCCTGGCCTTAGGTCAGTTCATCCAAATGGCTTGGTAAATAGTAAGGTTCACAATGGCACCATTGCCTTCATGCTGCTTGGCATGTACTCATGGCTGTATTTTTTTTTTTTTTCCTTCAATTCTGCCAGACTTCTCAGTGACTAAGATTTGGTTTCTGGAATGTGAGTAGATGGATAGATAAGTACTATTAGGGTAGATTCTTACCCTAAGTGTAAGGATCTTGATACTTCTGCTTTTTGCATGGGTTTTGAGCATTATGTATCTGCAGAAAACCTGGATTATAGAAAATGCATTTCAATGCACTTCTTCAAGTTTAAGGATTTAGGAACTCCTCTGTCCACAGGATAATTTAGACAGAGATAATATAGGCTGACATTTTATCGCTTTTTTTAACAGCTTTGTTTAGATATAATTCACATAACATACAAGTCACCCATTTGTTTTTAATATAGTCACACATATCTGCAGCCACTATTACAGTCAATTTTAGAACATTTCCATCACCTGAAAAAAAAAAACCCATACCCTTTAGCTAAGATAACCCCCTCTTTTTCCCCCCACCTCCCCTGGGCCCCCATAATCTACTTTCTTTTTCTTTTTCTTTTCCTTTTTTTTTTTTTTTTTTTGAGATGGAGTCTTGCTTTGTCATCCAGGCTAGAATGCAGTAGCGCGATCTTGGCTCAATGCAACCTCCGCCTCCCAGGTTCAAGCGATTCTTCTGCCTCAGCCTCCTGAGTAGCTGAGACTACAGGCATGTGCCACCATGCCTGGCTAATTTTTTGTATTTTCAGTAGAGACAGGGTTTCACCGTGTTAGCCAGGATGGTCTTGAACTCTTCACCTTGTGATCCGTCGGCCTCGGCCTCCCAAAGTGCTGGAATTATAGGTGTGAGCCACTGCGCCCAGCCTCTACTTTCTTTCTCTATGGATTTTCCTCTATAGATTTTCTGGATATTTCATATAAATAGAATCATATAATATGTGGACTTTTGTGACTGGCTTTTCTCACTTAGCATAATGCTTTTGAGGTTAATTCAAGTAGCATGTATCAATACTTCATTTCTTTATATGACTGAATATTCTGTTATATGGATATACCACATTCTGTTTATACATTTGTCTGTGGATGCCTTAAGATTTTCTTTTCTAAAAAAAAAAAGAAAAAAAAAAAAAGAAAAAATCTTTTACCAAATACCCAGACTTCAAGGAGAAGGATTTTCCATGTATAAGACTGTGTTATCTGTGAATAGAGATATTTTCATTTCTTCTTTTCCAATCTGGATACCTTCTGTTTCTTTTTCTTGACTATTTCCCTGGCTAGAACCTCCAGTACAATGTTGAACAGAAGTGGTGAGACCAGACATCTTTGTCGTGTTACTGATCCTAGGAAGAAAACATCTGTCTTTTACCATTTAGTATGATTGCTGTGGGTTTCTCATAAAGGCTCTTTGTCAGGTTGAGGAAGTTCTCTTCTGTTTCTAGTTTGTTGAGCGTTTTTATCATGAAAGAGTGTTTGATTTTGTCAAATGCTTCTCCTGCATCTATTGAGATAATCATGCGATTTAAAAAATTCTACTGGTAAGATGTATTACAAGAATTGATTTTCAGATGCTAAACTAATCTTGCGCTCTAGGGAGAAATCCAGCTTGGTTATAATATACACTTATTTTTAGATACTGCTGGAATTGGTTTGCTAGTATTTTGTTGAGGATTCTTTTTTCTTTTTCCACATACAATCATTCCCAATTGTTGAGGATTTTTGCATCCATATTCATAAGATATATTTTTTCTCTGGTTTTCTTTTCTTGTGATGTCCTTGTCTGGTTTTGGCATCAGGGTAATATTTGCCTTATAAAATGAGTTGGGAAGTGTTTAGCCTCTTCTATTTTTTGGAAGAGTTTGTGAATAACTGATATTAATTCTTCTTTAAATGTTTGGCAGAATCAGTGGGAAAGCTAACTGGGCTTGAGTTTTTCTTTGTGGGCATTTTTTTTTAATTGCTAGTTCAGTCTCTTTATTTGTTATGCCTATTCAGACCGTCTGTTTCTTCTTGAGTCAGTTTTGGTAGTTTGTGTGTTTCTAGGAATCTGTCCATTTCATCTACGTTATCTATTTTGTTGGTGTACAATTGTTCATTGTATTTCTTTATTATTTTTGTTTCTGTGACATTGACAACAATGTCCCCTCTTTCATTTCTGATTCTAGTAATTTGAGTCTTTTTTTTTCCTTGTTTAACTTAGCTAAAGGTTTGTCAGTTTTGTTGATCTTATGCCAATTTTTTGTTTGTTAGTGTTCTCTATTGTTTATTTTATTAGTTTCCACTCTAAGCTTTATTATTTCCTTTCTTCTGCTCGCTGTAGTTGAATTTGTCTTTCTTTCTCTCTCTCTCTCTTTTTTTTTTTTTTTTTGGTGACAGAATCTCATTCTGTTGCCCAGGCTGGAGTGCAATGGCACGATCTTGGCTCACTGCAACCTCTGCCTCCCAGGTTCAAGCAATTCTCGTGCCTCAGCCTCCCAAGTAGCTGGGATTACAAGCATCTGCCACCATGCCCAGCTAATTTTTGTATTTTTAGTAGAGACAGGGTTGCACCATATTGGCCAGGCTGGTCTCGAACTCCCAACCTCAAGTGATCCACCCACCTCGGCCTCCCAAAGTGCTGGGATTACAGGCATGACCCACTGTGCCTGACCTGTCTTTCTTTTTCTAGTGTCTTAGAAGATCAGGTGGAAGGTTAGGCCATTGATTTGAGATCTTCCTTCATTCCTAAAGTAGGCATTTACAAATATAAATTTTTCTCTTATCATTGCACCCCACAAGTTTTGGTATACTGGGTCCTCATTTTCATTCATCTCCAAGTTTTCAAAAATTTTCCTTTTGATTTATTCCTTAATCCATTGGTTATAGGTTGTATTTAGGAGTGTGTTGTTTAATTTGCACATATTTGTAGAGTTATTCACATTTATTTTGCTTCTGGTTTCTAATTTTATTTCATTGTGGTCAGAGAATATACTTTGTATTATTTCTATCCTTTAAATTTTATTAAGGTTTGTTTTATGGCTTGGCCTATGGTCTATCCAGGGGGATGTTTTATGTGCACTTGAATGCGTATTTTGTTGTTGAGTGGAGTGTTTTACAGATGTCTGTTAGGTGTAGTTGGTATGTAGTGTTGTTCAAATCTTCTGTTTCCTTGATCTTCTACTGAGTTTTTCTATCCAATATTAAAAGTGGAATTTTGAAGCTTTCACTTATTATTGTTGATTTTTCTATTTCTTACTTCATTTCTGCCAGTTTTTGCTTCATGTGTTTTGGTGCTTAATGTTTTAATGCTTTTTTCATTATTTTAAAGCGGTTACTCTAGGATTTACCATATATATCTTAGCTTACCAGAGGTCACTTCAGATAGCTTAATACCAGTGATGTATAGAAATATTACTCCTATATAGCTCTACTCTCTTCTCCTCTTTTGTGTATTATTGTTATATATGGTATATATTATTATATTATACAAGATATTATTGTTATACATATGTCACATCTATTAATGTTACAAACTCAGCAATATATTGTTATAATTATTACTTTATCAACTACAGCCATGTCTTTTGCTCTATACTGCTTTGCTCCCATCCACCCCTTAGTGCTCTTATTGACAAAAATATTACATTTCTATATGTTATAGGCCTAACATTACATTATATATTTTATATATATACATAATTTTGTATGATTGCTTTTTAAATCAGTTATGAGGAGAGAAATATGCACTTATACATTTAAAAAATTGTTACTAGTCCCCTTTGTTTTTGTGTGTATATATTCAAATTAACACGAGGCCATTTGCTTTTAGCCTGATGGATATCCTTTGGTATTTCTTGTAAGGTGGGTCTGCTAGCAACAAATTCCATCAACTTTTGTTTATCTGGGAAAGTCTTTAGTTTGCCTTCATTTTTGAAAGATAGCTTTGCTAAACATAGGACTTTTGGTTGACACTTTTATTTCTTTGCGCATCAGTGCCTCTGCCCTATAATGTTTTTGCTGAAAAGTCAAGTGCTAATCTTACGAAGGTTCTCTTACAAGTTCCCAGTGAGTTCTTTTTCTCTTGCTGCTTTCAGGATAGTCTCCTTGTCTTTTACTTTCATCATTTTACTATTATATGTCTGTTTGTGAATCTCTTTTAGTTTTTCTTACTTGGAGATTATTTAGCTTCTGGATGTGTAGGTTATTTCTTTATTTTTTTTTCTGAGACAGAGTCTTGACCTGTCGCCGAGGCTGGAGTGCAGTGGCATGGTATCAGCTCACTGCAACCTCCGCCTCCTGAGTTTAAGTGATTCTCGTGCCTCAGCCTCTCAAGTAGCTGGGATTACAGGTGTGCACCATCATGCCTGGCTGATTTTTTTTTTTTTTTTTTGAGACAAGATCTTGCTTTGTTACCCAGGCTAGAATACAGTGGTGCCATCTTGGTGCACTGCAACCTCCATCTCCCTCGTTCAAGCAATCCTACCACCCCAGCCTCCCTAGTAGCTGGGATTACAAGCATGTGCCACCACACCTGGCTAATTTTTGTATTTTTAGTAGAGAAATTTACAAAAATTTTTGTAATTTTTGTAATTGTTGTATATTTAGTAGGGGTTTCACCATGTTGGCCGGGCTGGTCTCGAACTCCTGACCTCAAGTGATCTGCCTGCCTCAGCCTCCCAAATTGCTGGGATTACAGATGTGAGCCACTGTGCCTGGCCAGGTTATTGTTTTTCAACAAATTTGATAAGCTTTCTGCCATTATTATTATTGTTTTGAGACAGGTTATCGCTCTGTCACCCAGGCTGGAATGCAGTGATGTGATCATGGCTCACTGCATCCTTGACCTTCTGGGCTCAAGTAATCCTCCTGCCTTAGCCTCCCAAGTAGCTGGAGCCACATGTGTGCACCACCACACCTGGTTAATTTTTGTATTTTTTGTAGAGGTAGAGTTTCACAATGTTTCCCAGGCTGGTCTTGAACTCCTGGGCTCAAATGATCTACCCACCTCAGCCTTCCAAAGTGCTGGGATTACAGGAGTGAGCCACTGTGCCAGGCCACTAGCTCCTCTATTCTTGTACAGCCTTAAGGAGGCCATTACAGAACTCCTGGACTAGGCAATAAAATTCTGTGTTGGTCTGATCCAGTTTCCTAATTAACTGAATATAAGCCTTAATGTTATATGTTTCCCACCAAAGCTACCTGTTCAGATAACTGGGTATTTGGTACTTATTCCATGTATTCCATGGCAGAGACAATAATTCCTCAACGTTAAGTCACCACCTTCTCTTGCCTCCCAGTTGGTCTTCCTCCCTTCATTTTTGCTCTGCTCTAATTTATTCTACACATGGCAGCCAGAGTCATTTTAGAAAGGGCACATTTGGTCATGACGTTATACTGCTTAAATACTTGAGTGGTCTTCCATTTTTCTTATAATAGAGCCCCAGATCCCTAAAATGGATGATAAGACCCTGTTTATCTCTCCCGCTTCTTCTCATGCCCCTTTCTCTCTGTGCCCCACTCTCTGCTCCAGTCCCTCTCTTCACTCCACACCTTGCATGTACGCCAGCCACACACAAATCTTTCAAATTTTTATTGTCCAAGTATCATGCTCTACCCTGTTTTGAGCCCTTTGTGCATGTTGTTTGCTTTGCCTAAAATGTTGTTATTATTTTCTTTTCTGATTCCTATCATTTTTCAGGTCTTGCTTAAATGTCAGATTCAGGAAAGGCTTTCCTAACCTCCTGGAGTAGTTCAAGTCCCCCTGTTTTTTATTTTTATTTTTTGGCTTTCTGTTATGAAAACAAAACAAATGCCCCAGGAGAAGTGTCCATAATTACCAGAAACATCAAAGAGTGCTTTCTACTCTTTTTATTCTGTTGTGTTGAGGCCAGCATTGCGATAAACAAGCTAAAACTATTTACACTGGACTCATTTGCAGTAACTGACATTTACAGGAATATACTAGAAATGACACCAAAAAGTTTAAGAAAAGTGATGGTAAACTTGCACGTACATCATATAGAAAAGTAACATTTTAAATATAAAAAAGAAAAACTTCCTGGAATTGTTATGCCAGTATTAAAGAACAGTGCTGGACGTGACAAATTCTTTACGTGGGTGTTATTCTTTCCCAAAAGACTGTCAAAAGTGTGAGGGCTGCAAAAGAACAAAAATGAAAACAAACACAAAGGAAAACGTGTCTTACAGTTTATAAACAGGACGACACTGACCAGCACAAAGAGGGGTCTAGAGTCCAGTTCATGCCCGAAGCCTGCCCTGCCGGCCTCCAGGGGTCATTCAGAGCATTTTCAAATCCATTTCCGACACACAACTTGTCACAGCTCCTCTCCCCTTGAAAAAAGCATGTTAGAAGCTGCCTACAGGTCTGAGCAGTGGGACAATCTAATTGAATCACTGAGGCCTCCTAATACTTAAGAAATGGACATGACCATCACCCTCAGCCCCATGGCAAGGGTGTTGAGGAAGTCATCAGTCCTCCAAAACTCTGAAAAGAAACTAGAGTTGAAGTCTGGACAGAAAGCCTTAAAAAAGTGACAGCACCAATGCAGTCACTCAGTGTGCCCTAGGTGGGCTGTCAGGGTCAGCAGCTTCTTTCTAGATGAAAGGAGTGGAGGCGACAACGAAAGAGTACCCATTCTTCCTTTTGTTATTGGAGCAGGAGTACTAAGCAAACTAGGTACTGGCATTGGCGGTATTACAGCCTCTACTCAGTTCTACTACAAACTATCTCAAAAACTAAATGATGACATGGAACAGGTCGCCGACTCCCTGGTCACCTTGCAAGATCAATTTAACTCCCTAGCAACAGTAGTCCTTCAAAATCGAAGAGCTTTAAACTTGCTAACTGCCAAAAGAGGGGGAACTTGTTTATTTTTACGGGAAAAATGCTGTTATCGTGTCAATCAATATGGAATCGTCACCGAGAAAGTTAAAAAAATTCGAGATCGAATACAACATAGAGCAGAGGAGCTTCAAAACACCGGACCCTGGGCCCTCCTCATCCAATGGATGCCCTGGATTCTCCCCTTCTTATTATTAACAAAAAGTAATTAAAAGTTTAACAAACTGGCTGAAAACTCACCAAGTGTCAGACTCACCAGCAATCAGAAAAATGGTAATTTACCAGCATTTCCTCATCGGAGTTCTCTCTCTGGTAAGGGCATATCTAGATCTGTAAGGGTCAGTGGACTCTGAATCAATTTTATGGTTTTCAAAAAATCACCATGTATTGGCTGGGCATAGTGGCTCTCGCCTGTAATCCCAGCACTCTGGGAGGCCGAGGCGGGTGGATCACTTGAAGTCAGGAGTTTGAGACCAGCCTGGTCAACATGGTGAAACCCCATCTCTACTACAATATAAAAATTAGCCAGGCGTGGTGGTGGGCACCTGTAATCCCAGCTACTCGGGAGGCTGAGACAGGAGAATCAGTGGAACCCACGAGGCGGAGGTTGCAGTGAGCTGAGACTGCACCACTGCACTTCAGCCTGGGAGACAGAGCGAGACTCGACTCTTGTCTAGAAAAAAACAACAAACAAACAAAAGCCCACCACGTATTAGGACACTAATGATAGTCCCTATATCCATCCAGAAGTTCCAGAACTGCTGGCATAAAGCACTGACTACTCCACGGCTCCACACTTAGCGCCTGCCTGGAGGCTCCCAGACGCCGAGGTCCAGGAGAATGCCTGGTTTCAGTCATTTCTGGGCTGTGACAACACGTGAGCAGGGAGCACTGTGTGAGTCTCTGGGAGGGAGTCCTCCTGGGGCCCAGAGACTCCTCCACCCCTGAGGAGGGCAGACAGGTTGGGGAGAGCCTGGCCAGGGCCCTAGAGACTGGCAGGGGGCAGGCATGCCCCACCCACGCACGTCCTTCTGTTCTGATAGCACCTGGACCCCCTGTACTTTTTCGTAGAACGTAAGTTTTTGAGCAACTGATTATTAGGGTGCTGATCTGTTGAACATACCTCCTCACAGAACATGAGCTCTATGAAGACAGGGCTCCTATGTGCCTTGACCACTCTATGCCCAGTGTCTAGTACAGGGCCTGGCACATAGTAATAACTCCATAAATCCTTGCTGAGTATGGAAATTAATGCTCTTTGGGGCACAGAATTCAAGGGCTGGCATGGGAGGTGGGCAGGGAGAAAGTCCTGGGGCTGTACTTAGAGCTAATGTGGAACTGGTGGAAATGTTGTTTAAATTTCAGACGGGCAATTTGGGAGGCCGAGGCGGGTAGATCACTTGTGGTCAGGAGTTCAAAAACAGCCTGGTCAACATGGTGAAACTCTGTCTCTACTAAAAATACACAAATTAGCTGGATGTGATGGTGCGTGCCTATGGTCCCAGCTACTCAGGAGGCTGAGGCACCAGAATCGCTTGAACCCGGGAGTTGGAGGTTGCAGTGAGCTGAGATTGTGCCACTGCACTCCAGCCTGGGTGACAGAGTGAAACTCTGTCTCAGAAAAAAAAAAAAAAATTCAGAAGGAAACTCCTCACCACTTGTATCCATAACCACAATTTGGACTTACTAACTGACAAGTCTAATGGACACATATTCCAAGGGGAACTTTCCTGAGAGTTCCACCCTGGGCTAGTGTTACAATAAGGTAGTTGGCTTCTCGTTCCCCTTGTCATTCTTTGGGTGAATAGCTTGGTGCACATAGAAAGTAGCCATTTCCCTCCTACTTGCACCCTTCACATTGTGGACACTGAGCCTGTTTGTTTGTTTGTTTTGAGACAGGATCTCACTCTGTCACCCATGCTGGAGTGCAGTGGCACAATCTTAGCTCACTGCAACCTCTGCCTCCCAGGCAATTCTCCAAGTAGCTGGGACTACAGGTGTGAACCACCATGCCCAGCTAATTTTTGTGTTTTTTGTAGAGATGGGGGTCTTGCCATGTTGCCCAGGCTGGTCTTGAACTCCTGAGCTCAAGCAATCTGCCTGCCTCGGCCTCCCAAAGTGCTAGGATTACAGGCATGAGCCACTGGGCTGGGCCCCCTAAGCCTATTGTAACCCATAATGGGAATGGTGAGTTTGGGAATATACACTGAGACAGTGACAATTGTTTTAAAAAAGTAGTCAACAACTAATATTCATTAAGCGCTCTATTTGTAGCAGACATGTATTATTTTATTTTATTTCTTCTCTCTCTTTTTTTTTTAATATGGAGTCTCGCTGTTGTTGCCCAGTCTGGAGTGCAACGGCACGATCTCGGATCACTGCAACCTCCACCTACTGGTTTCAAGCGATTCTCCTGCCCCAGTCTCCTGAATAGCTGGGATTACAGGCGCTTGTCATCATGCCTGGGCTAATTTTTGTATTTTTAGTAGAGATGAGGTTTCACCATGTTGGCCAGGCTGGTCTTGAACTCCTGACTGTAGGGGCCTTTGAAAACAGTATGTTGAGAATAGATAGGGCTCAAGGACAGTATCTCCAACTGAACTTTTAATGAACTCCCATAGGTGCCAAGAAGGCGGGTAGATAAGAAAAAATATAGAAACAAGGTACTGAGTAGAAGGTTACATGTGGGAAAAGAAAGTTTGTTTTGCATTGCATTCTTTCTGCTGACCTGAGGTTTATGGAGTATAAATAAAGTGAGGCGGAGGCTCTGAGTGCGGCCGCCATGTTCTCTGTGTGTCTTTGTCTTTGTGTGTGTTCTTTCATTCTCCACCACCCCCGGTGCGGCCCCCAACAAGTGGCGCAGCGAGCAGGGTCAGCACGGGTGAGTAGGGGAGAACAAGAAGGGGAACCCCCTAGGAGCAGGTAAGGCTCAGATATTGTTAAGGGGAACCTTCTTAAGCTTTCATTATGGGAATTCCATCTCTCTGGCTTCAGAATATTTATGGCTGTTTCAAGGACTGTTGCTGTCTATGGGAGTAGAAGTGAAAGAAAAAGACTTTGAAGCGATTGTTTGCCCATGTTGAATAACATTGTTACTGGTTTCAGTATCAGACTAAAGTGCAGCTAAATCGGAAAAAATGGTTACAGGTAGTAAAAGCTTTGCTTAGAGCTCTCCAGTTAGGGGATATTATGCCTCTAAAATTGTGGACCTTGTGTAACTCTATCACTCAGACATTAGAGTTACTTGAGACTGATTCGGAGTGTGGTAATGTAGCCACAGGAGGAAAGGTATCTGAGGATTTGGAAAAATAAAATAAAATAAAATAAATCTGAAATGGAGCCCATTTGTGCCAGGGTAGCAAAAGGGGGAGAAGAGAAAAAGCCAGCTCTTCCTTCTTCTAAGGGAAATTCTGACATGCAGTGTATTATGGAAATGCTTCAACAAATATTACAGATACATTCTTCTAATTCACCTTTGTGAGCTTTCCCTGTTTCTTTTCCTTCTGCCCTGTTAAAAGAGAATTTTCCAGTGCCTCCAACCCCCGGGCTTCCTTATCTTTACCTTTGTTTGGCAAAGTTTTCTCAGTGCCCCCAACAGGCTGAGACGGCTGAGGGGGCTGAGGGGGCTGAGGGGCTGAGGCGCTGAGGGGCAGGCAGCCTGGCGGGTCCCTGCCGCAGGGTCAACCGCACGTCACGTGGCCAAATCCCCCGGGCTGCTTTCTCTCCAGCTGCTCAGCCACTTGTTTTCTTACCGTGAACCTCGGGCTCCTGCTCGGCGTCCTTTCTTGCTCTGTCTCTGTTTTTGCTGCATTCTATCGGCAAGTCTTTAATTTAGGATATTTCACTGATATAACTGAAGATGAACTGTGTTTTACAGCATTTTATTTTATTACGCGCTTTCTCCTAGATTTTGGTATCCTTTTTATACTGACTTGATTAAACATTTTGGAAACTTTCCTGGAACTGATAAAATAGCTTTGATATGATCTTTTTCTTAAGGTCATAAAATAATTTACTTTGAAATGTCTCAGCCTAACAACTTTTGGGCTTTTGTTGTTTTGTGCAGAGGTGGGAAGGCTCCTTTGCATTTTTGGTATAACTTCTGTGTTAATGATTTTGTTGTTTGCTTCACACAAAATCACTTAGTGATCCGTGTTTTCCAGCTTAGAGTTAACATGTATCATTTTGTGAATTAAAAAAAGTCTCGTAAAAAAAAAAAAAAAAAAAAAATTTAAGGAGCTGGATCTGTTTCCAATTATTTGTACTTCTTTTGCTCCTAATACTTAGTTTTCAAATGGTGACAATAATGTCCAATTTAATGCCTTACAAATTAAATTTTTTTAAAAAAATAAAAGCTGCCATTTCTAACTATAAACCCCTATCCTTGGTCTTCTTAATATTTTTTCATCAAAAAATTTGATAATTTCTATAGACTAGAAGACTTTGGGAAAGGTTTTTCTTAATCGTTCTCAGTGGTTACAATTACACAACTGGTAAATAAACAAGGCGCATGTACAGGCTAAAAAAAATGTTATATGTGATCCCCCAGAAGCCACTGAGGAACAACTCACAGGCACGGGCCAATATGCTACTCTTAGTACTCAGACTGGTCTAAAAAATGTTGCCCTTACTTAAATCAAGACTTTGTTTTTAAGGGCCTAAAATAAGGTAGAGATAACAAAAAAATCTTCCCTTTCCTCTGTAAAGATTTTACAGGGCACAAATAAACAATATTCAAATTTTGTAGCCCGTCTTCAAAATACTGTCTTAAAAATTGTGGGTACTGACCTTGCTTCAAAAATTTTGTTACAAACGTTGTCTTTTAAAAATACTTATACTGACTGTCAAAAATTGTTAAAATCATTAAAGGCCAATGGGGCCAATTTAGATAAATATATTAAAACTTGTGTTAGTGTTGAAGGGACTATTTATAATGCTCAATTATTTGCTGGAGCTTTGTCTAAAGCCTTAAAAGAAAATAACAAACAAAATGTTTACTTTCAGTGTGGTAAACCTAGACATTTCAAAAAAAAGTCATAAAAATTAAACACTTTTATCCCTCAAGGCAGAAAGCTGCCTTCAAAGGTGTACAAATGTTGTGGTAAAGGTCGACATTGGACAAATAAATGTCACTTCAAAACTAATAAAAGTGAAAATTTACTGTCTCCTCTCCTGGAAAATGGGAGCCGGGGCCCACAGGCTTGGGTCCCCAACAATTTATGTCACCAGGTCTAAAAGTGTAGTTGGTTTATCAGTCTTTACAAATAAAAAATATAAAAAAAAAAAAATACACAAACTAACTAGGTTTCTTGTAATAAATCACTAAACTAGTCCAAGAACCAAAAAATACAAAATCAACATAACTCTAAAAGATGTGAGATTATGGTTCTACACTTGTTACATTAAAAAACTAAAATTAATAAACGTAATATTAACAATAATAACAGTAATAATAGCCATAGTATACTAAGTACTTACTATGTGTCTACTACTGTAAAAAAATCTTCACTTACATTTAGTTCTTCCAACATCCCTTTAAGACTAACAAATTTTATAATTATTACCATTTTGTAAACAAAAAAACAGAGTTAAAACAGTTTTATAAATGTATCCAAGGTCATATAGCTATTATATTTTAAAAATATAACTTTCTGTCCCCAGAGCTTACATACTTAACCCTTTCCTCTAGACTACTCTATAAAATACAAAAATGGTAGTCACCCTCCTTAAAATAATCAGAAAAAAAAAAATCAATAACTAAGTAAAAGTTGTATCTCAGCACCAAATCCAATCCCAATTTCAAGTATCCATTTAGCCTTGGATAACATCATTGTGTTTTAAAAACCAAAATCCGTTAAGTATTTTGTGGTCCACCATCTTTTACAAAACAAATACTCTATTAAATAATAAACTACAAACTAAATTTCTATACCTGTAATCACCTTATTTGTTTACAAATATTTGTTATTGACTAAATCTACATACAATACCCAGTAAACAATGGCCTACAACATCAAAAAATAAATTCAAGTCCTCTTTAAGAATCCCACACCTTACCCCAGTTTTTCAGCTTTATGTGACAACTAAACAAAACGCCACTACTGACTTAGTTATTACTCAGCCTTATACTTTGTCTCCTAATAGAGGAGTATATAAATTAACTATTAACAAGTGTGGCCCTTTGCCAAAAGAACATAATGTTACTAATAAAAGTCTTATTATGGTTTAAGTCTCACAATTTATATGCCTAGAGGCAAAAAAATGTATTCTCAACAGAGAGGGTTTGGTAACACAAAAAAAACTGTTTTTTGGAAAACTTTAGTTTCTAATCAAAAGCCCTTATGTTCATTACACATTAATAAAATAGTTTTTAAAGGGTTAATTAATATGATGGTAAATATGTCTATTATTTGTTTAAATTAGAGGCCTATACAATAAAAAAAAAAAACAAGTTACAGTTATACTCACTGGCTTGGGTACTACTTCTGTGGTTTATCAAGACGTAAAACATTTAACCTGTGTCGGTCCTAAAGGTTAACAAGGTCAAGTGTTTTTTTTATTTTTATATTGTTCCTATCAATATTAATTTTTAAAAACAAGATCTTTCACAACAATTTACTACTTTTTTAAACATTCCTCATATTTCCTCAACTGCCAAAAATATAATGTTCAAAATGGGCTACAATCCTTTAAACTCATAGCCACCACTCCTATTTATGTAAAACAGTAACCATTATTTAAAAAAATACTTAAGACTCTAAAAGAGTAAGTCAAAAAACAAATGGCCAAAAAAAATATAAAGCCACGTATTTCTACATAAAATTCCCGTCTTTGTCTTGTCTTAAAACTATAAATATTTACATTAAACCTAAAAAAAGTTTACAGCCTGGTCTTCCTAATCCTGCCCTTATCCCACAAAGTTAAAAATTAATGGTCATAGATCTCAAAAATTGTTTTTTCTTTATTCAGTTACAACATCTTTTTTCTATTCTAAAACGAGACAGTCACTTAAACAACTCACGTCATTTAACTCCTTTGGCTTTACAGAAACTCCAACTTGTGAAAAAACAACTTCAAAAGGCTCATTTACATTATATCCTTCCCAATGTTCCCCTTTCCCTTTGTTTATTTCATACTTTACATTCTCCTACAAAAATAATTCATCAAACCAATCAGCCACTAAAATGGATCTTTTTGTCCAATAAAACATCTAAACACTTGACTACTTATATCAATCGTTTAACTAAACTGATCATCAAAGAATGACATCACTGTCAACAACTTTGGGGAGGAGATCCTTCCTTAATTATCTCTCAATTCACTCATAGTCAAATCATTTATCTTCTTACAACTTCTAATTCTTGACAAAAAACTTCATCAATCTTAAGTTACAGTTTATCCTTATCCCTCGGTACAACAGAAAAAATTGTTTACTATTCTCATAGTCTTACTTAATTTCCCTACTACTGGTTGTAATATTGTTAGTAATTCTCAATATGCCGTTTATGTTACTTCTTATATTTCTCAGGCCACTTTACCTCTTTGTACTACTTCTTCTCTTCAAAAACTCTTTTCCTTGTTATTTTCTACTTTGAGCCAACGTCGAGCTCCTTTATTCATCACTCATCTTCGTTCTCATTCTCAACTGCCTAAACCATTAGTTCATAAAAATACTCAAATTAATTCACTTCTAATTGGCCACTTACAAACTACAAAACAAAAACATACTCTACATCACACTAATAGTTCTGGCCTTCAATGACGGTTTCATTTAACTCATAAATAAACTTGTTCTCTTATTTAAGCTTGTCCTTTCTGTACTCCTTTGAGCATTCCATCCTTCCATCCTGAAGTTAACCTAAAAGGTACTCAAGTTAATCAAATTTAACAAATGGATGTTATACATATTCCTTCTTTTAAACAATTAAAGTATGTTCATCATACCATTAATACTTTTTCTCATTTTCAATGGGCCACTCCGTTGCCATCTAAAAAAGCTGATTCTGTTATTACACATCTCTTAACTTGTTTTACCATTATGGACATTCCTTTTATACTTAAAACTAATAGTGCCCCTGCCTATGTCTCTCATAAATTACAAGTTTTCTTACAACAATACAATATTCGACATATCACCAAAATCCCAAACAACAGTCAAGGTCAAGCCATCATTAAACACACAAATTTAACTTTAAAAACTCAACTATTAAAACAAAAAGGGGGAAATGAGCCCCCCCAAAAAACCACATTTTTTTGAAGGTTAGCCTTTCTACCTTAATTTTTTTGATTTTGAAGGTTCTTTTTACTTAAATTATTTTTTGAATCAATGGAGACAATTGCAAGACTCCGCTGTCGTAACTCATCTTTCCTCACCTCTCTCGGTGATAGTCCCCGCTGACAATTTAAAGATTTGGTATCCTAATAAAGAAGGTAAGTATGTTCAAGGGCAAGTTCTAAAACAGGAACGGGGCTATGCTCTTGTCCTTACAGGGAGCGGACCTAAGTGGTTTCCTATAAGATAATTGAAACCCTGTTGAAAAAAAAACTGGATTCAGCATGCATTTCTTCCTTTGTTGGATGTGCCTCAGCGGGGGACTTATTTCCCTTAGTGAAACTTTGTATGAATATTGCACTTATATTCCCTTTCCACCCTTGTATCTGGGAGTCGCCTGGGGAGAGGCGGAAATTAAGGTTTTCACCAATGACACTACTTAAATGCCGTCCCCCTATATAAACAAGGACAATATAAAACGGGAAACGGAAATTATAAACAACACATACCAATTTGGAGTGAAAAAACTTCCAATATACATGGGAAATAGTTCTCATTGTCTCCAAAAATCGTATAAAGCCTGGGTTGTTCACTATAATCATAGTTATGTGGCTACTAATACTGTTATTATAATCATACTGTATATAATAATAAAACTATTCCTAGTTCTTTACCTTTTTGTCCTATTCCAGAGGTTTCTCCTAATATTAAGGTGCTGAAGTGACAACTATGTCGGGAAAATAAAACCCGGATTTTATTAAAATACAGTGGGATACAAATAACTGATTGAAGTGTACACGGTGATTTTCAAATAAAATTTAGTCACATACCTTTAAAATGGCACTGGGTAAATAAAAGTATTGCTACTAACAATAATAAAACCTTGGTATGGTATGAAGGAGGCCTAAGTACAGAGTCATCTTTGGAAGTTGTTAGCTACAGGCGATGCCATTAGCACTTTTGTGGGGAATATGTCTCTTAATCTTTCTAACCCAACTAATTCCTTTCATATTCAGTTATATCGAAATACCTCTCGATATATTATTACTTGTGTCCGTAAGCTCTACCTATTATTAACAGGAAATTTGATATAGAATAATAATATGGAAATTAATTGTACAAATACGTGTACATTTTTGTCTTGCCTTAATCATTCTTGGTGGCACAACTTTACTGGGGATATTTATATCCTCAGGGCTCGTAAGGAAATTTGGCTACCTGTTAATCTTACACGACCGTGGGGGGCATCACCTCTTAAAACTTATATTTGGACTTCTCTTCAGCGAACCCTCTGTGCCCTTGGACTTATAATTGCCTCGGTGATGAGTCTTGTTGCCATTGCCTCCACTGCGGCTGTAACAGGACTCACTCTTCATCAAAGCATACAAAATGCTAAATTTGTGCAGCAATGGCATAAACAATCTCACCGGTTATGGCTTCAACAACAAAACATTGATTCTCAACTTACTAAAAAATTGGACAACGTGAAATAAGCATTAACATGGCTTGGAGATCAGCTCACTGTACTCAATACTCGGGTAACATTACAATGTGATTGGAATTCCACTCAATTTTGTGTAATGCCTGTGCCTTTTAACATCTCTCAAAATTGGACTGTAATCTAAAAATTATTAATTGGCCATAAAAATATTAGTTTGGACATTCAAAAGCTCACTCAAAACATTTCCAAAACATTTTAACAACAATTGCATGTGCTGTCTGGAACTGTAACCTTGCAGAAGCTGGGGCAGTGCCTTACTGCCTTTAACCCATGAACTCAAATAAAAACATGGATTTCTACAATCTCTGGAAGTATATTGCTTTGGACACTTGGTTTGGGTCTACTTCTTTTGGTGATTCGATGCTCCCTCCGTCGCCACCAAAAACAAAAAAAAACACAGAAACAAATATGGACTACCTTTTTAGGATTGAGGCAAAACAAAATTAAAAGGGGGGAAATGCAGGGGCCTTTGAAAACAGTATGCTGAGAATAGATAGGGCTCAAGGACAGTATCTCCAACTGAACTTTTAATGAACTCCCATAGGCGCCAAGAAGGCGGGTAGATAAGAAAAAATATAGAAACAAGGTACTGAGTAGAAGGTTACATGTGGGAAAAGAAAGTTTGTTTTGCATTGCATTCTTTCTGCTGACCTGAGGTTTATGGAGTATAAATAAAGTGAGGCGGAGGCTCTGAGCGCGGCCGCCATGTTCTCTGTGTGTCTTTGTCTTTGTGTGTGTTCTTTCATTCTCCACCACCCCCGGTGCGGCCCCCAACACCTGACCTCAGGTGATCCACCAGCCTCGGTCTCCCAGTGTTGGGATTACAGGCATGAGCCACCGCGTCTGGCCTATTTTAGATTAATTCATGGTAATTCCAGGTGTTAGATACTTTTATTATTTCCATTTCATAGATAAATGAACTGGGTTTTGAAGAAATTAAGTATCTTGCTCATGGACATATTGTAAGTAACTGGTAAAACTGAGATTCCAGTTCACGTCTGTCTGGCACAAGCACCCAAACACTTCACTTTTGTTCTATATTGCCAAAGGATTGTAGAATTCTATAAATGATTTCTTTTTGTCTGATGGTCTTTTGAAATTTCATTTACACCTTTCACCTGAAGTGCCTTTTGAAACTGTCATCTTGAAGTGCCCCCGAGGGAGGGAGGCACTTTTCTTTTGATATCAGATCACTGAAACCCAAAATCTGTGTTCACCGTTCCATGTTTGAGTCAGTGCAGGCCTTGCGCTAAACTTTCTTGATTTTACAAGGACATTTTCTGGAAGCCAAAGCAACAACGACAACAGAAAAAGTCCCTTGACTATACAGAGAAGGCAGTTTGTAAAGAAATAGGAAAGAAAATACACAGGAATTTATTAAATTTAAATTATATTTAAACAGATAATGTTCAAAGGCTCTAAGTCTGATGCTTGTCAAAGGACTTTGACCCAAACAGAAAGGTAGATTTTAAAAAGTATTCCACAGGGTAAAGTTTGGGTGAGAAAAAAGTCATTGAAACATAGACCTAAATTAATAAATGAGGCTTTTCTTAGCTACGTGGTCCTGACAAAACAGCTTTGAAGTCTGTCTATGTGTTCTAGAATCCTTGTTAATTGGTAACCAAGAACAATCCCTCATACAGCTCTTTCAATTAAAAAGCCTAAATTAAATAAAATACCAGGTAAAGACTTTCTGCTACCAAAATTGTTCAAAGCCTGACTTAATTGATGAGAGCTGATCCTTATTCACTTTTTGCCTTAACTATAGAGAAAAAAATAAAAATTTCAATATGTGTGCATGCAAATGTCTAACATTATTATGTATTAGTTTTTTGAATGTAAAAAAATTAGAAAAACAGAAATGACACATAATCTCATTCTCCAGAAAACTCCTTTTTTTGTTGTTGTTTTTTGTTTTGAGGCAGAGTCTCATTCTGTTGCCCAGGCTGAAGTGCAGTGGCATGATCTCGGCTCACTGCAACATCTGCCTCCTGAGTTCAAGTGATTCTCGTGCCTCAGCCTCCCGAGTAGGTGGGATTACAGTCTCCTGCCACCACGCCTGGATGCTTTTTGTATTTTTTGATAGAGAGGGGATTTCACCATGTTGGCCAGGCTAGTCTCAAACTCCTGACCGGAAGTGATTGCCACGCCTCAGTCTCCCAAAGGCTAGGATTACAGGTGTGAGCCACCATGCCTGGCCTCCCGTATTTGTTTTTATTAGAGTAATACATGTACCTGTTTTAAAAAAAATGAACTATGCAAGAAGATATAAAATGAAAAACCAAAGCTCTTTCCTACCACCACCCAGTTCCTCTCCCAGATCATCACATTAATTTTCTTCTGCATCTGTCCAGGAAAATAAGTTGTGTATATATATTAAAATGCATATCATGAAATATATAGTCTTTTAAAAGAATTTTACCATATCCATTTAACTTTGCTTTTTCATATATAATGTCTTGGAGATTTTATAAACCAGCAAATAGAGACCAATTGCATTTTAAAAGTTATTATTTTTCATTTTGAAATGATTACAAACCTGTAGAAATTTGGAACTACTGTGTATTAAACAACAACAACAACAAAAATGTTCTTGAGTGATTTGAAAGTTACTGACCTGATGCCCCATCACGCCTGAATACTCTAGAATGTATTTCCTACAAAGATGTTTCCCTACATAACCATGATACAGTGATCAATATCAGAAAATTAATAACAATACACTACTCCCATCTCATTCTCACATTATTCAAGTTTTGTCAGTTGCCCTGATAGTGGCTTTTATAGCAAAAGGATCCAGTTCAGAATCACAAGTTGCATTTAGTTGTTATGTCTTTTTATTCTGCTTCAGTCTGGAGCATTTTCTCAATCTTCTCTTGAATGATCTTTATACTCAGGCTGGAGTATAGTGGTGTGATCTTGGCTCACTGCAATCTCTGGTTTCTGGGCTCAAACCATCCTCCCACCTCAACCTCCCAAGTAGCTAGGACCATAGGTGCGCACCACCACACCCAGCTATTTTTTTATGTTTTTGGTATTTTTTTGGTAGAGACGGGGTTTTGCCATGTTACCCAGGCTGGTCTCGGACTCCTGGCCTCAAGCGATCCTCCTGTCTCAGACTCCCAAAGTACTAGGGTTGCTGGTATGAGCCACCGTGCCTGGCTGATGCTGGGTTCTTCTCCTCGCCTCCCCTCAGGTGGTATGCTGTTTCTGTTTCTCATTACTGATGAAGCTCACTGTGGTCACTTGATTAAGGTGGTGTTTGCCAAGTTTCCCATCCGTAAAGTTATTATTTTTTTCTCTTTGTAATTAATAAGTACCTTGTGGAGAGGAATTTGAAACTAAGCATGTCATTGTGCAGCAAACTTTTAATTAATTAATTAATTAATGTCTTTTGGACTCATGGTTTCTATTTTATTCAGTGGGTTGTTCCCACCATCACTTATTTGGATACTCAAATATCAAATCAAATTTTGATACTCTCGCCTTCCCTTCAAAACCCAACAGCCACTGCTTTGTCCAATAGAAGCTAGCTTATATGTCTTTTGACATGCCCCCATTGTTGTTTAGGACCTTCCTTATTGTTGCTGTTATTGTTTTGGCACAGAAAGATGATTCAAATTCATCTTTTACTTTCCCTGCTGGTACTGAAATCCACCATTTCTCCAAGGGACCCTGGTTTCTTTGAGTGGAAAATGGCATTTAGAAGCCAAGATCTTGGTGGTAGATGTGTCTATTGATATTGGGACATTGCTACCTCAAGCCCTCTTAGTGGACAGAGCTACATACATCCATACACGTCTACGTTCATTTCTATATCTATTTATATGAGGTCATGCCAATAACTTCAATTCCAATCTAACACCACAAGGTTTATTCTAGGTGTCTCTCTTTTTGTATTTGTAACTCTTGTTTCCAACAGTGTGAAGTCTGGCTTCCGTTAGTCTTAACATACTTACTTAATCCTTTGTATGTAATCAATATTGATATTGTTATTGATTGATCAGTATCAATCAATATCCAGTCTCTGCTGCCACGTCCCCTCTAGCAGTAATGCCTGTCTTCTTCTGTTTGGGCTCTGATACCTTATGCTGGGCTGCTCCATCATGGCCTTTCTTTTTGCCCTGTTGGGCTCTGACTCCACTTGCTGGGCCATAATCCCCAACACTGCCATGGATGTCCTCTTCATCCCATTCAGGCTCTGACTCCACATACCAGGCTATCCTCCACCTAGAATCCTCCTCACCCTGCTTTGGCTCTGATGCTCCAGGTTAGACTACCTCATTCCCTATGCCTTCCTCTTCCTGCTCAGCCCTGACTCCCCACACTAGGCTTCCCATCTTCATGGACACCCTCCTCCCCCAACTTGGGATCAGGCACCTTGTGCTGAGCAGCTCTCCTCCATGGACCCTGCTTCACACTGCTCAGGACCACCATGGTGCCACTCCAGCACCAATGGCTGCTGGGCCCGAGAAGAACATGTAGATGTTCTATTATTTAAGTTCTTTTATATTTGAAAATGTCTGTCTTTTATCTTTATATCTGAACATGTTGGGTTGTTAAAGTATTTTTGGATTTCATCTTTTTTCTCTTAGAACCTTGTAGATTGTGCTCCATTGTCTCCCAGCATTATGTTTCTGTGAAGAAGCCTGGGACCAACATAAATTATGGTGCAAGTCGGGCGCGGTGGCTCACACCTGTAATCCCAACACTTTAGGGGGCTGAGGCGGGTGGATCACTTGAGGTCAGGGGTTCAAGACCAGCCTGGCCAACATGGCGAAACCCCATCTCTACAAAATACAAAAATTAGCTGGGTGTGGTGATGCATGCCTGTAATCCCAGCTACTTGGGAGGCTGAGGTGGGAGAATCACTTGAACTGGGAGACAGAGGTTGCAGTGAGCTGAGATCATGCCACTGCATTCTAGCTTGGGCAACAGAATGAGACATTGTCCCCCCCCCCCCCAAAAAAAAAAGTTCTATCTCCCTGCCCATTCCCCAATATATTTTTATGTTTCTGCATGGATAATCAGGGTCTAGTTAGGAAACATAAGCCACAACAATCATTTTACCAGAGAGAATTTATTCTAGAGAACTGTTAACTAGGTAACTGAAAAGACAGAGAACACTTGGTGATGTGGAGGTAGCAATGCAAGAGGCAGCTGCTAGCATTAAGACTGGGGAAACAAAGGGAAGAACTTGGAAGTATCAAAACACAGAGCCTGGGGGAGGACCTCAGACCTCTGGGAAAGTGGGCTTTGGCAGTCTAGTGCTGGTGTTTCTGGGGCAGAAGGTAGCGAGACTGGTTCCATGAATTTGGAAAAACTGCGAACTAGACCCAACTGATACTAGAAGAACGTGCTGGGGTGAAAAAGAAACACTGGGTGATGCTGACAGTGATATGACAATAGGAAGCAGATAGGAGGTAAGTCCCCTCTTCATCCTCCAGCCTTGTAGCCTCTCTCTATTGCCTCCTATTGGCAGAACTTCCCCCAGCTGGCAAGAAGAAACTTGTAGAGTCCTCACTGTAACATCACAAAGCCAAATAGAGAGAGTGCGTTTGAAATTGAGAAACAATAGCTTAACTAGAACAACACTTTAACTAAACTATATCTTGGTCTTGAGTATTAAGCTAACCTCCCACCTCAGCCTCCTGAGTAGCTGGGGTTACATGCGTGTGCCACCATGCTTAGCTACTTTTTGTATTTTTGTAGAGATGGGGTTTCGTTGGCCAGGCTGGTCTTGAATTCTTGACCTCAAGTGATCAGCCTGCCTCGGCCTCCCAAAGTGCAGGGATTATAGGTGTGAGTCACTGCCCTGGCCTCTTAAGTAATATTTTATTGTATATCAGATTCTTTGTCCCTCTTTTGCATTTTATTTTATTTATTTATGCTATACTTCACATGTGTGGTTGCTATGTCCTTTATTTGAGTGATTAAGTCCAGACATTCTGTTTGTCTGACATTGATGACAGACTATTCTCCTGTATCTTTATTCTATTTTCAAAAAGTGAAATTACTATTTTTACCCCAAACAATGTAGCCACGAATTTCTCCTCCTCTTCCTCCTTTTTTCCCCTCTTCCTGTCCTCCTTCCCCTCCTCCTTCTTCTCCCCTACCTTTTTTTCTTCTTCTTCCTCCTCCTCTTTCTTCTCCTCTTTGCCTTCTACTTCTCCTCTTGTTCCTTCTTGTTTTTTCTCTTCCTCCTCCTCCTTTTGCTTCTCAGTTTCTCTTCTTCCATCTCCTTCCCCAACCTCCTAATTTACCCCTTGACCTTACTTTGTTTTTAGACTTTTTTTTCTCTCCACCTTCTCCTCTTTCTTCCTCATCATTCTAAGTAAATTTTATGCCAATTTTCTTCTTTACAAACTGAAAACCCAAGTTTCCCATGTCAACATTTTATATATGAATAAGCATAGTTTTATTTGTAAAATCAATTTGTAATTTTTTAAAAAGGGGTTTTTATAGAATTAAGATAGTATTTTGCTCAGACCCAGGAATACTGGAATCCTGTCATTGACTATACAAAATATGGCAGAGATACATAAAGAAACAGGAGATAAATGTCAAAGAAAAAATAACATATCATAGGACTCGTATCCCAAGTCCCCACAGGCCTGTCTTGTAAACTTGGCTGGAGCAATGACCAAGGTTAAAGAGCCTTAGGGCATGTTTTCTCCTCCTTAGCCCGATACCAAATCCTGGGTCTTACCATGCTTTGGTCTGCAGGGGCAGGGAACTGTCACAATGAGCGTGACTGCATGTAAATGCGGGGAGATGGTGGTGTCTACACTGGCTCCCTACTGCTCCAGTCATATGGAAGGAGGCGATGGAATAGAAGGGCCGTAGTTATGCCCTCTGAACATATGTTGATGCTGCCTGTCAGTAAACTTGGCCCAACTGGCATGACTTCAGACAGACAGTGAAGCAGGGAGGAAAAGTGGATGTAAAGGGTTGTCTTGAATGCATCTCTTGCCCTAGAGCCCCATGCTGCTTTCTGGGATCAGGACTAATAGAAGATCACAATTATATTGACTCTTCATGGGCCTTTGACTACATGGTTGGGGATCCACATGCAACACTTGCATCTTAATGGTAAGAGTGGAGGTTGGGAGAAATGGCTCCCCCTAGGCCAAATACTACTGTGAGTGACACAAGACAGGACTCTGGCCAGGCGCGGTGGCTCACGCCTGTAATCCCAGCACTTTGGGAGGCCGAGGCAGGCGGATCACAAGGTCAGGAGATCGAGACCACGGTAAAACCCTGTCTCTACTAAAAATACAAAAAAAAATTAGCCAGGCGCGGTGGCAGGCGCCTGTAGTCCCAGCTACTCAGGAGGCTGAGGCAGGAGAATGGCGTGAACCCAGGAGGTGGAGCTTGCAGTGAGCCGAGATCGCGCCACTGCACTCCAGCCTGGGCGACAGAGCGAGACTCCGTCTCAAAAAAAAAAAAAACAACAGGACTCTGTTTTGAAGAACCTCATTCTCTCAAACACCTTTGTGGTCTGAAACTGCTTTTGGATAATGTGGATATGTGCCTCCCTGCCACAGGTGTTGGAAGTGTGAGTCCTTATGTAGACTGATGGCAGTGGGTGGATTGGATGAGGGGACTCTTCAGGAATCAGTTGGTATGGTTATCTAACTGCTAACAAAAAGAAGCTCCACATAGGCTGCTCTAAAAGTCATAGCATAGTTCTGGAGATGTCTTCTAAAATTTATTTTATTTTATTCATTTTATTCCTGTCTAATTGCCTTATAGAACAAGTAATTTTAAGCAATAAAGAATAAAGAATAATGGAAAGGACATGGGTTTTGGCGACAGAAAGAACTGAGTTTTCACTGTGGCTTTGGCATATACAGCTCTGTGAGTTGGGTGATTACTTAACTACTAGGAGCTTTATTTACAGTTTCCTCAACTGCAAAATAATGAGCAATAATAATGTAGTCTAAAAAACTAAAAACTACCAAGCAAAATAAAAGTGGCGGTGGAGTTTTAAAAAATTCATATAGCTGACAGCCTGTTGGAGAAACATCTGAGAATTTTCACCTGTAGCAACATCTGTGGGGCAAAGGTTTATTGACCCTTTCTTAAATTTGGATTTTGTGGAGAGGAATATCAGTTTACTATAGATTCTTGGCTACCAAGACTTGCATAAGACCTGCATTTTATTTTGTTTATTTTATTTTTTTAAAAAAGAAACAGGGTCTCACTGTGTTGCTCAGGTTAGTCTCAAATTCCTGGGCTCAAGCAATTCTCCTGCCTCAGTCTCCCAAACTGCTGAGGATTACAGGCATGAGCCACCATGCCCAGCCTAAGACCTGCATCTTAATGAATGCAGAGTCAGTAGATACATTATTTCCCTCTGTTAAATCCTAGGTAAGGATTCATGTGCCCATCTGATGTCCCAATTATTTTGGCCAGTAATTAGAATATATTAATTAATCAAGCAAGAAATTTATTCTGGCAAGATCACCAAGAGTGATTTTTCTAAAGCCAGATGTTCTAGTGGGAGTCCCATGATAACACATCTGTTTGGAATATATTAACCCAAATAAATCATCTTTAATTATTCATATAGTAGAGATATCCTAGACATATTTCCGAGAAAAACTCTGGCTGTGTCTGAAGATTGGCCCACCTCAGTATAGGCATTGTCCAGGAGAGGAAAAGGGTCAGGCTTCTCCATTTCTATTGAGAAAATACCCCCTCATCCCCAACTTATTCATTTTCTATGTTTAGTTCTAAAATATTTGGCTTTACCACAGGCGTCACATTACCCAACTTCAAACTATACTACAAGGCTACAGTAACCAAAAGAGCATGGTACTGGTACAATGAGACACATTAGACCAATGGAACAGAATAGAGAACCCAGAAATAAAGCTGCAACCATTGGATCTTTGAAAAAGGCTACAATAATAAGAAATGGAGAAAGGAATCCCTATTCAAAAAATGGAGCTGGGATAGCTGGCTAATCATTTGCAGAAGATTGAAACTGGACCCCTAAGTTTCACTGTATACAAAAGTTAACTCAAGATGAATTAAAGACTTAAGTGTAAGACCTAAAACTGTAAAAATCCTAGAAGAAAAGCTAGAAAATACCATTCTGGACATTGGCCTTGGCGAATAATTTATGACTAAGTGCCCAAAAGCAGTTATGACAAAAACAAAAACTAACAAATGGGAACTAATTAAACTAAAGAACTTCTGCACAGCAAAAGAAACTATCAACAGAACAAACAGACAACCAATAGAATGGGAGAAAATATTCATAATCTATGCATCCAACAAGGGTCTAATATCTAGAATCTGTAAGGAACTTGGGCAATTTGACAAGCAAAGACCAAATAACCCCATTAAAAAGTGGGCAAAGGACACGAACAGACATTTCTCAAAAGAAGACATACAAGTGGCCAACACACACAAAAAAACGCTCAACATCAGTATCATTGGAAAAACGCAAATCAAAACCATAGTGAGACAGCATCTCATGCCAGCAAGAATAACTACTATTAAAAAGTCAAAAAATAACAGATGTTGGCAAGGCTACAGAGAAAAGGGAACGTTTATACACTGTTGGTCGAAATGTAAATTAAAATGTAAATGTAAAATGTAAAATTCAGCCACTGTGGAAAGCAGTTTGGAGATTTTTCAAGAAACTCAAAACAGAACTACCATTTGACTCCACAATCGTATTACTGGGTATATACCCAAAAGAAAATAAGCAGTTCTACCAAAAAGCTACATGCACTCATATGTTCATTGCAGCACTGTTCACAACAGCAAAGACATAGAATCAACCTAGGTGCCCATCAACAGTGGACTGGATGAAGAAAATGTGGTACATATACACCATGAAATACTACACAGCCATGAGAAAGAACAAAATCTTGTCCTTTGCAGGAAAATTGATGAAGCTAGAGGTCATTATCCTATGCAAATTAACACCGGAACAGAAAATCAGATACCACGTTTTCCCTTACAAGTGAAAGCTTAACACTGGGTACATATGGACAGGGAAAAATAGAAACTAGGGACCACTAGATGGGGGAGAGAGGGAGAGGAGCAAGGGTTGAAGAACTAACTATTGGTACTAAGCTCACTACCTGGGTAATGGGATCATTTGTACCCCAAACCTCAGCATCATTCAATATACTCATTTAACAAACCTGTACATCTACTCCCTGAATCTAAAATAAAAGTTGAGGTTGGGCGCAGTGGCTCATGCCTGTAGCCCAGCACTTTGAGAGGCTGAGGCGGGCAGATCACCTGAGGTCAGGCTGGTCAACATAGTGAAACCCCGCTTCTACTAAAAATACAAAAATTAGCCAAGCATGGTGGCAGGGACCTGTAATCCTAGCTACTTGGAAGGCTGAGACAGGAGAATTGCTTAAACCTGGGAGGCGGAGGTTGCGGTGAGCCAAGATCACACCATTGCACTCCAGCCTGGTGACAGAGCGAGATTCTGCCAAAAAAAAAAAAAAAAAATTGGCCTTACCCTTTATAAGCAATACAGTAAACATGCAGCCCAGGACCTTACCAGACACCATACCCTTGACATGTATATTTTCCAACCTATACTATGGTTTAGTTAAAAAGAATGATTCTTATGAAGGATTGGTTGAAAGGAAATGTAGTCTATTTGTTCCTGAGGATAGTTTAGGCCTTCCTTGATGTAATAAAAAAAGAGTTATGGTATCAACCATGGGCACTAGAATTCCTCATAGGAAAAGAAATGTCTTGTTTGAACAAATAACTTGACAGGTTCTTCAAAATTGGAAAATTATTGGCCATATTTCATCAATTTTTTTTTTTTCTGTTTTCCCTCGTTTTCTCCTTCAGGGAATCTAATTACACATACATTAGGTGGTTTGAAGTTGTCCTGAACCTCACTGATACTCTTTCCTCCCTCCCTCCCTCCCTCCCTCCCTCCCTCCCTCCCTCCCTCCCTCCCTCCCTTCCTTCCTTCCTTCCTTCCTTCCTTCCTTCCTTCCTTCCTTCCTTCCTTCCATCCTTCCTTTCTCCCTCTCTCTCTCTCTCTTTCTCTCTTTCTTTTGTGTCTCACTCTATCACCCAGGCTGGAGTGCAGCACAACCTCCAGCACCCATGTTCAAGCGATTCTCCTTCCTCAGCCTCCTGAGTTGCTGGTATTATAGGCACATGCCACCACATCTGGCTAACTTTTTAAATATTTTTGGTAGAGATGGTGTTTCACCATTTTGACCAGGCTGTTCTGGAACTCCTGACCTCAAGTGATCCATCCACCTTGGCCTCCCAAAGTGCTGGGATTACAGGCTTGAGCCACCACGCCCAGCTTTTTCATTTGTTTTATTACTCTTTTTTCCCCTCTATGTCTCATCTTGGATAGTTTCTATTGCTATGCCTTCAAGTGCACTATTTTTATCTTCTGTAATGCCTAGTCTGCTGTTAATTCCATTCAATTTAATTTTCATCTCAGATGTTGTAGTTTTCATCCCTGGAAATAATTTGGGTCTTAAAAAATTTGGGTCTTTTATAATTTGAGACTGATTGAATCTCTCTTTCTCCCTTTCCCTCTTTTTCACACACACATGAAACTGAGGCTCTTCGTGGTTAAATAACTTGCTGAAGGCTTCAGACTGATAAGTAAATAGGATTCAGACCCAGGCTGCAGGATTCCAAGGCCTGTGCTCTGTTGATTGCTCTGTTCATTATGAGTCATTTTGCTCTTCCTCTCTGAGTGCCTGGTAATATTTGATCGAATGAGGATATTGTGAATTTTTACTTTGCTGAGTGCTAGATATTTTCGTTTGCCTATAAATATATTGGGAAGCAGTTAAGTTACTTGGAAGCAGTTTGACCTTTTTGGGTCTTGGTTTTATGATTTGTTAGATGGGTTCAGAGCAGTAGACAAATCATAAAACCAAGACCCAAAGTGGTGGAAGTAATTAGCCTTAGGCTGAACAATCTAAGGCTAATTATTCTCACCACTAAGGAAAGAGCTTCCTGAGTTCCCTATCCAATACCCTGTGAATTATGAGTTTTTCTAGTCTGGCTTATGGGAATACGCACTGCTTCTAACGCTATTTGAATGCTAGACACTGTTTCCCATGAATGCTTTCAGATGATTCTCTGGCCTCAGGTAGCTCCTTTAACACACATGCACTCATTACTTATTGAATACTTGAGGGGGTCCCTCTGCACATCGCTAGATTTTTTACCCGATGCAGCTTTTTCCTCTGTCTTGTGAACTTTAGCTGCCTTGGACTGTCTCCTCAACTTACATTTTTGATATGTTGTGTTTTCAATATCATTCAGATCTAAGTATTTTCTAATTTCCCTTGTGGTATCTTCTTTTACCCAGAATGATTTTAAAAGTGTGTTGTTTAATTTCTGAATATTGAGATGTTTTCCAGATATCTTTTTGTTTTTATTTTCCAATATAATTCTGTGGTCAGGGAACATATTGTATATTATTTTAACTTCTAAAAATTTATTGAGATTTACTTACTTAGACTTATTATTGGGCCAGGCGCAGTGGCTCACGTCTGTAATCCCAGCACTTTGGGAGGCCAAGGCAGGCGGATCATGAGGTCAAGAGATCAAGACCATCCTTGCCAACATGGTGAAACCCCTTCTGTACTAAAAATACAAAAATTAGCAAGGTGTGGTGGCAGGCACCTGTAGTCCCAGCTACTCAGGAGGCTGAGGCAGGAGAATCACTTGAACCAGGGAGGTGGAGATTGCAGTAAGCTGAGATTGCGCCACTGTACTCCAGCCTGGCGACAGAGCAAGACTCAGTCACGAAAAAAAAACAAAAACAAAAAAGACTTATAGTTTTATGGTTTAGCATATGATCTGTCTTGATGAATGCTCCATATATACTTGAGAACAATGTGTATTCCACAGATGTTGGATGTAGTGTTCTGTAAATGTCTACAAGGTCAAGTTGGCTGACAGTGTTATTTGTGTCTTCTACATCCTTACCTGATTTCCTGTTCTACCAATTGCTGAGAGAGAAGAGTTGAAATCTCTAATAATAATTATGAATTTTTAAAGTTTGTCTTTCAGTTCTATTCATTTTTTCTTTTTGTATTTTAAAGCTATATAATGAAATGTCCTCTTGATGAATTGTCCCTGTTATCATTATGAAATGTCCTTCTTTATCCTTGGTAATATTTCTTGTTTTAAAATCTTTTTTGTCTGATATCAATATAGCCACTTCAGCTTTCCTTTGATTAGTTTTTATATGGAATATCTTTATTTTCCCTCTTATATGTGACCGTGATAAGTTAAAGATACATTTTACAAACCCTAGAACAACCAATAAAAAATATGGGAAAGAGGTATAGCAAATCATATAAAATTAGATATAATGGAAAATTTTAACAAATATTGGAAATTATAAAAAAAGTTAAAAGTTAAAATTATGGAAATGAAAAACAATAACAAATTAAAACACTAAGGATGATTAATAGCAGATTAGACACAGCTGAAGAGAGAATTAGTCAGGTAGAAGATAGGTCAGAAAAAATATCTAAGACTGAAGTTTAGAGTGACAAAAGTAAGTAAAAAAATTTTATTGTTAATGTCAAACTTTTAAACTGAATTTTCAGTAACATTCACAATAATTTCCAATGTTTTACCTCCTACAGAGTAAGCTTCTAAAAGCTTTACTTTGACTTCATGAGTTAGATGAAAACATTGAGCTACTATTAAAATTAAATTAACTGTTACTCTTTTCTTATACCAGCCATAACTCTTTAACTCATGTCCGTCTTAATAAATAGTAAAAAAAAAAAAACAAAACCTTACCCTGTGAATTCGGAAACTAAAAAGGCACTGCCAAATACCTCAAGGGTTAAAGAGGATATCCCAGTGGAAATTACAAAACATTTAGATCAGACAAAGGTAAAAATATTACATATCAAGTCTTATAAAATGAAGCTAAAGCGATGTTTAGGAGTACATTTAGAGCATCAAATACATATATCAAAGTACATTATACTGGAAATTCTAACGAATACAATTAGACAAGAAAAATAAATTCAGACACATAAGAACAGAAAGTAAGAAACCAAATGACCTTTATTTGTGGACAATATAATAGTCTACACATCCAAGGGAGACCAGAAGAAAATGATTAGAATGAGAGAATTCAGCAACACTATTACATGGAAGACCAATGTACACAAAACAAGCTCCCATTCACACTTACAACATTATAAAGTACTGAGGAATAAATCTAGTAAGAAGAGTACCAAGCGTTTAAGGGACAAATTATAAAACATATGATAGTCTATAAAAGATGACCCAAAATAAATGAAAACATTTGCCATACTTGTAAGTTTGAGGACTCAGTATCTCAAATATATAAGTTTTATGCAAATAAACCTATACATTTACTGCTACCTCAATCAAATTCTAATAGAGATTTTCACTGACCTTGAAAAACAAATTCCCAAATTCACAAGAAAGAGCAAAGTACTCAGAATAACTAACATGCTTATGAGGGAGGATAGAGTGGAGCGTTTATTTTACCAGTTATCAAGATTTATTTATTTATTTATTTATTTATTTATTTATTTATTTATGATTGAGTCTCATTTTCTTGCCCAGGCTGGAGTGCACTGCTGCTATCTCGGCTCACTGCAACCTCTGCTGCCCAGGTTCAAGCGATTCTCCTGCCTCAGCCTCCTGAGTAGCTGGGATTACATTTGCCCACTACCACACCTGGCTAATTTTTGTATTTTTAGTAGAGACAGGGTTTCACCATGTTGACCAGGTTGGTCGCCTTGAACTCCTGACCTCAGTTGATCCCACCATCTCGGCTTCCCAAAGTGCGGGGATTACAGGCGTAAGTCACCACGCCCAGCCAAGATTTATTATGAGGCCATAGTAATTAAGATAATGTAGCAGTGTTTGTCATTACATGTCTAGTGTCCAGTGACAGACATGTAGACAAATAGAAGACAGCTGAAAGTCCAGAAAAAGAAGCAGGCACATCTGTATAACTTGATATATGAAAGCAGCAGCAATGAAGGGGAAAAGGATAGAAAATTAATTTCCATATAAAAATTATGGAGAAAATGTAAACAAAATGAATTCCAGGTTGATTAAAGTCCTAAACTGTAAAAAACAAAATGTTAAAACTTTTAGAAAAAAATTAAGAAGTATGTCTTGGAGTAGAGATGGATGTCTTAAATAAGATTTTTAAAAAGCACACATATGGATAAATTTGATTAAAATATTAGTTAAAATTCTGCTCAAGAAAGACACTATAAGCAAACTTAAAAGGCAAGCCACAGCCAAAGACTTTGGGGGACCCCTTTGCAGAGCTCTGGGGGTCCTTGTCTCTGTCCAGCTCCCTTCTCTCTGGTGTTTTGTCCTATAAATTTTTGCTTCCTGGGCTTCCCAGAACTCTAAATTGACTCCTCCATTTGACTGCTGGGCTCGTTCTGGGTTTTCCCTCCAGTGCTGGAACTTAGGGAACTCACCCAGGCAATAAGCTAGGCAATCCTAGAGAGCTCTTCATTTTATTTCCTTCCTTCAGGGATCACTATTCTGTACTACTTTTGCCCATTGTTTTAGATGGTTTGTTGGTTTTCTAGTTACTAAAGTAGGAGAGTAAACCTGGTCCCTATTATTCCACCATGGCCAGAAGTGGAAGTGGTCCTAATACAATTTTCATGAAGTTTGAAAACATGTAAAACAATGCTATATATCTCTATATCTACATAGATATATAGAATTTATTAAAAATATGAAGTAATTTTATAAAAAAGGTGTATAGAAGAGATAAACACCAAATTTGGAATGGTATTTACTTGGAGAGAGAGACAGGAGAGGACTACTCTGAAATGGAGCTACTTTATAAGTAAGAATGGTAGCATTTTAGAATTCTTTGAAAAATTAGTAGTAGGCACATGGCTGGCTGTTCTTCATGCTATTTTATGTACTTCTTGTAGGCATGAAATATTTTATAATAAAAATGTAAAAGTATTAAAAAGAAGATTAAAGAATATTAGGTAAAGGAGCATCCCAGAAAGATCAAGAGGTAAAATAGAGTAATTGTTTCTGCAGGCTGCCTAAGTCAGAAGGCACTGTGTAGAGGGGACAAAAAAGTAACAATGGAGACATAGCATCTTCTTCCCTCACCTTGGGGTCTCTGGAAGGCCTGTGATTTCCCTGCTGGTGCTTTCCTACTGGTATTTCCTACTTTTGGACAGACTTTTCTTTGATGAAACCCTTCAAACCCCAACTTCCACAAACACCACCAGTATCACTATGATGCTGTGTTGTCATCTGTCCGTCCACCTGTGAGTCACTAACCCTTAGTTCTTGAAGATTTGAGCCCTTGGGTCACTGTTCCTCTCTCTGTCATCCACAGAGATGATCTTCTTTGACCTTGGCCTCTTAGTTCCTTGCACTGCTTTCCTGCAATTACCATCTCTTGCTTGGATATTGCAGTAGCCTCCTGACTGGTCCCCTTTCCCCAGCATCATTCCCTACCTCTTTAATTCTTAACACAGTAGCCAGTCAGAGACATCATTTTAAGGCATTGGGTCATGTCTTTCTCTGCTCCAAGTCCTCAAGTGACTCCCCATCTCACTCAGAGGAAAAGCCAAGCTCCCCTCATTGTCTTCAGAACACTACATTATTTGACTCCTGGACCTCCTCTCCTGCTGCCTTCCTGCTCATCACCCTGGACTCCTGGATGCTTCTGGAACCTGCTAGGCATGCTCCTGCCTCATTTGTACCCACTGCTCCCTCTGCTTAGACATTTTCACTCTAGATACCTCTAAGGCTTGTTTCTTCTCTCACCTCCTGATATGGTTTGGCTGTGTCCTCACCCAAATCTCATCTTGAATTGTAGTTCCCATAATCCCCACGTGTTGTGACCTCTCACATCAGGTGGGAAGTAATTTAATCATGAAGGTTGTTACCCTCATGCTGTTCTTCTGATAGTGAGTGAGTTCTCATGAGATTTGATGGTTTTATAAGGGACTTTCCCTGCTTTTGCTTGGCACTCTTCTCCTTCCTGTCATCATGTGAAGAAGGATGTGTTTGCTTCCCCTTCCACCCTGATTGTAAGTTTCCTGAGGCCTCCCCAGCCATGCTGAACTGTGAGTCAATTAAACCTCTTTCCTTTATAAATTATCCAGTCTCAGGTATGTTTTTATTAGTAGTGTGAGAATAAACTAATACACCTCCTTTAGGTCTTTGCTCTTCAATTGTTGCATTTGTCATAAGACCTTCCTTGACCACTTTATTTAAAACTGCTCTCTCCCTGTACGATGCTTTCTTTCTGCTTATTTTTTTTCTCTAGCATTTACCACCCTCTAATATGCTATATAATCAATTTCTTTATTTTGTTTATTGCCTGTCTCCCTTCACTGGAATGTAATCTCTATGAGGACAGGGGATTTCACATGTTTTATTGCTTTAATACAAGTGCCTGGAACAGTGCCTCGCACAGAGAAGATGCAGTTAAATACTTGCAGAAAGACTGGAAGCTACTTGGGCTTGCAAGAGGCTATTCCATTGTTCCCCTCCCCTTCCCAACCATCTGTAGCTGCCTCCCTTGAAGCACCTTCCAGTTCCCACGGCTACTGCCCACACACGCTTCTCTGCCAGCATTTAAGCTGTTCTTGTGTTCTGGGGTCCTGGGACAATAGCTCACTTCCATGCTGGACTCCAGGATTGGGGTCAATAATAAGCCTTTCTTTCCATAGCACAGGAGTGTGTCATCTCCTGCTTCTTCTTTTTACCTGGCTGTCTAGCTAAAAATGATTGCATAGAGTCAAATAAGATTAGTAATTACATTGGTCAAGCAGGCTAAACTGCTGTAACAAGCAGATCCAAACTAATTATGGCTGAAACACAACAGAAGCTTACTTAGACCTCCAGTCTAAATAGGTGTTCATGTCTCTGATGGCTGTCCTCCACATGGTGACTCAGGGATTCAATTTGATAGCAGCTTTGGCATCTTCAGCATGTGACTTCCACATTTGTCCAGGCTATTATCATTCCAGTTGGCACATAACTGCAAAAAAGCCTGAGGAGAGTGGATTTTGGTGGACAAGTAGTTGCCTCCACACAGTAATAATATTCGTCATCTTCATCATCGTGGTCTTAGTAGGAGGCATACATTTCAGTGGATAAACTCATGTATGCAAGAAATGTAACTTTGTTTTTTCTAAAATCTAACTTCTATTTTCAGTCTCAGCCTGTTAAGATAGCATAATTTTAATTTTAGTCACTGGGAGATCCCTGTTCCCCTCTTTTCTTGGGGAGGGGTTAAAGGGTGGGGGTAGGGAGAAGTGCATAGTTCCTGATGTCATCTGCTCACACCAGTACCCATAGGGATGGCCATCTTCTGGAATAGGCTTTGAGCGTCAGTCCTAAAGGATGCTGCAGAAGTGTCCCTAGATCCCAACTCTATGGCTCCTCCAGGTCTGGAGGGGCTCTCTATGACTTCCCTGCCTCTCTTGTGGATTCAGGAATCATTTGGTTACTCTCATGTCATGACAACAACTTTTCAAGGCTGCGTGAGGCTCCATTTGGCAAGGCACCCCCTGCAACTATTCTTATCTGGGCTCTTGCTGTCTTGGAGCTCAGCCCAGCTCTTGGATCCCCCACAACTCCATCTGGGAATTCTATTGCCTTCCCGGGGCTTGACTTTGAAGCAGGGAACAAGGTTGCTCTCTCTGGGACCCATCGGCATCTTTGTAACCTGGCCTTTTTCTTTATCTCTTTCATCTCTCTGGGTTGGGTATTTTTTCCTAGTATGATGAGGAGGGTAATTCTGGTTTTGGCTCACTTCTTGTCTATGCTGTGAATTCTTCCCCTCTCTCTAAGGGCATGGGTTTTTGGAACTTAAAACTGAAAGGAGAGACCGCTTCCCTCTGCATTTGGCTGTTACATTCTCTTCACTGAGTAGAGAATAACCTGGTTGCTAGTGAGAGGAAGGACCAAGGGGCATAGCATGGGCATACCATTTTTAACGGAAGAATTGTGAAATACTTAAAAAATACAATTGCACCATTTGATAATACTAATGACAACAACAATAATGATGTAATTTATATCTATTGAGCATTTAGTGTATGCCAGATCCTCTCCTAAGTGCTCTCTACATATGGTATGTCTTTTAATTGTCACAACAAATCTATGTGTATTTAATATTAGTCTTATTTTCCATCAGAGCAGTTGAAATTCAGAAAGGTAAAGGGACTTGCGTGTGTCAGGGTCTCACAGTTTGCAAATAAGCCAGTGGATCTAGGCTTCAGATGCTAGCCTTCACCTAAAGTCTGAGCTCAACCACTGCAACTCCTGGCCTCTTGGCAATATCCCTGGAACCTCAGGACACCAAATGGGGAATCATTTCATTCTTCCACCCTCCTGGCATCAGGCAGGAGTGGGGCTGGCCTTCCTGATTCCCTGCCCCAGCAGAGGTGGGTTGTCCCTAGGGTGCACCCACTGTCAGCCTCTTCCTCAGAACCGGCTGCCCTTTCTGCTTCGACCACGGCCTGTCTCATCTCCCTGCAGGTTTCCAACCTCTCTCTCTCTCTTTCTTGGTTTGGCTTTACAAATAAAATATAAATTTAGCTAAGAGCTCATACCACAAAAAGGGAAGAAGTGGTAAGTACAGGCAGCAAACAGAGCTCAAGGGTTAACACCCTGCTGCCACTGGGTGCATGAGCTTTGCAAAGGGGAGTGGGGACTGAGGCTCCTAGGTAGGTGTTCTTGGACCCTCCAGGTGGCCCCTCTGATCACCTGGCTCATGCTGAGGCAGGACGTCCCAGGCTCTCCCCCAGACAGGCAGAGCCTTTTCCAGGTAGAGTGCCTGTGGCTTCAAAAAGACCTCAAACAATCTCTACTATCAGATGACTATTCCTTTGGATTAATAAGCTCCAAATACTGGATAGGCTCACTCTAAAAATTCAGGTGTCAAACATTTTCATCTTAGTCTAGCTGGGCTGAATCCTCGGGCTCAGAGCAAGGCTCCGAGGGGAGTGATGTTGGTGGGCAGTGGGAAGGGAGGAAAGGAGCTTTGGAATGTGGTGCAGGTGGCTTGGTGCAGGGGGCTGTGGGAGGGTGCACAACTGTGTGTCTCTGCAGGTGAGGACTCCATCAGCACCTTGGGCCTGATCCTTGGCGTGGGACTGTTGCTGCTGCTCGTGTCCATCCTCGGCTACAGCCTGGCCAAGTGGTACCAGCGCGGGTACTGCTGGGAGGGTGAGTGTGCACTGGGCCCTGTCGCCCCAGTTCTGCCCAGCTCCTCCTCTCCCATAGCAATGCCTGGCAGGGCTGCAAACTCTTCAGCATGGTGGGATGCAAAAATATTTCCTGTGGTGGTTGCAGTGGTTGAAGACTTGAGTGGGTGGCTGAGCAGTTGAGGTGGTGATGTGGGGCAATGGCGCCTTTATCGAGGGAATGGGGGCTCCTCCCACCCCAGCAAGCAGCCAGCTTCCTCCTCCCTCAGTGTCCATGCCAGGGGTCTGTGTGGGCCCCCAAGGCCAAGAGCAACAGGCTAGAGAGGCCAAGCTCCGAGTGGTCTAACTCTGGCTCCTTTTGTGTCTCTGCCCCTGCCTATGGGTCTTGGGACCCTCTCCTAAGCTTGTGGAGGTATCAGCTTCTCTGGGAGTCTCCTGGAAATTGCTGTGGTGTTCCCAACTCTAGACATAGCTGCACTTTTCACTGGATTCTGGGAAAGCTGGAAGGGTGTGCTGGAATGCCAAGAGGTAGAGATTATTTCCTAGACCTGCAGTTAACTTTAACAGAGTCCATGGATATTTGTCATGCACTTTCATCTAATATGATTTTCTTTAAAATTCCACATGAGAAAGACATTATTATAGGCTTCATTTTTATAGATGGGGACATGAGGCTAAGGTCATAGAGTTAGAATGAGGTGGAGTCTGAATTCAAGCCCAGGTCTGGTTCTTTTGGGGTCCAGGCTAGGACTGCCTTCATCCCAGGATAATCAGGATCCTTAATGGGGGGCCCTGAAGGAGGCTGGGATGCTCCCACCCCATCCTGAGGTCCAGTCCAGCCACCTTCCTCCTCCAGACAAGGGGGAGGGAGCACCAGACGTTCTTAGAAGGGTGATGGACTGCTTCCCCTGGAGGTGCTAACCCTCTCTTTTTGGATTGTCCTCCTAGGGCCTAATTTTGTCTTCAACTTATACCAAATCCGGTGAGTAAATTCAGGGAAATCTGGGTGATGTGGGGGTTGGGGGTAGATATAATGGAAAAAGAATCAAAGATAGAGTAAGAACTGACTGGTTCCCTTTCCTGTCTTCTGTTCATGCCCCTAAGAAAAGAAAAGAAGGGCACGGGAATCTATTTAGAAAAGTCCCATGAATTAAAACTTGAACACACACAGGACTATGTGAAACCCTGATGACAATGATTTCCTTAACACTCACCCTTAGGCAGGGAATATCCATCCATCCTTCCATCCATCCATCCATTCATCCATCCATCCATCCATCCATCTATCCATCCATCTCTCCCCCAAGCAGGCAGAGCCTTCCTTCCTTCCTTCCTTCCTTTTCATTTATTCAAAAAGATTCTATCATAACCACCACCACTGCAGTATTAGTTTCAAGGAGTACAAAGATGACTGGGCATAGTCTCTGTCTTCAAGCATTTCATGTCTCTGCTGGAGACAGGTCTGATTACAGATAATGTAATCTCAGGCACAAGATGGTATCAAAAAGAGGAGCATATGAGAAAATCAGGGATTCAGGGAGTGCGAGCCAGAAGTCCTCTTGGCACTGGTCATCTCATCTACTTGCCACAGACAGGGCTGTACCTCCTTTGGCCCTGAGAGATGATTACAGTAATTGGCCCACTTGCTTTTCTGGAAGACAAGTCAGTGAGTTGGTGCCCTGGAGTCAAGGGAGATGGGGTCCCAGGGAGAGGCTAGGTTATCAGCTCCAGTAGCCTGATTGGATCATCTTTTTCAGGAACCTGAAGGATGTAGAGATGGGTCCGCCCTTCACCATCAGTGGTCACATCAGCAGCTCAGATGGTGGCTACATGAAGTTCTCCAACAGGCTAGTCTGATGCAGAGGCAGCAGCTTGTGGAGCCCTGGGGAGAGGAGTTGGAGTTGGGAGAGCTGCCAAGTGAGCCTGATGTCCAAGTAAGGTCTTAAGACGGTCCAGGCACCCAAGCCTCGCACCAAGGACCATTTGGAACCCAAAAAGATTATCTGGTTCATCCCCTGTCTTCTAGTGCTGATCTCAGGCTTGGGGTCATGTTTTCCCCCACCCGCTTCTGGCACTAGGCCTGCCCTGTTTCCTCCTGTCCACCCAATCCATGCCCAGCCTTTCCTTCCTGGGAAGGTTCTGTTTGTATTCAAGGTGGAAGCTTCTAGAGCAGAGCTTTTTATCTCAGCTCTTGCTCTGAGATGAAATTTCCAGATGGCCAATATCTCTGAGAAGCATCACTTCAGTTCTGAGCTTTCCACGCCCAGGAGCCTCCCCTGCTTCACGGCCCACCGATCCTTTGGCCACACCTTCCCTTAACTGCCTTCAAGCCAATCCCTTCCCCGCATCTCAGTTACTTTTTCCCATCCAAACCATTTCTCCCTCCGGCAGTTCTTGCCCCTCCCAGGCTCCCCTGGACTGCCCTCATCCCCTTGGATCTTCAAGGCCTGGCCTAGCCCCTCATTGTGGAGAATGAGGGGGTCTCCTCTGGATATGGCATCAGCCTATGGCATGGGAGTCCTGGGGAGTCAGGCCTCTGGGGATGGAGTCTGGCTGGGCAGCAGCGGCTTTCTCACAGAACTAAAAGAGGCCGCCATTCCTCAGGAGGGAGCTGGATCCCCGGAAGCCCCTGAGCCTGTAGGAGGGGTCAGAGATGTCCTGGAGAACCGGCCCTGCCCAGTGCAGTCCAGTGTGGGCGAGGCCTGCAGACACCAGTGGGGAGCTTCTTTATGGGGTATCTCCAGTCACCTCCCCTTGTACGGTTGACCAGGGGCCAGAAAGTCAGTCATAGCTTCAAATAGGCAAAGTTACACAGAGGTGATTCCAGACACGGTTTTAACATTCCCACCTGCGGCCAATTTCCCTGAAGCCTGAGCTGGGCCTCGACTCTGCCCCGCCCCACTCTGTACTTGGTTCCAGCACTTTCAACCCTCCCCTTGCCCCATCCCCAATCTGGGCCTGTTCTCTTACTGCTGAAGGCCTTAGTGCATCCCAAACATGACCAACTCCCAATTTTGATGTGCAGTGCTGAGAACAGTCTAGAAACATGTTCTTGTTGCCTAGGCTCCTGCAATGGGGTGGGTACGGGGGAGTGGGTGAGTGCCACCTTACGGTGTTCTGCATTTCTTGTGCAAAGCCTGCCCTGTGGCAAAAGGGGGCCGGAAATGGTGGGAGTGTGAAGAGGAACCCAGGCGAGGCTGAACAAACCAGATAATGCAGCAGGGAAACCAGGAATCCACTGTAGTTTGGTGGACAGTGGGGCAGTTCCCCTCGTGAATCATCATCCTTTTTCCGGTCTGTGCCCTGCTGGACTGGAGGTGGAGTGTGCACGGGACATCAGCTCAGAAGGTGCTTAGTGCAGACTTGTTCAAACCAGAGAGGCAGTGTCCTCAGGGCTCCTGTGGTTGGAGTAGGGCAAGAGAAGGGGGCCTGTCACTGCTGAAACCTGCAGTTAGAACAGCCATCCACCAGCCCCTCTGCTAGCAGCCCAGCAACAGATGCAGGAGCCCAGTACAGCAAGGGGGAGGAGGAGGGAAGCTGTGTGATTTCTCTTCCTATGCTCCCTTTCCTGAAGCCTCATTTCTCTTTTTGGGTTGTAGCAGATTGTAGAGGAAGGAAGGCGAGGAGCTTTACCAGCCCTTACCCCATTTTCTGCCAGGGTCTGGGGGCCATCCTCCCAGCATAGCCAGGCTTTGACTTAACTACCAAGTCTCTGGATTTGGAGGTCTTCAACTAAGTCTTCTGTCCCTGAGTAAGTGGGAGTGAGGAAGGCCCCTTAATGGTTCTGGGACCCCTCCCTTCCTTGAAGGCCTCTTGGAATAGCAGGGAGGGGAGATGGGTTGTCTTCAGCTTCCTTCCTTGGATTTCAGTTCTGAGGACTGGGGCCTGTTTCCTAATCCCTGAGGTTCGGGCCCCAGTAATCAATCCTTCCTTCCTTCCTTCCTCTTTCTTTCTTTCCTTCCTTCCTTCCTTCTTCCTTCCTTCCTTCCTTCCTTCCTTCCTTCCTTCCTTCCTTCCTTCCTTCCTTTCTCTCTCTCTCTCTCTCTCCCTTTCCTTTCTTTCCTTTCCTTCCTTTCTTTCCTTTCCTTCCTTTCCTTCCTTTCCTTCCTCCTTTCTTTCCTTCCTTTCCTTCCTTTCCTTCCCCTTCCTTCCTTCCTTCCTTCCTTCCTTCCTTCCTTCCTTCCTTCCTTCCTTCCTTTCTTTCTTTCTTTCTCTCTTTCTCTCTTTCTCTCTTTCTCTCTTTCTCTCTTTCTCTCTTTCTCTCTTTCTCTCTTTCTCTCTTTCTCTCTTTCTTTCTTTCTTTCTTTCTTGACAGAGTCTCACCCTGTTGCCCAGACTGGAGTGCAGTGGTGGGATCTTGCCTCACTGCAACCTCTGTCTCCCAGGTTCAAGGGATCCTCCTGCCTCAGCCTCCCAAGTCGCTGGGATTACAGGTGCATACCATCATGCCCAACTAACTTTTATATTTTTAATACAGATGGGGTTTCACCATGTGGCCAGGCTGGTCCCGAACTCCTAACCTCAAGTGATCCACCCACCTCGGTCTCCCAAAGTGCTGGGATTACAGGTGTGAGCCGCTGCACCTGGGCCAACCCCAATAAAACTCTCTACCCGCACCCTGCCTAGCAGGGATCCTGGGTCTGCAGTCCATGCCTGGCCTACGCCCCTGGAAGTGCTCAGAACTCAGTAGCCTTGGGGAAACTTGAAAGGGAGGATGGGCCCAGGAGCCAGGTGGCCCTGGCCTGAGGTCTGTGGCTTCAGGTGAGGAGACGGGGACAGCTGCCCAGGGCTGGGAGCATGGAGGGTATTTCCCATCCTCGGGAGCAGAACTGATACTGGGCGACTTCCTCTTTTAGGGCCCTCTGACGCACCCTCTGTCCCCTCAGACTCCCCCTCTTTTCCTTACTTCCGCAGGTCACTGGCGAACACAGCTTTCTTCACCCTTGAGGCCTAGGCCCCACCCCTGGACTCTGTGTGTTTCTGTTGAGAGCTCCAAAGGGCAGATTCCAGCTTGTTTAGAAACGATTGGGGAGCAGATGCCTGGAAACCCAGCCACAGGTTTGGCTGAGCCAGGCACTGGTTGGGCACCCAGACCATGGCTATGCCAGGGCCTCTCCCAGCACCTTCCTGCTACCTTTTTACAGTTCTTCTTTCCACTGGCCCTAAGAGCCCAGAGGTAGTCACAGGGGCCGAGGGCCCAGGGGCTAGCTGCTCCCAGTTCCCCTGCCACCCTTTGGTGCCTTCTCTGGGGCTATTCTCCAGCCTGGGTGCCCTTTTGTCCCCACAGCCCCTCCCCTCCTAGCCATACCTAGTCTCTGTGGGATGGCTCAAGTCCATCTTTGCTGTGACTTTGCTCAGGGTTCGAGACTTGATACCACTCATTTTGATCTGAATTGCAGGTGACCACATTTCCTCCATTTGTGCTGTTCCTCAACCAAGCTGAGCCCTCTGCAAGCAAGGTTATGTTCCGTAGGTCTTTAGTAGCTCCTAAAACTGGAGCGTGCTGGAGGAGGCCAGCAACTACTTGCCGAGTAGAGAAGAGACACCCGGTGTAGCCACAGAAGGCTTCTTTGTCCTAGAAAATCATTTAAAATCATGATGAGGTTGGGAGGTGAAGAGGGAGCTTCTCTCTCCTCTATGTTCTCCTTGAAGTCTTAATGATCTTCTCCCATGCCAGTGGCATTGGAGGGGGCCAGCTGACAGGAGCCGGAGGCCAGAGTCTATGGTGCCCCTCTCTCTGCTTCAGGAGTCTGAGAAACTCAAAGTAGGAGCAGATGGGAGGATCATTATTATATTTTTAAAAACTGCTTAGTGATCAAAAGGAGGAGCAGAGACTGTTTGCACAGTCCACAGTTCACAGAGCACAAAGCCTTTTCTCGCATGGTACTGCGTTTGAGCCTTATGTCAAGCTTGAGACACAGGGATTATTCTTGGTCCTGTTTTACATATACGGACACTTGGGTCAGAAAAGCAGCATGTTTTACCCAAGTTCCACAGCTGGCTACTGGCTGCACCAGAGCTGAGCAGAGTCTGCGCCCTCACGGATGCAGCTGACCTCAGGGCGTAAGGATGAGGACTGAATGTAATATAAGGTCTGGTTCTGACCCTGCTCTGACGTGCTGTGTGGTCATGGGCTACTTAGTCCACCTCTCTGGACATCTATTTCAGCATCTGGAAATCAAAAGTTTGGACTATTTTTCCAAGGTTTCTCCTGGTTCTTACTTGTAGAAGAGTAAAGACCTTATCTATTTTTTTTTTTAAAGCCTCTGCATTCTCAGTTCTTAGCATATAACCTGGTCCATAGTAGGTGCTCAGTAAACAATTAAAAGATGCAAGTACAAAGTGTCAATATATCTTTCTAATTTAGGAGATGGCAGTTGAAGGGTGACGGCTGCAGTTCCCTAATGGTCTAGGATTCTAAGCATTACTTAGCCTTTCCTTGACTCTGAATGTGTCTGACCAGGTTCCAAGTCTGGCCCATTCCCAGCCAAATTGTTCTTTACCTGTAGGGTGAAACGCTAATGTTTACTGAGCACGTATCAGTGCAGGCCAGAGGCTTATGAGGCACAGCCTGTCTTCATCCTCACAGCCTCACAGGTGAGGGAACAGAGGCTCAGAGCACTGTGAAGTGATTTGTTCAAGGCCAGGCAAGAATCTATTTTCTTTATAATCCTTTGTCACCCACTTCTAGCCTCAGTCCAAACTGGCAGCTATCCTGACATCCTTGGCCCCCAAGAACATACTCCTCCCTCTAGATGGTCTCTAATCTCTTTCTGGGGTCTCCTTGTGTGGTGAGAAGGGAGCTCAGGAGCTTCCCACTGACCTACTCCTCTTTCTTCCTTTTGTTTTTTTAGACCTTCCTTGACCTCCGAATCACCAAATTCTGCCCATTCTTCATGCCAGCTCAAATTTCCCTTCTCCAGGGAGCCTTCTGTAAGACCCATGGATCTTGTGCTCTGCTGATTTTAAATACAGATAGTCTCAGGCTCCCATAACTTTATTATTGATTATTTCTTTGCATTCATTTATTCACACTGCTTCCATAACATGCCAGGAACTATGCTAGGCACCATGGGGGCATCCAGTCTCCCTGAAATTAACCTTGTTTTCTCCTATTTGATGGGCATTTCTTGCAGGCAGAATCAGGTTTTAAACCTCTTTTGAGTTCTCCACGGTACTTTGCATGCCTCTGGCCATAGCCAGGAACTTCTCAGGAAATTGTGTTGAAATCTCTCTTCAGAACATCTTGAGCATTGCTTCATGCCTGGTGCAATCCCAGGTGCTCTGAAAACCAAAACTTTCTCTCTCTCCTCATCCTTGACGACATTCAACCTTGTGCTCATGATCAGTTACATTTCTGAGAGAGAGCACATAGATGACGATTTTTCTATCTTGAAGTATAACTAAGGAATGATCAAAACCATGACGACGCTGGCAGGTGAAGAGGGAGCTTTTCTCTCCTCTAGGTTCTTCTTCAAGTTTTAATGATCTTGTCCCATGCCAGTGGCATTGGAGGGTGCCTAGTGCCAGGGACCAGGAGCCCAGAGTCTATAGTGCCCCACTCTCTGCTCCAGGAGTCTGACAAACTCAAAGTGGAAGCAGATGGGAGGATCATTATTATATTTCTAAAAACTGCTTAGTGATCTAAAACCATCTAGAAGCTGTGATATTTAAACAGATCTGATACAAAACAGGAAGCTGGTGGCCTGGTGAATTCTCACACTTGGAGACCAGAAGTGAAAATGTTCTGCCTGCCTGGAGCAGCAGCAGGCCAGCAAAACAACAGGTGGGACCGGGCGCAGTGGCTCATGCCTGTAATCCTAGCACTTTGGGAAGCCAAGGTGGGAGGATCACTTGAGGTCAGGAGTTCAAGATCAGCCTGACCAACATGGTGAAAACCCGTCTCTGCTAAAACTACAAAAATTAGCCAAGCGTGGTGGCTCGTGCCTGTAATCCCAGCTACTAGGGAGGCTGAGGCAAGGGAATTGCTTGAACCCAGGAGGCAGATGTTGCAGTGGGCTGGGACTGTGCCACTGCACTCCAGCCTGGAAACAGTGAGACTCTCACTAAAAAAAAAAAAAAAAAAAAAAAAAACGAAAACAGGTTGGGCAGTGCTGGAGGTGAGTTTTTATCTGCAGAGCTATTGGGCTGGTCTCCTCCTCTCCAATCAGGAGGATGCAGTTTCTCACGATAAGCAGGGAGCCACTGGGGGAATGATGGTGGGCAGTATAAGAAGTCGCATCTTTAGCCGGGCACAGTGGCTCACGCCTATAATCTCAGCACTTTGGGAGGCCAAGGCCAGCAGATCACAAGGTCAAGATATTGAGACCATCCTGGCCAACATGGTGAAACCCTATCTCTACTAAAAATACAAAAATTCGCTGGGCATGGTGGCACGTTCCTGCAGCCCCAGGAGGCAGAGGTTGCAGTGAGCCAAGATCGCACCACTGCACTCCAGCCTGGCAACAGAGTGAGACTCAGTCTCAAAAAAAAAAAAAGAAGTCACATCTTCTATTCTAGTCCCATTTCCTCCCCTTGTAGCTGGTGAGCGCAAGCTTTGAGCCCCTGGTGCTGTGTTTGTATAAGGCTGCGATTGGACCTGAGGACTCTGAGGTCCCTTCCAGCTGGGAGGCTATTTCAGAGCTCAGGTAACTCTGAATAATCCTTTTTCACCCACTTCTACCCTCAGTCCAAGCTGGCATCTACCTTGACATCTTCGGCCCCCAAGAACCTACTTCTCCCTCCAGACGGTCTCTAATCAGTTCCACAGTGCTGGGCGGGGGTGGGGAGTGGAGAAGGAGGTGGGTGGAGACACCCCTGCGTATGCCTGTGTGTGTGTACTACACAACTGAGCCAAGAAGGAGAAGGATCATGTCAGATTGCCTTTTGTGTTTCCAGAGAGCACGCCCATGACAGAGGCTCAATGTTTGCCCAAAGAGTGAATGCATGTTGAATGTTTTCATGGTCCTTTGCCTTGTCTCTTGACCACATCCCCTTGCCTTAGTCTTCCTGTTTGGTCTGTAGCCCTGAGTTCCTACAACACCCAAGAGTTGTAGGGTGAAAATAGCAAGGAAGGAAATCAGCATGGTATAATATGCCTTGGCTAAGAAGATGGCAAGCCTGAGGATAAAATCTAAAATCATAGTTAGGTACAGCCTGCTTTTCTTTAGGCTCAGTCTAAATGCCTCCCAAGTGTCTGTTCAGCCACAAGCTACCATCACCACTGTTACCTTCTCACGTTTGGATACTATGCTTCTTCAAGTTCCTTCCCACGAATGGAAGAAATTCATTCATTCATGCATTCATTTATTCATCAAAATTTATTGAGCACCCATTGCAATGTGTTAGGCATTGATTGGGTGCAAAGGACACAGAGAGAAATCAGAGGGGTTTCTGCTGTCCGGGAGCCCACAGTCAGTACTGCATGTAGCACACTCAGGGATAGCAATGTGCCCAGGGCACTAATTAAAGAAGTCAGCTTGAAGACTACTCTGTCCATTTCACAGATGAGAAGACTGAGGTCCAGAACTGACATGATGGTTTCATGTGGAGAGAACAGATACTGGCTCAGCATTCTTTCTACTCCCTGGGGCTGTTGCCTCTTCCTGTTTGCCCTTGGAGCATTTTCAGACCAACAAGCTTGCTGTGGCAGTCCATCCGGCCATTTGCATATTATAGCATACCATAAGTGGGGTGTCCCTGGAGCTGTCAGTGCTGCAGAAGCAGTTGGAAGTGGAGTCAGTGAATCTTTCAATTATTTCAAAAAGTTGATTGTGAAGGATGGGAGAGAAGGTGGTGCTGGCCAGGAAGTTTTCAGAACCCTTGGCTTGTCTTCCGCAAGGAGGCCTTCCAGAAAGCACCAGCTAGGCCAAACGCCCGCTGTCCACACGCCGTTGATCCCTGTGCATGTCCCCATGACAGCCCGTACAGTCGGTGCCTCCTGTCCTCCTGGCCTGACAAAGTCTTGTCTCCAGTGCCCACGGCCTGCCATCTGCTTACTGCCTGGCTCCTCCAGTTCTGGGGGAGCCCATGCAGCCCTGTGCACTGCATCAGGAGGATTGAGGGATGGAGATTAGACTGAGGGAGCAGGGGTGGATGCAGAGGAGCAGGACAGAGCCTCATGGTGGTCCAGGGGAGCAGTGACAATGAATTTGACCAGATGACAGTGGGAGGTGGCAACAAGTGATCGGATCCACCATTTATCTGGAAGGTAGAGCTGATAGGACCTACTGAGGAGTTTGATGGGGCAGAAAGGGCTGACTCCTGGATTTTTGGCCTGAACTAGGGGAAGGGTGGTGCCATTTTTCAGGTGGGGAAGACTAGGGGAGGAAGGAGTGTCAGGGAAATCATGAGCTCTGTTGTAGACACTATCATTTTGAGATGCATGCTAGACATCCACATGGAGCTGCTGATGAGGCAGCTGGATAGAGTTCTGGAGAGAAACCCTGTTTGGACATTTGGAAGCCACCAGCATCCAGATGACACTTAAAGTTGTGGACTGGGTGATACCAAGTAGAGGGCAGTGGGGAGAAAAAGGACTGATTTTAACAGAACAAGCGGCAAATTATCAGGTTGTTCCTTAAAGGGGTGACTCAGTGTGTGCTGGAATCACCTGCAAGGTGGTTGCTGTAAGTTGTTTCCCTAGCAGGTCCTTGGGAACCGGCATTCAGAAATTCTGGGCCTTGGCGAGCAGCTTAGGAAGACAAATACTCCCAAGTAATTCTGACAGAGGCAATCGTCTGAGAAACTCTGCCTTAGGGGACAGGTAGAGGGGGTGTGGGGAGGTGGAGGGCAAGGAACACTTCCAGGGCTGGGGTGACCAGATAGTAGGATCCTGAAGAATGTTCCTGTTCTCTCCAGGGTCACTGCGAGGTCTTAATCTCCACCATGCCCTTCCGCCCCATGTGGGTAGAGGTAGACAGGTGTGGCACCCTACACCCAGGCCTTTGCTGATCATGTACTAGTCTGCACCCCTCCCCGAGCCTCTCAGTTCTACAGATTGGACAACTTACTAAAGGGAGCCCTCAGCTGCATCCTTGATGATGGGCTGTGATGGACCAAGGACCCCCAGTGAGGCTCCTGGCTGGGCTCTGCAAGACAGATGCCAAATACAGCCACGGCTCCTGTGACTCGATGAGTCGAAGGGATGGCAGCCTGCTTTTCCTCAAGGAAGGAAGTCATCACGTGAATATTCTAACTGCCTATTGGCTGCAGGGGTTTGGGGATCTTCTCCAAGCCGGTGTCCTTACCATCACACTAAGGGTTATGGGCTCACTCACTCTCACATGGGAATCCCCAGCCCTGAGCCTCACAGATCCAGGCCAGCCTTGCCAATTGCTGAAAGACCTTTTCTGCGATGGCTTGTCATTATTAAGCCAGAACTCATCATTTCCCCTCTCCCTCCACACGTGTGTCTCCCTTCCATGTCCGTATTTTGCTTTTCTCATCATTGGGTTCAAGTGTGACCAGCACTTCTGAGACCTTCTTTCACTCTGGCCTGTCGCTCCATCTTGATAACTCTTTCTTTACAATGTCTTTGAGTCTGTCCCTTTCTCTCTGTTCCCACTGCCCCTGCTCAGTACTCTCATTTGATTAGACTATTGTATAAGCCTCTCTTATGAACCGAATATTTTTGTCTTCCCCATATTCATGTTGAAGCTCTCACTCCCAGTGTGATGGTAGTTGGAGGTGGGGCCTCTGGGAGGTAATTGGTTGAGATGAGGTCATGAGGATGGGGCCTCCATGATGGGATTAATGCCCTTGTAAGAAAGTGGAAGAGAGGCCAGAGCTCTTTATCTCCACCATGTAAGGCCACAGCAAGGAGGAGGCCGTCTCCAAGCCAGGAAGAGAGCCCTCCCAGGAAACTCACTCAGCTGGCACCTTGATCCTGCACTTCCCCACCTCCAGAACTGTGAGAGATAAATGTCTGTTTTTTAAGCCACCCAGTCCATGGTGTTTTGTTGTAGTAGCCCAGTCTAAGACAGCCTCCTACCCTGTTTCTCTGCTTCCTGCCTCATCCTTCATGTGGAATTTTAGTTTCTTTCACACCACTTATCACTGACTGTAGTAATACATTTGTTGTGTTTATTTGTTTGGTGTTTATCTTCATAACCAGATGACAGGCTCCATGAAGTCATGCTTCTTTAGTTTACCACTCTGTACCCAGGGCTGAACACCATGTCCAAAACATAATACATGCTTCATAATATTTCTTGACAAAATGAAAAGCTGACTACAATAAAAGCCTCCAGCCAAGTCTCTCTGCCTCCTGCTCTATTCTTTCTGATTAATGTCTGATGTTTGGCCAGAGCCATGTTCTTAAAACACGGGTTTTAACCTACCCAACCCTTCCCTGGCAGAGTGTTTATTGGGTCCCACCACCCTTTATGGAGGTTTATGGGAAATTAAGTGAAGTTAGGATCGAGATGATAGCGGGAAAATGTGGTGTGGGTCATTAATAACAACGCATTTAATTGTAAATTGGGGTTTACTTCAAACCCAAAACTGTGGGTTTGCTTTTTTAACCCATGAGCACAACAGGAAATGAATGAGTCAAGCTTCCTAGTATCTAGGGTCCTCTAGGTTGAGGCTTGATCAAATCAGCCCTGACTGCCCGGACCTGCCACTTACGCAGCAGACTGCCAGTGGTCCCAGGTGGTCACGGCCTACAGCTTCCCTTGCTGTGCTGTTCACATGTGGGGCTCAGAGACATTCCCCCCAGAGAGCAGCGTGGGCTCAGGGGGTGGGGCCCAGCCTCCTAGGGACTGTGTGTCTTCTGTGAAAGTGTGGACACTGAGGCGGGGAGATGGATATATGTTGGGTAGACAAGGCACACCCTGACTATGGCTATTTACAAAGTTGGGAAAACACAGTTCTGTTGAATTTCCTCTTCAGTCAGTGGTGGCCCATTTACCCCCTCTCCTTACTAAGAGGAAGTTCCATTAGCTCACAGAAAGACAGCATCACGCATTCCTCAGCTTGGAAAAGCCCTTGAAGGAGATTGCTCAGTTGAAGAACAGCCGGGGCCTTCTGTTGGCGACTGTAATCTGAAGTCCCAGGAAACCTGCAAGTGTCTCATCAGCCCTAGCTGCTTGGAAGGACTCACTCAGTTTCTCCCAAGGGCCTAGTGTGAGTGGTTACAGAGCAGCCTCAAAGCAGAGGTGAACCAGCGCAAACTCCTACTCATTCCACAGAAACGGAGCAGGCAGGGTCCACACCATGGGTTGCATCTTCTGACTTCCTTCTGTCCTGCAAGCTGCTCCTTGATCTGTCATATCCAACCACACTGGCTGCAGTTCCTTGAATGCAATTCCTTTTACTCTCTGAATCTTTATATTTACACCTCAGGGGCCTTTTCCATACAGAAGAAGCCATCGCTAATACCTCATTTCCAGGAGAAAGTGACCAACGCTACTTTTCTTTCCAGTCTTGACAAGGAGGGCTCTAGGGCAAAAGCCTGAGCAGGTCTGAAATGGTGTGATATTAGTCAAGTTCTCTGAAGATGATAGGATCAGCACTTCCTCAGAACTAGTTATTTTCTCAGAATGAATGGGTTAAGGCAAGATTGGAGATGACACAGGGCAAAAGAGGTGAGGTGTCCCCATTTACCTGCTAGGGGATCCAGGTAGGACAAAGAGAAAAGCCACCCAGTGGCTGGGCGTGGTGGCTCATGCCTGTAATCCCAGCACTTTGGGAGGCCGAGGTGGGCGGATCAAGAGGTCAGGAGATCAAGACTATCTGGGCTAACACAGTGAAACCCCGTCTTTACTAAAAATACAAAAAAAAATTAGCCGGGCATGGTGGTGAGTGCCTGTAGTCCCAGCTACTTGGGAGGCTGAGGCAGGAGAATAGGGTGAACCCAGGAGGCGGAGCTTGTAGTGAGCCAAGAGCCACCACTGCACTCCAGCCTGGGCGACAGAGAGAGACTCCATTGAAAAGAAAAGAAAGAAGAAAAAAGAAAAGAAAAGAGCACACCCAGGAAGCTCAGGCCGCGGGCCTGGGTTTGTTCTACCCACTGGGCTGAGCATGGGGAGAAATTCAAACCCACGTGGGGTTTTTCATGGATGGAGCAGGCTGCTTCTAGAATAGAGTGCAGAAGGCTTCCACACGTAGGAGAACCACCACTGGGACACACCTCCTGGGTGACGGGAGCCAGGGACAGGGCTCCGGAGACAGAGCTCCGGGGAGGTCCGGTTTGCTGTCTTCCTGGAAAGGAGGGATTTCCAGGTTCTTCTCTCCACATCATCAGAACTCACATCCAAAACGTTGCATTGTGCTTTCCACCATTTCCTTTTCTGTCTTCTGAAAGAGCCCCGCTGCATACTCCTTATCGCTTTCATTTTCACCTGCTTCCAAGAAAAGCTGCCCATTTCTCTTTACAGCCTTAACAGCCAATGACAGCTATTTGCACATGGGGACCACCACATGCCTGGCACCATGTTAAACTTTTTATGTGCAATTTCATTTAAACCTCACAACATCCCCATGGGGAGTTGTCAACTCCACATGACGAGTGGGGAAATGAAAACCTGGAGGGGATAAGTAATGGGCCCAAGGTCACAATACAGGTAGCACAAGGACTCCCTGGGTCTGTCGGATTTGAGCCTGAGTCTTCGGCCCTGTTTCCTTAAAGTGACATCACACATCCCACCCATTATCACCCTCCTCATTATCAACAACCGAGTCCTCCATAAGCCACTGTGCCATCAGCAATCTGACTGGTTTCACACGATTCCTGTGGTCTTGACAATTTATTGGAATAAAAACCATGTATCACTCATTGACAGAGCTTTGTGTTCAAGGCACATTCATACCCATTTCCTCAGCAGAACCTCACATCCCTATGGATTAGACAAGTCAGTCATTATTTTGCAGATGAGGAAACTGAGGCTGCAAGAGGATAAGTGACTTCCCCAAGGTCACGTCCCTGGGAACAGCAGAGTCAGAGCTAGAACTTCAGGGCTCCTGAGATATCCAGAGTTCTTTCACTGTGCAATGCTGCCTCTCCAATAAATAAAGGAACAAAATAAATAAATAAAGCTTTCAAGGGAACCCTGAGGAATCCTCCCTCAAGCCTGTCTCCAGAGGGAGTTCAGTTGCCAGACTGGCACCTAAGAGCACTCTGGCAGAGGGGTAGGGGTCGTGGCTGGATTCCCTGGGCCAGAATGTCTGTTTTCAGAATGCTCCAGAGAACGGCAGGGCTCAGAGATGACTCTGGATGGCACGCACAGGCCTGTCCCCTCACAGCTTCCATGCCTGTGGACTGAACTGCCTTTGTTTGAAGACAGATTCCAAATGGCCTACGGGGAGGCAGGGCCCATAATGCCCCCTTCTGGGGCCGTGTCTGATACTGTCTTGGCATGACACCATGGACTCCCACTGGATCTGTTAGCCCCTGGCATGAGAAACAAGCCGGCTTGGTAGTCCATGGACAGTATCTACTTTTTCCCAGGGCCAGCTTGGCTAATACCCAGCAAACATGGAGGACCCCCTAAAGGTGGAGTCCTTATTTCACAGAAGGGGAAATTGAGGCCCTCTGACAAGTGGCTAGTCCAAAGTCACACAGCTGAACACCAAGAAGGCAGGGACCCCAGCTCAGTGCCCAGTGGCTTATCCTCTGGGTCTGTAGCTGGATATTAGCAGCAAACACAAGCACAGACCTCCAACCCTGACTCTCTGGGACTGGCATGAGCTGGTGCCCAAGCCCAGAGGCTGCCCAAAGGGCTGATATGACCAATACAAAAAACCACGGCTTCTCTGGAACTTGTCAGCAAGATGGTGCGGCAGCAGGGTGGGGATGTGAGTGGCTTGGCCACAGCCAGTGCCCCAGGGGAATGCCACTCCATTTGCTGAAGAGGGGGAGATATTTGCAGGTGGGCACCATAGCTACCCACCAGAGGGATGGGTTCTGAGCTGGAAGCCCCACCTGGGGTCTCAGCTCCCTTTGTCTCCCCCCGGTGAATCCATTATGATGTGTTTGAGTGTCCAGAAAATATATACCTTAAGATCTTCCAGTGACAGGCTTCCTGCCTCAGAGGCCTGATGGGGGGAACCCATGTGACCACCCCAGAGATCAAACTCGGCCTCCATATCCTCCTTTTTCCCCTAAAAACCACCCCAGCAGCAAGGCCCTGAAGCTTCCATTCCCATAGCCCTTCTTCCTGCTGGAGGCCCTGATGCTTGGGTGGCGTAAGCTTGGAGGTCTGGCTCTGAGCTGACTTCAACCTGGCGGCCTCACCACAACAGAAAACCCCATGGTTCCCCTGAGCAAATAATCCTTTATGATACAAGAAAGAGTTCCGAGGAGGGAGAAGGTCCCTGCCTCTCTCAGCTCTGCCAGAGTCTGCAGGGCCCCAGTCAACAGAACGGGTCAGTGCCCCCCACACTCTGCACTAGTTCAGTGAGTTGACCTCCTCCTGCCCCAGGCATTCTGACCAGCCCTGCAGGGCCTGACTGGGGCCATCCCCAGTGGACTTGCAGAAAAGCACCCAGACTGCCTTGTGCCTTACTTTGGCCTTGGTTGTCCCTCCTCCGGGTCCAGGCAGAGGAGCAGGCATGGTTAAAACCAAAAGCAGCCTCTCAGCTCGAGTCACTCACTAGAGTGCAGGCTAGAGATGAGGGGCAGGGTGACCAGGTCTGAGTTAAAGCTGCCCAGGAGACCACCTGGGGCTGCCACACAGCCTAGAGGGGCAAGGTCATGGGCAAAGCTCCAGTCAGATGTTCCCAGGTCACTGCAGTTGCTCAAGGCCAGGAGTGACCATTCCTCAGTGGGCTGGTTCCACTGTTCAGTTGGGGCCCCCGAGGAAGCCAGAGTCATTTCTAGGGGATCCTGTTTCAAATAGCCCTTGGCCAGGGCTGGTGGATGCAAGCCTGCTTCGTCATCCAGGCATCCCCTGAATTTGGGCCCAAGGTCACCTGTCAGGGGCAATTCTTCCTCCAGGCAGCCTGTCTTGGTTGCCTTCTCCTCAGCGCATCTGGTCTGCCTCAGGTAGCCCCGGAATACCACAGCAGTTGGGTCTTGTTCCGCAGGCACCTCAGGCTCTGGGGGACTGTCGTGGCCCAAGGCTGAGCCACCCTGTGTGTCCCCAGCCTGGCCCTCAGAGTTTTGAACTAGGCCAATGCCACTGTCATCCTGGCCCCTGCTGTCGCTCCCCACCTGCTGCTCCCAGGTGGGCCCAGTGCTGGGGCTCAGGCTGGGCTCCTGCAGGCAGATCCCGCTGTCCGTGCTATTGCTGCTGCCACTACTGCAGCTGTCGCCCAGCTCAGGGGGCTCTCCGTTTCCCAGCGTTCTGTCAGCCTGGGGGTGAGGGTCAGGGAGGAGGAACTGGGGCTCTTCAGTCTGCAGGGATGGTTTGGTACTGCCAAAGCCACTGTCCGTGCTGCCATGCAGGTCCGAGTTCCTCAGCTCTGGTGACACCTTCAGGAAGGCCTCCTCATCAAGTGGGTGGATGGTGTCTTGGGTCTCTGGGGAGGGACGCTGGCTGATGAAGATGAAGGCGTTGGGCTTCTTGAAGAGCTGGGGAAGAGAGGGCAGAGTGAGCGAGGCGGGAGTCACCTTCCAGCACCCATCCCAGTGCTGCCGGGGAAGGCCAGGCCCAGGAGGAGAGCTCCACGGAGGGGACTACAGTCTTAATTACACTGCAATGTGTTCTGTTTTGTTTTCAAATCCAGCTTTCCTCCTAATGCTATTCCCAGTTTGGCTCAGTCCAGATACATAAGAAGCTTGTATTCTTGGGCCCAGATGGAGTAACGGGCAGAACCAGGGTCTGCTGAGCATGGTGAAAACTCTCAGGTGGCTCCATCCACAGTGCTTTTCAAACCTGAAAGCAGGCTAGACCCACCTAGAAGCGTGTTTCAATCTTTTTTGACTATGACTCAAAATCAGAAATAAGTTGCATAATGATTTGTATATATACCCGTATGTAAATCACTGAAACCAGTTTCACAAAATAATACTCATCATTAGGAGCTGTGCCACAATATTTCTGCAGTTCTTATTCTAATGTATCCTAGTCTACGCCCTCCTGCCCATTTCATTTTCTAAAATCCTGGATGTCAGACACCAAATTAATTTCTCTATGCCCCCAGTCATGACTCACACGAACACAGTGGCTGCAGTGTGGGGCAGTGGCACAGGTGTGGAACTTGCAGAGAAGAGGCTGCTCTCTGTTAATTGCCAAGGGTTTTAAGGAAGTCACATAACCCCTCTGCCCTAGCCACACTGGTGTTCTTTCTGTCCCAGAACACATCAAGCACCAGACTGCCTCAGGGCCTTTGCACATGCTCTCCCTGGTGCTTGAAATGATCTCAGCACTTTATATGGCTGTGTCCTGTTCATGGTTTAGGTCTCAGTTCAGATGTCACTTCTTTAGCAAAGCCTTCCTGAATACCTTGACTAAAGCAGTACTCCTGCCACTCTCTCCACATTAACCCTGTTACTTCTTCCTAGCACTTTGTTCCAACTATTTTGTTTGTTTTCTGTCTCTCACCATACACACACTCACTTACTCCACATTCCCAAAAGAACACAAACTCCTTGAGGGCAGGAACTGTCTAGTGTTGTTTACTACCCTGTCTCCAGAGTCTAGACTGAGCTGGCACACAGTAGGCCCTCCTAAGGTCTGCCGACGGACTCACTGACTCACTGTTGCACATCTACCCTCATTTCCTTGGTACATGATGATTCAAATGCAGCTCTGATTGGTTGAGTCCCTATTCCTATCACATTGTTTGGTGATTTAGGATGTGTCCCCTAGAGCCAGACTTCATGGGTTCAAATCCCAGCTCTGACTCTTATCAGCTTTGTCACCCTGATCAAATTACTTCCCCTCTCTGTGCTTTAGCTCCTCATCTGTAACATGGAAATAATGACAGAACCTGCCTCCTTATGTTGTAGTTAATGTGTCTACAGTGCTTAGAACAAAGTGTGGTATATAGAAGGTGCTCAATAAATATATGTTGAATTGAACTTTAACCTCCAATAATTCTGTAAGAGAAGTATTATTACGTCTGTTTCCTAGAGGAGAAAACTGAAGCTCAGAGAAGTTAAATGACTTGCACAAACAGTAAAGAACACATCTGGAATTCATACTCAACTGTCCTGATTTGAAATTCCTTTCTTGTCCAATAATACTTACCTTGATGAACTGTTGAAAGATCAGATCAAACAAGCTAATGAACGAGAACAAACTAATGAATGTGCCAATGCTCTGTGCATTAGAATTTATTCATGTGGTGATGACTACGATCATCAGATGAAGGGAACTGTGCTATATTTATCCTGAAGAGAAAAAACCCTCAAGGACAAGACAGTTCTGTGACCCAAAAGTACAGACGGGGCAGAGTACGGTGGCTCATGCCTGTAATCCTAGCACTTTGGGAGGCTGAGGTGGGCGTATCACCGGAGATCAGGGGTTCGAGACCAGCGTGGTCAACATGGGAAAACCCCGTGTCTACTAAAAACATAAAAATTAGCTAGGCATGCTGGTGGGCACCTGTAATCCCAGCTACTCGGGAGACTAAGGCAGGAGAATCATTAGAACCTGGGAGGTAGAGGCTGCAAGTGAGCTGAGATTGCGCCACTGCACTTGTCTCTCTTCTTGTTTTCCCTAGAGATCCCAGGATCCCTCTGGAGATTCCCCTTCCAGTTGTGGGGCCCCTGCCTTGCAGATGGAGCTGGGTCCTTCCCAGCTGATCCCCTGGCCATCATGCAGTAGTGCCAGCTATGGGGGCTATGGTGGGCAACCTTCGATGTGGCCTGAACTCCAGGCCAGAGACAGGCCGAGGTTTGGAAAATGCTGCCCAATCTTTGCAAGCTGAGTTTTGGAGGCTGGCTTGCCACAAATGTATCATTTGTCAGTACAATGTAGCAAGAGGACACACCCTAGGAGGGGAGGAGGGCTTGGCCTCCTCAAGAGCCCCTCCCTGCCCCAGCCCGCATCCCCTCTCCACTGGCCCAGCATCCCCACCGCCCCCCAGCGTCCTCTTTCCTCTGGCCCACTCTGACAGCAACCCAAGGACCAGCACTTCTGGCCTTTCCTTCTTTCTCTGTTGTCGAATACCCATGGCCACTAGCTGTGGGAAAGTGGGCTCCATCCCTGATGCTTCCCGGTTGTGTGGCCCTGTGTGTGTCATAATCTCTCTGTGCCTCAGTTTCCTCACTTATGAAAAGGGGTTAAAACTGTGCCTCATTATCAGAGATGCAATGCACAGGGGCTAGTCCATGGCCAACTACTAGTAGGTCATACCAAAATGGCTCGTGGTCATTGAGGTTTGTGATTCCATGTGTCTTATCTGAGCTACTGGACGGCAACATTCTTGGTACTGGGCTTCATGTTCACTTCCTCCCTCTGTCCCCATAGTGCCTGATGAGGGTATCTCCCAATCACACCAGGGCTGAGAGCAGAGGTGGGCTGAGGCAATGGACTGTCCGGGAGGAAAGGAGCTCCCTGCCCTCCTGGAAGCTCTGGTGTGGCTGGGAAGGATGGGGCAGTGACCTCCTTGCAAGACTCACCAGGACCCTGGGCAGCTTCTTTCGGCGCCGCACATACAGCTGGAGGGCCAGGCAGTAGGCCAGGGCTCCGGAGAGCAGCAGGACAAAGGCAAAGAAGATGATGACGTTGGTCACGGTGAAATCTGCAGGCCAAGAGAGAAGTGTTTGTGGCCTGGCCCCATGGAGCATGGTGATTCTAGTCATAGGACTCTGGTCTCATGAAATCCATTGGCCACTGTCAGGAACCACTCAGTGGCCCAAGGCAACCTACAGGCCACAGCTCTAGATGAGTCTAGGTTTCTGCAAATCCCCACCTGGTCTTCCAAACCATGCCCTGAAGGATGCCCTTAGGAGATGCGCTGACTGCTTCCAGCTCTCTGCACAGGACTCTCATCACAGCAAACAGAACGGCGAGGCAGGATGGTACAGCAGGTAAGAGTCGAGGCTCTGGGGGCTGCTAGATCCGGATTCAAGTCCCAGCTTCACCACTTACTAGCTGTGCAATTGTGGACGAATTACTTACTCTCTCGGAGCCACCAACCTCATAAGGCGGTTGTGAAGTACACAGCACTGACCATGTACCAATACCATGAGACTCTTTTAACTTTTATACTTATAGGAGGTAAATACTATCATTAGCCCCATTGTTACAGATTAGTATCCTGAAGCACATAGAAGTTAAGTAATTTGCCCAAAGTCATATACCTCAAAAGTAGTAAAGCTGAGATTTGAACAGAACTATTTCATGCATCAGTGAAAGAATGTATGAAAAACTCTTAAGGCTGCCTGATACCCACTTAGTGCCTTACTCTGCACTGAGACTTAAATGACACTGAGCTGTTGAATGTCCTTCATCAACTGAAATTTGTTGCAGATCTAGCAGGAGTCACTTTCGTCTTTGCCAGACCCTGCCCACACTGGACTGGGCCCTCCCAGAGCACTTCCTGTTGGCCTGATTCACTGGGCGCTGGACATCTCATCAGCTGTCCAGAGAGAGTTGCTTGTTACAGTCTCCTCCGTGCACACTGTATCTCCCCAGCCGGGACGCGAGATCCTCCTAGGCAGGACCGTGGCCTCCACGTCCTCTATTCTCTCCCTCCCCCTACAGCCCCGGCACCTGACTGACAGCCTGGAGCAGTATTTGCTGATGTTAGCAGCTCTGGTGAGGAGCGGAGCAGAGTAGGGGAAGTAAGGAGAAGCCCTTTGTATCCCTGGCTCTGAGGAAGAACAGCAGAAGACCTTAACAACAGGAACTAGCACAGCTGACTGACGACGGCCTGGGGGAGGGGGATGTTGTTGGGAAACATCACTGCGCTCCAGTGGGAGGACCCTAGATCACAAGAGACCTGGTTCTGCCACCAAGTCCTAGCTGTGCAACCCTAGGAAGCTGCTAATACTGAGTCTCAGTTCCCTCATCTCTAAAATGAGGACAGTAGGACCTCTCTCCTATTAAGGATGCAGAGTTATATGAAGCAGCACCTAACACAGTGCCTGGCACCAGCTTCCCGGGTGCACGCATTTTGGATTGCACCAGGCCCTCCCAGTCTCCCTCCCCATGCTGAGAGCAGCCCGGCTGACTCACACTGCCTGGTGAGGGAGATGCACTCCTCTTTAGACCACATCCCCTTGTTAGTTCGGGAAGTGACAGATGGTTTCACCTGGACACAGAACTCTCCCACTTCTCCAGAGGTTAGGAGGCTGAAGTTTTCATGTTTTACTTTCTTGTGTGTGAACTGGAACAAAAATGATAGCAATTAACAAAATCATTTTATTTCATGGCACACAGACACTGAGAGCTGGCGGGCCTTTAGAGGTGATTTCAGCCAAACCCCTTCAGTATCCTTTGTGTAAGATAACAACCCTCACAATTACCAAGGCAGCACATGATCTCTGTAATGACCACAATTTTATTTTGTATTTTAAAAGAAAAAGCAGTGTTTGACAGATGCTGAAGATCTCAGAGGGGGCTGAAATCAACTGTGGTGGAGAGGAAAGAGGGTGGATCGTGTAGATGCCAGCTCTCCCATACCAGGGGTGCCTTCTGTTAGGTTACATAGCCTCTCAGAGCCATATTGCTTCATCTAGAAAGGCTCTGGGTGCCCAATTGCCCTAGTAGGCAATGCCTTTGAGGAGCATCTCACAAGAGCATAGCTCTGAGGGCTGAGGTGGGTTCTGCTCCCTCCTCTGCTCACCTACCATCCCAGACCCTCCCTTTAGTCCACAAGCAAAGTTCCCAATGGCACACAAGGGTGCTTCCAGCCCAGGGGACAGGGAAGCCAAGGGAGCTCTGGTTCTGGGGCCTTGGGGAACTCCATACCGTAAAGTTTCCCGGCACCTTGCGAATGGCAATCTCATACTCTCGGAAGTGACTGAAGATGCTTTCATATGTGTCATTTGCAGGGGCCATCTTGGGCCTGGGGGGCTGAATCTTCCCAAGGATGAAGCCATTGTGGATCTCTAGCTTCACACTGCCAACTGTCAGAGTCACTAAATGGAGTGGAGTGGGGGGGCAAAACCATGAGACCTGAGGGCTGAGGAGGGCTTGGGTGTCCCCCCACAGACTTTGCCTCCAGAATTAAGCTTAATTAAAACCTAGGCCACAGGTTTGTCAGTGCGGCAGAATGTAAGGGCATCTTGGGGAGCACATTAAAAATACATACACCCTAAAATCAGATGCATCAACCAATGGAATATGACGGAGAGCCCAGAGATAAACCCACAGTTGATTTTCAACAAAGGGGCCAAGAACACACAATGGGAAAAGAACAGTCTCTTCAATAAATAGTGTTGGGAAAACTGTATATTCACAAACAGAACAATGAAAATAGATCTTTGTCTCACCCCTTACATAAGAATCAACTCAAAATGGATTAAAGACAAATGTAACACCTGAAACTATAAAAACCACTAGAAGAAAACCTGGGGCAAAGTTTTAAGACGTTGGTCTGGGCAAAGATTTCTTGGATATGATCCCCAAAGCACAGGCAACAAAAGCAAAAATAGACAAATGGGATTGCATTACACTAAAGAGCTTCTGCACAGCAAAAGAAACAATTACTAGAGTGAAGAGACAATCTATGAATGGGTGGAAAATATTTACAAATGTACATTGAATAAGGGGTTAATATCCAAAATATACAAGGAACTCAGACTACTCAATAACAAGAAAACAAATAAAATGTTTTTAAAATGGGCAAAGGACTTGAATAGACATTTAAAAGAAGACATACAAATGACCAACAGATACATGAAAAAATGGCCAACATCTCTAATCATCAGAGAAATGCAAATTAAAACCACAATGAGATACCACTTCACACCTGTTAGATTGGCTATTATCCAAAAGATGGAAGTAACAAGTGTTGGCAAGGATGTGGTGAAAAGGGAAACCCTTGCACGTTGCTGGTGGTGAATTTCTCAGCCATTGTGGAAAACAGTATGGATATTCCTCAAAAATCTAAAAATAGAACTACCATGTGATCCAGCAATTCTCACTACTGGGTATATATTACTTAATTAAGAATTAAGTAATAGAGTGCTTGGAATTTTCTTTAAAATGCTAAAGTAAATTTCATGGGGGGATATTGATGATCCTCCCTACCACCAATTACTTTAAAATTGGCCTAGTGTTTGCAGTTACTAAAGATATTGAAATTAGTGTATTGAAGAGATACCTGTATCCCCGTTCACTGCAGCATTATTCATGACAGCCAAGATGGAAATGCCCACCAACAGATGAATGAGTTTTTAAAATGTGGTATGTGTATACAACAGAATCCTGTTCAGTTTTGAAAAACAGGAAACTGAGGCCTGGCCCAGTGGCTCACGCCTGTAATCCTAGCACTTTGGGAGGCTGAGGCGGGTGGATCATTTGAGGTCAGGAGTCTGAGACCAGCCTGGCCAACATGGTGAAACCTCATCTCTACTAAGTATACAAAAGTTAACCAGGCGTGGTGGCATGTGCCTGTAATCCCAGCTACTCAGGAGGCTGAGGCAGGAGAATCTCTTGAACTCGGAAGGTGGAGGTTGAAGTGAGATGAGATCAAGCCACTTCACTCCAGTCTGGGTGACAGAGCAAGACTTTGTCTCAAATTGAAAAAAAAAGGAAACCGTCATTTGGGAAAACACAGATGGACCTAGAGGACATCATTAGCGAAATAAGCCAGGTGCAAAGAGATAAATACCATAAGATCTCACTTAGGTATAGAATCTAAGTAGAATTATTTTAGAATTCGATTCCTAGAAGTAGAGAGTAGAAGGGGTTACTAGAAGCTGGAAGGAGGCAGGTGGGGGGACGTGAATAGGGAACAAGGAGAGGGGTACCAAGTTACAGTGAGACAGGAGGAATAAGTTCTGGTGCCTATTGCATGGCAAGGTGAATGCAGTAATAATAATGGACTGTATATTTCAAAATAGCTAAAAGATAATATTTTAAATGTTTCTGGCAGAAAGAAATGCTAACTATTTGAGGTGATAGATATTCTAATTACCTTGATTTGATCATTCCACAAGGTATATATGTATTATGTATACATAACACTGTACCTCATAAACACGCAGAATTATTACTTGCCAATTAAAAATAAAACAAAAACTTTTTTTATAAAATGTTTTCAATACTTTACTGTTTTGTTTTTGTTTATTTGTTTGTTTTTTTGAGACAGAGTCTCCCTCTGTTGCCCAGACTGGAGAGCAATGGCTTGATCTTGGCTCACTGCAGCCTCTGCCTCCCAGGTTCAAGTGATTCCCTGCCTCAGCCTCCCTGAGTAGCTGAGACTACAGGTGCATGCCACCAGGCCCTGTTCATTTTTGTATTTTTAGTAGAGATGGGGTTTCACCTTGTCAGCCAGACTGGTCTTGAACTCCTGACCGCAGGTGATCTGCCCACCTCGGCCTCCCAAAGTGCTGGGATTACAGGCGTGAGTCACCGTGCCCAGCCCAACACTTTACTGTTAAGCATAATATTTACGGTAGGTGTGTGTAGATAGATACCTTTCTACAGGTTAGGACATTTTCTTTCTACTTTAATTTTGCTGAGTTTCTCTTTAAATGTTTTCTTTTCTGAATAGTTAATGTGATAAATTGCATTGATTACATTTTTATGTAGAAATTTCGGATAGACACAAAAGTAGAAGAGAATATAATGATTTCCAAAGTTCCAGCTTTAGTAATTGCAAACGCTAGGCCAATTTTAAAGTAATTGGTGGTGGGGGAGGGTCATCAATATCCCCACGTGAAATTTACTTTAGCATTTTAAAGAAAATCCCAAGCACTGTATTAGTTAATTCTTAATTACTTAAGTATGTATCTCTCACGTATCACACCTTTGTAAATATAACTACCATGCTGTTATCACCTGTAACAAACAAATACCTAGTAATATGCCCTAAAAACCATTTCATATACAAATATGGCAAGTTCCTCAAAAATGTCTTTTTATAATTGCCTTGCTCAAATCAGAATACAAAGAAGAACCAAACATTAAAAAAAAAAAAAAAATACAGATGCCCTGGACCCATTCAAGACACAGTTAGCTTGGATTTCCGAGCCTGGGCCCTGGAAATAGGTATTTGAAACACCCTTGCTGGGAAATGTTTCTGCACCAGCTGAGCAGTGCCCGGTGAGCAGGCACTGGGGAGCCAGTGACCTCCCAGACCATCGGCTCTAACTCTGAATCCTACAGCAAGGTCTCCGTGCACACAAAACTTTCTTAATCCCAACTGGTGGGATGCAAAATCCCATTGAGTTGGGGGCTTATCCTTTCTTCTTACCTCTCCAGAAAGGGATCCGTAACTTCTCTTTAGTAGCACTTCCCATTTCAAAGGGATGACCCCTGGGTGTTCACCCCTAAAGAAGCGGGTGGCTCACCCGAATTCTGCCTACTGCTTGCTGCCCTAATCTGAGTGTTCATGGATTCGCTTCCTCTCCCTGAACCCTCCCTCAAAAAACAAGTTCACAGGCCTGGACCTGGTGACTCAGCTGCCCCAATCCACCCCAAGACCTCTCTTCTGTAGGATAAAAAACTTCAGTTCCCTTTTAAATCTTAAACAACTTGGACTCTATTTTATCTAACGTTCTCCAAAGTCCTGCCCTGTTTGAGCAACTAGTTCTCCAGCCAGGGAGCCTGGCTGACGTGGTAAGCTATGGTAATAGACAGAAAAGCTCTAGACTAGAGTTCCTGGCTGGAAGGGACTTCAGAGACATGTTCTAAGTCAAGGGAGGAAAAGCACCTTCATCCACAGAGAAGCGGGTGTTGGTGATGGTCCAGTTGGAGTGCCGGCTGCCGTCCACAGCACGCACTCTGGCCCGGTAGCCATTGCTGCGGTACAGGTCCAAGGTCACCGCGGTAAGGTCATAGGACAGGGCGTGGCTACAGTTGGAGATGGAGTTCCAGGGCCCTATTCCATACCTGAAGAGATACGAGGTTAGGCACTGGAAAGGAGCTTGTGCTCAATCCTACCTCCTTTAAGGGAGACGCAAGAGGCCAGGAAGAGAGCTCCCACAGGGGGAGAAACTGGGACAGCCCTCAGGCTATATCCTCTAGTCCACGGCAGCTCATTGTGAGGGGTCTCCCTTGGTCCTGGGACCCTGTACCAATTTCCATGTGGTCTAGAAGATTTTTAGACAGGAATACGAGTAGTCCCAGCTCTTCCAGAAAGCCTTGCTAGCTCCTATAGCATAGCCCAGTCTCTCCCTTCTCATTGTGTTTGCAGTCATTAGGGTTCCCCTGTTGTCTGGCTATACTGTGGATGCTTCTCCTGCTTTTCCAGTAAGACAGAAAAGCCTTGGAGGCCAGAGGTGGTGGCTCATGTCTATAATCCCAGCACTTTGGGAGGCTGAGGTGGGCGGATCCCCTGAGGTCAGGAGTTTCAGACCAGCCTGGCCAACATGGTGAAATGCCGTCTCTACTAAAAATGCAAACATTAGCCAGGCATGGTGGTAGGCTCCTGTAATCCCAGCTACTAGGGATGCTGAAGTGGGAGAATTGCTTGAACCCAGGAGGCAGAGGCTGCAGTGAGCTGAGATTGCACCACTGCACCCCGGCCTGGGGGACAGAGCGAGAAGCTGTCTTAAAACAAAACAAAACAAAACAAAAGAAAAAAAAGAAAAGCCTTGGTGCAAAGACTTTTCTTATTCTGGAGTGAGCAAAGGCTCTGGTCTTTTCACCCAGAGCTCCGGCATATTGCTCAACACAGGAGTCTCAATCAGTACTTGCCCACTGCTGGCTTTGTGTCAGGGGCCCTCAGGCACTCACTTCATTAACAAGGCAGGTATCTTCCCATACTAGGGGAGTAGGGGACTAGGCAGGGATTCACTCTTCCCTCCCCTTCGCTCTTCTCCTTTCCTCACCTCAGGAGTGCCACTTCATAGCAGGTACTTTCAGACTGATTTGGGATGGGTGTCCAGTGGAGGATGTGGTGGAAAAATTCTGCTTCAAACCACACAGATGGCGGGCTGGGCAGCTCTGTCCCTGGGGAGAAGAATGTCAGTACCACAGCCCCAAGGACCCACCCCCCAAGGATGAGGAGGAGGCTGGGGATGGTGGCAAGCAATATAACAGCTACCATTTCTTGAGTGCTTTACTATGAGCTGAGTGCTGGGCTAAGTACTTTACATATGTTCCATTTAATTAGCACAGTAGCCCTACACAGCAGGCATGGATGACCCCAATTTTATCAAAGAAGAAAGGCAGATTCGGAGAGGTTGTGACTCACCTGAGGCCAGTAGAGCCAGTAAGGGGCAGAGTGGGCATATGAATCCAGATATATCTGATTCTAGAGCTAATGTGTCTCCCTAAATCACTGTCCTGTGCTGTCTATGATCAGAAGCTGCAGTGGTGGCTGAGAAGAGCCAAGCTGAGTCTGATGCCTCCCAGGGAAGAAGGCAGGGGCCGAGGGCTAAGCAAGTTGGCAATAAGCTCTCAGATGTGTTAGTCGCTGGCTCTGCCCAATCCCTGTCTCTGCTCTAGCACTATTCCTAGGCTTGACCCCATCCCCACACCTGGTCCCCACCCTGGCTTGGCCCAGGCTCCAGCTCAAAGCCATCTCATTAAGTACACAGACAGCCCGCTTGCTGACATCTGCCTGCTTCTCTTCACAGGTCTCCTGGGCTCCCCAAGCTAAGTGCTTGCCTCATTCCCTAGTTTCTAGAAGGGCTTTGCCTGTAGCCAGATGCCCAATCCCTGGCTGGGCAAGGACAGATGGAATAAGTCAGCTCTGGCTCTACACACGACTGAGGACATCCCCACAAGAGCTGGCACCCGTAGCTCCCAGGCAAGATACTCAATACCAATTCCTAGCTCCACTCTCCCTTTACCCCTAGTACACACCATTCACCATGGGAAACACTGCTGAACCCATTGTCTTCTTTGTAAGAATGCAACAAACATTTCTACTTTTAAGAGTCTTGCTGATCGAGCAGACTGAAGTATGTGCAAGGCCAATGGCTGGTTGATTCCCCTTCTCTCCTCCTTGACCCCTAAGTTCTCTCCATTTGACAGCGACTCTGCTCCGCTCCCTAGTTTTCTAACTTCTCGAAATCTCTCTAATCATGCACCTGTTTTTTATTTATTTTTTCGGGGATGCTGTCATCTGTCTCTTGCTTTCTTTCTCATACCGTCTTTGATCTTCGCGTCAGTGCCTTGATTTCGAAACATTAGACGGAAAGTGAAAAACGCAGTGAGTCTTTGTGGTGTTTGGGCTGCACGTCCCCGACTCAGCTCTCGATCACGTGAATGGCTGACTGCATGTTTTACTTTGTATTTTGGTGTCATGAAGAAGCAGTTTCGGTCATTGCTCTCTGTCTCTGCTCTTGGTCCCTCCAACTCCGGGCTCTCTCATTCTCTCTCTGGGGTTTACTTTTCTTAGTGGCAGCAACTTTGCCAGAGAACTGCCTGGGTTAGGAGCCTGAACTAAGGGAAGAGGGAGGCAGGTGGCAGCGGGAGTGAGTCGGGGGCTACGGGTGGAGCACGGGGGATCAGATCGGGGACATCAGGGAGGGATGAAGGTGAGATGGGAGGAGGACAGAAAGCGGTTAGTTGAAGGACTACGAGAAGGGAGAGTCAGGAGATCAAAATTATTCCCCAAGGGGACAAGAAGTCCCGTCATTTGAACCTAAACAGCAAAAAACCTAGATCTAAACTTAAGGCTCATGGAGAAGTGGGTGGATGATGAGGTTTGCGGGGTGGGGGTTTGGCCTCGCACATACTTCTCTATCCTTCCCAATCCGTCAGTTCCTGTCAGCCTCAGCCTCTTCCACTTCCACAACAGGTAAGCCTGAGATTCAGGTTTGCCAGAGTAAGGGAGCCCGGCCCGGCACCCGTCTCCCCAGAGGGCCAGCCAGCCAGGGCTCTCCACTGGATGGAGAACTTTAACGGAGCGGGCGCGGAGAGGGCAGGGCAGGGAAGGGCCGCGTCCTAGAGCCTTACCATGAGCGTCTGAGCCAAGACGGCGACTGAGGAACGCCGCCAGCAGCACTACGAGGCGCGGGAGCATCCTGGGCACGCCGCATCGTCCGGGGCCGGAGCCGAGCCGGCCTGCGCGCCTCCAGCGACCCTTAGGCTGGGACTGACAGCTGCGCCGTCCGCTCCGCCCGCGCCCAGCCGGGCTGACGTCCGCGGGGCGTTGCCTACAGACGCCCCGCCCCCGAGGCCGTGGATGGGGAACCACGTCCCACAGGGAGCCCGCCTGGGGCAAACCCAAGACTGTCCCGGGGCGGAAGCGGGCCCCGGCCACCCCTCCTTTCCCTTGCCCCTGGGCCTCCAGTGCCTTCGGGTCAAAGTGGTCCAGGTAGCCCTGCAGGCCGTGCGTGCGTGCGTGTGTGTGTGTGTGTGTGTGTGTGTGTGTGTGTGTGTGCGAGTGTTGGGGAGCAGGTGGCCAGGCACAGCCTCGCCCCTGAGTGCGGAAGGTCGGGTGAGGGCGTCCGACACGCTTTTGCTGGGCGTGCCACGGCTTGGAGTTGAAGATGTGGCCGCGGTCGCTCCAAATGGGGAGGAGGTAGTTGTAGGCGCTTGAAGGCAAGGGCGTCAGGATGGGGCTTTGGGTCTTGGCGTTGCCCCAGGGCCTCCGTGTGGGGGTCTAAGGACACCGATGAATGAGTACTGCGTAGTCACCTACCTAATTGTTGGAGGGGGGTCCACGACTAAGCAGTTTATGCAGACCTGCCCCCAAAGTCCCAGGAAACTGAGAGGCCCAAGAAAGAGGCTTTTAACCAGCAGCTTAACAGTTGAGCCTCAAACCGCGATTTTTTTTTTTTTAGACAGAGTCTCGCTCTGTTGTTGCCCAAGGTGGAATGCAGTGGCGCAGTCTCGGCTCACTGCAACCTTCGCCTCCCAGGTTCAAGCGATTCTCCTGCCTCAGCCTCCTGAGTAGCTGGGATTACAGGCAGGCACCACCACGCCTGGGCTAATTTTTGTATTTTTAGTAGAGACGGGATTTCACCATGTTGGCCAGGCTGGTCTCGAACTCCTGACCTCAGGTGATCCACCCGCCTCGGCCTCCCAAAGTGCTGGGATTACAGGCGTGAGCCACCGCACCTGGCCTTAAACCGTGTTTTAAACTTAGTTTTTCTTCTTTCCTTTTTTCTCTCCCGCTCTGGGCCTCAAGATATCACTTTGAGATAAACTGTGTGTATATTACCTCTCATCTTAAAATACAGCCTCAGGATGTGCTGTGAACATCCACTCCCTTTCCTGTCCCATACTGTACTCCTGTGCCTTATGCACGGTTATTTACCTACGTGCTTGTTAAGCACACGCTATGCTCTTATCTGGTCATATATTTCCTTAGATGCCTCAGGAGATGCATCCTGATAGGGACCAGGCACGTCCGGAATTCTCTCTCCAGCAAAAGCTTACTTCGGGAATTGAACCTACATCCTGCTAAAGAGTAACTAATTTATAACCTGGCAGGATCCACGATTGCACCAGCCCCGCCACCAATTAAGACCATAATTACAGAGGACCACCCGAACAAGTCATGCTACCTGGCACCTCCTAACCTCACCCTTGCCTTTTCTGCATTTCAGATCCTTTCTTAAAAAACCCCTGTGCTCCCCCCATGAATTGAAGAGTGGAATTGTTTGCTGCTCTTCCCCTGCTAGCACGACAGCTAGCAGATTTTCCTTTATTATCCATTCTTTCTACAAGCAGCAAGCAGCCAGACCCTTCTGCAGGAACTGACACATCCAGTTCCTTAGAAAAAAACATTTAGTAAGGACATAAACAGAAGCCACGTTTGTGTCTCCACGCTTCACTCCCAGGCCCCGGGCAAACAGACCATAGGGGAAGGGTGATTCAGAAAAGATGTGTAGGATAGTTGAAGTATGGTAACATCAAGGTTATTTGACCTAAGGGCCAGATTTACAGTAAGTGCTTGCACTTACACAAGGAGCACTTGATAAGCTGGGAATCTCAGAGGCCTTCTGGGAGACTCCGAAGCCAACATGGCCAAAACTGTGGATTAGCATCCAACATGGAGTTGCTTTAGCCTCCATAAGGACTTCTCCCAGCCTCTTTTGGGTTTCCCTCACTCGCTTGAAATCTGATATTCAGACCAATTTTTGTGTTGGGTAATAGCACTACTGGAGTGCTGGGTAACACCTCAGCCCATCCTCGGTCTCTCACACCTCTGTGTCACTTGGCTCATCTGAGGCCATCTCCAGGTGACCCAAAGATGTGAGGATATGGGAGACAGACTGTCCATCACTTTTTCTTGGAGGCTGACCCCTGCTTCAAAGAGTGTGTGTGCATGCACTTGCAGTCATATGATTTGCAGTGGCCGGTCTGTGGATTTGGATTTCATTGTGGTATGGAGCACGTGTCTGTGAGTCTGTTTGTCAAGTGCATATGCGTGCTTGGGACTGTGTGTGCATCCCTGGAACTCTGCCCTTTTTCTCAGAGACACCAAAGAAGAGGGACTCAGGACATTTCTGACCAGCAATGCCCCCCTCCAGGTCTGATGCCCCACCCAACCGGCCACACCCCACCCTGCCTGTATTGTAGTTTGTACCTTCATTTGGTAGTTCTTGTTCCTGAGCTCTTATCCTGTGTTCAAGAGGAATGAGGATTCTCTGACAGTTGAAAGGTGAGGATGGGCAGAGAATAATTTTATTGAGTGATGGACCAGCTCTCAGCAGAGAGGAGATGGGGAGGGGGGTGGTTCCCCACCCTCACAGTTGGGTGTTTTTTTTTTTTCCTCATTGTGGCTGGGTCCAGGGCTTTTTCTGGACTGAGAATAGGGAGTGCATGCTGATTGATTTGTGAGTATGCAAAAAAGGTTAAAGTGAAGACACCACTCAAAGGTAAGCACAACAGTGTAGAAAACCAGTTAGGATAGGGTAGGTGTATGTAAAATAGGTGAAGGGTGGGGATCAGTCAGAGAAAAATGTGCCAAATGGGAAGACAGGTTCTCAATCTGGTCCGAAGATTTAACTTGTAGCTTGGCTTTCAGGTTTTAAATTGTCTTCAACTTGGAGGTGGGGTTTCACCAGGGATTCGCCCTATCTGCCTAGGCATTTGACTGCCTTCTGTAACTATCACCTGCTCCTGGGAAGTTTCCCTGGCAGTGCCCAATGCCCACATGGAGGGCCTTATTCACTGCAGCTTTTGAGAAAGGGCCCCAAACTTAGGTGTATGACACCCGAACTGTGAGTGGTCTAGGAGTTAGTGAGGCATTATCCCCATGGTTTGTGGAGATATAATTTCCACCCTATTTCAATATTTTCAGAGTGGAAATCTCTCTGCCCAGTGGCCTGGACTGAGAGTGTGCCAGATTGGCTGGGGGTGGGAGCTGGGAGATCCCTTCCTGCATCTAAGAGTCTACACTGGGACTGGAAAGACCTCACTCTTGATGATAGTCAGCGAAGGCAGGGGTGCCTCAGCTACAGAGATGGGGGAGAATGGTATCTGCAGGCCTGCCAGGACACATGATCAGCCAGGGCCACCCTCAGGAGACAGCTCTTGTTGCCACACCCCCAGATGAGTGGAGAGGGCAAGCCCCAGGCTTTTTTAATGTGTGAAGATGTTTTTTTTTTATATTCTCTGTTGCTCAAGTGGGAAATAAGATGGTAAATTGCTCAGGAGTACCCTGTCATGACCCAAGGGGTGTGGCTGCCTTCTGAAACAACTACTTAGTTCCCCCTGACCTTTTAAAAGAGAAAGATACTGTGATGTTTCTTCCTGAACTTTTTTTTTTTTTTTGGTAGACAAGTTCTCTCTCTGTTGCCCAGGCCAGAGTGCAGCAGCACAATCTTGGCTCACTGCAACCTCCACCTCTCAGGTTCAAGTGATTCTCATGCCTCAGCCTTCCAAGTAGCTGGGATTACAGGCACCCCCACCACCATGCCTGGCGAAATTTTTGTATTTTTAGTAGATACGGGGTTTCACCATGTTGGTCAGGCTGGTCTTGAACTCCTGACTTCAAATGATCCGCCTGCCTCAGCCTCCCAAAGTGCTGGGATTACAGCCAACGCACCCGACCAGTTCCTGAACTTGTCTTTACTTTTATTTTTTGTTGATGTATAAGAGTCTTACACATTACCATTTTGAAGGAGAATCAAAATTTTTAATTTGTTCATATGACAATATTTACTGCACACTCGTTGTGGGCCAGATGCTGTCCTGACGCTAGGAATAAAATGGTGATCACAACTAGGTCCCTTCCCCCAAGAAGCAATCTGGCTAGAGACAGAAAGTGAACAGAGATTTTGATACACAGTGGTAAGTGCTCTGGGAAGGCAAGTACAGCCTGATGTGGGGACAAAAGACACGGGCACTCAACCACACTTGGGATAAAAAGATAAGGAAAGCTTCCTTAAGGAGGTGGCGTCTAAGTTGAGACTTGAGGGAGGAATAGGAGGTAGCTAATGAAGAGTGGATAGGGAGGGTATTCCAGACAGAAGGAAGTGTTTACTTGGAGATGAGGGAATATGGCCCTTTTTAAGAACCCTGGAAAGTGGGTAAACTGGCATTCTTGTTTTAAGATGAGAAAACCACAGTGGCTAACACAGGTTAATACCTTGCTCAGGGCAGAGCCAGGATTTGAATGCAGGCTATTCCAATGTATCCTGCTGCCTCATGGAGAGCACCCAGAATAGGAGTTATGTCAGGCATATGATTACTATACTTGAAAAGGAAGAAAAAGAAACACGGAACCCACATGTTTATTTTGTTTTGTATTCAGTGTTCTGAAAAGTCTACCCTGAAGTTCTGTGAATTCTGGTATTCATGCAAATAGAGAAACATATGATAGGAAGCAATCATTAAAGGATATTCTCTTTTAAAATTTTTATTTATTTATTTAATTTTTGAGACAAGGTTTCACTCTGTCACCCAGGCTGGAGTGCAGTGGATTGATCTTGGCTCACTGCAGCCTCTACCTCCCAGGCTCAAGCGATCCTCCCACTTCAGCCTCCTGAGTAGCTGGGACTACAGATGCAGGCCACCATGCCCAGGTAATTCTTTTGTTTTGTTTTGGTAGAGATGAGGTTTTAACATGTTGCCCAGGCTGGTCTGGAACTCCTAGGCTCAAACAATCCTCCTGCCTCAGCCTCCCAAAGTGCTAGGATTATAGGTGTGAGCCACCACACTGGGCCATACCTTCTATTAATATTTATTGAGTTTTTATGACCTATCAAGCACTGTGTGAAATACTTCATGTGTTACAGCAGAGAATAGCCAGATGCTTAGCAATCCCAGTTCCTCTTCCTGGGCACATGGGACAACTCATATTTCTCAATCCCCCTTGCAGTTAAGTAGAATGTGTGGCTGGCTTTTAACCAATGTAAAGTTGAGTTGGTGGGTGCCGCTTCCAGGCCTGGCTGCTAACTCTGTCTTTGCTATTCTGCCAGCCATCTGGAGGAGTCCAGTGGAGGACTCCAAGGGAATAGAGGGAGCTTGAGCCCCTGAATCACCTCTTGGAGGACAGCTGTACAGAAAAGACACCCAGTTTGCATCAGCCTATTGATTGGGTGAGGAGTAAACCCTTATTGTATCAAGCCACTGAGATTGTGAAATTTTTTTCATAGCAGCTAGTGTTAACTACCCTGAATAATCTGCAAACCTTATTTCAGTTAACCCTTATAATCACTCAGTGAGATAAGCATCATTATCAGTGTTTTACAGATGGGAAAATGAGGTCAGAGACTGAGTCACTTGCCCACGTCATTCACTCAGTAAGTAGCAGAGCTAGGAGCCTGTCGGACTGGTCTGTTTGACTCCAGAGCTCATGCTTTTACTAGCACATGAACAGTGCCCTTCTAAATCTTGGAAGAGTTCTTGCAAGAGACAAATGTCGAGTAACTGAGGGAAAGAGAGAATGGGGTCGGAGAGAAAGAGAAGGGGGAGGGCAAGGGAGGAGGAGCAGCTGAGGGCTGAGAGTCTAGTAGAGGGTAGAGGGATGTGGTGAGCCCAGGGAACCAGGGAACCTGCTGAGTGAACATCTCGCCCCTAGGGCTACCCTGGGAAATTTTGAGGGCAGACTTGGGCTCTGGGTGGTTCCAGTGTCTCATTTTCATTTTACTTTATCATGGTGTTCAGGATGATGCTGTTAAATGGGCATCCCTGGGGAGTCGGGTGGGCATCTGAGTGGGCAGGAGGTCTGTGCTTGAGTGTATGAACAAGCACAACTTGCAGTTTCTGTCCCTGGACTGGTGAGTAGGGGAGTTCCAGGACTGTGATCACTGTGTCAGAGCTGCACATAACAGGGAGAGAGACAGAGGGAACTGACCGTGAGAAGGAGACACAGAGAAGGAAACTGTGTGGGTAGGAAACTTGGTAGTTGTTGGGTGCAGGAGAATTGCAGATGCACAGTGAGGGGCTCGCCCAGCCTCAGCAACAGCCCTGGGAGGAGTCTCCAGCTGCTGAACCTAATGAGTGCCCACATCCCTTCACCTTCTGCCTGGCTCCCTCCTGGAGGAGCACCAAAGAGCTCAGAAGGGACAAAACCCCATTCTCAACATTCCTCTCGACTCTGTGTGGTGACTCAGGCTTGAATGGGGAGTTCCTAGAACTTTAGCTGGGTACGTGAAAGGTATCAGTGAAGGGTTTTAGGCAGGAGAGGGACATGGCAGATTTACATTTTAAATAGAAGAGGAAATCTACAGCATGAAGGTGACTAGCCAGGGTAACTCACTAGTTAGTGACAGAATTAAAACTTTGGTCTTCAGATCGAAGCCCAATTCTCTGGCTATCAAACCACAGCAGCTGAGTTTGTGGAACTGTGAAGGCTGCGTGGGGTTGTTATGCCCATCAGTTTAGGGGGAAAGGGAAGAAGCACTGATCTCCCAGGTGAGGGAATGCCCCTGCTAATTCCTTTAAATCAGCAGAGCTGGGGCTAAGAGCCTTCTCATTCCTATAATCTGCCTGGGACACTGTTCTTGGTCACTGCCCAAGGTGGGAGGAGCCTGGGTACCTCAAAACCAACAGACCTACTTCTAGCCCCTGTTTGGTCACCACCAGTTGTGTGCCCTGGGACCGGTCCCTTTGGCTCTATTAGCTGTTGGCAAGATTGGAATCCGGGTTGTTGTAAAGCCAGACACAAAGTGTTCTGATAACTGATAATGGCTTCTCAAGTGAGAGGGAGTGGGTCTGTAGAAACATTCAGCCAAAAGCACGCTGACTAGAGGGATCTAGCCCCTTTCTTTCATGGCCTGGATGTGTTTGGCCTCACTCTGGGTTGTACGTTGTGCTGAGGCCCACCACACCATCTCGGGACAACTGGGGCCTTTGGCTGTACTTGGGACACCTCCCTCCCCCAGAATGATTTTAAGAAAATCACCTGGTCAGGAAGGCTGTGGGCCTGGTCCATTGTCACTGATCATGAACTTAGTCCTTCGTCATTGCTTTGTGAACTTGGGATGCAAGAAGTGAAGAACAGAACATTGACAGAAATATCTCGTGTCATTTCAAGACACAGTCGTGTCTTCCTTCTGCAGCCCAGATGGCCTTGACTTCTCCAGTTTTTAAGGGTGTCATTTCCCCTTAATTCTAAAATAACAACAGTTTGAACTCCCATCCCACAAAAGCAGGAAGTTCATCTGCTCTTGGGTTTCCCACCCCAGAGCCATCCTGGAGGGCTTGCAGCTCACCTCCGAGCCACATGGTGGTGGCCTCTGAGCTGCAGATATTTGTTTGAAGTATGGACACGGGCCCATCACATTTGAAAAATGCTGTTGGAAGCTCTCAAATAACAAAAGTACCAAAGAGATAGTCGGTTACAACTGCTCAAAGCAGTAGTTTCAGAGCACCCACCAGTTCAGCTGCATTTTGCAAACCCTCCTTAAGTTTCTGGCAGTGTTGGTGGCAGGGAGAGGTCAGTGAACTTCCTGCCTTTGGAAGTCTCTAGGCCTCTCTGAACATGCTTCTTGCCCATAAAGAGAGGAGAGGCCTTCCTCTTCCTGCCCAAAGACCACCTGTTTTGTTTTTCACTTTTTGCCTCAAGATGATTCACAGCAAGAACATCAATATCTTTCAAGAGAAATTCCTAGACCTATCCTGAAGGTATAATCTGGTTCCAATGGCTCACATAGGGCTAGTTGCCTTAAGCCTGCCTTGGCCTTAAATAACCCTGCAAGTGGGCCAGCAGCCATGTGGTCCAGATAGTGGCAAATCAGGCCCAATCCAGGGCCTTCCCCTAGTCATTCCTGCCCGGAAGGGAAAAGACTTAGTCTGCCTACTCTTCCCATGGTTGTCTGGGCTCCTGCCCTGCAGTGAACAATGACTGGACAAAGGATAATGATTTTCAGCCATGGGGCAGCCTAAATTGAGACTTAGGGAAACCATTTCTGTAATTCCTCAGGGGCATGGTTCTGCTAAAGAAATACTCCACTGACATTGCTAAATGAAACCGGTAACACTTCAGTCTGAGGACTCTGTCTTGGACCCATCGCAGATGTTTAGGATGTCTTCAGAACAATGGGCATGCATGTTCTTTATATTGACAAGACCAAGAAGGTTCATCCAATACAGGGAGGCTCCCATATGAAGACAAATCCTAATCACTACTCTCTCATGCAGAAATGTCTTGTAAATCCTTGAATTACAGTTCCTCAGCTTCAAGGATTTAAAGCTCTATATTCTCCCCTGTCTCTGGCAGCAGACCAAGTGCTCAACGGGAAGACGCAAGCCTGAGGTTTAAGCCCCAGGTCTGTCAGTTGCCATCTGTGACTTTGGGCAAGTCATGAATTCCCTAGGTCTCGGATTTCTTAGCTACGAAAGGAGGATAATACCATTTCTTCCAACCAATCAGCGTTGTTGAGAGGATGAACGCAAGCAAACATTTGTTAACTACCCTTGCCTAGGCATGGTAGGACCCAAAAATTAGTAAGACACCGGCCTTATCAGGCTCATGCACTTTTAGGGTGTTTAGACTTCAATAGGTAACTTCATTATGATATGAGAAGAAACAGCTTAGATCTAAAGTGTTTTGTAAACTCTAAAGTGTTATATACTTGTGGATATAAGTACTGCTGTCATTTTTCCTATAAATTGGATTTCCTTTCTGTTTACTGCTGGACCAAATGTGTCTTGAGCAGCTCACAGTAGGAAGCCTCTTCTCCCTGTCCCCCAGGCTCCAGGAGGTCTCTCTGCCCACCATGGAACCCTAGAATCCTCTCAGGGAGCTCCTGTCATCTACCTACATGCTTCCATTCCAGCACTGTTCTCAGGACACACTGGAAGTACAGTCTTTCCTCTTTCACAGAATTAATGACAAATATAAGAAAGGGTCATTGGAGGCCAGCCAGGGATGGTGAATGGTGAGCGTGTACAAGTGCCCAGCAGAGGATGTGTGTGGGTGGGGGGCATGAAGAGAGAAGCTCTGCAGTCCTAAGGAGTAGTGGAAGTTTTATAATTTATAAGAAAACGAAAGTCAGAAAGGAAGAGCTATCTCAAGAGCATAGCGGGTTCACACCTCGCCCCCAGATTCATTCTGTGGCGATCTGACCTTTTGGGACAGAAGAACAAGACAGGTGATGTTCTTCGCACCTCCTTTTCCAAACTCTTTTAAACAGGCCAACATTTGGGTGATTTTGATGGGGGAGGTCCTGCTGGTATCTCTGATAGTCTGTAGCCACCCCTTTTTCTGTCTTCACTAACCTGCCCCTCTGTCCTACCCCAGCCTTTCTTCTCAGGAGACCCCAAAATTCCAGTGGAAAATTACCAGGGCCATGAAAAAAAATTAGCGTTTCTTCCAAGCATTCTTTGAGTTCTTGTATATGGTGAGGTTATCTTTACATTTAAAAAATTTTAAGCTAGTGAGGTACAGTGGCTCACACCTGTGATCCCAGCACTTTGGGAGGCTGAGGCGGGTGGATCATCTGAGGTCAGGAGTTCAAGACCAGCCTGACCAACATGGTGAAACCCTGTCTCTACTAATGACCAAAAAAAAAAAAAAAAAAATAGCTGGACAATGTGGCACATGCCTGTAATCGCAGCTACTTAAGAGGCTGAGGCAGGAGAATTGCTTGAACCCAGGAGGCGGAGATTGCAGTGAGCTGAGATTGCGCCATTGCACTCCAACTTGGGCAACAAGGGTGAAACTCTGTCTCAAAAAAAAAAAAAAAAAATTTAAACTTTAATTAGTAAATGTGTTCAAAACCCATACAAGTTCTTTAAGTAAATACATATTCAGAAATATACACAGTTTCGATCAACACTTGATGCACAGTATGAATTTTCAAAGAGGTGACTTGTGTTTACTGTTGCACATCGTAGAAATAAATTCTCAGCCTAACTTTGGAAAGCTGAAGTAAATAGATGCTGAGATTTGTGAAATTCTGGTAAGTGGTCACTACGTGTGTCTATATTTATACATTAACAGAAGTGTTTCCACGTGTTTTCTGGGTGCTCACCCATCCACTGTCCACTCACAAAGCGAGATACTGAGGGCGGTTGGTCACAGCCTCTTGCTATTACACCACTTTCTTGAGCCCCAGACTCAAGATTACTTCCCCCTCTCCACTCAGTTCTTCTCCTAGGCCAACTGTGGTCACTACATATTAAAGCATAAGTCAGTTGCACAGCTCTTCTGAGATCCCAATTTGGTGACAAAGTTCATAATTGCCACACCTTCCTCTTGGATCAGTAGCTCAAATCTGCAAACACTCATTGTGTAGTCCCTCTGTCAGGCACTGTGCTAAGCACCTGGGGACAAAAACAGAAAAGATACTACATTTGTCTTGGAGGATGTTTAGTTAGAAAGAGTGGGGGAAAGGAAACCTACGTTTTATTGTTGTGCTGGCCAATTTGCTACTACGTACTTCCTCTGATTCTGTGTGAGAGAGGTCTTCTCTTCCCATTTTACAGAGGAGGAAACTGACTCTTAGAAAGGTTATATGCTTTTCCCAAGGTAACTCCGTAAGTGGTGCAGCTGGCTTTTAAACCCAGGTCTGCCTCTAACTATTCCTGTTGACTACTCCTGCCAGTGCCAAGCACACCAGCCACAGACAAAAGGCAGCAAGTGGACAACTCCAGCAGTAGGCCAGGTGGAAGGCTGACAGAAAGAACCAACTTTGGGGACTACTGGCAGGTGTTTGGGTGCTGCCAGTTCCCCCTGTGGGAGGCTCACAGACCAAGGCAGCCAAGGGTGGGGTCTGTGGGAATGAAAATTACTAGAAAGTATAAGAAATGCCTTGACAGGGTTTGCATTTGGCACGGAAGACCTGCAGAAGAAGTGGCTGGGCTGGTGGCTTCTGAAGCAGAGACTTTATCTTCCTGCTCCCATCACTCCCACCTGACGGTGCTCACCCCAGCGCCTCCATTTTCCTGGAGAAATGCCCCCTGAGAGTGTTTATTCTTCAATAGCTGTTGGTTTCCTGCCACATCCCAGGCTTCATTCGAGGCAGACAAAGCAAACAAAACTGCCACATGGAGTGTTCATTGTAGCAGGAGGAGATGGACACCAAGAGTCAATAAATGAGAGAAATGTGTAGTATGTCAGACAGTGATAAATGCCACCGAGAACAATAAAGTAAGAAAGGGGTTTAGGGAATGGGGGAGTTGCCTTTTTTTTTCTTTTCTTCCTTTTTCCTTCCCCACTGCCATTTTTTTTCCTTTTTTTCTTTAGATTTATTTATAAAGACAGGATCTCCCTATGTTGCCCGAGCTGGTCTTGAACTCCTGGGCTCAAGCGATCGACCTGCCTTAGCCTCCCAAAGTGCTGAGATTACAGGCGTGAGCCACTGCCCCTGGCCTCCACCTCCATGTTAAATAGAGTGGGCAGTTTCCCCAGTAGGTGACATTAGAACAAGGGCCCAAAGGAGGTGAGGAATGAACCGTGTGGATATCTGGACGAAGGGTGCTGTGGGCAAAGGGAATGGCAAGTGCCAGGCCTCCAGGTAAGGGCGTGTCTGGCCGGTGTGGGAGGGGTTGGCACCTAGTGAGTGAGGCCCACCTGGTTGAGGGCTGGCTCCTTCATGGGGATCGTGGCTACCGGCTGACAGATAGAGAGACAGACAGGGGACTTGAGAACTCTCAGCCTCCCCCACTTCTGGAGAACATTCCCTGGAGGAGAGGTGAGGGAGGCATGGACATAGGGCTCTTCTTCCTCTGGCTTCTGAGTAAATTACGATCCCCCTACACAGTCAGGCTCTAGCCCTCCTTACATGCACCCTCTCCTCTCTTCTTGATACCCCTTTCTTTTTTCCTTTTAAAATTATTTCAGATTATTCTAGATTATTCCTTCCCCCATAAATCTGAGGTGCTTAGACACGGAGAAGGCAGGAGGGTTTTGGGGGTCAGGATGAGGAGGATTTTGGAGGTCAGGTGTATTTGTTTCCCATGGCTATAACAAATTATCACACACTAGGTGGTTTAAGATGACAGAATGGATTCTCTCCTGGTTCTGGTAGGTCTGAAATCAGTTTCATTGGGCTGCAATCAAGGTACTGGCAGGGCTGGAATGTTCTAGGAAGGAATGTGTTCCTTGCCTCTTTTGGCTCCTGGTGGCTTGCCTTCGTGTGTGTGTGTGTGTGTGTGTGTGTGTGGTGTGAAATCTCTCCCTGCCTCTTTCTTATGCCAAAAATTTCTTAAGCGCTGCAATGCAATTGCATTTAGGGCTCACTTTGATCATCTAGGATAACCCCCCCATCTCAAGACTCAAGATACAAAGACACTGTTCCCATATAAAGTAACACACAGGCTCAAGGGATTAGGTCTGGATATCTTTTGCGGGCCATTTTCATCCCACCACAGAGGGTGCTCCAGTTTCAACATTCATCTCTATATTCATTCAGTCATTCCCTATTCAACACAGGGTCACTGGCCATTTCCTCAGTGCCAGGCAGTATGCAGGATGCTGGGAATACACGGGGAGCAAAGGAGAGCCCCCCAGGAGCTTGCAGTTTGGAAGGGGAGAGGGATGTGATCAAATAGTCACTCAAATAAAATGCAGAGTTGCAACTGTAGTAAGTGCCGTGAGAACCTGTATTTGAGGCTTTACCTGGTAAGGAGGGCCAAGAGAGCTTCCAGGAGGAAGTGCACTTAAATCTGCAGGAGTTGGGGTAACCTTCCCTTCAAAGAGGGAAGGAAGAGACTTCCAGGTGGAGGGGACAGATGGCAGAACAGAGGTATGGCTGGCTCTGGCAGGTTGTGCAGGGCTTGGGGTGGCCTGGGGGTGCCAGTGGGGTTTCAGAGATTGTGTGAGGACCAATGTGGTATGCCTCCTCCCCACCCTCCAACCCAGTCCTCACCCTTGGCTACTACTCTGTGTCCAGGGCCTCTTCCTCCCTATTCCCGACTCAGGCCCCTCCCTCCACTTCCTGCTCACTGTGGTTTATGGTTTAGTAAGGAAACTCCGCTGGCTCAGTGTTGGGGCAGATCGCTAAGCTTCAGTCAACAAAAATTTCTTATGAGTCTACTGTGTGGCACACATTGTATTGGGAATTACAAGGAATAGGATGAGAAAACAACATTATTCTGGTCCTTGGGGCAAGAGGTTGTATGGTGGAGGGGAAAACAGAGAGGGTTAAGTGCTGAATAGTCTGTTGACTTGGGTTGAATCTCACTTCTGCTACTTACTGGTTGTGTAATCTTGGAAGAGTGACTTCACCTGTCTGTGCCTCAGTCAGTAAACATTTATCAGCTAATTCCAGTCAACAAACATTTAGTGTGCACCCACTGCATGCTAGGCAGTATGCCATATGCTGGCAACCCGCAGAGACATATCTGAGTGGGAACAGAACTCTAAGGTTGGCTGTTTCCTCGCACAGGCCACCAGATGATTTCCGTATGGGGACCCCAGCCAGGCAGAGCGCTCCAGGAGATGGCAGTCAGAGAGTGGGGACACAGTCCTGGGAGTGTGGAGCCATTTGGCCTTCTTTGTGCCTTCTCTTCCCCCTTCTGCACAATACTCAGCACTGCTTATCGAGAACCTTCCTTGGTTAACACTAGACATTCTAACCTTCCTAAGTGCTCCAGCTTTGGGAAGAACGTGCTGTTTTGACTAACAGTTTCATGTGCATCTTTGTTGATTGGCCACTATTATTAGGTGCCTCTACTCGATGTTTTTTAATGGGAATGGTTCCAGTCTTTTCCACTGAGCCATTCCATATAAAGCCCAAGATGGCGTTGGACAGCATATTCACTCACTGGACCATGTCTGGCAAATCACGTGACCTCTCTAAGCCTCCATTTCTGTGATAAACTGAGGGTATGAATCCCTGTCCTGCACGCTTCTAAGGCTTTTGTAAAAATCAAATGAGATTCTGCACCCAAGCTGTCTTTTCACCTGATTGTGATGCCCAGCACAAAGCACTAGGGATGGTATTAAGGAGGGGTGAAACCTTGAGCGTTAAATGGTTCGTACTTGCGAAAATTGGCTGAGCCCCATCATACCTCATGGGTCCTCCTTTAAGGTTGTTTTGTGGGCAGGTGGGTTAACCGTCCACAAATTGTTTGGTTTGGTTTTCTTTTCCAACCATAGTGGTTTCTGAGTCTTCAACTCCCTCCCTGCCCTCTTGCCTTTTAACATCTGGGTGGGGGATTTTGCTCAGAGTGTGAAACAGACTTCTAGATCTCTCAGGTCCTCGTAGGTGTGAGGTGCTGTTTTTGCCCTTGGGTGGCAAGGGTACTTTATGTGTGAGTGGAGGTGTCAGGCTCTGACCCCTCATTCCCTGGGACTGTTACGGTGGCCAGGGTCTCATAGCCTGTGTCTGAGAGTTCAGGCACCTGTCAGCAATCACGGAACTGAATTCTGGGGTTGGCTCTGGAGCATGCTGAGGTGGGCACCCAGTTACTACACAACCAGGTCCAGCAGGAAAGGGAGGGTGGGGAACCAGAAATGCATGAACAAGACCAGTGAGAGCAGGGCTCACCTAGTAGCACTAAACCCGCATAGACAAAGACGGCAAGGAAATTCACTGAAATTTTAGAAGTATGACGTGCAGGGTACGCACGGGAATGCAGCAGGGCTCACCAGTAGGGTTCTGATTCTTTATGCATAAAATGGGCATAATAATAGTATGCAGAGTTATTGCAAAGATTAAATGAAATAAGATATGTGAATGATGTTTAGCACAGTGCGTGGTACCAAGTAAGTGTCCAACAAATGTTAGATATGAGAAGATCCTGCTCTGAGTCTATAAACTGTTATCAGCCAAAGGGATATTCTAGTACAAGCTATTTCCAAACACCCTTTGGCTGATAACAGTTATAAATTCTGAATAAAATATTTAGAACTTCAGCTATTAGAAGAGACAGATCTCCCATGTCCAAGAATTTCGTATCACTTACATAGATCATCTACCATCAGTGGTGGTGGAGGAAGAAAACCTTCTCACTCTTCAAGTGCAGGCTGTACATAGTGACTTCCTAAGTGTGGGCTGTACAATGACTTCCTTCCAGAGAATACAGCATAGAAAGTGGAGAAAGAATAATTTCATAGTGGAGAAGCTGACAGACAACGTCAGCCAGCTGATTCAGATGAAAATCAATAACAGTAAGTTACGGTGATAGTATAAACCCTTTATGTGATGTGACAAGAATGGCATTTAACCTCTGTAGTCTTCCTCCCAGAACACACAGCCCCAGATAACCATGAGGAAACCATCAAATGAACTCCAACAGTGGGACCTCCTACACAGCACTTGACCAGTATACACCAGAACTGTCAAGGGCACTAAACCCCAGAGACTCTCACAGCCAAAAGGAGCCTATGGAGACATGGCAACTAATTATGACACCCTGGATCAGATGCTGGAGTAGAAAAAGGACATTAGGGTTGGGCACGGTGCCCCATGCCTGTAATCCCAGCACTGTGGGAGGCCAAGGCAGGAGGATCACCTGAGGTCAGGAGTTCAAGACCATCCTGGCCACATGGCGAAACCCCGTCTCTACTAAAAAATACAAAAATTAGCTGGGTGTGGTGGTGGGCGCCTATAATTCCAGCTACTCAGGAGGCTGAGGCAGGAGAATAGCTTGAACCTGGGAGGCAGAGGTTGCAGTGAGCCAAGATTGTGCTACTGCACTCCAGCCTGGGAGACAGCAAGACTCCATCTCAAAAAAAAAAAAAAAAACAAAAAAGAGAAAATAAAATAAAAAGAACATTGAGGAGCATGGACTTTATAGTCAGTGATGATACATCACTGATTAATTGTAACAAAAGTACCATACTAATGTAAGATGTTAATAATAGGGGAAACTGGATGTGGGGTATATGAGAACCCTCTATAGTATGTTCTCTCTCTCTTTTTTTTTTTTTTGACATGGAGTCTCACTTTGTCGCCCAGTCTGGAGTGCAGTGGCACAATCTTGGCTCACTGCAACCTGTGCCTCCCAGGTTCAAACAATTGTCCTGCCTCAGCCTCCCGAGTAGCTGGGATTACAGGTATGCACCATCATGGCCAGTTAATTTTTGTATTTTCAGTAGAGACAGGATTTTGCCATGTTGGCCAGGCTGGTCTCGAACACCTGACCTCAGGTGATCCGCTCACCTCGGCCTCCCAAAGTGCTGAGATTACAGGGATGAGCCACCACACGCACCCCCATCCCCCTCATTTTTTCTTGAGACAGAGTCTCACTATGTTGCCGAGACTGGAGTCAAACTCCTAGGCTCAAGCAATCCTCCTGCTTCAGTCTCCCAAGTAGCTGGAACTATAGATGTGCATCACCACACCCAGCTGTTTTTGTTTTTGTAAATGTAAAACTGTTCTAAAAAATAAAGTCTATTTAAAAATATGTATATATATGCATACACACATATCGCTATTTCTATTGATCATCTACCAACAAGGAACAGCAGTCATGGAAATGTGCTAACAACAGATGAATCTGTGTAAAGTGTATACAGGAGTTCTTTGTATTATTCTTGCAACCCCTCTGAAAGTTTGAAATTGTTTCAAAAAAAGATATATAATCTGCAAAAACAAACAAACAAATCCAACTATTTTGAAGGCACTAGAGCACAAGCAAGAACCAACGGCGTTGAGAGGGTCGTGTTAAGTAGAAGAAGTAGAGCAAACTAGGTGAGGTCCCTGAGAGCTCACTCCGGTTCCAGGTGGCACCTGGGAGACCAGATTCCACATGAGGGTGAGTGCTGCTGGGCTGAGAACTCAGTCACAGGTCAGGGTTCCGAGCTGCCAGAGCAGCCAGAAACTGAGAAGGAAAGATCTCAGAAAGAAGGGAGTAGTAGATTAGGGAGCCCCAAAACTGCCTGCAGATTCCCTTTAAATCTTTAACTGACTCTAATATTGTGCATTCGCCCATGGAGGATGAGCCTCCAAGGAAACCGGCAGGGAGTTGGGAGGGAAAGATTCAGTTTCCTTAATGGATGTCAGAATATCCCAGTACTCTTCTGTTTCTTCTTCTTTTATCTTTGTGAACTTGGCTTTTTGAAGAATTTGTCCATTTCATCCAAATTGGAATAATGTTGTTCAAAATGTATTGTCTAGGATCTGGAGTAATGTTGCCTTTTTTATTCATTCCCAATATTAGTAATTCACTCTTTCTTTCTTTCTTTCTTTCTTTCTTTCTTTCTTTCTTTCTTTCTTTCTTTCTTTCTTTCTTTCTTTCTTTCTTTCTTTCTTTCTTTTTTTCTTTCTTTCTCTCTCTCTCTTTCTTTTCTTTCTTTCTCTTTCTCTCTCTCTTTTCCTTCCTTTCGTCCTTCTTTCTCTCCCTGTCTCTCTCTCTCTCTCTCTTTCCTTTCCTCCCTCCCCTTCCTTCCTTTTTTTTTTTTTTTTTTTTTTTTTTTTTTTTTTTTTTTTTTTTTGAGATGGAGTCTCGCTCTTTTGCTGAGGTTGGAGTGCAGTGGTGCAATCTCAGGCTCACTGCAACCTCTGACTCTGGGTTCAAGCGATTCTTCTGCCTCAGCCTCCTGAGTAGCTGGAATTAGAGGCGCCCGCCAACACGTCCAGGTAATTTTTGTATTTTTAGTAGATACGGGGTTTCGCCACGTTGGCCAGATTGGTCTTGAACTCCTGACCTCGGGTGATCTGCCTGCCTCGGTCTCCCAAAGTGCTGGGATTATAGGTGTGAGCCACTGCGCCTGGCCTCTTTCTTTTTCAAAATCAGTCTTGCTAATTTTTTTTCTCAAATTTATTAATCTTTTTTTAAAAAACAAATTTTGGCATTTAAAATTTTAAATTCTGTTTTCTATTCTTAAACTTCTGCTCTTACCTTTATCATATCCTACTTTTTTTAGGTTTGAGGTGGTTTTTTTTTAATCATCTTGAGATGGCAACTGAGATCACTGATTTTCAGCTTTTCTTCATCTCTAATTTTTTCCCTTTGGGCACTGTTTTAGTCACATCTCAGAAATTTTGTTAATGCTATATTTAAAATTGTGCCAGGAGAGGTGGCTCAGGCCTGTAATCTTGGCACTTTGGGAGCCCAAGGCAGGAAGATCACTTGAGCCAAGGAGTTTGAGACCAGCCTGGGTGAGATCCTGTCTCTACAAAAAAATTAAAAGTTAGCTGGACATGGTGGCTTGGGCCGGTAGTCCCAGCTACTCAGGGAGCTAAGGTGGGAGGTTTGCTTGAGTCTAGAAGTTTGAGGTTGCAGTGAGCTGTGATTGTGCCACTGTACTCCAGCCTGGGTGACAGAGGGAGACCTTGTCTCAAAAATAAATAAATAAATAAAATATTTTAAAATTTTATTATGATTTCTTCTGGCCCTTGGATTATTTAGAAGTACATTATTTGCTTCCCAGTCAGTTGAGGATTTTCCAATTATCTCTTTTTTATTAATTCATAGAATATCCTCTAAATGATATAACTTTTGAAAGTCATTGCGGCTCGATTTATGTCCCGACATATGGTTAATTTTGGTATTTGATATTTTTTGATGCTATTATGAATGGCATTGTTTTATAAATTTTAACTTTCAATTATTTGTTGTTAGTATATAAAAATACAATTGTTTTAAAATATGGATCCTGCAACCTGTTACCTTGTCTGTTATCAGTTACAAGTTCCAGTAGCTTTTTTGGTAGATTCCATCAGGTTTCCTACCTAGATGATCATGTTACCTGAAAATAAAATCAGTTTTACTTCTTCCTACCCAGCCTAGATGTTTTCTATTTCTTCTTCTGGCCTGATTGTTTTGGCTAGCACCTCTGGTAAAATGTTGAATAGAATTGGTGGAAGAGGACAACCTGTCCTGTTCCTGATCTTACGGGGAAACATTCAGTCTTTTGCCATTAAGAATGATCATAGCTAGCTGGGTGCGGTGGCTCATGCCTGTAATCCCAGCACTTTGGGAGGCCGAGGCGAGTGGATCATGAGCTCAGGAGTTCAAGACCAGCCTGGCCAAGATGGTGAAACCCCGTCTCTACTAAAAATACAAAAACTAGCCAGGCACTGTGGCAGGTGCCTGTAATCCCAGCTTCTCAGGAGGCTGAGGCAGACAATTGCTGGAACCTGGGAGGCAGAGGTTGCAGTGAGCCGAGATTGCACCACTGCACTCCAGGCCTGGGCAACAGAGCGAGACTCCATCTCAAAAAAAAAAAAAGAAAAGAATGATCATATCTGTAGGTTTTTTGGTGGATTTTTAAAATTCAGATTGAAGAGGTTCCTGCCTATTTCTAGTTTGCTGAGTGTTTTTAAAATCAGGAATGGGCCGGGCGCGGTGGCTCGTGCCTGTAATCCCAGCACTTTGGGAGGCCGAAGTGGGTGAATCATGATGTCAGGAGATCGAGACCATCCTGGCTAACAGAGTGAAACCCCATCCCTACTAAAAATACAAAAAATTAGCTGGGCATGGTGGTGGACACCTGTAATTCCAGCTACGTTGGAGGCTGAGGCAGGAGAATCGCTTGAACCCGGGAGGTGGAGGTTGCAGTGAGCCAAGATTGCACCATTGCACTCCAGCCTGGGTGACAGAGTGAGACTCCATCTCAAAAAAAATCAGGAATGGATAAAATGGATGTTAAATTTTGTCAAGTGCTTTTTCTCCATCCATTGAAATGATTACATGGTTTTCCTTTTTTAGTTGTTAATTTTTTTTTATCGTCTTGAGATGGCAACTGAGATCACTGATTTTCAGCTTGAATTTCAGGTGAATTATGCTGAGGGATTTTCAAACGTTCATCCAACCCTGAAGCCATGAGATAAACTTCGTTTGGTCATGATGTATTATCCTTTTTATATATTGCTAGATTCAATTCCCCAAAGTATTGTTTAAAATTTTTGCTCTGTGATCATAAGCGATTTTGGTCTTTAGTTTAGTTTTGTTTTTTTCTGTAAATGTCTTTGTCTGGTTTTAGCATCAGGGTAATGCTGACCACGTAAAATGAGTTGAGATGTATTCCCTTTGCTTCAATTTTTTGAAAACGTTTGTGTAGACTTAGTATTATTGCTTTCTTAAATGTTTGGTGAAATTCACCAGTGAAACCAGTGGGGCCTGAAGTTTTCTTTGTGGGAAGGTTTTTAACTACAATAGGGCTGTTCAGGTTATCTTTCTTTTTAAATGAGCCATGGTAATTTGTGTTTTTCAAGAGAATTAGTCTATTTCATGCAAGTGTTCAATTTTTTTTGACATAAAGTTGCTTATAATGTTGCTTTATTATCCTTTCAATATCTGTAAAATCTGTTGAATGAAGTCACCTCACTCATTTATAATACTGGAAATTTGTGTCACCTCTCTAATCATTATAGCTACAGGTTTATCCATTTTATTAATCACACAGAACCAGCTTTTGATTCATCGGCTTTCTCTATTTGTTTTATTTTGTTTTCTGTTTTATTAATATTAATTTCCCTGTTGATCTTTGTTATTTTCTTTTTCTGCTTCTTTGGAGTTTAATTTTCTCTTAATTTTCTTAGTTTCTTGAGATGGAATATGAGCATATTTACTTAATACTTCTTCTTCTTTTTTTTTTTGAGATGGAGTTTTGCTCTTGTTGCCCAGGCTGGAGTGCAGTGGCACAATCTCAGCTCACTGCAATCTCCAACTCCCAGGATCAAGTGATTCTCCTGCCTCAGCCTCCCGACTAGCTGGGATTACTGGCATGCACCACCATGCCTGGCTAATTTTGTATTTTTAGTAGAGATGGGGTTTCTCCGTGTTGGTCAGGCTGGTCTCAAACTCCTGACTTCAGGTGATCTGCTTGCCTCAGCCTCCCAAAGTGCTGGGTTTACAGGTGTGAGCCACCATGCCCAGTCGATACTTCTTTACTAGTATGGGCATTTAGTACTATGAATTTCCCCATAAGTACTGCTTAGCAGCATCCCACAAATTCTATGTTGTGTTTTCATTTTCATTTATTTCAAAATACTTTGTAATTTCCCTTTCAGTTTCTTCTTGGGTCATGACCACGGGTCATTTAGAAGTATGGGACTCAGTTACCAGACTTTTGGGGATTTTCCAGGTACCTTTCTGGTATTAATTTCTAATTTAATTCCATTGTGGTCAGAGAACATATTTTGTATGACTTAAATCCTTCAGAACTTATTTAGATTTATTTTATGGTCTAGAATATGATCAGGCTTGGTAAATGCCTTGTCTACACTTGAAAAGATGGTGTATTCTGCTGTTGTTAGATGGAATGTTCTATAAATGCCAATCTGGTCGAATTGATTGATAGTACTACTCAAATGTACTATAATCTCATTTATTTTCTACTTATTCTACCACTTATTGAGAAAAGTATATTGAAATCTCTGACTGTAATTGTCATTTGTCTGTCTGTCCTTGCAACTCTAGCAATTTTTACTTTCTATATTTTAAAGGCACATAAACATTTTAGAATTGTGTCCTCTTGATTAATTGATCCCTTTATAGCTATAAAATGACCTTCTCTAGCTCTGATAATATCCTTTGCTCTAAAACCTACCTTGTCTGATAGTAACATAGGTAGTCCAGTTTTCTCTTGACTAGTGTTAGAATGGTTTACACTATCCCATCCTTTTACTTTTAGCCTATATGTACCTTTATATTTAAAATAAATCCCTTTCCTTCCCTTCCCTTCCCTTCCCTTCCCTCCCCTCCCCTCCCCTCCCCTCTCCTCCCCTCCCCTTCCCTTCACTTCCCTTCTCTCTCTCTCTTTCTTTCGGTGGAGTCTCACTCTGTCGCCCAGGCTGGAGCGCGGTGGCGCCATCTTGGCTCACTACAAACCTCTGCCTTCTGGGCTCAACTGATTCTCCAACCTCAACCTCTCAAGAAGCTGGGACTATAGGCGCAGGCCAGGGCCATCACATCTGGCTAATTTTAGTATGTTTAGTAGAGACAGGGTTTCACCATGTTGGCCAGGCTGCTCTCAAACTCTTGACCTCAGGTGATCCACCCACCTTGACCTCCCAAAGTGCTGGGATTACAGGCATGAGCCACCGAGTGCAGTCATAGAATGAATTTCTTGTTGGCAGCATATAGTTGCATCTTGCTTTTTGGGTTGGGTTTAGGTCTATCGTCTTGCTATTTCTTTTCTCTTTGTCTCATCTGTGTGTCTTCCTTTCCCATTTTTTTCTGCCTTCTTTGGAGTATTTTAAAATGTCCTTTGTTGGCTTATTAGCTATAACTCTTGGCTGTTGGGGATTTTTTTAGTGGTTCCTTTTGGGTTTATGGTATACATCTTTAAGTTATCACAGTCTACTTCAACTGATATTATGCTACTTTATGCCTAGTAAAATAACTCTACAATAGCATACTTTCATTTTTATCCTTTTTAGCCTTTGTGCTGTTTTTATCATGCATTTTGCTATTACAAATATTCTAAACCTCACAATATGTTATAACTGTTTTTAGTTTAACAGTCCCTTATCTTTGAAAGATATTTATTTATTTATTTATTTATTTTTTTTTTTTTTGAGGCGGAGTCTTGCTCTGTCGCCCAGGCTGGAGTGCAGTGGCACTATCTCGGCTCACTGCAAGCTCCGCCTCCTGGGTTCACGCCATTCTCCTGCCTCAGCCTCCCGAGTAGCAGGGACTACAGGCGCCTGCCACCACGCCCGGCTAATTTTTTTGTATTTTTAGTAGAGATGGGGTTTCACCATGTTAGCCAGGATGGTCTCGATCTCCTGACCTCGTGATCCACCCATCTCGGCCTCCCAAAGTGCTGGGATTACAGGCTTGAGCCACCGCGCCCGGCCTGAAAGATATTTAAATAGTTTTTTAAAATTCATATATTTACTAATGTAGTCACTACCATTTCCAGTATTCTTTATTTATTTGTGTCAACCCAGGTTTCCATCTGGTATTCTTTTCCTTCTGCCTGAAGAATTTCCTTTTACATTTCTTATGGTGTGGTTCTGCTGGTGGAACTTCTCTCAGCTTTTGTATGTCTGAAGATGTCTTTATTTTTGAGAGATGTTTTTGATGGGTATGGAATTCTAGATGGACCGTTTTCTCTTTCAAGTGCTTTAAAGATGTTGTTCCAGTCTTCTTGTTTCCATTGTTTCTAATCAGAAATCCTTATCTTAATTCTTCCTCTGTATGTAACATGTCTTTCTCTAGCTGCTTTTAAGATTTTCTCTTTAACATTAGTTTTTAGCAAATTGATTATAATCTACCTCACTATAGTTTTCTGCATATTTTTGTGCTTTGGGTTTTGTTTTATTGTTTGCTTATTTGTTTGTTTGGTTGGTTGGTTTCTTGGACCTGTGGGTTTACAGTTTTCATTAAATTTGAAAACTTTTTGGCTCTTATCCTTTCATATTTTTCTGTTTCCCCTCTCATTTGCTTTTAGGGAACCCAATAGGCTGCTTGAAGTTGACTCACAGCTCACTGATGCTGTTTTCTTTTTCCTTTTCATTTTTGATGATTTTTTCCCCCGTGTTTCACTTTCTGAACTATGAGCAGTTTTTATTGCTAAGATTTCAAGTTCACTTAACTTTTCTTTCTTTTTTTTTTTTTTTTTTTGAGACAGAGTCTTGCTCTGTCGCCCAGGCTGGGGTGCAGTGGCCGGATCTCAGCTCACTGCAAGCTCTGCCTCCCCAGTTCTCCTGCCTCAGCCTCCCGAGTAGCTGGGACTATAGGTGCCCGCCACCTTGCCCGGCTAGTTTTTTTGTATTTTTTAGTAGAGATGGGGTTTCACTGTGTTAGCCAGGATGGTCTCGATCTCTTGACCTCGTGATCCGCCCGTCTCGGCCTCCCAAAGTACTGGGATTACAGGCTTGAGCCACCGCACCCGGCCACTTAACTTTTCTTCTGCAATGTCTACTCTGCTCTTAATCCCATCTGGTCTATTTTTCATTTCTGGCATTGTAGTTTTCATCTGTAAATTAGAATTACGTCTTTAAAAATATTCTTCCATGTCTCTACTTAGCTTTTTGAACATATGAAATACAGTTATAATAGCTGTTTTAACATCCTTCTCTGCTAATTCTAATATCTGTGTCAGTTCTGGGTTAGTTTCAATTAACTGATTATTTTGTCATTATGACTCTTGTTTTCCTCTTTCTTTGTACGCCTGGTAATCTCTGGTTATATGTTACATGCTGTAAATTTTACCTTGGTGGGTGCTTGATATTGTGGTATTCCTATAATTATTCTTGAGCTATGTTTTGGGATGCAGTTAAAGTGTCTTGGAAACAGTTTGATCCTTTGTGTCTTGCTTTTGTGATTTGTTAGGTAAATTTGAAGTACTGTTTAGCCTAGGGCTGGTTACTTCCCCCTACTGAGGCAAGGTCATCCTGAATACTCCACCTAATTCCCTGTGAATTATGTTTCTCTCATCTGTATAGTGGAACAGGCACTATTCCCAATTCTGTGTGCATACCAGATACTGTTCTCTCTCATTCTTTCAGAAGCTTCTTTGCCTGGCCTTAGATAGTTTTTTCTTATGGGTGTAATAATCAGTATTCTGCTGAACCCTTGAAGGAAACCCTCTTTAGATCGCCAGAGTTCCCTTTGTGTTCAGCTCTCTCCTCTGGCATTCTGTCCTATGAACCCCACCCACATAGGAGTTAAGTTCCCCTCCCGACCTCCACTCCTACCCATGCTGCGGGCTGGAAATTCTCTCAAGGCAATTTGCTGGGGGCAATCATATGGCTCTACTTGTTTTCTGTCTCCGAGGGTCCCAGACATTTTTTGCCTGATGTTCAAAGTCTCAAAAACTATTGTTTCATACGTTTTATCCATTTGGGTAGGGCATGTTTCTGGTGGGAAGATAAATGCAGGTCCTGTAACTTCATCTTGGCCAGAAGGGGAAGTCCTTACTTTCATTTTTGAAATATATTTTTGCTGATTATAGACTTCTAAGTTGGAAGTTATTTTCCATCAGCACTTTATTTTTTTAATTTTTATTTTTATGGGTATATAATAGGTGCATATATTTATGGGGTACCTGAGATATTTTGATATAGCATGCAATGTGTAATAATCACATCAGGGTAAATAATGTACTCATCACCTCAAGCATTTATCCTTTGTGTTACAAAAAATCCAATCATATGCTGTTAGTTATTTTAAAACGTACAGTTAAATTATTATTGACTATAGTCACCCTCTTGTGATAGCAAATACTAGGTCTTATTCATTCTTTCTGACTATTTTTTTGTATCCATTAACCATCTGCGCTCCTTCCCAACTCCTCCCCCACTACCTTTCCCAGTCTCTGGTAACCATCCTTCTACTCTGTCTTCATGAGTTCAATTGTTTTAATTTTTGGCTCCCACAAGTAAGTGAGAACATGCAAAGTTTGTCTTTTTTGTGCATGGTGTATTTCACTTAATGACCTCTAGTTCTATCTGTGTTGTAGATAATAGGATCACATTCTTTTTTATGGCTGAATAGGACCCCATAATGTATATGCACCATATTTTCTTTATCCATTCATCTGTTGATGAACACTTAAGTTGCCTCCAAATCTTGACTATTGTGAATAGTGCTACAGTAAACATGGGACTGCAGATAGCTCTTTGAAATACTGATTTCCCTTCGGTTGGGTATATACCCAGCAGTGAGATTGCTGAATTGCATGGCAACTCTATTTTTAGTTTTTTAAGGAACCTCTAAACTGTTCTCCAACAGTTGTCCAACACCAACAGTGCTCAAAGATTCCCTTTCTCCACATCCTTGCCAGTATTTGTTATTGCCTGTCTTTTGGATAAAGGTCATTTTATCCGGAGTGAGATGATATCCCACTGTAGTTCTGATTTACATTTCTCCGATGAACAATGATGTTGAGCACCTTTTCATACACCTGTTTTCCATTTGTGTGTCTTCTTTTGAAAAATGTCTATTCAGAACTTTTGCCTATTTTAAAATTGGATTATTAGATTTTTTCCTATAGAGTTGTTTGAGCTCCTGATGTATTCTGGTTATTAATCCCTTGTCAGATGGGTACTTTGCAAACATTTTCTTCCATGCTATTCATTATCACTTCACTTTGTTGATTGTTTTCCTTACTGTGCAGAAGCTTTCTAACTTGATTTGATCCAATTTTACTTTGGTTGTCTGTGCTTGTGGGGTATTACTCAAGATACCTTTGCCTACTCGAATGTCCTGGAGAATTTCCCCAATGTTTTCTTGTAGTAGTTTCATAGTTTGAGATCTTAGATTTAAGTCTTTAATCCATTTTGATTTGATGTTTGTGTATGGCAAGAGATAGGCATCTAGTTTCATTCTTCCGCATATGAATATCCAGTTTTTCCAGCACAATTTATTGAAGAGATTGTCCATTCCCCAATGTATATTGTGATGGTTAATACTGAGTATTCACTTCATTGGATTGAAGGATATGAAGTATTGTTCCTAGGTGTGTCTGTGAGCATGTTGCCAAAGGAGGTTAACATTTCTTGTTAGTGGACTGGGAGAGGCAGACCCACCCTCAGTCTGGGTGGGTACCATCTAATCAGCTGTCAGTGTGGCTGGAATAAAGCAGGCAGGAGAAGATGGAAGAGCAGACTTGCTGAGTCTTCCAGTCTCCCTTGCTGGATGCTTCCTGCCATCAAGCATCAGACTTCAGGTTCTTCAGATTTTGGACTCTTGAACTTGCACCATTGATTTCCCAGGGGCTCTTAGGCCTTTGGCCACAGACTGGACTGCACTGTTGGCTTCCCTACTTTTGATGTTTTGGGACTCAGACTGGCTTTCTTGCTCCTCAGCTTGCAGACGGCCTATTGTGGGACTTCACCTTGTGATCGTGTGTGTCTATGCTCCTTAATCAACTCCTCTTCATATATACCTCTATCCTATTAGTTCCATTCCTCTAGAGAACCCTGGCTAATACATACATTCTTGACACCTTTTTTGAAAATGAGTTCTCTGTATATGTATTGATTCTTTTTTCTGTCTTCTCTATTCTGTTCCATTGGTTTATGTCTCTGCTTTTATGCCAGTACCATGCTGTTTTGGTTATTATAGCTCTATAGTATAACTTGAAGTCTGGTAATGTGATTCCTCCAGTTTTATTCTTTTTGTGCAGGATAGCTTTGGCTATTCTAGGTCTTTTGTGGTTCCATATAAATTTTAGGATTGTTTTTTCCATTTCTGTGAAGAATATCACTGGTATTTTGGCAGAGATTGCATTTAATCTGTAGATTGCTTTGGATAGTATGGACATTTTAACAATACTGATGTTTCCAATCCATGAATATGGACTATCTTTTCCCCCACTCCTTTCTTTTTTTTTTTTTTTTTGTGTCCTCTTCAATTTTTTGCATCAATATTTTATAGTTTTCATTATAGAGAACTTTCACTTCTTTAAGTTAATTCTTAAGTATTTTATTTTATTTGTAGCTATTGTAAATGGAATTACTTTCTTGGTTTCTTTTTCAAGTTGCTTACCTTTGGCATATAGAAATGCTACTGATTTTTGTATGTTGATTTTGTATCCTGCAACTTTACTGAATTTATTTATTTATCCATTCTAATAGTTCTGGTGGAGTCTTTAGGTTTTTCCAAATATAAGATCACATCATCTGAAAACAAGGATAATTTGACTTCATTCTTTCCGATTTGGATGCCCTTTATTTCTTTGTCTTGTCTGATTGCTCTACCTAGGACTTCCAGTACTATGTTAAATAACAGTGGTAAAAGTGGGCATCCTTGTCATGTTCCAGCTCTTAGATGAAAGGCTTTCACTTGTTTTCCATTCAGTATGATATTGGCTGTGGATCTGTTACATATGTCTGTCAGCACTTTAAAGATATCATTCCACTGTCTGCTGTCTCCTATTGTTTCTGTTAAAACGTATATTAAGTTTCTAGGGCTTTTGTAACAAAAGTGCCACTTGGGCCTCTCTAGAGGAACAGTTTTGGGCCTTTGGCTTAAACAACAGAAATTTATTTTCTTGTAGTTCTAAAGTCCAAGATCAAGGTATTGGCAGGTTTGGTTTCTTCTGAGACCTCTCTCTTTGGCTGTAGATGACCATCTTCTCCCTCCATCTTCACATGGTCTTCCCTCTGTGCAAGTTTGTGTCCAAATCTCCTCTTCTTATAAGGACACCAGTCATACTGAATTATGGCCCCACTTTAATGACCTCATTGTAACTTAATTATCTCTGACAAGACACAGTCTCCAAATACAGCCACATGCAGAGGTACGGGAGTTAGGATTTCAACATATGAATTTGGCAGGGGGTGGGAGATACACAGTTCAACCCATAACAAAAAGTTAGTCGTCTTATTTTTGTTCCTTTTAAGATTATTTATCCTTTTCTTTCTGTTATTTGTTTTTTTTAAGATTTTATATTTGACTTTATCTTCAGCAGTTTTACTATGATGTGCCTAGGTGTGGTTCTCTTTGCATTTTTCCCGCTTGGAGTCTGTTAAGCTTTGTACAAATTGTGCTCAGTCGCTCATCAATTGTTTGGAATTCTCTTGTGTTCAGTGGCAGCTTTGTCTGTGCCCCATTCCTTGGATTTTGCATGCTCTGGTTCCCTACAGCTGGCTCCTTAACTCTCCCACTTTGAAGATTCATCCCCTTTTAAGTACTCTAGGGACAGGCAACACTAACAAACCCTAGCATTTGGAAGCACTCCCATCTTCTAAACAATGGGATTTTGCAATGGTTTCTTATTTAAAAGAAAATATGCTTTTCTTCATTTAAAAGGGGTGCACTTTATTAAAGAAAATTTGGAAGTGCAGAGAATTTACAAAGAAGGAAAAATAAATCATTCATAGTCCTGTGACATAACCACTGCTGCTAGTTTTTGTTTGTTGTTTTTTGAGATAGGGTCTCTCTATGTTGCCCAGGCTGGACTTGAACTCCTGAGCTCAAGTGATCCTCCTGCCTCATCCTCCCAAGTAGCTGAAATTATAGACATACTCTGCTGCTAGTATATTGATGTATTTTCTTCTTGTCTTTGTTTTAGACATAGATTAAGCAGTCTTTTAAAAATATAGTTTTATTCATGCCAGAAGTATGATTTTGTATTTGCCTTTTATATTTCATATTCTATCATTGTATTTTTCTAGATTATCAAAGGGTGGCTCATATTTATTGAAAACTAAAAGTTGAACATTGTATTTATGTAGTTTTTATTAATTATCTTACTTAATCCTCACAACTATAATATGAAGTAGATACTATCATTATCCTTACTTTACAGGCAGAAAGTTGGGGCTTAGACAGGTTAAACAACTTGTTTAGGAATTGGTAGAGCTGGTGTTTCCAACCCAGATCTGTTTGAGTTCAAAATACAGGCTTTGGACCACATTCTATACCATAGTAATTTTAAAAAATTGTGACATAATTACATACAGTAAAATCCACAGATTCTAAATGTGTAATTTGGTGAGTCCTGACAAATGTATGCACCACACAACCACTTTTACTGTCTGCCTAACTCTTCTCTGAGTCTTATTTGTGTTTTGTTTTTGTTTTCGTTTTGATAGAGTCTCACTCCATTACCCAGGCTGGAGTGCAGTGGCGCTATCTCAGCTCACTGCAACCTCCACCTCCCAAGTTCAAGCAATTTTTGTGCCTCAGCCTCCTGAGAAGCTGGAGGCACATGCCACGATGCCCAGCTAATTTCTGTATTTTTAGTAGAGATGGGGTTTTGCCATGTTGGCTAGGCTGGTCTTGAACTCCTGACCTCAAGTGATCCAACCACCTCAGCCTCCCAAAGTGTTGGGATCACAGGCATGAGCCACAGTGCTGGGCCATTACTTGGATTTTCAGCTTAGTAAATAAGAGCAGAACCATCCGTGCAGCACCCAATCTGTCCTCCACTCCAGGCTGCCCTGAGCATTGCTCCCGAACCTTTCCACAATTTGGCAACTAAAAGGTAAACACTTGTATGGGGAAAAGAGAGTCGTGTTTCTGGGAAGCCAACCCTGACTGCTTGGCTTTCCTTCTCTCTCGTAATGGAGACATCGGATGCCTCCTCCAGCACACAGGGGACGCCTTACAGACCAGCAGTGCCTCCCATTCATCTTTGCATCTTAAAAGCTCGCACAGCCTGGCACATACTCAATAGTTGTTGAATAAGTAAAATGAGTATCTCCTATCTACTCTGCAGAAGGCACTGCTCTAAGTTTGTTCACATACAGTATCTTATTTGATAGCCATAACGATCACAAGAGGTTGGCTTCATTATCTCCATTTTCACAGATGAGTAAATTAAGACTCAAAGAGGGAAGAAATTTGCCTGAAGCCATGCTGCTAATAAACTACAAAGTCAAGATTTGACTCCAGATACAATATTTCTTTCCATTATCATTGGAATACTTAATACCATAGTGTCATGTGACATGAAAGTCAAACCATTTTCAAAACCAGTGGCTGGGGCTGTCCGTGCTAAAGTTGAAGCAGACATTGAGTTTCCAAGGCAAGGACTGTGGGTCCAGACATCCAGGGAGGGGAGACAAGACTCTCCCCCTTTTTGATCTGGTGCTATTGCTATCTCTATCCTAGCCTTTGTGTTTGTAGAAACCAGCAAGGTACAAAGAGAATTACAGCCTTTACATTCTAGGGCTTCTCAGAGAATGGGCCTGAGACCACCTGCATCAGAATCCCATGTATGAAAAATGCACATTCCTGAGCATCCCTAGAGCTATTAAATGATATTTTCTAAGCATTGAACTCAGAATCTGCATTTTAACAATTTCACCAAGTGACTCTCATGAACACACACTCAAGTTTGAGAACCGTTGCCTTAGAAGAAAGGGTCCCTGATCAGAGCTGAAGGCCCAGTGGAAGCGCTTATAATCAGGGACAGGTGTTCCCTGCTCATATTTGGGTCGCCAAGGCATACGAGGACTGCCCAGCATGACTGAGAGAGGGGCCTGGGCCTATCACATGTAATGTGTCGCATCTTTGACATTTAGAGCTTCTCCGTGCTGTGATATCACCAAATCAACAGTCCCATCTCAGTTGACATTTGTTGGAAGCAAGATGTCATGTGCTAATTACCAATGACATTGTCACTGGAAAACAGACCAGAGAAGTGGTGCCAGGTTCAAAGCACCAAGTTCATCTGTTTACTTTTCCTTCGTGCTCATAGAAATATTTTTTCATCTACACCTGGCTTCTGGGTCATGTCCTGGGGCCAGAGATTGCAAGGGCAGAAAAGCAGGGTGGGGTGGGAAGTAAAGGAGGGAGGGAGAGATACTTAATAACTTTTCAAGAGAGGAAGTAGGTGGGGCCTCATGTTTTATCAAAAAAACCACTAGAGAAAAATGTCAGCTGTGGTTGTTTTGGGTAGAAAAGACTCTGAGGTTAAACAATTGATGTTTTTTCTAACTTTTCTATATTTTCAGATTTTCTTCAACAAACTTGAAACAATAATACCTAACATTTATTGTGCACTCTCCATGTGTCAGAAGCTGTTCTAAGCACTTTCTATGAATTAACTCATTTCATCCTCACAACCACACTATTTTAACTCCTTCTTACAGATCAGTACACTGAGGCACAGAGATGTTAAGCCATTTGCCCCGGCTACATAGCTAGTAAGTGGCAGAGGTAGGATTGGACAGTTTGGATGAGAGCCTGTGTGCTTAGCTACTATCATACTAGCTACTGTGTGCTTAGATACTATCATTATCCTTACTTTACAGGCAGAAAGTTGGGGCTTAGACAGGTTAAACAACTTGTTTAGGAATTGGTGGAGCTGGTATTTCCAACCCAGATCCATTTGAGTTCAAAATACAGGCTTTGGACCACATTCTATACCATAGTAATTTTAAAAATTGTGACATAATTACATACAGTAAAATCCACAGATTCTAAATGTGTAATTTGGTGAGTCCTGACAGATGTACCACACAACCACTTTTACTGTCTGTATAATTCTTCTCTGAGTCTTATTTGTGTTTTGATTTTGTTTCATCTACGAAGGAAGGAACATGTAAGAAAAGTAAACAGATGAAACACTACGAAGTTCACGCACCTCTGTTGTGAGGGTTTGTTGTATGCTGCGTGAGCAACTGGTTTCCTGAGGGTTTGCACTATACACTACTACATACCATGTGTATAATGTGAAAACATGAATAAAAAGAAAACCTTGTTATGAAACTACTCAGTCACCTGCGCACTGTCCGTTTGAAGTGAGGAGGTAATAATGCCAACATTTGCCATGTACCTACTTGGGATCAGCTAATTTACCTCCATGCGCTCATTTGGAGCTATGGTCCTGAGCGGTAGCTACTCCCCATGTGGCTGCTGGGCACCTGAAAGCTGCCTAGTGTGACCTGAGATGTGTCCCTGTGGTCCCAGCTACTCAGGAGGCTGAGGCAGGAGAATGGCATGAACCCGGGAGGTGGAGCTTGCAGTCAGCAGAGATCGCGCCACTGCCCTCCAGCCTGGGTGACTGAGTGAGACTCCGTCCCAAAAAAGAAAAAAAAAATACACACTGAATTTCAAAGAGTTCATATATATATGTGTGTGTGTGTGTGTGTGTGTGTATACACATATATATGTGTGATACACATATCCCATTCATTCTTTAATTGATTACATATCAAAATGACAATATTTTGGGTATCCTGGGTTAGATAAAAGATATGACTAAGGCCAATTTCATTAAAAAAAATTTCTGTGACATATGAGTACTACATTTAAAAAAATCACATAAGAGTCTTGTGTTTGTGGCTTGTGTTCCATTTCTAATGGGCAGTGTTGGCCTAGAAGGGAAGGATTGCCCTCTGCCCTGCTTTTCGTTGAGGACACTGAGTAGTTAAGTAACCTGCGAGGGTCCCACAGCCGCAAGGGGTGGAGGCAGGGTTGGCATCAAGCCTGTGACCCCCACCTCGCCACACTGCTCTTCTTTCTGTCCTACTAAAGTCTTGAGACTGCACTGGTCAGACAAGCATACGTGCTGGAAACAAGTCACGAACAAGGAGTTTGCACCGATCCCCTGAGTCAGACACGCAAGGCACCCGCTGTGTGGGAAGTGTGATGTGAGGTGCCAGCTCCTGCTCCCAGGCTCTGTGCAGGGCGTGAGGCCACACACACGGAGTGCTCACCACCCACCAGGCACGGTGTGAGGCATTGCGTGTGTCTATCCTGATCTGATCCTCACACTGACCCCTTCCAGCTGCAGTCAGGAGTCCTGGTTTATAGACGAGGCAACTGAGGCTTGGAGAGATGAAATCCATTGCCCAGGGTTACACAGCCAGTATTCGGTACAGCTGGGATGCAATTCCGACTTTGCCTGAGCTGCCTTGCCAACCCTAGACTTAGTGGGGAGGGTGACATACATGCTCAGGTGACACTAACACAGTGTAGAAAGTGACCGGTGATCTAGCACAGGGCCAGAGTGAAGCAGACAGGCGCCCCCTGAACTAGTAGTACTGAGAAACAAGGGACACAAGAGAGCTAAACTAGAAAGTCAATTCATCCCAGAACAAATCTAGAGACCAGCTGACTTCAGGCTGCAGAAAGACTCAACCACAACCTGGTCTATGTGCCAACAAGAGGAAGAAAGCTTCCGTGATGGGGAGGGCTTCTAGTGCACGGTACAGGTCTCCCTAGGACTGAGAGGCAGAGCTTGAAGGTGGAGTGCATTCAGCACGAGAATCCTTCTAGAAGGGTCTGGTGTGGTCAATCCTGGGATGAGGAAGGTCCTCTGGAAGGCTGAAGAGCCTACGAAGTTCAGGCACCTCTGTTGTGAGGGTTTGTTGCACACTGCATGAGCAACTGGCTTCCTGAGGGTTTGCTTCGGTGGCTGAGTCTGTCTGTAGCCTGAAGTGAGCATCTCTCTGGGGACAGAATTTATTGCTCTGCTGACAAGAACATTCTGGACTCTGTGGCCGTCAGGTTTCTTGTGGTAAATGCATGCACGTCACTTTGGATAATTCACTGACCTTTGTTTGTCCTGGGTTCTCTCCCTTTGGCTTTGTCTCTGCAAATCTCGGACTATCTCCAGGTCTGGATCTTTCTAGAAAGGTTGCTTCTGTTTACCTGTTCCCCAGGTGCCACCACAATAGCCCTGGACAGGTGGAGTCAAAAGTGGTGCTGAGATGCAGGTGACCACCCAGGGTTTACTGCCCAGTTCCCTGGATGGATTCCAGTGGGTGTTTGTGTGTATGTGTTGGCAGGGGCAGGGGAGGGGTTAATAATGGGAAAATTCTTGCTTGTTTTGGGTCGGAAGGGGATAACTCTGTTTTTCTAAACAATTAAAAATCAGTTTCTTATGCCTTTTGGTTTGATGTGAATCATTTCTTCAGGACCTTATCATCTCAGAGAATTCACAAACTCGAGGTTCTGGGCTTGACAAGCTGAGAAACAAACCCCAGGCTGAGGTTAAATTATCAAGATAACATCACTCCAGCCAGCCAGCTGCTTTCCTTGAAGACACCCTCTACCGGAGGGTTTCTCAACCTCAGCATTTGTGACATTTTTGTCTGGATAATTCTCGTAGATGGCAGTCTTGTGCATTCTGGGGTTGTTAGCAGTGCCCTGGCCTTGATCCACGTGATGCCAGCAGCATTCCTCACCACTAGTTGTGACAACCAAAAATGTCTAGACATTGCCAGTGTGCCCTGATTGAGAACTGCTGCCCTATGGATTCAAAGGTTCTTTCCAATTTCAACCCAGAGCAACTGCTATGGAAGTTCAAAAGAGAGGAAGTGCTTTTATCTGAATGTTGGGGCAGGCGGGCAAAAGAAGCATTCTTTTTTTTTTTCTTTTTTTTTTTTTTTGAGATGGAGTCTCGCTCTGTCACCTAAGCTGGAGTGCAGTGGCGCAATCTTGGCTCACTGAAACGTCCACCTCCCGGGTTTAAGCAGTTCTCTGCCTTAGTCTCCCGAGTAGCTGGGATTACAAGTGCATGCCACCATGCCCCGCTAATTTTTGTATTTTTGGTAGAGATGGGGTTTCACCATCTTGACCAGCCTGGTCTTGAAATCCTGACCTTGTGATCCACCCGCCTCAGCCTCCCAAAGTGCTGGGATTACAGGCGTGAACCACTGTGCCCGGCCAAGAAGCATTCATTTTAAAATTCATTCATGTATTTCAAATGTAGAGTGTGGTTCAGGGCACAGGGATGGACTCAGACCTGATTTTAAATCCTACTTCTCCCACTTATTAGTTATGCCATCTTCAACAAGTTACTTAATATCTCCTGGCCTTAGTTTCCTCATCTATAAAGTGGGAATAATAGCAGTCTCTGGATGCAAAGATGAAATGAGATATTGAAAGGAAAGAGCTTGTAAGTGCTCAATACACATTGGGGATTATGTCCTAAAAATCAGCCAAGGCCTCCCTGGTCCTCAAGATTTAGATAAAACAAGCTTGAATCTCAAGCCCCAGGCCTGGTGTGGTCTGGAACCCTGCTCAAGAGGAATTTCCAGGGGGATGTGTGAGCCACCTTGCCTTTACCTCTGGGCTTCTGTTTTCAAACGTGTGTTTTCTGTTCTGCTCCATGGGTAGCAATCTCAGTTCTTTCCTTGATTTCCACCAAAACCACGACAGAAACCAAATTAAAAAGTAAAAATCCCCTTGCATGAAACATCCATGACTATGATCAATTTCGTGAAAATGAAGGGCTCAGAGGAGAGAAGACATTGTGCCCTGATGGGACATATGATTGAATGCGCACATTGATCTTCCTGGCTTGAGAATCACGTCAGGTGCCTTGCCATGGGAGTCTCTTGTTGAGGCATCACCCTAAGGTGAAGTGCCATTCCTCCTCTCTCCCTGTCTTCCTTCCTCACTGTTCAGTCTTCTCCTCCCTCTTTCTCTGTCTCCTTCTCACCATTCAGGTGTCATCTTACATCACCTTCTTAGATACATCCCTGACCTCATTTTTAGAGATGACTCCCTTCTTTACCACCAGCCACTTCCTTTTTATTTTATTATTTTATTTTTGAGACCAAAAATATATATATATTTTTTGAGACAGAGTCTTGCTGTGTCCCCCAGGCTGGAGTGCAGTGGCGTGACTTCACCTCACTGCAACCTCCACCTCCCAGGTTCAAGAGATTTTCCTGCCTCAGCCTCCAGAATAGATGGGACTACAGGCGTGCGCCATCACGCCCAGCTGAATTTTTTGTATTTTTATTAGAGAAGGGTTTTCGCCATGTTGTCCAGGCTGCTCTCGAACTCCTGACCTCAGGTGATCCACCCACCTCGACCTCCCAAAGTGCTGGGATTACAGGCATGAACCACCACGCCTGGCCCTAATGTCCTTTTTTTATTCCAGCATCTGATCCAGGGTGTCATAATTAGTTGTCATGTCTGCGTAGGCTCCTCTTGACTGTGACAGTCTCTAGGTAGAGGTGAGCCACTGTGCCTGGCCAAAAATATTTTTAATTAATTAATTAATTATTTTTGCGGGTGAGGGGAGTGTCTGACTCTGTTGCCCAGGCTGGAGTGCAGTGGTGTGATCTCGGCTCACTGTAGCCTCAATCTCCTCTCCTCTCAGCCTCCCAAGTACCTGAGACTACAGGCACACTCCACCATGCCCGGCTAGTTTTTGTATTTTTTGTAGAGACAGGATTTTACCATTTTTAGCAAGTTGGTCTCGAACTCCTAAACTCAAGTGATCCACCTGCCTTGACCTCCTAAAGTGCTCGGATTACAGGAAGCCACCACACCCAGCCCCACCAGCCACTTCCTATCATTTCATATCATTTTCTTTTCTTTTTTTTTTTGAGATGGGGTTTCGTTCTTGTTGCCTAGGCTGGAGTGGTGCCACGATCTCGGCTCACTGTAAACTCTGCCTCCCAGGTTCAAGCGATTCTCCTGCTTCAGCCTCCTGAGTAGCTAGGATTACAGGCATGTGCCCCCACATCTGGCTAATGTTTGTATTTTTAGTAGAGACAGGGTTTCTCCATGTTGGTCAGGTTGGTCTAGAACTCCCGACCTCAGAGGATCTGCTCACCTCAGCTGGGATTACAGGCGTGAGCCACCACGCCTGGCCGTCATTTTCTTTTCTTTATGACACTTAATACTGCAGAAATCATCAGTTTGCTTACTTGTTCAGTTGTCTGTTGCCTGTCTCCCATTCCTTACTAGAATGTAAGCTTCTTGAGAGCAGGGCTGTTGTCTATCTGCACAGCGAAGTACTCTTGTATCCAGAACTAACCCCAGCTGCCTTGGAGCCAGTCTTCCTACTATAAGGTTAGGTCTGCAAAGGCATCAGGTTGACCTGATCCCTGTACCTTCATATCCTGCACAGATTGAACAGGGATGTCTAACGCTCAACTTTAAATGATTTGCCAACATCGTCACCCCCTACGCGCCTCCTCACCCCCCGACCACTTGATCCCTGCCTTCTGACTAGATGTTCAGGAAAGTGTGCTCTTCACTCTGGGGTGTGGAGGCTGGGGTGTTGTCTAATGGGGTACATGGTGTACAGAAGGAGCGGCATGAATAGGATGCAGATATAGAGGTAAAACTGGGAAACTTTAAGACCTCTCCAGAATCCTTAAGTTTTGGAGAGTGCCCCCAGCTCCGCCCACACATGGGCTGGATCACCCTGAGAACAGGATGCCTTAAGGACATCTAAGAAGCTGACATATGATGACATTTTTCCTCAAGAGGATGCTCAGGGCCTAAGCCACACAGTGGGAATATAGTCATGGGGGAGGAGGACTTGGAAGAAGGTTGAGTTAGCCGTGCTGGGGCCCTGGTTTGCGGTTGTTCTAGCCTGGGGTACTCAGGCTGGCGAGCATGGTGGAGTGAGTGGAGTGAGCAGGAGAGCCTTTCCTAGGTCTGCCACCAGGTGGCGCCCTAAGCCAAGTCCTGGAAAGCTAAGCAAGCCAAAAGGGAGCCTGTTCTCCAAGCCACTTCCCAGGAAATGACTCAGGGGAGATGACTTCATCAGTGGGATGTTCCTCACTGGGATCAGTGGGGTGAGACCCAGGAGCACTGCATCACCCCATTAGAGCTGAGCTGTTCTCAGGGTGATGAGTGCCATTGGGGGTGGTCTCTTGACTCATTCATTCTTTCTCTCATTCTACATTCATCAGCATTCTAATGAATTGCTGCAAGGTACAAGGCAGTGCACCTGTTCTAGAGCGACACGGCAAGCATTTCCTCAAAGAGACTCCTGTCCTGCTCCCTCTTGAGTTTGGACAGTGTAGTGGGAGGATGGGAATGAGGGCCAAAAACTGGTGTCTGAGCATGGAAAAGGGGTGTGGATGATGCTATGGGGAACACCCTGGCTCAGCCCGGCCCACAATTCTATCTCAAACTCACTCCCAGAGTGCTGGGATTACAGATGAGAGCCACTGCACTTGGCATAAGCTTTTTCTAAGCACATATCTCATCTCCCCCACTAGCTGAACAGTAAAACAGGCCAGGTCATATTGCATTCACCACTATCTCACCAGCTCCCACCCAGCCCTGCTTCCCCAGGATTTAGCACAGTACCTGGGACATTAGGGTGTTCAGTGAAGATCTGATGATGATGAATCCGTGGGCCATCTGCAAGGAGGTAGTAGGAATGTGACAGAGGCCCTGCCTGGCAAGGTCTGAATGTCACAGATATTACTAAAAATGTCAAAGGTCACTGAGGCAGGGAGGTGCAAGACACTGGACATGAGAGTAGCCAGCAGCTCTCATTTTGGAAGCAGCCATATCTCAGGCAGCAGCTGGCACAGAGAGGCCTCCCAGCAAAGCCATCACTACCCTCATTTTTATTCTTGTGCCTCCGTATTGCAGATGAACATGGATTACATTTATTTATGTAAGAGTGTGGGTCCCACTAGACAAAGACTTCACACTCGTCTCCTACTGGTTTGAAATCTCCTGGTGATAGAAGGATACAAGACAATATTATTCCCTGGGCTCAAGAATAGGTAATGATATTCATTATTTATTCATTCATGTATTCATTCATTTGTTGAGTGCCTATGACACGTCACCCACTGTGCTAGGTAGATACTTAGATGCCACATCACCCACTGTGCTAGGTAGATACTTAGATGCCACATCACCCACTGTGCTAGGTAGATACTTAGACGCCATAATGAGCAGAAAGAGATATGGCCTGTCTTTACTGAGTTTAAAATCTTGATAGACAGCAATCAAATTATCATACAAATATAAAATGATGGCTCTGATTAGTGCTACGGATAGGCACATGGTGGCATGAAAGCGTGTCACAGCAGGATTTAACCAGGAAACAAGCCTCTCCTGCACCAATATGGAAGGAAACCAGGAAACCAGTATGGAAACAGATGTCCGAGCAGAGCTGTATGTCCTCTCAACTGAGACCCCCTGCTTCCACACTGACTTCTGACCCCCTAGAAGTTGACTGCTTTGCATTTGGTTTTGGGGGCTGTCATGGTCTGAGGGGCAGCTAGAAACACAAGCTCTACCACATTATGGATTTGATCAAATAGCAAGATACCCAATGGCCCAATGGACTGTCCAGGATTCACTAATCACCTATTCCATCATTTCAAGTGGAAAGTGATTTTCCCCAATTTCAGGGAGATGAGAAAATAGGGAGATGAGAGTTTTAGGATGGCCAACGCATCCAGGTTTGCCCAGGGCTTTCCCAGTTTTCGCACTAAAAGTCCCACATTCTGGGACTGTTCTAGTTTTAGAACTGAAAGTTCTGCATCCTGGAAACTCCCTTAGCCCTGGACAAAACAGGACCTCAGTCATCTTAACTCTAGTCTCTGCTCAACACTGCTTCTCAGCTTCCTCTTCTGCAAGATCAAGAAGTTAGACTAGAACAAGGGTTCTTGGTTCTGGCTGCTAATTAGAATAGGCAAGGAATCTCTTTAAAAAATACCAATACTCAGGCTTCCCCACCAGAGATTTGGTTGGTATGACACCCAGGTGTCAGTGATTTGTAAAACTTCCCATTGATGGTTTTGATATGAGGTCAGGAATGAAAACCATTGCTCTAGTTAATCTAAAGTTTTTTGTGGCACTCTGATTCTCATCTAGGATGAGTTAGTTATATGTGCATCCATTAATTCATTTATCCCCAAGCTCCCAGGGCTGGCCGGAGTTGCCATTGCTGTTCCTATTGATGACATAATATACTTCTTTCTCTCCTTCATTCTCTCCTTTGCTGCTCTCTCCTCCCTACCTCTTATTGCCTGAGCTTCTAAGGCTGCTTGTCTTCGACTGTGATCACAAGGTCAGGATCACTTGGTGATGTCATTTCCTCTGTCTCATCTCTGTCTTGGTCTTCCCCTTCCCCAGGGTCTCTGACTCCCACTAAAGAAGCTGAAAGAGATCTCTGGGGAAAGAGCCAGGTGCTGTCCCAGAAAGTCCCTTTCTCATCCTCCTTTCCGTGAAGACCATTTCCAGTGTATGCCTCTTCCCAGGTGGGTTGTATTTGGGCGTCAGAGGGTGACCCTCCTTTGCACACTAATGTTAGGAACTGGCACAGTCCATGTGAGGACCCTAGTCTACCTAATATTCTGGGATCCAGCCTTGAAATCTCCTCAGTGCTGATGGCAAAGGGGCTTGGTATGTGGAAGAAAGTTCCAAGAACTACAGTGCTCCACGGCCTCCACCAAAAACAGACCTCTTCCTTTACATGAGATAGAAATGGCGCTTTCATCCTCTCAGTTATTTAAGTACAACCTTTTGAAGTCATCTTAACTTCATTTCCCTCATGTGATCTTGCAGCAAGTCAGCTCTACTTCTAAAACAGATCCACAGCTACCAGCCTGGCCCACGCCCCCATCATTTCTCAGCTAGATAATAACAGGGACCTCTAAACTACTCTCCCTGCCTTTCTCTGGCTTACCTCTGAGAGTTATCTTTTAAAAACATAAATCAGGGAGTGCCATCAATGTAATTCACCATATCAATATACTAAAAAATATGATCATCTCAATAGGTGCAGAGAAAGCATTTGACATATTTTAACTTCTATTTATGGTTTAAAACTCTTGGGAAACCATGAACTTCCTCAACTTGATAAGGGACATTTGTATCTATAGCTTACATATCTGTTAATGGTGAAAGACTGGACGATTTCTCCCAAAAATTAGGAGCAAGGCAAAGATGCCTGTTCTCGTCATTGTATTCAACATTGTACTAAAACCCCTAGCAAGAAATAATTACATTTTAATTCAATACTGTACTAGAACAGCAAAGTACTAAAAACAAATAAAAGGTATATATATCATAAAGAAACAGGTAAAACTATTTACTCACAAACAACATCTGCATTAAAAAAAAAAAACTCAAGGAATTGACAAAATATCTCATAAGTAATTTTAGCAAAGCCAAAGTGTCCAAAGTCAATATGCAAAAATCAATTGCATCTCTAGCAATGAACAATTGGAAATAGATACTTTTAAAAATACCATTTATAGTCACATCGACAAACACGCCATCTTTAGGGATAAATTTAACAGAATGTATGTAAGAGCTATACAGTGCAAACTACAAAATGTTTCTGAGAGAAATCAAAGAAGACTTAAAAAAATAGAGAGATATACTATGTTCATGGATCATAAGACTCAATATTGTTTATTTCTCCCCATATTGATCCACAGAGTTTTTGCAATCCTAATCAAAATTCTATTTGGCCTTTTTTGGTAGACTTTATCAAGCTCATCCAGCTTGGTGGCTCATTCCTGTAATCCTTAGCACTTACTAAAATGTGGATTCCTTATTAGAATCCTCATGTATTGTTTACCAGAATTTGTTCCTAATTTTTCACAAGATTTGTTTGGAACTCCCAGCACCTAGCCCAGACCTTGCATATAGGAGGCCCTCAAAATTATTTATGGAAAATTTCCCCAGAAGGTTAACAGAGTTACCATATGACCCAGCAATTCCACTCCTAGGAATATCCCCAAAAGAACTCAAAATATATGTTCATGCAAAAACTTGCACATCAATGTTGATAGCACCATTATTCATGATAGCCCAAAAGGGGAAACAATTCAAATGGCCATCACCTGATGAATGGATAAATAAAATGTGGCATATCCACACAATGGAGTATTATCCACAGTTATTCACAATACAAAGAAATGAAGTACTGATACAAGTGTCAAGTCCAACGGAAAACTTCCGCTTCACCCTCTGAAGTTTTGTTGAAAATCACTCACATGAGGCAGATTAATAGGAGAAAGGGTACATAAATTTATTTGATCATAGTTTTAGGTGACACAGGAGCCTTCAGAATGAAGACCCAAAGATATAGGTGAAGTTGTCCATTTTTATGCTTAGGTTCAACAAAGTGTGGACAGCTGTGTAGAGAAATATGATTGGACAAAAAGGGTCTGATCTAATGCTAACAGACTGAGTATGGAAATCCAGTAAGGCTGTCCATCTAGACTGTTGTTGGCCCCTTTGAGCATGTGTTCCTTCCTTCTGGGTATGGGGGTCTGATGACCTACAGTGAGACAAGGTAGGCCATGTCATGTTTTATGGCTAGTTTTTACACTGGTGGTGTGGAGTTGGGGAGAGAGATTGATACTTTTAGTTTTTATGGCTGGCTTTGGAGAAAAGAAGTTTGGGTTTCTATGACCCGCCTTGGAAAAGAGGGATTCCAGTCTGGGATTCCAGTCTCCACGGCTGACCTTGGGGGAGAATGGGACTAAGAAACAGGAGGGCAGGAGCAGGTCAGAGAAAAACTTTTGTTTCTGGGGTCTTCATTTTGAGGTGTTGTTTTCTAAGTCCCAACATAAGCCACAGCGTGGATGGACCTTGAAAACATGATGATAAATGAAAGGAGTTGGCCACAGAAGACCACACACTGCATGATTCCACTTACAGGAAATGACCAGAATAGATACATCTACAGGCACAGAGAGTAGATTCATGGTTGCCTAAGGCTGGGGGAGGGAAGTTGGGGAAGTGAGTGCTAAAGAGTAGAGCATTTATTTTGGGAATGATGAAAATGTTGTAAAATTTATTGTAATGGTCAATCTTACACAACTCTGAATATACCAAAAACCATCTAATTGTATACTTTACATGGGTGAATGGTATGGTATGTAAATTCTATCTCAATAAAACTGTTAAAATGAATGAATGGACCTGCCCCTTCCGATAGCCTCCTGGCTCTAGAGGAGACACAGCAGGTGGCCCATGTCCCATGAGCTGGTCTCTGGACCCAGAAATGCACAATTGACAGGTGGCAACTCATACTACTTGTGAACATGCACCCTTCCCATCTAGGACCTCAGCTGCATGGCCTTTGGAAGTGCTGGAAGATGGTGGGAAGGGGATCTTGGAGGGCCAGACAAGGTCCAGGCCCAGGAAGCACTTCTGGCAATGTTCTCCCGGCTCTCTGCATCTAGAACAAAGCATTCTTAGTCAGCTAGGTTCACCCCACCCAGGGTAATTACCCTCCTTAGCCCCTCTGTGTGTGTCATCTGCACACGTAGGTAATTAAACTGAACCAGGGGCCATGACTCAGCTGCTCTGCCTCACACCAGCCCTGGCCCAGTGCAGACTGGGAGAACTGGCTCTGCCAGGCACTGGGGGTGAATGGACAGCCAGGGCACCTGGTGCTGAGCAGAGGATCGGGTGGTAGCACAGGAGGACTCGCTGGTCTTCCTCACTCCTCATCCCAAAACTGGAACCGAGAGCAGGTGGGGCCCAGGTGGGTCCAGGCAGGGCTGGAGATGGTTGGCTGGTTAAACTTGGGGTTAGCCTTGAGGCTCTGAACTCACTCCTATGCCAGAGCCTGTGGTTCAGTGTTGAACCAAAGGAGCCTGGGGCAGCCTCACACTCCGAGGCATGGGCTGAGGCCTAGGAGGATAGACCAAGCACAGGAAGTGGGTCTTGAGCATCCTGGCCTCTCAAATACCCTGCCGCAAGATGTCAGAGGGCTGCTCTGGAATCACAAGTTTCAGGGAACAACTGCTCAGAAGAGAGGATCTCTGAAATTCCTTCCAGTTCCTATGTTCTGCGCTTCCGATTGTTAATATTCGCTGCACACTTACTCTGTGCGATGGCTCTATCCACATGATCTCATTTCATACCCACATCCCTATACGGTAGACCCTGTTCTCCCGCCCAGGTTACAGAGGAGGACACGGAGGCTTGAGAAGTTGATTATTTGCTCCAGGTCACGGGTCTTCCATGTGGTGGAGCCTGTATTCAAATCCAGATCTGCCTGACTCAGAGACCAAGGTCTCAACCATCCATTGCCCATACTCCTTAAATCTGTAATTCTAGAAATCCAGGCTCTCCTTCTGGTTACTTTGAAGAATGTATGTGTGATGTAAGAACCATCTCAGGAGGGTAGAGCTGTGATTAATTCAATCAGGGTTATTTTATAGGACACAGTAATTTTTCTTTGTAATGAGAAGACCAGAGGAATTAAGTTATTGCTTAATTAAGTTATTAAGCAACTATTGTTTGGTACATAGTAGAGATTTGATAAAGACTTATTTATTGAATAACTGATTGCTTAGATTTGTGCTGGATCTTCTGAGGGTATGCAAAAGAATTATATCAATTAATTAGTAATTATTTATTGAGTGCATGGTATAGGCAAAGTACTGGTCAATGTTAACAGTCAGACCAGACTTCTCTGGATTTTTAAATTCTGGCAATTAATTCAGATAATAATACTGTCCAAATGTAATGAAATACATTTGTTAATCCAACTTGACAGAAGCCAGTTTGCAACATTTGTTTTAGACTTTCTTAATATGTTAAAAGTTCCCACACCCAAGGCTATTGAAAAAATTAGGATTAAGAGAAAAATTGTATAATAAAGTTGTATAATGCCATACACTATCATTTTCATTGATGTTATCTCATTTAGTCTTTACAATCTGAGATAGATGTCATTCTTCCGGTTTTGTGGAGAAAGAGACTGAGATTCAGATAGTAAGCTTGTCAGGAATGCAATCAGAATTCCAACAGAAGGTGGAGGAACCTGTACACTCTACAGCTTTTATAAAAGCCGTAATCTGGTCTACACTCTGAACCATGATGTTATATTGCCTTATAGATAGGGAGCTGTTTCCAACAGAAAACCAACCATAGAGAACATCAGAAGCTTGTCTACACAAAGCATTGTCAAGTAACCCTCTCCAAGAATCTCTGTGTGGATAGACCTTACTGAAAGCTTCACGAATTCTCTGGAGGACAGAATGACAAAAACATTTCCACATCTGAAGGTGATGTTGAATTGGGAGATTGCATAGAGAGCACAGAGCAACATTAAAAGCAGTTTCAGCAGTCAGATGGATTTGGAAGCAAACCCCATTTCCAGAACTTGTCAGCTATGTGGTCTTGGACAAATTGCTTACCCTTTGTTTTTTATTTTTCTTTTATTTTCTTTTTCTTTCTTTCTTTCTTTCTTTTTTTTTTTTTTTTTGAGATGAAGTCTCACTCCGTCACCCAGGCTGGAGTGCAGAGGCACCATCTTGGCTCACTGCAACCTTCGACTCCTGGGTTCAAGTGGTTCTCATGTCTCAACCTCCTGAGTAGCTGGAATTACAGGCACATGCCACCACACTTGGCTAATTTTTGTTTTTTAGTACAGACAGGGTTTTGCCATGTTGGGCAGGCTGGTCTTGAACTCCTGACCTCAGGTGATCCACCTGCCTCGGTCTCCTAAAGTGCTGGGATTACAGGCATGAGCTACTTATCCTTTTTGAGCCTCGATTGCTTCTTCATTCGTAAAATGGGAATGAAAATATCTATGCATAAGGTTGCTATGAAGACACTGCACATAAAGAGACTTCAATAAACATTAGCTATTGTTTTTCTAGCAGCAAGGCCCCAAGGTGAGGAGGGCAAGGATAAAGGGGCATGAGGCTCCTCACTGAAGGCGAAGGCCATGAGGACAGGCACAGAGTACAGGCTGTTCCTGCTCTATTTTAGTAGCCTAAGCAGTATTTGGAACATGACAGGTACGCTGTAAAGAATTGTTTATGGAATGTATAAAAACTAAGCAAGATTCAGGGACTGAGTGAGTGGGTTTTGATTTACTAAAATGGAAGGGAGAACATCCCTGCAAAATGCTTCATGACTCTCACTTTAGGGCCACGGGTCCTGAGCCAGATATTTTGACTCAAGGAAGGAGTGCTGGTAGTTACGATAGACAATTTTGAATGCAGCCTACTCATGGGCGGTCCAAGGTGGCAACGACTCAAAAGACCAATGGAATCTGGATGTTTTCAGGGAGGATTCTGGAATTCAACTGGAAACCTTTTCCTCTATTTGTGTTATGCCCCTCACTCAGTGCTTTTATGGTTAAAGGGTCTCTATCAGGAGCGGGGCTACCAGAAACATCATAACCCCTCAGTTTGGGAAAACTAAGGCCGAGAAGGAAAACAATAGAAATCTCTAAATCCTCCAAGGCCGAACTGCATTCTGACAGGTTAGAAGAGGAGCATCTTAGAACCCACAAGTATTGTGTGAAGACAAACGGTAGGAAGATCTGTTTGCAGAGAGTTTTAAACTTATAGTAAGAATGCCCAACGTCATTACAGTACTTCAGAGTTCCCCAAGATTCGTCTCACAGGTCACTTGATCTTTAAGGGACAGGCAGAACAGACACATCTTTGCTGGATCACGGTTGACAGAACTAAAGTGAAGTGATTGACCAGGGTTCCACTTCTGGGGGGGCAGCCAAGCCAGGGCTGGACCTGGGCCATGATGTGTTGTCTCTAAGAAGTGCTACAGGTTGGAAATAAAGACAGGTTCAAGGGCAGTGTTTACATCTTTTTTTTTTTTTTTTTTCTTTTTTTTTTTTTTTGAGACGGAGTCTCTCTCTGTCGCCCAGGCTGGAGTGCAGTGGCGCAATCTCGGCTCACTGCAAGCTCCGCCTCCCGGGTTCACGCCATTCTCCTACCTCAGCCTCCCGAGTAGCTGGGACTACAGGCGCCCGCCACTGCGCCCGGCTAATTTTTTTCTATTTTTTAGTAGAGACGGGGTTTCACCATGGTCTCGATCTCCTGACCTTGTGATCCGCCCGCCTCGGCCTCCCAAAGTGCTGGGATTACAGGCGTGAGCCACCGCGCCCTTTTTTTTTTTTAAGACAGTTTCACTTTTGTTGCCCAGGCTGGAGTGCAATAGTGCGATCTCGGCTCACTGTAACCTCCGCCTCCCAGGTTCAAGGGATTCTCCTGCCTCACCCTCCTGAGTAGCTGGGATCACAGGCATGCGCCACCATGCCTGGCTAACATTTTTGCATTTCTAGTCGAGACGGGATTTCACCATGTTGGCTAGGCTGATTTAGAACTCCTGACTTCAAGTGACCCACCTGCTTCGGCCTCCCAGAGTGCTGGGATTATAGGCATGAGCCACAGCGCCCGGCCCCCGTGTTTATATCTTCACGGATGTTGTATCTATCATAGCTGTGAAGGGACTCTGAGGCTGTCTGGAATGTACCATTAATGTTGCGAAGTGCATAGCTTTGGAGGTATTTTGCTGTGAGGCTCAGCCAAGCCACCAGCCTTGTGGCTTTGAGCAGGTTGTCCAGCCTCTCTGGGCTTTAGCAAGAATAGTACTTGTCCTATGTACCTTGGAGGATTGTCCTGAGGACCAGATGAGATAAAGGAAGAGAATGTGATGTTACAAGTCTTAATATTACACTGAAGGTATCACCAAATGTCCTCTGCTGAAGACAGCCTCCTGGTCCTGTTTGCCTGTGGGCCTGACTCAGTGTGTAGAAGCTTCTCTACCCAGGGCCAAGTCAGATTAAGTGAGGTCAAAGGATGCAGAGTGGCATAGGCTCCTTCCGAGAGCTAGAGCAGGAATGTAACACTTGGGTTAGGAAATGACCTTGGAGTTTGTTCCACTTTTCTATGTGCACAGAAAAAAAAAATCTTATTCCTTTAGATGAATTTGTTCTAAAAGAAAAGTCTTTTGAAAGCTGAAAAAACAGAAAGGCTCATGTTTTCTTTCCAAACTAACTCTAGAATACTACCAGAGAAATGAAATTGTGTAGCTGCATGCTCAAAGATCTAAAATTTATTACGTTAACTAGGCTTGAAGTCTGGGTAACTTTGTATGCTTTTTAAATGATTCACATTCGAAAAGCAAGAAAAAATCAAAATGCATAAAATTTCATTTCACTGAGCAAACAATATAAGTGTCTGTCTTTGGGTGACAGTTGACAAAACACAGCATGATTAATCTGGGGACCTGCAGGAGTTCACCTTCGGTGACTTCACACTCATCACCTGCTCGGATAAAAACACATCTGTCTGAAGCAGCTGAGAAATGAAACTGGGAAAAGAATGACATCAAAATCAAGTATTTCTTTTCAAATACTGTGAGTTGTAAAGAGAATAGATAAAGGTTCTAGTGAGAATGTACGGATTTAACATTTTAAGTTTTATTATCAAAACAGTAGATTGACATTAACAAAATTAAAAAATACAATGACTCATTATACTTCGCTATGCCAGCTGACATTGTTATGGTAAGAACATAGATGTGGAGACAGAAAACATAGCTTTAGAATGAATCAATGCAATGAATGTGAGAATTAGCTCCATCCTTCTTAAACTGTTGATGCTGGAAAGTGTATTTCTTTGTGTCTTTGCTTCCTTGATGGAAGATGAAGAGGGTAGTAAGAACTGTATTAGAGTGTGCTCAGAGGACAAAATGAAATAATATATATGTGCTAGCACTTTGCAAATGTGAGTTATTATTTCCTGGTGTTCTTTTAATTTTTATCCATAAAGAAACATGTAGTTTCTCCTTACAACTTTTATTGATTGCATCTTGCACCTGTTTTTGCTTTCCCTCTGGTTCTGACCATCCTTCTGTTCCTGTCTTTCCGGGCTATGCTTAGGGGCATTTTCTTCTTTCTCAAACTGTGACTCTGTGTCCCCCCCTCAGAGTTTCTGTTTCACAGTTCTTTGACAAGGAACTCCAGATCACCTGATTATCTGCCAAATCTTCCTACCTGGAGACCTCTAGTTTCTCCAGAGTTGAAAAGGACCTCACTTTTTAAGATGAGAAAGCTGTAGTCCAGGGGTCACCTGGGAGGAAGTTGCCCTGCTTAGAAGTAACCATCTCAACAAAAGCCCAGGTCTGACATCTTAAGCCAGATCTTTCTCCACCAAATCTCTAGCAAAGGATGCTTCTCTTTGGACTTCAGATCCAAAGCACATATCTTGGCCAGACATGGTGGCTCACATCTGTACTCCCAGCACTTTTGGGGGCCAAGGTGGGAGGATCATTTGAGGCCAGGAGTTTGAGACAAGCCTAGATAACAAAGTCAGACCCTATCTCTACAAAAAAAAAATTAAATTAGCTGGACATGATGGCACACACCTGTAGTCACAGCTACTTGGGAGGCTGAGGTAGGAGGATGGCTTGAGCCCAGGAGGTTGAGGTTGTAGTGAGCCATGATTGTGCCACTGTACTCCAGCCTGGGTGACAGAGTGAGACTGTCTCAAAAAAAAAAAAAAAAAAAAAAAAAAAAAAAAAGCACATATTTTAATACTCTCCTCTCTTGCTCAGAGTCCTATTTGTTGTTGAAACCATGACCATGTATAGTATATATGTGTATGTGTGTGTGTGTATATACATATATAATGTATGTACAGTCATATGTGGGCACTAGGTACCAGGTCCTATGCCAAATGTGTTATACAAATGATTTCATTGAATGGACAGAAATACTCAAGAGGAACCATTATCCCCATTTGATGGATGAGGAAACTGAGGTTCTGAGATGGCCATTAGCTTACTCAAGGAACATAGAGGCGGTACACGGCAGAGCTGTGATTCCATAGCTGTCTGACCTTAAAGTCCCTCCTACAAACCACTCCACACTCACCTCTCTGAATGTCCCCTTCACGGGGCAGCCTAGAACACCAGGCTGTCTCTCTGTGGTTCGTGTAGCCTCTGGAATCTCACCTCCTACTGGAGAAAGCCTTCTCAGGTGGTTCAAAGGGAGTTAAAAATGGTCCCGTCTGAAGGTGGGATTCTCGAGGTCACAGGAGTCAGCCACTCTCACCCTTACCCGCTCTGTGAATGTTCGACTCCAATGTGTGCGGGAGGGGCCCATGCTTGTCCCTGCCAGGCTTAAGCCCTATCTGTCAGCATCACGGATCTGTCCGCAACTGCCTCATTTCTGTGGAAAAATTAGCAGCAGCCCCCTGGGTATTTCCAGTGAGCAACGGTGGGGGTTTTATGTAAAGAGTCAGAGTAAGCATGTGTAAACATGGCTGCAACCGGCACTTCAGGAGGCCTGTGGCCCTTGGGCCTTGTTTTGGAGAAATCCACTGAGGGAGGGGTTGGAACCACCTCCCAGCAGAAGCAAGTGAAGGAACAGGTGGGAAAAGTGCAGACACAGAGGGTCATCAAGCTGTCGCCCTCTAGTGTGAAAAGGGCTGTCTTGGAGAGGTGGAATTTGACTTCTTCTGTGGGTCCCCTCAGAGGGGACCAAGGAGCTACAGACACACCATAGGGGTGAATTACAAGGAAAAGCAACTGTATCAAATCCTTCTTTGGAAACAGGTGGTGCCTAGTCAGTCAGAACTGTCCCCAGATGGAGCGATCTGGGCGCAGGCCGGGCAGCCACCAGACAGGGGTGTTGCAGAAGGTCCACCTGAGAGGGCTGGGCTGCTTTTGCCTGGGAGGTACTGGAGGGCGGGGGCAGCCTCTTCCCCTGCCCACTGCCCACTCTTCAAGGGGATAGGGGCCAACTTGACTGAGACTGACAGCGTCCTGCCAGAGGCTTCTTACCTAGTTTATCCCATCTCATCATGGATTTATTTTATTTTATTTTATTTTATTTTATTTTATTTTATTTTATTTTATAGACAGGGTCTGGCTCTGTTGCCAGTGCAGTGGTGTAATCATAGCTCATTGCAGCCTCAAACTCCTGGGCTCAAGGGATCCTCTCCCACTTCAGCCTCCTGAGCAGCTGGGACTACAGGCACGCACCACTGCCCCCAGCTCATTGGACTGATTGATTGTAGATAGAGTATCTCGCTTTGTCCAGGCTGGTCTCAAACTCCTGGTTTCAAGCAGTCCTCCTGGCTCAACTTCCCGAAGTAATGGGATTATAGTAGTGAGCCACTGCACCCAGCCTTTAATCATGGAGTGTTGATCATGCAATGACAGGAATGCCAATTATCAGAAGAAGAGCAGGGATTTGCCCCTCTCTGCCCCCTGTTGTCCTGAACAAGACACAAAGGGCAGTAAACTCCATGACTAACAGAAACCCTGTGACTTCTGCGTTTAAGATCCTAGACTCTCCGAACCACAGGCCTGCTGGGGAGTCATCAGGTGGTCTTTTGGTTTCCTGCCCACACTTATTTCCCGGCATCCCCTTCTGGGTGTGCCAGTCTTTTCTCCCTCCCCTTTTCTCTTTATCCAGGGGAGAAGCCCAGTATCTTCTGAAAATAGGGAACCTTAGAGTTGCCCCACCAGCAGAGTCCCCTGAAAGCCTCCCTTAGAGTTGCTGAGAGGCTAGTTGGGGACCAGGGACTCTGTATGGACTCATGGGCTGTTTTCTCTTGGCTTGAAAAAAAGATGATCCACATGATCTGCCCTCCTCTTATCGTGTCTGGATGACCTGGCACCTGAAGCAAGTCCTGGGGCAGTGACCCTGCTGGGCTGTGCTCAGGGTTCAGCATTAAATCTTAGGGGAGATTTAGATGAGATTCCAGAAAAGGGAAAATTAACCTCTAGTGACAGGAAGCAGATCAGTGATTGTCTGGGGCTGGGATGGGGTGGAGAATTGACTGCAAGAGGTGGGAGGAAACTTTTTGGGGTGATGGGAATGTTCTAGATTTTGATTGTCATAGTGGTTACACAGGTGTGCACATTTGTCAGCCTTCATTTATTGTTAACTTATTATTGATGCATTGTTAATTTGAAAAACCAAATCTTAGAACAGATTGGTAGCAAGTGCCATGTTCAACAAATGGTCAGGCAGGCACCAGTTTGCTTAATTCTGAGGACTCCTGTTCAGCCACAACAAAGAACATATAAGCCATGCAGATTCACGGAAGACTGAAAATGAAGTAATACTGCACAAAAAAGCAGGAACTAGGGTGGCTATGCATAGTGAAGACAACAGCTCTCTAGGGCTCCAGGTCTGCTCTGTGCAGAGAGGGAACTCACGCCCTGGGAAGAGGCCTTCCTTGCTCTTGGTTGGCCCAGATGTTTTGAGCAGCTGGGACAATATCCTGCAGAAAGTAGAAGGAATAATCACAAGGGAAAATGGGGCCCTGCTAACATGTGAGTAATAAAAATGAGAGACAAAAAAATCCAGATGGAAAGCTGATCCTGCCTTTACTTAAAATTCTGATATTTTATTCACTTTGGACTTTTTCCATTAATGCAGATTTTTAAAATATTTCATTAAAACATGATTTATCTTGATTATTTGGGCACTCTCTTAAATTGTGCAGCCTGGGCAAGTGCCTCACTTGATCACTGATGTCCAGCCCCAAGGGAAAAGCAGGAAGAGAGAACCGGCCTCTAGTCCAGAGAACTCAGCAGCGATAAACCTCTGCAGGCCTGGAGTGGGGAGAAGCACGGCTAAGACCACAGCCTGGAGGGACCCAGGACAGCCCTGGAAGGCTAAGTGGGGTGGGAGAGACCTGCCTGGGGCTGCAGCTGGGAAGACTGCTGGGCTTCGGGGGTGAGGGCAGTACAGACCGTAGGAGCATTAGGTGTGCTAGGCCCAGGGGTGGCTCCTGGTGACTCACCCCCTTGAGGGTGGCCCCACTATCTCCCTTCTGCCCTGCCGAGCCTCTAAGTATGTAGTTTGTTTCCCAGCTGCCCTCAGGCCTGGAGGGAAGCCCGCCTATTGTGCCAAGGGTAGTGGAGAAGCTCAGAAGTGGGGCGCAAAGTGGGGAAGGGTAGGCAAGGGCTCCAAGCAGGGAGTTGGGAGGTGATTCAGGGGTGAAGCTGCTGATAGACTCAGGAGGGAGGAGCACAGGCCCAAGGTGGGAACTCCGAGGAAGACAACAAGGCTGGGAATAGAAGGCGTAGAGCTCTGTTTCCCAGGCTGGAGCCCCAGGAAGGAGCTCCCAAGGCATTGGGGTAGTGGTGGCTGGAACAGCCATGGAAGCGGAGAGCTCGGAGTTTAGTCTCAAAACAGTAGTGAGATTTTCTCACGCCTCACTCTCCTGGCCAGCTGCCAGGAGATGTGTGCTTGTTTGCATGGCTGACATGTTTTCTGTAAAACTCCCTCCACTCCACATGGAAATGACCCAGGTAAGAAATGACCAGGGTACAAACGGGCCTGACGGCTGGCCCACACTCTCCCGGGGGGTTCGGGGAGCAGAAGGTGTGTCCCGGTTCTGCGGAGTAGTCAAAGGTGGGCCTGGTAGGCGTCCTTCCAGAAGGCAACCAGGGAGCTGGAGGAAGAAAGCCAGGGACCAAGGCCAGAGAGAAGGAGGCAAACGGAAGTGTGGGAGGCAGAGAGAGCCTGGCATTGTACAGTCAGGAGGACAGCAAAGGAGGCCGGGAAGAGGGGGCCAGGAAAGGGCCAGGCCAGGGTCACGTGGGGCAGTCAAAAGCGGTGCAGGCCTCCAAGTCCAGCTCCATGGGGGAAGCATCCAGGTCTTGTGCTGCCCCAGCGCCTTCACTCTGGAAATAGGAAAACCACCAGCAAGGAATGTCATGCCTCAGTGTCTCCCCCACTGCCTGCCCAACACATCAACTGTGTCTTCTCCCAGGGCAGGGCCCCTGCCTTTCTGTTCTTTGCCCACCACCCTCACTCCCCAGCAGCCACCGTGGGCCCGGTGCTGAGCAGCTAATGCTTGCTGAACTGAACTGCCCTTGGAGGGGATGTCACATGGGTCAGGTGGTTTGGTCAGCAAGGACTCTGGGATAGGGACAGTGTCCCTGATGGAAACCAAGGAAAAGAGCAAGAGGTGAAAGTGACATTCCTTTCCAGCCTGCCCAGTGCCCCGTGCCAGACACTTCCTCTGGTTCTATGTGTTCTCCTCATTTTCCCGACGGTGAACCTGTCAGGCCTTGCAAGTTCCCCTCAAAGTTAGGGTTCTCATTCCCCCCGACTCGCCCAGACCCCCGAGCCTGAGGTTGGTGGGACCTTCAGGGAAGGGGGCTGGGGGTGCCCTTTGGAGACCAGTGGCCTGCTTGGGGGATGAAGTGGAGGCCCTCAGATCTGGCCTGGGGGTGCCAGGGCTCAGTGGCAGCCAGAGAGGGGCTGGGCTCCTCCCTAGGAGAGAGGGAAGAGGAAGAGCTGAGGACAGGAGGCCGGTCTCTCCTCAGGAGGATGGATGGGAGGGGCCCCTTTGTCATGGTGGGCCGGTGGATGGGGCAGGAAGGGGATGTGGCCTGTGGCTGAATTCTGCTCTCTTTGAAAGCCAGAGAAGTGGCTCAGACAATATGCCAAGATGAGAGAACTCTAGGGTCCCTGCCTGGGCCCTCCAGGGTGCTCTCCTCCAGCCTCTTGCCTCTGGGTTAGGTTTCCCTCAAGATACCCTAAGCTGGGGCACAGTTTCCATTGTGAGCTAGAAGTTTCTGTTTTCTTGAATGTAAATGGGGGAGGATGGTAGTCACTTCCTTTCAGTTTTTGCTCAAATGTCACCACAGAGAGCCCTGTCTGACCATCCTGTTCCCAATGGCCAGGACTCTGTCTCCCCTGCCTTCTCGATCCTTTCGCTGCTTTATTTTTCTGAACGGTACTTCTCATGTTCGATTTTTGTCTGCTTTTTCCCCCAACCCCCAAATCCTAGAGCCATAGGGCAGGAGCCTTTGCCTATTTTGTTCCTGTGTCCCCAGCACCTAAAGCAATGCCAGGCACTCAGTACATATTTGTTGAATGAACACGTGAAGGATGCGTGTGAAGTGTTTCACAGGACTCTTGGCATCTTTAGATTACTGCTGCTGCTGTTGTTTGCTGTGTGGTTTGAGCACATTCCTTAGCCTCTCTGGCCCTCTGTCTTTCCATCTGTAAAATGAGATGATTGAACCACTAAAAATCCATGAGCTTCCTTCAAACTCTAAAAATCTCGGTGCCTCCAAATGCTCAGGAAAGTTCTTCCCAAACCTCACCAGGAACTCCTTCTTCTTTTTTGCAGTTCTCAGCAGCAGCTCAGCTGGGATCAGAGGCGCTAAGCACTCCTTTTGCAATAGCCCTTCCTCTACTTCTTTTGACTCTGAGGATCAGAATGGGTATAGGTTTGGGACTATGAATCAGCCCAATATTTCTTGGAACAGTTTCCATTCAGATAGTTATGTTTTATTTCATTGACTTTGATGTGTTGCTTCTAGTACTTTATTTTTTTCAATAGGGGGTGATTCATTATGTGCATAATTAAAGGTCATTTGATTTTCATTTATTTGTTAAGAGTTTCATAAAAACAGAGTTCAGGAAAAAACAATTGCCAGACCATGTGCCCAGAGACCATGTGCCCTGATTTGGGATTTTGACATCTGGTCCTTGGAGATGAAGGTTCCCACTGTCCTGCCATAGGTGGACATTCCTGGCCTGGAATGTCCCCTGCGGGGTTAGGGTCATCCCTCAGAAGGCTCAGGAGCATCTGTTTCAGGGGCTCAGGTCAACAGGACCAAGACCGTCCTCTCAAGGCTCTGCCCTTTCTCTCAGGGCCCCTCTGAAGAAGCAGCTCAGAACACTCCACTGCTTCTGTTGGGGCAGTTTCAGGAATAAAGGCAGATTCAGGTTCCCGGTATTCGGAATTCAGCATTCGCTGAGTAACTGGGATGGCCTCGACGACGAGGGGCGGAGGAACAGGTCTGGCAAGTTCTGTGTTGTTTATACTGGGGATTACTTCACGTATCCCAACCGGCTTCCCCGCCCCGTTTGGTGGGGGCTGGCCCTTGGCCCTCCAACCCCTTTACCCCACATGCCTGGGAAGCCAGGGGCCAACATGGATCTTGTCCTTGACATCAGCTAAGCCTAGAGGACTCTTCCCTCAGAGACCATGGAGAGGGACAGCCACGAGGTGAGTGCGACCTCAGGCCTCGGGCCAGATCCTCCCAGCGCTGAGGAAGCAGGGCTGAGGCTGGGAGACAGGTGGGGATGGCCACCTCTGTGTTTCAGGTTCGGGGGAAACTGGCTGTGCCTCTTCTGGTTTGAAGCTACTTAGGATCAAGATCTCTTGGTCTCCTTTTAACATGGTTCTAGAAAGAGCCCCTGGGAGGAGTAGGTGCTGGGATTTGGGATCTGGCTGGTAAGCACCCCAGGGCTGTGTGGCTGAGTCGCGGGTTCCTGCTCTGTGGCCTGTGAGCACTTCTGCTGGGCGTCCATGCTGTTACAGCATCAACTTGACTGGTTGGGAATCCAGGCTAATCTACTTTAATCTCATTTTTGCTGGTTGGAAAATCAAAAACATTCTAACTGCAATGCAGGGTCACCTTGTCTAAACCCCTCACTACACTCCTAAACCTTCCCAGAAAACTGTGACTTTCTGTGTGCATTTAAGATTTTCAAGGGGATGTTTCAACCTCCCTTGGTCACTTCTTTCAGGGCTTAATAACTTTCATGCTTGGGAAGTGCTTCCTGATGTTTAACCACAAGTCCTGCCACCACTCAAGCTCCTTTCTTCTGCTGCTTTTGGGGTGGGAGAGAGCAGCTAGCCTATCCTCTGTGGGAAAGCCAGTCATACACACATGAAGGCTGCCAAAGATTTTGTTCTTCTGTGCCTCCCCTTTCTTTTCTTCTGGGAAATCCCTTTTGTGTTCTCATTTCTCCTTTAGGTCTTGTTTTCTGCCCCTCTCCAAATTCTCTGTACCTTACTGATATGGTGGAGCCTGGGACTCTGGGAAGAATGGGTCAGCACTGGGTTTGGGAAACGTCAGCTCATCCTATGTTCTGGCTTATAGTTGTCTTGCAGTCCATTCTGAACCCCCAATGTGCTTTTGCAAACTTTACCATCATTTTTCCCAGCATTCTTCCAGCCCCTTCTTGACTCTTCTTTCCCAGGCTACCTTCCTTGCCCTCTGTTCTGGGCTCCTTGGTTCATGTCTCTACCTCACCAAAGTCACTTGGCCCTAGGCCTTGGGAGGTTATCAGAGCCTCTTACTGTTGAGCAGTAAGCGGTGTACACAGGGGCATGCAGAAGTTGAACACTTAGTCACAGCCATGGGGCTCCTCTTTGGCAGTTTGCTGGGAGCCTAAACTAGATGGTCCCTAAACCCAAGAGTGAGAAGGGCTGACCTATCAGGAGGGTGGCCATGCTTCCATTGGAGTTGGATAGTCTGTCCCTGAGACAGGGTGATGGGGCGATGTCTTCCCAGGAAGCTCATCTCTTCAGAGTCGGGGACCAATCCTAAGGTTGCTGGAGGGATACAGGACAGAGAACAGACTTCACTGGGGAACTCCCAATTAATCTATGAATTAAGTGTCAAATATTATGACAGGTACCATGTTCATTCTGAAAAAAAGATTGTCCAAACTTATCTTGGAATGGAAGAATGGAATCATTACATCCTTATTTAAGGTTCTTAACTTTGCTCCCCTATTTAAGATGGAACCCCCAAGAGAGTGAGCCTACAGTTGGGGCTCATAATCCCATCTGCAGCAGATTTCTTAACTTTGGTTATATAGGAGTGGGCTGGGAGAAGCTGGTCGCCTGAGCTTGTGCCTTCTCCCTGAGGGCTTTATTGCAGAGAGATGCATTGTGATTTCTGTCCCTCAACTCCAAAATGTCATGAGGAAGGTGATGGCCAGTGGGATTGAGCCTGATGGCACTCCTCTGGCAGCTGCTGGATCTTCAGAGGGACCTTGGAAAAGAGGTGGAGAAGGGTCTCGGTTTCTCATATTCAAAAGAAAGTTGCATGTTGTGGTAGACAGAGAACTGACCACATTCCCCGTCAGCTTTGGGCAAGTCACTTCACCTTTCTGTACCTTAGTTTCTTCATCTGTAAAATGGAATAATAATACTACTCTCAAAAGAAAAATGTTGGACAAACTAAATTTAACAGAGTTTAATTGAGCAAAGAATGATTCTCAAATGGAGCAGTCCCCTGAAGAATAGATTCAGAGAGATTCCCACACAGCTGCGTGGTTGGAGAGGATTTATGGACAGAAAAAGGCAAGTAGCGTTTGGAAAATGGAAGTGAGGTACAGAAACAGCCTTATTTGAACACGGTTTGAACAGTTGGCTGCCTTCGATTGGGCAAAATTGGTGATTGTTAACAAGAGTAGCTTACAGTCTGTGTACACGTCCAGTTGAGTTATAGTTCATTATGTATGGAGAAACCTTTTGATCCAAACTTAAAATATGTAAGGAGGCAGCTTTAGGCTAAACTTAATTTAATACCTACCTCAAGGAGTCTCAAAATAGTGTCCTTCCCATAGTAAGGCTCATTTAGAACAGCATCTGGCATAGAGAGATAGAGATATATAGAGATAGAGTCACAGAATATTGAAATTTATCATCGCTGCCTAGAATTTGGCGCTGGCTCTTACAGATTTGGACAAACATCTTCTTCTCCCTGTGCCTCAGCTTTCCCACCAAAGAAGAAGGTTGGACAAATTCCCCCGAGGCTCCCTTCTGGCTCCCTGACAGTCTGGAATTACATAGAATGGGATGGCAGGTGCGCCACACCAGATATGTGCATTTGTTCTTGACAGCGCATATTTTGTGCCTCTTCAAAATGGGTTACATTTTTAATTCTCAGAGCAGTGCAATGCTTATTAAAGAAAGACTGAATTAGACCCATTGATGAAGCAACGTTCCTTTGTGGAGTGGATTTTCTTATACTGGGCCTTCTTCAAGTGGAACAGGTTTGAAATTAGCCCAAGGCTACAGGTGCTAGGGACTAGTGAGAACCATCTGGGGGCCCGGCGCTGGTCCAGGATGAGGCACCCTTTCCAGAGGGGGCTGGGCAGTTCCCAAGATGGTTCACCTGCAGGTTCAAGTCACTCTGCCGTCTCCCAGCCCCAGGCACTCCAAGGACCCTGGCATCTGCCCTATGCCGCTGCCGGTGTGCAGCCCTCACTTTGTCCTCTATTTCACATTTTCATTGGTGCGGAGCAGATTTCCCTTGGCACAGCCACCTTGCTTTCCCCTGCGTTGTCCCCTGAGACTTGGCAGATGTGAGTGTAAGCATGTGGGAGTGTGTGTATTGGGCCCTGGGCTGGGGAGCTGGGTGGGAAGGATGACTGTTGTAACAATGGCCACTTAGCTTAAGTGTCTTGTTTTGGCAAAACAGCTTCCTCTTGGTATAGCAACAATGAGGGTGGATGTGCCTGGACAAGTGGGCAGGGCACTGGTGGCGCAGGCACGAGGGAAGCCACCACAGGGAACCCCGGCTTTAGCAGTCAAGCGGAGGCCTTGACAGCACCAGATGGGGGCTGGTTTCCCTAGGAGGGAAGCAATACCCAAAACTTTAGCGGGGCCACCATTATGTACCAGCCCTGAGTGACTTGCTGCCAGTCCCCTAGGACTGGCGGCAAGAGAAGGCACAGACACAGGGAAACACTGAGGCAGCAAGCTCCTGGGCAATCAAATATTATTTGTTTGGAAATAGTGGGCACTCCATGTTCTTTACAGCATTTGATGAATGATGAATGAATGAATGAATGAATGAATGAATGAACAGGGAGGCGTCTTGATTCTGGTCTAACAGGGATTTCCCAAGCTTTTTCATGCACACAGGAGGCGTCGGAAACTGAAAGGGACTTCAGCACTTACCCTGGTCAGTCCCTTTCAAGTTCTTTGTAGCAGCTGCCTCTTTTGTTCAAATGAATGTTACGTAGACTCCACTGTATGAAACTGAAAGGTTGATCTTCTCTGCTGAGGTGGGGTAAGGGCTCAGAGCCCATCACAGTCCCCACCAGCTGGTCTCCCAGGCACCTCCATGGAAACTGAAATGCTCTGTGGAACCCTGTTTGAAAACTGCTGATTGTCCAACACCCTGATTTTATAGATAAGGGAGCTGAGGCCCAGAGGGGGATGTGACTGTCCCCAAGGTCACATGCCTGCCTAGGAGCAGAAGTGAGGCTCCCCCGGCCCCCCACCCCCAGGGCGAGGCAGGCCTTACAGCTTTGGCCCCTTCTGGAGTTCAGTCTGCCTCAAGGGCTGACCCGAGTCCCTGAGGTGTACACTGTGTGTGTGCTGGGGATGCTAGTGGTGGGTGACGAGGTGGTGGGGAAGATGCCCGTGTGCTGAGGGGAACCTATATTTGTGGGGTTTCTCTGGGTTCAGGGAGGGGAGAGTAGGAAAGGGCCTTGGGTACCTGGAGGCGCAGTGAAGCCTGGGTCTAGCCGTGAGGAAGGGAAAAAAGTCACCCAGCCCAGCATGGCCCTCTCTGGGAAGGGTTCAGGCCTCCCCTGCCACAGACCACGGGCACCGCAGGTTCCCAACAGGCAAGGAGGGTTTTTAGGCTCAGTTGAAGGGAGCTCCTGATCTTTCTTAGTGCCCCCAGTGCTTCCAGAAGGGTTTAGGGAGGGGGGTTTCTTCTTGCCTAGCCCAGAGTGCTGGGTTGTTGGCCCATCGTCTGCCTGTGCCCACCCTATGGGCGCCCTTGATGCGCAGGGTCACTGGGAGAGAGACACTGCCACTGGGCTTCTGTCTGGGAAGGGTCCTTTCTCATGGAGGATGGTAAGGGACAGACAGGGGAAGCACAGAGTGTTGTGTAACAGCCCAAGGATGAGCGCCAGAAGATCAGGGTTCTAGAACTGGCACTGTCCCCAACTGGCTGTATGACTGTGAGCAAGTCACACAGCCTTCCTGGGCCTTCATTGCCTCATCAATAGTATAAAGGGCTTGGGTAGGGTTTCTTTTCTTTCCTTTTCTTTGAGATGGGGTCTTGCTATGTTGCCTAGGTTGCTCTTGAGCTTCTGACCTCAAGCCATTCTCCCACCTCAGCCTCCCAAGTAGCTGGGACTACAGGTCGGCGCCACCATGCCTGGCTTAGAGGGTTTTCAGAGTCCTTGCAGTTCTGACAGCCTGTGATATGCCCAACCCTGGGTGGTAGCTTTACGAAGGAATGGCCCAGGGCTGACGAGGGAGGCCCAGTTGGCTTAAACTGGACTGAAAGGGGCCCTGATGCAGCTGCCCTCAGGCCATGAAGATGCATCATCGCAGCTGCTGCTGTCTGCTGGACATTCTTCAGGACTAGCGGGAGAGTTTTTTTTTTTGTTTGTTTTTTGTTTTTTTAAATACTTTAAGTTCTAGGGTACACGTGCAGGTTTGGTACATATGTATCCATGTGCCATGTTGGTGTGCTGCACCCATTAACTCATCATTTACATTAGATATATCTCCTAATGCTATCCCTCCCCTCTCCCCCAATCCCACCACAGGCGCTGGTGTGTGATGTTCCCCATCCTATGTCCAAGTGTTCTCATTGTTCAATTGCGGGAGAACTTTTTATAGGATCGTTCACACTGCAAGACCAGGCTCTGGGGGACCTGAAGTGCATATTTCCCAAGTTCAGGTTGCTGCTTATGGCTGGAGAACTCTCACTATGCAGAGCCTGGGGCTCGAACCACGGCAGCAGCTCCATAACCACTGAGATGAAGCAACCATGAGCCCACATCACTCAGCAAAGACAGAGGCCCCCCTCTCACTGGCATCACTGGCTGGGCCCCCAGAAGGTCCAGGAGAGGCCAAGGGCTGGACATACTCAGGGGTTGGCTAACTTACTACCATCCCTACCAGGTAACGGCCCAAGGGGCAGAGTCTGCAACTGGAAACCAGAAAAACATCCCATTCGCCTCACGGGGGATCTAGCCCTGGGAGCTGTGGTGTCGAGAGCCCTAGGCTGGAAGCAGGGGGCCTTGCATTTTAGTCCGTCCTCTACTATAAGATGGGCCTGAACAGCTTTGGGCAAAGCACACAAACGTTTTGGGCCTCTACCTCTCAGTCTGTAAAGTGGGAGTAAAAATTCTTACAGACTTCTGTCCAGGGACGGGCTTTGGAAAGACTCCCAGGGCCAGGGGCTGCTCCTCTTAGCCCTCCCTAGCTTGCCCTTCACTGCTTTCCTGCGGATCCCTGCCCTGCCTTCCTGCCATGCTGCTTCCTGCCCCAAAATGTCTGGAGGGCCCTGAACAAGCCTTGGGTGAGGACCCTTGGGAGCTGCAGAGGCATAGCCAGGTGGTAGCAGTGACAGCCTGGGGTGTGGGCCTGTTCCATGGCATGGTAAGGGCTTATAATTATGTTACTGCAGGGGGTAACCTCAGAGACCACCCCAGGGGTAGGTGGGGAGGAGAGGCACAGCCAGGAAAGAATGGTTGGCAAAGTTAGGCCAGGGATGTGGCTCAGAGTTGACCCCACTCCCCTGCTCTGCCCTGTGCACCTGCCCCTGAGCAGGCTGAGAAGCCTTTGGTCTGCAGGCAAGTTGTGGAGACACCAGGACACATCAAGGAGTTGGTCATTTCACTTCCATTCCTGAGTCTCCAGCTCACTGCCAAAGGCCAGGATTTGGGAAGCTTGGTTTCTGGTCCTGGTTCTGCCCCTTGTAGGCTGGGACCTTGGATAAGAAGTCTCAGCCGGGTGTGGTGGCTCACGTCTGTAATCCCAGCACTTTGGGAGGCCGAGGTGGGCATGAGCTCAAGAGATGGAGACCATCCTGGCTAACATGGTGAAACCCCATCTCAACTAAAAATACAGAAATTTGGGCATGATGGCATGTGCCTGTAGTCCCAGGTCCTCAGGAGGCTGAGGAAGGAGAATCTCTTGAACCCGGGAGGTGGAGGTTACAGTGAGCTGAGATGGCGCCACTGCACTCCAGCCTGGCGACAGAGGAGACTCTGTCTCAAAACAAACAAACAAACAAACAAACAAACAAACAAGTAGTCTCCTCCCCTTCCCATTCCCCAGCTGCTGAAGGCCTCTACTCTGAGGGTGAGGTCGGGCCTCTGGTGGGAGGCTAGAGGCTCAGCAGTTGTTCTCCAAGAATTGGGGCAAAGAAATGAGTTAGTGCTATAACAGGTTAGATATGAGGAAGAACTTCCAGCAGCGTGGGACAACAGGCTGTGAAGTGCCTAAAGAAGGTTGGTGTGGAATCTCTTACTCAGATGATCCCTGAAGATGAGAACTCTTCTTGATGTCTGGGAGGGTTTGGGTTGAGGGTCAGAGTCAGGGGTGAAGCGGGGGCCTCACTCTGGAGGCTGCTCTCATCTGGTCTGGGGGCTGCCCTTTCATCCTGATGCCCCTGTTGTGACTTGTAGTTCTCTTCATGGGCAATTCTCCTTCAGGTCTTGAGGCTCCAGAACTCTCCTCTTGCCCTGGTCTAGGGGTCCAGTGGCTTTCCACCTGCCTGCCAGGCTCTGACAGCAGAGCACTTGCTCTAGTCAGACCAGAGCTAGATACCCCCAGACTCAGGGCCTGCCGGGCCTCCATTCCATTTTTGGATGTGTCACCCTTTCTGCAGCTCTTGGCTTTCCACCCATGCTCCCTCACCACCAGTTCCCTCTCTGGCCTGACTCGCTTCTCCTGTTCTAGCTTTACAGCTTTCCCCAGCTCCCTCCCCCACCTGCCCACCCATTTTCCTCTGGGCCTCTTCCTGATGGGGCAGCTGGGGCTGGATGGCAGGGTCCCGTTCAGGTAGAGACAGCCTGAGCTGCCTGGGAATTAGAAGACCGTGCGTGACTTCCTACAGACCACCAGCTCGTTCAGGTGGTCTGTTTGGTCTCTCTGAGCCCCGGGTCCTTGTGTACAAACTGGGGGTAGTAATTCCTGCCCAGCTTGCTAACTGACAGACTTGTGAGGATCAAATCACATAATGGTGCAAAACTGCACATACAAGCCCTGAAGAGACGAAGGTAGGTCCTGTGGATGTTTGTGACACTGTAGGTCAAGGCCCTCCTTGCTCCTAGCAGGCCTGGTTAGAATCTGAGCTGTCACTTACCTGGTGTGTGAATCTGGGCATGTTCTTAACCTGCCTGGACCTCGGTTTCAATATCTGTAAAATGAGGCTAACCATATCAACTGCAAAGAGCTGTGAAGAGGTGGGAATGGGATCCCGGAAAGTGCTAGTGGGCTGTTATCTTTGTCACTGTTTGACACACATTTATAGACCCGGCTCTTTCATGTGTATCACCCATTTATCTGGGGGAAGGAGGTGAGGTCTGCCCATTTCACATGCATGGAATCAGGCACTGAAGGGTTGTCGCTTGCCCAGGAAATGCAATTGGCAATGCAGACAATCAGATTCAAACAGATTTTTCCATAGCAAGCCCAGCATTCTCACAAGCAAACAAACAAAACCCCACTACTGGCTGGGTGTGGTGTGATGCCTCACACCTGTAATCCCAGTACTTTGGGAGGCCGAGGCGGGTGGATCATTTGAGGTCAGGAGTTTGAGACCAGCCTTGCCAACATGGTGAAAGCCCATCTCTACTAAAAATACAAAAACTTGCATGTTGTGCACATGTACCCTAGAACTTAAAGTATAATAATAATTTTTAAAAAACCTGGCGCGGCGGCGGGTGCCTATAATCCCAGCTTCTCGGGAGGCTGAGGCAGGAGAATCCCTTAAACCCAGCAGAGGTTGCAGTGAGCCAAGATTGTGGCATTGCGCTCCAGCCTGGGCAACGGGGTGAGATTCCAATACAAAAAGTAGCCAGGTGTGGTGGCACACATCTGTAGCCCCAGCTACTGGGGAGGCTGAGGCAGGGAAATAGCGTGAACCTGGGAGGTGGAGGTTGCAGTGAGCCAAGATCGTGCCACTGCACTACAGCCTGGGTGACAGAACAAGACTCAACAAACAAACAAACAAAACCCCTCCATCACAGCCACTGCTCACCACGCCCTCACTGTGTGTTGGGCATTTTACAGGTATGATTTGTGACTTCAGTACCATGAAGCAAGGTGCTTCACTCCAGCTTACAGATAGGAAACTGAGATGTAAAGAGGCGAAGTCACTTGCCTGGGGCACCCAGCTGCCTTAGAGGCAGGCCAAATTCCATCCTGGTCTCTCTAACCCAGAGCACGTGAAGACCCACCTGACCCCGCTGCTCTGGGCCACTAGACACCTCCTGGTCTTGGCAGGTCACAGGGCCCAACTGTGGGTCACACCGGAAAGTACCACAAGACCAAGATCCCTGTTGTAACCCTCTGCCCTATCCCCAGGTTTCCAAGGTGTTCCCGGCCCTGCAGGGCCCCGGGGCCCCATCCTTAACCAATCTCACAAAGGCAAAATGAGCACTCTGTACATGCCGTTCATGAAGACTGTGCCGGGAAGCTCTTCTGACTCAAGAAGGGCAGGAGACTTAGAGACAAATAGGCATGGGGTAGAACCCTGACTCTGTGACTCTGCAAGCTGAGCTCTGAACCTTGGCTTCCCTATCTGTAAAATGGGCTTCCAAAAGTACTAACCTCCCAGGGATGTGGTGAGGCCATCGTGAGGCCACAGATGTGAAAGTTTATTTTCACCTCTAAAGTGCCATGCACACGAGTGATTAGTATTTTATTGTCCTGGCTTACGGGAAGTCCCCCTGAAGTTGGGGAAGACTTAGAGTGTGCACAAAAGAGGAAGGGCAGGCCGGTGAAGGTGCCACAGTGCCAGGATCCCTGGCAGGAGCCAGGGCCCAGGCCACCACCAGAGGGAAGGACAGGGCCTTCTGCAGCTGAGGCTTGTCCGTGTTATGCAAAGACCTTAGTCTGGCCTTTGCACAGCATTCTTTTTCTCCCTCAGATGAGCTCACACTGGCGCTCTGCCCCTTCAGTTGGCAGGTCAGGGCTTTCCTTAACTAGTGCTTAACTAGGGATTACAGCTCATAGTAAGAACAGTATTTTATAATCTAACGCACATACAGGAAAGTAAAGGATGCAGATGTAGGAGGTGGAAGGGAAGATGGCAGAAGGGATCTTTGCTTTCCCCATAGGGGACCACATTCCCTTGATATGAGGTCTCAGAGTGAGTGACCAGCCCAGCAGCCTCTTCCTTTAACCCTTCCTAGACATGCGTAGCCTAAGCAGGTGACCCCCAATCCCCGGGCACATGGCCCATTTCCCTCCACCCTTCTCTACAGGTCCTAAGTGGCAGGGGAGCCCCTAGGGGAGCTGGGGGACAGCAGGCTCTTTGAGCTTTCATTCTATCCTTGGACACAGTCCTCCTCTCAGATGTTTTGTTGTCCGGGGAGTTTTGCTCAACCCCTAGCTGCTGCCTCAGAGCAATCATATCCTAGTGCAGCAGAGCCCACAGCTGAGGTGAGTTGGCAGGGGAACAGCCTGAGGGATACTCTTCGATCTGCTTTCAGAATGCATCTCCAGCGAGAACACCTTTGGCTGGAGCATCTCCAGCCCAGGCATCTCCAGCTGGGACACCTCCAGGCCGGGCATCTCCAGCCCAGGCATCTCCAGCTGGGACACCTCCAGGCCAGGCATCTCCAGCCCAGGCATCTCCAGCTGGGACACCTCCAGGCCGGGCATCTCTAGCCCAGGCATCTCCAGCCCGAGCATCACCAGCCCAGGCATCGCCAGCCCAGGCACCTCCAGTCCGAGCATCTCCAGCCCAAGTATCTCCAGTCAGGGCATCTCCAAGGGCATCTCCAGCCAGGGCATCTCCGGCTCGGTCCTCACCTTCCAGGTCCTCATCCGGCAGGTCATCATCTGCCAGGTCAGCCTCCGTGACAACCTCCCCAACCAGAGTGTACCTTGTTAGAGCAACACCAGTGGGGGCTGTACCCATCCGATCATCTCCTGCCAGGTCAGCACCAGCTGCCAGGGCCACCAGGGAGAGCCCAGGTAAGGGGGATGCTGCAGGGAAGACAAGAGAGATGGGAAGCAGCCCATGGGCAGGGAGGAAATCTCAGAGCCAGTGTGCTCTGCTCTCATTGCAGACAATGATGCGGGGAAGGGGAGGCAGCAGGGTGGGCAGTGAGGGACTTGGGGGCAGGGGCAAAAAGGAAACATTTTTGTGAAATGTGAAAACCTGAGACAGTGGAAAATTAGGCGCGAAGGGGGGTAGGTGATAAGAAGCCAGGACTAACAAAGCAGCGTGTCACCCTGGAGTCTGCACAACCCAGGTCAGAGCACTGGTTTCAGTAGCAAGGTCCCCCAGTTAGTCACAGGGTTCTCTCCTTGTGCTGTCCTGTGGGTCTGCCTAAGAAGCTGGGGTCTGCAGTGGAACAAGGTCATGATCAGTGGGCCCATCTGTGGGTGGGCGAGGAAAAGGAGAGATTCTGACCAGGTGTTCAAGTCCATCCCCAGCCTTCCAAATTGTGGGTTGCATGGTTCACCTATTAGGGAGTCAGAGAGGTCGAATAGGCCTTGGGGACTGGGTCTGCCCTTAAGGAATCAGTGCTTCTGCCCGCCCCAGTGCTGCCCTCCTCCCATCCTAGAATTCGGACTTTCCCCACCACCACAGTACACACAGGCCTGGATGATACGTGGCTTTGGAGGATCACTCGAAGTTTGGGGCCCATCCCACAGCCTTGCCCTCTCCAGGGTGGGTGAGATGCTTTGGTATCAGACCCACTGCATTGGAATCCCAACTCTGCCACTAACTCACCAAGTAACCCCGGCCAAGTGATTTCACGTCCATGAGCCTCAGTTTCCCCATCTATACAATGGGCCTAATAAGACTCTGCTCATGAGGTTGCCGTGAGAATTAAGAGAACACAGGCAGAGTGCCTGGCTGGCCCAGAGAAGAGCCCAGTAAAAGACGGCTGCTGGTGCCAGGCAGGGTGAGCTCAGTTTTTGCATTTTCAGATGGGACAAAATTCATTCATTCATTCCATTGACCTTGTGCCCCATCAAATCTCATTCCAACTTCTGGGGTGGAGTGATCCTCACGGGGCCCTCCTGGGCCACAGCCTTGCTTCCCCCACCCTCTCCACCTCGTCGGACTCCTCTCCAGCCTCACCTTCCCCTGCTGCCGCCCTGCTCCTAGGTACGAGCCTGCCCAAGTTCACCTGGCGGGAGGGCCAGAAGCGGCTGCCGCTCATCGGGTGCGTGCTCCTCCTCATTGCCCTGGTGGTTTCGCTCATCATCCTCTGTGAGTTGAACGGAGGGTGCAGGGGTGGGTTCCGGGCACTGCCAGGCAGAGTGGGACCCAGGGATGGGGGCAGGCAGCGGGGACAGGTGTGGGGACCACCCACTCACCTGCTACCATGTTCAGAGAGGTACACTCCTGCAAATGGCCTTGGACTGTGCTGCCTCCAGGACCCTGTGGGGCATCCAGGTTAAGAGTGTAGAAGTCAGAGGAACCTGAACTTGGGTCTCATCTGTGCCACTTACTATGCAGCTTACTTGGGCTGGTTAGTTAACCACTCCGAGCTCAGTTTCTGCATCTTCAGATGGGACAAAATTCATTTGCCCATTTCATTACTATGTGCCCCATAAGATCTCATTCCAACCTCACTAGATTATGAGGAATAAATCAGTCAACAGCACAATTCCTGGAACAAAATCTACAAATGCTAGCTATTTAAAAAAAACACATGAAAACACTGATTGGAAAAAGTCTGTCAAGGATATTCAGTCAATGGGATGATGTGTTCAGCATTCAGGGGTTCAGACCCCCTCAATTTCCCCATTCTCTTCAGCAAAGATACCCAGGCATGCCCCAGGGCTCTCTGCTCAGGGGTCCACTATGAGCCCAGCACAGTGGGAAACTTTAGGCAGCACAAATGTGCATGTACCTTATTCTGTCCTGTCCTCAGGGAGATTACAGTCTCCTGGGGGAATAGCTGGAAATTTTGAAGGGCAAATGCATTTGAGTGTGACTATGAGGAGGGGATGACAGCTGTGTGGGCTGGATGCAGGGGATAGCTTCTTATGGCTGTGGGGCCAGATGAAGACCTGGAAGGTGGGACAGCAATTATGCCCAGCAGGGCATCCGAGCGAATGAGCAGCCACAGAAAATGTGGGAAGCCAGGTGGCAAGGACAGCATGGGGGAGAGGAAGGGACCTGCCTAACCAGAGTGGAGAAGGAACAGTCAGGGACCTGTGGCCGTCTGCTCGGTTCAGCAAGGCTGGGCCCTGTTGTAGAGAGCTTTAAACGCCAGGCCAAAGAGTAAGGATTCTGTGAAAGAGGCGGCACCAGTGGTGAAGGGTGGAGTGGACCAGCGCGTGGAAACGTCTGCTGGCAGGGCTGTTGAAGGGGATTCTGAGGGAGGGGCAGTGTGCTGGCAGAGCAGGCTTTAGTGCCACACAGGCCCTGGCTCTGCCACCGACCAGCTGTGTGAATTCAACAAGTCCATTAACATTCTGAGCCTCAGTTTCCCCACCTGTCTGACTGGGTGGGGTGATCACTGTCATAATGCACATAAAGGCCTCGCCATGGTGCCTGCTGTGACTTACTGCCCTGCCCTCCCTCCCTTTCCCACCACAGAGCACCTCGCTCCGTGAAAGCCGCAGGAATGACCCGTGGAGGGACGAGATGGCACCCATGGGTGGGCTCACAGAATAGAACTAAAGCTCTCAGCGTGGTTTCACAGCATTTCCTGAAGTCCCCATAAGGTCTGCCAGGGAGGCCTCTAGACCTCCAGGGCTAGGGATGTGTCTTGACTTCTGCAGGTCACCGAGCAGCTACCTGGTGGGGTCAGGACTAGAGCCCAGGCCTCCTGACTCCCCACCCGGCCCAGCACCCTCTCCACTACACATCCACGTGGGGCTCCATGAGCACTCCAAGGGAGACTGCCCAGGGTTCCCTGGGGGTTGAGTGCCCAGGATGTGGGAGGAAGACCAGGGCACAGAGAGGAGGGGCCAGCCCAAGAGATTAGGAGGGATTTGTGTCGGGACTTGGACGGAGCAGTCACACATGGGTGGACTTTACCCTGGGTGACAGAGAGCACAGTGGGCCCTGGAGGAGAAGCAAGGGGTGGCGCTGAGGAGCTGGTGGAGGAGGAGAGGCGGGGTGAGAAATTAGAACGTGGATCTGTAAGGCAGCCAACGGGAGGTGCCTCCAGGCAGGAGGGCCCACCGCCCCTGGTTTGGAAAGAGGTTGCCGTTAGAGAGGGAGGAAGTCGTGAAGCAGATTTGCACATATGGCTTGTAAAACTGTTTTCTTTTAGCTCCAACTTGTATATGTGGGAATCAGCCACCTAGAATTGCTGATTGAATGAAGAGACATTTAAAGGCATAAAGACAAGTCATGGGGAAAGAACTGAGCACAGGGGTGTCCCTTGTGCAGGGGAGAGGGAGAAGGAAAAACCCAGGAGCTTCTGAGACTGGAAGGATGGTCGCCTTTGAGAACAGAGACGGTGGTTGCGTGTGTGACTGTGAGGACAGAAATTTATCTGCTGTGACCCTGTGGAGCACAGAGAAGATGGGGTGGCAGAGGGGTTCTGAGAGGGAAGCTCTGGGACACTGGAGGAGGTGGTTTCTCTGGCCACTGTGTTTGCCAGCATGTAGGGAGGGGAGTTCCCAAGGTGGTCCCCATCTCCACAGCTCTCTCTCTCTCTTTCTCTCTCTCTCTGGGTGGCTGGCTGCTCGAATCTGCCTGGTGCTGCCATGCTTGCAGGAGCTTTCTGGAGCATTCCGGAGCATTCCTGAGCAGCCTTTCTCTCCATACAGATGGGGGACGAGAGCCCCAGAGTTCAAGAGGGATTGCAGGTCGGTGTCTCAGAACCCCCAGGGCCTTGGGCTGCTCAGTATCTCATCTCTGTGGAGCTGGTCGTGACCTAGCTGTCTGCTTCTTTTTCTCTAGTCCAGTTCTGGCGGGGCCACACAGAGATCAGGTACAAGGAGCAGAGGGAGAGCTGTCCCAAGCATGCTGTTCGCTGTGATGGGGTGGTGGACTGCAAGCTGAAGAGTGATGAGCTGGGCTGCGGTAAGGGGGCTGGGTGCGGGCGAGCGTGTGCGTGTGCGTGTGTGTGTGTACATGTGCATGTGTTTGTGTGCCTGTTTGTATATATGTGTGTGTAGGCATGCCTGTGTGTGTATATGTGTGTGTGTGCGTGCATGCGTGTGTGTGCATGTATGTATGTGGGCATGTGTGCATGTATGTAATCCAGACCGAATGATTCCCTGTCCATTGCCTCCCATTTGAGCTGATACACAGTTTACGCCAGTCTGCAGCACTCTGGTGACTGCCTTAGCTCTGTCCATGCTAGGCATCCTGGGCTTCTGAGTACTGGTTGACCCCCCATGACCCAGGCCACGTTCCTGGACTTTTCCCAGGCCTCAGCAAGGAGTGCCGTCAGGACAGGCGCTTCTCAGAGCCTTACTCAGCTCATCCAAGAGCTTGATGCTTCCTAGGTGCTGAGGACCTGCTCTGCCTTTTTCTTGCCCTGCAGTGAGGTTTGACTGGGACAAGTCTCTGCTTAAAATCTACTCTGGGTCCTTCCATCAGTGGCTTCCCATCTGTAGCAGCAACTGGAATGACTCCTACTCAGAGAAGACCTGCCAGCAGCTGGGCTTTGAGAGGTAACCCCCAACCCGGCCCCAGAGTCCAGGCTTCAGGGATGTCTCAGGCTCTTCATAGGGCCTCTCAAGCATGTTGCAGAAACGTATTAAAAAGACCCTTGGGGACCAGGGCTGATCTCACTGGTTCTGGACACCCTCAAGGTATTCAGAGTCAGAAGCCCTGAGATCCTATGAGTCTGGAGCAAATTGTTTTCATGAGGCCAACATAGTGATGTATAGATCTGCAATAGTATCGGACTCCTAGATGGTTCTTTGCCTCAAAGCACCCTGACATCCATTATCACATTCACCATCGCGGTGGTGGCCCTACGCCTTGGGTAGGCATTTGGGCAGATCTTTTCTTCTTATATTAGGGAACTAGAAGCTCGGGTTGTGCAAAGGCCTTCAGTGGACCTCGAGCTATAGCTACCGTGGCTTGAGCCAGACCTCATCAAACGGAGAATGAAATGGGCCAGGTGAGGCCAGGCAGAATCATAAGGATCTTTGGCTCTAAAGATTTTAAACAAATCAGGCAGTGTTGATGGGTAGAGGAAGGAGTAGGTGAGCAATGACTTTCCACTTTGAAGAAGTGCCTGATTTTCACACATCTCCATCCTCCCTCTTGGACTGAGTTTTCAAGATGGGTAGTTTGGGGTTTGTCAGTGTGTGTGAGGTCGTGGGGAGAAGAGTTTAAGATCTCACTGTGGGTTCTCTACAGAAGAAGCACCAAAAACACCTGGGGTGTGGGGTTAGGATTTAGAACTAGTTCTCTACCCCACCCCAGCCTGTCCAGATCCACAAAAGCGGGATCAGAGTAATCCAGATGGAAGACCACGGGCATCTTTTATCCATGAGTTGTGTGTGTGGCCTTATGCAAGCCTGAACCTCCCTTGGGCATTCAGGTCTTTGAACGCCACTTATTCAAAGAATATTCATTGAGCTTTTATTATGTGCTAGATACTGTGTAGTACCTGGACACAAAGGATTGAGACAGGAGCCCAGGCTTGAAGGACCTCTAGTGTGGCTCAGTGAGACAGGCTTAAACCAATAACCACAGTAGGATGTGATGTGTAATGATAAGGATGTGTGTGAAGCACCAAGGGCACACAATGGAGAGGGTGCCTAACTGCACTGGTGGAGAGAGCAGAGAAGGGAGGAACGGGCCCTCTGGGTAGAGGAGCAGATATGCAAAGTGTCATGCCAGGGTGTCACGCAGGGGTGTACCATGTTCTAGAAATATACATAAATTCCATGCAGAGAGTAGAACACATTAGAATCACCTGCCATGCTTATGAAAATGCATCTTGGAATCAGAATCTCTGGGATTAGGACTTAAAACCTGCTCAGCAAACATCCCAAGGTGATTCTTAGGCACACTGTGTTCTGAGATCCAGGAGGCTTGCCCCGAGGTTGTCACGCTTTAATGTACAGCCCAGTAACCTGGGATTCTTTAAAATGCAGACTCTGATTCAATAGGTCTGGAGGGTGCTGCTGCTGCTTATTCATAGATCGCAGTTTGGATAGAAAAGGGCTAGATTGGTGTTTATCAAACTTGAGTGTGCATCAGCATCACTAGAGAACCTGTTAGAACGATGATCGCTGGGCCCACACCCAGTTTCTGATTCAGAAGCATTGCTAATATTAATAACTTCCCAGGCAATGGTAACGCCACCAGTCTACACTCTGAGAAATGCTGGGTAGTGCATAGGGCTGGGGGTCTTGGAGAGGAGTTGGGGGAGATGGGGGCAGTGGTGGAATATGTGGGTGGGGCTGCACTTTATCGGGCCTTGACTGCTGCTTGGAGGACTTGGCCACCATTCAGACCACCACAGACTGGCCTCTGTCAGCAGGGCTGGTGGGGCTCTAAGCCTACTGGAGGACTTGGGATGACCCTGTCTCCAGGGGGCTCATTCTTCTCCCCTCTCCTCCCTTGTAGTGCTTACCGGACAACCGAGGTTGCCCACAGGGATTTTGCCAACAGCTTCTCAATCTCGAGATACAACTCCACCATCCAGGAAAGCCTCCACAGGTATGGTGGGGCAGGCAGGCTGCCTGTTTGTGAGCAGGGGAAGGAGCGGGTGGGAGGGGGTCTTTGAGTCAGGGAGCCCCCTTCCCTGGCTTTTCTGGGATCCAGCCTCCAGGAGTCCACCATGAGTGTTCAGGGGCATCTCGGAAACTGTCCTTATTCACCAAACTGCCTCCTGACTTAAAAATTATTGTTTGAGGCTCAGTGCTGAGAGCAACTGGAGACCAGGGGTGCCCCTGAGAGTTTACCTGGTCGTCAGCGGCAATTCACGAACCTTGGGACCTCCAGTCAACCAGGTGTTTGAACTGAGAGCTGCTGCAGGGAGTGGACCTGGACTGGGGCGGGAGAAGCATCACTGGGGTTGGGAACAGGGTAGAGAAGCAGCAGTAGAGGACTGCCAGGTGCAGGCGTCAGGGACAGGGAGGGCCATGTGGGAAGCATCGGAGGTTTGGGGGCTCTGCCAGCTGGCATTGTTTGCCCTGCAGAGGGCAGAGAAGAAGCCAGGCTCCAAGAGAAGTAATGGTGAGGGAAGGGACGTGAATTTGCTGCATCTGGATGCCTGCTCTGTGCTGCGTGGTTTCTGCATCTGCGTCGAGGAAGTGTGTCAGAGGAGCACCAGGCCATCTGTTTAGCCGTGAAAAGATGCTGGGACAATGAAGTCCTAAGTTCAAAGAACATGGATCTGGGCCAATGTCTGCAATCTGCCGCAAGAAAACTAGTTGAGGGGATGAGAGTGATGATTTGCACTAAACCACTGCCATTCTGGACACTGGAAGGGAGAGTGTCACACATGAAGGAGAAGCTCAGAATCTCCTGCTTCCTGTGCAAAGAGTAGCTTCCTTGGAAACAGGATAGGAACTGAGCAGGAATCAATCAGGAAGCCTTCCTGGAGGAGGCAGCTAATATACCCTTTACCCACTTTCTGTGTCTCTTCCTGCAGGTCTGAATGCCCTTCCCAGCGGTATATCTCTCTCCAGTGTTCCCGTAAGATATTCTTCTTCTTGGATTGTGGTCAATGTCATGTGGGAGTAAAGGGAAGAGGGGCAGAACTCCTCCCAGGGAGGTGTTTGGCACTGGGGTTTAAGTCAGGAACAGTGTCTTAGTCAGCAGGCCTGCTTCAGGGCTGGAGTCCCTGTAAGGCACCGGTACACCCAGGATAACATTTCCCCTTCTCCTGACTCTGGCAGGGGCTCAGCCCGGTGACCTCTTATTCCAAGGAAGCTGTCTGAGTCTCCCGTGCATCAGGGGAAGTGTATTCTTCCTATGTTTAGAAACAATAGGACCCCCATTATAATGCTTGTCAATTCCGGGTGACGTTAGAACTGGTCTGCGTTCCTGTGCTCCTAATGGCAGTCCTGGGACTTACCATCACGATCCCAATGCCTGGCACAATGCCCAAAGCTTGGGACACTTAGAAAACATTTGCCAAATCAATGAAAGAATGAGTGAAGGAGAAGAAAGAAGAACCTGCCTGGGGTCAAACTTCCCACTGAATGATCCCAGAAAGCCACCCCACCATGTGGTGGCAATGCTCTCACGGGAACTGCTGTGTGTGGCAGATAAGGGAGCAAAGCCCATCCATGGGAGGGTGGGTGCCCTTCAGGACGGGGCTGCCTGAGCCTGTCCTGGCCCTGGGAGCACGGCAGAGGCATTCTGATCAGGAGCTCGGAAAGAACCCTGGGAAAAGGAGGGTTCACAGTACGTCTACTCCTTCTCCCCAGACTGCGGACTGAGGGCCATGACAGGGCGGATCGTGGGAGGGGCGCTGGCCTCGGAGAGCAAGTGGCCTTGGCAAGTGAGTCTGCACTTCGGCACCACCCACATCTGTGGAGGCACGCTCATTGACGCCCAGTGGGTGCTCACTGCCGCCCACTGCTTCTTCGTGTAAGTGCCTGAGAGGCAGGTGATTTGACACTGCCCAGGGTCAGGGCCCACCAGGAAGGACTGGCTGCAGACTGACTTCTTCGTGGAGGAGGACTCTGGGTGTGAGTCCAGCCCCCATGGGCCAGTTGGCACTGGTGTAGCTTGGGTGTTCACTTGGTCCTGAAAGTGTGGATCGGGGGTGTTTGTTCTGAGCTAGGCCCAAGGATGAGAAAGTCCCATGATGGCCCCAAGGGAGAGAGGCAGGCAGGAAGAGGGACTGGGAGCTGACCCCTGAAGAACAGGGTGAAATGCAAAAGTCTTTGGGTTTGTTGCTGCTTCCTGCAACTGGAACTCATAGCAGAGGAGCCCCTACTTATCCCAGAAATTGAGGGCTAGGGATTGCAGGGAGAGCACTGTATCAGCTTCTAACAGTCACCAGCTGACCTAGTGTCTGGGGGCCCACAGCCCAGGCTGGTGGGCAGGAAAGAGCTCTGAGACCAGGCCTCAGGGACACTGGCCTCCTAATAATGACTTCAGCATGTTACTCTGTCCTGCTGAGTATTTGCTGAGGGTGATAATACTGAGATCTTATCAGTACAAGCCCTTGACCCTGCCCGATGAGTGAATCTGTGCCCCCTATCCCTAGTCCCAGCACCTTCTGCAGCCCTGTGACTTGCCAGCATCTGTCAGTTCACATCGAGGCCCCAGAGCTTCAGCATGGCAAAAGTCAAAGGCTCTTATTTGATCCTTGGTGACTCGCAGAGGAGATAGTGGGGGGTGAGTGCCACACAGAGGTCTTACTCATCATTCCCTCTTTATTACTGTAAGGTGCACAGCTGCAAGCTCATAATTTTTGAGGGGCTGTGGGGGATTGCTTTGGCTCCAGGGATAAGACAGAGGGTTCCCTCCAGAGGTCATTTTATCCATCCTCCTGCCTCCAAGCTGGTGCTCTGACTGTGGCTCCTGTAGGTAGCAGATGCTGCCAGTGAACGCTGCCAGCCAGGTACTGGACCATGCTCCTTTGTGGCTCTCGCAGGACCCGGGAGAAGGTCCTGGAGGGCTGGAAGGTGTATGCAGGAACCAGCAACCTGCACCAGTTGCCTGAGGCAGCCTCCATTGCGGAGATCATCATCAACAGCAACTACACCGACGAGGAGGACGACTATGACATCGCCCTCATGCGGCTGTCCAAGCCCCTGACCCTGTCCGGTGAGTGAATCTGCATTCCCCGCTCTCCTGTCCCCCAGCCCCAGCACCCTCTGCAACCCTCGCGCTTGCCAGCATCTGTCAACTCAGATCTGGGCCCCAAAGCTTCTGTATAGCAGAAGTCAAAGACTCTTAAAGATCCTTACATGGAACACTTCTGTTGTATAATTAGGGAAACTGAAGCCCAAGGGCTATAAATAACTTTGCTCCAAATGATACATCTCACATTACAAATTGATGACAGAGTCAGGGCTTGGGTACGGATCTTAATCAATAGATTGAATTCTTTCACTGGTATTAACTGAGCACCTAGAGGCCGAACACTATGGTAGGCATTTTACACATAGGATTTCATTTACTCTTCACAACCAACCCTGTGAGCAGGTACTATTATTAACTTCATTTGACATATGAGGAAATGGAACTTTACAGAGAGATAATTACCCGAGGCCACAAGTAATAGGTGGTAGCTCTGGGACTGGAACTAGGTCGATCTGATTCCCAAGCAATGCTCTCCCCACCTGACTCTAGACTGGCAAATTGCTTACCCTGCAGTGGAGAACATAAGCTGAGTACACACTCAAACAGTTAATTGCTACAACGTTGTTGCTACAGACCAAATGAGGCTACACAAAGGAAATGCAGAGGTTCTCAGATGATCACTGTGGACAGGGGACCTCAAAGAAGACTTCATTCATTCATTCATCCATTCACTCATCTGTTCACTTATCAAATACTATGCGTCTACTATATGGCAGTCCTATAGTACAGTTGCAAATAGAAATAAAATGGGTGACATACACCAAGACGACCAGTAGAGGTCGATTATGAGATGTTTTGGGTGAGCGGGGAGCTATGGTGGCACAGGCGGGAGCAACTAATCATCCTGGGGAAGCTCAGCAGAGGAAGGAGAGCCAAGGTGGGTCCTGAAAAGATTGGAGAAGACAGGTAATGCGGGCTCAGGGAGGACCCTGAAGAATGGAGCCAGAGCCCCCTGGCATAAGCAGTTTTACAGGTGGGAAAGGGAGGAGGAGTGCCGGGATTTCTAGAAGCCTTGTAGGACTCTCTGGTTAGTCTAGCCATTCTCGTGCTCTGAGCTTGGGAGCTGGTGTTTCCTCGCACATTAATTGTGGAGGCGGTGTCTATCACGAGTCAGAGCAGTTAGATCATCAGAGTGGGGTGAGGAGGAGGATCCCTGGGAAGAGCTCGGTTGGGCAGCGCTAGCCCAGAACCACGCCCACGCAGCGTCACTCCCACTCGTAGCCACGCCCTGACATGACACGCCCACCAGCCCTTCTGCAACTCCAGCCTTGTCTGTGCAACCCTGGGCTGAGGTGAGGGATGCCCGCTGCCCCCTGCCCTGCCGCTCAGCACACAGGAAGAGCACAGTCTGCAGGACCAGAGCAGGCCTTCTCACCTTGTCAAACCTGGGCTGTATTTGGCTAAACATCCAAATCTTACCTCTCACCCACCCTCCACTCCTTAATATTATTTGGAATTCCAAAACTAAATAATTTCTAAAACCGAATGAAGGCTATTCTCACATTGCATATGCTTTTCAAATAGACTCTGATAGGCTTTTGGGCGGGAAGCAGACCCTTAGTCTGAGAATCACAGCTCAGATGTATGTAGTCCTGTGGCCACAACATGTGCCCTGATGTTTGGTTTAGAAATCAGTGCAGATTTTCTTAAACTCATTTGGCAGGTAGAGCACTAGAAGTCACAGTACTTTCGTTTGTGAAAGTTCACTGGTAAATTTAATTTCCCCATAAAAAACAGTGAAATATATAACAATGGATCATATATCAGTGTTACATGTTTTTAAAACTTTACATCTCAAAAAGGGGCAGAGAAAAGAAATCCTATTTTGCATTTTTGTTAATAATGCATGCTATTCCTTCATCTATTTTTTGTTTACTCTCCAGCAGACAAAACTAGGGTAGACACCAATGTTTAAAGCCTAATTCCAATTTATTGGAGAAAAATTTAAAATCATCCTTCCCATCTACCCTTCCTGCCTTCTCTCTCTCTCTCTCTCTTTTTAAACATTTAGTGAGCACTGAATATGTGACAGGCATTATCTTAGGTGCAGAATACTGCAGTGAATATAACAAATGGTTGAGAATACTGCAAACATTCTATCAACTAATATTTTCCTCCTGCAAACTCAGGTGTGTTGGTCAATGCCCTGGTCGCCCTAGGAACACCAGTCCTCAGAGCTTATGAAGTGATACATAACAGTGACTTCTAAATATAATATTTCTGAGTGTGGGATCAAGTTAGCAGGAATTCTGTGGTCTGTGTCTCTAGGAATGCATTTCCTGTTTGGAGAGATTTCTTACCTTGTGCTGGGCAAACATTTGGAGGGAGAGCCACAGGCCCTGGACAACCAGTGGGTACCCTTGCCAGACCAGGCTGGACATACCGCTGAGATGCAACGATCATAATATCTGGGTCTTAGCCTGCTGCTGTTCCTTGTTCTAATGGAAAGACATGGAAGAGGCTCTGCCAGGAGAGACCCTCTTTGTGGGGAGAGACCCTCAGCTGCCCAGTATCAGCTTGTACAAGGGAGCTTCCAAGGCGTATGCATCTGACCACAGGGCAACTACTGAAATCAGAATGGCTTTCAGCCTGGTAGCCCCCAAAGGTTGGTGGGTTTTGATAAAGTGATCGAGTTTCGTGTCTGGTCAGTCCAAGGTTCTGGAGGATTCAGAACCACTCTAGAGTCAAGGATGAATGTTCTAGGAGCCTCCTCCTTGCCCCCAGAGTGCCTCTGCTCCTTCTTCCTCCCTCTACTGAAAGTCTCAGCCTTGTTCCTTCACTGACATCTGGAGGTCTTGTTGCAGCTCACATCCACCCTGCTTGCCTCCCCATGCATGGACAGACCTTTAGCCTCAATGAGACCTGCTGGATCACAGGCTTTGGCAAGACCAGAGAGACAGATGGTAAGCGGCAAAGATGCTTGATTGTGTGTGTGTATTCATGTGCATGTGTGTGTATACGTGAGTGCGTGTAAGCAATGTGTCTGGGTATACAGATGAGGGCCTATGTCGATGAGAGTTTGGGTATACAGATTCATGGGCCTGGGTGTGAATATGTGTGTATAGACACCTGAGTATATGCCAGTGTGGTCGCTGTGACAATGCCTTCCGGTCAAGACCACCTAGAAAACTGCTGTGGTTGAACCAGTTGAGTTCATTGCTCATTGCAATGAGAGAGAGCACACCATGAAGAACCATGGAGCATCTCAGCAAGAGCGTGTCAGAGAGGACTGCTCATAGGATTTAGGTGGCTTGGGGAGGGTTCAAAGACGTAGGACTTTTCTCTAAATTGGATGGTGTCAGGAAGCAGGGGTTACTCTGTGACTGGGAAGCTTAATAACCTTATCTAGAGGCTGGGCACGGTAGCTTGCACCTGTAGTCCCAGCACTTTGGGAAGCCAAGGTGGGAGAATCACTTGAGCCCAGGAGTTCAAGACCAGCCTGAGCATCACGGCAAAACCCCATCTCTACAAAAAATAGAAAAATTAGCTGAACATGGTGGTGTGTGCCTGTAGTCCCAGCTACGAGAGGGGCTGAGGCAAGAGGATCACCTGATCCCAGGGAGGTTGAGGCTGCAGTGAGCCATGATCATGCCACTGCACTCTAGCCTGGGCAACAGAGTGAAACCCGTCTCAATTAAAAAAAGAAAAAAGAAAAAAAATTATCTAGGAGCTCTAAGCAGTAAGGAAGCCGCAGTCACTCATATTGGCCAGGAGAGGGGGATGTTTGGTACTGTTGTGATTTGCAGATGCCCTTGTCTTTGGCCTTAAACAAGATGATGAAGTGGTCTTGTTTTCACGTCATCCCAATCACAGAGTGCCTTGTCCTGTGAGATGGCTTACTTTGAGCAAGATGACCCCACAGTTAGACTCAGGGCACTGCCATGCGTTGGGACCACTTTTCCATCCCTCCGTGAGGCAAAGCGATGACTGATCTGGGCACAGCCTTCTCGTCTTGTCTCCATACTCTACTAGCTGTGTGACTATGGGCAGGTCACTTCTCCAGCCCCAGGCTTCCCCACCTGTAAATGGATTAGTGCCACCTGCTCTCTTTAGGGCACATAGCTTCCAAAAACAAACAAAGCCAGGTATCTGAGGGTGCTTTAAACGTAGGCAAATGCTGTGCAACATGTCACATAGCCTGATAGGCTTGTGAGTGTGTCTGTGTACGTGGATGTCTCTGTTTTACATGCAGCGAACTGTGTCTTGTGTGAGGGCATGTGTGCCAATATGCCCTGGGTGTCCAACCACAGAGGGCCTCCCTTGGGTCGGAGCCAGGCACAGGCATGGCACCCTCCATTCCCAGGAGGCTGTGATTCTAGGTCTTGGGGTGGCAGCTGGACCACCAGGAAGCTATCCAGAATCTCACTGGCTTTCCATCCTCTGTCTCCTCCACCCCACTTCACTGAAGACAAGACATCCCCCTTCCTCCGGGAGGTGCAGGTCAATCTCATCGACTTCAAGAAATGCAATGACTACTTGGTCTATGACAGTTACCTTACCCCGAGGATGATGTGTGCTGGGGACCTTCGTGGGGGCAGAGACTCCTGCCAGGTGAGGGTACCTGTGGGTGGAGCTCAGGTCCCAGCACCCTGGGGATGGGGGAGGCTGGGATGTTGGGGCTGATGTGGGAATTGGGACCCCACCCTTTTCTGCTCATGGACTACCTGTCCCATCCTGCACATGTGCCCCCTCTCCCCTGTAGGGAGACAGTGGGGGGCCTCTTGTCTGCGAGCAGAACAACCGCTGGTACCTGGCAGGTGTCACCAGCTGGGGCACAGGCTGTGGCCAGAGAAACAAACCTGGTGTGTACACCAAAGTGACAGAAGTTCTTCCCTGGATTTACAGCAAGATGGAGGTAAGATCCCTGCACCAGGACACTGCACCCAGCAGACTGGGAACTTCCTAAAGTGGGGACCCTGGAGGAGCACCCAGGGTGTAGGCAGAGATCCCCTCAGCAGCCTCGTATTCGGCGTGTTCTGGACAGGGTCAAACATGATGCCTGGGGTCAATCCCAGCTGCCTGTGTTTCTTTCCCTGGGTTTCTTCCCTCAGAACAGAGCTCAGAGAGTTGCAAAAGGGTGGGCCTAGAGGCTGGGCAGGCAGTTGCTAGGCAGATATTCCCCCAGAAGTAATTTTTTGTGTAAGGTTGCAATGGACTTTGAAAACGTTTCAGTTTCTGCAGAGGATTTTGTGATAGTTTTTGTTATCAAGCATTCATGCATGAGAACCCGCTCTTCATGGCCTTTCCCAGCTCTGTTTGTTGGAGTCTTTTTGGTTTTCTTTTTGTTGTCTTTGTTGTCTTTTTTAAAAAACACAAGGGACTTCATTTTGACTCTGACAACTTTCACAGCTGTCACCAGAATGCTCCCTGAGAACTACAATTCTTTCCCTTTCCCACATAAAATATTTCAACAGTGCCTCACTACTATCGTAAGAGTATAAAGTAATAAAATAAAAACTTTTTTTATGTTTTTTGACTTGCTTTAACCTATGTCCAGCCTCAGAAGTCATTGTTCAAGTCAGACTGAACCACAAACTCTTCAGTGTGTGCCTTACCTTACCCTTGGCCTTTGGAATACTTGATCCACCCTAGAGAGTCCCCTCTCCCACTTCCACCCTCTCATCTTCCAGTTTTCTTAAAGAACTCTAACTGATCTATCAAAATCAGCCATTTACAACCCCTGGAATATCCTCAGTATTTACTGTGTATTGTTATAAATGAAGGATGAATGAATAAACAAATAAATGTAAAGAATAAAAGGTGGGCCTAACCTCGGTGCCAGCCCCAGTGCCACTCTCCTCTCCCAGGGATGACCGAGGTGTGAGTTCACACAGGCCACTGGGGGTGGAGTGATGGGAGGCCTCCCTCCACGGCAGGAATTTGGGCATCAGGAACCAGGAATCTGCCTGCAACTCTGCTGACCCAGTTGAGACCCTGCCTTCTCTGGGCCTTCAGCCTTTAGCTGTAAAGCAGGGGTTGCTCTGCCAGCCCTCCCCTTCTCTGCCTGGGGAACAGGGGAGGGCTCACACAGGGGGAGCAGGGAAGGCTCCAGAAATCCAGTGCAGAGAGGCCCTCCAAGCCTGCATCCATCCTTTCCTTTTACTGTCCCTCCTTGGAGAGGCAGTGCCAGGTGACAGCTGGGCTAAATTATAGGTTCTGAACCCCAACCTTGGGCTTCTGCGCTCCCCGCCCACCCAGCTCACCATCACCTTCTTCTCCCGTTCTCTTCCTCAGAGTGAGGTGCGATTTGGAAAATCCTAACCAGCTGGCCTGCTGCTCTGCACAGCACTGGCTGCTGTGAAGACTCTGGCTACAGTGACTGGCTATGTGTGGCATCATCTGGGCTAATGGCCACCAGGCACCATCGGACTCTCACCTCCACTGTCTGCTGTGTGTGTGTGTGTGTGTGTGTGTGTGTGTACATAGTGTGCATTGCCACTCTCGAGTTTTTCAGAAACCAGCAGAGCTGTCAACTCTTCTCAAAATCCCAGGCTGGAAATTACCTGGAGACAAGAGCCTGAGTACTGTGGATGTTCCTATAGGGGTGTCCATAGATGGATGGAGGAGGTGGAGCCCAGAGCCCAAGGAAGGGCCTGGAATTCTTGCTTCTCTGACCCTCACTTACAGACTAGCCCAGTGTGGACAGATGCCAGCAACCCAGGTGACGCCATTGCTGTCCCGGGATGGATCGCGGGTTTTGGTGGGTGCAGCTTCCCCGTGCCTGGACTGTCTTCTGTGGAAAGCTGCTCCCGTTGTCATTATGAGCATCAAACCCTCACATAGACCTCCTGCTGGAGCCGTAGATCCGCAGCTGAGCTGTGCTATGGCTAACCAGGCTGACAACGGAGATGAGGATTCACTCTACTCATTTGGTCACAAGCTGCTGGGGCGGGTTTTATTTTATTTTATTTTTATATTTAAGAAATGAAAATACGGGTATTTTTAAAGATTCTCCAAAAACTCCAGGAGCCTTGACAGCTAGCATCAATCAGCCCAAGACCCCCAGGGGACTCATGGGAAGTGTCATATTTTAAGAGTCCTACAGAATATTTCTGGCCTCAAGGGACTGGATGAAGAGACTGGACTGAGTCCCCAGGATGGACATCTCCCAAGTCACTACAGCATCTAGAGCCCCTAGGAGATACTCAGGGAAGCAAATACTGTTTTGGACTGGCAAGCAAATCTGACATGACGAGGTCCACAAACTGTTTCTGCATCCAAGGGTCCTGACAAAGGCATGAAGAAACGGATGCTGTTCCTGCATAGGCTCCCAAGGGCCCCAGGGAGGTCCGGGTGGAGAGCATCTCTCATTCCCAGGGACTGTCCTGGGACTTTGGAATTTCTTCTCAGCTTTCTCCACCTTTCAATTTCTCAGTTGTTCCAGAAACATAATACTGACCTAAAAACTACCACGGAGAGAAACCTAACGTGGTCCCAGGCCCTCCAGGCAGCCCTTCTGAAGGATCCAAGTTGACCATGTTCCTGCAAATCATCAGTGTGCCTGGACTCACCAGTAAAAGCCTGGGCCTTCCGCAGCCTTTTCTCTGGGGCAGCTATTCCTCTGCCAGCCGTGCTCCCCTCACCTTCCTTGGGCCCGTCAGGGTCTTTTGTGGTGCTATGTTTCCCAGAGGCAGGATCCAAGCAGATCAGCCCAGCCTAGCCCAGCTCAGGCAGGCCGTGGCCGCTCAAGGGAAACACTGCCCCAGAAGAGCAGGCTGGAGAGGCTGGGCAGGGGCTCATGGGGCTAGGTACACTGGGGAATGTTAGCAAGACTGGCAAGGTGGCCACATTCCTGTCTGCAGCAGCCCCCAGTGATGGTCTTCAGCAATAAAAGTTGTGTGACCTGAGATATCTGTCTTTGGATGTTTTACTGGTACCCTAGGTAACAAATTGAGGTTGCCCACCCTAGTGCCCAGACACTCTTGGTTTTGGTTCTTGGTTTTGGTTCCTCGTCTCTGGGTTCTGCTCATTTAGCCATACATTCATGTATTCATCCATTCACCAACAACATCCCTACCTACTCTGTGCTGGGTACTCATACTAGGCCCAGAAGATACAAAGGGCATGACAGATCCTCAAGGAACTGGGTCATGACCCAATGTGATGGAAGCTGTGATTGAGTGTGGACACCATGCTTGGAACATACTCAGAACAACCACCAGCCACACCTAGAGATGTCAAGGAATATTCTCAGAGGAGGTCAGGTTTGGAATAAACCTTCACAAAGCAGGTGGGGGCAGGGGAAGGGCACTCCGGGGCATGTTCTTACCCTCTTCCTCTTCCTCCACTTCTGCCTTTGCTGGCTCAACAACAGGTGTGTTGACAAGGAAGCCCCAAAGCTTACTCAGCTATTTCCAAGAGAATCAGATGGGTGGTCCCACTGGCCTCTTCTGAACAATCTACCCCTTCTTGCTTTGCACTTTTCCTGTGTTTACCATATTGACCTCAACCATTATGAGCCCACTGGTGAATCCCCAGCTCCACCTCCGTACCCCCATTCACCAGTGGGCTCATAGTCCCCAGCACACCAGCCACAAGCACAGAATTCTCCAGGTTTCCCCAAACGCATCCAGCCTCTGGACACCCTGAACTTGATTGCTTTAGTCTTTCATATCAATGCCAGGGGAAGTCCTTCTTTTGATTCCTTTCTTGCTCCATGTGCACAAGAAGGTATGGGGGAGGTGGCAGGTGCTACACTTACTATATTCCTAGGAGGGGTGACACTGACTGTAATAGATCCCACAGTTGCTCACCATTTCAATGGTTTAACCTAATTGAAGTTTGTTTTGCATCCATGTAACAGTGCAGTTAGGGTGTTCTGATCAGAGGGAGACTTTCTTCCACAAGCTTTTTCCATCTTGGGAGTTTCTCATCCACATTGTTGTCTACTTCTAGCCAGAAAGAAAATATAAAAAAGATTCATTCAGTCCTTAAGTGCTCTAGCCCAGAAGTCATTTCCACTGACATTTTATGGGTGCAGACATGTCATATGTGTCATGTGGCACCATCTAGACAAAGTTGGGCTGGGAAAGGCAGTCCTTGGCAGATTCCTCTGCAGGAGACAGCACTCATTTCAGAAGACAACCAGCCATGTCCACTCACCATAGGAAGGTGGCTGCATCCTCAGAAGCCCGGCCTGGGCAGAGACTTAGGGCTTAGGCCATTTCTGTTTCTTTCCCCTTAGAAGGCAGACACTTTCCCTTCTCTCTCAGGGGATTCCTAGGACATAAATTGATTGGCAGGGGTGTAAGGGTATGGGAACGGGACGGGGAAATAAGGTAGAGAAAAAGCAGGATCTGGATGGAAAAAGAAAAATACATTCCTTTGGCCCAGGATATCTATAGAGGCAACAAAAAATATAGATGGAGGGGGGAGATGGGGCATTCTAAACTGGCCCAGAATCTCCAGGGAATTGTGTGTGTGTTTTGGGCAGGGAGGGAGTTGCAGTGACATTGTCCTGTGTCCCTGGAGCCTAGGCACCTCCAAGTACCAACCAAGCCTTCTGGCTCTGTCGACTCTATTGACTGCTGCATTTCTACATAATTTCCCTGGGAAAGGAGTGCCAAGTGAGTGTGCTGGGCAGGAGGAGGAGGAGGCTGTTGTGGGAAGAGATGATGGCTCTTTGCAGAAGGAGCCACTTACAGCCTAGCAGGTGTCCCAGCTGCCTCTGGGCTTTGGGTAGATTCCCAGGGACGATTCTTCCCCATAATCGCTTAGCTGTGGTCCTGATGCAATTGGGTGGACATGGGGACACGCATATGGAGTCCCCGTGAACGCCATGATGAGGATAATGATAGTAATCGCCAGCGTTTGCTAAACGTTTGCTGTGTGCCACATGCTGTGCCGGACACCTGATGTATATTATCTCCTGCCAGCACAAGAATCCCATGAAGTGGGCATTGTCATCATTCCTAATTTACAGATGAGGAAACAAAGGCCAAGAGAAGTGAAATAAGCCTCCCAAACTGCACGACTGCTACATGGCAGAGGTGGATTTGAATTCAGGCTCTGACATTCAGCTGCTCTTTTATACTCTGCACCAGAGTCAGGTGGAATCCTCCCAACTGGGACCTCATAGGCTCCGCTGTCTGGCTCTGCATATCTTTCCAGGAGTGGCAGGGTGAGACAACTCCCCAGAGAAGGCTGGGCGCACCCATCAGAGTGTGGCATGACCAGAGGCTTAAACCATGTGGTTTCTGGAAACTTGGACAAGTGCATCATGAGTGGGAGGAAGCTGTTCTCCACCCCGGTCCCAAGTGGATAGTTTCTAGGAGGCTCTGTCAAGTCACAACAAGTTGTCACCCAGGACACCTCCAAGTCTCCTTGATGTAGGCGGATGACTCTGAAAGGAACGTACCATTCATTCTCCATCTTCTGCGCACTGGCCCAGGCTTCCTGTCCCTAGGAAGGCTGCCACCCAGTCCAGGAAGTAAGCGCGCTATACCGATCTTACAGTGGGTCCTCCCAGAGAACAGGGAGGACTGTGCTCAGGAGATAAACAGCCCTGGACCTTCCGGGACAGGAGGTCTTGTTAGATGAGACCTCTAAGAAAGGTGAGGGCATGGCCTGGTCTATGGCCCTCCACTGCTCACTCCTGCCAATGGGACATGGGAGGTGGACATAACAGGAGGCTTTCTCTGTCCAAGCCCTGAGTCCCAGAAAAGGTTCTTTACTTTTCATACAAGGAAGGGTCTGGGAATCTGCTTTGAATAATTCCTTCTAATTACACTGTGTTGTAGCAGAGAGAGCTCTGGGAGTTGGAATCGAAGTACCCGGAGGTGCAAATTCCAGCTCTACTACTTACTTAGCTATGTGGTCTTAGACAAACCATCCTCTCTGTTTCTTCATATGTAAAATGGGTGTATCCAGCCCACATTTGTTGTGAGATTAAATGGGATGATCCATATAAACATGCAGAACAAAGTGATTGGCATATCATGACTTCTCTGCAGATGTTGAATTCGCAGTGAAAGGGTCAGATCCTTCACCTCCAGGCACTTCATCAGACACATGACATGGGAGACAGAATTTTGGATAAATCTTCGAGTCCTAGGAAATTTGTGATGTCTCTCCATAAACTTTGTTCCTAGGCTTTTAGCAATGAACTGATCCTCCACGGAGGTGACGCTACCACCTAGGCCAGGCGGACATTCCCAGCTGGTGGTCCCTCTAAGTTGTGGTGCTCCATGACTTAGAGGAGCTCACCCTGTTCTCTCTTATCACTGACAGGGCCAGAAAAGCTGCCTGACCCTGGAAGAATTGTCCTCTGGGAGATGTTAATGTCCTGCCCTGGCAGCCTCAGACTGCTCAGCAATAGAATCAGGCAACTCAGGGCTGTGAGCGGCATTCATCTTCAGCCCCCACAACTCCTCAATCCACAGCCATCTCCTGCCCATCGTACCAGTGTCTGGGAGACACTTCTCAGTCTTCATCTTCCTGGAACCCTTGCAGCATCTAACCATCGAGTGCCCCCTACTTTATGACATTGCCATGACCTCTGGGACATGGACTCTCCCAGGTCCCCTTATTGCCCTCTGGCTGCTCTTTCTCAGTCTTCCACAGATTCTGAAATTGTGTTCCCGGGAGACATCCCCAGCTCTCTTCTTTTCTCTTGGTAAATGGTAAATGCTAACCCTGGGCCATGTCATCTATTCCCAGGGTTTGCAACATACACCTATGGAGCCAGCAGGAATTTGCTCCATGTCACTAAAGAGTAAAAAATCTCACCTTTCTTTTTAAAATCAGATGAATCTGACTTTGAACTGCTGCAGCCTGGCTGAAAAACATCCCTTGTCATCTTCTTCCCGAGAAGAGCTTCTTGCCCGTTGATCCCCAGGTTGGGTACTCCATCTGCAGCCCTTGTGGGTACCCCTCCCAGTACTGTACAGGTAAAGGGCATAGTTTCCAAACCTTTGTTCTCCGTGCCCTCACGCTCAGGGACCTCACTGTCCCTGGGTCAGACCGAGGCTGCACCCCTATCTTCAACCCTCAAATCTTCTTCCCCTAGCAGGTAGTTCAGGCCTATCTCTTTTATGAACAGTACACAAAGGCTTGTAAATTCTCTATGGGATCAAGGCCATTCCTTCCTGATAAGATCATGCCAGAAATCAGGATGAGTATAGAATTCAGTAATTGTGCACACATTTTCATGTGAACGTAAGTTTTCATTCCTCTAGGATAAATTACTATCAGTGGGATTATTGTATCCTCTGGTAATTGTATGTTTTACCTCTTAAAAAACTGCCAGGCTTTTTCTAGAGTGGCTATACAATTTTTCATTCCTACCAACAATGTAAGCATTTCGTTTGTTCCGCATCCTCACCGGTATTGTCAGTATCTTTTTTTGTAGCCATTCTAATGGATGCAACAAGATACAATGCTATCTCTTTGTGGTTTTAATCTGCATTTCCCTAATAACTAATAATATTGAGAACCTTTTTATATGTTTATTTGCCATCTGCATATCCTCTCTGGTGATGTATCTGTTCAAATATTTTACCAATTTCTTCATTGGGTTGTTTCTTATTGCTCAGTTTTGAGAGTTCTTTATGTATTCTGGATACAGTTTTTGTTGGACATGTGATTTACAAATATTTTCTCACTTTGTGGCTTGTCTTTTCATTCTCTTAATTGTGTCCTTAACAGACCAAACATTTTTCATTTGGTAAAATTCAATTTATAAATTTTTTTCTTTTTAGATTGTGCTTTTGCTATTGTATCTAAGAACTCTTTGCCAAATCCAAACTCAGGAAAATTTTCTCTGATATTTTTCCTTAAGAATTTTATTGTTTTATGTTTTACATTTGGGCCTGTGATCCATTTTGAATTAATTTTTGAGTACTCTTGAGGTCTAGATTAAGGTTCATTTTTATTTGTCTGTTTGCAAAAGGATGTTTAGTTGTTCCAGCACCATTTGTTGAAAAGGCTGCACTTTTTCCATCCAGTTGCCTTTACATTTGTCAAAAATCAATTGAACATATTTGTGTAGGTGTGTTTCTTGACTATCTATTCTGTTCCATTGATCTACATGTCTGTTCTCTCAATTATACCATGCTGTTTTAATCACTGTAGCTTTATAGTATGACAAAATTGGGTAGAGTGAATCCTCCAAATTCATCCTTGTCCAAAATTGCTTTAACCATTCCGGTTCTTTTACATTTTCATGTAAGTTTCAGAACAGCTTGCCTATATTTACAAAGAAACCTGTTAGAGTTTTTTTATTGGGATTGTGTTAAATCTGTAGGTCAATTTGGAGAGAATGAACATGTTAATTATATTGAGCATGTTGCTCCATTTATATTACATAGAGCTTAGATTTCTTTCATCTAGGTTTTGTAGTTTTCAGCATACAAATCCTGTACCTATTTTGTGAAACTTACAGCTAAGTGTTTACAGGTTAACATAACATTTTTACTAAAATAACTATGTTTTTCAAATCAAAACAAAGTATTTTACATTGTTTACACTGCTTTACATTTTTGCAAATCTCTTTAATGTCTGGCTTAATAAAAGATAATTGGATTCTCATACTTGGTTCTATATTCAATCTGTTGTTTATGTTGTTTTTGTTGAAATATATGAAGAGAATCCAATCTCACATAGATACAGAGTTGGAAAGTGGAAGGGTATTCAGTTTCAGATAATTCTGGATCCTTTTTAAAATATTATACTTAACCTTGAGAAGTGGCAACTTCTTGAAGTTTAGTTGCAATGTGGAATCAGAAACCATATTAATTAAATTTTTGTATTGGGTTAACTTAAAATCTAATTAGACCTTGGTCTATCTTGCACTCCAAAATGGGTCTTTTACCCATGCCTAATTTTATAGCATCATTCATTGATCATTTGGAAAGTATTGGTTCTCTAAATTATAAATGACTTCCAAATGTTAGCACATTTCATTATACAATATCAAAAACTACATGTCTTAATATCACCACTGGAAGTCCTAGCCAGAGCAAACAGGGAGGAGAAAGAAATAAAAGATATTTAAATAGGAAAAGAAGAAGTCAAACTATCTCTCTTCGCTGATTATATGATTCTATACCTAGAAGACCCTGAAAACTCTGCCAAAAGGCTGCTAGAACTGATAAACAGCTCCAGTAAAGTTTCAGGATACAAAATCAATGTACAAAGATCAGTAGATTTCTATATGCCAATAACCTTCAAGCTGAGAGTCAAATTAAGAATGCAATCCCATCTACAATAACCAAACATACACACAAAATCTAGGAGTACATCTACCAAGGAGGTGAAAGATCTCTACAAGAGGTACAAAACCCTTCTGAATGAAATCATAGATGACAAAAACAAATGAAAAAAATTTTGTGCTCATGAATTAGAAGAATCAATATTGTTAAAACGGCCATATCACCCAAAGAAATCTACAGATTCAATGCTGTTCCTATTAAACTACCAATGCCATTTTTCACAGAACTAGAAAAAACTATTGTAAAATTCATATGGAACGAAAGAAGAGTCCAAACAGCCAAAGTAATCCTAAGCAAAAGCAACAAAGCCACAGGCATCATATTACTGGACTTCAAACTCCACTATAACGCCATAGTACCAAAACAGCATGGTACTGGTACAAAAAAAGTCACACAGACCAATGAAACAGAATAGACAATCCAGAAATAAAGCCACAGACTTATAAGTATCTGATCTCTGACAAAGTCAACAAAAATAAGCAATGAGGAAAAAACTCTCTATTCAATAAATGGTTCTGGGATAACTGGCTAGCCATATACAGAAGAATGAAACTGGACACCCACCTTTCACCATAGATAAAAATTAACTCAAGATAGAGTAAACATTTAAATATAAGACCTCAAACTATAAAAATCCCAGAAGAAAACCTAGGAAATGCCATTCGGGACATCAGCCCTGGGAAAGAATTTATGACTAAGTCCTCAAAAGCAATTGCAACAAAAGCAAAAATTGACAAGTGGCACCTACCTAACTACAGAGCTTCTGTAGAGCAAAAGAAGCTACTGACAGAGTAAACAGAAAGCCTATAGAATGGTAGAAAACATTCACAGACTATACATCTGACAAAGGTCTAATATCCAGAATCAATAAGGGACTTAAACAGTTGAACGAACAAAAAAACAAATACCCCTATTAAAAAATGGTCAAAAGACATGAGCAGACACATCTCAAAACAAGACATACAAGCAGCCAACAAACACGAAAAAGCGCTCCACATCACTAATCACCAGAGAAATGTTAATCAAAGCCACAATGAGACACCGTCTCACACCAATCAGAATGGCTACTATTAACAAATGCTGGGGTGACTGTGGAGAAAAGGGAACACTTATGCACTGTTAGTGGGAATGTAAATTAGTTCAGCCACTATGGAAAGAAGTTTAGAGATTTCTCAAAGAATTTAAAAACAGAGCTATCATCACTGGGCATATATCCAAAAGAAACTAAACAATTCTACCAAAAAGACACATGCACTCATGTGTTCATTGCAGCACTCTTCACAACAGCAAAGACATAAAATCAACCTAGGTGCCCAAAAACTGTGGATTGGATAAAGAAAATGTGGTATATACACACCATGGAATACTACACAGCCATAAAAAGAACAAAACCATGTCCTTTGCAGCAACATGGATGCAGCCTGGAGGTCATTATCCTTAGTAAATTAATGTAGGAACAGAAAACCAAATACAGCATGCTCTCACTTATAAGTGGGAACTAAACATTGGGTACTCATGAACATTAACATGGCAACAGTAGACACTGGGGACTACTAAAGAGGGGGGATGGAGTGGGGCAAGGCTTGAAAAACAAACCATCGAGCACTATGCCCAGTACCTGGATGGTGGGATCAATTGTACCCCAAACCTCAGCATTACACAACATATGCATATAACAAACTTGTACATATACCCCCTGAATATAAAATCAAAGTTGAAATTATAAAAATATTTAATATAAAAAATAAATAAAACGTTCATCATGCTTAACAACAACAAAAAAAATCACCACTGATCTCATCGGAAAAGATTTTACAAATTGGGAAGCTGTCAAGCTCTTGGTAAAGGAAGTAGATTCTCTAAAATTCTAATTTTTATTATTTATTTATTTATTTATTTATTTATTTATTTATTGAGATGGAATCTCTCTCTTGTCGCCCAGGCTGGAGTGTAACGATGAGATCTTGCCTCACTGCAACCTCCGCCTCCTGGGTTCAAGCTATTCTCATGCCTCAGCCTCCCGAGTAGCTGGGACTACAGACATGCACCACCACATCCGGCTGATTTTTGTATTTTTTAGTAGAGATGGGGTTTCACCATGTTGGACAGGCTGGTCTCAAACTCCTAACCTCAGGTGATCCACCCACCTCGGCTTCCCAAAGTGCTGGGATTACAGGCATGAGACACCATGCCCGGCCTGAAGATTCTAATTTTTAATTGAAAGTTTAAACTCTATCATTAGTGACAAATATTGTTGTTTGTTTTCCTTGAGGTGATAAGCTCATTTTACTAATTTCTAAAAAAACAATTGCCAATTCTCAAGTCTGCGTAATTATAATTTGTCTGTTGATCTTCACTCAAGTAAAAATGGTGTTTTGTGAAAAAACCAGTTAGCTTAGCATGCAGCTCAAAAGTACGAGTCTTTTCCTTTGAGAGAAACTTAACACTTCGGTATGCAGCAGAGATCCTCTATGCATGCTTCCCATTTTGTCACACTAAATATTAAAAAGACATGTGCTCAGGGTTGAAATTTAACCGTATTAATAAATTTTAGTAATAATTTTTGTGGCTTCTTCAAGGATGTTCTTAAGTGAAACTGGCAAGTGTGTGGAGGTGAACAACAGTCACTACAAGTACTGTGCAGGTTGGTGCCACTGTCTGATTCCTGCTGAGGAGACTCACCTTGCTTCTGTGCCGTTGGTGTAGATGTCAACACAGTGAAAAAGACAAATGACATCATAGCGTCATTATGAAAATAGTTTTGACCCTGCTGACTCCCTGAAAATGTCTCTGGCTGCCCCAGGAGTTCTCAGACCCTACTTTGAGGGCTGCTACATTAGACCATATGAGACAAAAAAGAAAAATCTAGAGATATTGATTTGAACCGTACTTCCTGGAAATTCTATTGGAATCATATCTTTATCTCACCCTCACTACCTTTTCCTACTTTCGGGGAAAAGTGAACAATCTGTCATCTGAAGAGGCCTAAGTCTAGTCAGCTTTATGCTGTGATGTTGGGTCTTGTTGAAGGAGATGGATGAAAATTTAACTGCAGTTTAATAAAGAGCACAGTGGGTGGGAGGAAGAAGAGTGGTTGGGAATTTGCATTTTCTTAACTTCCTGGGTTTGATGCATCCCAGGTGAGCACTCAGATTCTACTTAGAAACACTTCAATAATTCTCTCTGGGTTTCAGGAAGCATATCTGATATAGTCAATATCAGCGATGACATCTGGATGGGTTCAGTTTTGTGGTTGGGACTAGAGATCAGAATCCATCAGTTCCCCTCTGATTATCCCTCTAACTGGACTAATAGATGACCCAAATTCAATTGAATTCAACAAATTGTCACAGGCACTTATTAGTACCAAGGACTGTCTGAAATGCTGGGAACAGAACCTGAGGTTCGGTTAGAGGACACACACCTATCGGTAATTCATCACAGTATTCCCCTCGCTGGCCCTTCCTACTCTGGTCTTCTTGTTTTTTTTTTTTTTTTTTTTTTTAAGCTTGATTGTGTTTGTAATTTTGTAATTTAGTTCTCATTTTAGGAGCATTTAAAATAATCCAAACTGGCTGGGCACAGTTGCTCACGTCTGTAATCTCAACACTTTGGAAGGCCGAGGTGGGAGAATCACTTTAGGTCAGGAATTTGAGACCAGCCTGAACAACATATTGGACCTCATATCTACAAAAAAATTTAAAAATAACCAGGCATGGTGGTGCCTCCCAGCTACTTGGAAGGGTGAGGCAGGAAGATCTCTTGAGCCCTGGAATTCAAGATTGCGACGAGCTGTGATCCAACCACTGCCCTCCAGTCTCAGTGATAGAGGTCCTGTCTCTAAACCAAACCAAAACAAAACAAAACAAAATCCTGAAAATTATGAAAACAATATAAAATGTGCCATTTATATGTGCCAAGCATTGTGCTATAAACTCATCACATTGTCACATACCTTATCTCAATCTCTCCAAACATTATGAAGTAGGTACTGTTACAAAAAAGAAAGTAATCAATCCCACCATCTAGCGGTAAATACTGTTAGCATTTTGGTAAAATCTTTCTGAAACTTTTTCTACACATCCATAGATAGATGTCTACAGTTGTATATTAATGGGATTATATTACATAGGTTGTTTTGTATCTTGATTTTTTTCTGTTAAATGAGATGAACACCTTCCCCATGAGGTTAGATATTACAAGTAGTCCTCCATCATCTGAGGGGGATATGTTTCAAGCTCCCAGTAGATGCCTGAAACTGTGGCTAGTACCAAACCCTATCTCTCTCTATCTCTATCTATCTATCATCTATCTATCTGTCCACATATCTATCTACAGACTCTCTCTCTATATATATATATGTATATGTATACACACACACGCTGTCTCTATATATGTGTATATATATGTGTGTATATACACACTATGTTTTTTCCTATACATATATACCTATGAAAAAGTTTAATTTATAAATTGGGCACAGTAAGAAATTAACAACAATAACTAATAATAACATAGAACAATTTAATAATATACTGTAATAAAAGTTATGGGAATGTGGTCTCTCTCTCTCTCTCTCTCAGAATATCTTATTGAACTGTCCTTACCCTTCTTGCTGTGATGAAGAAGGGACAGAGCCTGATAACACAAGGTTTCATCACACTCAGAACAGTGTACCATTTAAAACTAAGGAATTGTTTATTTCTGGAATTTTTCATTTAGTATTTTTGGATCTTGGTTGAACACAGATAACTGAAACCATGAAAAATGAAATCATGGGCCAGGTGCAGTGGCTCATGTCTATAATCCTAGCACTTTGGGAGGTGGAGGTGGAAAGATCACTTGAGCCTAGGAGTTTGAGACTGGTCTAGGCCACATAGTGAGATACTGTTTCTAAAAAAAAAACAAAAAAACAAACAAACAAAAAAATTAAATCATGGGAAGGGAGGACTCCTGTACTTTCTTTTTTAATGGTTTCAGAATATTTCACGGTATGGATGTATCAGCTTACTTAATCCACAAGTGGACATCTAAGTAGGGTAGTTTCCAATTACTAATAGTATTAATATAAACAATACTGCAATAAATTTCTTCGTGCATTCTGAAGCAATGATCTCCAAAAGGTAAATTCCTATAAATAAGATTGTTTACATTTCTAACCCAAATGCGAAACTGTGTTTTAGAAGAGTTGAATTCACTTCTATTCCTCCAATGGTGTCTACTGTAGCTTCAAAGAAAGCTAAAGGCTGACAGAAAAGTGCATGTGAATGTGTTCTTATGTGGTTACCTGTGTGTATATGTCAGTTTTCTACAGGCGTGAGGGTTCACTTATTCATTTAACATTTTTGAGCATCTACCATGAGGCAGAGAGTCAGGGATTCAACTGTGAGAAACTCAACATGACTCCAGCTCTGATGGAGTCGAACATATATCTTTTTAAAATAAAACAACTGCCATCAGTGGATGAAGAAAAATTATGTAAAGATATGACTGCCTGTACCTAGGGTCTGCCCCGGTCTGGTGATGATTAGGGCGAGATCAAGGAACGCTTCCTTGAAAAGGGAATATTAGAGCTAAGCTCTGAAGCACGAGAAGGCATTCACTAGATGAAGAGTAGGAGGAACCGTGTTCCCAGCAGAGAGAAAATTTTTATCTCTTGTTCCACCCTCAGCAGGAATATCTTGCCAAGCAAATCCACTGCCATTCCACACACACGAGCAGTCCTGCCTTTCCACCTCGGTTCGCTGTTCTCCCAACTCTTTTTCCTCCCAAGGCAGGAAGCCTATGACTCAAAAAATGCAAAGAAGCCTGGAGAGGCTGGAGCCCAAAGAGAGAACGGGAGAGTAAGGCCAGTGGGTACTGAAGATGTGCCTGATCTTGCATGTCTCAGTGTGCACACGCAACGGTGCATGCATGTGTGCGCATCTAAGTGCTGTTGGTAGGTGTACTGGTCGCTGCCTATCAAGATGTATTCCCCTGACCAGAAGTATAAGCATTTCTTTGGGCTGGGCCCAGATATCTGTGTTTTAACAAGCCTCTCAAGGTCTGTGGAGCATTCCCAAGTTTGAGAACCACTGGCCTGGGGGGCGTGTTTGTGTGATCGCACCTGTGTGCCCTAGGCTTGGGGATATTTGACTTGCAGGTGGAGATTTGCATCTAGGCATCCTTACGGCAGACAGCCCACTCTATCTCACTTGACCTTGTCCTCTGAGAGCACTCCTGAGGTTAGGGCAGGCACTCTGGGGCACTTAGCACATATTAAATGTTGATGGTAATGACAGCAGCCAGACACGTCTCCAGCTGAGCCCCCATTTCTTACCAGTCCCTGGGTAGAGCAGCCACAAGTTGCCCTCCTTTTATCACCATAGAAATCTAATCTCAACTGTGCAGAAAGCAGGAGGTTCACACTGGGAGAGCAGGAGAAATGACCGATTAGGAGTCAGAAAACATCCTGTACTTCCCTTAAGCAGATTGCTGGAACAAAGGAAACCATTTCTACGCACCCCTGACTGATGTCTCTGGGTATGCAGAGAGAGACAGAGAGAGCAGGGGTGGGCATCCAGATCTCAGCCCCACATGGGGCAGGGGTCAGAGATGGCCGGTGACTGAGAGAGGGAGTCCTAGTGTCACAGGATCAGGCATGGTGGGCCCCCTGTGGAGCAGGATCTCCTCATGGGAAGAAGTCACCAGGAGTACAGAATGCCTGAAGGCTGTGAGCCAAAGTCATGTCTCCCCCAAACAAAATCTCAAGCAAGTACTTGCTTTGCACCCAGATTCCAGTCCTGGCTCTGCCACTTATCAACTGAGTGACTTCGGGAAAGTTGCTTCAACTCTTTGAGGTTCAGTCTCCTTGTCTCTGAAATGGGGATAACAATACAATCTACATCCCAGGGCTGTTGTACGGATTAGATGAGATACAAGTGTGAACTGATCAATACCATGCCAGGCACATAGTAAATGCTCAGTTAAAGTTGGCCACTGTGTTTGCATTGCTTTCTTGAGGCATGACCAGAGAGTTACATTTGGTCTTCTTGCTCCACTCCCTGAACCAGCTCCATGAGTTAAATTGGTATGTCCAGGGTCCCACAGACATGGGGTTGGGACCAATGGCTCTTTCTTTCCTCCTGGAGCACTTAATTTCTGAGCACCCTGTAAAGGTCTGAAGTAGTGGGCATATTCTCTGCCCCACTGTTTCTGATGCCTTGCATCTCGGCATCCACCATGACTATATATAGTAGTCTGCTATGGGGTGAAGTTCACTTTAAAGAGAGTCATGGGTGAAGTGAGGATAAGTAATGCCCAGCCTGCTACGTTCTCTAGGGATAAGGTGTGGGACATGCCTGGCTCCAGGCCTGGCACATAGTAGGTACAAAACAGGTTGTTAAAGATTAAGTAGATTAAGTTCTATCTTGGGATGAATCAAAGTGTTCTGAGTTGGTATAAGAAAGTCAACAGATGAATAGTTATTGAGCTATTATAGTTATAGTTATTATAACTATCAGCCTGCAGGTCCCACACAAGTCATTCCTACCTCTGTGCCTCAGCTAACCTGCCCCCACCCCAAACTCTCCTCCTCCTCCTTCATGGGTAGCTCTTCAGGAAGATGGCCTTGACCGGTCCCATCTCCATTCTGATCCCTCTCTTACTCTGGATACCTTTGGTAGTAAATATAGTTATTGTAATTATCATTGCCAGGCACTGCGGCAGGTATTTTACCTGTCTTATCTTAATGAATCTTCCTAATTACCCTATGAAAGAAGTGATGAGTATCACAGATATAATCTTAACAGATGAGGAAACTGATGCTCAGAGAAGTTAAGTTACTTGTCCAAGACCAACAGGAATTAAGTGGCAAGTCCTGGAATTTAATTAATGACTATTTGCATTCATTCTGCTACCGCCCTACTGCCTTCCAAAAGAACCTCATTCTTTGGCATGGAAACTGCAGACAGCATTATTGACCTCTCTGTTGAGCAAGAATTATTTGCCAAGGAAATAAAATGTACGAACCTGGCTCATTTTGCCCACTTTGACCACAGGGTGAATTCTTCCCGCTACCTAACCTTGACCCCTTCTACTACAACAAAATCCCTTCTTTCTTGTTCAGTCCTCAGCAGGGCAGATGGGAAGATTTCAACAGCGGTTCTTAGGAGAATGGAAAACTAAAAATAAACTCTGTTGGGTGGCGTCTCTGAGGCCTCTTCCAATGACAAAGAGAGGCTGGACTTGGAGGGGAAGGGAAGGCAGAGAGCAGAATCCAGACACCAGGTTTAGAAGCTCTCCGCCTCGCTGATTTAGTGCCTGGATCTGGTCCTCTTCAAGGCCCCGGTGAGATTTCTTATCGGCACAGTGGAGCCCAGGATGTCTGTGTTAAAGGCCTTCCCACTTGGGCACCAGCCAGTCCTCTCCCCTCTCTGCTGGTGGAGGAACCCAATAAGACAAATGGACCACATAGAAACTTTGAAACCCTTGTTCCTTCCCAGTAGAACTTTCTGAACCTGCCAAGTAAGCAGCCTACAGGTCCCACACGAGTCATTCCTACCTCTGTGCCTCAGGTTGCCTGCTCCCACCCTAAACCCTCCTCCTTCACGGGTGGCTCTTCAAGAAGATGGCCCCGACCCATCCTATCCCTTTTCTGGTCTCTCTCTTACTCTGGATACCTTTGGTAGTCCCACCTTAATTGGGAGATTAATAATCAGCATTCACAAATACATAGGTTCGCTAATATTTTTTAAAGTTTTGAGCATTTAGGAAATTCTGTGTTTTCTCACTCCTTGGTTAGGATGCAGAAATCACAAGAGACGAATGGGGCAAGGGAAGGGGGACTGGACTGATACTCACAAGATCTTGCTCTGGTCCCGACTCAGCCACTGACAAGCTCTGTGTGACTCTGAGCAAGTCAGTTCCCCTCTCTGGGTCCTGGACTCCCAGTTTGTAAAACATTCTCAAAGGTCTCATCCAGTTCATATACTCCATGGCTCAGCTTCCTTTGACTCACTTTGCTGTGTCTGGTTCAGGGCTCTGCACACAGAAATCTCTTATGCCCCACATCTTCCCAGCTCTGCTTTTCTGAGGCTGCCTGCTCTCTCTTACCACACGTCCCTGGCCCAGGCTCCTGCGGCTCAAGCTCACTGCATGTTCCAAGGCTAACGCTCACTGTGTTGTCTGCGAGTCATGCATGAAGCAACCCAGGGGAGAATTCAGTGGAAGCCTCAACTCATGGTCCCAGGGAGGGCCTGCTAAAATACAGATGCCCAGGTCCCATCCCTGGAGAATCATGGGCTTGAGGTGAGGCCTTATCACCTTACTTTAGTCATCTGCTGCTGCACCACAAAATGCCTCCCGACTTTGCATTTAAAAAACAACCAACGAACTTGCTCATTTCTGAGGATTAAGTATTAGGCAAGGCACAGCTGTGTAGTTTCTGGTCAAGGTAGCTGGAGAGGCTGCCTTCAGCTGAGAGCTGGGATGGGAATGTCCCAGAAGACTTCAGGTCTCTCCCCACGTGGTCTCTCTGTAGACCCAGTAGGGTAGTCTGACTTCTTGTTTGTTTGTTTGTTTTTTCTGGAGATGGAGTCTCATTCTGTCACCCAGGCTGGAGGACAGTGGTGCAATCTTGGCTCACTGCAACCTCCATCTCCCGGGTTCAAACAATTCTCCTGCCTCAGCCTTCTGAGTAGCTGGGACAACGGGAGCATGCTGCCACACCCAGTTAATTTTTTTCTATTTAAGTAGAGATGGGGTTTCACCGTGTTGCCCAGGCTGGTCTCAAACTCTTGAGCTCAGATGATCCACCTGCCTTGGCCTCCAAAAGTGCTAGGATTACAGGCGTGAGCTACCGCGCCTGGTTAGTCTGACTTCTTAAGAGGCAGCATTCAAACAGTGAAGGCAGAAGTTGCAGATTTCTTAAAACCCAGTTAAAAGTTATACAATGACAGGCCTGCCTCTTTCTGTTGCTCAGAACAAGTCATAGAGCCAGCCCAGTTTGAAAGAGAGAGGAAACAGACCCCTCTCTCAGTGGAAGCAGTGGCAAAGCTTCATTGCAGAAGAGCACAAGGGAGGAGGACCTATTGCTGAGGCCATCTTTGGAAATATAATTGACCACAACTTTAGAAACACTTTCCAGATTAGTCTGATGTGCTCAAGGTCTGTGAACCACGTCCCGGGAAGTCTGGTCCCACTTCCCCTTTCTCCTTCCTGTCGGGTAATAAGCAGCACCTGGCTGCCCCCAAGGCTGATGGGAGACTAATTATTGATGCATCTTTGTTTTCTCTGTCTATATCATTCCTATCTTTTGCATTCAACAAATAAGCATCATACACCCATTATATTGACACTGGGGGAGGGGAGGGAGAGGGTTAAAAACACCAACCAGACAGCTTTCCCATCCTCAGGTTACTTGCCATCTAAAAGTAAACAACTTAGCTAACTCTTGGGGCTGAGTCATTACATCCCTTCTCCTGATTCCAAATTAGAAAGTTCCAAGCTAAACTTAAGAAGATAACTGTGCATTCTCTTTTTAACAATGTGCCAGGAAGATGTGGAAGATGTGTTTCAGGGCTCTATAAATGTTTAATAATAAATTATAAGTGGCCAGAATAGTGAGTGTTTTACAGCCAGCACCTCCCACTGGCCATATCTAAGGTCCTTACAAGGTCTGAAAAGTAAAAATCAATAGAGATAACGTTATAAATGGTGGACATCAAACATGCCTCTGGTCTGAGGAGCAATTACACTAACAGTATCATCAAAGAGATCATTAAATTACAGGAGGATTGGGAGTGTGGAGAAGTCAATGGACCCAGGAGTCCATTAGAAACGGACAAGAGAGGCAGTGCCTCTACGGCCACAGTGGTCTGCTGACCTGCCTAGCGCTCCACTTGGGCACCCAGTGTCATTAGAAATGAGCCGCTTCCCCAAGACAGGCCAGGCACAGCCCTGGGATGCGAGGCCTCTGGCCACTGTTATACCTTGCTTGGAAGAAATGCAAGTTTGTCTATAGGCACTGAATTTTCCCTACAGGGAAGGTCCTTTCTACCCTCCTGGCAGTTAGACTGCAGGCTTCATGTGACTTCCTTATAAACAAGTTCAATGATCTACCAGCCCCAAATCATTTTTATTGTTTTCCTAAACTCCAGTTCAGGCTTTGGGGTGGAGGTGGGAGTGGGAGATGCCAAAGAGAATAAGTGGATTCGAATCAGTCTTACTTGCCCAGCAAACATGATTGGGCTAGTGGGTTATTGTCTGTTTGCAAAGCTGTTCTCCAGACTGAATGGAGGTGCCTACTGGGTCCCTACAATTCCTCCTTGCTTAAAACCTCAGCTACAGCCTCTGTTCTGAGCCTGGAGCCAGTGGGCTGGAAGAAAGTATATGATGATAAACAGGTGCCTCTCCCCACGGACGCTGGCTCCAAGCACTCAGGGAGGGGCGGGGAGTTCAGGCGCCTGCTTATGCTAACAGGCTGTCAGCTTCTCTGTGCACCAGGAAAGCAGAAATACGAAGCTATTCTGGTCTTGTCTAGGGAGCCATTATGTCTTGAATTTCCAACGTCATTATCTCCAAAGGGCAACATTGCTCCGTTTTTCTCCCATTTGCATTCACCGGGAAAAGACAAATGGGTGCATATTTGCAGAGACGAGGGGCTTGGGGGAGGAGTGGTCATGTGCTCTGATTTGGATCACCAACAGTTTCTGAAAGAGGCGTGTTCATAATTAGAGATCGGCACCTCGAGGTGACATTTCACACTTACAGGAGAAGTTTAAGTTAATCAGGCAGCAATTGGTTCTCTAGACTAATTGGATTGGGGTGGATTTTTCACTTAGAAACAAATCTCATCCGTGTCTTGGCATGCCTTGAATCATGCTTTTTCCTTACATATGCTATGGTTTTCCTGCGGGAAGACAGAGTGAAATTTTATTTCAGACTTCCCTCACTCTGACTGCCTTTGCTTTCTCCCTTTCCCCAAAATCAAGATCCTGGTATAAAGGTATCTAAGTAAGGAAACGGACTGTGCAGGACCCATTCTACAAAGAGAGATGCTGGTGTTTATGCTTCTGATGTGCGGGCACGTGTCAGGTGTATGTTACTGGGCTGCAAGTGGCAGGTCAAGGTCTTTTAGAGGAGAAGCACTTGTGCTGAATTTCTGCTTTCTCATGGTGAAAGCCTGTCCTCTCCAGCTGTTCCAACCCACGTACATCAGTTAGGCTTGTATTGGATGTATGGCACAGAAAACCAGCTACCGTCACTTTATGTAATAGGAGTTGAATTTGCTCACGTAACAAGAAATCTGGGGTGAAGGCATTCGGATATTGTTGATGGCTCTTACAGCTTCTCATCCTGCCATCCTTACTCAAATACTTATTTTCTTCATGGTTACAAAATGGCTGCTTCACATCCAGGCATCACATCCGTGTTTCTGACAAACAAGAAGAATGAGGAGGAGGAAGACAGGAAAGAACAAAGGGCTGAGGGCAAAAGGAACATACCACTGTATTTTTCTTGGAGCAATTCTGTTCCAGTCTCCTTGGTCAGAACTGGTCATATGGGCACCTAGAGTTGCAAAGGAATCTGGGAAAGTGAGTAGTTTAAACTGAGCACATTGCTGCTCAGTTAGAAAAACGTTCTGATAGAAAGGAAAAAGAAGAGAATTGAAGCTGGCTAGGGTCAGAGCAGTGTCTGCCACCCTATCCCTACAGCTCCATGCGTAGTCAGAGAACACCTGCTTTTCATCCCCCAGGTCAGTGTGAGGGTTGCCTGCTCTTCCTTTGGAGTCCTAGCCTGGGAGGTCCCCAGGACTCACCATTGAGGAGAAGGCCTTCATTTGGAAATGATCACAGCCCTGTGAGGCTCACTATCCATCTCTCCTTTGGCTGTGGCCTCGAGCCCCAACTACTTCCTCCCTTCATCTTGGCAAGAGAAAGCAAAGCTAATGAATTTCACAAGTGTGGTCTAGGCACAGGGTATCAGTGCTCAGGGAACCAATTCTGAAGACTCCCTGAAGACTTATGGCTAAGACCTTTGGTTAAGCCGGTAGGTTGCTGGCTGGAGATCAAAATGAATGTGGAGAAGTTGGTTGGAGCAAGACCAGGCAGGGTCCTTCAAGTCAACAACTACAATTCACTGAAATTCAACAAGTTATAAATGGATCACCGCACATGATAGGGGGGTCTATAAGTGGAGTGAGAGGCCAGGTCTGACTTTTAGGAGTTCTCATTCTATTAGGGCAGCAGACACATGCAAGTAAACATAGCAAATTTCAGGCTATGATAAGTGCAATTATAGACGTAGAGACACAATGCTGTTAATTACAGCATGGATAAGACAGCTTTCATTTTTAATAAGGTAATATTTGAACTTAGCTTTGCAGTGTAGGTAGAATTCTTGTAAGCAGAGAAAATAGGCAGAGGATGTAGAGGCAGAGGATGTTTCAAGCAGAGAAAACTATGTAAACAAAGCTTTGGGGGTAGGAAGCAGGCAGCACATTTGGATAACTGCATGGCTCTTTTGGTCTGGGATACGGCATTTACAAAGATTGGAGTGATGAGGGTGATGGGGGGAAATAGGGCAGGGAGTAGGCCGGGAGATGAAGCAGGAGAGGCAGGTGGGTGTCAGGTTGTAAAGACTGAACGTCGTGTTAAGAATTTTGACTTTGGCCGGGCGTGGTGGCTCACGCCTGTAATCCCAGCACTTTGGGAGGCCGAGGCGGGCGGATCACGAGGTCAGGAGATTGAGACCATCCTGGTGAACACAGTGAAACCCCGTCTCTACTAAAAATACAAACAAATTAGCCGGGCGTGGTGGCAGGTGCCTGTAGTCCCAGCTGCTCAGGAGGCTGATGCAAGAGAATGGCATGAGCCCGGGAGGCGGAGGTTGCAGTGAGCCGAGATCGCACCACTACACTCCAGCCTGGGCGACAGAGTGAGACTCCATCTCAAAAAAAAAAAAAAAAAAAAAAAAAAAAAAAAAAAAAAAAAAGAATTTTGACTTTAACTTGTAGAAAATAGGGAGCCACTGAAGTTTTGAATCACATTTGTATTGTGGAAGATAACTCTACCTAGAGGTAGGGGGACTGTGGCAGAGTCACCAGTGGGAATCTGGTGCCAGAGACCTGACCTAGAACAGGAGTGGTGGGCAGGAAAGGAGGCACTGGGGGAGAGGTCTGAGCGTGGCATGTGTTTTGCAGGGTAACTGGATTGGGGGCAGTGCCTTTCATAAATACAAGGAAGACATGAGAGGGAACAGCTTCAAGGTGTGAGAGGATGGATAGGGAGTGGATTGGGAGGATGGATAGGGAGTGGGTTGGGAGGATGGATAGGGAGTGGATTGGGAGGATGGATTGGGAGTGGATTGGGAGGATGGATTGGGAGTGGATTGGGAGGATGGATTGGGAGTGGATTGGGAGGATGGATTGGGAGTGGATTGGGAGGATGGATTGGGAGTGGATTGGGAGGATGGATTGGGAGTGGGTTGGGAGGATGGATAGGGAGTGGGTTGGGAGGATGGATAGGGAGTGGATTGGGAGGGTGGATAGGGAGTGGATTGGGAGGGTGGATAGGGAGTGGATTGGGAGGATGGATAGGGAGTGGATTGGGAGGATGGATAGGGAGTGGATTGGGAGGATGGATTGGGAGTGGATTGGGAGGATGGATTGGGAGTGGATTGGGAGGATGGATTGGGAGTGGATTGGGAGGATGGATTGGGAGTGGATTGGGAGGATGGATTGGGAGTGGATTGGGAGGATGGATTGGGAGTGGATTGGGAGGATGGATAGGGAGTGGGTTGGGAGGATGGATAGGGAGTGGGAGGTGCTGACTCCCTGGGATTACTTGCTTGGGTCTCCTGGGGAGATGACTGGGCTGGAGATTGTGGACTCATCAAGCCTAAGTGGGTGGTAAAACCCACTAAATGATTGTGGATTTAGATTGTCCAGAAACTGCATAAAATGACCGAGGACTTAGTACAGCTGCTTGAGGGATAGGCTGGAGGAGTTTGACAAAGAAAGGTTGGGGAGAGAGGAAGGGACCCAGAATCAAGGAGTGGTTTGGAAGTAAGCAGAGCTGTTTCAGCTGAGGAGCTAGGAAACAGCTCTGTCCTAGGGGTTGGGGGCTTGGCATTTGGCTGAGTGGGGAGGACACACATTCACATCTGTACAGAGCCAAGTGGGTATGCATGGACACAAAGTAGCAGTCAGTGGGCAAGATCGGCTCCCTTCTGCAGCCCCACCCCAGGACGAAGTGGCGCCCCAATTGCCTTCTGTGTCTATCCAGAGGGGATACCTGCTAGGAGGGACGAGGTCTCTTCTAAGATTCCTGGTCTCTCCCCTTTAATTTCCCCTTTGGGCCCTCCGTGTCCTGTGTGACCAGGACACAGGCGGTCACTCTGTGACCTGTCTGTGGCTGTGTGACCGGGGCACTGACATGCGGAAGGGTTATTTTGCCACAATACAAGGGGACTGGGGCAAGTGCTCTCCAGATGGGATTTTAGCTGCCCAGTTGTGAGTTACTTAGCCCAGAGCAAGCTTCAAAGCATAGAGCAGTCACTGATGCTCCCAGCAGTCATACTGTCCTCTCCAACTCCAGGTCTTCCCATGGTTCCAGTTCCGGGGGATGGAGAGTGTTTCAGGAATGGTTTCCATCCTTTCTTATCCTGCTTTCTCCATGGCTGCGCAGCCCTGCCCTGGCTCTCTCTTTGCTCCTTGGGCTTATAAAGAAGCAGGATTCTTTAGTGGGGATTAGTCTTATTTCTCGGCTTCATGTTAGTGCTGCCCCTACACAGCCCCCTGAACCCTGACTTGCAGGGTCCACCAGGAACATCCCAAACCAGCCTCTCACCAATTCTTGCTCAGAACAGTTTTCTTGATACCCATTAGCGGCTTCCCAGGATATAAAAGCTGGAATCACCAGGAATTGTTGGGCCAGTCCCACCCTGGCTCCTTCCATACCATACCCCTCCTGCCTCAGGGCTTTTGCACATACCTTCTGTTCCAGAGGCAGAATCATCTTCCCACCCTGACATCCCAATTCTTGGCTCTTTACCTCATCTTTTTATCACCTCCTGACCTTTCTCAAGGGCTATATCTTCAGGGCTCTGAACTATGCTTTAATTACACGTTTATTCATGGGAACATTTGCTAAATCTCTATCTCACCCAGGGACCACACCTTTCCTCTCCGCAGTATGTCCCCAGATCTTGGCCCAGGTCTCAGTGAAGAGTAGCTCCTCCCGTCCATAAATGGTTGAAAGAATGGAGCAGCTGGTGACCTCTTTTTATGAATGCCCACATTTTTCACAGGGGATAGATGTGTTTCTTTTCCTGCTAGAAGGGAGATGTGACTCACCCTAGAGCAAGCTTGTGTGCTGCTTTGTAGATGTAACACCCCAAATTCTTCCAGCAGTACCCCTGGATGGAACGTGAAGAAGCCCTATTTGAGAGTCAAGCCATGGCAGTTTCTCATGCACATTTAACTCCTGTTATCCCTCTGCAGCCTGGGCTGGTCAGCATTAGGTAGGGGGAGCTGGGAAGTCACTGGGCCAAACACTTCGGAACTCTCTGGCTGGAAATGGGACTGAACCAAAAGGTGGCTTGGCTTTGGAGTTCTGAACTATCCTTCCCCAAATAGGCTTGCAAAGCCTGGGCTTGACATGTTATCACTAGTAGGTGCTTTAAAAAGCAACACAGAGAGGTGGCCAAAAGGCAGGATTCAAGGTCATTTGGAGGTATGAATGTACCTGCCTAAGGACATGGGCCTAGAAAGGGATGTGTTTTTTTTGTTTTTGTTTTTGTTTTTGTTTTGAGATGGTGTCTTGCTCTGTCGCCCAGGCTGGAGTGCAGTGGCGCGATCTCGATCTAGGCTCACTGCCAGCTCCACCTCCTGAGTTCACGCTATTCTCCGGCCTCAGCCTCCCGAGTAGCTGGGACTACAGGTGCCCGCTATGACACACGGCTAATTTTTTATATTTTTAGTAGAGACGAGGTTTCACTGTGTTAGCCAGGATGGTCTTGATCTCCTGACCTCGTGATCCACCTACCTTGGCCTCCCAAAGTGCTGGGATTACAGGCATGAGCCACCGCGCCCGGCCGGGGTGTGGTTTTAAATCTGCCACCTAGAACACATGAAAAGGGAAAAGGACAGTTGTAATGCTGTCCTCAGTTTATAGAGGAAAAGACAGGAACAGAAGGGTTAGGCATGCAAATGGGCAAGATTTGAGTCTGGCTTTGGAGAAGGAGCTTTAGCATTCACAGGAACCCCAGAGACTTCAGGACTGGGCCAGAGTGGCATCCATGCAGCCAAGTCCCATGATTAAGGGGTCAGAACTGTCCCCCCAGGAGTCTCCCTGAGGGGATGCTCTTTGGGTACTCTTTCTTATTAGCTATTTACGGTTCCTTTACTGGTTCCAAAGCCTTCTTGAGTTCATGTATATTTCCTGCCTTGGGGTTTTGAGACCTGACTATTTATTAAAATAGTTCAATCATCCAGGGCAGAGCTGGAAGAGACTTCAGGATCATCTAGTCCATCTCCCTAATTTCACAAATGAGGAAACAGACCTAGAACTGGGGGCAGCAAAGGCAGGGCTGGGTTTCTTCCTAGCAGTACCCATCATCCCTGGCTTGGGGTTTGTAAGGAAGTTCTCCGTGGCCCCACCTAGGTTTGGACAATCACAGCCTTTCTCAGTAGCCATCCCTCCACCCCGCCCGGCCATACACACACCTTGACTGAGGCTGGACAGCCTCCATCTCAGCATGGCTCCTGGCTACTGACACTTGCGTTTCTTTGGTTTCCACCGGTACCTGGCCACTGTCCCTTCCCACAAGCTCTGCCCCTAATAGTAAGAGCCAATTTCTTGAGCACTCGCTATGAGCTAAGCCTCCCATGAGGTCAGTCTTCTAATCACCACGTTCCCACGTGAGGAAATAGACTCAGGAGCTGAGTGCAGAGATGTGCTCCAAGCCGCATCACAGGCTGGGTTGCCGAGCCAGGATTTACATCTTCACATTCAAAGTTCGTCATTGTGAATTTTGACTCTTGGGGACTGGGCTGCCGATGGGGTGGTACTGCTCCTGGCAGGGCCAGAGTTGGATGGGGCTTGAAAAGGGGGTTCATGGTAGCAGATCTATGGTTCAGGTGAGGGCCATCCCCCCAGCTCCCCACCTGACTCTAGCTGAAAATGACAACTACAACTGGAGCTGGCTCCTGCGCCCACGACACAGCCATTCATGCTTTTGGTGCACATTCCCCTTAATTACCAAGGTTCCCAATTAACGTGGGCTGCTGTGTCTGGTGCTGGGTTATTTTCTCCTATTTTTCCGTTCCTCGGAGTTTACTATTGCAGAGAGACACCAGGTCTGTCATTGTGTCTGTCTTGCTCCCTTCCCACCCTAACCAGAGGGAAACCGAAAAGCAACAGCTGATGGCAATCTGCTCCGGCGCTTGCACGCCCCCTCGGCGGCAGTCTCCTGTTGCTTCTCGGAGCTTGACTGCCCTTTGGAAAAATCTCTCCGCCCCTCGAGAGGAGAGGGGAGCAGAGGACGCGCGCAAGCACGGAGCAGGAGGACGGGCAGGGAGAGGAGGAGAAGGGGTTTGCGCGCGGCCGCTACCCAGAAGCCTGCGGACGGCAGCACGGAGTGGGCTGTCCCCGCGCCCCGCCCCAAGCGAGCCCCCCGCCCCCGCCCCCGCAGGACGCGCCTCCCAGCCCGCCCGACTCCTAGGAGGAGGGGAGGCGGGAAAGCAGCTCAAGCCTCACCCACCGCCCTGCCCCCAGCCCCGCCACTCCCAGGTTCCTTGGGACTCGGCGGGTCCTCCTGGGAGTCTCGGAGGGGACCGGCTGTGCAGGTAGGCGGCTGGGGAGGTGGGCAAAGTTGGCTCCTTTTGCCGAGGAGGAGCGAGGCTCATTGGGGACCGACCTCTGGAGCGTCGGGAGCGCAGGGTTTCGTTTGTTCAGTGGGTGTGTGCGGACCTCCGCGGTCAGCAGCGCCGCGGTCCCCGCCTGGGCAGCGGGAAACCGGGCTGGGGATGTAAACAAGGAGATCGGCGTCGGAAAAGAGAGCAGCCTCTAGGAGAGGCAGGCTGTGGCGCTGGGGGTGACGCTGGTGGCTGGGAACTGCTCTCGATGCTGCCTTGAGCCTGGGGTCAGGGTTTTCAGGAGAAGGGGAAAGGGCTGCGCCCACCCTTTTATCCGTGAGGAGTTTTCCCTTTGTTACTTGGAAGCTGTGGACACTTGGGGGAGCGTGGGGAATTACGAGAGCGTGTGGCTGGGTGTGAGTGTGGACACATGAGCGACACAAAATGGAACTTGCTGGTTTGGTGCTTGGGGAAGGTGGGGCTGGGCAGTGGGCACTGGATGGGGGCGCAGGGAAAGAAGGATTCTAGAACTCAAGGATTCATGAGAGTGCATCGTTTTTTTCCCTCCTTCTTGTCTATATATCAATCCTGCTTCCTTTCCGGGGGGCCCTGGGGTCCCCCATTGCCCCCTTTCCCCAGCAGGGCTGGCCCTGGCAAAGCCTCCGTTATTGTGTCTCCCGGGCTTCCGTGGAGAGTTGGGTGTGCAGCCTGGGGCTCCCAGCGCTGGCTTCTGGCTCTTACAAGTGGTGGCTGGTAGAGGAGGCACCCGAGGGTGGGAGCTGGGAGCAGCCTCGCTGGAAACATGGGCCTGCCTCGTCACCTGCTGCAAGCCTGCACGCTCACGGGACCGTGGCTACTGGAGGCTTCTCCCCACCAGTGTGCCCTCTGCCTCCACTTCCTTTGTCTCCGTGGCTTCGTGCTCTCTGGCTGGGCTAGGATTCCCAGCTTTGAATATGGATCAGTGGGCATCTTAGGCCCTCTCTGAAAGGAGCCCCCACTGGGGATCCAGCCACCCTCATATTACGGATGTGTATGTCTATGTCCGCAACTTAGCCTTTTGCACGTGACTTGCCTGGTGGTTGCTATGGAAACTCCTCCATTTCTCAGCCTCCCTCTTTCTCCTGCCCATTCCTCACCTCCATATCTCCTCCCCTCCCCCCAATATGGTTGCCTAGATACTGGTTATCCCTGGCTAGGAGACCTAGATATCTGGCTCCTACACCCAATTGCAGTGGCCCCTTACTCACACCACCCACTTCACACACACTGCACATCACCAACACCACAAACACATACAGACATATACCATACTATGCAATCAACACACCCTCACACTCACACCACACATACACATACATCATACCTATACACACATACACACCAAACACACCATATATATACTGCACCACCACACACCACCTACAATGCTACACTGACACCCTACACTCGCACTGTGCATGCGCGCGCGCGCACACACACACACACACACACACACACACACACACTACGTCTACATGAGTCTCAGGCTGGGCTGGGGCAGGGGAGAGAGAGGGCAGTTTCCTTCCTTATCCAGCCACCTCCCTAGGGGTGTAGAGGGGAAGATGTGGAGGCTCAGGAAGCCCAGAAGGAAAACCCTAACATCTCCCTAGGAACCCTGCAGAAGAAGGTGGAGGAAAAGGCACTGCCAGATTCCCTCAAAAGAGGAGCCCCTTCCCTAAACCTGGAAGGGAAGGTTGGATAAAGCTTGGGCGCAGCCCTTTTCCCTCCTCCTCAAAGCCCTAGTCTGGAGCTCCAGGTGTTAACGAGAGCCAGGCTGGGCACCAACCAGAATTTCAATCTCTTCACTGCCGCTGCTCTCTTCCCTGACCCAGAGAAAGCCTGAGGCTCTGGGAGCCATCCTCACCAGCAGAGGATCAGGCCAGCGCTGGGACCATTGGAGGCTCTGAGCCCCCACAAAGGAGAGAAGGAAAAGAGGTTACTGTTCCAGGAAAGCTGAGGAGGCCAGACCGGGGAGGTAGGAAGGGGAGGGAAACCAGAAAGAGGGAAGGAGAGGGGCCACAGGAGTCAATAAAGTGAAAGGGCTACCCACCGTTGCCTGGGGTTCAGGCCACCCTGTCTTCCTGGCACATTTTCCTGCTTCCCGCTTGGCTCCTCCAACCAAATCTGTGCATCTAGGAGAGGAAGCGGGTGTGCAAAGGGCTTTAGGCTTGCCAGGGTTCTCCCAAGATGTGTGGCTTCTACAGTTGTTGGAAGGTAGGCTCCTGGGGGAAGACTTTGCTTCCTGGCTTCCATTGGATCTTCAGACTGACCTGACGACCCATTTCATTCAATCATTCAAGGAACTGTTTTAAGTGTCTACTGTGTATTAATTGCTGGGGACATGAAGGTGAGGAGGGAGACACAGTCCCTGACATTGGAATCCTAGGTTTTTCAGAGCCGGAAGAGGCCTTGAGGGAGCATCCAGTCGGAACACAGTGGGGGAAACTGAGGCTCAGCGGTCATATGGCCAGTAGCAGCTGAGGTCTTCTAACTGCTCAGCCAGGATTTCGGTCTTCACACTGCCTGCCCTGCATCCCTTGCTTTCTTTTCTCAGTCACCATCAGAGATGGTGGGTCGATGGAACCCTTTGGAGGGAGAGCCTTTGGTCAGCTGGTGACTGGGACGCCTTTCCAAAATGAGGGTCCCCTAGTGGGCGGGGACAACTGGGGAGCCTGCTTCACTACGTTTTCTTGGAAGGTGAAGCTGGAAGGTGTGGCAAGGAGAGCAGGGAGAAGGGGCAGTTCCTAGACCCTGGAAATTCCCCGACAGCCTTGGGGGAGTCAGCCCACCAAGATCTCCCCTAAATAAGAGCACCTCCTCTCTTCCTGCCAACCTTGTTGGACTTAGTCAGCTGCCATCTGGATGGCAGACTGTGCCAGGCAGCCCCCCAAGACTCACCTTCGAACAAATCACCTTCTGAGCACCCTGGAGGAAGCAAACCAGTCATGAAAGGCACAGCTTCAAGGAGGCAAGGAGCCTGAAGTGGAAAGGCGGGGTTCTAGCCCCAGTTCTGCCCCTGAGCTTCCACGCTACTGACAGGCAAATGCATTCATTGCACAAATACCCCTTTGGATGCAAACTGGGCTTCTAGTGAAATCCAGAAATGGCTTAGACTGCTCTTCAGCAACTGAAAGCCTTAGACCTTTGTTTCCGCATCTGTCAATAGTGGGGTTTAGATTCATGATTTCCAAGGCATGTCTTCCTCTAAATTTGTGTGGATTATACAGTCTTCAAAGAGATCCGTTTTCTCTCCAGGTACCAAATAGTACTCATTTCACAATACAGGGCTACAGCTGAGCTGAGCAGGAAGGGGCTGGGCTCAGGTTACCCTGGAGAAAACCCCCTTTTCACCCAGTGTGGCGGAAGGTGACCAAGAAGCTGAAACCAAATTTTTTTCTTTAGGGCCAAGGGAGCTGGCTCCTCCTGGACGCTGTGGTCTACCTGGCCTTTTCTACCAGGCTGCACACTGGGTGGGGTCTTTAAATAGTTATTCTCTGGAGAGGACAGGGCTGTCATTTTGGTGGTCCAAGAAATCTTCTCCAGGGAGAACCCCTGGCCAGCTGGAGAGTTGCAATGAGAGGGGCCGGTCAGGAACACAGTGCTCTGACACTGTCCCTGATGAGAGGCAGGACATATCTGGCCGAAACAAAAGCATGGAACCAATTTGGCAGCATCATCTCTGCTCCAGAATCGGGGGAGGGAGAGGCCCTGACCTGGGAAGGGATGAAGCCAGTTTGGAGGCTGCACAGGAACATGTTGTTACAAAGATGTGGGAGGGAGCACACAGCCTGGGAAGGGGCTGGGGCCCCACGGACCAGGCTGGGGCCATGGGAATAGGGCTGCTCCAGCTCAGAATATGTGATGTGGGCAGAGAGGGCCAAGGATGAAGGGATGTAGTTAGAATGACAGTGACCCCCCCACGTAGCTGGAGGACAAAGCCAGGCCCGTACTGAGAGACCAGAGGCTAAGGTTTCAAACTCTCCCATTCACCCTTTTAATAAATGTTCCCCTCGTAGGTCAGGCAGGCCCCGTGGGCTTCTGAGGTTTCTCCTTGGCTGGAGCCCTCCTGCTCAGGTGGATCAACTGGTTTATCCTGTCCCTTCTTCTCTCCCACTGCCCACCTCACGTCCACCTCCTACCAGGAGGCTCTGCGACCTTCTTCCTCCATAAGAAGAGCCCCATAATCACGGGTGCGCTTATGCTCACACACACTTTCCCTTCCTCACACATACATAATCTCCCACACCCGACAGGGAGGCAAGGGCTCGCACATTCCCACACGCCCTCTCTCCTCCCCAAAGAGCTGCAGTCTCTCAGACCATGGTGATGGCCTCGGAACGTCCACCCTCTCAGCCCACTCCATTTTACCTGCTGATGTGACAGCTCAGGTCCAAGTTTGCCACTCCTCTGCTCAAAAACCTCCCCAGGCTCGACTGTGCCTATTAATAAGCACAGGTACGTGGTGTGGGCACTCCAGGCTCAGCGTGCCCTGGCTGCAGCCACCTCTGCAGGCACCTTCTCCAGATGGTCATCTGAAGCCTGGTACTGTCTCACCCTGTGCCTGAGCTCAGGCCCTTGCTGGAATGTGCCGAGTAGAGGGTGGCAGTCTTTGTAGACACACAAACTTGGATTCTAACCTGGATTCTGATGCTTCCTAGATTTCTTCACTTTCCTAAGCCTCAGTTTCCTTACCTGTGAAATGAGTGTGAGGACAGTAGGAGGTGAGTTGTGCACAGGGTTCAGCATGCTGCCTAGCACAGAGTAAACACTCAGGAGATATCAGCTGCTGTGGTAATGGTAGTCATGACACATTGCTAGGATTATTCGAATGGCATTATTATTGTGATATCATCCTTCGCGGCTCCTCCCAAGTGTTGATTCTTTCGGGTAATTCTTCCATATTCCCAATAAACAAGCATTAAAATTCCCAATAAACATACTCCTCCTATATCGTGAATGTCCTGTTAGTTCTTCCTTGAGAGCACACGCCTGCATTTTAGCTACGGATGGACACGCCCTGCCCCCCGCCCCCCGCACTCCACTGCACCTCCTCTCAATGGCAGATCTGTTCTCCCCACAGTGCCTGGCACAGTGTCAGACACATGGAGAAAGCCCAGTGAGCAGCGTGTATGCTGTGACACACATGAGGAAGAGTCCTCACCACCAGGAGGTGCGGACACCCGGTTGCCCTTCCCGGCTGTCTCCCAAGTCTCAGTGCACACCATGCGTTCCCAGGATGCACATCCCTTTATTACCATGTGTCATCTCAGCCTCCCAGTTGCTTTGCTAGAGTCTAGAAACTAAGAATTTGACCCCATCTGAGGTCTGAGAGATGCTTAAAAACTGAAGTCAAAGGAGAGAGGCTGATTCATCACAGCATTTTGATAGTTGGGATTTGACAGAGGCCCAGAGATTAGAAATGAGGCAATGGAGGATGGAGAATACCGAGAAAGTTTTAAATGCCTGAAAAATTCCCTACAGATCCTTTGGTTGTTCTGAGCTTAGGATGGATTTGACATAGAGGGATAATGATGCTGAAGCGTCCATTCATTCACACATCAACATCTATTGAGCGGCTGCTGTGCTCAGTGCTGGGGATCCAGAGATGGCCAGGGTGTGCCTGTGCTCCCAGGGCACTGTGGTGTGATGGAGACATACATTGGTGACAGCCCTACGTGGGAAGGGATGTGGGCCTTGGCTCTCTGGGGATGAGGATGCACTGGGGGGAGGGAGGGGAAAATGTGTTTCCTGAAACAGAGACAGAGTCAGGTCAACAGCCCCCTCCTCCAAAGACAGAGTCAGGTCAATGGCCCCCTCCTCCAAAGACAGAGTCAGGTCCACAGCCCCCTCCTCTATAAGTAGGGCACGTTTCTGGGTATCCAGGCCCGTGGGTCAGGGTTCATCTTCTTGCCACTTCTACCCCTAAAAGGGAGACAATATGAAATTGTACAAAGTGCCCTGTAGGCTGAAACACGCAGGCCAGAGCTGTTCTTCTAAAGAGGTAGGCAGAGAGAGCAAAGGGGGCTGCCTGGTGCTGTGGCCTGGCTGTGGGCAGGGTGGCGTGGGCCTGGCTTCTGGGTTCCTGGCCCTGGCAGCTGCTCTGGGTTTCTGTGTCTGCTGCTGGGACTGCTGTCTGTCCTGTCTTGAATGGGCCTTTGTCAGCAGGTGTGTGGGGGAGGTGATCCCATCCTGGCCTGACTCCATCACGCCCTGCTGGGGCCCCAGCCTGTGGGTTCTGTGCAATACCACTCGCCATTCAGACTCTCTGGAGCCAGACCGAGATTTCCTGGGGAGCCAGAGAGGCCTCAGCCCCTGTGCTGGCGGGCAGGAGGCCTGAATCCCACTCTGACTCCCTCTGGACAAGGCGCGGCATTGGCCTGTGCCTGAGTTGGCCTCGCAGTACTGTTCTGTGTGCCTGCTTCTGAGGGCTGTTGTGAGAAGTCCATGGGTGATGGCTGGGATGCCACAGCGTCAGGGTTGTCAGTGACGGTGAGGTGACAGCAAGACCTGGGAAGGGAGCTGGGGCCCCAGGGACCAGGCTGGGGCCATGAGAATGGGACTGCCCCAGTTCAGAATATCTGATGTGGGCAGAGAGGGCCAAGGATGAGGTGATGTGGTTGGAATGACAGTGACCCACATGCAGTTGGAGGACAAAGCCAGGCCCGCACTGAAAGACCAGAGGCTAAGGTCTCTGTCTCCACCGTGCCTCTGCTCGTGGTCCAGCTTGGGATCTTTCCAGGGAGACTTCCAGAAAACAGGCCTGGGTTTGTGATTTGTGAATTCTGTTTCTGTTTCCAAGGAAGAGGTCTTATTTCTTTTCACAGTCAGTTATTTTCTCTCTCTCTCTCTCTCTCTCCCCCCCCTTCCTCTGTCCAAGTTTCTCTTCCCTAGAAGGAACTTCATGTTTTCATGTTAACGATAAAGTTGCCTCCAGGTTAAACTAAGTCCCCTGCGATATGACAAAGAGAGTTTTGCCTCCACCCTGTGCAGCTGGGCTGGGTTGGGTCTGGGCCAGTTGAGTCCAGGGGACCTGACAACTCGGCCTAGGTGGCCTAGCGGTGGGAGTGTCCCTCTTCCAAGAAAGAGGGATGGAGGGGCAGCATTCCAGCCATTGGGCTACTGAAGGCGCCTGACAGGAGAGGGAAAGGCCACCCTGGGAGGTGTCAGCCACAGTGATGCGCCGGGTGGAGGTGCGCTGTCCGGCTCCTAGACTGTCCTGCTGCCTTCCTGGCAGCTTGGGGAATTCAGCAGTGTCTGCAGCCTCCTTGAGCCCTGGACTGCTGGAATTTCACCACCCTCTGCTCTGTCCTTTCCTTTGCCAGGCTCTGAGTCCAGTCTCCTCATGGCTCCTCTCTGGAACCTTGCTGACTGGGCGGGGACAGGCAATCATTTCAAGTTAGGTGATTTAACAATAATTGATGCTTAATTGTTTATTTGATGGGCATTTAAAATGCAAATTGAGGGAACTGGGTGCATTTTCCACTGATGGATCTGTGGCCTCTGGTCGACCCAAAGCACTTGTTTTAAAAGGCAGCTTAAAAAGCCCTTGATGGTTGTTTGTTTGCTCTGTGGCTCTGAACCAGAGAAGCCCAACTCCTGTTACAGATTCATCAAACGCCGAGAAAGCGAGCAGGCGCCTTGTGCTGGGATGAGGTTGAGGATTGCTTTTGTTTTTAACTGAATTTTTGAATTTTTATTATTTTTCTAAGAATAGACTATCTTTTTAGAACAGTTAGATTTACAGAAAACTTGGGCAGATCGTATGAGTTCCAGTTTTCTCCCCTGGCATACAGTTTCTGCTATTATTACGATCTTACATTAGGGTGGTACATTTGTTACAATTAGTGAACCAATATTGGTACAATAGTATTGACTAACATTGACACTTTATTAAAATGTCGTTCGTTTGTACCTTATGTCCTTTTTCTGTTCTAGGATCCCATCCAGGATACCACACTCCATTGAGTCGTGCCTCTTTAGGTGCCTCTGGGTCGCGACCGTTTCTCAGGCTTCCCTTGTTTTTGAGGACTTTGACAGTTCTGAGGGTCACCCGTCAGGTGTATTGTAGGATACGGCCCTGTTGGGATTTGTCCGATGTTCTCCTCGTGATTAGACTGGAGTGATGGGTTTTAGGGAGGAAGATCACAGAGAGAAAGTGCCGTTTTCATCACATCACACCAAGATGATACAATCAGTATGATTCATTGCTGTTGACGTTGACGGGACTGGGTTTTCCATCCCTTTCATGCCCCCTACGCAGCACAGTTTCAAGGCCTGGTGATTGGAGCTGTGTTCTCTTCGCTCCATACCAATCCATCAGCCAGCACTTTCGGCTGCCCTCACCATCCCGGGTGAGGACAGATCATGGGGTAGCACAGAGACTTTTCCGATAGGAGAATCTTAATGAAGCGAGCATGAGACAGAATGTGCTCTGTGCCAAATTAGTGCCAACAACAGGCAACAGGCGCTCTTGGAGTCTGGAGAAAGGGGTCTACGTGGAGTGGCAGCTGGACAAAGATAGCATTTATTAACCTTGGCTACACATCAGAATGAGTGGGGGAGATTCTCAAAATTACCGATGCCTTGGCTACACGGCCCGGCTTTAGAGCTGAGTGTGGTTGAGTTGATTTCCAGGCATCTTTTTTCTCTTTCTTTCTTTCTTTCTTTCTTTCTTTCTTTCTTTCTTTCTTTCTTTCTTTCTTTCTTTCTTTCTTTTCTTTTCTTTTCTTTTTTTTTTTTTTTTTTTTCTGAAGCTCTTCATGTGATCCTAAGGTACAACCAGGGCTGAGAACTGGAATAAACAAGGAAGGGAAGGGTATTTAAGTAGAAGGAACAGAACACACAAAGGCATGCAGTTAGACACACATGTGACAGAAGATGGAAAGTAGACCATCTTAGCTGAAAATAATGAGAAGATACTGGAGGGATAGAAGAGAGGTACACTTAGAGGTTTTCATATGCCAAAAAGAAGTTTGGATTCTAACAAACTAAATAGGACATAGAGGCACCACTGAATGCCTTCGAGTTTGGGAGGGAGGTATTCAGAATACACTTTAGAAAGGTTAGTCCTGCAGTCATGAGTGTCCAGGACAGAGGGGAAGGAGGAGGTTAAAGATGGGTCCAGCTACTGCACTATTAGGTAAGTTACCCGGAGGAGTGATGGAAAGGAAGTTCCGATTAGAGAGATATTGCAAGTGCAAGCATGGCTAGGACTTTGCCACAGATGCAGTGTGGAGATGGGGAAGGAGAGAGAGGAACCCCTGGAAACTTGGTGAGTCTGTAAGCTCTGTCAGGCAGGGAGGCAGGGACGGTGTCTGTCTTGCTCACTGCAGTGTTCTCAGGGTTGAGTGAAGTGCCTGGAAAACATTAGGCCATCAATAAATATTTGTTAACTTGGTTACTGGAAGGATAAGGATGCCATTGTTTCCAAAATTACACCTTGTTCCAAAAGTACTCTCTTTCTCCCCCAGTTTCTCCACCTAAATGCAGGCAAATTTCTCTGCTGTGGAAAGCAATCTGATTAAATAACTCAAGCCAAGATATAAATGACTGTTAGGATTGGGAGTATTTCTCTTGTAGTGATGTCGTGACATTTAAACGTCTCTCTTAGGGAAGAATTGTTGTGGAGGCAGATACATTTTTGAGTAGGGGTGGCCTTTATTTCAATTCTACACCCTCATCTAATTCTGAGCTATACCAGAAAAGAACGTGATCTGCAGCTTTGCAGCCCACTGGTGAAAGGCTGCTGGCTAGTAGTTCTGTTGGCATCCACCGTGAGCTGAGCTCCAGTGGACAGGATAGCCTACAACTGGTCTGGGACTCCATCCAGTGCTCAGCATAAATGCACTGGTATTGTGCTAGGCAAAGTGCAGCAGGGAACCCAGCAGCTGTGAGATGGACAGAGGCTGAGAGGGACACAGGAGTGTGCTGATGCCAAAGCTCAGCTGGAAGCTATGGGGCATCACTGGGAACAGCTGGGATCCAACAATGGGTAGCAGACTTGCCACGACCTCTCCTCTTAACAGGCCCCAGGGTCCCAGCCTTACCCCAACCTCAGTCATAGTCAGCAGAACAGAGTTGGGCAAGAAAATGTGAAAGGGGGAAAAAGGGGATAATGCATGCCAAAGTTTGAAAAGCTGTATTTTGGGTTATTCTCCCCTGGCCTGGGTAAGAACACCCTCATCAAGTAAGCCCAGCTTGGTCAGGAGTTGGGCTCAACTTTTTTCTTCCCATCACCTATACCCATTTTTCCCCCTAGTTTTTTTTTAGTATGATAAAATACACGTAACATAAAATGTACTATCATTTTTAAGTGTACATTTCAGCGGCGAGGCAAGTATATCTATATTGTTGTGAAACCATCACCACCGTCCATCTCCAGAGCTCCCCTCCTCTTGTGAAACTGAAACTCCATACCCATTAAACACTCACTCCCCATTTCCCCTTCCTGGAGCCCCTGGCAACCACCATTCTCCTTTTTGTCTCTGATTTTGATTACTCTAGTGCCTCAAAAAAGTGGAATCATACGGTACTTGTCCTGTGACTGGCTTATTTCACTTAGCACCTTGTCCTCAAGGTTCATCCATGTTGTAGCTGGAACCAATAAGGATGTGGAAAGATGCTCAGCCTCACCACAGGCACTCTTTTTTTTTTTTTTTTTTTTTTTTTTTTTTTTTTTTAAGATGGAGTCTTGTTCTGTCGCCCAGGCTGGAGTGCAATGGCACGATCTCACTGCAACCTCCACCATCCGGGTTCAAGCGGTTCTCCTGCCTCAGCCTTCTGAGTAGCTGGAACTACAGGCACACACCACCACGCCCAGCTAATTTTTAGTATTTTAGTAGAGATGGAGTTTCACCATGTTGGCCAGTCTGGTCTCGAACTCCTGACTTCAGGTGATCCACCTGCTTCGGCCTCCCAAAGTGCTGGGATTACAGGCATGACCCACCGTGCCTGGCCAGGATGTTCAACCTCACCACAGGCACTCTTATGTTCCTCCTCAGCCTCTGTCCATTTCACAGCTGCTGGGCACAAGATTCATCCATGTGTCAGAATTTCCTTCCTTTTTAAGGTTGAAGAATATTCCTCTATGTGTATATACCGCGTTTTGCTTATCCATGAATCCACCGATGAACACCTGGGTTGCTTCTGTGTTTTAGCTATTGTGAATAATGCTGTTGTGAACATGGGTTTACAAATATCTCTTCAAGGCTCTATTTCCAATTATTTTGGGTATACATCCAGAGGTGGAATTGCTGGATCATATGGGAATTCTATTTTTAATGTTTTAAGGAACCACTCTACTGTTTTCCACAGTAGCTGTGCCATCTTACATTCCTAGCAACAGTGCACAACGGTTCCAATTTCTCCACATCCTTACCAACACTTGTTATTTTCTTTCTTTCTTTTTTTTATAGTAGCTGTCCTAACGGATGTGAGGTGGTATCTCATTGTAGTTTTGATTTGCATTTTCCTAATTATTATTGAGGTTAAGCATCGTTTCATGTGCTTATTGGCCATTTGTGTATCTTCTTTGGAGAAGTGTTAGTTCAAGTTATTTGCTCATTTTTGAATTGGATTGTTTGCTTTTTTTGTTGTTGCGTTTTAGGAGGTCTCTATTAATTCCTTATCAGATATATGATTTGAAAATATTTCCTTCCACTCTGTGGTATTTTTACTCTGTTGATTGTGTCTTCTGATGCACAACATTTTTATGTTTTTATAAAGTCCAATTTTTTGGCCAGGCGTGGTGGCTCTTGCCTGTAATCCCAGCACTTTGGGAGGCCGAGGCTGGTGGATCACGAGGTCAGGAGTTCAAGACCTGACCCACATAGAGAAAACCCTGTCTCTACTAAAAATACAAAAATTAGCTGGGTGTGGTGGCGGAAGCCTGTAATCCCAGCTACTCGGGAAGCTGAGGCAGGAGAATTGCTTGAACCCTGGAGGTGAAGGTTGCAGTGAGCTGAGATTGAACCATTGTACTCCAGTATGGGCAACAAGGTGAGACTCCATCTCAAAAAAAAAAAAAAAAAAAGTCTAATTTGTATATTTTTTTGTTTTGTTGGCTGTGCCTTTGTTGTCATATTCAAGAAACCATTGCCAGATCCAATATCATAAAGCTTTTGCTGTGTTTTTTTCGAAGAGTTTTAAGTTTTACGTGTAGGTCATGGATCCAGTTAGGTTAAATTTTGTGTATGGTGTTGAGTAAGGGTCTACCTTTATTCTTTTGCATGTATGCATCTGGTTTTCCTGGCACTTACTTGCTGAAAAGACTGTCTTTTCCCCATTGAATGGTCTTGGCACGCAAGTCAAAAATCTTTTGACCACATATGTGAGGGTTATTTCTGGACTTTATCCTACTCTATTGGTGTATACATGTCTGTTCTTATGTCACACACTGTTTTGATACTGTAGCCTTGTAGTAAAATTTGAAATCAGGAAGCTTGAGTGCTTCAACTTTGTTCTTTTTCAGGATTTTTTTGGCTATCCAGGGTCCCTTGAGATTCCATATGAATTTTAGCACAGATTTTTCTATTTCTACAAAAAAATGTCATTGGGATTTTGATAGGGATTGCATTAAATCTATAGATCATTTTGGATAGTATTAATTTCTTTAAAATGTTAGGTCTTTAAATCTACAAACATGGACTATTTTTTCTGTTTATTTACATCTTCTTTAATTTATTTGAGAAATGTTTCTATTGCATGAGTTTCTCACGTTCTTGGTTAATTTCTAAATATGTTATTCCTTTTGATATTATGATATGGAATTGTTTTTTAGTTTCCTCTTCAGATTTTTTACTGTTAATGTATCGAAATGCAATTGTTTTTTGTGTGTTGACCTTGTGTCCTGCTACATTGCAGAGTTTATCAGTTCTTACAGTTTTTATATGTGATCTTTAGGGTTTTCTATGTATAAGATGATACCATCTGTGAACAGAGATCATTTTACTTCTTCCTTTCCAATTTGGATGCCTTTTACTTATTTGTTTATTTTGCATAGTTGCTTTGGCTAGGACTTTCAATACTGTGTTAAACAGAAATGGTGAAAGTGGGCATCCTTGCCTTCTTCCTGATGTTAGAGGAAAAGCTTTAAGGCTTTCACCATTGAGTGTGATGTTTGCTGTGGTTTTTTTTGTTTGTTTTTTGTTTTTTTGTTTTTTTTTTAACTTATGACTTGTATTATGTTGAGGTAGTTTCCTTCTATTCCTAATTTGTTGAATGTTTTCCTCATAGGAGGATGCTGATGTCAAATGCTTTTTCTGCATCAATTGAGATGATTGTGTGGTTTTTTTTCCCTCCGTTTTGCTAATGTGGTATATTATATTGATTGATTTTCATATATTGAACCATCTTTGCATTCCAGGAATAAAATAGGGCCTCCGATTTTATTTCCCTTAGTCCCTGCCCATTTCCACATGTGCCAGGGAGGCAGCAAGGAAGAGTGGAAGGTGTGTAGCACCAGCAGAATTAGTGACAGTTCCAGGTATGCTTTTGTTAGCTGTTGGGCCTTGGGCAATAGCATAAGCCTGAGCCTCTCTTTTTCTAATCTGTAAAATGGCAGTAATAACCAACATCCCATGGAGTTGTGATGTTTCTTTGAGCTAATGCTTGTAATGTTGTCTGGTGAATAAGGTGTTTTATAAATGATTGGTGATATTAACATTATCACACCATCGTCATCATCATCGTCCTCCTCATCATCATCATCCCCTTTGACCAATGTGGGCAGGGAACAGGAATATGCAACATGTAAGACACAGTAGCTCCCCTTTCTGTTTTACAGTCACAGATACACTGAAGGGCCCAGGGCTGAGGAACAAGAGTCCCTATCTTGATACGTCTTGCCGTGACCTCCTCAACCCAAGCGGAGTAACAGGGCCATCTTAGGAATAGCACTTTGGTTTTGCAGGAGTCCATTTGGCCCTGCCTGTGTGTGTCAGATCCCAGCCCTTCTAGAGAGATACCCTGAAGAGGCCCTTTGTGGGAGGCAGTGGCTTCTCCTTGAATGACCTTGGTGAAGGAAGAAGATTGGGCATGGTAACCAGAGGAGGTGGCTGAAGACCTTGTGGGCTGGGCCTTGGTCTGGGATAGCCGCAGGCTCCTGGTCTCTGTCCAGCAGAGACAACGTGTCTTCTGGGCAGTAGCCCTGTAGCCAGGGAAGGGCGTGAGATGTTTTCTCCCAGGAACAGCAGCTGTCTGTTGACTTTGCCTTCTCAGACCCTGCCCTGGTGCATTTTCCTGTCTCTGCTTTTTGGCAGATCTGTGTGAGTGGGGCACACAGGGCATGGTGGAGGCACCCAGGGCAGCCAAGGCCTCAGAGGGAGGAGGATGACATGAGGCCTTGCTTGATGCTTCCTCCAAGACCAATTCTCTTCTCTCAGCAGCCTCCACCTCTCCTGGCTTCACCACCTGTGTCCCTCCTTCCCATTTTCCAGCTCAGCTTCTGCGGGGACTTGGCCCCTGGGCCAGCCTCTCCCATCTTGAAGGCTCTTTCTTTCTCTTTCCTTTGCCTGCCTCTCCCACTTCTTCCGGGGCATCACCTTCTCAGTTTCTCCTCCTCCGGACTTTCTCACCTCTCCTGCTGCCTCATGTCCTCTGTCCGTCTTGCTCCTGTGTCTCTCATGGGGGCACCCTCAGTTTGGGCCTGGGAAGATGTGTCCCTTGCTTCAGCTGTCCCAGCCAGATGTGTCCTCCCTGGGCCACCTGTCTACAGCTCTGGATGACATAGGCTGTTTGTCTTGAGGCAGGAAAAGGCAGTGGCCGGGAGCTGGTGTCAGGTGTGGGCTGAGGCCCCTCCACACCCTGTGACCACATGAGGACCCTTCCAGTGGTTGGAGGACAATGTTAGGAGGAAGGAAGGGAAGGGGGAGGAAGTTACTGCAGCCCTCTCCCTAGCCCCCATCTCTGTTTCTCTTTCCATTTTCCTGGAAAAGGTAGAAATGAAGGAGGAAGCCAAGGACAGAGTTGGGGAGTGATACAGTAATGATACTAACAGGTGATGCTTCTCCAGCAGTTACTATTCCCCAGGCACTGTACCCAGCTCCATCCACAGGCCATCTCTTTTCATTGCAAATGACAGCAACAGAACTCCTTCTAGTTTAGGTGAAACAGGGGTATATACAGTTTACAGAGCCAGACTCAGGAAGGGCGGGACCTCTGGTTTGGGAATACTGGAGCCTGAGGCACAGCTAGGAAGCTTTCCGGGCCCCTCCTCCCTGCCTCTCTCCCCTGCCAGCTCTGTACCTGTCAGCTGCTGGCCGACTTCTCCCCCGACAGACTCCTCCTCCTCCCATCCAGCAGGATGCTGAGGTCTTTTCTGCTGTGTCTTTTAGCTACAGGGGAGAAGCTGAGATTGGCAGGCTCCTGTAGACCAGCAGGGTTGGAGGAGGGGCGGAGCATGCTCCCTTCCAAAAGGGGATGCCATTCACAGAAGAGGGAACTGATGTGGGCACAAAGACCACCTCATCAGACGCTCACTGCTCCTGAGATGCATGCTTTTACCCCCGTCTTGCAGTTACAGAAGCCAAGACTCTGAAAAGCCAAGTAATGTTCCCGAGACCACAGAGCCACGAGTGGCAGAGAGGAGGGAGAGCTGAGTGCTCAGAGCAAGGACCCTGGAGCCAGGTTGCTTGGGATTGAATCTAGGCTCTACTACTTTCTAGCTCTGGAATTTTGGGCAGGTTACTTAACCTTTCTGGCCTCAGTCTGCCCATCTGTGTAAAGGGAATGATCATAATAATAGCTGCTTCTTAGGACTAGGGCAGAATGAGTTATATACGTAAACCATTTAGAACAACACTTGGCATGGCATGAGCACCTTATGAATGTTACATATTGTTATCAGAGTGTTTTACAGTTTACAAAGAACCTTCACATGTATTATCTCACTTGACCTTGATCATAGCCTTGGAAAGTGGACAAGGGAATGGACTGACAGATACTGACTGATTCTGTGCTGCCTACACCCGATGCACTCACCCTCGGCCTAATCAGCTGCAGGGTTCTGCAACCTGTTTTAAAAAATCCCCCACCCGAATAAACAGCTCTCTGTCCAACAAGGGAGTATCAGTGCTTTCTCAGGGGCGAGCTGGCAGGATTGTATATTCTGCTGTCTCTCTAGCGCATGAATATGTATGAAGCTAGAGATGCTGGGAGCTTGGTTGGTAAATGTTCATCCAGAGGTGGGAGCCGCTGCGTTGTGACTCTGTGCAGAACTGGTTGGACTCTCTTGGGTAGTTGTGTCTTGCGGCCTCAGCCTACAAGGACTGGGATGGGAATGAGAAAACAGGGTGGCAGCTACCGAGGGAAGCTGGGCCCTTCAAAGAACCACAGTGCAGGTGGTCCCTCATGGCTCTTTGCCCCCAACTGGATGTGATCCCTCACTGTGAGGTGGGGCCCGAGGGCTGGAGTTTGGGGCTGGCTCTGGGATCGAAGGAAACCCACTCATAGCAGGAAAGCTCCCTGCCCTCCACCAACAGCCTGGCAGACAGAGCAGGGCTGAAGTCCAGAATCCTGCACTTATTCTCCAGGGCACCTCTCTTTCCCTGCCTCAGTTTCTTTCCCTGTAAAATGCGTTTGACGATAACAAAAGACCTTCGGCAGACATGAAGGCCAACTCCTCACTCTCTCTCACAGCAGAGCCAGTGGGTGATGAGAACAGGCCTTTCCCATGACCCCAGCTGTGCAGTGAGGGTGAGCTTGGTGCAGGTGGCTATTGCCGTAGCGTGGATCTGAGTAGTGTATGACCAGACTAAGGATGAAAACAGGGAAGCCCCGGACTGAAAATGATCACAGACATACTGGTCAGATGTACTGGGAGACAGGTGGAATCTTTCTATTCCTAAGACCTTAGCAAGTCTCACTGGGAGGAAAATAGGGGGAGGGCAGTCTGATTGACTTGTGCTAAGCAACAGCTTTTGGAGACAAGGGACTGGCTCCGAAGGCTGTTTAAGGCCTCCTTAGGTCTTGGATTTCATGAAAGGGCCACAGGTGCACATTATCAGTGTGCATATACCATCGGGTTATGTTTAAGGATGAAGTGAGAATAAGTATTTAAATCACTAAGAATAGTGCCTGGCCTGTATCGTTTGTCATGATTGTAATTATTACCTCTTGTATCCAGTACAGACCCCCAGACTGGGCCTCAAGTGTGGGTTTTCATCTCAGAATTTTTAGTTCCTCTTAGTTTCTTCTGTGGCATCAGTAGAAGGGCTCCTATGATGCAGGCGGACCTCTGTGTCCAGCCTTCTGGTTCAAGGCCGCTGCCTTGGGAGTGTGCAGTGTGAGTCAGAGGTGGGCTTTGTAAAGGCACAAGGAGCTCCAACCCTGGACCTCCCTCCTCACCACCCAGTGGCTCCACAGTGTCCTGCCAAACTGGGTGTGGCTGGACCTGGGGTTGGGACACACTGGCTTGGGGCGGGAGTCTTGCACAGTGCTAGGAGGCAGGAGCTGTATCTCGTAGCCCCATGAGCAAACGGACTTTTGAGCAGCCTCCCAGAAGGGGTTGAAATTGATGCAGAATCGGCCGGGTGTGGTGGCTCACATCTGCAATCCCAGCACTTTGGGAGGCTGAGGTGGGCGGATCACCGGAGGTCAGGAGTTGGAGACTACCCTGGCCAATATGGCGAAACTCCGTCTCTACTAAAAATACAAAAATTAGCTGGGTGTGGTGGCTCGCACCTGTAGTCCCAGCTACTCAGGAGGCAGGAGAATCGCGTGAGCCTGGGAGGAGGAGGTTGCAGTGAGCTGAGATCACACCACTGCACTCCAGCCTGGGACAGAGCGAGACTGTCAAAAAGAAAGAAAGAAAGAGAGAGAGAGAGAGAGAGAGAGAGGGAGGGAGGGAGGGAGGGAGGGTGGGAGGAGGAAGGAAGGAACTGAAGCAGAATCAACCCTCCATTTTACAAAAACAGAGGATGAACCTGAGCCTTGGCTCTGGGTCCCTGTGGCTTGGGAACTTTGACAGGAGAGTGTTTAGGACACAAAGTTGGGAATGTGAGGCTGAGTGTGGTCCTTACCCCTGTTTCCAAGCTGGTGGTCACATGGGACCCAAGGTGAGGGGAGAAAGCAGCCCTGACATGGAGAGGGAGTAAGGGGTGCCGGGCTCAGCCAGGAGGGACCCTGGGAAAGTCCCCCTGGAGCTCTGCTGAACATACATCCCCTAAGTGGATGATGACTGTCCTTTTGTCCTTCATTTTCCTTTTAATCCTGCAAGAGAACTTCAGCCAGAGCATCTGAGATGGGAAGCAGAAAAAGGATGGGCAGTTAGGAGAGGAAAAGCACAGCTGTGTGTGAGTACGGAGGTATTTTGGTTGGATGCCAAGGGCACCCGGATGCCCCAGCCTGGATGGGAAGTAGGGAGACGCTGGAGTGGGGCTGGGGTGGGGTGCCAGGGAAGATCAAGGAGGAGAATATCCAGCCTCTCTAGTACTGAGGCCTCTCTGGGATTTTTTATCATTTGTCTGAAAGCATTATGAGGCTTCAATTCCCATAAAAATAAAACACATTCCAAAGCCAAGCCCAGGGTTTGGGCATTCTCTGCTGGTTTGTACTGACCACTCCCCCAAGTCCCATTCATGAGCATGGAGAATAGAGAACTGACGGTAAGGCTGATAGAGTGCAGGCACGGTCCTTTCATGGAAACAGAGGGCTTAGGAGGCCTTAAAAAGCCTTCGGAGCCAGTCCTTTATCTCCATGAGGTCTTGCTTAGCACAAATAGATCAGACCACTCTCCCCGTTTTCCTCCTAGACAGTAAGACTTGCTAAGGTCTTAGGAATATAAAGATTCCTGGGCTGGTTGTGGTGGCTCATGCCTGTAATTCCAGCACTTTGGGAGGCTGAGGTGGGCGGATCACGAGGTCAAGAGATTGAGACCATCTTGGCCAACATGGTGAAACCCCGCCTCCACTAAAAATACAAAAAATTAGCTGGGCGTGGTGTCATGTGCCTGTAATCCCAGCTACTCAGGAGGCTGAGACAGGAGAATAGCTTGAACCTGGGAGGTGGAGGTTGCAGTAAGCCAAGATCGTGCCACTGCACTCCAGCCTGGGCTACAGAGCGAGACTCCGTCTCAAAAAAAAAAAAAAAAAAAAAATTCCACCTCTTTCCCAGTACATCTGACCAGTTTGTCTGTGATAATTTTCAGTCTGGGACCTCTCTGTTTTCATTCTTAGTCTGACCTTACGCAATGCAGATCCATGCTGCAGCACTAGCCACCTGCGCCAAACTCACCACATCACCCGGGGATAATGGGAAAGACCTGTTCTCATCACCTGTTTGCTGTCCTGTGTGAGAGAGGGAGCAGTTGGGTCCCATGCCTCCAGAAGACCCATTCTAGACATGATTCCATCCCTTGCCTTCCCTGAAGCCACCACTGTCCCCTCCCATCTCCAGTCCAAGGTTGTTTTTCAATCCAAGGAGGCTGTCAGTGACTTCCCTCCTGCCCTCTCATGTCCCTGGCCACCCCATTCCTGCAGGGCCTCGCCTTCTTCCCTGGCTCCAGCCGGGCTGCCCCACTTCCCTTTGGCATTGCTCAGCCTTCCTTTCCTGTGTTCCTCCTGGCCGCTGCTCTGCCAGCCCCGTCCTGCCCACCTCCCAATCCCAGCACATCAAAACAGCAGTCCGGAGTGGGAGGTGTATGTTCTGAGCCCTGCCCCGCCCCTGAATAACTGGATGAATCAGATACCTCATCTCTCTTTGGGCCCCGATTTTCACAAATAAAAAGCAGGAGCCCAATCACTGTAACCGACTGTGATGAATTGTGTGATGCTAACTCCAGCTGGTAGACCTCACATCTTGGTTATACTCAATATATACGCAGTCGAATCTTTTTTTAATAGACTTCTTGGTTGCAAAGATCTAGATACGTCATAGGCTAAATCATATCCCTTCGCATATAATAATAGTCTAGGATAACCAGTTAGACTAAACTGTGGGGCCTAGGCATTCTGCGACCCCATCAAAGGCCCCATTCTGGGATGATCTGTCTGAAGTGAGACCTCATCTTTCTTTGGGGCATCCTGCTAAGACCCAGGCCCGGTGACCCCTCAGGGCTTGTCATCTGTGGGCTGAGCCTGCAGAAAGGCAAGCAGGTGGGATGCCAGGGGAGGCGAGTGAAGCTTCGGGAGCAGGGGGAGGGAGGGATGAGGGTGAGATAATGAAGTTTCACTGTAATTTGGAGCCTCTGCATTTTCAAGGGAGGTTGTTTCTGAGTTATTTTCACAATGGAACTGGGTATTCTGATCTACCTCGCTGCTGTGTGGAATCAAAAATAATAGAGCATGTTGCTATATCATCAACTAGTGGCTTCTCTTTCTGAGCAGTTTTTACCCAGCAATTAAGTGAAATTATGTGACTCAGTATGGGAAGATAATTGCCGGAGAAACTCTTCTGATTGCTTTCTCCCGCACATGCAGCCAGCAACCAAGCAGGAGGATCAGAGAGGAAAATTAACATGGAAGTGCTGCTGCCACCCAAAACCTCAGCTGCTTGCCAATGTGGAGATAAACGAGAGCATGGAAAGGAGAGGAAAAATGAGCGGAAATGGAATTTATTCTCATAATACACTCTAGAGGAGGCAGTAACGTGTGATTGGTTCCATTCTCCAGATGAGGAGAGTGATCCAAATGGTCTAGAGGGGACGAGTTGGGCAGCAGGAGAGTGAGGCAGCCAAGGAGTCCCCCACTCCAGCAGTGATGATTTCTCAGGCCCCCTTTGCCGGCGAGCCAGGTCCTCAGGCCCCCAGGCAAAGGTCCAGGGCCCAGTGCCCATACAGCAGTGCATGCCCTGTTCCTGTGCCCTCTCCACTCACTTCAGCCTTGGATCTCCCTCCCCCAGTGACTCCTCCTTCCTCTCTTCCATCTACTCCTTCGACTCTCTCGCCCGGAACTGAGATTTATCATCGCCAAGCCTCTTATCATCCCCTCCCCAGCCAGCCTCCAGCACCCCGGCTTCCTCCCTGGAAGGAGGGAGAAAGGAATGTGTGGTCACTGGGAGGGTGGGAGGTGCGGAGGGGTGGCATATGAGACGGAAGGGAAGCCAAGCTGGGTGCAGCAGTGAGACAAAGGCATGCTGTGGCCCTTCAAAGGTTCTGTGTGTGTACTTGGCCACTCAACTCAGGGGCAGCGCCAACAGTATCACCGATGAGATTTTTAAAAATGGGTTTAGGGCCCACCCTCCCGACCCAGAGGGGGCCCATGCTGAGGTGTGGTTGATGTAGCCCAGGCTGGGACAGCAGCTTGGAGGAGTAGAGAATTGGTCACTTTTCAAATTTGTGATAGTATTTCTTTTCACACTGTAACTTGATCAGAAATATTTTCTGTAGAATACAAAGGCAGGTCTTAACTCTTTAGCTTGGCACTCAAGAGCCTCTGCAATCTGATTCCAACCCTCTTATCTGAGTTCTCACCACCTACCCCGTCATGCTTTACTCCAACTGGGTTGTTCACTGTTTTGGAAGGTTTCTTACACTAGAAATGGCAGCTACTTGGTAGGTTGCTGTCACAGCTCCCTCACAGGCAATGCAGACATTACTGGTGGATGAAGTCCATCTCCTGTTGGACCTCATTTGGGGAAGCCACTTTGGACAGCTACTACAGGAATGAAATGCCTTAAGGCAAAACTTGAACTGATCTTGAACTTGAACTGTATCTCATTTGTTATTCCTACTTCCTGTTTCCCCTCTCACTCCTTTTGCTCATGCTGTCTTCTCTGCCGGAATGTCTTTCCTCTACTCTCTCCCTCCCCTTGTCTATCAAAATCCTACCCTGCTCTTAAGGTTCAGCTGGAATGTCAGTTCCTCCATGGAAACTTCCCTGGCTCCCTGTTGAGCTCTCTGCTCCCCTTCTCTCTGTCTTTCTGGACTACTGTTGCATGGCGTCTCTACCTCTTGGGAAGTTCTCTTCATATTTGCTGATGGATCAGAGCCCTTTGCCACCAAATCCTACCTCTCCTTGGTAGCTGAGGCTGTATCTTTTTCACCTACTTATCCTTTGCAGAGCCCATAATAGTATGGCCCTTTCTAGCAGTTCAGTGTTTACTTGTATAGTGGATTTGAACCTGAGAATCAATGGAGGTGATTGTTGGGATTTGAAAGGAAGGCACAGCAGCAACCTGAACTGCTGCCCATTGTGCCTGGTGGCCCAGAGCCATTGACATGTGCTTTCCCTATTCCCAGGGGCAGGAGGAGCCCTATTGCCAACACCACAGTCCCTCTTCTGGCTAGAGCTGGTCAAGAAGACACTATGGGAAGCCTGGTCCATTTGTTCCTCCCTCTGTTGCCTCACATCCAATATTCACACCATGGCCCCTAAGATTTGAAGACCTTAATGTGTTGTTTCATCTTCCACATCTTGACTCCAGTCTCGCTCCTCACTGGCTGAGCAAGGAGCAGGTGTAATTTGGAGATGGGGCTTGGGCTAGGAAGTAGCAGTAAACTGGAGAAAGAAAGAGAGAAGGAGAGAGGAAGGGAGATGTTTTACAAATAGCAGATGCTCAAAACTTGCTTTATTTCATACTTTGATTGAAGATATTTTAGGACTGTATGACTGCCTGAATCATAAGGGGACTTTCCATTATAAAATAATTAATCCCAGGTTTATTATTACACATCTTGGTTTAAAGAAGGAATGAAGATCATCCAATCATAAGTCACCATTACTCTCCCCACACCAAACACTACCAAAAAGACAAAACAAAACAAAAATCCCATGAAATAACTGGGCCAGGCATGGTGGCTCATGCCTGAAATCCCAACACTTCAGGAGGCGAGCCAGAAAGATCACATGAGGTCAGAAGTTCGAGACCCAGCCTGGCCAACATGGTGAAACCCTGTCTCTACTAAAAATACAAAAATTAGCTGGGCATGGTGGTGCATGCTTGTAGTTCCAGCTACTAGGGAGGCTGAGGCAGGAGGATCACTTGAACTCAGGAGGCGGAGGTTGCAATGAGCCGAGATTGTGCCACTGTACTCCAGCCTGAGCGACACAGTGAGACTCTGTCTCAAACAAAACAAAACAAAACAAAACAAAACAAAAACTAGCACTGGAGTATGTGAAGCATAGCCAGAACTTAAGCCATAGTTGCACTTAGAGTGAACACTCATTGACATTACTGCATTCTGTAGGCCAATCAGCACTGAGCCCATCTAGGTTGGGAAGCTAAACCTGAGACTACCTGCATGAAGCTGAGAACCCTTGAGAGGGACTAAAGTGATCTCAGGTTGGTATCTGCTGCCCCCAGCCTGCCCCTAGCCATGAAAAAGCAAAACAAATGCTCTCTGAAAGAAAGCGCCCCATTTTAGGACTGTCAGTTTCCCACAGATTAAAATGTAGCAAACATGAGCTCACAATCAAATATATTACCAAACACAAGAAAAAACAAGTCACTGTGATTGAGAGGCACAGAAACAAAATGTAGATTTTGACCCCCAAGGATTTAAGAGTTTGGAATTATCAGATACAGAATATAAAATAACTGTAAGAAACGTTAAAATAATAAGAGATGAGAACACAAAATGAGTGATCAACAAAGACTAACACAAATGACCAGGCAATTTCAAAAAGAACCAGATAGAACCTTTAGAAATTAATAATATGACCATTGAAACACAAAAGTAAATGAATGGGTTAAGCAGCAAATAAATACAGTTAAAAAGGAAGTCAGAAAATGGAAAACAAATATGAAATAATTACCTGGAATGTAGCACAGAGAAACAAGGAAGTGGAAAATATGAAAGAGCAGTTAAGTGATATGGAAAATAGAATGAAGATGTCTAACCTGCTTCTAGTCACAGTCTCAGAAAGAGAAAATGGGAAGAATGGAGGAGAGTCCGTATTTGAAGAGATAATGCCTTAGAGTTTTTCATAACAATGAAAAGGATGAACCTATAGGTAAAGGACTTTCAAGTCTGATGAAATCCACAACAATCAGTTCTATGTTGTGTTTCAGACTTGCAATGAAACTCACAACAGCAAACACACGCACAAAATAAATAAATAGAAGGAGACAGAGAAGAAAGATAGGACATCTATAAAGGAATGACGATATAAGCAGCAGACTTCTCAACAGCAATCATGGAAGCCAGATGGCAGTGGAATAACATCTTAAAAGTGCAGAGCAAAAATAATTATCAGCCTAGAATTGTGTACATAGCCAAACTACCTTTCAAGGATAGGATTGTATTAGTTTTCTACTGCTGCATAACAAATGATCACAGACCCAGCAGCTTAAAGCAACACATATTTATTATGTCATGGCTTCTTTAGGTCAGAGGTCTGGCACAGCTTAGCTGAATTTTCTGCTTCAGCATCACACCGAGCTACAGTCTAGGTGCTGGCTAAGGTTGTGGTCTGATAAGAGAATTGACTGGGGAAAGATCTGCCTCCAGACTCCCTCAGGTTGCTGGCAGTATTCATCTTGTGGCAGAAGAACTGAGGTTCCCATCTTCTTGCTGGCTTCTGGCCAGGGGCAGCTGTCAGCTGCTAGAGGCTTCCCACAATTCCTTATCCTGTGCTCCTCTCCGTAGCCTGTCTCATGACATAGCAGCTTGCTTTTTCAAGCCAGCAAAGGAGAAAATTCTCTAGCTCCAGCCTACAAAATTGAGGCTTATATGATATAATATCATCATCTGAGGGCTGTCCTTTTGCCACTTTTGCCACATTCTGTTGGTTAGAAGTATGTTGCAGCTCCTGCCAGTATTCAAAGGAAAGAGATTACTCAAAGCCTTCAACACTAGAAGGCTGGAATGACTGGGGATGGCCTTAGGGTCTCTTGCCACAAAGGTGAAATGAAAACATTTCCAAATAAACAGAAACAGAGTTTCTAACTAACTGATCTTCATTAAAGAAAATTTTGAAAGATGTTCTTCAGGAATAAAGAAAATGGCTTCAAGGATGACTAACATTCAAAAACAATGGTGAGCAAATCAGTACATATGTTGTAAATTCATTATCTGTTGCTGCATAGCAAATTACTTCCAAACTCAGCAGCCTAAAATAGCAAACGTTTGATATTTCACACAGTTTCTGAGGGTAGAGAATCAGGGAGAATCTTCACTGGGTTGTTCTGGCTCAAGGTCTTTCATGAAGCCAGAAGATCTGTTTCCAAGCTCACTTATGTGGTTCATGGCAGGCTGTATTTCCTAGCAGTCTTTCAGAGTGAGGCCCCCACATGGGCCTCTCCACAGGAGTGCCTGAATATCCTTAAGACATGGCAGCTAGCTTGACTCAGAACAAGCAATCTGAGAGACAGAGAGAGAGAGAGAGAGAGAGGCTGTGTTGTTTTTTATAACCTCATATTGAAAGTGACATACCATAACTTCTGCATATTTTACTGGTCATACAGACCAACCCTGGTGCAGTGTGGGAGGGGATTGTACAAGGATCTGGATACCAGGAGATACTGGGAGCTATCTTGCAGGCTGGTTACTACACACGTGGTTGAATCCAAACAAACATAGTTTTCATGAAGTACAAATATTAGTATCTATTTTATAGAATTTCAAAAAGAACTGAAATATTGTCCAATAATAGCATATGTATCAGGAATGGGGTGATTTGTATTTTGGTGTTTTCAAGGAGGGTATTTTGCCTAATAACTACTATAGGTATTCACTCTGAATTTTTTTAGTCTTTTTTACATTGAATACACATGGAAAAATTACAAAGATAACCACTAAAAGGTTAAAATAGTTTCTGTAATTTCTAAACCAGTAGAGGGAGAAAAGGAATAAGAAAAAAAATAATAATAACTAGGCTAGGGGCAGTGGCTCATGCTTGTAATCCCAGCACTTTGGGAGGCCAAGGCGGGCAGATCACCTGAGCCCAGGAGTTCAAGACCAACGTAGGTAACATAGTGAGACCCGCTCCCGCACTGCCAAAATAAAAATAAAAATAACTAATCCAAAAAAAGAAAGAGCAGGGAAAGAAAAAGCAACAAGCACATTCCCGTAGGGAAAAAACAGATGGCAGAAAGCAGGCCAAATATATCAATAGTCACAATAAGTAAATTAAATGGGGTAAACCTGACAATTAATACAGAAAGCTTGACAATACAGAATTTTTCAAAGATCCAGCTCTTTGCTGTTTATGAGATGCACACACAACACATAAGGACACAGAAAGGTAGAGAGTAACATAGAATTTAAGGCAGGGAGGATCACTGCATAATTCTAAAAGACCCAACCCACAGGACAGTAACAGTTTTAAACTATCTGTTAGACTATTCTAAGAGACATGCTATCGGCCAGCTTCAGGTCTGTTCTGCCCATGCTCAGTAAATCTCAGTAAATCAATCACTGTGACACAGATTTTGCAAAAGAGAAAAGATTTATTCAGAAGGCCACCAAGCAAGGAGGCAGGAGAACAGCTCTCAAATCCTCCTCCCCAAAGATAAGGCTTAGGGATATTTACTGGTAAGGGAAGTGGGGTGGTCTGAGGCATAGGGAAAGGTGATTGGCAGTGGTGAAGAATGAAATGGCAGATTCATTCTGAGCAAGCGTAGTCAGGGTTCGTGGCAGTCCATAGGACATATGTGCAGGAAATGGTGGCGTTAGTGTGACCTGAGGGTGGAGTTTTTAGCCCTCTAATGTCAAAAGGCTACCCTTTGGGGCACTTGCACACATCCAGTTGAAGGGTGAGTGGTCTCATCCTGTTTGAACAGGACAGGAGCTAGCCCAAATTCCTGAAAAACAACTGAAGTAACCATTACCAGGGTGGCCTATGAATGTTATCTATAAAGTAACCAGTGAAGGTTAAGTTTCAGCATTCAGTGGCAAGGCCTTCAGCTACCACAGCTTTCAGCTTCATGGAAAAGGGAAAAATAAAATAAAATAAAATAACAAAAAGCAAGCAACCAAAAGCAAGCGGTGCAGGCAGACCTGATCAGATTAACCCCTTGGTTTCAAATATGGGGATACATTTATAAATGCTTCCACTTAGCGGTAGATTTTAAAGTGCCGATCTTGATTTTTGGTAGGTGAAACAGTCTAAAAAAAAAAAAAGAAAAAGAAATTTAAACACAGTTGATAATCTTAATTTATAGGCATATAGAACTTTCTTCCCAACCATGAAGGAATTCACAATTTTCCAAGCATACATGGAAAATAATTCTTTTAATAACTGACCATGTACTAGGTCATAAAGCAAGTCTCAATACGTTTCAAGGCATCTGTACATCATACAGACCATGTTTTCTGACCTTGGTGCACTTAAGTTAGAAGTCAATAACAAAAGCAAATAAAAATCACTGTGTATTTGGATATTTAAAACACATACTTCTTTTTTTTTTTAATTATACTTTAAGTTCTAGGGTACATGTGCACAACGTGCAGGTTTGTTACATATGTATACATGTGCCATGTTGGTGTGCTGCACCCATTAACTCGTCGTTTACATTGGGTATATCTCCTAATGTTATCCCTCCCCCGCCCTCCCCACAATAGGACCCGGTGTAAAACACATACTTCTTAATGCATAGGTAAAGTAAGAAATTGTAATGGAGGTTTAAAGTATATTGAGAACTAAACAACAATCCAGCCTTGATGGAGTACTTTCACCCCATTATAGAAGCTTTGAAGTGTGGTTTTTCATTATTGTTTAGTTCTTAGTATTATACTTTAAAAGCACTTAGAGGGAACATTGCAGTCTTAAATGCTTATATTGGAAAATAAGAAAAGCTAAATATTAATGAACTAGGTATCCAACATAACAAGATAAACATAAAAAAGAACAATAGAAGAAACCCAAAGATCGTATAAGGGCAGAATTAAGAAAATTTTAAAACATACAATAAAAAGAATTAATAAAACCAAGAGTTGGTTTCTCTGAAAAAACTAATAGCATTGTTAAACCTCTGGTGAAACTGACCAAGGAGAAAGGGAGTTGTCACAAGTAACATCAGGAATGAAAAAAACGGGCATAACTTTATGGCAATACATTTGAAAGCAGAAGAGGGAAAATACCTTTAAAAATTATAACTCACTAAATTTATTAAAGAAGAAATTGGTATCTGGAGAGTGCCATAACCATTAATTAATTGAATGGGCCATTTAAGATCTTCCCACAAAGAAAATCCCAAGCCTAGATGATTTTACAGGTTAGTTCCACCAAACACTCAAAGAACAGATTATTCGAATCTTCTGCAAACTCTTCCAGGGAACTAGCAGGAGAGTGGACACTTGTTCTGTGAGGCCAGTACTGCCATCCCCAAACCAGGCAAGGTTAATACAATAAAATAAAAACTGCAGACCAATCTCACTCATGCACATAGATGCAAAAATCCTAAACAAAATGTCATTAAGCCAAATCCATCTGTTTATTAAAAAAAAATTGGTTTCATCTCAGAAATGCAGGGATGATTTAACACTTGATAATCCATACATATAATTTACTTCACTGGTAGATTTAAGGACAAAAACCATAGAAGTAGAACACTCGTTTATAATTAACATAAAACAGAAACATCTTGGAAACCAGGATTAGAGGGGAACTTTCAAAGCATTAGAAAAACTCCATTTAAAATCAGTAGTAAGACTGTGTGTGTGTGTACGTGTTGTGTGCGTGTGTGTTTGCTATTGTTTCTATTCAGCATTTCACTGGAATTCCTAGCCAGTACACTAAGACAAGAAATAGAAATAAACGGTGTGAGAATTAGAAAGAAGGAACAGTATCATTTAAAGATGATATATCTACAGAGAAAACCCAAAGGCATCTCTAGGTAAGTTATTACAAATAATTCGAGAGTTTAACAAGATTATTGGGTTTAAGATCAATATGTAAAAATCAGTTGCTTTTCTCTCTACCAGCAAAAATTAGAAAACACACACAAGGTGACATTTAAAGCAGCAATAAAAATGATAAGGCACTTAGGAATGAATCCAACAGAAAGTGTGCAACACCTATATGAAAGCATTTATGGAACTTTATTGAAAAGGACCTAAACAAATCAAAAGATTTATTTATAGACAGGAGACTCAAGATCAGAAATATGTCATTTCTCCCCAGGTTGTTCTATAGATAGATCTGTTGCAGTTCCCATGAAAATCCTAACAGTTTTGGATGAATTTGAAAAGCGAATTCTGAAATTCAAGACCAAAAAACCAAGAATAATGAAGACATTCCTGAAGAAAGAGGAGGAGAGGGAAGAGGAGAAAAAAAGATGAGAGCTTCTCTTACAATGTGGCAAGATTACTATGAAGCTGTCATAACTGAAACACAGCAGTTTTAATGCAGTGCAGACAAATTGACCAATAGACCCAAAGAGAAAGCCCAGAAACTGATGCACACCAAATAGAAATCAGATACGTGACAAAGGTGGTAGAGCACATCATGAGGAAAAGGGGAGGCAGTCCGCCACTGAAACCAGGTTACAGTACTAGTTATCAGCATGGGAAAAAGTAAAACTAGACTCCTACCTCACACCATACACAAGCATCAGTTCCGGATGTCAAATAGATTTAAATGCAAAAGACAAAGCTTTAGAGGTTTTAGAAGAAAACTCTGACCTCAGGGTGAGAAAAGATGTCTTAAGACACAAAAATCACAGCATTCAATTATGTTAGAATTAAGAAATTCTGTTCAACAGAAGACAATTTTTAAAAGTGAAAAAATAAGCCACCAACTGGAAGGAGATATTTGCCATACTTAATGACAAAGGTTTAGTATTCAGAATAAGAAATTAACAACAATAATAATGTCAACTCACTTGAAAAATGGGCAAATGACATGAAAAACATATCATTGATGAAGAAACAGGAATGACAAACATGGAGAAAAAAAGCCCAACTCTATTACAATGTAATCACATTAAAACCATCTTTTACCTCTAGATTGGCAAAAATGAAAATATCTGACAACAGAAAATATCCACAACAGGTTGTAGAGCTATGGGGACAGTGATATGCAGCTGGTAGGATATTATCATGGAGATGACCGCTGTGGAGGACAATTTTAAATCACTGTGTAAAGCGGATAGTTTGTATACTATACAACCCAATGAATGACTTTAGTCCTAGGCTTATGTCTAGAACATAACTATTCAAACTGCCGAGTGTGACCCATTAAGGAGCCTTGAAATGTTTTTTGTAAAGAAACAGAATAAAATAGAAAATAAAGTATCTCATTCATACTAAGTATTATTTTGTGATAATTGCTTCTGGTACACATGAATATGTGTTAGTGCTGGGTTGCAGTGTAAAATGTATTTCTTACAGGAGTGGTGATCAAAGAATCGAAAAACTGTTTCCTCAGAATTATTGCACGTGTGCCTGAGCAGTATACACAAAAATGTCCACAACTCCATTGTTTGCAATAGCATAAAATTGAGGGGGAAAAAAACACACATCCATTGGCAGGAGACTAGAGCGATACATGATCATTTACCTGCACAATGGAATATTACACCACACTGAAAATGAATGCACTATAGCTAAATGTAACAGTGTCAGTGACCCATAGAGGCATAATGTTGAACAGAAAAAGCAAGTTTCAGAAGACTATAAACATGATATCATAATTAGGAAGTTCAAAAAAGCTACACTAAACAACATAATATTTAGATATATGTATGTGTTAAATATATTTTTAAAATGAAGAGCAAGGTGAATAACCATACAGTGGAATATTATTCAGCCATAAAGAGAAATAAAATATGAATACATGCTACAATGTAGATGAACCCTGACAACATTATGCTAACTTGAAAGCCAGACACGGAAGTCCATGTATTTTATTATTTCATTTATGTGAAATGTCCAGAATGGGCAAACCCATTGAGACAAAAAGTAGATGAATGGTATCAGGGTCGAAGGGAAGGGGAGTCGGGGGTGACTGCCAATGGATACAAGTTTCTTCTTGGGATGATGAAATGTCTTGGAACCCGAGATTGGTCACGGAAGCACAACTTTGTGAATGTTCTAAAAATCACTGAATTGTACAGTTTAAAATGGCAAACTTCCTGGTGTGTGAATTGTATATTTTAAATTGTGAAAAGAACACTTACTATGAGATCTACCCTCTTAACATATCTTGAAGTGTGCAATTCAATATTGTTAATTATGCTGTACAGTGTTATATAGCAAATCTGTAGCACTTACTCATTTTTCTGTTGATTGGCAACTTTTTAAAAGAAGAGCAAGGGAATGATTAAAAATACATATTTTCAGCCAGGCGTGGTGGCTCACGCCTGTAATTCCAGCGTTTTGGGAGGCCGAGGTGGGTGGATCTCCTGAGGTCAGAAGTTCGAGCCTGACCAACATGGTGAAACCCTGTCTCTACTAAAAACACAAAAAATTAGCTGGGTGTGGTGGTATGTGCCTGTAATCCCAACTCCTTGGGAGGCAGAGGCATGAGAATTGTTTGAACCCAGGAGGTGGAAGTTGCAGTGAGCCGAGATCGCACCATTGCATTCTAGCCTGGGTGACAGAGGGATACTCAGTCTCAAAATAAACAAAATAAATAAATAAATACATAAATAAAATTTAAAAAATATATTTTCGGGATACTGGCCACCTCTGGGAGAGAGGCAGGGGGATGGGGTGGAGGGAAATAGAGGTCACTGCAGCAGTCTTTGTAAAGCTCCATTTCCTAAGCTGCTGGTTATTGGTGTTTCTATTATTACTATGCCTCATTATATGTGTGTGTTACATATATTTTATACATATAAAATACAGTGTAGCATTCAAAGGAAATACAAATGTGAAATGAGATAGCATTAAAAGCAAATTACTGCCTTTTGATAAAGGCTTTTTGAATCAAGGTTTGGGCCTTGACATGGCTATGGATGCAGTCGTTCTGACCCCTGGTGGCCGAGAGGTGAAGTGCAGTGGTGGCTGCTTGCTCAAGGCCAGGGGGAGGTAGTGACCGTGCTGGGGGCAATCAGGGTCCTGGACTGGGTGGATGTCCAGGGGTTCAGGCCACTGCCAGTTTCACCCCACATGGAAAACAGACCCAGCCTTGGGATTTCCTGGTTCAGGAAAAGCCTCTCTCTCCTCTCTGGCTCTTAACCATGCTCCTGATGTGTGTCCTGCCATTGAAATCTATCCCTGGGTGCCTCTCTCAGCCCTGCCTCCTGCTTCCACCAGGATAGTCCACCTGGGGCCATCCACCCAGAGACCAGGACTGATGAGCTCCTGAGCAGAGATCTCCGCATCCTCTGGGGAAGCAGAGGCTGGGGTGCTGAGGCTCATAGAACCAGCCTTCAAACTCCTTTTGTTGAATTAAACCATCTTTCTGGAGGATTCTGAACCAAAGCCTGTGGGAAGAGCTGACTTGGGCACTTTTGAGGTGTGATGTGAGTGGTACCTGAAGGAGGGCTGTCAGTGCTTAAGGGCCCAGGAAACCGCAAGTCTCCTCCCCACCTAGCTGGCTAGACTAGAGGGACATTGGTTTACTGGCCCCATTTAATCTGATATTAAGAGACATTTCTGACAGCGTATTGGCTGTCAGAATGAACTAGAGATGGCAACAGAAGGCCTTAATGAGATAGAGGCGGCCACAGAAGGGTGGCCTGTAGAGAAGGACACAGATGAGATACCAAAGTCACGTCCCACAGGCAGTGTGGTGGAGGAGTTACTATGCTGGGTTAGGATCTAGTCCCTGCTACTCACTCTGGTGCATGTCAGCCTCATTAAGCTTCAGGTTCTCAGACTGCATTAGTTGTAGTGATTGTAATTGTACTAACTCAATTGTGCCAATTGAATTAATACATTCAGAGCATTCTCTAAGAGTCCAAGAAATGTCAACTGGTGGTGGCTCATGTCTGTAATCCCAGCACTTTGGGAGGCTGAGGCAGGTGGACCACTTGAGGTCAGGAGTTCGAGACCAGTCTGGCCAACATGATGAAACCCCGTCTTTACTAAAAATACCAAAAATTAGCCGGGCACGGTGGCACATGCGTCTAATGCCAGCTACTCAGGAGGCCGAGGCAGGAGAATCGCTCGAACCCGGGAGGCGGAGGTTGCAGTGAGCCAAGATCGTGCCACTGCACTCCAGCCTGGGCAAGAGAGCGAGACTCTGTCTCAAAAAAAAAAAAAAAAAGTCACCTGCTTGTGCTTAGGTTGTTTGAACCCTCATCAAGTCATGAGTGCAGAGTAAAGCTGGGGATTTGACTTGGCCCCTGGTCAGGCTGATGCCTGAAGCTGATGAATGGAGGCTTCTTAGCCGGAGAATCATTTTTTCCTCCCTCTGTCCCCAGACGCCATGGAGTTGGTGCTGGTCTTCCTCTGCAGCCTGCTGGCCCCCATGGTCCTGGCCAGTGGTAAGTACCCCTCTGGGAGCTGGCTGTGACAAGATGATAATCCTGTCCAGCCCTCTCTACTGGAAGGTTCTGGGCCCCTTGGAACATTAGGGCTGGGGGACTCTCAGGTTCTTCATGTCTGGTCAGGGGCCTCTCCCTTCAGTCAGCAGAGGAAGTCGTGGAGGCAGCAGCTATTTATTCACAGACCTCAACACAGCCTGCCCCCTTGCCCCCTAAGGGTCCGGCAGGGCATGGTGTTTAAGCCCCGCAAGCTCACCGGGCCTCTGTGGTCTTGTGGCCTGAATCCTGGGAGTCAGACCTGCACGTCAGTCTCTAGACCATAAGTAGCCAGTGTTGGCCTCATGCAAGTCACACGTCCTTCCTTGGTCTCGGTTTCTCCGTATGTCACAAGAGGAAAATTGACCCTGCCTTATGGGGATGATGTAAGAATAAAAAGGGGCAATGAATATGGATGTTGCATGACTCAGAGCCTCACTGAGCCTCAATGCCTTCATTGCCGTTGGCCCTCAGGTTCCCCTAACCCCCTAACTGGCAGGCCTGCCCTACTGTGCACTCTAGGCATCTCTGCTTAATGGGCCTTGCTCCTCCGGAATCCTTTTGTGAAGACGGAGGTCTGTGAGGCAAGGTTAGCTATTTGGGAGCCGGGTTGTGTAGCTTTCTTTCTCTTGACCAACTGTTTGTTTTTGCAGCAGCTGAGAAGGAGAAGGAAATGGACCCTTTTCATTATGGTGAGCAGTGGGGACCCTGGGTGCAGGGGTCAGGGGGATGCAGCCCTGCCTGGCAGGAGGGATGGGGGGAACAGACACCGTCTCCCTGGCCCCTTCCTCTCTCACCCTTGGTTCCTTTGGCAGATTACCAGACCCTGAGGATTGGGGGACTGGTGTTCGCTGTGGTCCTCTTCTCGGTTGGGATCCTCCTTATCCTAAGTAAGTTGGTTCTTTTGCTCACTCTGTAAGAGCAATGACTGAGGCTGCTAAGCAGGTGGGGACAGTGTGAGAGCCTGGTTGGTCCGTCTCCTGGAGAGGAAAGGAGGCTGCCTGTCCTCCATGTTATCTTCATGACCCAATAGAGTGTACTGGGCACATAGTAAGTGCTCAGTGAAACACTGGAGCGGGAACAAAGAAAATGTCATATGACAATGAGCACAGATATAGGAACTGGTAGGGAGGCTTCCCAGTGCTGTGTCTAGAGGGCATGAGTGGGGCAGTCACGGAGGAAGGAGACAGGCACTGCCCTAGTGTGCGAGGGATTTGCCCCTGAGTTTGTTGTTCCCACATGAGCCTGATCTGCACAGATCCCTCTTGACTCACATGATCAAGAGGGCTGTGGGGGTGTAGCCATTCCAGCTGTGGAATGTATTTCCTTTGCCCCAGAAGCAGCTACCCCATCTGAGGGCCACTGTGTGCAGCTGTGCAAACTGTGCACTGCGCAGGTCTAGGGGGTGCCATTTACATAGTCCCACAACCTGCATAGACCCTTGGCCCTGCTGTGGCCAAGCCAGGAGCATGACCTTGGATGGTTTCTTTGCTTTTCAGGTCGCAGGTGCAAGTGCAGTTTCAATCAGAAGCCCCGGTAAGGATGCTGTGGCAGTGGACATTGGGGGTGATACTAGGTGGGACAGGAAGGGACCCCTGGTATGTGACCCCCCAAATGGGCATTCTCTTGGATTCTTGTCTCAGAGGCAGAATGTGTGTGTTGGGGCATAGGGCTGGGAGTTTGGGGACTGCCAGGTAGACTCTGGGGCAAAGGAGAGGTCCACACATTGACGGTCAGCCCATCCTCTCTCTTCTGATATATGTTGGGGAGGGGAAGTAGACAAGAAAGTACTGGAACCTTTTCTGGAGGCCCTTGGGACAGTTGAGCTTGGGAGAAGGGAAGCAGAGGGCTTCCTGGCCTCTCTTGGTGCCCAGGTCCTCTCTACAGGACCTGCGACACAGTCCCCGCTTGTCACCTGTTCATGAGGCTCTTTGAGCTGAACAGACACTTGGACCTTCTTTATACTCCCACACAGAGGTCATACCCCATTAATTTACTACAATAGCCAAGGGTAGCTTGGACCCCAGAAGTCCAAAGCCTGTGACAGGACACACCCAAGGCCCCATGTGGCCTTAGGCTCCCCTTCCCATGACTTGGTAGAAGTCGAGGGCTGACATTGAAGGGTGCCTGTAAGTTCCCTCCGAGTCTGATCCTTCAGTCCAGACCTCTCCCTCTGCCCCATGCACCCCACAGCAGAGTGAGCTCCAGCCCCTCAGGGCACTGGGAGGAGCCTGACCACAGGCGGCTGTGCCCCAGTGAGGAGCAGAGCGACGCTCTCTGGGTCTGCCCTGGAGATCTCTGACAGGGCTGTGCTTCTCCTTCTCCTGCAGGGCCCCAGGAGACGAGGAAGCCCAGGTGGAGAACCTCATCACCGCCAATGGTAACTGTCCGTGACCACCTGCCCAGATGGAAAAGAGGGAACAGAGAGACCCCTCTGTGGCTCAGGAAGGGACTGTTGCCAGGTGCATGGCCTCGCTAGAGTCAGCCAGACATGCTCCCACAGTGCCAGGAGAGGGGGTCTCCAGGGCCTCTGCAGCATTGCCCCCTCACTCCACCAAACAGGCTACTACTAGTGTCACCTGCTATTTACAGGGCATCTGCTTGTGCCAGGCACAGACCCCATATCATTTAATGTGCACACAGCCCCGTGAGATAGGCATCACTGTCCTCATTTTATAACCGAGGAACTCGGAGAGGTTACCAGGTTCCTGTAAGCAGCAGGTAGCAGGGCCAGGGTTGAACCTAGATCGTTCTGACTCGAAATCCCATGGCTGTCACCTCTTTGCTCCCCCAGAGTCAGGCATAGACACGGCTGCTGTTGGGGGTGGCCCACTGGGGTGAGGAGTCTATATACTATCATCCATTCTGATTTTCTTTCCAGCAACAGAGCCCCAGAAAGCAGAGAACTGAAGTGCAGCCGTCAGGTGGAAGGTGAGATGCTCACTGCCTGGATCGGCCCCTGTCGCCATCACCGTCTGCATCAGGGCCTGGACAGGAGTTCAGGCAGGAAGGATGGGGCTAGCTTTTGCAGTGGGCACAGTTTTTACTGAGGAGCCTTCAGAAGTCTGAAAGGGGCTGTGAGAGAGACCAGGACCAGAAACACCCAAGGTGTCCCACACATTTGCATGCAAACACCAGGAAACGGGGCTTCCACACAGCCCAAAGGCCGAGTGCATAGGGCATCATCCCAGCTGCCACATGGGGAGAATTAAGAGTTAGTGAAATGCTGCTAATCACAAAGTGGCATAAAGATAACGACTTTCCGTGCTGATTCAGAAAGTACTTTAGGGCCACTTTTTTTTTAAAACACCTTATTATGAAACTTCCCAACCCCACCCAAAAGTAGAGCAAATAATATATGATCCTTCCCTCTCCACATTTAGGGGCACTGATTTTAGCATCTACTTCCATTGTTCATCATAGGGGTCACAGGAGAGTAGTAACTGGCAAATGCTGTACGGTTTTCAGAGTGCAGCCACACACACAGACTCACTCGAGTCTGCCAGAAACAGAGGATGGGACAAGTGGGGTTTAGCCCATTTTATAGATGAAACCAATGTCAGAGGGAACAGCCCCATGGAGAGTGACAGACTAGACTGTGAACTCAGGCCTTCGTGGCCGTAGTTCAGCGCCACTGCTCCCCTCCGTCCTGTGCGTCTTGCTTTATGACATGCCCTGGAATATCCTAAGGGAAAAGGTTTGTCTTTTGTCAGCTCACTTCTGCCTTTTTTTTACCCCCATACAAATAAGGCATCATAGAAAGGTATATAAGTTTATCTTAGATTGTAAGTTAAAAGAGGTTTCTGGATGATAAAGTGCCCGACGCACCAGCTTCTACTGTGGTCATAACAGTGCAGTGCCTGTGCAGCATTTAAATTCTTTCCTAAGTGCTTTTGCATCTTCATAGCAGCCCATGATGGGCAGAGCTCATTACTCCCGTCTTCTGGATGGGGCTCTCGAAGGCAAGTGATCACCCTAAGTGTGAATGGACGAAGATCCTGACCTAGGAGGCAGGTGCCCTTCCTGGTAGCTTGGGGTCCTGTCTATTTCATCACAGACTGAGAATCTATGGGAAGGTTCAGAGGAGGCAGCCTGGAAATGAAATGTCTTTTCGTTTTTTTTCAAACTAGTTCTTTCTCAGAAACCTTTTATCCTAAGGCTCAGGACTGTGAGCAACCACTGGGGAGGCCCTGGGTTTAACAATTTCCTTTCTGTGTCTGCCAGGCTCCAGCCCACCTGGGAGAGGCTTCCTCTGAGGTTCACCCCTCCCCTGTGTCTTCGTCTCCTTTCTCTGTGTCTCAGAAAGGCTGTCATACCAGGAAGTTCAGTGGGCAAGTGCTCAAGGAAGGAAGAGAAGCAGATAAGGATACCAGAGGCGAGCTAAAGTGTTTTTAATTTAAATTCTCCTCCTCCTCAGCCTCTGGAACCTGAAGGTGGCTGCTTGAACCTTTGGATGCAAATGTCGATGCTTAAGAAAACCGGCCACTTCAGCAACAGCCCTTTCCCCAGGAGAAGCCAAGAACTTGTGTGTCCCCCGCCCTCCTATCCCCTCTAACACCATTCCTCCACCTGATGATGCAACTAACACTTGCCTCCCCTCTGCAGCCTGCGGTCCTGCCCACCTCCTGTGATGTGTCTGTGTGTATGTGTGTGAGTGTGTGTGTTTGCTGACTGGTCTTCGTGGCTACTTGTTCGTGGACGGTATTGTGTTTGTTAGTGAACTGTGGACTTGCTTTCCCGGGCAGGGGCTGAGCCACATGGCCATCTGCTCCTCCCTGCCCCCGTAGCCCTCCATCACCTCCTGCTTCTAGGAGGCTGCTTGTTCCCCGAGACCAGCCCCCTCCCCTGATTTAGGGAAGCGTAGGGTAAGAGCATGGGCAGTGGTCTTCAATTGTCTTGGGACCTGGGAAGGTTTGCAGCACTTTGTCATCATTCTTCATGGACTCCTTTCACTCATTTAACAAAAACCTTGCTTCCTTATCCCACCCGACCCCAGTCTGAAGGTCTCTTAGCAATTGGAGATACAAAGCAAGAAGCTGGTGAGCCCAGCATTGACTTCAGGCAGGCTATGTCCTTCCATGGTCAATTTCTTCCCTGGGGCTTCCACAAGGAGTCCCCATCTGCCCTGCCCCTTCACAGAGCCCCCGGAGATTCCAGGCCCAGGGCTTCTACTCTGCCCCTGGGGAATGTGTCCCCTGCATATCTTCTCAGCAATAACCCCATGGGCTCTGGGACCCTACCCCTTCCAACCTTCCCTGCTTCTGAGACTTCAATCTACAGCTCAGCTCAGCTCATCCAGACGCAGACTCCAGTCCCTGCCGTTGGGTCTCTGGCAGGCAATAGCTGAAGGACTCCTGTTCCGTTGGGGCCAGCACATTGGGATGGGTGGAGGGAGAGTAGAGGCCTTTGCTTCTCTGCCCACGTCCCCTTAGATGGGCAGCAGAGGCAACTGGCGCATCCTTCGCTCTGCCTGTTGGCAGTCAGAGCGGCGAGCGAGGTGGGTTGGAGACTCGGCAGGCTCCGTGCAGCCCTTGGGAACAGTGAGAGGTTGAAGATCATAACAAGAGTGGGAACTCAACCCAGATCTCACCCCTCCTGTCCTCTGTGTTCCCGTGGAAACCAACCAAACCGTGCGCTGTGACCCATTGCTGTTCTCTGTATCGTGATCTATCCGCTCAACAACGACAGAAAAAAGGAATAAAATATCCTTTATTTCCTAGTGGCTCAGAGGTGCTTTCCTTTCTGTGAAAGAACTTGAGTGTTTGTAGGGCCTGTGGAACTTAAAGGGCCAGAGGGAGTCTGTCCGTGGTCAGAGGGAGGAAGCAAGGACTGGAGAGCCAGCCAGGTAGGCACAGAGCCCTTCAGCGGCTGTCACTGTTGCCTCCTCCTCGCTTCTCTTCCCTCCCTTTCCTTTTCTTCCTTCACTTTCCTCCTCTCCTGCTCAATCCTTCCTCCCCACACCTTCCCACCCTTTCTCTTCCTCCCTCCCTCTCTCCCACCTTCCCAGGCCACTGGGCTCAAGCCACATCCCATAGCAGGACCTGTACATTGCACACCATCTTGGAGCAAAAAAGGGAGTCACAATGGCTTCTCCAAGTACTCAGTGGCCTGGAGTAAAACATCGTAACATTTCTCTTTGGTCAGTTCTGGGGCCACTACCTAAGGACTTGAAAAGGAAGCCGGGGGTGGTGACTCACACCTGTAATTCCAGCAACTTGAGAGCCTGAAGCAGGAGCATTGCTTGAGGCCAGGAGTTCAAGACCAGCTGTGCAACATGGTGAAATCTTAGCTGGGCATGGTGGCGCACACCTGTGGTCACAGCTGCTCGGCAGGCTGAGGCAGGAGGATTGCTTGAGCCCTGGAGTTCCAGGCTGCAGTGAACCATGATTGCACCATTGCACTCCAGCCTAGGCAACAGAATGAGACTTTGTCTCTAAAAAGAAAAAAGGAAGGAAGGGATCAAGGGAGTGACAGGGTGAGTGACGTGCATTATGAAATACTCCTTCCTCTATGGAGCCTTCCTGGGTGTTAGGTAGAATTGAATCCCTTCCTTTTTTTTTTTTTTTTTGAGATAGAGTTTTGCTTTTGTCACCCAGGCTGGAGTACAGTGGCGTGGTTTCGGCTCACTGCAACCTCTGCCTTCTGGGTTCAAGCGATTCTCCTGCCTCAGCCTCCTGAGCAGCTGGGATTACAGGTGCCCTCCACCGCACCCAGCTAATTTTTATATTTTTAGTAGAGATGGGGTTTCATCGTGTTGGCCAGGCTGGTCTCGAACTCTTAGCCTCAAGTGATCCACCTGCCTCGGCCTCCCAAAGTGTTGGGATTACAGGCGTGAGCCACCACACCCAGCTGAATCCCTTTCTTGTGCCCCAATCACACTTGTTTGCTGCCTTTATATTCACACTTCATACTTGGCATTCAGACTGTAGAGACCAGGCAGGTAATGCCAATATGTGAATATGCTGGGGAGACGATAGGGCATGGTGCCTGCTGTCACCTACAGTGTCCTTCCAAAGACATTCTGACTCAACTTTCTAAAAAGCACTGTTGGCTGAACAAACACAGATGCGGGCAGATTCTGCATGGAGGTTGCCCGTATGCAGCTTCTGCCTCTAGTGTTTTGTGTCTTTATTGATACAAGTCCTGGAGGGCAAGGACTGTGCCTGCTCTACAGAAGCCTGGAACATCTTAGGGTCTCAAGAAAAGAATCAACCCCTGGAATGTCTTAATGTCTTCCATCTTGAAGCCAGCACTTAAGGAGTGGAACCCTCCGGGCCCACCTCCTTCCAGCCCCACCTTCTAAGACCCCAGTGAACCTGGCACCTGAAGCTATAGCAGGAGACAGAATTCAGTGCTCCTTGGGGTTTTGATGGGCCTAGGAACCACCACCTTCCCTGCCCAGTGGCCACACAGGCCCTGAGTCCGCCTGGATTCTGCAAGGTGTTTAGAACCGAAGAACTGCACAGATCAGCTTGTTCGGTGCCTTCTCTACGTGTGCTCTTGCTTCTGCCTTCAGTCCCCCAGGCCTTTGGAAAGACTCAGGCTTATGGTGGAGCTCAAGCTCAACCTGTCAACCCAGTGATCATGGTGATTAAAAAATATCTGGTCACAGCTAGACCTGGTAAATGAGCTTATTGTTCAGGAACACTTGTGATACATCAGGGAATTGGCAGGCCTTGCAGCAATTTCAGAGCAAGGCCAGACTGAGACCCTTAGAGTTCCCAGGCAGGCAAAGCACTGTGTGTGCTGCCCCCATACATTGTTAAAAACAGAACATTACACTTCAGCATAGGAATAAGGAAGTCCAAGGAGGGGGTTCTCATTTTTCTCATAATAATTAAGAGTAAGGAATGATGGTCAGCATCTTTAGCACATCACCTACAAATGGTTCTCCTTACTTTGCCAGCCTCTAAGCACTCACTTAGTTTTCCTTCTGGTAATCCAGCTGTGTTCTGAGATCAGTCAGAGGTACAATAGTGGCTGGTCCAGTTGGGGGTGGAGAAGCTAGGACTTGACCCCAGGCTGTCTGTCCACAGCGCTTGACAGCACATGGCCTCGCCTCCTTCAGAAAGCAGATGCTTGCATGAAGGGACAGTGATCAGATGGCTCCCAAGACTGCACCTGGAGCATGGCTGTCCCTTAAAGACGAACTAGCTGGACCGTGCTCCAAGAAGCCTCCTGTGGGAGTTGAATGGTCTGGAAACAAGACACATGAAGAACAATCGAAGAAATGATGGTCAAAATAGTAATAATTAAAAAAAAAAAAAAACAAGAGCAGCTGACGTTTATGGAACACTTACTATGTGTTTGTCTGCGGACTTCACACAGATCAACTGGATCAGAGCTCAGAGTGCTATACATCTCCGTGAGGAGGACCAGGTGTGTCCACTCAACCTCCAGGCATGTGGCACTGGTTTGTAGCTGCGATTTGGTTTAACGAGGCAAATGTAGCTTGACTGTATAGGAAGGACAGCTGCCATACTGTGTCATTTCCCAGAAGAGAATCCCGAGTTCCCTGGTCTCAGTGACCTCAGATGTCCCACACGTTTTGCCTCCCAGTGACTCCCTCCACCCCCCGCCCCCCACCTTTCCATTTCGAAGACCTCCATGTCTCTGCATGGAGGTTTTTGCGTTACTTACCCCTACAGTAGGAATAGGTGTCAGTCTGCCTTCTGGGACCCCAGGTGCTGTGGCCCTCCTACCTCTCTGGGTTTTTTGTTTTTTTGTTTTTGCAAGATGTAGATTAGAACTTGTCCAATTGTTCTTGGAAGAGAGTCAGAGGCAGAGTGCAAGCTGTAGGGAGCGGTGTGAGGGGAGTGCCAGGCGAAGCGCACTCCAAGGTCACTGGACTGTTGGCCCCTTCCTCTGGGAGGAGGGCCTTACCCTGCCTGGATTCATGGGCTTGGCGGGGTAGCTGGGCAAAGCAGGGGTGGGAGAGCACTCCAGCTCTGTCTGGTTCACCCCACCTTGCTCCTGGCTGCTCTGCCTCACCCTGGGCCCAGCGAGAGAAAGGTCAGGTGTGTTTGCCTGAGCCAGGGGAGGAGTTTTGGGAAAACCTGTCTCCAGGCCACAGAGAAGGAATGGCCACCTCTCTCCATTAGTGTGATTCATTGCTGTCACAGCTGAGCTCCAGGGGGGCAGACTCAGCCGGCCCAAGCCAACCAGCTGTTGATTTGATGGGGCCAGCCCAGCCCCGGGCCTGGTTGCACAACAGTGGAGCACCTGCCAAGGCAATGATGGCAGAGCAGGTGATGCTGTGATCACATGTCCTGAAGGACCTGGGTGGCAGTGACTGGTGGGGAGGGGCCCCCCTGCACTGTCCAGAAGAACAGATTCCTACCTCTGAGCCAGGCTGGAGGAAGTCTGGTGGAGCCTGAGGCTCAGAACATCCCCGAGGTCCCCTCTGCTCTAACTGTGTGAGCTTGGAAAGACCCCAGCCTCTCTGTCAGTTTCCTTTTCTGAATAATCAAGTCCTTCCTAGCTTTGGGGTAAGCTGGGCCTCCTGCTAGCTGTGTAACCCTGGAAAAGCCACTTAAGCTTCAGTTTCATCACCTATAAAATAAATGCATCAAAATCTTTTCTGTTATCTCACAGGGTCAAAGTGATACAATGGACATCGAAGCACCGTGACAATTCTCCATGTAGCTATTATGCTATTAATGTTGGCATTACTATCCGTTTCCTTGTCTCATTCTCTGATGGCCGGGTTTCTCTTGTCTCTGTTAGACTTGGGTTCACTTTCTGACCCGTTTGCAGACCACCTGCGGTGTCCTCTGTAAGATGGGCATCGCACAGCCTGCCTGGCTGAATTGTTGGGAGGCTCTAAGCAGCAATTTGGAACCATCGAGACCCTGGAATAGGTGGAATTGCTGCCAAGTGTGGAGAGTGAGCACGAGGCTCAGTGCAGGTACAAACATTTAACAGCTTACCCGACCTGAGGCCTCAAGGAGGCCAGGGACTTCGCAATCGGTGCTATAAATGAAGAGAATGGTGACACAACCACATGCCAGCCATTCAAGCCATGTCAGTGGCATCCGGAAGGTCGTGGAGGGAAGGAAAGAGTAGCCAGGGGTGGGCTTGCTCCGCGAGGTCTTCCCGGAGGCGGCGAGCCTCAAGCTGCTTTTCAGAGGTGAGGGGGAGTTTGGTTACCGGGAGGAGAAAACTAAGAAAAGCTGGAGAGAAATGGGCTCTGTGGTAGTTCAAGCCTGGACGAGAGTTCTGAGAACAGTCAAGAATGCATTTCTCTCCAGGGTATTCACTGTGGGAGAGGTGGGTCAAATGGGTTTGCCCTTGTCACCAGCTGGTGACCTTGACTCTTAGAGTACATTGCCCTTTGGCAGTTCTCAGAACCTCTGTGCACCATGGCTCAGGCCATCTTGAAGCCAACACTTAAGGAATGGACCCTCTGGGGCCCACCTCCTTCCAGCCCTGCCTTATAAGACCCCAGTGACCTGGCACCTGCAACCACAGCAAGAGACAGGAGCCAGCGTTCCTCAGGATTCAGGACCTCTGAGTGGCACGAATGGGGCCTGGGAACTGCTGCTTTCCCTGCCCAGTGGCCACACAGGTTATGCAGCTGAGGACTGACTTGGGCTGGGGATCATGGCTTCCTAGGTCTTCTGGCTTCTGCTTCATTGCAGCCCCTTTCCAGCTGCAAGTCAACACCAGGAGGAACTGACTTGGGGACCTGGAGTTCAAGGCTGTAAACTCCCACAAAGGCCAGAGCCGGCGGAGCTGGAGAGCCCCATTTTGGGAAGCTGGTGGTGAGGGCCTCTGCCTTTGATCGCCAGGGAGACAGAGGTCAGCTGAATTCCAGCCTATTTCCTCCCTGCCCCACCAACCCCGCAATGACCACCCCAAATGACTGCCTTGAGATTTAGGAGTCAGGAGACAAAAGGGAGGCCTGCTTGGGGGAGACAGGGGAGACCGAGGCCTCGCCACTGAGGGCACTGTCTCATCAGCTGTGACAGTGCTGACGCATCCAGGAGTGGGCGCTGCCTCTCCTTACCTCCCAACATCGCCCAGAGCTCTGGGTCTTGGAGAAAACAGGAGAGCACAGCTGGATGCTCCGTCTCCAGCCTGGAACCATCAGACAAAGGAGGTTTCTTGGTTTTGTGTGGAGACGAAAGGGAGGCTGGAGATGCAGGGTGAGTGGTGACCAGCAGGGATCATGCCAGGGCAGGGTGCTCCCAGGAGCCTGCTTTAGAGATCACTCCAACTGGGGACTGAGCCAAGGGAAAGGATTGCCGTGAGTGTTCTTGTCTCCTGGGGAGACCAGTTCAGAGTAAGGAAAACACAGCCATCATTTTTTCTCTGGCCAAAAGCTCGACCTACCTTGTCTCTGTTCCCACAACAATCCTGCAAGGTAGGTGTTATTACCCCATTTTCCAGGTGGAGAAGACCCAGAGGGGTGCCCTTGCCCAGGGTCAGGCAGTCCTCAGCAAAGTCTCAGGATGAAAGGGGATTTGTGTATGGGTGTGTCTGGCCCTCAGGGTGCCTTGCCTGGAGATGTCTATGAGGAGAGACCCTCCTGAGCTGAGCTGCTCTCAGGACCATGGGCCCCAGGTGGAAGGGCCTCGACCTCTCTGCAGGAGAGCAGGTGTCTCAGAGAGGCGCTCTCTGTCCCAGTGCCAGCTACGATCCATGACCTGAGCTAGCTGGGGGAGAACAGGAAGGAAGTCTGAGAAGGACTTAAACGTGAGTGAAGCGAGAGGGGTGGGACCTGCTTGACTTAACAAATGCCTGGGTTTCCCCCAAACAACAAACAGGACAATTTCTGAAAATTGTTGCCGGACTGGAGAAGGAAGGGGAGGTTAAGGAAGAGGAGAGGGGGTGGGGATGGGGTGCAAGAGGAGTGAGAGAGAACCCTCTGAGAGGGACTCTGGGGGAGCTGTCAGCAAGGTGGGGGTTGCTGCCTCTGTGAGGGCAAATCGGGTCTTGTGACTCCTCACAGGACAGGCGACAGCATGGAAGGAGGCTGCCTGAGAAAAGTCCTGTGTCTGCCTGCAGCATGGGAGAAATGATTTCACCTCTGTCCTGTCCCCATTTTTGCCTGATTTTTGCCTGGGACTGATTCATTCACTTTATAAAACTGGGTCCCACGATGTGCTGTTCCAGGCATGGGGAAATGAAGAAACAAACAAAAATCCTTGCTCTTCTGGTGCTTAGATTTTAGTTGGCAGAGGGACAAACAAGATAAGGGAAACACATACCTTAGGTAAGAACAAGTGCCACAGAGGAAAAGCCAGGCTGAGACGGTGGGTGTGAACATTTTATACAGAGATGCCCAGAATCGGGGCTTTGGAGAAAGCCCTGAAGCCAGTGTGCGCTGAGCAGGAAGCCCTGTGGAGGCTGAGCATATAGGAAGCAGGAACAGCCCGTGTGGAGGTCCTGGAGGGTGAGGGGTGTCAAGAAGGCCGGCATGGCTGGAGCAGAGAGCAGGGCAGGGAGGTCAGGGACTAGCTCAGAGGTGCCTGGAGCCAGATTAAGAAAGGCTTTTTGGCTGGGTGTGGTGGCTTACGCCTGTGGGGGATCACCTGAGGTCAGGAGTTCGAGACCAGCCAACATGGCGAAAACCGGTCTCTACTAAAAATAAAAAATACAAAAATTACTGGGCTTGGTGGCGGCTCCTGTAATCCCAGCTACTTGGGAGGCTGAGGCAGAAGAATCGCTTGAACCCGGAAGGCAAAGGTTGCAGCCAACTGAGATCACGCCGTTGCACTCGAGCCTGGGCAACAAGAGCAAAACTCCGTCTAAGAAAAAAAAAAAAAGAAAAAAAAAAGAAGGACTTCTTTCTGGACACAGACAGATTTTGGCGTATCATCTGAGCCCTCTCTGAGGATTTTGAGCAAGAGAGGGAGCCACTTGTAAAGGGAGGGGTTTGAATGGGATGGCCTTAGTGTCCTTTCTAGTCGGGCCCTCAATCACACGGGCTCTTGAGATAGAAATGCCTTCCTTCGCAACACTGGGGGCGGGCAGGGAGTGTGTACTGGCAGGGTGGGTGGGGGGGGATTTGGCTGAGAGCTCCACTTTTCTGAACCACTTAGAATATGTTTGGACCAGGTACCTCTAAGTCTTACCCAGCCTCGAGGTTTGTAAACTTCTCTATCCCCAGCTCGGGGAATTTCCACTGGGCTGCTCTGGGCTGAGGGGGCAGGTTTCCACTTGGGAGCATGGGACAGGCCCGCCTGCCAGCCGAGCTCTTACCTACCCCAGGGCAGGGCTGGCGTTGCCTCCAGGGTGGTCTGGAGGAAAAGGTGCAGAGAGCCTGGAGTCAGGGCTGTGCTCAGGGACCCCAGCGCCGATCTCAGCCCATCCTGATAAGAAATAGCACCTCTCTAGACCTCCTGGTCTCCATTTCAGCCCTGTGAGGGCTCCCTGGGATGTCATGAGTCCTCCCCTCAGGACAGGGAGTGTTGCAAAGGAGGGACAGAGAGGCAGGAGCCACAGTGACCAGGGCCCGGTCAGAGGCTGGGGCCAGAGCCAGCCCCTCCCAACCCTGCTTCTCTGTGTCCACGTTGGGGTGGCCGTGCCAGGGCGGCCACAGGAACCTAAGGGAGACCCTGTGGTCCCAAGTCAGCCACACAGAGACTGCTCACTGCAGCTTAGCTGTGGGCAAGGCCTTGGTGGCCGAGGAACAGAGACTGCCTGGGCAGCGTAGTGGGCTTCCCTGCGTGGTGGGACACCCTGCCTAGTGGGCTGCTGTGCCTGGTGGGGCTCCCTGCGGCTCCCTGCTGGCTCCTGGATCTGACCCTGCCCTAGGCCCAGCAGTGTTGTCTTCTGGCCATTCCCCTCTGACACCAACCAGCAGCCCCCAGAGCCTCATTAGGCAGCTGGTGTCTCCAGCTGAGCCCTCTGAGGTGTGAGAGGTGGGCCTGACATCACAGCCGGGGTGAGCCACTGCGGGCTGAGTGAGCCACTGTGGGCTGAGTGAGGGGTCTCAGCTGCGGAAAGGGCAGGCCACAGGAGCAGCCCCCATCACAGCTCCGGCTCCCAGCCCCGCAGCTGCTCCCCATTCTCTGCCAACGACCAGAACGACACAGGAAGCTGGGACCGGTGCCTTAGGTCCCAGGACAGGGTCCTGGAAACCATTCCCACTCCCCCGAGAGGCTGCAGCTGGGCCTCCCAGTCTCAGGGGACGCCTAGCTATAGACTGGGTCTTGGGCAGGATACATCCAGGCAACGGCCCAGCTGGGCTGGAGGACGGAAGTGCAGCGGAGTAACGTTCAGGGGACCCATCCAATGTCCCTGAAGGTCTCCCTCAGCTGCCACCAGCCCAGGGACCTGGGGAAGACTGGGTTCCTTGATTCCTCCTGGCTCCTGTACCCTTTTCAGGCACCCTGGGCTGGCTGCGGCATGGACCCTCTCGAGGGAGAGGGCCGGGGCTGGGGCTGTGGTTGGCTCTGCTGCATCTGACGGCCTCTCCATCTCCAGGTGCCAGGTGGAGGTCAGAGAATCTCCCCTGGCTTTCACGTGGATCCCTTGCCCCAACCTGCCCCAGCAAGTGGGCACGAGGTAAGGGCTCCCTTGCCAGCCCCTCCTCCCTGCCTGTGTCTCTTCCTGTTTGTGGGCTCACCTGAGGTGCGAAGGGAGGGAGTGCCACTCTCCATCCAGGCCCCGGGCAAGCGGCACCTCCCTGCTCTCCTGCACTCCTGGAGACAGCCAGCAGCTCCTGCTATGGACAGGTGGTACCTGGGTGAGTCCTCTGAACCCCATTCCTCCTCCCTGCTCAGGCTCTGACACAGGTGCCAGCCCCGTCCCTTTCAAGTGCACCCACAAGCTCCTCAGAAGCGCAGGAAAGGCAGAAGGGAAGAGAGGCAGAATGTTCAAAAGAGAGCATCTCCATACGGAGTCGCGGGCCTGCTGTGAAACGTGGCAGAGCATCTCTGAGCTGCGAGGGCCGGGAAGGCAGCTTGTCCAACCACCTCATTTACTTGTCTGTCCATCCGTCCTTCAGAGATGCAGGAACTCAGAAGCCAGACTGCTGGCTTCAAATCTTGGTTCCCCTACTTTCTGGCCATCTGACCTCAGGCAAGTTATTTAACTTTTCTGGGCCTCAGTTTCTTCCTCTGTGAAATGGGGTGATAATCATGCCTTCCTACCTTGTAAGAGTCATTGTGATGACTAAAGAATTAATTTCTGGCCGGGTGCAGTGGCTCATGCCTATAATCCCAGCACTTTGGGAAGCCTAGGCAGGAGGATCATCTGAGGTCAGGAGTTCGAGACCAGCCTGACCAACACGGTGAAACCCCGTCTCTACTAAAAATACAAAATTAGCTGGGCATGGTGGTGCATGCCTGTAATCCCAGCTACTCAGGAGACTGAGGCAGGAGAGTCACTTGAACCAGGGAGGCGGAGGTTGCAGTGAGTCAAGATCACGCCATTGCACTCCAGCCTGGGCGACAATAGCGAAACTCTGTCTCAAAAAAAAAAAAAAAATATTAATTTCTGTAAAGCGTTTGAAACGGTGCCTTGCACACAGAGTTTAAAAATGCAACTAGCTTTCAACTATTGTTTCCTATTCATCTCTCTATTGATCAATCTATCATCCATATCTACCTACCTATCTACCTACCTATCTATCTATCTATCTATCTATCTATCTATCTATCCATCTATCCGTCTATAGGTGCCTCCCCAGGAACCTCCTCCCTCTGCAGCGGGAGCCCTTCCATCCACACTGCAGCTCTGCTTGTGACCAGGGTAAATATTACCTGGCACTGTTAATGTTTAATGCCCCCACCTCATCCCCAGCCACCCCGCCAAGGAGCAAAGACAGCAGGAAGAGGCAAGAGGAGACAGTCCATTTGGAAATGACTGGGTTGTCAACAGATAGCTAGATAGACAGATAGATAGACAGATAGATAGATAGATAGATAGAGAGATAGATGAATTTATTTAACTTCCCACTTATTTTTACACTCTTATTATTCCCGAAAGAATCCACGGAGGCTTACAAACATAGACAAAACACAGTAAGATGACACAATCCTGCATAGTAAAGGGAGCATGCTTGTCTTGTGTGGAGACGGCAGTAGCTTTGGTAGCACACCTTCGAGGGTCTGGGCTTTCTACCTCCGGTTTGCCATTAACTGTGTGTTTCAGGTAAGTCCCTTCACCTTCCTGCCCTCGGTTTTTCTGGTGTACCCAGTGGGGATCATGACCCTGCCCTGGCCACCTCCAGGGACTATTGTGGAAAGCAAAGGAGCAGCCTCAGTTTCTTTATCTGTGAAACGGCGCTAGCAGGAATTAAGTGATGCAGTGCCTGCCAAGAACCTGGCACATGGTCCATCTTCCCCAAACGCTGGCTCTGCTGGGATGTTTGCACAAATATATATTCCTTGGCTCTGGAAGCAGAAGAAAGCTGCACACCTGATCCTCAGGGTCATGACATTCTCTCCAGCTCACTCATTCATGCCCATTTTCATTGGAGAGTGGCTGGCTTTTCCATGTCCCACAGCAAACATTTGCCAAAAGCTAATGCCTGTTATTTCTTCAATTGGCACACATGTAACAGTAATAATGATGCCATTCACTGTGTGCCAGGCCCCGGGATACGCTCTTTGCATGCATTATCTCACTTCCCCTCACAACCACCTTAGGAGCTGGGTACTGGGCCCATTTTACAGATGGGGAGACTGAGGCAGAGAGAGGTGAAGTAATTGACTGAGACCATACTATTAGCAAGTGAGAGGGCCAGGGTGTGAACTCAAGTGCCAAGCCCTGCCCCAGGATTCCTAGATAGAGTGGCTCCCTTCAGGAGGGCTCAAGCAGCCCTGGTGGCTGCTGGCCTCTGACCTTGGCTGTTTGGTGGGCATTGGGCTTCAGCCTCCTCTGGAGGCCAATTCAATGGACTAGAACTTAACGAGGATTCCACAGTACCCACGACTACCCAGCACAGGAGTCCCGGGGTGAAGGAAGTCACAGTGGAGTGGGGAGGCTGCCTGCGAGGTGTGGAAAGCAGCTGCCTCCTGCAGCAGGAGGCCTGACTGTCATTCTCCACTTCCCCCACACTGGCTGTGTGACCCTGGGCAAGGCCCCCACCTCTCTGAGCCTTAGACACCTGCCTCATCAGTAAAACGGGAAACATAAAGCTTAAGGAGATAACAATGAGGAAAGTGCTTGGTAAACCATAAAAGCAGGGATTCTCCCTGCGATGAAAGTCTTGCCCCGTCCTTAAGGATCCTGCGTGCGCCGTGGTAAACTGGCAAGGAAACAATCCGAGAGCCAGGTGAAATGGTGGTAGGAGGAAGTGCTGGGGCGGCAGGGAAGGAGAAATTAGTTGGTGATGACTGGAGCCCTTCTGACTGAGGTGTGACCTGCAGGGTGCACGTTGATGGATGAGTAGGAAGACAGATGAAGCGCCCTTCTGGAGGATCTACTGCTGGTGGGCTTTGGGGGTGCTCCAGGGATGTGGTGGGGGAGCAGTGGGCCAGGCTCCTAGGGACCACTGCAGGAAAGCCTCCAGCGCCACATAAGGAACAGCAGCTGCAGCAGTGGCATCCATGGTGGCTGGTGCGGTGGGCCCTGCCTGGGCTGGGGGCCCTGTGGGACCCCTGACACTGCCCCCGGAAGCTCCCAAGTACAGTGTACACTGAAGACACTGTGCAACTTCCACTTTCCTGTTCCCACCGCCCCAGCTGTGGCTTCCCCAGCTGGCAGAGCAGCACCACCGCTGACCCATCCCAGCCCTTCTCTTTGGAAATTTCCTTTGGGAGGGTTTAGAAACTCAGCCAGCTCCTCCCTGCCCCTGCCTCCCCACGCACCTCCTCACCCTGCAGCAGGAGCCCCTCCATCCACACTGCAGCTTTTCTTGTGACCAGGGTAAATATTACCTGGCACTGTTAATGTTTAATGCCCCCGCCTCGTCCCCGGCCACCCCGCGGAGGCAGCCAGACACTCTCCAAAAAGCAGAGACAGCAGGAAGAGGGGAGTAGAGACAGCCCATTCAGCTGGGGAAATGACTGGGTCGTCGATGGACGGTGGTGAGTGTGCTGGTGTGTGTGCCCAGGCGTGTGTGACGCTGGGTGGCTCTGACTGGCCTGCCATCAGCTGGACTCTACTCTTCCCTCTTCTGCCACCTCAGCCTTCCAGAGTACCCAGCCCCTCTTCCTGTCGGCTTCCTCTCTAAGAAAATTTGCAACTTAAAAGAGGACCCTGTTTTAACCCCAAAGAAAGATAACTTGAGTGGCAGAACAGCAGCAGATAGAAGATGTAGGGCTGAGCGTCCCTCCTCGGCCTCCTGGCACACACCCGCCCTGAGTTCAATGCATCTTGCTAGACCATCTGAACTTGGGCAGGAGGCAGACGGGGTCCATCTGGCTGGGGAAGGAGCAGGCCCCTCTGGTCAGCCTTCCTAGGCTGGATTTGGGGTGAGAGCCCCCCAAGTTCAAGTCACCCTCCTCAAAGGCTTCCTGTCACAAGAACTGACTCAGGCCTGGAAACCAAGAGGGGCGCTTGCTGACAGAGGTGGGTTTTGAGCCAGATGCAGAAAGGGGAGGCTGCTGGGCAGAGAGGGTCTCGGCAAGTGGTTCAGGGCCAGGTGACCATGGAGGAGGAGGTTTCCTGGGGTGTGTGGGGAAGCCTTGACTTGGGTCTAGCTGTTGCTCTGACACTTTAATCCACATATGATCTTGAACAAGGCCTGAACCTAATCTGGGAAGACAGTGCAGACGGCCTTCTGTGTGGGACCTGGGTCCCTCATGGTCTCCCTGAGCACCCAGCACCTCAGGCCCGTCAGGATGGGCACTGACTCTTCCTGGCCCGCCCTTTCCTGGCCCAGGGACTGGCTGCTGGGGACAGCTGGGCTTGCCAGACCCTGAGTCTCACCACTGCCCAGGGGCACAGTTTGCCACAGCCTGGAAGGTGCTGACTTGCGCATTCCTTCCTCCTGGGCTCTACTTCCCTGGTGCAAGAAGGGGCTCCAGCAGGGCAGGAAAGTAGTGGCCCTCAGCTGTGGCAGAAGCGTCCCGGCCAGGCCACCTTCTGGCTGTGCGGGGTAAGTGTACTCGGTTGCAGGGCACCACAGTGAGACCTGCCTGCTGAGCAGCTCCAAATCCGGGGGAGGCCACTGGAGGCAGGGGCAGGACCTTGCCTCTGATGGGCTCCTTCCCTCCCGTCATTGAGAGGCGGCAGAGCAAAGGGCTTATGCACCTCCATTCTCAGCCCCCTGCTGCCTGGGTTCAAACCCCAGCTCGACTCCTGACTCGCTGTATAACTGTGGGGGAATTACTTCTCTGTACTTCCATCCTCTTGTGGATTACACCAGAATAACATTGACACCTCATAAGGTTGCTATAATGGTTAGATGAGTTACGCTCTTGTTAGCTTTTGCCCGGTGCCTGACCAGCACTATATATTAATGTTTCTTAACTAGATCTGCTTCCCCTGAGGATGGTAACGTAGGAAAGGAGGTCCGTCTCAGCTATCATTAGGACTTTGGACAAGTCTACACATTGGGCTCAGCTTCCTCCTTCTGTCTGATAAACTTTAAGGTTCTGTTTTATTTATTCATGCATTTCACAAATACCTGCTAAGCACCTGATAGCCAAATGGTCCTGCGGAGAGAGGCCTCTGGGAGTCTAATGGGAGAGGCCTCTCCTGGCCTTTTCTACCATGGTAGGAATCAAGGAGCAGGAGATCGTCTCCCTTCCGGAATGGTCAGAGGCCTCCCAGACAGCACGGATCTCCCTCTGAGACTCGGTATCTGGGCCCCGGTTGATTGTGTCTGAAGCCACCTAGAGCAGAAGCCTGCTGGCAATGGTTTTAGCAATCCTCCGTTCCCAGCCTCCCCTCGCCCGCTTGGACCCTCAGGGGTCCTCTGGGAAGGGAAGGACAGGGAATTCCAGCTGTTCCTGTGGCTGGCCCACCATTGGTGACTCCTCTCATCCCACCTCTGGCTCTCTCCTAGGCGGCAGCCCCAAAGGGGAAGTGGACCCGTTCTACTATGGTAAGCCTGGGCCCCTGTTCACTCTTCCTGAGCCCTCAGGACCCCTCCCACCAAGCAGCAGCCTCTCCCAGTCCCAGGTCCATGCTCTGTGCCCCTTATCTCCCCCCGTGACCACGGGCTGCTGTGGGCGGGCTGCGGGGAGAGATGGCTGCTGGGAGAGACCACCCATCCCACTCTTCTTGCCCTCTCTTTCCCGAGACTATGAGACTGTCCGCAATGGGGGCCTGATCTTCGCCGGGCTGGCCTTCGTCGTGGGACTCCTCATCCTCCTCAGTAAGTGGGGTAGCCTCCAGGGAAGGGGTGCTGGCCGGGGTACGTCTATTCTCAAGGCTGCTGAGCAGGCTGGCTTTCTGGAGTCCCCAAGGAAGGGGTGAGCCTCCCCACCACGCACACCCCCTGCAGGATGTGGGAACAGGTGCCCGGTGGGGTGCCAGGCCCTGGGAGCACAGTGTGAGTTTCCCGCTTGCTCAAATGCACCCTCCAGTGGGCCCAGAAGGAGCCTTGGAGGTGAGAGTGAACCTGCGGGGTAACTGGAGGACCAAGCAGGGGGACTAGGCCCCCTGCTGCTAACCATGGTCCCAAACTCATCCGTTAAATAGGGATGATCCCACCTGCCTCACAAGACGAGGGCTAGCATCCAAATACACAGCAGTCAGAACAGCGCTCTAAGAATGGTCCAGTGCAGACTCGGAGTGTTCTGGGGGAGACAAGGAGACTTACATATCCTCAAGCCCCGAGGGGCACACAGCAGGAGCTTAATAACTGCACATTGACTTGTTTTGGTCCAACCCAAAGAAAAACACACAGAAAACACAACCCATGGAAAGAAGATACAGCAAGCACACCTGTGGGCTCTGGAATTCTATGCACTTGTGCCACTGCACCCCACCCGAAGGCTTGGACACAGTCCTGTGGGTCTCCCCACTTTCCCATGTTGCCCATGGCAGCTCCCGGAGGGGGGTGCGGGGTGGTGGCTGAGCACATAGGCACAGGAGGCAAGTGGCCTAAGCAAGGGGCTCTGCTTTGGACTTGCTGCCATCCTTCTCCAGGTGTTTACTGGGCAACTCTGCTGGGGGCACCATGATGGCCCAGTCTCTGCTGCTGCTCTTGATATGCCAACAGCCCACCATGGATCTGCTCCAGTAAACATTTGCTGACTGACTGACTTAGGTTCTTGAATGCCTGTGATTCAGCCTTACATAAAAAGAAAGAAGGCTGGGCATGGTGGCTCATGCCTGTAATGCCGGCATATTAGGAGGCCAAGGCAAGAGGATCTCCTGAGACCAGGAGTTTAAGACCAGCCTGGTCAATACAGTGAGATCCGATCTATAAAAAAAATTTTTTTTTTAAAATCAGCTGGGCATGGTAGCATGTGCCTATAGTCCCAACTACTTGGGAGGCTGAGGCAAGAGGATTGCTTGAGCCCAGGAGTTTGAGGCTGCAGTGAGCTATGCACCACTGCACTCCAGCCTGGGTGACAGAGTAAGACCCCGTCTCAAAAAATAAAATAAAATAAAATAAAATAAAATAAAATAAAATAAAATAAAATGAGACAGTCAAACGTGGCCTCCAAGACTGACCCTGCAGTCTTGACTGGCAGGAGGGAGGCAGGAGAGACTGGAAGAATTTTGAGTCTTCCAGGGTCTCCTTGGAAAACGAGTCCATGGAAACAAATCTCCTTTTCTCTTTTCAAGGCAGAAGATTCCGCTGTGGGGCCAATAAGAAGCGCAGGTGAGCGCTGCCCGGGATGACTGATGAGGGGCTCCGGGCTGGGGAAGAGGGGTGGGCTGAGGATTTTGTCTCTGCCACTGTGGAGGGGTCCCCAGCCTCAGGGATCCCTAGACCCACCCCTCCCCCGGTCCTCTCACCTGTTGCTTTTCCTTCCCCCACCAGGCAAATCACTGAAGATGAGCTGTAACAGCAGGTATGCTAGGAGGGCCAGGGAAGGTGGCAGGAGGGGAGGGCAGGCTTGGGAGCAACCGGGAAGAATTCTGGCTCCTGGACTGGGTAGGGGAGAATTGTAGGGTCATCCACACATCAGCCAGGTGTGTTTCAGATGATTGCCAAGGGCCTGGCGTGCAGTGTGTGCCACAGGAGATCACAGAGGAGCCCTGGAGAAAAGTGAGATTGACAAGGAGGAAATAAAACCCCAACCTCTGCTGCAACCCGCCCAGCCCCAACCTGCCTTTGTCTTCTCAGCCTCGGCAGTGCCACCCACTGCACTGGGGCCAGCTGGGAAGCCAGGCCCTGCCTCTGGTACCTCCCCTTCTTCCCTGGGCTGTAGATCTTTGTCCCCGTCACTGCCAGCGCTTGAGCAGAAGGAAGCTCCAGACTCAATGTGACCCCCAGGTGGTGTCACCACCTCCTGCCCCTTGCCACCTCATGCTCATAATAAAGTTAGCGTCAGAGACCGCTGCTTCTCTCGCCTGCCTGCCTATCTGCCTCCTCTGTCACCACCAGCCTCTCCAAGTTCAAGTACAAATACAGCTGGGTCTCATTTGTTTTTTCAAGTAATTGCTCAGGCACCTGTCTGCCTGTAAAAGCAAGAAGTTCAGTGTTGTCATCTGTAGGCCACTCCTTGTACCCCCTGAACTGGCAGGAGCCCTGGGGACAGAGGCCTCCGCCTGACTTTTATGCACCTGGGATGTCTGAAAGGCCCAGGGCGTCAAAGCCACGGCCCTGTTGGATACCTATTAGGCCTCTGCCCCAGGCGCCAGGCGCTGCTGCTGGGATCCTGGAAGCAACCCTGCCTAGGAGTTGCTGCGGAGAGGCCCCAGGCTACCAAGATGAGCCTGTGTGTGGTCACATTCCTGTGCTCTGCCATCTTCCACATGTACACCCCTGGGCCAGGGTGGGTGGGTCCGAGGGGCCTGGTGCTGGGCCTCCGCACATGTTCTGAAGGAGCCAGCCCTCTTCCCAGCCCCCTCTTGGTACTGAGTTCAGGCCACCTCTTTCCACTCTTGGGGCCACCTATTTGGAGGCTTGGTTAATTCCAGGGCCTGGGGCCAGGGAACAGATGGTGAGAGTGAGACCATCGACACACTTGCTCTAGTCCCCGTCCATGCAGGCAGGGACCCACCTAGGGCAGCCTCAGCCTGAGATGCTGCCAGGTCGCTCTGCCCACCAGTGCCCAACTCCTAATGCCCATGTCCCCTTTGCTATGAGTCCAAGGCTGAGGTCATGGAGGGAGGCCTCTGGGAGCTTCTGCACTCAGGAAGGAGCCCACCTTTCCTCTCCCTCCCTTCACTCAGAGGCCTCTAAGGCTGGAGGGATTGTGGGATTCTGGCACCACCTAGCGTCTGGCTTCCTCATCTGGGCCTGCAAGCTTTTGAGGGAGGGGAGGGGAGAACTGGCAGGAGAACCAAGCTACTGGAGCAGGAAATGAACAGGGCATGTTTGGGGACCAGAGGCAGGATGGATCCCGCTCCACCTGGGAATTAAGCTGTTTGTCTTAATCCACTTCCCCCAGTCCCTGATAACTACCAACTCTCCTAAAAACACAGAAGGCTTGAGCAGGGAAGGGTCCTTAGAGAGCAAAACACACCATCTTCAATTTACAGAAGGGGAAACTGAGGCTCCAAGAGAGGCCGTGGCTTCTCCAGAGTGACATGGCCAGCCTGAGTCAGAGCCAGAGGTAAAATTCAGGTCTCTGGCTCCCCTTCCAGAGCTCTTCCCACCACACGAACATCCAAAGGACGGGGAGTAGTTGGTGGGGCAGGGAGGTGGACTCCCCACTGACTGCCTGGGGGTTTGGAGAGTGAAGGGGAAACAGAGAAGGCCTGGGGTTTGGGGGAGAAACTCCAGAGGAGACCAGGAGCCACACAGAGGAAGGCCTGGTGACTTACAATTCAGCACCAAGTCCTTGTGATACCCCAGTCCAAATGTGGACTCATTGGTGTCGGCCAAACCCTTAAACGGAATGCAGTTTTTCTACGCAGGAGATAGAGGCACACACTTGAGCTCTCCCTTGAGGTTGAGAGAAATGAACACGAATGGGGCAGGTCCAGCCAGGGGGACTTTCAGGAGGAGGGGGGCTCCCAAAGCCTCTTGGACGCAGCAGCAAGGCACAGAGGAAGAGGGGTATTCCAGACCTGTGGCCCCCATAAGAGCACTGGAGAAGAGTCAAGTTTCTAGAATGTTCTAGAATGTTCCATACAGAGGACAATCCAGCCTGCCACCCTCAAAGGGAAATTTCACCTGCTCTGGATGAGTCACTTCCCTTCGCTGACCCTGCCTCAAGTCCTCCCTCCTTATGAAATGTGAGACTTTATCAGGTCTGAACCTGAGGGGCTTTTCAAACTACCACGTACCCAGATTCCCCCAGCCCGGTTGAATATGAGGCTTCGGGGGTGGCCTCTGCAGGCCGAGGCTTAATGAGCCCCATGGCCCCAGGTGGCATTCAGAGGCCTGGGACTTGCTTCCTAGCCAGGACTCTTGTGAACATTTCCCTTCCCTCTCCAGAAAGGTCACATGGGCTGGCAGTTACTGAACTTTCGCTTCACTTTGGGATTTTCCACAATTCAGACCTGCACTGAGTCACAAAGATGTACTAAGCCTGGGAAATGACTGGGTGAATTACTCTTAATCACACAACTCCAACCACGACAGCCTCCGTCTGAGGGCGCAATTCCCTTTCTGACCACCAGAGGGAGCATGTGGCTTGCGCCGAATCCCCTCCAATTGCGTGTTTTCAACTCAACCTTTCCAAGCGCCTTTGCCGGGAGGAGGGGCCCCTGGCTCCTGAATGGTCCGTCTGGTGCCCTGATTTCCTAGGTAAGCCCTCAGCTCTTCTCATTCCGCTTGTTCACCCCCCTAGGTACAACACTTGCCCCACTCTGGGGTAATTCTTGGCTGTGGAGTCTTAAGTGCTCATTCCTTCCCAGAGGCAGAGACCCCATGTGATCTACGTATCTTCCCCAAAGCCTGGGGAACGGCGACGCCTCTAACCCTGTAGTCTGAGTAAATCAACGACAGTAGGACATGGGGAGGGGCAGAGAAGTCAAGCAGGGACGTTTGTGGGGTGGGAGGGGAAAGAGGCTTTGCCTGAGTAGCTCTTCTCACCCCAGCTGCAGTGAATCTGATTCAACTGATGGGACATTGGTGGTGGTTCTGCCTCCCCAGGTGAACTCAGAGTGGAGCAAAAGGTGACAGTCACGGCTTAGTAGGTGAGCATGGCCAGGCGAGGGTGAAGGGAACGCAGGCAGGTGGAGCAGGTGAGGGCCCAAGGGAAACTGGACTTGTTTCACCATCCGGGGAGAGGACAGGTAGCTCTGCCCCGCCAGCCCCTGGGAGAGCAGTTCCAGAGCCCCCAGGCCCAGAGGTGCTGGCCTTGGGCAATGGGGTTGCAGGGTCTCTGCTAAGTCCGCTGAGTCCTGGCCTTCCTCACAGTACCCATGAACAGGAAGAGCTGGGCAGGAAGCTCAGGGAGGGCCAGGAGAATTAGCCTGTGAGCCAGCAGCCAGTCCCACCCCTATCCCTTGCTAAAGCGTCCACCGCCCAAACCCACCCAGCCTCTGCACAGCTCCGGAGAAAGAGCCCTGTGGGCATGGGGGCAGGGGGGCTTCTGCTGCGTTCTGGCGGGCCCTCCCTGGCGGGGTGGCCTGGACGTCCCCACCAGAGGACGTAGAGCCTCAGATAGGCCAATCTCTAGCTCCTACAGGCTGATCTCCTGTCCAGGGTGAGGGTGCCCCTGGCACAGGCCTCCAGTTTTTCTAAATGCTTTGGGACATCAGGGGAAATCTCCACCCCACCCCAGCAATTCTGAACTCTCTCTTGTACAGGGAGCAAGGAAGGGGTGCTCCAAAGAACTGAGCATCTCCACTGGTGCTGCCTCTAGTGAAGGAAGTGGGCTGCCTAGACAGACAGGGCTGGGAGTGGAGGGAGTGAGGGTGTTGTGTGAAGAAAGGCGCAGGGCAGGGGGTGGTGTAGAGTCTCCTCCCAGGCTCTCCCGGCTTCAGCCCTCCCTCGGCTCAGCACGGCAGGGGCTGCTGCGGGGAAGGTTAGTTGCCTCCCTGTGGATCCGTGGCCCCAGGCAGCTGAGCTCTGAACTGCAATTCAGCAAGGGCCTCTGGGGCAGGTAATCTGTGCCTCACCAAGCGCCCGTTCTTCATTCCTCGCAGGCTGCCTGACAAATGCCTGGCCAGCGGAGATCAGAGGCAATGCCACGGCAGCTCCGCCCTGTTGTCAGAGCGAGTCACTGGCTGGGAAGATGGATTGGGCCTGGGCCTCGGAGCCAGGGCCATAGCAGCCTCCTTCCGGGACATGGGGAGGGCAGTGCTGAGCCCAGGGCTGCTGCGCTGGGAGAGCCACAGAGGTGCCCGAGTGTCCTAGCCTTGGAAGAAACCCGGGGCTCAGACTCAGTGGCCGCTCCCAGGTCTGGCTGCAGGAGGAGACTCACAGACTGCAGACCCTTCATAGTTTGCCATTGAGTGATTGAGGACTTGGGAAGAAATCCAGGTTAAAACTTCGAACCTTCATTCCCAGAGCTTCAACCTGACACTGGAGGGGCAAAGAAGGTGGCATTGGGAGACCGAGGGAGGGGTCTCCCCCAGGCTGGATGGACCTCATGTCTAGAATGGACTGGGATGAGCTGTGTTCAGGAGAGGCAGCTCCCCAAGCCCTGTTTTGGCAGATTTGATTTTCAGTTTGTAGGCATGGGGCCTCAGATGTGAAGGGAAGCTCAGAATTCAGGGAGGTTCGGGGTCCCCTGGCAGGGCAGGGGACCAGGGCAGGGCACCTGCCAGGGGACCCCGAATCTCCCTGAATTCTGAGCTTCCCTTCACAGGGTGCAGGTGAGACCAGGTCAGGAACACTCCTGAAACAGTGGAGGCCCAGCCTGGCCTGTCCCGCTCCTATGGGCTTGCTGGGCTACCTGCTGTCACCCTGAGTGACACCCCAAAGTTCCTCAGCCCTGGGAGGCCTCCAGTCACCATGGTTGCTACTGTCTCTAGATGTCTAAACTTGGTTCCCTTTTCAAGAAATGCTCACTGTCACTTCCCCAAAGGGCTTCTTTGGTGTCACTGAGAGGAATTCCCCCGGTGAGCAGGGCAGCAGAGAGGGGAGAAGAGGGGAACGTCCTGAGCTGGGGAAGTAATGTGTGGCCCCGGAAGCCCTGCCTGCAGCTCTGCACAGACCACACTGTGGAAGATGGAAAATTGGCTTCACTGCCAGCTCTGCTCTTGGCCTGCTGTGTGACCTTGGGAAGGCCCTGGTCTGTCTCTGGACTTGGCTTTGGAAAAAACAGACACAAGACAAAAGTCCCAAGCTTCAGCTCACATGTCAAGGAGCTGTAACTTTTCAGGGGAAGGGGTAAGGGGAGAGCTGTGGCTGACCCTGTTGTTCCCTCCCGCCCCTTGGATAGCTGTTCTTAAGAGAAAAGCTGGGTACACCCCCACAGTCCCTGCAAATACATGCTTGGCGTCCTCCTGGCAGTGAACACAGAGGCGCCCAGCAAGTGATGAAGGCAGACAAAAAGACACACTTGACAAAGCAAAGGAGATGAGGCTGGCTTGGCCCCGAGCCAGGAGCACGCTGAATTCTCTTGTGGTCTCTGTTTCCTGAATGGCCCATCAATCAGTAACCAAGTGCGTGCCAAACCCAGCCCACACAGGAGCCCGGTGTCCTCTGCTCTGCAGTAAATGCTACTTCAGGCCTTATGTCTAAGGACCATATGCTCCCAACATAGCTAATAAAATCATCCAGGAGTAGCCTGGAGGCCGCAGACACCCGCCCCAGGGGGCAGGAGTGAGACGGGCTAACTGGGCCTCTGCTGTTCCGAGAGTGTTCCTGACCTGCTCTCTCTAGCACCCTGGGCACCTGCCAGGGGACCCTGAATCCCGTGAATTCTGAGCTTGCCTTCACATCTGAGGCCCCACTGCTTATAAGCTACATGAGGGCAGGGATTGCATCTGAAAGTTCACCCACCGATCCCAGTACCTCGCCCCCCTTTGGGCACCTAGTGCACCCTCCATACATGTTTATTGAGTGCACACATGACTGGTTGCCTAGAGGAATGAAGGAGTGATTGATTACCCACCAGGTGGGCCGCCCCTGCCCCTGCTCCATGCCCCCAGGAGCAAGGAAGTTGTTGGGCCGGGGTAGGCAGCTGGGGTGGTCTGAGGTGTGCATGATCCCTTCTTCCTTGGCCTCACAGTTAAGGTCACAGGCTTTGGAATCAGCAGACCTGGGTTTGAGCCCTGGCTTAGCCAATAATGAACTATGCATGTGCAAGCTCCCCTGGAGACTCAGTTTCCCTAAATGGAGAAACCATCTTTAGCCTGTGGACATTCTTTGCGTGAGGTTGATTACCTCTGAGGCTCTTTTTAGCGTTAAGGCGACACTGCGGCTTTTCCTGTGCCTGGCCAGGTATCACTGCCCCTTCCTTCAATGCTTCCGCGTTTGAGAAAGCTCTGTCCCATGCTTGCTTCTCAGGACAAATTGTGCAGGGAGGACAAAGGCCCCTGAGTCTGCCCTCAGACTGGCCAGGTTTAGGGAGAGGCTGGCGCAGCCATGGGCCCCAGCCCGACGCTGTCCCGGACACCACGTGGGCCACAGCGTAGACTTGGCTGGCCCAGCCTTAGGGTCGCCCCGCCTCCTGGGCCTTCTGCCAGCTCAGTGTGGAGTCCCCAGTTCAAAGTCCGCGGAGGGTGGTCTATGACTACCATACCCAAAGCAGGGATAGTTTGTGAAAAAAGTTTCTTGATTATAGATTTCTCCTTTGTGTGTGTGTGTGTACGTGAGTGTGAGATTGTGGGTGAGTGTGAGTTCTGTGAGTGTGAATGTGTGTGTATGCGAGCTAAACGTCTTACATCCAAATACTGGGAAATATGAAGTGTGAATGTATATGTGTGTGTGTTAGTGTGTGTGATTGTGTGTGGATGAGTGTGTGCACGTGTATATGAGTGTGTGAATGTGTGTTACTTGTGTGATTGTGTGAGTGTGCAATTGCGTGTGTGTGTATGTGTGTATGTGAATGTGCATGTGTGAATGTGAGTGAGTGAATGTGTGTGAGAATGTGTGAATGTGTGTGTATGTGAATGTAACTGTGGGTGTATATGTGAATATGTGTGTGAATATGTGTATGTGAATGTGTGTGAGTGTATGTGAACGTGTGTGAATGTAAATGTGTGTGTGTGAATGTGTGTGTGAATATGTATATGTGAATGTGTGTGTGAATGTGTGTGTATATGAATGTGTGTATGAATGTGTGTGTATGTGAATATGTGTGTATGTGTATGTGAATGTGTGTGTGAATGTGTGTGATTGTGTGTGGATGAGTGTGAGATTGTGCGTCCATGAGTGTGTGCATGTGTATATGAGTGTGCATGAATGTGTTATTTGTTTGTGCAATTGCGTGTGTGAATGTGTGTGAGTGTATGTGTGTATGTGAATGTGTGTGCATGAGTGTGTGAATGTGTGTGTGAATGTGTGAGTGAATGTGTGTGAATGTGTGTATGTGAATGTGCGTGTGTGTGTGACGTGTGTGTGAATGTGAATGAGTGTGTGAATGTGTGAATGTGTAAGTGTGCATGTGAATATAAGTGTGGGTGTATATTTGAACGTGTGTGTGAATGTGTGTGACTATCTGTATATGAATGTGTGTGTGTGAATGTGTGTGAGAGAGAGTGTGCATTGCTAGTTGTGCTGGAACTGGGGAGGAGCAGAACAACCCAGGAGGGTGCGTGGGTGGACCTGGCATCTGGAGCCCTGCGCAGCGATTCGGCCTCCTCAGCTGAGAATCAGAGGTCTGTTTTGGAGGACACCATTCGTCTCCTCCAGTAGTTCTTAGAGGCTGGCAAGGACACAGGCTGGGGCAGGGAGTGAGCCCAGCCTCCCGCTTCACTGCGAGACATGACTGGGGTGAAGGGCAGGACCTGTGTAGTGGAGAATTTGGCCGCTGTCTATGTTGCACTGCACAGCAGCCTGCCACGCCACCATCCCGTCCTGTGGCACTAGGGGGAGGCAGACACCAGGTTCCCTGTATGGAGGCCTGGGGCTTCCTTCCGCGGAGGACCGCAGAGACACATCCAGCAGTGGGCCAAGGAGGCGGGATGTCCTCTCCAGCCCTCAGAGCCACGCCCTTCCCCCGCCTTCCCACAGCTCCCACCCTTCCCACACTGCACTTTCCAGGAGTGCAGACGCAGCAGCTGGCCTCCCAAGACCTGTCCCAAGACTTCTCCTGAGCCCGGGGTCTCAGGGCAAGCTTCCGAGGTCGCCTCTCCTGAATCTGAGGCATCCCCAACAGATGTGGAAGATTCGTTCTCTCTGGAAGGATTTTTCCTCCTCTCAAACTTCGAAGTGGAAATGATATGAAGCAGGGGCGGGGCAGTGGCGGAGCTGCTGGAGCAGGATAGACAGGCGTGGGTGTGAGCTTGGCTTGGTCACTGACCAGCTGGGCAGCCCTAGGGAAGTCCTTTAGTGTCCCGGAGCCTCGGTTTTCTCATCTGTGAGATGGGGTTTGTGATATCCAACTCATTAAAGAGACTGAATGAGATCATGTGTGTAAACAAGATATGTACGCCACAAAGTGCTATGAACATGTAAAATGGGTGAGGAACGAAGCAATGTTCACCAAGGCTTCTGCTGGGCTGGGTGTTTGCGTGTTTTTCAGCCATTTATTATTCAGCAAATTTTTGTTGACTATAAGTATATGCCAGACACTTTATTAGTGTTTTTGACAAGCTTAAGTGGATAGTGTTTATGAAACTACAGAACATAAACCTTCTAGTTTATCTTCTAGTCCAGGATTTCCCAAATGCCAGCCCCCAGACCTATGCTAAGCTTCTTACATCCAAATGCTGGGAAATAGAAAATATAGATCCAAGATTCTGTAGCCTGGGATCTCTCTCTCCTCCTCACCTGTGTCTGTGTGCATGTGTAGCTGTGTGGTTTCGGAGCCACTGAGACCCAGAGATGGTAAATGCTGTCAGCGGATAGCATGTCCCATGCCAGGGGCTTCGGGCATGCACCTATTAACTTTTTGAGAGGGGCAGGGACTGCCCAGCCACGGTCTCAGGACTCCTCCTAAGGGTTTGACCCATAGGAACGTGTCGGCAGATTGCCCAGAATATAGAGTCCGAAGGCCTTCTAATCTATATTTTGTCACTTAGTGGCTCTGTCATTTAGTGCCTGCATAATTATCAGCAAGTCACTTGCTATCTGAAGCCTCAATTTCCTCATCTGTAACATGGGGATATTGATGCCTGTCTTGCTGTGGGATCTTCATGTGAGCATACTTTGAAAACTGCAGGCTGGGCGTGGTGGCTCACACCTGTAATCCCACCACTTTGGGCGGCCTAGGCGGGCAAATCACGAAGACAGGAGTTCAGGACCAGCCTGGCCAGCAGAGTGAAACCCCATCTCTACTAAAAATGCAAAAATTAGCTGGGTGTGGTGGCATGCACCTGGAGTCCCAGCTACTCAGGAGGCTGAGACGGGAGAATCATTTGAACCCGGGAGGCAGAGGTCGCAGTGAGCTGAGACCACACTTTTGCACTCTAGCCTGGGTGACAGAGGGAGCAATCCAAAAAAAAAAAGGAAAAGAAAACTGCAAAGCTCCACTTTTTTTTTTAACTCCAATGAAAGCCAGAACCAGACTGAGTTTTCCAGGGAGAAACCCTTCGGGCTGAATTTTCTTCCACTTCTTCCAATTCCAGCTGTATTTAATATTGAAAGATAATCTCCATGGAGGAGCCCCCATCCTGCCCAACAGTTTCTCGTACTCCGTCTTTGGGCGACACCTGCTGGCCATGGCAGGTACTGTGTCCTCCTCTAGCTAAACAACTCGGCGGAGAAAACTTGCCCATCTCCTTAGACATTCACAGCCATGCTGCAGGGTCGGTGTTCTGTTCCCACTTCCACAGATCAAAAAGGTGAGACTTGGTCCTCCCAGCTCATGAGAAGTGCAGTGAATCTCTGACTCCAGGTTCTTGGCTCCATCTCATCCCGACTTCTTGCTCTTAGGCCAGACGGAGTGGGGAGTCATCCCCTCCCAGGCAGAGGAGACCTCCCACCCCACGAATCATTCTGAAGTAGGCACTAAGATTAGAGGCAAGGCCAGGGTTGGAGCCTAGGACAGACCTGGTCAAGAAAGACTCATCCTTATGTCAACAACCCCACCAGGCAGCCACCACATCCAGTTCCCCATCTGCAGAGCAACTAGACTGATGGCAGGGGCTTCAGCCATAAAAATTCACTCTGAGGAGGCAGAGAGATGCCATTTGCTCAGGCTGCGTGGTGAGGAGCTGGGGACAGGCTATCCCCTGAGCCTGTTGCCTCTGTGCCCACTGTGTGGGGCAGTGGCTAGCCTGAAATCTGGCGTGTGGCTTGGGGGAAGCGGGTGCCCCTGGCCAAGGAACTTCTCAGTCAGGAGGCAAAAAGTATTGTGATTGAGAATGAGGACTTGGCCTCATCCTTGAGAGGTGCACACAAAATGATCAATGGATGAAATTATGTAACATGAAATTTGCTTCAGAAAAATTCATGATGATGGGAGGGGAGCATGGATGAAACAAAAAGCTGGCCATGAGTCAACTATTGTAGCATCTGGGAAATGAGTGCATAGTGATTCGTTTTACAATTCTCCCCACTTTTGTATATACTTGCAATTTTCCATGTTCAAACTTTAAAAAAATGTAACAGCAGAAACACTACTACCACCATCAATGTGAATACATAGAATTAGACTGCCTTGAGCATCTGACTCTGCGTGAATTGGAGAACTTAGTTAATTTCTCTATGTCTCAGTTTCGTTGTCTGTAAAATGGGGCTGATCATAATCATACCAGTCTTATAGGGTTGTTTTGAGATTATGCATCTGGAGGAATTAGCATAGTGCTGGGCCCACAGCAAGCACTCAATTATAATCACTGTCATTAGTAGGAATCCAGGGCTCTGGTTATAATTTGCCAAAAGAAGAAGCTACTTTGGCTGGTGCAGACAAACAACTGGCCAGCCAGTTCAGCTTAGAGTTTGGACCGATGAGTCTTTGAGGACACAACTCTGAACTGCTGTGTGCCGGGTGTGTGGGTGTCTCAGATGGGTAGACACACACCGTAGAGTCAAGCTTTCCTGAGACCCCGCAGGGAGGCCTTTTCCCTGCCTCTCTGCACATCTTTCCTATTGTTCGAGCTCAACTCACATCCTCCCTTGGTTTTTGTTGACCACTCCTTTCTCTGAGCTTAAGCAGCTCTCTTCACAGACTCATCGAACCCCTGCTGTAGGTGAGACTGTAAAGATCATCGAACTCAGCCACGTCATCATAGCTTCATTCAACAGACAGTCATCAAAGACCTGCCTTGGGTGCTGAGGATGGAGTGATGAACAAGGTGGGCGAGAGACTGAGGGCAACAGGGCCTGGGAGGGAGGTAAACACCACAAAGCTGAGCACAGACCAGGCAGTCAGGAGCCCTGGACCTAAGTCCTGACTCTGCCATGTGAACTGGGATGCCCTTCACCTGCCGGCCACTGTTTCCTCCTGGGAAGAACAAGAAATTTGCAGGAGATGCTCCCCAGGTCCCTTCACACTCTGACCTGCCAACTCTGAGCATGTAGGCTTCCCTATGTTGCTCTTTAAACATCTTCTTCTCCACTGGAATGCAAGCTCCCTGAGGGCAGGGACTCCGTGCTAGACTTTCCAGGGATCAGGGAACTCCTTGCACGGCGACTGGGCACAGACTTGCCAAAACAATGAGTAAACCAATAAAATGTACTTCCTCCAGGCCAAGTGTGGACCGGAAACGGTGAAAGAACAGAGTTTTTAACCGGGAGAAGCGGGAAATAGATCCCCAAAAACCTCACACTGTACCACTTGGAGATTGACGATGCCCACCAGTGTGTTAAAGCCTGCAGTAAAAAACAAAAACAAAAACAACTCCCACAAAAACCTATTTACCTTTGCTTATTCCAGTCTTTTCCAAACCTATTTGAGCATAGATCATTTTCTGCACCTCACCTGTTACCTTCTCGCGAAACACTTGTGAAATGCTATATTAGATCTTTTCTTTGTTTTCAGCTGGGTTTATTAAAAATAAGGTCAAGTTTGGTAAAGATGCTAGTTTTCAATGTCATTGTGGCCTGAAATAGGAACCTTATTGCTGCATTCTTAGCTGAGCTCTGCCACCCTCACTGGGGCTGGGCCAGGACCTTAGATGACATTCTGAGCCCCCATTGTGTAAGTGCGTGCCATTCGACCCAGGCAACACCTCATTTCCCAACTTTCACCAAATGATGAATGGGATCACGTTTTCTCTCAAATCATCCACATCAGGATTACAGGCCGAGGAGGCCAGTTCAGTAGAAGTTCATGAGATAGTGGTCCAGAGTGATTGGCATGTCAGCCCAGGAAAGCCAACAAAACACTGGACAACAGTAAGAGAAGATCAGCTACCTATTGAGGGGGTGATGTTGCTGGACTGGAGCTGCTCAGATCTCATCTGGATGCACGAGTCTATTCAGTTTTAAGAGAGATTTTTTTTTAATTTTATGAGACAGAGTCTGTCACCCAGTCTGGAGTACAGTGGTGCAATCACAGCTCACTAACATTCTCAGCTTTCCAACCTCAGGCGATCCTCCCACCTCAGCCTCCTTAGTAGCTAGAACTACAGGCATGCGCCACCATGCCTGGCTATTTTTAAATTTTTTTGTAGAGATGGGTCTCTCTATATTGTCCAGGCTGGTCTTGAATTCCTGGGCTCAACTGACCCTCCTACCTCAGCCTCTCAAAGCGCTGGGGTTACAGGCGTGAGCCACCATGCCCAGATGAGATATTGCTAAAGTTGAATATAAGCAAAGAAGGAAACAAGAACAGGGAAAGGTCTATAAATTTAGTCAGAAAAGAAAAAAGATATGCAGCCTGGCAAAAGGAAGGTGTGGGGGCCTGCGGTAGCAGTTCTCGAATATTTGAATAGCTGTCATTTGGTTGAGATTGGGCACATCCTTTGAACTGCAGAGAGCTAAGGCAGATTTGGGCTTGATAAAGAAAAGCATGTGTGCATGACTGTGGGCAATGAAATTAAATAAATGTCTGTGTGGGGAGCAAGCCCCTTGTCCCTGGCAGCATTTGAGAGACTGAGTTGACACCTGTTGGGTCAGTGTAGAAAGCCAGTGGGTGTGAGATGGGGCCAGGTGAGGTGAGCTCTAAGGCACTGCCCCCTCTCAGATTCTGTGACAGAGGAGCCAACATTCCCCATGGTCTCCAGACAACATCTTTGTTCAGCCTCCCTGTCCCAAACTGCAGCCCGCTCACCACTGGGGCACCCCAGGAGCCGTGGCTTTGGCCTCCAGCAGGTGGAATTTCTGGGCAGCACATTTCTCCTGCTCAGAGTGGCTGGAGGGCTTGCTAGCGTTTTGTAGCAACTCCTGGACTTTGAGGAGGGTCTCAGTCCACAACGCTGGTGGCCAGTCACAGCGACAGGTGCGATGCTGCCCTGCAGAGAGACCATGGAAGGCATTAAGACAGCACCAAGGTGTCTCCCGTCCTGAGATCCTCCAGCGCATGGACTGGCAAGTCCAGCCCATGGTGAAGTGGCCAGACTTTCTAGGAAGAGAACTTTCATCATCTAAGTCAAGGTCACCACCATGGGCCTGGGCCTTGACTTTCTCTTCTCTGGAGAGGAAAACCTCTGCAAGGGGGCTTCTGTGTGAACAGCACTTACAAATACATGATTGACATACAGACTCAAGACCTCTGAGGCAAGGGGGGAGCCCTGGCTAGAATCCAAAGAACCTAGTCCCCGGCTACCGTGTGACCCAAGGAAAGCTCCTGGGATGGATTCAGGTTTTGCAGGGCTGGAAGCTTAGATCATTGAGGGCTGGAAGCTTAGACCTCTCTAAGGAAAACAATACACAATTATGAATACAAAATTAGGTAAAATATGATTATTAACATATTAATAATCAAATGTGATTATTAATTTAGAACGATAAAAAGAAATTGCAACAAGTTACAAATCTTGAGAAAACTGATAAATGCCATCATGAAATCCAGACAGATAGCATAATATTTGTATTAACTGACACACCTCAAAAATGCTTTCTAAATTTAAAAAAAATTTTTTTACATTACTTCTGCTCACAGCTTTACACAGGCTGGCTTCTGGCTCCATGCATTTCAAACTTTGTCTTTCCTACACTACACACACACCTCTGGTGCAGGCACCTGAGGCCACAGTTATACTGTGATACAACTTCTGGCTCTGCAACTTCATGTCACAAAGCACGGTGAGTTGGCCCAGTCGGTGATAGGAGAGTTCCTGCAAGCCTTTCCCTACCCTGGAAGTACATGCATGGCCTGTCAGCCATATAAACACATCCCACCAATCCCAAGCCAGAGTCAGATCCCCTCAAAATGTTCACCAGACCCACCGAGAAGCCAGAGCAGAGAAGGATAGCAGCCGTGATTGACTGTAGTTAAACTTTCTACAAATGCTTTCATATCTGACCATGTGAACACATTACTAGGGCCCAAAAGGAACCTGAAGCTTGAGCTGTGTAAGTGTCATGGTATAAGCATCCCAAATCTGCTTCTGGGGCTCCTCTGATATTCACTCTCTTCATCTATACAATGATCAAAACAATTCTGGCGTATGTATCCAGATCCTTTTTGGTGAGAATCTGAAATGGACGGAAACATAAAGCCTCTGGAACCTAAAAGCGCTGCCTACAGGGTCAAGATGACAACTGTGAAGACCACAGTGATGCAGGCTGAGCAGGAACTGTTGAGACTTCTTTGGTTTTAGGGGTCAGCACTCCTGCGGGGTCTAATGTCCTGCCAAATGCTCACTCTTAGAGACCAGAAACTCTAATACGAGAACTTTCGGCTGGTCGCGGTGGCTCACGCCTGTAATCCCAGCACTTTGGGAGGCCGAGGTGGGTGGATCACCTGAGGTCGGGAGTTCGAGACCAGCCTGACCCACATGGAGAAACCCTATCTCTACTAAAAATACAAAATTAGCCAGGCTCGGGGGCAGATGCCTATAATCCCAGCTACTTGGGAAGGCTGAGGCAGGAGAATTGCTTGAACCTGGGAGGCAGAGGTTGCAGTGAGCCAAGATCGTGCCATTGCACTCCAGCCTGGGCAACAAGAGCAAAACTCCATCTCAAAAACAAAAACAAAAAAACAAAACAAAACAAAAACTTTCAAGCTTAAGGCTTTGATCCCAGCTAAAGGACATTTCTCTGGAAGGCATGGCATGTGAGGCTGTAATCAGATATCTGCCACTTTGTAAGAATGAGCCCATCTGGTCATTAAATCAACATTTACTGAGTGTTCCCCTAGAGCCAGGAGGCACCAGGCTAGGGCCTGCATGTACAAATCGAAAGGGTCAGAGCCCAGTGTCTAGAAGAGGAGACAAGTCAGACACGTGCATAAATAGCCACAATTCTAGACAAAGGGATGAGATCCATGGGCCAAGTAGATGTCTGAGGCAGTGGGAGCCCAGAGGAGGCCTGGTCAGGGATAACTGGGGGTACCTGACCAGGCCCTACTGAATGGGAAGCCTTAAACAGGTGAAAAAGGGGGCACTGGGTACTTGAGAAGGGTGAAGGTTTTCCAGTGTAGAAGACACTTTCATAAAATTTGATAAGCACATTTGTGAGTGACCCATGGGCCAGAAGAAATGCCAGAAGACTTGGGAAGCCAGCAAATTTAGCTCCACTCATTGCACTTTCTTTTTTTCCCTATCTCTCTCAGTTTTCATACCTTCCACACCGCCACTCTCCAGAGAGAAATGTGACAATGAGCTTCAGCTCCATCGAATCCGGACTTCATGAACCCTCTCTGGGTTGGCTTCTCAACCGATTTCAGAGTTGTGAGCTAAGAAAGAACAGCGGGAGAGAGACACAGTTTTCCAGGGGACTCCTGCCTTGCTGGGGGCTTCCACAGCCCCTGACCAACCATCCTGGAGTCACTGCTGAGACAGTAGCCTGAACAAGGGCAATGGGACCTCAGAGACGGCATCGGTACTGTCGGAGCCCCAGGGCTTTCGACCCTTTGCTCCAGTGAGCTTAGAGCCATAATATTATCATTCAGAATGATGACAGAGTAAGTGGCAAGCACACCTAGACATCTTCTGAGCCCAGCAGACAGAATTTTGGTTTAAGGAGAACCTGGGTAGTTTAATGACACACACTATTTTTTTAAATATAGGCATCATACTCTATGAATTGTAATGATTCATCCCATCTCAAGAAGATGGAATTTTAGATGTATGTGGATATATTTGAAGCCAACGCTGTTTATTTTGTGTAATGTTTTTATGCCTATTAGTTTCTGAATATCTGTGCATAAAAGCTTCTGTTTCTCTGCCTGCACACATTTGTGGGTACACCTTATACACCTATGTGGGGTGGGAGGGGGGAATGTGCATATTTGTTTGCATTTACCTTGTGTTTGGTCTTAGGAAGAGATCTTGGTGATCATTCTAGCCCAACTCTTTCACCTCACTGGTGAAGAAACTGAGGTCCAGAAAGGCAAAGGTGACTTGTCACAGATCACACAGCTGGCTATGGAGACAGAGATGACACAAGAACCTAGGATTTCTGATTTGTAGATGAGGACCTTTTCTATAATATTAAAATCAATTATAAATTGCAGGGAGAGAAGCAGGGAGATCCTTGTTTTTTCCTCCCCCAACTGATAAGGAAGTACTAAGAAGGTCAATCTTGAATTAGCTATATAATACCAAAAGTTAAGTTTTTCACACTGACCTGGTTCAGTATTGATTCCTTTTATGAACACCCTATTTATACTCAAGTTGTCAAAGAATTCCAGAGGGCATATGAAGCCTTTGTTAAAATAATTATATGCCTTTGTTTTTGAAGAAAAGTATCCAAAATATATAAGCTTATTGTTTGAGTTAAACAATAAAAACATCTGCTGTTTCTCATGATGGCTCTAGTCTTAATATAACATGGCAAAATAATACCCCCTAAATATCCATGATTAACCTGAATTGGAGAGGGCTCACCTCCCAGTGACTTCATGTAGCTGCTTCAACTGGCTTTGGTTAAAAAAACAAAAACAAAAGCACAAAAGCCAACATATAGACAGATCATCACCCAGCATTCTGATGCAAGAAAATATTAAAACGAATCACTGTTTTTAAATGGATAGTGTGTTCCTACTAGAAAAGAATCCCACAAATTTGAGGCTTAAAAAACATGGAGCATATGCATAGGTGCCAATGCAGAATTTCTGGATCGTGTTCAAATCACATTTAAGCACAGGTGTGCCTGTCATTAAGTGTTTATGTTTACCTGTACACATGAATGTTTGCCTGGGCAACTGTGTTTGTTCTCACTCTGGTGTGAATATATTTGTGTGTGAGTGTGAAGGTTTCCACATAATTTTGGGAACTGTCCATTCTATCAAAATAAAATATAGCCCCTCCAAAATGTCAGCTGAAGAGGGGGCTGTCAAGGTTTAAGGTGGGTGGGCGTAGAACACGCCGCCTGACTCTCTTCCCCACAGTTTCATTTTTCCCTTGGGATTTCCTGGCCTGCTGGATCGCCCACCCCTAATATAACTCCTGTCGAAGAGGAGACTTCTGGATATATCTGAGCCAACCTGTCATTTTCAAAGATATTTCCCTAGATACTAAGGAAGAACAAAATCAATGGGAAACACAAAAAGCATAAGGCCTGACCTGCCTATTTTTCAGGTCCTTCTTTTGTTAGACATTTCTCCAGGCCCTTCCAGCCTCAACGTGCACCTTCCGTGTTTCTGCAGCCTCTTGCCTGGATTTCCAGCTCCTTGGCTCTGGCCTTGTCACAGCATGGAATGCACGATATCATCCCAACATCCCACAGTTCCCTCCTCCCAGCTCCCACAGGTCAAGGTCCTTGTGAGCAAAGCCATTCCCATTCATGATAGTTACCTGTGCTCACGATGTGCCAGCCATGGGGCTTGTCTTAGTTAATCCTCGCTATGACTTTCCAAGGCAGATGCTGGGGATGTCCCCATTCCACTGGTAAGGAAACTGCAGCTTGGCACGCATACATTTCCCAGGCACACAGCTGGCAATTGGTAGAGCTGGGCTGAGAACTCATCTCTAGCTGTTTCCAAAGCCAGGCTCTTAACCATGACATTAAAAAGCTTCCTTTTGCCAGAGGGGTCCCCAGGTCTGCTCTCCCCACCTGACCACCCCTTTATTTCCACATATATGTCACCTCCCAGGGACAGCCAGACTGTAGTCACCGGCACAATGAATGACCTCGCCCTTCAGGTAATGCACATGTTGTGGTTCTTTAAAGCCCACTGCGTGTAACTAGCATAAAACCTCCTACACTCAGGTTGTAGAGGTACTTGGAGTGGATGCAAAGAGGAGGGTCCTTCTCTACTTCCAGTGTGTGGGGCACGGAGCAGCTGTGCTGATACCCCCAGGCCCACTCAGATCCCCTCTCAGCAGACAGCAGCCCCTTTCATCCTGTCTGCCTTAGCGGTTTATTTTAGGCATAGTCTGACCAGGTGCTCTGGGTCAATAGGCTTAGTTTTAAATAACTGGATTCCTCTCAATGACCGTTCCCTTTAGAAGGGAAGCGGCGTGGTAGAAGAATGAGCCAGCAGCCTGGCGGCGGTGGGAGATGGAAGCTAAGACAGAAGACTGGAAACGTGAGGGCTCTGTCACTCCCTGCGTAACCTCAGACAGGCTCATGGCTTCCCCACTCTGGGCCTCAGTTTCCTTATCTATAAAGCAAAAGATTGGTCTGGGTCATCTCGAACACCTCCTGCAGTCTGTCCCCCCATCTCTGTTCTATGCCTGTGTTTCCAGATGACAAGACACATCCTGCAAATTGTTTCAGGGTGGTGATTTCGCATGAAGGAGCTGAGCCACCAAGGGATGCAGCAGCTTATAGAGCAAGCTCTGCTCTGGAGTCGGGAGGCCTGGGTTCTAGTCTTGCTTCTGATACAAACTCGGTGGCCTTGAACAAGCTAAGCCCGGTTTTTCTCACCCGTTTAAAGGATGAACCTTGAAAACATTATGCTGAATGAAATAAGCCAGGCACAAAAGGATACATACTTTATGATTTCACTTATGAGGTACCTAGAATAAGTAACTTCATAGAGACAGAAAGTAGAATGGTGGTTGCCAGGAGCTGGGGGAGGGGAGGAGAAGGGGCAGTTATTATTTAATGGGTGCAGGATTCTGTTTGGGATGATGAAAAAGTTTTGGAAATGGTAAGTGGTGATGGTTGCACATCGTGAATGTATTTGATGCCACAGAATAGTACACTTCAAAAGGTTAAATGGTAAATTTTATGTTATGTGTATTTTAACATATAAAAAACACACACTTTTCAAAATTTAGTTAAAATTTCTAGGGATATTTTGGTAAAACCTGGGAGTGAGGAGTTCCAATTCTCCTGTGTGAACTTAGGCCACACATTTCGAAGAAGTAAATTTTCTTCCTCTGGCAAATGCAGCTAGCCAGCGGCCCCCTTCTTTCCCTCCAAACTTCGCACTCCACACCTTGGAGTGTGCCCAGGTGCAGCCAAATTGTCAGGGCATACTCAAAGCAGCTTCCATGACCCTGCAAAGGGAGCTCCAGTCCTGGCTCATAGGCCATTCCCAGGGGTACCTAGATTCCTTCTCTGGGTTCTACGTACCCTCTTATTTTCGAATTAAGACAAAAGGAGGGCTTTCCAACCATATTGACCTTTTACAGCACACCTGGCTCAGCCATGCTTGAGTCCCCAGTGCCTGAGCCAGTGCCTGACACAGCAGGTTCTCAACATTCATTTGGTCACTGAGAAGACGCCCTCACTCCAGTCCTATTCTATGCCAAATTCATAAAGATGAGTGTAAGGAATAAGCTGATTTCTGCCAGGCAAGAAAGCTATAGGGGTGGGTAGGTGAAGATGAAGAAGGAAGATACACAGGTAGAGTAGACATTAAACTGCTCACTGCAAATAATCGTTTAAATAGTCACAATGTGCCAAGTGCTGAGGAAAATTCGAACATAGTGCTAGGGGGTGGCTGGACTCATCTGGGGCTCTCCGGAGGGCAGGCTTGCGGAAGTCATGAGGGGTTGAAAAGGCAGCTACGAACTTTGGGGTGGGGAGTAGCACCAGACAGCACTGAAAAGCCTGGGATTCTACCCAGAGCACCCATGCTCCTCCCGGGGGGTAAGCTGAGTCCGAAAGAGGCAGCAAGCTCGTGTCCCAGGTGACTTAGGCCAGTAGAAACCGGGCGTCCTTGGCCGAGGCATGGCAGGCTCTTGGCACATGGATGACACATGCGTGTGTGCTACCACAGGCTCCAAGCCGGTGGGTGACAGGGACCCCTCGCCTCTCAGACAGCGGAGCCGGGTCGGGGCCTTCTGGCCCGGGCCGCTGCCCCTGTTCCTGGGCTTGTGGGGCTGGGGTCCGTCTGGGCTCCGGGCTCGCGCGGCGCTCACCACCCGGGGTGCCGCGGGGGGGCGGGGAGAGCGGCCGCCTAGCCCAGCCCCGCGGATGACAGGAGCCGGGGAGCCGAGGAGGGAGGAGCCGCCGCCGCAGCCGAGCGCTGGGCTGAGGAGCAGAGAGAGCGGGGCGCGGAGTGCGGGCGGCTGGGAGCGCGCTGAGCGGGGGAGAGGCGCTGCCGCACGGCCGGCCACAGGACCACCTCCCCGGAGAATAGGGCCTCTTTATGGCATGTGGCTGGTAACTTTCCTCCTGCTCCTGGACTCTTTACACAAAGGTGAGACCTGCGCGGGCGGCTGGGCGGCGGAGGCGGCGGGGCCAGGGTGGCGCGGCTGGCGGCGAGGCGGGGTGCCTGACGGGCTCCAGGTGCCTGGGGGAACCGACGGGGTGCAAGGCCTCGGGTGGGGCGCAGCGGGGCGGGGCAGGCACCCTGACAGGGGCCGAGTGAGAGTCAGCTGCCGACCGCTCCGCCAGTCACCCGCGTCTGCCGTTTTGGGGCGCGCCCGTAGGGTGGTGGCGAAGGAGCCCCTCATCTCTCGGCTCCCCGCCGGGCGGCAGTTCTGCCCTGGACCCCTCCCCCAGCCCCTTGCCCGCTTCCTGCGGTTTGGTGGCGCTGGGACCCCGGAGTGCCCTCCGAGTCGAGGGGTCCTCAGGCCGTGACTCTTGACCTAGGAATCCTCGCTTATTCGGGCCTCGGACTCGGCGGTTGATGTCTCCGCTATGTGCGTGCGCCCCTCTCCTGCCGCGGACCCCAGCCCTGGCGCGAATGTTGGCGCACCGCATGGCGCTTATCCGCGCATTGGCTGGAGGCAGGGTGTGGATAGTGAGAGTCCGGAGAGCTGGAGGTCCCTCGGATAGCAAGTTTGTTCTCCAAACCCAGAGGTCACCCTCCTCCGGCCCCACCTCACCCCTCTGCCCCGGCGCTAGCCCCACCATGGCCACCTCGGGCAGCGCACCCCAAGGTGCGAGATTCTCCGCTTCCGCGCCTGGCCAGTTGGACCTGGGGACAAGTCTTCAGGCTGGGGGGCGTGTCCTTCTTCCTGGAGAGAGAGGGTTGCTGGGGGTGGGTCCAGGTGGCCGGCATGTCCAGACCTGTGGCTGGGGCGCAGCGTACCTGATCCGCGAGGTAGCCGGGACCCGGAGGTTGGAAGAGGGCAGACATTTCCGACTGAAGTCACCTGTGCACTGAGTCGGGACCAGGCAGGCGCAAGTAGTCGGGCTTCCAGGCTTCTCAGAGGATGTGCCCCGGGGCGCGCAGATGGCGGGAGATGAGGCGGCCGAACTCCGCGCCCTTGCGCGGTGGAGCACACACGCTCCAACAAGCTCAGCATCACCTGTTCAGCCCTCTAACTTTTCTCCTTCGCTCCCCGGGGCGGCTTCTCTCTTCCTTTGCCCCGGCTATTGCCCTGGTCGGGCGGCAACTCTTGACCCCCAGGCAATGAGGAAGGGCACTCCAGTGGAGGGTTGGCACCCGGGGAGGGGTCCAGCCCTGCCCCGCTGGTGCTCCAGGGGTCTGGAGTCTGCAGCCTGCCGGAGCCCACTGCGATACACCGTGGGCTGGGGGAGGGAGGATAACCCTTATTTGTACATACCGCCGGGTCAAAGCTAGACTCAAGGCCAAGATACTGCTGGCATGGCATTTACTGGGCGATCGGATTGCGGGACAAGGAAGGGTGGCATCCAAAATCGTGGACAAAGTAGTTGAGTTTTTCAGGCCCAGTGGGGTCCCCCGGGTTACACACCAAGGCTGGTCTCTGCTGTTTAACCCCTTGCCCCCCGCATCACACTCCTTCATCCTACCTTAGCAGAGCAAGAAGCCTGCCTCCTGTTCAAGCCCCACCTCCGAACCCCAGTCTCCCTCTCCCCAGGTTCTTCCTGCCTCCCTCCGCCCCCGCAGGCTGGCTCGGCTCGCAGCTTTAATTACATTAATATTAAAAATACATAAGGTGAGGAGCGGCTTTCTCTCTCGATAGCTCTCTCTCCAACCCCCATCCCCTTTCCCAATTTGTCAGGCGAGAAAGCACAGGCCCAAGCCGCTGCCACACTCTAGCCCGGCTTTGTCCCCAACTCCCCCATGCCTCCACAACACTCTCTGGAGACATATTCCAGGACAGCCCATTCCCCGGGACTGCAGGAGGCCCCTCAGCGAATACCGGAAGGACGCTCCCCTCCCCCTTCCAGGAGCCTGGCATTAATAAATGAAGCCGAGCTATTTGATAGGGCGGGAGCAGATGGGGGTGGGGGTGCAGAAAGGCCCAGAAGGCAACAGGACAGCCAAGGGGCAAAATCTTGTCCAACTCGAGAGGGAAGTTGCCAGTGGCCTTGGACCTGTAAGCGGGCAGGAGGTGCCAGTTGTGGCGGCCCCTCAGTGGCCTTTGGGTCTGCAGAGCTTGGTGCCCCTGCGATTTAGAGGCTCCAGCGTCTGTTGGGCGCCAGGGCACCTCGCCAGACAGGCCTTTCTTTTCCTTGGTGCCTTAATTGGGTCTTAGGTGCCAGGCTGGTCCCCGGGGCCTGTTCTGCTTGGGGTGGCGTGGTAGGGGGTGGCAGAGGCGGCTCGGGGAAGATGTGATGCGGAGACAGCAAGAAAGATGGGGTTTGGTGTATTTTCTCTCCCGTTGCCAGTCACCCCCGCGGCACCAAGGAAAATGTAAATGTGAATGTTCGAGCCTGTTACAGAAAACAATATCCTCTTGCAATAATTTGTACGTCCATCTGTGAGGAGCGGGAGGAGGCAGGGAGAGAGAGAAGAAAACAGGATGAGATGGAGCATCCTCTGGATGGAATTAAGCAGTTATTGAATGTGTTTTAAGCTTCTGTTATTTCCATTCCTCTCAAAATACCTTTTTTTTTAATGATGCCTGAGCTCAGACCGATTCCCTAGAACTAAACTGGGAAGGGGTTTTAATCATCGGTTATCAAGTCTCCAATAACTGCCTTATTATTGCCAAAACAAATCCAGGTTTAGGCAGCCGGATGAACCCCGGCGAGGCGCTCTCCGTTGTTCCATCCAGCGTGCCAGCATCTGTGTTGCCTGCATTTGCATTTTTACTGTGTAAAAGAACAAGCTTCCCCGGCACTAAAATTCCTGTTTTCTAAAAGCCAAAATAATGAATTGCATTGATTTTTTCATTTCCCACCCCAACTTCTCTGATGGGGACTCATGGTTCTTCTCTCTTGAGAAGACCAAATTAAAAGCCTTCGTCAGGCCATTAAGAAAATCTCCAACATTCTGTTCAGTGTCTAATTAAAAAAAGGGAGGGGGGGCGATGGGGAAATGTGTTTTTAAAATCTTGAAATGGCAAACACAACTTAGGGGAGACAGGCGAAGGGTCCGTGAATACTGGGGAGGGGGTGAGTGGCAGACAGACCCTGGTTGCTAGAATAGCATGAGGGAGATTGGCAGTGCCATGATGCCCGACAAGCCTTTCCGATGCTTCTTTTTTCTGGGCATCAAAGCCAGCTGCCTTTAATATATTTCTGCAGTGGAATGGGGAGCTCAATTAGAAACAAAAAGCAAGTAAGCAGTGGACCCAAAGGCAGCGCTTAAGTTGAACAGATCCCAGGGGACTGGCCAGAGAGGCTTAGTTTTCTTAGGATGAGGATCAGAAAGGAGGTGGGCAAGCAGGCAGGGCTTTGGCCCAGGGAGAGCTTGCTAGAGAAGCAGGCCCCCAACAGGCTGGCTGGGAGCCCCCAAACACAGGGCCAAGCTCTGCCCAGAGCACCCCATGGGCTGTTGGCCTATGACAGAGAGGTGCAGAGCTCAAGCCTTGCTGACCTTCTCTGTGTCTTAGAATTCCATCCTTGCCATTTACTTGGTACCCTGCTCTGGCTGGTGAAGGATGATTTAATTGTAGATGAAGAGAGGGGAGGGCAGATGCTCAGAGAGCTTTTCTGCAGGGATATGAGTTCCAGGCTGGGAGGTTCTTCCTTCCTCCATGATCTTGGAGGAGTTGTTTTCTGGGGGACCTCTGAAGTAGTCAAGAAAAGATCCCCTAGTTCCTGAAGCGCTTTCTCAGCTCCCAGCCCAGTCGATTCTAGCGGGTACCCAGGTGCATGAATAGGGTGTGAGCTACAGGCAGCAGCGATGGCAGGGCGCCAGGAACCCAAGGGCACGCCCCAGATTTGCATATAATCTGCATATGGATTTGCATGCTCACCTAGCCAGGCCAAAAGCTGTGCCCTCTGTGAGTAGCATCTTGATCTCAACCTCAGTAGCAGCCAGGCAGTGGCTTCCTCCTTGCATGGAAGGGGGTGGGGCCGGAGCTGGGAGAAGGACTGGTGTTGGTAATGCTTCTGTCTCCTAGATTTTGTTGCCTCTCATATGTGCCTCCAGTGCTCAGCACTGGCTTCACCATCTGGCAAGGCAGCCCCAGAGCTCCCACCACCCCTATCCAAGGACAGAAAGTGGCACTGGGGATATTGGAGTAGGGTGAGTAGCAATGGGCCAAGACACCGTAAAGTAGACCAAACTTGGGATGTGGGTTGCGCCTCTCATGCTGCAGGAAGAAGAGGGTGAAGGGAGGGGCAAACTAGCTATAGAAATCCAGGGCCTGCATTAGCTTCCTGGTGGGTGTACCCCTAGAATGCAGGGAACTGGGTGCCTAGGGCTGCCATCAGCAGGTGGTGAGGCAGTGGCTGATGGCATGGGGGTATGAAATGAGGCGGAATGTTCTTTCACCCTCCTGGTTTGTCAACACCTAGCCTGGGAGGTGGTTGTGGCTTCAGAGAGATGAAAGAAATAGCACCAGCTTCTCATTCCACCTCTCCTAGGGCAGCTTCAGGTATGTGGGTTGGTTCTGGCAGGGCAGAGGGAGGACAGGCACTGCGGTCACTGAGGGAAGGGCGTGTCAAGAGTCTGGAGTGATGCTTGAGGAGTGAGCACTTCAGGAGAGCTGAGCGGCCCCTCCTAGCGAGCCAGCTGGGATGCTGCAGTGGGAGTGTGGCCTCGGGAATGGTTTTGTCTGCATTTCCAGGGCCCTGAGAGGATACTACCATGGCAGGTGCTGCTCCAAAGCCTTCCCAGAGTATTTTTCAGCACATCCACTGATCCAGAAGGGGCCTGGCCCACCAGAGCCCACAAAGGTTTCCAAGGGATGTAGTATGGAGGCCTAAGGGGTAAGGTGGAGCCTCAGGGGATGGATGGAGGTAGAGAGGGGGAGGGCCAGAGGGCAGAGCTTCAAGCACCACCTGCCCTGTTCTCACTGCCATTCTTTCAACCAGAGCTTTTATTCATTCCCCAATTTCATATATTGGAGTAGAATGAAAAATAAAGTTTACAACCCACTAGCGTGGTAGAAATTTGGAGTCAAGGCAAATCTTTCATTTACATCCTGGCTCTGCACTTACTGGCCATGTGACTTTGGGCCTCTCTGAGCCCCACTTTCTCCAGCTTTGAAATGGGATTAAAGAAGATAATGCATATCAAGTAGCCAGAACATAGTGCTCAATAAACATTAAACCTATACTTTTTCCTCCACATTGCCTCTACCTTCCTCTCCTTGCCCCCTCTCCAGAATGCGTCATCAGATCCTTCCTTAAGCAGTTTAATTAATCAGCCACATTTTTGGCCAAGCCAGCTGGCTTAGACTTTATAACGATAAGAAAGACTGAGTAGTGGCCAGGACAGGGGACGTCAATTCCTTGCATCCATCACCTAGTTGGGTAGCATGTAGGACTCCTTCAGTAAGATAGCTGAGGCCATGTGGGCACCTGAGTGCCCCTTGGGTATCCAGCACATTCCCTTCCCCTGGCCATCAGTGGAGACGGAGAAGGCTTAGGTTGGCTCCAGACTTGGATTTGAGGGGAGGCAAAGGTTGGTCTCATATCTGCCACAGGAAGGCTGGGGTTGGTTGTTAAATCTCTACCATGGTTGGCCAGAGTAAGAACTATTCTGAAGTTCATGCCATAAAGCCTGTGTAAGCACTCCTCACAAAGCGAGCCCTCATAACTGTTGCTGGATGTATTTCTGTGTCTTTCCCTGCTGAGATGAACCTCTGTTTTGCAGGCAGTTTTGCATATAGAGAACACTCTTGGCAGCCTGTGACCTTGAGACTTCTCTTCCCTCCATGACCCAGTCTGTCACAGGGAAGCAGCATGTGACCCAGAGGTCAAGTGCTGCCTATGGCAGGCCATGGCCTGTGAGATCCTACATGTTGGGGAGGGTGGGGGCTCCACAGCCTGCGTGCCTTGTTAAACAGATGTTTGTCGGGTGTTGCTTTAGCGTGAATGGCATTAGCCTTGGGGACCACCCATGCCACTCCAGCTCCTACTCCCCTCATTTGTTCAGCTGCCCTGCCCCACTCCCTGTGCCCTGTCTCTACATGATGTTTGCACCAACAGCTTCCAAGGTCACCATCTTCATTAACAACAATTATTCAAATGCTAGTTAGTTGCATATCCATTAAACTGATTCTAAAGAGATGCATGTGTGTTTGCACGTGCATGTGTGTGTGTGTGTCTGTGTGTTGGAAAGAACATTATCCATGGGCCTAAAAAACAAAGCTCAGCCTGTCTTACCTGGGCAAGTTGCCTAATGGTTCATGTACCTTTATTTTGTAATCTGTAAAATGGGCAAAATTACCCATCCTGGCTATCCTACAGAGCAGTTGTTACTCTATATGTGTATAAATAAGAATGAGGGGCACAAAAATGTACATCATGTGACAGTGCTTTGTATACGGAATGAGGCAACACATGAACACACACATGTAAAAACCACAGCAAACCCGTTTTAGCCTTATGAATGCTCTGCTGAAATGTGAGGCATAATTACTGCCATTTCATCATACAGGAACGATGAAGGTCTCACAGCTGTTTGTGGCTGTCTCCCCCTCCGCGGGCCCCAACATATGGAGAATTTTCCTAGCTTTGCTTTTCAGCATCATGGGGAACAGCTGATGAGGCACAGCCAGGCTGGCAATAGTCTTCCTGGAGCAAACTTGGCAGATCCCCTGTGGCCCCAGTGGCAGCAGGAGTGGGAAGAACCCTACCTCTGCTCCCCTCCCCCCATCCACCACCAAGGTTCTTAGATGCAAGTGTAGTCCATAGTCCTCTGAACCAACTCCTCCGAAGGGACATTCTCCCTGCAGGGAACCCACAGTTTTTGTGGGAAGAGCAGTAAGCACAGTCCCATCTTATGTGACCCCATTTAAGGTCACAGCACTCATTGGAATCCCTGAAAACTCGCCGTGTCAAGGCTGGTGGACACCCTGCTTCTAGGGTGACCCTCCCGCAGTCATGGGGTATGAGAGAGTCTGGGACCCCTGCTTTGGGGGTGGGAGAGGGAGATTCAGGTGATCACCTTGGGCAAAAGTCTTGCAGGGTTGGAAGGCATCTTTAAGGCTGTGGAATCTGTCCCCTAATCAGAGGTTGACCCCTTCTGCAGCTTTCCCACCCGGCGTCTTTTTCTCTCTGCACTAGTACTTCCCGCGACAGGGACTCCTTCCTTGCAAGGCAGCCCCTTCCTGGCCACACAGCTCTGACTATGACAGAGCTCACCCTTAGAATGAGTCAAACCCTGTTGTGGTCTTGGACCTTCTACTCACTGGTCCTGATGTCACTGCTTCAGCTACACAGAGCAAGGCAAAGCCCTCTTCCACTTGACAGCCCTGTGACTATGACAGGCAGATGTCCTGCCCATTTGAGGCCCCTCCTCTGGACACGCAGCATCCCTGGTTGCTCTGATACACCCTCATATGACATTGTTTCAGTGCTTCATGGTGCTCCTGAGTTCTGCAATGGCTAGTTTTCTGACAGTAGGGTGGCCAGAACTGAGAGAACACTGAACTCTAGCCCCAGCTGGGATGCTGGTGAGCTGTGTCCCTGGGGTAAATGACTCCACCTCTTTAGGCCTTGTGAATGGAGGAGATTGGACAAAATAATCTCTTAAGTCCCTCAAGCATTAACAATCTAAATCTAGGATTCTCTGGGGACAACTGTGCTGTCTGAGCCGACTCCCTGGAAAGAACTTTTGGCCATAAGGGACCTTCCTTTGACAGGCCCTGTCTAGAAAGGGCTGGAAGATTAAAGAGTCTGTCCGACAGTCAGCTGTTGCTCATAACTTCTCCTGGAGCTGATGGCGCAGGGCCTTGGAGGTTGAAGGATAGCTGCGTCTCCACTGGACCTCCCAGGTTTCTGGTTGCTGGTCACAGAAACCATGTTTGTGCTGAGAATCTAAGAAACAAACACCAAAACCACCCATGTTTCTGATGGACACAGGGAGGACACGTGAGCTGTGCTTTGCATGGGAATTGGAAGTGGGGGTGCTTTTTGGTCATCTCAACGACTAGGGTGGGGAGCTGCCGGCGTTTAGGTGGGGGAAGGATGGAATGTCTAATGACAGGGAGATTCCCAAATCATTCTGAATTATCATACCCCAGTTGCTCTCTTTTGTCAGAAAATCCCCCTACAGTGTGCTCACACTGTGGGGATGGTCTCAATCTAGCCTGTCACGTGCCTGCTGAGCCACACGTCCTGGCATAAAGATGTGAAATGCAGCTCTGCCACTATGAACTGTGCAACACCAGGAAATTATTTGACCTAAGAGCCTGTCTTCCTATCTGTAAAATGGGGTCTCGAACAGTAGCTACATCCAAGCGCTGTTGTAAGAACTAAATGTGCAATAATGCAAGAAAAAGGCTTCCCACCATGCCTCTGGCACAGAACAAATGCTAAAAAGAAATGATGGAGCCAGGCGTGGTGGCTCACACCAGTCATCCCAGCACTTTGGGAGGCCAAGACAGGCAGATCACTTGAGGTCAGGAGTTCGAGACCAGCTTGGCCAACATGGTGAAACCCCATCTCTACTAAAAATACAAAAATTAGCCAGGCGTGGTTGTGCATGCCTGTAATCCCAGCTACTCAGGAGGCTGAGGTAGGAGAATGTCTTGAACCTGGGATGTGGAGGTTGCAGTGAGCCAAGATGGTGCCACTGCACTCCAGCCTGGGTGACAGAGTGACACTCCGTCTCAAAACAAACAAACAAACAAAGCACTGTGATGGGGAAGGTAGTGGTGGAGCAGGTGTGCCAGATTGGGTGGACATCACAGGCAGAGAGCATAGGACTTGGCCCGCTGCTCCCTCTTGTCCAAGGACCGTACCAGCTCAGGCTGCCCGGTACATGCTCTGATGCTGTCTAGGAGACTCAACCTTCTCCTTCCCAGGGTCTGGGCTCAGACTATTTCCAAGATGTGGATGCAACATAAAATGTTTTTAGTAAAGCAGCAAGACACCGTCTGGCTGGTTGTCCTCTGGGTTTTGAATGGACTTGGTGGGTGAGCTGGTGGGAGGATCACCCTACTGGTTGATCCTCTCTGGACCCAATTTTTCCACCTCTGGGATGAGAACAATCAGAGTGAGGGCACAGAATACATCTCCCGTGAAAACCTTTGTGTGGAAATACAGTGAAGTAATCAACCTTGCAAATCAATCCAAGAAAACTCTCCAGCTCACATCTGCATGAAGAACTCTGCGTAAGGCCTGGGAGTTAGCAAAAGCTGTGTGGCTACTGCAATGCTCTGTTGCTATTGATTCTACCACTATTGTTTGCTTATCTTGATTGCCAAATTAAGTTAATTAATGTGGTGGTAGGGTCTTGTCAGCCAAGCAGATGACAATTGTCTGTCATTGGGAAAGAAAATACAGAAGTCCAGGATGGCAAATCTACTTTTCCGAAGTACTGTTACTCTCAGTATAGACAGAGAACACCAGTCTCAGAAATAGAATTTCTGGTCCTATGACAGACTTGGTGAATCTGTTATCTAAGACTCTGCATTTTTAACAAGCTCTCTAGGTGATTCTTATGCATATTGATGTTTGAGAACGACAGTTTTAGGTTATTATTATTATCATCATCATAGGTGAGCAGTAAATATTTGTTGCACAATGATTCACTTTTCCCACAAATACTTACTGCTTGCCTGCTATAATAATAATGCTTGTAACGACAGCCACAAATACTTAGGTGGTGCCAGGCACTTATATACACCAAAAACTGTCCCAAGTTCTTCATATGTATTAACTCATCCAACCATAATAACCCTTGAGGTAGATATTGTCACCACCTTTGTATAGATGGGGAAACTGAGGCACAGAAAGGCGAGGCAATCTTGCCTGGAGTTACACACACTGCTTGTAAGTGACAGAGTAGGGATTCAAACCCAGGGAGCCTGGTACCAGAGGCTGGGCTTTTCACCACTGTACTGTGTGCCTAGTATGTGCCCAGGAGACAGAGCCGTGACTAGACAGTCACTGCCCTCAGGAAGCTAATGGCCCTCACGGGAGAGGATACCTACTGTCCCCTTGGTCCTGACCCTTCCTCCTGTCCCCTGCCCCCTGCTCCCCTGAAGATCCACGACCTCTCCTACAAATGGTTGCCATGCCCGGGTGAGGCTGCCTCTTGAAGGATCTTGCCTGTCTCTGAGGGAATGTTGCAGGGGTCCCAGCGCTGGCAGATACTCCTGGATGAAAAGTCCAGTGAATGAGACGAGTAAATATTGTAAGGGAAGAGAACAAAATGACTCATCTCCCAGTGGAGGTGGCGAGGTGTTAAGATTTCAGTCCCCTCAGGTTGTCCTTTACAATGATTACAGATGATGACAAGGGGGTAATTCAGTGTGCACCTCAGAGCAACCTCAGTCAGCCAGCTCCTCCCACTGCAGCCAGACACCCCCATCCCACACAGGCAGGTGGGGTGGGAGCCCCAGGGGTTACATACATGGGGCTGAAGTTCCCTTTGCAGAACTAATCTTGATACCCAAGCGGTGGAGGGCTGGCAAGCGAGTTGATGCAGTGGATACTTAGGTTTCAGCGGTGACCCTGGGGGCAGGCAGTCCAAATGCCTGGGGGCGATTTCTGGTTTAAAAATATTGCTGTGCTATTTCCACACTTCTAATCTCCTAGCAATTTGGAGCCTGTTTTACGAAACACAGCATCAGGGTGGTGCTCAATGTTAAACGGCAGAGAAGATTAAATGGGCTGAAGTCTGGGCATCTGTCACATGACAACCAAGCCCATAACTTCCATTTTCTATTAAAAATCCATTTCCCCCTTTAACCAGAAGAAGCTTTGCTGTTGATCTGAGTGTCTCTCTATTTATGAAGTGTTCCCCCTCCTCTTCTTTCTTTCGGTAAATATGCCTAGTTCTGTCTGCAGAGGGAAGAAAGAGCTGCGGGGAGTGACTGAGATTGGAAGGAAAAGGAGGAGTCTCTGTCAGGGGATTTGCTTTCCAAATTGGGACCAGCTTGGAGAGAAGACATGAGGGGAAACTTCATCAGAGCCCAAACTTTGAACTCAATGATGTGATGGGAAAAGCTCGGGTTTGGAGCTGGTTGAATTTTGACTCTGTCTCTTCCTGGCTGTAGGATCTTGGAGAAGATGTCAACTCCTTCAGCCTCCTCTTCCTCATCCTTAAAATGAGGCTAACGGGCCCTCTGCCTCATGCCTTTGTGTGGGGATTAGATGGCCAAGCCTGGTGCCTGGCACAAGAAGGCGCTCCATAAATGCTAGTCTCCTTTCTTTTGGGGACTCCACACCCTTAGGCCAATAAGACTTTAGGGAAATAGATGTCCAGCCAAAATGCCACAGAAGTTAGACATGAGGACTACAAGGACTTGGATGACCTCAGGCGCCACTGTCGGGGACTGCTGGACACCTCAAACCTTGCTTTCCCAAGCTTGCAAACCTCCAAGTATCCCCCACTGCCTTTGACCCCCACTGTCTTCCACCACTGAGGCCCAAACTCAATCCAGCTGGTTTCACCTCTTCTCCCCAAACCCAATCCAGCTGGTTTCGCCTCTTCTCCCCCAAACCCAATCCAGCTGGTTTCGCCTCTTCTCCCCAAACCCAATCCAGCTGGTTTCGCCTCTTCTCCCCAAACCCAGTCCAGCTGGTTTCACCTCTTCTCCCCAAACCCAGTCCAGCTGGTTTCGCCTCTTCTCCCCCAAACCCAGTCCAGCTGGTTTCGCCTCTTCTCCCCCAAACCCAGTCCAGCTGGTTTCGCCTCTTCTCCCCCAAACCCAGTCCAGCTGGTTTCGCCTCTTCTCCCCCAAACCCAGTCCAGCTGGTTTCGCCTCTTCTCCCCCAAACCCAGTCCAGCTGGTTTCGCCTCTTCTCCCCAAACTCAGTCCAGCTGGTTTCGCCTCTTCTCCCCAAACCCAGTCCAGCTGGTTTCGCCTCTTCTCCCCAAACCCAGTCCAGCTGGTTTCGCCTCTTCTCCCCCCCCCCCAAACCCAATCCAGCTGGTTTCGCCTCTTCTCCCCAAACCCAATCCAGCTGGTTTCGCCTCTTCTCCCCAAACCCAGTCCAGCTGGTTTCGCCTCTTCTCCCCCAAACCCAATCCAGCTGGTTTCGCCTCTTCTCCCCAAACCCAATCCAGCTGGTTTCGCCTCTTCTCCCCAAACCCAATCCAGCTGGTTTCGCCTCTTCTCCCCAAACCCAATCCAGCTGGTTTCGCCTCTTCTCCCCAAACCCAATCCAGCTGGTTTCGCCTCTTCTCCCCAAACCCAATCCAGCTGGTTTCGCCTCTTCTCCCCAAACCCAATTCAGCTGGTTTCGCCTCTTCTCCCCAAACCCAATCCAGCTGGTTTTGCCTCGTCTCCCCAAACCCGCCCACTGCTCCAAGCCTGCAAGGTTTCCACAGGGCCCCCTAACATGCATGCCTCACCCACTGTTGTTGGGCTGTCTTCTCTGGGAGTGCCCCCCCTTGTCACCCCACCTATCCAGGTCTTCCAGCTCAGCTCAGCTCCTCTCTTCCCAACGCTTTTTCTCTGGCTGCTGAATAACTTTCCCCTTCCCTCCCCATAGCTCTTGGCTAAATCAGTGTTTTCAGCTGGCCTCATGCATGGCCAGGTGCTACTGTTTAACCTCCTCTCCTATTCCCCATCTCCTTTATAAGCTCCTGGAAGGTGGAGCAATTCTCCTTGTCTTTGATGCCTCCCACCGTACCTGGGATACTGTGGTGCAGCGCGGCTGGTGCTTGGTAAATATCTCCTGAGGCGATGAATGTCTTCTCTGGTCCCTGGATCAGAAATGACTGGCGAAGGAGGACGCTGAAGGGTGCAGGAGTCAGGTGAGAGGAAGTAGCGTTTGGAGAGGGCTTGGAATTCTGCAGGGCTGCAGGGTGGAGCTGTGCCCTTTCATCCCTGCAGTAACCTTAGGCACCCTCGACCCCTCAGGGAGAGTGAACAATCCCCATCTCATATTAGAACATCCTCATGGGGAATCAGGAACTGCCCCATTCCATTCCACCCTCTCAGCAGCTCTGGGAGGCAGCTAAGATGGTGCAATCACATCCTGCCCTTTTGCAAAGGAGGCGCAGGAGGGCTAAGTGGCTTGCCTGAGGTCACACAGCAGGTGAGGGGTGAACCCCCAGAGGGGAGGTAGTTCTGTCAGACTTCAAGGCAGGGGTCTGGGGCCCCTCTGGGAGCTTGCTGGGGCTTTGTCACTGCTCTGAAGATTCAAATGAGTCTGAGAAGGTGGGGAAGCCCCCGCTGTAGAGGCCACACCAAACTCCATGAGGCCAGAGTGAGGACGTCAGGCTCCTACTACTCCCGCTTCTTTCCCTGGAGTTCTGAACACACCCATTGCTTCTGTGGCCACTTACCCACTGCCCATATGCCCAGCCTTCAATGTGGCACATAGCAGAGATTTGAGGTATTTGCTGGTCTGTGCCTCAGTTTCCTCTTTATGTGTTTGCTCACTCCCTTCTCTTGGCAGGTAGGGTGAGGTTAATGCTTATTTAAGGGTTTCTGCATTCTGAGCTGACAGGTGCCTTGTGATGGTAAAATATGAACCCAATGTAAGTGCAAAATGCTATTGTTTTACACCTGAGGGTGATGTTTCATAATGGCAATGCACTGTCAGAGCCGTACGCAGAAATGAATGGTGTGTCTAATCCTCCCTTGCTCCCCCAGACTCAGAAGACAGAAGCTCACATCCCAGGATGGGAGAAATATGAGGCTCCTTGCCTTTTGCTATAAATCTGCCTTTTCATCAGTCCTGACAGGTGGCTGGACAATCCCAGTCAATTTATCAATTAAATCTACCCATTTGTAGTTGCTGGGAACCTTGTGTCCTTGGCTTCGGCAAGATCTGAGGCCCAGGAGTGCAGGAAGGCTGCCGTCACTGTAGTTGATGCTCCTGGAGGGAGCAGAAGGGGCCTGGGAAAGTGGCCGTCTGAGGAGGCAGGGAGAGTGGAATGGATTTCCAGCCACTAGAGAAGGAGAGTGGGATGTGTGTTTGGAATACGGTTGGGGTGGAGGAAGGGTTGGGGAAAGTACCCAGCCTGAAAACCCTATTCTGTGGTTTGATTTGTCTTCCATGGAGTTTCTGCAGTAGAGCGGGAGGTACATCCCCCAGCTCTGAGGCAAGGCAAAACTGGGTTCTAGCCTCAGTTCTGGCATTTGCACATTGTATCACTTTGGGGAAGTTAGTGAACTTCTCAGAGTCCTAATTTCCTTATCAGTAAAATGGAAATAATAACACCCCCTAGGGAATTATGAAGATTAAATATATCTGTATAATATAAATACAGTATCTAGAATGGACCTGGCACAGAGCCTGGCCTGTAGTTAACAATGAAGTCAGTGGTGGCTATTATTATTGCTGGAGGTATTGTCATTACAGAGGGCTACATCATACTTAGCCTTAAGAATTTACTTACCTTCTCACAGGAATCAATTCGTGAATTCCTCCTTGTCAGGGATTCTCTCGGCTTCCTGTCCATTTACAGGCACCATGTAGAGTCTTTCTGTAATGTGATGGATTTTTGGCTCCCAAATCCATGAAGCTGCCAGGGTGAGAGTGCCTGATTAACTAGGTTTCTCAGGAGGCACCCAGGACCCCCAAGCAATGCCCCTGTTCCCAAAAGCAAGGTATTGTCTGAAATGCCCAGAATCCAACAGAAATCATTCCCGGGAAGGAGTGTGCATGTCGTGTATGTGCATGTATGTGTGTGTGCACCTGTATGTTCTTGGCCAGCTGAAAATGGAAGTTGGTGGCCAAGTTGTGTCTGAGGGAGGTGAAAGTCCCCTCTTTATTATTGCAGTGGTTATACTGTGGTCATACATCACAGAATGGTTAAGACAGTGACTGTAGGGTCAGATTGCCCAAGTCTGTGTCCCAGTGCCCTCACTTACTGGTTCTGTGGTCTTGGGTAAGTTGCTTTGATCTCTCAGTGCCTTAGTTTCCTCATCTGTACACAGGGATACTAATAGTACCTATGTTTTAGTGTTGTTGGGATAATTAAAAGAAGTCATATGAGTAAAGTCCCTAGCAACAGTGCCTGGCACATAGAAGATGCTTAACAAATATTTGCTGAATGGATGTCAGTAAGGAAGGCTTTCAGAAAGTGAGAAGAATCTTGGAAGTGGGACCTGCTAAGTGTGTATTCTAAGGGAAACCTCCCGAGCCTCAGTTTGCTGCCTGGTGAAATGGCATGATTTCATGATCTTGGGGAACACTCTAGCCACAGCAAGTCAGTCATGCTTCCAGAGCTTCTAAGGGTCCTGTGCAGAGCAGACTTGCTCGGCCACCAATTTTGTGACTGTCACAAGAGTAGGCAGCATGAGGAGGAGAATGGCAAGGCCATGTGGCTCCCTTCTCCAAGAAAGTGCCTTTCAGCTGCTATGAGGGCAGTGCCTGGTGGGGACAGCAAATGCATTTGCTGCTAAGAGGATGCTCCTGACACCGCAGCAAGAAGCCCACGAATGTGTTTTCCAGCACGTCTGCTAATGGCTTCATCACAGCTTTTTATGAGACGATGTGAATTGCTCTGACCAATGAGGCTTAATGGCCTTCCTCAACGAGCTGCCTGGTATATTCTCCCCAGAGGCTCAGCTCAGAGTTAAGCCAAGAATATTAATATGGCCGGATGTGGGCCCTCCCCCATCCTATAAAGTTGTGGAAATTGAGGTCAAGTTGGGTCCCCTGCAACGTTCTTTAAACAAGCAGCGGAGTGGTTTGTTTGCTCGTTGATCTTCCTGGTGGAGAGGGAGTGGTTTCCAGCTAGAGACCTGGGACCCTGCCCTCTCTTCCTCTGGGTTGGTGTCCACTTGCTAGGCAGTGGATTTCTTAAAGGTGCAGGCTCCTCAAGAGGAAGGGGGGTGCCCCTTGATTCCAACATTCAGGACTACTGGGATAAGAGCAGGAAATATCTAGGCCTGATGCTGGGATAAGAGGAACAGATGGCCAGTCCTCCCAGTCAGGTGGCCCTGCCACTGCCAGCTGTAATCATAAGAACATTCTCCCGTGTGGTTGAGGGTTGGAATGGCACCATGTCAGAGATGGAAGGGGGTCTTTGCAGTCTTGCCCATCCTCTCCCTCTACTTTCCAAGTGAAGGAGCAGATGATCCGAGTGAGGAAGGGAATTGCACAGTCACATGGTGTCAGGGCTGGGTTTAGAAGCTGGGTCTTTTGGCCCTAGTCTAGATCTTATCCACCCACTCTTCTTCTGGCCCTCATTCAGTCCTCTGTGGCAACACATTTCTCAAATTGGCTATCAGGGTCTCCTGCACTCTTCCATCTTCCATTCCAGGCGAGCATCCCGGCTCCTGTAGCCATTCGTCTCAGAGCAGGGTCTTGAGACCTTTTGCCACTTTCATCTGTGGGACAGTAGAAAGAGCACTATAACTCTTTAGGAGCAATGGGGTCACATTTTAGTTCTGTAACCTAGCTGTGTGATTCTGAACAAATTCCAAAAATCCTGGGGCTTTCTTTTTCTCTTTTCTTTCTTTTTTTTTTTTTTTTTTTTGAGACAGAGTCTTGCTCTGTTGCCCAGGCTGGAGTGCAGTGGCACGATCTCTGCTCACTGCAACCCCCGACTCCCGGGTTCAAGCGATTATCCTGCCTCATGCTCTCAAGTAGCTGGAACTACAAGCACGCATGCACAGCTAATTTTTGTATTTGTAGTAGAAACGGAGTCTCATCCTGTTGGCCAGACTGGTCTTGAACTCCTAACCTCAGGTGATCCGCCCGCCTCGGCCTCCCAAAGTGCTGGAATTACAGGCATGAGCCACCGCACCTGAAGGCTGGGGTTTTCTATAGATCAGGAACTGTCTCTGATTCACCTTTGCCAGTGCCTGCTATATAGTCAGTGCCCAATAGGTGCTTACTGAATGACTGATGCTTGAAGGTCAGGTGAATGAGTGCAGCCTGTCGCAAGCCTCCATGGCTTGTGTGGGTATTGTTAGAGCCCATGCTAACCAAGTCTCTCCCCTTGCCTCTCCTGCAGCCCGCCCTGAAGATGTCGGCACCAGCCTCTACTTTGTAAATGACTCCTTGCAGCAGGTGACCTTTTCCAGCTCCGTGGGGGTGGTGGTGCCCTGCCCGGCCGCGGGCTCCCCCAGCGCGGCCCTTCGATGGTACCTGGCCACGGGGGACGACATCTACGACGTGCCGCACATCCGGCACGTGCACGCCAACGGGACGCTGCAGCTCTACCCCTTCTCCCCCTCCGCCTTCAATAGCTTTATCCACGACAATGACTACTTCTGCACCGCGGAGAACGCTGCCGGCAAGATCCGGAGCCCCAACATCCGCGTCAAAGCAGGTAAGGGACAAGACGCCTGCTGCCCCAGTGGCACAGGAGAAGGCTGTGCCAACATTCTGAGGCTATGTGTGCAACATGCTCGGGGCGGGGGGGCTTGCAAGAAGTCATTCACCCAAGAACAGTTTTGTTGTTCACTTTTGCATCTTAGTTTACCACTTGCTGTGTGTCCATAGGCATAAGAGACTCTCTTTCTCTTTCTCTTTCTTTTTCTTTTTCTTCTTTCCTCTTTCTTTCTCTCTCTATCTCTTTGAAACAGAGCCTCACTCTGTCGCCCAGACTGGAGTGCAGTGGCGAGGAGACACCTTCCTAAGCTTCAGTTTTCTCATCTGCAAAGTGGATGCAACTACATGTGACGGTTAAATGAGATGGTGCTCATTTAAATGAGGTGCTCACTTCAGCCCTTGACTTATAGAAAATCCACAGTGAGGTTTTCTTGAAGCCTTTTATTGAAAAATAATACATAAAGAAAAGTGCACACATCATAAGTATGTAGCTTGATTAAATTTTACAAAGTTCAACTAACACTCAGATCAAGAAATACAACATCAGCACCTTAGAAGCCTTCCTCAAGCTTCTTTTCCTACACTATTCCTCTAATAGGATGCCACTATTCTGATTTCTAACAATATAGATACTTTGCTTATTTATGAACTTTATACAAATCGTGACCAATGGTATGTATTGTCTAGACCTTTTGCTCACCATTCTGCTTATGGGATTTACCCTTACTGCTGTGTGTGGTAGGAGGTTGGTTGTTCTCACTGCCATCTAGTGTGCTATCATGCAGCTAGAACACACTTTCTTTGTCCCATCTACTGCTGAGGGGATGTCTGAGGATAACACATCTCATGAGAAAAGGCATTTTGGTGAAATTCACAATGAAATACTTTTAGCAGTGAAGGATTTTGGTCTATGGAAGAGTAGATGGAGGCGAGGAAGTAGCATTTCTCAGGTGGTCTACTTTAAGAAAAAAGAAAGTCTCATTTCTTTGGATTAGGTCAGGAGGCCAAGGGGACAGCTTAGATCAGCCATTCTTCACTAGGACATCAGGGTACACTGGTGTGTCATAATCAGTGGCAAGGTGGGTCTCAGATAATTATAAAGCACTGAAGTTTTGGGAATGGTTTTCAGCTTAGAAGAGCTTTTCAACTTAGAGACCCAGCCCACTGCAATGGTGCCAGGCCTAGGTCATGCCATCTTTTCCAGGGACTGTGTTGGACCAACCAAGGAGAGTGGTTCTGGGAAAGGCCTCCCAACCAGCATGTGGTGACAGACCCTCTCTGACTTTTTGGGGTCCTTTTGCCTTAGGGACACCTCTCATAAGAGCAAGGTTTAAAGTAGTTGGGAACGGGAGTGTGTAGGGGTGAGGTGGGGCGAGAGCTCTGCCTCATTCCATCGGTTGGTTTGGGGCTAGACCATGAGCTCTTAGAACACAGAGTTGCTCAGGGTTTCTCCCCGGGCTCCCCATGGACTCTTTTTAAGAGCAAGTCCTTTGCACTGCTCAACCCCAATGCAACACCAAGTGCTGGACTAGGAGCCCTGAGGCCTGGGTTTGGAGCCCAGCTCTGGCCTCCATAGCGTGGAGGATTGGGTTAAGGGGAAGGGACCATGTTTTCTGTCACCTCCCCCTCATTGGGTTAGGATGCAGTTTTCATAGTAAGTGTATAAATGTGTTTTTACAAATGAAGAGATTAAGACAAAGAGAAGTTAAGTCACTTGTCCAAGGGCACACAGCCATTTAATCACAGACGTGCAGCTATCACGAAAAGTGACATTATCAAAGTGCTTTCCTTGTGCTGGGCCTTTCATATGCTGCTCTTATGGTGATTTCCTTTTACAAATGAAACTGAGGCTCCAGAAGGTTAACCAACCCTTGTCCAGGATCACACAGCTGGCCAGTGGAGGAGGCAGGGCCCGCTTGTTAGATGCCATTAACCATAAACCTCTGCTGACTCCCTGGGACATCACGGATGGCATGCACTCCAGCCCGCCCTTTCCACTCTGCCACCCTGCCTCCCTCCAAGGTCCATTCCCCTTGTTCTCATCTGTGCTCTCCCATATCTGGAGTCAGGGCCCTGCCCAAACCCATGGAAGGGCTGGACCACAGATCCACAGAGCCACCAGTGCCTCTCCTCTCTTCTCTTTCTTCCACCTCAACTACATCTCCTCCTCATCATAGCCACAACTTGGAGAAGGGGAAAGAAGAAAGACCCAGGAAGGGCCAGGGAGAGTCAGGCTGACTGGAAACACAATCAATTAAGAGACTCTTGATGATGCCAGAGGGGCTGCAGGTGCACAGTCGGGTGGGGATGGGCTGCCAGGGCCCTAAGTGTCACCTTGGCAACCATTGCAGGGAGAGGAGGAGGGCATGCTGCCCAGGTGCCTGCTGAGGGACAAGGTCGGGAGACAGCAGGGCTCTGGATGTTCCAGCTTTACTTTGCAGAGAAGGGCGTGGAAGGATCAAGTGAGGCCTGGGAGAGGCCAAACAGAGGAGGACAAGGCAGAGGCAGAAGGCTGGGTCCCATTCCTAGGGCTGGGTCTGCCTGCCTGTAGGGGCCAGACACGTACAGTGGCTGCAGGTGGCAGTGCCCCAGAAGCCAGCTGAGGCAGGAGGTGGGCACTGTGGGGGAAGGGATGGTTCTGAAAGCAGGGGCAAAGCTGGGGGTCAGGGAGGGGTGCTCTAGAGGCTGCAGCCAGGGTTAGAAGCGGGGAGAAAGCAGCAAGGATGCTCTGTTTTGGAGAATCTTGGAGACTGTGTCCATGTCTCTGGAGTTCTGTGTGCTCAGAGACAATCACAGTCCCAAACATTCTCTCCCTTTGTCCTTGTAAGTTCAGGATCTGAACTACATTTCCCAGCCTGCTTTTCACGTTGAAGGAGCCCAAAACTCAGTTGTTAGAGCCTGTGTCACAGGTTTTGTTTGGGTGCATTATGGTCACTGTGCCCAAAATAATTGCCACCCTGGGTCTAACAATTCAGGAAATCTGGTTTGGTTTTCTTAGGGGAATTCTAGCATATTTCCGTATTACCTGCACATCCCTTTGGTGAATATAACATTGCAGGGCTTAGGTGCTGCCTTCAAGGCTCTTAAAATATAATATGATTTGCTAATACCGAAATGGGAAAGGTTGGAATTTGGATGGATGGTCTTGCAGAGGGAGGCCAGATATTTTTGAGGGAGAAAAGGCTGCCCAGTAGGATGGGGAGGAGGTTGATGGAGAAGGAGTTGCCCAGACAAGAACAAGATCATGGCAGGGGCTTCTGGGCTGGCTAAGAGGGAGAGGGGAAGGAAGAAGTGAGGAAGGTGAGGCTGAAGGAGCAGAGGGAGTTGAGCTGACTCTTTGTTCCTTTCTGGGGACCCTCACCACATCCTCGTGACACTCTTCTCTTCCCCACTGCCAATCTCTCTGCAGTTTTCAGGGAACCCTACACCGTCCGGGTGGAGGATCAAAGGTCAATGCGTGGCAACGTGGCCGTCTTCAAGTGCCTCATCCCCTCTTCAGTGCAGGAATACGTTAGCGTTGTGTCTTGGGAGAAAGACACAGTCTCCATCATCCCAGGTAAGAAGCATCCTGGGGCTGCGGCAGATGGGTGCTCGCTTTGTGGGGACTGGGTAAAATAGAGATGCCTGAGCTGGTTGTTGAGCTCAGCAAGATCTTGAGATTGGCCCTGGGGAGTGATTTGTTATTGTTCTGGTGATGCTTTGGCAAAAAAAAAAAAATGTCTTTGGTCTTGGTCTGGCACGTCTCTGTGTGGGGTGTTGAAGACCCACACGCTGGTGGTCTTGACTGGGCGTGTGAGGGTGCCATCAGACACCGAGTGCAGTGGAAGCCCCATCCTTTCTGACTGCTGGGGTTTTGCTTGACTCAGTCCTGAGGCAAGGCTGGAAGCACCTTACCTGCGAAAGGTGGCAAGGGGACGAGGGATGAGAAGAGGGTTTGTGGTCTGTGTTCCTGTGTTGTGTGACTAAAACAGTGAGCACTGCCTCCTTGGAGGACCTGACTTCAGGAAGCTTGTATATGGGGACTTCCCTTCTTTTCTTCTTGCATGAGTTGGCTAAAGACTCCATCGGAATTCTAGCTGGCCTCGCTTTGAGGCTGATGTTGGGAGATGGTGGTTCATACCATATTGTGGGTTCATCTCATTACAGCTGCTGTGATTGCGAGTCCCTCATTATTGGCTCCTTTTACCTCTGTGGGGTTGTGTCTCCCACAGGAAAACAGATATGGAAGCCCCAAGAGAGGACCTCAGGTCCCTAAAATACCTCTAGGCCTCCATTTACAAAACTGTGGGATTTTTCCATCACCAATTTCTTCATCTCTGCACATCGCAGGGGTTCTGCTGCGTTTTCTTCCTTTCTCTCCCAAGGACCTTTGTTTCCCTTGCTGTAAATTGGAGCAGCTTGACCAGGTGATCTCTGAGTGCCCTTTGAGCATTAAGGTCCCATAACTGATTGTATGAAATGATTCTTGTTCCTCAGGGTTGATGGTTTAGTTGGGGAAGATAAGACTTCTATTCATGGAACCTTTAAAGCAGGGGTTCTTAAGCCTGCCACCCATTTAAATCCCCGAGGAACTCCTTTAGAAACACCAGTGCTGGCTGGGCACGGTGGCTCACACCTGTAATCCCAGCACTTTGGGAGGCTGAGGTGGGTGGATCACGAGGTCAAAAGATCGAGACCATCCTGGCTAACACAGTGAAACCCCCTCTCTACTAAAAATACAAAAAATTAGCTGGGCATGGTGGTGGGCACCTGTAGTCCCAGCTACTCGGGAGGCTGAGGCAGGAGAATGGCGTGAACCCAGGAAGTGGAGCTTGCAGTGAGCCGAGATCGCACCACAGCACTTCAGCCTGCGCGACAGAGCGAGACTCCATCTCGAAAAAAAAAAAAGGAACACCAATGCTTAGCCTCAAATCAACTGAATCAGACTCTCCCAGGAGTAGAGCCTGGGCATCAGCCTTTTCAATGCTCACTAGGTGGTTCTGATGTGTACCTAGGACAAGAACCATGCTCTGGCGTGTTGACAGCTAATGCAGCAGGAGACTTTCTTTGAGACATTAATTTGCCTTTTTCACTCAGTACTTTTTCCTTCTCTCAGTTCCAAGCAGATGGCCAGGCCATTATATCTCCAGACTTCAGAGCTTGTAGCAGGATGGGAATTCGAAGCTCCTGGAAGACAGCTGCTCCTCCTGTCTTTTGTAAAACCATAGGCTAACAGCAAAGGTTAGGAAGGGTGTTTTGTCTGGGGAGGAGAGCCTCTGAGGGCAAGGAACAAAGAGGAGATGAAAGGATGCCAGGGTTGGGGACGGTGCGGAAGGCTGCTCCCTGGATGCACCCAGAAGAAGCGGTTGGACCCCACAGGGGTGGCTGTGTGGGGCCCTGCAGGGTCCAGGACTGAGGCCAGGGTTCTTGTGTTCAAGTGAGAGGTGCACAGCCCAAGAGCCAAAGCAATCATTCAGGCAGGGACCATGGGCTGGTGAGGACCAGAGGTACCCCGGACCTTGGCATATACTGGGAGAAGCCCCAATAATGTTGGGAACAATATCCTACCTATCTAGTAGTGTCAGATTTAAGGTGATTTAAAGAACATAAAGAAATGTGGTGTTCCTTATATACTTCAGTTTATGAACTAAGCATTATATCCATTAAATAATAATTTTTGCATTATAATTTTGGGGGTGCTTACTACATCCCAGGTACAGGGCTCAGAAACTTTCATACAGGATCTCTTTTTATCATCACAAAAAGTCCATAAATGTATTTTCCCCTCTCCACTTTACAGAAGAGGAAACTGAGGCTCAGAGAAGCAAAATACCTTCTGAATCACACTGAGCAGAGGGTGGGGCTGGTACCAGAGTCTGTTTTTTCAACCTGTGTGTTTAACCCCACACATACATGCTTCCCCCACCATATAAATGTATCCAATAAAGTGTTACTCAAGCTACAGTGGAGGCTTTAAATGTGTGCTATAGGCAGTGAGGGCTTTGGCTTTAGGAAGGGGGACAAATTGATGTAGGGACGACTTCATGGAATCAAGTGCAGTGTGGTGATTAAGAGCCTAGAATCTAGGACCAGACTACCCGCATTTAATACTCACTCCATTGCTTACTAGCTGGGCGAGTCATTTACTCCCTCCGTTTCCCCACCTGTAAAATGGACTTATAGGGTTCGAGTAAGAATTAAATGAATCAATATATGAATAATGTCAAGAACACTGCCGGACACTTGCTGAGCACAGGTTATAGTGATTCTTAGGTGGACGAGAGCATTGGTGCTGGCTGTTTGCTGCGGTGGTATGTGTTTCTGGTACGGAGTGGTATCTGTGTTCCCCATGCGACTGCAGTTCCCACGGGCCAGCACCGGATCATTCTCATCCACACATCCCCACTTCTGTACTCAGGGTAAATAAAAGCTCACTAAATGATCAGTGAGTAGATGAACGGGTGGCTGGAAGAATTCTGGAGGAATCTGGGGAATGGCATGGACAGAGGCATGGAATAAGGACAGCAGGCTGGGCGTGGGGTGGGGAGAAGACCAGATCAGATAGAGAAGGAAGGTTAACTGGTTCCTGTGCTTAGGAGCTGGAGGCAGGGAGCTTCCCCCAGGCGGCCCTTGTAGTTGGTGCTTCAGGGCTGTCTTTGATGTCAAGACTGGGCTGGTGGCCCCAAAGGGCATAATTATCAGGGAAGTGGCCTTGATGCTAATCTGCAGGGCTGTGTTAAGCTTTGGTTTTGCAGAACCCCTTTCTTTAGTTTGGCCTTGGAGAATTTTCTTCTCCTGCCCAGCCCTCCAGCCCTATCCGTAATCATTCTAGATCATTCTACAGCTACACGTTAGATCCAGGGCCAGTCTTCCCCAAGCACAGAAATCCAACTAGCATGATCATGGAGGACTCCATGAGAACCAGAGAGAGTGGAGTTTTGTCTTGTCCAGGCTCTGTAGGTGAGGGGACCAGAACTCGGGCCCACATGCCACATGCTTTAATTTTGGCAAAGGCAAGTAGTTTGATTTTTTATAAAAATAGAATTTTTTTCCACTAACCATATTCACACTATGCCCAGTATGTGTGCTGTGTGTGTGTGTGTGTGTGCGCGCGCGCATTTTGAGGTGGGGAGGCTGGATGGCACTTCTCATGGTGGGGGAAGATTACATAGCAAGTTGCCCTGAAGGTTAATGGAGGATGGAGGAGTCAGGGATATTTCCCTCTGACGCTTCAGGATCAGCTTCTGGAGCCAGAGGAACTGTGTTGACTTTGATTTCTGGATCTGCAGGGCTGGGGTCAGCTTCTCCACAAACAGCAAGTCCGGGAGGAGCTGGAACACAGAAGGAGAAGCAGGGAGACTGGCGTGGGCCCATCAGAGCCCCAGGAGGCATTCCCCTGGGGATGCAGGTACCCTGAGAGGAGGGGCCCTCATGTGGTTGCAGCCCCTGTGGATGGGAGCTGGCTGTCCCACGCCTCTTTCTGAGGGAGTCTGGGAAGAATTGAAGGCTTGGGACCAAAACAAGCTCCATGAATTGGGTGTTTACTCACAGGTTAGCCTTCCTGGCTCTCTCTGGCTATCCTGAAGCTGGCAAAGGAAACTCTCACCAGCTTTTTGGCTGTGCTTTGCCCAGGGCAGTGACAGGCTGGAGAAATAGCTCAAAGTGCTGCCCTTTAGCTACCTCCTATACCCGCCTCCACTCCCTCAAGCAGGTCATCTTTCCATCCCGCTGTTTAAAGACGTGCCTATGAAGCACAGAGCCTCTCACTTTGTATCTGGCAGACTCCCACCCTTGCTTTCTCCAGGGATTTGGTCCTGGTGTGAACTGGCTCTCCGAGGCTGGCAGGGTGAGGGTAAGAGGGCCAAGGGCTGTGCACAAACATAAATTAAAATTAAGGCCTCCAGTGAAGCTGAGATGTGGTTTAATTTCCCATCTGCATGATCACCATTACAATACATGTTATTGGATATAAAGATAAATCCGACCCTGTTCCTAATAGCTTTTAATTTCCACCAGACCTGATTATATCAATGTGGGCCCCTTGTGGGAGTTTCCCAGCATGCTCTTCCCCAGCATCCTGACTGGCTGTCTCGGCCCCAGCGGGGAGTTTGGGACACTGCTCAGATGCGGGCCAGATGTGTCTGCTGCCGCTCAGGAAGACAAGTCTGCATCAGCTCCCTTGTCCATGCAAATGGGAATACTGAGTTGTCACCGTGTCTTGGCCGGCTGAAAGTGCACTGAGGACACTGTTGTGAGTAGGGAGACACAGGGGCAAGGAGGCATCTGGCCAGAGGGGTCCTGTGACATGAGAAAAGGTCTCCTAGTGTCGTATAAGGATTCCTACCAGGCAGTGCTTCCTCCCAGGAGCCCACCTTTGGCCAAGAGAGCAAAGTAAACTACCAGCCTCCGTAGAATAATGAACTCCAGAGTTCCAGGGTGCCAAGTGGGTTTTCACAGCTCTCATTCCATTCAGCGATCTCTTCTGCCTGGGGTACAGTGGACCCCTCCTCTCTGTTGACGCCCTGCCCCTCTTTTGTCCCTTACACTTTTGTCCCTTACTCTTCCACGAGGCCAGACATAGGCCTGCCAGGCAGACAGTACTACCCTGGTTTCGTTCCCGGAGCCCTGCCTTCATTCTGTCTTGCGTCCTAGTCCGTTACTTTTGTCTGTCTGCCGCAGGAGGGTGTACAACTATCTTTTTCATCTTTTTATCCCCAGAACCAGCACAGCACTGTCGCAGAGGAATAATAATAACAAGATTAATGATAATACCTGTCATGTATGGAGACCTCTTTTGGGTTAGGCATTTTACATATATTATCTCTAATTCTCACAATAACCCTTTAAGAGATTTTTTTTTATATATTCTGTTTTTGTTTTTATTTCCTCATTTAATAAATGAGGATGTTGAGGTCCAGAGCAGTTAAGCACGTTACCCAAGGCCACAGCTAATAAGAGATGCGGCCTGGATGTGAGCTGGTCTTCCATGTTCCTCTACTTCCTGCTGCCTCTCTGGAGCAGGCTCGGAATCGTTAGGAATCTGGTGTCCTTAGGTTTCAACATAGGAGGAGGGCCCATCTCTGTCTCCTGCACTTGCCTGGGAACAGAAACCTATCACCAACCCTTGTGCTGACCTCTGGCTGTGTGCGCAGTGACCAGAGGCTTGGGCTCCTCTGAAGGGCAACAGATCTCCAGCTTAAAAACCAGTGAACAAAACAGCCATCCTAACAAGAAGGCTTTGTTGGGTTCTGGCTCTGTTTTTGGCCCCGTGGGAGACACAAAGACTGTCCTAAACTGGGAATTTAGGATTCGGCTCATGTTGTCGGCTCTGATGGACAGGGATGGATAATCTCAATACAACAAACAAATGTGATCTTGGTTTGGCTTTGGAATGCAGATTCAATTTATTAATTACATTTCGCTCAGGCTGACATGAAGGTCACTTCTTTGGTTCCCACGAATCTACACCAATTTGAATGGAAGATAGGCACAGAGAGGGGAGGTGGTGCCAGTGCTGGAAACCAGTTTGGGCCACGTGTAGGCTGTGAACATGTGGAATCACAGACTGTGAGAGCTGGAAAGTGCCCTGGAGACTGTGTCACTCAGCCTCTGCATTTATGGATAAAGAAACCCAGGTCCAGACTAACGCGCTCTCCTGCCATCTTCTCTCCTGTCTCTCAGGGCGCATGATTTTAACTACTCATGGGCACCTTTGTATTTCACTACAGATACCAGATATTTTTCCTCCTTTGTCTGTCTGAAGCCTACGCATCTTTCAAAGTCTGGTTCAAATACTACTTTTTCCATGATGTCTTTCCTCGATTTCTGCTAAGAATGGATTTAAAAGTCACCCAGATTAACCCACTCCAAGGGGCTCCTTTTCTGAACTCCCTCCAAACTTTATCGGTTCCTTGCTCAAGACACTAATCGTACTTTGTCCTGTAATTTTTTTTTAAAAGTCTGTGCTATCTCCATTACAGGAATGTATAATCATCAGGGGCAGGATTCATATTTTATTTAGACCTCTCTTCTCTCCAGTGATTAATGGTGATGACAAAATGACAGTTTCTCCCCTATTGAACTGTTGTGTGGCGTGGAGGACACCGGGAGACCTGCCTAAGGTCCCGTAGCAAATCGGTGGCATTACCAGGGTCTCAGCTTGGTAGTCCTTCACCTCCATAATGCCAAGTTGCTTCTGTGGGTTCCTCTTGTGATTCTCTGCTGTTCAGGTATAGAATTGGAGACCTAAGCTCTCAACTACTTACGAGTCTGGAGAAAAGCGGCTGGGATTGTCACCCTGTGCTAGTGAGAAATAGACAATAGATCCGAGGCAATTCAACAAAAGGGGCTTGGACCCCTGCTGGGTGCCAGGCACAGTGCCAGGCCTTGCAGAGGAGTCCAGGTTGGCCATGATCTGTTCCTGTCCTGGCTTCTGTCTTGGGACTATAGTGTCTTCCCACAAAGAGGAGGATACCACAGGAACATTCTTTCTGTTGATGGCCACACAGTAAGGCATGCTGAAGGAGATGGGGCTCAAGTCAGGCCCTGGAGTCTGTGACCAGGTCAAGAGGGCAGAGAAAGCACTTTGGGTGGAGGTGACAGTGCAGGCACAGGCAAGTGGGCAATGAAAGGGTGGGGTGATCTGGGAACATGGCTGGAGGGTAAGAAGAAGTGATGAGCAACCTGAGAGGTCACTGGGCCGTTTAACTCATGAAGGTACTGCCTAGTTCTAGGGAAAAAATAAGGGACAACATGATAATGAGTGATATTTATTGAGCACTTACTAAGTTGCCAGGCTCTGTTCTAAGCATTTGACATATGTAGCTTGCTTCACCTTTTCAGCAATCTAAAGAGAAGGGGACTTTTATTCCCCCGTTTTGCAAATGGGCAAGTGGAGGCACAAGAATGCTAAGTAAATTGCTTAAAGGTAGTAAGTGGTGGAGCCACAACTTATGTATTCAGACTCCATCATCTGTGCTCCTAAGTGCTGCACTAAATTGTCTCCCACAGAATTCACATATATATAACATTTTATATCTATATATATATATATATATATATATGAGAGAGACGGAGTCTCGCTCTGTCGCCCAGGCCGGAGTGCAGTGGTGCAATCTCAGCTCACTGCAAGCTCTGCCTCCCGGGTTCCCACCATTCTCCTGCTTCAGCCTCCCGAGTAGCTGGGACTACAGGCGCCTGCCGCCACGCCCGGCTAATTTTTTGTATTTTTAGTAGATACGGGGTTTCACCGTGTTAGCCAGGATGGTTTCGATCTCTTGACCTCGTGATCCGTCTACCCTGGCCTCCCAAAGTGCTGGGATTCCAGGCATAAGCCACCGCGTCTGGCATATATATATATATTTTTGAGATGGAAGCTCGCTCTGTCACCCAGGTGATCTTGGTTCACTGCGACCTCCACCCTCCAGGTTCAAGTGATTCTCTTGTCTCAGCCTCCTGAGTAGCTGGGATTACAGGCGCACACCACTGTGCCCGGCTAATTTTTGTATTTTTAGCAGACAGGGTTTCACCATATTTTAAAACTGCAAACCAACAAGAAAAAGACAATGCGACAGAAAGTTGGAGAACAGTTATGAGCAAACAATTCACAGAAGATATAGTGGGATGTGGTGGAAAGAAGACAGGCTGTGGAGTCTGCTAGTCTTAATTGATGACCTTGCAAGTTACTTCCAAAGCCTCAGTTTAATCATCTATAAAATGGGAATGATAAAACCTATTGCACATAGAATCCTTGAAATAAAAATTGGGCCTCGGAGGAGACTTAAATTCCTAAATGGGAAAGGAGTCATCTAAATGCATTGAAGAAATTGCCTATCTAGCTTCATGCGGTTGTGCAACCTTAGACCTCATCTCCCTCGCCCCATCTTCTCCATTGTCTGGCATCATCACCCACCACCTGTGCTACCTTTTTTGGGTGCTGGGCTAGAGGTGGTAAGCGAGGGGCTGCAGCCACCCAAAGGGGTGGTGGTCCTAGAGTCACAGATGGAGAGTGAATCCCCCTAAATATGATCTTGAGAAAGCTACAAAGGACTGTGCAAGATGGATCACCACCATCATGTTTTTATCTCAAATATTCCATGATATTAACTGAATAGAAGGACAGAAACAAAGTGCCTAGGATGTAGTATTAATCTCTGGATTCACTAGCACCTTGCCAGGGTACCTGATAAACATTTTCTGTTGAGGGAAGGAATGGAGGTGTGGTTTGGTACCAACATAGTAAAGATCAGCTCCACAAACTGCAGGGTGTCTAATTTGCTCCAAATGCTCAAGCCCTGGTTCCATAAAAACTATTGTGTCTCAAACGATACAGTTTATAAAGTGCTTTCAGATGATTTCACTCGCTTCTCACAGTAGCCCCCGTTACCTTGCCCATTTTACAGGTGTGGACACAGAGGCAGCATGGCTTAGTGACTTGTGCAGGCAGAAGAGGAGTGAGAGGGGAGGCAATAGACGTGTATGAGTCCATAAGCGTATGTAGGGCCCCGCGGCAGGCACCTGCATGTAATCTCATTTCATCATGCTTGGAACCCTCGGAGGGAAACATGCTACCCCCATTCTTAGATGTAAAGAAAATGAGATTCAGAGAGGCTGAGTGATTTGCTCCAGGTCACACAGCTTCCAAGTGGCAAGGCCTGGGTATGGACCAGAGCTTCTGTCCCCAAAGTCCAAGCTGCTTCCTTGTAACAGTGACTCCAGGCAGAGCGCTGTCCTAGGAACTCCCAGCAATTACTGTCTCCCTCATCAAAGCAGTTAGAGAGTGGAAAAGGCAGCTGGTCCTTAATTTGGCTGTTGTTTGTTTATTGTTTGCTTTGGTGAGAAAGGAAGCCTCGGACTCAGACATATTGTATTCTTCCTTGAAGTGTGGAGAAAATCCTACCTTCCAAAGCTGTTAAGCACGTGTTGCAGGTTAGTGATTACAAGAAAGCAACGGAGGCAGCAATGGGATTCTCTCCCTAAACTGAAATGATACTCATAGTGGCGAGAATCGTTGGTAGGAAAATAAGTGATCAGTTACTGAGCTCATCTGTGTTAAGTGTTTTTCTCCGTCATATTATTTAAGCTTCACAGGTGCCCTGTGTAGTCGGTATTATTATTCCCATTTTGCAGACGTGGGACCTGAGGCACAGAGAGGTCAGCCTTCCCAAGGCCATACCCTGAGGAAATGACGAGGCAGAATCTGAGCCCAGGGCAGTGTGATTTCAGCTCTTAGAGATAGCTTGGGCCACTTCTCCATCTGTGCCCTGCAGCCGGCATCTCCTTCAGTTTGTATGGTGCTCTCTGGTTTATAAAGCCCGTTCACCAGCATCATCTTATTGAATCCTCTGAAACACATCTGCGGGAGACACAGGTTTAACAGACTCATTTAACAGACAAGGCAATCAAGGCTTGGGGGCACTGAGGGACCTGCCCAAGGTCACACAGCCAGGGAGGGGTACACCAGAACTCTGGTTTTGATGCCTATGCCCCAGGAGCTCTCAAAGCACCCCCTCCCAGAGAGCGTGCCCACAGCTCCCTAGAACTCCTTCCAATATCCCAGCAGGCGGGCTGCTCTGCGCTTGCACGCCAGTTGGTTGGTTCCAGAACCATCAGCCGCACTCCTCAGTCAAGCAGAAATGTCTCGTGTTCACAGGTGCCTCTGGCGGCGTGTGCATGTGTCATGTTTTGCTTTTCCATTTAGTTCATGGCAGGCGCTGCATTTCCAGAGCACCCCCTGGGTGAATTTCAGCAGATTTAAGACAATTGCAGGAAAACGCTGTGCCCCGGGATCATACCGTGGCAGTGGACACAGAGCAAGCAGCATTGTTTGGTTAAGTTGGCACCTCTGAAAGTTACCCTGAAATCAGAGCGGAATTCTTTATAGAAGGTTATCCTACACATAAATCATCATTAGACTACCTCATTTTTGTTTAATGCCTACCTAACTGTGCTGTAGTCTAAAAATGTGTGTTTAGTGAAGTCAAGGGTTGCAGGGAAATTATAGGGTTTTCAAAAACCCATTTGCTTTGCTGGTGTTCACATCAGAATCAATCTTGCCTTTAGTTCTCAATCTCATCGCAAACATGCAGTCTTGCTTGCCGAATTCTGGCATTTAATGTAGGGTAGCATTTATTCAGAAGAAGTCAACGGTGCTTACAGAATGGTAGAGCTATGTATAGATGGCACTTCCTGCCAAGCCTGTGATTTTGAACTCTGTTGTGTATCAATGAGAGCCAGAGCTGGTGGAGACGGTGCTGTGGTTCTGTGCGGAGGCCTGTGCTGGGTAGCAGTGGGTGGGGTGGTCTGCGTCCGCAATGCCACAAGCCTCAATGTGTGCGAGCACATAGTAGGCACCCAGGCAATATTTGTCGAATGCTTAGAGGACAGTTTAGCCGGGAAGGTGACTGATCCTTTAGATTAAGTTGTAAATGGGATGGATGAGAATGAAGGGGCGTGTGCGGCTATACCTGTTTCCGTGGCTGCTGGAAAAAAGCCACCATTTGCTCTTGTTCTGCTCTGAAGAAGCAGGGCTTGCTTGGAGTCTCTTTTGTGATGAAGTAAAGCTGTTTAGAGAAGCAAAATCCTGTGGGCTCTGGCCTCAGAGGGACCTGGGTTCCAACACTGACCCCGCTCCTAACTTGCCTTCTGACCTTGGCCAAGGTCTTAACCTTTCTGAGCTGTACTTTTTTCAGTTGTGAGGATTCAAAATCGGGTACTTTTATTTTCTGTATAGAGAAAATACTTTTTCCATGTATATAATGTATTTTTCTATATAGATCTGTTTTCTATATACAGTTTCTCTATGCGTAGGTTTTCAGTTTTTCCTAGGGCTACACAGACGCATGTCCACAAGCTGCCCCGCCTTTGTCGTCTTTGCTGTGTAGCCTGGGAGGTCTCTGTGAGGAGTGAGACCATAGGTGTGAGCATTTAGGAGGGCAGACACTGCTGCCCTGACACAGAGGGTCACAGGCTCATGCGGCCTTCAGGGCTAAGGGCAGGATATGGAGGATCCTAACCCTCATGATGGGGCAGAGAGGCAGGGACACCCTTAGTGTTACCCCCTAAGGCCAAAGCCCAATGCTCCCATTATGCTCTTTGCTTTTGTGGGCCTGGTGTCTTGCTGTGTGCAGAAGTCTCTGGAACTTAAATACGAGTCTCTAGCTGCCAAGCTCGACTTTCAGGGTGGAATTCCAAGCCGGTTGGAGCCGGGCACAGACCTTCCGCATCCCAGTATGGAGGGCAGGAGGGGCCCTGGGCCTGGACAAAGGCCTCTAAGGTTGAGGTGTTTCCTCTCACACCTAGAGACTCCTCCTCTTCACCTCCAGTTCGGAGCAGTTTGGGGCTCAAAGTATGTCTGAATACCCAAGCCATTAGGGCGACAGGATCTGCTAGAATCCTGAAGAGACCACTGAGAAGCAGACAACTGAATGGGAGAAGGGCCTGTGGAAGTGGGTGGCCATGAAGGTGGCCGTGGGTGTGGGTGGAGTCTGGGACTCTGCCAGGTGTGGAGTGAGCTTCATCCTATGTGAGAGTCTGGGGGCTTCTCTGAGACTTTGTAACAAAGAAATCCCTTCTAAGAGCGCGTGGCTGGGGTCCCTCTTCACCGCCCCTCATAGTGGGACACAGAAAGGGAAAAGACTTGTATTGAGAATGTTCCAGAACCTGCGGCTACTACCCAGGCCTAAGAAAGCCATTTTGCAAAGCCTGATGGAACATGGTCGTACCCTAGGACCTGCGCCCAGGAAGGGATACAAAACCACAGCTTCTGGTTCCGTCAGCCTGTAGCTGTGCCAGCCATAGCTGTGCCAGCCATGTCTGACGTCGATGTCATCCCCTAAATCTATCTAAACGCCTATGTTGGCATAAGCAACGATCCGTTGATTGGATTTTTAGTTCATTATTTAATTTAACAAATGTTTTTTGAGTGCTTCCTGTGTGCATGATGGGTGCTGTGTTATGTAGACAGTGATTCCCAGGGGTCTCTGCTTGAGGATCTCAAGGGATTTGGAGAAATTCCTCTTCCCACGCACCAAAGAAACTAATTTTAATTAAAATATATATGTGTGCATGTGTATAAATAGTATGCATGATGTAATTTGTACATATTGAATAGGTACATATATGTATTCACACACTCATGCACATACGGATCTTTTTTACCCATGGAAAGGGGAAAGAGACTTACCTGTGTAGACCCCAGCAGTGCCCCAGAGCAGGGACCTAAGAAAGATGTCTTGGTGTTTTGAATTTTAGGGACAGCCTTGGATGAACCACTGTTTCATGAGCCTGTTAGGCATACGAAGGGTGGGCAGAGGTATGGAAACATTTGGGGGCACCATGCCAGCCTTCAGGGTCTAATAGGCAAGATGAGTATGGGACACAAGTGACCCCAACGCAAGGCAACAACACAACACAACACACAAGAGTGTGATGAGGGTGCAGGAGAGCAATCAAGTTCTTGGGGGACTGAGAGGTGGGGGACACCCATCTTTTGTGATTACAGAAGATGCCCTGTAGGAAATGGCCCCTCCCCCTGGGTCCTGGAGAAGAGGTCTGTTTTGGCAGGGCAAGCTCCTGCAGGGGAGCAATGTTCTAGATCTGCCAGCTCTCAGCTTTAGAGTCCTCTGGGGAGCTTATGAAAACCACCAGTGTCTAGCCCCGACCCCAGGACAATTAGATCAGGATCCTTGGCAGTGAAACCCAGGCATCTGCATTTGTTAAAGCTCCCTGTGTGATCCCAGTGGGCAGCTGGGGTCTGGGCGAGGGAGGTTGTGCCAGTGAACTCCTGGAGAGCTGAGAACAATGGGCTGCTCTTGGGGAAAAGCAGCCTGGCTGGGCTCAGGATGCATCACAGGTGGGATATAACTGATGTTGTGCGAGTTGTATGTAATCAAAGGGCAATGGGGAGCCAGTGAAGATTTTGAGTGGGGCATGGTTTGGAAGGAATTTTAGGGGTTGGTCTTCAGTAATCAAGGATGTTTCCAGAAAAGTGGAGGTCATTCCTGGCTTCAGCCTCCTGGAGTCCATGTCTGCCCTTGAATTTTCCAGGATTTATCACTGGGCATCCTTCAGGGGGGTGGGCCCAGAGCTGCCTCTGTCACATACCCCACACTCCTGTCTTACTCCTGTGCCCCTCCTCAGGCTGCTGGCCCTAAACCGGGGCACCAGTAAGGTGAATGTGGGAGCTCACCAGAGAGGTCTGTGGGAGGAAGGACCCCACATGGCATACCCAGAGTTTAAGCCATGTGGGGATCTAAGGCAAACTAAATAGTGTCTCACTTTTTATAAAATAATAGTCAAATTTGTATCATGCTTTTATGTTTACAGCACAGTTTCATACATATTAAATTATTATTATTATTATTTAAGATAGAGTCTCATTTTGTTGCCCAGACTGGAGTGCAGTGGCTCGATCTCGGCTCACTGCAACCTCCAAATCCTGGGTTCAAGCGATTCTCCTGCCTCAGCCTCCAGAGCAGCTGGGGTTACAGGCGCCTGCCACCACACCTGACTAATTTTTGTAATTTTAGTAGAGTTGGGGTTTCACCATCTTGGCCAGTCTGATCTCAAACTACTGACCTCAAGTGATCCTCCCACCTCCGCCTCCCAAAGTGCTGGGATTACAGGCATGAGCCACTGGGTCTGGCCCATATATATATAAAATTTGATTCTTGTCATGATTCCGTGTAGCATGGAAACAATTACCTTCATTTATAGATGAGCAAACAAAGGCCAGAGGCAACGGCTTTACCTCTGCAATTCTTTCCAGACTCGGGAAAGGGAAAAAAAAAACTTATTGACAGCAGGAAGCAGGCACCAGGGGCAGCATTTATTCGGCTTCTGGACTGTGGACCAGACACTATGCCAGGCACTGTCACAGACGTAACCTCACATTTTAAAGACAGAGTGTTTTATCTGTTTCCTCATGGTCTATAGCCCATGATGAATGGGAAAACACTTGGCCTGACCAGCAGACCAGAACCAGATAAATAAAACAATCACTCCATGTCTGCTTTATGAACTTAACTTGTCAGGGCTGTTCGAGTTGTTGGATCTCATTTTGTACTTGTGACAGGTGGTGTCATCACTATGTTCAGATGAGGAAACTGGGGGTCAGAGAAATGTCTTGCCCAAGGCCAAGTAGCAGAGTGCGAGTGGGAGATGAGATCCTGCCGCATGGAGTGAGTCGAAGCTGTACTGGTTGTTGTGTGGAGTGTGCAGGGAGAATAAAACACAGCACTTGCCATGTGCCAGGCATTGTATGAATAGCTTGATAAAACTGACTCTTTTAGTCTTCCCAGTATCATTATAAGGTGGGTGGAATTATCATCCCCACTTTTTTGTGTTTTCTCTTTTATAGATAGGATCTGGCTCCATCACCCAGGCTGGAGTGTGGTGGCATAGTCTCAGCTCACTGCAGCCTCCATCTCCCATGCTCAAGTGATCCTCCTGCCTCAGCATCCCAAGTGGCTGGGACTAGAGGCACACATCACCACACTCAGCTAATTTTTAAATTTTTTGTAGAGACAGGATCTCACAATGTTGCCCAGGCTGTTCTTGAACTCCTTGGCTACAGTGATCCTCCTACCTCAGCCTTCCAAAGTGCTGAGATTATTGGCATGAGCCACCGTGCCCAGCCATCATTACCATTGTACAGATGAAGGAAAAAAGAACAGAGAGGTGCATTAAATTGTCCAAGGTCACATAGCAGTAAGAATAAAGTGGGGATTCAATCCAAGCCATGTGGTATCACAGCCCACTATCTGTCTCTAGGCCATCACATCTGGGGCTCCTGGTTCTTGGTTCCAGGGTCTTCCACTGGACTGAACTCTCTGTAGGAGGAGGAAGGGAAGAACACAAAGGAAGGGAAGAACACAAAAGGCAGGTCTCAGTCTGGGGGCCAGGTGTCCAGAGCTGCGACCCTGGTCTGAGCATGTCCATGTGTGAGGCCTCCTCTGGAAGGTGAGTCCAGGTTTGACGCCTCCTCCGGGGGCTGGGTGTCCAAGTGTGAGACCTCGTCTGGAAGGTGAGTCTAGGTGTGAGACCTCCTCTGGAGGCTGAGTGTTCAGATGTGAGGCCTCATCTGAAAGATGAGTTCAGGTGTGAGGCCTCCTCGGTGGGCTGTGAGTCCAGGTGTGAAGCTTCATTTTATTGAATGAGTGTCCAGATACGAGACCCCCCTGTAGAGGCCAAGTATCCAGATGTGACCTCTTCATGCCCTTCTCTCTTTTAGATCATTTTCCTAACAGTCTCCGGCTATCCTAGAGTGCGGTAGGGATAGGGCTAGCAAAATGGGAAAGGGCATGGTGTTTCTACTTCCAGCTCTGTCCCTAAAGAGTGTTAAGACCTCTTTCTTGATGTCAGTTTCCTCATCTGTAAGTGAAGGGGCTAGAATAGATGATCCCTTAGGTCCCTTCCAGATTGGTCCAGTTTAACAAACTGCACTGAGCCCATGTGCCCTCCATTACTCTGGGCACTCAGCTCTAGTGACAGGTCTGTGCCTTTCAGGGGAGAGATAGAAGAAAGAGCTCCAAAATTTAAATTCCTTAAAGAAACTCACACATGTGCACAAAGAGACATGGACAGGATTAGTCATCATGGCCATGTTTGTGATAGCAAAAATTCAGAAGCCAATATTGATACATTAAATATGTTATAGTCACACAATGAAATACTATGCTGCAGGGGAAATGCATGAACCAGAGCTTTACAAATCAGTGTGGACATGTCGGTTGAAGAGGAAAAAGCAAATTGCAGAAGGATGCCATACATTATGGTACCATTTGTACAAAGTTTGAAAACATGCAAAACAGTCCTCTGTATTGTTTCTGGATGCATACATATGTAGCAAAAGTATAAAAACATGCATGGAAATGATAAACACCATATTCAGGATAGCGCTTACCTCTGAGGAGGAGGCGATGGGCTGGTGGAGGGAAATACAACTGTTTTCAGAATGTCTTCTTTCTTAAAATGTTTCTTCTAAAAACAATCTGAAGAAAATATGCCAAAAGAAACATGGGTCTCTTTCCATTATTTTTATGCTTTTCTGTATGCATGATATGTTTCATTAGAAAACAAACCATTTCAACACCATGTGCAAAGTTCTAGGAGGGTGGAGGTGGGCTTCGCATCCCACTGATAATCGAGGGCTGGAGGACTGGGAGTGCAGAGAGAGGAGTTGTTGGTGAAAACGAGGTCTGGGGGCTGATTCTGGAGGGCGATTGTTGATGGAGATGGGAGGGGTCAGGTGCTCAGCAATGCCCCCAGTGCCCTATTTATTTCCTGCCCCCTGTTCTGGGGCCACCTTGGGCAGGGCTTGGTGCTCTCAATTGTTGTAAAGTAACAATTAAAAGTGGCATAAATACAGGAGGAGAAGAAATGTGTCTGCCGCGGGATCCTGTTGTAATCTGTTTCCCAGTTTAATGAGGGCCTGGAAACTCAGCATGAGGCCACTGAAAATTAAGAATACTGGGAGTATTTATGGGGCCGCGAGGCCTTCTTTTTCCGCTGCTCCCTGTAGCTGGGAGTGCAGAAGTGACCCCACAGCCCTCTGTCCTCCCGTCCAGAGGGGGAGTCAGTAAGTATCTGCAGCCTGTAAACAAGAGAGTGGGCCTGTGGGGCAGGCAAAAGTGATTTGGGGATGGGTGGCCTCGAGAGACCCGGATGATCACCCCCGTGGAGAAGCCTACTCCCAACCTCAGCTCACATTACAAGAGAAAGTTGGGAGTTGAGGTCATAGTGAACAGGGAAACCTGAGAGAGAAAGGTGATCCCCTGCTTGCCTTCCAGCCCTGGGGATGAGGCCCCCCTTCAGGGTCTGGAGAACAGAGGGTGTCCTGGGCAGAGGGCGGGGCAGAGTCACCAGCTGCTGCCTTCTTGCTGTGGCTCTTAAAAGCACCTAGGTTTGTTCCAATGTACCCTGAAACAATGATCTCCCCTGTCCTGCAACTCCTCTCTTTCCCCCTCCCTCTTACACATCCAAGTTCACAGGTGGCTCATGCAGGTGGTAGAACTGGTTTGTCAGGGCTACAGGGGGCCTTGGAAATCATGGAGCCTAATGCCCTGGGTGTTTCTTACAGACAATACTCATAGCCCTGATGGGACTAGGGACCCAGGTCTCAAGAAGCATCCTGCTACAGGGTGAGGAAGTCTGTCTCATTCTCAACAGGGTGGATTTGTATTGGGGTCCTCTAAAGTCTGGAAGTATCGCCAGAGTTTACGAAGAGGACGGAATTCGTTAATGTGCATATCAGTGTGTGTGTTTGCAAGATGAAGTTGCTACCTTATCATGGGTAGGCATGTAACAGACAAGCTCCTGAAAAGTCATCTATCAAGTCTCCTCCTCGATGGAGGAGTACTGTTTGTAGGGAACCCTTGAGGTGATTTTGGCAAGCAAACGCGTAGTTGGGGATGTTCACCTGCTGCTTCTGCAAGTAGGCCCCAGCACACCTTTTCTGGAAAGCATTTGGCAATATGTATCTGAAGTCTCAGATGTCCATGTCTGTAAGGCTCTATCTTTAAGAGATAACCAAAGATGGCAATAAAGAGTTCTGCCGGCCGGGTGCGGTGGCTCACGCCTGTAATCCCAGCACTTTGGGAGGCCGAGGCAGATGGATCATGAGGTCAGGAGATGGAGACCATCCTGGCTAACACAGTGAAACCCCATCTCTACTAAAAATACAAAAAAATTAGCTGGGCGTGGTGGCGGCTGCCTGTGGTCCCAGCTACTCGGGAGGCTGAGGCAGGAGAATGGTGTGAACCTGGACCCCGGAAGGCAGAGCTTGCAGTGAGCCAAGATCGCGCCACTGCACTCCAGCCTGGGCGATAGAGTGAAACTCCCTCTCAAAAAAAAAAGAGTTCCGCCAACTGCAATGTTATCTACAACCCTGAAGATTCAAAACTAAATATCCAATAAACAGGGGAATGATTAAATAACTTACAGTACAATAATACAAAGAATTTTTTTTTGTTGTTTTTGAGATGGAGTCTCGCTCTGTCGCCCAGGCTGGAGTGCAGTGGTGCAATCTTGGCTCACCACAGCCTCTGCCTCCCAGGTTCAAGCAATTATTTGCCTCAGCCTCCCAAGTAGCTGGGATTATAGGCACCTGCCACCACGCCCAGCTAATTTTTGTATTTTGAGTAGAGACAGGGTTTCACCATCTTGGCCAGGCTAGTCTTGAACTCCTGACTTTGTGATCCACCCGCCTCAGCCTCTGAAAGTGCTGGGATTACAGGTGTGAGCCACCACGCCTGACCGTTTTTTGTTGTTGTTGTTTCTGTTTTTGTTTTTTGAGATGAAGTTTTGCTCTTGTTGCCCAGGCCGGATGCAATGGTGCCATCTTGACTCACTGCAACCTCTGCCTCCTGAGTTCAAGCGATTCTTCTAACTCAGCCTCCTGAGTAGCTGGGATTACGGGCATTGATCACCACACCTGGCTAATTTTGTATTTTTCGTAGAGACAGGGTTTGTCCATGTTGGTCAGGCTGGTCTCGAACTCCCAACCTCAGGTGATCCGCCTGCCTCAGCCTCCCCAAGTGCTGGGATTACAAGCATGAGCCACCATGCCCGGCCACAGGGAAATATTTTTAATGCATTTTTAACTTACAGAGAAAAAGATCCTAGTATGATGTTAGGTGGAAAAATAATTGTGTGTATGTGTCTGGGTGTGTATGGGCTCCTAATTGGTTAAAAAATGCATACGCTCTATACATCTTATAGATGGATATCTTTTTTATTGGTACATAATATTTTACATATCTGTGGGGTACATGTGGTATTATGTTGCATGCACAGAATGTGTCCTGGTCAATGCAGGGTGTTTGGGATATCCAACACCCCTTGAATGTTTCTCGTTTCTTTTGTGTTGGGATCCTAGATAGATATCTTGAAAGAAATACTTGAAGGCTATTAGTGATTGTCTTGATTATTTCTAGATAGTGAGATGAGAGATGATTTCTGGCTTCTTTTCCATCGTTTTCTAAATTGTCAAATATGTGTTAAGAAGATTAGATATGAAGTAGTTTTGAACACCAAAAAGTCATATTTAAGTGTAGGTACCTCGGCAAAGTAGCTGCTACTTGTGCTTTTTTGCTTTTTCAGGGAGTCCTCTGAAGTTCCTTCTTAGATGGGACTAAAATCTGCTTTTGTGAAATTCCACCTGGAGGTCCTCCTCCTGCCACCTCCTCACCCTGAGCTTCCACAGATGTTTCCTTCTGTCTCTCTGCACCTTCAGTTCTTGAGAACAGTGCCCATCCTCTTCTATCCCCCACACCCAACCCTGGTGTCCCCTCCTCTGGGTCAAGGCAGCCCCAATTCTGCAGCAATCCCACCTAGGATTCATCGGATCTGAGTTCATCCAGGGAGCCACCTCTGGGCGTGCCCTATTGTGTCAAAGTCTTTCCCAGAATGAGTGTCCCACACCACAGATGGTGTGAGCAGAGGACACAGTGAGGCCATCGCCCCCTCCTTGGTCTGAACATGCTGTTTCCACCAGCACCGTCTGGGACCGGGTTTTTCACCAGCCACCTCTTGGTGTTGGCTCCTTCTGATCACTGGCTTTTAGTAGCTCTTGGCCCTTTACCTAAATTTCTCAACTTTCTCATTTCTGAAATAATAATAATAATAGTTTTCTACAACCCAGATAGCAATAGGATAGCCTCTGCCTCTTAAGAGCTACAAAAATTGTCTCTAGTCTTAGTTTAGCCCTGGAAATGTCGCATGTCCCTCTCAAGATGTCTGCAAGTTCGCAGGAAGATTTGTATTCTCACAGTGGTCTCTGGCTCTGGCTCCCAACTCTGCCGAATTCTGCTTCCCTGTTCTGTGTTTCACGGATGCTTCTCTATCTCTGCTCTGGTGCTGACCAAATTTGTCCTCAGCCTCCTTCCTGGTTTTCCCAAAAATCCCACCCTCACAAAGACCTGCACATATCATGCAGACCTTCCTGAAGGTTTTTTGGGAGGCCAGATAATGTGGATCATAGAAAGGCATCCCTGCCCCTAAGAGTCCACTGGGCACCTGCCATGTTGAGTGACCTTCCTCCCTGTCCCCAGCTCTGAACTGGGGCTGCCAGTCAGCCTCTGTGCCCCATAGAAAAGAGCCCTGAGCCACTTCTCTTTTTTCCACTTCCCAAATTAATCTTCTTACCAGGGAGAATTCAGAGGGTCTTTCACGATCTTTCACACAATTTCAGGGAGTGTGTTGATGTGTGTTTCACATTTAATCATGAGAAAAGTCGTGGCAGTAAGCTTCCACCTCTTTTCCTCTGTTGGCATTACCCAAGAGCAGAACCGTCCTTCTCCCAGGACAAAGGACCTTTGCTGCTGATGGTAGTGGGTGTGGCTGAAGTCTCAGTGGGAGGGGTGCAGGTGCAATGTCTCATCTCAATGACAGGGTGGGACCCACCCTTCTCAGTCCACAGCCAGGTGCTCCTTTGTTTCCATGGTGTCAGCCCCAACACTCAGAGATCCCCTGTGGGTGGGGAAAACTGATTATCTGATGTTGTGACTCCATCAAAAGGAAAGGTCAGACTTTCTTACGAAGGTTAAAAAACAGAACCAAGAATCCTTTAAAATGGTTCCTTTTTGCATTTCTGACTTGACTCTATAATTTGATTATAGTCAAGAGGAGATGTTGTCTGCATAGAATTCCTGAGCAAGTGGGAAGCTTCCCAAGGAAGGAAGCTCTGGGGTAGGAAAGGGAGGACAATCTGAGGAGATGGCGGCGGAGGGGCAGGGACGGAGTCTTGGCTGGGTCTCTCCTTGCGCAGGTTACTTACCTCTGAGAACTCCATCTAGAAAATGGGGATGCCGGTAGAAAATTATTTCACAAGCGTTGTCTCTTTGGCATCACCTCAACCAGGAGCCTGGATCAGCTTCTAACATTTCCCCGGCAGAGCCATGGCCTTCCTTGGGGGACGTTCCTTAAACAACTGTCTTCCATCATAAATTAGTGTTCACATAATTCAGGTTTCCTGTCCCTGGTCTTTTGAGTGTTTCTGTTTTCTTGCAAGTCCTGGACAAATCTTTAGGGGATCCATAGAGAAGGAAGAATTAAAGCCAAGCGCTGCCCAGTGACTTCCAATAGAAATCACTGAAAGGTGTAGCACGATTTCCTCAGACTACAGACGTCAGAGCTGGAGGCCTTGGGGCAGTGCTTCCAACTGTTTTCACCTCTCAGCACAAGCAGAACAAAAATAATATTGATTCATAGCACTGGGGCAAAAGGAGAAGGTTGTCTGTGGCCGGGGTAACCAGTTCCCCATGGATTGGGAGGGATTCGCCTGCTCCAGGTTCTTCCCTGGCTCCTCCCACGCTGGGGATCTCAGCACATGGGTGGAGTCAGGAGAAGACTGTGGGTCACAGAGAAGGCAGGTAGGGAGGGAGGGAGGGAGGCACCTGTAAGTAGGTGAGGGGATCAGTTTGGAAGCTATGATTTTCTATGGCCAAGGAGGCAGCATGGCGCTGAAGAAGGTCCCAGCAACTTCCCTCTAGCCCCTTCTCTGTTTCCCCCTCCTCCTTCCCTGTATGACTCCCTCCTGAAGGGATTTTAATTATCAAGTCGCTGTTTCAAGAATAGCTAAAATGGGGTGAGCCAGTTAGCTGTCACCATTAGCTTTCAAATCCTTGCTACTTCTGCTGGTGGTGGAGAAGGACCCTTCATGGCCTGTGGTCCTTCCCTCGCCTTCTCTCTTATGACAGTGTGTCCATTCTCCCACCCCTCACTCCCCCATCACCCCTGTGCTTCCCCACTGCACCCTCCCGAGCTGAGCCCTGAGTTCTGGCCCACGATATAGTCATAGCTCAGGTGACAGTCAGGAGAAGCTTCCTCTCTCAAGGAGAACTTTCGACATAAAGGTGTGGAAGATCAAGGAGCAATGGCTGTTGAGGGAAAGGGTGAGGGAGACAGAGTGACAGCAGTGAGTTGAATTAATTCCCTGGTGTCGGATTTAATGAAGGGCTGCCTTCTGTGCTGCCTCAGAAAGGCACATCATGGAGTGATTGGTGCTGGATGCACGCACAGCTCCAATTAAGAGTTTCTGCATCTCACAGGGGCAGGGTGTCTTTGAATCTCTAGACTCTGGGGGCTTTCTACCTCCCTCCCCCATTCCAGGCTTGCTTAGCCCTGATCCAAAAGTCAGGGATCTCTGCTTCTCTTAAAGGGAAAGGACCCCAGGATCTTTTTTTGCTGCCTCTCCACGTCCCTGGTGGCCCTATTTGCTCCTTTCTCCCTTACTCCTCCTCAGGTAAGGCCCAAGCCTCTCCTTTGCAAACAATGCCTGCTTCACCTTGTCCCCAGGAATGAATCCTAGAATCACAGAGGCTTAGAATTGGGAGAGGACCTTAGTGACAACCTAGTCCAGAGTCACAAAACAGTAACAGCATGAGAACTAGAACCAGGACCCCTAGAACAATCTCTGGCCTCCTGCCGAGGTTCTGGCAGGATGCAGCGTGAGTGACAGCCGTGTCTAACTACGGGCCTGCAGTCTGGGTACTGGGGACAAGCCCTTCTAAGTCACAGGTCTCAGCTGCCAATTCAAGGTGATTCTCATTACCATGACTGAATCGTGGCAACTTAGCCACGCATCACACTTGACAATCAACAAAAGTGTGCCTACATCAGCTCGTGTTATGCTCAGTGTTTGAAGGCCACAGGGATATTATTACCCTGAGGTTGCTATCCCCGCTCAGACACTAATACGTGGCCTTGTGAAACTTTTGGTGCTTAACTTCTCCTTTTCTCATTTGAAAATTGAGAATAACAACACTGATAGCACAGGCTGATAACGGAGCAGACTCTCATTTTGTAAGTGAAGAATAAGGCTCTGAGATTAAGTGACATGCCCCAAACATAGCAGCAGCAAAGGGCAAAGGGAGCAGAAGAACTGAGTTCAGTCCTTCTGCCCCAGGTCTCTGCTGTTTTCACGCCACCTCTTGCCAAAATGATGCCGCCCTTATTCCTCTCCTTTATCACCTCATCATTTATTGAGCCTTTACTCAATGCACTTTCTTTATGCACATGCTAAGTGCTCTGTAGATCATTTAATCCCAACAACAACCCTAGGAGGTGCATTTTAAATGTATCTTCATTTACTATTCAAGGAAACAGAGGCTTAGAGAGGTTACATTGCCTGAAGTTGAGAGCTAATAAGCGGCTTAGGCGGACTCACAGCCAGGTCTGTCTGCCCTCCAAGTCCGTGCAGTTACTTGCTATATCCCCACCACTCCTGTGCTCCCACCCCTGCCACCATCCTGGGGCCACAGCTCCCCTGGGACAGCTATGGGCAAAGTGACAGGGTAGATGAAGAGACTCGTTTTTGCTGGCTTACTGGGCACCCCTGTGCCCAGGCTCTGTGCTGGGCCTGGGAGAGCCTGCTCAGTGGTCCTGTGTGTCCTTGCCTCACCACAGGGCCCTCGTGCTGAAACCTCATCCCTGACATTAGAATTTGCAAGGTGTCCCAGCAGTGACACAAATAGGCTTCTTCTCCCTCATTTTTTCAGACTGGGAAACTGAGGTACAGAGAGGAAACAGTTCTCGGCAGAATCCCACAGATCCTTTAGCAAACCTCAGCCCCCTGGCTCCAGACCCATCGTTTCCCCAGGGCACCCTGCTGAATAGGCCCAGGTTCCAACCAGCCACCAAAAAAGACATTCTCGGGCTGATGCTACCTCAGAGACGTCTTCTTCATCCAGTGACCTGCGAGTGCCCCTTTCTGCAAAGTGTGCTGGCCTGGAGGAGTTCTGGATTAAGCTTCTTAGGGGATCTGGCATCCTCTCCTGACCTCCAGGGCTCTCTCTTAACTCACCTTTGAGTAAAATGATATGCTGTGAGATGCACTTAAAATTGCATGTTCCCCAACCCCTCCCTCTGTATTGGTGGGATTATTAATGAGACCCTAACGTGAGTCACTGGAGTAAATAAACACAGATTGTCGTTCTACCCCTAGGCTTTGGCTGACAAAGCTCTCCCCTCCTTGTTCAGCTACAGCTTTAATAATGAGCCACTCTCAGCTTTCACAGGCGTTGAGTTCAGTTCCCTGAGGCTTCTGTGAAAGAGGCCTCCTGGAATCAGGGCTCCTATCTCCCATACCCGAGAATTGGGACTTTTGACAGAAATGAGAAGACTTGTTCTAGGGAGAGAGACCCTGCCTTCTGCAATATACTCTGAAACATTGAGGTGACATACACACACACACACACACACACATAGAGCTGAGATTTGTGAATTGGTGGTGTTAAATAACAATTAGGTCAATAATGCCCTTTATGAAAAACCTTTTAACAAATTACATCCATTGGTAATTAGCCCCTATGAGAATCTCAGCCTAGGGAAGCCCTGATGAAAAGTGGATCCAGACACAGACCTGGTGTGGGGAGCTGAGTCTCTCACTTTTCAAGGAAAACCTCTTTCCCTGCTCAACTCCACTTGGGAGAGGGCAGAGCCAAGGCCCTGGGTCAATATCTGCAACTCCTGTTGCCTTGACCTTGACCAAGGGCACCTTGCCTTTCGCCCCCTGAGCCTCCATTTTTTTCCCCAGGTGACTTTCTGGGTTACTGAGGAGGCTGTGGGTTTTCAGGACATGTTGCTGTCTTGGCGGCTTCAGACATAACTTGGCACTAAGAGCGTCACTGAAAGATGAGTGCTTTCCTCTGCTTGCCCAAGGCTTCCCAAAGAGCTGGTGCCTTCTTCTCTTGCCTGTGTTCCTGCCCAAGCCCCGAGATGGTGCCCAGGCATGTTACAGAGAGAAGTAGCTTGAGAGGGGTGAGAAACTGTCTGAAATAATTCCATCCTTCCCTGGAGACTTGGCGTGAATTTTATCTAATCACCATGGCAACAGATAAAAAAAAAAAAAAGAAAAAAGGTGTGAGCGTATCGCCTTTGCTGTGATAATTCAGATTTATATATTCAGATCAGATTGGAGTTGGAGATTTTTTTTTTAAGGGAGCAGATGCAGCAGAAGGTGTGACTGCAAATAATGTAGCACAAATGTTTGATGATCCTGCCCTTTAAGAAGTGGAACGCAGTTTCCTGCAGTTTTTCCAGAATATAATTATTCCATCAAACCCATTGCAATGAGGACTCATTACGGGCCCGGATAATGCAGAGTCACGTCCGTGCCAACAACACGCCTGCGCACACACAAACACACACAAACACGCATGCATAGGCAGCCCCAGCCCCCGCCCTCTGCCTCTGGCTGCCCCCCAGTGGAAACCTCAGAAAGCCGCCCCCAAAAGCATGAGGCCTGGATAAGTAGCCTGGGAAGACTGTGACCTGGGGGCAAGACGGAGACGGCTCAGACTTCACAGCTGGGGCAGGGTGGTGGTACTCCCTCCCTTTGCCATCCCGCCCATGGAAACCTACTGCCATTTGTAGAGCATAAGCCCTTGGAGGGCAGGGGCTGGGGCTGGATGGTCCTGGTGTATAGTCTCTGTCCAACCTGAGTGATTAATTCAGATATTTTCTTAAATATGTGGTTCTGCTCACTGGCTCAGGGTCACACAGCAGTTAGTGGCACCTTCTGATCTGAATCAGTCTTCTGACCACCAAGCCAGGGGTTGTTCCACTAGACGCTTCACTTTGGGATTAGGATAAGCACAGAGGCCTATACTCTCTTTCTTATGTCCCTGCCTTGGGCACCCAGGGAAGGCTGGAATGTGTGCAGCAGCCCATGTGCTTGGCAGGGAGTAGACACGCCCGGGAGACATTTCATCCACGTTCATTGGGTGTTGTTTCTCCTTCTCTGCCCAACACATATGCCTGCAGGTACAGCCTTTGAAGAGCTGATGAGTTCTCCAGGTCCCTTGTTCTCAAACCTTTGGAAGTTCTTCCAAATGTGATCGCCTTCACAACTGACTGTCCCTGGGGTGTGCTCCCAATTCCTCCCATTCTGCTAAAGGGGCAACAGTCTCCTTAACCTGGGTCCGACAAACACACAGGTGTCTTTACCTGCAGATCCCCGCTCGGTCAGGAGTAGGAGTAGTGCCAGGGTGTGCAGCGTGCAGGCTGGGGACAGAATCCCTGAGCACAAGGCCCTCAGTGCTGCCCTTAACTTCTTGCTAGAGGCTGAGACATCCCTTGTTCTCTTTCTTCCAGCCAGATGCCCCTTTACCCAACATTTCCCCAGTGAGAACTGCAACCCAGAAAGGCTACACAGCCCTGTAGGACAAAGCGAGAATAAGAACATGGACCATCCAATTTCTAGGGTACCCTCCTCAGTGCCTTTCGTCACCCAGATCAAATCCTAACATGTCAAATAGTGCTCAGACCAAGACTTGTCACCCTTACATTTCCATGTTCCCTGCTCACAGTCTCCACTGGCAGATTGGGCTTTCGCTATTATTAAGAAAAAGAGCTCAAGTCTGCACAGCCTGGAGATTGTCTGTTCTAGCGCAGGTCCTGTTCCTAGCTCTCCCTGCTGTAAGGGGAAGCCCTGCCCTCCTGTGCTTTGGGTCTCGTGCCTGGGTACCCAGGCAGAGCTCTTGCTAACCTGCCCTGCCTGCGATTCAGCTCAGCCCGACTGTGCTGGTTCTGGACCATTAGGAAACCTCCACTGCCCCCGCCTACCAGGCTGGGTTCATCTGTGCTCTGGGCCTCAGCATCTTGCCAAGACTCCAGATCACCCGCCGCCTCCTTCCCAGCAGATGGGCTGGTTCCGAAGGCTCGGGTCTGCTGGTCGCCTGGTGCTGTTGTCTGCTGCCTTCTCAACAGAGTGCTTATAAAAGCTCTTTTTGCAATCATTTACCTGAGATCTCTGTGCTGACAGACAGGGAGTGTTAGAGGCACGGGGCTGCGTGTGGCCTCACCCTAGCCGTGGCCCTGCCTTCCGTGTCAACAGCGTTGGCTTTCACCCCGCCATGAGGAAAGAAAGCTGCTTCTGGGAGGAAGGCTCGTGCTCTGTACATGCTGCCCTCTGAATGGGGAGAGGCAGGCAGCAGATTGTTTGTGTATGGCGTGTAATTTATTTACCTGGGAAGGCACAGCTCCGCCACAGCATCTGGTTTCCAGCTTGTTTCCAAACCCTCGTCCCGGCTCAAGCCCCATCTGGCCTGGATGAGACCAGGGAACCAGGGCAGAGGGGACTGGAGGAGGAGCTGGTAGTTCTGGGCTTCATCCTTTCGTCCTCTGCATCCTCTCTGGGAATGAAGATGTTCTACCTGCACAGGAGAAGGTCAAGAAAGACATCAGAACCTCTCCCTGGGAACCCACAAAGCCAGGCAAGACATGTGTGTCAAGGGTGAGCTGTGGGCCATGGGGCCGCAGAGCCAACTAGAGCCTTACCCGCCAAGCTCTACTCTGGAGAGCTGCTCAGCCAGCTCAGACCAACAACGGCCTGGGCAGCGGGGCCCCTCCATCTTGCTGCTTGTAGCAGCCCTGCCTCTCCTGCTCCCTCCCTGTGAGTCAGCCAGTCCTGATGGACATGGGCAGAGGAGGGTTAGAAAACAGGTCCTTCTCGGCCTCCCTCGATGGTCAGGTTTCCCTGAGCAGGGGTCAGCAGGACATGCAGGCCCCAGGCTCCTGCACACATTAGCTGGGCTGGGCAACACGCAACACTACCAGCCTGGAATCCCAGCCCTTCCTTCCTCAATCCTCATCTCCAAAATGGATTACAGGCAAAAGAGGACGGGGCCCATGCGTTCCATACCAGCTGGAACTTGTGGTCCATGAGTGATGGGCCCTCATGATGGTGCATTCACAGTACATGACCCAGGAGAGCCAAGCCTGACACAAAAGCTGAGGGAACTGGGCCGTGTGGCTGAAGGTGGGAAGTCGTGGGGAGACATGATTCCTGCCTTCTCCCAATGTCTAAAGTGCCATCAGAAGGGAGAAGGAGCAGGCTTATTGTATGAAGTTCCAAGAGGCAGGACAAGGACCAGTGGGTGAAAATGACGGGGAGTGTAGCTGGCTTAGGGTCAGTGTGACTTTCTAATGGTCAGCAGCGGCTTGGATTCCCTAATGAGGCAGTGAGTTCATCACTATGGGGTGTGTCCAGGGCAGGGAGAGAGAATATTTAGTTACCATTTATTGAATGCCTACTAAGCGCCAGGTGTTCTTGCTCTGTCTTCACTTTCTCACAATAGTCTACAATTTTGGTATCATTGCCACTATATTGTGTAGGAGGCAATAAGCTCAGAGAGGTTAAGTAATTAGCTCAAGGCCACACAGCTTGTAAAGAGCAGAGCAGGTCTGTGTTCCCAAGAAAGCCTGTGCCCTTCTTGGCATTTTATGGGGCTTGCGGAAGGGAAACCTATTGTGTTGGGGAGAACCCAGATGGTCTCCAAGACTCTTCTCCTTACTAAAGATTAGAGGACTCCCTTCCTGGTAAAGTCATCCTAGCTTAATCTGCCTCTGAGCACCTTGCATTTCAGTCTGGCCCCAGCACTTAGGTTCCCCTGTACCTTCAGGGCTAGGCTCCCGCAGTTGATAAAACTCTGCCCCACACAGCACTGCATCCACATGCAGCACAATTGTGGGGCTGGGTGTCGTCCTTCTCCTGTTACCTGAGGGACCGGAGATCAGAGGACATAGGTGGTCTCTCCGAGGCTGAGAAGCTGCAAGATCCCTGACTCAAGTAGCCCCTTCCTCCTGAAGCCAGCTCACTCTTCTGGCTGCCATGGTGTGCCAGACCCTGTCTCCTTTGTGTCACTCAGGAGGACTTGCTGTCTTTATGCATTCCTGCATTTATTTATAAATAGGAGGCATTTTCATGGAGTCATGTGTAACTCCCTACCTTGCATTCAGTATTGTGCTGGTGGTGCGTGATTGCGGAGGGATGGGGAAAGGACAATGAGAGCTCTTTGGTTGACTCTTTGATCGACTGGTCACTGGTCACCCAGGCCGTGGAAGTAACAAGGTAGCTGCGTGTGGAGATCTTCAGCAACCCCAGCCCGGGATTGCATCAAGATAGTACCTTGAATTTGAAGAAACCCACTCCCAAGACTTAAGGTTTGGGGTTGCTAAAAAGAAAAGAAAAAAAAATCTGCTGTGATTGACTTGTTATGGAGAGAACACTGGTTAGGGGAAAGGTCAAGGTCAGCAGGCAGAGGCCGCAGGAGGAAGCATCAGTAGAGGCAATAAAGGCTGGGGTGGTGAAGACCTCAGGAAGAGCAAGGGAGGGAGGGGGCAGTGAAGGCCAGAGGGTGGCAAGGAGTCAGGCTGCTCGGCTCAGGGGTGGCAGTGAGATGGCAAGCTCTTGGTAGACTGGATTCATTCATTATTCATTCATCTATCTCTTATGGAGGGCTCTTGGGGAGCCGCTGTCCAGAGGCAGGACAAATCTCACTGACCCACATGTTCTAACCTAGTGTTATTTTGTGCTGTGTTGGAGGTGTGTTTGAAGCTCTAAGGGACTCTAGGCCTCCCAGGGAGGTTCATGGAAGATCTGAGATTTCAGCAGAGTCCTGAAGCCTGAGCAGGAGTTTCTCAGGCGAAGAGTGGGATTGGAGAGCCATTCTAAGCCATGGGAACAGTATGTTGTAAAGGCCTGGAGAAGTAACAGAGCCCTGTGTGTTTGGAGAGGTCGCTGGGTCAGGGCATGGCAGGAAAGTTTGTCCCAGGTTGCCAATAGCACACTTGAAGCTGGGAATGTCGTCAGCTGCTAGGGGTCTGAGGAGGCGGCCATGTTGGCAGCTGCTAGGGGTCTGAGGAGGCGGCCATGTTGGCAGGTGTAGACACCAGAAAGACGCCCCCAGTGGCAGCACAGAGGGTGGCTTGGATCTCAGGAGACCAGCCCCTCTCCTGAGGGTTCCAAGCACTTCCCTAGGTACCACTGGACTTCTCTTGGCCTCCTGGGTCCCTGTGATGGGGCGAGAGGCAGAGAGGAAGCCACAGAGCAGTGCGGCAAGGCACTGTCCCTCAACCACACCACCAGCTGGGGACAGCTCTACCATCAGGTCTCAGGTCCCAATCTCCTAACCCTGATCTGCTTCCAAATGCCCATATCCAAGGTTCCTAACACATTTGCAAAATGCTGGATTATAATAATCAAAATTCACTTACATAGCACTTACTATGTGCCAGGCACTGTTTTTGTTTGTTTGTTTGAGATAGAGTCTCGCTCTGTTGCCCAGGCTGGAGTGCAGTGGCATGATCTGGGCTCACTGCAAGCTCTGCCTCGTAGGTTCACGCCATTCTCCTGCCTCAGCCTCCCAAGTAGCTGGGACTACAGGCGCCCGCCACCTCACCCGGCTAGTTTTTGGTATTTTTTTTTGGTAGAAATGGGGTTTCACTGTGTTAGCCAGGATAGTCTCGATCTCCTGACCTCGTGATCTGCCTGCCTCGGCCTCCCAAAGTGTTGGAATTACAGGCGTGAGCCACCGCACCTGGCCTGTCCCAGGTACTGTTCTAAGCACCTTACCTATGTTAATTAATTTGCTTAATCCTCAAACTAATCCTATAAGGAAGATGCTATTATTATCTCTATGTTACAGACGAAGACATTGAGGCACAGAGATGTGAAGGAACTTGCCTACAGTCACATACCAGGAAGTGAGGCAGCTGGGATTTGAACCCAGGCAGAGTAGCTCAGATGCTCCATGCTGAGCTGATGTAGCATAACGAGGCAGGCAGACAAGCTGTTCAAGGACTGGCCTGTGAAGGGAGAGAGCCATTCCGGAGGAGGATGGTCATGCCAGGACTCCTGCCTCACATGGAGTGACCTGAGTCTCTCTGGGTGCTGACATCCCATAGCCCCCAGCCCCAGTGAACAGGGTATGCTGTAGATCAGTGAGGGTAGGAGGGCCAGGAAGAACCCAGTGCTGACCACCTGCATGGGAAGGGCAGAGGACCAGAGGGTTATGTGCTGCCCATCCCTGTCCCCCACCCCACCCTGCCTTGACCTCAAGGGGAGAAAAGCTCCCTTGGGGGTGGAACAGCATCAACTCCCTCGGTAGCCTGCCCTGGTTTCATTTTTGTTTTGCAGTCAGGTGTTGTTTTTTCTTAATTGACTTTTTAATGAAGTTTAACACACATACAGGAAACCACACTGACCTTAAGTGAATGTTTATGAAATGAACACGCCAACGTAGCCACCCCCGCCCCAGGTAACCTCACCAGCCTTCCGTGAGCCTCCTACACGCCCCTCCCAGCTGTTATCCCCCCAGCCCGGATGACCACCCTCCTGAGGCCTGTCACCATGGATTAGTGTTGCCTGGCTTTGAACTTTATACAAAATGGAAGCATTCTCTTATGCCTGGCTTCTCCCACTCAAGTTGCATCTGTGTGGTTCGCTCAGGAGATTGTGCTGGTTGTCTTGGTAATCACTGTGGCTGTCAGGTAGCCGCTTGTCCTGGCCACCTACCCTCGGGGCAGCACGTCCTCTGAGTTGGCCCACCCTCCCCTCTGGGGTGAGACAGACCCTGGCATGCAGGGGGAAGATAGGGGCCCCTGTACATCTCAGAGCTGACATGCTGCTTTTTGTGACTTCCTTTCCCTTTGCCTGTAGTTTTGGGAACCTTCTGTGCTCCCTATGGTCTCCTGTGGGTCTCCAGGTCTAAAATCAAAGCCAGGCATGCTGGACAGAGAGTCCCCTTCCTGTCTTCCGGCTCAGGCCAGAATAGGCTGCACAGACCCAGGCCAAGGGCAAGGTCGGTGTGGACTTTGCCCCCCGGGGCTCTGGTTACTGGGGTGGCCAGTGGCTGGAGCTACTTGGAGAATAGAGGAAACACCCCCTAGCCGCAGACCTGGCAGGATGCAGAGGAGGAAGCTAGGGACTGCTAAAGTCCCTTCCGACGGGGAAGCTCTGGGAATCCAGGCTTCTTGTTAAGGTCTCACGGTGAGAAGTAAAAGGGAGAGAGGCTGATGCGTATCCATAAGGCCTCACCTGGCATCAACTGGGGCTTGTTAGCAATGCAGGGTCTCAGGCCCCACCCTGCCCTGCAGGACTAGAATCTGCGTTTAACGAGATGTGTCACGGAGGCACTAAGGTTTTAGAGGCCCCGCTTTAGGGAATACACTGAGGTGGTCCAGAGCTGTACACAGGCCAGACTGCGCAGGTTTGCATCCTGGCTCAGCTGCTTGATGTGTGACCTTAAGCAAGTTACTGAACCTCTCTGAGCATCATCTCAAAAATAAGGATAATAACAGTACTTACCTCGCAGGGTTGTTGTGAGATTTAAATGAGATAACCCATGTGAAATGCTTTGAGCAGCACCTAGCACATGGCAAACAATCAATATCGATTATAGTTTATTACTCAGTGCCAGGCACTGGGCACAGTGCTGTTCCCGCTTCACCCCATCCAGCTCTGCAATAATTTGGAGCAGAGTAGTAGTATTTAGACGTGTTGTCCAGATCAAGGAAGTCACTTTTCAGCTGAGGCCGATGAGTGAACATGTTCCTGGAGACAGAGGAGGCAGTTTATAGGCGAGTTTTCCGCGGTGTGGGGTGGAGAGCACCACCTTCTCCCCCTGACGGTTGGGGATGTGATGCCTGCAGGTCGCAGGCAGGCTGTGGGTGTATTTGTGGGTGTTGAATTCTGTCTGTTAATCACTAAGGATTAATTGTTAGGGATAAACACAAGGTGTTTGTCTAGCTCCCAGCAAGCTCTAAATTAAATGAGAGAGGGTTTGAAGCAGAGACGGCAGCAGCCTGAGAGACTAAGTGAGAGAGTGTTCAGAAGGATCTGGGCTTGGGGAGGACCTGCTGCCCAGGGGAACTGGGCCCAGAGCCAAGAGGGTGGTTACGCCAGACACTGGGAGCTGAGGTGGCCCCAAGGTGTCAGACGCCGCTCAGCATCCTGTATGTCAGGGAATTGGTGGGCAGATGGTTCCCTGCGAAACTTGTGGGGACAGAGGGCCTGTGCACACAGGCGTGGGCGGGACAGTGGGGTCCAGAACTGAGGGATGTCAAGAAGCTTGGAGTTTATGTTGGTCACAGCTGGGATCTGTGACCACTCTTGCTCATGTGTGTGCAGCCACGTGGACACTGTGACCCTCCGTGGACTGGCCCCAATCCAGGAACCTGGTTTCCTGCAGGGCACCCTGCTCCTCCTCCTCCCTTGGCCTCCACTCCTCTCTCTCACCACTTTCTCCCTGGCTTATGCTCCTCGTCTGTGCTATGCAAGACCACGCTGTCACTGCTTATTGACTTCTCTGTCTCACCTATGGACTAGAAGTGCCTTGGGGGCAAGAAAGCATGTCTTATTTTCTCCATATTCTCTCTTCTAGCACAGAGGTTGGCTCAAAGCAGATTCTCCATACCTGCTGGCTGGCTGGCTGGCTGGATGGATGGATGGATGGATGAGAGTGGAGTGAGCATCTCCATAGCTATACTCCCGGAAGGGACACATGGGAGACGGGGAGAGGCCACCTGAGGCCCCAACATCCCAAGTAACCCAGTGACCCCATGTTTATCACAATTTCCTGACATAGGTCTCTGGGTATGTCAAGGCTGGATTCTCCATGGCCTGTTCTCAGAGACAAGAACCACACACCCCCAAAACCCTCAGCAGCCTTCTCCAAATATTTTTCTCTGATTCAAGTATGTTGACTCTCTGAAGACAGAATTGGAGCTGAGGAGAGTAAACTGGCCCAAATGCTGTGTGAATTTGTTGATAGACCAATTATCTGGAACGCAGTGTGTGCACAGTCCAAGGAACCTGGATGCTGACCCAGCTCTCTAAGTCCCCAGCTTGGCTCCCTGCATGGAGCTGCCCTGCTTTGTTTCTGCTCTGGGCACGCCCCTCGCCACCCAGTCACTTCCACCTCATCCAAACTCAGAGTGTTACCAGATGGACTTGATCCTATTATTTTTCAGAGCATTTGAGATTCCTGTGTTAGTGAATAGGAGGGTTCCACAGCCAGTCTTGGAGTGGGGCCCCAGGACAGATCCAGTACCACCAGCATCCCAAAATGGGCCTCTGACTCAACCTAGGGACCTAGCTCTGTCTGTAAATCAGCTCCATGTTTGTCCTGTCATCACTAGATTGGGAGTTAGGAGCTCTGGGTTTGACCTCAGGCTTCCTCTCTAAGGTAACACCATCTACAGTCTTGAGTTAAGTCATTTCACTACTATGGGCCTCCTCAGTGTCTCAGTCTGCGAAGTGAGGGGCTGAACTTGAATTCTTCAGGATTGGGTTTTACGACTCCTCATCCATGCATCCCTGAGACTTTCCTAGACCCAGTTTCTATAGGTGAGTCCCTACGAGATGATGTGCCATCTGTCATCTAGCAATGGGCCAGCCATCCTCCAAAGACCAAAGGTCAGGTGGCTGGAGCCAAGGAGAGGAGTTTTCGCATTCTGTTTCCTCCCTGAGAGCATTTGCCCAGGGTAACCTTTCTCAGCGGTCACGACCACCCGGTAGGCACAAAACCCTGCTGGCTACCAGGGTCCAATTTGTCTTTCCCCTCTTGTCCTGCCTTCCCACTATGATACTAAGCCAGTCTGGACTTTGCCTATGGTATGGAGCTTGTGGGCTCCATGCAGCATCCCTCAGGATGCAGGAGGCACTTAAGGCCTCCTAGTGATGCTGAGGGATGCAGTAGCAGATGCCCAGGACCAGAGTCCATAGGCCTGCAGCTTCTCGGGGAGGGAAGCTGGACATGCTTGGACACAAAGAGTGCTGTGTTGCGTGAGGAAAAGGGGAAAGCCTGGAAAAGGGGAAAGAACAGGAGCATTGAAGGTTCCACCTTCCCTAATTACTATGTGCTCTTAAGGGAAGTTCCCACACATCTTTGAGTCTTAGTTTCCTCATTTGTCAATGGAAATAACAATGCATTCCCGTTTAGGTGATGTAAGCTGTTGTAATTGAAAAACCCTAAGTTTCAGTGGCTTAACATAAGTTATATTTCTTGCTCATGTAGAATCCAATAGGCAGTGGGGGCCTGCTCCATGCAGTCATCCAGGGATCCAGGCTAACTAAGAATCCATTGTCTTTAACCTCTGGCTCTCAAGGTTGCACTTGTCATCACCATTCAGAGAGAGGTGGCAGAAGAGAGCGAATGTGGAGGATAAAGTGAGAGGTTTTTGTAGACCAGACCCAGGCACGGCATTCATCACTTCCACCCACATCCCACTGGCCAGGAATCAGTAGGTGCCCCACCTAGATGTAAGGAGTTCTGGGAAAGCAGAGTCCCTGGCTGGGCAGCTGCTTTCCAGCAACAACTCCACACTATGGAAGGAGAGGCACAAATCTCTGGTGGAGACCATCTCTGCCAGAAGCACCTACCTCCAGGATTGCTAGGGATGTTTAAGAAAATAAAGAAAATGTACCCCACATTGTTAGTTGCCAGGTAATGTCCATTTCACCTTTTCTTCTCAAACAAGGAACCCCTCCCCTCCAGCTTGCCTGACATCTCCATTTGGATCTGATGGCCTGGCTGGCTGGGGGCTGCTGTTTCTATGCACTTGTTGCAGGTGCACGCTCTGTCTTGGTCTGGCTTAGCCAACCCCAGCTAGACAGTTGCTTCTGTTCGAGCCTAGCTGTACTCCTTCTGGAGATGCAAGTGTGCAGCAACAAATCTGTGGCCATAGTTATTGGCAGTCCTCATTTCTTGAACAATAAATATATAACCTTGGGTTAGGATGGCCATGGCTGGGCCTTGCCCTTTGCTGAGACCAGGCTTGTCCCTTCTCAACATTTGCTATGTGGCTGGAGTCAAGGGTGTGGCAGGAGTGAGTTTTTGCATGATACCTGGGCAGGGGGGTGCTTACCAGGGGTTGATAGCATCAGTAATGAGGTCTGCTGACTGGGGCTGGGGTTGGAGAATAGGAAGGGACTGGAAATGGAGTCTTGTAAGCCCTAAAAATGAAGACTTTCAGTGTGAGACAGGATGGCCAGCTTGTCTCGGTTCTCCCAGGACTCAAGTTTTAGCACTGAAAGTCTCATCTCCCAGGAACCTCCTCTCCACCTCAGTCCTGGGCATACTGGGATAGTTGGTCACCTTAATGTTAGATGTAGATAGAACACTAATGGGGAAAGAGTATGAACTTTGAAGTCGGAGTCAGACCAAGGTCCAAATTACCAGCTGCACAACCTGTGGCAAGTGCTGTATCCTCTCTAAGCCTGTTTTCTCATCAGTAAAATGGGGTTAATAGAGTACTTTTTCCCCACAGAGCCATTTCCATGGTTAGGTAAAATAATATAATAATAATAAAATAATAGGTAAGGGCCCTGGTCCTCCCTTCCTGTGGGTAGTTGTCCAGTCCCTGCCTGGCTCTTCCCTATAACCAAGGAACCCCTCTCTCTTGAAGGGGCCCATTCTCTTGTCTACATCCAATTGTTGGGAAACATCCCTTTTGGGAATCTCTACCCATTGGCTCCTCTTCTGGACTTGCACACATCACAGTCCCTGAACTCTCAAAAATGTTGGTCATGTGCCCAACTGTCTGAGCAGATGGATCTGAGCAGAGGTGGAGATGTTTTATGTCAAAGGGGCTGCAGCTGGGTCTGTGGTGAGACCAGGGACTCTAGAATTAGAACCAAATGGCAGTAGATAAATGACAATGCCGGCTCCCACCTCTTCCTCCTGTTTCTGATCAATCTCAGTTTTGCCCATTGCAGCTACCATGTGAGACCTTAGGTGTTGGTTTGCCTAGGACTTTCTCAGCCACCGCTAATGGCCATGCAGCCCATCTTCAGGGGCATTGTTGCCTTTGAGTTGTACAGGGCATGCCCTGAATAGCCATGCATAGAGTCCAGTATCCACTGTGGGGTTCTAGTGGGTAAATAGCTTCACTTCGGTTTAAGGGCACTGTGTGGCTCACGCTGTCTACAGTTGAAGTAAGCAGCCACCACCTGCTCCCAGGCATTCTCTGTTGATATGTAGGCTTTGTGGGATTAAAGTCCTTTTATCTGTTTTATCTCATTATCCATTCCCATGTCCTAGGTCAGTGTTCTCGAACTTGTGTGCACAACAGTATCAGCTGGGGGGCTTAGTGAAGCACAAATTGCAGGGCCCCAACCCCAGAGTTTCCAATTGAGTAGGTTTGAGATGGAGTCCAAGAATTTGCATTTCTAACAATCTCTCAGGTGGTGCTACTGGGCCAGGCTCTCCTTCAAGAACCACCGTCCTAGGAAATCTTTCATGGTAGCCTGTGCAGTGGGAGACAGGAGACCAGGATCAGGTCCCTTCCCTGTCTCTGATTAGTGATATTAATGTAGGCATATCACCTCACCTCTCTGAGGCTTAGTTTTCTTTCTTTATCAACTGGCAATGGATACCTTTGCTTTTATTACCCTGAGGTATTGTTTGGAGGATCAGATTATACAATATGTGTTCAAGCCCTACAAGTGTTGTTCAAGCCCTACAAACTACATAGTGTTGTTTGAAGCTGGTAATTTCTTCTCTGGGGTAGAGGTATTTTCCCTCTGTCTTCAGGTGGACTGTTCTAGTCTTCTCCTTTTAGGATGTGACAATACATCTCTTCATCTCTTACCATGAAAAGTACCCAGATGCAGGGAAAGGGACAGCTGCAGAGAGACTTGGAGCTGCATCCAGTAGACCATCAAAGTCAGCACTTCCAAAATAGAGATACAGTTATACCAATGCAAACCTGCATTATAGCTCCAGACTACACAGGGGTGGGGCTGCCAGCAGACGGTCATGAAAGTTAGTCTTGGAGAGGCTTATGCTAAACCTCTTCCCTGGGCACCATGGAAATCCTTTCAGACCAAGGAAGAAATGCCTGGGCAAGCCAAAGCTTTGAGCCTGGAGACCCAGTGGAATGGGCGTGAGTCCAGTCATCCATGTTTTTATGATTACACTTGTGGTACATTTCATATGGACACAAGCAGTCTGCACGGGAACAAATGTGCATTACCTGTGTGCTCAGACACATGATAACTGGTGAGGAGGAAGCATGGTTGACATTGACGTTGGATGAGTAATGCTGAAGTCAGCCAGAGGGGTCTGGCTGATGTCAGCATCTAGGGGAAGACTTGAGAAACAGAGAGCTAATTACTGCTAGACCCACAAAATTCTTTGTAGGGAGGGAATGACCTAGAATGCAAAATAGATTTCATTTTGTGTGGAAAACTGGGTGGATTCTAGCAAGAAAAGTACTGAGAAGGTTGGAATTGCTGGAGTGCTGGCAGAAGGTGCGAAAAGAGTTCAGAGTGTGTGGGTGGAGAAGAAACGAATAGGTGCCATTTGAAACTGCCCCATTCTAGAACAATGCAGAATATGTATCTGTATATAGATGTATACACACACACAATCATTCAGCAGCAAGCATCTATTGAGTAACCTACATTCTGCCAGTTTCAGGCAGTCATCATCTTTCACTCATGCAACCTGCAATTGCTTCCTAACTGATTTTGGTGCCTCCAATTTCTTTCCCCTCTATCTAAAATGGGGATCTGATCATATCACTGCCTGGTTTTAAACCTTTCATGACTCCTCAATGTGTGTGTAATAAATATCTACACTCACTGTCACAACCACACTGGACTGCTCCCAGTTCCCGGAGCCTGCCATGCCATCTCGTGCTTCTCTGGCTTCCCTCTGGTTGCTCCCATTGCCGGGACCACCCTTCTTGACATGGAAGCCTACTACTCTTCATAAACCCCTCCTTGAATGTGTCTCCTCAGTGAAGCCTTCCCAAGGCCCAGCAAGTGAACCCTTTACAGTTGCTGGATTATAGGATGTCATTGATTCTTAGCTAGACTATCAATGGAAGACGTACCATCATTTTAGCAATCATAAACACCACCTTAAACATATACATCAGTGGTACGATGTGTTCCATATTCAGGAACGTGGCCACCTGGGGTAGCATGTTGGTGCTCTGTAGGCCCCCAGGCCCTGTCCCGCTGTCCTGCTGTCCCGGTCTTGGACAGCATTATGCCACGATCCCCTTTGGGTGCACTGGCCTCTGAGCTCTGAGGTACGCTCCCTGGGAGCAGGCGGCACCTGGCATTCTCCCATGCACTGTGTGCTTGCTGATCAAGTGACTGCCTGCCTGAAGTCCACTGGGAACATCAGATGGACCAGACACGGAACCTGGCCCTTGTTCACAACACTCAGACTTTAAATCCTGAAAAGGCTTTTACAATTGTTCTTCCTTTTTCATCATAGAATAACTGGAAAGGATGAAAGAACTGAAAATTATCTTTTCTAACTTATAACTAGGGGAGTTGAAACCCAGGAGAGTAAAGCAGGTCACCCACAGCCAGGAATGGAGTTCAAGCTTCCTGATTCACAGGACCATGTTCTTTCAGCTGGACAGCATTGCCTCCTTAAATAGTGAGCCTTAAAGAAAGAGCAGTTCTCTTACCTGGCGCCTGATACCAACACTGTGTATAGCGGCTTGTTGAGCTCTTGCTGTGTGCCAGTGCTTGACAAGGTGGTCTCGTTTACCTTTTGCAATGGCTCTGCAATCTAGGGCTCATCACCCCCATTTCACAGAGCAGAAACTGGGGGTCGAAGGATGAGAAAGAACTTGTCACCTAACTCAGCCACTTCGGGATTCCAGACCCTCAGAAACTGTCGGGTTATAACATCGCTTTAAGCTGCTGACTCTCGGGATGATTTGTTTTGCAGCGGCAGCAGTAGATAACCGATACAGCCCCAATAAGAGACACTGCCAGTCTGTGATTTCTGGGAGCTCTCTGGGGAGCCCTATAGATAGGGGTTGGGCTCTGAAAAGCAGTGTTGAGATCACTATCGGGGTGTGCGCTAGGAACTGTGGCTCTGCATGGTTGCCCCATAGCTGGGTGCTGGGTCTCCTGGCTCCTCCCTCAGCCCTGATGCGAACATGTCTGTTGTTCTGCCCCTTTTCAGGAGCCCTGGGGTTTGGGGGAAGCCAGGATGCGGGAACAGCTAGGTCGCTGTCTCCTGGTCATGATAGTGACAGGACCGGCTGGGCACAGCTCCGGGCCCAGCACAGTCTGTGCTTTATTATGGCCTCTCTTGTTTTTCAAAACCTCTTTCATTTTGTGTGAGCAGACAGATGTGAGGGCCTCGCAGGCTCACACAGGCTGCCATTCTGGGAAAGAAAAAGATATTTTGGGCTTCCCTCTCTTTCTATGGAGGGCCAGCCTTCTTCTTGCTTTATTTTTTCATGTGCTTTTGAAAGGCGTTATTGTCCTCCTCTTGTAGATAGCCCCGCCCACCCCTGCCCCGCCCAGCCTCTACTGTCTTCAGGGGCAGGTGTCTTGGACCTGTTTTTTTAACCTGTGTGACCTTGAGTCAATGCTGCATCTTCCCCATGCTTTAGTTTCCTCATCTGTAAAATGAGGATAGGAATACGTGCCCTGTGAGGTTTAGAATGAGATCATCAGCATGAAAGTCCCTGTAAACCAGCCCCATGGCTCGCTGCCAGGATTCTCTGTGGCCGTAGACACACTCCTTGGCATCCCTGAGCTTCAAATTCTTCCTGTCTTCTTTCCTTCCTCTACCTAATGAAAGCCCATGTGACCTTCCACTGGGGACTTGGGGCCAGCTGTGAGCTTTTGGGAAGGGAGATGCTTCGGGGTAAGACAGTCTATCTGCCCTCTCCACCCTGCAAGGCCAAAGAGGTGGTCTGGTCCCCTGAGGGCAGGCTGGCTGTGTGGAGCAAGCAAGGGCTGTGAGGGCCTCTCCGCAGCCTGACCTGAATCCCTATTAAATGGCCCCCCTCCCAAAGTCCCAAGCTTTCTTGCAGGAAAGATGACTTCAGCCACCCACAGGCCCGACCAGCAGCCAGAGGCAAACAGCAGCAGCTCCGCCCCTGGCTTTTCCTGGGCCCAGTCTTTTGCTGTGATACATGTCTGTCCTTATCCTCCAAATCCCAGCCCCGGCCTCAATCCTCCTAAACTACCTTTCTCACCTGTCTCATCTTTCCTCCCACTCATCATGTACTCTGCAAATACTTATGAAGCACCAGCTATGCACCAGGCCCTGCAGATATGGTGGGGAACAAAACAGGCATAGTCCCTGCCCCCTCTGGAGCTTACAAAAGAGAACGGGAAACAGATGCCAAGCAATCACCAAGCAATCACAAAAGCTACGGAAGAGATCAGAGATCTGGGAGAGAATGGGGATGCAGGGATGGGGCTCTGAGAAGGGTTTTCAGAGGAGATGACAATTCAAGGTTTAGAATAAGAGCAGGCACTGACCCAGCAGAGCTGGGGAAGAGCCCGAGGTGGCCCAAGTATACTGAGAGTTGGTGCTTTCTAGGAATGGGGAAGCCAGTGTCAGGGAAGTTGAGAATGTGGGGACCCCAGGGGCCACGAGGGATTTTCTAGTCTCCCAACAAGGTTTTCCAGAGACTGAAGATGGCTCTATTGGGCCCATCTCTCTCCACCTTTTCCATCACTGGGTTCCCCCACCCCTTAAGTGCTCTTACTTCCTAGAGAAAGATCTCCCTAGGGCCAGGTAAATCAGGGTGAAAGGCCATGCCTTTGGGAGTGTCCCAGCAGTGAGGTCACTGGGCAGTGACTTGGAGAGGCGAGAGAAGAGGAGTGACCAAAGAAGTGACTTCTCCAGACAGTCCCCCAAAAGACAAGATGCATGCTTACATGCATGCCATTGGTCCCTGAGATTCGAGGCCCAGAAGAAGACGACTGCTCCAGACGGTCCCCCAAAAGACAAGATGTGCACATATATGTATGCAGTTGGTCCCTGAGACCTGAGGCCTAGAAGGGCTCTCTTCCAATACCCTCAAATGCTTCTCCACTCCAGCTAATGCTTCCTTCCTTGCCGTGTTGAGGGACCATAGGCCAGACTGCACTCTCTTGCTTTGGGCAATAGTCACAGCCAGGTTGCATCTGTAATCCTTTAGTAATCAGCAGACCAGCCTGCCACCACCTCGAGTCTACCACTTCCGAGTGCATAGGGACAAAGCATCTGTTCACAGGGCCAAAAATCCATGCAGATAGAGGCACATCATTCCCCGCTACTCACTGAGCCCCACTCTGCACCAGGGGTTCTACAGGAGGCAGTGCACGACCAGACCGTGCTTAGCATCCATTCTGGATTTGTAGGGAGGCTACTGCGTGCTAAGCACTACACAGGGCCTAAATGGGGACAGCAACAGGAGGTTCACAAAACCAAGCAGATCAGGGATGGCTGCTCTGGTCTTCCGGGTTGTGCAAGGCCACCAACGCCTTCTGGCCCCTTCCCCCTGCATGTCCTCCTGAGGTTTCTCTCTGCCTCTGCCCGAGCTCCGGGCCCTCTCTGTCCTCCTCTCTTGCCAGTTCACCCCTGATGATATTCCTATTTAAAAATAAATCACTGCAATCTTTAATTGCAGACTAAATAATTGCTTCATTTTATTTAAATGTGGCTCTTGGAGGCTCTGGGAACAATTAGAAGAAAACATAGGGCAGTGCTGGGTGCATATTTTCAAGCATATAATTTTTTTATTATTATTATCATACCGACGTTCGTAGGATCTGGAAAAAGAAAGTGTGGCCCTCCTCCCGAGTTAGTCATGCACAATTTTACGTGCAATAATAACAATAATGATAATAATAACTCCTGGCTTTTCCCAGACTTCATGGTTGGCTCCCAAGGAAGCTGGGCAGTCGTCGCTGTGCTCTTTCCGGAAGGAGAGAGGTAAGAGCAGCCCCAGCTGTTCCTCTGCAGACCTTTCAGAAGTGACAGCAGCCTGACCCTTCTGTCCGGGGGCTGGGTTTGAGGTGGGCCCAGAGCTGGCCTGCCATGTGTGTGTTCTAAGTCCTAAGAGGTTCCCCGGTCGGACCTCTCACCGTGTCTACCATTCCACCCTTCATCCAGATACAGTGTGAGAGCCAGATAGGGCCTGGGAACTCGTCTTTTTATAATAGAGGCAGCCAGGCCCCAAGAAGTAATCTTACCCTCAAGTTACAAAGCTTGTTAGTAACAGAACAAGAAAAAGGACTCGGCGTATGAAATAGGTGAGTAGGGTCCTTAGAACCAGGAAGACCTAGGTCTGGGGGCCTCTGCTGCCACATCACTATTGGTGCAATCCTAGGCCCGTTTCTTGGTCTCTGTGCCAGTTTCTTACTTTGGAAAATAAACTAGAAATAATACTTGTTTATCATGAGGAATCAAGAATGGAATATATACAAAAGTTTCCAGCACGACACCTGTGCACCACGGAGGCTCATCAGCATTCACCTGTTCTTCCCAAAGCTCTGCAGTCTTCAGGAGTCTGCTGTTCACATGCAAAAGTCCCTTGGAGGGGCAGCGCCTTTGACCCCAGGCTACATGAGTCCTGGAGGACAGCAAGGCCCTTGAGCCTGGAAGCTATGGAGAGGGAGGAGAAGGAAGAGGAAGATGCCGTCCCCTCCCCGCCGGCCCTCTGTGCAGCCTGATCTTGCATAGGTCATACTGAGACACCGGTGCTGAGACACCTGCTGCTTTTTCTTTCTCTCTACTATGGGTCCCGGCTGTGTCTGCCCAGGTTCAGCATGGAAAAAAGAGGCTGTTGGGCTGTTTCATCCACATGTATTGAGCACCTGCTATGTGCCAGACAATGCTAGATACTGAAACTGCAAAGACAATAAGAGGTGTTTTCTGCTCTGAAGGAACTTAAAGGCTATGGTGAAAGAGACACGTAACAGCTGCATGTATTGTGGTATCAAATGACAGGGCAGAGCTACCTGCAAGGATCTATGGGCTATGGGACCCTGCGGAAGTGTGGAGGAGGGCAGATTGCCCAGCTTCTGGGGAAATCCAGGGGGCCACCTGGGGAAGCCACAGGGGTCTTTAAAGATGTATGGGAGTTGGGCCAAGGGAGTTTACAGGGAAAAGCAGCAGGCGATCTACGGCTGGGAGGTGGCAGCTGCATGTGAGGATGACTTCAGTGGTTCAGAATTGGAGCTTATGCACTGTGAGGCTTGAACAGGTAGATGCAAGGCCAGAGAGGTGGCAGGAGCCTTCGTGGATGGCTTTCCAACACCCATGTGGAGGACCTTGGGGTGTGGGAAAGCAGTATCTACCCTGTTGTGGAATCATAACTTCTCAGGTGAACCAGAGGCCTGCAGTTCTTTCTATTGCACTTGGTTTGCTAAGACAGAGCTGAGGGGCCTCTAGTTAATCTGTGATTGACCACCTTCTCTGGGCACAATAGGGCAGGCAATTTTTTTTTAGTAACAGTTTTATTGAGATATAATTCACATACCATACAATTCACCCATTTAACGTGTATGATTGAATTGTTTTTAATATATTCACAGTTGTATAACCATCACCACAATCAATTTTACAAAATCCTCATCACCCTAAAAAGAAACCCGCAACCATTAACAGTCATTTCCTCATCCCTTTCCCTGACCTAGGCAAACACTGATCTGTGTCTGTATAGTTTTACCTATTCCAGAATTTACGTAAATTGAATCATACAATATGTGGCCTTTTGTGTCTGGCTTTTTTCACTTAGCAGAATGTTTCTGAGGTTCATCTGTGTTGTAGGATGAATCCACATTTGATTTATCAATTTGCCCATTGATGGATATGAGGTTTGTTTCCACTTGTGGGCTATGATGAAAAATGCTGCTGTGAACATTTGTTTATAAATGTTGGTCCGGGTGTTTTAATTTCTCTTGGTAGATACCTGCAAGGGGAATTGCTGGGTCGTGTGGGAATGCTGTTTAACCTCTTAAGGAACCAGCAGACTGTTTTCAAAGTGGCTGCACACTTTACATTCCCATCAGCAGAGTATGCAGGTTCCAGTTTCATCACATCCTCTCCAAATCCTGTTACTATGTGTCCTTCTGATTGCTGCTGTGTTGGTTGCCTCTTGCTACTCTAACAAATTACCATAAATGTAGTGACTTAAACAGCATGCGTTGATTGCCGCACAGTTCCGGAGGTCAGAAGTCTGGAATGGGTCTCACAGGACTAAAATCAACATGTCATCAGGGCTGTATTCTTTCTGGAGGCTGTACGGGAGGTTCTGTTTCTTTGCCTTTTCCAACTTGGAGAAGCTGCCCATTTTCCTTGACTCTCGGCCCCCTCCAACTTGAAAGCCAGCAATTGCATCACTCTGACCTCTGCTTTCTTGTCACATCTCCTTGTTGACTTCGATTCTGCTGCCTCCCTCTTTATTTTATTTTATTTTATTTTTTTTGAGATGGAGTCTCTCTCTGTCACCAAGCTGGAGTACAGTGGCATGATCTCAGTTCACTGCAACCTCCACCTCCTGGGTTCAAACGATTCTCCTGCCTTGGCCTCCCAAGTATCGGGGACTATAGGTGCACACTACCACGCCCAGCTAATTTTTGTATTTTTAGTAGGGACAGAGTTTCACCATGTTGGCCAGGATGGTCTCGATCTCTTGACCTCATGATCCACCCGGCCTGGCCTCCCAAAATGCTGGGGTTACAGGCGTGAGCCACCACACCTGACCTGCCTCCCTCTTTCAAAGGATGATTGCGATTACATTGGGCCCACTTGGATAATCTCCCCATCTCAGATTCCTTGATTTAATCTTGCCTGCAACATTCCTTTTGCCAAGATAAGGTAACATATTCACCTATTCTAGGGGATTAGGATGCTGGGCATCTTTGGAAGGTCATTATCCTGTCTAGCACAACAGCCACCCAAGGGGTGTGAAGTGGTATCTCACGGCTTTAATTGTATTTTCCTGAGGGCTAGTGTTGTTGAGCATCTTTTCAGGTGTTTATTGGCCATTCATAGATTTTCTTAGATATAAAGATATAATTTTCATTTTAAAATTGGGTTGTCCTTTTATTATTGTGTTGTAAGAATTCTTTATATATTCTACACACAAGTCCTTTATCAGATATATGCTTTCCAAATATTTTCTTCTATTTTGGGAGTTGTCTTTTCACTTTCTTGATGGTGTCTTCTGCACTTTCTTGAAATGAAAAACATTTTATTATGATGGAATCCAATGTATCCATTTTTTTCTTTTGTTGCTTGTGCTTTGGTATCATATCTAAAGAAACCATTGCCTAATCTGAGGGCATGAAGATTTATCCCTATGTTTTCTTCTAAGAATTTTATATTTTTAGCTTTTACATTAAATCTTTGATACATATTGAGTTAATTTTTGTACATGGTATGAGGTAGTGGGTCCAGCTCCGTTCTTTTGCATGTGGATATCCAGTTGCTATAGCACCACTTGTTGAAAACATTGTCCTTTCCCCTCTCCTGAGTGATCTTGGCACCATTGTAAAAAATCAATTGACCCTATTTGTGGGGGTTTATGGACTCTCATTTCTATTCCATTAATCTGAATGTCTGTTCTTATACCAGTGCCACACTGTCTTGATTACTGTAGCTTTGTAGTGAGTTTTGAAATTGGGAAATGTAAATCCTCCAGTTTTTTCTTCTTTTTCAAGATTGTTTTGGCTATTCCAAGCCCACTGCAATTATTTATACATTCTTTTAAAGATCAGCTTATGGAAACCAACTGGAATTCTGCCAGGGACTGTGTAGACCAATTTGGGGAGTACTGCCATCTTACAGTATTAAGTCTTTTTGTCTATGAACATGGGATATCTCTCCATTTATTTGTGTCTTCTTTAATTACTTTCAATAATGTTTTATAGTTTTCAGAGCATACTTTGGACACATTTTTCTTAAAATTATTCCTAAGTATTTTATCCTTTTTGGATGCTATTGTAAATAGAATTATTTCTTAATTTCATTTTTGGATTGTTTATTACTAGTATATAGAAATGCAATAGATGTTTGTGTATCAATATTGTATTCTGCAACCTTGCTGAACTCACTTGTTATAATAATTATTAATGAATTCCTAAGGGTTTTTTATATACAGGATTATATCATCTACAAATAGAGAGAAGATAGTTTTACTTCTTCCTTTTCAATCTAGATACCTTTTATTTCTTTGTCTTGCCTAATTGCCCTGGTCAGAACCTCCAGTACAATGTTGACAGAAGCGGTGTGGTGAGAATGGACATCCTCATTTTGTTCCTGATTTTAGGGAGGATGTATCCACTCCTTCATCATTACATATGATGTTAGCTAGAGGTTTATCACAGAGTCCCTTTATGAGGTTAAGGAAGTTTCCTTCTATTCCTATTTATGTTGAGTGTTTTTATCATGAAGCAGTGTTGAATTTTGTCAAATGCTTTTTTGTGTGTCTATTGAATGATCGTGTGGGTTTTGTCCTTTATTCTATGGATGTGGTGGATTTATTAATGGATTTTCTGATGTTAAACCAGCTTTGCATTCCTGGGATAAATCCCACTTGGTCACAGTATATAATCTTTTTTATATGCTTCTGGATTCAGTTTGCTAGTATGAAGCAATCATTCTGATGTCAGGATTCCTTAGGGGCAGCAAGTCACTGCTCCCTCCTCCTAAAACATTCTATAAATTCATCTCTAAGAATCTTTTTTACTTCCCTTGGCTCCATCTTTCCCATATTAACCCAAGAACTGTGAGCTGATGGCAATGAGAATGATCACTTCTGAGCCCCTTGTCTTTTAGGCTTGGCTCAGATATCATCATGGGTAGAAAGCTCTACCCAACAGCTCCCCAGTAACTCCCCTCTATCCACCCGGGAGCACTGATAGCCCCTTCACCTCGCCTGTGCTCCCATTCTTGGCCTGTAACTTCTTGTAACACTAGCTATATTCTCCTGTGGTTGGTTATTTAACTGTTTGTCTCCCCTGCTAGAATGTCGGCTCCTCAAAGACATTCATGTGGGGACTCCTGATCCCCGCCGACATTCACCTGGATGCAGTCCCTTGCATTGCTGGGCTCTGATGTTTTACAATTGGAATTTCATTCCTTTGACCTAAGAATTTGTCCCAAGTTAAAAAGCAATACATCAAGAGAGGTAATATGCTACACTTAGCAGTCACACCCAACTTAGGGCGAGTGAGTGAATCCATCCTTTATGGAGAGAAAGTTTTGCTTAGAAGGTGGAAAGTGTGGGTGCTGAAGGGGAAAGGAGAGAGAGAAGATTCTGGGGTCACTGTCAGCCCCAGGGCAGTACCTACTGTTTTCCTGAGGCTTGTCTGTAATCTGTGGATCCTCTTAATCCCACAGTGTTTCACGGGACTAATTAACATGGTCTTGTTGGTTAGACCCATTGGAAGAGATGCAGAACTTTTATCATCAACCTCAAACCAGGGTTCAAATCCCAGCTTTTCTACTTATCAGCTGGTGACCTTGAGTATATTATTTAACCTCTCTCTACCTCCATCCTTCATTTATAAATGTGGGGTAAGAACAGTACCTACTTAATAAAATTTTGCTAGAATTAAATCAGTCAATGAATGTACAAGGTGTGATAGTACACTGTACTATCTGGCACACAGTACACACTCAAGAGTGTCAGCTGTCACCATTATTCATCGGAACCAACATTTGTGGCATGCTATGTCCCCAGACGTGCCGCCTGGGGTACAATATGTCATGCTGTTGCTTTGGCTGCTACCGTAAAGTCTCCTGTCTCTATAGAGCTGCTTATGCTCCCCTGCAGTTCCCAGAGCCCTCCACATCACAATCCAAGTTCATTCTCCCACAATCACTACCAAAGCACATCTCCATGCTAGGGGCTTAGCAGGTCACCAGCTCTCACTCTGAGCCCCTCTTTGGGGATCATGGGGTCCTTTCCCACCCTCAAATCTGCTGCAGTGCCACCCTGGCTTACTCAACACATGACTTTAACATCAGATCTTGCGAAGAAAGAGTGGAAGTCTTGCTTGGTCGTCTTCCTTCCAGAAGCCTCTTGAGTTTCTTAAATGCATGGCTCCACTTCCCTCATGGTCACGTACACCTGGGGTAGGGCAACCTTTCCAAACACAGAGACAGCGTCCTGAAGGGCCCTTTGCTTGGGTCAGGAGTTACCCACTGACCTTATATTTATATAAATAAACATTAAAGTATACTATGAAATAAATATAAATGTTACCTAAGGGATTTTTCCTATACTAACAACAACAAATTGCCCCAAGGTGATGTCCCTCCTCTCCCTTCCCCCACACAGAATATCTGGCTTAATGGTTTAAATGCCACTTCCTAAAGCAGCCAGTCTCTCTCACACACACACACACACACACACACACGCATACACACAGACATACACACACAACCTCATTTAATCTTTATAACAGTAGGGATTATTATCCTTTTTCTAGATGAGGAAACTGAGGCTCAAAGAAGCCGAGCAATCTGTCCAAGCGTTTCAGGCCCAGAACTAGTACTCTTGATTCCCACTTTGTCCTGTTTCTCGTGGGTGGTGTCGTCTGGCCACAGTGCCCTTTAGGAATGATCCATCAGGGAGGATGGCCAGTCTGGCTGCCCGACCTGGGCTGAGGATCTCAGGCACTGGTGAACTTCTTCTGTCACTCAATATGGTGGGGAGTGCACGGGACCTGTGGGTGGGGCCCAGCTGAAGAGGCTGCAGGGGCTTAGCTGGAACAGGTGGGGAATGTGGCTGCCTCTGCTGGGACTGGCTGTCTGCTGCCTCCCTACCTTTTTTGTTTTGTTTTGTTTTGTTTTGTTTTATGTAGCATAACTGTGGCCTGTTTCCCCTGCAGGGGCTCCCAAAGCTTCCGGACAATTCCCCCTAATCCCTGGAAGATGAGGTCAGGGGCCAGCCCTGAGTCTAGACCCTGGGAGGGCCTCCCTCCTCCTGCAGACCTCTCTGCCAGTAAGACAGCAGAAGGGGTGTGCTTTTGGGCTGAGCAGCAGCTGATCAGAACGGATGATATGTTTTCACTCTGGTGTGCTCAACAGTGCGGATCGGACAGGGAGCGGAAACGGGAAAGATAAGTGGGAAATAAATCACCCAACTTGATTTAGTCATAATAGTAAGGAGAGGGGGATTGCCGAGCTGTGATCAGAGCCTCAATCAGAGTCTAGGCAGGAGGGTCAGAGGGCAGAAGGTGGAGCTCCCTCTGCCCCGCACCAGCCTTCTGAAACCTCCTGTGGACGGAGTCACTCTGGATAAGGGGTGGGCAGCAGGGGAACATGGGGCGTGCACTCTGAGCTTGCTGGGAGCCCCAGGACACAGAGGCCTGTACTGCCTGGCAAGCCTCTGCCCTCCAAGGGCAGCGGACAGATGGAAGACAGTGGTGTGGAGGGCCCAGATCCAACCTGCCTCCTATCCACGGAGACCGGCCCAGCTATGCCTGGGGAAGGGGCTCTGCTGATTGAGTTTCTCAGAGGCATTCAGGATTGGTGGGGAGGGGCAAAGAAGTGCTTGGGGAAGCAAATCCCTCCTATTTTTAGTGCTTTCCAGAGAGCATCTTAGCCCTTTCCTTTTTCCAGTTAGTACTGGGCCCACCTCTGCCAGTCTACTTTTTGGGGATGTCCAGAGAATTTATGCATTCCCTCTGCCCTCCCATTTCATTCTAGTGTCTTGCCCCTTGGAATGAGTTCAGGTCTAACCTGGGGTCCTCCTGCTACACTTCTAGGCCTTTCCCCCATGCCTCTTGTGGAGTGGTGGATGATGGTTGACATATTCCAGGCTCCTTGTTTCCCTGAGCAGGGCTCAAGTGCAGAGAGTGTCGGGGGGTGTGGAGAAGGGCAATGATTCTCAGGCCTGGCATTCGGGAGAAGACAGCTTAGGTGATGCAGGAATATCTATTCCAATTCACTAAGGGTTATCTGCTCTGGCAAGTTATAAAATACGATTTCCACTGAGGCTGTAGAATTACTTACAGGAGCCACAATGAAACCAGACAACCTTTCAATCAAGCTGCCTGTTGTTCCCGCTTCAAGGCTGGTGAAATAAATACTGAGCAAATAAAGTTAGTCGGCATCTGAGCATTTTAATGAATAAAGAGTAGCAAGAGGGCTGGGGATCTAGGAGCTTCTGTACATCCCAGTGGACAGACCACAGGAGACTGGTGTGCTAGCTCCAGGCAGGGTGCCTCCTGCCTCCCTCGCTCACCTTCCACAGCCCAGGCCCCTCTTCCTGGCAGGTCTTCCTCATTCTTCTTTCCCACCCCAGTCCAGAATTGCATCCCTTGTCTCATGTGGTGCCTGGCGGTGCTGCCTATGGACGAGGAACCAGCCAGACCAGGGGACCCAGGGACTTCTTTTATGGCTTCAGCAAAACGCATCCTGCCCCTGAGTGACTGACATTCTCAACACACTGGAAGGCCTTTGGGGTCAACTTATTGCTCTCTATAAGGCTAGGGTCGGAAAGGCTAAACTCCAGATGAGGTGAGACAGAAGGGGGAAAGTGTTGTGATGGCCTTTAAACAAAGCTTTTAAAGTTGTTTTTGTAGCAAGAAGAAGAAAGTGCAGGGTTGCTTCTAAGGGCAGCTGGTGTAATGGTAATTAGAGATAAAGGACCAGCCATAGCCAAGGTCTCTTTTGCTCCCTTCCTCTCTGTCTACGAGCAGGGTAGTTAGTCTAGGAAAGGTAATAAAAACCTGGGCAGATGCCCTGAGCCCGAGGTGGTACAGAGGTGGGAGGAGGTGATGGGGTTTAGCCACATAGGTGTGTCTTCTGGCCCCATCATTCCCTCCCTCCCAGGGTGCTGGGAGGAGACGCTGCAGATGAGGTTGCTAAATCACCAGCGGTCTCTCTGGAGAACTGCACAGAACTGGAGAGAGGGCTCTAAGTGGGGAGAAAGGCAAATGTCGTTTTACTTTTCAAGGGGGAAAAACAGGGGACTGCTGCAGTCAATCCACAGATGAACTCAACGCCAAGCCTGGGCAGGCTTCTAAAACAGCCGCAGAATGGGTCATTTTGAACACAAAGGGAAGTAAGGGGCAATCACCAGAAATCAGGATGGGTTCACTGTAAACTAGTCATGTCAGATGAGCAAACCTCTCTTTTTTTTGTAAAATACTGGAAGGTTAAAATAACGTTCTGGATATAGGAGGAGGACTTTAGCACGGCATTTGCTGTAATCTCTCATGGCAATCCTTGTACACAAGCTGGATATTTGTAACCTGGATGGTATCCAGTAAGGAGTATTTGGAACAGGCCAAGGGAATGAATGCCTAATGGACTGAGATCAAAACCGGAGGAACATATCTCGAGATATGGGGATCCCCTATTTTTTCCAAAATGTGTTATCAGTGACTTTGGTGCGGATATAGAGGATATACTAATCAACTTTGTGAATGACCTAAAGCTACATACAAGGGGCAATAAATACCAGTATAGTAGTAATAATTTTAAAAAAAAAACAAAACAGCTAATAGTTAACATACTACAGCACTTACCACATGCTTGGCACTTTTCTTAAACATGTCACATGTGTTGGCATTTAATTTCTGTAGCATCCCAATGAGGTAGTTCATATTGTTGTTCTCATCTTACAGATGAGGAAACTGAAGTAACCAGTTGCAGAACTAAGATTCAACCTCAGACCATCTGGCTCCAGGGCCTATACTCTTAACTCCTTGCTATGAAAGAAACATGATACAAAGCTATTTCAATAGACTAGAGTTATGGGCAGAACATGAGATGAAATTAAATAGGAATACACGGGAACTGCTGTTTCTAGAATCAGAAGGCACTGAGACAGGATGGGTGATGAGATTTGTTGGCAACATATCTGAAACACTCGGAGGAGTTTGGTCGTCTTCTCCTCCGCCTGAATCCACAGGGTGGCAAGGCCAGCCAGTCCACAGCCTGAACTCCAGGCTCCATGCTTCTATCTATTTATTTATTGTTTCTTTTTTCATTTTAGTTGCCATACAGTTGTATATGTTTATGGGATACAGAGTGATATTGTGATACCTGTAACCATGTGTAATGATCACATCAGGGTAATTAGCATATCCATCACCTCAAATATTTATCATTTCTTTGGGTTGGAAACATTCAGAATCCTCTCTTCTAGCTTCTGTAAAACATACAATAAATTACTGTTAAGTATATTCACCTTACAGAGCTTTAGCACACTAGAACTCTTTCCTCCTATCTAACCGTAACTTCAGATCTGTTAACCAACCTCTCCCTGGCTCCCCGCCCCCTTATCTTTCCCAGCCTCTAATAACCACAGTTGCACTCTCTACTTCTGTGAGCTCAACTTTTTTTTTTTTTTTTTTTAGCTCCCCCATATGAGTGAGAGCATGTGGTATTTATCTTTCTGTGCCTGACTTAGAGAAATACATTTCAGTCAGAGCCCTGGACATAAGCCTTCCGGCTTCTACCCTCAAGTTTTTCCTGTAGAGCCATGATCCTTCCCTGGAGCTGGGGCTGGTTAGCAGAATCGAGGAGGAAGGATGTCGCGAATTACAAAGCAGAGAAGAAACTGATGTTGAAAGTAACCCATTGTGCTATTCCCCACTTGCAAGGAGAATTAATGGTCACCCTGAGAATACCGCGAAAACAACACCAAGCCAAAAACAGTGGCCCTTTCAAGATCAAAACAACATTTTCTTTGGAAATTACTTGGTAAAGAACAAATGACTTACATTTTAAGCATCACAATTGGTGTGAGTTTAAAAAATATATGATATATATTATATATCATATATTTATATATTTTATATATGATGTGTTTATGATGTATATTTATGATATATATTATACATTTTATATAAAATATTTTTATATATAAATATGTTTATATATACATATAAGAGGAACATGAGTTTTAAATAATTTAGGAACACAGGTTTAGATACTCAAGTCAGAAAATATATGGACAAAATTGAGCAGGCCCAGGCCAAAGAACAGGGCCAGGAGAGTGAGGTCAGGAACCCCTGACTATAATAACTAACTAACATGTCAGCTGTTGAGGGATGGTTGGAATAACCAGAGTAATTCCAGGTTGGGGGAGGGGGTGACTATTACCCTTGGTACCTGGAGAGTGACATATGAACAGGGTTGGACTTAAACTACGGATCTCCGAAGGGAAGACTCAGGACACGTGGGCAGACATTGCAGCACATTTTGGTTCAGTTGAGAAGAAGTTCTTTCTAGCTCTCTGGGCTGTTTAAAACTGGGCCAGTAACCGGAGGAAATAGCACATGACTTGTTTAGCATAGTGCTTGGTGCATTCCAAGTGTGCAGAATATGGTAGCTGTTATTGTGATTATGATGATTAACTTCAGCATCGGAATCTGGAATCTGCCACTTGTTAAGTATGAGGTTCTGAGCAAGTCAGTTCAGCTCTCTGCATCTCGGTTTCCTCATCTGTACAGTCGGGATTGCTACATCTGCCTCGAACAAATGTTGAGGATGAAAATGTAGCCAGATTGCTTATGAAATGTTTCCTCAGGACACTTCTTAGAGGACAAAGTCTGGGCCTGTCCCTCATGCAGGACTCAGCATGACCTCAGGTTAATGATGATTAACTGGTAATGGTAATGATAACCATAAAAGCTGCCATTTATTAAGCACTTATTATGTATCGCGTACTGTGCTAAGCACTTTGCAGGAATTCTCTCATTTAATCCTCACAAACCCTGCTCAAGCCAAGCACCACTATTGCTATGCACCATTTTACAGATGAGGAAACTGGAATTCCAATGGCAAGAGAGCCAGAGTTTGAATCCAGGTCTGGCTGACTCAAGTCCAAGACTTAGACACCATCCCAGTACCTCTCTGAGACTCAGCAAATTCTTTGGGAAGTGAGAAGGAGGAGGAAGCATAGAGTTTGCAAGTGCTAAGGATGTGGTTCAGTTTTTACCCCCTTCATTCGAGTATTCTCTTGGAGCCCTGGGAGAGAGGACAAGCCCTGGTAGAGAGCCAGCTCCAAAGGCCAGGAGGCTGGAGCTCGCCTCTCATGATTCAGCCCTTGGCTCCCTCCCCTCCCAGCCCCGCTTCAGGCTTTTCTCTTTCAGCCTGTCTGACTCCATCTCGGTACTTTGTCCTGCTAATTCTGAGGCTGGGAGGGCGTGTGCACTCTTTATGCCATTCAGCCTTAATTAGAAGTTCCTGACAGCTTGTTTGGGGCCCTGTCAGGCTCTCTGACTTGCCTTGCACCAATAAGTAAAAAGGAAAATTGCTATCTGCTCCATACCTGGATGCCTGGGTGTCATTATGAGCGGCCTGTGCGGGTGGGGGGTGCTGGGCTGAGTGCTCCTATTCTGGGCATGCCAGTGCTGACTCAGCACAGGGTGGGGGCTCTGTCCCTCCAGGGTCCATGGAGAGCTCCAGTGCCTGGGCCAGGAGGGACTAATTGATTAAGACTTGATCAGGGCAGCTGCCTGGGGCTTTCATATCCAGATTTCAAGTCCTTTGCCTTTGAACCCCCATGTATGTTCAGGGTCAGGGGGCTACAGAGCACAGTCAGCTCTTTTTCCTGTGACCTATTGTGGGGACAGGTGGGCACAGTCAGAGTGGGATTGGATCTCATGTTTTTCCAATGATGAAGGAATGATTTGGCAGAGCTCTGCCCGCCTGGACCCTCTGCCCGGTGACCTACCTCCAAAGAAAGTCCTGCACATTAAGCGGTTAAGACACAAGATTGTGGAATTAGAGACTACTCAGGTTCAGACTTCTGTTCTGCTGCTATTGAGCTGTGTACCCGTAGGCCAGTCAGTTCACCTCTCTGGACTTAGTTTTGTCATCTATATAATGGGTATAATAATTGAATCGTGAAGACAACAGTACCTGATCCCTCGTAACAGTACCTGACTCCATAAATGTCGTCTACAAACTCTAAACTAGAGAATTACAGTTAAGTGTTTGAATTGCAATTGGACTGCATATTAACTTTGTGATCTTGGTCAAGGTACCTAACCCTGACTCTGAGCTTGCTTGCTTTCCTTCCTTTCCTTTCCTTGACAGAGTCTTGCTCTGTTGTCCAGGCTGGAGTATAGTGGCGTGATCTCGGCTCACTGCAACCTTCGTTGCCCAGGTTCAAGTGATTCTCCTGCCTCAGCCTCCTGAGTAGGCTTGCACCATCACCTCTGGCTTATATTTTATCTATTTTTTTATTTTTATTTTTTGGATTTTTAGCAGAGATGGGGTTTCACCATGTTGGCCGGGCTGATCTCGAACTCCTGACCTCCAGTGATCTGCCTGCCTCAGCCTCCCAAAGTGCTGGTATCATAGGCATGAGCCACCGTGCCTGGTCAGTTTCTTTATTTCTAAAAATGAATATATAGCAGCACCCTCCCCTAGGTTATTATGAACATTGAAGGAGATTATGCACTAAAACACTTAGCACACCACCTAGAACAGAACTGGCAAACTGTAGCCCGTGGGCCAAATCAGGCCCATGGCCTCTTTTTGCAAACTTGAATTTGAACACAGCTCCTCTCTTCCCTTTAAGTTTTGTCTGTGCTGCTTTCTAGCCACAGTAGCAGAGTTGAGGATGGCCCACAAAGGCAAAAACATTTGCTGCCTGGTCCTTTGCAGAAAAAGTTTGCCGACCCCAGCTGAACATGGTTATGTGCTCATGAAACACTGGTTGTTATTAACAAGTAATCATCATTGTAATTTCCACACTGCTTCACTGAGGTGTTTGGAGGCCAAGCGCGCAGTAACGAGTAGCTTCTAAGACCTACTAGCCAGAGAGGATTTTTTAAAGGTCTCCTATGATGGGGGGGAGTTCTGTGAGCATTCATCTTGTATGTGTGTATTTTTAGAAAGAAAAACTGGGAGTGATATTTGGTCACATACCTTCCCGAATCACATATTTTCTGTCTTAAGGGATATCAGGAATCTCCCAATCCCATTGATTAATTCTGCCAAGGAGGAAACTTCCATTCCCCACTGCTGCACACCCCCTCACCCTCAGAAAACTCTTGCTGGATTTCAAATATCCAAAGCTTCCTGAATTACTGGCCAAAGATACTGCAACTATGCTGGAACTGAGTTCGTCCCTGGCACACATCATCCAGAACCCCCTTCACCCCCAACTTGGGGGCTGATGAAGGGTCCTGGGAGCTGCCTGGAGTCACTGAGGCCAGGAGAGCCCTGCCGGTTCCCAGCGCTTTGGCAGACAGCCCTGCCATCCTCAGGCTGTGTTAGGCTGGGGAAGGGGGGACGGGGGGGGGGGGGCGCGGGCGGGGTGTGTGAGTGGCTTCCAGATAGGCTGGAGCCTGCACGGCAATGCCCCACTGACCTCGCATACAGGCAGGCTATTATCACTCAATTTTTACGCTGTGTTCCGGATGCTGCTCCGCCTGCCACGGACGTGCAGCCGTTAAAATATTAATGTCTGGCATGTGGCAAACATTTAAAATATGCTGAGACCTGGGAGCTGTTGAGCTGGGCCTTGTTGACACACCGCCTCACCTGGGTGTTGTTTGCTATGTAAATGCCAAGGATTCCTCCCTGAAGCTGGAACCCACACTCTTCTCACCTCTCACTTCCTCCTGGGACTGGATTGGTAAAAGGCAGTTTGTGCCCATCCCAGCATTGCCTCGCTGGGTCAAAGGGATGTGTTATAGTGCCAGTTGCTAGGGGGCATTTCAAAGGGGCTGGTTTCAGGGCATCATCTATTATAGCAACCCCCAGACGTGCCTCGAGGACAGCGCTGTGCCAGGCACTGGGCTTGGCACTGTGGAGGTGTGAGTATGGTGTGAATGTGGCCACTACCTACCAGAAGCTTACAGCTCACCAGGGCGTCATTACTGTTCACCAGCCTAGAACACGGCCTGGAGCCAGGAAGGCAGGATGCCCAGGATGGGCCTTTACCCTGTCCCACGCCCAGTACAGCCACTGCTGGTTGATCATGAGGGTCTTTTACTGCTGAGCTCCCAAACAGCCTCACAATCCTTATCCACACAGGAAGCCACTGCCAATCAATTGGAACCTGCTTGAGATGAAACCAATTTGTTGTCCCTGGTGGAGGAAATGATGAGTGATACAGGAGGAGGAGGAGTTCTGATGAAGAGTTGAGGGAGTTTCAAGGGGAGTGGGCACCCTTTGAGGCAGGAGCGGGGAGAGGTGAGGCTCCATGAAGGAGGTGGCCTTTGAGGGTGGGTAGGATGCAATACTTCAGTGGGACAGGGCAGTGCAGGTGCAGGGTGGGGACCCGTAGGGTGGGCACAGGAGCCCCAGGCAGTGTCCTTGGCTGCTCTCGGGCCCTAGCATGTGACCGGAGCCAGCCTGATTGACCATCTTCGGCGTGGCACTGGATTCTGCCTCTTCGGCTTTGTCCCAGGGTGGTTTCTATAGCTGATAAAAATCTCAGATCTTTCTTCCCCCAGAAGTCTCTAGAAAGGCCTGCGCCCTCCCAAAGAAAATGAAAAGCAGATGACACAGCCTGGTGCTGGGGTGCGTCTGAGATGGGAATTTCTGGCATCACCAACCATTCAGCCTAAGTGTCGCCAGACTTTCTGTAAGAGACCAGAGAGTAAATATTTCAGGCCGTGCAAACCACAAGGTCTCTGTGGCAACTACCTCAGCTCTGCCATGGCAGCGCACAAGCAGCTGTGGACAATACATGGGCGAGTGGGCATGGCTGTGTTCCAAAAACACTCTATTTATGGGCATTGAAATTCGAATTTCATGTAATTTTCATGTGTCACGAAATAATCTCCTTTTGGTGTTTTCTTTTTTCCCCCAACCATTTAACCATATAAAAGCCATTCTTAGCTCTTGGGTTGTAACAAACAGGAAGGGGGCCGGATCTGGATTCTTGCCCTGACTGAATCATGAGGTATCAGACTTGGTTGGCATTTTTGACTTCTTCGAGCTCCCCTGGACTGCCCTCGCCTCTCTTTCTAGGCATGCCCACCTGTTCTGATGGGGTGGCTGATTTTGAAGCGCTCATGGCTATAGTGTGTCTCAGGGGACAGTACAGCTAGGGGTAAAGTTGGTCAGGTTAAGCTTTTAAAGAGCAAAACCCAAAGCTCTTGTTCGGTGACCCGCTTCAAGCTGCCTTTACTCTCTCCTGCAGACCTCCTGGGAATCAGTGGTCAGAAAAAGTCAAATATGAGGAAATCAAGACCCAGAGAGGGGACGTGATTTGCTTAAGCTTGTTCAGCTGGTTAACAACACGGCTGGGACCAGAACCCCGGCCATCCAGGGACAGATCATTTCACTCTATCATAAAATAAAAGAGCCTCCAAGTTAAGCACCTTCTTGGCTCCTCACTCCAGGCTGTCGGAAGCGACCCTGGCCTTTGCTACCATTGCTGCTCGTGCCTACCTGCTACTGCATTTTCCTGAGAAGAGAAGGACACAACCAACAGGTGTCAGCCTGGGGTAGTACAGGGAGAAGTAAAACATGATAAATCGCTGCTAATGCTGCTGGGTGACTGAGATAAAGGCTTGATTGTTTGGGCAGCATAAATCAACACCCTGAGCTAGATGGGAAATAAAGCAATAATTTAAATCTATTTTCAGGGTCTTGTGGGTCAAGTGACCAAGTAGGAATTGATACCTGAGGATGGAATAATGGATAGAGGAAGGTTATAGATGGTTAAACCGCACCGACTGGATAGCTCTGCACTCGGCTGGGCTTGTTGCAAGCCCTGTGAGTGAGCTCCAGCCAGAACTGGGACTCCTGCCCCTGCTGTGTGAAGAGGGCCCGATAATCCACTTACCTGCCTTCCCCAGCCAACCCACCCTCGGACAGGCTCTGCCTGTCCTCCAGGCGTCCCAGTCCTGTACTCAACACACTTCATGGAGGGGCTGTTTCTGTGAGGCCCTATACCGGGCACAGAGGATTCACTCACTCACAAGACAAAATCGGCATCACCAGACTGTAAATTCCATGCAGGCAAGAGCTATCGCTGTCTAGTTCACCACCACATCTCCAGTGCCGAGCACAGTTCCTGGCACATAGTAGGCATTCGATATACTTTCTGTTAGAAAAGAGAATGGTCAAACCAAAGAAAAAAGAGTCCCATTGAAGTGCATTAACTTCTATACAGAGACTGGGCTGCGGCTGGGGTGCAAAGGGAGTCGAGGAGAAGCCAGGAGGCTCCGTTTTTCCTGAAAGATCTCAGGACAGGCAAGGAGAGCTGAAGAAGAGGTGAAACCTGGGCTGAGTCTTGAGATAGGCGTAGTGTTGGCCAAGGGAACAAGGAGGGAAGGAGGCAGCAGTGCATGCTGAGGCCGGGAGAAGGCAGTGCTGCTGCTTCTGAAACCAAAAAGACCTGAAGAAAAGTGATGGAAGCCAAGCCAGTGGGTTATAGTTTCCATTTTCTTTTTTTAAAATGACTTATTTTTAACTGACAAAATTGTATAAACTTAGCCATCTACATGTTATGGTTTCCATCTTCAATTTGTATTTGCCTGCACTGTACTTCTTCTTCTTCCTGGGGGTTTCTTTGGGTCTGTGATGGCCCATGTGGATGGCAGAGTAGGCACCAAGGTAGGCACAGAATGGTGGAACAGAAGGACACTTGGATGCCTGGGGCCTGGGGCCTCCTCCCAGCTGCGTCATCATGTGTCTACATGGCTTTGGGCAAGTGTGGAACCTTTCTTTTTTCTCTTTTTTTTTTTTCAAGATGAAGTTTCACTCTTGTCACCAATACTGGAGTGCAATGGTGTGATCTCGGTTCACTGTGACCTCCACCTCCCAGGTTCAAGCAATTCCCCTGCCTCAGCCTATCCTCCCAAGTACCTGGGATTATAGGCGTCCACCACCATGCCCAGCTAATTTTTGTATTTTTAGTAGAGATGGGGTTTCACGATGTTGGCCAGGCTGGTCCCAAACTCCTGACCTCAAATGCATCACCTGCCTCGGCCTCCCAAAGTGCTGGGATTATGGGCGTGAGCCACCGCGCCGGCCAGCGGAAACTTTCTTGTTCTTCTCTTCTTCGTGCGGTTAATGGCAAGATGGGATGTGTTGAATTTGATGACCTCTGGGGCCCTTCAATTCCTTCTAGGCTCTTGTTGCTGCTTTAAATCATTTCTGAGCGGATACCACCTGCAGATGCTGAGCTGTTCCTTCAGCCCCTGATCAAGAGTTAGGCACTTAGAGGACTCTAATAAATATTTGGTGACGGGTTCCTTTAGGGCAGATTTCCCTGTCTTTCAGAAAAGGGAGAAAGAAAAGTTCCCCAAGAAATACTGAAGCTGTAGATGGTCTCGTTTTCATCCAAACCGTAACAACAATAAGGTCAAAATAAACGCAGGTAGCACAGCACACTTACCATGCGCCAGGTACTGGTCTAAGCCACTTAGATGCATTAACTCAGTTAATCTTGACAACATCCGTAGGATTAGGATTAACTAATTATTATCCCCATTGCACAGATGCAGAAATGGGGACTCAGGAAGATGGACTAATTTGCCCAGTGCCGCACACAAAGCCAGTATTTGGACCGGGTAGTCAGGCCCCAGGGTTTCTGCTTTAACCACAGTGCTCTAACCATGGTGCTAACCAGTGCCGTGCTGCTCTGTGGACTGCTGGGGAGACAGGTGCAAAGATGAGTGGCTGGCAGGAGGTTCTAGGGACTTCCCTCAGCAGGAGTGTCTGGGGTGCTGGGGTAATTCCACTACCACTGCCCACCACCCACCACCACCTCCACACAGCCACAGGCTGCTGATCCCACTAAGTGTCAAGATGGATGGGCTCCACAGAATCTGTCAAGGCCCAACAAGGGGACACATCTGAACTGGTGACGGAGGTCATAAATTTTTATGTTCATTATGTTTGTTTTGTTTGGTATAATTAATGAATCTATTAAGCTCAATCAAGCTCTGACCTCTTTTATAGCCATTATAAATCAGCTCCAATGGCTCTGGGAGGGGAACGGTGAGTGTCATTTTGCAGGCCTCCCTGGGAAATGGTGGTCATTCCATAGAGTAAGGCTTTGGAAAGGGGTAGAGGGTAGGGAAAAAGCCAACGTGGGTTCCATGGTGACTGATTAGGGAAGGGATGGGAAGCTTTCAAGAGGGCATTGGCCTGTAATCCCAGCACTTTGGAAGGTCGAGGCGTGTGGATTACCTGAGGTCAAGCGTTCAAGACCAGCCTGGCCAACATGATGAAACCTCGTCTCTACTAAAACTAAGGCTACGCGGGAGGCTACTCAGGAGGCTGAGGCAGGAGAATTGATTGAAGACAGGAGAATCACTTGAACCCAGGAGGCAGAGGTTGCAGTGAGCCAAAATCGTGCCATTGCACTCCAGCCTGGGAGACAGAGTAAGACTCTGTCTCAAAAAAAAAAAAAAAAAAAAAAGGCATTGGGAATGGAGGAGAAAGAGCCATGGGGAAACTGAGGAAGGGAGCCTTGTTATGTGACTGTGACTCTAGTAATAATTATTCATGTTTTTATAGGTCCTGAGTGTTGGGGGGTTAGGGGTTGCTGCAAAAGGGGAGTTGGGAAGGAGAAAACAGCAGAATCTTTCATACTTTAATCTCTTTCCCTAAAAATGGCTTCCTGAGGAATGAACACACTCACTCAGCCCCAGAAAGGGAGCTGGTCATAGGGTGGGGAGAGAGAGGAGAGGACATAAGGTACCCAAGGAGGAATGGAAGGCGCAAAGCCGCAGGCCCAGAGCATGGAGCTGGTGAGGACGGTCGTCACTTTTCCATATCCGCTGTGTCTGGTTTGGTGAGCAGAGTGATTGAGTGTGATTAAGCAGGGTTGCAGCCGCTCATTCTCAGCTATTAGGATGAATGGATCCCCGGGACACCAGTGAGGATGCTGTCGGCGTGCGTGTGCTTTAATAATAAAAAAAGAAACTAACAAAATACCATTCCCCATCGTTAAAATGCAGAAGCAGATAAAGAGCAGCTCCTGTGTAATTACCAAAAATTCTTATTTCCATAAGAAACCAGCACTTCATAAATTTTCTAGCCCTAGCCTTTCTCTCCAGGGAAACTGGATTTCTATGAATATAGAAATTTGGTAATTGCCCCTGAAACTGTGCTTTTCTGTATTAATGAATAGCAGAAGCTTGCTTTTGCTTACAGCCCCAAATGGTAGAGATTCCTTCCCCATCACTGTGTCAAAGAGAACCCGCCACCACCCCCACCCCCACCGTCCACACCCATTAGACCTGTTTAGGACCTCAAGGTTTGGGTTTCAGGAAGAGTGATTTCTTCTCCGGGGGAAGAAAGGAGTGGAGAGGGCCTGCCAGTCAGGAGCCTAGTTCTGCATTTTCCCAGTTGCATTTGTATTCTTCCTTACTACAGGCATGCATTTTTTATTTCAGTGCAACGTGTTTTAAAAAAATAAAATAAATGCACTATTAGATTAAAAAATGTACAGCATTGTATAGCTCATAATGCCATGGTAGATTTTAAACCTCTAAAAGCATATGCATTAAAGCAATTTTCTAAACGAATATAGCAAGAGGTCCACAAACGCACTGCAACATTTGATAATAGTTGCCATCTTCAGCTGAGGATAATGATGTTAACAAATATAATGGGAGTAATGAGTGGAGATTCAAAAAGCTGCTTTTGTTTAATTTTTTTGTAATGCAAATTCAGTTTGGGCATAAAAGAAGGCGGGAATGGGGGGAAAGCCCTCTTATTTGAAATGAATCTTAATCCTAGCTGCTGATAGGCCAGTTGTAAGGAGAAGTGGCTTCAATGTGGAATTAAACAATCCACAGATGCAGTGATTAAGGTGATCAGGACAAAATTGGAGGGAAAAAAAAAAAAAAAAGGACCGGCAGAATTGAATCTTCTTTCTTGAGCCTGGAATTACAGATATTTGAGGAAAGAAGCCTCGGCATGCCATGGGTGTTTTCCCTGGAGTTATCTGTGTTGGGAATTGGAGACATGTCCCTCTCACCGACTGCCAGACCTGTCCCTGGTGCGGACTCCTAAACCTGGTTCTAGGAGCAGCTGGTGTCAGAGGACAGGGAACATGAGGGAAGAAACTGCCCTGACCCTTCACCTAAGCCAAGTTGCTCTATGCGCCCCTGAGTTAGTTTATCAAGCCACACAACTGGCTCCCTTCGGGGCCTTCTGCAAGCTATTCTGCCCCTCAGGTTTCTCTTCTGTAAAATGGGAGCAGCAGGGAGTTCTCACAGTCAGCACATTTTTGAGAGTGGTGGTGCTCACATCTTAACTCCTCAAAAGAATGGAAGGTGGAAAAAGCTGGGCCACAACAACCTCCACCAACCTCATTTGCTTTGCCCTGGGCTGAGCTCAGCCTGCCCCATGAGGCAGAAATCATAACCGTGACCCTGATGCATAAAGGAAAAAGCCTGTTCAAGAATGCCGTCCTGGGAGGCTCCTCTGGGGTCATTCAGGAGTAGGCTTTATTTTCTTGGTTTTCTCTAGAGAAGACAGGAGCAGCAAAGCCTGAGTTACTGGCACTGCCTCTCCAAGAATCTGCCCATCTTGGGAGCTGGGATGGGCATAGAAGTAGAACAGCCCTCACTGGATATAGTTTGTGACCTTGAAGTGATCCGACTCCAACTGTACTGATAACCGGTACTGTGTGGCTTAGGGCTCGATGTTCTCTTTCTTTGTGAGTATGTTCCATCTCCCCAATTATGTTGTCAACTTGTGGAGGGCAGAGACATTGCTATATTTATGATATTGTCCACAGGGCCCTTCCAGGTGCTGGACTCAGCTGGCATTGCCTAACAGCTACCATTCATCAAGCTTTGCTCATTTGCAAACACTTGTCTAAGTGCTTTACGTAGCTCATTTCATTTAACACTAACGACCTCACAGGTAGGCACTGTAATTATCCTAATTTTACAGATGGGGAAACTGAGTCACAGGGAGGGTAAGTCACACAGAAACACAGGTTGTAAGATGCAGAGCTGGGCTTGAAACCAGAAAACTACTCTGCTTCCCCAGCGCTAGTCCGTAAGGATCAAGCTATATACAGGTGTGGGTTGCTAAAGCTGCAGAGAGAGACTCCTCCAGAACACACGTCAGCTCCTTCCCACTGTCCATAACCAGGACGCCATGCCTGGAGGACAGCCTGGCCCAAGGAAGGCTGCCTGCTGGCAAAAGGAGGGTTTTGGGGCCTAAAATTACTCTGAGGAATAGAGTATTGTAAAAATAATATGATTTTGAGATGGCGCAGAGAAGTGAGAAATATGAGTTACAGTCACTAACTTCCCCAATTTACAGCTTTAATTAATCTGAAATTACTACATAGATTTTTATGATTAGCAGGGACATCTCAGTGAGCAGAGAAGGAATCTTTAATGATGATCTCAAGATGAATCTGGGAGATGAAATATCCACCCCATAAACAGAGTGGTGTTAGAAGAAGCAAAGTAAAATAAAAATCCCAGACCATCAGAACAGTCACCTGTCAGCAGGACAAGGTCTTCCAAGACTGTCCCTTGCAGAGGGGACGGCCATCCTTGCCCTAACAGCAGGACTGCACTGAGGTCAAGGCAAGTCGAGGGATTCATTCTTTGTGTGTGTATGTCTCCAAGGAGGTCCTGGCTGGAGGTAGGGACTCTGAGCCAGGCCCCTGCTCCTTCTGCCTGGACCTGTCCCATGGCCGGTCTCATCTTCAGGGGTCATTGGTTGCCTCGAGGCCCCGGGCTGGGACCAGCTCCCTGGGGTCCATTCTTTCTCACAGCCGCTTCTTAGGGTATGGGTCAGGAGACTTCCCAGTGCCCTGAAGATGTTGCTTTATTGTCTTCCCCTGATGAAGCCTTACCCTAAAGCCAGTAAAACCGGAAAGAGGCTGGAGGTGGGAGGTGGGATGGGATTATGGTTCTGTAACCCTCTACCTGCACCCCCCATGCAATGGGGGAAATAGCCACTTAAAAATCCTTTTTGGCTACTGTTATGGACTGAATGTTTGTGCACTCCCCCTGGCCCCTGCAATTCATATGTTAAAGCCCAAAAGCCCCATGTGACTATATTTGGGGCTTCTAAGGAAGTACTTAAGGTTAAATGAGGTCATAAGTGTGGGGCCCTAATCCGATAGGATTAGTGTTCTTACGGGAAGAGATACCATAGAGCTCACTCACTCTCCATCTGCCATGTGAGGACACAGCAAGAAGGCAGCCATCTGCAACCCAAGGGGAGAGCCCTCCCCAGTCTCTGACCCTGTTGGCACCTTGACCTTAGACTTGCAGTCTCCAGAACTGTGAGAAAATGGATTCCTGTTGCTTAAGTCACTAAGCCTGTGGTATTTTGTCATGGCAGCCCATGCACACTTGTTTCATGATAGCTAATGGCCAACAGGGTCACACATTGAAACTAGGCAGTATCTGAGGTCCTTCAGTTTGATACCAAGTTTGACAGGAGTCAGTCACCTTATTTAGGTTTATCCCAGAATGAAAAGTCCATGAGGTGAATATTATTGATATCCCTATTTCACAGATGAGGAAACTGAAGCTCAGAGTTTAAACTTCTTGCCCAAGTTAAAAAGCCAGTGAGTGCACTTGAAGGCAGGTTCTCCAGCTCTGACAGGCTCTGACTCTGGGACAGGACCCAACCTTAAATGAACTTGGGATGATTTACTGGGCAGCATGTAATGGGAGCCTATATCTTACATCCCACCCCCGACTTTGTACTCTGCCATGTGTCTGACTCTCTGGAGTGAGAAGGAGAGAACGTTTGGCCATAGGCCCATGCAATGGTATCGCCTCACTTGTGTGTAATGTACCAACTCTTACATAGAAGCCCTGCCCGTGTCTCCAGAGCTCTTAGGAACACCCTCTCTCAGGACAGTGTGTGTCCCGAAAGTGAACATACCAGGAACACCTTAGGTGTGAAGGAAGTTATCTGTTCCTCAAAACACAAAATATTAGCCACTAACATTTCTTGAGGGCTTGCTGTGTGACAAGGTACTGTGTATTTCATGTTTCCTGTGATCCTCACAACAGACTTTTGAGATGTGTATTATTGTTGTTATTTCCACTGTACAGAAGAGAAAATTGAGGCTTAGGTTAAGAAAATTACCCAAAGTCAAACAATTTCATTGGTCTGGGAAGACCAGGAAGACCTTAGGTGCCTAAGATTGTTTGAAATTCTGCAACAGGGAACACTTGACAGCAGGTCTATACAAAGACAGAGTTGGTATCTTTGGAGGGAATCAGTTTCCAGTCATTGCAGGTGGTCCAGCAGAGAGGTCTACTCTCCTAATGGGGATAGGATGCTGTGACAGAGCTGTGACTTCGGATGGCAGGGTTCAACTAGACGGGTTTAAAGTCCCTTTCAACCCGAGTCTCCTTGACTGCACAGAATTAAGGTGAGAAGACAGAGGGTCACACTGTCCTCTGGGGGGTGGGTACAGGATGTACAGGACATAGAGAGGGAGACAGGAGGTGTCGAAGACATGATGTCCTGAGCAGCTGGTTGAAGCTAGTTGAAGCGAGCTTCACTTTGCCATTGCCCTAATGCGGTCTTCATATCTTGGTAAGTCTAGAATGGGCATCCAGTGTCTGCTTCAACCTCCGAGGGGATAGAGGGGACACTCACTTCCCGAAGATGAGAACAAGGACCTTATGAGATTGCTTCAGAAGGCATCTGGTCTACCTGCCATCAGGCAGCTGGACTGTTGAAAAGTTTCCTTGGGGCCAGGCATGGTGGCTCGTGCCTGTAATCCCAGCACTTTGGGAGACTGAGGCAGGTGGATTACTAGGTGAGGAGATTGAGACCATCCTGGTCAACATGGTGAAACCCTGTCTCTACAGAAAATACAAAAATTAGTTGGGCATGGTGGCACGCGCCTGTAGTCCCAGCTGCTCGGTGGGCTGAGGCAGGAGAATTGCTTGAACCCGAAAGGCAGAGGTTGCAGTGAGCCGAGATCGCTCCACTGCACTCCAGCCTAGAGACACAGTGAGACTCCATCTCAAAAAATAAAAAAAAAGAATGAAAAGAAAAGCTTTCTTGGGTTATGCAGGGGTCTGCCTCTACCAGCATTTTGGAGTGCCTGGTGGGCTAAATGGGCTGACCTGGGAGATGTTCAGACTGCCAAGGCAGCCCCTGTGGGAGGAGGATGGAGGAGCAGAGAGGAGAGGTGAGATACCTGAAAGGACCTTCGTGACCATTCACTCTGTCCTTTTTTCCTTATCTTTGGGAGCCAGGAAACTGATTCCTTTTGTTGCCACCATATTTCTGGCTTCCAGAAGGTGGTACTTATTTAATCATTTGAAGTTTAAGCTGATTCTCCAGGCAAGGAGTGACCATTCCTAAATAGTGTGCTCCCCTACAAGTGTCCACTGGCCACCACCACCCACCTTCTGGGCTGAGGGCATTCATGTCAGGAACTTGAGGCACTGGCACCCACAAAGGACAGGCTTTGTAGGTACTTATAACCCACTCATTTGCCATCGGAATCTCGGCCAAAGCCAAGTAAGACCGTATCCCAGAGTATGAAGGGCACTAGATTCTGCTGCTCCTGGGTGCTTGTGTGTCTGGGCATAGAAGCATGCATCTTCAGAGCTAGAATGCTGGCCACATGCTGCTGCTTTGGAAGGGGTGTGGTTGCCTCCCTTCATTTTGCAGAGGAGTAGACAAAGGTCTAAAGCTAACCTGTGGATTGTGAACTCCTTAAGATTATATGCGATTTAACCCTTCAGGTCAGTAGTTCTGTGGAAGACTTCTAAGAGTCTGCATTTTGAAAGAAAGGCCCAAGGTGGTTTTGATAATTGGGCAAGTACAGGAGCAATGATCTAAAGGACTTGCACAAGATATCAATGACAGAAGAAGGGCTAGATGCTAGGCCTCCTTCCTCCCCCATGCTGCACACTTGTGTGCAGGTGAGGGCGTTGGCTGCGATACACGGCATTTGCACAGCTGTGTCTCCCTCTGTGAAGGGCTTGCAGTGCACCAGGAAAAGTCAATCCGGCCCAGAACGCCTGTGATAAAGGGATTCACTGTACAGAGGGCCTTCCCATTTACACCTCTTCCTTCTCAGCCCTTAATCCTGCAGGATTATCTAAACTAAACACTGAATTCTGATTGCTTTTCTCCCTGGGAATAGACCGGCACCGAGTCATGGGAAAGTCAGAAGTGATCTGAACTACAATCTCTGTACGCCTGTAGGCTTCTGTTTCTCTCAGCACAGAACAGGAGAGGCTGATTGGAAACAATCGAACAAACCAACAAACAAATAAAAACCTAGGGAAAATAAAAACAAAAACTAACTAGGACAGACCTTGCACTAGCAGACACAGCTCATGTAAATTGGAAGGGAAAAGAGGCACCTACTGGAGAGGAGAGGGCTCCTGCGAGAGGTGATTTTGGTGCTGGGCAGAAATCCGGATTGGTATGAGGAGATGAGCTGCTCAGTGGTGAATTGAGGCCCCTTTATTCCCTGTGGTCCTTCAAAACAAAGCTCATTAGGCCAAGCCACTCTCACCTTTTCAGCTGTCTCAGACAGAGGAATAGGTTTATATTCTGCCTACCCATGTTCACTACCGAAAGTTCACGACAAGTCCTGCTAATAAGCTACCCAGGGCGCTGGGCAAGGCACTTCATCTTGCAGGGTACATATTTGATCCCCATTTTATAAATGAGAAAATTGAAGCTCAGAGATTAAGAACCAGCCCAAGGTCACACTTCCCAGCCTAGTGCTCTTCCGGCCTTCCCCGCTGTGGAACACTTGGGACTTTGGAATCCCAAACTTTAGTGCTACAGAGATCAAACATTACAAGGCTCTGGGAGGTGGGTGGCAGTAAGGAGAAAACCTTCACCTGTTTGAGATTATTCAGAGTTCTGCTTAGAGGCAAGAGGTTAGACAGGACACATGGGTGAGGTGACAGAGACCCTTATTGGTCGCTCTTTCTGAGCCTCAAGTTTCCCACTCATAGCCAGAGATAATTCCAGGCCACTACCATAGTGGTTTTGAACCTCAAAGAAATCTCCTTGTTTATCACAGATTATCTATCTACTGTACAGAATGTGTTAATCATGGGAGATGATAGAGGTGAGAAGAAGGATTTTTAGCAAGAAACAAAATCTTTCTTCCCTGTGTTGTTGGGGAGTAGAAAGTATCTTGCTTCACAAAAGCAAAAACTGTAATATTAACTTAAAAGAAAGCCAATATTCATACTTAGAGTACATCGGCTTTCAGCTAGGCTTGTCCAAGACAAATTTAGACTCCCGGGCTGGCTTTACTTGCCACCCAGCGCTACCCGGCCTCTGTAACCATCAGAGGGTTCTCTGGGATTGCAAACTCATTTTAATAACAGCCAAAGCAAAATAAAATTAGCAAGGTGAGTCTGCTGGGGGGAAAATCAAATAATGCAAGTCAAAGGCAAATGCAACACTATTTTTAGATTCTGCATTGTAGGGGCTTATCTGCATTCCCCGCCCCGCCCCAGCCCGCAGACGTCCCCCCCCCCCCCCCCCCCCCGGTGTGGGTACACAGAGTCTTTGCACCGCACACACATCCGGGGCACACACTCGTACCTTGACGACGCTCCACTTAGCTCACTGCCTTCGCCACCCACCTAATGTGCACAAGGGAAATGGAAACGCTTTTCCAGTGTTCCCCTGAATGAAGAGTTCTCTATTAGTCACCACCAGCCTGGCTGGGCCCCTGGTGGATAGTACCATCCCTGCTATGAGGTACCAAAAATAAATGGCTTTTGAGGTACCATGGGAAAATATACCGAGACTCACACACAATTAAAACAGTTATTAATACTTGCATTGTTCCTGGCTGTGAGTGTACATGACACCTACCTTTTCCCTTTGGCTGGAGCGAAACAAGAGAACATATGTTCTCATCACCGGAGCTCCCAACCAAGTCACCGAGTCACCAGGAGGAATGCTAAGTGTGAGGCCATACAGCCCCTCCTCCCGACAGCTCCTGCTCCTGCTCCTCCCTGCCAGTCAGCCAGGCTTGGCCCATGATGGTCCGGGTTGGGAAACTGCATGTCTGAGTTTCAACTACAAGATTTTCCAGACTTCAATTTTGCCGTCTAAAAAAATTTTTTTTTTTATTTAAGTGTGTGTGTGTGCGCGTGCGTGCGACATATGGGAAGGGGTAAATGTGGGGTGCAGCCGGGGGAGGGTGAGAAGCACAGAGAGAGCAGCAGATACTTTGACTCACCTTGTTGGGTGGAAGGAAGAAAAAGGAACAGATGTGAGGACACTGAGCTTTTCAAGGAATAAGTCTGAGGAATGATAATTAAGTTTTTATCTTTTTTGGGTGATGGCAGGGGGATGATGATGATTATTATTATCTTGCCTGGTTGGCTTCGGGTCATTCTGTCCTTCCCTCCTTCCTTCCCACCCTTCCTCCTTCCCTCCTTCCCTCCCTCTCTCCTCTCTTCCTTCTTCCTTCCTTCCTTTTTCTCATAGTTTCTCCTCCTTCCTCTCATACTTTCTCCTCCTTCCTCTCATTTTCTCCTTTCTTCGTTGGTATTAGAAGCGTGAACTTTAGAGTCTCATGGGTGATCCTAGGCAAGTTGCTTAACCTCTAAACTCTCAATGTCCTCATCTGTAAAATTAGGATAATGTCACTTGTCACTTGTGGGGATTAATACAGGAGAAGAGTTGGCACAGAGCCTGGCACATAGCCCGTGCGTGCTCTGTGACGAGGAGTGTTGGTAAGGATTGTTACGATGCTGGTCATCATCACCGTCATTATTTTTCTTTCTTCTCAATGTTTCTTGGGCTACCTCTAGGTATCAGGTGCTGGTCCAGGCTCTGGAGATAGACAGTTCAGTCAAAGTCCCTGCCCTTGGGGCACCCACAGTCTTGTAGGGTAACCGTCTTGCTTCCACATTCACTCGACTGCCTTTTAAAGGATGTAAGATTGTGAGTGGAGCAGGACTAAGTGAAGGGAAGACCTTGATTGCCAGGTGCTGGGGATGGTCAGGAGCGGGCAGAGTTTTGTGTTTTGAGTTTTGATAATAGGATGGACTAATAGGCCTAAAATCCATTTGTCACTTGGGAACCAAGGTTTCCTGGGACCAGGAAACTAGCAACGGCAGAAGCACAGTTGGTTTCAGTGTCAATATTTGCCACATGTGGTGAGTAAACAAAGTCTCCTAGCTCAGAAGCCAGTTGTCTGGGAAGGGGAGATGGTGTCCAGCAGGGGCCCTGGTATAGACCAGACAGCTCTGCAAAGCAGACAAAAGAATTCCAAAGGGAGGAAGAATAAGAACTATCTTCCCAGCTCCCCCTTGGAGTGTTAGGTGGGTGGTGAAGGCAGCCCAGATAATCTCAAGATGAAATAGCCCTGGGGTAATTGAGAGTTGGAGACTGGAGCTCCGAGCAATATTCCTTCAAAATCACAGGTTTGCATAATGGAGTTGCCGGGCAGCCCTGAAATTCTCGGCAGGCTCCGGCTTCCGCTCCCCTACTGCTCACACAGTCACCACTGGCTGTTGCACCAGATCCTAAGCCCTTTTATCTGCATCTTTATGGCATGAACCACAACTGCAGTCACATTTTCAGAGAAACTGCAAGTTTGCTCTGCTAATTTAAGAAACTTCCAAATTCAAACTTACCAAGTAGATAAATTAGGAGGTGGTTATTTGCATCCCAGAAAGTCTTCTATTTTACAATAGGTTTCAGCCACAAGAATCCTTTAACTATCAGCTTCTTCTAGATCATCTTGGGGTTCATTTATACCTCACAGAAGCTTTGGGAGAAGACATAAAGTTAAAGAATTAGAACTACTGTTGTTGTCTCAATGGTTGGAAATGAAGCTAAAACACCTAGTATTATAATGAAACTCAGTGGCAAATACTGTTTGATTCACAAAAACTTGATTGTTATATCATTATTTAAAAGTATTAAATATGTTTTCATTCATTCATGCAACAAACATGTACTGAATACCTACTATGTGCCAGGCAACGTGATATAAGACATAGTCCTCATTTTCAAGGAGCAATAAATCAAAAGTGACAGTGTGGAATGGGAATTGCTGTGAGGAGGGTAAGCAGCAAACGCACTGGACTCACCAAGGAGGGTCTAGATCAAACTGAAAGAGGAGCAGTCAGGGAAGGCTTCCTGGAGGAGGTGAAGCTTAAGCTAGGTTCTGGAAATAAGAGTAGGTTTGTGCTAGCTAAAGAAGAAGGGAAGGGCTATCACAGCAGAAGGATCAGGCTGTAGGAAGGCATCATGTTTTAGGGCCCCCAGGGGCAGTGGATGGAGGTGTGGGAGTGACAAGGATAAGAAGGAGGACAGAGGCCAGTCAGGGTCACAAAAGATTTTCTGCACCTCATCAGAGTGATTGAACTTTTCCTAAAAGCAATGTGGGTCATTGAATTGTTCAGCAGGGAGACCAACATGATCCTATTTGCATTTGAGAGAGATCATTCTGGCAGGAGGAAGAAGGTGGACTAGGGAGCCAGGCAGGAAAGTGGCAGCCACACAGGAAGTGGCCAGGGCCTGACTGTGGTATTGGGAGGAGGGCTGGAGAAGCCAGCTTTGGTACTAGGTCAGGGGGTTGGATCCACAGGACTGTGTAACTGGAGGGATGTGGAGTGTGGAGCACTGTAGTAACCACGGCTGCCACGCGCTGTCTGTTTACCCTGCACCTGGCACTGGCACTGTGTGCCCTGCGTACATCTGCCATGGGCATGAGGTCTGGGGGTTATGAGGCTGAGTGCAGGGGTGACATCCCCAGGACGTCCAGGTCACCAGGCCTTGGGGTAGTAGGATGAGTACTTAGAACCAGGCACTAAAGCAGCACCACAAAGGGTCTGTAGGTGACAGACAAGAAGGATTGGGCTGGGAAGCCTGTGCCCGGCAGGAGGAGTGGACTCCTAACATGGCATTTTTGTTTGAAGATGCAGGAATAACCACATGGAAGTGAGAATGGGATGGAAACACAGGCCTCCCCCACCCCCTGCTGGCTTTCTGAAGGGGATCTTTGCACAGTCCCCATGGCTCTTCCCCAGCTGGCAGCCAGCTCTTCCTCCTCCAGAGGACTGCCTGTGTACCTCCAGATGCGTCTCATCCTGAGCTCAGTGGCAAATATTGAACTATTTTTCAGAAGTGTTAATTGGGATTTTTAATTGACCATAAGCGGGTTCTCAAAGGCTGTTTGTCTCTGATGGCTGTTTATTCTCTGGGGGATGATGCCGCCCAGGGTGGTATCATTGTTCAGCAAAGCACGAGCCGCCCTGCCCCCCAGTTGCCTCTCCTTCAGTTTTGCTTTATTTAATTATTTATTTATTTATTTATTTTATTTTGAGACAGAGTCTTACTCTGTTGCCCAGGCTGGAGTGCAGTGGCATAATAGCTCACTGCAGCCTCTGCCTCCCAGGTTCCAGCAATTCTCCTGCCTCAGCCTCCTGGGTAGCTGGGATTACAGGCACATACCACCACGCCCAGCTAATTTTTGTATTTTTAGTGGAGATAGGGCTTCACCATGTTGGCCAGGCTGGTCTCAAACTCCTGACCTCAGGTGATCCGTCCACCTCAGCCTCCCAAAGTGCTGGGATTATAGACGTGAGCCACCGCACCCGGCCCAGTTTTGCCAAATTTAAAAATAGGAGAAAGTAAAGCAAAGTCTGTGCTGTCTTAGGAGGAAGGACCTGAAATGCTTTGTTTAAGGGTTGGCAGTGAACCCTGACTGACTCCGTCTCTGATAGTGGTGGTCCTGTGGCTCGCAGCATTGTTAAAATATTATAGAAGGTCCTGCTCTGCTTCTGGCTGGGCGGAGGGGAAGCCCCCCAGTTCACGTTGGAGCGTCTACCCCTGGCACTGGTCCAGCGTATAAGGGAGAGAATCTGGCACAGATCTGTCTCCATCGCAGTTGCCACTCCAGCCAGGGAGTTAACTCCTTGCTTCTCCCTATTGATCAATGCTCCTTAGAGCATCCCATTATGCTACGTGAAACAAGCCAGTCACAAAAGGACAAATACTGTATGATTCCATGTATACGAGGTACCTAGAGTACTCAAAATGGTCCTAGAGACGGAAAGTAGAAGGGTGGTTGCCAGGGGCTGGGGCAGGGAGGAATGGGGGTTAGTGTTTAATGGGTACAGTTTCATCTGCAAGATGAAGAGTTCTGGAAATGGATAACAATGGTGATTGCACAATAATATAAATGTACTTAACACTGCTGAATGTAACACTTAAAAACAGGATGGTACATTTTATGTTTTGCATATTTTGCCATAATAAAAAAAAATGTGGAGAAAAAGTCGAGGACTACCATAAGAGAAGAAAGAGACAAATAGATCCGTTCCACGTTTGCCTGCGAATCTTTATGTTGGATCTTCCCATCAGTGTATGCAACAGGGCAGGACCAACATCCTGAACACAGAGGTTAGAAACCAGAAAACTGCCAAAGGGAACGCTTACAAAAGGAGGAGCTATGTGAGGCAGGTGGCCTTGTGCAGGAGACTGAGCACAAGAGTCAGCCAAATTTAAGTTTGATCCTAGCGCTGCTGACTCCATGCTGTGTGATGTTGGACAAGTGATTTAACCTCTCTGAGCCATGGTTCCCTTATTGATAAAACAGGAAGACAATACTAACACTACCAGAGCCGCTACGAAGTTAAAAGCAATCTGTGATGTGCCGTGCCTAAGGAAGTTCCTAGCAAATAGAGGGCCCTTGTTAAATGTTAGCTCCCATATTAGTCCCTGAAGGTTCTGTGGAGGAGGTGGGGTTTTCAGGCTGCTTAAATGCCAGCAGCTGCCTCAGATGACAAGGGAGGTTGTACTATTAATGGGCGAGCATGGGAGATGTCCTTTTCCGAGGTGTTGGGCAGGGATTGAACATGTTGGAAGTGAGCTGAATAGTGAGCACTAAGCTCGTGGTTGTAACTATGGGAGATTAGCATTTCCAGCCCCCCTGTGAAGCCAGATAACGGAAGGGAGAGCCATTAAATAAATGCTTGGGAACCTCTCCGCTATACCAGGCACCCTGCTAAGCACTGGTGAAGCACAGACAAGGGGAGACGGGTCCTGACCAGCTGCTGCTCCCAGGCCAGGCAGCAAGATGAGCGTCCCCGGGCTCTACACCCACCCTGGGGGGCCTGCAAGGAAAAGTGCGGCCCCCCCAGGAAGACGGTTTCACATTAACCAATGTTCAAACTGAAACAGGCAAAACACTAACCCCTGTTTTTCTTTAGTAAATAATCTTCAAAGAGCACATTATACATTTATGATTTCTGCCCTGAGAGGTACCCCTAGTTCTCCTTGCAAGTGCTTTTCTTCGGTCCCCACTTCATTTTCCTTAACAGCCATTCCAAGTCTCTTCCTTTCTCAATACCCCAAACCAGTTCACATCCCACTCAGGGGTGAGACGCCATCCCCACCATTGAAGAGATCAAGCCCCCAGGTGGGAACCAGCTCAACTTCCCCATCTGTCTCTCCGAAGTAGCCTCCTGTTTGAAAACTCCAAGCAGCTGTACCCCGTGCTAAGCTTCTTGCTCCCGTCTCCCCGTGTCATCCTGGATTTTCCTTCATCGTTAAGGATTACTTGCTAACCTTTCCTTCCTCACCTGCTTCTCCTTTTCCTTCAGGTTTTACTATGTTTATACCTTCTAATAATTCTTTTTAGGATATCTTGTTTTTCAAGCTCTTCTCCAGTGATCCCTCCACTTCTCCAATGGCCCTTTTCACTAAACCTCCAAATTTGTCTTTGCTGACATTTATTGAGCTTCTATTACATGTTCTAAATGCTTTACTTGCCATATTTAATCCTAAGGACAACCTACAAGGTAGGCCTTGCTATTGTCTCCATTTTATAGTTGAAGAAACTGAGGCTGCTTGAATTAATAACTCACACAGCATCACATGGCTGTAAGTGGTGGCATCAGGATTTAAACCAAGCCTCATGGCAACCACCCAGTCTTCCAACCAGAAATAAGTCTCTCCATTGTCCCCACTGACTCCCTCAATGCCACTTCTTGGGGTGCTCATCCTCTGGATCTCTCTGTACACCTTCAAAGCTGTAGCATTTGGAATTCGCTTTTTGGGCTTCCATGATACCACTCCGCCGGCTCTCCTCTAACCCTTCCTCAGGTTGTCTCAGTGAGCTCTTCCCTGCGTCTATCTGCTGCATGTTGGCTTCTCACTGGCTCTGGCCTGAGCTGTCTTGTGTTGTTCTACATGTGCTCTCTGGACAAGTTTACCTGCTCTGATTCTAACCACCCCTGGAACACTGATGACCCAACATACACGTCTGCAGTTCCTACCATGCTCAGCATGTCTTGAAAGGAGCTCAAGGCCATGGTTGTCATTTCAAATCTATTCTTGCAGGTTGGTTAGGAAAGAGAGAGAGAGAGAGAGAAAGAGAAAGAGAGAGGGAAAGAAAAGAAAGGAAAGAAAAGAAAGAACAAGATCTACCGTGTTATTTAAGACAGAGATCATGGAAAACGTCATCTGTGATGTCTTTGCCTTTCTTGCATCCCTAAGTCTCATAACTAAGTCCTCTTGAGTCTACCTTCTCAGTAGCTGTGGACTCTCTTTCTCTCCCTTTTTTCCTACTGTCATTGCTTTTGTTTAGGACCTTGTAATATTTGCCTTGAGCACTTATTGTGTTGCTTCTGTTGTCTTCCCTCTAATCCATCCACCAGATAGCTGCCAAGCATCTTTCTAAAGTCCTATCTATCATGCTGTGTACCTCTCCTGTCTTCCAGTCACTGAAAGGCTGAAGGTCAAGTCTTTAGCAGGCATCCAAAGCCAGTACAGCCTGGCTCCAGTGCACTTCCGGCCTCATCTTTGATTACATACTTCACCTGCCACCCACCTGCACCCTGGGCTTTATTCATGTTAACTATTCACAAGTCCCTGGAAGGAAATCATACATTCAAATCTGCACCACAGAACAGACAGTTCAAGATCTATCTGTTCCACGATGCTTTCCTCAACCCCCAACCAGGATGGCTCCCTCCCCTGGGTTCTCATCTAAGTTCAAGCCACCAACGTGCCACTTAGAACACCATATTATAGCTTAATGTTTAAGTGTACACCTCCTTGGCTAGATGGGGCAGAGACCTAGCTTTTCTCAGCTGTGGCTCTCCAGAGCCCAGCATTCATTTGAAAGGAAATGGTTTGGGGGTGTAGCACATTGTAAGCACTCTATAAACCCTAGTTTCCCTCTATTTTGAGACATGAACAGAACAGGTGTCAAGAGTATATATGGACACATATCTTTTCTTCTTTTTTTTTTTTTTTTTTTTTTTTTTGAGATGGAGTCTCACTCTGTTGCCTAGACTGGAGTGGAGTGGTGCTATCTTGGCTCACTGCAACCTCTACCTCCCCAGTTCAACTGATTCTCCTCCTGCCTCAGCCTCCCGAGTAGCTGGGATTACAGGCATCTGCCACCAAGCCCAGCTAATTTTGTATTTTTAGTAGAGACGGAGTTCCACCATGTTGTCCAAGCTGGTCTCGAACTCCTGACCTCAAGTTATCCACCCACCTCACCTTCCCAAAGTGCTGGGATTATATGTGTGAGCCACCATGCCCAGCCTGTGGACACATACCTTACTTAAAAGAAAAAAAAAAAAATATATATATATATATATATGTAAAGATAGAACCTAAAAATGATGGAGGGAGGGAAACCCTTATCTGCTACACAAAACCACACTTCACTGAGCAAAGAGCCTGCTTGTACATTCAAAATAAGTCATCTCAAAAATGGCATCTCCTGTTTGCATAAAGACACTAGACTGGACAAGAAGAGAACATGATGGCCACAGGACATCTTGGTTTGAATGAGGCTTTTGACAAAGTCTCTGACTGTCCTTGTGGGCTAGGCTGATAAATATACTTGGAAAATAGTCAGTGATCCATTCAAATGAGCCTTTGGGGTCTCAGTTTCTTCACCTGTAATATGAGAGGCTTAGATTGGACAGCCCCTAAGTTTCTTCAGCTAGAAGAGGTAAGAAACTGAGACCCCAACAGCTTGTTTTTCTTTTTTAAAGATGCAGCTTATTAGTAGCATCATGAACTTATTTCTCCCAGCTCTGGAGCCCGTGCTGACACAGGCTTTCCCCAGTGTCTGTTGGTTTGTCAATGGCTGAACAATCATGTTCAAAGAATGTAGTTTAACAAGCTGATGTGTACCTGGAGGGAGATGTCAAACGGTGGGGTGCAGGGCTTGATCCTTGACCCTACCCATTCAGTCATTTATAAAGCTTTGGAGTAAAGCCCAGAAGGCATGTTTTTCAAATAAATGAATGACACAGAATGCAGAAGGGAGAGCCGATATGTGGGACTCCAGAATCAAGATCCAAAACACCTTTCAGACTGGAATGATGGGATGAAAGTAAGATGCATCTTAACAGAAACAAATGGAAAGTCTTGCACTGAGGTTTCCAAAAAATCGATTCTGTAAGTACAGGCTGGGGAACACTTGACTTGATGTAGGTTCAGATAGTAAAGGTTAGAGTTGATAACAAGAGGATCTTAGGGCGTCTTGGCTGGCTGCTAAAATGCCACAGCAAGATGCTGAAGATCTTTCTTGAGCTGAATTAAAGTTGGATTCCAAAGCAGAGGACAGAATGCTTCCTGTACTCCATGCTGTTCAGACCACATCAGAGCCCAGGCTCCAGTTCTAAGCATCACACTTTTGGAGGGACTTTGAGAAACTGAACATGTTGGAAGTGGGCACTCAAGATGGCGAGGGGTCTGGAAATGCTGTCTAATGAGAAACGCGGGAAAATGAAAGGGTAGTCTTCATGTGCACCGGGGAAGTAGACCAGTTTCACGGGCTCCAGAGGACAGAACTTGGGAGCTGTAGGATAGCCAATTTCAGTTTCATTCCATGCAAGGGAGTCATTTCAACGGAGTCTCCCCATCCAGCAATAAATACCTCTATGCAGGTCATGAGCTTCCCGCTGCTAAAGTTGTGCAAGCAGGGCCTGGATGCCCCTCAGTCAGGGAAGCAGAGGGGAAAAGATTGATGGAGGTGCTCTTGAAGGTCCCTGCTAGTGATCGGCTTCTGATTTTTATTATGATTGTGATATTGCCTAATTATAGAACCATAGCTGCTATGACTCTGTGTGCTTGCATACATTTTTAAAACCAGACTTCCCCTTTCTCAGCCCACGATTCAAGCTAAGTGATAGTTGTGGTTTAAAAATCCCAACCAACATCTAGTTATCGAGTACCTACAATGGACAGAGCCCTATCCTGAGTGTGTTTGGGGGAGGGATGGGAGAGAGAGGAAAGTACAACAGAAAAGGCCTTCACCTTTTGGTATCTCAGACAAAACCCACTCAGAACGGCTCCAGTTGAGACTGTGGGGGTGGAGAAAGTGACAGGCAAAAGGTGGGGGTCTTCCCTGCTCTCAGTCACAGTAAGCAAGAAGGAGACAAAGGGGCTGATGTAGCAAAGTGCAAAGAAGCCTGGAAAAGCAGAGGAGGAGGAGGCCAAGCAGCGGGGAGGCAAGGAGAGGAGACGCAGGGGGAGGCAAGGAGAGGAGACGCAGCAGGGGGAGGCAAGGAGAGAACCGTGCTGAGGACTGCATCATTGGGAACCCTGCCTTAGGAAAAGGACACCTTGCATCACCTCTGCACCAAGGTGTGAAGACTTCACACCCCTCTAGGCCCAGCTCTCCAGCGAAATTGACATATTTATTTTTAATAGAGCCCATTTGAGGTAGTTTGTGTTTTCAAAGGCTGATGTACTCCTAAGTACTTTTCATGCTCACAGCTTAAAAAAAAAAAAAAAAAAAAAAAAAAATGTCATTTCAGAGTGGAAGTGTTGACCTAAGGCTGGGTGGAGGATGGTGCCCTCCTGCAGTAAGGCCCCCTGCAGCCTCACCCACCCTTGGGTGGGATTCCACTCCCATCTCTGAAAGCCAGAGCTTGTGGAAATGACAGTTGTGAGCAAAACCCCCCTGGGGAGAGAAGGTGGAGCAGAATAGAGGAGAAAAAGCCTCGCCCAGCCCCTCCCCTGTTCCTTTTTTTGAACATGTAGTGTCGATGTAGTCATGGCTTTTAAACAACATTACACACACTTGTCGTCCAAGATAAAATGTTATTAAGATTAAACGCCGAGCGGGGAACAAATCCGACTTCCCACTGTCATATTTCAGCTCTGTTGAGTGATTGCCTTTCGGTAGCCCTGGCTCCTAAGCAGGGAAACGGCATTATTATCATTAATAAGCCCATAATGGGGAAGAGAAATTATAAACATTTCTGCAACAAGCAGCCCTCCAATGTTAACATTTTATGAGCACACAGAGAAGCCTGCAACTGCATGTAAATGGCAGAATTATATGCAACCATAATGTAAACATGCATAATTGGGTTGAGTCGGTGGGAGTGGGGAACCTGTTGGCAGAGGGCGGGGTGGCATTTACAGCCTGGGTGGGTCCCCAAAGGCAGAAAGTGGGAAGCTCCAGGGTCCCTGTTACTCAGACTCACCTCTCCCTGCCCCTTGTGTTTTCAGGGAGGACCCCCGTGTGCGGAGAAGCTGCCCATCTGCTTTCTCACCTAACACGTCATCCTTGGCACTGGTCACTTTAGACTTACTCCTGAAACAGCCCATTCATTATCACCCTAAATGCCGTTTCCTGGGGATTTTCAAGTCTATTCACATGTGTGTGTTTCCTCCCTCATAAAATGTAGTATACACATCTGGGGGACAGAGATCCTGTCCTTTGTAATCTCGAAGGGCGAAACGCGTGTCACAGGAGCCCTAGGAAGGCTTTTTGGCTAGTTGTTTTGGTTTGAGGTTTTAGCTGCGGAACCCTTGCTTCAAACCAACAGTCTCGTGGGAGCCCAGTGAACACAGCAGCTGCTCTGATGGAGGCAGGGTGAGCCCAGAACCCCTCTCCTTTCCTACAGCCTCTTCCCTCCCAGGGTTCCCTGAGGTACCTTCATGAAGCACAGAGTGAGAACTACTGAAAGGTTCCCTTTTTCTGTTTCCAGACGATAAAAGGAGAATAAGTGTGACCTGCCTGCTCCAGGCACTAGATGCCAGGTCCCCTGCCTTCCAGGGAGGGGTGAGCATGGTCCAGGGGTGGCTGGGCCCTTCCTCCAGCTCTGTCATGGACTGGCTGGTAGCCTTGGACATGTCTCGCTACCTCTCTGAACCTCATGTCCTGTCTGTAAAATAAATGGAGATGGCTCGGCGATCCCTAATCCTCCTTCCAGCTCGGAAATCTCAGAGGTGTACAGGCCTCAAGGAAATCACAGCGGCCACTGATGTATGCAATGCAATTGATGTTGAAAGGCCCGTGAGGGCAGCCTGGAAACCCATGGATGCCTCCATCCTTTGGGGGTCTGTAGTCACTTACCAAGCCCGCCGGGGTGCTGTTTTGGGGCTTTAAGCTTCCTTGGGCAGGAACTTGGTGAGGACTTCCCCATGCTGGGTTTGGACATACTGGGCTCAGAGCCCAGGACTGGAGCTGACCATCAGGGCAGGGATCACAGTGCCCAGTACAGTGCTGGCTCTTAATAGGCACTCAATAGAATCTGTTGAACAAATAAATGGTTGGATTAATGAATTGCTTAACAGTTTTGTTAGTTAATGAAGCGAAGCAGCTCTGTCTTCAGATTTACTTCATTGTGGTTTTTTTTTTTTTTTTAAGTATAGTCTCTGGCTTTTGAAAACTATTTCTGGAGTGCCTACTAGGTGCTGGCAGCATGCTGGCAGCTTGGTGAGAAGACAAGAACACCTCCGGCTAGAAGCCTGTCTCTTTTCCCTACCCCCGTCCCCACCTCCTTGACTTTCCCTTTCCCCCTGCTCCTATTCATTATTTCTCTCTGCAGTTATGTTATTATTGGCCTTGGCAAAGAGTTTCAGGGGTGTCGTTTGTCTGAGCAACATTATGCAGAATTAAGTTCCAGGGTAATTTCTGATGCAAATACCTATCCTCCAAGAGAATGTGAATTAAGCCTGCTGGTCTCAGCTCGACAGAGGCAGCTGCATTTGAATCCAGGTCTCCAGCAGTCAGGGAAGCTCCAGGAGGGTGTGGGACCCCCTTGGGTTCCTCCTTGGGAGGCTCCTGAGTAGCCCATGACGTGGGTCCCAGGGCAGAAGGGAGCCTTGAGCAATCATCCCCTTCACCCCCGCTCTATGTCTCATCTAAGCACCCCAGAAGCTGAGGACCTCTGCCCTGACCTCATCCCTCCCTTCCGTAGGGAAGGAGTTTCCAGAAATATGCTTCATTCCCTGCTGGCAGGAAGTTTGTCTTTATAGCTAAGCCAGTCTTTCTTGCCGTGTATTACTATCCTTTCACATTTCAGCGTGCCTACAATCCCCGAAGGACTGTGTTATCAGACAGGCTCTGATTTCTTAGGGCAGGGTCTGAGAGTCTGCATTTCTGACCTGACCAGCTCTCGGGTGATGCTGTCCTGCACAGCACACTTCAAATAGGTTAGAAAACGCAAAGAAGGTAAAGCAAACATAAAAGCACACGCAAACAGCTCTGCTTATTGCAGCTTCTTTGTATGCATCCCTTAAACGTTTCTGTCTAGAACCACGCTGTCTCTGTCTGCAAATTTCTTAGCCTCTGTGAGTCTCAGTTTCCTCATCAGTAAAACCGGAGTGATGATGCCTCTGTCCTGTAGCGGTTGTGAGGTTACCTGCTGGAAACAGAAGCGCCTGGGAAGATGATGGGAGGAGGATGGTGGCTATGCTGCTTCCCTGGAGCTATGAGGCGGGGAAGGGGTCTCTGTTGCTCCAGAACCTACCCTTTGCATAGGGTTGGTGTCCTCAATGATAGCTGGTAGACGAGAGCTGAGAGTCACTCACTTTCCATGGAGAGTATGGAGGTTGCCAGCGGGACAGGAACAATCCCTGGCCTGGTTAGGATGACCTTGGTTAAAAAGGGAAAAGAAGACTATTTGTGTAACTCGGGATAGCATTCAGCCCTTAGTGGAAGTATTTTGAAGATGCTGGGGATTAGATTGTACATTCACTTAGGGCCTTCAGCCTCTTCGAAGTATCTTCCCACAGCCTCTCCTCATGGCCCTTTAAGGCAGGTAAGGTGGGCATGCGTTGTTCCCATCAGGTACAAGGTACAGAGAGGCTGGGGGACCTACCCAAGGTCACAGAGCATGTCCTTGGTGGAGCCCAACCCAGAATCCCATTGCCTGCCTCCTGGTCTTGTGTTCTTCCTGCCACCCTTAAAGATAGGAGCTGCAAGTCTGGGTGGGGAGGGAGCAGGGATGGGTGGCTCTTCTCCCTGCCTTGATGATGTTGGGCTGAGGAGGTGAGAAGGGAGCTGCTTCTCTCTCCCATCCTTCCCAACTCTTATCCTGCTGGGACTAAGACCTTGTCAGGAATTAGCAGGCCTGGCCTGGGCCCATCCCCGAGAACAGAGCCCTCCCTCTCCCCACTGCTTGGAGATGGGAGGGGATTGGTGAGCTGCTGGGCCTGCCCAGGTGCCATCCTTGATGGTTCATGGCACAGCCAGCGCTGTCCCTGTCTGCCCTGCCCCTCAGGGTTGGAACCTCTGTAGCAGTTTTATGCTCCAAATTTTCTAAGTCATTATCTTCCCAGACACCATTTTTTTCCCTGTATTGCTGCTGCTATTAAGAATTCCATTCTTCCCTGCCCTTCTGCCAGTTCTGGCATTCTCTCCCCGCCCATCATCTGAATAAGTGCTTCTTCCTCCCTCCTTCCTCCGACAGCTGTCACAGACTGTGGGGAATGTCTTGGCCATGATTGTCCTGGGTCTGCAGGAGAAGCTGCCTGGGTTCCTCGCAGGACTCCCCATAGACATCCTTGTTGCTTGGACCACATGGCCCATCTGGCCATGAGGACAAATGCGGTCAGATCTAAGGTCCAGACCATCCAGCCCTCCTTCCACTAAGCTCCCTGGGACCTTTGCATGGGAATGCAGACATGTGCCATCTCTTAAGCTGCCCTTTTCAGTTTTGTTAATTATTCAGAATCTTGATGTCTTCTCTTAAAGCCTAGAGAGACTACACTTCTAAGCTCTGATTTCTTCACGTTTCAAACAGAATGCTAATATTAACCTTCCAGGGTTTAGAGGAGTGTTCAATGTGCCAAACACTGTTGGGTACATAGTAGATGCTCAAAAAATAATGATTGAAACAAAATATTGCAAAGAATTAGGGGGTTTAAATGCAGATTAGTCTGGGCGTGGTGCCTCACACCTGTAATCCTAGAACTTTCATAGGCTGAGGCAGGAGAATTGCTTGAGCCCAGGAGTTTGAGACCAGCCTGGGCAAAATAGCGATACCTCATCTCTAAAAAATAAATAAATAAAAATTAAAATTAAAAAAAGTAGCCAGGCATTGTGGAGCACACCTATAGTACTAACTTTTAGTCAGGAGGCTGAGGTGGGAGGATTACTTGAGCCCAGGAGTTTGAAACTGCAGTCAGCCATGACTGTACCACTGCACTCCAGCCTGGGTGAGAGAGCAAGATCTTAACTCTAAAAATATTTTAAAATAAAACATAAACGCAGAGTGGCTCCCAAATCCAAATAGCCCTTGACTTCTCCCTTCTCGTTGAACTTCTTTACCTGTGATCTCTTTGACTTGCCTCCTCACCCTCTGGCCTCTCCTCCTTTTCCTCCTGTCTCTCCTGCTGTAAATCCTCCCAGAGTTCTTGGCCTTCTGCTTCTGCCTGCCCCCATCCATATTCTGCATGTGGACATCTGGGGTACCCCTGTGTCTGCAGCTCTGCAGAGATGGGGTTAATAAGAGCCGACCCACAGCCAGCAAACTCTCACAGTCACAGACTCAGAATCCTAAAGAGGAAAGACACATTCAATGTGTCATAATCCACTTTCCCACTCAGTGCCTGAGTCACCAGTTCTTGGATCCAAAGTGTAAAGATCGAGCTAAATAAATGTGAGTTACCATCATGATCATCGACGTCATCATCAGGCCTGTGGAGGGTATGGTAGATGAGCTTCACCTTGTGGCCTGGGTGGTCTTTGCCTCTGTGGTCAGATCTCTGAGGCCCTGAGGGTCCTGAGGACCCCTCTGCCTCTTTCTCCCACCCCCAGGCATATGCCTGCCTCTTGCTTAAAATTCTGGATTCCCTTTATATCCAAGTGCCCCCTGGAAAGGACACTTGAAGGTGCCATAGTCATTTACACCTCAGTATGACCAAATTGGCCACAACCAGGCCAAGAGAACTTTGCAAGGAGAGGAGGTGCCGGGTGCCAGGGGACACGTGCCCAGGACTCTGCAGTGTAGGGCAGGGACCTGGGCTGGGGAGGCTGATGGAGCAATGGCAGCTGTGAACCCTCAGTGCAAAGGCTCCTGCTCTTGGCTCTGCCACTGGTGGGATCAGGCCCAGTGCCTTCTTTCTGAGGCCCAGTTACCACTTGTGAAAAAGGAAGGGTCAGACCCAAGCATGCGTTGTGCTGTGCTCTGGGAACTACTCCCACCTGAGACTCAACAGAGGGCGGTATGAGCACTTGACTGTACCTCTGCCCACATGCTGAGAGCGGGTCAGCACTGGGACACCCTGGAGTTACTAAACTCTAAGGTAAGGGTGATCCACCCAGACCCATTACTCCTTCCCAGTCCCATCTTTCCACATAGTTCAAGGTCAGGCTCAACCCTGTCAGCCCATGGAGGTCTTTGGCCAGGAGCTGGGGCTCCTGTGGTGGGGAGGGAACCTGGTACCTCAATTCTGGATCTCAGCTTCTCTTCCCTGCAGCCCTGTCCCAACATTTACTGGTTTTGGGTCAGTGGCACAGATGCAGCTGCAGAACCCTCCCTCCCATCCTCAAGGCTGTGGATCATAGCAATCTTCAGGGGCCCAAGCTCTTTCCAGGTCCTGCTTTCCAAAAATGAGCCTCAAATGCAGCAGGTGCTAAGTGTCTGTTCTCATGGCCCCCTAGACAGTCATCACACCACTGCTAGCAGTCATCCTCTCCCTTTACGAATGACAGGACTGTACAACTTTCCAGACAATTTTCAACCTGCAACTTACCTAGCCACACCCCTGGGACCAGGCAGGGTAAGTATGCAGATAAGGAAAGGCTCAGAGAGGTTGAGCTACCACTGGAAGTCACCCAAAGTTATGCATGCTTTCCATCTCCTCCTGGGGAGCTCAGAGCTCACAACAGCTCCAGGGGTAGAAAGCAAAGCTTTGAGTTCTTCCGGAGTATTTGTAGGCACCTGTGCTGGAACCCCATCCCCTCTGAATCCCGCCACAGACCCTCTTACCTAAGGGTGCTGGGACCCCAGGTCTGCCTCGAGGGCATATGTGCTCCGTCACTCTACCTGGGCCCAACTGTGCATGTCCTGCCCATGACCCTGGCTGGGCCTCCACCTTGACCCTGTTTTCTGCTAACCTGACCAGGGGAGGTAGGGAGAGGAGGTAAGGAATTGAGGGGAAGGGTGGAGACATGAAGATAGCCGCTTTCTGGGAATCAGGAGGCCTGTATTCCAGCTCTAACTGTTAATTTTCTGTGTGACCTTGGACAAATCACACAGCCTGTCTGAGTTTCATCTTAGGAAAGAGCCTGATGAAATGATCTTTAAGATTCCTTCCAGCTCTGAAATCCTGACTCCTACAGCTTCCCTCACAATTCTATTGCCCACTGTGTGATCCAATGCCAGTGAGTGTCGAGAGGCCTGAAGGAAACCCCAGGGAGATCCCTAGGTGCCCTGATGCCACAGAAGGCCCTGGTTACTCTCCAGGCCTGGCCCAACTCTGCTCTTGGACCTCAGGCCTCCTGGGACAGGGACCTCAACAGGGAACCTCCTCTATTGCCAAGTTTTCCCATGACAGGCTCAGAGCACTGGCTGGACCGGTCCTGGCGTCTCCACTGGGGCCCAATTTGGCTTCTTCAAGAAGGGACTTCGGAGCCTTCCTCCCCCTGTGGAGCAATTAATCAGGCAAACTCCAGTCTCTCCCTTTGGCTAAAGATCTGAGCCCTGGGCAAAGCCTCAGCGACATATGAAGAAAGCGGTCAGACTCCACTCAACACCTCATGTTCTGTTTGTTCTCAAGCACACACAAACACCTTCTTTACTTAAAAGTGTTTAACATTCAGCGATATATTTTACATTAGATGGACACATCTTATCAGAAGAGAAGAACTAGCACAAAGACAGGAGGGGCCACCTCCATCCATATCTGTCTTCTTTTTTTAATGCAACTCCATCATCCCCTTCTCTCTCTCTCCTCTCTCTCTCTCTCCTCTCTCTCTCTCCCCTCTCTCTCTCTCCCCCTCTCTCTCTCTGCTCCTTGCTAACTCTGCATCTCTGTATATAATTGAGTTAAATGGTTTTGATATCCTAGCATCTTCACCCCACACACCCTCTTCTTCTTCTTCTTTTTTTTTTTTTTTTTTTTTGTTAATGAAATGTGTGAACAGTTTGTTCCCAGCTAAAAACAAGCGCTGATGGGTTTCATACCTTTCTGTGTAGGATGGAGAGGTAGGTTCTGAGCAAGGCACTGGCTGGCAGTGGGGGAGGCCACTGGTGGGAGGTGAGGTGGAGAGAAAGGAGAAGGTAAAGATCCGTACAAAACATCACGTGTGATCTGTCCCTCTTTCGCTCTCCCCATGCACAAACCCTGCTGGGGTCCCTGTGATTGGCATATGGGCACAGGGACTTGGGAAGGCTCCATCCTTTGGGAAGTGAGTCAATACATCCATGGGTCAGGAGAAAGGCACTAATGCTTAGAATGGCCGTAATGGGAGGTAGAATCCTCCTAAGAGTTTATCCCATCCCCAGGGAGAAAAGAAGGCAAGGTATTGATAAGAAAATCACTACTTCCTGGCTTGAGGATGCCAGCAGCACACATGTATCTGCCAGCATTTGTGCACATATGTGTGTATGTGTACCACCCTTCTGTGTCCTTGAAAACAGGTATTGGGACCCTGGGTGGGGGTGATGGACAGGAGACAGCCAGCTGTGTGATAAAATTATGGCAGCTAACATTTATTCCATACTGCCTATGAACCAGGAGTTTTAAGGACAGTGCTCACTTATAAAAAATGTGTACTGTCTTTCTCCCATATTGTATGTGAGGAAACTGAGGCTTAGAGAGGTTGAGTCACTTGCCCAAAGTCACACATCCTTCAAGTAAGTAGTAAATCCATTATATGAGCCCAGCCAGTTGGCCCCAGAGGCTACAAGCTTGACCCCTCTGCTCTACAGGAAAGAGCCTGGAAGCAGAAGGCCTCTTTTATCCATCAGTTGTGTGACCTTGGGTTGGTCACTCACCTCTCTGAGCTTCCATATCCTACAGGGTTATAAGGAGACTCGAATACAGAGCTGCATGTCAATGAGCTTTGCAAACTTTGAAGTGGTGGTGAGAAACTCGCAGACGACTGATCTCGGCTCTCCTCTCCATGTTCCAAAGAGACTAGCAGATCACTTTACACCCAGTAGGTTTTGTGCTCTTAGCCTTTTCAACTTAGAGGCATGCAGTCCAGTTTACCACTGACCTAGAGAAAGGATGCAGGCCGGGATGTCCTGGGACCAACCGTGCTCTGCCCTCTGTGCCATTTTCCTCATCGCTCAGTTGTTGGCACTCCCTCATTGCAGACATCATCCCTCATCCCATCACATTTTATGACACTGCAGGTGTCTTTATAAGCTGCCTCTAATTCCTATTGGAGCAGGGTAAGATACAAATTAGTCAAATAAATAACAGTGGTTGTTCAATAAAAACTTCCTGGTTGATGGAATGAAGGAATGACTAAGGGTGAATGAATGAATGGATGAATGAGTGAAACCGGCCAGGAAAGGGGTAAGCCCTCTGTGGAGGAGTAGAGGGACATTGGCATGGTGTGAAGTGGGACAGATCTGGGTCTGATTTCTCTTTCAGCTGTTTAATAACAATATGATCTTGGACAAGTCACCTAGTCTCTTTGGGCCTCAGTTTCCTCATCAGTAGAATGGGAGCCGAGAGATAGGCTCAGGACAGTGCTCTCGCTTCCTTCCTCCCTCCAGCCAGCCTCTGGCCCTCACAGTTTTTCCTGAGAAAGTCATGTACTTGTCTCTGTCACCTCCAGACTTGGGGACATGGAACATAGTCTCTCCTGGCTTGGCTGGGAGCGAGGGGTAGTTTCACCTACCAGCTGTCCCTCCCTTGGAAGAATCCTTTTCCAGCCTTTATGCATGCACTGGAGGGGTTGTCAGGTCCAGGTGCAGGATGTCCAGGTAGAGCAGGAGCCAGCACCTCTCAGCAGAATGTAGGAGTTCTTTTCACCTATTGTCCTCAAGAATTTGGCTTCAACTGAAATTCAGAGACATACAGAAAAGCCTCATGTGCCTCTCTCCTGGATGGGCCGTGGGAGAGGTGGCATCTGGAAGAAGGATGGGCAGGAACTCTTCGAGGTGAGGTAGGGGAAGAAGCACAGAGGCATGGTCGGGCAGCAGGGAATGAGTGGCTCATGGGAAGGCGTCTTCAGGTTCAAGTTCATGGCTGGAGCAGGTGGGAAGGAGGGAAGGCAGCAGTGATGAAGAGGTCTCTGGACAGGTCTGGACAGGCAGCGAAGGGCAGATGGGGTGACCTCATTCACTTCCCCAAGGAAGATGAGTTGCGTCTCGCATGTTTCTGAACAGAACGCTGCTGCCATTCGAGGAGGACAATTCCTTGTCCTCCTGGGCCAGCCTGTACACAGCAGGTTGCTGAGGAGGACCCCTGGCACCCAGGCATCTTTGTGACAACCATAAACACCCCCAGCTTCCTAAAGAGGGTAGGGTCTCACTGTCATTGAGAACCACTCTGTAGGTGATAAGAGTACACTAAAGAATGAAGCAGGAGTGACAAGATCAAATGTGTGTGTTTGAAAGTTCACTGTGGTGCCCAAGCAGAGATGTGCAGAGACAGACTGGGACAGGACAGCCAGTTAGGAGCTTAAATAACTCTATCAATTTGTGGTGGCATTAATGGAAGAGACTCCCGGGGGCTGGAGGATTTGATGTGGGTGTTTGTGATTCTGCCCTGTGCCTTAGGAGGGACTCCCAAGGAGACTGAATAAAAAAGTCCAAGGATTAATTTATTAAATTAATTAAAGAAACAGTATCCACTAACGCCATTCTCATGTGGGTTTTCTGTTTCCTTTTTAAATGGAGAGAGGAGGGGAGGATGCTGGAATTGGGAAAGAGGGGCAGGGTAGCCACGAAGGAGAACGCAGTCTCCAAGCAGCCATCTCGGCTCTGAAAATTAAAAATGGAAATTCAATAAAACCCTGGAGTGTCAAGAGACTATTTTTCCAACTTGAAATCCTGCAGCTTGTCCAGAGGGGCCTGCCTTGGAATAGCCTGCAAAAGGGAAGCCTTTCCCAGTTGCATAGGACTTCACTGCCCTGTGGTCAAGCCAGGGGACCTTCAAGGAGGGGGCAGCCTATGTCCCCAAAGCACATAGGAATGTTCATGAATGCACATAAGAATCACCCAGGGCGCTTGTTAAAATGCAGATTTTTTGAGTCTGTGGGCCCAGGAGGGGCTGGAGATTCTGCATTTCTAAAAAGGGTTCAGGTGATGCTGATGCTGCTGGCCCAGGGGCCACACTAGGTGAGTGGCAAGCCCGAAAGCCTTGTTGGACCCTGCCAGGTCCATGTGTTCACAAAGGGGTTTGCTGGGAGTCAGCAGAGCTTGGAGGGCGTGGGTGGGAGAGGGAAGGGTGGGTTTGCAGATGCATGTTTGGTGTCCCTGGGACCCAGACAGCTGGTGGATATTTAGACCGGAAAATGCAAGATGAGAATCCAGGGTCCGAATGAGGGACGATGAGGGAATGTGGGGAGCAGAGGCCCCTCTTCAGTGGTCAGCTCTGGGACAGTTCCCCTTCCCCATGCCCTTTGAGTAACTTGCCACCCTCGGGCTTCACCTCGTCGGGCTCTGTGCTTCAAGAGCTGGCCAGATCTTCTTCCCCTGGGTTGTCACCGCAGCCATCTCTGCTGCCCTCACTGCTGCAGGCCCAGCCCCTTTGTAGGGGAGGGGACCACAAAGGACCCTGCCTGGTGGGGGTGCGAGCCTGCTTGACCTGTCAGAGCCTCCCAAGGTACCCTGTTTGATCTTTCCTTGGCAAAGTGGAAGGATTTGGGAAGCCTGGCCCTGGTGATGCTGTCCTTACAAGCCCTGGTGACCTGGTGACCCCACTGTGGAATGGGAGCAGACAACCACCATGGCAGCCTGGCCAGCGCAGGCCACAGGGATGATGGGAAGGCTGCTCTGCTGGCTGCCTTATCATGGACTCCAGTCGGAGTCAGTTCTCCCCCGCAGAAGTCCCTCCCAGCCCTGGACCTGGAGCCCTGGACTTTGGAGTGCTTTCCAGATCCCTGAGAAGCTCTCACAGCTGGCATGCCCCGCTCTGGGAAGACCCCTACACTTTGTGCTCCATGGCCTAGCTAGGATCTGAGGGGACCTTGTGCAGGGCAGTGGGACTCCCTGTGCCATGTTGCTCAGGGCTGCGGGGGCTCTGCACCCACAGGAAGGTCAGGGGCCACAGCAGGACCACCAGGCTTGGGGGCTGGAAGTCATGGGTTCTGCTTCCTACTCCCAGTGTGGACTGGGACAAGTCACTTGGGTTTTCCTGGCTTGGGGGTCCCATTTGCATAATGGAAAAGAAAATCTTTGCATTTTTTACATTACATTTTAGCTCAGGAGGACAGCAAGAGAAAGAAACCTGGATGGCAGAGCTAGGCTGGAACTCTAGAGATCTCATGGTCAGGCCCTCTCTTCAGCTTAGAGAAGGCATTACCTTCATTGATGGATAAGCAACTGAGGGAAGCCCAGAGAGATGACGAAAGGTGCTGAGAATGGAAGGAAATGGGAATCCAAACAGCTAGGGCTCAGGCCAGACAAAGACCTAGCGAAGTCCAGGGCATCGTAGGACATGACTCAAGAGTCTTGCTGCTCCCTGGACGTCTGTATCATGGAGAGGAGGGTCTCATACCTGACATCTGAATTCTTTGTCATCATTGTGGAGGGACTGCTCTTCCTGGTGGGCACATGATATACATTCTAACAGGAAAAGTTTACTAAGCTTAGCTTTCCCCCTTTGAAGAATGAGCTGAAACAAATCGGCCTGCTGGGTTTGTAGGCTGCTGCTGTTGTTCTGGCCTCCCCAGGAATCCAGGAGAACTCAGGCAGGCTTTTTGTGGATTACATTAGAATAGGCTTTGAGCCCAGACAGCAGGGAAGGTGAAGGTGAGGTAGAGCAGTGGCCCAGGGCCCCCGGGAGGAGAGCCAGAAACTATCCTAGAAAGGGTGGAGCAGCTGGCAGCTTTAGGAATATGAGCAGGCTATGCTGGGGTACAGGGTATGGCCAAGGTCGTCAGAGAAGTTACTGCTCACCAAGGGCTGGAAAAAATCACCCATCACCCAGCAATCATAGCCAGGTTTCAAAATAGCCATTGGTGGAGTCTCCTTTGAATGCAACCCAGTCTGCCAGGCCTCCTGAGTGCCTCTCCTCCTGGAAGTTCCCCTGACCCTCTCTGGGGAGGAAGGACTGCTGACTGCGCTCCCACAGCTCCAACCACTGCACCTGCTGCCCGGTTGGTTCGTGAATCCTGGTGTTTGCTAGGTCTCTTCCTGGGCCTCTGGGGCAGAGAGGCTCTGTGGTTAGCCACAAGCCTGCTTGGTGTGGGGGACCTAAGTCCACCTTCAGCTATCCCTCTGCTCCGTGCCTAACACGCATCGCCCCAGAGTGGCCAGACCCAAAGTCAGCCTCTGGAGTGGCAGTGACCCCTGGCCTCTGCTCTGGCCCAGGCAGACCCGAAGTGGCCTTCCATTCCGCAGAAGGCAGTGGGGCCACTGAGCCTGGGAGGAGCCCCTCCCCATATGTGTCCCATCACTTTGGCTGCAGGTGTTCTCCGCTTGAACCTGCCTCTGGCACTCATTTGCAGACAATCCAGTAGCATTTCTGCTCTCTCACTCTCCAGTATTGAAAACTCATTACAATCCTATTCAAAACCCTCTCTTGGCGGTCACCCCATTCCGAGTAGAAGCCAAAGTCCTCGCCTACAAGGCCCTGCTCAGCCTGGCCCTACGCCCTACTCCTGTTTGTCCTCATCTCCTGCCACTTCTCCCCATCTGCCTTCTGGTGCATGCCATTTGTCCTGAAACACGCCAACCTGTGCTGGCCCCTAGCCTCGGAACTTGCTGTCCCCCGTTCTGCTTCCTGGAGTGTTCTTCCACTAGGTACCCATGTGACACACTCACTCACTACCTTCAGGACTCTCAGGAATGTCACCTTTTCAGAAATGCTTTCCCTGACCCTCTCTCAAATACAGCTGCCCCCCAACTTTCCCTGCTCAACACCCCCACCGTGGTACTTAACTACTTAACACCATTTGACCTACAAGGTATTTTCTTGTTTGTTTAGTTTACCACTCCATTGTAAACTCCAAGAGGGCAAAGATTTTGTCCATTTTATTCTTTGCCATATCCTCAGGGCCTGAAACAGTTTCTGCACATAGTAGATGCTCAGTAAATATTTTTTCACGAATGTAAATCAAAACTGCAAACCCTCATCTATTGAGGTTTCTCCTCCCCCGCACCCACCCCACCCTGCAGCCTGGGGCTCACTTAGGCTGGGTAACCCTGCAAGGAGAAAAAAGGGGGGGATCTCTCCCGGCTTCACCATTCCCCAGCTGACTCCAGGCTGGGAGGAGGGATGAGAGGAAGAGGGTAAAAGGGTCATTGTACTTAGCAGCTGCAGCTGGTAGAGCGAGCGTGTCAGCCGCCCTCTTTCTCACAGAAGATACTGTGAGTTATTTGGACACAGCTCTCTGGGCCTTTAACACTGCACTATTCCCCATGCAGGCAATGACCTTTATGGTGGGTCTCCGGAGTCCGCCTTAGCTCTGTTCTAGGACACACTGCACGGCCTCTTTCATCGGCAGGCAGTCCTGGGAGTGGAGTCAGAGACAGCTCTGTCAGAGGTGCGGTGCAGCACAGGGTGAAGATCAGGATTCTGGAGCAAGGCTGCCTGGAGTCATGTCCCTCCTCTAATGCTCAGTAGCTCGGCAGCCTTGGGCAAGTCCCTTCAACTGTCTGTGCCTCAGTTACCTTAGCTGTAAAATGGGGTTAATAAACATGTTTGGTTAGCATATCATGTGTGCTCCAAGCAGAGCCGGTGCGCAGGAAGTGCTCAGTAAAAGTTAGCCATGGTTATTGTCCCTTCTGCCCTGCACAGTGTCTACCTGCCCCTTGGTAGGCAGAAGCCCCCCATGGTCCTGCAGCCCTCCAGAACGTTCTCTGCTCCCTCTTCCCACAAGCCAGGGTCCTCACCACCCCCTGCCCTGCAGCCGCAGAACCCAAGCCTCATTCTCCTGCCCCAGGATTTCCTCAGCACCCTCCCCTCTCCCTGCCCCCGGCTCCCTCCCTGGCTTTCCTGGGCTCCCAGGACCACAGATAGGACCCATTTTTCAGACACACACAGGGAACCCACAGAATGCCCCAGTCTGTTAAAAAAGAACCTCATTCCACCGCTTCATTCGATGCCCATTCTGTCTTTTACCCAGACTGGAGCTGTGATGGGCTCAGGGGCTTGGGACCAGCTGCCCACCCCACCCCTTGGCAAGCCCTTCTCAGAAGTCTAGCACCTCTTCTTAGAATCTAGAGGTCCTTGTCGCCTATGATTCTCAGCTTTAGGCTCCTGAAGAAATTCTGAGACCATGAGAAAATGCCCTATTTTATATGCCATCATCACAAATTGAGGATATCAGAGACGAAAGGAGACTTGGAGATTCAAGCTTAAGATTTGGACTTATTCAAACCTTTGTGGGAGATGTGAAGAAACCGCCACCCACCAAGATGAAATGATTGAGCCAAGTCCCTCACTGGTCAGGGGTCTCCGGGCCTCCTGGGTCCCCTCCCAGTGCTCTCCACCCGGCCTCTCCTGTCCCTGTGGGACTCTCCTTCAGTTAGCCTTCTCGTGGCTCGACCACACCCCTCCGCGATGAGCATCTGGTGGGTTTACTGACAGCAGCCTGGGCGGCACTCCCAGCCCACCCACAAGCCTGTTTCCCAGAGGCATAACCCTGGGCCCGCTGGGAGCCCACAGCTCCCAGTGCCGACCCCTCAGGTAGCGGAATGCGGCCCTGCCACCTGGCCCTGTGAAGTGAAGCTCCCACTCACACTGCTTGCTGGGAGAGACATCTGCTGAGCAGCTGCTGGTCCATCCAGACAGCTCTAGGCCCTCCCTGGCCAGCTGTGATGGAGGCTGATTGGGCTGGAGGTGCGACAGCTTCTGAGGGCTTAGGAAGGACTGGTCCCAGGAGCACCCCATCTGTGCAGTTGTGGCAATGGAACCCCCTGGACCCTTTGGGGAAAGGAGGGCTGGAGAGGCAGGTTTGGGGCCTGCTATGTTTACAAGGGAAAGGCGACTGGAGGAGAAACCAGATAGCTCCCAGACCTCACTCTCGTGCCCCACAGGTGTCCAGAGCCACCTGCATTGAAGTACAGTTAAGATGTTGAATGGCAGAAGAATCTTCCTAGCCCTGGTCCAAACGCTTTCCTCACCTCTTTTGTAAAGATAAAGGAGAGGTCTGGAATGTGTCAGAACCATGTCTAATATCTCTGCCTCATTCCCTGCCTTTGAATTGTAAAAACTCTGCTATCTGATGCTGTGGCTTTCTTCTTCCTTCCTCTCTTATGATTGCTTTTTTTGTAATCAAAACTAGCGATGATTTTTTTTCTGCCAATTTGTGATAATATTGCCAGTCCTTTCATTGGCTCTCTGCTCTATTTTACTGTTTCAATCATGATAAACTTTTTATGAGAGAATCTGGTGGGTTTGGAACCCATTAGCAGAACTGCAGCTCGAAAGCACTATTTCCTCCTCTACTTCCCAGCTCCCCTTCACATCCCCAGCCCCCAACTCATAAAAAGCTAGCCCTGGAGTGGGGACCACTAGTATGGAGAGAGAATCCTAATCAGGAGTGGGAGCTGTTCGATGCAGTTTGCATTTCACCAGGAGGAATTATTGATAAGACCGAGGCTGAAGTGGCCAGCTGAGAGTCTGCGGGTTACTTTCAGAGCTGCTGGTGGATGAGAGATGAGAGCAGGTGTCAATAGCCGGCCTTTATGCCAACGAGAAACGGTGCCCGAGATGCTTCAGTTTTGGCCTCTGCTGGGGGAGGGGGGAGTGGAAAGGGGGACCTGCACTTAGAAAACCAACCACGCAGCTAGGCCTGTCCTTACAGTGATTTCAGGTTTCTTCTCACATGCCCAATTGTCAACTGGGACCCATGTCTGAAGGAAAGGAAGCCCCCCAGACTGAGGTGGGAGTCTTGCTTGAGACCAGAAGTTTAAGATCAACCTGGGAAACAGGGTGAGACCCTGTCTCAAAAAAAAAAAAAAAAAAAAAAATCAATTAGCCAGGCATAGGAGCACACGCCTGTAGTTCCAGCTACTCAGGAAGCTGAGACGGGAAGATCGCTTGAGCCCAGGAGTTTGAGGCTGCAGTGAGCCACGATCACACCACAGCATTCCAGCCTGAGCAACAGAGCGAGATCCTGGCTGGCAGGCTGGGAAGCATAACCCTGATATTTTGTGGTATGTTTGAAAATGTTCTGAGTCATGTTATTGTCTGTGTGTGTGTTTTTAAAACAACACATTAATGAAACAGGCTATCCCTGAGTGGAGTTACAAACGCTACACACACTGTTCTAAGTCCTTCACATGTGTTAACTCATACATCCTCAAGGCATGCTTGTGAAGGAGTTGCTGTTACTATCTTTTTACAAATGGGAAACAGAATGGGTGATAACTTGCCCAAGGTCACACAGCTAGGCAGCAGCACAGCCAGGATTTGAGCCCAGGCAGCTGGCTCTGGCATCTGCTCTCTTAAGCATGCCACTCTCTGCCTGATAAGATACTTTACCTTTCACAAATCTGTACCCCACCCAGATCATCCCATGTGGTTCTTAGGATCCCTATAGGACAAGCATCCAGGGCAGATTTGCCCCATTCTACAAATGCAGAAATACAGACTCAGAGAGGTCAGCTGATTTGCCCAAAGTCACCCAGCTGGTAGCAGCAGAGAGAATCTGAACACAGAAGCAGAGATTTAAAGCGCCATCTCTCTGAGGGCTTTGTGAGGATATTCTTCTGCTTGGACCACTCGGCCCTCCCACAATGGAATTGCCTCTCTTCGAGTCCATACAGAAGAAAGGGGTGCTTGGCCGGGTGCCTCATGGAAGATTGGGATCCTGAATCTGCAGCTGGATATCTGGGTGGGTTACCTTGCGGGGATACTTACTACCTTGACATATCCCATTAATATCCAGTGAGAGGTCTTGGCACCTGGTATGCATGGCCCAAATCATGAGGACGTGGTACCCATGCCATTTTGGATGACCCCATCCACTGAGAGGATCATGGCAGTTCCTTCTGGCCCATCAGAAATGCCTCTACCTAGAACTCCCTTACCTTGTTGTAGAACGTGGGTACTGCTTCGGCTTCCCCCTTCAAAGAACCCAAAACTTCCTGCCTTCAGTAGTGACTCCACCCCAGTATCCACCTAGGATCCCCCAGTTTGGAGACAGGCCTGGCTGGAAAGCCAGAAAGAAGCACCAGCTATGTCCCAGGTGCTATCCACAGCACCTGCCAGGCACACCCCAGGGCTCAGGTCATGAGGAAATGGGACAGAACCAGCATTCCTATGAGTGCATGTAACACTCATATATACAGCCGAGAGGACCTAAACTAGTACTGGCAACATAAACCGCTTTGGATGTAAGTGCCGCACTTGCTTCCTCCAGTGGAGAATCTACCGAAGGCATGCAAGGTCGGGGGATGGAGGGAAACCCACCACATGAATGAGCCTCGAGGAAAGGTGGATGTCTGAGGAAAGGATGTGGGACATGCGCTTCTAATTGAATCCATTTCTTAGCACCATCTTCCCGGGCCAGCTCCAACCTGCACGTGTGCACAGAAATAAGGAGGTAAATAAATGGAAACGCTGAGTTCCAGGGCAGCCTAAAAGGTTGGGGAATGAATCAATGTTCTCCCCAGGCAGCTGTCCGGAATGAAGTGTAATAGTTAATAAAGGCTGATTGTGCACACGCACAGCTGGGACCAACCAACAGCGTAAGCCCAGGCCTGGGAGCCTCATCCTCTTCCTGAGCCACCCCCACCTCCCCAACCCAGTGGTGATCACAGGCTGATTAAATCAGACTTCTAGGCAGCAGGTCCAATTAGACAGGGAGCAGGAGGTTTGGGCATTACCTGTGGCTGCACAGGACATGTCAAGTAATCCTTAATCTTTCTGATTTGCCTCCCTGGGCATGGGGAGTTTGGAGGGGGGCAGAGGATGGGAAAATGGGGATGGGGCCAGACTCTTGAGGAAAGCAGAGCATCAGACCATGTGCACTTGGGATAGGCCCCCGTGAAAAGCACTCTCTCGAGCATGATGGGAAGAAACGAGCAGCAGACAAGATTCCCTGCCTGGGGAGTTGACTGGGTTCTGTTTGACTCCTCTTCTGGTTGGAGAAGTCCACAGAGGAACTGGCTCAGGAAGGTGTGTAACGTAAACAGAAACACCAGCACAGATCTTAGAAAAGCAGAGGATAATTCAGAAATCATTGATATTTGGCTTTGGAATGCATTGATTTTCCTCCCAGAAGATTTACCTACCTAATTCCACTTGGCTTAAGCAAGTAATAAAAACGTGTTTGCCTTTCTTGATCACAGTTAGACTGGCAGCAAGGGCCAAGGGTGTCATGCTGACTGGCTGGAGGAAGGTACTCTGGGTTTACAGCTTGTCCACAGAGAGCCACAAAAACAGGCGATGAAAACCGATTGCCCGAGGAGATGAGCAAGCCCAGGGGAGCACAGATGTCTTAGAGCCCAGATCCAGGCAGGTGGTCTGGGAAGGCTTCCTGGAGGAGTTTCCGCTTGACTTTGGGAACAAGTGCAGAAATGTATTAATACAGCACACCCAAAGGTTTTTCTTCCTCCACTTCCTACTTCCAGACATAGGTAAATCAGTTGGTATTTGTCTCCTTACTTGGCATAAAAGGCACTTATCCTGCATGAACTGTTGTGAAGTGTGTTGTATGATACCCTGAGTCTTTGAATCAGTTCAACAAGTATGTTGGGCTCATGGTGATACCCAGTTTAAGCACTAGAGGAGAGGAGTCAAATGGAACCCAGAATGATAATGACATGTATTGAATAAGAAAATGGGACACATTGGACGAACAGCAGGACGCGTACACCATGTGTGTTGCCCACTCGTGGGCTCGCCTTGGATGCCCATGGGCTTATTGTGAAGTTACTGTGATTGCGCCTCTGGGAACTGTTTCATGTACAGGTACTCATGTTGAATTCCTGAGTGATGGCAAATCCTTATCCTTGGAGCACTTTTCCTTTCGACTTTGCCAGAAGAAAGGCACTGATCTATAAAGCCAGCAGCATCTTTGTGAATCTTTGCTAATGGGAAAGCCGTGTGATTGGGGAGCAGGGGGAAATGGCCAGCTAAAGGTCTAGTGAGTGCCCCTAAAGAAAAAGCCACTAGCAAAGCACTGATGTCAAATACCAACCCCAAATTATACAACAGGGACTGCCTGCCCCTCTGTTCAAGGGCACTGGGCTGAGAGGCAGGAGGCCTGAGTGTAATCCTTGCTTCCACAGTAACCTGCTAGCTCCCTTGGAAGAATCCAACCTCCCGAGCTCTGGTTTCCTCATCTCCAAATTGAGGGGGTCAGCCTGGATGAGGCCCAAGGTTTCTTTTACCCTAAACACCTGCAATGACATGAGATAAAGTCTCCTTTTCCCCTGCCCACTCTGCCTTTCTAATACTGTGGCCATGTGGTTTCCATTTTTATTTGCTTCCACGTTCCAGGATCTGAGCATTGCTTTTGACTGACTGTAGGTGTAATAGAATTTGTACCTTCTCAAAATTTAATTACTAGCAGTAAATGATCAATCAATCCATTGATTAACTACTTATTGATTCCCCCTGATGTGACTCTGAGACAGGCTGCATTTGGAACACAATCCTTTGGTAATTGGCTTATACTGCCGGGCAAACAGCCTCTGTTAAAAGGCATTTGGGTCTTGGCAAATGGCTTTTTATCTAAGTATTTATTGCTCAGATCCTAGACTGCTGTTGGGAGACATTTTATGTGTGTGCTGGGTTTAGCAGGTAAGCCCCGAGATGTAAACATGGACTCCACGTGGCCACTGAAGTCCATGGAAGAGACCGAGGCCTTTTAACTGAGGGTACCAGGATAAGTCATCTCACCTGAGTGTGGCCTCTGCAACCTGCTCTATGAAGCGAGGGTTTGGGGCTCCATGATCTCTAAGAGCTCAGTTTCCTTAACTCTGATTCTAACTGTCCATTTCGCAAACGGTCTAGCTTAAAGAGGCAGGACATTTGCATATCAAACACTGCTGCAGGTGCAGGTTGCCCAGACTGTGTCCCTCTCCAGGAGCTGTGGACTGGGCTGGTGCTTTGAAGTGTTAACGTCAAGTGCATTCCTTATGCCAGGCACAGGCCAGAGGGAATAGGCCTCCTGGTTTCCGAATGTGCACCTCTTTCAACGTGCAGCCAGCTCTCAGTAATCCATGTGGATAGGTGCGTGGAGAAAGGAATTCCAGTCCGACTTCCTCTGTCACCCAGGCCCTCTGGGCGCCTTCCCTTCTGTCGAGTTATTACGTGCCCAGGAAGACAAATTCATTTCACTGTCCACATCAGCAAAATAACCCTCGGGGACAGGTTCGCCCCCGCCTTCCCCATGCCTTTGCCCAAAGTCTTAATGGATTCTCTAGTCAAGGGCGTTCTAGAAACTGGACTACAATAGAAGTAAGGATGAAACGTTACCCAAGCACAGAGGCACAGCCCTTTCATTCTGTCCTGGGGAGTGGCCAGATGCCTCCAGGAGGAGTTATGCCACTTAGTGGACAATCACAGTGGCCTCTGACGATAGCCTCAGTTGACCCTTCCCGTCAGCCCTCACGCAGCAGCTGGAACCTCCTTGTGCAGTTTGAATCTGTGTCTGTCATTCCCTTGTTTCAAAACCTTCGAAGGATCCCCATTCTCCCGAATCAAGTCTGGCCTCCCCATTATGATATACCTGGTCCACCCTGGTCCAGCCTAACTTGCTGCTCACCTCCTGCCTGCTTGCCTGTCTGCCTTGCACATAATAAGTGTTTGGTATTTACTGGAGTGAATCAATGAATAAGTGGGTTTGATTCTGAATAATAAAGAGAAGTTGAGGTATATACAGTGTACTTAAAATTAGGAGGAAGAGCCAAGCATCACAGTGCTTAACCTCTTTCCTTTCCTTACTTATAGGCACACAAAGGTCACCGAAAACTTAGGAGCCAGAAAGTTTCCTTCCTTTAAAAAGGGTCTAGAATCACAGGCTTGGCCAGGCCATCAGCTCTTGCTTGACATTTTCATAGGCCCCTGAGGCCCCTGTGGTTTGTTCCTTGCCACTCTTTGAGCCCATCTCATGCCACAGGCCCGCTTGCTCATTGAGTTATAGCCACATGAATCTCAGTTTCTCAGACAAACCAGGGTGTTCCATACGCCCCTGCCCCAGGGTCTTTGCACATGTTCCTTCAGCTGGAAAGCCCTTCCCCCATGCTTCACACTTGGCTCCATCTCATCCTTCAGGTCAGTGTGAATGTCATGTTTCTCAGGAAATGTGTCTTTCCTGACCTACCTAAAACACCCCTTGTCCATCTCACTTTCTTCCTGGTTTCTACCCAAACACTCCCATCTTTGTTGTTTTTAATCTGGTCTTCCTCACTACATTGTCAGCCCCATCAGCACTGGGGCCGTGTCTGTCTTGTTCACTTGTGTATGCCCAGGGCCCAGCACAGAGCTTGGCTCTAAGAAGGTCCACTAGCTGGTTGTTGAATGGATGAAGGATCTGGCATGGGAGGCTTGGGCTGGAGAAAGTCGTGCTGCCAGCTCTCACCACTTACCCAGCTCAGGCAGATGGGGACCTTGAAGGTCTCCCAAGGCAAGGTGCCACCACCAGCAACGTGAGGCAGAGCTTTCTCAGAGCCAGCCTGAGGGCCCGTCCCCCAGACCATCTGCCCACCCTGGTGCCTGCCTGTGCCAGCGCTGCCAGGCCCATTGAAGCTGCCCTTCAATGGAGGACTTGTCTTTGAGGGCTGCACTCCCCAGCAGGAAGCCCTTTGGCTTTCTCCTTTTATAGGAAATTTTTGCTGCTGGATTGACTGTAATTGTCGGATTTGCATTTGGTACACCTGCAGCAAGAGGCCCTGGGGGCACCTAGGCATTTGGAAATCAATAGGAATAAACAAACAAATATATTCATAGGAGTGGGATCTGGAGAGGAGAGGTGGCTGGAAAGGGAGGGAGAAAACAAATCCAATTGCCAGGCTTACCAGTCTGCAGCAGAAGACCTGTTTCCCCCACCACTGCCGCCCCCCAGACCGACTCCAAGCTCCCTGCCAGAGTACCCACCTTCTATCACTACAGTGAAACTGAGACTGTAATTTGGGTGCTAGCCTGAATGGGTTCATTTCTTTTTATTAACTCCAGCATCAGGGTTTTAGGCAAGTTGGCTATTGTTCACACCTCACTCCTCTTCTCTCTACTCCCCACGCTTTGAAGCAGCAGGAACAGCCGGAAGGAGATGGCATTGAGCAGCAGAAGTGGCTGGTGTGAGACCCGGTTGCTTTGCAGTCAGATGGAAGCTAGAGCCCGAGCACTGGTAGGAGGGTCGGGGAGGGCAAGCTCTCTCTGCCTGGAACCCAGTGCCATTCAGGGACTGGCACAGGTGCCTGCCTGGGCTCACTTGCCAGCATCCCGCAATTAGAGAGGGACCTGGCCAGCCTCCCAGGTACCCGCTGGGCTATAGCATAATGAGGCACAAAAACAACCAATGGGCACTCTGTGCTTTGCAGATTACAAGGTGCCTTTACATATCCTCATGCCGAAGCCAGTTTTTGCTGAGAGCTTGCACCAGACTCCCGAGACACTCAGCAGCTGGCTGGGGGCTGCTCTGGAATGAAGATCCCATGGGATCTGTAGACTGCAAAGCACCCTGCAGAGAGATAGGAGGCATGACATCACTATCTAGGGCAGATATTCTGTGGCCTTAGCCAACCTCTCGAGTCTCAGTTTCCTCATCTGGATGGTAAGCTCCAATGAGGACAGAGACCACATCTGTCTTATTCCTCACTATATTCCTGCTGCCTTACCTGGCATATAGTAGACATTTCAAAATATTTTTAAAAGAGTGAATCAATGAAAAATGAAAGAAAATGGGAATAAGAGTATCCACCTCCCAGAGTTGTTGTAGGAACAAAGGAGACCGTGTGTATAAAACCCTCAGTGCATAATTGAATTGTGTTTAGCTGTTATATTGTTCTCAGAATCAGGTCAACTTGCTTGCTCAGACATCGGGCACCTAATGAGCAGTAGTAGATCATCTGGCACTAGATTCCATACCCTCCCTTCTTCTCCACTGCAAGAATTACAAACACAAATCTGCCTTCACTGTGTTCGGATACTAGGCGGCTCATGGGACAGGAAGAAGTACTGGACACTGAATGGGAAGCAGCATTTCCTCTTGGGAGTAAGGATGCTGCCAAGCCTCTGACCACCTTTTCCTGGGTGTTATAATCAACAATCAACTCTGAAGGTTGGATTCTGTGTCAGGTCAGGAGGTGGCTTTTGAGGCACTTAAAGCAGAGGAGAAAGTCAGGCTGAGGGGCTAGTTGGAAACTGAGTCCTGGATGCAAAGAGGAAGGAAGAGTTGGGAAGAAGCAAAGAGGAGTTAACTATCTGGAAACAGTCTCAGTGTCTGGGCTGAGTCTTCAGTGCCCAAGGAGATGGGCACCACCCCCACGCCGGCCACCCCGGAAAGCCAGCCCATTTGAGACTGAGGGGCTAGTCAGACCCCAGGCAGAACCATTACCAACGCTGACTTACTTTTTTTTTTATGAGACGGAGTCTCTGTCGCCCAGGCTGGAGTGCAGTGGTGCCATCTCGGCTCACTACAACCTCCGCCTCCCGGGTTAAAACAATTCTCATGCCTCAACCTCCCGAGTAGCTAGGATTACAGACATGCACAAATACACCCAGCTAATTTTTGTATTTTTAGTAGAGACAGGGTTTTGCCAAGTTGGCCAGGCTGGTCTCGAACTCCTGACCTCAAGTGATCCACCCACCTCGGCATCCCAAAGTGCTGGAATTACAGGCATGAGCCATCATGCCCGGCCACCAACATTGACTTTATCAGGAGAGCAGGCTCCTTGTCCCACCTGCCCCTGCCAGCCATCTCGGGAAAGCTGGGTGTTGCTCCTTGGACACCCAGCTGCTGTCCAGAGTCCTGGATGAACCAACCACCCAGACCAGGCCACTAACACCTGCTGACTGCCCACCTGACAGCCCCACCCCCAAAAATGCATGGTGGTGAATACATGGATTTGGACAGTAATTACCTGCATTATGGAGAACTCACCACACATCTGCTAGGCATTCCAGATCGATCACTGCATTTCATCCTTCCAGCCACCCTGAGAGAGGCAGAGGCATTGAAATCACCACTTTACAGAAGGAGAATCGAGGCTTATAGCCCTCCGAGCTAGCCACGTCTAAAACCAAGCCTGAATTTGCGACCTTCCTTTAGACAATGCACTCCTGCCGGGGCCGGCCCTTCAGAGCGGTCTTTTGCCTATGGCTCAGGTCTCATACTCCCCACCACCTGAGACTGAGGCAGTTCTGCAGAACTGAGGGTGGGACACAGGCGCAGTGAGGGAGGGATAGGAGTGGGAGGTTGGGATAGGACCCAGAGAGAGAGGCCCGGCAGCAGCTTTGTCCTCAGGGGCATCTGGCAGCAGCTGAAGGGCCAGGTCAGGGAACAGGCAGAAAGTCAAACCCCGGGGATAAGACAAAAACAAAGGGCTGAAGTCCTAGTGGGTACTCTGTTATAATGTAGGCGTCTGACTATTGGATGGAGGTAGGGGCACTAACATTGATTACACACCTTCTAAAATCCACTATGGAAAATGCTAGCCACTGGGCGGGTTCTTTACATGTGTCATCTTGTTTCATCCCCAGCATGCTTACAGCAGGTATTAACACTCCCAATTTACAGATGTAGAAATTGATGCTGAACGGGCTGGCTCGAGGGCCTACAGGTAGGAAGCACCAGAGGCTGGATGTGACCTCAGGGCCTTCTGAGGTCCATGCCCCTCTCACCATACTACTCTGCTTCCTGGGGCCCAGGGAGGCCAACAAGCAGCCCCTCGGAGCATTACAGGGGTCTCAGCAGCAGCCCTGAGCTCTGACCACAGTGATGGAGGAGAAACAGCCACTGACCAACTGCCCAAAAGTCCTTCCTCAATCTTCACGCAGGCAATAGAGTGTCCTGGACTGTTTGGTGGTGTGTGTACCTTTGCAAGAGTCGCTGACTTCCCAGAGCAATGGATTCCTCATCTGGGAAATGAGGAGGTTGGGCTGACTATAGATTCCTGTTTCTTTCGTTTTCTGACTCTTGACCAACCTATAAGTCGGCATGTCTTAGGGCTGTGTGGCATTGCCTCACACCTTAGTAGCCCTCTGTCCTGGGCAGGGACTGAGGCGGTTGGGATTATGGGCTCAGGTACCATGCTGCCTGGTGTGAACCCCAGTTCCACACAGGTAGGCTGTGTGACAGTGGGTGAGTTACTATCTCTGGGCCCAGTCTCCTCATCTGTAAAATAGGGACAATGACAATACCTGGCTACAGAGATAGATTTTCCAGGAAGCCACCGCAGCTTAAGCTTCAGAGCTCCTTATTTGCACAGACCCAATCCGAGGCCCTATTTTATCAGTAGACTGCCAAAATCATATATGCTTCACACCCAAAAACCCGGAGCCACTCCTGCCTGCCTGAGCGTTCCTGAGTACACACTCGGCTCTTAGACCACGGCCCGCTCACTCAGTGTCCGCAGGAAGGGTTAGCTGTGCTTGTGGCTGTCATTGCTGTTGTTCCATTGAGGTAGCCTCATTTTACAGAAGGGAAACCAAATCTTAGAAATGTTTTTTGACTTTTCTATAACTGCCTAGCTAGTAAGAGCTGACTCCCAGTCCCCCTGGGGACACCAGAGAAGAAAATGAACTGGCCCGGGGCTTCAAGGAGCTGATTGTGCGGTCGGGGAGACTGGGCCCACATGAACAAGGCATCACAACTGTGAAAAGCCATAGGTCGGAGGCCAGCCTGGGAGCAGCCCAAGGGCTCAGGGAGGGTCATGAGGGTAGGAGTTGTCAGTGCAGACTTCGGCAGGAAATAGGACTTCCACTGAGATGGGCAGGGCTTGGCCTGGCTACCAACAAGCATGGCAGAGTGAGAGAAAAAAGAAGGAAAGGCAGAAAGGGTGCTGGGCCTGGGGGTGCCCCGAACAGCAAGCAGATCACAGTGTCTGTTGATGGACGTGGTTCTGAAGGTGCCCAGCAGACACCTTCAGATGGGTCCTAGCTGTGAAAGGGACAAGGTAGCTGCTTGTTCAGCTAAGGCAAAGCCAGGAGGAGTAGGGGTGCAGAACTCCGCCATCATGGGTCTGTGGGTGCATTCTTTTAAAGACAGCTAGAGCTCTGAGAATGCTAGGCCTCCCTTAGTGCACCATGTATTGTCATTAGTTTGTAAACCAGGGCATCAGGAAACAGTTCCGCAAAAATCCATGAATACTCATAACACTCATCAACCCAAAATGTGTGGAGCTCCCTTTGTGGAGTATCCATTACGGGGTAGACATTGTCCTAAGTGCCCCCTGCCCTTTTTTAAATTGAGGTGAAATTCACATACAGTGCTAGGTACTTCTCATATACAAACGTAACACCTCAAAACAGCAATGTAAGGTAGGAGCTGTCATCCCTATTTTTGCAGAAAGAGGAACTGAGCCTCTTGAGATGATGTGGCTTGATCTCTATCTCATGGCAGGGAGGCGTCAGAGAGTTCCTGGGAGGTAGATCTGAGTGGATTCAAAGTCCCTACTCTCTACCCCACTGCAATTCATAAATGTACTTATTTATATAAATTGTTGACTAAATAAAAATACCTGCTCAGAAAGCCTGTCAGCAGCCACCGCCCCTTAGAGTGTCATTGTTGTAGATTTGGCTACTCGCCTACCATGGCCCCTCGCTAGACTAGGCCTCCGGTTCTCTGCAAGTCTGGCTGAATGTGGGCCCCTGAGCTGTTTGCCTGGAACGCTGCCACCATTCCTCTCTGGACCCTGAATCCTGATCCCCTCCCCTGGCCTCCTCTCCCAGCATCCTGGAACTACGCCCTCTCTCTTCCCAGGTCCGGCCCCTCCTCCCAGCTGCTGGGAGCCGCAGCATTTTCTGGGGTGCACTGTTGTGTATCAAATGTTTGGTGATGGCGCTGAGCAATACAGCCTCGCAGCCGGCCTTGCTGTACTTGTTACAGCTCAGTGGAAACACCGGTGCTCTTTGGAAGAGCAGGGGAGGAATAAATGTTTCAGTCCCGCTATAAATAATGTAGCGGGGAAAGATGTTGTGTAAGTGGTGCTCTGGGTTTTGCCAGGAGGTATGTTTTCCTTCCTTCTTTCTTTTTTTTCTTTTGCCTTCCTCCCCCAGCCCCCCTGTACTCAGTCCTATACAGAATGCCTCCCACCAGGGAGCAGAGGGAAACAGCTCTGCTCCGAGGGAAGGAGAAGATTAAACTGTTGAAACTAAACAAATCAATCCCTGTAGAGAAAGGGCAGGGGGAGGGGAAGTTTCTGGCCTGGCCGGGCACTTGGCGGCGATGTGGGCATAGTGAGAGAGAGCCTCCTGGAAGATGCTGGGTTCACTGCTTCCAGTGGTGGTAGGAGAGGGGCAGGAAGTACCATGGAGATCCTCCTGTATCTCCATGGTACTTCCTGCCGTGGATTCTAGCCCTTCCACTTTCTCAGTCCAGCACGTGGAAGAGCTCCCAGAGGGATGCAGGCTGGCTTCTGCTTACAGGACTGGTGCCACTGGTGGGGGATGGCCTCAGGGTCCTGGGAGCCAGGCTGGAAAATCAAAGGTAGAGGAGGCAGTAGCAGAGCGCAATTTGGGGGAAAGGTGGGAGCAAAGACTGAACCCAGGTAGGAGGGCCAGGTGGGAGCCATGACAGCAAGGTAAGCCGTGAGATCAGAAGCATCGTGGGAGGTGGGCAGGCTCTCAGGGCTGATTCTGTGATATAGCAAGGATCTCGAAGGCTGGCTTTTCAGTAGCATGAAATGCCATGGGTCCGAGAATGGGTCTCATGCTGAAAGATGCCTTCGCCTTCTTCCTGCTGCTCTGGGCCTCACTGTCGCCTGGGGTTCAGCCAGCATCCAATGCAGGCCTTCCCCATCTCCGGGGGCAAGTGGATGTGGTAAGGCAAAGGCAGTGACCACTCTGGTGGGGCTTATATCCGGGAACCAGAAGAACCCGTGATTTTTTCTGAGTCTACATTTCTTTAAATGCTGCCTGGCAATCACATGCTTAGGAATCATCTGGGGAGCTTGTTAAAAATTGCAGATTTCTTGTCCCCATTCCAGGCCTACTGAATTCAAATTTTGAGTGGGGCCCAAGAATCTGCATTTTAAGTAAGCACACTGGGTGACTCTAATTTGCAAGAATTTTGTTAACCCCTATTTAAGAGCTGCATTCCCTATCTTTGGTTTGAAAGGATTTGCTGGAGAAAGTCTCTACACCTACCTGAAAACCAATTTCCCTGTGTAGTTGAATACCGTCCATTTCACAATCTAGAAACATCAATTAAGCACCTACTATGTGCAGGGTGTTGTGCTAGGCTGTTGCCTAGAGCCAAAGACACAGCCTTAGGATGGAAGGGACCTCAGAGAGCATCTGCCACCCAGTGAGACAGCCTTTTCTCTGGCATCCTTGATGAGTGGTCATCCATGAACTCACGACTCTATGAGACAGCCAAGTCTGCAGTTGGCTGGATTGCAGGTCCTGATTCTGCCTCTGGGCACTTGGGCCAAGTGTGCTCCCTCTCATACATGACAGCCCTTCACATTTCGAAGCCGTCTGTCATGCTCCCTTGAATCTCTTTTCCAGACTGAAAACTACCAGTTCCATGAAAGGGAGAGTTTGCCTAGACTTCTCAGCTTCCTCCTCACCTGCTTCAGCCTTCTCTTCTCTGAATACTTGGGTTAGTGACCATCCTTTTTTAAAAAAAACATGGCACTTGACCCTGGGGTGTGACCACCAGCAGTGGAGGACTGTGACAAACCCTTTCTTCCCTTTTTCTGGATACAGACCAGCCTTTGCCCTGGGAAGCTGCCTTTAGAGGAGAGAGGCTGGCTCCTCCAGGACATTTGGTGGCAGAAGCACTTCTGAGAAAGGCAAGAAACAAATTGCATCCAGGCCACTCCAAGCCCTCCATGGTCCTTAATGCTGAAGTCTCGCTGACCTAGAGTTGGGTACTGGTGTCTTGCCTTCAAGGAACTGTTTGCTGGGCAACAGCAAACAGGCAGGCCCCAACCCTAGACTGTGCTAGAAGGTGCCAACTCTGCCTTCCATCTAGCCATTCTTTTTCATAGGCCCGGTCCCTATGACTCCATCCTCAGCTCTTCTCCTCCATCCAGGCAGCACCAGGAAAAAGCTGCTCATTAGCAAGGAAAGAAAATGAGAGAAAGAGGTACCCTTTGATGGGGACAAGCCACCAAGGGGACTGTGCCCTGAGTCATGCTTTGTCACACTGGCCTTAGGGAGGGATGCAGGAGAGGAGACCTAGGAGGACCAGGTGGCAGGCGAGGAAAATGATTTAAGCAGTGGCATTTGGGACTGATTGGAGGGGAGAGAATCTGGGGCTGGGGAGTCTTCATTATAATAATTGTATCCTTCCCCTCTAGTTACGACCTTGCAGATGTAACTTGATGTTTGTAATGAGCCATAATTAGACAATCACCAAAAGTTACAGTGAGTAAAGTGAATGCAAAACCCAGCCAGTGACGGCACACTGTGTATTCACTATTCGATGCACCTGTTATATTCCCATTTTCCTCCTCCCTTGTGGCAGAAGCCCCAGGGAAGGCCTTGCATTGTCATGGCTACCTCCTAGGCTGCTCTGTTGTTTCTTGGCTGAGGTCTGTAGTCCTCTGAGGTACCTCTGTCTGGTTACCAGGCCTTGAGTTTCTTCCTGCTGTTTGGGGGAATCATCTTCCAAATTTGAGTCCCTGGATCATTAACCTGGAGAAGGCTGAGCCCAACCCTAGGATTCTGGGTTTTCCAAGAAAAGAGTCCTTGGACCAGGCCATTGCAGAACCCCTCATCCTGGGAACAGTGGCCTAGGCATTTTTGTCACCATTTCTAAGAAAGCAAAGGACTGGTGATCAGGATCGCATAGCGAGGAAGTGAGCAATAATGAAAACAAACTTACCTCTTCTGCACTATTTGTCTACCAGTAGAAGCACAATCCCCAACTCAAAGGAACTCTTAATGATGGGATTTTAGGCATCCGCGGTGTCTATAGTGTCGTGGGAAGATATTGAGGGGCAGAAGGTCTTTCTCAAATTCAGGACACAAAATCATCTGTAGATGCAGCTCACCCTATGCCTGAGCTAAGCTAGAGGACACCCATTCCTGCATGGATGTTCCATGCGAATGAGCTCCCCTAGTAGAATTTTGCATTGGTAACATATATAGGGCACCTGTTAATGCTAATAATGGTGAATGGTGCCCTGACCCCTCTCGGCAGCTGGGCCCCAGCTCCCAGGATGGAGGGACTTGGGTTGTTTACAACATTTACATTTTAATTAAAATCCTTTTTGGACTCTCCAGAGTTTCCATGAATCTATTAGCCTCGGCTACAGCCTCCCCTCTTATGGCAAAGTCATTTTGGAGGATGAGATCTATATGAAGACTTTGCCCTTGCTGCCTACTAAATGAGTCCTCATGGAGAACTGGAGAGCAGGGAAGGAACTCAGAGATTACAGAATCCAGCCTGTCATTTTTCAGATGAGGAACCTGGGGCCCAGATGAGGAAAGCCATTTGTCCAAAGGCATATGGACTACGGCAGAACCAAGCCCTCAGTTTAGATCTGGCTCCTCAGTGGTGCTTTCAACATTAGACACAATACTAGCACCTTCCCAAAAGGGAGGAACTAAGGAGGGGTAGGCTTTGCTGGTTTTCTTCTCCCCACCTGGAGCTCTGCATTCTGAGCTTGTTCTATGGGACTCAGGCCCTACGAGGGGACTGGGAAGTAGGAGACCCTGCTTATGTACTGGGGCTGCTTCCTACAGCCTGTGTTGGGGAGAAGAAATAGGAGAGAGAGGAAGAAACAGAAAGGATGATATGAAGAGAGAGAAGTGGCTCTGGGTTTAGGATAAAAGTGTGAGGCAGCGGCTGGGTGTAGTGGCTCACGCCTGTAATCACAGCACTTTGGGAGGCTGAGGCGGGCCAATCACTTGAGATCAGGAGTTCAAGACCAGCCTGGCCAACGTGGTAAAACCCCATCTCTACTAAAAATACAAAAAAAAAAAAAAGTTAGCTAGGCCTGGTAGCGCATGCCTGTAGTTCCAGCTACTTGGGAGGCTGAGGTAGGAGAATTGCATGAACCGGGGAGATGGAGGTTGCAGTGAGCCGAGTTTGTGCCACTGCACTCCAGCCTGGACGACAGAGCGAGACTCCATCTCAAAAGAAAAAATGTGTGAGGCAGAAGACATGTGCCGGGCAAGTCAGGGAGCTTAGATGCTGACACTGGCCCGGAGCAGTCAGTCCTGAATCATCCCACAGAGCCAAGCCCAGTGGCTTCCTCCACCTCCCCGAGGGGTGCTAACTCATTGCACAAACTCTTGCCCTTTGCACCTCAATATGACCCATGCTTAAACAATAAAAACGTCTTGGCAAGGTCTAGATCAGCCAAGCTGTTTTGAAAGATAGTCTCACTTCACTAAAGAGGCAGAGAATACAATTGCTGTCCTGACTTTACTGTTAACTATACGCCCTTGATCAGGGCACTTAACCTCTTTTGGCCCCAGTTTCCAGTTGTTAAACAAGAACATTGCTAGTGGCTTCATCATCTGTGGTCAGATTTATATTAGCTATATGTGAAAATATTCCATCAACTAAAAACCCCTATAATAATATCTAAGCTCTCAGCGTGATTATCACAGCCAAGGAGCTTCTTTGGTTCCACTTACTACTGGGCGCAAGGGGAAAGTAAACTCAGCACAAAAGAAACACACTCTTCCAAAAACCAGCCCCTTCTTACTACAGAACTATGCTGAACTTGGCTTACCTTAAATCCCCTTCTTGCTCCCAGGAACTCTGAAATAGCAGCAGTGCTTACCCAGAGCTGGAAGGCAGACTACCTAGGAGCCAGGAAGGAATCGTGGGCCAGAGGAGAGGGAGGCATCTCTGTTTCAAGTCCGATAATAATAGGCTGGTGCATCTGGAAGTCAGAACTACACCCAGACTGAGGGTAGGCACAGGCAGGCTGACTAGAAGCTAAGGTGCAATCTTCACCACATGACCTAGGGGCACCCAGTTAACCAACATTTGCTCAAGCAACACAAGTGAGGAGTATCTGGATGCTGGGATGCTGGGGAATGGTGTGGTTTGTTTCATTGACACTTTTGTTTATAGGGTTAGTTCATGGCTAAGTTTTTACCTAAGGAGAATCTTTGCCACTCGAAAATGTGCTTATCCTAATTCTGAGCTGTTAATTGCCTCTTGCTAATGCTTATATTACACTCTTCTGAGATGTTAAGCCTTTGTTGGTCCAGGTCAGCTGTTGACTTGGGCCTTTGGATGGAGTCCAACTTCCCCTGAGCCATGGATCCACATCCTATGGCATAAACTACGCCTTCTTCTTAAACATAATGCCCTGACATGTCAGACCTCAGTCAATCTCAGGTCTCTCTCTGAAGACACTGGTTTTAGTTCTTGCTCTGCTGGTAACTGGACTGTGACTTTGGGCAAGCCACAGCTTTCTGGGGCTTCAGTTTCCCAATCTATAAATTATGAAGGAGTTGAACTCCATCGTCCCAAAGAAGTGGATCAGGAAAGTCTCCTCAATATCAGACCATGAGTTAGAAGGGGCAACCCGCAACTTGGGCCTAGCACTGGCAAACCGTTCTCGCTCAGATCATCTGCTACTGCACCTCTGATGAATGTGTAGCATGAGCTCTAGAGACTCTAGGGCTGCAGAAGGGACCCCACAGTGGCTCCTGCTTGTGCTTAAAAATGGGTCCTAAAAGAGGCTGGCATTCCATCCAGTGCTTGTAAAGACAGCCTTGTGACTCCAGTCACCACGAAGCCTTTGTTGTCAATTAGCGGGCAGTTGCACGGTGGAAAGGCCATTGTTCTCAAGTAGTCATCTCATTTTGCCTTGGTGCCAGCTGGCATCCAGTGACCAAGCCCAGCTCCAGTGCTGTAAGGTGATGCTGGCAAGAAGCAGCAAGCAGTCTGTGCTCACTGTGCTGGGCCAGCGCACGCACCAGAGTCAATCCCTCCTTGACATTCCAGGAGCAGAACACCCTTTTCCAGCGGGCCATGGAGAGGCTCCTCTTCATTGTGGAAGAAGAGCATAGTGGACTATTCACTGATCACAGTTCAGAATCTCAGGGCTAAAGGGGGGCCTTCAAAGGTCACTAATCCAAGTCTCTCTTAATGCTATAATAAAATCTCCCTCTGTAATCCAGTGTCCATCTCTAATGTGTGTCCTACCAGCTTCCAAAAGGGAGAATTTGGGCTGTTGATAGTTATAAATAAAGTCAGAAAAGCAGATCTCCACATAGATGAAAGCATGGGGGTGGGGAGGAGGTGGTTTGGCCAGGGGCCTAGGATTAGATGGTCACTGACATGGAGCATTAAATTCAACTCTGAGCTTTTTGGCAGCAAAAGCAAAAATGGAAATATGATTGTTACATGGGTGTCTGACAAAAGGACTTGTGGCAGGAGAGACACGCTTTTTCCCGATTCTGAATTTTGAAGCAAGCTACATTCATTTACTGGCCAGGGAAGGTGACCCTGGAGGCTGTGGATTTGTTTCTGTTTCCCTGTTCTTACTCTGATGCTCTTCTGTTCCGAGAGTCTATGTCTTGTGGACTCAAGGCTCTCTCTGACTGGCTCATTTTTCTTTGTTTCTTTCTCAGGAGCCCATTGGGTTATGGTTTTGGCCTCAAGTCCCAGGGAGACAAAGCCCCTGCCTTTGAGAATCTGGAAGGAGGCACTTGATGGGATGTGGATGTTGACGGACAGGGCAGAGGTGTCGCCTTCCAGGACTGGCTGCTGTCGGCCTGGGAGTGTGGCATCTCTGTCACCTGTGGAGCATCCTGCAGCCCACATAGACCACCTTAGAGCTGATGGGTTTTACCAGCCTCCAGTAACCAGTGTGAAGACCCCTTATATAACTCAACATATTAGGTCTTTATTTTTATTTGTCTTAGAGCAAAAGGTCCATTTCTAGTTTTCCATTTAAGTAGTCAATGGCCGACCCAGATGGCATAGCACTGCTACCTCTTAGTAAGCTTCCAGTTCCTCAGGGGTGCCTGGGCACTTGAGGGCCACAGCCACCAAGTATGTGTCCCTACCTCCTGCAGGCCCTGGCCTGGGCATGGACTGGACACTGTTGCTAAACCCTTCATGTGTGTTCTTCAGGGGTTGCACAGTGTGTTGATTAAGACCAAAGGTCTGGAGTCTATCTTAAAATCCCAGCACCCCTACTAACTCAGTTTCGTGTCCTGGTGCCAATTTCTTAACCCTACTAAGCCTCAACATTCTTCATCTATAAAAGAAAATTGTGGTAATATCTATCTTACTAGGCAGTTGAGAAGACTAAATTTGAATGGATGGATGGATGGATGGATGGATGGATGGATGGATGGATAGATAGATAGATAGATAGATAGATAGATAGATAGACAGACGACTTAGGTAAATGTTTAGAACAGTCATCTTTAGTGCACAGTAAATGTTCTATAAGCCTTTCCATCATCACCCTTATCCTGAGAACCTTCCCATGGGTAGGTATTATTATCTCTATTTTACAGCTGATGAAACTGAGGCTCAGAGGAGCTCAGTTCCTAGTCAAAGGTGACAGCAGGGTTACCTGGTGGAGCCAGGATTTGGAGCTGGCTTGCCTGGCTCCAGATCCGGTGCTCTCCCCTGCCCTGTCACCCCCGCCCAAGATGGAGTCTTGCTCTGTCGCCCAGGCTGGAGTGCAGTGGCGCGATCTTGGCTCATTGCAAACTCTGCCTTCCGGGTTAAAGTAATTCTCGTGCCTCGGCTTCCCGAGTGTCTGAGATTACGGCGTATGCCACCGTGCCTGGCCAATTTTTGCATTTTTAGTAGACAGGATTTCACCATGTTGGCCAGGCTAGTCTTGAATTCCTGATCTCGTGATCCGCCCGCCTCAGCCTCCCAAAGTGCCAGTGCTCTCTTTACAACATCTTGCTGCTTTAAACACCAGTTCTGAAGAATATGAGCCTTCACCTCCCCTTGTCCCTCACGCTGCGCACTCCCAGCTCAGCACTAGCGGTGCTTTCTGTGGCTTTCTGTAGAGTGGGTAAAAGGCAAGCCAGTTTTGGCAGGTGTGGCCAGGCTTCTCCAGCAACCAGGTTTGCCTTCTAGTCCGAGTCCTCTAGTATGTCTCTTCTCCCCAGCATCCCCATCCTGAGATTAAACAAAATCCTCATGCCACCTGACATAAATGCGGTTTGGGGCTGGCCCCAACTTCCATGGACACTAGGGCAGTTGCCCTAGATTGCCCTTCCACAAAGCAATGGTTTTCAGGATGGCCAGGTGTCCCTGGGATTTCTGGCACTGGGGAGCTCCTGATGGAGAGCCTGAAGGGACTGAAATACGGATTGCACTTTTTCACTGAATACACCAGACAGGCCTCATTTTAAATCCTGTCTCTACTATTTACTAGCTGTGTGATCTTGGGCAAGACACTTAACCTCTCTGAGTCTCTGTTTCCTCATCTATCAATGAAGATGATACTATGAACCCTATAGGGCTGTTGTAAGTACCTGTAAAGTCTATGTCTGGTGCAAAGGAAGGTAGAAGTTATTTATTATTGTTGCTTTTATTATGATGACCATTGTCATTATTACAGCCTGCTGCCTTAGAATTCAAAGCCCCAAAATAGCCAGCCCTCTTCTGCCTGCACATTGAGCCCTCCCCTGTCCTAAACTGGGGCACACCCAGACCCCTCTGCCTGCTGGTATGTTCCCCCTGCAGACAGCCCCCAATATCAGGGCATGGAGATGGCAGCTGGGGCTGCAGACCTTAGTGTGAGCTGGCGCCATGCCCAGGGGCGGCTGCAAGGCTCACTCCATGGCTCAGCTTTGGGCTGTGCACTTAGGGTTTGGAGACAGGGGGTGTGCTGGCAGCTGCCACAACATCTGGACACCTGGCATCAGGGCTGGGAGACAAGCGTGGGCAGAGGGGTTTCTGTTTCAGGAGACTGTTGTGTCTGATTCTATGTTTTACATCCTGGGGTAGAAATGAAGAGAAAGGCCATTGCAGGTGGCCCCACCAGGGTACCCAGAATAAAGCATTGCCTTTCCTACCCGCCGTTTCCTCCACCGACTCAGTGCCCTCCACGCTGCAGATAAATGGTTCTCGATGGAGAGGACAGGGGCGGGTGTGCATGTGCCTGGGTGAGAACAAGGCCGTCCTAGCTGTGTTCTGGATTGATCTCTTAAGTCCCTTCCAATTTAACATTCTGCAGGACTCTGAGCCCATAACTCAAGGAAGCCGCAGCCTCCCAGAGCAGTGACATCTTGGCAGTAAATCTTGCCCATTTAAATAATGCCTCTGTTCCGATTCCATGTGCTCGCGTACCTTCTGGCTCCTGGTTTCTTGCAGCGTTCCTCAGAGCCAGGAATTATTTGTGCCCCATCTCATGGATGGGCCAACAGGGGCTCAGAGAAGTAAGTGACTTTTCCAGGGTCATAGAGCAGACCGATAGTGTACCCAGAATGTGAGTGCATAGCTCCCAATTCCAGAAATAGTCAGATGTTCTCTCTCTTCATTTTTTCTAACAGTTTAATTGAGATAGAATTCATATACTGTACAATTCACCCATTTAAAAGGCACAGTTCAGTGATCTTTAGTATACTCACAGATACGTGCAACCATCACTACAGTCAATATCAGAAAACCTTTCTCACCTCAGAAATAAACCCCCCACCTTCTGGCCAACATCCACCTATTTCCCCACCCCACCTCTGTCCCTAAGCAACCACCAATCTGTCTCTATAGATTTGCCCATTTTGGATATTTCATATCTGAATAGAAAGAAGAATAGAATAGAATGGAAATGTGGTCTTCCATGTCTGACTTCTTTCACTTAGCGTAATGTTTTGAAGGCTTATCTATATCAGGACTTTTTTTTAAGAAACAAAGGTCTCATTCTCTCACCCAGGCTGGAGTGTAGTGGCATAATCATAGCTCACTGCAGCCTCAAACTCTTGGACTCAAGTGATCCTCCCACCTCAGCCTCCTGAATAGCCAGGACTATAGGCTCGAACCACCGCACCTGGATTTATCAGTACTTTATTCCTTCCTATGGCCAAATAATATTCCCGCTGCACCACATTCACCAGTTGATGGACATTTTGGTTGTTTCTACATTTTGCCTATTATGAATAATGCTGCTGTAAACATTCTTGTGCATGTTTTTGCTTGGATGTATATTTTCATTTCTCCTGGATATATGCCTAGGAGTGGAATGGCTGGGTCATACAGTGATTCCACGTTGAACCTTTTGAGGAGCTGCCAGACTGTTTTCCAAAGCAGCTGCACCGTTTTACACTCCCACCAGCAGGGGATGAGGGGTCCAGATTCTCAACGTCCTGTCCCATATTGGTCCCCTCTTAAATCCTCACCTAGCTCATGGGCTAGCCCAGGGGCCTACAAGCAGGGGAGGATAAAGACAGACAGGGCTTAACATAGGCCAAGTGATGAATGAGTTGGGGGAAGGGAGAATCCCTCTGGGACCACTGTCCCCAGCCTTCTGGGATGCCCCAGGATTCCCCTCCAGGATACTCATCGTGGTATCAAGCTTGACTAAAAGACCAGTGCTGGCCTCCACAGTAGATCATCTGAAGTGTTGGAGCCAGAATACTGGATCCACTTCATGGCTGGGGAAAATCATGAGAAAGGGGACTGTGGCTCACGGTGACCAGGATTATAAACCTTGTTTGTGAGCTGGCCATTTCCCCCCACACACATACACGCTGTCCTGGGACAAGTCTGGCTGAAGACTCTCCTTGTTGCTTTGGGTAACTCAAAACTGCTTGGCAAAGCCAGGGAATGTGCTGGTTGTCCTAAGTTGGGGAGGGGGCCTGTGGCACCAATTCCGTTCACATCTTCTTCTGTCACCATTTGGATGCCAGGGTCATAGTTCATCTCCCAAAGTTAAGTAAGACTGGATCTTAGACCCTAAGAAAACCTGGGAATAGCATTGGAGAGAGAAGGCAAAGCTAACATTGGAGAGAGAAGGCAAAACCATCTTCTACTGAGAAAATGGAAAAAGAAGAAGTCCCATGGAGGGAGAAGCTGGCCCCAAGCTTTCTGTGCCTGTGAAAGACCATGCCAAGCCAGGGAATGCCTTTTATGGGGCTGAGGGGATGGCAATGGGGTGTGCCGCCCACAGCTCTAACCAATGCGCGCACAGTTATTGTGACTGGGCACTTTATGACCGGTACCAGGATTCCTTCTGCTCATCCGGATGCTTCGGGGACCCAGGCAAGAGTCTTGTGGCATTTTGAAGCTAAGCATCTCCAGGGTTCAGATTTCCATGGATCACCATCTCTCCCCTACCTCTTCTTCCCAGCCTGGGTAAGACTAGAGCTGTGGCTACCTCAGGTGTGAGTATGTGACCTTTTAAATGGTGGCGTATTGGAGGTGGAGCAGGTCTTGCACCCGTCTCTGCAGTCACAGATGGGGAAGTGACTGGGAAGGGTAAGTGACTTACCCAATTCAAGGGCATGGCAGTGATGGGACAAGGGCTATGCCACCCTGTAGCCTTGGAAGAGTGGGCAGTGTCACCTGCTCCATTTCCTGGTTCTTTCCCATGGAGATAACATACATGGCAGCATCACATGCATAGCCCAGGTGACCTCTCATCATGGAGAGGAAGAGCTGGGGACTAGAGTAGGCAACACGCTGGAGACTAGTTCTGCCAATGCCTTGTCTCCAGAAGGGAAGTCTGAGAAGCAATTTTGAAGTTGGGGCTTCCCCTGCTAGGAGGCATCCAGGACAGCTGGATCTTGATGAGTCTAGTGTGGCCCAACGGTTTGCTGTCAGCTTTGCGGTCTCAGAACCCTGAGAAGGAAGATGATGCAAGGAGGAGGCACGGTCAAGAGCACCAGGCCTTGCTGGCTTAGAGGAAACATTGGCTCAGAAGCCAGAGGTGAGCCTGGGCTGCCCTAGGAGGCTGGACCAATGCCCATAATCAGTGAGAATAGCTGGTAGATGACCACTTGCAGAGTAGGCATTGTCATCCCCAGTGTCTCCCTGAGCCTATTTCTGCAGAGGCTTGGGGAGACATCGGGGATGGCATCTGTCTTGAATGGATGTAGTGACTGTAAAACCAGATAATGTCAAGAAAGTACTTTGAAACTCTGAAGAACAACAAATTTGTAGGGGTGCAATCATTCTTACATTTGCTGGAGATGTAGCCAGGGCTCAGGAGCTGAGCAGAGCCCATCAGTGCACTGTAGAGCCCAGGCTGTTGGAGTGCTTGGGCTGGGGCCACCGGACAAAGTGCTGCCACTGCAGCCCCTGCCAGGGTGGCACTTCTGTGGCCTTATCATCTGTTTCTGTTTCTTTTCCCACCCCTGGGCTGAGACCAGAGCTGCAGATGCTGGTCCAGCAGCCATGGACAGAGGCAGCAGCTGTTTCAGGTGGTAAGAGTAAAATGTGGGCCTTAGTCTGTGCCCACAAATCAAGCCGTGTCCATGTTCCCCATCACCACAGGCACAACCTCCAAGGTCCCACCCAGGGTTGCTTTCCAGGCTAGAAAGGCATGGAAGACACAATAGGACACACAGGAGACATCCCTGTCCTCTCCCTGGAGGTTGCCCTGGGAACTCTTACTACTGGTACTCTCCCAGGTTGATCAACTGGCAGGGACCTCGGTCCTGTTTGGGCGATTCTGAACCCACTCAGGCCCAGGCACCTCAGGGTTCCCTTTGGGCTCAGCCCCAGATCTCACCACAGTGGAAAGCTGGGCAATTAGCTGCTGAGTCCTGAGCAGCCCTCAGCCACCACAATCATCTGAATCATCCTAGCAAGCCACCCACTGGGAACCCCAATCCCCACCACACACACACAAACACACACAAACACACAGACACACACACAAACACACAGACAAACACACACACACAAACACACACACTCACAAACACATAAACACACACACTCACACACACAAACACATACTCGCACACAAACACACACAAACACACACAAAAACACAAAAAACAAAAACACACAAACACACACAAAACACACAAAAAAAAACACAAACACACACAAACATACAACACACACACAAACACACACACGTGCGCGCACACACACACAAACACACACACACTTTAAACAGAATGACTCAGATGGACTCCAAGGACAGCCTCGGATCACCAGCTCAGTACTGTGACCTTCCACCAAGTATGTGTTCAGACTGGCAGAGGCTCTGACAGCCTCTTTGCAGGAGGCTGCATGTGATGTCTTCTGACTTTCTACCTAATTGTCCTGAAAAAGAGCTGGAGAGGACAGTTTCTCAGAGAGCCACGGCTGCATCTCTTCGGGGCATTCATTCCTTCATTTCTTCAACTAACATCTGTGGAGTATCTTCTGAATCCCATAACTGGATCCTGGGAACATGCAGAAGAAACCCAGGCCCTATCCTCTTCAGCCTGAGGGTCTGCAAAGCCATTGACACGAGGCGATCCATACGTGGAGCATCTCTAGCTGAGGTCCTGCCAAACCTGACAGCACTTCAGAATCATGTGGGGGAGTGGGCAGACGCAGATTCCTGGGCTGCACTCCGGAGATCCAGACTGAGAAGGCGTCGGGCGAGGCCTGGGAACCTGTGTTTCTTGGAGGTTCCCAGATAATGCCAGTGAGGAGCCGTATCTGGCAACCACAGCTCTGGTCCATTCCCTGGTTCCTAAAAAGAGGAAACTGAAACCCAGTTAGCGTCCCAGCCCGGCGCCAGCCACTGCTCAGTGCCCCAGAATGCCCTGCCAGCCAAAGGAAGGACAGATTGAGCCAAGCAAGGGGTTCCGATGAGGAAGGGTCGAGGCAGCACATCAAGAGTCAGCTCCTGGGGAGGCCATGGTTCCGATGAGCAGAGGTAGGAAGCACTCGGCGGGCTGGGGCAGAGGCACAGAAGGAGCAAAAGTCTCCCTCTGAGAACTGCCTGGGCCTGTTCAGAGAGAGGGAACCTACGGATAGGTCCAGAAAGGCAGGTTGAGAACAGATTTGGGACAAAGGAATTCCTGCATTATTCAGTAGCCATTGGGGAAAGTTTCTTAACCAGTGCTGTTTTAAGACAATCACTCTTACAACGAAGTGGGCCGTTAGTTCGCGGGAGTTCGGTAGGGACGAGCCCAGAGCAGGGAGATCAGGGAGGAAGAGCCAGCCAGGAGCAAGTCCACGTGTTTCCAGTGTGTGTGGTGGGGTCACAGTGGGGCCCAGAAGGAGAGGAGAGATGGAGAGCCAAGCCCTGGTGACCACGGGAAGCCACCAGGGAGATGGGTGAGTCAAAGATGTTAACATTTTCAACTTTGGCACCTGCAAGAACAGGCATATGGCTGGTGGAGAAGGGGAACTTACCAGGGCTGGAGAGACCAATTTTAAGGGAAAGACTTTCTCTTTGGGCCTGCAAAAATAGTGATACGTTGGCGGGGCACGGTGGCTTATGCCAGCACTTTGGGAGGCCGAGGCGGGCAGATCACCTGAGGTCAGGAGTTCAAGACCAGTCTGGCCAATGTGGTGAAACCTCGTCTCTACTAAAAATGCAAAAATTAGCCCCGTGTGGTGGTACATGCCTGTAATCCCAGCTACTGGGGAGGCTGAGGCAGGAGACTTGCTTTAATCCTGAGAGGCAGAGGTTGCAGTGAGCCGAGATGATGTCATTGCACTCAAGCCTGGGTGACAAGAGCGAAACTCTGTCTAAAAACATATATATATAAAAAGAAGGGGGGAGAGAGAGAGAGAGAGAGAGATAAGTAAAGCACTCAGAGCAATCCTGGTCAGAGTAGATGCTCAAGATTTCGTTGTTATTTGCTATTCTACAGACAGGTTAGGCCTGAGCTGGTGGGAATGTCACATTCCTCACCGTTGGTCTGATTCTCTGTGGCAGGCACTTGCCTTCCCAGGAAGCGCTAAGCATCTGGCTTTGCAGAGATTTTACCTCCTGTCTCTGGAGAAGGCGCCGCCTTGGAGTCTGGGCCACCTGGATTGCTAAAGCTGGGGGTTAGGTGCTGGAGAGGAGAATAAACATTTATGGAGCAGTTACCAGGAGGCAGAGTCTGCACCAGGTGTCTGGCTATGTGTTCTTTCTAACTCTGCACAACCAAGGGGTGAGGTGTTACCGCTGTTCCCATCTTGCAGAGGAAGTGAATCACCCGAGTCACTTGGTGACCCATGATGAAGGGGCTGAGACAGCCACACACACAGGTCTGTCCGACCCCAAAGCCTGTGCTTTTTCCCTTATAGGGCCCACTGCTTCCACGTTCCAGAATCCTTTCTCCTTTTCTTTGCTCACGTTTTATTTATTTCCTCTGACACACAAGGAATTGAACTTGACTGCTGTGTGATCCAAGGGGGACAGAGGTGAACTGCATGGAAGCGGGTCCTGCGTTGCTCTCAGTCTCCTTCATAAAGGGCTTTGGCACTCAGGAAATGGTTGCAACTCAACCTTGAGCCTGCCTCTGCTGGGGAGACCCAGGAGCACTCTGGACACCACCCTCACCCTTTCCCCTGGGTTTCCAGAGTGGAAGTAATTCACCCCACGGACACACAGCTGGGCAGAAAAACCAGGCCTGCTTTCCAGGTCACTGAGGCCCCCCTCTGAGATGGGGAATGAGTGCGTAAAGACGGGCACAGATGGTGCTGGCAGAGAAAGGGAGATCAAGGGGATTTGGTACGGGGCGGTGCTGGTCACTTGTGGGTGTGGCTGGGCAGAGCCCCCATGCAAGGCTGGCCGGCATGACCACCCACCAGGGCTGCTTCTGAGCTGGGTGCCTATCGTGGGACACTGCTCTGAGTTTGCTCCTTTACTGATGGATCAGAAGCCCCATCGTGCCGGCAGGATGTGTCATGGCCACAAGGGCACAGGGTCACCTGTACTGCTGGGGGTTGGCAGGGGGGTACAAAGGGGAGGAGGTCTGAGAAAAGGCCAAGGCAAGAAAGGTTCCCTGGGGACAAATCTCCTTGCTCCCCGTCCTTCTCTCTCCTGAACTCCCTCTTGGTCTTTCTCGCTCTGTCTCCCTCCACTGTATCTTCTCTTTGTGTTGTTCCCTTTAGCTATCCTGTTTCCCTTTTGCTTTCTGCTAATCAGAGTGAGTCTCCCTTCTCATCCCCCTTCCCTTTCTTCATTTGTCTCCTGCCTCCTTTCACCCCTACTCCCCGAGTGCTCTCTCCCCAGCCCTTTGCTTTTGTGTAAGTTTCTTCCTCATTATCAGGCTTCAGCCTGGAGTAGCACCAGTTTGCTTGTTCTTTATGCCCCTTGACCTGTGGCTCACACCTAGGTCTCGGAGCCTTAGCTGCCCTCAGACTCTGAGAAACATGCTCCTGAGAAGGGCTGGCTAAGTGATGACCTGAGCAGCTGGCTGTCCTTGTGGCCCAGCCCTTGCCATCACTCATGCTTGCTGGGAGTGGACTCCTGCACAGACCCCAACACTGCCCACCTGGTTCATTAGTCTGACTCAATTCAAGGGTTTGCTAAGCACTACTAGATGCCCAGCTTTTCCTGGGGGAGCAGTGTAAGGGCAAGGGGACTAGAAAGGCTCCGTGCACCTTCTTTCCTATCTCTGTCTTTGCTGAGAGGTTACTTGGACTCTTGCCTCTTGCCTCTCCACCTCCAGCTCTGGTGAGCAGGCTCAGGAGTACGTGTAGGAAAGGGAGATGGGAGTTATAAGCCCACCTGTGTCCTTAGCAAGCTGTATCATCTTTCTGGACATCATTTTGCTTTCAAACATGAGAGGACTGGACAAGATCTCTTCTAGGGACCTGTGCAGCCACAAAAAAATGCTGAGTAGTAGCTACTTGCTGAGATCAAATGCACGTCACAGTCAGCCTGGGATCTGAAATTTGATCATTTGTGATTCATTCCTTTGGTTCCTCCATGTTTTTTGTTTTGTTTTGTTTTGTTTTGTTTTCTCTAGGAGACCTCTTTTGAACTCAGCTATTCTTGGGACATTAATACCAGTGGCCTGCTGGCAAAGGTTTAACAGCCAGCTCTCAGGGAGGTGGGGAAAGCCCTGACTGATTGGTAGTGTTTGCAGACTGATTTCCATGGTGTAAGTACCTACCGTGGCCAATTGCAAGTGACCAACATGATGTCACTCATCATGGGATTGGGAAGAAGTGCACAGTTGGCTGTCTGAGCTGGTCTGAGTGACTCTCACACACTCATTAATCTGTTAACACCTTGGCAGGTGCACATAGTAGGTGCTAAGTAAAAGCTAAGAGGTAAGAAACAGCCGACAGTATCAGAAGACAGAAATGTCCTTGGAGGTGAAGTTGGTAAGGGGAAGGAAGCGAGGGACTCTGAGTAGGACTTGGGGGGATCCCAGCAGAGACCCCTTCTAAGATCAGATTTTCCACCCACGCCTCCCGGCCCATCAGGCACTTCTGTCCTCATCAAACATTCTGGGTGAGGGTTCCCTCTCAAAGCTTGACAGAAAATCTTTCCCTGGGATTCCACACCTCTCCAGGGAGACCCGGGACTCTGTAGCCACCTCCCTCCCTTCCCATCTGGCCAGGCCATGGCTGCAGACTATATTTTTGCAATAAAAAAAATTCAGGACCTGTGGGTCTAACAGAGGACTTTTTTTCTGACTTTGAATGTATTTAAATGAAGTCTTTCAAGGTCTAAAAATTAAATCCTGGTTATACATTTAATGAAATGCCTTTATTAAAAAGAATAAAATTATTTTACATTTGAAAAGAGCTGTAAAAATTCAGCTAACCATATCGCAGCTAATACCACATTTGAAAATAGAAATCACTCAAGTTATTAGGGTTTGTTAATACTGGGTATTGGGTACACAGATGTTGGGTATATAAATCTTTATGCTGGTCTGTACATCTGAAATATTTCATAATAAAGAAAAAATGTCCCACGAAATCAGGAAGCTGGGCTCCCATGGTTCCAGTGCCAACCTTCCCTGGAATTTCTCTCCTCACCCCTTTAAATTCCAGGGAGGAGAGAAAATCAACCTCAGTCGTCCTGGATCCTGAGATAAAGGGATGCTGAGGAGACGCTGAGGTGGAGACCCCAAGAAGTCCCCTTTCTCTCTCTGGAACTCGTTCTTATCCATCAAACTGGGAGGTAGTTTCCAGGGCTCCTGAGATCCTTTGGGGCTGCGACCATCTACAAACATCCTTGCCTGGGCCAGGGAAGCCCTGCAGGCCTCATGGAAAACGTTTTCCTTCCATGCTCAGACCTGAACCACCACTGTGGGGGCTCTCTCAAGCGTGTCCCTGCATGCGAAGCCGAGGCTTTACTAAGTGAGCCTAGTCATCCCACCTTGGGGAGCATGGGCCCCACACGGGGGGTTCCCGGGCCCTGTCTGTGACTCTGAGGCGGCCTGTGGGGTCCGGGACAGAGCGTGAGTGTGCTTTCTCTTCCCTGAGCTGTTTGAAGTGGGGTCAGCGTGGGTGAGGTGCAGGGCCTGCTCCGGCAGGTTCGGTCCTTGGCCAGCCAGCCCTGCTGAGATCCCTTGACCATACCAACCATAGTCCCTGGTAGCTATTTGAGAGTGGGGTCTACCGCACAGGGGCTGGGGGTGCCCCTTCAGCTCCGCCTGGTACAGAGGAACATTTCCAGAGGGGGTCCCCCACCCTGGAGGTGGAGAGGGAGGCTGCACTGCTGAGTGGACTCTGTGGCTCCCCCTTGGCATCTCCCTGACAGCTACAAATAGGCTCTTGAACGTATTTAATAAACCCTGGGAAGGCGTCGTGGCCGCCTCGCCTCTGCTGGGCAAAGTGATGGATGTTGTCTGTAGGAGGGAGGAAAGACAACTTTCTAAATGGGCTCAATTCAGGGCAGGAGAGCAGTGTGGAGGGTGCGTTTTGGGTGCCAGCTCACATGCGTGGATGTGCATGGGCACACTAGCATCTTTTGGGGCCTGGAGGAAGGTCGGACACGTTGCCCACCTTGGCTCTCAGGAAAAGTGAGCACAGCTCGGAAAACCAGGTGCCATGCCCAGAAATCCCCTTTGCACTCCTGCCTTTAAAATGAGGGCTGGAGTCAGCGACCTCTTGCACTTTGGGATTCTAAAATATCCATTTGTTTCCTCGGAGGAGGCTTTGGATCTTGTTTCTGGAGCCTTTGAGACTTGGTGGGGGTGATTGTGAAACGGGTTTCTTTGGGGAGAGAGGAAGCGCCCAAGTCAAGGGGCAGGCCGACCGGGTGGCCCTGAGCCCAAGACTTCATCATGGGCCCCTTCCTGCAAGGAGTCTGCCCCAGAGAGAAGGTGGGCTCTTGGGATAGGAACTGGGGAAGGCAGGCAGGTGACCTACCAGCCTCTTCCCTGACAGTAGTTTTATGACCTGAGGGGGCCTCTCCATGTCCCCCACCTCAAACGGGCTTGGGCCAAACATTCCAGCTCTACCACCTACCACCTTCTGTCTGAGAACAGGTTGTGGTCTTTTCTCAACTCTCCTTCTTCCCCTGTGGAATACAAGTAATGTTTGGCCAGCTCACCCCAGAGGGTGACAGGGGTCGTGTGAGAGGATGTCTGGTGGTGGTAACGGCAGTGTAAGTGCCAGTGGGAGGGATGGTGCCTGGGTGACCACCTGAGAATTGTTTCTGGGGAGTGGGGGCAACCCCCACTCCTCCTGTGCAGGAGATGAGGGTCTGGGCAGGTGCGTGAGGCTCAGAGTGGACCGCCCCACTCACCTAAGACTGCACAGCCTTCAATTGGGTAGGATCCGTCTTTCAAAAACGATGTGGTGACTCGCCTTCGATGAGCTGGGGAAATGAATGAAAGACATTCAGAAAAAAACTCTCCCCCTCCAGAAAATTAAAATAAAAGGTAAATTTGCAGAATTCTTTGAAGGGGCAGCCTCGCAGGGAGGGGTTGTGTTTTCCTCCTCTATGCTAACCTCTGAGGGGAGGGAGATGGGACAAAAGACATACGAATATTTACAGGGGAATAGTATGTCCTCCACCCTGCACACACACAAACACACAATCAGACATGCACACACTTTGGTTTTCTTCAGTTCTCCATCCCAGTCCTGACATCCATGAATTGAGTTGAACCCTTTCAGAAGCTATTTATATTTTCTGCTTGTCCCACCTCTTGAGGTTAGATGGTCCATAAGTTTACAAGCTTCTGTGTGAAGTTACACTTCTTTCTCTGGATCTTAAACTAGCCCCATAAAAGCTTCAAAGAGAACTACATGGAAACAAGGAGACATAAAGAGAACACAGGTAGATAAATTCAGACTCGGAACTAGGTAGCAAGTACACCAGAGGCAAAGTCTGAAATCCCTGCAGGCAGAGGGTTAAAGGTTTCAGTGGAGATTTCAGTACAGGCAAATCAAAGGAGTTTTGCCTTTCTGGTGAGGAAGGTTGAGGATAACTGTCCTGGTGTCTCTTCCTTTTACTCCCTGAGGGCTTCCTGGGGGAGGCAATTATCTCCCAAGCTACCTGAACACAAGACAGCTTTGGCAATGTGGGCCAGGAAGGGTGCCCTGGACAAAGGGTTGGAGGTGGAAAGGGGATGAAGGAATCCAAGAGTGAGATGGGAATCACCATGGTTGTTTCTCAGCCCCGCCAGTCTGACATCTTCATCTGAGCCAGGATCATGACAATCCACTGGTCCAAGAAGCAGCCAGGAGCCGCAGATCCCACTCTGGGCCACTGCAGCTGTGGGCAGGGATGGAAGGGCTCCCTCAGGCACCCCTGCCCATCCACAGGGACACAACCCCACTATGTCTCACCATGCTCCTTCCAGCCCCTCACCAGGCACCTGGTGGCTTTGCTGGTCTAGTGTGCTACTGAGCATGTTGGCAGTGGGGCCTGACGGTTCCCCTTATTTGCCCTCCAGACTGTGCCAAGGTGACCTGTGGGTGTCAGACTTATACACAGACCCACCTAGAAGGGCAAATTTTTGCACATAAGACCAGAGCTCAAGCAAGAAAAAAGAGGACGGCAGGTGTGAGATAGGAAGAAGAGTGGTGCAGAGCCTCAGAGGGGCACTGTGGGTATGAAAGCACTCCTTGCAGGGGTTGGCACTATGGTGTCCAAAAGTGGGCTAGAGACTCAGATACCACAGGAGCCTAAGTCATTCCGTCTACTCTTCAGGCTTTATGATCCAGTGTGGTTGGGATTAGGGATTACAAACTAGAAACAATCAAGGGCAATGGTAAGGGCAGGTGGTGAGGTAGAGATGACTGCCGTCGATGTTCACAGAAGGAAGCTGTCACCAGGGGCTGTTGGAGTGGGGAGAGGCAGGGTGGGGTAGCAGGAGACTGCTGACTTGGTGGCAGAAGACATAGCTTGGGATCCCAGCCCAACCACTTACCAGGTGTGTACCATGAGGTCCCTGAGTCTCATTTTCCCTCGTGGGTAAGACGGACACAATAGTACCTCTTCTCAGCATCGCAAAGGGCCTGGCTGGGAATGATATGCAGTAGGTGCACCATAGATGCGTGTTTCCTCCCTTCATTCCATGAGGGAGGCAGGCCCTGAGATGGGACCTAGAATAGGGCATAGAGCCAGTCACAGGCCTCAGGTCCTCCGCATCACAGGGCGGGAATTGGAGTTGGTGGGGGTGCAGCTGTGAGTGCTCCCCAGCCTGAGTCTGTCTCCCTCTTCTGAGTCAGGGCCCCCTTGTACTGGAGGTTAAGAAGGTTCTGATCTATCGCTCCGCAGGCCATACTGCCCGAGTCCCTCCATCCCCTTCCCAGATAATTAAAAAGCCTCCACAGTCAGTACCCACTGGCCAGGTCACATGGGAGGGCTGCTACAGTCACATGGCAGCTCTGTGTGCAGGCAGCGCGTGCGTCTGTTCGGTGGGGCTGGGTGTGAGACACTAGGGAAGTCATTATATCCTCATCTTGGATGCAGGCAACTAACCATAAGAGACATCCTCGCACTAATGTGATCGCAGAGGATGTTGAAATCAGACTTGAAAGATAAAGAGCTAAGACTGGGGTTGCCCCCCTCCCCAGCAGTGGCTGCAGCCTTGTGAGTGATGAGGCTCCATCGTTAAGGGTAGGGAGAAGGTGGCACCCAGCCATCTGCATCATGAGTGATCCCTCTCCAGGACCCTGGGGTCAACTAGTCCCCAGTCCTGGCATCTGATCAGACCCAGCGTACTTGGCCGGATGGCTGGGGAATTGAGATGTGGCCTACCCCTGTTGGAAACAGGCAAACTTGTCCTGCCAGATGGAGTGGTTCTTAGCCTGATTTGCTGCAAAATGCAATACGTGTATTCCCCTCTATCAAAATAAAATAGTACAGGCAGAATAAGCTTTTTTCAAGAGTTATGGCTATGTGCCTGGCCTTTGTATTATTTTGGTAGAACACAGACATACGTGCTCATGGACATATATGTGCACACACGCACACCTACACACACACAGCAGGAAACAAATCTCATCTCAGTTCTGTGACATGACACATCTCAGTGAGTTGCAAGTCTGTGCCCCACACTGTGGCAGGGGAAACTGAGGATGGAGAAAGAACCTCAAACACAACCAGACCCTACAAAGGAAAAGCCTGGAGAGTGACCCGTGTGTGGAGGCCAGTGAGGGGCTGGGATCGACACTGGGAAGAGGTGTTTGCAAGCACCACGTGAAAGAAAATGGTGATTTGGGCCATGGTGGTGGGGACAAGAAGGAATGAGGTTAAAGACATGTTTTGAAGAAAGCATCAGTGGGATTTTCTGACAGTTCACATGGGGCTGTGAGAGAGAGGAGTCAGGGATGATGCTCAAGTTTTTGGCCTGAGCAACTGGACAGTGGATGACTGGACCAGAACCCGGAGGCTGGCTTTCAGTCCTGACTATGACACTTGCCCCTGTATGATGTAGCACAAGTCATCCGAATAAAGTGTACCCCATCTCTAAAGTAAGAGCAACAATCTCCCCACTCCTGCCTTCCCTAGATTTTCCTGAGGGTGAAAGCGGGTCACATAGGTCAGGGTGTCAGGTCCTCCCAGCACACCATAAGGATGACCACAGAGCAGCGGTTCAGCGATGAAACGGGCTGCCTCGGCAGGCACAGAGCCCTTGGTCCATGAGAGGGCCGTGGGGTGGGTTTGACAGGTGGGAGTGGCAAGTGGGACTAGGAAGAAAGGAGGAAGGAGAAAGGAGAGTGATGCTTCCACAGCCCAAGCACTGAGACCTGAGCTGGGACTTTGCTGTGTATTTGGGAACTGTCACTGCAGAACAAGATGGGGCTCCTGCATCTGAGGAAGCTTCAGATGCAGCCCCCAAGCTGCAGAGGACCATTCCACGAGCCCATCCACCCAAGTCACAACACCCACACAAGTCTGCTCACTTCTCCTCCATGAGAGAACATTCCTGGAGAGCTGAAAAGTCCCTCCTGTGGGGATGGATGGCAACACAGAAACATAAAAGCCAGGCATCGGCATCATGGGGAGGAAGAGCAGATGGGTGGCGAGCCCTACAGGAAGGGGGCGGGAGGCATGGGGTGGGCAGGGCAGGGAGGCACCAGAGTTCCCGGGGCCTCTGCAGCCACTACCAGTTCTCTCACACTGGGCAGCAGCGTAGGCCCAGCCAAAGCCCCTGAGTCCGCTCTGCTGCCCACACAAGCCTATGGCAGAAGGGCAACGGAGACAAGCCTACCGTCTGCATCCTCCTTCCCTCCTCCCCTCGATTCCTCTTCACTTCAGGGGTGGGGGACCCCTTCAGGATGTCCCCCCACCCTCAAGGCTTCCCTCAATCCACCCAGCCCCAAAATTAGGAAAGCAAAGCCAAAGACTTTTAGATCTCTTTTCATCCAGCCTCCCACCCATCCAGCCAGCACCCATCCATCCAGCCTCCCACCCATCCAGCCAGTCCCCCACCCATCCAGCCTCCCAGCCATCCAGCCTCCTACCCATCCAGCCAGTCCCCCACCCATCCAGCCAGTCCCCCACCCATCCAGCCTCCCAGCCATCCAGCCTCCCACCCATCCAGCCTCCCAGCCATCCAGCCTCCCACCCATCCAGCTTCCCAGCCATCCAGCCAGTCCCCCATCCAGCCTCCCACCCATCCAGCCTCCCACCCATCCAGCCTCCCACCCATCCATCCAGCCTCCCAGCCATCCAGCCTCCCAGCCATCCAGCCTCCCACCCATCCAGCCAGTCCCCCATCCAGCCTCCTACCCATCCAGCCTCCCAGCCTCCCAGCCATCCAGCCTCCCATCCATCCAGCCTCCCACCCATCCAGCCAGTCCCCCACCCATCCAGCCACTCCCCCACCCATCCAGTCTCCCAGCCATCCAGCCTCCTACCCATCCAGCCAGTCCCCCACCCATCCAGCCCCCCAGTCTCCCAGCCATCCAGCCTCCCACCCATCCATCCAGCCTCCCACCCATCTAGCCTCCCAGCCATCCAGCCAGTCCCCCATCCAGCCTCCTACCCATCCAGCCTCCCACCCATCCAGCCAGCCTCCCACCCATCCAGCCAGCCTCCCACCCATCCATCCTCCCACCCATCCATCCAGCCTCCCACCCATCCATCCAGCCTCCCACCCATCCAGCCAGCCTCCCACCCATCCATCCAGCCTCCCACCCATCCATCCATCCTCCCACCCATCCATCCTCCCACCCATCCATCCAGCCTCCCACCCATCCAGCCTCCCACCCATCCAGCCTCCCAGCCATCCAGCCTCCCAGCCATCCAGCCAGTCCCCCATCCAGCCTCCTACCCATCCAGCCTCCCACCCATCCATCCAGCCTCCCAGCCATCCAGCCTCCCACCCATCCATCCAGCCTCCCACCCATCCATCCAGCCTCCCACCCATCCATCCAGCCTCCCAACCATCCATCCAGCCTCCCAGCCATCCAGCCTCCCGCCCATCCAGCCAGTCCCCCGCCCATCCAGCCTCCTACCCATCCAGCCAGTCCCCCGCCCATCCATCCAGCCTCCCAGCCATCCAGCCTCCCACCCATCCATCCAGCCTCCCACCCATCCATCCAGCCTCCCAGCCATCCAGCCTCCCGCCCATCCAGCCAGTCCCCCGCCCATCCAGCCTCCCACCCATCCAGCCAGCCTCCCACCCATCCAGCCTCCCACCCATCCAGTCAGCCTCCCAGCCATCCAGCCAGTCCCCCACCCATCCAGCCTCCCACCCATCCAGCCTCCCACGCATCCAGTCTCCCGCCCATCCAGTCTCCCGCCCATCCAGCCTCCCGCCCATCCAGCCTTCCGCCCATCCAGTCAGCCTCCCACCCATCCAGCCAGTCCCCCACCCATCCAGTCAGCCTCCCACCCATCCAGCCAGTCCCCCACCCATCCAGTCAGCCTCCCACCCATCCAGTCAGCCTCCCACCCATCCAGTCAGCCTCCCACCCATCCAGCCGGTCCCCCACCCATCCAGTCAGTCCCCCAGCCATCCAGCCTCCCAGCCATCCAGCCTCCCAGCCATCCAGCCTCCTACCCATCCAGCCTCCCAGCCATCCAGCCAGTCCCCCATCCATCCAGCCTCCCGCCCATCCAGCCTCCCGCCCATCCAGTCAGCCTCCCACCCATCCAGCCAGTCCCCCACCCATCCAGCCAGTCCCCCACCCATCCAGCCTCCTACCCATCCAGCCTCCTACCCATCCAGCCTCCCACCCATCCAGTCAGCCTCCCACCCATCCAGCCGGTCCCCCACCCATCCAGTCAGTCCCCCAGCCATCCAGCCTCCCAGCCATCCAGCCTCCTACCCATCCAGCCTCCCAGCCATCCAGCCAGTCCCCCATCCATCCAGCCTCCCGCCCATCCAGCCTCCCGCCCATCCAGTCAGCCTCCCACCCATCCAGCCAGTCCCCCACCCATCCAGCCAGTCCCCCACCCATCCAGCCAGTCCCCCACCCATCCAGCCTCCTACCCATCCAGCCTCCCACCCATCCAGCCAGTCCCCCACCCATCCAGCCAGTCCCCCACCCATCCAGCCAGTCCCCCACCCATCCAGCCTCCCGGCCATCCAGCCTCCCATCCATCCAACCTCCCAGCCATCCAGCCTCCCATCTATCCAGTCTCCCATCCAGGGGCCCCTAGGCAGCCTTTCTCCAAGTGTATCCAGCTTTGTTTGCACACTTGGGATGACAAGAGTCTCACCATTATGGCAAGCATCTCTTTTCATTTCCTCCGGACCCTGGCTGATAAAACATGCCTGCCACACCCACTAGGACAGCTATAATTAAAAAGACAGATAATAACAAGTGCTATCCAGGATGCAGAAATCAACTCTCATTCATTGCTGGTGGGAATATAAAATGGGGCAGCCACTTTAGAAAACAGCATATAGCAGTTCCTCAAAAGGTTAAACAGAATTACCAGCAATTTCACGTCTAGGTGTCTACTCAAGAAAAAGGAAAACATACATCCACACAAAAACTTATGCAGGATGTTCACAGCAGCATTATTCTTTATAGCCAAAAAGCAGAAACAACACAAATGTCCATTAATGAACAAAACGAATGGATAATATGGTATATCCAGACAGTGGAATATTATTTGTCTATGAAAAGGAATGAAGTACAGATTCATGTTGTGGCGTGGATGTGCCTTGAAAATATTACTAAGTGAAAGAAGTCAGTCAAAAAGACTACATATTGTATGATTCCCTTTATATAAAGTATCCAGAATTGGTAAATCCACTGAGACAGAAAATAGATTAGTGCTGGGGGAATGGGGTAGGCTGTTGGAGTGATAGCTAAAGGGTGTGGGATTTCTTTGGGGGATGATGAAAATTGTTTTAAAATTGACTGTGGTGATGGCTGCACAACTTTGTGAATATACTAAAAACCATTGAATTGTACATTTTGTGTGGGTGAATTGTATGTTATGTGAATTTTATCTCAACAGAGTGGTTGCAAACACACACACACACACACACGCTTGCTATCTTGTGTGGAACTAGGATGACCAGCTGTCCTAGTTTGCTAAGACTAAGGGGTTTCCCAGGGCATGGGACTTTCAGTGCTGAAACAGACAGTCCTGAGAAACTGGGATGAGTGGTCACACTCTGTGGCACCCAAATCTGCTTCATAATGTTTACTGACTGGTTTGAGGTCTCCCCCTGGAGCCACCCAGAACACATCCAGGCCCTACCCCTGCCCCAGGACAGCACAGCTTGAAGAAAGCCACAGGGAAAAGCCTAAACCACCTTCACAGAGCTATTGTTCTCTGTCCCTCACTATGTCCCTGCATATGTGAGGAGTGGGGTCCCCTCACCATTCTGGGGACCTCTACAAAATGGGCTGTGCTTTGTAGGTAGGTGTTTGAAGGAGGGACCTGAAACAGAATCCAGCACCCAGTGGTGTTTACCGATGCAAGGGGAGCAGGGCCATTACCCTTTGAATGGAGATTATTTCTCCATTAATGCAAACACAGTGCATTGGCTCTTGGGGGAAGCCATATCTTGACATGTAGTCCTAGTAAGACCTCTAAATTGTTTGTATGTGGAGTTCTCATTTCCTTTGCCACTTTTCCCTACTGATTTTTATCTGGTTCTATTTCATTTTATCTCTGATTCATTCATTTCTTTTTAAACTATTTATTGAGGGCTGGGCGCAGTGGCTCACGCCTGTAATCCCAGAACTTTGGGAGGCCAAGGTGGGCAGATCACAAGGTCAGGAGTTTGAGATCAGCCTGACCAACATGGTGAAACCCCGTCTCTACTAAAATACAAAAAAATTAGCTGGGCATGGTGGCAGGTGCCTGTAATCCCAGCTACTCAGGAGGCTGAGGCAGGAGAATCGCTTGAACCCAGGAGGCAGAGGTTGCAGTGAGCCGAGATTGTACCACTGCACTCCAGCCTGGGCGACAGAGCAAGACTCCGTCTCGGGGGGAAAAAAAAAAATTATTGAGCACCTACTATGTGCAGTAACACTGGGGATACTACCATGGACAGGGCCTGGTTTCTGCTCTTAAGAAACTCATCGCCTCACTGAGGATTCTAGACCCTTCCACAGGTAATTAGGATGCTCTGAGAGAGATGCTGAAATTGCAGTGAGCATAGGGAACAGCCTTCAACCCCAGTCTTAGGTGTCGGGGAAGGCTTCTCGGAGGCAAGGGCCCAAGGACTGATGGATGAGCAGGCAAAGTGGGGAGGAATGTAGGGCTGGAAAGGGGGCTCCTGCTCAGAGAACAGCATGTGCAAAGGCCAGGAGCAAGAGAAAGCATGACCCCACCAGCTGTGACACAGCCAATGGACAAACCAGCATGGAGTAAGGTGTTCACGAACAGGGTGTATTTTATCTGGAGCTTCTGGAAGTAGTTCCTCTATCTTGTCTACTAAATAATAATATTAATAATAACAATAATAGCTCCCATGTATTTACTGACTACTGCTGAGGCACTGCACCAGACTCTTTTCATGTATAAGTTCTAAACGTTACAACAACCCTACAAAGTAGATGTAAAATTCATAATTTACAAAGTAGGAAATGGAAGCTCGGAAAAATTGCTTAGGGTCGCACAGTTAGTAATTGGTGAAACTGAGTTTTAAGCCCAGGACCTGATTCTAAAGCCAGGTTTCTTGCCAGCCGTGCTTTCATTTAAGGGGTTGGGAGTTTCAATGAGGCAGGGGGAAGGGTGGCTCCCTGCTCCCTCCCTCCCCTTCCCCATCTCCTTCATGGAGTGAGGCAGGTGGTGCCTGTGGGGCATGGGCCTCCCATTCTGGCCTGCCTAGGATACAGCCCACAGGAAGCCATTTACTTAGCTGGAGTGGAGGGGCAGGTGTAGGGATAATTTCTAAAGAGTATATGTCTTGTTCATGTGTTCATACATGCTGAGTTACTGGGCCCCAGGTGCTGGGTTTTGCTAATCCCAATACATTGGGAATTGTTTAATAGGATTTCTTCCTTTTAATTAAAATATGATAATGAAACTTGCTGCTTCAGTCTTAAAAAGGAATGGTTGAAATACTCACCTATTCCCCAAATGTTCTGGCCAGGAGAAATATGGATGTAATTCGATGCAATGTAGCCATCATGCAGATGAAAGCCTCGGTTTTTCCTCATTCAGATAAGAACTCCCATCATTTATCTTATGAACCTTCCCTATTTCTAACCCCCTCTTGCCGGCCAGGGCAAGGTGCCTGGCTTCAAGGAGCAGAGCAGGATGGTTGGGGGAGCAGTTGTGATCCGGTCACATGCAGAAGGGAAATTACTAAGACCTCTGCCTCTGAACACAGCTCAGTTGCATGCTGTTTGTAGGAATAGGGTAGGGGTGAAAGAAATGAAGGACTGAAGGGTGTGGGAATGGGACTCACCCCTGGACAAGTCCTTTAAATGACCTGGACCTCAAAGACTCTCCCTGAACCCCTGCTGTAGATGTCCATGATTATAACCTGAATTTGACTTAAGCAATGTTTCCCACCCAGCGTTATGGCTTTGCTACATCACCACCTCCTCCTTTGCATGCCATCAAGGGTGATGTCCTCTTTTCCCTCATTTCCTCTCCTTTCTCATAAACTCTGCCCTTCTTTTTGCCTTCTCCCTCTTCAACTTTGATCGATCTACTTTGCCCTTTCTCTTTTCCTTCCATCTCTTCTGTTTTGATCCCTCTGATCTCCCCTTTTCCTTTCTCTTCTTCATTTCCTTTTTCTTCTCTCCCCTCCTCAACGAAAATTATTCTGAGCCTCGTCCCCTCCTTCCCCTGAACCCCTGGTGCATCCTGGGAAATGGAGAATTCACCAGTGAGTCACAGAATTAAACACACACACACACACACACACACACACACACACACAAGGACGTTCTGCGTTTAAAGCCATAAAACTCAACCACTGGCACCATATCCCTTGGATATCCGGGACTCTGGGCGCTGTGCAAAGACAACCCACAGCTCACTAAATTCCTGACCAGCCAGGGATGAAATGGTAAAACTGAATTTGCCCAGAAAGAATGGGCGAGTAGAGCTGGGGCTTTCTGTCTCCCTCCCTCCCCCATCCGCTCCTCCTCCCCCTTCTGTGCATCAAACCGAATGTGATTGTGTGCCGCTGCAGAACATCAAAGAGCAGGAGAATTGCTTAAGAAGAAAATATTGGGGTTATGCATTTGAGAGCAGCCTGTGCTTCCAGCCACCTCAGGGGCTGCGCATCCATGTTTAATCAGCCCCCAAAAGGGCGACGTGCTGACTGTGGTGCGGCCTGTCGTGGGCTTGGTGGGCAGCTAGTGTGGTGGTGCCAGCTGAGGGAGAAGAGTGCTTATGGCATGGCCACACTCGCACCCTGTGCCTCGCCACAGCACTGTGCCAGAGACAAGGTCTGATGTGAAGGCCCATTTATTGCCAGAGACCTTGGCTCTTGAAAGGCACCAGACTTCAGCTCCTTCTGGGACCAGGAAAAGAAAGGCTGAAGTCCTGAAATGAGATGAAGCTCAGGATGTCCAGGCTTTAACCTGCGACCCCCACCACGACTGCAGCCTCGAGGGGCAGGAGGCCACCTTGCAGCTGGGGGCCTAGATGGACAGTCGTGTTGGCACTGCTGGAGGGGATGGGAGGAGTTGGCAGGAGGGAAGAGGATTTGCAAGTGGATGTGGCTTTGGGAGCCTGTGGATCAGCTACTGTCACCAGAGTATTAAGGCGAAATCACTAACGCAAATTCCAGGCAGCACGGACTCAGGCTTACTCCAGGGCCCTGAGCAACTGGAATTAAATCCCCAGGCCCGCAACATCTTACAGCACGTGTTACCTTTGCCTGGCCCCCTAAAGCTTCATCTAGGAGCTGGAAGGGCCTTTGGCAGGGCTGTCTTGCCAAGTCAGACAGAAACGGAGACAGTCATAGTTTGATGCCACCATATGAAATGGAGGCTGAAAAGGGTATATCATTGTGACTAGAGGTCACACAGCTGGTGACAGTGACAGCCAGCCCAGAACTCAAGTCTTCCTGATGCCCACTGGCCCTTTTTCTGCTCAGAGCAGGATAACCTTTGAGGTATCCAAGGCTCCAGCCCACAAGAAGCACAGCTCCCGTCCACACTCTCCTACACCTCCAGGAAGCCGTGTGAGGGAGCTGAATCATCTCTCTCCCTGTCCTCGATGCTCCGTGACAGTCCGGTCCCCCTCTGCCCTGGGTCAAGAGCCTCCGGATACTTGCCGCTTGCCTGCTAGACTGTGATTTCCTCAAGGCAAGAGTAAAACTGGATTCATCATTGTGTCTCCCACAATCTCCAGCACGGTGCAGGGCATGTGATAGGTTATTTAATACACAGTTGTTGAAATTGAACTTGAATCTGGCCCCTCAGGCATGCACATGGTACCATTCAGAGAATGGGGTCCCATTCAGTGACCGCATATGCCCTGCCCTCCCCTCGCAGACCCCACTTAGCAGACATCGAAGTCTGGAGGACACGAAGGGCCATTAATCAACCAAGTAGGGCTGCACCTCTACCTCAACCTCCAAGAGGATGACATTCTGCCTGCCGTGCTGCATTTCGAACAGGCAAGTGTCTTCCCCCCGCCCTTCAATCCCAAAGAGGGATTTGCACTTTGATTATTTTTGAAAACAGGTTTGTGAAAAATTTGATTTGAGAAAACATTCTTCTCCCACATGCTAAAGGATTGAGGGTCTGTAATCCCTCTCAAATCGCCCAGACGAGGTTGGTATTGCAATGTCAGTATCAGAGCTAACAAAGGGGATTAGCAAGGAAAATTCTGCGTGAAAACCTGCCACGCGCTGAAGGCTTTCAGTGTAAAGCAGATAAGATAGGTACAGCCAAGCCATTTTTAACCCAGTTTTCAGAGCACTCAGAGCCCTCTTTCTGTGTCGACAGGGAGCGAAGGCTGGATTTAGCCGTGTCTGTCCCCTCCCTACCCCTCCGGCTCTCGCAGTTGGGAGGAGGAATCTCTTTTCACTGAAGCGTGTTCAGACCCAGGCTGGCCAAGGTGTGGCCAGGCAGGACGGCCTGACTTCTCAGGCAAAGGTCGCCCAGGTTCCCACAGGCCACAGAGAGACACACGCTGTCCCCAGACAACCACCCTTCTCAGTGGAGTTGTCACCCCCAAATTCCAGATGACAGAGAAAGAGACCTGGCTTTGTGCTATCTTTCCTGACCAGAAGGCTGAAGGGCAGGTGACCATGTCCCGGGGTTGGAAGGACACTTGGAGCCTGCCTGGCCCATCCTCTCCCGAGCGGCTGTATGACCTAATGGTTGGGAACCCCAGCTTTGAACTTACTACTCACTATTTGTGTAAACTTAGGCTTAAGGTAATTCCTGGAAGCCTCAGTTTCCTTTTCTTAAATAATGTCCTCCCCTTAGTTTTACTGAGAGAATTAAATGATACATATAGGGCCCTTTTCATGATGCCTGGCGCATAATAAAATCGTAGTTACTATTATTATGAATTAATTGGTATTACTACTAGATACAGAGAAATCAAAGCCCTTTCAGGGAAACTGACCCACATGAACCTGAACTTTTTGAATAGGGAAAATTCTTGCATTCACTCCCCTCAACAAAACCCCATTTCAGACCTGACCATGTATCAGGGCCATGCCATAAAACTCAAAACAAGTCCACTACAGATCCTACTTACAAGCACTTGTGTTTTTGAGCAGATTGGCTGGTGGCATCTTGGCTCCCAGGACCAATCGCTTTTATGGCCTGCTGCACCCTAGGATGGTGGGGACCAGGCTGGTGGGAGGGGCAGGAAACTCATCATATGAGCAAAGTTTAAACAAGAAGGCTTCAAGAAGGCCTCGTAGTTCCTGTCTTCAGGTGCCTCCAGGCTTAGGGGAAAGCTGAGCTAGTGTCAAGGTGAGGGTCAGAGGGAGCTGATTCTTGCTCACCAAAACCAGCAGCAAGAGCGGCCTGAAAATGAACTGGCCTCTCTTGAGAAGTGGTGAGCTTCCTGGCCGCAGGAGCATCCAAGACAGCATGTGGCTATCCTCTGATAAGGAGGCTTTAGAAGACATTTCCTTATGAGGAAAAGGCTACAAGTTTACTGCTGATGTTTCTTCTAACTCTAATAGTCTGTGATGACCTGGGGCCAGTGACTGAGAAAAGCTTCGGGTCGTGTCTGCTAAGCAGGGATAGGACTGCCGGCGTCAGGCGGAGTTCCTAACCATTAGGTTATATGGCCACTGGGGAGAGGGCTGGGCCAGATGGGCTGTATGTGTCCTTCCAAACCTGGGCTGCAACCTTCTTATTTGCAAGAGAGAGGCTTTGCTGCTGCTCTAAGACCTCCTCCTTCTCTGGCCTGGTAGGGGCCTGTGACTCACCACGGACCTCCTGTCTGTAGACCTTCTGTCCTTAGCTTAGGGGCCTTCTCCTCAAAGACAGGCACCAGGTCACCAGCCTCTGTCACTCCAGAGCATAGCTCAGGGCCTGGCCCAGGAAGAAGCCTCAAAAGTAGGAGTGGCTGGATGGTTAGATGAGTGGATGATTGATTGAAGGAGTAATGGGACATGGATACACATGCACACAGGCACAATCACACGTGTGTGCACATTCACACACTCACGGAAATATCTGCCCGTTCCCTATGTCTGATATTCTAATGCATTCTGTTATTCTCTCCCTTTGGGCTTCTTTCAAAATGTAACTGTCCCTGAAGACACTGGCCTTTAGGTGGAGCTGAACCAATTCTTCTGATCTCCCCTGAGAGCCAGGCCCCAGAAAGTTCTAGGATCCCATGGAGGGGGACACTAAGAAGACTGTTTGGGGTGTGCCAGGTGAACATTGGCCGGGGCCTGCAGCCCACAGCTCTCCTCTCGGGCTTCCTGGGGAATAGTGGATGTAGCCCAGAACCCTGGTGGGCCTCCCTCTCTCCCTCTGCCTGGGTCCAACAGGCCCTGTGTCTGTGGGAGAGCCTGTCTGGAGTGCTAGAAAAACTCATGGTATCTGCTGAGCAGGGACAGTACCACCAGCAGTAAGCAGCAGCAGGAGGCCCCCAGGGAGCTCAGATGTGGGGCTCCCCCAGACTCTTGTGTCCTCAGGCTATAGGGCTATGAGTCCAGAGGAGCTATTTCTCCAAAGGCCCCTTCCTATTTCCTGAGGGTCACTTTCTTCCCTTTCACCCAGCCCTCCCCCAACCTTTGTCGCTGCCATTCTCCCTCCTATAAAATACTAGAATTTCATGTTTGTGTTTATTGAGTGCCCACTATGTGCCAGGCAACATTCTGAGCACTTATGTGTCCAACTCATTTCGTCTTCACAACCCTTTGACCTAAATGCTGCGATCCCAGTTTTACAGATGAGGAAACGAAGGCACAGAGAGTTCACGCGACCTGCTGAGGTCACACATTTAGGAAGAGTGTCGGAGCCAGGCTTTGAACCCAGGCACTCTCCCTCCCACTGGGCTCTTGCCACCACCTAAAATGGTCCAATGGGAATGCTTTTCAGGAAAGGCTCATTCCCACTCCTGGATCTGGAGTCACTCTAGCTTTTGGCTTCCTGTTTTCAGACACTGGCCCTGCCTTCCACCAGCCTATGCCTCTATGCCTTTTTTTTTTTTTTTTTTTTTTTGGGGGGCCACTTTATGCCTCAGTTTCCATATCTGTAAGGCGGGACTACACCTGTTCTGACTTCACAGGGTTGCAGTGATCCTCAAGGCCGTGGGGCCATAGAGCTCCAGCAAGACCTGGTGGAGTACGTGCTTGGTACAAGGCAGGGGCAATAGAGACACAGGCCCGCCAGGTCCTCCGTCAGCAAGGTGGGCTCTCTCCCTCTGCTGCCTCTCTCCCCTGCCTTGCCCTGGAAAGACAGAGCGCACTGCCAGGTTTGGGAGTGGAAATCTGTGTCTGCAAGGCCGCTGAGCTAAGCAGATGTGTGTTGTGTTTGTTGGGTCCACTAGCAGCAAGTAGGCATGTGACGTGCATTCGACGCCTGTTCAGGCAGTGCAGTCGGGCCCACTTGTGTCTGTCTTGCTGCCTCTTCCCCCGGCCCCACTCCTCCTCCAGCAGGTGAGGGAACTGTAAGGAAGAAGAAGGGGCACTGGAATGGGAGATGTCATTCCTGTGCCCTATGGGGGACAGGAGGGCAGGAGGGGTGACATCTCGTGCTTTCTCCATGGGAACCCTGCGGGTCTGTCTGCAGTCTGCTGCTCCCTTGCCTCACTATGCTATCTCTCAGTTTCCTGTGGGGTTTCAAGAGGCAATCTTCTCCCCCGTCTCTCTTTTTTGGAGACAGGGTCGCCCAAGCTAGAGTGCAGTGGCACAATCCTAGTTCACAGTAACGCTGAACTCCAGGGCTCAAGCAGTCTCAATCCTGAACTCCTACCTCAGTCTCCTGAATAGCTGGGGCTACAGGCGTATGCCACCATGCCCGGCTAATTTTATTTTTATTTTTTTTAGTGATGGGATCTTGATCTATTGCCCAGTCTGGTCTCAAACCCCTGGCCTTACACACTCCTTCCACCTTGGCCCCTTAAAGCTCTGGGATTACAGGAGTGAGCCACTGTGCCTTCTCCCCGCTCTCTTTTTTCAGTGTCTTTCTCTCTCCCTTCCTCCCTCCCACCTTTTCCAAGCCTTCTCTGAGTCTCCCTGTTTCTGTCCGTCTCTCCTGTTGTGTGGGTCTACCACTTGCAGTTTCTGTTGCTCTCTCTGCCCGCTGTCTTAGTAGTCATTTCTCATCACCCCTGCCCAGTCTGCCCAGGTCCCCTTGTCTGCTGCTTCCTGGGGTGGGAGAGCACTGTCCTTTGTCCCCACGGCTCCCCATGTGCACCCATCCCCCAGTACTCTGAACCCTGCAGTACTCAGCGTGGGCAGCCATCAGCTGCTGTGGCCTCCCAGCTTGGGGAGCAGCAACTTGGAGCTTTCCTGTCCCCAGGAGGTAATGGGGGACACTCAGGTCTCAGCACCAGGGATGCCACCTTGCCAAAGCCAAATCTCACACCCCACATGTGCCTCCCCACCTCAGCCTCCAGACAGTGACATATCATAGAGAGCGTAGCCAGGTCTCCTTTCTGTTGAGCAGATTTATGCTTGAAGTAGAGCTTCTTCATTTTTTTTTTTTTTTAATCCCTGGGTGTTTTAAGCTCATTAGCACTGATCAATCTGCCATTTCTAACTTCCACTGGAGTTTAGGAAGTTCATGTTCCACTTGGGTGAGCCGTGCTCAGGGCCTGCTGGCTCTGATGCCCATCCTGACCACTGCATCCCTGACTTCCCACCAGAGAGTCTGGGCCAGGATGGGTAGATTCTGTCTAGCCAGAAGCTGGCTAGGGTGGGATGAGCCCTGAACTAGGAGCCAGGCAGCCTAGTCTAGGTCTGGCTCTGTGACCTTGGACAAGATGCTTTATCTCTCTGGGCTTCACTGCCTTCACCTATAAAATGGGCTGATTGGGCCGGCTGGTTTCTAAAAGAAACAACTCCTGCTTCTGGGTGGATGGTTCTGGATGAGAGTGTAGGAGGACATAAGTCCACGTATAACTGCCCCTTCCTATGGAAGTGTCCATCCCAGAGGACTGTGCCCCAGGTATACCCTTCCCCACAATGCAAGTCAGAGTGACTCCCATTTAAGAATAAGCAAGGGCTATGGGACCAGATAGTGCAAGTCCAAGGAGGAGATGCTTCACGGCATGGAGATGGGTCTCGGAGGATGAACAGGAATTCCGCACGAGGAGCCAGAAAATCGGAATTGACTGGGCTGGAAGTCACTTTTGAGATTCTAGATTTGGGGTTTGGTAAAGGATTTTACATTTTGCACATGACTGAAACTGGTGCTTCTCCCTGTACAAGGAGGCCGGGCAGGGTAGGTGGAGCGGCCTGGGGCCTCAGGTTCCTGCTATTCCCTCCTCAGCCCACAGGTCATGAGGATCAGCCGCTCCCTACCCTGGGAAATGCTGCCTGAACAGAGGCTGCCCTGGTTGTGTTGCAGGAAGCAAGTGGGAGGATTCACTCCATCCTTGCCTCAGTTCCATAAGCTGGTGTGCTGGCTGGGAAACCCTCGGATGGGGGCAACAGATCCGATTCTAGTTCCCTCTTCACGTCGACCCAGCAGTATCACCTTGAGCACCTCAGCCTCTCATCTTTGAAGTTGGAATAATGACATGCTGATGTGCCCCTTACAGAAATACTGAAAGTTCAAATGCAATGTGTGATGAAAGGGCTTTATGCAATATAAACCCTTTAAAATATACAGGTGTTACTGAGAAGTGCTCAGGACCATGATGGGCTCTGTGGGAAATACAGGGAAATGGAGGGTACATAGGGGCCCATGGTCCCCATGGGGAAGAAGGGTCATCTTGATTAGAGCTCCAGGGATTTGGAAAACACTCATGAAGTCTGAGGGGCACGTGAGGAGCCTAATGGCTGATAAACTTTGGAAGGCTGAGGCAGGCAGATCACGAGGTCAGGAGATCGAGACCATCCTGGCTAACACAGTGAAACCCCATCTCTACTAAAAATACAAAAAAATAGCCAGGTGTGGTGGTGGGCGCCTGTAGTCCCAGCTACTCGGGAGGCTGAGGCAGGAGAATGGCGTGAGCCCGGAAGGCGGAGCTTGCAGTGATCACGCCACTGCACTCCAGCCTGGGCAACAGCGAGACCCCGTCTCAAAAAAAAAAAAAAAAAAAAGACGCTTGTGGGCAGCAGGGCCTGAGGGGCCCCACTTTGAGCTAGACGCCCATCCCAGTTCAGCCACATTCAGCCTCAGTCTCCCCAACTCCAAAATGAAGGTGTTGGAACCGCCTTCGAAACTTCTGTGAGATCATATATACAAAGTGCCTGGCACAGGCGTTCCCGAAGCTCCCTCCTGGACCCTGTGAGGATGAGCTCAGTTATGGAGCTGTGAGCTGAGCCAAGCCACGGGCAGTGGACGGGCTTTACATAGAGAGCAGGGGCCCTGCCCAGGCACTGGGCAGTAGGGAATGGTGGGGTGTGGCAGCTCAGAAGCAGGCACAAGTGTGGTGATGTGGGGCTGTGAGCAGTGCGACTGGTCTCCTCTCCCGGCATTGTACTCAGGCTGGGGACCACATAGAGGCCTTCAAAGCACTGGAAATCGGCACCAGCCCCTGTGCCTAAGACCCACGGGAAACAGGGCAGGGCGAATAAAAACGCACCTCAGATGGTGGTGAGGAAGGAGCTTTTGAAGGAGAATAACGTCTAGGAGGGAGAAGAAGGGGCGGAGTGACTTGTAACCTCTAACGGTGTCTTAGCAGACCTGGGGCAGAAGGGAAAATCTCCCGACATCTCTGTTCCGATGGGCAGGACGACGGGATAAGCACTGTCACATTCGCAAGAGGAGAAAAAGAATAAATTTTGTTTCTCTTGTAATATGTGGCCAGCTTAAAAAAGAGTTAGAAAATTAATTATCTGCTGTAATTAGTCTAATGACCTACACCATTCGAGGTTATTTACCACAGAAATAAAACTTCCCGCCATAAATGTCAGCTAAGCTTTCTGAATGTAAAATCTCGCAGGCACTACTGCGAGTTCTCCACTGCCTTGAGAACTCAGGCCTGGCTGATTTCTTTTGTAAGTTTCCGCGTCTCTCTTCCTTCCTGGAGGATCGGGGTGCTGGTGGTCGGCAAGTGGCAGGCACCGTGGAGCGTAGGATGAGATTTGCACTGCTCTGCACCTGCCGCTCACGGCCAGGCCCTCTGAGTCTTGTCCCAGGTGGGCACAATGTCAGGGTGGTCCCCAGGGCCAGTAGTCCAGGGTTGCGGGGTGGACCAAAGTGTGGGGCTCTGGAGACATAGGGACAGTGGGTGCCTGCAATGATGATGTGAAAATAAGCACCCCCTGCATAGAGAGCGCTTGTTTGGGTACAGCTTGAGAATTCGCCACATGCTTTGACATGCTGTGCCCGTTCTGTGAGAAGGCAGGCAGCATGACCAGCACCCCTTATGGATAAGAACGCAGGCCCAGAGAGGAGACGTGACTGCCCCAGTGAGGCAAATAGCCTGGACTCTTTAACTACCTAATAATGGCCCACTCATCTAACCTTGCCCCATTATCAAATCAAGAAAGTATAAATCTTTGGATTAAGAGGAGTGTAGCACCCCTGAAAGCAATCAGGTAGCCGCAGGAAATGCCCACATTTGCCACTCAGGGCCCTGGCAACATGGCACGGGGTCCTTTCTGCTTCAGGAGTAGCTCTCTAGACAAGCCCTTTACTTTGTGTAGCATCCCCAGGGGACCAAGGCTGAGCAGGGGCAGGTGGTAACTTGGGCTGATTCTTTGACCAGGTCTCATGCCAGAAGAGGGGGGTCTCAGCAAGAGTGGGCTGTGCTAAACACCACCCACCAGGCATCTTTAATCTCTGGCCTGGAGCTCTGGTATGGGGGTCTTCAGCGTCCCTGTACCCAGAGCTCAGCTCCAGATAATGGGGCAATGTCACAGAGGCCTGTGGGAAACCCAGCTGCCCAGGCACTAGCCTCAAAGTATCCGCAGAGCCTACCTGGAGAAATTGCCTGCTCCACTGCTGTCCAGGCCATGCCCACAGGCATGCGACCAGCGCTTCTGTCATGGGTTTTAGGGGAAAATGGGCCTCATAGGCTGCCGCAGGCCCAGGATTAATAGCGTTTCTCAAAGGGGACATTGATGGCATTTGGAGCTGCACTGTTCTTCCTTGGGCAGGATTGCCCCACACATTACAGGCTGTTTCGTGTCCCTGGACCCTGCCCACTAAATGCCAGTAGCGCCCACAGGCATTGTTAGTTAGAAAATGCCTGACACATTTTCCAATAGCATTTTGGGGCAGTGCAAAGTCTGATACAGAGATCCACCATGGACGCCTGCAGGAGGCATCTTCATTTTTGACAGTCAAGGCCAGCCCTACCCCAAGCTGTGTCAAGTATGAAGAGCACCCCCTCTGCCCTGGATGCTAGGGCTGACCTGCTGAACAGATGGCCTTGACCAGGTTGGGTCACACCGCTGGGACCTGGTTTCCTCCTTTCTAAAATGAGGGGGTCCCTCTAGCTTGAATATGTTCTCACTTCTCCCCTGCGTCAGGTTGTCAACATGGCTCAGTGTTCTCTTCCCTGCTCATCAGTCATTTATAGCTTAGCATGGATGTGAGTCACTCTCCTTCTCCTCCCAAGGGCATTGCTGTTTTAAGCCTTATCTCTCATTGTGGAATAAAGAGCTTTGTCCCAGTGAAGGAGCTGCAGGTGTTAGGTGGTAGGTGGGAGAGGTGTTTTGAAAGCCAGAGGACCTGAAGTCCTTTTACTCAGTGGTTGTGCTCAACTGGACTCCTCAACCCAGCAATCCGTGAGGCCCCCACAGAGAATACATGTGGTTGGGGTGGGAGAGGTAGCGACTAGGGGTGAAGCAGAACTCCTTCTCTGTAGGAGTCCCAGACCAGTGATTCCCAGGCCTGACCACACATTAGAATCACCTGTGGGTCTTTTAAGCCATCCAAAGCCCCGGTCACACTCCAGACCAATTAAATTACAGTATGTTGGGGGAGACCAGGCATGGGTGGGTTTTGAAGCTCCTTGGGTGATTCCAATGTGCACACGAGTTCAGACATCACCAGTCTAGACCCAAAAGCCACCCCTGCCTCCCCAACTCTTGTTCTGTCTCTCCTCTGCCAAGCCACACATTAACCCATGCCCCTGCCAGAGAAATCTTTGCTAGATGGTTTCTCTCTTCCCAACAGGCTGGCTCCTGAAGCAGATTCTAGCTGAGGGTTGCATTTGACCCCCGGGACTTACCAGGTCTCTCCGTGGGGGTGAGGAAGGAGCTTTATGAAGGAGAATAACATCTAGGAGGGAGAAGAGTGCTCCTGGGGCCAGGCTTAGGAGTGAACAAGTTAAAGGGCCAGATGATGACTTCCAGGCTCTCATCTGGGGCCACCAGTGCACATGTGAGTGCCTATCATGATAAAGGACTATCTCACCCATACTCAAGTCATTAAAAAAAGGCCAAAACACAAAACCCAAAAGGGCCAAATCAAAGTGCACCTGATGCTTTGAACTTGTAATGCACTGACTTTCCAACCCTCTCCCCCTCAAAGCTTATTTACAGACAGGTTTTGAACTCCCAAGTCCCCTTCTATTTGCAGAGTAACAGTGCCTTTCCATTCACTACTCTATCAAGAGCCGCAATGTCAGGAATGGCTCCGGTCATTCTTAGGGGCCTCAAGAATAAACACCTCCTGTTGCAGGCCTCACTGAGGCGGCCCCTCCTGGCTCTGCTCCCCGTCCTTCCCCCCGATCTCTGTGAACGCCTGTGATGCTGTCATTCTGATTCAGCTGGTTTCAATCAAGTTGAAGCTGGTGGGTGGCTTTGCAAGTTGGCTAGACTTATTTTAATTTGAAACCAACAAATGGTAAAAAGAAAGTTAATCATTTAGTGAAGGTAACCTGTTCTATTTTTCCACTGCTCCTCCCGCACAGAGAGCTCTCCCTCCCACCTGTCCTTTATAGTACCTGGGTGCCCACCATTATTCTCTTTGCAGTAAAGCCTTGACAGCTCCTGTGAAATTGTAACTATGTTTTTATGCAGGGGAACAGCAAGCCATTATCCTCCAATAGTGTCTTGACACATGTTATTCAGATGAGTCAGCATTCTGTGATGGAGGTACCTAACTGGTCTCAGTGTCAAGAGACCTGGGTTCAAGTCCCAGGTGTGTGATCTTGGGCTACCTCATCTGTTGGGAGATTAGGTTAACAATAGTAACTAAAATTTATTGAACATTTGCCATATAGCAGGGGCCAGACTAAGTCTTTTAGAGGCATTGATTAATTTAATCTTTACAACCATATAATGAGGTATAGGTATTAGTATTATCCCCACTTTAGAGCTTTAGAGGCGAGGAAACTGGCTCTCAGTACATTTCCCTTTCCCAAGGTTCCACAACTGGTGAGTGACAGAGCTAAGACTATCTAACCCTAAATCCCATGCTAAGGAGCCTTCCGCTGCAAGTTTAGCATGTTAGACCAGGAGCGGTGGCTCACACCTGTAATCCCAGCAATTTGGGAGGCCGAGGAGGATGGATCACTTGAGGTCAGGAGTTTGAGACCTGCCTGGCCAACCTGGCAAAACCCCATCTCTATTAAAAATACAAAAATTAGCCGAGTGTCATGGCACACCCCTGTAACCCCAGCTACTCAGGAGGCTGAGACAGGAGAATCACTTGAACCTAAGAGGCAGAGGTTGCAGTGAACTGAGGTCACACCACTGCACTCCAGCCTGGGTGACAGAACAAGACTCTGTCTCAAAAAAAAAAAAAAAAAAAAAAAAGAGTTGTTTAGCGTGTTAGACACAGATACCCTTAAACATGGCAGGAGATTTTAATTGATGCCAGTTCATGAGAAGCCAGGGTTCTCATGTCTCATAGGAGAGAGGAGAGGTAGGCATAGGACTTTGAGATATTAAATAACCTGCCTGAGACTGTACAGTTAGTAAATGGTAGAAGCAAGATTTGGGCTGAGACCTGCCTAGCGTAAGGTCAGCACTCATAATGGCTACCCTAGCCTGCCCAGTAGAAGACCATTTATATGTGTGCACCTTGTAGCATTTAATACATAGTGTGGACTCAGTAAACATAATTATATATAATCTGTATTACTTACTGAATCTGTTATCCATAGGATCCTTTAGAAGTACAGCATGGGAAATGTCCACAAGCTGGGTGCCTTGAGGGTGGGGGAGAACGAGGAGCACCAAAATGTAGGTAGTTGAGATGAACGTGAACTTGACCTGCTTCACAGTTTTGCTAAAGAGTCTGGGTCTTTGGCTCCCATCATCCCCAGTGGATCAGGGCTCTGGTCCTTCAGAACTGAATATGCCAGGAGAAATCAGACATAAAGTAGAAAAACGGCCCCCTTCCTCCAGGACTCTGCAGTGGAGTGGGAGCCCCAGAATGCATGTGTGAAGGACGGTCCATGTGAGCCTGTGGAGAACAGTCAGGCTCATTGGTGAGGTCGGTGTTTTCAGAGGCCCATGTGCAGGATCCACACATGGGCTGTTAGCTTTACAGGCTCACCACCATTGTCAGCCAGCTCCACCCTTACTCCATGCCATCAATCACAGGCAGAAGCAAGGGAGGGCAACTTGGTACAACCTGCCCCTGCTCCTGGAAGACAAATAAAAATTTACATCTTACAGATGGCAGTTTCTCAGCTTCTTCATCTTACACCACAGCGGGTGTGTGTCTCCATGGTGAAGCAGGGTATGGTACAGATCCACCTCATTTGTGTCTGCAGAGCTTCCAGGCCACTAGCCCTTTGGGATGGACAAAGCTAAATATGGATCTGCTGGAAAAAAGTAATCTGGTATTAATATCATCAGTCCTCTTCTCCTTTTAAAGGGGTCCTCATTTTGGCAAACATCTGAGCCTGGACTAGACAAATGGTCTCTCATTCCACCATTTGTTCATCCAGCAAACATGGACTGAGGGTCATCTAAGTTTCAGGCCTTGTAGTGTGCTTGCTATAGTAAAAAGTAAATGTTGAAATCATATTTCAATTTATAGAAAACTTTTTATGAAGCACATCTTTTCATTGCTCCTCATGGTAGCCTCTTGACAATCCCACTTTTCAATCAGAAAACTGAGGCCCAAGGAGTCTACATACCGTACCCACAACCCCTAGCTAATACGTGGCAGATTCTTCCACACATTATCTCGTTTCACCTTTAAAATAGTCCTGTGAGGTAAATATTGTCTCCTGCTTATAGATAAGGTCATGAGGTTTTGTGATGTTGTACAATTTGCATAAAACAACACAGTCAATTCATGACAGAACCCAGTTTCTAATTCCATAGCTAAGTTCTTTTCCCCAAAAAAGATACATACCCCTATTCTTGGAATGTTAGAGTCCAGTTGAATAACAAGATGCAAATACATTAACGTTTTTTAAAGAAAATGGACCTGCTTTTCCTTTTCCTGAGACTCAGAATCCTCTGGCTTCCCCTTTGGTTAAGATGTTCCACGTCTAATAGAGCTGATCTGGTGCACCAGACTTCACAGATAGGTGTCACCACTGAGCCACCTGAAAATTACTTAACTCGAGGGTTTCAGACATCAGCAAATAAATTTATTTCTAGCAGTGTATAAATTAAGCATCCACTTAACATGTTTACTTAGAATTGAGTTTTCTGTAGGGTCTCAAATGTGTTCATAAGTGCTAAAGGACAATGAATAAAAAGAGCAATAAAACTTGTTAAAAGATTTTAAATAACATGCCTGAGAATGCACAGCTAGTAAGTGGTAGAAGGCTGCTTTCAACAAAGACTTCTAAATGGAGGCAAATTTGGAACTGGGCTTTGAATGAAGTACAGCTATTTCCCATATTCAGCTTAATCATCCCAGATGCCATGTCCATAGACAGTAAACCATTTAGCTGAAATGAAGACATTCTTGAAACCTGGGAGATTTTTGTATCTCTGCTCAAAGCTAAAGTTTGGACTTTAACTGGACTATCGTGTATTAAGTACCTACTATGTATGCCTGGTACTACATGAAGCACTTTTACATGCATTACCTTCCTAAATTCTCATAATTTTTCTACACAGTAGTTATTATTGTACTCATTTTGCACCTGTGGAAACTGAGACCCAGAGAGGTTTAGTAACTTGCCCAAGGTCACACAGCTAATAAGTGATGAAATGGAATTGGAATTCATCTGTCTGACTCCAAGTCCACTCTTTCTAGCATTTCACACAGACTCTTCATCCTGTGTGTTTGATCTCCACTTGTCCCTGTGGGGTGGGCATCCCATGCTGCCTGTTCAGGCCTAAAATGGGTTTATAGGAGCAAGGATGTTTTCTCTGTGACATGCAGGAGGAAAGGACGTCCACGGGAGAAGGTACGGCAAAGTAGGGGGCCCCAGTCCAAACGGGTGGCAAACAGACAAGCCTGTCTGAGCAATGGCTTGGAAATCTCCCCTCTGGAGTTAATTTCAGTCACAGTGTCCTTCCTATTAAGTGGAGCAGTTGGTTGGCTATAGGTGTCAGAATGGCCTTATAAAACTGGAATCCAGTCTAATCTTAGGGGAGGGGTGGAGGAGAAAGAAAGAAAGGAGAGGGGAGGAGGGGGAGAAAGAGAGAGCTGGCAGTGTTTACAGGTACTGGTGGGGTAAAGAGAACAATTTGTTAGCTCTCCACTGTTGGTGGCTGATGAAATTCAGACCTGGTTCTGTTTTGTATGGGGAAGCTGGATCGTGGCCGGCTGGAGCTGCTTCCTTATCTACTTTAAGAGGTTTAGCCAGGGCTTTATCTGCCATTCTGGAAAAGGTGGCACTGTTTAGGAATCGTTCACATGTGGGACCTCAAAGTCACTGGGCTGTAATCTACCAGGCTGCTTTTACTCAGCAATGTTTATTGTCTCCAGTGTACCAAGCATCGTGCTAAAGATGTTTCACCAAATTTACTCTTTTTTCTCACCAATTTATGGGATTGAAATTATTATTCCCACTTAAGCTCAATAAAGCTTAACAAAGCTTCCCGGGGTCTCAAAGCTAATACATAGAAGAGTCAGAATTTGAATTTAGGTATTTTGCTCCCAAGTCCACATAATTTCCTGCATCGTGCCTCTTAGTGACCTGCCATAAGAATTTGCTGTGGAAAGGGGCCATAAACAAGGTGCCCTGTGACCTGCTATAAATGTGTGAAGGCATAGAATGATGTATCTATAATCTACTACTCCACCAACTAAAAAAGATAAGATGAAACAAGAAAAACCTCACTTTCCCAAAATGTAACCATTTTTTTTTTTTCAAATCTTCATTTATACCCCTTTGAGTGTACCAACACGAACATTTTGGAATCAAAATATGTTATCCATAATTCACTTTTAAGTTCTTTAGCTGAAAAGGGAACGACAGATTTGCAAAGAGTACAAAAAGAGATTAAACATATTTTCCTCCACATCTTAATATTTCTGATCTATTTCTCCACTCTGTGGTCTATAGGGTTACCAAGTGTAGACTCTCCAGCCTGGGAGGTTCTTGTTCACCAGCACCTTTCCAGGGATGTGGGCCCTGAGGGCAAACCTCCTGAGGCCAGGCCCTCCTGACCCAGGGGCTGTCCCTGAAGAATGTTGGTCTTGGGTGCCCATCGGGTGCCCCAGGCCAATAGCCACGCCTCTGCTGCACCATGACAGCATCGAGGCCTGGCCTTCATGCAGCAGCAAGGCTGTTTCCTAGCGACCAGGTTGGATAGAGAAAGCCTGAGACCAGCCACCAGGGGCTGGAGTAGAGTCACTGAGCACTGGGCCGACTTGGCAGTCCTTGCAGGAAGCATATGGGACTGAACAGATGGGCTGGGCACAGGCGCCCCGAGCTAGAACCATAAAGGCAAAAGTGGAGCTGGGGAGGGAACAGAGAGAAAGGCAAGGAAGCCAGGTCAGGAATCGGCTCACTGACCTGGGCTGGGGCTGGGTGCGTTGGGGAAGGCTTGATCCTAGGATTGTGCAGACAAAGGAGCTCGCCTTCTGCAGTATTCAGCAGTCCTCTCTGGAAGGTCCCTGTCTCCTGAGGACACCCCCAGTGAGTGGTAGTGGCACTTAAGGCTGTCCTAGGGGGCACTGAGTGACAAGCCTGCAAGTGGTGGTCTTAGGCCGCTTAACACAGCCTCCATAGCAAGAGATCCCATTCCTCAAACCTGCGCTCTCCTTGGCCCACTGAAATGCCTCCCTCCCTCCCTGCTCCGTGTTTCCCCAGCTCAAATAGAAGCATCTATTTTCCTGCAAAGACTGATTTTTTAAAAAACCAAACCTAAAGGCACTATAAAGAGATGATGAAAGTCACATGGACACTTTAGGGACATTTTGTTGTAGGGCTAGAATCTTTTTGCAGCACTATTCAGATGGATGGGTTTCTGAAGCTGGCTTGGAATGGTAGAAAAGGTTATAGGAAGCGGGCATTGTCAGCTGCGGAAGAGAAGACTCAGGGTGGCTGGGGAGACTCTGAGTCATAGGCAGGTGTTGAAAACTGAAGAGCTGTTATATGAAAGAAGGAATTCACTTATTCTCCAAAGGGTAGAACCAGCAGGTGGAAGTTCCAGGGAGTTAAATTTAAGCTCTATTATATGGAAGACTTTTCTTATAATTAAAGCTATCTTAAAATGGAATGGACGCCTTTAGATGGTAGCGAGCTCCCCATCAATGGAGGTGTTCCAGCAAAGACTCAACAACCATCTGGCAGAATGTTGGAGAAGCCATTCAACCACTGAATGAGGTTAGGCCCTTTCCAACCCTGCATGTCTATAACTTTATGAAAGGAGCTGTATTGAATAGCTTAAAAATTTCATTCAAGTAACTCTGAATTTCATGTCCCTAGGCAATTGTCCTTTTTGAATGAGAAATCCTGAAATAGGTATTGTTGAGATCAAAGGTAGCATAGCTGAGAGAGAGAGAGAGGAGAGAGACGTTATTATAGATCTAGTTTATTATGAGTCTTTGCCAAGTGCTCAGGTGGTGTTGTCCCGCATGGTTACCTGGGCACGGACAGACAGTGTGTCCTTCAACAAGTTGTGGCAGGACCTGGCCCTGCCGATCCCTCCTCCTACCTGGTGGTGGCTGGGGAGGGGAGGCACAGAGTGTAGTGAAGTGTGACACGAGGCATTTCTTTTCTAGCTCCACCATCCTGTGGCCTGGAAACAAAGACTCGTTCTGGGTCACGGTGCTTCAAGGAGTGCTGCAGCAAGTGTGTGTGTGTGTGTGTGTGCGTGTACCCGTGTGTTGTCTTGTGGCAGTGCGTTGTGGGTTGTTGTTCTTTTCCTAAATGGCTTAATGCGCCAATGTTTGTGGAGCATCCTTGGAATCAAAGTGTCTTTGGCGTAATTATTGTTAATTGCGCAGACTATTCTATAAACTCATCCAATTAAGAGAAAGTTATTAACTTTATAAAATATCGCAGGCATCCCACAGTGCCGTGTGTAGATGGAATAACACTTTGAGAGGCCGAGTCAGCGTGAAATATCATGCAAATGAGGAGACTTATTTACCTCTTTTTAAAAATACCACAACATGCACACTGAGCGGGGCTGGGTTTTCTCTCAGTTAGCCAGAAACTCCTGGGCCAGTGGCCGAGCCTGGAGGGCTTCCCAGCCCGGCCCAGCTTCCCTCAGAATGGGCCCAGAAGTGCCTCTAGTTGAGTCATCCCAAGAGATCAGAAGGTGTCCCCAGTTCCTTAGGACAGTCTGAAACACCAGCTCCCCAACCCCTTCCCAGCTGTGTGACTTTTCAGTGTCTACCTAACCTCTCTGGGCCTCCATTTTCTTCTCTGCAAATCAGAATACTGACCTCCTACTGTTGTGAGGATTCAATGAACTGATACACAGAAAAACTGGGAACAGTGTCTGATGTGTAGTGATAGTCAACAAATTTTGGTGAATGATATCTTTATTATTGTAAGACTCTTGACTATAACTCAATGAAAATGTCAGTATTTCCCCTGAAGTTTCCTCTTATCTGTTACAAGTCTGTAAGAAATTAGAACGTTCCATAACACAAGTCATGACAGTATTACTATTTTAAAGTCAATCATGGTTGGGCCATAATTTCCTAAGAAAACATTTTTAATGTTTGCTTTAATAAATGTTTTAAAATACATGTCAAAGGACACAGATCATATACAGCTTATTGACTTTTCATAAAGTAAACATATCAGTATAATTGTCACTTAGCTCAAGACATAGAATATCACCAGCACCCCAGGAGTCCCCTTGTGTTCCCCTTCCAGTCACTAACTCCCTCCTCCCCAACCAAAAAAAGCATAAAATCTAATTATGCAAAGTATACTTTTTTGGGAGTCTGGCTTCTTTTGCTCAACCTTATGTTCATGAGATTCATTCATGGGAGATTCATTCATTCAAAACTGGAACAAACTCAAGTGTCCACCAGCAGCAGAAGAACACACTATGCTATATTCATGTGATGAAATACTATACAACAATGGAAAGGAACAACCTGTATACATCAGTAGCAGTACAGTTTTCCCACTCTGAGCTTGAGGACTGTTTGTCGGGGCTTAGACCAGAGATTACCATAATTCTTGAACCACAAACTATAGCCACCTCCTAATCCCCTGTGTCCAGCTCCAGCAGTGGGATCACTTTTTCCAGCTCTGACTCTCCCATAAGTGGTCCACAGCCCAATCCGATAAGACAATAAGAAGTGCATTTGAGTGGAAACCTTGGGAGGTAGCGAGAACCCCATCATTGGAGGCATCAGTAGTAGACACTGGAATCCTGCCTACAAAGAAGACTCAGGCATCAAATGGCCAATTGGACTGATGATGACCCCAAGATCTTTTCCTTCTTTGTAACTCTGTCAATTATAGGATTACTGGGTTTGATACCCTGTGGCTGCAGCCACAAAGCTTGGCAGTGGGACAATCTCAGAGCTGCCTACTTTAGAAAAACAATGGTGATTGTGAGCTGGCTGCCGATCCCAGCTCTGTCCAAGCAAGCACAAGATTTCTAGCAAGAAGTCGCATGTCCCTGTTCTGCTGGGGCTCCCTGCACTACTCCCAGCCCTGGTCATAGAAGTGACACTCACCAAGTGAACACTATCCAAAGACCCAAGGGTCACTGATGGGAACCCTAGCCAACAACTACTTGCTAACCTGGCCCAGTCACATGTGGGAAAGTGCGTTTGTGAGAATTTCCTTCCCAGGGTAGGGGTGAATTTTTTTGGCAGGGGAGGCCTACCCAAAGCATCTGCTTGGGCTTAATTAGTTCCACTCTCCAGATGCACTTCCTTCTACAATCTGATACAACCGGCCATGTTGTTTCACTGGGAATCAGGAACAACTGGTGACCACCAACACCTGAGGGGTGAGAGACCTGCTCGTACCTCTCCCTAAAACTGCCCCTGCAGACCGACAGGCTAAGGTCGTTGGGACCCCCTCCCTGTACTTGCTCCCTATAGTCACGTCTGCTTCCATGAAATCTTCCCCAACTTGAAGAAAATAAACTGGCTCTGGTCAGAAGTTCATGCAGTGAGGGTCACAAGTTGGATTTGCAGCCAAAAGCTGGTTCCTCTGGCAGGCCCAGCATCCAGGACCTCAGGATGTGATAGAGGCTCAGGAGTGCGAAAGAAGATAGCTCAGGCCAACCACTCTTCCCCAGGTAGGAGGGCACACAAGGAGTGTTTTCTTTTATTTTCAACATTATCGTCACCTTCATTTTCTCATTTCACCATCACAGCAGCCAGTGAGTAGGGTACTATTATCTTCATTCTCCAGATGGGAAAACTGAGCCACCAGGGACTCAAGTGGCCCTCCCAGGGTCAACAACTCTTCAATTCCAAGTCTATTGTTTTTAGAAGGACATGTGGTTCAGAATCAGCCTGAGATGGACTATTCTGCTGTTAAGATTCTTTACCAGCTTTTATTCCGTGCAAAATTATCTGGTGCCAAACTGTGCCCTCTGATTACCTATTGGCATCAGAGGTCCCTGCCCTGCCCTGGGCTTGTCTCTAGCCTAACTCAGCCTCAGGTCGGGCTGCCTGCAGGGGCAGTGCTGGCCACACTGTGAGGGGGCAGATGCTGGATCTTGCATAGTGACCATGACTTCTCCTCCCTCCATTCAATAAATGAGCTACATTGTTGCAGGTCAACTTTCCTAAATGTCAAGACCCTGCTCCAGGCTTCCCACTGAAGCAAGGAAGTCAGATTGGGTTGGGCACTGTGAGGACTGGACCATTCCAAATCAACTGCTGATTGGCCATATGACCTTGGGCAAGCCATTTAACCACTTTGAGCCTTGGTTTCTTAAGTCCCACAGGGGACCACGGCGGATAATGATCCTTGCCATATCTTCTTCGTAAGGTTGTTTTAAAGAATCAACAACAGGGGATTCAAGGAGGAAGAACACGAGCAGGTGGAGGAAAAGAGAATCAACAGAGACAACTGAAAGCTTCTGATTAGATAATGTGGCTTTATGTTAGAATCACCACCTGGGAGCTTTTAAAAATCCAAATGGCCACACTGCACCACAGTACAGTGAAATCAGAATCCAGGCAGTCAGAGGGTTCCACTGGGCAGCCAAGCTAAGAACCAGTGGTGTACAGCACTCTACCAACATAGGGCTGTTGCACGATTGTCATTTCATCTACTGATTCACTCCTGAGGACACTGGGCTGGTGGACACTGGGGATAGAGATGTGAGCAGACGCAAAGCCTGTGTTCTCAAGGAGCTTAGTTGATGGGAAAGACAGGCGTGAATGCAGAACTGTAAACTGAGAGCCTGCTCTGAAGGAAAGAAATGCAGGAGAAGGGAGGTGCATATATATCTCTCTCCAGGGCAGCTTAGTGGCTTTTCTTCCCTGTAGCCTCTTTCCTCCCACCTTTCCAGGAAAGGAAAAGTAACTATAAATATTTAGAAGTAGCCCCTCCTTCACCCAGAGAACCCCTAAACTTCCCACACCCCTGCCCCACCCCAGCAGCCAGATCAGGATACAGCCGCTAGGTCTCACTGGCCCTCCTTCCAGACCCCACATTTAGGCAAGGGGAGGGGTGGCCACGAGGCTGCTTGCAGCCTAGACCTCTGAGCTCTGCAGGGGTCAGCTCCCACACCCCCAACCCTGCATACCCTCCCCTGGCTCTGGCAGGAGGTAGCTGGGAAGAGCAGCCTCAGTCTCCAACCCCCTGGGGCCAGTTATATTTGGATGTTAAAAGTAATGACACATCTCCTCAAAGTCCTGCCTCCCGCCTGCCTAACGTGGTAAAGTCTCCTGGCAGGGAGGGGGCTGGCTTATATTTAGGTCTGGCATTCCCTGGTAGGCATCCTGTTCTGAAATGGAAATTCTTTTAATAGCTAGCCAGCCCCGAGTATTTAATGAGCTGGTGTTGACTTTTTGATTTCTTGTTCTCGGTAGAGGACTGTGAGCAGCTTCAGCTAATTAGGGGTCTCCTCTCACAAAGTGTGCTGTTTTTTGAGCATGGGGAAGAGGAGAACGCACCCTATTATTCCTCAAGGCCCCCCTTCACCTTTCCCCTTTAAGCTTCTGCCTTACCTTTCTTGTCAGAATTCACCTCTTCCAGGGAGTCTTCCCAGATTTATCCAACCTGCTTCCTACTGTGTCTTTACTATTTCTCCAAAAGCACCCTTGTGTCTTTTTCTGGGGTGCCTGGTGTGTCCCCAGCAACATCAGCAGTCCTGCAAGAACACTTGTCTCCTGTTTGGAGTCACAGAACGCTAGGTCTGAGTTGACCATGGTGGGGGACGGGAGTCAAGGATCCCTTTAAGAATCTGATATTAAGGAGGTGGGGTGAGAGGAGCATGGACCCTCCACCCAGGAAAAAATATATATACACACAAAATTGGAAGACAATTTCAGAGGCACACGGACCCTCAGAAGTCCGTCCATGGACCCTAGGTTATCCAGTCTAATCCCCGTGGCTTTCAGGTGCAGTATCAGTGGCCCAGTCAGGGATGGAAAGTGACTTGGCAAGGTCACAAAACCAGTGAGTGGCAGAACTGGAACTCAAACCCTGGCCTGCTCTCTGACTCCCTCAACCCACCCAGATGTCTTCCATCAGCACCATCTCTTCATAGGCTCCTCAGCCACCATCTGGGCCACCAAGCCACAGGGTCCAGGGCAGGGTGCTCTGCACCTAAAGGATGCTCACCCCTTGACGATGACCATCCCACAAGGAGAGAGAGGCTGGTTTGGCCCTGGGCACACCAGGCTTCTGCAGATGCAAGGGTGTGGAAGGAAAGGGGCAGGGCTCACTGGCTGGGGAGGGCTGCTCAGCATGGCGCTGGCAGTGGGGTGCAGGGATATCACCGGCCCACTTGCTCCTGAGCACTTCCGTATAACCAGTATTGATCTCTTTATTGCCTCCTGGAAGGGCAGCTTCATTTGTCAAGCAAAACTACCTTTGTATCTGCAACACAGGAATTGATCCACAGCAGGAACTAGTGGTGTGTTAGGGGTGGGGGTAGGGGGAGGCGGGAGAAGGAAGCAGGCTGGGGAATAGATTGATAGCATGATGCTGATGTGGAAAATGAAAATGGAAACCTTCCAGACTGATGGGAAACATCTGACTTGTCTGATGACATTGCCTGGGTTCTGGGATGGGAATAATGCAGTCTGAAGGTTGGGAGGCTACAGGGAGGCGGTGGGGAGGAAAGAGGCTCTCTCAGCTTTGCCTGCCCAGTGGAGCTCTTTCTGGAAAGCATCTCTAAAAGTCTAAGAAGCCAAGTGGACCTTTTTAACTTGAGCATCATTTGGTTTGATTTTATTCGGAGTTTATTGAACACTTACTGTATACAGAGCACTGTTCTCAGGGCTGAGGGGCATACAGAGATGAACAATGTCGGCTTCCTGCTCTCCAACACATCACATCGTGTGTGTGTGTGCACGTGTGCACGTGTGTGTGTCCGTGTTTGTGTGTCTGTGTGTATGTGTGTATGTTGCGGGGATGGCAGGACAGAAAAATCCATAGATAACTCTGATATTCAGCCAAGGAAAGGACTCTCTGGAGATACAGCCTATGGGACAGTGAACAAGGTTAAATTCGACTTGGAGAGCTGGATAGTTTCTTAGAAAAGATACAATGTATCTTAAAGGAAGACTAGGATGTCATCAGGCAAGGTAAGGAGGCAAAGGGCACTGAAGGTAACGGAATGACTTAAAAGGCCTAGAGGAATTTCTCCCGTAGTGTACAGTGATTTGACAACCACTGGATGTGCAGAGAAGAGAAAGGAGTTTAAGAGAACAGTTGGGTTTCCTGCTAAGGTACTAGAAGGGCACTGATAGCATTCACCCAGATAATGAGCACAGGGCAAGAAGTTTGGAGGAGGAAAAGGGTGAGCTGGTTTTACTTTTGTTCAGTCATTCAATAAAAATGTTGAGTGCCTTCTGTAGGCCAGATACTGCGACTTGCTCTTGGGAAGACCATAGTGATCAGAAACAGACAAGGTTCTCATGTCTCATGCAGAACTCATGAGCATCATGGAGCTTAAGAGTCCAGTGGAGAGACGGATATTTATCAGATGACCCCACAAGCCACTGTAAAGATGCTCCACTGTAAAGTGGCAAGAATCATACTCACCATACTCCAAGACCTTGGTCAAGGGACTGAGAGTAGCCTGGGAGTTCAGACATGGCTTCTCTTCCCCACAGTAGCTGCGCATGGGCTAGGATCTGCAGGATAAGCAGGAGAGAAGGGGGAGAAGAACATCCTGAGTAAGGGAATGGCCCATGCAAAGCCCGAGGCCAGCAAGTGAGGAGGGTGGGGAGAATGAGCTCCCTGAGGAGACTGACAGGAGGTAGGCTGGGCCAGAACACACAGAGCTTTGTTGGCCATGCAGGGAGTTCTGTCTTTTCTAATTGTGCTGGCCACAGTGTGGGAAGAAGCACCCTCCCGTGCTGCTGGTGGGGGTGTAAATAGGTCCATCCTTAGCAGAGGGAAAATTGGCAGGATAAAGAAATGCTGGGAATATGCACATACCCTTTGATTCAGCAATGCTACTTCTAGGAATTTACCCTACAGCGATGGATGGGACCTCTTCATACATGTGTGAAGAAGCCTACATACACATTGGGGGGGGGTTGTTTTGGTTTGGTTTGGGGGTTTTGGCAGTGTTACTCATAACAGCTGAAACCTAGAAGCAACTTAAATGTTCAGGAGTAGTTAAAGAAATGACTATGACTGTGTGTAATTGAATACAGGGCAGCCATTATAAAGGATAGGGTGGCTTTATGTGAACAAATGACAAATAACCTCCAAGATATTTTAAGTAGAAAAAGACAAGCAGAAAAGAGGGGATAAAAGTGCAGGGTGTCTGGCTATGGGAGGTCCATGCTGAAGATCCCACACCTCCATTACCTCTTCCTCCCCACCGTCTGTTCTCACAGCTCCATGAGCCCTTGCTACATTTGGTGGCGAGGGGAGGTTGCTCCTGGAGACTAACTAGATTCCATTTGTAAAGAGACATCCTTGTCAAGGTCTCTGTTTGACTTAGCAGCTCGTTTGTCAGAAGACCAGGTAAGAGTCTGCACCACGCTTCCACCTGTTCATAGGACTGGAAGTGTGAGTGTCATGTGGAGTTGCAATGGGGCAGTGGGGGTAGTTTTGGAAGAATATGTGACCAGAAAATATAGTTGTAGCAGCAAAAGGGGGCGGGAGGAACTGGTCTCTGGAATTTCCCATGGACTCAACAGGAAAAGAGCAGAGCAGTCAAGAGTGTCTTGTTGGCATTAAGAATGTGCATAAACAATCTATTGGAAGCAGTCACAATTTCTCTCCCTTTGGTTGGGAACAGCTTGAAAGTCCAGATGCAGAGAGTACTGGTACCTCCTCGAGGGGGCAGGTTGCTTTTTTGGGTTTGTTTGAGGGGAGGTGGGAATGGAAAGGTTGTCAGTTAAAGAGTGATCACTGTGATAGCCTCATCAGTCCTTGTGAAACATCCATGTAGGTTCTGAGGAGCACAGGGGCGAAGCCAGTTCTGCAGACCCTCTCAGTTTCGACCGTCATGGCCGTGGGAGAAGGCCAGAGTGCAAAGCCAGTCTTCCAGACTGTTCCACACTCCATTCACCACTTTATGCTATCAAACAAACACTGCATTTAAAGCTAAAAGGCAAACTACAAACCAAGAAAATAATCATTTCAAACAAATATGGCAGTGGATAAAAATAAAAATCCTTAAAATACAATACTCTTCTAGATCATTAAGAAAATACTAACACCCCAAAACAAAAATGGGCAAGGAACACGACAGAGAATTCGCAGAACAAATAAAAAGAGTTGATAAGAATATGGAGAAAAAAATGTCAGCATGGTTGGGCACGGTGGCTCATGCCTGTAATCCCAGCACTTCGGGAGGCCGAGGTAAGAGGATTGCTTGAACCCAGGAACTCGAGACCAGCCTGGGCAACACAGGGAAACCTGGTCTCTACAATTTTTTTTTTTTTTTTTTTAAATGATCCAGGTCTGGTGGTGCATGCCTCTGGTCCCAACTACTTTGAAGGCTGAGAGGGGAGAATTGCATGAGCCCAGGAGGTCAAGTCTGCAGTGAGCTGTGATCGCACCTCTGCACTCTAGCCTGGGTGACGAAGCAAGACCCTGTCTCAAAAAAAAAAAAAAAAGAGAAAGAAAAGAAAATCAACGTCTCTGGTAATCAAAAATGCAAATTAAAGCAGGCTGCTATTTTTGCTCTTTCAATTTGGCACTTTTTTTTTTTTTTTTTTTGAGATAGGGTCTGGCTCTGTTGCCCAGGCTGGAGTGCAGTGGCACAATCTCGGCTCACTGCAACATCTGCCTCCCGGGTTCAAGCGATTGTCCTGCCTTAGCCTCCTGAGTAGCTGGAATTACAGGTGCCCACCACCACGCACGGCCAATTTTTTTTTTTTTTTTTTTTTTTAGAGATGGGGTTTCATTGTGTTGGCCAGGCTGGTGTCGAACTCCTGACCTCAAGTGATCCACCCGCCTCAGCCTCCCAAGTGCTGGGATTACAAGCGTAAGCCACCACACCCAGCCAATTTGGCAGATATTTTAAAATGCATAATGCTCAATGTCAGCAAAGGTGAGAAGGACACTTCAGTACACTGCTGGTGATAGTAAAGAGTGGTACCTCTTTATGGTGATGTCTGTCAATAGAGTCTTAAGAATATTATTTCCTGTAGACCTGATAACTTTATTTCTATGAATGTATCCTAAGAAAATAATCAGAAATACAGATGAAGACTTATGCTACTGAAAAAATCAGACATAGTCAAAATACCCAACAATGGGGAATTATTTAAATACATTTCAGTACATCCACACAATGGACTAGCTCGTGGGCATCCTACGTGCTGGTTTGTGAAGAATGCCCAAAGATGTTAAAATGCTCTCATATAATGTTAAGTGAAGTTAGCAGGAAATATAACCATGTACGAGATAGTCTCAACCATATCAAATATGTGTGTGTTTATATATACACATATAAAAAGAGAAAATGGTATTAAGACACCAAAATGTTAATAGAGAGGGTTGGATTATGGGTTTCAATTCTTTCTTTTATAATTTTCAATATGTTTCCATTTTTTAATAAGTATGCTTCATTTTTATCATCAGAAAAAATTATTCAATAAAAGTTACATCTATTCGCAAGGCTGTGTTCACCGTATCAGATCATTAAGTACTGGCACCATCCCTCCATTGTGCAATTGTTCTATTCTGCAATTGTATTGCTGTTATACTTTACATTTGTTCGTCCCTGTATCCCCCTTAGATTTCCCCACTAGGTGCTATCGTCTTGCTGTCTCCACAGTGCTTGGCCCAGTGTCCTTACACAGTGCGTCTCAAGACACATGTCATGGGTCAGAATTTACGCACTACAATGTAGATGAAACGTCTTTTAGCCCTCATTCCCTCTGGTGCAAGTGGAGAGAGGAGGTCTCAAAGCTCATCATGTAAAGAAAGACAGTTTAAACCGTCTTCCAGTTTAAACACTCTAGTGGGATTTCATGCATACATGCTCTTGTGAGGTTCACGTTCTTTATTAAGATTCTTTTTCCCTATTGACAAGGACCCTTGATTCTCCCTAACCAAAATGGCTACTGAGTGCAGGGAAACTCATCCATCCCCATAGCATTGAGAACAGGCTCCTCTGGTTCCTATGCTGCCCTCCTGTTGTGGGGTCCTCCCTCACCATCTGTACTAAGGTCTGGTGTGACTCAAAGTCTCAGCGCAGATAAGGTGTGGGGGTTGCTCCCTGGGAGGCAGGCCCTTCCACCTGCTGCTTAGGCCCCTGCCTCAGCCTTCACTGGGGAGCTATGAATCCGCCTGCGACTGGCAACTGGTCTCTCGGTGCCTCCACTTCCCTGCCTGCACCTCTGTAGCCAGTCCCTTCACCAAAGCTCTGCTTTTGAACCATCTGAGTTGAATTCTGTCCCCTGCTGGACCCCTGGCTGATACAACAGTGCATGGTAGTCTCTGCTGTGGATGGTGGCTCTCTGGTGGGTAGCATCTGTTGGGGGTGTCAGTGGCAGAAACCCAGGCCAGAACACTAGACCTACATGTAGTCCTTCTCTCTGAGACTGGCAAGTGTGACTTCCGCTCTAGGTCAGTGAGCTGCTACCCCATTTGCATCTCTCCTCCCGCTTCCTGTCAGGCATGTCTGGCCCAATCTCCAAGGTGGATAGACTCAGCCACAGAGCACAAAGAGGCCGTGTTGGTGTCAGGAGACAAGGCCACAGGGACTTACCACCGCTGGGGTCGAGGACAGCCACATGCAGGTCCCGGAAGAGAGTCAGTCCCCTGCCCTGCTGCCCTCCCCCAGCTGCTGTGCCTCTTTACAAGGGAGGCCTTCTCTGCTGGGCGTTTCACTAGTGCCCAGAACACTGTCTGGTCCCAGTAGATGGTGAGTCTCCTGAGGGCGGGGCTGTGATTTTGTCAGTTCCTCATTCTCACCACTTAGCACTCCGCCTGGCTAAGCATTGGCTGACTCAACCAGTCAACACTCTCCCTCTTGTCTAGTTTCCTACCAAATGTCACCCTCCTTCTGTGGTGTACTGAACAGGCACCATCCACACAGAGCCCTTCCTGAATGAAGAAGGGCTGAAATTCCTGATTAGCGATTTTGAAGAAAATGGACATCAGAATCAGAATCCAAATTTGCCTCCTCAAGATGCAGGGATGGGCTAACTTTTGCAAGATTTGCAGTGCAATAGAGGTAATCGGGATCCTTAAAATCTCCTGTCCAAGAGAGAAGAGGGGGCCTCTGACTTACTGATCGTCCATGGAACCAGAGCAGAGTCTGGGTGCAGGGGTGGAAGGATGGATGGAACCCATGTCAAATGAAGAATGCCTTTTTGAAAAATGGATATATCTAAGAGGAGAGAGAATATTCTGGAGAGTTTTATAACTACCTCAAATACTTGAAGTGGCATTGGGTAAAAAACAGAGCGCCTTTATTTAAGGGTGTAACTACAATCAGTGGGTGAAAGTGAAAGAAGTGGGGTTTAACTCATCAATCAATGTGTTTTTTTGTTTTGTTTTTATTTATTATTATTTTTTTATTATACTTCAAGTTCTAGGGTACATGTGCATAATGTGCAGGTTTGTTACATATGTATACTTGTGCCATGTTGGTGTGCTGCACCCATCAACTCGTCAGCACCCATCAACTCGTCATTTACATCAGGTATAACTCCCAATGCAATCCCTCCTCCCTCCCTCTCCCCGTGATAGGCCCCGGTGTGTGATGTTCCCCTTCCCGAGTCCAAGTGATCTCATTGTTCAGTTCCCATCTATAAATGAGAACATGCGGTCTTTGGTTTTCTGTTCTTGTGATAGTTTGCTGAGAATGATGGTTTCCAGCTGCATCCATGTCCCTACAAAGGACACAAACTCATCCTTTTTATGGCTGCATAGTATTCCATGGTGTATATGTGCCACATTTTCTTAATCTAGTCTGTCACTGATAGACATTTGGGTTGATTCCAAGTCTTTGCTATTGTAAATAGTGCCGCAATAAACATACATGTGCATGTGTCTTTATAGCAGCATGATTTATAATCCTTTGAGTATATACCCAGTAATGGGATGGCTGGGTCATATGGTACTTCTAGTTCTAGATCCTTGAGGAATCACCATACTGTTTTCCATAATGGTTGAGCTAGTTTACAATCCCACCAACAGTGTAAAAGTGTTCCTATTTCTCCACATCCTCTCCAGCACCTGTTGTTTCCTGACTTTTTAATGATTGCCATTCTAACTAGTGTGAGATGGTATCTCATTGTGGTTTTGATTTGCATTTCTCTGATGGCCAGTGATGATGAGCATTTTTTCATGTGTCTGTTGGCTGTATGAATGTTCTCTTTTGAGAAATGTCTGTTCATATCCTTTGCCCGCTTTTTGATGGGGTTGTTTGTTTTTTTCTTGTAAATTTGTTTGAGTTATTTGTAGGTTCTGGATATTAGCCCTTTGTCAGATGAGTAGATTGCAAAAATTTTCTCCCATTCTGTAGGTTGCCTGCTCACTCTGATGGTAGTTTCTTTTGCTGTGCAGAAGCTCTTCAGTTTAATTAGATCCCATTTGTCAATTTTGGCTTTTGTTGCCATTGCTTTTGGTGTTTTAGACATGAAGTCCTTGCCCATGCCTATGTCCTGAATGGTATTACCTAGGTTTTCTTCTAGGGTTTTTACGGTATTAGGTCTAACATTTAAGTCTCTAATCCATCTTGAATTAATTTTCATATAAGGAGTAAGGAAAGGACCCAGTTTCAGCTTTCTACTTATGGCTAGCCAATTATCCCAGCACCATTTATTAAATAGGGAATCCTTTCCCAATTTCTTGTTTTTCTCAGGTTTATCAAAAATCAGATGGCTGTAGATGTGTGGTATTATTTCTGAGGACTCTGTTCTGTTCCATTGGTCTATATCTCTGTTTTGGTACCAGTACCTTGCTGTTTTGGTTACTGTAGCCTTGTAGTATAGTTTGAAGTCAGGTAGCGTGATGCCTCCAGCTTTGTTCTTTGACTTAGGATTGTCTTGGAGATGCAGGCTCTTTTTTGGTTCCATATGAACTTTAAAGCAGTTTTTTCCAATTCTGTGAAGAAACTTGTTGGTAGCTTGATGGGGATGGCATTGAATCTATAAATTACCTTGGGCAGTATGGCCATTTTCATGATATTGATTCTTCCTATCCATGAGCATGGTATGTTCTTCCATTTGTTTGTGTCCTCTTTTATTTCACTGAGCAGTGGTTTGTAGTTCTCCTTGAAGGAGGTCCTTTACATCCCTTGTAAGTTGGATTCCTAGGTATTTTATTCTCTTTGAAGCAATTGTGAATGGAAGTTCATTCCTGATTTGGCTCTCTGTTTGTCTGTTACTGGTGTATAAGAATGCTTGTGATTTTTGCACATTAATTTTGTATCCTGAGACTTTGCTAAAGTTTCTTATCAGCTTAAGGAGATTTTGGGCTGAGACGATGGGGTTTTCTAAAGATACAATCATGTCATCTGCAAACAGGGACAATTTGACTTCTTTTTTTCCTAACTGAATACCCTTTATTTCTTTCTCTTGCCTGATTGCCCTAGCCAGAACTTCCAACACTATGTTAAATAGGAGTGGTGAGAGAGGGCATCCCTGTCTTGTGCCAGTTTTCAAAGGGAATTTTTCCAGTTTTTGCAATCAAGGTGTTTTAACCCTCAGGGCTATTCACAAGGAGAGCAGGCAGTTTGCAGGGCTGTGCCCTCTCACCGCAGGGGAGTTTACACTGAGGCCGTGAGAACTTCTCCAAGGAAGAGAATGTATTCCTAATCCCTGATTTTCTGTCTGGTCCTAAGGGGGTTAAAAAATTACTTACAGAGAAATCTCAGGAGGGAAGGAAAGAACCCTGTAAGACTGGGAGCCCCCAACCCGTAGTTTACCTGAGAACTCAGCAGAGGAGTCACCACGGCTCTGTGGGGTCTCCTGGGACCACTGCAAGAATAATTTCCCACATACCCAAAAGTGGAGCTCAGCCCCCTGCCCCATGCCCCCCGTTATTATACAGAATGGAAACCTGAGACTAGAGAGTGGAAAGGACAATAATGACACTGTTGCTGTGTTCTCAGCACTTCCAGGCCCTGAACTAGGTGATGTACACCCATCTCCAACCCATCTAGGGGGTTAGGATTGGCCTCCACTGATAGATAAGGAAATTGAGGCTCAGGAAGATTAAGTGACTCTGCCCACCCACAGCCCTGCATCCAAAATGGCACGGCTGGAAAGATCCCAAGCCAGGTTTCAAGTCCAGGTCGTCTGGCTCCAGCAAGTTCTCTACAACTCCCCTGGGGCAGGAGGTGTTCACCCAGACAGCACAAACTCAAGTCAAAATCCCTTTCCTCACATTCTTGCCTCTTCCCTTTGTCCCGAACCTCCCTGTCACTGGTTCATCCACCCACCCCCACTCAGACACCTCTTCCTCCCATCACAGGCTTTCCTGACCTAAATGGAGAAATCTAGTTCAACAACGACAGACTCCACGTGCCCAGGACTAAAAGAAGCCAGGTGGCGGAGTAAATGAAAGTTGGCCGAAGGCCTCCGCTTAAGTGCTTTCCATTCTGCCTGTCTTTGCATTCTGGGCAGTGCTGGGTTTGTGTGTGACTCTGTGCATGGGGAGAGGGCTCTGTGCTTACGGCAAGGGCAGCTCCCAGAGCTTGGGGATAGAGGATTGATTTTAGGATGGGGAGGCTGGAGCTGAGCTCAGGAGGTGTGGGCATGGTCAACCCCATCTTTCCAGTCTCATCAGTGACTCCGGGAAATGTTTGTCGAACCAGCCCTGCCGTGGGCTGGGGGTAGTGGGGAGAATCAAGAAGGGTGGTGCTGATCTAAAACCTGGCAGCAGCCAGGCATGGTGGCGTGCACCTGTAGTCTCAGCTACTCCAGAGGCTGAGGGGGGAGGATTGCTTGAGCCCAGGAGCTTGAGGCTGCAGTGAGCTATGATTGCGCCACTGCACTCCAGCCTGGGAGACAGAACCAGACCAGGGAGCAGGGAGAGGCAGAGTAGAAAAAAGAACAGTACTCTTCTTTGGCTGTCATGGGCTCCATCAAGAAAAGCCCCCTGGTCAGGTTCCTCCCCAAACCCACAGCCAACAGACAGCCTGTGTGCCACAGGCCAGGCAGTGGCCATCCCCAGGGCACCTGCCTCACATCCCCATGGCAGGGAGCCTTGGATCCCAGACAGGTCCCGTTGCCAAGGAGCCATAGGCAGACAGACCGGCATGGGGGAGATCTGTTTCCATTTCCAGTCTCTGGCTCCCTCATCCCCGGCTCCTGGGACAATCAAGCCACTTGGCTTCCCATCTCATCTACCACTGGAGCCCTCACAGAGAAGCTAGAACTAGTAGGAAAGGCAGGCAGAGAGCAGGATTCAATGAGGGGAAGGATGTCTGTGAACAAACGGGCTTGGCCTGCCCCATCTGAGCATGAATAAATAAACAACTGCAATGATAAGCTGGCCGCCTCGCCACACAGCTCCGCCGGCCGAGAGAGAATTCCTTCAAAAGAATGGAGCCTGATGCCAGTTCATTATTTATGAGCAGGGCCCACCAAGGTGGGGCCTCTGTTGTTTGTTGCAATTTAACACAGGCCTCGGTGGAGAGGGAGGGAGGGGCAGGTGCTGGGCAGGTGCTGGGAGGGAGGGAGATCTCTGTGCAGCAGCCAAAAGCAGTAAGAGGTCAAATTCATAGCGATCATCTCAGAAACATGCTCACCCTTTCTCGGTGACAAAGGTCTGGGTGTGGCAGCCGTGTTGGACCGCTTCTCACAAATGGCACCACTCTACCCCAGTCCATCAAATCGATGGATGCCACCAAATGTTCAATTCAGTGAGCACGTACAGAACACCTGCTGTGGGTCAGATGCCGTGCAAGTGTGCTAGGGCTCATGAAGATGAATGAGATGCCTGCATTATCTGTAAGGAGCTCAGGCTCCAGAATATCTGGGTACAAGAGGCAGTCTGCTTGGGAGAAATACCACTTTGAGTCAGACAGGCTGGGGTTTGAATATCAGATCTGCCAGTGCCCAGCCGGAGGGCCCTGGCCAAGTCATCTGTCCAGCTGAGCTCCTTCATCCATTAAATGGAGCCAATAATGCCTTCCTTGAGGTGTCGTTTTAGCGATTACAGATAAGATAGCTGGCCTATTTCCTGGCACATGGTAGCTGCGTAATGAATTCAAGCTGCTGATGGTTGTGATAGGATTTGATCCTCATACAAATATCTTGATCTTCAAGATCATTCAGGAAATTTCCCTTTTTTTCCTGCTTTTATCCAAAATTTTGGCATCTCTTAGTAAATCTTAGAGTAGTCTTTGTTACCCAGAATGATTCCACTATTGGCCTTACTGGAAGAGAGGAGTTGGTCTCCCCTTTTTGAATTTAAACATCTTCCTTCAGAATGAATTCTGCTATATAACCTTCATGACATTAGCCTTATGCTTTAGGAAATAATGATATCAAATATTTATTCATTGAGTGTTTGCTATGTGTCAGACACTGTGCTAAGTGTCCTATATCCACTATCTCATTTGATCTTCACAGCAAACTTTGGCATAGGTAGTTCACTATCACCATTTTGCAGATGAAGAAGCCGAGGCCTAGAGAGGTTAACTTGCCCACAATCACACAGCAGGTGACGGAGCAAAGATCCATGTAAGCCTGACCCAGAGCTCTTCACCGCCATGTGATTTACACGTGGGATTTCCTTACCTTGGAAGTCATGCCCGCCGCCATTTGATTCAGGATAGCAAGGCCACAGATGGGCGAAATTGGGACCAAGGGCACCACCAGCTTTAGGATGAGGATTGCAGCACACTTAGAATTTCGAGGCCAGGAACTGGCAGATTCTGATTTCCTGCCATAGCCAGGTTGGGAGACTCTGTGTCAGTTCCTCATATGGGACCTTGTACTGGTCTCTGGTTTGGGGATTTTTTTGTTGTTTGTTTTGTTGAGACAGGGTCTCACTATGTCCTCGAGCTGGAGTGCAGTGATGCAATCATGGCTCACTGCAACCTCTGCCTTCTGGGCTCAAATGATCCTCCCACCTCAGCCTCCCAAGTGGCTGGGACTACAGGTTCACGCCACCACACCTGGTTGTGTTTTTTTGTTTTTTGTTTGTTTGTTTGTTTTTGTAGATTCAGGGTTTCACCATGTTGCCCAGGCTGGTCTTGAACTCCTGAGCTCAAACAGTCTGCCTGCCTTGGCCTCCCAAAGTGCTGGGCTTACAGGCGTGAGCCACCCCACCTGGCCTCTGACTGTTACTTGTATGTGAATTCCCATCATCCCAACTAGACTGTGAATGATTCAATGGGAGGGGCTGGCAACCAATCAACAGTACATATTGGGCACCTGCTGTATACCTCACCTTGTGCTGAGTGTTGCAGAGTTGAAAGAGAAGGATCCTTGGATCTAGTACAGTGGCTCACACCTGTAATCCCAGCATTTCAGGAGACTGAGGCAGGCAGATCGCTTGAGCTCAGGAGTTCAAGACCAGCCTAGGCAACATGGTGAAACCCCATCTCTACCAAAAATACAAAAATTAGCTGAGCATGGTGGTGCATGCCTGTGGTCCCGGCTACTCTAGAGGCTGAGGTGGGAGGATCACTTGAACCCGGGAGGCGGAGGTTGTAGTGAGTTGAGATTGCACCTCTGCACTGCAGCGTGGGTGACACAGTGAGACCCAGTCTCTAAATAAATAAATTAAATAAATAAATAAATAGAGGGACCCCCCCACCTGCCAGGAGTCACAGGCAGCTGGAGGGCAGAGACACACATTCATGCCAAGACAACCAGCCACTCCAGGCCACGTGTGCCCAGGGCCTGCTGTGGAGCAGAGGGAGCATTCTTGGCTGGCACCAAGTCAGACATCTCCCATACCTGGGAACACAAAGTAGGTGCTCAAACCTACTTGATGAATTAAACTTCCTGTTTTTAGAGGTCGCGAGAAGGCAGTACCTCTGGGCCATGCTCAGCTGAGGCTGCTGATTCTGAGGTGGGACCAGAGATAGAGTCAGGATACATGACTTGCCAAGAGAAATGAGCTTGGGCTTTGTAGGTTCATGGCCTCATTACAGCAGCAGGGAATGTAGTGAGAGTAAAAGGTAATTCTTCCAGCCCCCATTTGGGGATTGGACACAGGGCCTTGCTGTCACATAGACCTAAACCCAGGATAGATGACACTCAGCTGGGTTGGCCTAGACCCCTGGGGTCCCCAGATGGCTCCATCCCAGAAACCGATGAATCAAAACCAGCCCTGGGGAAAACATGAGGAAGGCCAGGCTCCCGAATGCAGATTCCTCATCCTGTGTTTTCCCTCCTGCTGGAGAAGCCAGGTCCCGTGTGTTCAAGGGCGTGACATTCTCATGTCTCTCTCATTCCCTTCCTTTATAATCAGCGCTTATTCTCAGAAAAGGCTGCAGAAACATATTCTTATTAAGGGGTAAATAACCGACCACATTCTATAGCGTTGCCTCTCTCAGGGGTATTTGCATTTAAACCAGAATCTGTGGTTTAAGTGAAGGGAATAAAACACGGATAGTGGAATTTCAGATCCTGGCAAATACAGAACGGTGTTTTGGATGGCGTAGTGTTTCTGGAGCTTCCACAATTAACACCACCTAATCTCACTAAATGTAGGCTGGTCCTGATCTTGTCCATCTCAACTGGGCCCTCTCGGCCTCAGAAGGTGAAGGTCGGTCTCCCTGCTGAAGAGTTTTTGTCCTCTCCTCAACACACTCTGGTGGTTTTCGAACCCTGATTTTGTGATAGGCCCGCAAAGGGTTCATGATCCAGGGTTGAGGAGTTGCCTCTGGGTCTTTTTCTTTGTCTCTCTGTTTCTGAGGACAGAAATGCTGAACCAGCCCAACAAGGCGTGGTAGCGTTTGTAGCTTACTGTGGTTTATTTGGAGCTAGAGGTGGGGGTGGGGACAGAGGAGCAGTAGTTGGTGCGGGTGGGGGCTGGGAACAGCTGGAGTGCCTTTGAGGGAGCAGCTGCCATAGAGGCTTCTCTGTGGGTGTACAGCAAAATGGTGGCTTTTAATACTTTTCAAGGGATAATCTCATTCGATAAATCTAGCTGAGGAGGTGGGAACTACCCTCGGATGATTCCTGCCCTTCCTCCCGTCCTCCTGCAGGGCCCTCCCAAGACCCTTCCCGGTGCCCAAGCACACCTGAGTCTGTGGGATCCCTATACTTCCTCCTTACCCCTCCTCCTCATCCAGCTCTGGCCTCCTGGCCTTCTCCAGTGGCCAGCCAGGACAGGAGAAAAGGTTCTCGGCCCTTCATAAATCACCTTCTCCCTGCCTGGAAACACCCAGAGAAAGGAAGCTGCCATCTCCACAGCCACGTGGCACGGCTACCAGCAATGCCAAGAGATAATGACAGGTTGAGTGTTCTCTGCCTAGTGAGGACTTGCATGCAAATGACTCCACTCTGAATGGACCTAATTGTCACCGCCTGATGTGGTGGCTCAGACCACCTCCTCCTCCCTCCTCTGGTGGGGAGGAAGTGGAGCAGGGAGCAAAGGGGATCCTGTGGTGTGGGGGAGGGATGGACTCAAATGACCCCTGGGACCTGGAGCCCGAGGGAGAAGGAAGCTGGCATTTCCCCTCTGTGGGCTGGGCCTGCTAGTGCACAGCTGTGGCGAGAGTGGGGATTTGCTCCCCGACGTGATCCAGAGTGAGATTCGGCTCTACAACCGTAAATGCCTTTATGCATCGCAACTCAGCCGTGAGAGGCAGTCACGTGCCTGCAAGATGTTACCGCTTGGCCAGCCAGGCCCAGGCAGAGAAAGGAGGGGTTGCAGGGAGCAAGGCAGTGAAGATCCTCCCTGTGTGCTGCAGGAAGCCCTGCCCCAGCTTGCCCCCAGGAACTCCCGCCGGCAACACAGGCAGAGCTGGGCATGGAGACCTGGCAAGGAAGATGTGAGGGTGGTCAGGAGTAGAGAGCGCCAACACTTACAGAAGGCTTCCTTCATTTCAGACGCTTTTCTACATATGTTTACATGACATGTATGAAGACTCATTCCCTTCTCACTGTATCTCTACCATGTGGGCTCTATGGTTATTATCCCCAGTGTTTGCACAAAAGGAAGGGGAGGCACAGAGAAGTGAAGGAATTTGCTCCAGATGACACTTTTTGGCAGAGCCCAGATTCAAATACAGAGCCTGGCCCTAGACTTTCCGTTGTGCTCTTCCACCTCCCTCTGGGAATGCACCGCTTACCTGGTGCACTCCTGGAGTCAGGGCAGCTGGATGAGTCCCGGATGCTAAACTGGGCTTCAATGTCTGTCTCTGAGTGAGTAAGCATGCATCGCTATTGATGGGGTGTTTATACATCTCTGTGCATTGCATGCCCATTTTCTGACCCAGCTGGACATCCTCTGTTCTAACCAGAACCAGGGTCCTGCAGCTCTTACTGAGTTGAATCCTGGAGTGGAGTCCATGATAATGAAGAAAGCACAGAGTGGTGGCAGATGTCTTGTGTTGAGGAAGAGAAGGCTGAGGAAGAACCCAGTGAATATGTTCACATGGTGTAGAGAGGGGCTATGGTGCTGCTAAGCAGAGAGGGCTCTAAACCCATCCCAAACATCACCTTTTCACCCATTTACAATTCTGGGTTTCATATGTGATTTCACT